>NC_069675.1:58366762-60766762 GCF_023699985.2 Odocoileus virginianus
TTATAACAGTTTGTTTTGTATAAATTAGTGCCACATAGTTTTAACTATTTGAAAGTGTGAAGTCTTAAAGGTCATCTAGTCTAGAACCATATTAAGAGATTGGCAAAGAACTGTTCTTTTCTGAGTCTCAGTCCAACATGTTTTCCTTCTCCTAAGCCATGCTATTTGTTATACAATTCATTTTTAAGTAAATACTTAGAGAAAAACAATGTAGATTGCCATAATATATATGCAGTTTAAATGAATGCCTCATATGAATCTCTTAAATAACCTAAAAAGTCATATTCTACTTACTTTGCTCATATAAACTTTTTGTAGTTTAGACTCTGAATGCTAGAGGATGTAAAATATTTGCTATAGTAAAAACACATATTTTTAAAGATTCCTATTAGTAAAAATTAGCACATTTTAATGTAGTAAGTTGACACTGATTTTGTGATACTAAAATACATTTCTTAGGTTCCAGTGGCTTTAAGTTTTTTAAAATAGATAACTGCATATTATAAAGTAATGTTGGAAATAACTGCATTATTCTTGGGCCATGGACATTATAGGTTTAATGCAGTGTGCTTTAAAATCCTTAGTAAGGATTCTATCTTGATTCTTTTTACTTATCTTTCAAACTACATATGTACATAGCCCCTATTTAGCTTGGTAGAGTAACAAAAATTCTAGAACATTTCATTGTATCAGAATGCAAATGTATTTACATAGGAGTAAGTCTAGGTTTCCTAAAGAGGGCAACAGAATTGAAAACTGAGGCCAACAAATAAATGAAAGTTTCTCTAAATCCATTGGATAATAGAGGTGGTGTTAAGGCTAACCATAGTGTTGAACTAAACAGAGGGATTACTCCTGGGTTTTGCATCAGTTGTTTTCCCGGGTGGCCTCACTTGTCAAAAAAAAAAAAGTTGAACGGGCAAACATTCACATAGGCACACTGAGAAAAGAAGTATGCTTAATTCCATCAAAGGTTTAAAAAAATCAATCATTAATTTATTCTAACTACAATTGTTAGTCATTTGTGAAAAGCATCTGGCCTTTAAGTCTTAGGAACCCAAACACAAGTACAATGTGAACACTTGTGAAGAAGCTTCAAATTTGTCATAATGTAAAAAAAGCTATGCTAGCGTGTGTGTATCTGTATCTAACTATACAACTGCGTTTGTTTATTCATAATGCCCTAACTCCACTTCATTTTTTTGAAAATGTTATAAATGCAAACATAATATGCTTTAAAAATCAGAAAATCATTCACTCGCAGCTTTAAAGAGCTCAGCTTTTTTACTTTTTTTTCATGGTTGTTTAAAAGTTGGTATTTCAGCAGTTTGGTATTACAAGTCAGAAATGGTTTCTAATGAAGTCTAAATTCAAGATAGAATATATATTTTCAAAATGGTTTCAGGAGAAACATACCCTATTTTCCATATGGCTAAGTAATTGTTAAGATATTTGTTTTAAAGCAGGACTTAGATACTCCTGACTGCTCTCTAATTTGATATAGCTAGTCCAAATGATTTTATTCAAGAAAGTTTGGTAGGAGAATGCAGTGAAGTAGATAAATATTAATAATTTTTGCAGCTCTATTCATACTGCAAAGTATAGAACTAATTCAGTCATTATTACTGTAGTAACATTCACTTTTGAACAGTTTTAAAGCCACCAGTAGAACAGCTTAATGTTGGGATTCACTTAAATATTAAACTAGAAGTTACTCAAGTTTCATGTTATAATAATATATATGTAAATAGGCTCACACTACAATCACAAAATTATATGTAATTTTTTTCTGTTTTTGTTTATTTTAAGAATGACTTTTAAATTATAGAAGGCCTTAAAAAAACCTAAAGGAGTGAAAATTAGAGCTTAAATGAGAAAGAAAAAGTTGTATCATTTTAACTACATGCTCTGTAATATAAGATGAATAGTTAATATATAAAATCTACCCCCCACAACAACATATCACATAGTCTAGCAGTTTCTTCCTATAAATAGAATATAATGAAATGCCGCTGTCAGAGGCTTCATATAGAAATGATCCATACTCTTACTATTAACTACTTTTATCAAATTACTCATATACTGTATTGCATTCAGCATTGCTCTTTAGCTTCCCCTGGGTTTTAAGTAATTAGAAATAAAGAAAAACTATGAATACTTCGCATAAATAAGGTTTGATTCTAAACAAAATGACAATAATAAACAAGCACATTTTTTATCATAGAAAAAAATTGGTTACTAATCTTCAGTTTAGACATTTAGCTCACTTAATGCCATAAATATATTATTGTTACAAGATGACTGTTTCTAAAATCTATATTGAAAATAAATCTAAAAATTTCTATGCCATAAGTAGAATTCATGTGTAAACTTTGTTTGGTCCTCATTTCAGAGGCATTGATGTCCAAAGTACTGTTAGGATACTAGGATCAGAGGAAAATCACTTAAAACCGCTTGTGAAATATAATGTTTGAAACAGTTCTTTGAGAATGTGCAGATTATGCTTACATAGGGAATCCTTCCAGCTCTCTGGGAAAATGAGCTGTTGACATTCTTTTGGGTCATCATCCAAGATAGGAGGGCAACCACAAGGATTTAGCAGATAAATTCATCCCCAAAGACCTTTATCCATTTCATTGCAACTTGGAAACATTCATGTTGAATAGTAGCATTAATGTAGCCCATTTAGCTCTTCAAAGTGAGCCTTATGTTTAAAAAAAAAAAAAAGGAAAAGAAAAAGAAGACGATGAAGAAAATAAAATAACTAGGGTAATAACTTATTTAAGTCTTCTAAGAGGTAGTCTTTGTTTATATAAATTCTAAAATACAAACTACTTGTTTTCCTTTATTTTCAAAAATATAACTAAGGTCTGTTATAGTAAGCGGTAAGCTTTTGAATTTTAACTCACTTTTATCAATCCTGTATGTTGCTTGTTAACTGTTTATGACAAAGAGCAGAAAAGAAATTAATGTTTTAATGTTGTGGTCTGAAATGAATGACATTTTTGAAAGACTGAAAATTATGTCATTCAGATTCTTTTTCTGACTCTTTATGGACTTTATGATTCAGGCAAAAGAGAAAGACAAAGCTGTGCTAAATGTATTGAGGGGTGCACTAAGATTTACACACATGTCCTTTCTAATAAATGATGAAAAAAAACTTTTTGACTCAAACTGGAATGATACTATATAGGGTTCAATGTGCAGGAAAGGTTCCCACAATGCATTGTACAAACCTAGGGCTAACAAATACCCTGCTGCTTTGAAACCCCCCCAAAAGACAAAAGCACAATGAAATAGAAAGCTTACCACCGGTAGCTTTCAAAACGACAAACTAGGCAAACTATACATCTCCACCACTCCAATTTTGTCAGAATGCTAATGAGCTTGCTCTGATCTTTACTCGGCTTCCCGTGTTTTCTACATCTTCAAGGACCACATGGCGCTAGCAAAATAAAGACAACTAAATGAGAATTTCGAATGCTTTTTGTGTTAGGACCTGGTGCTTTTCAGTGGACGTGCTCGTTGAATATTCTTAACTTAAAAGAGTACAACAGGGGGTTGGGTATGAACTTTTTAACAGGAGGAAATTTGTACAAAAGTAAATTAGTGAGATGTGGAAAATATGAGAAAAATTTCTGATTAATTTCCACTCCATAATATCAATGACACCTTCAGCCCCACTCATACTCTTCTAACAAGAGATGCTGATAAAAGATGAATGATTCTGTGTTGTTCACAGTGAATGTTTAGTGGTTTTTTAATAGCAGCATTCTACATAAAAGGCACCAGGAAGTACTCCGCATTAGCAGTTGAGATCACTAGTTAATAGGATGATGTCTTTTAGCTTTTGTCACAAGATTATTAGAAAGGATGGGTTTCTGTTCTCATCGTTGCATAGTTTGGAGTGCCTGTTGAGTACAAGTGCTAAAATACAGGTTTCTCAGTATTGTTTCACATGTAAAGCAAAAAGCCTTTCAATGCAACACCTTTTTCCTTTTTTACCAGGTGATTTTGTTATTGATCTCTAATCTGCCCCTTTAGCTGTATTAAATGCTTGAAGTGTTCTGCTTTTCACTCTAGCCTTGTTGCCAGCTATTTATGTCTATAAATTCATTAACATTAAAACAGGGTCTATGTAGACCATTTGATTCTATGATTTACAAAGTGGCAGATGATGTAGTTTGTATGGCCTGGAGTACAGAAAACAACATAATGTTAAGATTGCCTCAGTGAATACTGTAAAAAATGTCTTCTTTGATTAAAAAAACATTTTATGATATTTAAATTATGTGTTTGTAAGAAACATACTTTTTACTAGCTCTATCTCTTTTCTCTAGCAGTCACTGTACAACTCCATCCCTTACCATACCCATATCTAGAAAGGGAAATGAAAACCAAAACTGGGTATATTTTTCTATGTAAAGATATCTGAACTTATAGTTAAACTGATTCTGCACAGCTAATTAATATTCAGGAAAGGAAGGGAAGGAAGTTTAATATAGTAACACGAAGTTTTGTGTGGAGAAATGTTTTGGCAATGTTTCTCAATATTTAACACATGTATTTCTGATATTTCTATACACTGTTCTTTAAATTTTTCTCTTATCCTGAAAAATTATATTTTTGTATACTGAATTTTGTTCATATGGCTTAAACATTATAATTTATTCACACAGCAAAATGAAAGAAAGGAACCCTATGGTAATAGAAATAACCTGGACAGTCATAGTTGATAAAGATATGATATGGCAAAAAATAGATACTATCTTCTAATTACAATGGAAATTTTAGAAGTTTTTAAAAATATCTATTTATATGTCCTCTATCATCTAGTATGATATTTCTGTGCTTCTCACAAGTATGGATGGGAGATAGTATGCATGTAATAAAATGTCTCCATTATGTAGAAATAGTTTTTTAATAGCATAATATATCTATTTTCATATAAGTTATAATGAGAAGAGAGGCCATGTCATTAAAAATAGACATTAATTTAAGTGAGGTATCTATTTTGGCATTTTGCTTACAAAACTTAAAATAAGAACTGTAGATTTCTCATTGAAGAAATTTTTTACTATATGACATACCATGGTGAAATAGAAAATGAAGTTTTTATTTTATTAGAGTGTTTCCATTTGATTTCTATAGACATAAAACATGAAATAGACAAAATTATAAGATTTCTCTGCAAAGGAATTTTCATAAGTAAAAACAAATTAAGTGAATTTGGTGCTATAAAGTAAATAAAATGATCTCTAAAGTTCCAAGATAGTATAGACTTAGCTATTGTTCGTTGATAAAATATACATGAAAATTCTTATGGCATTAAATCTGTGTTGTAATCAAGAAGCCAATAAAAAAAATTAACATTTTATGTCTAAAAATTTTCTACAAAGTGACTGTTTAACACAATTTCCAAAGGCAATGAGCCACATCCTTTGATAGACTCTTAAGAGTTGATAGAATCCATTCCTTTTTGGAAGTAAAATGCTAACATACTTTTGGTAAATGTGGTGTCTGTTTTGTGTGTCTGTGTGTTTTTAGCTGTGTCAAGATTTTAGTTACTCCAAGAATTCGAAATAATATAAAATCACTTTCTAATTGCAAGAAATAATAGTTTCATGCAATTATTTTCTAATTCAGTATTCAGAAAAACTAAAGGCATTAAAACCGTGTCAAACAATTGATTCTGTCACATCCTTGATTAGCAGAGTCATAGCCAGTTGGAAGAACAGTGAGCCAGGGCCCAGTTCTTCAAAGTCTCCATGTGAACCTTCTCTCCAGTGCTCCTGTCCATTAGGTACCAAAGTCCATCTCTCCTCCATTACTGTATGATAACTACAGGAGAGGCTTTTCTTCCATTCTTAGTCCTCAGCATCCCTTTCACCTGAAAACATTAGGCTCAACCCCACCAGTGGTGAGTTGGGACCCTGACAGGGAGAAGGATAGCCAGAATCCCATTCTACCATGCTGTGTTTCCTGCTCACGAACCCAGCTTCGTGACTATGAACTTCAGTTCCCACTTTAATAGAATGAGGCTTTAATACAGCTTGAAAAATAAAAATTGGAGGAAAGAACCTAATTTTAATTCCCCTAAAGGGTGAAATGTATTAATCTTTATGTCTTGTGATTTTCATTCATTCATTCAACAAATATTTTTTTGAGCCTTATTATATCTCAGGCACTATACATTGAGTTTAAAAGCTTATCCCTGGTTAGTGAAGTGAATATAATTAGTTCAAATTTTCTCACACTGAGCCAAAGTTGATATGGTGTGGCAGCCCAAGAGGATTGTGAGAATTAAATTAGATACGTTATATCAATCATTTTTACAGTGCCTGGTGCATGTACAGAGTTCAATAAATGTCAGCTATTATTATTTATATGATTCTTTTATTACCTGTTTGTCAAAGTCTCCTTTGAAATAAAAAATACCAAAAGATGAAAAGCACTAATATTTTAAGAATATCACCATCAAACACTAAATGAAATATTTATAATGAGATTGTTCTCTTTGCACATTTATGCATTTCATTTATTATTATGTATTATGTGTACTGGAATATTCCTTTGATTATTGAGAAAGATCAATCATGAATAAAATACACTGTAAAGAAAATAGTAAAGTTTGTTTTAAAATGAAAGTTTACATTTTAAGGTGCTTACCTTGCTTTTGCCCTTGACTTTTCTATACCTTCCATTTTAAAAATTGGTAATATTCCTAAACACTTTTCTTTCTACAGTTTTCTTCCTTATGTAGTTAAAAGAAAAATTAAAACAGTTGTACTTTCAGATTTTTTGTACTCTTACAATTTGTTCAACTAATTCAAACATCTTTAATATCCGGTTCTATCTGCTTTCATTATTTGTATTATTTAAAGAAGGAAACTATATAAATTATCTTTAGAAGTAGTAGCATGCAACCGTGGTTGAATCATTCTAGTGCATGCAATAGATACTGGATCCTAGGATTTCTAGAAAGGAATCTCAATTCAGAATGTTAAGAACCCCCTAAAGTTCTCATTTCTAACATTTGTTTCTTTTCTCCTTGGCACGCAGTATATGTCCCAGCTTTTTACTATATATATATATATATATATATATACATATATATATATATATACACACACACACACATATATATACAGTCTGAAGGTGACTTTTTCATCTGCTGACTCATGTTTGTTCATTTATCGAGAAGAACAAATGCATGTAATATCTGCTAGTGATATTTAGAAAGTATTTTCCACTACTAGAAATTTTGAATTGGAAATATAAAATATAATTTTTGAACCTAAAGAAGTATCACATCACCATAATTTTCAATTTGGAACATGTCTATTGCCTAAAGTGAGGTACATCCTTATTCTAGACTGCAATAAAATTTTTTAACACTTAAAAAGTAGAAATTCCAGGAAAATGTGTTTTTCTCAGCAACTATCTATGAAACAAAATTTAGGCATTTGAACTGATTTGGCAGCAACATGTTTTTCTTCTGAATGCGAAATTAAATTTGTGTAATGTCATGCCAATGCTAAAATAACATCTTATACATGGAATATCATCATTTCTTTTAAAAAAACGACTCAGTGCCTTATTTTTGAAAGGACTGAGACAGTGGTTCTCAAACTTTTATCTGCATTTAAAAAAACACCTGAGGAGTTTGTGTAAACTACAGAGCCCAGGCCCTGCCTAACCAATTCTGTTTCAGGGGTTCTGTGGTGGAGCCCATATTCCAGGAATTCTAATACAGGTGATCCGCAGAGCACATTTTGAGAAACAAGGGGCTAAGATGTGCTAAGCTCACAGTGTTACAAGTGCTAAAGGAAGTAACACAACAACATAGGGATTTCAGAGCACAGACATGAAAACCAGCAAGATGCCAGCTAGAATCTGGGTGGTGTTGGACAAGTTACTTATCCTCTCTGAGTCCATACTTCTTCTGTTAGTTTTTTTTTTAAAGACCAATGAAACCTATTTTAGAAGGTTATTGGGAGTCTAAAATATATTACTACAGATGTAGATAAAATTTACATAAGAGTCCTTAGCACAGAGCCTGGCAGAGGGTTAGCACTCAATATGAAAGTAGCTGTTGCCATCAGTGTTGGTTTTGTTATTTATTATTGTTTCTACCTTTACTTTAAAATTTTCCTTTGCTTTTAAGTAATCTGCTTGTCCCTCATTCTAACTCTTTTCTTCCCTCAAAACACACACTTATGCATGCATGTGCATGTTCTTTCTCCCAAGAAATGCCTGAAGAACTGGTTTAGCAATTTGGCATAAGAATGGAAAGTTGTTGGGTTTTTTCTTTTTTTGTTGTTGTTTTTAATCCTTGTCTTATATATAAAAACTAACTGATCAAGTTTCTGTGAACATTTTCACAGCTAAATAAATAACTAGGAGAGAGCCTTAGGAATTTTGCTATTCCCTCAACTCATATAAATTTCACTGAATTGATATACTAGTTACATAGTTTTGTGAAGTACTTACAGAAATAAACAACTTAAGTGTTGTATTTGAGAAATTTGTTTTAGGACATCCATGTAAGAACCAACTTTGTAAATGCATGTTCGGCTCTCCTGTTTCATCTTGATGCTATCCTAAGAAGTTTAACCAAAATTTCATAATTTGATTTAACAAAGAATGACATCAGAAATGGGTAAGCATATGTGAATTGCCTCCCTACTCCAGAGTCAAAATCAAGGTAGTTTATTGAAGGATATAAGCTCTACTCCAACACCATTATCCTCACCTTTCCAGATGGAAACATTTTTCTCAAAAAATATAGATGTTCATGTCCAGAGACAACTAGATACATACTGTCTCTTATTAAGTCTCCTCATCTTTGAGATAGAACTATCTAATTGAATAGCAGTGAACCTAACTTTTATTGTTGTGCAGACTTCCCAGAGTTTTGCTTTTAAATCATTGTTCATTCCGTAGTAGAGACACTGCCAGTTCTTCTAGTGGGTTGTAAATTATTATTATTATTATTTAGCTTTTAGTTATGCTTTTAACATTCTTCATAGGCCTCTAGGTACATCACATAAGAAAACTAAACATATAGTCATTGCATCTGTTCCCTGTTCCCACATGTCACTTCTGAGCTGGAATGTGAAAGGCATTCATCCACTCCGAGGAACTATTTCCTCAGGAAAAGCCTATAATAGAAATTAAGGAAAAACCATTAAGCTGATATCTGTTTTTAAAATTAAATTATATATTTTAAAATGCTTCATATTACTGATTAATTTGTAATGCTTATTGCTGAATAGTTTTTTTTCTGTAAAGGTTTTCTGTTTTTGTTTTAATGCAGGGGGATTTGGATGAATGTTGTAGAAAGAGGAAGATTAACCAAAATTGTATAGTTATTTTTATAGCTTCATAACCTGAAAGGATAAAGTTTGGTACACATATGTATATATAAAGTTATTTTTCTGACAAAGGACAATAGATATTACCATCAAAATAAGAGTATATGAATTAGTTTTCCCCTTTGTTTTTATGCTGATGACATTGAGTGGGAGATAAATTCACAGTACACAGAGTTATGAAGATCCAACTTGTGAGTGTCCTCTGCATTTACTGACTGGTTATATACTTTACCCACCCAAAGTCACCCAACCCCACTCCCCAAGTGCCTGTTCACTCTGAATTAATAGCACCACTTGGTGGCCAAAGCTAGGAACTGAGTAAAGTGCCAACATTTCTTCCCCACCAGCATATTATCCTCCATTAGACACTTCTGAGCTGGCCTTGGTCATCACTGTATTTGTTATGCTCTTAAAGACTCTAGTTCTTCAAGGAAAGTTAAAAATGTAAGTCAAGGACATTACTTATGCTGATACTTTTTAATTAAAAAGTTAAGTTTTTCTAAATTTCATTGATTTTAAAAAATAGAAATAATTTTTTATATAGGAGATAAGAATAATCTACCACATAAATAATCAAAATAGTCATAAAAATTTTAATTTCTCATGAGAATAAAATAAAAGGGAGCCCAAAATTCAAAACTTTTAATACTATTTGTTTTTAAAATACTGCCTATTTTGAATCTAAGTAAAAGTTTAAAGGAAATTATACTGAACATTGCAAAATTGTCAGTGTAGACTAAGTAGCAGTTTTGCTAAATTTTGAAATAAATAATATTAACAGGCACATCATAAGAACTAAATAGATTTGGGATTGACCATGGCTTTGGGTGGGAATGTAGATTGTGTTTTCGATGTGATTGGTCTGACCTTTTCTAAGTGAGCTGTCACTTCCCTGGTTGCTCAGCTGGTAAAGAACCCACTTGCAATGCAGGAGACCCCGGTTCGATTCCTGGGTTGAGAAGTTCCCCTGGAGAAGGGAGAGGCTGCCCACTCCAGTATTCCTGGGCTTCCCTGGTGGCTCAGACAGTAAAGAATCTGCGTGCAGTGCGGGAGACGTGGGTTCAGTCCCTGGGTTGGAAAGATCTGATGGTGGAGGGCATGGCAACCCACTTCAGTATTCTTGCCTGGAAAATCCCCATGGACAGGGGAGTCTCGCGGGCTACAGTCCATGGGGTTGCAAAGAGTCGGACACAACTGAGCGACTAAGCACACAGCACAGCTTTGAAGCAAAGAGAGAGGATATGCAACAGAGCAGAAGGACATATAGGTGACTGCTAGAGCAAGATTTATATATATTTATGTAAGTCTCAAATAAGATTTATGCCAGAATCCGAGAGGGAGTATTGGGGAACATGATGTTCTTCAGTCTGATGGGTATCTAGGGAGTTCCCTGGCAGACCAGTGGTTAGTACTCTGTGCTCTCACTGCTAAGAGCCCAGGTTCAATCCCTGGTTGGGGAGCTAAAATCCCACAAGCCACATGACACAGCCCAAAAATAAATGAAGGATATTTTAAAATGTGTATCATGATAAAGAGTAAATTGAACATGTCCTTAAAATTAAGTTGAGAAATCTGAAAATAATTTTATCTTTGGTAAGTCTAGAGATTCTGAGTCACATGTTAGATTTTTATTTTCTCTGAATTTCTGACTGAGGGAACTGCTATAGCAAGAGAACTTCTGGGATAGACTTAACAGAGCATGTGTAACCTTGGAAAGGGGACTGTTTCCTGGAGAATTTGCATTTGAGTAGCTCTTTTAAGAACAAAAAAATGAATAATGGGTAGTTGCTAGGCTTCCATACTTAAGGGGAATGAAAAATATGGAATGATGATAGAATGCAGTTTGGTTGATTGGTCCAGTAAAATAGATTCCTAAAGACATTAGACATGTCACGCTCAATGGAACATCTTAAGACTTGCACCAATTTCCCCAGTATGTTTACGTCTGTGAGTAGGCCTATCTGATTGCACAGGCAGTCAGAAAAACTGTGAGACTCTGCCAGGAAGAATCACCATGCCTTACTCCAGTCAATAATCGTAGGTATGTCAGATAGTCAGGGAGGATCCTGAAGCTTGAAGAATGTGGATCCCTACTGTTGTGTGTGTGTGGGGGGGGAGAGAGAGAGAATAGCAACCACCATTATACTACTAATATAGCATTTATTGTAGGCCAGGCACTATTCTAAGTACTTTATTAACTCACTTAATCTTAACAAAATCCTGTAAAGTAGATTTATTATCTCCACTTTGCAAATGAAGAAACTGAGGCATAGGGATCTTAAGTAATTTACCCAAATTGCCACAGCTCTTAAAGAGCAGGGCTGGAACTTGAATGCACCCCGATAATCTAGTGGTAGGCAGAGTATTCTTGTCTGGCCATTTTCACTGAAGGATGTCTCAAAGGCTCAAATGGAATCAGAGTAGTTTGTAGTTGCCCAAGAAGGTACATGGGTCTATCCCAGGGAGCCTCTGTTTCTTGAAGACATCATGTACTAACCTATAATTCAGGGATCGTATGGACATATCTGCTCGGACGAAAAGCTGAATCCCGTTGACACTCCTTGATGACTGCTCTGAGGTCATTGTTAAGTCTCCGTGACCTACCCAGGAAGAATAAACAAAATACCCTCTACTAATGGGTAAACTTGTTTGTTTGTCAGAGGTTTAAAAGTTTGCTTTTTGTTTGGGTGTTTTGTTTTGTTTTTTCTGCTTTGCATATCAGAGTCATTCTGAAGACTTGTCACAGTTGGCCTGAATTCTAAATAAAAGGCCAATTCTAATTAGACTGTTTACCTATGAGTGTCAAGTAGAGTGGCTGAGACCAGTGGTTCATAAAACAGACTGCCTGGATTTGAGGCCTAAGTTCCTCCACTAACTAGCTCTATTACTTTAGGTAAATCATATTAATATAACCTCATTAAATATTTGATGCTATTATCATAATCATCATTATGATTATTATCCCCAGCCTATGAGACAGTTATTGGTTGTCAGCCATCTGGTGAGGGAGTTACATGACATAGAGCATCCTTGAGACACTTTTCTTTCCAGGGCTTTAGGAAGCAGCACTGTGGACACATGTCTGTCATGTCTCTGTCTTTGTGAAGAGAATGGCTTCACTGGGAAGGCTGAAGGGCATTGGATGAGGTAGTATAATGCTGAAACTCAAACTAGTCACCTGGTCTGGTGTTGAAAAACACCATTTGTTACATTTGATTTGAAGTGTCATGTAATTGTTGAACCTCTGTGCAGGTTAAAAGACTCCTGGAGATGGTTCTGCAGTGTCCTGTTTTCATTAGGCATCTCTGTTTAAAGAATAAATGTGGATGTAGGCTAGGAGGGGATAGGCCTAATTCCCTTTAGCTCTCCCTCACTGAATAAAGGTTTCTAAGAAGGTCCATAAGGAAAGATAGACCCCAGTGTTGCCTGGTTACCTGAACCCAAGCATGATCAAACAAGGTGTAGAGAAGTTACTGTGCATGTATCATGTTAGAGGTTGAACTCATCATCCCTTCCTGGAAACTGGGGGCTCTGATGACACCCTGCTGTGATTTTTTTAAGGACATTTCAGGACTAAGCAACATGGGGTTACCTAAAAGAGTAGCTGATTGGCTGCATAATCTTGAGAGAAACAATTTATTAGAAGCTATTTGGAGCATATCTACCTGATTTGTCCTTCTATATTTTAAAAATTGAATATATTTTCCACACTTTCAACAGAATCAAATCTCATTCTTACCTGGCATTTCGTAAATCATCTTTTTTATTGATATTGCCAATTTCATAAGCTGATTTAACAATGCTGTGTTTTTAAAATCAAAATTTCTTCCTATAAAAATGATGAAAACTTACTGTCTCTGAAGATTTTTTGCTCTACAAACATTTGATTTTTCTTGTTAAGGGAGTTCTTTTATTAAATTTATATTAATTTGTACTTCAAATTGTCATTTTGTCCTTTATTTTAATAACTAGTAAACTTTTAGGTGTATCCTATTAGTCTGTAATTTTCAATCTTAAAACTTAACCTCTTTCACTTTTGGTTATTAAGTAGTATTTCATGATCTACTTTGTTCTTGAATCTCTAAAATCCATTGCAAATAACTAGACTGTCATTACCTGGAGCATAGCCACATTACTGTATCACCGTAGCTATGACAGTCTTGTATAGCTACCAGACTGCAGACCAAAAAGGGCATTCACTTTCGTTTTCCAGCTGCAGAGACGAGTTTGTACTGATTCACTCACATTTTTCACCTATCTCACTTATGACCAATGACATACTAATTATACTAACTATGGACTTTCTTATGACTTCTGAATATTTAAAATATAATTTGTGTCCACGTAGATGCTTAAAAGTTCATCCTCACTCCGGGTCTCCCTGATTATGTGTTTGTCTCCAGACTAAACTACACACCCTTTTGAGGGCAGGCACCATACTTTGGTCATCTTTCTATCTCCAGTTCTCAGCTCAGTGCTGCCTCGCCATTATCCTCTTCCTCATTGTTATCACAGCTAGCATTTTTAGTCTTGGGCACTGTTTAAGGACTTCACATGGATTTTCTCATTTAGTTCCTCCATCAACCAGGAGGTAAGTAATGTGATTATGCTTATAGAGAGGGAGACTGAGGTTTGGAGAGATTAATTAGTCTAAGATCAAGGGACTCCAAGTCATTTTTTTTTTAACTGAACTGGAAGAAAAGTCACTTGGGATACAAATTCAATGTTTATCTTCTCTGCATCTTACTCAGAATGACAGACCTAACCAGCCACAGAAACTATAGATGGTATACATTTATAAACTATACTTAACCCTACCAGCATTTATATTCTTATCCACAGGAGTTTCTCAGGATTAAGGTAAGTAAGCATTCATAAAGGTAGTCTACAATTTATAAAAGGTCTTTATTCTATTAATAAAGTTCATCTTTATTAATGAGTCAAGTGCTTTTCCATAAAGCTCTTAAATCATGGATTGAGTTCCCATGCCACTCCATAAAAAACTACATGTCCAAATAACCTTAAAAAAGATGAACCTCCCAGTGAGAAGATCTTCCCCAGAGATTTTGACTTACTTGAATATATAAAACTTTAGTAATATCTCTGATAACACTTAGCTATATATGCATTTCTATTTTGTATAATTTATTTATTTATGGCTGTGCTGGGTCTTTGTTGCTGCATGAGCTCTTCTCTATTGCGGCAAGCAGAAGCTACTCTCTAGTTGCGGTGCAGGGGTTTCTTATTGCGGTGGTTCCTCCTCTTGTGGAACATGGGCTCTATGGTGCACACTCTTCAGTAATTGGAACACATGGGCTCAGCTGTTGTGGTTCCCAGTCTCTACAGCATAGGTTCAGTAGTTGTGGCACATGGGCTTAGCTGCTCCGCAGTATGTGGGATCTTCCCGGATCAGGGATGGAACTTGTGTCTCCTGCATTGGCAGGCAGATTCTTTACCGATGAGCTACCAAGGAAGCCCCTACATATGTATTTAAAATCACATCTTAAAATGCATTAATCTAGAAATAATGTCGGGACTTCCCTGGTGGTCCAGTGGTTAAGAATCTGCACTTCCAATGCAGGGGGTGCAGGTTTGATCCCTGATTGAGGAACTGGGATCCCACTTGCCAAGCAGTGCAGCCAAATGATAAAAATTTAAAAAACAGTTTTTTAATGAAAAAATTGAAGTGTTTCTTTCACTTCCACTTTTCCAGAAATAATTTTATTTTACTCTTCATGCTCATCTTTAATATTTCTGTCACTTCTAGGACCACCCTTTAAGTCATTTGCATGACATGACTGCACGAAGGCTCTAGGAGAGGGAGGAGGTAAAGAGACTGCCAGGTGCAGACCAAACAAAGGTTGGGGCTTCCAGAGAGGGGAGGTAGAGAAGGGGAAGCTATCTTTCTGTAAGTGTGGCTCACAATTTAAGTTTTTGTCTTATTGGCGGATGCCCAGTTGATCCTCTAAGTAGACACTAGTCTATTTGGTTGAATGATGTGTATAAAAGTGACTCACTGTATTTTTTCTGATTTTACAGAATATGTTAAATGCACAGTGAAAAATATAGTTTCCGAGCTCTGTTTTGAGTGTTTTGAAAGTGAAAGTGTTAGTCACTCAGTCATTTGTGTCCCACTCTTTGCAACCTCGTGGACTTTAGCCTGCCAGGCTCCTCTGTCCATGGAATTCTCCAGGCAAGAATACTGGAGTGGGTTGCCATTTCCTCCTCCAGCGTATCTTTCCAACCCAGGGATCGAATCTGTATTGCAGATTTCCTCACATTGCAGGCAGAGTCTTTACCATCTGAGCCACCAGGGAAGTGTTTTGAATTTTGCCTAGTGCATATTTGTTGATAGTCAAGATAGTCATGCTTTATCTGAAATGTGGGTCATGCTAATACTTTTAAAGGCTCTTAGCACTGAAGTTATGGAAGCAACTCCATCCTACATGTAATTTTTTAAAAAAATACTAAACTGTAAATAAATATAATTTAATCAATTATGAATTTTTTTCCCATGATGATTATTTTCATGCTTTTTAGTTTATTTTTTTTTACTATCTTAAGTGTGTGCTTAATTTACCTTTTGCGAAATTGAGCACTGATTTTTGGCATAGCAAGGCTATTCAGACACTACCAAGAACCTGGCACAAGAAGATTGTTATTAATTTCTGGACTTTAGAAGTAGCTTTTTCTTTTGTATAAGTCTATGATGGAAGAGATTCGGTGAACTTGTCTATACCTCCTCCTGCATAGGTATGTGCATAGAAGTCTGTCAAATTTATCTGTAGAGAGATATTGCCCTGAATCTCTCCTCACACTTTGTTTTATCAAATGAGCAAATCAAAGATGTGTTTGAGAGAATGTATTAGTTTTTATTTTACTTAAACAAAAGGAGACAGGATTTTCACCAAAGTTTATATTATTAATACTCTAACAAGTATACCAAGCTGAGCAAATTGTTTTAAGACAATTTCTGCTGAAGACATTGGTAAGGATCATGGTTATTCATTTATGTTGATTGCTGTTTGAGGATATTCTTAGTGTAGAAACATTTATCAACTGTTTGCTTACATAGTAAAATTTGTTTTCATAAAAAAGCTCTATTTCCTAAGTTTAAAATATTTTCTAAACTAGGGCACTGGAGTCCTATAGTAATATTGGCTTTGGAGCTCTTGTGTCCATGTCCCTATATAACTGCAGTAAATTAATCTTTCTCATTCATGAAGTAAATCTAACAGACTTTATCTCCTTTGTTGTTAAAGTGTTTCTCTGGTACCAGTTAATTGGACACATTCATATGTATCTCTATTGTAATATATTAAATGTTTCAGAGGTCATCATACTCAGGTAATCATAACACAGGGACAATTAGTAATGGCAACTTTTTTGTTTTTAATGTTGATTTGGCTTTGCTACATTGTGTCCTTTAAGGGCCATATGTGATCACTAGTCAGCCATCTCCACTATGGAGCTATGGCAAGATTTCAGCATTCTTTAATGTTTTCATGGTAGAAAATCTTGAATTTGTATGTATGTCCAACAGCACCTTCATCTTTGTGTTTTCATCTTCTCCTGTTGAATTAATCTTCTGTTCAGTTAAAATTGTGTTGTTCTTTGTTTTGCATTTATATAAGAATTCATTGTTTGAAAACATATCTTTCTAAATGGATAATAAGTTTATGGTGAAAGATTAATTAGGAAAGGTTAACTAGTAGACAGTTTTAAAAATATAATTCATAATTTTAAGGTTTTACGATCATTTTCCTTCTGTTCATTTTAAAATTTACATTGAAAATGCTGCTTTTGAAAAAGCAAATGAGAACTATATACACATTCCTGGGTGAAGGAATGAATTTTTAGGTGGAATTAAATCTTTTAATCATTTTGGGAAGGAGGAGATAGAATATAAAGGCAGATGTTAACTAACATTTATTTTATTAAGTATTTGTACTACATGTAGTGTTGTATTATTCTGCTTTGTATTAAGTAGGTTTTGTTAACTATATGATAGGAAGAATTATTTGAAGTCATATTTACATGTGACTTTTCCTACTATTATTATTATGCTTCATTATTTAGTAATTTTTATAAATCATACTCTGGCTATCATAATTAAAAAGAGAAAACTGACAATAAGAGATTGTGATGTTAGAAAGATGTTACATTCCAGGAGGCAGAATAAAAACCAGAATTCTTTAAGGAAATAAAGAAGAAAAAAATTACCAGAGACTGTATTAATTAGTTAATACTTTAAAATGTTAAGGTGATATTTTATTGATAGTATGTTTATAATACACATGAGGCACTCTGCTTTAAAATATAGTTTAACAACCCAGCCGTGCTTTCACATTTTAGTAACCGTGTACTGAACTGTAGGATTTTGTCATTTTTTTAGTTTCAAAATGGTCTTCAGTAGCATAGGTCTTGAATTTTTCAGTTCATGAAGCTGAAAAAAATGTTTAAATTTCAGCTTTGACTCTAAGGTGATAAAAATGTAGTTGTGATTACAAATTAAAGATAATTTTGAAAGCAAGATAATTAACTGGATGAGTTTAAACAAGATAAAATGATTTATGGCCATTTTATAAAATAATGACAATCTTCATTTTAAGCTACAATGTAAAGTGCTTTATTCTGAGATTATGTATTGTGGCAGAAGCTAAAACTGCCTTTTTTCTAACAGTGCCAGAATACAACCTCTTTTTCTTTTTGCACTAACAAGACTGCTTTACCACCACAGCCCACTCTAAGTAATTAAATCAATCCTTTGTACTTACCGTATTCTCCTCTAGTGACGGTACTAGATCTGATTATATGCTTCATGCATATTCAAAGTACCGCACTGACAGCTCTTTAATGAGCTCTTACTTAATCAGTATGAACAATGTTCATCTTGTTCTTTTTTTTCCTCATGCATTAGAGCTAGGAACAGTTGGGAAAAATGAAACATCCAGCATTCATTTGAAAAATATATTGTACTTTGAAAAGTGTCTAAGCTGAGGAAGTTGCATTCTGCCCTTTAAAAGTCTGATGGACAAATTGGATTACTAGTATTGGATTAAATAACAAATGGTTGGAGGAGAAATGAGAAAAGCTCACTGTGATCACAGGCTTTAATATTTTTTGTTACTTATAAAGCTAAAGGGGTCTTTAACCAGTTATTAAAGTCAGGATTAATTTGTAATGGTTCAACTTACTGGCTTTTAAAAGCTTTTTAAATTTAAAAAATTTTAAATCCCTAAAAACAATAGTATAATGATGTATTAGAAGAAAATTTAATTTTTTTATTACTAGGCTAAGTATAGATTTCCATCATTGTGTACTATCTCAGATAAGGTGTTAGTGATGATTTAACCTCAAATATGTTTTTCAGTTAATTTATGTAATCTAGGTAGCACTGAATAGTATATCTTTAAATATTTCTTATTGTTTGGCTTATTCCCTTTTTAAACATGAGACTCTCCTCATTTCCTAATAATTAGGGAAGGTGCATCTTTTATTCTTATCTAGAAATCATAGGCATGAGCTAAACTGAGAATAACACAGTAGTACCACATCAATATTGTTGTTCTCAAGGAAGCAGTCTTCCATTGAAGAAAATAATGCTAATTTAAGAGTAGGCTAGATGCTTCTAGTATTAATGCCTGAAAGCCTGAATTACAGTTAAATTCAAAACAAAGTTTTAATATGTGTATATTTTTAGAAATCACTGAGGTTATGAACACAAAAATTAAGTCTTTAATCAGAAAACAAAATATCATAAAACCGGCACCTATTAATATTGCACACATGTGTCATTTCACTGATCAAAAAGGCCTTCACCAGGGTACAATTGGCCTTTTTCCAAATTGCAAGCTTTTTCTCAGCTTTTTCTTTTTACTCTTTCTTCTTTTGTTGCTACCCAGGGATTTGTGCCTATCGCAGCCTATATCACATGACCAGTGTCAAGACATCACATGGTCCAAAGTGAATACAAAACCAGTTACCCTAAAAGAGAGATTAAAAGTGCTGTAAAACAGTAAAGACTTTTGTTCATACTCTAAAAGAATCTATCTCAGGTCTGCATCATATCATACAGTTTAACAGACTTTAATGAAAGCACATATCTCTCTTTTCCCTAATGATGAAAAACAGACATCGGATTTACAGGGATGCTCTGAAATACATGTTTAATCTTGCACACAGATCAGCTCTTTATATTCTATTTTCATTCTAAAACTTTCTTCAAATCTCTATTAATGTGGAAATAGTTAATTATGTCACATCCATAATTTATACAACTATTACAAGAATGAAGTAGATCTTTGAACAGCATGGCAACAACAAATCAAGGGCCCTTATGTTAAAGAGAAAAAACTTGTATGTGTCCAGACATGGTATATACCTGTGTGTGTGTTAGACATAGCTACCTATGTGGGTCTGGAAGAAGATATACTAAATTGTAATAGTACTTCTGGAGAAGGAAGGTAGATAGGCAAATCAGAGAGGGTGGGGTTGGTGAAAGAGGACTTGACTTTTAACTCAATTATGTCTGTGTATTGCTTGAATATTTTTTAATGGACTGGTAGTGTGTTTGAAAGTTAAAATATCTAAAGAAGAAGAATAAAACCTAGGAAATTGACTAGGATATTTAGTCTTAGCCTGGGATATTTAATTTTTTTGTTAGATATTTAAGTTAACCCTATGAATGTATCTAGAAGTTGGACTGAAGTATTAAATAATGGCCTAGCAAAACAATAAACCAATCATGGATGAAATTCAGAAGAAAACAAAGTCAAAGAATTATAAATTTGACGATACAATTTGAAGGCAGTTTGAAGGAAGAAGGTGGGGTATTAATATTTTTCTCAAGTATGATTGTGGCCTGCTTCTATATGATAATACCAAATATACGCTATATATTACAATCCTTTTGAGGGGAGGAGTAGTATAGATGATGGAATGGATATTAGGGAAAATGAATTTTAAATGTGTAATCAGTAAATTTATAACCTGACATTTAAAATCATCTCTCTGCTCAAATGTTTTCTCATTTACTGAAGATTACTATGTTCTTTTTTCACAGAGAGATGTAAGTATTTTTGTAGCCTAGCCATTTACAATATATTTAAAACAATTTGCAAGTGTTTACCCTATTAGGGATGATGAGTTCTGGAAATGCATATGCATGTATATATCTTTAGTTTACTTTCGGGGAGGAAAATAAGAAAAAAAGCAGGTCATTACAGGCGGAAGCTCTCACAAAATCTCTTGACTTCTCTGATCTTCCTGCTAGTCTTGTAATTCTCATAATGATTTTTAATGTGTTTTTTAATTAATTTATTTATTTTTATCATGACCATATGTCTGTTAGCTTCATGAGTTCCTCACTGAAATATAATAAAGTCACCCTCTGGGAAGGATTTAAAAGTTGGAACACTTTTTTTTTTTAAATGTACATTAGTATGATCTGTAGATATGTTCAGGGGACTGAAAAATACATGCTGAATAATACCTCCTTTAGAGATTGGTTAATGAATTTTTAAATATTGATTCCTTTTTTCAGACCTTAATCTTACATATAAACTATGGTAAACAGTTTAATTTGTACTATTGGGTTAGCTAAAATATGTTTCATGTTAAAAAAAAAAAACAAGACTTGCGCTGAACTATCATTTGGCTTATAAAATAGAAAAAACAATAACTCTTCTTAAATTATAGGAAGGAACACAGAAGAAGAAGAAGCTATGATGCAGGAGTGGTTTATGTTAGTTAATAAGAAAAATGCCTTAATAAGAAGAATGAACCAGCTGTCTCTCTTGTAAGTATTTATCACTGCTTGTTTTTGCTACAACATTGAGGAATCTTAGACTTAGCTCTATCATTGTCTTTCTTGGGATGTCATATTTATTAGGCTTAATTTTTTTCTTTCCTAGAGATTATATTTTATATAAAAATAAAATTTAAAATACTACATAACCAGTTTTTATTTGAAGAGTAATAATTTTAAAATAGAGTATTAGATACTGAAAAAAATGTATTTATTATACTAAAAGCCAAGTCATGTAAATAATTCTGGGGTTTAAGAAATCACTTGTGCACAAAAAAGGATGTTTGGTTTATATTAAAGAGAAAAAGAAAACTGAAGTTTATTTAACATCTAATTTTCAGTTAAAAATTAATTCTTAATAAGGACAAAAGTACCTTTGTATTCTACAGATAATGTTACCCTAAATTTTGGGATAAAAGACTAATAATTTACACAGAAGTGACCTTTTTATGACTCCAAGAATTATAGTAAAATGGAGACTAAACCAAATGTAAGCATTCTCAAGTCTTTAGCATTTAGTTCACATAGGACTTAATGCTTATCCCTTTTTCTCACTAACAGTATTCTTATATTATGCCACCTAGTGTGGGAAGAAACAGGTTTACATTTTATTTTAGTGAAAACCTCTATTTTTGTCATTTCTGCAATGCTTTAACGTAATAGAAGAATTACGAAGTGCAGAACTTAATTAGTCCTGATTTTTTTATTGTCTCTATATTAAATTTGCACTGCTAGTACTTTCATGTTTCTTGTACTCTTTTCACATGGAGTTCTAGACAAAAAGGTGTTTATTGACAGTTATGAAAAGTAATTTTATGAAATAACTTTATACCTGGCACTTAAGACAAGAAGCATTGAAGAATGAGATTATTTATCCACAGATTAAAATATACTTTTGTGCAACTCAAAATTGAAGGAGAAAAATAATACCATTAGTAAGTATTCAACCTGAGGAAGGTTTTAGGTTTGTGTATCATTTGTTTTGAGTAGCTTAAAGTTAAAGAGAAAAGTCAGTTATGAGTCCTAAAATCAATGTAACCTAAAGGTTTTTTTAAGTGTTTAATGATTTAGTAATTAGCATATTGATGAACTTTTGCAACTTGCCTAGGGAGAAAGAACACGATTTAGAACGAAGGTATGAGCTGCTGAATCGGGAATTGCGGGCAATGCTAGCCATTGAAGGTAAGAGACGCCATGGTCCAGTGAGGTGTGTAAAGGGTCAGTTGTCAGAGAGATTTAAAGAGTGTAATACACTGCAGTCTCACTAGGTGTGGTCTGACTGGGGACCTACAGGAGTTCCAAATAAATGTCTTAGATTCAGAATCCAATAGTCATGTAAAACCTTAGGACCCTAATTCAGATCATCATTTTGTTTACTTCTAAACATAAAATTGTAAGCTTAAAAGTCCATTAAATAGAAAATGTAAGTAGTTAAATGATTTCGTTTTATGTGCAAGTTAAAGTTGCTTCCACTGCAGAGGTTTGAGAAAGATTCATCATTTTGATTTTTCACATTGAGACTCTAAATTTTACCTTAATATTTAATTGATGTCCATATAAATATGTCACTGTCCAGTCTTCTATAGTTCTTAAGATCCCAACTCTTATTAAGTAAATAGTCAAGCAAAGATTCAGGCAGGCATATGAGATAAATTCAACACTTTCACACATTATATGAACTTTCAAATGAATAACATATATAGTAATCCTAAGTATGGTTCACAATATCGATAAACATCAGCTGGCTTAAGTATGGCATTTATTATATATGGTTATTTTTTTAATTCTTTGGTATTTTAGAATGCTGTTCTCCTTATACCTTTTAGTTGAAAATGTCTTATAGTTCAAAGATGTCTGCTTAAGAGCTAATCCTTTGGGCTCTGTAAAATGGACCTTTTGTCTAATCAATGCAAATTGATTTTCCTATTCTATATTGACCTCTTAACCTACTGACTGTCCATGGTAATTTCTTTCTTCACCTGATAAGGTACCTGATGTATAAGAAGTCAATTATAATTAGTTCAGAAACTAGAAATTTAAGTTTATACGAGAAAGTCAAATGAAACCATATTCTTTAAATAGTTTAATTAATATTGTTATTAAATAAAACACATGCTGTTTATCCAAATACTATCTTCTACATTTATAGAAGCTTTATTTTTACTATGACATTTGTATATCCTAATTTAGAAATTAGATTTACTTTATTTAAAAGGCTTCAGATAACTAATTTTCTTCAAGTGGCTGTCAAATTATACCACTAATGACTATAAAATTTGTCAAAATTATTTAAGAAGTTCCATGAAACTTGCCATTGAAATAAAATGCACAAATATACTAAATGGTATTTTTCCTCTTGATACAATTTTTGTTTTCATTGTATAGTCTTTAAAAGAGATTGGAAAGCTTAACAGTCATTTGAAAAGTAGGTATAGCAAATTCTATTTATATATATTTATATGTATAATATAATATATATGTGTATATAGTATGTATAATGTATGTATAACTCTTATAGTTTATTCTTTATAGATTCATTATGCTCAATACAGAATATTACAATTTTTTGCAATTTACTCTCTCATGTATAGTAAGTTAAATCATCCCTAAGATGCAGCTTGATACAATACAGTTGACTTTTAAGGCAGATCCTGCTTCTAATCCAAAACCACTATTATTACCACATAGTACCATCTTTAAGGAGGACCATGATATGTACAAAACATCCCAGTTTCATTGGCAACCTATCCCTATGTAGTAGACCTTCAGTCTTAATTAAATAATCTAAAATTTTTCTGCCTGACCCTCTTATACACATGAAAGAACAGTAGAAAGTATTTTTGAAGAAGAGGGGAAAAAAGAATGTTTTTCTTTTCAGACACCTTTAATGCAATTGTTACTTTTTTTAGGATTTGGTTTATTTTTTAATTAATGCTATTGTCCCATATCTGATTGTGCCTTAAATCTCTCAGCCAGTTTCTGTTGTTGGTTGACAGGAAAAAGAGGCTTGAGGAAAGAAACAGCCTGTTGATTACAAATAAAGACACTTTCTCAGAGAAAGGCCTGCCCCACTAGCCTGGGCAATATGTGGCGTGGGCTGTCCTAAAGAAATACTGGTCATCATGATGATCAGTTCTTTGAAGACGGTGTCCTCTGAGCCAGCCCTTAGAATGGATACACATGCAATTCAGTAGTCTTTCGGAGCATTAAATCACCGCAGAAAAACACATGAACAGGCAACACTGATTGGTTTTGTTTTGCTTTCCTTTGTTTTAAAGTTCCTTTCTCTTTTCTTTCCCATCTCTTCTTAGTAGCCATGAGATGTTTTTCATAATAAATAAACTAAAATATTTTCAAATAAATCTGCTAGTGAAACCATTCACCAGGAGAAAGCACAGAATATTAATAGCCATAGCACAATGAAAGAAATATTAACAGCTTGGTTTGAGAGCAAAATAATAATAATAATAACATTCAATATATCCATTCTTTGGATAATCCAAAGAATCCATAATCACTTTGGCCTTTTTTTACCTTTTTCTTTTCCCCTGAGGTGTTTTCATTGCAGGAGTTTCACTCTACTGAGCTAAGTTGCAGGATCCTTTAAGCTAACAAACATCTTTCAGATACTTTCCTATAGTTTTTTTGTTCCAGATTATTTAATGCCCCCTCAGGAAAGATAAATTCATTTCTGCACACATTGGGGTGGGCTTTTGGAAAGTGGTGTGTTCATTTTCTGCACAAGAAATGGATCTTCTCTAGGATTTTGTACATCTTGATTTATTCTTGGCTTAGAGTTTGAAGTGGGTGCTCTTCTAAAGGGATTTATGCATAGGTTCACTATTTTTGTAGTTATGGCTTATATGATAAGCTTTTTATATTTAAAATCAATATGTAATCCTGTGGAGGAGCTTATCCCCTAAAACCCCATTTGTAAATCTATTTTAGCTTTGTTACACAGCACAGCCACAGTCTTCCATAGATTGATTAGGTACAGCGGTAGAATCCTATCAAATGGCCTGCTCTGATGATGATGCAAACTCTTTCAGGATTGCTAGTTGACTGGAACTAAAGATAAGACTTGACTGCAATCCCCCAATGTGCTCTTTACAAAACTAGTGTTAATTTTCATCAAAGTGCCAGGCTTATTTATAGTGGCAAGGTTGAAGGTTTACTACAAGAACTTTAGGTCCTTTCTATTAAAGTGTTTATAGGTATTTCTTTGCCTTTTTTCCAAGGTAATTACCAACTTCAGCAAATAAACTGAATCGGGGAATGAATAATTGGCCCTATATATAAAAAAAGAGTTTTTTGAATTAACGAAACAGCTCAGTGCAGATAGACATAAACAGAATCTCTTTATTTCAACACTTTGGCTCAAATGCAGCATCAAAACTTAATCCTATTTGTTGTGAGAGGATATGGCTTTTGTAGCAAAAGTACACTGGAATCTTTAAATTAATCAGAACCCACATTGTAGTCTGTCCAAGCCAAAGTCAGTGCATCTGGCTAGCTGTTATAGGTGAGTAATCCTTTCTTAAAATGTATAACAGGTAACACATAAACTTACATTCAGGCTTTAAAAACACGACATTATGTCTAGGTGAAACTATTTTAAAGGGGGATTTAAATTTTTTTTTTTAAATTTAGGCCTTGAACATACAAATGTGAATCTTGATTAGTTTGAAAGATGTTATTAAATTTTTTAATTCATCAAAATTTAACTTCCCAAATTACCATTGTGTATCAATTTAGTCCTGTGAGAAAACAAACCCAAAGTAAAAGTAGTTTTGCTGGTGTAAAATCTACTCACTGCACATAGCTTTTTTTCCCCACAATTTGACTAATTATTTGTAAACAGATACTAATGTGGTAATGACAGATTTAATATGAAAAATCTTATAAATGTATGCTGAAATATTTAAAATTTAATGTCAGTTAAATTTGTAAGATGATGAAAATTACCTAAATATTCATAACTTAAAAAATGTTTTTGTTACAGTTATGGGAAATGTCATTATTGAGCTAGGAGAAAATTAAGATTTTTAAAACTATTCAATACTTAAGGGACTAAAAATATAAAATTTTCTCTCATATTGTTAAAACCTTATTTAAAAAAAAATAAAGAAATCTTGATATTTCTAATTATTAATTAAAACCTTAAAAGTGGCTGGCCAAGTATAGAGAAGGAATAATTTAATTAATTAAGATTATGTCATTAAAATTATTTTCTTAGTTTAAAAAATTTTGTAATTTTCAACTTAATTATATGTCTTGAGTTTATGGTGGAGAAATTTTATTTCCCAGTATTAAAGCTCATCAAAATGTTTTGGAAGTAAAGAATTATAAATTAAACTTATAATCAGAATGATTTCTTGAGGTCAGAAATGGAAAAATTATTTATCAAAGTTGGTAATCTTAATAATTATAAAATTTAGTTACAAATCTTTTACAAATTTAGCAGGTTTTTCTCAGAGTTAATACTTCTAGAACTATAGTTACCTGAAATCAGACCAGATGACCTTTAAGATCTTTCCAACCTGGAGAGTCTATTAATTTATCTGCTGTAGTAGAATGAAACTGATTAAGAACAAGAACCAGATTAGAAAATTGTCCGGCATTCCTGACCTCAGTTGCATTTAAATCTAAGGAATAAAATTGTGATAGATATGGCTTTTCTTCAGTTTTGGTGTTTTGTTATTATTTTTTAAATTCTTACATTCAGAAAAAAGCTTTCCATAGATATAGTTTATTTCTCTCTATGCAATTGAACACTTTTTAAAATAAGAATGTAATGTGACCAATTATTTAATGTACCTATTTGTGTGATGTTTTGTATCAAATGAGGATAATTAATATATAGCATGTTTAATATATATGTGTGTACGTATTTGAGCTTATAGTGATAGAAATAGTGATAAAATAGAATATTCTAGTTTTTTGCTGCTCTTCTATCCTTTATTGCACGATGATGCATCTAATTTTTAATTTGTAAATACGAGATAGAATTCCCTCTAGCTCCATTTGCTTTCATAAAGCTGCTGAGCAGTTTGCTGTCTTGAATAAATTTTGCTTTGGAGGGGGTCGGGGGGATTTGAACCAGCACATTCTTGTGCGGTTTGTGAAGATTCACATGGTAACCAGCGGTGTGCATTGTTAGGTTTATCTGAATAAGCACCAGCCATGTGAGTTTTAACATGATTGCCCAGGGCAATGGAGAGAGAAGAGAGAAACCAGAAAGGATTGCACTCCTCTGTTTTTTGGAAAGTGCGTTTGCTGGGGGAGGGAGCTACAGGAGTCAGCGGCCAGGGTATTTTTTTTCTCCCAAGCTGGTGTCCTCTTTCCCTTTAGGTCCTCATTTGTTCGGCTATCTGCCTCATCATCTACTTCTTCTTTTCATTGTTTACCTTCCTAATGAGGGAGGCGGGGTAGACTGGGGGTTGATTGACAGCTACAAGCCCTTGCAGTCTGGCCAGAGAGCAGTTGGCTTTGGTTTCAAAAGTGCTTTAAATGTTCGATTTGGTCCTGTTTTTATTAAACGAAACTGCTGCTCATCTTAAGGAAATTATCAGACCAGCAAAGATTAGGAAATATATGATTGGGGCCTAAAATCTTCAAAAAACTGCCCCTACACATGGAAAGAACACGGCCTGTCGGATTTTCCAACCTTAACATGGGGTTTCAAAAAGAAGTATGTAATTTTTCCTTTGCAAAAGTGCTTTGATTTGAAACCACGCAGCAAACCTCTCCAAAAGAAAACTGGCTGTGATGCGATCGAGAGCTGCAGTGTAATATTGCAGAGCAAATTTATTTTTTACTTCAAAGAAAAATGCTAATTAGCCGATTCACTACTTTTAAAGTTATTGTGAAGCATATGGCGCCCAGTGTGAGATACATCCAACTGCTAAAATAGAGCGGAGAGGAAATTAGCGAAGAATGGGCTGTATGGAGTGAGCATGGGGGTGGGGGAGGAGGATAGGTTCTCAGGCAGATTCTCTAG
Source organism: Odocoileus virginianus (assembly GCF_023699985.2). Lineage (NCBI taxonomy): Eukaryota > Metazoa > Chordata > Mammalia > Artiodactyla > Cervidae > Odocoileus > Odocoileus virginianus. Next base: position 58,394,949 of record NC_069675.1, read on the forward strand.
CCTTTTCAGGAGGATTTTATCGCCCATCTCTGCTTCCCGCCTCCTCATTTACCCACATCCCCCACCACCAACCCTCCGGCTGACCTCTTCTGGGCCTCCAACTCTCCCTCCCCCACTTGGGCTGAAATCAGGTGCGCGCCTCCGGCTGACCACCGGCACACACCTGGTTTCGTGAAGGCTTCAACCTGGCCCTAGCTGTCTCTTATCTACGGAAAATACTTACAAAGTACGGTTTTAGGGGTGAAATCCTCACCACGACGGCCAAACGCCCCGTGAAACACTACTAGCTAGTGGATCTGTGATGTTTTGCACAGAAATAAAAGGGAACTGGAAAAGGCGGGAAGGGGAGGGTAAGGTGGGTAAGGAGCCTCCTGTCCTCTGCAGACTGGCAGAAGACCGAGGCCCAGAAGCGACGCGAGCAACTCCTGCTGGATGAACTGGTGGCCCTAGTGGACAAGCGCGACGCGCTCGTCAGGGACTTGGACGCGCAGGAGAAGCAGTAAGTGGGTGGTGGGGTCGGGGAGTTCTATCCAGAGGTCTCCAGTGGACCGGGGCAGTCTCCCCCTGGCCCTGCAGTCCCGGTTCCCTCTGGGGCTTGGAATTAGGAGCGAGAGGGGAGTGCCGCTCTGTCCTCGACGAAGAAAAATAATTTGGTTTCCTGTTTGATTTCCAGGGCTGAAGAAGAAGATGAACATTTGGAGCGAACTCTGGAGCAAAACAAAGGCAAGATGGCCAAGAAAGAAGAGAAATGTGTCCTTCAGTAGAAACCGGACCAGACCAACATTTTATTAGCCTTGGGTTCCCCAGACCATAAAAAAAAAGTCATTCTCGTTGATTTAAAACTTTTAACATTTTGTTTGACTGGATTGTACTTCTTTACCACCACCACCCCTTTTCCTCCCTCCTTTCCAGATTTTGTACAGAACTCTGAAATAGCTTTGTTTAAGGGTTTTTTGGTGTGAATTAATCATTTCCTTGAAATCATGTGAAGTAGATTTGCACAGACATCTTGTGAGTGATTGGTATTGGGAGTGTTCAAGAAACTGTTCAAAGAAAGAAAACTCTTCCCTCATTATTTTCCCTCATTTTTTGATGGAGGAAAATTTTAAAACATTTTTGTTGTTGTTGTTGATGTTGTCGTTAATAGCATAATGAGGGGTGGGAGGGGGCTTAAGAGGGAGGGATAAAGAAAATGTCATGGATGATTTTTTTCCAGTCCTGCCATATGTAACACTGAGTCTGTTACCTAAATTTTATAGTTAGATCATATTCAATTTACTTATTAAACTGTGTTCTGTTTACCAGTGGGATTTTCTGCAGTTGTTTTACATTTCATTGTAAAGATAATAGAGTACTTCTCTGCTTTCTTCAGAGGGTGGCCTTTTAACATAGCCTGAGACAAGTCCTGTGATTTGAAGGTGAGCTGTAAGAATGGGACTAGTTGACATGCATCAGTTTACAAAGACAGTCTTATCATCTGAGAATGCACCATCTTTTTCTCTGGATAATTATTTATTACATCTAGCTTGGTTCCCACATTTTGTTGGGTCTCAAAATTGGCTCAAGAATGCTGTTATTATTTATTCTGTATTGATAAAATCTGTCTTGCCATTATTGAGTAAATCCTCCAATTAATATTTTCTTCTCTAGCATAGCACTGTCATTTTTTTTTGTGAAAATGGTTATCTGTTTATTTATTACAATACTGAGTCATATATAAATTTTCAATAAAAGCAGAAACTTTCTTACCTTAAACACTGCTGCTACTTCTTTGTAATGAAAACTTGACACTGGTTTGAGAGAAGTTTTTGTATTCATAAGACTTTTCATGTGGGAAAAAAAAAAAAAAGGTCCTCTTGAATGCAGGGCAGGATACTGGGCTGTATTTGGATCTGAATAAGTTTACACCCCAAAGGGGCCCTGCTGACACACCAATGTGAATTGAAAAGCAATTGGTCATATTTTCTTAAGCTGTGTAAACAACCGTGTATTAAAGGGTCATCTCTGTTAAAGATTTGAGGAAATTTGTGAGTACACAGCACTGGGCAGGGAAAAAAGCTAATATGTTCTAATTTGCCATAGTTATAATTTTGCACTCATATGAGGAATAACTATGACTTCTGATAACCCTCCAGACTGTAGGTGCTGCAGTGAAAGGAAGAGGGGTTATTGTTGGAGGGGGGGGGGGAGAAAGAGGGTGTATGCAGGTTTGTGTGTATGAGATGAGGGAAAGGGAACTTTTAACAAGAAGTTCTAAGCTACAGAAAAAAACCTGGCGATTTTATGGTAGTTTCCATCAGTCTACCAAGGTGACTGAAACAAAGCTCGTTCAACAAGTCTGGAGGCAGAGAAAACAGTCCACTAGCATTTATAGTTAGCCTCGATCATAATGCGTACATATACATACAAATATTTATACCAATACACACAAATTCCTTTCAAAAAGTATGCAGCCGCCAGTCTTTCAAAATGGCAAAAACCACGCTAAAGTAAAATTTCATGACAAGAATTTAAGGAAGTTACTGAAAAGTTACCAGCACTAAATGAAATCGGGATTTGCCCTCTTCATTTGAGCAGGAGAAAAAGAGAAAGCTACGCTCCCTGAGGGAAGAAGCTCTCAGGGCCCGGCTCTAACCCTAGGGAAACCGGCAGACGGAAGCCTCCAGCCCGGAGCAGCCTGGGACTTGGGCAACCGGCGTCACCCACTCCATTTACACAGAATTCGAATTCCGGGAACCTTCCCTCCCGCGGAGCCTCGCCGAGAGGGGGCTCTCCTAAACCGCTCCAGACCTGCCAAGGGACAAACCTTCGCTAGCCCCAGACTTGCTGCCCCTCTCCCTGCCCCTCCTGCCTCAGCCCCGAGCCTCGCGGGGTTTCCTTTCGGGCTGCTTTGTGGCGACCGCACGCCCCGCAGCGGCCCCCGGGGAGCGGCGCGGCCGGGCCCGCGACGAAGGCGCCGCGTCCGGATGTCGTCGCGTGGTGCCCAAAGTCTTGCCTCCCGGGCGCAGGCGCGAGCCCAGCACGTCCAGAGGCCGTGGACCCGAAAGCCCGCGCGGCTGCAAAAGAAGCTGTGGGCCCGGGGATCGCCGAGGTGGAGGAGGAGTGCTGGCAGCGGGCTGGCTTGGGCACAGCCCCGCGGGCCGGTGCAGAACTTCCGCCCCTGGCCGGGATCCCACGGCCCCGGAGCCAAACCCCTCCCCCGTCCCAAGTGTCCTCCAGAGTCTAGCCCAGCCTCGAGGTCACCTGGATGCTCAAGCCAGGGCCCAGCTCCCACGCCCCCTCCTCGGCCCCGGGGCCTCGAGCTGAGTCCACCGGCTCTCCCCAGGCAAGGGCCCCCTCTTCCCCTCCCCGAGCTGCGGCCGTTGCTGGAACGGTCGAGGCTTCAAGCCCAGGGTCTCCCACCTGGATATTTGCCTAGCGACGTGCTGCCTGAGTCCTTTCCGCCGCAGACAAGAAACTTTCATCTCAATCTCCCCCTCTTCACTCTCCTCCCTCTCCCCTCTCCTCGCTCTCTTTTTCTTCTCTTAATCCCGGGGTTTTACGGGTTGAGCATTAAGAAAATACGCCTGCAATTTGGGATTAGATAAATACTCTCATTAGGGGACAAAAAATTGTGCTACTTGATACCTCCCAACTTCCCCGAGACCGCGGCCGCATCTGGAACCGAGAGAGCCTGGCTCCCGCGTGGAGGGCCCTGGGGACCGCCAGAGCACATTCCAGAGCGCACAGCCGCCCCACCTTGCCGGACCTCGGCCCAGCTCCGCCGCTGCAAGCGAAGAGAGGCCGGGAGGAGGCGGGAGGAGGCGGGAGGACGAGGGTTTGGGAGACCCGGCACGCACCGAGGCCTGAGAGGGCTAACCCAGGCAAACAGCGCGCAGGCCCCGGCCGGGATAGCGCCGGGATAGAGGCGCGGAGCCGCAGAAGCTCAGGGGAGTGTGCCCAACGCGCCGGCCAACTCTCCCCGGCAAACTAGTGCGCTTCAGCCAGCGTTTTTCCCCAGAACCGAAGGCGGGGGCTACATTTCGTTTCTTTCTTTAAATCTGCGTATTTCGGGGGCTCGGAGCCCAGGGCCTCGCAACTATTCCCCCGCGGGGGCCTGCGCGAGCCTAAGGTGTGTCCCCGCTCGAGTCAGCGCTGCGCTCTGCGCAGTTTCTTTTCCTGTTAAGGCTTTATCTTGTTCGTGTTTTTCCTTTTCTCTCGTTCTTTTATTGTTTTCGCTCTCTCTTTCTCTTGCTTTTGTGAATGGGCCGCGGTGTCTTTGTTCTGGAGAGAAGCGCCCGTGTCGCTGACTTTTGTGAACCAGAGAAGGATCTTGTAAAACCTTTTCTCCTTCATACTCCCCCACACACCCCTCCTCTTTTGCCCCTTTGATTAGATGTTCCCTCATCGTCAAAAAAAAAAAAAAAATGTAATTTCGTTAGTCTGGCGGCCACTTTCTTTGAACATTAGCTCGCTTTCAGCTCCAACTTCAATTAGAAGGAGTTGATTTTGAGAGATCAACAAAAGAACCGACCAAAGCCTTATTAAAGGTCCTAAGAAGATCTCCCGGGTTCTTTGAGAAGCAGTTAAGGAAACAGTGTGCCCTCCATCATATTCTGTTACCGTATTTTATTCGGACTCCAAAGGAAAGTGTCGCTTGGGGGAGGGGAAGCACTTTGATGAGCGGCGGCCGCGGCCCCTTTTCACTCTGCGGGCTCCCCCTTCCTCCTCCGCCACCTCCTCGCCCCGCGCCGGTGCGCTCTCGGCGCCCTGGCCCGCGGCCCCGCAGCGCCGGCGCTCCCCACCGCGAAGCGCCCGGCGGCTCCCTGACTCACCCTCACACTTACTCCGGTTCAAACTTTTCACTCCGCCTGTTGAGGTGGAGGGGAGGGGGCGGGGGGAGATTAAGAAGAAGCGGTAGGAATTCCTCGAAAGGGGGTAAGTAAAGTCGTGCCTAATATTCAGGAGGAGGTGCCATTTAAAAGAATTGCCTTACTCAGTGTTGGGGCGCACACTTTTTTCCGCTTTGAAAAGTCCACCCAGGTAGACGTGTTTTGAGAAGTTTGTTCGACTGGAAAATGGGCTTCGCCAGTACGAACTATCCGGGGAAATCGCTCAAGGAGGCTCCGGCGGCATGAGGGAAGGAAATTGAGGGCAGGGTCTATGGCCACGTTTTCCACCAGACTGTCCCTAGTAAAAGGAGCCAGTGTGAAAGACAAAGTTTTCTATCCAAACCTTTCGATTCAGAAGTACAGTGTATGTGTAAAGGGGAGGGGACGCTGGGAGCCGACATTTCAAAAGAAGCTTTCAGGATTTGCAAACACCTATTGTGGGGACTGGGAACCGCAGGAGACGTTGAAGAGCAGGTAAGTGGCCGTGCCTCCCCTGCGGGTGCAGCTGACGGGCACCGGAGTCCTGAGGCGCGGAGGCGGGATCTGCGCACTCGGGGCTGCTCCCGCGCTCAGCAAAGTAGCCCAGACCAGCAAGAGCCGCCCGCCGCGTGCGTCTGCGGGTGGTGGCGCGGTGCGTGAAAACTCTGGGGCCCGCGGCGTCGGGAGAGGGGCCGGAGGCCCGTTCCCCTCCAGCCAGCAGCTCCCGGCTCCTCGCGCACATCGGGTGGCGTGCCAGAGAGCGAGGGAACCGGTTCTCCAGCACCTCGCCTCCTCTCTGCCACTCCCTCCAGGGCGCCAAAAGGGCGAGAGAAGGGCGGGGAGCCCCGGGGCGGCCTCGAGGCCAGCGTTCCCCTCCGCGGCCCGGGCTCCCGCGCGGCGCTCGCCTTGCCTGTCTTGCTCTGCGCTGCGTTTGCCAGTCTAGCCCCGGAGTTAGCGCGCGACCGGGGCGGGGCGGGCGGACGGTGAGGGCGGGGTGCAGGGGGCGGGGGAGGGCGGGGGAGCGCGGAGGTAACCCCCGGCTCGTGCTGCCATTGCCCGACTCCCTGTCACTCAGCCCGCGCGGGGCCGGGGATTGGCAGCCTAGCCCCGTTACGCACTCACCTCGCGTTCACATACCCGGGGAGGGCAGTAGAAAGGTGATCAATCTTCATCAGGCTACATTTCCAATCACCTAAACAACCCGGCGAGACAAGCCACTCCGACAAGGTAACTCGCTTGATTTATTTAGTTTGCAAAGTGCCTCTGCAGGACTTCCCCAGCCCCCACCGCCTCCACGCTGCACGGAGTGCCACCTCGAGCCACCTCCCAGCTCTGCCCCTCTCACCCCCACCTTCTCCTTGCGGCCCCCTCGGTGAGGTCCCGGGCGAGGCACTGTGTCGGGAGCGTGTGGGGCTTTGCAAACAAAGTGTCTGTGCAATAAAGTGAAACCTGGAGGGACATGCACAAAGCCACTGGAAAGAAAGAGAAAGGGAGGAGGGAAGTTGGGGAAAGAAAGAAATCCGGCGGGTCCCTGACCCACCGCCCGGCCCCGCGGGTAATTCCTGTGCCGCTCCGTTTTGCAGGTTGGCCGCCCAGAGGGTCTGTGTGAGGGCGTGAGGTAGATGGTGAGCGGCCCCGGCAGCTGAGGGCAGGTAAGGAGAAAGCCGCTGGCCGCCCGGGGCTCTGGGAACGCGTCGGTGGCTCTTGCCTCCCCCTGCTCAAACGGGTCCCCGCTTCCCCGGTCCCTGGCATCGGGGGCGGGGCTGGGAAGCCACCTGGCTCCCCTCTTGCTGAGCGGAGGACCCCGGAGCTCCGCTGCGGCCCCGCACCCCTCCCCCGCCTCCTCCGAAGTAACCCAGCTGAAGTGCTAAGTTTGAAGAAAGTCTTTGAAAACTCACATTGCAGTCTAGCAGAGTCGCCACATTTGAGTCCCATTCTCCCTTGGCCCCGGCTCTTTCCCTTCCGCCGCCTTCCCTGCAAACCGAGTTCTCCCGGCCGAGACCGTGGGTCCCTGGGGAGAGGAGTGGGAGACTTCTCTAGCTCTAACTTCTTTCTTTCCCTGAACTCTTCTAGCCCGGGTCCCAGGTCTGCTTTAAGTTCCTGTGAAGCGGGCTAAAAGCGACAGGTTCTCTGGGATCTCCGTCCCACTCTTCCAGCGCTACTTCCTGACTCCTGATTGTAGCACCTCAGTTTTGGGGGCAACTTGGGGAAGCCAGGCGTCGACCTTCCTGCCCGGGGCAGCGCGAGCTACGCCGCGGAGGCCTAGTTCTCTAGTTTGGATTGGGTCCTGGGGCGCCGGTTCAGCTAGTAGGATAAGCGGGAAGCGCATCAGACCTTACTGCACTGAGGCTTCCCAAATCCGCCAGACCCTTGGGGAGCTGGTCAGATCACCTTTCGACCCCGGCCGGGACCCCATTGTCCGCAGCCGGGACCGACTTGCTCTGGGGAAGCACGGCCTGCGGCTGTGGAGAAGTGCGGGTGATTTCGGGCGGCGTGTTCGAACCGCCACCTGTACGGTGGCGCCTTCTGGTCGCCTCAGCCGGACCTGGGCTCGAATCGGTGGTCGAAGTGTGGGTGGGATTCCGGGTAAGCAATCTCTCAGCGGCCATGCACAGGGAGGTAAGCCGGAAGGGCGGCTGTGGGCTCTAGGCCCGGGACCCAGCCGCGGAGACTCTGGAAGGAGGTACTCAGTGGGCAATGCGTCCCGGAGAGGCCCAGGTGCCGCGAGCCCTCCGCAGTGCCTCACCTTGGCTCTCTGGAGTCTACCTGTCCGTCCCACTTTCAAAAACATTTGAAACAAAACGAAACAACTCCTCATGCTCTGGGTCTCCTTCCGCCTTGAGGTGGAGGGGATGTTTGCTAGTGTGGAGTGATGCCCTCTCCCACCGGACAAATTTTTGCCTAGTCTTGGGACCTCGCACACACTGCGGTTTGGGCTCTGACCTCCCAAGTTTGCCCCTGATTTAAACCTCTTCTCACTCCTAGCGTCGCCCTACGAGTGTCTGGTCCATTCCAAGCCCGTAAAGAGGTAATAATGATCCAGAAATTTTACTTTTCAAAGAAGCTGTGGTTTTGGGGCTAAGGACTTATAGAGCCGAGTTCTGCACAGATCCATAGCCTGCGTCACCTCCCCATTCTTTGACTCCTTTCTCCAGCAAGACCAGGAAGCCGTGAAGGCTTGGAATGACGGTTTCGGTGTGTCTCATGTCTCCATAGGCCGGGCCCCCAGACGCAACAGAGCTTGAAGGACTGCGCAGTGGGAGCCCCGCACTGCGCCTGGCCCCCGGCCCCCTGGATCCGTCGGGGCGCCTCCACCCAGCTGTTAGCATGATGTCTTACCTCAAACAACCCCCATATGGTATGAATGGGCTCGGTCTAGCCGGGCCAGCCATGGACCTCCTACACCCCTCCGTGGGCTATCCGGGTGAGCATCGACCCCCCACACCCTCCTCCCTTAGAAATCTGGGAAATCCCCAGCCTCTGGGTTTGAGCACAAATCTTGTCCCAGATTAGGCCCAGGGAACCGGTTGCCTAGTCTCTTAAGTGCAGGGCGCGCTGACTGGGAGGGCAGATCTTAGCCGGGAAGTAGGGCCAGGGTGGCTAAGACGTGAGACGTGAGCCCTCCAGTCTGGCCACACTGGCTTCTCTCCAGTTGTCAGGCGCATTTACCCACGGATTCGTTTCCCATGGGTGGGTTGTGTGTGAGAGAGAGAGATTGAAAGAACTATGCCTTTCCCCCTCAACACTGAACGAGGAATGTGGACACTCGCTTGGCCCTCACAGCAAGGGCCGAGCTTGCCTTATGCAAAGCGACTGGCTGAGGTAAGGTAGAGGGATTCTTCCTCCTTAATTAAATTGTCCTCTAGATGGGTGGCCTGCACCAACTTCTGCACTGTTGATGTGGACGACTTGAGCCAAATCCTGGCCTTCTTGTCTAGGTTCCGTTTCTTCACCTCCATTTATTACCTCGGAAAGTGTTTTCCAGGACATGTTTCGGCACACCCCTTCCCCACCCTCCAGTCAGGGAGAGTGCTGGCAGGGGGGCAGCGAAGGAAGAAGGATTGTATAACTTCTCTTCCTTTCTTAACCTCTGAGAGGCAGGGAAGGGGGCAGCCCTGGAGTGTCGGAGACAATCAGGAGTGTCGGTGTGCCAATCAGGCACACCTGCAGTTTCTCCCACCTGTGGCCTGTCAGGCTCGCTTCCCTGGGGAGTTCTTTTTTTTTGTTCGGAGCTCGGCTTTCTTTTGCAATGACCTGGTCCAGGGCCTGCGAGGGTCCTGTCCGTATCCTCTAGCGCGAGTCCGCGTAGCCACCACTGACCCGACGCGCCCCGCGTTTCCCTTCAGCCACCCCGCGGAAGCAGCGACGCGAGCGCACCACCTTCACGCGCTCTCAGCTGGACGTGCTCGAGGCGCTCTTCGCCAAGACTCGCTACCCAGACATCTTCATGCGCGAGGAGGTGGCGCTCAAGATCAACCTGCCAGAGTCCAGAGTCCAGGTGCGCGCGCGCGGGGTTTCCAGGGTCCGGGGAGGGGTGCTGGGCCTGGTTGGGAAGTGGTCTGGTCTGAGGGCGGGCTTACAGGCTGGGCAGCCCCTCTCAGACTCCCCCTAGCGCTGGGCCCGGGCCTGGCAGAGGGGCCAAAATTAAACGTACTACCTTAGAGCCCTGAATTGGGCCGTTGACCCCGGGGCGCCTTCGCTCTCCGAAGTCTTTTTTAGGATTGCAGGAGGCCAAGCCCGACACTTGTCCCCTGCCTCTTCGGCCACCCCAGGGCCTGGCAGTTTCCTTCAGGGTCTTGAATTCTGCCTCCGCCCTGTCCTTGTATCCCGGGAATGCTGGAAATGAGAGTGGGGCTTGGCCAAAGCCTGGTCCCCTGTCTGGAAGTGTGCCCCACGGGTGGCGGCAGTGTGATTAGACCTTTCCCTTTGCTCTGAGAGGATGCTGAACGCAAAATCTGGCTACCAGCTTTGCTCTTTCTGGGTTGTTTTTGTGGTTTTTTTGTTTTGTTTTGTGTGTGTGTATGTGATGAAAGGCCCCCGAAAATACTGTTAGGATCATAACTCAGAACTCTTCTCAAAGGCCTTTTATCTTGCCTTTTTCCTCCCAGAGGCTCAAGAGAACAGGAATGCCATGTTTTGTACCCGGGCCTTCCAAGAGGAGTGAGAACTTTGTGACTGTCTTATTTGGTTCCCCACTTGGAGCCAAGAAGTCCAACGAAATTCTGTTCAGGCTTCCTTCCGTAGTCCCCCTCTAATTCAACCTCCTGCTCCCACCCAAATTCTCTCCCGGCCCAGCACCAGGCCTCCATGGGGCAGAGTGGCTCCGGCTTAGACTTGGTGACTGCCTCCCATTCCGCGGCGTGCTCTGTGCCTCTCCGCAGTTTCCCGAGCTCTATTCACAGAAGACAGGGCCTCCATACATTCATAGGTCTGCTGGGAAGCGGCCAACAGCAGCAGTTTAGAGATGGCTGAACTTCTGGCTGGACAGACACAAATGTTCCGCCCTCCGACGGAGTTGAGCTAGGGGTGGGGGTGGGGAGGTGCACATCCCTACTTTGCCAGAGGAGGGTCTTTGAGCAGAAGGATGGGGGAAGGTGGAGCAGAGAATGCCGGGTCTGGCCGGGCCGGAGATGGGGAAGGGGGATGGAGATGGGGAAGGGATGGAGGCGGAGAGGGATACGGTTCCTAGGCCGAGTCGGTGCATGAGGCAGGGGAGTGGCAAGTGCTACTCGCCCCTTTACACGCTCTTCTCCACTCGGCCTGCCGCAGGTCTGGTTCAAGAACCGCCGCGCCAAATGTCGCCAGCAGCAGCAGAGCGGGAGTGGGACCAAGAGCCGCCCAGCAAAGAAAAAGTCGTCCCCGGTGCGGGAGAGCTCGGGCTCCGAAAGCAGCGGCCAGTTCACGCCGCCTGCTGTGTCCAGTTCCGCCTCGTCCTCCAGCTCCGCATCCAGCGCCTCAGCCAACCCCGCGGCGGCAGCGGCTGCAGGCCTGGGCGGGAACCCGGCGGTGGCGGTACCGTCGTCGTTGAGTACGCCTGCTGCCTCCTCCATCTGGAGTCCGGCCTCCATCTCGCCCGGCTCAGCGCCCGCTTCAGTGTCGATGCCCGAGCCTTTGGCTGCACCCAGCAATGCATCGTGTATGCAGCGCTCGGTAGCCGCAGGAGCCGCCTCGGCCGCAGCCTCCTATCCCATGTCCTACGGCCAGGGCGGCAGCTATGGCCAGGGCTACCCCGCGCCCTCCTCCTCCTACTTCGGCGGCGTGGACTGCAGCTCGTATTTAGCGCCCATGCACTCGCACCACCACCCGCACCAGCTCAGCCCCATGGCACCCTCCTCCATGGCGAGCCACCATCACCACCACCCCCACGCACACCACCCGCTGAGCCAGTCCTCGGGCCACCACCACCACCACCATCACCACCACCACCAGGGCTACGGCGGCTCGGGGCTCGCCTTCAACTCTGCCGACTGCTTGGATTACAAGGAGCCTGGCGCTGCCGCTGCACCCTCCGCTTGGAAACTCAACTTCAACTCGCCTGACTGTCTGGACTATAAGGACCAAGCCTCATGGAGGTTTCAGGTCTTGTGAGCCCAGGAGTGGGAGGAAGAGAAGAAACGCAACTACCTGCGCCCTCCGTGATCCCCGTCCTGTTGCTGCTGCTGCTGCACCGCCCGCCTTTGCCTCGACTTCTCCAGACCCGAAATTTCATGCCCCCAAAAGATGCCCATTGCTGCACTGCCGCCCTCATCTTTGTGCCACTTGCTTGGGGGATGTGCAAACCCTACCCACCCCTTGGATGGGGGGACCGGTGCTTCGGCTTGGCCAACAAGTTCTATACAGGAGAGCTGTGTGCTCCCCTCCTCAGCCCCCACCGAACTCCCAAGTCGCTCTCTTCTAGTCTTTCTGGACAGTTACTGTGTATGCACTTGCAGCCTTCGGAGGCTTTTCGCTCTGTCTTGCTGTTTGAGCCCTACACTTTAATTTATTCTTTCTGGACACTGGAGTCACTAACTGGCATGTGTCTGCCTGTTGGGAGTGTACCCACACTCTACTCCAAATCAAAACAACCACTAAGCGTTTCTCGCCTGCAGACTGCCACCAGCCCCGCTGGTGCCCTCAGCTGCCCTCAGCCCCGCTCCCCGCCTGCAGGCCAGAGCCTCCTGGCATTTCCTCCTCTCCTGCCCGCTGCGCTTGTAGGAGACCCAAGGGAGGAACGCGTCCTTAGCCTCTCGCGCACAGCCCCGCCCTGCGTAGAACTGGCTCAGGCTTCCGCCTCGGCGGGAATGCTGTATATAGTCAGGTCCGTTCCAGGGACCACTTAAACTTTTTAGTTGCTGTTGGTTGAACTGAGCATATCTTGTCTTAGAGCCCAAGAAATAGAACTTTAAGATATATACAGCATATATATATATATATATACACACACATATATATAAAACAAAAGCAAAAAATATTTTCCCCCGTCCCCTTTCCTCTCTTCCTCAAACGATGGCGCTTTTAATTTTTCAGTTGTTGCAAAATTTCCCTGCCCTCTCACACCTTCTCCCTCTGTGTATTTATTAAAGAAAATCGTTTGGTTTCAGGAAGCTGCGCATGGAGAATCGGGAGGGTCCTGGAGTCTGAAGGAGTCAAGTCGGGGCACAGGGGAGGGGTTTAGGCTGGGAGGGGGCACAGGACTGAGCCCTTCACCAGGTCTAAGCACAAGGTTGCAGTTCTGGTTTAGAGACCAAAACCAAAAGAAAGCAAAAAGATAGAAATATAGTATTATGGGAAAACAAAACAAAACAAAAAAACCCCAGGCCCCAAACCCAGGTTCAATTCCTCCGTCGGCTTCTCTCTCTTTAAAAACCCTGTTTTGTCTAGTGAGTTTTTAGTGCACCTTCATTCTCCGAAATCTACGGAGAGCCCACGACTGTATATCAATTTTGGCTTTGGCCGTTTCGTCCAGTAGGTGGGAAAGTAATTTGTAAATTTGATTTGTCCGATGTGAAGATCGCAAATTACTTGTTGAAATGTAAGGCAGTCCCTTTCCTCCCCCCTTTATCTACATTATTTCCCGAAAATAAATGCAAATTAATGAACGGCTTGTCAGTGTTGCTCTTCTGCTTCCAGCCCAGGTCCTGGTCTTGGGTGGGTGGAGGGAACAAAAAGAGGAAACCTCCGTGTTAATAACCCGCGTGTTAATAACCTGTGTGAAGCTGCAAGCCAAAGAAACTCTGTCCTAGGGAAGGTCCCCCCCTCCCGAAGCCCCCACCCCCCCGCATCGGTCAGCCCGGCCTCTTTCCCCAGGCGTTTTGACCCCGTATCCCCTCTCGCCATCGCGGACAGAGACAGGTGTCAGGACTCAATTCCCGAAGCAATTCCTTTCTCTTCAGAGGCAGGAGCCTGGCACTGATTTCTTCACCCTAATTGCCGCCTGCATCAGAAAGAAGAGGGGGAGGGGAAGAGGGTCGGGAGGCGGGAAGGGATAGCTCTGTAATGCTCTCAGGGCTGAGCCAAAAAGGAAAAGAAAACAAAACGACAAAAAAACCGATCCGTGTCTTGCATGTTGCCAACAGACAACCTTCCTTTCTGCTGAGCTGTCCCGAGTGGCTTCATGGCGGCTGGGGGAATCCGAGTCATCCCTTCCACGTGCTAAGATGTCCCTTTAAACCTGCCCTGCCTGAAGTAGCCAAACTATCTTTGTTCGTATTAAAAAGCAAACACAAAAATCTAGAAGAGTCGATAGGGACGCGTTTCACTTTGGCAGGGGAAGCAGACTTCTGGATTGCAGCAGGGGGTCGGAAGGAGGGTTCCACCTTCCCCTGAGGAAAACAGGGGTAGAGGTGGGGGTGGGTTGGAATGATGCTCCAGAAGACCCGGAGTCCCGACCCTTTTTGGTCTGAAACCTCCTGGGCTTAAGGCCCAGAAGCTGCTCAACTTGTCCACAGGAGGGAAGGAAATAAGGAAACAACGAAAAGTTTCCTGCGAAGTGACCGACACACCCTATTCTTTTTATTCCGTGTGAGACCTGAGAGCACAACTTGAGGCCGGGTTTGAAGAACGACCCCTCCTCCGGGGTTCCGTGCCGAGCTGTCTCATGGCTGCGAGACCCGGCTGGAGTGAAGCTTTCTCGGCTGCGTCCTCCCTCCGGACTCCGTAGGTCCGGCTCGGGCGCACAGCTCCTTCCTATTCTATAAATAAGCCCAGCAGCCCCCTACTCCGCAGAAGTCCGCAGGAGGGCGCAGCCGCGGCCTCGCTGAGCGTCACCCTGCGGCGCCGCCGGCGGAGGGAGACCCGGTGCGCAAGGCCGCTGTGCGCCGTGGCCCCTGGGGGTGCGCGGCCCGCACGTGCCGGGGAGTCTGGGCCGGTGGCCGGAGCAAAGAGGCTTCTCGCTCTCGCTGCATGGGCTTGGGCGCTCGGGCTGCAGGATCTCCTTGCTTGACCGACCTGCCTGGCCTGCCCCAGTGCCGCCCTGGCTCACGCAGCCGCCACTAAGGCCGCTCCAGGCCTGTGTTCCGGGCAGCCCGCGTCCTCAGCTCCTTGTGGCGGGTTCTGTGCGTCCCAGCAGTCTTCCTGACTTCGCGGTGGGATGAAACCACGAGACGCGACTCTGCATTCGTTTGGACAACTGTGTGACCTCCGGAACAAGGTACCCAACCCCCAGGGCCTCATTTTCGTCCCAGTTATTATTTGGCCCCACTCTGTCAGGGACGTTCCAGAACCTCACACTTTGGGCCGAGGCTGCGGGCAGGCAGGTGAAACGCATCACAGTGGCCCCGGCCACTCGGCGGCGTCTAGAAGTTTCGGCGCCTGCTTACTCAGGTAGATGTGGGACCAGCGGCAGGGCTCGTGGAGACCCGGCGGGAGTTCCCGCCCGGGTGACGAGGCCTCGAGAAGAGGCACGTGCTTCTCCCGGTGCTTCCCAGCCTGCGCCGAGGCCCGCGGCGCTGAGCGGAAACGAGCGGGAAGGTGGTGGGGCACTTCAGGCAGCCGCGACGCGGGAGCTTGGGGGAGCAGGGAGGGTGCGTGGCCACCGGAGGGGGTGTGGGCGGCCGGAAGTGGCTGGACGGAGTTGGGGAGCCCACGCGGCCCCGAGTCCAGGCGGCGGCGGCGGGAACGCTGCAGGTTCCTCCCGGCAGGCCACCTGTTACTGGCAGGTTCTGTGAGAACCGCCCTCAGTTCCCCCTTCTGAGGGAAGAGGTTTGTACTCTGCATTTTGGTGTTGGTGACACAACAGAAGCAAGTAAAATTGAAGCAAAGTAAGACGATTAAGCAACTTAAGAACATTTAGTAACTTTAAGTGTTAAGACGTCAACTGTTTTGTTCCTTTGAGTGCTCAACGAAATCTTCGTGTTTTCTACTCATGGCTTGTGTTCTCTGGTCAAACTTCGAAAGCAGAAAAGTCTGCCTTTCAGTGAACTTGTGTGAAGTGTTTTATGGCTAACGGATAGGTCATATTTGTGATTTTTAAATAAGTTTTTAAAATTCTTGAAACCTCAGGAGCACCGCGTTAATTTCCTGAAGCTTTGAAAAGATTCAGTGAAATAACATCGTCTGTTGTAGAGCTTTTTATTATTTTATAGCTACTCAGTAGCTACTGAGGGCATATGGAGACATTTCTCAACATTGTAAAAAAATTTTTTTTTTTAATTCTTAGAGCTATGGGATATTAAACGTGAGAGGAAAAACAGGTAAAAAGGCGCTGAGTGTCAGCAAATTTATGTCTGGCACATTACAGAGACCAAAAACCCGAAAGGATTTTTGTGTCAAAATTACTACTTTTTTCATACATTTTGATGAAAATAGTTCTTAGATAAGTTGTTTTTTGTTTTTTGTTTTTTTCAGTTGTGAGAATGGTAAGTTCATATCTTTGGCAGAGTAAATGAATGTTATTGATGTCATTGGGCACTGACAGGCACCGAGGTTTTCTTTAGAGATACAGAAATAAAATGTATCTGATATATTAAATGTAGTTAATATATACATTATTGGTAAGGAAAATCTGTATCATTACTATTCAAGACCCAAAAAAAGTCACTTGGCTGCTGTTGCAGAATTAATTTAAGAACAGCATCAAGATTTATAAAATTCCTTAATTGAAAACCTAACAAGTTCTCAACGAGTTATTCTGTGTTTTCCATACTATTTCTCCCTTCCCCCATGCATTTTAATGTCGAAAATGAGAATGAAAAAAGCTCATTAGCTCATTAATTTTTTAAAATTTATTTTTAATTAGAGTAGCTCATTAACTTTAACTAAGGAATATTTATATTCAGTAGTACCTAAAATAAAAACCACCAACTAAAAAAATGAATGCTAAATAATAACAATGCATTGCTTATTCTGACAAGGAGAAAACATCTCTATTTAAGAAAGAATCTGTTTAATTAAACGTGTGAGTGTCTCGAATACACTTTTTTGAAAAAGAGATTTTGTGGGTTTTTTTGGTGGGGGTGGGGCTGTGTGTTATAGATGGTTCCTGAAAAATCAATTTTACCTTAGTCATCCTGTTGGTATTTATTGATATATGAAAAACGAATTGGATATTTTTGGTGGGAGAAGGAACCATGCGATTTTGACTTAGTAATTCTTTAATCATGCTTTTAATGAGTTGGATTTTGCCTTGCTTCAGGTGCAGTCTTTCAAAAGTTTTTGAAAATTAAAAATATTTCCTGAAAAACTTGTGGTTGTTTAGGTGAAATGGCAGTTATGTAAAATAGTCAAAGTTGAAATTGCTGTTAAATATATCCAGCAAACAAATGTATGGTGTGCTCACATATAAAATGTATCGCCTAATTATGAAACTTACACATTCATATTTCTATAACCGTTACTTCAAAGATGGAAATAAGATTTAAAATATTTTGGAGTTTTTTCTAATCAAATAGTACAATTAATTAAATGACAACTTTCAAAATTTAAACATTGAAAATCTATTATTAGTTACTAAAAATTGTACCCCTCTTACTGGCTTTGAATAATTTAATTTGTGACTATTTGAAATAAAAGACACAAAGTTCCATTCCATTCCAAGTGTCATAAATACTTCGTTTTTCGAAGGTTAATCTTATTAAACATCTTATAAAATACTGTTTCAGGAAATTTAAAAAATACTTTTAAAGTAGATTGTGAAATTAGGATTTAAAGGATGAATCACAATTTTTCCGGGATTGAAGTGGAGTGTAAATAAGTCATAAGTAATTTTGACATTTGGGGTAAAGTTAATTAAAATGTAGGAATAAATGGTCTTTGATTCAACAACTTGGTGTCTAAAGAGCTTATAAAATATTTTTAGCACACAAATATTCTTATGTCTCTTCAAAGTTCGAAATGCTTATAAAGATATACCATCATCTGTCATAGCTATTTAAATGCAGGAATCATACTTTCTTTTTAAAGTTTATTTTTAAAACTTCATTTTGAAATATACATACAAAAGAAAGTATAAAATGGGTTTATACAATTTAAAGAGAAAGGAAAATTTAAAAGGAACAAGAAGTTCTCAAATACTTTAAAAAGTAGATTTGAGATAAGTTCTAATGTCAGTGTTTAAATTTGATGTAACATAGATTATGTCTGTTTATGTCCCAGGACTTTTTCCTAAATCCTTTAGTATAGTGACTATTAATATATAAGGACACTTTTTAAGGCAGAAAAACAGTTAAAATCATAGGATGTAAAAGTTCCATAGGCCTTTGAAAAGTCCATAGAGTTTCTTTATTCATAAAAAAAATTGTGTTTTATATCTCCTTATATTTTATGACAAAAAAGCACCAAAAGAATCTATCTTCTTTTTTCTCAATGATGGATATTTGACCTTATCCAAAGCTGTGGCTTTAACTCTTGATTTCATTACTGGTGACCCTCAAATCCATATCTGTACCTCAGACCTCTCTGTTGGACTTCATATACCTGTACATACACTGAAAAGAGGCCATAATATGATGTCTGGGTCTTGCTTCATAATAATAGAGGAAGAGAGGGAATGGTTGGAATATAAATTAAACAAGATTATTATGAGTTTTTAATTATTGAAGCTGAGTGAGAATACATATAATTTCATTACACTCTATTTTTGTCTGTTTAATTTTTTCCATAATAAGAGATGAGTGAAAGTATTCATTTGTGGAAAGTAGTTTTTGCAGTATATTGAGGAAATTGAGTTCCCCATCTTTGGAGTCCCTACAGTATTGTTCACATATATTACTTTCTTTATCTGCTCTCAAGTCTTATAAGGTTGGTTGGTGTGAAGCTTAGGGTGGTTTGATTATTTCCTCAAGATCACATAGTTGGTAAGTGGCAGAACTTGTCAGAACTCAGTCTTCAGATTCCATGTTTGACTATAGGAGCTACCTAAAAATTTCAACATGTTAACAATTAATTAAAAAAAAACTTACCATATTACATACAAATCAGATTACCAGACTGATGTCAACGAAACGTGCTTTATGTAAGTTCAAGTTGTAAAATTTGAGTTTTGGTAACTGAAATTTATTTTCTAGGACATTGTTACATTTATCTTTCTGGGCATCTCTTCACTATTATTTAATGAGTGTTCAGAAATATATTAACAGAGCATGAAATGAAAAGACTAGTCATACCAGGTCTATCTCACCTTTTAATTTCTTACTAATACTTAATGTCTAAGTAATTTAAAAATTATTTTACTGTTTGTTTCATGTTTATGAGTAGTGTTTTTTATTCTTCGCTGAGCCTGTCTTGCTCCTCAGAAGGTTGCTTTACTATGTTCTAGGAGGTCTAATACAGGGAAAGTTGTGTAAACCAGATATAGAATTAGGATTTGATTAATGACTCTGTAAATGAGGCTTCATTTGTTTATAAACAGGTATTTGGAATCTTTTTTGTAACTATGCTAACTTGGAAACATCAGGTTTTTAAGTTTGTGGTTTAATTTTTAAAATCTCACTAAACAAATCCTGTCTTTTTAGGGTAAAATTTATTTTTCAGAGCTAACTCCACAAGGTAAAAAATGGTTAACAAGTTGGAGAATATAGATTGCATAACTTTATAGATATTGGTTTCCTTTTGTTGAAAATAAAAAAACAAGTCTTGTTTAAACAGTATCATTATTTCTTCAGGTTTTAAAAACCATTCATCTCATGCTTCCATTCCTGCTACTGACCTCTTCAGTTTGCCTCTTATTTGATGTAGAAAAGCAAAGCTTGTCTGTTTGTGCTTATTAATGTTTGGAGAAGAAAAAGCTAGTATCTCTTTTCTCCCTGAATTTCTTCGTGTGAGGCATGAACCATCATATACTCAGATCAGCACCTGATAATTCCTGCATGCCTTTTTATTTGTATATTTTGGAATTGAGAGTCTCCCCCTGACCTGAGATTGTATTCCACTCCATAATACCTAAATCTTTTATTCCAAAAGGGATTAGAAGTCAGTGGGGGTCCTAGAGTGAGAGAGAGAAGTATAAGAGATAGGACTAAGTTTTCCTTTACTTGAAGTGCTTGCCGCCGCCGAAGATTCATGGTAGGTCTGTTTGTTGAGTGAATGAAAGAATGAAATCCAGTCATCATACTTGTAACAGATATAAATGTTGTTTATCTCAGATACAGAGTTGCTTTTTATGTGGTATTCAGTTTAACTGGATTCCATAGTATGTTTTCTTAATCTCCTTAGTCATCTTTAGAATCAAGATCTTTTTGATTACTCTTACATCCTTTGTTAGATGTAAAACCATTTCAAAGTCTAGTTCTTTAAAGTTTTAAGTTATGAAATATATTTTAAAGTCCACAAAATGTGTATGTATCTTTTATCAATTAGTTGTCAACTAATTATTATGAAATCACCACATTAAGGTCAAGGAGTAGAGCATTATCGTGAGCATGCTCAGTTGTGGCCAACTCTGTGCCCCCTGGGACTGCAGCCCAGCAGGCACCTCTATCCATGGGATTTCCCAGGCAAGAATACTGGAATGGGTTGCTATTTCCTTCTCCAAGGGATATTTCTGACCCAGTGATATAACGTGCATCTCCTGCATTGGCAGGTGAATTCTTTACCAGTGAGCCACCTGGGAAGCCCACAAAGCATTATTGGGATCACAGAAATCCCTGAGTATTTCTTGCCCATTACAGTCACTTCAGTCTCTTCAGGGGTAACGGCTGTCTTATCATTTATAGTAATGGTTTTCTTGCAGTTATTTCTCTTTTAAAAAATTGATCACCTGTACATGCATTCCTAACTAGTATGTGTTTTGAATTTTATATGAATAGAATTACTTTTGTAACTTGCTTTTTTCACTTAACCTTATGTTTATAAGGTTCATCTATGTCATTGTGTGTTTCTATAACTTGTTCACTTTTAGTGCTTTATGCTGTATAGTATTCCACTGTATGAATACACTAATTTATTTAAATGTTTTACTTTATATTGGAGTATAGTTGATTAACAATGTTAGTTTCAGTTGTACAGAAAAGTGATTCAGTTATACATACAGATAACTTTTTCTGTTGGTAGGTATTTGGGTTATTTCTAGTTTGGGAAAATTATAAGGATGCTGCTGTGAACATTCTTTTATGTGTATCCTGGTGCACATAAAGATGCAAATCTCTCAAGTATATCCTAGGAGGGAAATTTCTGAGCCATAAGGGATGCATATTTTCAACTTGACTAGATACTGGTACAGTTTTCCAAATTGGTTGTGTAAATTTTTATACTTTCAAATAGTGTATGAAAATTGTGATTTCTCCATATCTTTGCCAAAGCTTAGTATTATTAGCATTTTAAAATTTTGTCAATTTGTTGGATGTGTAGTAATACATGTAATGGTTTTAATTTGTATTTTCTTGATTAGTGGTGAGATTGAGCCCCTGTTTTTATATTTGTTGTTTACTTGGATATTTTCCTTTGTGGAGTGCCTATTCTTAAATTTCCCTCTTTTTCTTTTAGATTGTCTGTCTTTTCTCTTTGATTTGTAAGAGCTCTTTACATATTCTGCATTCTGGTCCTTTGTCACTTACATGTATTGCATATATTTTTCTCATTTTGTGGATTGTCCTTTCATTCTTTCTTAAGGTGTTTTTAAGTAGCTGAATGTGTTCATCTTTTCCTTTATGTTTGGTGCTTTTTGTGTGTCATGTTTAGGAAATCCTTTCTTACCTCATGATCATGAAAATATTCCCCCATGTTTTCTTATAAATTATTTCTTCTAAAAGTTTTGTCATAGATATTTATCATCTTTTTTGTAGTATGCAGTATTTGGCAATAGTTCCTCTTCTTCCTTCTTGAAACTTCATCTGCTCACATGACTGCAAATGTCATTTTTATGTTGCTAATTCCAAAAATCTGTATTTTTGGTATTGACTATACTCATTAGCTGAGATCTTTATTTCCAACTGCCTTCTGGATCTTTCCACTTGAATGTCTTGCAAATATCTGCAAACATATCAGTTCAGAGCTCATTTAAAAATCTTTATTGTTTTCTGTTTAGATTAATCATCATACAAGCCAAAATACATGTGGAATCTTTGATTCTTCTTTTCTTACCTTCTCTCAATCCAAATATCCATCATGTCCAAGTGATTCTGCTTCTGAAATGCATGTAAAATCTATTCATTCTCTTTTCTCCAGTTCCACAGTTACTGCTCAGAGTTCCATCTAGTCTGGAATAATATCTTTCTAATTGGTTTTCCTGCCTTCCTTCTATCCCCCCTCTCTAGTCAGTCATTCACACTGCTGCAGAGTTTCTTTCTAAGACACAAATCACATACCTTTCCTGCTTTTATGGCTCTTCGTTGCCTTACTTATAACAAAAAGCTCAAATTCCTTCACATGATTTCTACCATTACTCTGCAGGACTCTCATGTTTTAGCCACTCCAGGCTACTTATTGTTTCCCTAAGAAGCTGTGTACTTTCATTGTGCTTTTTTTCATGTTGTTCCCTCTGCTTGGAATAGTCTTCCTTCCACCCATTCCCACTGGGAAAATCCTATTTCTTCCACCACCATTCCCAGAAAGAATTAATCCTTCCTATCTCTGGGCTTCCCATAGCACTTTGTTTATACCATTATTGCAGTACTTTGTATTTATTACTTTGTATATGTCTCCTATGCTAGACTAGGAAGTTTTTTAAAACAGAGTACATTTTATTATATTAGAATCTAGTAGTGCCTGGTACAAAATAGTACTCAATAAATACTTGAGTTAAAGAATTGTAGTAACCTTAATAAAGAAAATAGAAGCATATGCATTGACTTAAGAGTTGTGAGCAGGGGGAAATGTTTGTGAAAGAGTACAATGAACTGTTTTATTTGAGTGGGTTCCAGCTGAAAAGATTAGAATGTGTTGCTGTGGCTCAGTGCTAACTGAAGGGGCAAAAATAATCTTGGACAAATAAAATTGAGTTTTCCTCATTTTTAAAAGGCTGACATGTTTCAGATGGACTTAGAATATGAAGTTACATTTATTTTTAAGAAGTAAGAAATTCACATTACTGCTTAAGAAATTTATCTATTTCGGAGACCACATTAATGACATAGTTTATTACTACAAGTTTTTGTAATACCAAATACATCTGTTTTGACAGTGTTTTCTTTTACTCTGTAAGGTGTTAGTAAATCAGGACAGTGACAGGTTAACAGTTCTTGCCTGTACTAGTTTTGTAGACTCCCATAAAAACTAGAACTTCTGATGACTAGAGTACAAATATTTACCTAAGGTTTGCAGAGCATGAGCTAAGACAATTGAATTGAGGCTAGATAGTTTTTTTACAGTTCATCTGGAGGAAGCAGAGTTAGTGTTCAGTAACATTATCTTTCTTTTTATGTCAACTGATAAGTGGTATGAACACGATGATTTCAAATACAGAATGTTCTTAGTAGATAAATTATAAGAGCAAATTGATTTTTCATTAAAATATTTTATAGTATTTATATCTGGAATTTTTGTTAGAGTAAATCCTTAAGGAACCATTGAAAAGTTTGTCTATTTGCAGGGAAGTTATCTTTTGATGATGAATTTATGGATTTTAAATCAGCTCCTAATCAAAAAAGCAACTTTCAGATAAATATGGTCAACTGAATACATGGGTTTATTTTCACGCTCTTTGAAAACATACTAAAATGAAAATCAAGGAATAAAGAAATGCATGAATGCCCAAAGGACAAACAGAACTTGAGAGTAGATGTCAGGAGAATCTGGGAAGCTGGAACATCAGTAGGTGAGTGGTAGCTAACTTAGTAAGAAAGCTGAAACGTTAGTCTGTGCAGCTGTCTTCCATCTGCCACACCTGGATAGCTTAGATAGCAAATGATGGATACCAGTGGTTTCCAGACAGGTGGCAAGCATGAACTTGGTAGGGAACCAAAGCTCTGTCTTGAATGATCTATTTTCAATACATCTGTCTAAATTCTGAATCTAGGAATAACAGAACATTTGTAGCTGAAGTATGCTATGTAAGCATATATTATGAATGACTGCAGGAATAGGATGATGGCATTTAAGAAGGACCTTCATTGGCTCTGTTAATTCAATAAGGATGTCATAATTCTAGATATTGTACAACTATAACATCTAGAGCTACACAGTCCAGTATGGTACCTACTGGCCACATGTAGCCTTTGAACTATTGGAATACAACTGATGCGGATGGAGATAGAATGTAAGTATGGGCTTCCCAGGTGGTGCTACTGGTAAAGAACCCGCCTGCCAATGCAGGAGATGTAAGAGATGCCGATTTGATCCCGGGTCTGAAAGATCCCCTGGAGGAGGGCACAGCAACCCACTTCAGCTGTTCTTACCTGGAGCATCCCCATGGACAGAGTAGCCTGGCGGGCTACAGTCCATAGGGTTGCAAAGAGTGGGACATGACTGAAGCAACTTAGCATGCATGTATGCAAGTGGATGATGTAAGTATAAGATTCACCCTGAGTTTCAACACTCAGTATTTTAAACTACCTCTTTAATAATTTATATTTTGTAGTTGTTTGTAGAAATGTGTAAAATATATTGTGTTAAATCTATCAATAAAACATTTCACCTGTTTTCTCTGTGAATGCTAAACAATTTTAAATTACATTTGTGCTCCTATTATTTTTCATTCTTAGAGCTCTGAATAGAAGTATTGAATCAAGGGTGGCTAGTATTGTTTCCTGATCTGTTTACAGGGGACTTAGGCCATGGTGTGCAGCGTCTTTCAGTAGCACCTGAAGTACTGCAGTGGATAACTTTGCCAAATAGAATAGTTTAAACTTATCAGTATATGTGTTGGTAAAATTTGTAATTTTCTTTTTAATCCACTTACCTCTTCAATACGATTCAATCCCTATAAATTCTCTGTACCTGATTACTGAATATGGCAAGAGACAACATGTAGTTAAGCCGACTAAAAAATACCATAGTCTTGATTACCAATCTAGCTTTGGGTTCTCAAGCATTCTAGTTATATTTTCATGTTTTCCTAATCAACTCTTAACTTAGTCCTGATAGTGACCATTTAAAGTGTCTTTCATTCTTCTCAAACCTCCTATCCTTTTTCCTAGAAGATGATCTTACTTCCTACTTTACTGAGAAAATGCTGTAGAAGGCATCAAAGAAGAATGCCTTAGACTTTCAGTTTCATACTGAAACTGCCATGCCTACAGCCTGAGTGCACTCATAGTACTGTCCAGTGCTAGGCACAGTGGTTCTTGTCTCCTGTATCAAGATGATCTGTTTCTGTGTTGTGTATTGTATACCCTTCTGCTTCCTCATTTTTTTCTCGTTCTCTGTTGGTTTCACACTGATAGTACTTACATGTGCTCTAGCCTCTGCCATCTTAAAGAATCCTCTTGTGCCCGGCACATTGAAGAAGCTTTGTACCGTCCATAAATGAAAGCCTTGAACTAAATGACCACCTGTTCCCTCTACTGCTAACAACCCAAGACAGTTGGGATGGGGGTCCCAACAGTCTACTAAACTCTTCTCCAGCCAGATCTCCTGACGGGGCTTCTGTTTGCCCTTGATAAATTTCATCAGCATAAAAAAAAAAAAAGAATCCTCTCTTGAGCTCTTGTCCTCCCATACCTACCGCTAGGTGGTCTTGTCTTTAACTGTTGAGCTTCTTGAAAAAATTTTCTATTTGTTATTTCCACTTTTCCACCTTCTATTCACTTTTTATTCACTACAGTAGAGCTTTTGCTCCGGAGACTGCTTTTGCCAGAGTCACTAATAACTCATATGTTTGTGATCTGAGGGAACAGTTTTCAGTCTTAATCATAGTTAATCTCTCTGCAGCATTTGACAGTAGTAGTAATTTTCTCTTCTATGAAATACTTTTTCCTCTTGTTTTTTGTGATCCTCTGTTCTTCTGGTTTTTATTCTAGGGTCCCTTCTTCATAGTCTCCTTTAGGACTCCATCTTTCTGTATGGAGAGAATGTGCCTGAAGGTACATGAAAAGAAAGGAAGGCCTGGACATCCCAGCATCCCAGGTGAACCCAGACTTCTAGATGTTCCTGCCAAGATGACAGACCTGTGAGAGAGCCATCTTATATACTCCGTGCCCTGGAAACTCCGAGATAATTTCAGCCTCAATGATATCACCTGAAGCTGTAGAACTGCCTCGTGGAGCCCAGTCCATCCACAGAATACTGAGAGATAACAAAATGGTTGCTGTTTTAAACCCTGAACTTGTGGTGGTTTATTCCACGGTGGATAAAACCAAACCAAATGTTCTCTCTGTCCTGTTTACTACTACAATCTCATCCAATCTCATCTCTGATAATTCACCTCTGGCACTCTAAAGTCCACCTTCAGTATGCTGCTTGAAGTTTTCTGGATGAACTCTGTTTCTAGACTTTTTGCTTCCACTGTTAGCAATATTTTCTTTTTCAACTTACACCCTCCCCCTATCGAATTTCTAATCAGCTTTCAAATTTTTAGTCAGATATTCGCAAAACCCTGGGTGAATAAGTTAATTGCCTTGCTATGTTATCTCATAGTATCAAATATTGTTACTGGCAGTATAGTGAAGTAAAGTCACTCAGTCCTGTCTGACTCTTTGCGACCCCATGGACCAGGCTCCTCCATCCATGGGGTTTTCTAGGCAAGACTACTGGAGTGGGTTGCCATTTCCTTCTCCAGGGAATCTTCCTGACCCAGGGATCAAACCCAGGTCTCCTGCATTGTAGACAGATGCTTTACCATCTGAGCCACCAGGGAAGTCCTGTGGCAGTATAATAGTTGAGAATATAATGTCAAGCAGTGTAATATTTTGCAAGTTACTTAGTCTTTTTAAGCTTCAGTTTATTCATCAGTAAAGTGAGGATTATAATAATAGCAATTATCTAGTTTGTTGGGTTCATGTGAGAGTACTCAAAAATTTTAGTAATTATTAATAATGTTACTAATGCATGTAGAATAAAAAAGTTGGCTTAAAGCCCAACATTCAGAAAACTAAGATCGTGGCATCTGGTCCCATCACTTCATGGCAAATAGATGGGAAAACAGTAGAAACAGTGTCAGACTTTGTTTTTTTGGGCTCCAAAATCACTGCAGATGGTGACTGCAGCCATGAAATTAAAAGACGCTTACTCCTTGGAAGGAAAGTTATGACCAACCCAGATAGCATATTAAAAAGCAGAGACATTACTTTGCCAACAAAGGTCCATCTGGTCAAGGCTATGGTTTTTCCAGTGGTCATGTATGGATGTGAGAGTTGCACTCTGAAGAAAGCTGAGTGCCGAAGAATTGATGCTTTTGAACTGTGGTGTTGGAGAAGACTCTTGAGAGTCCCTGGGACTATAAGGAGATCCAATCAGTCCATCCTAAAGGAGATCAGTCCTGGGTGTTCATTGGAAGGACTGATGCTGAGGTTAAAACTCCAATACTTTGGCCACCTCATGTGAAGAGTTGACTCATTGGAAAAGACCCTGATGTTGGGAGGGATTGGGGGCAGGAGGAGAAGGGGACGACAGGGGATGAGATGGTTGGATGGCATCACCAACTCAATGGGCATGAGTTTGAGTAAACTCCGGGAGTTGGTGATAGACAGGGAGGCCTGGCGTGCTGTGATTCATGGGGTTGCAAAGAGTCGGACATGACTGAGCGACTCAATGGAAGTGATTATGTGCCAGGCACTTGGTTAGGTTATAGAGATAAAGTGATGAAAAGCACTGATAATATGCATTCAGTTCAGTTCAGCAAAGTAATGTCTCTGCTTTTTAATATGCTGTCTAGATTGGTTATAACTTTCCTTCCAAGGAGTAAGCGTCTTTTAATTTCATGGTTGCAGTCACCATCTGCAGTGATTTTGGAGCCCCAAAAAATAAAGTCTGACACTATTTCTACTGTCTCCCCATCTATTTCCCATGAAGTGATGGGACCAGATGCCATGATCTTAGTTTTCTGAATGCTGAGCTTTAAGCCAACTTTTTCACTCCCCTCTTTCACTTTCATCAGGAGGCTTTTTAGTTCCTCTTCACTTTCTGCCATAAGGGTTGTGTCATCTGCATATCTGAGGTTATTGATATTTCTTCTGGCAATCTTGATTCCATCTTGTGCTTCTTCCAGCCCAGCGTTTCTCATGATGTACTCTGCATATAAGTTAAATAAGCAGGGTGACAATATACAGCCTTGACATACTCCTTTTCTTATTTGGAACCAATCTGTTGTTCCATGTCCAGTTCTAACTATTGCTTCTTGACCTGCATACAGGTTTCTCAAGAGGCAGGTCAGGTGGTCTGGTATTCCCATGTCTTTCAGAATTTTCCACAGTTTATTGTGATCCACACAGTTGAAGGCTTTGGCGTAGTCAATAAAGCAGAAATAGATGTTTTTCTGGAACGCTCTTGCTTTTTTGATGATTCAGCGGATATTGGCAATTTGATCTCTGGTTCCTCTGCCTTTTCTAAAACCAGCTTGAACATCTGGAAGTTCACGGTTCACATATCGCTGGAGCCTGGTTTGGAGAATTTTGAGCATTACTTTACTAGCGTGTGAGATGAGTGTAATTGTGCGGTAGTTTGAGCATTCTTTAGGATTGCCTTTCTTAGGGATTGGAGTGAAAACTGACCTTTTCCAGTCCTGTGGCCACTGCTGAGTTTTCCAAATGTGCTGGCATATTGAGTGCAGCACTTTCTCAGCATCATCTTTCAGGATTTGAAATAGCTCAACTGGAATTCCATCACCTCCACTAGCTTTGTTCATAGTGATGCTTTCTAGGGCCCACTTGACTTCACATTCCAGGATGTCTGGCTCTAGGTGAGTGATCACACCATTGTGATTATCTGGGTCTTGAAGATCTTTTTTGTACAATTCTGTGTATTCTTGCCACCTCTTCTTAATATCTTCTGCTTCTGTTAGGTCCATAGAGATCAAGACCATCCCTATGGAAATTAAATGCAAAAAGGCAAAATGGTTGAGGATTCCTTACAAATAGCTGTGAAAAGAAAAAAAGTGAAAAGCAAAGGAGAAAAGGAAAGATATTCCCATTTGAATGCAGAGTTCCGAAGAATAGCCAGGAGAGACAAGGAAGCCTTCCTCAGCGATCAGTGAAAAGCAATAGAGGAAAACAACAGCATGGGAAAGACTAGAGATCTCTTCAAGAAAATTAGAGGTATCAAGGGAACATTTCAGGCAAAGATGGGTTCGATAAAGGACAGAAATGGTATGGCACATAATATGTGCGATATAAAATGTCAGTGACTGACTGAATGGATAAATGAATTCACATTCAATTTCAAGCTTAATTTTTGTTCTTTTTTGTTGTGGCAAAATGTATATAACATGAATTTGCCAGTTTAACTGTTTTTAACTATAGAATTCTGTGGCATTAATTACATTCACAATGCTATGCACCCATCACCACTGTCTTATTTCCAAAGTGTTTTCATTAACCCAGATAGAAACTATGTATCATTAAACAAGAGCCTCCTGTTAATGCCTTCCTTCAGAGTCTAGAAACCTCTAGTATACTTTCTTTATGTATCAATTTTCTTATTTAGGTATCTTATATAAGTAAAAACATATGTCATTTTCTGACAGGCTTGTTTCACTTAGTATAATTCTTCAAGGTTCTTCATATTGTAGCATGTGCCAGAATTTTCTTCTTTTTTAAGGATGAATATTCCATTGTATGTAGCCCATATAATGAGTATCAGGAGTATTTTATTCTTTTTGATACTGTTATGAATGAAATTGCTTTCTTAATTTCTTTTTCAGATTGTTCATTGCTGGTGTGTAGAAATACAGCTGATTTTTATCTGTTGATTTTGTATCTTGCAATTTTGTTGCAGTTATTTCTTAGCTCTTAACAGTTTTGTTTTGTGGATTCTTTAGTATTTTCTACCTAGAAGATCTTTAAACTACAAATAGACATAGTTTTGTTTCTTCCTTTTAAATATGAAAGCCTTTTATTTTTCTTGCCTAATTGCTCTCTCTAGAGTTTCTAGCACTGTGTTGACTAGAAATGGCAAAACAGGCCATCCTTGTCTGATTCTTGATTTTAAAGGAAACCAAGCATTTTTTTTCTATAAAGGAAAATCTTCCACAAGTAGTGGTCTTTCACATTTGGGATATAATACCCATTAACTTGATTTGAATGAGGAAATAAAACTGATTTTTAAGAACAAGAGGAAAAATGTGTGGGATGGAAGAGTTGGGACAAAGTTAGACTGAAGTTGCGATGATAGTAGGTATGGGAGACCATTACAAGGCATGACCAGATGTTCAAACAGAGGTGGAATCAGGGACGTCCAAGAATCATCCCACCACTAAGAGGCAGTCCCTGTCTGCCTTAGGGCTAGATCCTGACCAAATGGACAGGACTCTAGGAGTTATTAGCAACTATAGTGGATGTTTATAAAATATAACAAGTATTTTTATCAGTTAGAAATGAACGGGAAGTAAAAAATAGGTGTAGTTTATAAAAGTTCCCTGTATGTTTGGCTTCATTGGTATAGAGTCCATGTAATTATTCTCTGTAAGAGTGGAAAAGGGCACTGCTAATGATCTTCTCTGAAAAACAGGTGTGACTCCATTGTCCCAAGTAGACTGGGACATAAGATATATCTTATTTGTAGAGATCTTCTTATTCATAGATTACAGCAGTACTTAGCACTTAATCTTAGGAATGTTTAGCCATGATGGCATATTGATTAATGTTTATAAAGAAAAAACATAACTGACTGCTAAAACAATCTATAGGTGTGTTCATAAGGTTGAAAAAGTTAATGGAAATGGCTTCAGATTACAAATGAACATAGATAATAAAGGATAATTTACAAAGAATCTAGAGATTTTTGCTGCTGTTCCTGTATTAGTACATATAACTAAATCTAGGTGCTAAGCTGGTCTGCCCTTTAGGCAACATTTTTGTCTGTTACACTGAGTCAGAGTAATTCTTAGAGTGATGTAACTTTCTGTGATGATTGATGATGGGTTTATAGCTCATTTATGCTTACTGTTATTTTCTGAAAGTTTATAATAGCATCTATGAGTCAGTTGCCTCACCTATATATGACAGAACCTGTTTTCTGTAAGTAGTATGTCTTTCTTTTGAAAAAACCTCTTTCATGAAAGGATGTATATGTTACTTAGGGATAGGGCTATAATCTTTGATATCAACCTTAAACTTTAGGAATTTATATCATAAATTAGTAAACTGTGATGACTCTGTGTCTATAGCCTTTCTTAAATCTTAAAAATAATTAGTTTGTAATTTCAGTTATAGTACATTATATATATATTTTTTGTTGTTGTTTTCCATCTTTTTTTTTTTTATTAGTTGGAGGCTAATTACTTTACAGTGTTGTAGTGGGTTTTGTCATACATTGACATGAATCTGCCATGGATTTACATGTGTTCCCCATCCCGATCCCAGGGTGAAACAGATCACCAGCCCAGGTTGGATGCATTATATATTTTTAACTATATACTAGATGTAGTTTTTTTCATTTATATTTTCGCATATGTTCAGACAGTAACTGCCGTTTAGTTCTTTAACTATTTAGACTATTGCTTTGTTTCCTTCCTACCGTGTAAGTCCCATGAAAGCATATAGACCTGTGCTGCACCTTTTTTTACTTCAGTGTTATCAAGTACTAGGCATATAGTAAAAGTTTACTGATAAATTATTATATCTTAAACATAGCATATTTTCCAACATTTACCTTAACCACACTGCATTTGTGGTTTTGTTTAATCATAATTTTGCTCAGTCATAGGTTGTCTTAATTTAAATTCTCTTCTTTAGGGAACTAAAGCTTATAGATCAGTGGTTCTCAATCTCATAAGAAACATCCTTCTTTTAAAAATTAATGCTTTGTAGCATCTGCTGTATTATCCTGAAATAAAATTTATAGACAATACAACCTATTTATACATACAATATTGAAAGACAGTATAATGTTTAAAACTGTATTAAAGAGCAATAAAGAAAATGGATTTATAATATGTTAGATTTCAGTATATAAGTGCTCAGGCATTATTACCCTGGAACTTCTGGGGAAGTAATCAGATGTTTGTATCAAAATGACTGTGAGATAGTTATCCATGAAAACTGATAGAAGTGTATTATATTGATGTTTAAAATACCACGAGTGGTGTTTCTTTTGGTATTGATTTCCTGAAGTGGTAAACTACTCTTGAAAAAATTCCAAACTTTGTATTCTTGAAAAATTCAGCACAGGTCAGTACCATGCAAGAATATATTGTATTTGGTTAGCCAAAATTTCATCCAGTTTGTTCTATAACAAGATGTTTGAATCCACATCCCTTGCATTGCAAGGCAGATTCTTAACCCCTGGACCACCAGGGAAGTCCCTGGCTCAAGTAATTATAAGTAAGTTTTTCCCTTATATAGCTATCAGGTGTTTGGAAGTTGTGGGAAAGTTCTTTGTTTTATAGAACTGTCGCACCCGGGAACGTGAAGTCAAGTGGGCCTTAGAAAGCATCACTACGAACAAAGCTACTGGAGGTGATGGAATTCCAGTAGAGCTTTTTCAAATCCTAAAAGATGATGCTGTGAAAGTGCTGCACTCAGTATGCCAGCACATTTGGAAAACTCAGCAGTGGCCACAGGACTGGAAAAGGTCAGTTTTCATTCCAATCCCAAAGAAAGGCAATGCTAAAGGATGCCCAGTTGCACTCATCTCACATGTTAGCAAAGTAATGCTCAAAATTCTCCAACCCAGACTTCAGCAGTACGTGAACCATGAACTTCCAGATGTTCAAGCAGGATTTAGAAAAGGCAGAGGAACCAGATATCAAATTTCCAACATCCGTTGGATCATTGAAAAAGCAAGAGAGTTTCAGAAAAACATCTATTTCTGTTTTACTGACTATGTCAAAGCCTTTGACTGTGGATTACAACAAACTTTGGAAAATTGTTAGAAATAGATGGGAATACCAGACCCCCTGACCTGCCTCTTGAGAAACCAGTATGCAGGTCAGGAAGCAACACTTAGAACTGGACATTGAACAACAGACTGGTTCCAAATGGGAAAGGAGTACATCAAGGCTGTATATTGTCACCCTGCTTATTTAATTTATATGCAGAGTACATCATTAGAAGGGCTGAGCTGGATGAAGCACAAGCTGGAATCAAGATTGCTGGGATAAATGTCAATAACCTCAGATGTGCAGATGACACCACCCTTATGGCAGAAAGCGAAGAACTAAAGAGCTTCTTAATGAAAGTGAAAGAGGGGAGTGAAAAAGTTGGCTTAAAGCTCAACATTCAGAAAATTAAGATCATGGCATCTGGTCTTATCACTTCATGGCAAATAGGTGGGAAAATAGTGGAAACAGTGACAGACTTTCTTTTGGGGGGCTCCAAAATCACTGCAGATGGTGACGGCAGCCATGAAATTAAAAGACGCTTACTTCTTGGAAGAAAAGTTATGACCAATTTAGACAGCATATTAAAAAGCAGAGACATTACTTTGTCAACAAAGGCCCATCTAGTCAAAGCTATGATTTTTCCAGTAGTCATGTATGGATGTGAGAGTTGGATTATTAAGAAAGCTGAGTGCTGAAGAACTGATGCTTTTGAACTGTGGTGTTGGAGAAGACTCTTGAGAGTCCCTTAGACTGCAAGGAGATCCAACCAGTCCATCCTAAAGGAGATCAGTTCTGAATATTCATTGGAAGAACTGATGCTGAAGCTCCAATACTTTGGCCACCTGATGCAAAGAACTGACTCATTGGAAAAAATCCTGATGCTGGGAAAGATTGAAGGTGGGAGGAGAAGGGGATGACAGAGCATGAAATGGTTGGTTGGCATCACCGACTAAATGGACATGAGTTTGAGTAAACTCTGGAATTGGTGATGGACAGGGAGGCCTGGCGTGCTGCAGTCCATGGGGTTGCAAAGAGTTGGACACAACTGAGCGATTGAACTGAACTGTCCTACTTCCTACCCACTTGCTTGTTGCAATACCTCACCCATCCCAATAATTGAAATAAGCAAAAATTGCCCCCCCAAAAAATTTTCAAAAATACTTTAAAATATTTTAATTTCCACCAGTTAAAAAATACCCTTTCCTTAGAGGATTCTGCCCATCAAAAATAATGTTGAAAATGATTTTGGTTTTCAAATAAAATCAGCATTCCTCTAATGGTGTTTTGTGATAGACTAGTTTTTGACATGTTAATACCTGTGAGAGAAAAAATATTCTATGGTCAAGGCAAATAATTTTCTTTTTCTCTGAGCTATATGACTTAATAACCTTTAATGTGTTAATAGGTATTGTCAGTCTACCAGAGGAAGAGACAGTGTTCCCTTAACTGCTCTATTTTGGAGTTCTTTGAAATTTCAGAAATAGATTACTTAAAAAGCAGCCCCTTTAGGCATATTAGGTCCTGTGGGTTGCACTTTGAAGATAATAACATGGATGTCTGCAACATACTCTATTTATAGTGGGATATAGGCAGCCCTTGTTCACTTGGAGAACTTTAAGAGTTGCATACATCTTCCCAGTGAGCCCTTTTGTTCTACCACAATATAATGGAACAGTTCAGTCCTGGATTGTGAAATTTAATAAGCCTAGGGAAAGTTATGAAAAATTCATAAAAACTGTTAATGTGCAATTGAATTTGATATCAACCTAAAAGTGGCAGGAAGATGAAATGGCAAAAATTGGTCAAATAGGTGTTGACCTGTTTCATGAAACTTGTCTCAGTTCTGGCTACAAATTTCTTTTTGTTGGTAGTTTTTTAAAATTTATAAAGAGATTATGTGTAATTCAGAAAAGACAGGAAAAGACTATTTCAGACTGCCTAGCTGGCAAGGAATGTGTAGTAATGATACCAAAGTACCAGAGAAAAGAAATGAATATGATAGAAGAAATAAAGACTCCAGTTTTTATCCAAATATCTGGAACACATCAACTTTGATCATTAATAGAAGAAACATGACTGGATCAGAAACACTGCACAGTTGAGTTCACTTTACCTCTCCATCTCAACTACCTTCACATCCTTAGCTAGAGCACATACATAGACTGATATGTTTAGCAGCACATCAGCAGTTCTGGAGAGTGGGAAAAGTATAAATAATCAGCAAATACTTCAGATGATCCAAGTTAACTGGTTTCTTTTGTAATTGAACTGAACATGCTGAGAAACATGAATTAAAAAATACCTTTTCCACATACTATTATTGATAAGACCTTACTTAGCTTATTACAGGGAGATGCTAATCTTTGAGGGAAAAGATGGCTCACTTTATGGAGAACTTTGATACCAAACGAAGGGGTTGGTTATCATGATCATATGCGAATTTGCAGGAAAAGAAACAGTGACTATGGCAATTTCATGCCCTCCATTCAGAAGAAGCATTACCTGGTGAATTTGACAAAAGTAGTGTTGTCATTTTCCACACTGAATTGTTTGGAATCTTTGTCAATTAAAAATAGCTGCAGATAAGAAAGTAGGTACTTGCAAAAGTGCTTTTACTTTTAAAGCATCAGTATCTAAACTAGAAATTATATTTCCTAATGTTTTAAGTGTAGCAAAAGCTGTCTTTCCTAAGTATAGAAAACTCTTTGCTACTGTGAAACTCTGACCATCGGTGAAACTCTGACCATCAGTGAGTAATGATCACAACACCAATAAGATGATTTAAAAACCCTTAAAGTTTACCAAAATCAAATGTAGGTAAACCAGTGCATGAGGACTTCAGGCTGATGGTCTCAGGCTCCATCCTGATGGGTTCAGACAAGTCATGGATTGTCTCTCTTAGTATAGCAAAGTAGACAACTCTATCAAATGTTAATGACACAGGACCCGGTTTTGCTAGTCTGGGACCTGCAAAGGGGAGCACAAGATTTGAGTTTTCCTAAAGGCAGTTGTCAGGGAGTACCACCTGCACAACCAGGAAAGAAAATGAAAGCACGTTTCATTAAGTAACTCATTACTTCTCTCACCATAAAAGAGTTGGGAGCATCTTTGTTTTCTTAAGTCAACACAGGAGAGGAGTCCAAAGGGAAACAAGATGATCAACAAGAAGATGCTTAGGTGGTTGAAGGAATATTCTAAAACCTCAACTCTGTTTTGTTAGAACTAGTGCTGGGGATGAAGACCTGGCATGATGTCCCATCAGGCCTGATGACCCAGAACCCTCTCTCTTAAACCATTGCAGTAATTTCCTTACCCCTCCCTGTGCAAAAGGGACAATTAAGTGGTCAGTCAGAGTGGACAAAGTCTTTATGATTACACAGAGAGGTACCTGGCAATTTATAATGAAACATTGCCTGAAAAAGCAACCTTGCCCCTCTGTCAGCAGCAACAAAGTTCCTCCACTTAAGGAGAACAAGAAGTGTTTTGTTTGCCAGTTTACAAAGTTACTGACCAACTACTGATATCTAGTAACTACATATAAAAAGAAAACATTTCAAAGAAAAAAAAGAGTAAGATCAGAGGTATCATTTGTCACTTATAAAGTCAAGGATATGGACATTCAGTTACCAGGCAATCTGCCCTGTTATTTTCTCCCAGGTTAACAAAGGTATAAAGTAGGGAGGAAGAAGTAGTAGATGCTAGTTATGAAAATTCCTGCATGTCTGTAAAATCCAAAGGTTGGCAAGTAGAACAAAGACAAATGATTTTAGGATATTTTCTTTCAATATTGTTACCTAAGTATTCACTTCTAAATAAGAAGGGAAAAAGTTTTAGGGATTTTTTCTTGACCCTATAGGAAAATTCCAATAAAGTGAAAAACTTGAGGTTTGGGGTCTTTTATTTATTTTTTAAAATAATTTTATTTATTTTATTTTTGCCTGTGCTGAGTCTTTATTGCTACACAGGCTTTTCCCTTATTTGTTGAGAGTGGGTGCTCCTCTAGTTGCAGTGTGTAGGCTTCTCGTTGTGTTGGTTTCTCGTTGCAGAGCACGTTCTCTGGGCTGCATGGGCTTCAGTAGTTGTGGCTTGTGGGCTCGGTGGTTGCAACTCCCAGGCTCTGGAGCACAGGCTCAGTAGTTGTGGCACATGGGCTTAGTTGTCCGTGGCATGTGGGATCTTCCTGGATCAGAGATCCGACCTGAGCCTCCTGCTTTGGCAGGCAGATTATTTACCACTGAGCCATGAGGCAAGCCCTGTTTGTTTATTTTTAAAGAATTTTAGTGAAAAATATGTATGTTTCTATCAGCCATGTTCATTCAATGTCTAGAAAGCCACCTGTCTTGGGAAACTTAATCTCAGAGCTTCTTCAAAATAAAACATCAAATTAAAAAAATATATATGTAGTACATTTAATGTGATGCTAAGGTAGATATCTTTCCCCCCTGAATATTGGTTTAATACATTTCAAATGTAGTTTACAAAAGGAAAGGACAAGTGGCTGTGTATAGTGTATAGAGTATACAGACACAGCATCATACTAGGGGGCCCACAGAAGGGCAGGAGAGATGACAGTTTTCTGTGGGAGCAGGAGCTCTAATCCCAGGAATGGTTCTTGGCAGATGCATAGATATCAATAGAATGCTGCTACCCAGAAGCCTCAACAATTAAAGTGTTGACAGTAAGTCTTTCTCACTTAAGCTAGTTTGTGGCTCTCTGGTTTTTTTCCTCTTGGGTGTCCCTGGACTCTTGAGCTACTAGGATTGAATTCTCAAGGATATAAAGCAACGTGGGAAGTACTCTTGGGACTGCAAGATAATGGATGTAACATTTATTAAATGCATGTTTTGATCTAGGCACTGGGATAGATTCTTTTAAGTTACTTAATCCTTACATAAATTTCAATATTTCTATTCTTTTATAAATTATAAGAATTGAGGCCAAGAGAAATAACTTGTCCAAGATCATTCATGTATTAAGTGTTTGAACTTAGATTTTAATATTGATTAATCTGATAGCTTAGATAGCTTTGCCTGACTCTGGTGGCTCAGATGGTGAAGAATCTGCCTGCAGTGCCGGAGACCCAGGTTCAATCCCTGGGTTGGGAAGATCCCTTGGAGAAGGGAATGGCAACCCACTCCAGTATTCTTGCCTGGAGAATTCCATAGACAGTCCATGGGGTCTCAAAGAGTTGGACATGACTGAACAACTAACACTTTAAGATCTGATAACTGAACCAGTTGTTTTGCCATTTTGCATAATCTAAAAAGCAATGTTGATGCAAATTATTTCTATTAGAAGAAACAAATTTTTATAACTGAGTAGGTCATCTTTTGGAGCTGATACTGTATTCCATTCCTAAAGTAAGGGATTTTTTATCAATGACTAATAAGAGCTTTTCTAAGAATAATAAGTGTAGGTCAGAGACCCTGTACAACAGTCATCATTTGGTAGGGAATTGACTATCAGATCACAAATGATATAGCAAGAAAGCAACCATTTGGGTCTCTGCTGGGCTAGAACCCCAGAGTCAGAGTGGATCAGAAAAGAGCTAGTCATGTAAATTCTTCACTCAGAATCCTTCATTTTGGCATTCTGTGTCATTCCTTATAGAGCTAGCTTTTATAGTGTCCTACAAAGCTGTACTTAATCCCTACTCACACCTTTTTTCCATATTGTTTCTCTGACTTCCCTTTCTGCTGTTTGTTTTGATTATTATGCTCTGGTCACTCTGACTTTCATGCTGTTTTTTAAAATACATCAGGCATACATCTGTCTCAGGCTTATTGCATTGGGTGTTCTGTATTACAGAATATTGTCTAGATATTCACAGATGTCACTTTCTTTCCTCCTGCAAGTCTTTGCTCAAATGTCATCTCATTGAAACCCACCCTGATCGCCCTTCTTAAAATTGCCATATCCCCTACCTTGACACTCTTATCTTGCTCTATTTTTTCCTTAGCACTTATCATACAGCCTACTATATAATTTACTTGTAACATATATTATCTGCCCATTCCCTCCCAATTAGAATGTATCCATAGATATTTTAATATGTTTTATTTACTGATGCAACCTCAGAACAAGGTCTGGTATAGAAAAGTACCTAGTAAATATTTCTTGAGTGAATGATTAAATGAATGGACTCTTCTTCATTTCTTCAGAGGTTTTCTGACGTCTGCAGCAAGTGGTTTTGAAGAATCTTAGTGTGTTGTCATCAGACAGTAGCCCTAAGTAAATAGTGGATAGATCCTGGTTTATCTGAGTGACAGTACAATCAGTCCAATTTTGACTGAGTGATTGCACTGTGTTAATTCCTGAATTCATATATATGTAAGACAAGATTTGATTTTTGTGGTTTAGCTTGTCCTTAGATTTTTTTTAGTAAACTTTTTCTTTCCTTTTCCTTTCGGAAAACTTTGGATATAAACTAAAATGGAGAAATATAGTGAACCCTTATGCGCCTACTTAAAAAGTAAAAATTTTTTTTAGGTTAGTGGGATTATGGGTAATACTTAGTTTGCTTTCCTTAACAAGAGTCTCTTTACTATTTACTATTAAGAGAGAAAAGTGTTTTGTAATTGACTGTCTTTACTATTAAGAGAGAAAAGTGTTTCCTACTTGTCTGTAGAATATGAGATGACCAAGTCAGTGATGCATGAGAAGGGTCAATTTTGTTGTACAAATGGCTGAAGAACTGGATAAAACACTTTGTTCACAGCAAATGAGCTGTGATTTTTATCTAAAAGCTTATTTTTTGAAGCACAAATTCTCTCTTTGCCTTGGGGTTACTTCATACAGTCTCAAAAAGTATGACTAAAGTCAGAATGTTTCATTTGCTGTAAATTATTACAGTCCCTACAGTGTGTGGAATTTTTTTAGACTGGGAGCAGAAGGAAAGGAAACAATTTGTGTAACTATCAAAACTTGTGCTTTATTAAGACAGATTATTTTAAAGTTAATTAGAATTTCCTAATAAGAATATTTCTCATACATGAAATTTTAATTTTAGTCTATTAAATGTAATTATAATAATTTTTATACCTTGCCAGTTATGAAGGCATAATAAAAACATTAGCCATTTGCTGTTACTAAATTATAGTCCATGTTAAGGACAACATTCTGCCTAGAAACATTTGAAAGTTTTTAAGTGCTGACTAGGAAATTTTAAAATGTTATATATTATTTTAAAAAGATTTTCTTGACAGACAAATCAGCATCTCTGCCAGTTTTTGCATCATTATTTTTGGCAGGATAATAAGCTGTAATGCCAGGATTCAGATATATAGTAGTTGGAACTATAGATGATCCAAAAATTCATTCTCAAACTGTGATATATCTCACACCCATAGGAAGTTGGGTGTGGATTACAAATAATTAGGTATATACATGATTTTAAAACTACCCAAATAAAAATAAGTGGTTTCTAGTAAGTTGATGAGAACTTTTGAACTATTATGACTTTGATTATGTATTTTGATTTAATAGATTTTCAGAGCCTTATCATTCTTAGGCTTTGGCAGTACATAATGGTAAATACACAGTGATGCTCAGTATTTCTTGTGAGGAAAGGCAGAACTTTAAACAGTTTCTGACGTGTCTTTTGCTTGAGGGAGCAGTGGAAATTACTGAAAGATGGGTTAATGGATGGAGTATGGTGTATGAAGAGCTTTTGCTTTAGGATTCTGAGTGAAGAGGTGAGGAAGGTGAAATCTTGTGTATTGGCTGCTAAATGTATTCCCTGGAGCATGGATTG
This sequence comes from Odocoileus virginianus, assembly GCF_023699985.2. Taxonomy (NCBI): domain Eukaryota; kingdom Metazoa; phylum Chordata; class Mammalia; order Artiodactyla; family Cervidae; genus Odocoileus; species Odocoileus virginianus. The sequence goes on from NC_069675.1 coordinate 58,434,820, forward strand.
TGTAGCTAAAGGAGACAGTTTTCTCTTACATTGTGTACATGAAGCTATCAGAGACTGGCGAGTAGAGATGAGCTCTAGAACTCAAAAGAGATTTCTATTCCCTAATGACTGTAGGAAAGTAAAAGGCAAAAATCTAAATAGACATCCCTTCAAATATTTGTTAAACATTTATTTTATTGAAAGTAGGAAGATACTGATGTTATCATAAAAGAAAGCTACATCGTTTATTGTGGTCATAAGAAAAGATTTACCACATGCACAGAACATAGCTTAATATTTTTTTTAAAAGTCTATTGTATACCTGTCACAACTCGATAGCCTTATTCACACTCATTAAAGATTGAGTGGCCCATAAAGCCCTACTTGATCTGACTTCTCCCTATCTTTCTGCCATCATCTCCTATAATTTATTTCCTTACTTGTTATTTATTCCAGTCACAGAGAAGTATTTTTTCCTATTCTTCAAAGACCAAGCTTGTTTCTGCTTTGGAAGTTGCTGTTATTCCCTCTGCTTAGAGTATTCTGTTCCCTCCATGCCCTATTTTTGCATGGTTGGGTTTTGTTTTTTTTTTTCATTCTTTAGGTCTTTTGTACATCAGTGTGGCCTTCTCTTACTTTCAGTCTGTGTTAGCAGCCTTCTCTATCATATCATCCTTTTAAAAAATGTCATTTATTGTTATATGTTATGTTTTTAAAAATATTATTTACTATGATATATTATCTTTGTTTATTTATTATCTGCTTCTGCTAAAATTTAAATCCCCAAGACCAGGGACTCCGTTTGTCTTGTTTCCCAGAACAGTACCTGGCACATAATTGGTGCTCAATAATATTGTTGAATAAACAATTAAAGTGGAAAAGTCTTATCCAAACTATATTTTAAAGTTATTTTTCTGGTTTTCATGTTGACAGAATTCTTCTCATTTTTCTGTATTTTGGCTCTTTATTCAGTTTTCTTATGCTGTTTTCTGAAAAAGACAGCTTCCTGTGAGGCATAGTGAAGGTTTAAATTTAGTTAAAAAATAAATTAGTTGTTCCTGGCAAATAGCGCTATTCAGTGCATGGTTTAATTTCGATTTTTATGTAGATTCTGTCAGTTTCAAGTGCCTGTTAGCCATCTGGATCAGGGATTGGTAGTGTAACCTTCATTAGCACTGTAGTAGCACTGCAAAAATATTTGGTGGAGGTAGATAGGTGCTGGCAAGAAGTATTTAATTTTTTTCTCTCAAATGCTGTCCAGGTTGGTAGGTTAGACACCAGTACATATTTGCCTGGTTATAAGGCAATCGTTCTGAATGGTCCCTTATTATCAGTTTGTCCCAGTGATTTGTATAGTGCTTCTTGTAGACTGGCACTCGGGCAACTCTTTGGTCAGTTCAGTTCAGTCGCTCAGTCATGTCTGACTCTTTGCGACCCCATGAACCGCAGCACGCCAGGCCTCCCTGTCTATCATCAATTCCCGGAGTTTACCCAACTCATGTCTATTGAGTCGGTGATACCATCCAACCATCTCATCCTCTGTCATCCCCTTCTCCTCCTGCCTTCAATCTTTCCCAACATCAGTGTCTTTTCAAATGAGTCAGCTCTTCGCATGAGGTAGCCAAAGTATTGGAGTTTCAGCTTCAACATCAGCCCTTCCAATGAACACCCAGGACTGATCTCTTTTAGGGTGGACTGGTTGGATCGCCTTGCAGTCCAACGGACTCTCAAGAGTCTTCTCCAACACCACAGTTCAAAAGCATCAGTTCTTCGGCACTCAGCTTTCTTTATAGTCCAACTGTCACATCCATACATGACTACTGGAAAAACTATAGCCTTGACTAAACGGACCTTTGTTGACCAAGTAATGTCTCTGCTTTTTAACATGCTGTCTAGGTTGGTCATAACTTTCCAAGGAGTAAGTGTCTTAATTTCATGGCTGCAATCACCATCTGCAGTGATTTTGGAGCCCCCCAAAATAAAGTCAGCCACTGTTTGGTCAGTCAGTCCTTTAATCAAGCCCCAGGATATGGGTAGTTTTGAGTACAGGTCAGTATAAGAGTGATAGCAAGAATTTGAGGAATTCTTGGCTGATGTTCCTTATCAATGAATTAGGTCACTTGCTTAGAATAAAGGGAGATAAAAAAAGTGGGAGGTTTCAAGAAAGCAATGAGGAATGGGAGAGAATTAACCAGGGAAGTTAAGGTTTATTAGGTAGAGTTAAGGGCAAAATTGAGATTGGTGTTGCTGAAATGTATTTACCTATCTGTTCCTTTGTGTGAACAATTGGAATGCCAAATTGTTGAGTAATGTAAATAGTTCTTATTTTTATGAGTTCTACAGTATATGTTTGGCTGTTGAAATAAAATTATCAGATGGAATTTTCAGCATATGTTAATGTACTATATAAGATAACTAAAGCATAAAGGTGGTCTTCCCTGGTGGCTCAGATAGTAATGAATCTGCCTGCAATGCAGGAGACCTGGGTTTGATCCCTGGGTTGGGAAGGTCCCCTGGAGAAGGTAACGGCTACCCACTCCAGTGTTCTTGCCTGGAGAATCCCATAGAGGTGCCTGGTGGGCTACAGTCCATGGGGTCACACAGAGTTGGACACAACTGAGTGATTTTCACTTTTTTTTCAAAGCATAAAGGGGGAGAGTATAAGGATCTGTATTGTGGTAATGTTTCTCCTTTCCACCTGAGTTGTCGAAATAGTGATTCTCAGAAGACTGGAAAGGTAAGCCAGTTTATATTAATGGCTCAACAAACCACTAAAAAACAAAACAAAACAACAAAAAACCCATAGGATTAAAAGACAACCCTCAGAATAGGAGAAAATAATTCCGAACAAAACAACTGACAAAGGATTAATCTCTGGAATATATAAGCAGCTCATACAGCTCAGTATCAGAAAAACAAATAGCCCAATCAAAAAATGAGTAGAAGACTTAGACATTTCTCCAAAGAAGACATACAGATAACCAGTAAATACATGAAAAGACGCTCAATATCACTAATTATTAGAGAAATGCAAATAAAAACTACAGTTAGGCATCATCTCATACCATTCAGAATGGCCATCATCAAAAAATCTACAGGGGGCTTCCCTGGTGGCTCAGAGGTTAAAGCTTCTGCCTGGAATGCGGGAGACCCCGGTTCAATCCCTGAGATGGGAAGATCCCCTGGAGAAGGAAATGGCAACCCACTCCAGTGCTCTTGCCTGGAGAATCCCATGGAGGGAGGAGCATGGTAGGCTACAGCCCATGGGGTCACAAAGAGTCGGACACGACTGAGCAACTTCAAAAAAGAAAAAAAGAAAAAAAATCTACAAACAGTAAATGCTGGAGAGGGTGTGAAGAAAATGGAACCCTCTTACATTGTTGGTAGGTGTGTAAACTGATATACCCACTATGGAGAACAGTATGAAGATTCCTTAAAAAACTAGGAATAAAACTACCATCTGACCCAACAAGCCCATTGCTGGGCATATATCCTAAGACAACCATAACTGAAAAAGATACGTGTACCCCAGTGTTCATTGCAGCACTATTTACAACAGCTAGGACATGAAAGCAACCTAGATGTCCATTGACAGATGAATAGGTAAAGAAGTTGTGGTACCTATATACAGTGGACTATTCGGCTGTAAAAAGGAATGCATATGAGTCAGTCTAATGAGGTGGATGAACCTAGAGCCTATCATACAGAATGAAGTAAGTCAGAAAGAGAAAAAAAAAGTATATTAATGCATGTAAGTGGAGTCTAGAAAGATGGTACTGATGGTACTGATTTAGGCCCGCTCCCTTTTTTTCTTGACGAGTCTGGCTATGTTGTTCAGTTGGTAAGTCATGTCTTATTCTTTGCAACCTGATGGACTGCAGCATGACAGGCTTCTGTGTCCTCTACCATCTCCCAAAGTTTGCTTGGTTCATGCCCATTGAGATGGTGATGCTATCTAACCATCTCATCCTCTGCCTTCTTTTGCCTTCATTCTTTCCCATCAGGTAGCCAAAGTATTGGAACCTCAGCTTTAGCACCAGCCCTTCCAGTAGTCAACCCTGACTTTTCATTGGAAGGACTAATGAGGTCAAGGTTTATCAGTTTTATCTTTCCAAAGAACTAGTTTTCAGTTTCATTGATATTTTCTGTTGTTTTCTTAATCTCTGTTTCATTTATTTATATTCTGATCTTTATGATTTCTTTCCTTCTACTAACTTTGGGTTTCGTTCTTCTTTCTCTAGTTGTTGTAGGTGTAAGGTTAGGTTATTTGAGATTTTTATTTTTTCCTGAGGTAAGATTGTATTGCTATAAACTTCCCTCTTAGAACTGATTTTGCTGCATCCCATAGATTTTGGATTATTGTGCTTTCATTTTGTCTTTATTTTTTTATTTCCTCTTTGATTTCTTCTGTGATCCATTGGTCAGTTTTTTTTTTTAATGTATTTTAATTGGAGGCTAATTACTTTACAATATTGTGGTGGTTTTTTGCCATACATTCACATGAATCAGCCATGGGTGTACTTGTGTTCCCCATCCTGACCTTCCCTCCCACCTCCCTCCTCATCCCATCCATCAGGGTCATCCTAGTGCACCAGCCCTGAGCACCCTGTCTCATGCATCCAACCTGGACTGGTGATCTATTTCACATATGATAATATACAAGTTTCAATGCTATTCTCTCAGATCATCCCACCCTCGCCTTCTCCCACAGAGTCCAAAAGTCTGTTCTTTACATCTGTGTCTCTTTTGATGTCTCGTATATAGGGTCATTGTTACCATCTTTCTAAATTTCATATATATGCGTTAATATACTGTATTGGTGTTTTTCTTTCTGACTTACTTTGGTCTGTATAATATGCTCCAGTTTCATCCACCTCATTAGAACTGATTCAAATGCATTCTTTTTAATAGCTGAGTAATATTCCATTGTGTATATGTAGCACAGCTTTCTTATCCATTTGTCTGCCGATGGACAGAAAATAATAACAAATGAAGCAACTGACAGAGAATTAATCTCAAAAATATACAAGCAACTCCTGCAGCTCAATTCCAGAAAAATAAGCGACCTAATCCGTTGGTTATTTAGTAGCATATTGTTTACCCTCCCTGTGTTTCTGTTTTTATAGTTTTCTTTTCATAGCATTGTGATCTAAAAAGACATTTGATACGATTTCAGCTTTCTTAAATTTGCCAAAACTTACCTTGTGGCCCAGCTTGTCAATCCTGGAGACTAGTCTGTGTGCACTTGAGAAGAATGTGTTTGCTGCTGCTTTTGGTTGGAATGCTCTTTAAATATCAGTCTGGTCTAGTGTGGCTAATGCTCTTTAAGTAACAATTTGGTCGAAGTCCTTCTGGTCTAATGTGTCATTTAAGACCTGTGTTTCCTTATAGATTTTCTATCTGGATGACCTGTCCATTGATACAAGTGGAGTGGTAAAGTTCCCCACAATTTTTGTGTTACCATTGATTTCTCATTTTATGGCTGTTTGCATTTGCCTAATACATTGAGGTGCTCCTGCGTTGGGTATGTATATATTTACAATTATATCTTCTTCTTGGATTGATCCCTTGATCATTATGTAGTATCCTTCTTTGTCTCTTACAACAGTCTTTCTTTGAAAGTCTGTTTTGCCAGATATGAATGTTACTACTTAGCTTTCTTTTGATTTCATTTGCATGGGCTACCTTCTACATCCTCTCATTTTCAGTCTGTATGTGTCCCTGTATCTGAGGTGGGTATCTCGTAGACAGCATATACATATATATATATGTGTGGCGCTGGAGCAGGGAACGGCTGAGAGGAGATACCCCATGTCCAAAGTAAGAGAAACTCCAGTAAGACAGTAGGCGGTGAGAGAGGGCATCAGAGGGCAGACAGACTGAAACCACAATCACAGAAAACTAGCCAATATGATCACATGGACCACAGCCTTGTCTAACTCAGTGAAACTAAGCCATGCCATGTAGGGCCACCCAAGACGGACAGGTCATGGTGGAGAGTTCTGACAAAATGTGGTCCACTAGAGAAGGGAATGGCAAACCAATTCACTATTGTAGCCTTGAGCACCCCATGAGCAGTATTAAAAGGCAAGGGAGAAGAGTGGAGAAATAACTCTAGAAAGAATGAAGGGACAGAGCCAAAGCAAAAACAACACCCCATTGTGGATGTGACTGGTGATAGAAGCAAGGTCCGATGCTATAAAGAGCAATATTGCATAGGAACCGTCAATGTTAGGTCCATGAATCAAGGCAAATTGGAAGTGGTCAAACAAGAGATGGCAAGAGTGAACGTCGACATTCTAGGAATCAGTGAACTAAAATGGACTGGAATGGGTGAATTTAACTTAGATTACCACTATATCTACTACTGTGGGCAGGAATCCCTCAGAAGAAATGAAGTAGCCATCATAGTCAACAAAAGAGTCCGAAATGCAGTACCTGGATGAAATCTCAAAAACGACAGAATGATCTCTGTTTGTTTCCAAGTCAAACCATTCAATATCATGGTAATCCAAGTCTGTGCCCCAACCAGTAATGCTGAAGAAGCTAAAGTTGAACGGTTCTATGAAGATGTACAGTAGCTTTTAGAACTAACCCCCCCAAAAAGATGTCCTTTTCATTATAGGGGACTGGAATGCAAAAGTAGGAAGTCACGAAACACCTGGAGTAACAGGCATATTTGGCCTTGGAGTACAGAATGAAGCAGGGCAAAGGCTAATAGAGTTTTGGCAAGAGAACGCACTGGTCATAGCAAACACCCTCTTCCAACAACAAAAGAGAAGACTACACATAGACATCACCAGATGGCTAACACCGAAATCAGATTGATTATATACTTTGCAGCCAAAGATCGAAAAGATCTATACAGTCAGCAAAAAGAAGACTTGGAGCTGATTGTGGCTCAAATCATGAATTCCTTATTGCCAGATTCAGACTTAAATTGAAGAAAGTGGGGGAAATCACTAGACCATTCAGGTACGACCTAAATCAAATCCCTTACGATTATACAGTGGAAGTGAGAAATAGATTTAAGGGACTAAATCTGATAGAGTGCCTGATGAGCTATGGACAGAGGTTTGTGACATTGTACAGGAGACAGGCATCAAGACCATCCCCAAGAAAAAGAAATGCAAAAAGCAAAATGGCTGTCTGAGGAGGCCTTACAAATAGCTATGAAAAGAAGAGAAGCCAAAAGCAAAGGAGAAAAGGAAAGATATTCCCATTTGAATGCAGTTCCAAAGAATAGCCAGGAGAGATAAGAAAGCCTTCTTCAGTGATCAGTGCAAAGAAATAGAGGAATACAATAAAATGTGAAAGACTAGAGATCTCTTCAAGAAAATTAGAGATACCAAGGGAACATTTCATGGAAAGATGGGCTCAATAAAGGACAGAAATATTAGGAACCTAACAGAAGCAGAAGATATTAAGAAGAGGTGGCAAGAATACACAGAAGAACTGTACAAAAAAGATCTTCATGACCCAGATAACCACGATGGCGTGACCACTCACCTAGAGCCAAACATCCTGGAATGTGAAGTCAAGTGGGCCTTAGGAAGCATCACAACAAACAAAGCTAGTGGAGGTGATGGAATTCCAGTTGAGCTATTTCAAATCCTAAAAGATGATGCTGTGAATGTGCTGCACTCAATATGCCAGCACATTTGGAAAACTCAGCAGTGGCCACAGGACTGGAAAAGGTCAGCCAGTTTTCATTCCAATCCCTAAGAAAGGCAATCCTAAAGAATGCTCAAACTACAGCACAATTGTACTCATCTCATACACTAGCAAAATTCTCCAAGCCAGGCTTCAGCACTACATGAACTGTGAACTTCCAGATGTTCAAGCTGGTTTTAGAAAAGGCAGAAGAACCAGATATCAAATTGCCAACATTCACTGGATCATCAAAAAAGCAAGAGAGTTCCAGAAAAGCATCTATTTCTGTTTTATTGACTGTGCCAAAGCCTTTGACTGTGTGAATCACAATAAACTGTGGAAAATTCTGAAAGAGATGGGAGTACCAGACCACCTGACCTGCCTCTTGAGAGAGCTGTATGCAGGTCAGGAAGCAACACTTAGAACTGGACATGGAACAATAGATGGGTTCCAAATAGGAACAGGAGGACATAAGGCTGTATATTGTCACCCTGCTTATTTAACTTATGTGCAGAAACGCTGGGCTGGATGAAGCACAAGATGGAATCAAGATTGCCAGAAGAAATGTCAATAACCTCAGATATGCAGATGACACCACCCTTATGGCAGAAAGTGAAGAAGAACTAAAGAGCCTCTTGATGAAAGTGAAAGAGGAGAGTGAAAAAGTTGGCTTAAAGCTCAACATTCAGAAAACTAAGATCATGGCATCAGGTCTCAACCCTTCATGGCAAATAGATGAGGAAACAGTGGCTAACTTTATTTTTCTTGGCTCCAAAATCACTGCAGATGGTGACTGCAGCCATAAAATAAAAAGACACTTGCTCCTTGGAAGGAAAGTTATGACCAACCTAGACAGCATGTTAAAAAGCAGAGACATTACTTTGCCAACAAAGGTCTGTCTAGTCAAGGCTGTGGTTTTTCCAGTAGTCATGTATGGATGTGAGAGTTGGACTATAAAGAAAGCTGAGTGCTGAAGAATTGATGCTTTTGAACTGTGGTGTTGGAGAAGACTCTTGAAAGTCCCTCGTACTGCAAGGAGATCCAACCAGTCCATCCCAAAGGAGATCAGTCCTGGGTGTTCATTGGAAGGACTGATGCTGAAGCTGAAACTCCAATACTTTGGCCACCTCATGGGAAGAACTGACTCATTGGAAAAGACCCTGATGCTGGGAAGGATTGAAGGCAGGAGGAGAAGGGGAAAACAGAGGATGAGATGGTTGGATGGCATCACCGACTCAGTGGACATGAGTTTGGGTAAACTCCGGGAGTTGGTGATGGACAGGGAGGTCTGGCATGCTTCAGTCCATGGGTTCGCAAAGAGTTGGACACGACTGAGTGACAGAACTGAACTGGTGTGTGTGTGTGTGTGTGTATATATATATATATAGTTTTTGTATCCAGCCAGCCAGTCTATGTTTTTTCATTGGTGCATTTAAGCTATTTGCATTTTAGGTAATTATCAATATGTATATTCTTACTGCCATTTTCTTAACTCTTTTGGGTTTGTTTTTGTAGGTCTTTTTTCTGCTCTTTCTCCTTTGTTCTCTTGTGGTTTGCCAGTCATCTTTAGTGTTGTTTGGATTGCTTTTGTTTTGTGTGTCTGTGTGTGTGTGTATCGTAGGTTTTGGGTTTGCTATTCCCATGAATTTTAATATAACAATACTTTATATATGTACAAGGTTTTTTGTGAGTTTTTTTTTTTTTTAAGTTGCTAGTCTCTTTCCTACCTAAAGGAGTTCCTTTAGCATTTGTTGCAAAGCTGGTGTGGTGGTATTGAATTCTCTTAGCTCTCCAAATCAGAGTCTTGCTAAGTAGTGCATTCTTGGTTATAGGTTCTTCTTTCCTTTCTTCACTTTGAATATATCATGGCACTCCCGTCTCGCTTGGAGAGTTTCTGCTGGGAAATCAGATGATAACCTTATGGGAGTACTGTTTTAGTCAGTTAAGGAAGTACCCTTGTTTGTCAGTTTTCCTTGTCCTTTTAATATTTTTTTCTTTGTCTTTAATTTTTGTCATTTTGATTACTGTGTATCTAGGTATGTTCCTCATTGGGTTTATTCTGCCTGGGACTCTGTGCTTCCTGGACTTGATTGACTGTTTCATTTCCCATGTTAGGGAAGTTTTCAGCTATTTCTCTCTTTAAAGACCTTCTTGGGTCCTTTCTCTCTCCCTCCTTTCCCTATATTATAAATGTTTGTGCATTTAATGTTGTTTCAGTGGTCTCTTAGATTGTCTTCATTTCTTTCTTTTTTCTTTGTTCTTCAGCAGTGATTTCCACCATTCTGTATTCCAGGTCACTTATCCATTCTTCTGCTTCAGTTATTCTGCTATTGGTCTCTTCTAGTGTATTTTTCATTTCAGTTATTGTATTACTTGTCTCTGTTCTTTGATTCCTTTATGTCTTTGTTAAACATTCCTTGCATCTTCTCAATCTTTGCCTCCAATCTTTTTCTGAGATCCTGATCATCTTCACTATCATCATTCTGAATTCTTTTTCTGGAAGGTTGCCTATCTCCACATCATTTACTTGTTATAGGGGGATTTTATTTTGGGCCTTCATCCAGGACATAATTGTGTACCTTTTCATTTTGTTTAACTTTCTGTAATTGTGGTTTTCATTCTGGATGCTGTGGGATTGTAGTTCTTGCTTCTGCTGTCTTCATTCTGATCAATGAGGCTATCTAAGAAGCTTGTGGAAGCCTGATGAAGGGAGTGGTGGTGGGCAGAGTGAGCCTTGATCTGCTGGGCAGGGACATCCTCAGTAAAACTTCAGTTTTCTTTTCTGCTAATGGGTGGGGCTGTGATTCTTCCCTGTTAGTTTCTGGCCTGAGTTGACCCAGCCCTGGAGCTTGCAGGTTCTATGGTGGAGCTAATGGTGGTCTCCAAGAGGGCTCAAGCCAGTGGGTACTTCCTAGGACTGCTGCTTCTAGTGCCCTTATCCCTGCAGTGGGACACAGAAGCCCTGTGCCTCTGCAGGAGACCCTCCAACACCAGCAGTAGCTTTGTTTCAGTGTCCTGTGGGGTCACTGCTCCTTTCCCCTGGGTCCTTGTGGGCACAAGATTTTGTGTGTGCTCTTCAAGAGTGGAGTCTGTTTCCTCCAGTCCTGTGGAAGTCCTACAGTTAAATCTGACTGGGCTTCAAAGTCAGATTCCTTTAGGATTGCTAGTCCTGTTGCTGGACCCCAAGGCTGGGAAACCTGATGTGGGGCTAAGAACTTTCACAGCAGTGGGAGAACTTCTGTGGTATAATTGTTCTCAAGTTTGTGGTTTGCCAACCTGGCAGGTATGGGATATGATTTTATTGTGATTGTGCCCCTCCTACTGTCTCACTGAAACTTCTCCTTTGTCTTTGGATAATGAAAATCTTTTTTGGTGGGTTACAGCATCTTCCTGTTAATGGCTGTTCAGCAGTTAGTTGTGATTTTGGTGCTCTCACAGGAGGAGGTGAGTGCATGTCCTTCTACTCCACCTTCTTGAATTAACTTTCTGTATCTATATTTTATCTTAATATCATTTAACTTTTTACATTTTATCATAAACTGTGGTCTACTCACAGAGGACTTGAGAACAGTACTGAGCTTTTCTACCAGTCTCTCACTTGTTGTAGAAGACAGTGTCAAATGAACAGGAGGATACTGTAGATCAGAAACTTGTGTTTTGTATTTCTGGTTAATGATCATTAGCTAGAAAATCTGGAGAAATTATTACAATCTTGACAAAACTTTATTTTTCTCAATGTAATGTTTTCTTTAAAAAAATCAATTTTTGACTATTGTAATAAAGATAGGAATAGTATAAGAAAATTTGCTGGTAATTTTACATCTCTTTTTATTATGCACAAAATATATGGTTCAGGTACTATGTATTAATAATATTTTTCCAGAACATATTGAAAATCTAATTTGGGTTTCACCTCCTTGCTTTATCATACTTTCTGGTAGTGGTACAGATGAAGAGGAATTAGAAAAAGTCTGAAGTATGAAAGCTTCAATCTAATTAGCTCTTAATGGGCTTCCCTCATTGCTCAGTTGGTAAAGAATCTGCCTGCAATGCAGGAGAGCCAGGTTCAGTCCCTGGGTCAGGAAGATCCTCTAGATGTGGAAATGGCAACCCACCCAGTATTCTCTCCTGGAGAATCCGATGAACAGAGGAGCCTGGCAGGCTACAGTCTGTAGGATCGCAAGAGTTGGATACGGCTGAGCAACTAAAGTGAAGTTGCTACAGTTGAAGACTGTAGCGCACCAGGCTCCTCCATCCATGGAATTTTCCAGGGAAGTGTACTGGAGTGGGTTGCCATTTCCTTCCCCTGGGGATCTTCCCGACCCAGGATCGAACCCATATCTCCCACATTGCAGGCAGACGCTTTACCATCTGAGCCACCAGGTTTGGTTTAGCAACTAAACCACCACCAATTAACTTTTAACTCTAAGATTTAAATATGTAACATATCTCATGTACAATATTTGAAAAATATGTTAATTATTAATAGACATTTACATATGTGCCATCTCCTAGTGAATGGGGATCAGCAACTGTTAAGGGTCTTATATTTTTACCCTACTTGCAAGCCAGCAAGTTATCAAACTACAGTTTCATGCTGGTAGAAAACATGACTCCTGAATCAGAGACTTTTAAAAGAGAGATTATTACTTACAGCAATAGTTGCTAGAGTATCAACATTTTTGTGTAGAGTGGGCATTTATTTCCTAAGTCCCATTTCTGCAAAGTGATGTTAAGAGGGGAATGTGACCACTTGCATTCTCACTGGGCTGTGTAAAGGATAATAACTCTGAGCTTAGAAACTCAAACCTTTTACAACAGGGTAAACATGTTTCCCAGAGGAGATAGTATCTGTGTTCCAAGGGGCAGTCAGTGCCTCATTGTTAGTAATTCAAGAGACCCATGGAAAATTGTCTTCCACCAGTGGGTCTGCGCTGAACATTTTGCTTAATACTTTTATTAATCATGCAAATTGTTAATATAAACAGTATCATAAGAAGAGATATTTAAAACACCTGGGAGAACCATGTTTAAATGTTCTACTTTAAAGTACCTAATAATATACAATTTAAGAAACTTCAGAAATTTTACATTATTAAAAATATTTTACTTAGGATGATTTGCTGTTTTGCTGCATGTTTTTGAAATTAATGAAACTTTGAAAACACTTTGATTTTAAATGTTTTAACTAATTCATATCTCTCCTCTTTTTATCCATATAGTGAGATTTTAATCTGCATCATGCCATGAAAAAGTTTAGATGTGAAAAATTTAGGTATTTTTAAAATAAAAAAAAAATCTATTATTTATACCAAACCGAATTGAACCATTCTGTGAGAGCCACCATCTGTAATTTCCTGAAAGTAAACAAAAATACAAAAATAATTAAAATCATATTTAATCAGAGTAAAAGGTAATGGATATCTATATAAATTATAATATTTATATCTTTAATATTAATATAAATTACATTTATATTAATTAGTATAGATATATTAATACAAACTATATAATGTATTCTTTAGCACTTAGTTTAAATATTTGAAAACAGTGAAATAAAATGAAGTTTAAAATGAATCATATTATGTGAGTGTAACTGTGAATTGGTCTTACTTTTAACATTTTGATACAGGGTTCATGGAAATCAGTAAAGAGAAATAATATATGAAGCATAAAATGATAACGAAGGAAAAACAAATCATTAACTGAAATTTGGAAGCATCTGAAGGCTCCTAGAATGTTGGAAACTGGGTTTCATTTGTGATTTCATCTATTTGATTTTACAATATTGTCTATTCTAAAAGGTGTTCCATGTAGCATATATTTGCTAATTTTGATGTTTGAACATTTAATAGTCATTCTTGGGGTAATGATTCATAGAAAAGATCATGCATCTATAATGCTTTATAAAATTGCATGAGGCTACAAAGAGATACTAACAAGAGCCTCATCCATTTCCTATTTCTTATTCTTACTTTCTTTCACATCTCCCCACTAAACCTATAAAATACAAAAAAAATAAAAGGATTTTATGATAGGATTCTGAAATTGGAGGATGTTTAAATGTAAGACTTACTGTGAGTAATTTTATTTGATAAAACAATATGGTGGAGACATTTTTGAAAGTTTGGGAATAACCTCAGTTCAGTTGCTCAGTGGTGTCCAACTCTTTGAGACCCCATGGACTGCAGCACGCCAGGCCTCCTTGTCCATCACCAACTCCCGGAGTTTACCCAAACTCATGTCCATTGAGTCAGTGATGCCATCCAACCATCTCATCCTCTGTTTTCCCCTTCTCCTCCTGCCTTCAATCCTTCCCAGCATCAGGGTCTATTCAGATGAGTCAGTTCTTCCCATGAGGTGGCCAAAGTATTGGAGTTTCAGCTTCAGCAACAGTCCTTCCAATGAACACCCAGGACTGATCTCCTTTGGGATGGACTGGTTGGATCTCCTTGCAGTCCAACGGACTCTCAAGAGTCTTCCCAACACCACAGTTCAAAAGCATCAATTCTTCGGCGCTCAGCTTTCTTTATAGTCCAACTCTCACATCCATACATGACTACTGGAAAAACCACAGCCTTGACTAGACAGACCTTTGTTGGCAAAGTAATGTCTCTGCCTTTTAACATGCTGTCTAGGTTGGTCATAACTTTCCTTCCAAGGAGTAAGTGTCTTTTTATTTTATGGCTGCAGTCACCATCTGCAGTGATTTTGGAGCCAGAAAAATAAAGTTAGCCACTGTTTCCTCATCTGTTTGCCACGAAGTGATGAGACCAGATGCCATGATCTTAGTTTTCTGAATGTTGAGCTTTAAGCCAACTTTTTCACTCTCCTCTTTTACTTTCATCAAGAGGCTCTTTAGTTCTTCTTCACTTTCTGCCATAAGGGTGGTGTCATCTGCATATCTGAGGTTATTGACATTTCTCCCAGCAATCTTGATTCCATCTTGTGCTTCATCCAGCCCAGCGTTTCTCATGATGTATTCTGTATATAAGTTAAATAAGCAGGGTGACAATATACAGCCTTGACATACTCCTTTTCATATTTGGAACCAGTGTTGTTCTTGTCCAGTTCTAAGTGTTGCTTCCTGACCTGCATACAGCTCTCTCAAGAGGCAGGTCAGGTGGTCTGGTATTCCCATCTCTTGAAGAATTTTCCACAGTTTATTGTGATTCACACAGTCAAAGGCTTTGGCACAGTCAATAAAGCAGAAGTAAATGTTTTTCTGGAACTCTCTTGCTTTTTTGATGATCCAGTGGATGTTGGCAATTTAATCTCTGGTTCCTCTGCCTTTTCTAAAACTAGCTTGAACATCTGGAAGTTCACGGTTCATGTATTGTTGAAGCCTGACTTGGAGAATTATGAGTGATGCTAGTGTGTGAGATGAGTACAATTGTGCTGTAGTTTGAGCATTCTTTAGGATTGCCTTTCTTAGGGATTGGAATGAAAACTGACCTTTTCCAGTCCTGTGGCCACTGCTGAGCTTTCCATATTTGCTGACATATTGAGTGCAGCATGTTCACAGCATCATCTTTCAGAATTTGAAATAGCTCAACTGGAATTCCATCACCTCCACTAGCTTTGCCCGTAGTGATGCTTCCTAAGGCCCACTTGACTTCACATTCCAGGATGTTTGGCTGTAGGTGAGTGGTTGTGAGAATATATCTCGGTCATGAAGATCTTTTTTGTACAGGGAATAACCTCATCAGAGTTGAAATGATAAAGGGGTCATTATTGGAGAGATTCCTCTTATTAAAAAGTATTTAATATTTGATTCCTTAAGCTATATCTTAAAAGTTCTTTTTACTAGGAGAAACCTTTCAGAAGGTCATTGCCTCATAGTATTTTAAGTAGTCATACCTCAAAGAAAACAGGTGTGAGGCTGGAAATAAGGGAAACTTGTATCTGTGCGTGTGCCTGTGGATCCTCACTTATACATGAACACACACAGATACAACCGCACACACACACACACATACATGCACCAACCTGGAAAAACAAGTAACAAGAAGAATGAGTAATTTAATATTGCCTAGGGCTTGTGTATGTGCTGGCAAGTTTAGGGGTTTTAGGTAGCTTTAAATTTAAAAAAAATTATAAGCGCTGACATTTTTAAAAGAAGCATTAAGCTCCATTTCCTGGTTTATAAGTTATCATTCATAGTCTATTTTCTATACCGTTAGAATGATCAAGAAACCTGGATTTAGCTTTTAGTCTTCTTCACTAACTGGCAGAGATCCTAGGTAAGTTATTTTATTTTCTTAATATATGGTTATAATTGTTGCTGGAAGGCCAGATTTTGCATACTCAAGAAGAATCACCTGGTTCAGCCATATTCTTGATTTTCTATAGTGCCTTATATCTAAGCCTTAAACTTGTCTTATGTTAATTAAATTGCATCTGACTCCTTTGCAACCCCATAGACTGTAGCCTGCCAGTCCATGGGATTTGTCTGTGGGATTTCCAAGGCAGGAATACTGGCATGGGCTGCCATTTCTTTCTCCAGGGTGTCTTCATGATCCAGGGATTGAAACCTCACCTCCTGTATTGCAGGCAAATTCTTTACCAACTGAGCCACCAGGAAAGCCTTTAAAAAGTAAAAATCATAGAATTAATTTCTCAGTGATCTCCCAGAATTTAATTTTTTTTTCCCTTTGAGAAAGTTCCTTTAAAATCCATCCTATTTTTAAAATACTGACTTCTGGACATTTCCAAGGTTTCCATGACTGTGTGTTATCATGCTAAATAACCTTGTCTTGTACTCTGTTTACCGTAGAAGAATATTTTAATGAGTAATACAGTAATGTATTTTGTATCCTCAATTATATAATCATGATTAAAGATAAAGTATATCCATTAAATAAAATTTGGAACACAGAAATGTACCAAAAATTACCCACATTTTTACCAGTCATATAAAACTATGGTTTAATGTGTATTTGCTTCCCATCACTTTTTCCATATGATTTATTTATATTTTTTAAACACAACTGAGAGCATATTGTTTGTGCACTTCTATGCATGTTTGGTTTGGGGGCTTTGTGGCCTCACTTTAAACACTTCTGAGTGCTCCCAGAAAGTCTGTATTTTCAGTGGCTAAATTTTATTCCATTAATAACTATAGTTGACTTAACCATTCCTTTTGTTTAAATTTATATTGTTCCCAATTTCTTCCTTTTTATAAATAACCCTATGACAGACATTCTTAGGCATGAAATTTTTTCTTTTTAGGATTATTCGCTTGGTATAGAGCTGTAGAAAGGCTTCCCTAGTGGTTCAGCGGTAAGGAACCTATGTGCAGTACAGGAGATGCAAGTTCAATTCCTGGGTTGGAAAGATCCCCCAGAGAAGGAAATGGCAACCCAGGCCAGTATTCTTGCCTGGGAAATCCCTTGGATAGAGAAGCCTGGTGGGCTACAGTTTATGTGGGTTGCAAAAGAGTCAGACATGACTTAGCGACTAAGCAACAACAACAATAGAGCTGTAGAAATAGAATTTTTGTACTAAAGTTTATGAAATTTATGCTTCTGGATAAGCACTTTAGAATGGGTAGTTTTGCTTTGTTTCTTTCTTAGTTTGAAAGGAAGTGATTTTGTTTGGTCACAGAAGTCATGGTTTCAGTGGACGCTGATCTTCATTTAGTTTGTGCTGAAATCGTGCTTAGCCTCAACTGAATGCTACATGTTAATTCTTGTAATAATTTACTTCAGCAACAGGGTTTTCCCCAGTCTCTCATTTGATTTCTTCACATTCTGAACCACACCCTGTTGCTGTTACCTAATGTTGAGTTATACCCGATCACTTTCTTTAAAATGTACACAGACTTTTGGAAGCTAATTCTACAGGCAACTTAAGGTTTGCTTTGCTACAAACTAGATTTTGACATGTTGCTGATTTAACTGATACAAATAAATATCTTTTTTTAAAATATGCTAAGTGATCATCTCATTATTTTATGTTCAGTTTCCCATGTGTTACTAATGGTCTCTCATGAAGTTTCTGATTTGGCTCAACAGTAATTAAATCCCAGAAGCATACTATTTTAGAGACAGAAGATACCTTGAAGTTTTCTAATCTGAAATTCTTTCATTTTACAGTTGAGAAAACTGAGATTCACATGGGATAAGTGCTTTGGCCAGAGTCATTCATTTAGTGGCAGAGTTGGGATTAGAATTAAGTTCTTATTTCTCTGTGAAGTACTGTACCCACTTCTTATGTACTAACAACATGTGTTCCACAGGCTGCTTTATGACTGATTTCTGTGGTTGCCTATTCCTGTCATTTAAGGGATGCTATAGTTCACCTCTGCACAACAGGAGACACTTTCCTGATAAAGTTGTCAAGTTAGTCAGGTTTTTTGCATATTTGGTGTCATATAGCAATTTCTTCTTAATCAGTATTCCAGAGTTTTGGTACTTGATGTTCCTTCTAGAAAATGAAATCTTGCTGATTACATTCTAGCACTTGCCAAATGCTGGCTTGAGGCTTCTGGTACTTAGACAGGTTTGTAGATAAGCTAACTAACTTTCCAACTACCTCTGTGTTAAGTAAACCATCAGAAAGGAATGTACTTAGAACATGTCATCTCACATTTCCATAGAAATGCCTTCATTGAATAGTAATTCATTATAATTCCTTCAGCATTTATAGAAGATATAATAAAACATTATGTGAATAGGATTTTTGTCTTTTTCAAAACCATACTTGAAAACATGCTTAGTTTGTTTTTTAGTTTTCTAACACATTTCTTGAGTCTGAAATCCAGTGCTAGAAAAATGTTTCTATCCAGGTTGCGTAATTAAAAAAAATAAGTCTATAAAAACAATAATAATGAACACTGTTTGGGACTTAGTAAAATCCTTTAACATTACCCAATTTAACATAATCCTGTGATGTTATTAAGTACAACTATTTCCATTTTACAAATTTGGAAATAGGTGATAAAGAAATGTGTGATCAGAGAAGATTGGCTAAAGTGCCAGAAGGGAAAGATTCTGAGCTCACTTCCTCTTATGGGCACTCCAAGATTACAACTATTTACAGAAAAGCTGTTGATGAAAAAGACTAGAACCTTCTTCTACAACTACGGATATAAAGAAAGCACCACCACAGAATGGGCAAGAGAAATGGAGTCACAGAATACAGTCAGGTTCTCTATCCCTGAGTGGGCAACCCATGAACAGGAGAAAATTATTAACGCAGACATTTTTCTCAAAGGAGTGAGAGGTCTGATCCCCATATTGGACTCCTCAGCCCAAGAATTTTGTGCCAAGAAGACAAGTCCCGGAACATTTGGCTTTGAAGGCCAGCAGGGCTTACTTTCAGGAGACCAAAAGGCAGACAGAAACTCTACTTTTAAAAGGTGCACATAAAATCTCACATGCTTTAGGACCCAAGGCTCCAAGCAGTAATTTGAAAGGAACCTGGATCAGACCAACCTGGTGATCTTAGAGAGTCTTCCACAGAGACACGAAACAACGAGCTTATCCCGGGGACACAGAAGCTGGTCGCAGCCATTATGGGAATCTTATTCTACCACATGTGGTTTCCCCGGTGGCTCAGCAGTGAAGAATCTGCCTGCAAAGAGGAGATGCGGGTTTGATCCTTAGGTCTGGAAGATCCCCTGGAAATGGCAACTCACTCCATTCTTGCCTGGAAAATCCCCTGGATAGAGGAGCCTGGGGCGCTACAGTCCATGGGGCACAAGCGTCAGACACAACTTAGCAACTAAACAACAGCAGCATTCTACCACATGGACACTGGTGCTGGGAAGCACCATTTTGGAATCTTCCCTCTAGCTTATTAGTGCCAGGACCTAACCTGACCTCCGCCCAGCAGCCTGTAAACACCAGTGATAACTGTGATGCTTCAGGCCAAGCAACTAAACTGTACAGGGACACAGTCCCACCCACCATCAGACAGACTGACTTAAGACCCCGGGGGTCCACAGCTGCTCCTGGACATGGCTCTGTCCACCAGAACGCCCAGGACTCAGCCCCATACAGCCCTGTGTAGGCACTAGATCCAGGACCCTGTAGCCAGAGATCTTGGGAACCAGCTTTATCTACCAGCATGCAAACACTAGCCCCAGGACAGTGACAGCCATGCTGTCTGTGGAACCAGCCTGCCCCCCAGCAGGGCAGCACCAGCCCCAGGCTCTACCCACTGGCAGGCCAACACAAGTTTTGAGACACCCTGGACACTGCAGCCAGCTGTTAGGAACAGGCCCCAGCCACCAGCAGCCTGACATCAACTCTGAGACTGCTGGGCTCTGCAGCCAGACTCTAGCAATTGGCTCAGCCAACTCGTGGGCTGGCATTAGCCCCAGGACCTGGCTTCATCCACTAGTGGGTGGGCACCAGACTCAGGATTTTCTAGACCCAGACTCCACCCTCCAGTGAGCTAGTACTAGTCCTGGGGCTTCCTAGGGTTTCATAGCTAGCTGCTTTGTGACAGAACTGTGCCAACCAGCTGTTGGCAGGCTCTACACAAGGTAGGGTTTGGCAATCAACTGGACCAGGGATCAACCAACCCTACCAGACCACTCACATTAGTCAGCCCACTACAAAGGGAGGGACCATACAGCTCATGTAGGAAACACCCTTAGAGACAGAGAAAGTGTGTGTGTGTGTGTGTGTGTGTGTGTGTGTGTGTGTAGTATATATATCTCTGGTGAAAAGAGGAAAATGCATTGCTGGGATACATAGGACATCTACAAAAGGCCACTTCTTCGAGGAAAGGAAATGTAACCTATCAGAAACAGGTACAAAACAACAAGTTAGGCAAATTGAGGCAACAGAGGAACATGTTTGAAAGGAAGAAATAAGATAAAACCCCAAGAGGAACTAAGCGAAGTGGAGATAGGCAATCTTTCTAAGAAAGTTTTCAGTGTAATGATCAAAAATTATCATATTTGTTATGATCAAATAACTTGAGAGAAAAATGGACACACAGAGTCAGGAGTCAAGAGTTGGAAAACATGAAGAACAACCAAAGAAAGATGAAGAATACAATAAATGGTATGAAAAATACACTAGAAGGAAGCGACAGTAGACTAAATTATGCAGAGGAACAAATCAGCAAGCTGAAAGACAGAACAGTGGAAACCAGTGACACTGGACAGAAAAAGAGAAGAATAAAAAGAAACGAGGACAGTTTAAGAGACCTCTGAGCAGCATCAAGCATACTAATACTTGAATTATTGGAATCCCAGAAGCAGAGAGCTTATTTGAAGACTGGAAAACCCATAGCTTTGACTATATGGACCTTTGTTAGCAAAGTGATGTCTCTATCTTTTAATATTCTGTCTAGGTTTGTCATAGCTTTCCCTCCAGAGCAATCATCTTAATTTCATGGCAGCAGTCACCATCTGCAGTGATTTTGGAGCCCAAGAAAATAAAGTCTGTCACTGCTTCCATATTCTCCCCTTGTGTTTGCCATAGAGTGATGGGACTGGATGCCACAATCTTGGTTTTTTGAATGTTGAATTTCAAGCTAGCCTTTTCACTCTCCTCTTTCACTGTCATCAAGAGGCCCTTTAGTTCCTCTTCACTTTCTGCCATTAGAGTGGTATCATCTGCATATCTGAGGTTGTTGATATTTCCCCCAGCGATCTTGATTCCAACTTCTGATTCATCCAACCTGGCATTTCTCATGATGTACTCTGCATTCAGTTTATTCATAAAAAAGCAGGGTGATGTTATACAGTCTTGTCCTACTCCTTTCTTAATTTGGAACCTGTCATTTGTTTCACATCTGGTTCTAACTGTTGCTTCTTGACCTGAATATACGTTTCTCAGGAGACAGGTAAGGTGGTCTGGTCCTCTCATCTCTTTAAGCATTTTTTAGCATTGTCCTTTTTTGGGATTGGAATGAAAATTGATCTTTTCCAGTCCTGTGTGTGGCCACTGTTGAGTTTTCCAAATTTGTTGACATACTGAATGTAGCACTTCAACAGCATCATCTTTTAGGATTTTAAATAGCTCAGCTGGAATTCTGTCATCTCCATAAACTTTGTAGTAATGCTTCCTAAGGTCCACTTGTCTTCCCATTCCGGTATATTTGCCTCTAGTTGAGTGACCACACCACTGTGGTTATTAAGGCTTTTTTGTATAATTCTGTATATTCTTGCCAATTTTTCTTAATCTCTTCTGCTTCTGTTAGGTCCTTTCCGTTTCTGTCCTTTTTCATATCCATCCTTGCATGAAATGGTCCCTTGATATCCCCAGGTTTCTTGAAGAGTCTTTACTCTTTCCCATTCTATTGTTTTCCTCTATTTCTTTGCATTGTTCTTTTAAGAAGGGCTTTTTATCTCTTGACCTCATGGACTACAGCTTGCCAGGCTCCTCTGAGAATTCTCCAGGCACGAATACTGGAGTGGGTAGCCATTCCCTTCTCCAGGGGATCTTCCAAACCCAGGGATCAAACCCAGGTCCCCTGCATTGCAGTCAGATTCTTTACCATTTGAGCCACCAGGGAAGCCCTTTTTAATATTTCCTTGCTATTCTCTGGAACTCTGCATTCAGTTGGGTATATCTTTCCCTTTCTCCCTTGCCTTTCACTTCTCAGCTATTTGTAAAGCCTCCTCAGACAACCACTTTGCCTTCTTGTATTTCTAGTTCTTTGGGATGGTTTAGGTCACTGCCTCCTGTACAGTGTTATGAACTTATGTCCATAGTCTTCAGGCACTCTGTCTACTAGGTTTAATCCCTTGAATCTAATTGTCACCTCCACTGTTTAATCATAAGGAATTTCATTTAGGACATACCTGAATGACTTAGTGCTTTTTCCTACTTTCTTCAAATTAAGCCTGAAATTTGCGTTTAGGAGCTCAAGATCAGAGCCACAGTCAGCTCCACATCTTGTTTTTGCTGACTGTATAGAACTTTTCTATCTTTTGTTGCAAAGAACATTGTTGTTGCTGAGTCCCTAACTTGTGTCCGACTCTTTGTGACCCCATTCACTGTAGCATATCAGGTTTCCCTGTTCTTCACTATCTCCCAGAGTTGACTCAAACTCATATACATTGAGTTGGCGATGCCATCCAACTATCTCATCCTCTGTCATCCCCTTCTCCTCCTGCCCTCAGTCTTTCCCAGTATTTAGGGTCTTTTCCAATGAATTGGCTCTTTGCAACCAAGTGGCCAAAGGATTGGCACTTCAACTTCAGTCCTTCCAAAGAACATAGTCAATTTGATTTCAGTGTTGACCATCTGATGATGTTCATGTGTAGAACTGTCTCTTTTGTTGAAAGAGTGTTTGCCGTGACCAGTGTGTTCTCTTGACAAAACTGTTAGCCTTTGCTCTGCTGCATTTTGTACTCCAAGGCCAAACTTGCCTGTTATTCTGAATATCTCTTGATTTCCTACTTTTGCATTCCAATCCTCTTAGATGAAAAGGACAGCTTTTTTTGGTGTTAGTTCTAGAAGGTTCTATAGCTCTTTGCAGAACTGGTCAGCTTTATGATCTTCAGTATCAGTGGTTGGGGTACAGATTTGGATTGCTATGGTATTGAATGGTTTGCCTTGTAATAGTAGTAGATATAATGGTCATCTAAAATTTGCCCATTTCCATCCATTTTAGTTCACTGATTCCTAAGATATAGATTTTCAGTCTTACCATCTCTTGCTTGACTACATCCAATTTATCTTGTTTCGTGAACTTAATATTCTGGTTCCTGTGCAATATTGTTCTTTACAGCATCAGACTTGACTTCTACCACCACACACATCTGCAGTTGAGTGCTGTTTATTCTTTTGCCTTGTCATTTCATTCTTTCTGGAGCTATTAGTAATTGGCCCTCTGCTCTTCCCCAGTAGCATATTGGACACCTTCAGACCTGGGAGGGGCTCATCTTCTGGTGTTATATCTTTTGCCTTTTCATACTGTTGATGGGTTTCTCCAGGCAAGAATATTGGAGTGGGTTGTCACTTTGTCTTTCAGTGGACTATGTTTTGTCAGAACTCTTCACTGTGACCTATCCATCTTGGGTGCCCCTACATGGCATGGTTCATAGATTAATTGAGTTACACAAGCCCCATTTTCCATGACTAGGCTGTAATCCGTGAAGAGAACAGAATTAAATACCTGCTGTTAATAAGATGGTGAACAAAAAATGGACACGAATACTGCATTTAAGAAACAGTGTATGGCAGAGACAGTTAAACCAAAAGGGATAATAAAAAGTGATCTTTATGGTATATAGAAGAAGTAAAGGATACTGTAGAACTGCATAGAAGGAACAACTATGTAGTCTGTCAGTGGCTTGCAGGAACAGGGTGTATCATTCTGAAGCTTGGGATGAAGCTTGTGCTGAAGACACCAATTAATGTCTTTCTGCTGCTCATTCCTGAGAACTGATCAAAATGTCAAGAGATAATACATAGAATTTAAAGACGAAAAGGCTAGAGGCAAATAAAAAGATTCACACAAGGAGATAAGATGAAATAAGGTAGAAAAACTAGTGGAGTGTGGTATGATGGAAGTTAAATGTTTCAAGGTCAAGAGCAGAGTCAAGAGTGTTAAATAGTATAGAGATCTGTGATGAGTTAAATACTAAGTTTTTCTATTGGGTTTAGCAGTTTAAAGGTCATTGGTGATTAAGTGGAAGCAGTTTCAGTGAAGTGTTTAGTTAAAACAATGTTAATCTTTAGGGGCTAAGATTTTTTAATTTTATTTTAATTGAAGGATAATTGTTTTACAAAATTCTGTTGTTTTCTGCAGTATCTGCATGAATTAGCCATAGGTATACATTTCTCCTCCCTCTTGAACCTCCCTCCCATCTCCCTCCCCATCCCACCTCTCTAGATTGTTGCAGAGCCCCTATTTGAGTTCCCTGAGTCATTGGCTATCTATTTTACATATGGTATTGTAAGTTTCCATGTTAATTCTCTGCATATATCTTACTGTTTCCTTCCTCCCCTCTGCTCTGTGTCCATAAGTCTGTTCTCTATGTCTGTTTCTCCATTGCTGCCCTGCAAATAAGTTCATCAGTACCATCTTTCTAGATTCCCTGTATATATGTGTTACTATAAGATATTGGTAATTCTCTTTCTGACTTACTTCACACTGTATAATAGGCTCTAGGTTCATCCACCTCATTAGAACTGATTCAAATGTAGTCCTTTTTATAGCTGAGTAATATTCCATTTTATATATGTACCACAGCTTCTCTATCCATTCATCTTTTGATGGACATCTAGGGTGCTTCCATGTTCTAGCTATCGTAAACAGTGCTGCAGGGAGCATTGGGGTACATGTGTCTTTTTCAGTTTTGGTTTCCTCAGGGTATATGTAAATGCCTAGTAGTGGGATTGCTGGGTCATATGGTGGTTTTATTCCTAGTTTTTTAAGGAATTGCCGTACCATCTTCCACAGTGGCTGTATCAATTTACATTCCCACCAACAGTGCAAGAAGGTTACCTTTTCTCCACACCCTCTCCAGCATTCATTGTTTGTAGAACTTTTGGTGATGGCCATTCTGACTGGTGTGAACTGGTATCTCATTGCAGATTTTTTAATTTGTCTTTTTCTTTTTTTTGGTCTTTTAAAAATTTATTTTTAACGGAAGGATAAATGCTTTACAGTATTGCATTGATTTCTAGCAAACATCAACATGAAACAGCCATAGGTCTACCCATGTTCCCTCCTACTTGAAATGTTTAGGAGCTAAGAGTTTTAATATAAGAAAAAAAGACCTACAAGGAAAAAAACAGAAATAATTGAAATAAAGCCATCTTCATCTTATTTTTAAATTGGAAATATTAGTTAAAACTCATGTTTATGTCTTTTAAAAATATGTATTTATGTTCACTGAAAATTCTAAAAATCTGTAAATCTAGAGAAATTGTAGAAATGGAGAAATGGTAGATTCCAAGTTTAAGGCAGGAAATAGATTAATCAGGTACATGTTGCACCATAAAAGTAAGACAGCTGCCAAAGCCTAATTGGGTAATAATCAAAAGGAGAAAGGAGATGGCATGAAGGGAAACAATTGGAGAATCAACACTGATAATGACTACAGGAGATTGGAATATCAAGCATCTAAAATTCACAGGTTCTTAAAAAATAAAAATAAAAAAAGTAAAATTCACAGGTTCTTAAAGGTTTTTCACACACACATACTCACACACACACAGTCTCTTTCTCTCATTGGATGTGTGCGGGTTGCTAGGGCATCAGTTCATGGCTCTACACAAGGGTTTGGCAGGCTATAGCTATGTCCCCAGTGCACCTCTTTTTGTTGTAAGGCCTGTGAAGAAATAATAGTTTTTACATTATAAACTGGGAAAAAAATCAAGACTATTTCATAATATGAATATTACATGAAATTCAAATTTTCAGTGTTCATGAAGTTTTATTGGCACATAGACATCTTTATTCATTTAAGTATTGTCTGTGGTGGCTTATTTGATGTAATTACAGAGTTGAATTGTTGTGACAGAGACCACATGGTCTGCAAAGCCTAAAATATTTACTGTTTGGCCTGTTACATGGAAAAAGCTTGTTGATCTCTGCTCTGAGCATTAATAAATAAAAGGAAAGAATCAAGCATTTATGCTGGCTTTTGTAAAGTTCCTTTCATGGAAATGAAACACTTGATGAAGGGTTTTTTTTTTTTAACAGAAAAATTGCAAGTTATAATTACAGATGGAATGACAGAAAATCCCTATTTTTGAAACATCCCATGAAAAAACTTTTAGGCAGTGTTCACCATTGTATTTTAAAACCAAGTAAAAGTTTGATGGGGGATTTTTCAGTGGAGGAATTAGATACCATGTGAATCTACCGGTCAATCATAGTATCACTAAATGTTGAGACAATCAAATATTTATGTACCTCATGATGTAAAAAGTTGGCTAGAAAGTTGCGCTTCAATCAAGAAAATGGATCAAAAATACAAGAAATAATAGGGGAAAGAGGAACAATTTAAATGGATAATCTATCAACAAAACCCAAAATGTGAGGCATTATATAGAATAAATAACCTGGTTTTGCTAAGGAGTGGACTATGTAAATGGATTAGATATAATTGTAAAAGGCAAAACTTTAATAACAGGAGAATATCTGTATAACATTAGGAGGAGGGAAAGACATCTTAAATGTTTACGACATAAAAAAATCTACCATAAAGTAAACGTTGGTATATTCTTATCTTTAATGTGATTGATTTTCTTTTTAATAACCATAAAGAAACAGACAAGGCAGGAAACAAAAAGGGAGAAGTTACTTAAAGGATTAGTTGCAGAATGTATAAAGAACTCCTCCAGATCAGTGAGAATAGGGCAAAGAACCCAATAAAAATGGGTGAAAGATAGGAATAGACATTTTTATAAAGAAAGAACATAAATGATCAGAAACATATGAATGCATGTTTAACCTTATTATTAATTACATAAATGCAAATTAGAATTTCAACAAGAAACTATATTGCAGATACTAGGAATGCCAAAAATTTTGAAATATGAATATTCAGTCTTAAGTGTTAGGTTGTAGAGCAGTAGATCTCTTATACTTCACTAATGGAAATAAAAATTGGTAAAACTATTTTGGGAAAAATTTGGAATTATTTCTTTTTTTTAAAGTACTTAAAATTTATTGATTTGTTGATTTTTAATTTATTTAATTGCAGGCTAATTACTTTACAGTATTGTAGTGGGTTTTGCCATACATTGACATGAATCAACCATGGGTGTACACGTGTTCCCCATCCTGAACCCCCATCCCACCTCACTCCCTATCCCATCCCTCAGGGTCATCCTGGTGCACCAGCCCTGAGCACCTTGTCTCATGCATTGAACCAGGACTGGCGATCTGTTTCACATATGATATCATACATGTTTCACTGCTATTCTCTCGAATCATCCTACCCTCGCCTTCTCTCACAGAATCCAAAAGACTGTTCTAAACATCTGTGTCTCTTTTGCTGTTTCGCATATAGAGTCATTGTACCATCTTTTTAAATTCCATACATATATGCGTTAGTATACCGTATTGGTGTTTTTCGTTCTGACTTACTTCACTCTGCATAATATGCTCCAGTTTCATCCATCTCATTAGAACTGATTCAAATGTATTCTTTCTAATGGCTAAGTAATATTCCAGTATGTATATGTACCACAGCCTTCTTATCCATTTTTCTGCCAATCTACATCTAGGTTGCTTCCATGTCCTGGCTATTATAAAACAGTGCTGCGATGAACACTGGGGTACACGTGTCTCTTTCAATTCTGGTTTCCTTGGTGTGTGCCCAGCAATGGGATTGCTAGGTCATACAACAGTTCTATTTCCAGTTTTTTAAGGAATCTACACACTGTCCTCCATAGTGGCTGTATTAGTTTGCATTCCCACCAACAGTGTAAGAGGGTTCCCTTTTCTCCACACCTTCTCCAGCATTTATTGTTCATAGACTTTTGGATAGCAGCTGTTCTGGCCGGCGCGAGATGGTACCTCATTGTGGTTATGATTTGCATTTCTCTGATAATGAGTTGAGCATCTTTTCATGTGTCTGTTAGGCATCTGTATGTCTTCTTTGGAGAAATGTCTGTTTAGTTCTTTGGCCCATTTTTTGATTGGGTCATTTATTTTTCTGGAATTGAGGTGCAGGAGTTGCTTATATATTTTTGAGATTAATCCTTTGTCTGTTGCTTCATTTGCTATTATTTTCTCCCATTCTAAGGCTGTCTTTTCACCTTGCTTATAGTTTCCTTTGTTGTGCAAAAGCTTTTAAGTTTAATTAGGTCCCATTTGTTTATTTTTATTTATATTTCCATTACTTTGGGAGGTGGATCATAGAGGATCCTGCTGTGATTTATGTCGGTGTTTTGCCTGTGTTTTCCTCTAGGAGTTTTATAGTTTCTGGTCTTATATTTAGACCTTTAATCCATTTTGAGTTTTATTTTTGTGTATAGTGTTAGAAAGCGTTCTAGTTTCATTCTTGTACAAGTGGTTGACCAGTTTTCCCAGCACCACTTGTTAAAGAGATTGTCTTTTCTCCATTGTATATTCTTGCCTCCTTTGTCAAAGATAAGGTGTCCATAGATGCATGGATTTATCTCTGGGCTTTCTATTTTGTTCCATTGATCTATATTTCTGTCTTTGTGCCAGTACCATACTGTCTTGATGACTGTGGCTTTGTAGGATAGCCTGAAGTCAGGCAGGTTTCACAAATTGTGAAATTATTTTTTCTAGTTATGTGAAAAATACCGTTGATAGCTTGATAGGGATTGCATTGAATCTATAGATTGCTTTGGGTAGTATACTCATTTTCACTATATTGATTCTTCCAATCCGTGAACATGGTATATTTCTCCATCTATTTGTGTCCTCTTTGATTTCTTTTATAAGTGTTTTATAGTTTTATATATATAGGTCTTTTGTTTCTTTAGGTAGATCTATTCCTACATATTTTATTCTTTTTGTTGCAGTGGTGAATGGGATTGTTTCCTTAATTTCTCTTTCTGTTTTCTCATTGTTAGTGTATAAGATTGCAAGGGATTTCTGTGTGTTAATTTTATATCATGCAACTTTACTATATTCAATGATTAGCTCTAGTAATTTTCTGGTGGTCTTTAGGGTTTTCTATGTATAGGGTCATGTCATCTGCAAACAGCGAGAGTTTTACTTCTTTCCCAATCTGCATTACTTTTATTTCTTTTTCTTCTCTGATTGCTGTGGCTAAAACTTCCAAAACTATGTTGAATAGTAGTGGTGAGAGTGGGCACACTTGTCTTGTTCCTGATTTTAGAGGAAATGCTTTCAGTTTTTCACCATTGAGGATAATGTTTGCTGTGGGTTTGTCATATATAGCTTTTATTATATTGAGGTATGTTCCTTCTGTTCCTGCTTTCTGGAGGATTTTTATCATAAATGGATGTTGAACTTTGTCAAGGGCTTTTTCTGCATCTATTGAGATAATCGTATGGCTTTTATCTTTCAATTTGTTAATGTGGTGTATTACATTGATTGATTTGCAGATATTAAAGAAGCCTTGCATTCCTGGGATAAAGCCCACTTGGTCATGATGTATGATATTTTTAATACGTTGCTGGATTCTGTTTGCTAGGATTTTGTTAAGGATTTTTGCATCTATGCTCATCAGTGATATTGGCCTGTAGTTTTCTTTTTTTTGTGGCATCTTTGTCTGGTTTTGGTGTTAGGGTGATGGTGGCCTCATAGAATGAGTTTGGAAGTTTACCTTCCTCTGCAATTTTCTGGAAGAGTTTGAGTAGGATAGGTGTTAGCTCTTCTCTAAATTTTTGGTAGAAAATTTAGCTGTGAAGCCATCTGGTCCTGGGCTTTTGTTTGCTGGAAGATTTCTGATTACAGTTTTGGTTTCTGTGCTTGTGATGGGTCTGTCAAGATTTTCTATTTCTTGCTGGTTCAGTTTTAGAAAGTTGTACTTTTCTAAGAATTTGTCCATTTCTTCCAAGTTGTCCATTTAATTGGCATATAGTTGCTGATAGTAGTCTCTTATGATCCTTGTATTTCTGTTGTCTGTTGAGACCTCTCCATTTTAATTTCTAATTTTGTTGATTTGATTCTTCTCCCTTTTTCCTTGATGAGTCTGGCTAATGGTTTGTCAATTTTATTTATCTTCTCAAAGAACCAGCTTTTAGTTTTGTTGATTTTTGCTATGGTCTCTTTTGTTTCTTTTGCATTTATTTATGCCCTAATTTTAAAGATTTCTTTTCTTCTACTAACCCTAGGGTTCTTCATTTCTTCCTTTTCTAGTTGCTTTAGGTGTAGGGTTAGGTTATTTATTTGACTTTTTTCTTGTTTCTTGAGTTAAGTCTGTATTGCTTGAATCTTCCCCTTAGCACTGCTTTTACAGTGTCCCATAGGTTTTGGGTTGTTGTGTTTTCATTTTCATTAATTTCTATGCATATTTGATTTCTTTTTTGATTTCTTCTGTGATTTGTTGGTTAGTCAGAAGCGTGTTGTTTAGCCTCCATGTATTGGAATTTTTAATAGTTTTTTCCTGTAATTGACATCTAATCTTACTGCATTGTGATCAGAAAAGATGCTTGGAATGATTTCAGTTTTTTTAATTTACCAAGGCTAGATTTATGGCCCAGGATGTGATCTGTTCTGGAGAAGGTTCCGTGTGCACTTGAGAAAAAGGTGAAATTCACTGTTTTGGGGTGAAATGTCCTATAGATATCAATTAGGTCCAGTTGGTCCATTGTATCATTTAAAGTTTGTGTTTCCCAAAAGCAAAAATAAACAAATGGGACCTAATGAAACTTAAAAGCTTTTGCACAACAAAGGAAACTATAAGCAAGGTGAAAAGACAGCCCTCAGATTGGGAGAAAATAATAGCAAACGAAGCAACAGACAAAGGATTAATCTCAAAAATATACAAGCAACTCCTCCAGCTCAACTCCAGAAAAATAAATGACCCAATCCAAAAATGGGCCAAAGAGCTAAACAGACATTTCTCCAAGGAAGACATACAGATGGCTAACAGACACATGAAAAGATGCTCAACATCACTCATTATCAGAGAAATGCAAATCAAAACCACAATGAGGTACCATTACATGCCAGTCAGGATGGCTGCTATCCAAAAGTCTACAAGCAATAAATGTTGGAGAGGGTGTGGAGAAAAGGGAACCCTCTTACACTGTTGGTGGGAATGCAAATTAGTACAGCCACTATGGAAAACAGTGTGGAGATTTCTTAAAAAGCTGGAAATAGAACTACCATATGACCCAGCAATCCCACTTCTGGGCATACACACCAAGGAAACCAGATCTGAAAGAGACATGTGCACCCCAATGTTCATCACAGCACTGTTTATAATAGCCAGGACATGGAAGCAACCTAGATGCCCATCAGCAGACGAATGGATGAGGAAGCTGTGGTACATATACACCATGGAATATTACTCAGCCATTAAAAAGAATTCATTTGAATCAGTTCTAATGAGATGGATGAAACTGGAGCCCATTATACAGAGCGAAGTAAGCCAGAAAGATAAAGACCATTACAGTATACTAACACATATATATGGAATATAGAAAGATGGTAACAATAACCCTATATGCAAAACAGAAAAAGAGACTCAGATGTATAGAACAGACTTGTGGACTCTGGGAGAAGGCGAGGGTGGGATGTTTCAAGAGAACAGCATTGAAACATGTATATTATCTAGGGTGAAACAGATCACCAGCCCAGGGTGGGTGCATGAAACAAGTGCTCGGGCCTGGTGCACTGGGAAGACCCAGAGGGATCGGGTGGAGAGGGAGGTGGGAGGGGGTACCGGGATGGGGAATACATGTAAATCCATGGCTAATTCATTTCAATGTATGACAAAAACTACTGAAATGATGTAAAGTAATTAGCCTCCAAAAAAAATAAAAAAAATAAAGTTTGTGTTTCCTTGTTAATTTTCTGTTTCATTGATCTATCCTTGGGTGTGAGTGGGGTATTAAAGTCTCCCGCTATTATTGTGTTATTGTTAATTTCCCCTTTCATACTTGTTAGCATTTGCCTTACATATTGCAGTGCTCCTATGTTGGGTGCATATATATTTATAATTGTTATATTTTCTTCTTGGATTAATCGTTTGATCATTATGTAGTATCCTTCTTTGTCTCTTTTCACAACCTTTATTTCAAGGTCTATCTGATATGAGTATTGCTACTCCTACTTTCTTTTGGTCTCCATTTGTGTGAAATATTTTTTTACAGCCCTTCACTTTCAGTCTGTGTCCCTTGTTTTGAGGTGAGTCTCTTGTAGACAGCATATATAGGGGTTTTGTTTTGGATCCATTCAGCCAGTCTTTGTCTTTTGGTTGAGGCATTCAACCCATTTACATGTAAGGTAATTATTGATAAGTATGATCCCATTGCCATTACTTTGTTGTTTTGGGTTCAAGTTTATATACCTTTTCTGTGTTTCCTGTCTAGAGAAGATCCTTTAGCATTTGTTGGAGAGCTGGTTTGGTGGTGCTGAATTCTCTCAGCTTTTGCTTGTCTGTAAAGCTATTGATTTCTCCTTCATATTTGAGTGAGATCCTTGCTGGGTACACTAATCTGAGTTGTAGGTTTTTCTTTTTCATCACTTTAAGTATGTCCTGCCATTCCCTTCTGGCCTGAAGAGTTTCTATTGAAAGATCAGCTGTTATCCTTATGGGAGTCCCCTTGTGTGTGATTTGTTGTTCTTCCCTTGCTGCTTTTAATATTTGTTCTTTGTGTTTGATCTTTGTTAATTTGATTAATATGCGTCTTGGGGTGTTTCACCTTGGGTTTATCCTGTTTGGAACTCTCTGGGTTTCTTGGACTTGGGTGGCTATTTCCTTCCCCATTTTAGGGAAGTTTTCAACTATCATCTCCTCAAGTACTTTCTCATGGCCTTTCTTTTTGTCTTCTTCTTCTGGGACTCCTATTATTCGAATGTTGGTGCATTTCACATTGTCCCAGAGGTCTCTGAGGTTGTCCTTATTTCTTTCCATTCTTTTTTCTTTTTTCCTCTCTGTTTCATTCATTTCCACCATTCTATCTTCTACCTCACTTATCCTATCTTCTGCTTCAGTCATTCTACTGTTGGTTCTCTCCAGAGTGTTTTTGATCTCATTTATTGCATTATTCATTATATTTTGACTCTTTTTTTATTGCTTCTAGGCCCTTGTTAAACATTTCTTGCATCTTCTCAGTCCTTGTCTCCAGGCTATTTATCTGTAACTCCATTTTGTTTTCAAGATTTTGGATCATTTTCACTATCATTATTCTGAATTCTTTTTCAGGTAGACTCCCTATCTCCTACTCTTTTGTTTGGTTTTGTGGGCATTTATCATGTTCCTTTACCTACTGAGTATTTCTCTGCCTTTTCATCTTGTTTAGATTGCTGTGTTTGGGGTGGCCTTTCTGTATTCTGGTAGTTTGTGGTTCCTCTTTATTGTGGAGATTCCTCCCTGTGGGTAGGGTTGGACGACTGGCTTGTCACGGTTTCCTGGTTAGGGAAGCTTGCGTAGGTGTTCTGGTGGGTGGAGCTGGATTTCTTCTCTCTGGAGTGCAATGAAGTGTCCAGTAGTGAGTTTTGAGATGTCTATGGGATTGTTGTGACTTTGGGCAGCCTGTATATTAAACCTCAGGGTTATGTTCCTGCGTGGCTGGAGAATTTGCATGGTATGTGTTGCTCTGGAACTTGTTGGCTCTTGGGTGGAGCTTTGTTTCCGTGTAGGTATGGAGGCTTTTGGATGAGCTCTTATCAATTAATGTTCCCTGGAGTCAGGAGTTCTCTGGTGTTCTTAGGTTTTGGACTCAAGCCTCTTGCCTCTGGTTTTCAGTCTTATTCTTTCAGTAGCCTCAAGACTTCTCCATCCATATAGCACTGATGATAAAACTTCTAGGTTAATGGAGAAAAGATTCTCCACCTTGAGGGACACCCAGAAACATTCGCTGAGTTACATGGAGAAGAGAAAAGGGAGGAGGGAGATAGAGGTGACCAGGAGAAGAAGAGGAGGAATCAAAAGGGGAGAGAGCAATCTAGCCAGTAATCAAATCCCTATGTGCTCTCCACAGCCTGGAACACCCAGAGAGGTTCACTGAGTTACATAGAGAAGAGAAGAGGGAGGAAGGAGATAGAAGTGACCAGGAGGAGAAGGGCGGTGGGAGGAGGGGGTCAAAGGGAGAGAGAGAGATATAGCCAGTAATCAGTTCCCTAAGTGTTCTCCACAGCCTGGAATACCCAAAGAGATTCACAGAGTTGGGTAGAGAAGAGAAGGGGGAGGGAGGAGATAGAGGTGACCTAGGGGAGAAAAAGGAGAGTCAAAATGGGGACAGTCAAGCCAGTAATCACACTCCCAAGTAAAATGGGTACTGAAGATTGGGTTCTTAAAGGTACAAAATTGATAACAAGTAACAAAAAGCAAAGATTAAAAATCTAGAGTTTAGACTCTCAAAAATACAATATTAAAAAGACAGACAAAATCACAAAGATTATAAAAAATGTATATGAAGTTTGCTTTAAAAATAGGGTCTTTTTTTTTTTGCAAGGTAATAGTAGGTTATAAAAATGAAAAAGGAGTAATAGAGGACTTAAAAATAAAATTAAAAAATTAAAAAATGATAATAGTAAAAATATATCTAGGAATTTCTCTGAAGCTGTTGTGGGCAGTGTGGGGTCAGTTCAGTTTCAGATAGTTCCTTTTTCCAGCTTATACTTCTAAAGATCTATAGGCCCATTCCAATGTAGTCAGTGCTAATGACAGGATTTTAATCCGTTGTACCTGTCACTTCCAAAGTGGTTCCATCTGTTTATTTTCGCTTCTTCTGTTTGCTGGTCTCTTCAGTGTCTAATTTCCGCCCTGACACAAGGGGGCAAAGGTGGTCCCTTACCTAGGCTCACTTGTTTAGTCGTGCTGTGTGGAGGGAGGAAGACTGCAGACAAATATCACTGGTGTGTGTGGGGAGTTCTCGCAGTGTCTCAGCCACAGTGGGTTTTCCCCTGCTCACAGAGTATGTGCTTTCCCAATCTACACTGCTCAGGCCCCAGGTTGCTCTGCAGGAGAGCTGTCTAAAGCAGGCCCTGGATTGTGTACACTTCCCAGGTCTAAACTGGTCAGGTTCAGGTTCTCGGGTACTCCACAAAGGTGCAGACTTGGTTGGGCCTGTGTTTTGTGCCCTTCCTTCCCAGGTCTGAGCAACTCAGGCAACCAGGTGCTTGCGAGCGCACTATCCTTAGGAGCACTGCATCTCCTTAGGTGAGACGGTGTGGTCTCAGATGTGCCGTGTGTCTGTTCTGGGGAGCTGGTCTCTGGCTGCGACCCTCCTGGCTGATGTCATCCATCCAGGATCCCAGGAAGACTTGCTTGGCAACTGGGAGCCTGCTCACAGTTTGGTGGAGGATGCTGTCTCTGGGGCTGAGTTTGCCTCTTTCTGGCTCTGGCTGCCGCCCACCTGCCTCCCTGCCTCAGGTGGGGGATGTGCTGGTCCGCTGCCTGCTAGCTAACCTCTGGTATTCGCTCAGTCCTTTGTTCTGTGAGCTGCCCAGCAGTGCCTTAGGTTAGGGCTTTTTGGCGGGGAAGTTCTCTCTCTCTCTTTCTGGCTATCCCACAGTTTGGGTTGCTATCTCAGGTTAGCTCTCTCAGATTGCCCTCAGGGCATTCAGTCCTGCTCCTTACCCTAAGCAGTGCAGCCCTCACCTCCCGGTTCAACCTTCCCTTGCTGGTGGCTGATGCAAGCTACTTCTCTGCTGGGAGTTGCCCTTAGGCACGTAATCTGTGGGGTTTGTTTATTTATTATTAATTTTTCTTCCCAGTTATGTTGCCTTCTGAGATTCCAAAACTCCCCACAGACCCCCTGGTGAGAGGGTTTCCTGGTGTTTCCAAACCTCTTTTGTGACTCCCTCCCCAGGACGGATCTCAGTCCCTAACTCTTTTGTCTCTCTTTTTATCTTTTGTATTTTGTCCTACCTCCTTTCCAAGACAATGGGCTGCCTTTCTGGGTGCCTGGTGTCCTCTGCCAGCATTCAGAAGTTGTTTTGTGGAATTTGCTCAGCGTTCAAATGTTCTTTCGATGAATTTGTGGGGGAGAAAGTGGTCTCCCTGTCCTATTCCTCTGCCATCTTAGGACTGCTCCTGGAATTATTTCTTAAAATTTAAGATGTGCATTGCCTGTAACCAGAAATTCTATTCTTGAGTATATTCCCTAGAGATATGTAGAAAAATGTTCATAGGAGCACTGTTTGTAATAGAAAAAGCTTGAAACTACCTAAATGTCCATCAGTAGTAGAATAGATGAATAAATTATGATATTCACCCAGTGAAATACAGTGGAAATGAATAAACTTACACATCAGCATGGATATTTTTCCAAAGCCTAGGATTGAGTGAAAAAAGCATGTAACACAAGGAATGCACTATGTTTTTGTTTACATGAAGTTTAAGAACAGGTAAGACTAAATATGTTATTTAGGGATATAGCCACATACAGGAAAATCATAAAGACAAGCAAGAGGATGATTAACATAAAATTTTGGACTGTGAGAGTAGGTAAAGGAATAGGAATGTATTTGGGGAGGAACATCCAGGAAGCTTAAAAAGTTTGGGAAATATTAATGATTAACTCTGGATAGTGAAATTTTAGGTGATTTTCATTTTCTTAACTTTCTGACTTCCCATATTTCTGTATTGTGGCTTTTGCAGAGGCAGTGTTCTGTAGGGGTTTCTCTAAAGCAGTGGTTCTTAACTGGAGGTGATTTTGCCATTCTTCTTCATCAAGGAGACACTTGGTTATGTCTGGAGATGTTATTTGAATGTCATGACTGAGGTGTGAGAGCTAGTAGCATCTAC
Organism: Odocoileus virginianus; assembly: GCF_023699985.2. Taxonomy (NCBI): domain Eukaryota; kingdom Metazoa; phylum Chordata; class Mammalia; order Artiodactyla; family Cervidae; genus Odocoileus; species Odocoileus virginianus. The sequence continues at coordinate 58,471,748 of NC_069675.1, forward strand.
TAAGTAGAGGCTAGGGATGTTGCTAATGTTTAACTCTACAGTGCACTGGATAGCACCCTTAAAGCAATGAATTATTGGGCCCAACATATCAATAGCTCTAAGTTTGAGAAACCATGGTCAAGAGCCAGACTTAGGGATTGAATTCCAAGCTGTACACCTCACAAGTTGTGTGACTGTGAAAGTTACTTAATCTCTGTGTCTGTTTACTTGTCTATAAAATGGGGCTAATAATAGAATCTACCTCATAGGGTTGTGAGAATTAACTGTATTAAAACATTTAAAGTACTGAGACCAGTGCCAGTCATGTACTAGACACTTGATAAACATTAGCACTAATTATTCGATTTTAAAATTTTATTTCTTATTGAATATATTCAGCTGATTAAAGTCGATAGTTGATAAAGAGAAATATGTTGAAAATAGTTATTATGGTAAAAGAAAATTATACAAAGACATACACACAAAATTATACAGAGACACACACACCCTCCTTTAAAATGCAGCATATGAAAATTTTGAATGAAGGCCTTTGCAAGCAATAATGGCAGGATATTAGGATCTTTGTTTTATCTGTATTTAATAATAATTGATAAATAAGAAACCAGAGGGCTGAACAGAAAATGTGTATGAGTTGCCTGAATATAAACTATACTAATATCTGAACTTAAAAGATGTGTGGCCTAACGATTTGGTCATGATAATCATCCTATACTTTAGTACACAATCTGATATTTCTGTTATGCTATATAGAATAACAGCAGCCTTTCCAGTAAGATTCTTGAAAAGTCAGTTTCTTGATTGGGTCTCAGGATCTTATCTGATACAGACTTGTATATCAGGTGAATGTGTTTTTAAATTTTGATAGGTTGCAGCTTTTTTCTTTAAGAGTTAATGTTCTCAATTCGTATGGAAATACAAAAAACCTCGAATAGCCAAAGTAATCCTGAGAAAGAAGAATGGAACTGGAGGAATCAATCTGCCTGACTTCAGACTCTACTACAAAGCCACAGTCATCAAGACAGTATGGTACTGGCACAAAGACAGAAATATAGATCAATGGAACAGAATAGAAAGCCCAGAGATAAATCCACGAACCTATGGTCACCTTATCTTCGACAAAGGAGGCAAGGATATACAATGGAAAAAAGACAACCTCTTTAACAAGTGGTGCTGGGAAAACTGGTCAACCACCTGTAAAAGAATGAAACTAGAACACTTTCTAACACCATACACAAAAATAAACTCAAAATGGATTAAAGATCTAAATGTAAGACCAGAAACTATCAAACTCCTAGAGGAGAACATAGGCAAAACACTCTCTGACATAAATCACAGCAGGATCCTCTATGACCCACATCCCAGAATTTTAGAAATAAAAGCAAAAATAAACAAATGGGACCTAATGAAACTTAGAAGCTTTTGCACAACAAAGGAAACTATAAGCAAGGTGAAAAGACAGCCCTCAGATTGGGAGAAAATAATAGCAAATGAAGCAACAGACAAAGGATTAGTCTCAAAAATATACAAGCAACTCCTCCAGCTCAACTCCAGAAAAATAAATGACCCAATCCAAAAATGGGCCAAAGAACTCAACAGACATTTCTCCAAGGAAGACATACAGATGGCTAACAAACACATGAAAAGATGCTCAACATCACTCATTATCAGAGAAATGCAAATCAAAACCACAATGAGGTACCATTACACGCCAGTCAGGATGGCTGCTATCCAAAAGTCTACAAGCAATAAATGCTGGAGAGGGTGTGGAGAAAAGGGAACCCTCTTACACTGTTGGTGGGAATGCAAATTAGTACAGCCACTATGGAAAACAGTGTGGAGATTTCTTAAAAAGCTGGAAATAGAACTGCCATATGACCCAGCAATCCCATTTCTGGGCATACACACCAAGGAAACCAGATCTGAAAGAGACACGTGCACCCCAATGTTCATCACAGCACTGTTTATAATAGCCAGGACATGGAAGCAACCCAGGTGCCCATCAGCAGACGAATGGATGAGGAAGCTGTGTACATATACACCATGGAATATCACTCAGCCATTAAAAAGAATTCATTTGAATCAGTTCTAATGAGATGGATGAAACTGGAGCCGATTATACAGAGTGAAGTAAGCCAGAAAGATAAAGACCATTACAGTATACTAACACATATATATGGACTTTAGAAAGATGGTAATGATAATCCTATATGCAAAACAGAAAAAGAGACTCAGATGTATAGAACAGACTTGTGGACTCTGGGAGAAGGCGAGGGTGGGATGTTTCAAGAGAACAGCATTGAAACATGTATATTATCTAGGGTGAAACAGATCACCAGCCCAGGTTGGGTACATGAGACAAGTGCTCAGGGCTGGTGCACTGGGAAGACCCAGAGGGATCGGGTGGAGAGGGAGGTGGGAGGGGGTACCGGGATGGGGAATACATGTAAATCCATGGCTAATTCATTTCAATGTATGACAAAAACTACTGTAATGATATAAAGTAATTAGCCTCCAACTAATAAAAATAAATGGAAAAAAAAAAGAAAAGAAAGAAAGCAGCCCCTGCTTTCCGCAGTTAGAGCAACCAGGCACACAGCAATGAAGATCCAGTGCAACCAAAACTAAAATTAAATAAATAATAAAATGTAAAAAAAAAAGTTAGTGTTCTAAAAAATAAATTACTTAAAAATATATAAAATTTATGATTAAATTTCTTTAAGCTTTAATAAACTAAGTACAGATTATTATGTATGCACATTCAACAGTAATATGGACATTTCCCTCCAATCAGTTATTATATTTTCAATATAGATATGTTCATAAAGAAGTAGATTGAAATAATGATGTTAATAATGACTATCAATAGTATAGTTCCATATAATTAACAAAGTCCTAACACATACATGGTCTCAACAGAGCTTCACAAAAATCTTTTGGGGTATTTGGAATTATCTATATTTTACAGATGAAATAGTTGAGACTTAACAGAGATGATTTATTTTTCCAAAGTTATATTTCTAATAATTGTGAAACTATCGTTCAAACTCAGATCTTATAATGAATCAGTTACTATGATAATCCACTTTGTGCTTTTAATAAAACTATGACACTTTCTCTGACTTATACATAACCTTTTTGGAATTGATATAGCAGGGCACTGATTTCTCCTCTCAAAATGACTTTAGTTGTGATATCAGCAACAGAAGATGGAGAGGGACCCCACATCTGTTACCTCTAAAAATTACACATAAATGTGATAAAAATGAATTTGATAGCTTCATAATTATTATAAACCTTTTATTTTTAAAAGTTTAATTTTGGATAATTGAAAATACACACCAAACTGGAGAGAATGGTATATATAAACTACTATATTACCCATCATCCACCTTCATCAATCATCAATTCATGACCACTTTAAGTCATATATATCCCTACTATTTTCTCCACACTGAATTCAGTCAGTTCAGTTTAGTTCAGTCTGTCAGTCATGTCTGACTCATTGCAACCCAATGACTGCAGCACGCCAGGCCTCCCTGTCCATCATCAACTCCTGGAGTCCACTCAAACCCATGTCCATTGTGTTGGTGATCCCATCCAACCATCTCATCCGCTGTCATCCCCTTCTCCTCCTGCCCTCAATCTTCCCAGCATCAGGGTCTTTTCCAATGAGTCAGCTCTTCACATCAGGTGGCCAAAGTATTGAAGTTCCAGCTTCAACATCAGTCCTTCCAGTGAACACCCAGGACTGATCACCTTTAGGATGGACTGGTTGGATCTCCTTGCAGTCCAAGGGACTCTCAAGAGTCTTCTCCAACACCACAATTTGAAAGCAACAATTCTTTGGCACTCAGACATCTTTATGATCCAACTCATATCCATACATGACTAGTGGAAAACCCATAGCTTTGACTGCACAGATATTTGTTGGCAAAGTTGTTGGCAAAGTCTCTGCTTTTTAATATACTGTCTAGGTTTGTCATAGCTTTTCTTCCAAGGAGCAAGCATCTTTTAATTTCAGGGCCCCAGTCACCATCTGCAGTGATTTTGGAGCCCAAGAAAATAAAGTCTGTCATTGTTTCCATTGCTTTTCATCTATTTGCCATGAAGGGATGGGACAGGATGCCATGATCTTAGTTTTTTGAATGTTGAGTTTTATGCCAGCCTTTTCACTCTCCTCTTTCACTGTCATCAAGAGGCTCTTTAGCTCCTCTTTGCTTTCTGACATTAAAGTGTTATCATCTGCATATCTGAGGTTGTTGATATTTCTCCCAGCAATCTTGATTCCCACTGTGGTTCATCCCCTGGCATATCTCATGATGTACTCTGCATATCAGTTAAATAAGCAAAGTGACAATATACAGGCTTGACATATTTCTTTTTTTTTTTTATTTTTTATTTTTCCATTTATTCAGGCTTGACATATTTCTTTCCTAATTCTGAACCAGTCCATTGTTCCACGTCTGGTTTTAACTTGTGCTTCTTGGCCTGAGTATAGGTTTTGCAGGAGGCAGGTAAGGTGGATGGGTATTCCCATCTCTTTAAGAATTTTCCACAGTTTGTGGTGATCCACACAGTCAAAGGCTTTAGCATCATCAAGGAAGCAGACGTTAGATGCTTTTTTCTGGAATTTTCTTGCTTTTTCTATGATCCAACAGATGTTGACAGTTTGACTTCTGGTTCCCCTGCCTTTTCTAAATCCAGTTTGTACATCTGTAATTTCTTGGTTCATGTACTGTTGAAGCCTAGCTGAAAGGATTTTAAGCATGATCATGCTAGCAGGTGAAATGAGTGCAATTGTGTGGTTGGTTGAACATTCTTTGGCATTGCTCTTCTTTGGGATTGGAATGAAACTGACCTTTTCGAGTCTGGTGTCTACTGCTGAGTTTTCCAAATTTTCTGGCATTTAGACTGTAGCACTTTAACAGCATCATCTTTTAGGGTTTTAAATAGCTCAGCTGGAATTCCATCACATTCACTAGCTTTGTTTGTACAATGCTTCCTAAGGCCCTTTTGACATCACACTCCAGGATGCCTGACTCTAGGTGAGTGACCACATCATCATGGTTATCCTGGTCATTAAGACCTTTTTTGTATAGTTCTTCTGTATGTTCCTGCCACTTCTTCTTAATGTCTTTGGCTTCTCTTAGGTCCTTGCCATTTCTGTCCTTGCCCTCTTTTCATGAAATGTTCCCTTGGTATCTCCAATTTTCTTGAAGAGATCTCTAGTTTTTCCCCATTTTATTGCTTTCCTTTATTTCTTTGCATTGTGCACTTAAGAAGGATTTCTCTCCTTGCTATTCTTTGAACTCTGCATTCACTTGGGTATATCCTTCCCTTTCTCCTTTGCCTTTTGCTTTTCTTCTTTGCTAAGCTATTTGTAAGCCTCCCCAGACAACCATTTTGCCTTCTTTCATTTCTTTTTCTTTGGGATGGTTTTAGTCACCACTTCCTGTACAATATTATGAACTTCCCTCCATAGTTCTTCTGGCACTCTTATCAGATCTACTCTCTTGAGTCTATTTGTGACTTCCATTGTATAATCAGGGGCTTCCCTGGTGGCTCAGAGGTTGAAGCATCTGCCTGCAATGTGGGAGACCCGGGTTCGATCCCTGAATTGGGAAGGTCCCCTGGAGAAGGAAATTGCAACCCACAAATTCCTAAAATGTGATGTTCACTCTTGCCATATCCTGATTGACCATTTCCAATTTACTTTGATTCATGGACCTTAGAATCCAGGCTCCTATGCAATATTTTTCTTTACAGCATCAGACTTTACTTACACTACCAGATATAGTCACAGCTGGGCATCATCTGCTTTGGCTCAGCCTCTTCATTTCTTCTGGATCTGTTTTCCTGCTCTTTTCCAGTAGCATGTTGGGCACCTACCAACCTGGGGAGTTCATCTTTCAGTGTCATATGTTTTTGCCTTTTCATACTGTTCATGGGGCTCTCAAGGCAAGAAAGCTGAAGTGGTTTGCCATTCCCTTCTCCGGTGGACCATGTGTTCTCAGAACTCTCCACCATGACCTGTCTGTCTTGGGTGGCCCTACATGCCACAGCTCATAGCTTCATTGAATTATACAAGATTGTTATCCATGTGATAAGTTTGGTTAGTTTTCTGTGATTGCAGTTTTCATTCTGTCTGCCCTCTGATGGATGAGGATAAGAGGCTTGTGAAGCTTCCTGATGGGAGGAACTGGCTGTTGGTAAAACTGGGTCTTGCTCTGATGGGTGAGGCCATGCTCAGTAAATGTTTAATCCAATTTTCTGCTGGTGGGTGGGGCTGTGTTCCCTCCCTGTAGTTTGGCCTTAGGCCAAAGTATGGTAAGGGTAATGGCAGTAATGGCAACCTCCTTCAAAAAGACTCCAGGGACCATTGTAGTCAGTGGGCTAATGGCAGCCTCCTCCAAGAGGGCTTATGCCAACATGCTGTGCTGCCCAGGACTGCTGCTGCCAGTGCCCTGATCCCACAGCAGGCCACTGCTGACCCATACTTCTGCAGGAGACCCTCACATACTCACCGGAAGGTCTGGCTCAGTCTGTTATGGAGGTCACTGCTTCTTTCCCCTGAGTCCTGGTGCACAGCAGGTTTTGTTTGTGCCCTCCAAGAGTCTCTCGCAGGTATGGGGTTTGATAGTGACTGTCCTACTGTCTCGATGTGGCTTCTCCTCTGTCTTTGGATGTGGGGTATCTTTTTATTTGGTGGGTTCCAACATCTTCCTGTTGATGGTTCAGCAGCTAGTGTGATTTTGATGTTCTTGCAGGAGTAGATAAGAGCATGTCCTTCTACTCTACCATTTTAAGCTAGCATTCAGGTACAACATAAATAAAAGCCCTTATGATTATACAGTGAAAGTGAAGTGGCTCAGTCATGTCCAACTCTTTGCGACCCAGTGGACGCTAGCATACCAGGCTCCTCCACCCATCAGATGCTCTAGGCAAGAGTGGGTTGCAGTTTCTGTGGGGGAATGAGGGCTAGAGGGACCTAGTTTTCTGCCATCTTGCTGCTGCTAAGTCACGTCAGTTGTGTCCGACTCTGTGCGACCCCACAGACGGAAGCCCAACAGGCTCCCTCGTCCCTGGGATTCTCCAGGCAAGAATACTGGAGTGGGTTGCCATTTCCTTCTCCAATGCATGAAAGGGAAAAGTGAAATGAAGTCACTCAGTCATGTCCGACTCCTAGCGACCCCATGGACTGCAGCCTGCCAGGCTCCTCCATCCATGGGATTTTCCAGGCAAGAGCACTGGAGTGGGTTGCCATTGCCATCTTGCTAGTAGCCATCAATTTGTAATTTTAACTTTTTTGTTGGCCTTTGAATACTATTGCCTCTACACATTTTTTCAAATTAATGTAAAAGCAGAAACAAAAATACCATATTTTTCTGAAGACAGAATCATGTATCTTTCAGCCATTAATGCCAAAAGAATCACTTTTTAAAATTTAAAAAATTTTTTTCTCCCAATTATTTTTATTAGTTGGAGGCTAATTACTTATCACTTTGAATTGTTTATTCATCTGCCCATCCTTCATATGAATCATTCCATTGAAATTTTGATTTCATGTTAAGAACAGCTGAAGAGTTGAAGTGACAGTGTTCTGGGTCAGAGTTGGAATCATATAGTACATCTGCTTTGTAACATGAAGTTGGTAGGCCTCAGTTTATGGGGGGAAAAAAGTAACTGCTGTATTCTTGGCACTAGGCAATACTTAATACTTCTTTTTCTCTCTCCACCATCTCTCAGATGCTGAAGTTGCTGTCATGTATTCCTTCCTTGGTCTCTTTAGAAAAAAGGACTTCACAGAAAGCCTCTTAACTTGACATGCCTATCTCGTCTTCTCTATCTTCCTTTCTTGCAACTTTTTCATTTCAGTTTCCCTTAGTTCAGCAGAATTGGCCCATTCTCAGAGGTAAAGGTATGAAAATGAGTAGCCCAAACTTACACTCATCTTTAGGGGACCGTGAAGGGGTCATAGTGAGAACATGCAAGTATTTTAGTCCCTTCACAGGCAGCCATCTATGTATTATCTATGTTTTCTGTTTTCATAATTTTGTATGCATGGTCAAATTCTACTTATTTTTGAAGGACACCTGCTCAGCTGAACATCTTGGCTGGAGGTGAATGCTGTTAGCTCTTCATGATTTTTTGGGTACTACTTTTAGGAAGTGTATTGCATGGCTGCCTTACATTATAGTATGTACTGTTTTTATCTTCTTGTTACTGAATTGAGTAAGAATCATGTCGTTTTTCTCAGTGACCTTCAAACTCTGACTTTTCCAAGTGTAATCTTCAGGCCAGTACCATGAACATCACTTGAAAGCTTGTTAGAAACTAAGAATCATGAGCTATACCCCAGATCTATTGAATGAGAATCAGCATTTTAACAGAACCCCCAGATTTATTTGTGTGCTTATTAAAATTAAGCCTTTGTTATAAACAGGTGGCTTGGTATTTTACGTTATACCAGCCAAGAGCAGTCTTACAAGACATCAACTAAAAATGGTCAGGATTTTCTTGTTTTTATGCATTTTCTGAAAGCTCTTGCCAGCTATGACACTGTTTTTCTGTTACACTTTGAATACTTTGTGTACCTTCAATACCATTATCTTCATTATGGGTCTTAGCCATCAAAGATCTAGCACAGATGTCTTTTTCAAGTTCATTCCTTCTGTCAAATACTTGTCTACTGTGTATAGGTTTTTTTAGTTTGAAAAAGAATGAAAAAGGAAATCATAGGGTTAAATGTTACACATTTTAAATACTGAATATTTTCAAATTTAAGGGTTTTTAAAAAATATAATGAAAAAATTTCCTTGGGACCTTTCAACTATATAATCATTTAAATACCATAATATTAAAAATATTAAAAACTGTTTTTAACTTTCTCGCTATTAAACATTTTACAGCAAATTTTGAAGAGCAATTCAACATTAACATATAAATGAAATATTTCACATTTACAGTTTGCAAAAACAGCAATCATGGAAACAAAATGTGATGCTCTAAATTATTCCTGGGTCTTACAAAATTAGAATGAATGGTAAAAGTTCCCTGTTAAATAAATTATGTTTTTCTAATTTTGATAGTAATTTCTAATTTTACATGTAGAAAAACAAATTTAACAGAACATTAAAAAACAGAAAAAGAACATTAACATAATCCAAATATCCAGCATTCTTACCTGGATAGCTAGCTGCTATACTTATTATTATGCATCTTTTTTAACAGAGTTGAGTCTATATTGTCTTATGAAGTTTTAGGTAACTCTCCTATATATATATAATAAGTCTTTGGGTTTAAAATTTTTATTATATAAGTGAAAGAAAGAGAAAGAAAGTGAAGTCGCTCAGTCCTGTCCAACTCTTCACAACCCCATGGACTGTAGCCTACGAGGCTCTTCCGTCCATGGGATTTTCCAGGCAAGAGTACTGGAGTGGGTTGCCATTTCCTTATTATATAAGTTACTATACATTAAAGTGAACTTTTATAGATATGGATCCTATGGATTTTAACAGATGTATAGATTCATGTTATTACCACCACAGAATACAGAATGGTTTCATCATGACCAAAGAATTCCCTCAAGACTTTATAGCACATCCTCCCTTAGCAGTACTCCTGGCAGTTGCTTCTCACCATGACTGTAGTTTTGACTTCAGGAATGTTGTATAATTTAAATCATACATATAAAGTTCTATGGCTGGCTTCTGTCACTCAGTATATTGCTCTTGATCTTCATTCAAGATATTACATGTATCAATAGTTTGTTACAATTATATTGCTGAGAAATATTCCATTTTATAGATATTCCAATTTCTTTTTTCACCTGGAATTCCTTAAATATATTTTCACTTTATAAGAAACTGCTAAACTGTTTCCCAGGATGGTTGTACCATTTTTGTATTTTCATCAGCAGTGAATCAGTTCTTGAGTTGTTCTGCATCTTAACCAGTGCTTAGTATTGTCAGTATGTTTTTAATTACAGATATTCTAATAGGCAAAGAAATAGAGGAAAACAATAGAATGGGAAGGACTAGAGATCTCTTCAAGAAAATTAGAGATACCAAGGGAACATTTCATGCAAAGATGGGCTCAATAAAGGACAGAAATGGTAGGGGCCTAACAGAAACAAAAGATATTAAGAAGCAGTGGCAAGAATACACAGAAGAACTGTACAAAAAAGATCTTCATGACCCAGATAAACACCATGGTGTGATCACTCACCTAGAGCCAGACATCCTGGAATGCCAAGTCAAGTGGGTCTTAGGAAGCATCACTATGAACAAAGCTAGTGGAGGTGATGGAATTCCAGTTGAGCTATTTCAAATCCTGAAAGATGATGCTGAGAAAGTGCTGCACTCAATATGCCAGCACATTTGTAAAACTCAGCAGTGGCCACAGGACTGGAAAAGGTCAGTTTTCATTCCAATCCCAAAGAAAGGCAATGCCAAAAAATGCTCAAACTACCACAGAATTGCACTCTTCTAACATGCTAGTAAAGTAATGCTCAAAATTCTCCAAGCCAGGCTTCAGCAATACGTGAACCGTGAACTTCCAGCTGTTCAAGCTGGTTTTAGAAAAGGCAGAGGAACCAGAGATCAAATTGCCAACATCTGATGGATCATCAAAAAAGCAAGAGAGTTCCAGAAAACCATCTATTTCTGCTTTATTGACTACGCCAAAGCTTTCGACTGTGTGGATCACAACAAACTGTGGAAAATTCTGAAAGAGATGGGAATACCAGACCACCTGACCTGCCTCTTGAGAAACCAGTATGCAGGTCAGGAAGCAACACTTAGAACTGGACATGGAACAACAGACTGGTTCCAAATAGGAAAAGGAGTACGTCAAGGCTGTATATTGTCACCCTGCTTATTTAACTTATATGCAGAGTACATCATGAGAAACGCTGGGCTGGAAGAAGCACAAACTGGAATCAAGACTGCCATGAAAAATATCAATAACCTCAGACATGCAGATGACACCACCCTTATGGCAGAAAGTGAAGAGGAACTAAAGAGCCTCTTGATGAAAGTGAAAGAGGAGAGTGAAAAAGTTGGCTTAAAGCTCAACATTCAGAAAACTAAGATCATGGCATCTGGTCTCATCACTTCATGGCAAATAGATGGGGAGACAGTGGAAACAGTGGCTGACTTTATTTTTCTGGCTCCAAAATCACTGCGGATGGCTACTGTAGCCATGAAATTAAAAGACGCTTGCTCCTTGGAAGGAAAGTTATGACCAACCTAGACAGCATATTAAAAAGCAGAGACATTACTTTGCCAACAAAGGTCTGTCCAGTCAAGGCTATGGTTTTTCCAGTGGTCATGTATGGATGTGAGAGTTGGACTATACAGAAAGCTGAGCACAGAAGAATTGATGCTTTTGAACTGTGGTGTTGGAGAAGACTCTTGAGAATCTCTTGGACTGCAAGGCGATCCAAACAGTCCATCCTAAAGGAGATCAGTCCTGGGTGTTTACTGGAAGGACTGATGTTGAAGCTGAAACTCCAATACTTTGGCCACCTGATGGGAAGAGCTGACTCATTTGAATAGACCCTGATGCTGGGAAAGATTGAGGGCAGGAGGAGAAGGGGATGACAGAGGATAAGATGGTTGGATGGCATCATTGACTTGATGGACATGGGTTTGGGTGGATTCCGGGAGTTGGTGATAGGCAAGGAGGCCTTGCGTGCTATGGTTCATGGGATCACAAAGAGCCGGACACGACTGAGCAACTGAACTGAACTGATTCTAATAGGTGTGTAGGGGTATGTAATCACGGTTTTAATTTTACACTTTATTCGTGGCTAGTCATATTGAATATTTTTTCTTATTTGCCATCTGTATATCTCCTTACTAAAGTATCTTTTCAAGTCAAACCTTTTACCCATTTTAATTTGGTTGCTTTCTTCTTGTTGAGTTTTGAGAGTTTTTTTGAAGTACATTCTGCATATAAATTCAGTTGTCTGTCATGTGATTTGAAAATATTTTCTCCAAGCAAGTAGCTTGTCTTCTTAGTTCTCTTAACAGTGTCCTTTTAGAGTAAAAATTGATGAAGTCTGGCTTATCAGTTTTTTAAAATTATGACTTGTATTTTCAGCATCAGATCTGAGAATTCTTTGTTCCCAGATCATGAAGATTTCCTCCTCCATTTTCTTCTAGAATTTTTGTAGTTTTACATTTTATATTTAGATCTAGGATACATTTTGAGTTAATTTTTGAATAAACTGTGAGGTTTAGTTTAGGGCTCATGGTTCTTACACATTGATTCCAGTTGTTTAAATACCATTTATTGAAGAGTATCCCTTGTTCATTGAATTGTCTTTATACTTCTGTTGGAGATCAGTTGGGCATATTTGTATGAGTTCTCTGTTTTGTTTCATTAATTTATGTCTATCCTTTTGGTAACACCATACTTTAATTAGTTTAGCTTTAGAGCAGGGGATGACAAATAACAATCCATAGCCAAATCCAGCCCATACCTAGTTTTATAACTATAATTTTATTGAAACAGAGTCATTCATTTACATATTGTCAATGGTTGTTTTCTCTTTACAGTTACAACCCTTTGTAGCTGTGACAGGGACTATATGACCTGCAAAACCCAAAATATTTACTAACTGGACCTTCACAGAAAATATTTGCTGCCTCCTGCTTTAGAAAGACTTATGATCATGTATGATTCTTCAAACATTGTTTCCCCCTTTAAAAATTACTTTTCCTGTTCTGATTTCTTTGTCTTTCTCTATGAATTTTGTAATCACCTTGCTTGTGTCTACAAAAATCCTTTCTGGGATTTTGATTAGGATTGTGTTAAATCTTTAGATCAGTCAGAAGACCACTGACAACTTCACTATATTGAGTTTTCCAATCCCTAAACTAGGTGAGTGTATCCATTTATTTTGATCTTTTATGATTACTTTAAATAGTATTTTATAGTTCTTGGCATACAGATTCTGTTCAAGTTTTGTTAGATGTATTTAAGAGTAACTTCTAGATTAATATATTTTGGAGCTACTGTAAACTTTAAAAAATTTGACTTTCAGCTGTATGTTACTTTTATATAGGAATACAATTGACTTTTATGTGCCGGATGTATATTCTGTGATCTTGTTAAACTCACTTGTTAGCTGTAGTTTTTGGTAGATAATCTTGGGATTTTCTATGTAGATAACCATGTTGTCTGCAAATAGGGGTGGTTTTATGTCTTTCACAAGCTATATGTTTCTTTCTTTTTCCTATCTTATTACATTGGCTAAGACTTTTAGCACAGTGATGTATATGATTGGTGAGAGTGGACATCTTTGCTATTTTCCAAGCTGTGTAGTTTTCTTTTTGTAGCTTCTCTGTATAGATTAAGTCTCTTGTTTTTTTATTTTTCTTTTTTTCTGAGTTTTAGAAAATCCTAAATGGATATTAAATCTGGTCAAATGCTCTTTTTGTATCGGTTGATCTGATCTACCAGTTTTTGTTGTTTGAACTTTCAATATAGTAGATTTCACTGATTTTTCAAAATTGAATGAGCATTTCATTTCCAAGGTAAACTACACTTGTTTGTGTTGTAGTTTTTAAAAATACATGACTGAATTACATTTCTTAATCTTTTGTTGAGAATTTTTGCTTCTATATTTATGCGAGATACCACTATAAAGTGGTCTTTTGTTTGTTTTGGTACTCTGAGTAATTGTAGCTTTAGAACCTAAGTTGGGACAAGTTTTGTAATCTTTATTTTCTGATAGCAGTTGTGCACAATTGATCATTTTTTTCCCCTCTCAATATGTGATAGAGTTCACCAATGAGACTGTCTGGACTTCGATGTATCTTTTTTGGAGTTTTCTTTTTCTTAACTATAAAGTCAATTTTTAAAATAGCCTTAGAGTATTCAGATTATCTTCTTCATCTTCAGCAAGCTTGGTAGCTTGTGGTTTTTAAATAATTAGTCTGTTCCAACTGTGTTATCAAATTTATATGCATAGACTGGTTCACAACATTATTATCTATTTAATGTCTGAGGTCTATTAAGATATCCTTTCTTTCCTGATAATGAGAACTTATGTCTTCTCTTTTTTTTTTTTGTCAGTCTGACCAGAATTTTATAAATTTTATTGTTCTTTTCAAACAATAACTTTTGACCTCATTGATTTTCTTTGTTTTTCTATTTTCAGTTTCAATGATGTATGCTCTTATGTTTACTATTTCTTTTCTTCTGCTTGTTTTGAGTTTATTTTGATATTTTTTCCTCTAGTTTCTTAAGGTGGTAGCTTAGACTATTCATCAAGACATTCTTAAAATAAGCATTTAGTGGAATAAAATCTCCATTAAGCACTGTTTTAAGTTATATTCCACAAATTTTGAAATGTTGTATTTTGATATTTTTCAGTTTATATTATGTTCTGATTTCCTTGAGACTGCCTCAGTTCATTGGAGACAGATAAAACCGAAGAGAAAATGAAAATATTCATTTTGTTCTTCAGCTCCCATTATCTTTCTTATATTACCTTCATCTGCATTCTTAAACATAGGTAGAGATGCAGTGAAAACCTGTAAACATCTTTAGGTTGTCAGATTGCTGATACCCTTTCATGTTTATGTTTTAAAAGAGCTTAATATTGTCTATTTTTGGAAATATGCTTAAAATTAGCCAGTTTTAGCCCTATATTGAGCCTTAGAAAAAGACTTTTTAGTTTCTAGTTTTATGGCAACAGACACTTAGTAGGGATAATATGAACTTAACTAGTTCTATCTAATATACAATTAGCTACCTTAATAGCCAAACACATTGGATATCTTCAGTATATTCTACATTTTTTTCAGTTTAAGATACAGAAATGGACTTCGTAGACATATGCCATATGTTCTTCTCTTATGCCAAGATAACAGGAATTAAAAGACTGAGATGAATAAACAAGGTCAACGTAGACTGAGCCAAATTAGACAACAGAATAATTGTCAGATTTTCTGTTGGCAGGGACAGTTTGTTTTGAGCCAATCTTCATGAATTATAGGCTGTAAATTTGTCTTTTTCTGGAAAGTCTACCACCAGGGATTCTGTTGACAATTATCTTTGTTTTGTAAACACTGAAGATTTTCATCAATTATATTGTTTATAAGCACACATAAGGATTCTGAATAGATGGCCATTTTTTTTCTTTCTTTGGTTCCAAGTTAAAGAAAACTGCTTACATATGAATAAACACCAAAACAAAATTTAATAACTTTTAACAGAATAGTATTTCATTTGGAGTTTCTTAGGTATGAATTCAGATATAACAAAGCAAGAAACCTACCAACATTATAATAAATTTATGACAGTAAATATCA
Organism: Odocoileus virginianus; assembly: GCF_023699985.2. Lineage (NCBI taxonomy): Eukaryota > Metazoa > Chordata > Mammalia > Artiodactyla > Cervidae > Odocoileus > Odocoileus virginianus. The sequence goes on from NC_069675.1 coordinate 58,487,074, forward strand.
GAGTAGATAAATTTGCTACAAACACAAAGTTTATTTGCTCTACAATAAAGAATTTTAGACATCAAAGGGGATTATTTAGTACAAATGAAAAATTGAAGCAACTAGAGAAGTTGACTACTTGAAATAAAATAGTACGATATCGAATATAAAGTAGCTTTTGCTTAGTCCTAGGATCATTTATTTTGCTTATCATTGCTGTTCTCATGCTGTGTGGAATTTTTTCCTTCTAAATTGTTTTTTCTTTGAGTTGTGTAACTTTAAAAATTGCTGATCAAAAATATGAAAAGCGAGCTATTTGAATAATGGCTGTCTTGGCCACATCAAAAATATGAAAACCAACTTGTTGAATAACGTGTTAATTGCATATAAGGTATGAAGTCTCAGTCAATTCACATAATGGTGATATTTTTTAGAAACTCATTTATACCAAAGTGTTGTAACTGTTTTACATGTGAAAGTGTTTGGTACTTTTGTATATCTAAAATGTCTACTTTACACACTTAATACCAGCTATGTATTCTTATCTCCTATATATTTTCTTGAATTATAAACATAATCCTTTTATTTATTCAGTATATATCTATTAAGTATCTGTTGCATGTCAGGCAGTTTTTTTGAGTTATAAAGAACCAGCTAAAAAGTATCTTTATTTTCTTGTAAAACTCTCATAAATAATGGGAAATTGAGAAATGTATTACACTGAATCCCAACTCTAGGCTGAACTGGAGTAAGTTTGGCTTCTGTAGATAACCTCCATCTCTGCTTCATTCTCTTGCTGCTACCAGGCACTTTTCAAAGCAGTGCGTAATAAACAAAGAAAAGGCAAACATCTCTACCCTCAGTTTAAATGCTAGGAAGTTTGTTTATAAACTCAAATGCAGTACAGTCTATTTAAAACCAGTTTTCAGTTGGTTTCTATGTTACATTTAGTTCAAATTAATTTGGTTTATTAATTTTGCCATACGTTACCCAGAAATTAAAATTTTGTTCAGTGATTTGTAAGTATGTGAAGAATGAGAATAGTATATGGGAAAGATTTACAATTAAGAAAACACATTATGGTTCATTCATGGATTGTCAAGAGTCAAAGTGTTAGTTGCTCTGTTGTGTTCAACTCTTTGCAACCCCATGGACTCTGGACTGCCAGGTCCCCCTGTCCTTGGGATTCTCCAGGCAAGAATACTGGAGTGGGTTGCCATTTCCTTCTCGAGGGGGTCTTTCTGACCCAGGGATTGAACCCGGGTCTCCTACATTGCAGGCGGATTCTTTACCACCTGAGCCACCAGGGAAGCCCGTTCATGGATTGAATATTTGTTAAATGCTCATTCTGTGACTGGTAATGGGTTAGATGCTGTGGAGACAACAGTGAGCAAAAACAGACAGTTTTAACCACTGGTGAGTAGGTCCAGGCTGCGGGCCATGCTGCCTTGCTCTTTTTCTGCCTCTCTGTCTTTTAGAGATTGAGACATTACCAAGCTCCTATAGGACTTTCTTTTTCTTGTCTCTGGTTAAACTTGCTTTGTCTACTGAGAGAGAAGTTACAACAAAAATTTTAATGATCTTTGGGAAGCTAAACTTCGCAAACTAATGTTCAGATTAACTCCTGAGCCATAGTATTCAGATGGTGAAGTATGAAAACAGACCTCACGTCAAAACTTCCCTTGATTTCAAGGCAGGTTTCCCTGTCAATTCAGCAGAATCAAAACAATCTATTAAAAATACAGACCACATCCTAACACTTCGTATCAGTTTTTTCTTCTACTGTAACAAATTACCACAAATTTAGTGGCTTAAACAGGGTGCATTCCTTTCTGGAGATTCTGGAGGAGAATGTTTTTTTGCTTTTTGACTTCTTGCTTTCCTTGACTTTATAGTCTTCTTCATACACTTTTCAACTTGTAGTGGCAGGTTGAGTCTTCTTACTGTGAATCACTCTGATAGTGTCTGTTCTGCCTCCTCCTTCCACATTTAAGGACCTTCTTCCACATTTAAGGATTACATTAGGCCCATCTGGATAATCCAGGATAGTCTCCCTATTTTAAATTTAGTCAGATAATTAGCAATCTTAATTCCATCTGCTACCTCAGTTCCCCTTTGCCATGTAATAAAACATAGTCTCAGAATTGGAGGATCAGGATGTGTCCCTCTTTGAGAGACCATTATTCTATCATTCATTCAGATGTCCTGTAGTGGCTTCTCACTGCAATCAGAACAAAGATCATACAGCATAGCATGGCCTACAGAGGCCCTAACTAATTTATCATCCTCTGTCTGCCTTTACAGTTTGACTCTACATACTGACTGCCTTTACATATTGACTCTTTGTCACTCAGTTCAGTTCAGTTCAGTGGCTCAGTCATGTCTGACTCTTTGCAACCCCATGAATCACAGCACGCCAGGCCTCCCTGTCCATCACCAACTCCCGGAGTTTACTCAAACTCATGCCCGTTGAGTCGGTGATGCCATCCAGCCATCTCATCCTCTATCGTCCCCTTCTCTGCCTGCCCCCAATCCCTCCCAGCATCAGGGTCTTTTCCAATGAGTCAACACTTCGCATGAGGTGGCCAAAGTACTGGAGTTTCAGCTTCAGCATCAGTCCTTCCAATGAACACCCAGGACTGATCTCCTTTAGGATGGACTGGTTGGATCTCCTTATAGTCCCAGGGACTCTCAAGAGTCTTTTCCAACACCATAGTTCAAAAGCATCAATTCTTCGGCGCTCAGCTTTCCTCACAGTCAACTTTCACATCCATACATGACCACTGGAAAAACCATGGCCTTGAGCAGACAGACCTTTGTTGGCAAAGTAATGTCTTTGCTCTTTAACATGCTATCTAGGTTGGTCATAACTTTCCTTCCAAGGAGTAAGCATCTTTTAATTTCATGGCTGCAGTCACCATCTGCAGTGATTTTGGAGTTCCCAAAAATAAAGTCTAACACTGTTTCCACTGTCTCCCCATCTATTTCCCATGAGGTGATGGGACCAGATGCCATGATGTTAGTTTTCTGAATGTTGAGCTTTAAGCCAACTTTTTCACTCTTCTCTTTTACTTTCATCAAGAGCCTTTTTAGTTCCTCTTCACTTTCTGCCATAAGGGTGGTGTCATCTGCATATCTGAGGTTATTGATATTTTTCGTGGCAGTCTTGATTCCAGTTTGTGCTTCTTCCAGCCCAGCATTTCTCATGATGTACTCTGCATATAAGTTAAATAAGCAGGATGACAATATACAGCCTTGATGTACTCCTTTTCCTATTTGAAACCAGTCTGTTGTTCCATGTCCAGTTCTAAGTGTTGCTTCCTGACCTGCATACAGGTTTCTCAAGAGGCAGGTCAGGTGGTCTGGTATTCCCATCTCATGAAGAATTTTCCACAGTTTATTATGATCCACACAGTCGAAAGCTTTGGCGTAGTCAATAAAGCAGAAATAGATGTTTTTCTGGAACTCTCTTGCTTTTTCAATGATCCAGCGGATATTGGCAATTTGGTCTCTGGTTCCTCTGCCTTTTCTAAAACCAGCTGGAACATCTGGAAGTTCACGGTTCATGTATTGCTGAAGCCTGGCTTGGAGAATTTTGAGCATTACTTTACTAGCGTGTGAGATGAGTGTAATTCTGTGGTAGTTTGAGCACTCTTTGGGATTGCCTTTCTTAGGGATTGGAATAAAAACTGACCTTTTCCAGTTCTGTGGCCACTGCTGAATTTTCCAAATGTGCTGGCATATTGAGTGCAGCACGTTCACAGCATCATCTTTCAGGATTTGAAATAGCTCAACTGGAATTCCATCACCTCCACTAACTTTGTTCATAGTGATGCTTCCTAAGGCCCACTTGACTTCACATTTCAGGATGTCTGGCTCTAGGTGAGTGATCACACCATTGTGATTATCTGGCTCGTGAAGATCTTTTTCGTACAGTTCTTCTGTGTATTCTTGCCACCTCTTCTTAATATCATCTGCTTCTGTTAGGTCCATAGCATTTCTGTCCTTTATCGAACCCATTGTTGCCTGAAATGTTCCTTGATATCTCTGATTTTCTTGAAGAGATCTCTAGTCTTTTCCATTCTGTTGTCTTCCTCTATTTCTTTGCATTGATCGCTGAGGAAGGCGAATTCTTATCTCTCCTGGCTATTCTTTGGAACTCTGCATTCAAATGGGAATATCTTTCCTTTTCTCCTTTGCTTTTGCTTCTCTTCTTTTCACAGCTACTTGTAAGGCCTCCTCAGACAACCATTTTGCCTTTTTGCATTTCTTTTCCATGGGAATGGTCTTGATCCCTGTCTCCTGTACAGTGTCACGAACCTCCGTCCATAGTTCATCAGGCTCTCTGTCTATCAGATCTAGTCCCTTAAATCTATTTCTCACTTCCACTGTATAGTCATAAGGGATTTGATTTAGGTCATACCTGAATGGTCTAGTGGTTTTCCCTACTTTCTTCAGTTTAAGTTTGAATCTGGCAGTAAGGAGTTCATGATTTGAGCCACAGTCAGCTCCTGGTCTTGTTTTTGCTGACTATATAGAGCTTCTCCATCTTTGGCTGCAAAGAATATAATCAGTCTGATTTTGGTGTTGACCATCTGGTGATGTCCATGTGTAGAGTCTTCTCTTGTGTTGCTGGAAGAGGGTGTTTGCTATGACCAGTGCGTTCTCATGGGAAAACTCTATTAGCCTTTGCCCTGCTTCATTCTGTACTTCAAGGCCAAATTTGCCTGTTACTCCAGGTGTTTCTTGACTTCCTACTTTTGCATTCCAGTCCCCTGTAATGAAAAGGACATCTTTTTTGGGTGTTAGTTCTAAAAGATTTTGTAGGTCTTCATAGAACCCTTCAACTTCAGCTTCTTCAGCGTTACTAGTTGGGACATAGGCTTGGATTACCGTGATATTGAATGGTTTCCCTTGGAAACGAACAGAGATCATTGTGTCGCTGTTGAGATGGTATCCAGGTACTGCATTTCGGACTCTTTTGTTGACCATGATGGCTACTCCATTTCTTCTAAGAGATTCCTGCCCACAGTAGTAGCTATAATTGTCATCTGAGTTAAATTCACCCATTCCAGTCCATTTTAGTTCGCTGATTCCTAGAATGTCGACATTCACTCTTGCCATCTCCTGTTTTACCACTTCCAATTTGCCTTGATTCATGGACCTAACATTCTAGGTTCCTATGCAATATTGCTCTTTAAAGCATCCTACCTTGCTTCTATCACCAGTCCCATCCACAACTGGGTATCGTAAACCTCCCAAATTAGTTCCCACCCAAAGGCTTTGCATGTACAATTTCCTCTCCCAGGAATGCTTTGTCAGTTCACCATATCTTCATATAGAAGACTCTTTGTCATCAAGTTCTTAACTCAGATATTATCTTCTCAGTGCATATGATATTTCTCTGATCACCAAGTCTTTGTATTTTTTCCTAATAATGAATTGGAAAAAGTTTGTTTGGGTTTTTCCGTAAGATGTTAGGAAGAACCCAAATGAACTTTGGTCAGCCCAGTACTTATCATTAATTGACTACTTTTTACTTATGTATTTTTGCTTCTTATATATATCATTTTTCTTCCTTCTTCCATGCATCTGAGTGAGAACTCTTTAAGAGAGCAGTGGTCCTACTGTGTGCCAACTATGCATCCTGAATTTTTTTCAGTGTTATCATAGATATTTCTGTGGGCTTACTTTTTATGTGAACTTTAGTATCAACTTGTCTAACTTCATAAAAGTATGTTGAGATTTTTACTATGATTACATTAAACTTTTAAGTTAATTTAGAAAGAACAGACATCTTTATAATGTTGAGTCATCCCATCCATGAAGACGGGTTATTTTTTCATTTGTTCAAGGCTACTTTTATATCGTTCAGAGTGTTTTTAAGTTTCCCTCATATAGATTTTGCATATTTGTTGTTCAATTTATTACTAAATTTTTAATCTTTGTTGAATTCATAAATGGGATTTTAATCAACCATTCTCTAGCTGGTTATTGTTTGTGTATATGAAAGCTATTGATTCCTACATGTTAATTTTATATTCCTTACTGAACTTTTTTTGAGGCAAGGAATACGACTATTTGGGATGCCAGCAGGCCGAGAAGTTGACAGACTAATGTCTTAAAATAACCATCTTCTCCTTACTGAATTTTTAAAATATTTTATTTTATTATTGATTCCTTAGGGCATTTCAGTTATATTTTCATTTCATTGCCAATAGAGTTTTATTTCTTACTAAATCTTATGTATCTAGTTTCAAAACTGGCAAACATTTTTAGCAAAGGGCAAGACAGTATGTATTGGATTGGCCAAAGAGTTTGTTTAGGTTTTTCTATAACATCTTATGGAAAAACCAAATGAACTTATTGGCCAACTCAGTACTTTAGGTGTTGAGCTGTATAGTTTAAACTATAAAGTCATGGACAGTAAATAAATTAATAGCTGTGGCTGTAAAACTTTATTTACAAAAATAGGCAGCAGGTTTGTATTTGGCCTGTAGGCTATAGTTTGCCAAGTGTTGCTCTAGCTGACTTACCTAATGACACTGGATTAATACCTCTTGTACAGTTTTGAATTATAGCAGAGGTATTGGGCATTTTGGCTTTGTTTCTGGTCTTAGTGGAAATGACCTTAGTTTTTACCAGTTAACTGGGATTAGGACTAAGTATATATATATTAGTATTATGTATATAATGTATACTAATGTATATGTATTCTCTTGTTAAGAATATATCCCCCAATTGCTATTCTCTTGAGTGTTTTTTTAATCAGAAATGGGGGGTGAATTTTGTGAAAGAATTTTTTATAGCATCTAAAAGAGATAAAACATGATTTTTATTGACCTTAGATTTATTAATATGATGTATGATATTAATGGATTTGGTTTGCTAATATTTTGTTTAATAAGAATTTAGTTTTTAATTTTGACACTGATATTTATGAATGATATTGCTTTATAATTTTCTTTTTCTATACTTAAGAAAGTTTTCCTTTATTTTTAACAAATTGGGACAATTTGTAGAACACTGAGAATATCTTGGTAGAATTCTCCTATCAAACCATTTGCGCTTGTTGCTCTGTGTGTGTGTGTGTATGTGTGCATGTATGTGCACACTCAGTCACTAAGTTGTGTCTGACTCTTTGCAACATCATGGTCTGCAGCTTGCCAGGTTCCTCTGTCTGTGGGATTTCCCAGGCAAGAATACTGGAGTGGGTTGCCATTTCCTTCTCCAGGGGACCTTCCCAACGCAGGGATTGAACCCATGGAGTAGGATTGCTAGATCCTATAGTAGCTCTATTTTCAGCTTTTTAAGGCACCTCCATACTGTTTTCCATAGTGGCTATACCAGTTTGCATTCCCATCAACAGTGCAGGAGGGTTCTTTTTTCTCTACACCTTCTCCAGCATTTACTGTTTGTATGGCCATTCTGACTGTGAGGTGATAGCCTCATTGTAGTTTTGATTTGCATTTCTGTAATAATGAGTGGTGCTGAGCATGCGTTCATGTGCTTTTTCACCATCTGCATGTCTTCTTTGGAGAAACTAGATTTTCCACTCATTTTTTGATTGGGTTCTGTTTTTTTTTTATATTGAGCTGCATAAGCTGTTTGTATATCTTGGACATTACTCCCTTATCAGTTTCTTGCTTTGCAGATATTTTCTCTTATCTTGAAGGTTTTCTTTTCATCTGATTTATGATTTCCTTTGCTGTGAAAAAGCTTATAATAGGCCTCATTTGTTTATTTTTATTTTTATTTCCATTAATCTGGGAGGTGAATCAAAAAATATTGTGATTTATGTCCAATTCTGCCTATGTTTTCCTCTAAGAATTTTATAGTGTCTGGCATTCCATTTAGGTCTTTAATCCAGTTTGAGTTTACTTTTGTGTATGGTGTTAGGATATTTTCTAATTTCATTGATTTACATGTCACTGTCCAACTTTTCTAACACCACTTGCTGAAGAGACTGTCTTTCCCCATTATAGTCTTGCCTTCTTTGTTGTAGAATAATTGGCTATAGTTGTGTGGGTTTATCTCTGGGCTTTCTACCCTGTTCCATTGATCTATATTTCTATTTTTGTAGAAGTGGCATACTTTCTGGATGAATGTAGTTTTGTAGTATAGCCTGAGGGAGACTGATTTCTCCAGCTCCATTTTTATTTCTCAAGATTGCTTTGGCTATTTGTGGCCTTTTGTGTGTCCATACAAGTTTTAATTTTTTTTTGTTCTAGTTCTGTGAAAAATGCCATTGGTAATTTCACAGGGATTGAATTGAATCTGTAAATTGCTTTGCATAGTATGTCATTTTTTCAATACTAATTCTTCCTACCCAAGAGCACGTTATATCTCTCCATGTTTGTGTCATTCTTTATTTCTTTCATCAGTATCTTATAGTTTTCTGAGTACAGGTCTTTTGCCTCCTTAGGTAGTTTTATTCCTAGGTATTTTTTCTTTTTGTTGCAATGGTAAATAGGATTATTGCCTTAATTTCTCTTTCTGATCTTTTGATGTTAGTGTATAATAATGCAAGATATTCCTGTATATTAATTTTGTATCTTTCAACTTTACCAAATTCATTGATGAGCTCTAGTAGTTTTCTGGTTGCATCGTTAGGATTTTCTATGTATGTATAATGTCATCTGCAAACAGTGACAGTTTTACTTCTTCTTTTCCAATTTGGATGCCTTTCATTTCTTTTTCTTCTCTGACTGCCTTGTCTAGGTCTTCCAAAACTGTGTTGAATAACAGTGATTAGAGTGGACATCCTTGCTTTGTTCTTATCTGAGAGGAAATGCTTTCAGTTTTTAACTATGGAGAATGATGTTTGCATGGAATTGTGTATATTGTCTTTATTATGTTGAGGTAGGTTCCCTCTATGCCCACCTTTTGGAGAATTTTTATCATATGTAAGTTACGTGATTTCTTTACCACCTGGCCTTGAAGATTATTAGAAAATTAATCTTCAAAATATAAGATTTTTGTTGGGAAATGTCTTAAAGCTGATTGTTCTAAGATAATTTTTCTCAGGGACCTGGTAGAATCTTCTAATATGTAGATCCAAGTGTTTGTTTTTTTAATTTAATTCTGAAATATTTTCCTGGATTATAGTTTTAAATCTTAATTCTGTTCCACTGTCTTAGTTTTCTTTTTCAAGGAATCAAAATATGTAAGTGCTGTTGCTATTTTGCTTTATCTCCCACTTCATTGCTTTCTCCTTGACTTGCAAAAAATTTCTTTACTTCCTTTTTATTCTCTTGTTTTCTGCCATTTTTGGTGCATTTTATTTAAGTTTAATTTATTCATTGGAATGCCTTGAATTTATTTTTCATTTCTCAAATAATATAATCTTTTCCTTCCTTTTCTTTCTTGAGTTCAGTTAACTTACACTCTACTGTCCTGCTGTCTCCTCTCTTTTTTCCTCTCCTTCTTAGTTTATGTCTTTTTAATCCAATGATTTCCATGTATTTAGTTGCTTGTTTGAGTATATTTAATTCTGCTTGCAATGTTGCTATATGATTTTCTTCTGTTTCATGGTTGTTTTGAGGGAGAGAATTTTCCTTAAGTGATGTGTATTGATTTTTATTTTCTGTTCCTTTAAAGTAACACTGTGTGGAATTGTTTTATCTTCTTCCTGTTTTTGTTGTGTTGGATATATTTTGTGAAATTCTGGTTCACTAGTGCCCTCAGTATAGCCAAGTCTAGGGAAGGTGTAAGGACAGATGTAGTAACCAGTGGAACTTAATGGCAAATCCAGATTTAATTTGCTTAAAGGCAAAACCTTTACATTTATATGGTCAACTGATTTTTGACAAAATTGCCAAGGCAATTCAGATGGCAAAAGGAGTCTTTTTCACAAATAGTGCTAGGGAAATTGGATTTATGTGTAGAAAACCATGAAGTTAGATCCTTATATCACATAATATGTGAAAATTAACTCAGAATGGACTTACATGTAAGAACTATAACTGTAGAACTTCTGGAACCAAACATAAGGAAAAGTTTTGGGATCCTTAGGTTATAAAAGTACTTCAAAAGCCATTGTTAAGAAAATGAAATGGCAAGCCACAGACTGGGAGAAAATATTTGCAAATCACTTATCTGATAAAGGACTTATATTCAGACTGTATAAAGAAATTTTATAATTTAGTAATAAGGACACAACCCAGTGAAAAATGCATATATGTTTTTTATAGGTATTTCACCAGAGAAGGTGTACTAATGGCTAATAGCCACATGAAAATATTCAGAATCATTGGTCATTAAGGTAAGTTCAGTTCAGGTCAGTCACTCAGTCATATCCGACTCTTTGTGACCCCATGAACTGCAGTACACCAGGATTCCCTGCCAATCACCAACTCTCAGAGCTTACTGAAACTTGTGTCCGTTGAATCAGTGATGCCATCCAACTGTCTCAATCCTCTGTCATCCCCTTCCCCTCCTGTCTTCAATCTTTCCCAGGATCAAGGTCTTATCCATTGAGTCAGTTCGTTGCATCAGGTAGCCAAAGTATTGGAGTTTCAGCTTCAGCATCAGCCCTTCCAATGAATATTCAGGACTGATTTCCTTTAGGATTGACTGGTTGGATCTCCTTGCAGTCCAAGGGACTCTCAAGAGTCTTCTCCAACACCACAGTTCAAAAGCATCTATTGTTTGGTGCTCAGCTTTCTTTATAGTCCAACTATCACATCCATACATGACTACTGGAAAAATGAGAGAGCTGATCCTTACGTAGGTTGATAAGGAGTCCGGGCCTCTCAGAGAGGAAGGGGTCCAGGGCCCTTGAGAAGGAGAAGGGGGTCCAAGGCTCTCCAGGAGGAGAAAAGGACAGTTTTCCCCCTACATTCCTTCCTCTTAGTCACATAAAAGGTTTTTTCTTTAAGCCCAGAGGTAATGGCTCAAGGGTATGTTTTTCCTTAAACTCTATATTATGTATGTAACAACAGTCTATCTTGCTTGAGGATATGTTTCTCCTTAACAGGAACTTTCTGGCTAATCCTGTTATTTTAAAACATATGTTGTGGGAGTGGGTCTGGTAAACGTATATAAGGCCTTGGTAAGACTAGTGAGTGGGGGCATCCTCCATCCTCCTTCTGATATCTATATCAGAAGTTTTCTCTGTCCCTTTTTGTACTTTAATAAAACTCTGCTACACAAAAGCTCTTGAGTGATAAAGCCTGGTCCCTTGTCCCAAAGCTAAATCTTCTTCAGATATCACGAATCTGACATGGTTTACCTTAAGCTATCAGTAATGCAATTAAAATCATAACCAGATACAACTCTATACCCAGTAAAATGGTTATAATCAAGAAAGCTGACAGTACCAATCTTAAGTGAGAATCTGGAGAAACTGAAACGCTAATACATTTCTGTTGGGTATTTAAAATGTTATAGCCACTTTGGAAAAACAATCTGGCCATTTCTTGAAGCTCAGAAGATTAAATATAAACTTAATAACAGTATGAGCCACTAATTCCACTCCAATATATATAACCAAGGAAAATGAGAACAAATACCCACTTCATGATGTATATGTGATTATTTATTAGAAACAATATTCATGATAGTAGCGACAAAGTGAAAATATCTCAGATATTCATCAGCTGATGAGTAGACAAACAAAATGTGGTATATTTATACAATGGAATACTGTTCAGCACCTTTACTGGAATAAATTACATGCTAAAACATGTATGAACCTCAGAAACAATGCTAAGTGAGAGAAGCCTGGTACAAGAGAACATATTGTATGACTGCATTTATCAGGCACTCTGTCAGATCTAATCTATCTATCTATCTAGGATTAGATCTGATAGAGTGCCTGAAGAACTTACGGACAGAGGTTCCTGACACTGTACAGGAGACAGGAATCAAGACTATCCCCAAGAAAAAGAAATGTAAAAAAGCAAAATGGCTGTCCCAGGAGGCCTTACAAATAGCTATGAAAAGAAGAGAAGCTAAAGGCAAAGAAAAGGAAAGATATATCCATTTGAATGCCGAATTCCAAAGAATAGCAAGGAGAGATAAGAAAGCCTTCCTCAAGGATCAGTGCAAAAAAATAGAGGAAAACAATAGAATGGGAAAGACTAGCTATCTCTTCAAGATAATTAGAGATACCAAGGGAACATTTCATGAAAAGATGGGCACAATAAAGGACAGAAATGTTATGGACCTGACAGAAACAGAAGATATTAAGAAGAGGTGACAAGAATACACAGAAGTACTATACAAAAAAGATCTTCATGACCCAGATAAACACCATGGTGTGATCACTCACCTAGAGCCAGACATCCTGGAATGCCAAGTCAAGTGGGCCTTAGGAAGCATCACTGTGAACAAAGCTAATGGAGGTGATGGAATTCCAGTTAAGCTCTTTCAAATCCTGAAAGATGATGCTGTGAAATTGCTGCATGCAATATGCCAGCACATTTGTAAAACTCAGCAGTGGCCACAGGACTGGAAAAGGTCAGTTTTCATTCCAATCCCAAAGAAAGGCAATGCTAAAGGATGCCCAGTTGCACTCATCTCACATAGTAGCAAAGTAATGTTCAAAATTCTGCAAGTCAGGCTTCAACAGTATGTGAACCGTGAACTTCCAGATGTTCACGCTGGTTTTAGAAAAGGCAGAGGAACCAGAGATCAAATTGCCAACATCCGTTGGATCATCGAAAAAGCAAGAGAGTTCCAGAAAAACATCTACTTCCACCTTATTGACTATACCAAAGGCTTTGACTGTGTGGATCACAATAAACTGTGGAAAATTCTTCAAGAGATGGGAATACCAGACCACTTGATGTGCCTCTTGAGAAATCTGTATGCAGGTCAAGAAGCAGCAGTTGGAACTGGACATGGAACAACAGACTCTTCCAGATAAGAAAAGGAGTACGTCAAGGCTGTATATTGTCATCCTGCTTATTTAACTTATATGCAGAGTACATCATGAGAAACACTGGGCTGGAGGAAGCACAAGCTGGAGTCAAGGTTGCCAGGAGAAATATCAATAACCTCAGATATGCAGATGACATCACCCTTATGGCAGAAAGTGAAGAGGAATTAAAGAGCCTCTTGATGAAAGTGAAAGAGGAGAGTGAAAAAGTTGGCTTAAAACTCAACATTCAGAAAACTAAGATCATGGCATCCGGTCCCATCACTTCATGGCAAATAGATGGGGAAACAGTGGAAACAGTGGCTGACTATTTTTCTCAGCTCCAGAATCACTGCAGATGGTGACTGAAGCCATGAAATTAAAAGACGCTTGCTCCTTGGAAGGAAAGTTATGACCAACCTACCCAGCATGTTAAAAAGCAGAGACTACTTTGCCAACAAAATGTCCGTCGAGTCAAAGCTCTGGTTTTTCCAATAGCCATGTATGAATGTGAAAGTTGGACTATAAAGAAAGTTGAGCACCGAAGAGTTGATGCTTTTGATCTGTGGTGGTGGAGAAGACTCTTGAGTGTCTGTTGGACTGCACGGAGATCCAACCAGTCCATCTTAAAGGTAATCGGGCCTAAATATTCCTTGGAAAGACTGATGCTGAAGCTGAAACTCCAATACTTTGACCACTTGATGTGAAGAACTGATTGATTGTAAAAGACTCTGTTGCTGGGAAAGATTGAAAGTGGGGGGAGAAGGGGACGACAGAGGATGAGATGGTTGGATGGTATCACCGACTTAGTTGTCATAAGTTTTAGTAAACTCTGGGCGTTTGTGGTGAACAGGGCAGCCTGGCATGCTGCAGTCCAGGAGGTTGCAAAGCGTCGAACTGGACTGAGCAACTGAACTGAATTGAGAGCCAGAAAGCAGACCAGTGATTGGCTCAGGGGTGCAATGGTAGTGGAAACTTGTTTGTAAATTGGCACACGGAACCTATTTGGGGTATTCTAAAACTACACTGTGGTAGTTGCACAACTTTATAAATTTACCAAACATCACTGAATTTTATACTTAAAATGGGTGAATTTTATGGTACATGTAAATTAAGCCTTGGTAAAATAGTTTTCTAAAAAGTAAGTAAAGACGTAGGACTTCCAGGTGGCTGAAGATAATAGAGGCTGTCTTCATTTTTACCTCCCAGTACTTCCTCTATAAATTATACAGAGCATAGGAAAGGGAGGGAGGATTGAACCTCATGAGAAAAGTGAAACTACATGAAAACTATACATTTGGCCTAACTTGAAGACAGAGAATGTCCAAATTTCAAAATAATTGTAAATAAAATGGGAAAAAATCCCAGTGCCTCATTTCTCAAACTCCTGGTGACCTTGTAGATCAGTTATATAGTTATAATTTGAGGCATTTTTCTCAAGGGTGTTAAAAGTATATAGGTACAGTTGATAAATATGAAATATATATCATATTTCATGTATCAGATATCATAGCTTATATTCACATATATAAGGTATATATATATGAAATGTGTGGCCTTGTCATAATTATTGTGTATAATTGGAATCCTCAAGAGCAGGTGCACAAACTAAAGACAAAGAGCGAGATCCTGTCCACTCCCTGTTTTTGTGGGCTTCCCTGGTGACTCAGCTGGTAAAGAATCCACCTGTGATGTAGGAGACCTGAGTTCGAGCCCTGGGTTGGGAAGACTACCTGAAGAAGGGAATGGCTACCCGCTCCAGTATTCTGGCATGGAGAATTCCATGGGCTTTACAGTCCATGGGGTTGCAAAGAGTTGAACATGACTGAGTGACTTTGACTCACCTATTTTTGTAAATAAAGTTTTATTGTAACACAGCCACTCTCATTCATGTGTATATTGTCTGTGGCTGCGTTCATACTACTGTGCCAGAGTTCAGTAGCTGCAAGAGTCTACATGGCCCACAAAGCCTGTACTATCTGGCCTTTTACACCAAAAGGTTTTTAACCTTAATTCAAAGCATTATCATTATTATAATTAATATTATAATTATCATTATAAATAATACTATTACTTTGTCCAGTGTTTTTGATTTCACTTGTATTCTTTCTTGTTTTCGCAATAACCCAATGCAGCAAGCTGGATAGTTAAATGATCATTTATCATATTTCAAAAGCAAATAGCAAGCTTGCATAAGTATGAACATATAGAATCCTAATGCTAAGTAAATATTCTAAGAATATTTTAATATTATAATGATACTAAAACTTAGCAACAGAATACAAATAGAATTTAATATAGTAATTTCATTTGTCCTGGAGTAACATTCATTCTAACAGTGTACTTTTCATATTCATTTCTGCCTCCTCATGCCTGCTCTTCCATGACGAAACTGCTGCAAAATCCTGGCTGTGAGAAAATGCATAGTTTTTCCATTGACGTTTTGCAATTTCCTTGCTTAACTGTTAGCTTGCTTTTAAACAGAGAATATTTCCATTGTTTAATACTAAATACTTTTCCTTTATAGAGAAATTTTCTCAGTTTAGCATAGCTTACCTGTCAGCAGAGACATTCCGTGTTCTTGTTGAATAATATGTCTGTGGATTGAACAATAAGGAGGGAGGTTATCTATAAATGTGTCTTTAGCGCCTGTAGCATAAAATGCTAAAGATAGGCCAATAAAACCTTGATTTAGCGTATCCCGTTTGTCCAAAGGCCCCAGGGGTTTTGTTAAAAAAGAATTAAAATATGAGTCAAATACAAATGTAATTTCTGAACTCGTTTATAAGCATAGATACAGGAAAATTTTCACATATCCCAGTGAAACACACAATGGAAATCTTGTAGTCATGGTTCCCAACATCTTGCGTTTTCTTAGACTTAGCTCAGTCAGGGTAGTTTGAAAACTGAATTTTTTTTAATTCAGATTTTAAAAATTCATTTATAACTTGTAATTCATAGTGTTTTAAAATAGCATTTTAGTAATCAAATATTCTGGTTTTTGGTTGTTTACCAATTAACTAGAATATATTATTATATTGGAAACTTGTACAGAATTTTTTATTTTACTCTCTCACATGTAGAACACAATTTGAAAACAGAAAGAAAAATCTTTTTTCCAACATTTATTCCTAATAAGAATTCTAAAATGTCTGTAGAGTTTGCTGTTCCTACGTCATAGAGATGAATAGAGAACACTTTAATATTGGCAAATTTGATACATTGCTTGAAAAAAATCATTTGAAATATAATGACGTGTGAAAAATATATCTTGAAACACATAAAGCTTGTTAAAAACTAACAGCTCTTAGAACTGTAGTGTATCTGTATATATTGTTCTTTATTGAAAAAAATTTTAATTGTAAAAATAGTAAACACATAATTTTTACCGTGTTGAGCATTTTCTAAGTGTACAGTTCAGTAGTATTTAAGTATATTCACATTATTGTGCAACAGATATCCAGATCTTGCAAAACTGATCCTGAACATCTGTTAAACACTCCCTATTTTTGCCTTCCTCCAGCACCATTTTACCTTGTTCCCTATAAATGTAACTGCTTAAAATGCATCATGTAAGTAGTATCATGCAGTATTTGTTATGTAACTGGCATATTTCAGTTAGCATAATGTCCTCATGGATCATCCATACTGTAGCATGTGACAGGATTTTCTTCCTTTTTAAGGGTGATATTCCACTGTATGTATATACCATATTTTGTTTCTCCATGAATATTTTGGTTCTATTTCCACTTCCTGGTTATTGTCAATAATGCTGCTATGAACATGGTGGGTCTGCAGATGTATTTTTGATACCCTGAATACAGTTTCCTTGGATATGTACATATATAAGTGGGTTTCCTGGATCATATGTAAGTTCTCTATTTAATTTTTTGAGGAACTACCAAATAGTTTTCATTGTGGTTGTACCATTTTACAATCCTACCAACAATGCACAAGGGTCACAAGGGTTTCAGTTTCTCTACATCCTTACCAACACTTGTTATCTTCTGGTTATTTTTTAAATTTCATAATATATATATATATTTTATTGAAGCATAGTTGACTTACAGTGTTTCAGGTGCACAGCAAGGTGATTCAGTTATACATATATGCACATATATTATTTTTAAGGTCATTTTCCATTATAGATTATTACTGTAATGTAAGATACTATCTGTAGTTCCCTATGCTATACAGTAAATCTTTGTTGCTTACTGCATATCTATTTGTTTAAATTAAAAATCTATCATTCTATTCACACTAAAGCAAACAAGTGGAGTCACAATGTCATAAATTTTTTAGTTAAGCAAAACATCCATAAATTTTCTAAGATATATATATTATATATACTATTTATATATATGTATACAAAAGCTTTTCAATACTATGCTTGATAAAGAACATAAAAGGAGATGGAGAAATCGGAAAACAAAGTAATTGAAATGGGAGCATAGAATATGAAATAGAGAAAGTGAAACTAGATAAAAGTAAAAGATCATCATGTAGTCCAGTTGTTTTTAAACATGGTTGCTTATTAGAAAAATATCTGGAGCTTTGGGGTAAAGAAATATCTGGGAATTTGTATTTTTTTAAAAATTTCAAGATAATTCAGATAGCATCTGTATTTTAAAAAATGGTTATAGATTTTTCTGCTAAATGGTAATTTTGGTGCTACAAAATTCTATTACTTTTCTGTCCACCAGTTATGATACAGAGGTATAATAAGTGGGTAATAGGTATTAAGTGGGTAATAGTTAACATGATCACAATAGTATCAGTGTATCAGTTTTCACAATCAATAGCCAGATAAAAAATAATGGAAAAATGATTGCAAGCCATAATGGAAAAATGATTGACCTAACAATATAAATAAATACTTGTAATTTGTGGGGTCAAGCAGATTGATTTGGTAAGTGAGAGTGCATATATGCACATGTTTTCATCTGCTCAGCCAGTCTACTCTTTTGGTTGGTGCATTTAATACATTTACATTTAAGGTAATTATCAATATAAGGTAATGATCTTTTGATTATTAATTTGATCATTTGATAATTATCAAAAGATCATACTACCATTTTCTTAATTGTTTTGGGTTTACTTTCTGTAAGCTTTTGCTTGTCTTGTGTTTCCTGCCGAGAGAAGTTCCTTTAGCATTTGTTGGAAAGCTGATTTGGTGGTGCTGAATTCTCTCGACGTTTGCTTGTCTGTAAACCTGTTGATTTCTCCATCAAATCTGAATGAGAGTCTTGCTGGGTAGACTATTCTTGGTTATATAGGTTCTACCCTTTCATCACTTTAAGTATATCATGCTGTTCCCTTCTGGCTTTTAGTGTTTATGTTGAGAAATCAGCTGGTAACCTGGTAGGAGTTCCCTTGTATGTTCTTTGTCACTTTTCCCTTGTTGCTTTTAGTATTTTTCAGCTCAGCTCAGTTGCTCAGTCATGTCCAACTCTTTGTGACCCCATGGACCGCAGCACGCCAGGCCTCCCTGTCCATCACCAACTCCCAGAATCCACCCAAACCCATGTCCATCGAGTCGGTGATGCCATCAGACATCTCATCTTCTGTCATCCCCTTCTCCTCCTGTCCTCAGTCTTTCCCAGCATCAGGGTCTTTTCCAATGAGTCAACTCTTTGCATGAGGTGGCCAAAGTACTGGAGTTTCAGCTTCAGCATCAGTCCTTTCAATGAACACCCAGGACTGATCTCCTTTAGATCAGTTGGATGTCCTTGCAGTCCAAGGGACTCTCAAGAGTCTTCTCCAACAGCATAGTTCAAAAGCATCAATTCTTCAGCACTCAGCTTTCTTCACAGTCCAACTCTCACATCCATACATGACTACTGGAAAAGCCATAGCCTTGATTAGACAGACCTTTGTTGACAAAGTAATGTCTCTGCTTTTTAATATGCTGGCTAGGTTGGTCATAATTTTCCTTCCAAGGAGTAAGCGTCTTTTAATTTCATGGCTGCAGTCACCATCTGCAGTGATTTTGGAGCCCCAAAAATAAAGTCAGCCACTGTTTCCATTGTTTCCTCATCTATTTGCCATGAAGTGATGGGACTGGATGCTATGATCTTACTTTTCTGAATGTTGAGCTTTAAGCCAACTTTTTCACTCTCCTCTTTCACTTTCATCAAGAGGCTCTTTAGTTCGTCTTCACTTTCTGCCATAAGGGTGGCATATCTGAGGTTATTGATATTTCTCCCGACAATCTTGACTCCAGCTTGTGCTTCCTCCAGCCCAGCATTTCTCATGATGTACTCCACGTATAAGTTAAATAAGCAGGGTGACAGTATACAGCCTTGACGTGCTCCTTTTCCTATTGAAACCAGTCTGTTGTTCCACGTCCGGTTATAACTGTTGCTTCCTGACCTGCATACACGGTTCTCAAGAGGCAGGTGAAGTGGCCTGGTATTCCCATCTCTTGAAGAATTTTCCACAGTTTATTATGATCCACACAGTCAAAGGCTTTGGCACAGTCAATAAAGCAAAAATAGATGTTTTTCTGGAATTCTCTTGCTTTTTTGATGACCCATCAGATGTTGGCAATTTGATCTCTGGTTCCTCTGCCTTTTCTGAAACCAGCTTGAACATCTGGAAGTTCACGGTTCACGTATTGCTGAAGCCTGGCTTGGAGAATTTTAAGCATCACTTTACTAGCGTGTGAGATGAGTGCAATTGTGCAGTAGTTTGAGCACTCTTTGGGATTGCCTTTCTTAGGGATTGGAATGAAAACTGACCTTTTCCAGTTCTGTGGTCACTGCTGTTTTCCAAATGTGCTGGCATATTGCATGCAGCACTTTCACAGCATCATCTTTTAGGATTTGAAATAGCTTAACTGGAATTCCATCACCTCCACTAGCTTTGTTCATAGTGATGCTTCCTAAGGCCCACTTGACTTGGCATTCCAGGATGTCTGGCTCTAGGTGAGTGATCACGCCATCATGGTTATCTGGTTTGTCAAGATCTTTTTAGGTTTCTTACCCATTTTTTGATTTGGTTGTCAGTTTTTTATTTTTTAATATGGCCTGATTTATGTTTTGAACATTAACTCTCTAGTGGTGACAGTATTTGTCATTTGCAAATACTTTCAGTTTATATGTTATTATTTCATTTTTTTTATGATTTCTGTTGCTGTGCAAAAGCTTATAAATTTGACTAGGTCCTATTTGTTTATTTTTCTTTTATTTCTTTTTCCTCAAGAGATTGATCTAAAAAAATCATAAGATTTAGGTTTCACCCGTTTTCCTTCAGCATCTTTGATGAAATTAGATTCAATTTACTAATCTTTAGATGTGGATTTTTGCATCTATATTCATAAAAGATACTGTCCTGTCCTTTTTTTTTTTTTTTTTTGTAGTGTTTTCTGTCTGGTTTGTTATCAAGGTAATGATGACCTTGGAGATGAGTTTGGAAAGCTTTCCTCCTCTTCAGTTTTTTGGAGTAGTTTGAGAAGGATAGATTTACATTTTGCTTTCTATGTTTGGTGGAATGCCCCAGTGAAGCTGCTCGGTCTTAGACTTTTTTTTTTTTTTTTTGGCCATGCCAGTCACACAGGTTGCAGAATCTTAGTTCTCTGGCCAGGGATAGAACCCTGGGCATGGCAGTGAAAATGCTGAGTCCTAACCACTGGACCTACAGGGAGTTTTTATTATTACAGATTCTATTTTGCATATAGTGATTGGTCTTTTCAAATTATCTCTTTTTTTTTTTTTTACTCAGTCTTGACAGGTTACATGTTTCTAAAGATTTGTCCATTTCTTCTAGGGTGTCTGATTTCTTGACATATAACTTGTGCATGTTACTCTTTCACTCTTTTTGTATTTCTATGATACAAGTTGTTGTTTATCCTCTGTTATTTCTTATTTCATTTAGGTCCTCTCCCTTTTTAGCTAAAGGTTTGTCAGTTTTTTCCTTTTAAAAAACAAACCCTTGGTTTTATTGATATTTTATTTGTTCTCTTATTTTTCTTATTACTTTCCTTTTGCTGACTTGCAGCTTAGTTTTTTCTTTTTCTAATTTTTTCAGGTGATAGGTTAGGTTATTTATTTGAGATTTTTCTTGGTTCTTGAGAAAGGACTGTATCACTATGAACTCTCCTCAAGCTGCTTTTGTTGCATCTAGAGATACTGTATCTATGTTTTCATTTTCATTTTTCTCCAAGTATTTTCTGATTTCTCTTAATTTTGTTGTTGACCTATTGAATTTTTCCCACATTTTTGTGTTTTTTTTTCTGTTTTTCTTTCTGTAGTTGATTCCTAGATTCATACCATCATGGTCAGAAAAAATGCTTGATATATTTTCTTTCAACTTAAATTTGTTGAGGCTTGTTTTGTGGCCTAGTTTGTGGTCTATCTAGAATGTTCCTTGTGTGCCTGTAAAGAACATGTATTCTAATCTTTCTGGTAGTTTCCTGTAGATATCAATTAAGTCCAACTGGTCTGTTATGTCATTTAGGACTTCTGTTGCTTTACTGATTTTCTGTTTAGAAAATCTGTCCCTTGATGTCTGGGGGGTGTTAGAGTCTCATACTGTTATTATGTTTTTATCCATTCTCCCTTTAAGTCAGTTATTATATTTTAAGAATATATTCAGATGCTCCTGTATCTTAGCAAGTCTAATATCCACTTCATGTGTTCATCCCTTTATCATTATATGATGCCCTTTTCTTTCTTTATGGCTTTTGTTTTAAAGTCTATTTTGTCTGACATGCATATTGATACTTTCACTTTCTTGTTATCATTTGCCTGAAATATCTTTTTCCATCTCCTCACTTTCAGTCTTTGTGTATCTTTGTCCTGAAGTAAGTCTCAGGTAGTCAGTGTACCGCAAGTTCTTGTTTTTAATCCATAGCCAGTCTGTGTCTGTGATCAGAGCATTTAGTTCATGGACATTAAACACATTATTGATTGGAGGGTTTTTGCAGAAACTAATGCCTGAGGCCAGTGATTTGTTAGGTAAATGAATACTGAAGCGCCCTTGTTTGGGTAAGTATCCACTTTTATTTCATTTAATGTGTTTATTGGAAACTTCGTACATCTCTTCCCAAAGCTTTCTAGTATCTTATTAGCAGTGGTAGGCAATATAACAGGCATCTCTATGCAGGGGAACAGAAGATCTGTTACAAATATACCATGTTTCTCTTTGCTTTCCCCTGAAGAGCAGACTCTACACTTTCTGGCAGCATTTCTTATTTAGTTCTGTGAGTATTATTTCCTTTAGAATATATTGTTTTATTTTACAGAGTAGTCAACAAGGTTATATTTGTGGTGGGTTCTTTTAGAAATGAGAAATTTTCTTTCTTTTTTTTTTTTACTGTCTTTTATGTGGCTTTATTTTTTTTTCCATTTCTATTAGTTGGAGGCTAATAACTTCACAGTATTGTAGTGGTTTTGCCATACATTGACATGAATCAGCCATGGATTTACATGTGTCCCCCATCCCGATCCCCTCTCCCGCCTCCCTCTCCATCCCATCCCTCAGGGTCTTCCCAGTGCACCAGCCCTGAGCACTTGTCTCATGCATCCAACCTGGACTGGTGATCTGTTTCATCCTTGATGGTGTACTTGTTTCAAATGCTGTTCTCTCTGAACATCCCACCCTCGCCATCTCCCACAGAGTCTAAAAGTCTGTTCTGTACATCTGTGTCTCTTTTTCTGTTTTGCATATAGGGTTATCATTACCATCTTTTAAAATTCCATATATATGCGTTAGTATACTATATTGGTCTTTATCTTTCTGGCTTACTTCACTGTGTATAATGGGCTCCAGTTTCATCCATCTCATTAGAACTGATTCAAATGAATTCTTCTTAATGGCTGAGTAATATTCCATGGTGTATATGTACCACAGCTTCCTTATCCATTCTTCTGCTGATGGGCATCTAGGTTGCTTCCATAGACATGGCTTCTATAAACAGTGCTGCGGTGAACATTGGGGTGCACATGTCTCTTTCAGATCTGGTTTCCTTGGTGTGTATGCCCAGAAGTGGGATTGCTGGGTCATACGGCAGTTCTATTTCCAGTTTTTTAAGGAATCTCCACACTGTTCTCCATTGTGGCTGTACTAGTTTGCATTCCCACCAACAGTGTAAGAGGGTTCCCTTTTATCCACACCCTCTCCAGCATTTATTGCTTGTGGACTTTTGGATAGCAGCCATTCTGACTGGCGTGTAATGGTACCTCATTGAGGTTTTGATTTGCATGTCTCTGATAATGAGTGATGTTGAGCATCTTTTCATGCGTTTGTTAGCCGTGTGTGTGTCTTCTTTGGAGAAATGTCTGTTTAGTTCTTTGGCCCATTTTTTGATTGTGTCGTTTATTTTTCTGGAGTTGAGCTGCAGGAGTTGCTTGTATATTTTTGAGATTAATCCTTTGTCTGTTTCTTCATTTGCTATTATTTTCTCCCATTCTGAAGGCTGTCTTTTCACCTTGCTTATAGTTTCCTTTGTTGTGCAAAAGCTTTTAAGTTTCATTAGGTCCCATTTGTTTATTTTTGCTTTTATTTCCAATATTCTGAGAGGTGGGTCATAGAGGATCTTGCTGTGATTTATGTCAGAGAGTGTTTTGCCTATGTTCTCCTCTAGGAGTTTTATAGTTTCTGGTCTTGCATTTAGATCTTTAATCCATTTTGAATTTATTTTTGTGTATGATGTTAGAAAGTGTTCTAGTTTCATTCTTTTACAAGTGTTTGACCAGTTTTCCCAACACCACTTGTTAAAGAGGTTGTCTTTTTTCTATTGTATATTCTTGCCTCCTTTGTCAAAGATAAGGTGACCATAGGTTCGTGGATATATCTCTGGGCTTTCTATTTTGTGCTATTGATCTATATTTCTGTTTTTGTGCCAGTACCATACTGTCTTGATGACTGTGGCTTTGTAGTAGAGCCTGAAGTCAGGCAGGTTGATTCCTCCAGTTCCATTCTTCTTTCTCAAGATTGCTTTGGCTATTCAAGGTTTTCTGTATTTCCATACAAATTGTGAAATTACTTGTTCTAGTTATGTGAAGAATACCGTTGGTAGTTTGATAGGGATTGCATTGAATCTATAGATTGCTTTGGGTAGTATAGCTCATTTTGACAATATTGATTCTTCCAATCCATGAACATGGTATATTTCTCCATCTATTTGTGTCCTCTTTGATTTCTTTCATTGGTGTTTTATAGTTTTCTATGTATAGATTTTTTGTTTCTTTAGGTAGATATACTCCTAAGTATTTTATTCTTTTTGTTGCAATGGCGAATAGTATTGTTTCCTTAATTTCTCTTTCTGTTTTCTCATTGTTAGTGTATAGGAATGCAAGGGATTTCTGTGTGCTAATTTTATATCCTGCAACTTTACTATATTTTTTGATTAGCTCTAGTAATTTTCTGGTAGAGTCTTTAGAGTTTTCTATGTAGAGGATCATGTCATCTGCAAATAGCGAGAGTTTCACTTCTTCTTTACCTATTTGGATTGCTTTTACTTCTTTTTCTGCTCTGATTGCTGTGGCCAAAACTTCCAAAACTATGTTGAATAGTAGTGGTGAGAGTAGGCACCCTTGTCTTGTTCTTGATTTCAGGGGAAATGCTTTCAATTTTTCACCATTGAGGATAATGTTTGCTGTGGGTTTGTCATATATAGCTTTTATTATGTTGCGGTATGTTACTTCTGTTCCTGCTTTCTGGAGGGTTTTTATCATAAATGGATGTTGAATTTTGTCAAAGGCTTTCTCTGCATTTATTGAGGTAATAATATGGTTTTTATCTTTCAATTTGTTAATGTGGTGTATTACATTGATTTGCGGATATTAAAGAATCCTTTCATTCCTGGGATAAAGCGCACTTGGTCTTGATGTATGATCTTTTTAATATGTTGTTGGATTCTGTTTGCCAGAATTTTGTTAAAGATTTTTGCATCTATGTTCATCAGTGATATTGGCCTCTAGTTTTCTATTTTTGTGGCATCTTTGTCTGATTTTGGAATTAGGGTGATGGTGGCTTCATAGAATGAGTTTGGAAGTTAGAAATTTAAAGTTTTCTGATGCATCACTTTTGACGATTTTACAGTAATCAACTTGCATTTATAATATACATAAGGTTGGAACAAAAACCTAAGGGAGAAAAATGTAAATGATAATGACAATCATAAGTTATATAACTAACCCATAATCAATTTTAAGCTTTAAAAACTTTGAATGGTGATGTTAATTGTATCACTCTCTAAAAACATATTGGCTTATCTGTGATCAGTAAAATTTGAGCAACAAAAAACATTATTATGTCTCTGGTCAATGATGTGTTAAAATAATTATTGATAGGTATACACTTATTGTCATTTTATTCTTGGTTTTCAATTGTTTTGTAGTTCTTTGTTCATTTCTTGTTGTTTTTTTTATTTTTAATCTTTTTTTTTTATTTATTTTTATTAGTTAGAGGCTAATTACTTTACAGTATTGTAGTGGGTTTTGTCATACATTGACATGAATCAGCCATGGATTTACATGTATTCCCCATCTTGATCCCCCCTCCCACCTCCCTCTCTCCCCAATCCCTCTGAGTCTTCCCAGTGCACCAGGCTGGAGCACTTGTCTCATGCATCCAACCTGGGCTGGTGATCTGTTTCGCTATAGATAATATACATGTTTCGATGCTGTTCTCTCGAAACATCCCACCCTCGCCTTCTCCCACAGAGTTCAGCAGACGAATGGATAAGCAAGCTGTGGTACATATACACCATGGAATATTACTCAGCCATTAAAAAGAATTCATTTGAATCAGTTCTAATGAGTTGGATGAAACTGGAGCCTATTATACAGAGTGAAGTAAGCCAGAAAGATAAAGAACATTACAGCATACTAACACATATATATGGAATTTAGAAAGATGGTAATGATAACCCTATATGCAAAACAGAAAAAGAGACACAGATGTTCATTACTTTTTGATTTTGTTTGGTGGTTTGAGGATTTTCTTTTGTTGTGTGCTTGAGTTCCTTTCTTCATGTTTTTGTGAATCTGTGGTAAGATTTTTGACCTGTGGTTACTGTGGGGTTCCTATATGTTTACCAATAACTATTTCCACCTGCTTTAAACTGACAGTCATTAAGTTCCAAGGTATATTTCAGGATTTATGTTTTTCACTCCCCTCCCCTACATTTTGTTTAGATGTAGATTTAGATGTCCTATTGTACATCTTTACTCTTAGCCTTTTAGTGTTTAATAGCTATAATCACTTTTACATTTTTTGGTTTGTTTTTAAATTATGTACTGGCTTATTTAAGTGATCTTCAATCCTTTCAGAAAGTTGCTTGCCTTTTGTGATTTTCCTTTCCTATATATTCTTGCTTTTCTATTTAGAGAAGATGTTTCAGTATTTCTTTTAGGTTAGGTTTAGTATTGCTGAATTCTTTTAGTTTTTGCTGTCCAAGGAAATCTTTGTCTCTCCTTCTATTCTAAATCATAATCTTGCTTGGTAGAGTACCCTAGTTTGCAGTTTTTTTTTTTCTTTTCAAGACTTTGAATATATCATGCCACTCCCTTTTAGCCTGTAATGTTTCTGCAGAGAAATCCACTGATAGCCTTAAGGAGGTTCCCTTGTAGGTAACTATTTTTCTTTTTTTTTTTCCTTTTTTAAGTTATGAAAGTATGATAACACACTTGCAGGAGACTTGGAAAATACCAAACAAAATTATATATTCTTCCACTATACAACTGTTTTTTAAGTAGATAAGTTAAGATTTTTAGTTGAAGTTTCCATTTCAAACTCAAAAATTAATAAAATGAATAGACAGAAAAGTAGAAAGATATAGTAGACCTGAGAAACACTATGAGCCAATTCAACATAATTAAGACTTATACAGTTTTCACACAACAACAGGATACAAATCCTATTCAAGTTCCCATAGGCTATGACCCAGTAGACACTGGAACATATCCAGAGATGTAAAACAAAGTGCAGACTTTTCATGGTCTAGAGGTGTTGAACTCATTGAGTCTATTCTCTTATCACTGTGGAATTATGTTAGAAATCAATATTGAAAGCAATTTGAAAATAACCCACATATTTTCAAGTGCAGTGTGACATTTACCAAGAGAGATCTTTGACTTAGCCATGGAAAGCCTCAATAAAGTTAAGAGACTGAAAAATACACAGAAGGTGATTGCAGAGAAGAAAGCATTTAAGAGAGATTAATATCAAGGATACTTAAAAAAACCCACGTATCTGGAAATTAAATGTCCACTTTTTTTTAAAAAGCTTTAGTTGTAATATTCATTGGTCATTGTCTGAACTGATATTACTAATGTAGGAATTGCAAACTGGACAGTAAATTTCCACTTTTAAATGATGGGTATATCTATGAAGCCATGACAAGGAAAATTAGAAAAAAATTTGTAAGCAACTCTTTGCTTTTCTCTTACTGCTTTTAGAATCCTCTCTTCAACTTTTGCCATTTTAATTATATCTTAGTGTGGGTCTCTTTGGGTTTATCTTATTTAAGATATGTCCTTATGTTCTTTCTGTACCAGATATTTGTTTCCTTCTTTAGGTTTGGGAAGTTTTCGGTCATAATTTCTTCAAATACCTTTTCAATCCCCTTCTCTTTGTCTTCTTCTGGAGCCCTTATTATGTACAGGTTGGCATTTTTTTTTTTATCATATCATATCATAAAGCTTGTAGGTTGTTTTCTTTTTCCTTTTTATGTTATTATGTCTGCTGTTCTGCTTCAGTGATTTTCATTGTTCTGTCTTCCAGATCACTCATTGATTTTTCTGTGTAACTTCGTTGGCTTTTCACTGCTTCTAGCTTGCATTTTATCTCAGAAGTTGAATTTCCTATTTTTGATAGGATAACATTTATAGTTACTAGTTTCTTGTTACAGTTCCAGTATTTATATTGATAATCTTTTGTAATTTAGTTGTACTTTAAAAATATTTATTGACTTATTTGGCTGTACTGGATCTTGGCTGTGGCATCTGGGTTCTTCAGTCATCATTGCAGCACGTGGGTTTTTAGCTGCAGCATGTGGGATCAAGTTCCCTGACCAGGGGTCGAACCTGGGCTCCCTGCATTGGGATTACGACTTCTTAGCTACTGGACCACCTGGGAAGTCCCCAGTTACATTTTTATTGGCACCTTTTGAACTTGAGGTCTTGTATGCTGATAGGCTTTGTTTTATTATTTATTATCCAGGGGATCTTTTTTGTCCTTTTAATAGGGAGTAGTCTCTTTTCCTTTTCATTTAATTAAATTTCTCTGTCTTATGTGAGGTTTTATGTGAGAGCATGCCTGTGTAGACTGTGTGTACACTGTTTTTGCTACAAGGCTGGTTTTGGTATGGATGCCAGCCACGACTTTCCTCGTGGTGTACTGTTCAGTATCACCTTGATAGGGGATTTGCTTGGTGTTGGAATATCTAGTCTGTGTAGGTTGTGAGGTGGGACGTGCTCTCTGCTTCATGGCTGTCATCTTCGTGTCAGGGGTGGGGTCTGCTCCCCAGTTGCTGGAGTAAAAAGCATTGAGCGTTGGGCTTGATCCAGTACTGTTCCTCTTTAGTGCATACTCTGTCCCAGAGGAGGGGAGTGCTGAAGCAAGTGAGGCCGTGTGCTCACATACAACTGATTTACCACCTGGGTAGGCATTCATAGCACTGCTCAGATGCAGCCCAATGTTGCATCCCTTCCCCTGTTAGTTTCATCCCAGATCTAGTGCAAAATTGTGGCATGATATGAGCACTTACTCAACTGGTAGCTTGGCCAGGAGTGTGAACCAAGTCATGCTGGTTCTCAGCACCACCTGAATAAATATTGACAATGGTTGCCACTGCCCTACCCCAGGCATATCCAGGCACCCCATGTCTCCTGCCAGTTTCCAGTTGTTTTCCATGAGAATTGTTCCACACATAGGCTTATTTTTTATGTGTTTGTCAGGGGAGGTGAACTCCATGGTGAGCACCCTGTTGTCTCTGCATAGCTAGACTGAGTCTTTTCCCTCAGGCTGGCTGGCCCAGATTTTGTGCCAAGTTGTGGGGAGTGAGTGGGACCAAGGTTTTCACCCTACTCAGAGTGGGGAGAGTGGCAAGGTGACCCGACCAGTGCAAAATTCTCTCCACTGTGGTTGTTGGCAGGCCAGCATTTGTGCACTTTTTTGAGTAATGTCTAGGCTTCTCAACCCCTTCCATCTGTCCCAGGGGTTCATCCGTCCCAGCAAACAAGGGAAACCTTCCTGTAGCCCAGTCTGTGGCTCGACCAGCTTGCTCGCCATGATGAGAATCTATCTATGCATACTTTCTGTTCTTTACAGAGCCCTCCCAGGGGCAAAAGTCATGACCTATGTCTTTTCTCCATCCTACCTAGTTAAATAGAAATCTTTCTTGTATTTTTGATTGTATAGAAGTTCTCCTGCCAGTTTCCAGTTAGTTTTCCATGAGAATTGTTCCACACATAGGTGTATTTTTGATGTGTTTGTCAGGGGAGGTGAGCTCCATGTTCTCCTACTCTGCTACCTTGGTCTGATCTACTATTTTGTTTTTGGAGCATGATCCTGAAGGATACAATAATCATGGTTGACAGTTTTTTCTTTCATCACTTTGAATATATCATCCCCATTAGCTTCTGACCTACAAGGTTTTCTGCTAGGAAATCTGTTCATAATCTTACTGAGGCATTCTGCATGTGATGAGCCATTTTCTATTGCTATTTTTAAGATTCTCTTTTTGTCTTTGACTTTCAACAGTTTGACTGTAATGTTGGTGTCTCTGTTTATACTAGTTGGAGGTCATTGATCTTCTACAGTTTGTATATCCATTTCTTTCTTGAGATTTGGAAAATTTTCAGCCTTTATTTCCTCAATAAGCTCTCTTTGTGTATGTGTTTTCCTTCTAGGACTCCCTCAGTGCACACATTGGCCTCTTTAATGATGTCTCAGAAATCTTTTAGACTCTTCACTTTTTTGCATTTTTTTATCTTTTCACTTTTACTTGATGATTTCTAGTGACTTATGTTCAAGGTTTGTGATTCTTTTGCCCAGTCAACTCTGTTTTTTAATCTCAAGTGAATTTTTTAGTTCCATTGTGGTATGAAAATTTTC
Source organism: Odocoileus virginianus (assembly GCF_023699985.2). Lineage (NCBI taxonomy): Eukaryota > Metazoa > Chordata > Mammalia > Artiodactyla > Cervidae > Odocoileus > Odocoileus virginianus. The sequence continues at coordinate 58,516,979 of NC_069675.1, forward strand.
CATGAAAATGTGAAATGGAAATTTTAAGTTCCATTTTTCAACTCCAGAATTGTTGCTCCTGTTTTGAATAGTGTCCATCTCTGCAGATATTATCATTTTATTCATGCATTGTTTTCTTGAGTTGGTATAGCTTTATCTGTTCTCTTTTAGGTTATTTATCACCCTTATGACACTTATTTTAAATTATTTGTCACATAGTTCATAGATAGGACTACACAGAGGAGGTGGAACTGAGGGAACAGCAGATTATGTGCCTGCAATCCAGTCCCTCTGACTATTGCAGCTAAGCTAAGTGAAGCCAGTCAGATGGAGAGAGAGAGATACCATAAGATTTCACTCATATATGGAATATTAAAAAAAAAAACTAATAAAAACAAAAAAAGCCCAAAATGAATGAACAAGCCAAACAAAAACAAACATGTATGTAATAGATACAGAGAATAATTATGGTTACCAGAGAGGGAGGGCAGTGGGGGAAAATGTGAAATGGGTAAAGGGGATTTACCTGTGTGGTGATAGATGGAAACTAAATTCTTGGTGTTGAGTAGATTGTAGGGTAAACAGGAATAGAAATATGTTGTACATGAGTCACGTAATGTTATAAATCAATGGTATGTCAGTAAAATTATTTTCTAAGTACAGAGTTCTGACTTTTTGGAAAATCATAAGATCTGGCAAAATCTGACCTCCATTTCTTAACAGCAGAAATCTGCTGAATAAGAATAGCTATTGCCCACTTTAGTGTCCAGTTCATACCATGGGCTCCACCATACCCTATTGTTTCCTCAACACTGAAGCTAAGTATCTGTTCTGGTTATCATCAGGCTTATACTTCCATAGGCATTCACATGCCTTCTTAGATACTTGGTTGTGTTCAACTCTCTGAGAACCCATGGACTGTATCCTACCAGGCTCCTCTGTCCATGGGATTCTCCAGGGAAGAATACTGGAGTGGGTAGCCATTTTCTTCTCCAGGGGATCTTTCAGACCCAGGGATTGAACCCGGATCACCTGCATTGCAGTTGGATTCTTACTGTCTGAGCCACCAGGGACATCAAACTACTGGTCTTGGGCCAAATACAGCCAGCTTTCCATCCAGTTTTATATGGTCCATGATGTAAAAAAATTTTTTTTACATTTTTAAGTGGCTGGAAAAACAGTTATTTTGAGGCATGTGAAAATTACATGGAATTCATATTATATGAAATTCAAAAGTTTTATTGAAACATAGCCATGCTCATTTGTTTACATATTATCTGTGGCTGCTTTTGTGCTATGATGTCAGAGTTGGGATAGTTACATTACCTGTAAAGCCCAAAATGACTTCCCTGTGGCTCTGACAGTAAAAGCATCTGCCTACAATGCAGGAGACCCAGGTTCTATCCCTGAGTTGGGAAGATCCTCTGGAGAAGGAAATGGCAACCCACTCTAGTACTCTCGCCTGGAAAATCCCATGGTCGGAGGAACCTGTTGGGCTACAGTTCATGGGATCACAAAGAGTCAGACACGACTGAGCGACTTCACTTCAAAGCCCAAAATATTTGCTAATGAAAGAATTTTGCTTAGTTCTGCTCTAGAACAAAAGGGGAAATGTCTCCTTACTCTTTTTTCTTTAATCTTTTTCCTTTTCTTGTCTTTTATACTGTTTTCTTGTTCTTATACACGTGCCTTCAGACCCAGGATAAAATTACATTATCAAATTTCATTTCACATCAAGACAGAAAACTGAAAAACCCAGGAGATGACAGTTCTCATCTATGCCTTTAATTCTCTGTGATCTTAGACAATTTATTTAGACTCTTTCCGCATATATTTCCTCATTTATTCAACAAAAATGCTAAATAAGATAGCCTCTAAAATATTTTCTCACTTTGAAGTCCATGAAGCTGGGGGATAAAAAGGAACAAGGGAAGCTAAAAGGTGGGTGAATAAAGATGTAAAAGACAGACTAAAGAATGATTGGGAATCTCCTGGTTGCTAAGTATGTAAGACAGAATAATAACTGCTACTTTGATTGAGTTAGGCCCTTAACATATATTACCTCTAATTTTCATAATGACCCTGTAAGGAAGATATAATTTTCCCATTGGCAGATTAGTCAAACAGATTAATTGATTTGTTCTAAATCAGTATCTATTAAGTAGCAAAAGAACAGAGGCACGTACCTGTAATGTCTGGCTCCAGAGCCAATGCTGTTCCATTTCAACAAACTGCCTGAATCAAAAGAAGTGAGCTAAGAGAACTTACTGCTGTTACACATTTGTCTATGAAATAAATGGCACTATTTCCCTGATGATCTTACACATTATCCTTTAACTCTATTCTTTTGTTGGCCTTTAAAAAATATATATATCCTTTCCAGTCTAAAATCTCAAAGGATTTTCAGGGTAAAATACATTATAAGATGTGCGATCATGTGGAAGAATGAAAATCTTAAACTGACAGTGCTACTTAACAGAAGCTATTAAAATATTTACAAAGTAGCAGCTGCTCTTGCATATACAGCTTCTTGGAGGTATAAAAATAAACAAGTTGATAAGTACAAGATAAACCATTTGATGGCTTCTTTGTGTACACTGCACAAGATATAGAAAATGCTGATATTTACAGAACAATTATACTATAAAGCCTTGTAAGTTATAAGGACATAGACCCAGACCCAGTAAGCTGTTTACAAGAATTCTTCATATGCATTTTCTAAACAAAATTTTAGGAAGCCATCAAACATCATAATCCTTTAAGAAATGTTAGGTTTTTGGTTTCTTTTTAAAATCAGCTTTGTTCTTAGGAGATAATTAATTTACCTATCTATCTATCTCAATTGGGAAATCTCTGTTGATCTAGAACTTCAGTCAGCAATCTCAAAAAAAAAAAAAAAAAAGGCAAATCATAGGAAATAGACCAAAAAACCAAAAATGTTAAAAAGTAACTGAACCATCTGCATTTTAACACCTTCAGTTCAGTCACTCAGTTGTGTCCGACTCATTATGACCCCGACTCATCATGACCCCATGGACTGCAGCATGCCAGGCCTCCTTGTCCATCACCAACTCATGAAGTTTACCCAAACTCTTGTCCATCGAGTCGTTGATGCCATCCGCCCATCTCATCTTCTGTCATCCCCTTCTCCTCCTGCCCTCAATCTTTCCCAGCATCAGAGTCTTATCAAATGAGTCAGCTCCTCGCATCAGATGGCCAAAGTATGTGAGTTTCAGCTTCAACATTTTTTTTCAATGAACTTTCAATGAACACTTAGGACTGATCTTCTTTAGGATGGACTGGTTGGATCTCCTTGCAGTCCAAGGGACTCTCAAGAGTCTTCTCCAACACCACAGTTTAAAAGCATCAATTTTTCAGCACTCATCTTTCTTTATAGTCCAACTCTCACATCCATACATGACTACTGGAAAAACCATAGCCTTGAGTAGATAGACCTTTGTTGGCAAAGTTATGTCTCTGCTTTTTAATAGGCTGTCTTGGTTGGTCATAACTTTCCTTCCAAGGAGTAAGCATCTTTTAATTTCATGGCTCTGCTCACTTCAGCAGCACATATACTAAAATTAATTTCATGGCTGCAGTCACCATCTGCAGTGATTTTAGAGCCACCCCAAAAAGAGTCAGCCACTGTTTCCACATCTATTTGCTATGAAGTGATGGGGCCGGATGCAGTAGTTTTCTGAATGTTGAGCTTTAAGCCAACTTTTTCACTCTCCTCTTTCACTTTCATCAAGAGGCTCTTTAGTTCTTCACTTTCTGTCATAAGGGTAGTGTCATCTGCATATGTGAAGTTATTGATATTTCTCCCAGCAATTTTGATTCCACCTTGTACTTCATCCAGCCCAGCGTTTCTCGTGATGTCCTCTGCATGTAAGTTAAAACAAGCAGGGTAACAATATATAGCCTTGACGTACTCCTTTTCCTATATGGAACCAGTCTGTTGTTCCATGTCCAGTTCTAAATATTGCTTCCTGACCTGCATACAGATTTCCCAAGAGGCAGGTCAGGTGGTCTGGTATCCCCATCTCTTGAAGAATTTCCCACAGTTTATTGTGATCCACACAGTCAGAGGCTTTGGCACAGTCAATAAAGCAGATAGATGTTTTTCTGGAACTCTCTTGCTTTTTCGATTATCCAGCGGATGTTTGCAATTTGGTCTCTGGTTCCTCTGCCTTTTATAAAACCAGCTTGAACATCTGGAAGTTCACGGTTCACATACTGTTGAAGTCTGACTTGGAGAATTTTGAGCATTACTTTACTAGCATGTGAGATGAGTGCAATCGTGTGGTAGTTTGAGCATCCTTTGGCATTGCCTTCCTTTGGGATTGGAATGAAAGCTGATCTTTTCCAGTCCTGTGGCCACTGCTGAGTTTTCCAAGTGTGCTGGCATATTGAGTGCAGCACTTTCACAGCATCATCTTTCAGGATTTGAAATAGCTCAACTGGAATTCTATCACCTCCACTAGCTTTGTTCATAGTGATGTTTCCTAAGGCCCACTTGACCTCGCATTCCAGGATATCTGGCTCTAGGTAAGTGATCACACCATTGTGGTTATCTGGTTTGTCAAGATCTTTCTTGTTTAGTAATTCTGTGTATTCTTGCCACCTCTTCTTAATATCTTCTGTTTCTGTGAGGTCCATACCATTTCTATCCTATTTGAACCCGTCTTTTCATGAAACGTTCCCTTGGTATCTCTAATTTTCTTTAAGAGAGCTCTGGTGTTTCCCATTCTATTGTTTTCCTCTATTTCTTTGTACTGATCACTGAAGAAGGCTTTCTTATCTCTCCTTGCTATTCTTTGGAACTATGCATTCAATTGGGTATATCTTTCCTTTCTCCTTTGCTTTTGGCTTCTCTTCTTTTCACAGCTATTTGTAAGGCCTCCTCAGACACCCATTTTCTTTTTTTGCATTTATTTTTATTGGGGATGGTCTTGATTCCTGTCTCCTGTACATTGTCATGAACCTCCATCCATAGTTCATCAGGTACTCTTGTCTGTCAGATCTGGTCCCTTAAATCTATTTCTCACTTCCACTGTATAATCATAAGGGATTTGATTTAGGTCATACCTGGATGGTCTAGTGGTTTTCCTCACTTTCTTCAATTTAAGTCTGAATTTGGCAATAAGGAGTTCATGATCTGAGCCACAGTCAGCTCCTCAGTGTTGTTTTTGCTAACTGTATAGAGTGTCTCCATCTTTGGCTGCAAAGAATATAATCAACCTGATTTCGGTGTTGACCATCTGGTGATGTCCATGTGTAGAGTCTCCCCTTTGTTGTTGGAAGAGGGTGTGCTATGACCAGTGCGTTCTCTTGGCAAAACTCTATTAGCCTTTTCCCTGCTTCATTCTGTACTCCAAGGCCAAATTTGCCTGTTACTTCAGGTGTTTCTTGACTTCCTAGCATTACTCTACTAATTTGACATTTTATATTTAAATTGAATGATTGATTTTGCCTTTTTAAAATCAAACTTTTTAAAAAGCAAACATTATTGAGCTGCTTTGTTGGTAAGTTTTATTAGCAATGATATACAATTTTATGATCCAAAAGTATTTATGAAGTGAGGATAAAATATAAGAAGGTGGCTTTTGTCAGTCTAGATAGTTAAATGGAAGACTGACACTTGTCATGGTCCTATGATACAAACTTGGAAATTTTATTTAATGACTTCTACTTTAACATTCAGAAAACTAAGATCATGGCATCTGGTCCCATCACTTCATGGGAAATAGATGGGGAGACAGTGGAAACAGTGTCAGATTTTATTTTTTTGGGCTCCAAAATCACTGCAGATGGTGACTGCAGCCATGAAATTAAAAGATGCTTACTCCTTGGAAGAAAAGTTATGACCAACCTAGATAGCATATTAAAAAGAAGAGACATTACTTTGGCAACAAAGGTCCATCTGGTCAAGGCTATGGTTTTTCCAGTGGTCATGTATGGATGTGAGAGTTGGACTGTGAAGAAAGCTGAGAGCCGAAAAATTGATGCTTTTGAACTGTGGTGTTGGAGAAGACTCTTGAGAGTCCGTTGGACTGCAAGGAGATCCAACCAGTCCATCCTAAAGGAGATCAGTCCTGGGTGTTCATTGGAAGGACTGATGCTGAAGCTGAAACTCCAATACTTTGGCCACCTGATGGGAAGAGCTGACTCATTGGAAAAGACCCTGATGCTGGGAGGGATTGGCGGCAGAAGGAGAAGGGGACGACAGAGGATGAGATGGCTGGATGGCATCACCAACTCGATGGGCATGAGTTTGAGTAAACTCCGGGAGTTGATGATGGACAGGGAGGCCTGGCGTGCTGCAATTCATGGGGTCTCAAAGAGTCGGACACAACTGAGCGACTGAACTGAACTGAACTGAATTGGACTTTTGGTAAAAGCATTAGAAGGAAAATGAAGTCCCTCAGTCTTGTCTGACTCTTTGCAGCCCTGTGGACTGTAGCCTAACAGGCTCCTTTGTCCATAGGTTTCTCCAGGCAAGAATACTGGAGTGGATTGCCATTTCTTTCTCCAGGGGATCAGGGGATCTTCCCGATCCAGGGATTGAATCTGGGTCTCCTGCATTGCAGGCAGACGCTTTACCCTCTGAGCCACCAAGGAACCCAAACATTAAAAAAAATGCATTAGCTGAGCAAAAATCAGTTATTAATTTCTAAATCTGTGATATTAACAGTTTGAGAAAACCACATATTATAATTTCATTTTCAAATACTCATATATGTTACAGGATTATTCTAATCTTAAAAACATTTTGATAACATTTTTCCCCACCATCAAGTTCAGTTTTTCTTGTGCTTTCAAATACGTTTACCATGTTCTTAAGAAAAATAATGTATTTGTATTTTTTAAAACTGGAAAAGGGCAAGAACCTAAGGTGATAATATGAGAAGTGTTACGATGGTCAAGCATCATCAGTGTATCAAATTTAAGAAACAGCAGGAAGAAAGAGCCAAAAAATGTAAAAGAGGTGAGCATAAGCAGCTTATCCTTTAGGGTTAATGTTAATGAGGTCCAACACCATTCTCGGTAATTTCAATGCAAATGATCTCTATGAAAGTCATGCCCTCTGGTATAATAGACATAGTACCTATTTTGTTGAACAGTTATTATTTTCATTAGAAAAATATGTAAGCATAAATGGTAAAAGTATATGTATAATTGAATTACTTTGCTGTACACCTGAAACTAACACAACCTTGTTAATTAACTATATTCCAATATAAAATAAAAAGCTAAAAAAATAATGTCTTATCATCATATCTATGAGTAAAGTTTGTTGTTTTAACATGGAATTTTTGGATGTCATTGCTTGAGACGTTAGATATAAGTTAATGTGCCTCTACAGAAATAATTAATAATAACTCATTTGTTGCTGTTGTTCAGTTGCTAAGTCATGTCCAACTCTGTTACCCCATGGACTGCATGCAGCACACTAGGCTTTCCTGTCCTTCACTAGCTCCTGGAGATTGCTTAAACTCATGTTTAAGCATGAGTTGATGACGCCATCCAACATTCTCACCCTCTGTTGCCCCCTTCTCCTTTTGCTTTCACTCTTTCCCAGCATCAGGGTCTTTTCCAGTGAGGTGGCTCTTCACATCAGATGGCCAGAGTATTGGAGTTTCAGCTTCAGTGTCAGTCCTTCCATTGAATGTTAAGGGTTGATTTCCTTTAGGATTGACTGGTTTGATCTACTTGCTGTCCAAGAGACTCTGAAGAATCTTCTTCAGCATCACAGTTTGAAAGCATCAATTCATCAGTGCTCAGTGTACTTTATGTCCAATTCTCATATATCTGTACATGACTACTGAAAAAACAATAGCTTTGATTATCCCTGATAGCTCAGTTGGTAAAGAATCCTCCTGCAATGCAGGAGACCCTGGTTTGATCCCTGGGTTGGGAAGATCCCCTGGAGAAGGGAAAGGCTACCCACTCCAGTATTCTGGCCTGGAGAATTCCATGGAGTGTATAGTCCATGGGGTCACAAAGAGTCAGACTCGATTGAGAGGCTTTTCACTTTGCTTCACCTTTGTTGGAAAAGTGATGCCATTGCTTGTTAATATGCTGTCTAGGTTTGCCATAGCTTTTCTTTCAAGGAGCAAGTGCCTTTTAATTTCATGACTATAGTCACCATCCACAGTGATTTTGGAGCCCAGGATCTTGGGCTGCTTTACTTATCACTGCTTCTACTTTTTTCCCTTCTATTTGCCATGAAGTGATGGAACCAGATGCCATGATTAGTTTTTTGAATGTTGAGTTTTAAGTCAGCTTTTTCCCTCTCCTCTTTCCCCCTCATCAAGAGGTTTATAAATTCCTCTTTGCTTTCTGCTTTTAGAGTGGTATCATCTGCACATCTGAAGTTGTTGATATTTGTCCCAGCAATCTTGATTCCAGCTTGTGATTCATCCAGCCTGGCATTCTGCATGATGTGTTCTGCATAGAAGTTAAATAAACAGGGTGACAGTATACAGCCTTGATGTACTCCTTTCCCAATTTTGAACCAGTCTGTTGTTCCATGTCCAGTTCTAACTATTGCTTCTTGACCTTCATACAGGTTTCTCAGGAGACAGGTAAGGTGATCTGGTATTCCTATCTGTAAGAATTTTCCACAGTTTATTGTGATCCACACAGTCAAAGGCTTTAGCATAGTCAATGGAGCATAAGTAGATGTTTTTCTGGAATCCCCTTGCTTTTTCTATGGTCCATTGGATGTTGGCAGTTTGATCTCAGTTCCTCTCCATTTTCTAAATCCACCTTGCACATCTGGAAGTTCTTGGTTCACATACTGCTAAAGCCTAGCTTGAAGGATTTTGAGCATTATCTTGCTAGCATGTGAAATGAGTGCAATTGTATGGTAGTTTAAACATTCTTTGGCATTGCCTTTCTTTAGGATCAGAATGAAAACTGACCTTTTCCAGTCCTGTGGCCACTGCTGAGTTTTCCAAAATTTGCTGGCATATTGGGTGCAGCACTTTAACAGCATCACATTTTAGTATTAGAAATAGCTCAGCTGGAATTCCGTCACCTCCACTGTGCTGTTTGTTGTAATGCTTCCTAAGTCCCAGTTAACTTCACATTTCAGGATGTCTTGCTCTAGGTGAGTGACCACACCATTATGGTTTTCCGGGTCATTAAAACTTTCTGTGTACAATTCTTCTGTGTCTTCTTGGCGTCTCTTCTTAATCTCTTCTGCTTCTGTTAGGTCTTTGCTGTTTCTGTCTTTTATTGTGCCCATCTTTTCATGAAATGTTCCCTTGATAGCTCCAGTTTTCTTGAAGAGATCTCTAGTCTTTCCTATTCTATAGTTTTCCTCTATTTCTTTGCATTGTTCAGTTAAGAAGGCTTTCTGATCTCTCCTTGCCCTTCTCTGAAACTCTGAAGTCAGTTGAGTATATCTTTCCCTTTCACGTCTCTTTTTCTCAGCTATTTGTAAGACCTCCTCAGACAACCACTTTGCCTTCTTGCATTTCTTTTTCTTTGGAATGGTTTTGGTCACTGCCTCCTGTACAGTGTTACAAACCTCTGTCCATAGTTCTTCAGGCACTCTGTCTACCAGATTTAATCCCTTGAATCTATTTGTCACCTCCACTGTATAAGCATAGGGATTTGATTAGGTCATTCTTTGGGGTGATGTAGATATATTGAGATTAAAGTACTTTGTAAGAACTTTAATTTCCAGTTATTTTTACTGTGTATTGATTGATGGCTGAGTTTCAGTGTACATATGTTATCAAAGTGTATCATATGGCAGTTACTTGAATCAGTCTATTCTAGAGTGATTTGGCGCGAAAATAAATCTCATTAACCAAGATCAAATTTTTTTTTTCAGTGTTCGTCCCAGGTTAGAAATTGTAGTGAATATCAAGAATCTCTATTATTTATTATAATATCTATTGTTTATTATATTTCACTTGGTAATCAGTTTGTTTTTGAAAACTGAAGTTTAGTGGTGAGATACTATTGTTATTATTAAACATTATTCTATCTCCATATGTGTACGTCCAAGTCACTTCAGTTGTGTTTGACTCTTTGTGACCCCATGGATTATGGCCTGCCACACCCCTTTGTCTGTGGGATTCTCCATCAAGAAGCCTGGAGTGGGTTGCTGTGCCCTCCTCTAGGGGATCTTTCTGACTCAGGAATCAAATCCGCGTCTTTTATGTCTCGTGCATTGGCAGGTGGGTTCTTTACCACTGGCGCCACCTGGGAAGCCCTATTTCTATACATTTCCTCAAAAATGTATGATAAGCTTACAATGAAATATGAGGGTGGTAAAATATATAAAGTTGAAGTCCTGTTTAAGTAGGATTTATTAAATTATTTACTGCTGCTGCTGCTGCTAAGTCGCTTCAGTCCTGTCCGACTTTGTGCGACCCCACAGACAGCAGCCCACCAGGCTCCCCTGTCCCTGGGATTCTCCAGGCAAGAACACTGGAGTGGGTTACCATTTCCTTCTCCAATGCATGAAAGTGAAAAGTGAAAGTAAAGTCAGTCAGTCGTGCCCGACTCTTGGCGACCCCATGGACTACAGCCTACCAGGCTCCTCCATTCATGGGATTTTCCAGGCAAGAGTACTGGAGTGGGGTGCCATTGCCTTCTCCCAAATGATTGACTAATAGTCTTTAAATTTCAAGGATTCATTACTCTTATTTTTGAGTTAAAATTAATGGAAACCTATTTTCACTTATTCCATAAACTTTTACTAACTTGTAACTAGATTTTTAACATAACTGGTAGAGGGTGGACTTTTTATTCAAAGTTTTAAAAATGCAAATTTAAAAACTGTCCCACTAACATAGGCAAAATGATAATTATTGATCATTATATGAGCTTTATTCTAGGCCATACCATCTGGTCTTAGGTAGGTCATTTTTCATATTGTTAATGAGGGTGTGTAGAAGTGAGCATCTTGCACATTGTTAATTGTGTATTGTTCTTAAATCCTTTTTAAGGAGAAGTTTTTCCGTCTCTATAGAAATAAAAATTTTCATACTCTTTTCTACCCTGGAAATCCTGTATCTTGAAATTTATCCTTTATAAACAATAGCATAACATGCACAAAGATATTTACAAAGATTTTTATGCCAGCTTATTAAAAACACACACGTTTTATTATGAAATTTCAACATGTCAGAAATCAGAGAGAATACTGTAATGAATCTCTAAGTTAGTTGTCCGTCATCTAGCACTTAGCAATTTATAGTCAACCTTATTTCTTCTACATCTCCAACTACTTTCACATCCTGCCCACTGGATTATTTTGAAGCAAATCCCAGACAGATAGCTTTATTTGAGATATTTTATAACATATCTCTTAAAAGATAAGGGCTTCTTCCTCTTAAACTTAACTCAATCAAACCTCTACAGAAATAAAATCATTAAATATCCAGTCAGTATTTAACCTGGTTAGCTAGTTGTTATTATATATATATATATATTTTAAGTTGCTGTGTTTGAATTAACAGCCAAATGAGGTGCACTAATTGAGTTTGGTTTGTAAATTTCTGAAAGACTCTTTAGAATAATTATTCCCTCTTCTTGCACATTTAAAAAAATTGAGTCATTTGTCCCACAGAATTTCCCAGAACCTGGATTTTGTTGATTGAATCTTTTGGGGGTGATTTAACATGTTCAGCTGACCCCTGTATTTTCTTATAAATTAGTAGTTAGGTATTGGGACTTGATTAGACTTTCATTATTTATTTGGAGGGAAAGGAGATTAAGACTTCCTCATAAATAATGTTACACCCTTCCATCACAAAATACATAACTTTTGGTTCTTTTTTTCATAAGGTTAGTAGTCGGGGATGGTGACTGTGTCTGTTAATTCATCAGAGTTTGCAAAATAATTATGTTCTAATTTTGTCATTTGAATTTTAAAATATGGTATGTTCTGATCCAATACAGTGACTATCCTTAATGATGCTCAAGTTATTGCAATTTTAGCCAGTGGGACTCTATTCAAATTAGTTTTATGTCTTTTATAAATGACCCTACCATTAGTCCTTGATACAGTCCTTGCATTCTGCTCTGAACAAGTGTTCCAGGATCATCTTAAACATTTCCTGCTACAGAATAGGAACTGACTTTCTTGCCAAGAACTTCTCAATCCTTTCAATGGGAAAAGTGGTATTCAGGAACCACAACCTGGTCAGTAGTGCCTTTTGATTTAGGAATGGTATTGTCTCTAGAAACTTTCAATGATAGAACCAGGATAAAGGTTTTGTTTTTTTTTTTAATTAAATTTTTTTTTTGTTGGAGTATAGTTGTTTTATAATGTGTTGGGTTTTTTTAAATTTTTTAAAAATATAAACTGCATCATTAGTTTATACTTATATTGTCAACTCAGTATAGGCCTACAATGATTCATCAATGTTAACTGTATTTATATCTTCATTCTCCTATGTTGAAGATTCTAGTTCTTACTGTTCATTTACTTTTATTCTCCACTATATGTGTGACTTTGCCACACATTGTCTAACTCAATGAAACTAAGCCTTGTCATGTGGGGCCACACAAGACAGATGGGTCATGGTGGAGAGGTCTGACAGAATGTGGTTCACTGAGAAGGGAATGGCAAACCACTTCAGTATTCTTGCCTTGAGAACCCCATGAACAGTATGAAAAATCAAAATGATAGGATACTGAAAGACGAACTCCCCCGGTTGGTAGGTGCCCAATATGCTACTGGAGAAGAGTGGAAAAGTAACTCCAGAAAGAATGAAGGGATAGAGCCAAAGCAAAAACAATACCCAGTTGTGGATGTGACTGGTGATAGAAGCAAGGTCTGATGCTGTAAAGAGCAATATTGCATAAGAACCTGGAATGTCAGGTCCATGAATCAAGGCAAATTGGAAGTGGTCAAACAAGAGATGGCAAGAGTGAATGTCTACATTCTAGGAATCAGTGAACTAAAATGGACTGGAATGGGTGAATTTAACTCAGGTGACAATTATAGCTACTACTGTGGGCAGGAATCCCTTAGAGGAAATGGAGTAGCCATCATGGTCAACAAAAGAGTCCGAAATGCAGTACTTGGATACAATCTCAACAGCGACACAATGATCTCTGTTCGTTTCCAAGGCAAACCATTCAATATCACATAATCCAAGCCTATGCCCCAACCAGTAACACTGAAGAAGCTGAAGTTGAATGGTTCTATGTAGACCTAAAGACCTTTAGAACTAACACCGATAAAAGATGTCCTTTTCAATATAGGGGACTGGAATGCAAAAGTAGAAGGTAAAGAAACACCTGGAGTAACAGGGAAATTTGGCCTTGGAGTACAGAATGAAGCAGGGCAAAGGCTGATAGAGTTTTGCCAAGAGAATGCACTGGTCATAGCAAACACCCTCTTCTAGCAACACAAGAGAAGACTCTACACATGGACATCACCAGATGGTCAACACCAAAATCAGACTGATTACATTCTTTGCAGCCAAAGATGGAGAAGCTCTATACAGTTAGCAAAAACAAGACCAGGAGCTGACTGTGGCTCAGATCATGAACTCCTTATTGCCAAATTCAGACTTAAACTGAAGAAAGTAGGGAAAACCACTAGACCATTCAGGTATGACCTAAATCAAATCCCTTATGACTATACAGTGGAAGTGAGAAATAGACTTAAGGGAATAGATCTGAGAGACAGAGTGCCTGATGAACTATGGACGGAGGTTCGTGACAATGTACAGGAGACAGGGATCAAGACCATTCCCATGGAAAAGAAATGCAAAAAGGCAAAATGGGTATCTGAGGAGGCCTTACAAATAGCTGTGAAAAAAAAAGAAGTGAAAAGCAAAGGAGAAAAGGAGAGATATTCCCATTTGAATGCAGAGTTCCAAAGAATAGCCAGGAGAGATAAGAAAGCCTTCCTCAGCAACCAAAGCAAAGAGATAGAGGAAAACAACAGAATGGGAAAGACTAGAGATCTCTTCAAGAAAATTAGAGATACCAAGGGAACATTTCAAACAAAGATGGGTTTGACAAAGGACAGAAATGCTATGGACCTAACAGAAGCAGAAGATATTAAGAAGAGGTGGCAAGAATACACGGAAGAACTGTACAAAAACTATCTTCATGACCCAGATAATCACAATGGTGTGATCACTCACCTAGAGCCAGACTTCCTGAAATGTGAAGTCAAGTGGGCCTTAGGAAGCATCACTATGAACAAAGTTAGTGGAGGTGATGGAATTCCAGTTGAGCTATTTCAAATCTTGAAAGATGATGCTGTGAAAGTGCTGCACTCAATACGCCAGCGCACTTGGAAAACTCAGCAGTGGCCACAGGACTGGAAAAGATCAGTTTTCATTCCAATCCCAAAGGAAGGCAATGCCAAAGCATGCTCAAACTACCACACAATTGCACTCATCTCACACGCTAGTAAAGTAATGCTCAAAATTCTCCAAGCCAGGCTTCAGCAATACATGAACTGTGAACTTCCAGATGTTCCAGCTGGTTTTAGAAAAGGCAGAGGAACCAGAGATCAAATTGCCAACATTGCTGGATCATCGAGAGAGCAAGAGAGTTCCAGAAAAACATCTATTTTTGCTTTATTGACTATGCCAAAGCCTTTGACTGTGTGGATCACAATAAACTGGAAAATTCTTCAAGAGATGGGAATACCAGACCACCTTACCTGCCTCTTGGGAAATCTGTATGCAGGTCAGGAAGCAATAGTTAGAACTGGACATGGAACAACAGTCTGGCTCCAAATAGGAAAAGGAGTACGTCAAGGCTATATATTGTCACCCTATTTATTTAATTTATATGCAGAGTACATCATGAGAAACTCTGAGCTGGAAGAAGCACAAGCTGGAATCAAGATTTCCAGGAGAAATATCAATAACCTCAGATATGCAAATGACACCACCCATATGGCAGAAAGTGAAGAAGAGCTAAAGAACCTCTTGATGAAAGTAAAAGAGGAGAGTGAAAAAGTTGGCTTATAGCGTAACATTCAGAAAAAACTAAGATCATGGCATCTGGTCCCATCACTTCATGGGAAATGGATGGGGAAACAGGAAACAGTGTCAGACTTTATTTTTGGGGGCTCCAAAATCACTGCAGATGGTGACTGCAGCCATGAAATTAAAAGATGCTTACTTGTTAAAGCAAGTTTTCATCTTCTGGGATATACTTTTTAAAACTTCCATCCCCTGTAGTTATGACTGCATGTGCCAGGCCTCTAGAAGTTAGTGTGTTAAGCTGAACCAACTTGATTGGAGTCGCTGTCCATACATAGGGCTTGTTTTCCAAAGAAAAATATTGTTTAGAGTAGCAAACTTATAAGCCTGCTCAGGCATGTTGTTAAGCCACTGGAAAAGTAACTTGGAGCAAGTTTTGTGAATGGAAATGTAGTGCTCAAGTCACATTCTGCTTTAAAAAGTTGTAACAAATACAGATGACTTAAAAAAAAAAAAAAGATGCTTACTCCTTGGAAGGAAAGTTATGACCAACCTAGACAGCATATTAAAAAGTAGAGACATTACTTTGCCCACAAACATTCGTCTTGTCAAGGCTATGGTTTTTCCAGTGGTCATGTACGGATGTGAGAGTTGGACTGTGAGGAAAGCTGAGTGCCGAAAAATTGATGCTTTTGAACTGTGGTGTTGGAGAAGACTCTTGAGAGTCACTTGGACTGCAAGGAGATCCAGCCAGTCTATCCTAAAGGAGATCAGTCCTGGGTGTTCATTGGAAGGACTGATGCTGGAGCTAAAATTACAGTACTTTGGCCACCTCATAGAAAGAGTTGACTCATTGGAAAAGACCCTGATGCTGGGAGTGGTTGGGTGCAGGAGGAGAAGGGGACGATAGAGGATGAGATGGCTGGATGGCATCACCGACTCGATGGACGTGGGTTTGAGTAGACTCCTGGAGTTCGTAATGGACAGGGAGACCTGGCGTGCTACAATTTATGGGGTAGCAAAGAGTCGTACATGACTGAGCAACTGAACTGAACTGAACTGATATGTGTAACTATTGGATTCTCATTACCAACATTACTGCCATGGGTGATATGATTACTATAAAAGCACAGAGTTTTTAGAAAGGTTCTTTTTGCCCTTCTGGTATATCTATTTTTGATGTACAGTCACTATGGTTTTTAAAGTCACTTGTTTTGATTTTTGTTTTGTTATGGCAATGATTGGGACTTCCCTGTGGCTCAGATTGTAAAGAGTCCGCCTGTAATGCGGGAGACCCAAGTTTGATCCCTGGTTGGGAAGATCCCCTGGAGAAGGAAATGGCAACCCACTCCAGTATTCTGCCTGAAAAATCCCGTGGATGGAGGAGCCTGGTGGGTTATAGTCCATAGGATGGCAAAGAGTTGAACATGACTGAACCATTTCACTTTCTTTCTTTCTAATGGCAGTGATTGGGTAGATAGTTTCATTTTTAGAACTACTTTTTGTTTATAATTATGTAAAATTACTTGGTTCTAAAGTTTAACCTATAAAGCAACACATGTTCAAGGAAGTCTAAATTCTATACCTGTTTCCTAGTTTCTTCTTCTCTATATATAATAAGGATTATAAAAATTAATAGTCATCCTTTGATTAAAAGTTAAAAATATATTTAGGCAAATGGTAGCATACCCTTTTCCCATCTTGTTTGTTTTTTTTTTTCACAATAGACCCTGAAGATCACTCTGTTGTATGTATATGTGTTTGTGTGTGTATTCTTTAATCCTCTCTAGAATGCTCAGTTCTCAATTATGTGGACATACTATCATGTTTTCAACAAGTATCCTTTTAATAGATATTTTTGTTGTTATTCAGTCGCTTAGTTGTGTCTGACTCTTTGCGACCCCATGGACTGCAGCATGCTAGGCTTCCCTCTCCTTCACCATCTCCCAGAGCTTGCTCAAACTCATGCCCATTCCATCCAACCATCTCGTCCTTTATTGTTTCCTCCTCCCCCTGCCTTCAGTCTTTCCCAGCATCAGGGTGTCTTCTAATGAGTCTATTCTTCCCACGCTTCAGATGGCTCAAGTGTTGGAGCTTCAGCTTAAGCATCAGCATCAGTCCTTCCAATGAATATTCAGGATTAATTTCTTTTATGATTGACTCGTTTGATCTCCTTGCAGTGCAAGGGACTCTCAAGAGTCTTCTCTAACAACAGAGTTCAAAAGCATCAATTCTTCAGTGCCCAGACTTCTTCATGGTCCAACTCTCATATCCATACATGACTACTAGAAAAATGATAGCTTTGACTAGATGAACCTTTGTTGGCAAAATAATGTCTCTGCTTCTTAACACGCTGTCTAGGTTTGTCATAGCTTTTCTTCCAAGGAGCAAGTGTGATCTTGGGCTCCCAAGTCACTGTAGATGGTGACTGCAGCCATGAATGAAAAGGCACTTGAATAGATATTTAATAGTGCTATAATAGTTTTTTACATTCATCTTACCATGTGTGTGTATGTTTATACATTTTTCTTCTTTTTTGGCCAGGTCTTTGGGTTAGATTTCTAGACATGGGATTTCTGGATCAGCGGGTAAATTAGATATTGCTAAGTTCTCTTATATAGGCTTTATACAGTTTTGTACTCTCAGACTTTTGAAATCTAACAGGTGAAAAATATCTCAGGGTAGTTTTATTTTGCTGTGAACTCTGTTCATATCTTTGGCCCACTTTTTTAGAATTGGGCATCTTTTTCCCCTCTATTTTTAGAAGATATTTATATATTAGATAATTAAAAATGTTATTCATGTAAATTACAAACATTGTCCTTATTAGTTGTATCTTAACATTTTGCTACTGTGTGGTTTTTTTGACCTCTGTTTTAATTTTAGGTTATCATATTTACCCTTCTTACTTCTAGATTTTGAGACATAATGTACTGATTTTTCTGTTGCTGCCATAAACAAAGTGAAAGTGTTAGTTGCTCAATCATGTCTGATTCTGCAACTCCATGGGCTTTGCCCACCAGGCTCCTCTGTCTGCGGAACTCTCCAGGCAAGAATACTGGAATGAGTAGTTGTTCCCTTCTCCAGATGATCTTCTCAACCCAGGGATTGATCCAATGTTCCCTGCATTGCAGGCAGATTCTTCCATGTCTGAGCCACCACCAAACTGAGTGGCTTAAATCAACACCCAACTATTCCTCACTGTTCCACGGGTCAGAAGTCCAGGTACAGTGCAGCTCAGCTTAGGTCCCTTGCTCAGAGCCCTAGTGAGACTGAAATAAAGTTGACTGGGCTAGACTGTTGTATGGTGTTTCTGTAGTTAAGATTGTACTCCCAAGCTTATTCAGGTTTTTGGCTGAATGAAGTTCCTTGAGGTTATAGCACTGAGATCTCCCTTTCCTTACTGGCTACCAGCAAGGGACATTTTTGCTTGTAGAGGTTACCTGAATTCCTTGTGAGCTTTCCATGGGGATTCCTTCAGCGACAGAAAGTCAGGTCTTTATCACACTTGAAATATTTCTGACCTCCCTTACTATCACATCTTTCTGACTCCTCTGGCTAGTGTGATAGATTGGACCCATCTTGGTAATCTCCCTGCAAGTGGAATTATATTTGCAGAGTTCCTTTTTTACCATAATATAGCATATCTGTGGGTTTCCCTGGTGGCTCAGTGGTAAAGAATCTGCCTGCAATTCAGGAGACTTCGGTTAGAACCCTGGGTTGAGAAGATCCCCTGAAGAAGGAAATAGCAACCCACTCCATTATCCTTGCCTGGGAAATCCCATGGACAGAGGAGCCTGATGTAGTATAGTCCATTAGGTCATGAAGAGTCAGACACGACTTAACTATTAAACAACAACAACAAATGTATTCATATGTTCTGGGGATTCAGATATGGAAATCTTTGGGGGACCCATTTGGCCTACCACTCATTTTTAGGAAAAGTCTCCCCAATTCCCCAGCTTATACTGGACTTCACCCATGTATTCTAGTACTTAAATAGTTTACATTTAAATCCCTCATCCTTCTGGAATTTATTATGGTGTGAGGAGTAAATACAATTTTATCATTTAAAAAATGTAAAATAGTCAGCTATAAAGATTCCATTTACGAAAATGTTTAAGTTAATGTTTTCCTCACTGATTTGGACGGCCTTTGCATTGCTCAGTCATGACTGACTCTTTGTAATGCTATGGACTGTGGCCTGCTAGGCATTTCCCAGGCAGGAATACTGGATTGGGTTGCCATTTCCTTCTCCAGGAGATCTTCCTGACCCAGGGATCAAACCCACGTCTCCTGCAGTGCAGGTGAATTCTTTACCATCTGACCCAGCAGGGTAGCACTGGACTGCCTTGATCATATACTAAATTTCCATATAGATCATCTGCTCTGTTCCATTGGGATGTTAATATAATATTTTTAATTATAGAGTCTATAGAGTATTTTTCAGTGTCTGTGGGAAGAGCTTCTTCTCATTGTTATTTTGTAGGATTTTCCTGGCTTATTTTGGTTACTCATCATTCCAAAAGAATTTTAACACTTGTTGATCTCAGGGGGAAAAAGTCTTGTGATATTTTTACATACATACTGTTAAATCTGTTAACTTGCAGAGAACTGATTTTGTCAAATGCCTTTTTGTGTGTCTGTGGAGGTGATCATGTTTTTATTCCTCAAATCTACAAATATGAATAAATATATTCCCTAGAAAAGCCAGTCTTGCAAATGGAAATAAAATACTTGGTTATAACTTTTTAAATGTGCTACTGAATTCCATTTCCTAACATTTTATTTTAGTTTCTTCAAGGATATTTATAAGTGAGAATGGTCTGCAGTATGGTCTTTAGGTTAAGATTAATGGTTTACTTTCCTCATAACAAGAATTTTGAAATTTTCCTTTTTTAAAAGTGGTCTGGAAAAGTTGAAGAGCCACTGAAATAATCTGACTTTTTACAAGTTTGGTAGAATTTCCCTATTAAATTATCTGAGCCAGGAGTTTTATTGTGGTGGGAGCCCTTTAGTTTTTCTGTTTTCTGCTAAGGTAACTTGCCATTTCAGTCTGGTAAATTGTGGCTTTTCTTAGAAATGAACCATTCCAACTAAGAGTTCAAAGTTATTTGCATAGATACATAAAACAGTCTCTTATGATACTTTAAATTTCCTGTCTCAGTGATTATTCCCCATTTCTCACATCTGATTTTGTGTATTTGTAACTTCCCTATTAACTGATTAGGTTACTGATTTGTTTATGCTGATATTTTCTTCAAATGACCAAATTTTAGACTTAGTAGTTCTACTGATTTTATTTTATAGTTTCAATTTCTAGAACCTAATTTCTACTCTTATTTTATTCTTTCATTCAGCTTTTTTTGGGGGAGGGAGATTTGCTTTGTTATTGTTTCTGAAGTTTTTAAAGTTATGTCTGATTTTTAAAATTTTATTTTTAATATAAGTATTAAATGCTGTGTTTTCCTGATAACTTAAATATATTGATAATTTTAATTATGTTTAAGAAATTTTGTAATTTAACTTGATCTAAGAATTAATCACTACTATGTTTTTAAATTTCCAAGTGACAGGCCTATTAATTTTTGTTATTCATTTCTCATTTTACTGATTTCAGAAAGGTCATATTTTCCATGTTATACGGCTAATTTTCCTAAATGTTTTCATGAGCATTTGCAGAAATTTATATCCTCCATTATGAGAATTTAAAATATATTATTAGAGATCTAAAAGAGTTAACTTACTACCTACATCATTAACCTACATAATTAACCTTAACCTACATAATTAGTAATTAAGCTTACTAATTAGCCTACATCATTTAGGTCTTCTTTTCCCTAAGTTTTTGTCCAATTGATCTGTCTTATATTGAGAAAAGTATAATAAAGTCTCCTTTGATTGAGCAGTTTTCTCTTTATCTCTTCTTGCATCTCTTATAATTTTTTGATGAAAATTTGTTGCTGTATTGTTTGGAATTTTCCATAACTGTTACACCTTCATTGTGAGTTGCATCCTTTACTAGTATGAAGTGTGCTATTTGTTTCCTTTTTTTGGTCAAAATTCTAAATTCTGCCATATCAGAAATCAAAAGTGTACCCTCTCGTTTTTTTAAAATTTGCATTTGTCCGCATCTTTATCCTTTTATTTTTAACCTTTCTGAAAATCTCTCCTTTTCCATCTCCCTCCATTCCTCCTTTACCCACTCCCTGAGAGAGTGAGACCATGTGTATCTATTTTGCAGGCAGTGTAGTATTGGATTTTGCTTCACTAGATAATCCAAACCTTTTTCTCTTTGTAAATGAGATAAACTAAGTTTTATTTATTGATGTATTTGTTAGGCTTTACCTGTCATATTGTTTCACTGTACATGCACAGTCTATGTGATCTGATTTACTTAATGTATATATCTAATAAGTTCTATATTTATTCTGATATTTACATTTCTGTATTATGTCTGTTCAGTTCACTTCAGTCGCTCAGTCGTGTCTGATTCTTTGCAACCTGATGGACAGCAGCAGGTATCCATGTCTATCACCAACTCCTGTGTTTACTCAAACTCATGTCCACTGAGTCAGTGATGCCATCCAACCATCTCATCCTCTGTCGTCCCCTTCTCCTCCCACTTTCAATCTTTCCCAGCATCAGAGTCTTTTCCAGTGAATCATTTCTTTGCATCAGGTGGCCAAAGTATTGGAGTTTTAGCTTCAGCATCGGTCCTTCCAGTGAATATTCAGGACTGATTTTCTTTAGGGTGGATTGGTTGGATCTCCTTGAAGTACAAGGAACTCTCAAGAGTCTTCTCCAACACCACAGTTCAAAAGCATCAGTTCTTCAGCTCAGCTTCCTTTATAGTCCAACTCTCACATCCATACATGACCACTGGAAGAACCATAGCCTTGACCAGATGGACCTTTGTTGGCAAAGTAATGTCTCTGCTTTTTTAATATGCTGTCTAGGTGGGTCATAACTTTTCTTCCAAGTAACAAGCATCTTTTAATTTCATGACTGCAGTCACTATCTGCAGTGATTTTGGAGCCCCCCAAAAACAAAGTCTATCACTGTTTCCACTGCTTCCTCATTTGCCATGAAGCGATGGGACCAGATGCCATGATCTTAGTTTTCCGAATGTTGATTTTTAAGCCAACTTTTTTTACTCTCCACTTTCATTTTCACCAAGAAGCTCTTTATTTCTTTTTCACTTTCTGCCATAAGGGTGGTGTTATCTGCATATCTGAGGTTATTGATATTTCTCCTGGAAATCTTGATTCCAGCTTGTGCTTCATCCAGCTCGGCATTTTGCATGATGTACTCTGCATATAAATTAAATAAACAGGGTGACAATATATAGCCTTGACGTACTCCTTTTCCTATTTGGAGCCAGTCTGTTTTCCATGTCCAGTTCTAACTGTTGCTTCTTGACCTGCATACAGATTTCTCAGGAGGCAAGTCAGGTGGTCTGGTATTCCCATCTCTTGAGGAATTTTCCACAGTTTGTTGTGATCCATACAGTCAAAGCCTTTGGCATAGTCAATAAAGCAGGAGTAGATGTTTTTTCTGGAACTCTCTTGCTTTCCTGATGATCCAGTGGATGCTGACA
Source organism: Odocoileus virginianus (assembly GCF_023699985.2). Lineage (NCBI taxonomy): Eukaryota > Metazoa > Chordata > Mammalia > Artiodactyla > Cervidae > Odocoileus > Odocoileus virginianus. The sequence continues at coordinate 58,539,482 of NC_069675.1, forward strand.
ATTTGATCCCTGGTTCCTCTGCCTTTTCTAAATCCAGCTTGAACATCTGCTTGTTCACAGTTCACGTACTGTTGAAGCCAGGCTTGAAGAATTTTGAGCATTACTTTGCTAATGTGTGAGATGACTGCAATTGTACCGTAGTTTGAGCATTCTTTGGCATTGCCTTCCTTTGGGATTGGAATGAAAACTGACCGTTTCCAGTCCTGTGACCACTGCTGAGTTATCCAAATGTGCTGGCATATTGAGTGCAGCACTTTCACAGCATCATCTTTTAGGATTTGAAATAGCTCAACTGGAATTCCAACACCTCCACTAGCTTTCTTCATAGTGATGCTTCCTAAGGCCCACTTGATCTCGAATTCCAGGATGTCCGGCTCTAGGTGAGTGATCACACCATCGTGGTTATCTGGTTTGTCAAGATCTTTTTTGTATAGTACTTCTGTGTATTCTTGCCACCTCTTCTTAATATCTTCTGCTTCTGTTAGGTCCATACCATTTCTGTCCTTTATTGTGCCCATCTTTTCATGAAATGTTCCCTTGGTATCTCTAATTACCTTGAAGAGATCGCTAGTCTTTCCCATTCTATTGTTTTCCTCTATTTCTTTGCACTGGAAGGCTTTCTTATCTCTCCTGGCTATTCTTTGGAACTCTGCATTCAAATGGGTATATCTTCCCTTTTCTCCTTTGCTTTTTCACTTCTCTTCCTTTCCTAGCTGTTTGTAAGGCCTCCTCAGACAACCATTCTGCCTTTTTGCATTTCTTTTTCTTAGGGATGGTTTTGATCATCCTCCTGTACAATGTCATGAACCTCCATCCATAGTTCTTCAGGCACTCTATCAGATCTAATCCCTTGAATGTATTTGTCACTTCTGCTGTATAATCATTTAGTGTACTGTACTGTATAGTCATTTAGCCTACTGTATAGTTATTTAGTTCAGTTCAGTTGCTCAGTCGTGTCCAACTCTTTGCAACCCCATGAATTGCAGCATGCCAGGCCTCCCTGTCCATCATCAACTCCCGGAGTTTACTCAAACTCATGCCCATCGAGTTGGTGATGCCATCCAGCCATCTCATCCTCTGTCGTCCCCTTCTCCTCCTGCCTCTGATCCCTCCCAGTATCAGGGTCTTTTCCAATGAGTCAACTCTTCACATGAGGTGGCCAAAGTACTGGAGTTTCAGCTTCAGCATCAGTCCTTTCAGTGAACACCCAGGACTGATCTCCTTTAGGATGGACTGGCTGGATCTCCTTGCAGTCCGAGGGACTCTCAGGAGTCTTCTCCAACACCATAGTTCAAAAGCATCAATTTTTCGGCACTCAGCTTTCCTCACAGTCCAACGTTCACATTCATACATGACCACTGGAAAAACCATAGCCTTGATCAGATGGACTTTGTTGGCAAAGTAATGTCTCTGCTTTTTAATATGCTATCTAGGTTGGTCATAACTTTCCTTCCAAGGAGCAAGCGTCTTTTAATTTCATGGCTGCAGTCACCATCTGCAGTGATTTTGGAGCCCCCCAAAATAAAGTCTAGCACTGTTTCCACTGTCTCCCCATCTATTTCCTATGAAGTGATGGGACCGGATGCCATGATCTTAGTTTTCTGAATGTTGAGCTTTAAGCCACCTTTTTCACTCTCCTTTTTCACTTTCATCAAGAGGCTTTTTAGTTCCTCCTCACTTTCTGCCATAAGGGTGGTGTCATCTGCGTATCTGAGGTTATTGATATTTCTCCCAGTAATCTTGATTCCAGCTTGTGCTTCTTCCAGCCCAGCGTTTCTCATGATGTACTCTGCATATAAGTTAAATAAGCAGGGTGACAATATACAGCCTTGATGTACTCCTTTTCCTATTGGACCCAGTCTGTTTTTCCATGTCCAGTTCTAACTGTTGCTGCCTGACCTGCATACAGGTTTCTCAGTGATTTAGGTCAAACCTGAATGGTCTAGTGGTTTTCCCTACTTTCCTCAATTTAAGTCTGAATTTGGTAATAAGGAGTTTATGATCTGAGCCACAGACAGCTCCTAGTCTTGTTTTTGCTGAGTGTATAGAGCTTCTCCATCTTTGGCTGCAAGGAATATAATCAGTCTGATTTCATTGTTGACCTTCTGCTGATGTCCCTGTGTAATGTTTTCTCTTTTGTTGTTGGAAGAGGGTGTTTACTATGACCAGTGCATTCTCTTGGCAAAACTGTTAGCCTTTGCCCTGCCTCTGTACTCCAAGGCCAAATTTCCCTGTTACTCCAGGTATTTCTTGACTTCTTACTTTTGCATTTTCAGTCCCCTATAATGAAGAGGACATCTTTTTTGGGTGTTAGTTCTAGAAGGTCTTATAGGTCTTCACAGAGCTGTTCAAGTTCAGCTTCTTCAGCATTACTAGTTGGCACATATACTTGGATTACTGTGATATTGAATGGTTTGCCTTGGAAATGCACAGACATCATTCTGTCGTTTTTGAGATTGCATCCAAGTACTGCATTTCGGACTCTTTTGTTGATTATGATGGGTACGCCATTTCTTCTAAGGGATGTTGCCCTCAATGATAGATATAATAGTCATCTGAGTTAATTTCACCCATTCCAGTTCATTTTAGTTCACTGATTCCTAAAATGTTGATGTTCACTCTTGCCATCTCTTGTTTGACCACTTCCAATTTGCCTTGATTCATTGATCTAACATTCCAGGTTCCTATACAATATTGCTCTTTAAAGCATTGGACTTTACTTCCATTACCAGTCACAATCACAACTAGGTGTTGTTTTTGCTTCGACTCCGTCTCTTCATTCTTTCTGGAGTTACTTTTCCACTCTTCTCCAGTAGCATATTGGGCACCTACCAACATGGGGAGTTCATCTTTGAGTGTCCTATCTTTTTCACTTTTCATACTGTTCATGGGGTTCTCAAGGCAAGACTGCTGAAGTGGTTTGCCGTTCCCTTCTCCAGTGGACCGTATTTTGTTAGAACTCTCCACCATCTTGGGTGGCCCTACAGGGCACGGCTCATAGTTTCACAGAGTTAGACAAGGCTGTGGTCCATGTGTTCAGATTGGTTCGTTTTCTGTGATGGTTGTTTTCAGTCTGTCTGCCCTCTGATGGAGAAAGATAAGAGTCTTATGGAAGCTTCCTGATGCGAGAGACTGACTGAGGGGGAAACTAGGTCTTGTTCTGATGGGCAGGGCCATGCTCAGTAAATCTTTAATCCAATTTTCTGTTGAAGGGTGGGGCTGTGTTCCCTGCCTGTTACTTGACCTGAGGCCAGACTATGATGGAGATACTGAAGATGATGGCTACCTTCTTCAAAAGGTCCCCTGCATGCACTGCTACACTCATAGCCCCCACCCTGCAGCAAGCCACCAGAGACCCATGCCTCCACCAGAGACTTGTGGACATTCATGGGCAAATCTGGATCAGTCTCTGGGGGGGTCACTGCTCCTTTCCTGGTTCTGTGTGTGCCCTCCCTGTACCTTTATGTAAATGCCCTTACACCTAAGAAAGGGGGTTTTGTCTGTTGGTTCCCTACTGTGAACAATACTGGAATTAGCTGTTGGCAGCTTTTCCACTTTATCCTTCTTCTACAATATCAGATTTGAAGTAATACTCCTTTTATCTCCAGCCAGTATCTGTAAGGCAATCATTGTAATTATTTTACCCTTATAATTTTTTTCAACACTTTTTGGTAGTTACATTGTGTCATGTCATTCTGCCGCTACAACTATCATTTAGGTGTTTTTTTTTTTTTTTATGTGTGGTAAAAATAATGCAAGTTAAAATTTGTGATCTTAACTTTTTAAGTATACAACTCAGTATTGTTAAGTATAGTCATATTGTTCTGCAACAAGTCTCAGAAACATTTTAATTTCATAAAATGAAACTCTGTGTCTAGTAAACACTAGTCCCCCACCTTCTGCCTCAGCAACCACCTTTCTCCTTTGTGTTGGACTACTTTTGATACTTCATGGGAGTAGAATCATACAGGATTTGTCCTTTTTGTCACTGCTTTCATGACTTTTGTGACTGGTTTTCAATAAATTTTTTTTTTTTTAATTTTTAATTCTCACCACTGGTCTTCATTTAGATGTCTTCATTTATTTTGGTTGTCTGAATATCTTTCTCTTTTAGATTTCCCAGGAATGGCTAATGGGAATAATAGGTTGTTTTGAATGAATTTGGTTGAGATTTTCTTGAGTGTCTTACATATATTACTATATTTTGTACTGGAATAAATTGAATCCTATAAAAAAGTAATCATAATCTGATTTTATTTGCTTTATAAGAACCTATTTTTCTTGCCTAAATGACCAAAGGATTTCATTTGTCTGTTTTCATTAAAGTCCTAGAATTTCATTAGAATATGTCCTGGTGTTGGCAAAATACACTAAATTTTTAATAGTTGTGTGACATGCTTTTTAATTTTATAGTATAAAGTATTAAAAAAATTTTATTATACTTGAATTACAATGTTGTGTTAATTTCTGCTGTACAACAAAGTCTGTCAGTTAGAGGTGTATATATATATCCACTCTTTTTTAGATTATTTTCCCATATACCTCATTATGGAGTATAGAGAATAGTTTCCTGTGCTGTATACAGTAGGTCCATATTAGTTATCTATTTCACATAGAGTAGTGTGCATGTCATTCCCAGTCTCCCAGTTATTTCCTCTCGCACCTGCTGGCTTTCTCCCCAGTAAGCGTAAATTTGTTCTCTACATCTGTGACTCTATTTGTGTTTTGTAAACAGGATCATTTGTACTGTTTTTTTTTTTTCTTAATTCCACATATACGTGGTCAGTCAGTTCAGTCAGTCATATCTGACTCTGCGACTCCATGGACTGCAGCACGCCAGGCCTCCCTGCCCATCACCAACTCCTGGAGCTTGCTTAAACTCGTGTCCATCAAGTTCATGATGCTATCCAACCATCTCATCCTCTGTTGTTCCCTTCTCCTCTCTTCAATCTTTCCCAGCATCGGGGTCTTTTCCACATCAGGTGGCCAGAGTCTTGGAGCTTCAGCTTCAGCATCAGTCCTTCAAATGAATATTCAGAACTGATTTCCTTTAGGATTGACTGGTTGGATCTCCTTGCAGTCCAAGGAACTCTTGAGAGTCTTCTCCAGCACCACAGTTGAAAAGCCTCAATTCTTTGGTGCTCAGCCTTCTTTATGGTCCAACTCTCACATCCACACATGACTACTGGAAAAACCATAGTTTTGACTATATGGATGTTTGTTGGCAAAGTGATGTCTCTGCTTTTTAATATGCTGTCTAGGTTTGTCATAGCTTTTCTACCAAGGAGCAAGTGTCTTTTTAATTTTATGGCTACAGTGATTTTTGAGCCCAAGAAAATAAAATCTGTCACTATTTTCATTCCCCCCCATCTATTTGCCATGAAGCAATGGGACAAGATGCCATGATCTTAGTTTTCTGATAGCTGAGTTTTAAGCCAGACTTTTTACTCTCTTCTTTCACCTTCATCAAGAGGTTCTGCTCTTTAGTTCCTGTTCACTTTCTGCCATTAGGGTGGTGTCATCTACTTATCTGAGGTTATTGTGAATAATGCTATAGTAAACATGGAGTGAAGATATTTCTTTGAGATCCTGATTGCAATTTTTTTGGATTTATACCCAGGAACAGAATTGCTGAATTATATTGTAGTTCTGCTTTAAGTTTTTGAGGAATCTCAATACTGTTTGCTGTAGTAGCTCTACAAATTTACATACCACAATTGCACAGGCTTCCCTTTTCTCTGCATCTTCACCAACACTTGTTATTTTTTTTTCTTTTTGATAACCGCCATTCTCACAGGTGTGAGGTAATACCTCATTGTGATTTTTTTCTTTTCCTAAAGTTATGTAAGTATGGTAGCACTTTTATAGGAGACTTGGAAAATACAGAACAAAGTTATATACAGAAAGGATCCTGATGCTGGGAAAGATTGAGGGCAGGAGGAGAAGGGGTCAACAGGATGAGATGGTTGGATGCCATCACTGACTCAACAGACATGAGTTTGAACAAACTCCAGGAGATAGTGAAGGACAGGGAAGCCTGGTGTGCTGCAGTACATGGGATCACAAAGAGTGAGACACAACTGGACAACTTAACAACAAAATATAGTACAATTATTTTCTAGTAGATTCAGTGACCTTTCAATATCAAACTCCAAAAAATTAATAGATTGAATGACAGAATAGGAGGACATAGCAGGTTAGAAAAGCACTATGAACCAATTCAACATAATTAAGAATTGTATAATTTTCTCACAACAGCAGAATACAATTTCGATTCAACTTCTCATAGAGTATCAATTAGTAGAAACTGGAACATATCTAGAGATGTAAAACAAGGTCAAAAATTTCATGGTCTAAAGGTACTGAAATCATAGAGTTTGTTCTTTTATCACTGTGGAATTATGTTAGAAATCAATATCAAAAACTATTTGAAAGTAACTCACATATTTTCAATTGTAATTTGAAATTTACCAAGAAAGATCTTTGACTTAGTCATTTGAAAGTCTCAATTAAAAGACTGAAAAAACACAGAGGGTGATTGCAGAGAAGAAAGCATTTAAATGAGAAATTAATATAAAAATGAGAGATTGCTTTCAAAGATACTTTAGAAACATTGTGGTTTTGGAAATTAAATGTCCACTTTTAAATGATGAGTGTATCTAAGAAGCCATAACAAGGAAAATTAGAAAATATTTGTAATGGAATTTTTAAAATGAAAGGAACATTTATCAGATTTGAATTTGCATGCAGCTGAAGCTGCTCAATACAATGTAGAATCTTGAGTAAGGTATGAAAACAAATAATGGACACTAGCATAAAATTTTGTGAAATCTGAATGAAATCTGTAGTTAATAATACTGTATCACATGTTAATTTTCTATGTTTTTTACCACATAGTATTTTATATTCTCAGAAACAGATTAGAAGTTCAAGCTTCATTCAAAATGTTTTTTTAAAAAATCACTAAAATAATAAGCTTTCTAAATCTTTAGCTATAATAGTCAATGCCAGAATAAATGGAATTATATCAAAATTTTGAGCAAATATAAATTAGATATCTGGCATTCTATTCGTACTTAGTCAAACAAAGGGAACCAAAACGTCATAATTTTTTTAGCTGTGCAGAAACTTGTAAGTTTCCTAAAATATTTTAATATGATGCATACTATTTATATATTGTTGTTCAGTCACTCAGTTGTACCTGACTCTTTGTGAACCCATGGACTGCAGTGTGCCAGGTTTTCCTGTCATTCACTCTTTATATATATGTATATGTATACAAAATCTTTTCTACTACACTTGATAGAGACTTGAGAAAGAAAATAAAAACAGAAATTGAAAAACAAACTAAATGAAATGGGTGTATTGAATATGAAGTAGAAAAAGTGAAACAAACTAGATGAAAGTAAAAGGTCATCCCATACTGCAGTTGTTTTTAAACTTGGCTGCTCATTAGAATCACATCTGGAGTGTTGGAGAAAAAAAAAACAATAACTGAACATTTCTATTTTTCAAAATATTCCAAGATAATTGTAATGCACATCTGAATTTTGAAAAATGATTATGCATTGTTCTATTATATGATAGTTTTAGTGATACAGAATCCTATTATTTTCTGTTGACCAACCATGATAACAGTGATATTAAAACAACTAATAGTTACATAATCACAACAAAAAAAGATGTTTATCAGTGTTCATAATCAATAGCCAGAGGAAAAAATCATAATTGCAAGCCATAATAGAAACATTATTAACCTAACATACAATCTGGGAGATTAAGTAGAGTGATGTGGTAAGTGGAAGTGCATACATACATGTGTTTTCATGCACCTAGCCTGTCTGTGTCTTTTGGTTGGTGCATTTAATTCATTTTCATTTAAATTAGTTACCAATATGTATGATCCTATTCAGTTGAGTTCAGTCGCTCAGTCGTGTAGGACTCTTGGCAGCCCTGTGAACTGCAGCATGCCAGGCCTCCCTGTCCATCACCAACTCCCGGAGTCCACCCAAACCCATGTCCATAGAGTCGGTGATGCCATCCAACCATCTCATCCTCTGTTGTCCCCTTCTCCTCCTACCCTCAATCTTTCCCAGCATTAGGGTCTTTTCCAATGAGTCAGCTCTTTGTATGAGGTCGCCAAAGTATTGGAGTTTCAGCTTCAATATCAGTCCTACCAATGAACACCCAGGACTGATTTCCTTTAGGATGGACTGGTTGTATCTCCTTGCAGTCCAACGGACACTCAAGAGTCTTCTCCGACACCACAGTTCAAAAACATCAGTTCTTCGGCACTCAGCTCTCTTTATAGTCCAACTCTCACATCCATATGTGACCACTGGAGAAACCATAGCCTTGACCAGATGGACCTTTGTCGGCAAATTAATGTCTCTGCTTTTTAATATGCTGTCCAGGTTGGTCATAACTTTCCTTCCAAGGAGTAAGCGTCTTTTAATTTCATGGCTGCAGTCACCATCTGCAGTGATTTTGGAGCCCAGAAGAATAAAGTCAGCCACTGTTTCCACATCTATTTCCTATGAAGTGATGGGACCGGATTCCATGATCTTAGTTTTCTGAATGTTGAGCTTTAAGCCAACTTTTTCACTCTCCTCAAGAGGCTCTTTAGTTCTTCTTCACTTTCTGCCATATGGGTGGTGTCATCTGCATATCTGAGGTTATTGATATTTCTCCCGGAAATCTTGACTCCAGCTTGTGCTTCCTCCAGCCCAGTGTTTCCCATGATGTACTCTGCATATAAGTTAAATAAGCAGTGTGACAATGTATAGCCTTGATGTACTCCTTTTCCTATATGGAACCAGTCTGTTGTTCATGTCCAGTTCTAACTGTTGCTTCCTGACCTGCTTACAGGTTTCCCAAGAGGGAGGTCAGGTGGTCTGGTATTCCCATCTCTTTCAGAATTTTCCACAGTTTATTGTGATCCACACAGTCAAAGGCTTTGGCATAGTCAATAAAGCAGAAATAGGTGATTTTCTGAAATTCTCTTGCTTTTTTGATGATCCAGCGGATGTTGGCAATTTGATCTCTGGTTCCTCTGCCTTTTCTAAAACCAGCTCGAACATCTGGAATTTCACAGTTCACGTGATCCTATTACCATTTTTTAAATTGTTTCAGGTGTAGTTTCTGTAGGTCCTTTCCTTCTTTTGTGTTTCTTGCCTAGAGAAATTCCTTAAGCTTCTTGGAAAGCTGGTTTCGTGGTGCTGAATTCTCTTATCTTTTGCTTGTCTGTAAAGCTTTTGATTTCTATGTCAAATATGAAAAAGAGTCTTGCTGGACAGAGTATTCTTGGTTGTAGGTTCTTCCCTTTCATCATTGTAAATATAATGTGTCATTCCTTCTGGCTGGTAGAGTTTCTGTTGAGAAATCAGCTGATAACCTGATGGGTGTTTCCTTGTATGTTATTTGTTATTTTCCCCTTGTTGCTTTTAATATTTTATTTTTGCCTTTCATTTTTGTCAGTTTGATTTCTATGTGTCCTGGTATATTTCTCCATGGGTTTGTCCTTCCTGAGACTCTGCTTCCTGATCTTGGTTGACTATTTCCTTTTCCATGTTAGGGAAGTTTTCAGCTATTACCTCTTCAAATAGTTTCTTGGGTCCTTTCTCTCTCTCTCTCTCTCTCCTCCTTCTGGGACCCCTATAATATGAATGTTGGTGTGTTATCCTAGAGGACTCTTAGACTGTCTTCATTTTTTTTTCATTCCTTTGTTCTATATTTTGTTTTGCAGCAGTGATTTCTAACATTCTGTCTTCCAGGTCACTTATCTGTTCTGCCTGTTTCTCTGCTTTATTCTTTCTAGTGTATTTCATCTCTGTTCATTTGTTCTTTAGTTCTTCTAGGCCTTTGGCAAACATTTCTTGTAACTTCTCCATTCTTTTCCTGGGATCCTGGATCCTATCATTATCATTATCAGTATCATTATTCTGACTTCTTTTTTTCTGGAAGATTGCCTATCACTTCATGTATTAATAGTTGTTTTTCTAGGGTTTTATCTTGTCCTGTCATCTGGGATATAATCCTCAGTACTTTCATTTTGATTAACTTTCCATGATGTAACTTTTGTTCTGGTAGCTGCAGGATTGTAGTGCTTCTTGTTTCTTCTGTTTATCCTTTGGTGGATCAGGCAAAGAGGCTTCTTTAAGCTTCCTGATGGAGGGACTGGCAGTGCGAAAAACTGGGTCTTGCTCTGGTGGGCAGGGCCATGCTCAGTGAACCTATTATCCAATTGTCTACTCATGGGTGAGGTTGTGCTCCTTTCCTGTTAGTTTTTTTGGTCTGAGGCAACCCAGCTCTGGAGTCTACAGGCTCTATGATAGGGTTAATGGCGACCTCTTAAGAGGGCTTACACCAAGGGCATCTCCCAGGATCGCTGCTGCCCGTGCCTGTATCCCCTCAGCAAGCTCCTGCCAACCAACACCTCCACAGGAGACGATCCAACACTAGGAGGTAGGTCTGGTTAAGTTTCCTGTGGGGTCACTGCTCCTTTCCCCTGGGTCCTGGTGTGTGCAAGATTTTGTTTGTGCCCTTTAAGAGTGGAGTCTCTGTTTGCCCTGGTCCTGTGGAAGTCCTACAATCAAATCCCACTAACCTTCAAAGTCAGATTCCCTGGGGATTCCTAGTCCCTTTGCCAAATACCCAGCCTGGAAAGGTTGACATGGGGCTCAGAACTTTCACAATAGTGGGATACCTTCTTTGTGTTATTGTTCTCCAGTTTATCGGTTGTCCACCAGGCAGGTATGAGATTTGACTTTGTGATTGTGCCCTGCCTACCATCTTATTGCAGCTTCTTTTTTGTCTTTGGATGTGGGGTATATTTTTTTGGTGTGTTTCATCATCTTCCTGTTGATGGCTATACAACAGCTAGTTGTGATTGCAGTGCTCTCACACAAGATGAACACAAGTCTTTTACTCCACCATCTTGAACCAATCTCTCGATAGCTCAATATTCTAAATATGTTGTATTGAATATTTATCAAGATATATTCATGAGATTGAGTAGCCTTGCAGAGTTTATGGACTAAGCTTTAATAAGAATGTACTTTAGAGCTTCCTGCGAGATTCAGTGGTAAAAATCTGTCTGCCAATGCAGGAGACACGAGTTTGATTCCTGGCCCAGGAAGATCCTACTAATGCCCATGTGCCACAAATACTGAACCTCTCATTGTGGTTTTGATTTGTATTTCCCAGATGATATGCTGAACACCTTTTCATGTACCTGTAGCCATCCATTAATCTTCTATGGGAAAATGTCTGTTCAGCTCCTCTGGCCATTTTTTAATCAATCATGTGTCTTTTTGCTATTAAGTCATTGAGGTGCTCTTAAGTTATTGAGTTCTTTATATATTTTGGATATTAAGCTGTAATCAGATTTATGATTTGCAAATGTTTTCAAACTTTTTGTTGATGATTTCCTTCACTGATTTCTAATTGTTAAATGTTTCCACCTTTAAATTCTCTAGTTTTCAAAAGGCATTGAGTTCTCTCTTAAGGCCATATTAAGTCCCTTCATGTTCCTAATTAGATGACAAGGCATTTGGCTACCTTAAGAGATTCTTGGTTACTTTTATCATTTATCAGAACTTCATTGTATTTCTTCACTTTGACATTCAGAACAGGCAGAAATCATAATGCATTAGCACTCAATATGGGCCTTTGTGAATACATTAAAATTTTAATACATTTTATAGCTGCTGCTTATTTGTTCTAATCCACTTATATTTGGTAATTGATGGGAATATATTGTTCCTAGATTTTGGTGTAGATAGATTTTGGGGTTTACTATCCTATTTGCTCTTTATGTTTTACAAGGAATTTCAAGGAGATTGCAATACTACAGTGGTGCCATCTTTTCAGAATCCTCTGGCAGCACGGATTTTCATGAAAACAGAAAAACTCAAATATCCAGCAATAGAATATTAATTAAACAAATTATAGTATATCATACAAATTAATAATATAGCTGTTTAATAAAAAGGGATCAATCTAAATACACATGAAACTTTCCAAAATATTGTTAAAATTTTTGTAAAGGAAATATGTAAAACAAAGCAATTATGTGACCATATTTTGTTAAAATATGTTAGGGGAAAAACTAGAAAAATATGTAAAATGTTAAGATTTCTTTTATGGTAGGTGGGGTTATACACAGCTTTTATTTTTCCTGATTAAATATTTCATCAATGTTTGAATTTTATGTAATGGACATGTTTAATTAATGTTTGTTATCAGAATACTTAATACCTCACAATACTTAATACTCATCTAAAACAGGTATTTTGGAAGTGGCCAACTTACTTTCTTTTCCTGAAAGTTCATTAGCATAGCAAATTTTATTTATTTATTATTTTTTTGTCCATTTATTTTTATTAGTTGGAGGCTAATTACTTTACAATATTGTAGTGGGTTTTGTCATACATTAACATGAATCAGCCATGGAGTTACATGTATTCTCCATCCCGATCCCCCCTCCCACCTCCCTCTCCACCCGATTCCTCTGGGTCTTCCCAGTGCACCAGGCCTGAGCACTTGTCTCATGCATCCAACCTGGGCTGGTGTTCTGTTTCACTATAGATAATATACATGTTTCAATGCTGTTCTCTCAAAATATCCCACCCTCACCTTCTCCCACAGAGTCCAACAGTCTGTTCTGTACATCTGTGTCTCTTTTTCTGTTTTGCGTATAGGGGTATCATTACCATATTTCTAAATTCCATATATATGTGTTAGTATGCTGTAATGTTCTTTATTTTTCTGGCTTACTTCACTCTGTATAATGGGCTCCAGTTTCATCCATCTCGTTAGAACTGATTCAAATGAATTCTTTTTAATGGCTGAGTAATATTCCATGGTGTATATGTATCACAGCTTCCTTATCCATTCTTCTGCTGATGGGCATCTAGGTTGCTTCCATGTCCTGGCTATTGTAAACAGTGCTGTGATGAACATTGGGGTGCACATGTCTCTTTCAGATCTGGTTTCCTTGGTGTGTATGCCCAGAAGTGGGATTGCTGGGTCATATGGCAGTTCTATTTCCAGTTTTTTAAGGAATCTCCACACTGTTCTCCATAGTGGCTGTACTAGTTTGCATTCCCACCAACAGTGTAAGAGGGTTCCCTTTTATCCACACCCTCTCTAGCATTTATTGCTTGTAGACTTTTGGATAGCAGCCATCCTGACTGGCATGTAATGGTACCTCATTGTGGTTTTGATTTGCATTTCTCTGATAATGAGTGATGTTGAGCATCTTTTCATGTGTTTGTTAGCCGTGTGTGTGTCTTCTTTGGAGAAATGTCTGTTTAGTTCTTTGGCCCATTTTTGGATTGGGTCATTTATTTTTCTGGAATTGAGGTGCAGGAGTTGCTTATATATTTTTGAGATTAATCCTTTGTCTGCTGCTACATTTGCTATTATTTTCTCCCAATCTGAAGGCTGTCCTTTCACCTTGCTTATAGTTTCCTTTGTTGTGCAAAAGCTTTTAAGTTTCATTAGGTCCCATTTGTTTATTTTTGCTTTTATTTCCAATATTCTGGGAGGTGGGTCATAGAGGATCTTGCTGTGATTCTTGTCAGAGAGTGTTTTGCCTATGTTCTCCTCTAGGATATAGTTTCTGGTCTTGCGTTTAGATCTTTAATCCATTTTGAGTTTATTTTTCTGTATAGTGTTAGAAAGTGTTCTAGTTTCATTCTTTTACAAGTGGTTGACTAGTTTTCCCAGCACCACTTGTTAAAGAGGTTGTCTTTTTTCCATTGTATATCCTTGCCTCCTTTGTCGAAGATAAGGTGTCCATAGGTTCGTGGATTTATCTCTGAGCTTTCTATTCTGTTCCATTGATCTATATTTCTGTCTTTGTGCCAGTACCATACTGTCTTGATGACTGTGGCTTTGTAGTAGAGCCTGAAGTGAGACAGGTTGATTCCTCCAGTTCCATTCTTCTTTCTCAAGATTGCTTTGGCTATTCAAGGTTTTTTATTTCCATACAAATTGTGAAATTATTTGTTCTAGTTCTGTGAAAAATACCATTGGTAGCTTGATAGGGATTGCATTGAATCTATAGATTGCTTTGGGTAGTATAGCCATTTTGACAATATTTATTCTTCCAATCCATGAACACGGCATGTTTCTCCATCTATTTGTGTCCTCTTTGATTTCTTTCATCAGTGTTTTATAGTTTTCTATGCAGAAGTCTTTTGTTTCTTTAGGTAGATATACTCCTAAGTATTTTATTCTTTTTGTTGCAATGGTGAATGGTATTGTTTCCTTAATTTCTCTTTCTGTTTTCTCATTGTTAGTGTATAGGAATGCAAGGGATTTCTGTGTGTTAATTTTATATCCTGCAACTTTACTATTTTCGTTGATTAGCTCTAGTAATTTTCTGGTAGAGTCTTTAGGGTTTTCTATGTAGAGGATCATGTCATCTGCAAATAGCGAGAGTTTCACTTCTTCTTTTCCTATCTGGATTGCTTTTGCTTCTTTTTCTGCTCTAATTGCTGTGGCCAAAACTTCCAAAACTATGTTGAATAGTAGTGGTGAGAGTGGGCACCCTTGTCTTGTTCCTGATTTCAGGGGAAATGCTTTCAATTTTTCACCATTGAGGGTGATGCTTGCTGTGGGTTTGTCATATATAGCTTTTATTATGTTGAGGTATGTTCCTTCTATTCCTGCTTTCTGGAGAGTTTTAGTCATAAATGGGTGTTAATTTTGTCAAAGGCTTTCTCTGCATGTATTGAGGTAATCATATGGTTTTTATCTTTCAATTTGTTAATGTGGTGTATTACATTGATTGATTTGCAAATATTAAAGAATCGTTGCATTCCTGGGATAAAGCCCACTTGGTCATGGTGTATGATTTTTTTAAAATGTTGTTGGATTCAGGAAATTTTAAAACAGAATAAATGGAGCTAGATTTTATACTGCAAAATGACGTTTTCTGTTCAGGACTACTACAATAATAATGTGGTCTAAAGACACTGGATTTGGTTCATCTAGAAGAAATATTTTAAATGGCAATGTTACCATTTACTCATTCGAGCAACTCATTGATAAGATTTTAAAAGATCTATCAAATAGTTTGAATAAGATTTCAAAAAAAAATTTAAAAAAACCTCTCTGACATCCTTTTCTTTTGAAGCATTGAAATACTTCACAAAGCAAGAACCCAAATAATCTGTTAGAACAAGGGTTGCTAAACTATGACCAGGCCCAATCTAGTCTGCTGCATTTTTTTCTGCAACCTGTAAAACTAAGAATGATTTTTCCATTTTCAGTGGTTGGAAGAAGGTCAATAGAAGAATACTTTCTTACATGTGAACATTATAGGAAATTAATATTCAGGTGTCCATAAAGAAAGTTTTATTGGAACACAGCCTTGATCTTTCATTTACACATTGTGTATGGCTGCTTTTGCACAATGTCAGATTAAGAGTTGAATTGTTGTGATAGAAACTATATGGTCCACAGATTCTAAAATATTTACCATCTGGACCTTTACAGATAATAATTTGCTAAACTTTGCCTTAGAATACTTCATTAACTTAGAAAAGTGCAGTCCATTAGAATTATAGGTTTTAAATCTCTCCAATTCTATTTTGGTTTAAATAGAGTGATGAACAAAACAATTTGTTTGATCCTCAGTAAGTAGTTTTTTTGTTTTCATTCATGACTTAACATAAATTCTTGAGAGCAAAAGGTAAAATAAAATATTTGAAATAGCTTTCTTTATCCTGAACTAAAATCCTACCTCACATCTGTCATGCTAGAGTAAAAGGGATGACTAACATATCATTTTGTGTTGGGCCACATAATTAATGGACCAGTGCACACATTGATGAGTTTAGATGAAAAGTGACTGAAATTTGAACTGTTAGCTTTCCCTTTCTTGTTACTTCAAAACTAGCTTGGGCTTTAAACATCAGCTTAACAGGTGCTTATCTTTTCTTGTCAGATAAATAGGCTTCCTAAGACATAGTTCTGTGGTTTGGTCCACCTGAAAAAGAAAAACCCAAGATTCCTACAAATGAATCACAGATAGACTAGACTATCTCATGCCCCTAAAGAGTGCCTCCACCCATTGACACAGCCTTCATATCCCTTCAGATACAAAAATTAGAACTGTCACCACTGAATACCAAGTTACTGAGTAATCACACAGAAAAGTTTTTACCTTAAATTTGAGCACTGACTAGAATTCAATTTGGTAATTCATGGTATGATCCCTGAGTCGGGAAGATTCCCTGGAGAAGGGAATGGGAACCCACTCCAACAGTCAATGTATGACAAAAACCACTACAATATTGTAAAGTAATTAGCCTCCAACTAATAGAAATAAATGGAAAAAAAAAATTCCATGAACAGAGAAGCCTGGTGGGCTACAGTCCCTGGGGTTGCAAAGAGTTGGACACAACTGAGCGACTAACACACAACACAACAAATTCATGGTACAAGTATTAAAACCTTTAATACTTAACCTAAAAGATAGGTATTTGAATTATTACCTTATTTAAGTTTAGACCACAAAAATTATTTTGTTGGAAGTAAGATTTTGGTCAGATTGGCAGGGGAAGATCATGGGGGATTTTCACTGACTTTATTGTGGTTTTCTGTACGGTTTCTACTTTTTGACAAGTTCATATTTTATTAAGATTTAATTATCTAAAATTCAGAAAAGAATATTGAAAATATTATTAAAACTGTAATACTTGTTTTCCTTATTTCAATCCAAAATTATGTAGTTGTTAGAAAAGTATGATGTGAATATGTGTTTGTTTTTGCATTTAATATTTTAATGTAACAGTCATTTCTCATAAGCTATACCATGCTTTAAACGAGATTTCCCCATAGTTCTTTATAAAGATAGTAAAGGTCTTTAGTGAAACTTCTCTTATTAATAGCAGTTTGAATTCAATATATATTAACAGTATGTTTTAAAATCCTGGTTAAAGGGAGGGGGGATCGGGATGGGGAACACATGTAAATCCATGGCTGATTCATGTCAATGTATGGCAGAAACCACTACAATATTGTAAAGTAATTAGCCTCCAACTAATAAAAATAAATTTAAAAAATAATAAAATACTGGTTAAAAACTGCCAACAATTAATAAAATTATTTTCTTCATCCTCAATCTGAAATAGTTGCTGAACTATAGTGAAGTTTGTTTTATTTAATTGTTGTGTTTAAATATTCAATTTACATATGTACATAGTGCCATAAATATTGCCTTCCTCTTTATTGTTTGGATTTTTTATTTAGTTATTTCCCAGATGGATGATTTTATGAGCTGAAACACGGGAGCACTTTCTGAATTTACCTTTAGGCATTAAGACAAAAGAAGTAGGGGTATTATAACCTGACTTGTTTAAAACATCACCATGCTACTTTGAATGACAGTTTACAATTTACAAGTAGGGTGTGGCTAATAAAGTCACTGAAGCAGACATAAGCATAGGTTTTCCTTTATACACAGTTCTGGCCTGTCAGTCATACCTCCTAAATGCTTTGTTGCACAGGCATGCCAATAACTAAAACCACATTTTATCACTTTGTACCCAAAGGCTTTAAAAGGCCATGCAACCACATCAGTGTTTGAAAACCCAAGATTAAAGTGTAAGTCCCCAAGGAGAGACTTCTATTCCATCTACAACAGTAAAATTTCCTTGCAATTAAAATAATGTATTATAAGAATTATAAATACTACATTTTAACAAAATTGTTAACACTTGGTATTAAAGTGCTTGTTCTGACTTGCTTCCAAATTTTCTATAAGGGAACTTTTACACATCTAGAAAGTATTAATATGAATGACTTAAATATGTGTATTATCTACAGTGGTATAATGAATATTTATGCATGTTAAGGCATGGTAAAAACAAAATAACAGCAAAACAAGAAAAAGCTATGGCTATGAATATGCTGACTATATGTCTTTCCCATGCTGCCCAAACATGGCATCGTTAGTAATTTTTTTTTTAGTGTTGTCTATGTATATTCTATCTTTTGTGTAGTAATCTGGTACATAGTTTTAACTCAAGGAAATAGATTTTGATGGTAGAAGCAGGATTTAAGCCAATAAAAGTTCTCTATATGTCTCAGTGCTTTTTAGTTTTAGAAAATTGGTTCCTATTATAGCAGATTGGAAAGCTGGACATGAGGTTTTTGGGAGCTTGTTAACTTCTTGCATTCCTTCTATGATTAGGGCATAGGATGGGAAAGTAATGAGAGTTGTAAGGTGCAGCAGAAGAATGAGTGAATCTGATTGAACATGCATAACACTAAGCTAAATGTGAGGTAGTTGACTGTAAGTATGACTCTGAAACACTCTAGTAAATTTTTAGCTAAAATGAATAGATGGACGTGTCCTGGAGGAAAATGTTTTTTTTCAGCTTTGATGATGTCTCCTGATGACTGTTGTTTTTTGTTTGCCATTTTAGAAAGTTTTCACTGCCTTACTAGGTTTCTAAGTCTGAAGTTCTCTCTAACTAGTGATTGATGAGAGTTTATAAACTTATCCATTACTGCAGATAGAAAGCAGGTGTAGAAGTCAAAATTACTATGCAGTAATATTCATCAAATGAATGTAGTAAATTATTATTTACTGGTTAGTGCTGGACCTGTGTTTGAATTTTCTTTTAGATACTGAGCCAGGTATATTTGCAGATAACTTCTCCATTTCCTGGCCTATATCTCTTTTTTTTTTTAATTAAAAAATTTTTTTTGCTAATTAGTTTACAGTATTGTTGTGGGTTTTGCCATACATTGATATGAACCGGCCATGGATTTACATGTGTTCCCCATCCTGAACCCCCTTCCCCACCTCCCTCCCCATCCCATCCCTCTGGGTCATCCCAGTGCACCAGCCCCAAGCACTTGTTTCATGCATCAAACCTGGACTGGCAATCTGTTTCACAGTTGATAATATACATGTTTCAATGCTATTCTCTCAGATCATCCCACCCTCGCCTTCTCCCACAGAGTCCAAAATCTGCTCTATACATCATTGTCTCTTTTTCTGTCTTGCATATAGGGTTATCGTTACCATCTTTCTAAATTCCATATATATGCATTAGTATACTGTATTGGTGTTTTTCTTTCTGGCTTACTTCACTCTGTATAATGGGCTCCAGTTTCATCCATCTCATTAGAACTGATTCAAATGAATTATTTTTAATGGCTGAGTAATATTCCATTGTGTATATGTACTACAGCTTTCTTATCCATTTGTCTTCTGATGGGCATCTAGGTTGCTTCCATGTCCTGGCTATTATAAACAGTGCTGTGATGAATATTGGGGTACACGTGTCTCTTTCAGTTCTGGTTTCCTCAGTGTGTATGCACAGGAGTGGGATTGCTGGGTCATATGGCAGTTCTATTTCCAGTTTTTTAAGGAATCTCCACACTGTCCTCCATAGTGACTGTATCCTTTGCATTCCCACCAACAGTGTAAGAGGGTTCCCTTTTATCCACACCCTCTCCAGCATTTATTGCTTGTAGACTTTTGGATAGGAACCATTCTGACTGGCATGAAATGGTACCTCATTGTGGCTTTGATTTGCATTTCTCTAATAATGAGTGATGTTGAGCATCTTTTCATGTGTTTGTTAGCCATCTGTATATCTTCTTTGGAGAAATGTCTGTTTAGTTCTTTAGCCCATTTTTTGATTGGGTCATTTATTTTTCTGGAATTGAGCTTCAGTAGTTGCTTGTATATTTTTGAGATTAATCCTTTGTCTGTTTCTTCATATGCTATTATTTTCTCCCATTCTGAAGGCTGTCCTTTCACCTTGCTTATAGTTTTCTTTGTTGTGCAAAAGCTTTTAAGTTTCATTAGGTCCCATTTGTTTATTTTTGCTTTTATTTCCAATATTCTGGGAGGTGGGTCATAGAGGATCTTGCTGTGATTTATGTCAGAGAGTGTTTTGCCTATGTTCTCTAGGAGTTTTGTAGTTTCTGGTCTTACATTTAGATCTTTAATCCATCTTGAGTTTATTTTTGCGTATGATATTAGAAAGTATTCTAGTCTCATTCTTGTACAAGTGGTTGACTAGTTTTCCCAGCACCACTTGTTAAAGAGGTTGTCTTTTCTCCATTGTACATTCTTGCCTCCTTTGTCGAAGATAAGGTGACCATAGGTTTGTGGATTTATCTCTGGGTTTTCTATTTTGTGCCATTGATCTATATTCCTGTCTTTGTGCCAGTACCATACTGTCTTGATGACTGTGGCTTTGTAGTAGAGCCTGAAGTGAGACAGGTTGATTCCTCCAGTTCCATTCTTCTTTCTGAAGATTGCTTTGGCTATTCAAGGTTTTCTATATTTCCATACAAATTGTGAAATGACTTGTTCTAGTTCTGTGAAGAATACCGTTGGTAGCTTGATAGGGATTGCATTGAATCTATAGATTGCTTTGGGTAGTATACTCATTTTTACAATATTGATTCTTCCAATCCATGAACATGATATATTTCTCCATCTATTTGTGTCCTCTTTTATTTCTTTCATCAATGTTTTATAATTTTCTATATGTAGGTCTTTTGTTTCTTTAGGTAGTTTCTTTAGGTAGATATATTCCTAAGTATTTTATTCTTTTTGTTGCAGTGGTGAATGGGATTGTTTCCTTAATTTCTCTTTCTGTTTTCTCATTGTTAGTATATAGGAATGCAAGGGATTTCTGTGTGTTAATTTTATATCATGCAACTTTACTATATTCATTGATTAGCTCTAGTAATTTTCTGGTAGAGTCTTTAGGGTTTTCTATGTAGAGGATCATGTCATCTGCAAACATTGAGAGTTTTACTTCTTCTTTTCCTGTCCAGATTCCTTTTATTTCTCTTTCTGCTCTGACTCCTGTGGCCAAAACTTCCAAAATTATTTTGAATAGTAGTGGTGAGAGTGGGCACCCTGTTTTGTTCCTGACTTTAGGGGAAATGCTTTTAATTTTTCACCATTGAGGATGATGTTTGCTTTTATTATGAGGATAATATAGCTTTTATTATGCTGAGGTATGTTCCTTCTATTCCTGCTTTCTGGAGGAATTATTTTTTATCATAAATGGGTGTTGAATTTTGTCAAAGGCTTTCTGTGCATCTGCTGAGATAATCATATGGTTTTTATCTTGTGATTTGTTAATGTGGTGTATTACATTGATTGATTTGCAGATATTAAAGAATCCTTGCATTCCTGGGATAAAGCCCACTTGGTCATGATGTATGATCTTTTTAATATGTTGTTGGATTCTGTTTGCTAGGATTTTTGTTTGTTTGTTTGTTTGCTAGGATTTTGTTAAGGGTTTTTGCATCTATGTTCATCAGTGATATTGGCCTGTAGTTTTCTTTTTTTGTGGCATGTTTGTCTGAGTTTGGAATTAGGGTGATGGTGGCCTCATAGAATGAGTTTGGAAGTTTACCTTCTTCTGCAATTTTCTGGAAGAGTTTGAGTAGGATAGGTGTTAGCTCTTCTCTAAATTTTTGGTAGAATTCAGCTGTGAAGCCATCTGGTCCTGGGCTTTTGTTTGCTGGAAGATTTCTGATTACAGTTTCGATTTCCGTGTTTGTGATGGGTCTGTTAAGATCTTCTATTTCTTCCTGGTTCAGTTTTGGAAAGTTATATTTTTCTAAGAATTTGTCCATTTCTTCCAAGTTGTCCATTTTGTGGCATAGAGCTGCTGGTAGTGGTCTCTTATGATCCTTTGTATTTCAGAGTTGTCTGTTGTGATCTCTCCATTTTCATTTCTAATGTTATTGATTTGGTTCTTCTCCCTTTGTTTCTTGATGAGTCTGGCTAACGGTTTGTCAATTTTATTTATCCTTTCAAAAAACCAGCTTTTATCTTTGTTGATTTTTGCTATGGTCTCTTCTGTTTCTTTTGCATTTATTTCTGCCCTAATTTTTAAGATTTCTTTCCTTCTGCTAACCGTGGGGTTCTTCATTTCTTCCTTCTCTAGTTGCTTTAGGTGTGGAGTTAAGTTATTTATTTGACTTTTTTCTTGTTTCTTGAGATAAGCCTGTACTGCTATGAACCTTCCTCTTAGCACTGCTTTTACAGTGTCCTATAGGTTTTGGGTTGTTGTGTTTGCATTTTCATTTGTTTCTGTGCATATTTTGATTTCTTTTTTCTTTTCTTCTATGATTTGTTGGTTATTCAGAAGCGTGTTATTTAGCCTCCATATGTTGGGATTTTTAATAGCTTTTTTTTCCTGTAATTGAGATCTAATCTTATTGCATTTTGGTCAGAAAAGATGACTGGAATTATTTCAGTTTTTTTAATTCACCAAGGCTAGATTTATGGCCCAGGATGTGATCTGTTCTGGAGAAGGTTCCGTGTGCGCTTGAGAAAAAGGTGAAATTGATTGTTTTGGGGTGAAAAGTCCTATAGATATCAATTAGGTCTAGCTGGTCCATTGTGTCATTTAAAGTTTGTGTTTCCTTGTTAATTTTCTGTTTTGTTGATCTATCCATAGGTGTGAGTGGGGTTTTAAAGTCTCCCACTATTATTGTGTTATTGTTAATTTCCCCTTTCATACTTGTTAGCATTTGCCTTACATATTGCGGTGCTCCTATGTTGGGTGCATATATATTTATAATTGTTATATCTTCTTGGATTGATCCTTTGATCATTATGTAGTGTCCTTCTTTGTCTCTTTTCACAGCCTTTATTTTAAAGTCTATTTTATCCGATATGAGTATTGCAACTCCTGCTTTCTTTTGGTCTCCATTCGCGTGAAATATTTTTTTACAGTCCTTCACTTTCAATCTGTATGTGTCCCTTGTTTTGAGGTAGATCTCTTATAGACAGAATATATAGGGATCTTGTTTTTGTATCCATTCAGCAAGCCTTTGTCTTTTGGTTGGGGCATTCAAGCCTTTTATTTAAGGTAATTATTGATAAATATGATCCTGTTGCCATTTACTTTGTTGTTTTGGGTTTGAGTTATACTGCCTTTTTGTGTTTCCTGTCTAGAGAAGATCTTTTAGCATTTGTTGGAGAGATGGTTTGGTGGTGCTGAATTCTCTCAGGTTTTGCTTGTCTGGAGTGAATGTTGAACTCTAGGAACCAATGAACTAAAATGGACTGGAATGGGTGAATTTAACTCAGATGACAATTATATCTACTACTCTGGGCAGGAATCCCTTAGAGGAAATGGAGTAGCCATCATAGCCAACAAAAGAGTCTGAAATGCAGTACTTGGATACAATCTCAAAAATAATAGAATGATCTCTGTTCATTTCCAAGGCAAACCATTCAATATCATGTTAATCTAAGCCTATGCCCCAACCAGTAACACTGAAGAAGCTAAAGTTGAATGGTTCTATGAAGACCTACAAGACCTTTTAGAACTAACACCCAAAAAAGATGTCCTTTTCATTATAGGGGACTGGAATGCAAAAGTAGGAAGTCACGAAACACCTGGAGTAACAGGCAAATTTGGCCTTCAAGTACGGAATGAAGCAGGGCAAAGGCTAATAGAGTTTTGCCAAGAGAACACACTGGTCATAGCAAACACCCTCTTCCAGCAACACGAGAAGACTCTACACATGGACATCACCAGATGGTCAACACCAAAATCAGATTGATTATATTCTTTGCAGCCAAAGATGGAGAAGCTGTATACAGTCAGCAAAAACAAGACCAGGAGCTGACTGTGGCTCAGATCATGAACTCCTTATTGCCAAATTCAGACTTAAACTGAAGAAAGTAGGGATAACCACTAGACCATTCAGGTATGACCTAAATCAAATCCCTTATGACTATACAGTGGAAGTGAGAAATAGATTTAAAGGACTAGATCTGATAGAGAGCCTGATAAACTATGGACAGAGGTTTGTGACATTGTACAGGAGACAGGGATCAAGACCATCCCCATGGAAAAGAAATGCAAAAAGGCAAAATGGTTGTCTGAGGAAGCCTTACAAATAGCTGTGAAATGAAGACAAGTGAAAAACAAAGGAGAAAAGGAGAGATATTCCCATTTGAATGCAGAGTTCCAAGGAATAGCAAGGAGAGATAAGAAAGCCTTCCTCAACGATCAGTGCAAAGAAATAGAGGAAAACAATAGAATAGGAAAGACTAGAGATCTCTTCAAGAAAATTAGAGATACCAAGGGAACATTTCATGCAAAAATGGGCTCAATAAAGGACAGAAATGGTATGGACCTAACAGAAGCAGAAGATATTAAGAAGAGGTGGCAAGAATACAGAGAAGAACTGTACAAAAAAGATCTTCATGACCCAGATAATCACAATGGTGTGATCACTCACCTAGAGCCAGACATCCTGGAGTGCCAAGTCAAGTGGGCCTTAGGAAGCATCACTACGAACAAAGCTAGTGGAAATGATGGAATTCCAGTTGAGCTATTTCAAATCCTGAAAGATGATGCTGTGAAAGTGCTGCATGCAATATGCCAGCACATTTGGAAAACTCAGCAGTGGCCACAGTACTGGAAAAGGTGTTTTCATTCCAATCCCTAAGAAAGGCAATGCCAAAGAATGCTCAAACTACCCCACAATTGCACTCATCTCACATGCTAGTAAAGTAATGCTCAAAATTCTCCAAGCCAGGCTTCAGAAATACATGAACCGATAACTTCCAGATGTTCAAGCTGGTTTTAGAAAAGCCAGAGGAACCAAAGGACAAATTGCCAATATCCGCTGGATCATCAGAAAAGCAAGAGAGTTCCAGAAAAACATCTATTTCTGCTTTATTGACCACCCCAAAGTCTTTGACTGTGTGGATCACAATAAGCTGTGGAAAATTCTGAAAGAGATGGGAATACCAGACTACCTGACCTGCCTCTTGAGAAACCTGTATGCAAGTCAGGAAGCAACAGTGAGAACTGGACATGGAACAACAGACTGGTTCCAAATAGAAGGAATATGTCAAGGCTGTATATTGTCACCCTGCTTATTTAACTTATATGCAGAGTAGGTCATGAGAAACGCTGGGCTGGAGGAAGCGCAAGCTGGAATCAAAATTGCCAGGAGAAACATCAATAACCTCAGATATGCACATTACACCACCTTTATGGCAGAAAGTGAAGAGGAAC
The DNA here is from genome assembly GCF_023699985.2 of Odocoileus virginianus. Taxonomy (NCBI): domain Eukaryota; kingdom Metazoa; phylum Chordata; class Mammalia; order Artiodactyla; family Cervidae; genus Odocoileus; species Odocoileus virginianus. The sequence goes on from NC_069675.1 coordinate 58,564,531, forward strand.
TAAAAAGCCTCTTGATGAAAGTGAAAGAGGAGAGTGAAAAAGTTGGCTTAAAGCTCAACATTCAGAAAACTAAGATCATGGCATCTGGTCCCATTTCTTCATGGGAAATAGACGGGGAGACAGTGCAAACAGTGTCAGACTTTATTTTGGGGGGCTCTAAAATCACTGCAGATGTTGATTGCAGCCATGAAATTAAAAGACGCTTACTCATTGGAGGGAAAGTTATGACCAACCTAGATAGCTTATTAAAAAGCAGAGACATTACTTTGCCAACAAAGGTCTGTCTAGTCAAGGCTGTGGTTTTTCCAGCAGTCATGTATGGATGTGAGAGTTGGACTGTGAAGAAAGCTGAGCGCTGAGAAATTGATGCTTTTGAACTATGGTGTTGGAGAAGACTCTTGAGAGTCTCTTGGACTGCTAGGAGATCCAACCAGTCCATCCTGAAGGAGATAAGTCCTGGGTGTTCATTGGAAGGACTGATGCTGAAGCTGAAACTCTAGTACTTTGGCCACCTCATGCGAAGAGTTGACTCATTGGAAAAGACCCTGATGCTGGGAGGATTGGGGGCAGGAGGAGAAGGGGATGACAGAGGATGAGATCGCTGGATGGCATCACTGACTTTATGGGCATGAGTTTGAGTAAACTCCGGGAGTTTGTGATAGACAGGGAGGCCTGGTGTGCTGCGATTCATGGGGTCGCAAGGAGTCGGACACGACTGAGCAACTGAAGTGAACTGAAAGCTTTTGAATTCTCCTTCATATCTGAATGGGATCCTCGCTGGGTACAGTAATCTGGGTTGTTGGTTATTCTCTTTCATCACTTTTAAGTACGTACGTCCTGCCATTCTGTTCTGGCCTGAAGAGTTGCTATTGAAAGATCAGCTGTTATCCTTATGGGAATCCCCATGTGTGTTATTTGTTGTTTTTCCCTTGCTGCTTTTAATATTTGTTCTTTGTGTTTGATGTTTGTTAATTTGATTAATATGTGTCTTGGGGTGTTTCGCCTTGGGTTTATCCTGTTTGGGACTCTCTGGGTTTCTTGGACTTATGTGACTATTTCCATCCACATTTTAGGGAAGTTTTCAACTATTATCTCCTCGAGTATTTTCTCATGGCCTTTCTTTTTATCTTCTTCTTCTGGGACTCCTATTATTCGAATGTTGGTGCATTTTACATTGTACCAGAGGTCCCTGATGTTGTCCTCATTTCTTTTGATTCTTTTTTCTTTTTTCTTCTGTGCTTCATTTATTTCTATCATTCTATCTTCTACCTCACTTATCCTATCTTCTGTCTCTGTTATTCTACTGTTGGTTCCCTCCAGAGTGTTTTTGATCTCATTTATTGCATTATTCATTATATATTGACTCTTTTATTTCTTCTAGGTCCTTGTTAAACATTTCTTGCATCTTCTCAGTCCTTGTCTCCAAGCTATTTATCTGTAACTCCATTTTGTTTTCAAGATTTTGGATCATTTTTATTATCATTATACTAAATTCTTTTTCAGGTAGATTCCTTATCTCCTCCTCTTTCATTTGGTTTGGTGGGCATTTTTCTTGTTCCTTTACCTGCTGAGGATTTTTCTGCCTTTTCATCTTATTTAGATTGCTATGTTTGTGGTGGCCTTTCTGTATTCGGGTAGTTTTTGGTTCCTTTTTATTGTGGAGGTTCCTCCCAATGGGTGGGGTTGGACGATTGGCTTGTCAGTGTTTCCTGGTTAGGGGAGCGTGCATTGGTGTTCTGGTGGGTGGAGCTGAATTTCTTCTCTCTGGAGTGCAATGGAGTGTCCAGTGGTGAGTTTTGAGATGTCTATGGGTTGGTGTGACTTTGGGCAACCTGTATATTGACACTCAGGGGAATGTTCCCACGTTGCTTGAGAATTTGCGTGGTATGTCTTGCTCTGGAACTTACTGGCTCTTGGGTGGTGGTTGGTTTCAGTGTAGGTATGGAGGCTTTTGGATGATCTCTTATTAATGTTCCCTGGATTCAGGAGTTCTCTGGTGTTTTCAGGTTTTGGGCTTAAGCCTCCTGCCTCTGGTTTTCAGTCTTATTCTTCCAGTAGCCTCAAGACTTCTCCATCCATACAGCACTGATAAAAAACTTCTAGGTTAATGGTGAAAAGATTCTCCACAGTGAGGGACACCCAGAGAGGTTCACAGAGTTACATGAAGAAGAGGAGAGGGAGGAGGGAGATAGAGATGAGCAGGAGGAGAAAAAGGGGGACACAAGAGGAGAGACAGATGTCCAGGCAGTATTCTGTTCCCTAAGTGTTCTCTGCAGCCCAGACACCCACAGAGATTCACAGAATTGGGTTGAGAAGAGAAGGGGAGCGGGGAGGAAACAGAGGTGACCTGGGGGAGAAGAAGGAGAATCAAAAGGGGGAGAGAGTAATCAATCCAATAATCACACTCCTGAGTAAAAATGGGTACTGAAGATTGGATTCTTAAATGTACAAAGTTGATATCAAATAATGAAAAACAAAGATTAAAAATCTAGAGTAGAGGTTAGACTCTTAAAAATACAATATTAAGTAAAACAAAAACAAAAAGTATAAGAAATATATATGAAGTTCACTTTAAAACTAGGGTCCTCTTTTATTTGCAAGGTAATAGTGGGTTATAAAAATGAAAATTAAAGGAGTAATAGAGGACTTAAAAAGAAAAAAAATTTTTTAATTAAATAAAATAATAATAGTAAAAATATATCTAGGAATTTCTCTGGAGCTGTTGCGGGCAGTGTGGGTTCAGTTCAGTTTCAGATAGCTCCTTGTTCCAGCTTATATTTCTCAATATCTATAGGCCCCTTCCAGTGTAGTCAGTGTTAACCACAGGGATTTTAATCTGTTGCACCTGTCACTTCTAAAGCAGTTCCTTTTGTTTATTTGGCTTGTTTGTGGGTCTGTTCAGTGTCTAATTTCCGCCCTGACACAAGGAGGCGGAGGTGGTCTCTTGTTTAGGCTCACTTGTTCAGTCGTGCTGTGGGGAGGGAGAGGCACTGCAAATATCACTGGCGTGTGTGGGGAGCACTCTCAGTGTTCCCGCGACACTGGGTTTGACCCCGCTTGCAGCGTGTGTGCTTTCCCCGTCTACACTGCTCAGTCTCCAGGCCGCTCTACAGGGAGCGGGCCCTGAGTTGTGTGCACTTCCCAGGCCTAAGCCGCTCAGGTTCAGATTCTTGGGTACTCCACAAAGGCGCAGACTCGGTTGGGACTCTGTTGCCTTATTGATTTTTCTGCCTGGATGATTGGTCCATTGATGTCAGTGGAGTATTAAAGTTCCCCGCTATTATTGTGTTACTGTCAACTTCTCCCTTTATGACTGTTAGAAGCACCTCAAAATACTATGTTGGTACATATATATTTACAATTGTTATATCTTCTTGGATTGATCCCTTGATCATTATATAGTGTCCTTTTTGTGAAGCCATCTTGTCCTGGATGTTTGTTTGTTGGGATTTTTTGAAAATTTATTTTTAATTGGAGAATAATTGCTTCACAATTCTATGTTGGTTTCTGCTGTACATCAGCATGAATTAGCCATAGGTATGCATATGTCCATGGGTTCGTAAAGAGTCAGACATGACTGAGCAACTTTCACATACAACCTTCCTCCCACCCCTCACCCAATCCCACTCCTTTAGGTTGTTACATAGCACTGAGTTGAGCTCCCTGCATCATACAGCAAATTCCTACTAGCTATCTATTTTACATATAGAAATATATATGTTTCAGTGCTATTCTCTCAGTTCATCTCATCCTCTCCTTCCTTCACTGTGTCCCCAAGTTTGTTCTTTGTGTCTGTGTCTCTATTGCTGCCATACAAATAGGTTCATCAGTACCGTTTTTCTGGATTCCGTATACATATGTGAATATACAATATCTGTTTTTCTCTCTCTGACTTTGTTGTTGTACAGTTGCCAAGTATTTTCTAACTCTTTGCAACCACATGGACTGCAACATGACAGACCTCCTTGTCTCCCACCATCTCTTGGTGTTTGCCCAAGTTCATGTCCATTGAATCGGTGATGCTATCTCATCCTCTGTTGCACTCTTCTCCTTCTGCCTTCAGTCTTTCCCAGCATCAGGGTCTTTTCCAATGAGTCGGTTCTTCGCATCAAGTGGCCAAAGTGTTGGAGCTTTGGCTTCAGCATCAGTCCTTCCAGTGAGTATTCTGGGTTGATTTCCTTTAAGATTGACTGGTTTGATCTCATTACTGTCCAAGTGACTCTCAAGTCTTCAGCCATTCAAAAGCATCAATTCTTTGGTGCTCTGCCTACTTTATGGTCCAACTCTCACATCTGTACATGACAATGTGAAAGACCATAGCTTTGACTATATGGACCTTTGTCAGCAAAGTGATACCTTTGCTTTTTAATACACTATGTTTGTCATAGCTTTCCTTTCAAGGTGCAGTTGTCGTCTAATTTCACGGAGGCAGTCACTATCTGCAATGATTTTAGGGCCCAAGAAGAGGAAATCGGTCACTGCTTCCACCTTTTCCCCTTTTATTTACCATGAAGTGATGGGGCTGGATATCATGATCTTTGTTTACCATGAAGTGATGGGGCTGGATGCCATGATCTTAGCTTTCTGAGTGTTGAGTTTTGGCCAGCCTTTTCATTCTCCTCTTTCACCTTTATCAAGAGGCTCTTTAGTTTGTCTTCATTTTCTGCCATTAGAGTGGTATCATGTGCATATCTGAGGTTATTGATATTTCTCCCTGCAATCTTGATTCCAGAGTGTAATTCATCCAGCCTGGCATTCCACATGATATGCTCTGCATATAAGTTAAATAAACAGGATGACAATATACAGCCTTATATTACTCCTTTCTCAATTTTGAACCAGTCAGTTGTTCCATATAATTTTCTGTTGCTTCTTGGCCCTCATACAGGTTTCTCAGGAGACAGGTAAGATGGTCTGGTATTCCTGTCTCTTTGTTTCCACAATTTGTTATGATTCACACAGTCTAAGGCTTTTGTGTAGTCAACAGAACAGAAGTAAATGTGTTTTTTCGAATTCCTTTGGTCTCTATCATCCAGTGAATGTTGGCAGTTTGATCTCTGGTTCCTTTGCCTTTTCTAAACACAGCTTGTCTATCTGGATGTTCTCAATTCAAGTATTGTTGAAGCCTAGCTTGAAGGATTTTGAACATAACCTTACTAGCATGGGAAGTGAGTGCAATTGTCCAGTAGTTTGAACTTTCTTTTAGATTGTTCTTCTTGGGAACTGGGATGAAGATTGACCTTTTTCAGTCCTGTGGCCATTGCTGGGTTTCTGTATTTGCTGATATATTGAGTGAAGCACTTTAATGGCATCATCCTTTGGGATTTGAAATAGCTCTATTGGAATTCCATCACCTCCACTAGGAGGTCTTTTTTGGCACCAGTGCTTCCTAAGGCCCACTTGACTTCACACTCCAGGATGTCTGGCTCTAGGTGAGTGACCACATCCTCATGGTTATCTGGGTCATGAAAATCTTTTTTTTACCCTTCTTCTGTGTATTCTTGCCATCTCTTCTTGATCTCTTCTGCTTCTATTAGGTCTTTACCATTTCTGTCCTTTATTGTGCCCATCTTTGCATGAAATTTTCCTTTGATATATCTAGTTTTCTTCAAGAGATCTCTCGTCTGCCCCCTTGTGTTGTTCTCCTCTATTTCTTTGTGTTGTTCATTGAAGAAGGCCTTTTTTCTTTTTCTATTCTCTGGTACTCTGCGTTCAGTTGGGTGTACCTTTCCCTCTCTCTGACTTACTTCACTCTCTAATTGGCTCTAGTTTCATCCACCTCACTAGAACTGACTCAAAATCATCCCCTTTTATGGCTGAGTAATATTCCATTGTATATATCTACCACAACTTCTCTATCCATTCATCTATCATGGATATCTAGGTTGCTTCCATGCCCTGGCTATGGTGGACAGTGGTGCAATGAACATTGGTTTACATGTGTCTTTTAGAATGGTCTTCTCAGGGTATATGCTAAGTAGGGGGATTGCTGGTTTATATGGTAGTTTTGGGATTCCCTGGTAGTTCAGCTGGTAAAGAATTTGCCTGCAGTACAGGAGATACCACCTCTATTCCTGGGTTGGGGAGATCTGCTGGAGAAGGGATCGGCTACCCACTCCAGTGTTCTTGGGCTTCCCTCGTGGCTAAGCTGGTAAAGAATCTGCCTGCAGTGCAGGAGTTCAGTTCAGTTCAGTCGCTCAGTCGTGTCCAACTCTTTGCAACCCCATGGACCACAGCACGTCAAGCCTCCCTGTCCATCACCAACTCCCGGAGTTTACTCAAACTCATGTCCATTGAGTTGGTGATGCCATCCAACTATCTTATCCTCTGTCGTCCCCTTCTCCTGCCTTCAGTCTTTCCCAGCATCAGGGTCTTTTCAAATGAGTCAGCTCTTCACATCAGGTGGCCAAAGTACTGGAGTTTCAGCTTTAGCATCAGTCCTTTCTTCTTTTTTTGTTTTTTTTTTCCATTTACTTTTATTAGTTGGAGGCTAATTACTTTACAATATTCTAGTGGTTTTTGTCATACATTGACATGAATCAGCCATGGATTTACATGTATGACTGGCTGGATCTCCTTGCAGTCCAAGGGATTCTCACAAGTCTTCTCCAACACCACACTTCAAAAGCATCAATTCTTTTGCACTCAGCTTTTTTTATAGTCCAACTCTCACATCCACACATGACTACTGGAAAAACCACAGCCTTGACAAGACGGACCTTTGTTGGCAAAGTAATGTCTCTGCTTTTTAATATGCTGTCTAGGTTGGTCATAACTTTCCTTCCAAGGAGTAAGCGTCTTTTAATTTCATGGCTGCAGTCACCATCTGCAGTGATTTTGAAGCCCCCAAAAATAAAGTCAGCCACTGTTTCCACTGTTTCCCCATCTATTTCCCATGAAGTGATGGGACTGGATGCCATGATCTTAGTTTTCTGAATGTTGAGCTTTAAGCCAACTTTTTCACTCTCCTCTTTGACTTTTATCAAGAGGCTCTTTAGTTCTTCTTCACTTTCTGCCATAAGAGTGCTGTCATCTGCATATCTGAGAGACCTGGGTTCAATCCCTGGGTTGGGAAGATTCCCTGGAGAAGGGAAAGGCTACAACCCACTCCAGTATTCTGGTCTGGAGAATTCCGTGGACTATATATAGTTCATGGGCTTGCAAAGAGTCGGACATGACTGAGCAACTTTCACTTTATTTCATGGTAGTTTTATTCCTAGGTTTTTTTTTTTTTTTTCTTTTTTGAGAAATCTCCATAGTGGCTATATCAATTTACATTCCCACCAACAGTGCATATGTTGAAAAGCTCAGCATATGTGCTGAGCTCTTAGTTTTTTCTTACCTGAGAAGCTTTTGATTTCTCCATCAAATCTGAATGAGAGCCTTGCTGAGTAGAGTAGTCTTGGTTGTTAGCGCTTCCCTTTTATCACTTTAAATATGTTGTGCCACTTCCTTCTGGCCTGTAGAGTTTCTGCTGAAAAATCAGTGAATACTTAATGGGACTTGCCTTATATGTTATTCGTCAGTTTTCTCTTGTTGCTTTAATATTTTATTTCTGTCTTTTTGTTTGATTACTATGTGTCTCAGCATGTTCCTCTTTGGGATTATCCTGCCTGGGATTGTCTGTGCTTCCTGGACCTGGGTGGCTCTTTCTTTTCCTATGTTAGGGAAGTTTTTAGCAAGTATCTCTTCAAATATTTTCTCGGGCCCTTTCTCTCTTTCTTGTCCTTCTGGGACCCTATAATGAACATTTAATGTTGCCCCACAGGTCTCTTAGACTGTCTTAATTAAATTCTTTATTCTGTGGCAGTGATTTCCACTATTCTGTCTTCATGTCACTTATCTGTTCTCTGCCTAATTTATTCTGCTATTGGATCCTTCCAGTGTGTTTTTAATTTCAGTTATTGTATTGTTCATCTCTGCTTTTTTGGTTTTTAGGTCTTCTAGGTCTATGTTAAACATTTTAATGCATCTTCTTGATCCTTGTTCCCATTGTTTTTCCAGGATCCTGGATCATCTTCACAGTCATTATTCTGAATTCTTTTTCTAGAAGGTTGCCTATTTTTACTTCACTTAGTTGTTTTTCTGGGGTTTTATTTTGTTCCTTCATCTGGGACATATATGCTTGCCATTTAATTTTATCTAATTTTCTGTGATTGTGGTTTCTGTTCTACAGGCTGCAGGGCTGTAGTGCCTCTTGCTTCTCCTGTCTGCCCTGTGGCGAATCAGGCTATCTAAGAGGCTTGCGTAAGCTTTCTGACAGGAAGGACTGGTGGTAGGTGGAGGTGGGCCTTGTGCCTCTCTGATGGGCAGGGCTGTGCTCAGCAAAACTTTTAAATTGCTCCTCTGCTGATGGGTGGGGGTATGTTCCTATCCTGTTGGTTGTCTGGCCTGGGAACCTACAGGCTGTTTGGTGGGGCACATGACAGCCTCCAGGAGGACTCAAGCATCCCAGAATTGGTAGTGCCAGTATCCTTGTCTCCACGGTGCCCCAGCTGCCCCCCACCTCCACCAGAGGCACTTCAATACTAGCAGGTTGGTCTCGTCCAGTGTCTTAAGGAGTCAATGCTTTTTTCCTCTGGGCCCTGGTGCACATGAGATTTATTGTGTGCCCTCCAAGGGTGGAGATTTTTTCCCCTCAATCCTCCAGTCCCCACTATCCTTCAAAGCTAGATTCCCTAGGGACTCCTCTACCTGCTCCCAGACCCCAAGGCTAGGACGCCTGACATGGGGCTAAGAACTTTCACTCCTGTGGGATAACTTCTGTGGTATTCCTGTTTTCCAGTTTGTGGGTTGCTCACCAGGTGGGTATGGGATTTGACTGTATTGCATTGTGTCCCTCCTACCATCTCACTATGGCCTTCTCTTTGTCTTTGGACGTAGGTGTAGGTTCCAGAATGTTTTTTTGTTGATAATTGTTAGGCAGTTGGTTGTGATTTTGGTGATTTTCTTTTAAAGAAGAGGTTGAGCTCACATCCTTGTTAACTATCTTGTGGTAATCCGAATTATGCCATTTTAATTATGTCTTGGTGTGGGTCTGTTTGAGTTTCTCCATGCTTTCTGTATCTGGATATCTGTCTTCCTTCTTTAGGTTTGGGAAATTTTTAGACAATTTCTTCAAATACACTTTCAATCCCCTTTTGTCTCTCTTCTCTTTTTGGAGCCCCTATTATGGGTAACTTGGCATGTTTTATATTATCTCATAGATGTTGTATGTTGTTTTCAATTTTTTCTTTTGTCTCTCTTCTAATTAGTAGATTTCCATTATTCTATCTTCCATATCAATTAACTCTTCTGTTTCATTTAGTTGGCTGTTTGTCGCTTCTCTAAGACTTTTATCTTGGGCAACTATTTGTTTTTTATTGGTTAATCTTTATAGTTTCTAGTTTCTTGTCATAGTGAACTGTGTTTCTATCAATAAGCTTCTTTAATTCTTTGAGTATTTTTATTACCACATTTTTGAACTTAGGGTCTAGACTGGTAAGCTCTGTTTCATTATTCTTCAAGGGGATTACTCTTGTTCTTTCAATTGGGAGTCGTTCCTTTGCCATTTTATTTAACTTTCTCTGTTTCCCTGAGCTTAGGGAGAAACAGTTACCTATTGTGATCCTGAAGAGTGTTTTTATGAGGGAGCATCTCTGTGTAGACTGTGTGTGCCGTGTTTTTGGTGCAAGGGCTGTTTTTGGTATGGATGCCAGCCACATCTTTCTTCAGGCATGCTGGCAGTTATCCCCTTTATAGGGGTTATGGTTATGCAGGGTGTGAAGTGAGGCTTCATCTCTGCTCTGTGGCTCCTGCCGTTCTGACAGGGGTGGAGTCTGTTCCCCATTAGTTAGTAGGAGTCCTGAGGGTTTGGTTTGATCAGGCTTTGTTGCCCTTAAATGTGTGCTGTGCTCCAAAGGAAGTGAATGCTGAAGCAAGGGAGGCCTGTGTGGTCACAGAGAAGCTAAGTGCCACCTGTGTTGGCATTTGGGGTTCCATTCAGATGTTACCCAAGGTCATGTCCCTTTCTCTGTTTTTTTGTCTCAGATGCTAAAGAATCTACCTGCAGTGCAGGAGACCCGGGTTTGATCCCTGGGTCAGAAAGTTCCCCTGGAAAACGGAATAGCTTCTGACTCTAGTATTCTTGCCTGGGAAATCCACTGGACAGAGGGGCCTGGAGGGCTCCAGTCATGGGGTTGTAAAGAATTGGACACGACTGAGCAACTTTCATATCAGTTCAGTTCAGTCGCTCAGTCATGTCCGACCCTTTCTGACCCCATGAATTGCAGCACGCCAGGCCTCCCTGTCCATCACCAACTCCCAGAGTTTACTCAAACTAATGTCCATTGAGTCAGTGATGTCATCCAGCCATCTCATGCTCTGTTGTCCCCTTCTCCTCCTGCCCACAATCCCTCCCAGCATCAGGGTCTTTTCCAGTGAGTCAACTCTTCACATGAGGTGGCCAAAGTACTGGAGTTTCAGCTTCAGCATCAGTCCTTCCAATGAACACCCAGGACTGATCTCCTTTAGGATGGATTGGTTGGGTCTCCTTGCAGTCCAACGGACTCTCAAGAGTCTTCTCCAACACCACAGTTCAAAAGCATCAAATCTTTGGCACTCAGCTTTCTTACAGTGCAACTCTCACATCCATACATGACCACTGGAAAAACCATAGCCTTGACCAAACGGACTTTTGTTTGCCAAGTCATGTCTCTGCTTTTTAATATGCTATCTAGGTTGGTCATCACTTTCCTTCCAAGGAGTAAGCATCTTTTAATTTCATGGCTGCAGTCACCATCTGCAGTGATTTTGGAGCCCCCAAAAATAAAGTCTGACACTGTTTCCACTGTCTCTCCATCTATTTCCCATGAGGTGATGGGACCAGATGCCATGATCTTAGTTTTCTGAATGTTGAGCTTTAAGCCAACTTTTTCACTCTCCTCTTTCACTTTGATCAAGAGGTTTTTTAGTTCCTCCTCACTTTCTGCCATAAGGGTGGTATCATCTGCATATCTGAGGTTATTGATATTTCTCCTGGCAATCTTGATTCCAGCTTGTGCTTCTTCCAGCCCAGTGTTTCTCAAGATGTACTCTGCATATAAGTTAAATAAGCAGGGTGACAGTATACAGCCTTGACGTACTCCTTTTCTTATTTGTAACCAGTCTGTTGTTCCATGTCCAGTTCTAACTGTTGTTTCCTGAAGGCTATAGTTTGGAGTTGGTTAGGGCTGGGATTTGAAGCTCTGTGGCTGCAGGAATTAAGGTGACTATGCTATTCATTGCCTGAGATCTTGGCTGCCTCTGTGTCCTAGGGATTTTCACAGCAGGAAAGGGGGCTTTTCTTCTCTTTACAGGATTCCTGGACTGGGATGCCTAGATTATGACTTGATCTGCTCACTCCCTAAGGTGTGGGTCTGCCCATGCAGACCCTCTTCCTTAGATCCCTCCCAGGGGCACAGATCCCAACCCAGTGGGTTTTTATCCCCCTCATACCTGGTTATGTGAAAATCTTTCATACAGCTTTGATTATATAGGAGTTATGCAAGTTTCTAGTTAGTACTCCATGAATATCATTCCACATGTAGATGTGTTTTTGATGTTTTATGACGGGGTGGAGGGGGGTAAGTCAGTTCCACGTACTCCTCCATCATCATGATTCCACTGTTCCATATAAAATTTTCAATGATCTTATCCGTATCTGGCATTAAACTTCCTAGGATTTTGATAGAAATTGATTTAAATCTGTATAACAGTTTGGAGAGAACTAGTGCCTTTTTTTTGGTGAATCTTCCAATTCATGAATGTGGTATGTTTCTAGATTGATTTAAGTCTTTCATTTTTTCATACATGTTTTATAGTTTTCAGCAGAAAAGTCTAGAATTTTTTTTGTCACATATACACCTAAATATTTGGTTGTCTTGAGCAATTGTATGTGTATTGCATTTTAAATCTTGGTATCTATGTGCTTATTATTAGTTATATGGAAATACAGCTAAGTTTCAAAATCTCTCATCCTGCAACCTTTCTGAAATCATTTATTAGCTCTAAATGGTTTTATTGTTTTTAGACTCCTGCAATTTTCTATATAGACCATCATGTCAACAGCAGACAGAGATAGTTTTAATTCTTCTTTTCAGTTTGTATGCTTTTTTCACCTGCTTTTTGCCTAATTGCACTGGCTAGAACTTCAAGAACTTTGCTGAATGACAATGATATGTGTGAATATCCTTGCCATGTTCCCAACTTAGGGAAAATATTGTCTTTCATCATTAATTACAATGCTTATTGGAGGCCTAACATAGATGCTCCTTATCAAATTGGAGAAGTCCCACTCTTTTTCTGTTTTTCTGTTTTTTTCATCATGAATCACTGTTAAATTTCCTTAGATGCTTTCTTTACATTGACTGATATGATCGTGTGATTTGTCTTCTTTAGTTTGTTCATGGAGTAGGTTACATTCAGATACCAAACCAGTCATTTATGCCTGGTGTATTCCACTTCATAATATGAATTAATTTTATATGTTGCTCAGTTCCATTGCTTAATATTTTGTTAAAATTTTTTCATTTATCTCCATGAAGAATATTGAGTTGTTCTTTTCTTTTTTGTACTGTGTTTGCCTGGCTTTGGTATCAGGGTCATTCTGGCTTTATAAACTAAGTTGGAAAGTGTTCCCTTTTCTACTTTTTTCTTAAAGAGACTGTGTTGAATTGTTTATTCTTCTTTTAAGTTTGATAGACTTCTCCAGCATAGTCATCTAGTCCTGAAGAAGCTTCTGAAGTTTTCAAATTATGAATTTTATTTCTTTAATATCATAAGACCATTTAGATTATCCATTTCATACTGGAAGTTTTGGTATATATGGAGAATTATTTATACTATTTCTTTATTATCCTTTTGATGTTTGCAGAGTAACAACAGTTCCTTTTTCTTCCCAGTAGTAGTAGAACAGAAAGTTGTCTTCCCTCCCCCTCTCTTGTTTTGATCAGCCTTGCTAGAAGTTTATTTCATTTTATTGACCTCATCAAAAAACCAGTCCTTTCTTTCTCTATTATTTTCCTGTTTTCAGTTGTATTGACTTATGCTCTTCTCCTTATTATATTCTTCCTTCAGTTTACTTTATTTTGCTTCTCTTTTTCTAGTTTTTTGAGGTGAGAACTTAAGAGTACTGATTTGAGACTTTTAATGTAATAGAAGCACTTAATGCTAGAAATGTGCCTTTTGGCATTTCTTTAACATGTCCCATAAATTTCAGTTTTATTTTTACTCAGTTCAGTATATTTTAAATTTTCATTTGAGACTTCCTTTTTTTGATTTATGGATTGTTTAGAAGGGTACTTTTTAGTTTCCAGCTGTTGGAGATTTCTTGTTATATTTAGACTTTCTATATTATCAGTATCTACTTTGACTTCATAAGATCCAGAGAACTCAGTTGTTTTAAATTTGTTGACATTTGTTTTTTGACTCAGTATATGGTCTCTCTTGGTATTTATTTCACGAGCAATGGAAAAGTATATATATTCTGATGTTTTGGGTATTTGATGGTACTGTTAAATTCTTCTCTGTCTTTGCTGAATTTCTCTAGTTGTTCTACCAGTTGTTGAGAGAGGGGTGTTGATGTCTTTGAGAAACATGGGCTTGTCTAATTCTTCTTTTTGTCCTTATTTAGCTTCACTTACTTGGTAGCTCTCTTGTTCAGCACATAAAACCTCTAGGCTTAGTATGTCTTCTTGCTGTGTTTCTCTTTTATGATCATGTAATGTCCTATGTCCATGGTAATTTTCTTTTCTTTGAAGTCTACTTTATCTGACATTAATAGAGCTAGTCCTGATTTCTTCTGATTGTTTTGACAATGCCATTTCCTTCTTTAGGCGATCTTCGTGACCCAAGAATGGAACCAGGGTCTCCTGCATTGCAGGCAGATTCTTTACCAACTGAGCTATGAGGGAAGCCCCTCCTATTTATTACTCTCCTACAAATGTGTTTTAAAATTGATGTGTTTAGACCACTGACATTATTGCTGTGGAAAGGCTCACGTATGTGACTTCATTTTTTGTTTTTTCTTTTAAAATGATACATAATTGATATATGACACTGTACTAGTTTAGGTGTACACATGACTTTTATTATTATATATCATAAATGTATATGTGTAAATTATGTAAGATTAGTTTCCATCACCATACACAGTTACAGTTCTTTTTCCTGTGATGAGAACTTTTGTATTTACTTTTGTAGCAACTTTTGAATACGCAATACAGTACTGTTAAGTGTAATCACCATGATGTATATTACTTTACCAGAACATTATCTTACAACCAGAACTTTGTACCTTTTCAGCAACTTCATTTCACCTCATCCAGCCTCTGCCTCTAGTAACTACAGATCTGCTCTCTGATTCCATGGGTTTTTCTTAGACTCCATGTATAGTAAGACCATAGAGTGTTTGTATTTCTCTGACTTATTTCACTTAGCATAATGCTCCCAAAATCTTTCCATGTTATGACAAATGGCAAGATTTCCATTTTCATTTACTGGCTTAACAACATTACGTTGTGTGTGCATGCGCATACCTGTATACCTACCATGTGTTGGCTATTGCAAATAATGCTTCAGTGAATGTGAACGTGCAGATATCATTTTGAGTGTCTTTGTTTCCTTCAGAAAAAACCACCTAGAAGTGGAATTACTTGATCATATGGTAGTTCCATTTTTAATTTTTTGAGAAATTTCATACTGTTTTCCATAGTGGCTGTGCTGGTTTACACTCACACCAAAGGTTAAAGGTCCCTTTCCCCATATCCTCATAAACACGTTATTTCTTTTAAGAACAATCATTTCACAGGTGTGAAGTGCTATCCCATTGTTTTTTGATTTGCCTATCCTTAATTATGAGCATTTTTTTCATGTACCTTTTGTCAATCTTTATGTTTTCTTTGGAAAAATGTCTATTCAGATCCTCTGCCCACTTTAAACTGGATTGTTCAATTTTCTTCTGTTTAGTTGTGTGAGTTCTTTATATAGGTTTTGGATATTCACCCCTTATCAGAAATATGATTTACAAATATTTTCTCTCAGTCTATTAGTTGCATTTTTATTTTGTTGATGGTCCCAGTTATTTTGCTTTAGTCCTACTTACTTGTTTTACTTTTGATGTTAAATCCAAAATATCATTGTCAAGACTGATGTCAAGGAGCTTTCCTATGTTTTCTTCTAGGAGTTTCATGACTTCACATCTTTTATTCAAGCCTTTGATCCATCTTGAATTAATTTTTTGTATGCTGTATATAAGAGAGTGGTTCAGTAATTCCTTTGCACATGGCTGTACAGTTGTACAGTCCTAATGCCATTTATTAAAGAGTCTGTTGTATCTTCATTGAGTATTCTTGGCTCCTTTGTTGTAAGTTAGTTGACTATATTTGCATGGATTTATTTCTGGACCCTCCAGTCTATGTTATGGGTCTCTGTGTTTATTTTAATGCCTGTACCACACTCTGTTTTGATTACTACAGTAATGAGGAAGCTTGATGTTACAGCTTTGTTGTTCTTCCCCAAGACTGTTTTGGCTGTTTTGGGTCTTTTGTATTTCTGTACAAATTAAGATTGTTGGTTTGATTTCTGTGAAAAATGCCATTGAAATTTTGATGGGGATTGCATTGAATCTGTAGGTTGCTTTTGATAGTATGGAAATTTGAACAATATTCTTCCAACCCATGAACATGATTTATCTTTCCACTTACTGTGTCTTCTTCAATTTCTTTTCAATTTGGTAGTTTTCAGTGTTCAGGTCATTCACTTGATTGGCTAAATTTATTCCTAGTCTTTCTGGTGCAATTGAAAATAGGATTGTTCTCTTAATTTTTCTTTCTGATAGTTCAATATTAGTGTATAGAAATGCAACAGATTTTTGAAAATTGATTTTGTATCCTGAGTGTGTAGTAAATTTGTTTAATAGTTCTTTGTGGGGAGTCTTTAGGGTTTTCTGTATATAGTATCTGCAAATAGTGACAGCTTTTCTTCTTCCTTTCTGAGTTAAATGTTTTTTATTTCTTTTTCTTCCTTAATTGCTCTGTTAAAACAGCTAATACTCTATTGATTCAAAGTAGCAAGGGTGGGTGTCCTTGTCTTATTACTCATCTAAGAGGAAAAGTGTTAAACTTCCCACTAAGTGTTAAGTATGATATGTTATGGGTTTGTCATATTTGGAATCAATAGAAAAAAAAATGAGGTGGAAGTGAATAAGTGAGCTAGAAACTCCAGAAACTGGTCATAGAGGGAACCTGCCTCAAAATAATAGAGTCCATATGTGACAAATCCACAGTAACATCATTCTCAATATTGAAAAACTAAAAGCATTTCCTCTAAGAGATCAGGAACAAGATAAGGAAGTCCATGCTTGCCCCTTTGATTCAACATAGTTTTGTAAGTCCTAGTCATGGCAATCAGAGAAAAAAAAGAATCCAAATGGGAAGAGAAGAAGTAAAATTGTCACTGTTTGTAGCTGAAATGATACTGTATATAGAAAACCCTAAAGATGTTACCAGAAAACTACTAGAGCTTATCAGTGAGCTGGGTAAAGTTGCAGGTTACAAAATTAACACACAGAAATTTATTGCATTTCTTTACACTAGCAATGAAAGATTCGGAAGAGAAATTAAGGTAATAATCCCATTTGCCAACACATCAAAAAAGAATAAAATCCCTAGGAATAAAACTACCTAGGGAGACAAAAGAACTGTACTGTGAAAAACTATAAGACACTGATGAAAGAAATCAAAGATGATACAGATAAACCATGTTCTTAGATTAAAAGAATCAATATTGCCAAAATGATTATACTACCCAAGGCAATCTAAAGATTCAGTGCAATTGCTATCAAATTACCAATGGCATTTTTCACAGAACTAGGACAAAAAATCTTGAAATTCATATGGATACAGAAAAGACCCAAATAGCCAAAAAAAATCCTGAGAAAGAAACACAGAGCTGGAGGAATCAGGCTTCCTGGCACCAAAGCTATGGTCATCGAAAGAGTATGGTACTAGCACAAAAATATGTAATAGATCAGTGGAACAGGAGAGAAAGCCCAGAAATAAACCTATGAACCTGTGGTCAACTAGTGTACAACAGAGAAGACTATACAATGGAGGAAAGATAGTTTCTACAACAAACAGTGCTGGGAAAACTGGGCAGCTAAATGTAAAAGGATGAAATGAGGATTTTGTGTACGCACCATACACAAAAAAAACTCAAAATGGATCAAAGACCTAAATGTAGGGACAGAAACTATACAACTCTTAGAGGAAAACATAGAACACTGTTTGACTAAATTGCTGCAATATCTTTTTGAATCCACCTCCTAGACCAATGAAAATAAAAACAAAGATGTGATTAAACTTAAGAGCTTTGCACAGCAAAGGAAACCATCAATAAAATGCAGAGACAACTCACAGCATAGGAGAAAATATTTGCAAATGAAGTGACCAACAAGGGATTAATCTCCAAAATATACAAATAGCTCATGCAGCTAGCTGTATGTCAAAAAAGGGGGGAAAAAAAACCCAATAAAAAAATGGGCAAAAGATCTAAATAGACATTTTCCCAAAGAAATGGCCAAAAAGTACATGAAAATATGCTCAACATCACTAATAGAGAAGTGCAAATCTGAATTGCAATGAGGTATCTTCACCTCATGCTGGTTAGAATGGCCATCATGAAAAAGTCTAGAAACAAATGCTGAAGAGGGTGTGTAGAAAACTGAACCCACCTACACTGTTAGTGGAAATGTAAATTGGTACAACCACTATGGAGGTTCCCTAAAAAAAACTAAACAATAGAACTACTATATGATCCAAGAATCCCATTCCTGGGCATACATATATCCAGAGAAAACTATAATTTGAAAAGATACATGCACCCCAGTTTTCACTGAAGCACTGTTTACAACAGCCAAGACATGAATCCACTCTAAATGTCCATAGGCAGAGGAAGGGGTAAGGAAGAATTAGTAAAAATATCAATGTAATACTTCTCAGCTATAAAAAATAATGAAATAACGTCATTTGCAGGAACATAGATGGATCTATAAATTATTCTAGAAGTAAAGTGAAGTCAGATAGAGATAGACAAATATGATATTATCACTCATATGTAGAATTTAAACAAATGATATAAATGAACTGATTAAAAAAAAAAAAGAAAACCACACACTCATACAGATTTCAAAAACAAACTTACGGCTATCAAAGGAAAAAGTTGCGGGGAGGGATAAACTAGGATCTTGGGAAACAGATAACCAGGATCTACTGTATAGCATGTGGAACTGTACTTAATATTCTATAATAACCTATATGGGAAAAGAATCTGAAAAAACAGAATATATGTGTAACTGAACCATTTTGCTGTATACCTGAAATTAACACAATATTGTAAGTACACTAATATCCAATAAAATTCAAGATTTACTTGAAAGATAAGACAATATTAAGTAGGGTGGAAGAGTTTGCAGCACACCAGAATTCCATCTGAGAAGAAATAAAAATCTGGATAAAATTTTAATTTTATCTTTTTCACTTGCCACAAATTGTATCATATACAATATATATCACGTTATTATATGTGTCTTTGTGTATGTATGTACACACACACACACACATAGGTATAGAGGAAAGTCAGAGGTAGGCTGAATTTTACTAAAATTACAACCCAGCATCAATTTAGCACATTTACTGATGGGATTAAAGTTGTCATCTCTCATTCTTCTTGCCCAGCACAGGAAAAGGAAAATCTTCTCTGGAGGAATATAACACCATTGATACATGTATAATTTTTTTAATTCAATAATTAGAATTCAGTAAAAATAACTGGCAATGCTAAGAGATAATATCATACCAATGGAAAACAAGAGAATAGGTAGAGGATAAAAACCAGTTTACAGGATATCCAGGTATAGGCCATTAGTAGACAGGACCACTACAATTTGGTTATTAGTTTTGTTTTATTGTTGTTGGTTTGTAGTCTCCCTTAAGTAACTTCAGGAGCCACTCTTTTCTTTCTTTCTCAATGGTGCTTCTGTTCCACATATCTGCTCCAGTCTCCTTTTTAAAAAGAAAGCAGTGCATATAAGACAAATACACAAAAATTTATTTATGAAAGCATACAGAAAATGAAACCCAAAATATACTACTTATAATGGCATAAATATCCTAAATATTTAGAAATTAAGAATTTCTGCATTGAAAATTATCAAATATTCATAAAAAGTAAAGACCTGAATAAATGGAAAGATATATGGAAGATTCAATGTTCTACAGATATCAGCTCCTTTTAAATTGATTTTACAGATTGAATGCAGACCCAATTAAAGTCCTAACAGAGCTTTCTGTGTTGATAGTTGTTTGTAAAATGGAAATGAAAGTGCATAGGGCCAAGAACAGTCAGGCAATTCTGAACAAAAACAAACGGAAAAGACTCACATAACTAGAAACCCAGACCTTTTATAACTCTATAGTAGTTGAAACAAGGATGATAGATACAGTGCAATTACCTGATTTAAAACAAAGGTGACACTGAAGAGCAGTAGAGAAAGGTTAATCTTTTAAGTAATTGGTGCTGGTTCTTGTGGATATCCATGTGGTTAAAACACATTTTTAAAACCCTTCCCCACAGTGTATACAAAAATAAATTTTATATGGATTATAGATTGAAGTATAAAAGGTAAGACAAAGATCTTAAAACATAATATATCTCTGCAATACCTTGGAGTATTACAAACATTTTTAAACAGGGCACAAAATCTAATCAACATAATGAGAAAAAATGAGAAACTGCAGTACATTACTACTAAAAACTTCTCATCAAAATATAATATTAGAAAAGCAAAAAAGGGAACGCGAGTAGTAGAAAATATTTGCAGTTAAATATCAGGATTATATAAAGAGCTGAAAAAACATGAGAAAAAGAACTGTACAAAACATACTCAAACTGCCAAAAACATATAACTAGATGCTCAGTTTCAGAAGTCATCAAAGAAATACAAACTACATCTATAATAGCAGTATACACCCTTCAGATTGAGTTAAGATGATGGCGAGGGCTAACAACTGTTGGCAAAGATGAGACTAAACTGTAGTTCTCATGTACTGATGACAAAAATATAAATTGTTTTAGCTACTATGAAGAAATCTTTAGAGGTATCTATTGAAGTTGAATATATATAGAAATGGATGGGTATATTCACAATGGATATTTAGAAGACTATTTATAAGAGCCCCAAACTGGAAACAACTGAAATACCCATCATTGACAAAATGAATAAATACATTGTGTTATATATTGCTATATACAATGGAATAATATACATAATATGGGTGCATTTCACAAAAGTAATCTTAAGTGAAATAAATCAGACCCCAGCCCTGCCCAAAAAGACCCTACTAGTCAACATCCATTACTGAAGTACGTACATTTATGAGTGAACCTATTAATATTTCTAGAGAAGGACAGACAATTTTCATACAAGATCAGTTAAAACTGACTTGTAGTATTAGAAGTCAGAAATGTTTATCCTTTGGAGGTTTGAGAAGGTGGGGCAAGGGAGACTTGTTAGGGTGTTGTGAAGTTCAGTTTTATTATCTGGCTGTTATATGGGTATGTTTAGTGAGTTGAACACTTACAGTATATACATTTCTCCAAGTATATGTCGTACTTTACCATTTACTAATGTACACAGTTGTTTTCCTATGACAGAAAAAAATTCAGCCCTTTAAAAGCAAGCTTTGTGATCTAACCATGTTCTTTGTTGAAATCCCATGCTTTGGGACAGAATTCGTAATGAAAGCTAAACAATTGCAAAGGCTTCATACAAAAAGGAAAAGTAGGTAATGGAATTGTTATCATTGAACTTTTGGTGGACAAATAGATATATAAACTCTAAACAAACAGATATGTCTGCCGGTAGGCACTCCTAATTTTAAAGGAAACAAGAGATTCCTCCCCAACCCGAATTGGCAAGGCACATTACCCTAATTCACTTTCCTCTGAGTAAAAGACTTTCCTCAACATTTAAGCAGTTGAACTCAATTCTTTTTAATAGATAACAGGGTTTAAAAAAAAAAAAGACTATACTACACTCTACAAATCTTTAAGTACTATTTATTTAGGCCCTTTTAAAAGGTACTGTTTTTCTGACTTCTTGCAGTTCCTGACCTGAGTCATCTCTGTGATATGTCATACCCTGTCACATCTAGTTACCTTACACTGAATAAAGAGAAGGTTATAAACAGCATGCATACCACCTGACATAAAACATTTGCCAGCTATTTCTTCTGCTTAAATGAATACATCACAAATATCTAGACTATTAGCTTGAAAGACTATATATTTTCTAAAAAAATAATGAAACAGCCATCTTTACTTATTATAGTACATATATTTATGAATACACCTAATTCTGATAAGGAATGAGTTTTACTAAAACATGCTTCTCTTACACATTTTGTCTTCACTTTTCACCGTGCAATATATATGTATATGCACAAACTTGTTTTACTTCCTTCTTAGAGGCAATCTTACCAGGAATACAGTAACTAACTAATTGTGGAATTTAGCCAGAAAATAAAAAAGAAGCAATTGAATTTTAACAGAAAATTTGCCCCAGAAGCATTTATCGTACTCAGGTTAACATACCATTTGTTATGAAAAAGTGTTAAGAAGATCTAAATACTTGTCTTTCTGATTATTAAGGCAACGTGAAATGAGAAGTCCATAAGAAAAAAGATTTTTTTGACTTAAGAAATCACTCCTCACCTACACTTCATGGCCTCTGTTAATGTAAATTATTTAGCTACACTTTAAGCAAATTTACTATAACAATGCTTAGTCTTCTATCTCATATTTTGTTGTTATAAATACAACTTTAAATCAAAACACTCAACAGACAAGTCAGTTTCCTTTAACTTTGGAGAAATTGCTGATGTTTACCACTGAATAGGTGAAGGAACTGTTTAGAGCTCAAAGTCTAAGGTAGAGAAATTCGGTTCCATAGTAGTACTATAATCTGCCAGCTCACTGCTCAAGGTTATTCTAAAGATTGTAGGACACACCGATCAAAGCTACTCTCCTGCATTATGCTGTGAAAATGGTGTATAAGTACTCACTTTTGGCATTGTTAGGATAATTCAGTAAACAAAGGTGACAAAGTAAACCTCAGGATAATTTGGTAAACAAAGATGACAAAGTAATCCTATCTTTTTTTTTTTTTAATGACAACCTCCCACCCCACAAAAGACAAAACAACTCAAAATATAAGTAACATTAGGCAGTAAGAAATACATGGGAAATTACAGTGAACTAGCAATTCAGAAGCAGAATGACAGAGTCGTTCAGAGTCTTAAGATTTGGAGTCAAACAGGAATGGTTTTAAATTCTGCTTCTGTCACTTGAGTCTCTGTCCTTACTTATAAATGGGAAAACTAATATTTAACTCTTAACGGTTGTTTAGTTGTTACAAATACGAAACATGATGGTAATTGCCAAGCATAGCACTATGCTGGGCAAGTAACGTGTGTTAGTCTATAGTAATTTTTGTTTTTGATGAAGATTGGAACCATTCTCCTACTTTGATAATAGTTCATTTCTGGACTCAGCAGAGTAGAGAAGAATACTTGTTTTCAGAAAGGACTTATATGTAATAATCTTTGTGCATCATACTTTCTTCATCTGTAAAATAGATATAAGATTTCTGTGACCATTAAATGAGATAATGCAGTGTTCAGCATATTCACCAGCTAAAAGTATGCACTTTATAAACAGTGGCTGAACTCTAGCTGTTGCATTGATCACTATGTAATATGTACGCAAGGCACTCAGCCTCTCTGAATTTCTTTCAAAAAATTGACAAAACATCTATCTTGTGTATCTTTTAGGGTTGCTAAGATAATAAAATGATGCAGGTAAGCACTCAGAAAACCAGAAGGTGCATAAAAATGGATGGTGTTATTATGGTTCTGATGGCAGTTTAGATGTTAAGTACAATAAAAATGGGATTTAAAAATCCTTTTCATATAATCAAGAAAGCTGTACTTGTTTCACAGACAGTACACAAGTGATGACTGTTACAAAAGGACTTTTTCTGTATTGAGATTAGTTTATTGTAGTCTGGATCAGAAAAGTTACTTAAGGTGAACATTTTTTCTTGTTCATCTCTCAGGAGTGAGATATTTAATACTTGAATTTATATACACTCTAGTATAGAATATGTGACAAATTGATTGTTGAACATTTTTGTTACACAGAAAGGCCTTCTTTGACCTCAGGAATTCACTAAGAGGAACAATACATTATTATAAGATTAATTATAACTAATCTTGTAAAGTCCTTTAAAGAAATTCTATAAATGCTTAGCATTTTTAGCTACTAACATCTAACAAGGTTAAGCTCGTCTTCAAAATGAGCTACTGCTTGATGAGTTGGTTTTAAAATAACCTGACATGCCACAAATGGCAGCTGCTCTATCATGTGAGTGATTTAATGATTATAGCAATCATGAGAATGTCTGTGATTAAATAGTTGAATTACTAACTGCTTATTCCTCTAAGATTATTGTTGTCTCAGAAAACTAAAGCACTGAAGAGCTAAATAAGTCATTTTATTCCATACATCACACTGGCACAGTGTTAAGGCTCAAGGGTCTGCAAGACTTTTGAGGTGCTGATGCTTTATACTTTATAGTTGCACTGTCCAGTATGGGAACTAGTACTATGGGTGGCTACTGAACTCTTGAAACATGGCTAGTATGACCGAGGAATGAATTTTTAAATTTCATCTATTTAAAAATTTTAAATTGAAAACTGATTCTCAGTAATTGTAAAAACTTTTAAAGAATGTAGGGACCAACTTGGGTACCTGAAATTACTTCTTCAACTGAAAACTATGAACTCTAAATACAGATAAAGTATTTCTGATGAAATTTAACATGTAATTTAAGATATACTTTTAACATGTAGAAAATTTAAGGTTAATAAGTATGTGGCTTGCATTATATTTCTGTTGAACAACATTGCTATATAGGTTCAAAGACAAGCAATAAATTACCTATCATATGGACCTTACTCTCTCTCATATCCATCTGGAGAAGGATTCATGAAAGTCAAAAATTCAGTTCTGGGAGTTGTACAAGTAGGAACAGTTACAGGTCTTGTCTTTGATATATGGACACTTGGCTATCAGGAACCATAACCTGGGATTACCTCAGTCATGTGCTATTAAATGACTAACAACCAGCTCTTCAAAAACCAAACCCATCAAAAGCCCCCAAACCAACCATTTTTCCTGATTTCTGTGGTATAACATATTTCTACGATAGCCAGTTTTGAGTTACTAACATCATGTCCTTGAACTTGGAACTGGGAGGAGATAGCCTTAATTGGCACTTGCAAGGCCACTGGAGTTAGTCACAGTGAGTGAAAGTTGCTCAGTCGTGTCTGACTCTTTAGAACCCCATGGACTATACAGTCCATGGAATTCTCCAGGCCAGAAAACTGTTTTGGGTACCTTTTCCCTTTTCCAGGGGATCTTCCCAATCTAGGGATCAAACCCAAGTCTCCTGCATCACAGGCGGATTCTTTACCAGCTGAGTCACAAGGGAAGCGTTATAGTCATAGTGCATCACTGGAATGCTTTACAAGTTCCTGACATCTGTGTTTCTTGAGAGGTGTGTATTCTGTGGTGGAGGTTGAAGTAGATCAGCTTGAAATGGAATGCTACACCACAGCAAATTGTAGGATGATTAGACCTGGGCACGAGGGGCATTTTATTTTCTTTATGTCACTAGAAAAACCCTGATTCTTCTCTTACTCCCCTTGAGAATATAGATTTATGGTTATATGAAGCCATTTTGTAAGCTATAAAGATAGTTTAAAATAGCTAAAGATACTACCTCATTTTGATAAGGAAGATGCATGATTTTAACTCAAACTTTATATACCAATAATATAACAAATATTTTTTGTGTGCAAAGAGACATCTTGGGGACATGGTAAAATTATAGGAAGAATTGATATAAATTCTGAATGGAGAACTTAATACATGTAAAATATCTGTAATAAGCCCAAATTCAGCTCTGAGTTCAATAATTTTATGACTTTTGTTGGCAAATATATGTGAAATCATTCTATTTACTTAGAAATTATTCTTTCTACATTAGCTCCTTTGCTTGGACACCTTGATATTACATCTTATGTAATCTTACGCTCAAATAAATTTCAGCATAAAGTAAGTCTTTTAAAGGCAGTATGTAAGAGGATTTAATTCAAAAGCATTTTTGAATAAAGTAGTTCACCCTCTAAGAGAATATTCAAATTTATTTGTACCACTAGGTGTGCTGTGCTTAGTTACTCAGTCATGTCCAACTCTTTGCAACCCCATGGAGTGTAGCCTGCCAGGCTACTCTGTCCACGGGGATTCTCCAGGCAAGAATACTGGAATGGATTGCCATGCCCTCCTCCAGGGGATCTTCCCAACCCAGGAGTCGAACCCAGGTCTCATGCATTGCAGGAGGATTCTTTACCATCTATGCACAAATGACTTTTTCCCCCTCACAGTTGCATATTTGTATATAGCATTTTAATTTGGGTTCTGTTTAATTATATGTACTCATATGCATAGAATTTTAGTGCTGAAAAGACTCATCTAGTTATCTCTTATTTTATAGATGAGCAAACTGAGATCCCCAAAAGTGACTTGTCACACGGTTAGTCTTGACCAGTTTAGCCAAACTACCACGGTAGTATTCTTAAAGTTTGTAGCATAAAAACTGCCTGAATCTGTTTGTCTACAATTGGGGACTGTTGATACAAGGTATTTTTCCTGTACTCTATACTAGCAAAGTTAGCACCTATTCTTTTTGCTGTTAACTTCATGGTTTAATTAGTTACTTTTACTATAACATATTAATCCTCAGGCAAAATTCTTCATTATTTACTTGCAAAAATTTATTTGGCAACGATTCTATCCTGGATCAACACAGTTAACTAGTCTAATTAATAAGTAAGTCAGAGAAGGTTTGAGACGTTGAAAAGGAGAAAAAGTTGGGTTAAAGCCCAAATTGTTTAATGTTTGCACCTAAGATTATTGTTATCTTTTGCTAAGTTACTGTCCATTTATGAGTAGGAGAATTCTGAAAAGAAGACATCTTGTTTTATAGTATTGTGATCTAGTATATTAGAATTCAAAAATATGTTAAATATTTAAAATAGGTATAACTTGAAAATCCACATCTAACAGGAAAAATCTATATATAAGGGCAATTAAAAGTTGGTATTAATATGTCACACTCTATGATTGACAACATTATGTCACCATGAAAAATAAAGATTGGATAATCATGCTTTCTTAGGAATTTTACTGAAAACTTTTATGTCTCTTTTAAGTTACACATGTAATACAGTCTTGTATAGATCTCTGTAGCTAAGCAAAGAAGATAGTCTTTGATGTGCTTATAATTGTGATGGGTTTAGGGCTGCCTTTTTAGGCAAAGATGCCTAGAGGTAGGAAGGTATAGATGAAAACTGACATCATGACACAATAAACAAACAACAGGTAAAGTGGAGCCAAAAGTGGATTGGCCTGAATGTATCACCTTAATCAAACAAGTAATATAGCCTCAATACATAGGTAAAAAGTTAACCACAATTTCAAATTGTTTGTAGAAAGAAAAACTTTTGTAGCTTAATTTTATAATGACTTTATATTAATGATGAGATTTTTAAGTATAAAAGAATCTTTCATGTTTTATCATCTGTAATTTTATACACTTTTACAATGGTACCATGATTTTATAGTAGAACCAGTAAGGCATTTAGGAAGAAGATAACATTAAAAATGAGGCTTTTGAATGTTTTTTAATGACATGGGAATGTAGGCACAACATACCACTGGGTAACAAAAAGGAAGATAAATAAATGAGTTTTGTTAAACATATGCATAAGAAAAAAAATAAGTTGACTAGTATTATCAGTTATCTCTGGGTGTAATAAAATCAGTAATTTTTTTTAGTCATCCCATGTGGCATGCTGGACCTTAGTTGCCCAACCAGGGACCAAACCTGTGCCCTCTGCAGGAAAGCATGGAGTCTTAACCCCTGCACTGCCAGGGAAGTCCTCGATATTCTCTAAAATTCAAAATTATGCACAAATAACCTTTCATATCAGAATTTAAAAATATATTTTAAAAGGAAATGGCAAAGCTTCAGCTTTGGAAATTATAATGCTTCAGCCATTTATAGTATAGTATCTGAAAGATCATATATGATGAGTGTATTTTGGAAATATAATACATTTGGAAGAATTTCTAAAATATATAGACAGCCATATTATGTGCAGCTGGGAATAATTTTTGAAATAGGTTTTTAAATCATTTTATTTCTGTGCATATGAGGATCATATAAAAGAAGTTCTCCCATCTTGCTTTTCTTCTTCTAAATACTGTTCTTTAAAACTCAGTGTAACAGATGAACAGGTAGCTTTCCCTCGAGTGGTGACTGCTTTTAGCTGTGTTTCTTTTTGCTGCATATATGGTCATCTCAATTAACATAGTTTCCAGATTTTCTTACAGTTAGGTGTAGCTTTGTGACCAGGATTTCTCCAATGGGATATGTGTTGAAGTGGTGGTGTGTAACAACTCCTGGGGTTGTACCCTAAAAAAGAGAAGAATGTGCCTGCCTTCTTTTTTCTCCTTGTAGGCAGGACTGAAAATCTTAAACATAGACAAAATACCCTAGATATAACAAAGCAATATGATAGCAAGAGCCTAGTAATCTGATACCTGCCTGCCTTACCAGTTCTGACCAACTCCTAAGATTGTTACATGAGAAAATAAAACTCTTTCTTAAATTATTGTGGTCTCTTGTGGAGCAGCCTGGAGTGTTATAAACTTAACATTGTAGCACCATTATACTACCACTTGGGCACTAACAATGAAGCTCATGTTACCCTGGCCACTTTGATTCAATATTATTGGAGGTCCTAGCTACAGAAATTAGGCAAGAAAAAGAAGTAAAAGGCATTCAATTCAGAAAAGAAGTAAAACAGTCTTATTTTGCAGATGACATATGTAGAAAACTAAAAAACAGTGAAAACAGTGATCTATCTAGATCTGACAGACAGAGTGCCTGATGAACTGTGGACAGAGGTTTGTGACATTGTACAGGAGACAGGGATCAAGACCATCCCCATGGAAAAGAAATGCAAAAAGGCAAAATGGTTGTCTGAGGAGGCCTTACAAATAGCTGTTGAAGAGAAGCGAAAAGCAAAGAAGTAAAGGGAAGATATCCCCATTTGAATTCAGAGTTCCAAAGAATAGCCAGGAGAGATAAGAAAGCCTTCCTCAGCAATCAATGCAAAGAAATAGAGGAAAACAACAGAATGGGAAAGACTAGAGATCTCTTCAAGAAAATTAGAGCTATCAAGGGAACATTTCACACAAAGATGGGTTCGATAAAGGACAGAAATGGTAGGGACCTAAGAGAAGCAGAAGATATTAAGAAGAGGTGGCAAGAATACACAGAAGAACTGTACAAAAAAGATCTTGACAAACCAGATAACCACGATGGTGTGATCACTCACCTAGAGCCAGACATCCTGGAATGTGAAGTCAAGTGGGCCTTAGGAAGCATCACTATGAACAAAGCTAGTGGATGTGATGGAATTCAGTTGAGCTATTTCAAATCCTGAAAGATGATGCTGTGAACATGCTGCACTCAATATGCCAGCAAATTTGGAAAACTCAGCAGTGGCCACAGGACTGGAAAAGATCAGTTTTCATTCCAATCCCTAAGAAAGGCAATGCCAAAGAATGCTCAAACTACTGCCCAGTTGCACTCATCTCACACAGTAGTTAAGTAATGCTCAACATTCTCCAAGCCAGGCTTCAGCAATACGTGAACAATGAACTTCCAGATGTTCAAGCTGGTTTTAGAAAAGGCAGAGGAACCAGAGATCAAATTGCCAACATCCGCTGGATCATCAAAAAAGCGAGAGAGTTCCAGAAAAACATCTATTTCTGCTTTATTGACTATGCCAAAGCCTTTGACTGTGTGGATCACAATAAACTGTGGAAAATTGTGAAAGAGATGGGAATACCAGACTACCTGACCTGCCTCTTGAGGAACCTATATGCAGGTCAGGAAGCAACAGTTAGAACTGGACATGGAACAACAGACTGGTTCCAAATAGGAAAGGGAGTACGTCAAGGCTGTATATTGTCACCCTGCTTATTTAACTTATATGCAGTGTACATGAGAAACGCTGGGCTGGAAGAAGCACAAGCTGGAATCAAGATTTCCAGGAGAAATATCAATAACCTCAGATATGCAGATGACACCACTCTTATGGCAGAAAGTGAGGAGGAACTAAAAAGCCTCTTGATCAAAGTGAAAGAGGAGAGTGAAACAGTTGGCTTATAGCTCAACATTGAGAAAAGTAAGATCACGGCATCTGGTCCCATCACTTCATGGGAAATAGATGGAGAGACAGTGTCAGACTTTATTTTTTGGGGCTCCAAAATCACTGCAGATGGTGACTGCAGCCATGAAATTAAAAGATGCTTACTCCTTGGAAGGAAAGTTATGACCAACCTAGATAGCATATTAAAAAGCAGAGACACTACTTTGCCAACAAAGTTCCGTCTAGTCAAGGCTATGGTTTTTCCAGTGGTCATGTATGGATGTGAAAGTTGGACTGTGAAGAAAGCTGAGTGCCGAAGAATTGATGCTTTTGAACTGTGGTGTTGGAGAAGACTCTTGAGAGTCCCTCGGACTGCAAGGAGATCCAACCAGTCCATCCTAAAGGAGATCAGTCCTGGGTGTTTATTGGAAAGACTGATGCTGAAGCTGAAACTCCAGTACTTTGGCCACCTCATGGGAAGAGTTGACTCATTGGAAAAGACCGTGATGCTGGGAAAGATTGGGTGCAGGAGGAGAAGGGGACGACAGAGAATGAGATGGTTGGATGGACATGAGTTTGAGTAAACTCTGGGAGTTGGTGATGGACAGGGAGGCCTGGCATGATGCGATTCATGGGGTTGCAAAGAGTCAGACACGACTGAGCGACTGAACTGAACTGAAAAGAAAGTGAAAGTGAAGTGGATCATTCGTATCCGACTCTTAGTGACCCCATGGACTGTAGCCTACCATGCTCCTCCATCCATGGGATTTTCCAGGCAAGAGGACTGGAGTGGGTTGCCATTTCCTTCTCCAGAGGATCTTCCCGAGCTAGGGATCAAACCTGGGTCTCCACATTGTAGGCAGATGCTTTACCATCTAAGCCACCAGGGAAGTCCAAAACTAAAGATGCCACCAAAAAAATTTTTGGAATAAAAGAATGCAGTAAAGTTAGAGAATACAAAATCAGTACACAAAAACCAGCTGAGTTTCTATATACTAGTAATAAATTATGATAGAGAAATTAAGAAAGCAATCTCATTTATCATTGCATAAAAGGAGAATAAATTTAACCACAGAAATGAAAGATCTATACATTGAAAACAATAAGTCTGAAAGAAATTGAAAATGACAGAACTAGAAAGATAGACCATATTCATGAATCAGAAGAACTAAACTTAAAATGATGATACTACCTATCTATAGATTCAGTGCAACCCCAATAAAAAATTGTAGTGGTATCTTTCACTGAAATAGGAAAAACAATCCTTAAATATGTATGGAACCACAAAAATCCTTGAACAGACAAATCCAGATAAAGAACAAAGCTGGAGAAAACATACTTCCTGATTTCAAACTATACTATTAAGCTGTAATAATCAAAACAGTACAGTTCTGGGATAAAAACAGATGTATAGATCAATGGAACAGAACAGATAGAAATAAATGCAAACATATGTATCAACTAATATTTGACAAGGAAGTTAACACTCAGTGGGGACAGGATAGTCTCTTCAATAAATGGTAGTGGGAAAATGATAAATACATGCAGAAGAGTGAAATTGACCCATATCTTATATCATTCACAAAAAGTGACTCAAATGAATTAAAAACTAAATAACTGAAACCATAAAGTTCCTAGAAGGAAACATAGGGAAAAGCTCCATGACCTTGCTCTTGGCAATTTTTTTTTTTGGAAGCATCAGCAAAAGCAAGTGACAATGACAAAAATAAGTGGGACTATATCAAAATTTAAAAGCTTCTATGTGGCAAAAGAAACAGTTTAAAATAGTGAAACTGAAAACTGAAAATAGTGGCACAAGACCTGAATAGACATTTTTCTGAAACAAACATACAGATGGCCAACATGTTCATGAAAAGGTGTTCAATACCACTTTTAACCAGGGAATATGGAAATCAAACCCACAGTGAGTTATCATTTCTCACCTTTTAGAATGGTTGTCATCAAAAAGAACAGAGATAATGTTGATAATGTTGTGATGATAGTGTTGATAATGACATAAGAAAAAGGAACCCTTGTGCACTGTTGGTGAGAAGGGATGCTGGTACAGCCACTATTGTATTTTTTTTGGAAGTTAACAAATTAACAATAGAATTTATAATCCTAATCCAGAAATTCCTCATTTGGATATACAAAGGCAATTACAGAAATACTGAAAAGATATCTGCACTCCCATGCTTACTGCAGTGTTATTCACATAAACCAAGACATGGAAACAACTTAAATGTCCCTCAGTGGATGACCTGGTAAAGAAGAGGTTGTGTGTTTGTTTAAATTACACACAATGGAATATTATTCAGCCATGAGAAAAAGGAAATCCTGCTATTTGTACCCACTTGGATGGCTCATGAAAGCATTATAAGTGAGAAAGAGCAAGTCCATATCACTTACATGTGGATCTTCAGCTCATCTTGTAGAAACAAAATTACTGATGGTTCCTAGGGAGTGAGGGGTAGTGGGATTAGGGAGATGTTGGTCAAAAGGTGCACATTTCCAGTTATGAGATGAATAAGTTCTGGGGATGTAATGTACAGCATTGTGATTATAGTTAATAGTGCTGTACTGGTTTATTAAAAATCACTAAGAGTAGAAAAAAAAATAAAAATCACTAAGAGTAGAGTTTAAATATTCCTCACAACAAAAACAAAATGGTAACTATGTGATGTGATGGAGGTGTGTTTTTTTTTTTCTCCTTTTCTTGTTTTAATTTTGTATTATAACTCTTCATGCATTCACATATTCATTCATTCAACAAATACTTACTGAGTTACTTATTGTGGGAAGGTCTACACCATGTGCTATGAATTCAATTTAGTCTGTATTTATTAAGTCCAACATCTGGACTTCCTTAGAGTCAGTTTCTTTTTATTTATTTATTTATTATTGTTTATAGGTCATACTTTGTTTCATTAAATATCATGTTAAGTGAGGGGGGAGGGGAGAATCAAGATGGCAGAGGAATAGGATGTGGAGCTCATCATCTCCCACAAATACATTAAAAATACATCTACAAGTAGAGCTGTTTGCACAGAACATCTACTGAATGCTAGCAAAAGATGTCAGACTTCTGAAAGGGCAAGAAAATCTCCATGTAACCGGGTAGGACAAAAGAAAAAGAGAAAGGAATCAGGATAGGACCTGTGCAGGGATGGGACTGTGAAAGAGGAAAGATTCCTGCACCCTGAGAATTCCCCTCACTGGTGGGGAGATCAGCCAGGGTGGAGTAGCTTTGAGAGTGCAGCAACCAGTCTGCCGTAGGCGAAACAGAGAGTGACAGGCACAGACAGTACTGATGCCCTGTGTTCTCCTGTCTCAGATGCTAGGCCATCAGCATGGGTGAGGGCCTGGTGCTGAAGCTCAGGCTTCAGCGGTCAGACCTGGGATTAGATTGGCTGTGCAGACATAGGCTGAAGAGGCTGGAGTGTGGCAATATAGGGTAAACTCAGAAAAGCTGGGACTCACCAGAGAGGCAAGGAGCCATTATTTGGGAGCATGTTAAGAAAGGGATGGGAGCGCCATAGAAGCCTCTTTCTCTGCATGCACTCTCAGGCAACAGGACACCTTCTTCATGAGTTCCAGGGATGGTGTGAGCTGCCATTTCCATCCTGGCTTCCACAAAAGGGCACGGGCCACCAACCCCACTAAGTCCTGCATCCAAGGGCCAATCACTGCCCCTGATGTCCCAGAAGTGCACAGACCCTTGTTGTCACTACAAGACCTACAAGAAGTCACTAACCACTGTCTCGAGAGTGCACAGGTCACTGCTGCCACTATAAGACCTGCAGTAAGATGATCATTGCTGCCCCCATTGTCCTAGGCTCATCCCTCATGAAAACACCAAAATCACAACCAACTGGTAAACATCCATTGACAAAGGACATTGGAACCTACCAAAAAAGATATTTTACATCCAAAGACAAAGATGCCACAACTAGAAAATAGGAGGAGCACTTCAGTCAAATCCCATTTCTACCAGGTAGACGATCCATAAACTGGAAAACAATTATATTCCAGAGGTTCACCCATGGGAGTGAGAGTTATGAACCCCATATTAGGCACCCCAGCCTGAGGATCTGGCATGGTGAGGAGGATCCCCTAGAGCATGTGGCCTTGAAGACCGGTGGGGCGTGAGTGCAGGACTGGGGGAAACAGAGTTCACTCTTGAAAGGTGCGCCCAAGGTTTCATGTGCACTGGGAACCAGCACAAACCAGTGACTCCATAGGAGCCAAGGTTAAACCTACCTGCAGGTTTTAGCGAGTATCCTGGGGAAGTGCGGATCAGCTGTGGCTCACTGTGGGGGCAAGAACACTGGTGGCAGAGGCCCCAGGGAATACTGATTGTCATAAGGCCGCCATTTTGGCAGCAAAACCTGGCTGCAGCCAACAGTGTGCACACTCCAGTGTTGGGATGCCTCAGGCCAACCACCAACAGGGTGGCACAGAGCCCCACCCATCAGCAGATGGGTTGCCTAAAGTTGTACTGAGCTCACAGCCACCTATAAACACACCACTTGACATGACCACCAGAGGGAGGAGATCCAGCTCCACCCACCAGAGGGCAGGCACTTGTCCTTCCCAATAGGAAGCCTGCACAAGCCCCTGGACCAACCTCAACCACCAAGCAGCAGACACCAGAAGCAATAGGAATTATGACCCTGTGGAAAGGACATGACAAACACAGAAAGTCAGATAAAATTAGATGGTAGAGAGTGTATGGCCAGCAAAGGACAAGATAAAAACCTAGAAGAACAACTAATAGGCAGTCTACCTGAAAAAGAACTGAGTAATGAAAGTAAACATGATGTAAGATTTGGAAAAAAAATGGAGGCACAAACCAAGAAGATACAAGATAGGTTTAATGAAGAGCTGAAAGACTTAGAAATGAACAATAACTGAAATGAAAAATTAAGAGGGACTCAATAGCAGAATAAATGAGGCAGAAGAACAAATAAGTGAGCTGGAAGACAGAGTGGTGGAAATCACTTCAGAACAGAGTAAAGAAAAAGGAATGAAAAGAAATGAGGACAGTCTCAGAGACTCATGGGATAATATTAAATGCACCAACATTTGCATTATAAGGGTTCCAGAAGGAGAAGAGAGAGAGGACCTGTGGAAATATTTGATAGTTATAGCCAAAAACTTCCCTAACATGGGAAAGGAAACACTCACTCCAGTCCAGGAAGTGTAGAGAGTCTCAGGCTGGATAACCCAAGGAGGATATTAATTAAACAAAGGCCAGGACACATTAATTAAACAAGGAAAAGACAATCAGAATATATTAAATGCAATGAAATAAAAGCAACAAATAACATACACAGTAATACCCTTGAAGATATCAGATAATTTTTCAGCAGAAACTGCAGGCCAGAAGGGAAAGGCACAATATATATAAAGTGATAAAAGGGGGAAATCTACCCCTTCCCCCATCAAGCAAGGTTCTTGTTCAGATTTGATGGAGAAATGAAAGGCTTTATAGACAAGGAAAAGCTAAGAGAATTCAGCACCACCACCAAACCAGCCTTACAATAAATGCTAAAGGAATTTCTCTAGGTGGAAAAGAACAGGTCACACTTAGAAACAAGAAAAAAATTATAAATGGAAAAGCTCAGAGGTAAAAGCAAATATACAGTAAAGATAAAAAAGCATCCACAGACACATATGACAAAGCCTGCAATCACGAGAGAGTACAAATGCAAAATATTGGAAATGCATTTGAAATTAAAATGCAACTTAAAGCAATCTTGATACATATATATAGACTGCTATATTAAAACCTCATGGGAACCACACTCCAAAATTCTACAACAGATAAAATTCTACAACGGATACAGACACAATAAAGAAAAAGCAGTTCAAACACAACACTAAAGATAGTCATCAAATCCCAAGAGGAGAGAACAAATCCAAACAACAAAATGGCAATAAGAACATACATATGACAATTACCTTAAATGTAAATGGATTAAATGCTCCAACCAAAAGACACAGACTGGCTGAATGGATACCAAAAAGGAAAAACATCATATACATGTGTCTACAAGAGACCTACTTCAGATCTAGGGACACATACAGGTAGAAAGTGGGGATTAAAAGAAATCATGGGTACCAATACTCATATCGGACAAAATAGGCTTTAAAATAAAGACTGTTATGAGGGATAAGGAAAAACTACATAATGATCAAGAGATCAATTCAAGAAGAAAATATAAAAATTGTAAATATATATGTACCCAACATCAGGCTTCCCTGATGACTCAGCCAGTTAAGAATCTGCCTGCAGTGCAGGGGATACAGGAGACGTGGGTTCAGTCCCTGGATTGGGAAGATTTTCTGGAGGCAGAAATGGCAACCTTACCAGTATTGTTGCCTGGGAAATCCCACGGACAGAGGAGCCTGGTGGGTTACAGTCCATCGAGTCACAAAGAGTTGGACTGAGCTCAGTCATGTCTGACTCTTTGAGACCCTATGGATCGACTGTATTCTTCCAGGCTCTTCTGTCCATGGGATTCTCCAGGCAACAATACTAAAAAGTGCAATTTCTTCCTCCAGGGGATCTTCCTGATCCAGGGATTGAACCTACACCTCCAGCATTGGCAGGTGCATTCTTTATCACTGAGCCACCAGGGAAGCCCCTGGAGCACCTCAGCACATAAGGCAAATGCTAACGGCCCTTAAAGGGGAAATGAACAGTAACACAATAGTGGGGGATGTTAACACCTACTTGCATCATTGGACAGCTCTTCTAGGCAGAAAAGAAGTAAACACAGGCCTTAAATGACAGACCAGATGGATTTAATTGATATACCCATGGGACACAGCAAAAGCACCTCTAAGAGGGAAGTTTAGAGAAATAAAATCCTACATCAGGAAAGAATAAAAATCCAAAATAAAGAACCTAATCTTATACCTAAAGCAACTAGAGAAAGAACAAATCAAACCAGAGTTACTAGAAGAAAAGAAACCATAAAGATCAAAACAGAAGTAAATGCAATAGAGAACAGAACAATAGAAAAGATCAATGAAACTAAAAGCTGGTTCTCTGAAAGAATAAACAAAATTGATAAACCTCTAGCAAGACTCAAGGAAAAAAAAAAGGAGATGGCTCAAATCAATAAAATTAGAAAGGAAAAAGAAGGTATAACTGACATTCCAGAAATGCAAAGGACTGTAAGAGACTAAGCAATTATATACCAACAAAATGGACAGCCTAGAAAAAAATGGACATATTCTTAGAATGGTTAACCTTGCAAGACTGAACCAGGAAGAAATAGAAAATATGAACAAACCAATTACAAGTACTGAAATTGAAAATGTGATTAAAAAAAAAAAAAACCTACTAACAAAAAGTCCAGGACCAGATTAATTTATCAAACATTCAAAGAGTTAACACCTATCTTTTAGAAAATCATCAAAAAAATTGCAGATAGAACACTCCCAAACTCATTCTAGGCCACCATTATACTTATAACAAAACCAGACAGATACCACACAAAAAAGAAAATTTCAGACAAGTATCACTGATGAATGCAAAAGTCATCAACAAAATACTAGCAAACCAAGTCCAATAAAAGGATGATACAGCATGATCAAGTGGGGTTTATCCCAGGGATACAAGGATTCTTCAATATCTACAAATCAATGAGTATGATATACCACATTAAGAAATGAAGAATAAAAACCTTATGATCATCTTAATAGCTGCAGAAAAAAGCTTTTGACAAACTCCAACACCCATTTATGATAAAAACTCTATGGAAAGTGGGCATAGAGGGAACCTGCCTCAATAATAAAGGCCATATATGACAAACTCACAGCAAAATTCTCAACACTGAAAAGCTGAAAGCATTTCATCTAAGATCAAGAGAAAGATGTTCATTCTCATTACTTTTATTCAGCATACTTTTGTACATCCTAACCATGCAATCAGAAAAAAAAAAGGAAAGTAATTCAAATTGGTAAAGAAGTAAGACTGCCATTCTTTGCAGATGACATGATACTATACACTGAAAATCCTAAATGTGTTGCCAGAAAACTACTAGAGGTTATAAGTGGGTAAGTTTCAGGATACAAAGTTTATAAACAGAAATTTCGTGCATGTGGGGTTAACATTACACACTTATATATATATATTACACATTTATATATATAAAATATATAAATAACAAGGACCTACTGTATAGCTCAGGGAACTCAATATTTTATAATAATCTATATGGGAAAATATCTGAAAGAGAATGGATATATGTATAATTGAATCACTTTTGTTGTACACAGGAAACTAACATAACATTGTTAATCAACTATATCCAATATAAAATAAAAATTTAATTTAAAAAACCCAAAATTTTGTTTAAAAACTAGACATTTAATATTTAAACATTATAAATATTCAACAAATATATAACTTAATATACTTAAATATAACATGGAAACTCTGGAAATCACTTTTCTCTAAGGTTTGTTGTTGCTATTTGTTGTTTGTTTGGTAACTTTTTTAAACTGAATCTGCAAAGTCTATATCCTTTGCTGTGTGCAGCCAGTGAAATTTCTTTTCAGTTACCTTAAGAATCACCTATAGATGAACACAATTTCAACTTAAATATCCATATTGTACTATTTACCTAAGCTTAATTCTTTTTTTAGACTCTGTATTCACAGAAAAAGTAATTCAAATTAACCAACCATGCCCTACAAATGCAAACAGAAGTGATACCAAATAAGCATTGATGAAAACAAAAAGCACTTAAAAAAAACAGCATTAAATCTTACCAACTCCAGAGGTTATTGATTCTGCATCAATATCACTAGCTCTCCTTCTTGCCACTTCAGCTAGTGCTAGTTCTCCCTTATCTAGTGCAAGGTAATGGATGTCCTTTGGAAATACAGCAAATAAAAGATTAATCCAAAATGAATCTTAGTCAAGTTACAAAGGAGATTTTGAAAAAAAGAACTTATGGTTCAGATTACAAAACAGACATGGCTGCTGAACATTCTTTTTTATATTTTAATTTTCTGAGTTTTCTAGTACAAGCAAATTTTCTTAAATTGCAAATCCTGGCTGTAACTAGTGGCAGTTACTTAAATAAATTATTTTGAGTCTTTAGGGAAAAAGACAAGCTGTTAAATGTTCAATATACTCAGTTTTATCAGGGAATAAAAATCTTAGTTGCTGTTTTCTCTAATGAAATTTTACTATCTC
Source organism: Odocoileus virginianus (assembly GCF_023699985.2). Lineage (NCBI taxonomy): Eukaryota > Metazoa > Chordata > Mammalia > Artiodactyla > Cervidae > Odocoileus > Odocoileus virginianus. The sequence goes on from NC_069675.1 coordinate 58,603,171, forward strand.
AGATAGCTTCTTCAAAATTCAATTGTTCATTATGATAAGCATTTTACAAGGAATATTACTACACAAATTGTTTCTGATATTTATGCACTTGGCACATATTACTTTGTTAATATTATTACTACTACTATTATCTTGAATTCATTCAATCAACAGATAATCAGTGCCTATTAAGTGCCAGGCACTGTTGTGAAAAGAGAGGTCAATTACAATACCATTTCTCAACAAGCTTTGAGTCCAGTAGGGAGAAAGACCACTGTAAACAACAGTTAATAACTCAGTGTGATAGGTTTTATGGCAGAGTTAAGAATGGTATGGAACCAAAGAGGAGGAACTGATCCTTGATCTGTGTTTTGAAGGATAAATAAGAGTTATACTAGAAAGGAAAATGGAGGTAAGCCAACAGAAAATGAATGGTATCTGACACATGTATGTAGAGAAGACTGAAAAACCACAGTTCTATCAGGCAATAACAGGTCTTTCAATATGGAAGGAATGTTTGATGTGTGAGAGAATGCAGTGGAAAATAATTCTAAATAAGTAGACAGAGCTACTAAAAAAGACTTAGAAATCTTTGGTATAAAAAATGATTGTTGGAATGAGAATTTTATTGCAATAAAATGGTTAACAGAACATGAATAAATTTTTAGTGATAAAATATAAATGGCCTATAATCATGAGCTATCAGGGCTTTCCTGGTACCTGAGTTGGTAAAGAATCCACCTGCAATGCAGGAGACCCCAGGAATTCCCTTCAATTCCTGGGTAGGAAAAATTCACTGAAGAAGGGATAGGCTGCCCACTCCAGTATTCTTGGGCTTCCCTGTGGCTCAGCTGGTAAAGAATCCGCCTGCAATGCAGGAGACCTGGGCTTGATCCCTGGGTTGGGAAGATCCCATGGAGAAGGGAAAGGCTACTCACTCCAGTATTCTGGCCTGGAGAATTCCAGACCATAGTCCATGGGGTCACAAAGAGTTGGACACAACTGAGTGACTTTCACTTTCATAATCATGAAAAAATATTTTACTTTCCCAATATTCAAAGTTGAAAAATGTAATTTCAAACTGCACACGTTTTTTAAAGTTGTTACTTATTGCTTGCAAAGTTTTGGGGAAAACAGGTATTTACATTTACTGGGAATATACTTTATACAGCAGGGGTTGGTAAGCTATGGCTTATTAGCCAAATACAGCCTGCCTTTTATACAGTCCTTGAGTTTTCAATGCTATTTACCTAGCATAATGCCTTCCAGGTCCATTAATGTTGCTGTAAACAGCTAAAATCTCATTCTTAATTAGGGCTGAGAAGTATTCCCTTTGTGTGTGTGTGTGTGTGTGTGTGTGTGTGTGTGTGTGTGGTCTTCTTTATCCACTCATCAGTTGATGGGCACTTAGGCTACATTTGTATCTTGGCAATTGTAAATAGTGTTGCTGTTAACACTGGGGTGAATGTATCTTTTCAAATAAGTGCTTTTGTTTCTCTCAGATACATACTCAGGCATGGAATTGCTGGGTCATAAAGCTATGATAAATTTAGACAGCATATTAAAAAGCAGAGACATCACTTTGCTGACAAGGTCCATCTAGTCAAATCTATGGCTTTTCCAATAGTCGAGTATGATGTGAGAACTGGACCATAAAGAAGGCTGAGCACTGAAGAAATGATGCTTTTGAACTGTGGTGTTGAAGAAGACTCTTGAGAGTCCCTTGGACAGCAAGATCAAACCAGTCAAACAGGAAATCAACCCTGAATATTCATTGGAAGGACTGATGCTGAAGCTGAAGCTTCAATACTTTGGCCACCTGATGGGAAGAGCTGACTCACTGGGAAATCTTGACGCTGGGAAACACTGAAGGCAGAATGAAATGGTTGGATGACATCACTGACTTGATGGACGTGAGTTTGAGCAAACTCTGGGATACGATGAAAGACAAGGGAACCTTGGCATGCTGCAGTTCATGGGATTGCGACGAGTTGGACACAACTTAGTGACTGAACAGCAACAATGGTAGTTCTATTTTTAGTTATTTTGAGAAACCTCTGTGCTGTTTTCCCCAATTTACATTCCCACTAACAGTATATGAAGACTCCGTTTTTTCTACATCCTTGCCAGCATTTGTCATTTGTGTTTTTTGTTGATGGCCCTTCTGACAGGTATGAGGTGATATCTCATTGTGGTTCTGATTTGCATTTCCCTGATGATTGTACATCTTTTCATGGCTGTCTGCATTTTCTTAAATTTTGGAAAAATGTTCAGATCCTCTGCCCATTTTATAATCAGGTTGTTTCTTTTTTGATGTTCAGTTGTGTGGACTGTTTATATATTTTGGATACTAACACCTTATTGGTCATATTATTTGCAAATAATTTTTCCCATTCAGTAGTTTTGTTTTGTTGTTATACTAAGTGAAATAAGTCAGAGAAAGACAAATATTAGATGATATTACTTATATGTGGAATATAAGAAATACAATTAGCAAATGTAACAAAAAAGTAGCCTCACAAAGAGCAAACTGGTTACCAATGGAGAGGAAAGAAGGTCATGATAGGCATAAGGGATTAAGAAGTGTAAATTATTAGGTATAAATTAGGCTACAAGGATATATTATATAATACAGTCAATATAACAAATATTTTATAATAAATATAAATGGAGTTAACCTGTAAAAATTGTGAATCACTATATTATAGATAGTATATACAAAGTATATATACTATATACTGTATATATGATAATGTACAGCAACTATACTTCATTTTTTAAAAAGAACAGTGTTTACATTTTTAAATGGTTGGAAGAACTGTAATCAACCTCTCAAATCAATGGCTCTGGAATTAGCTCATGTTGCAGACTAGGAAATGTTTCAATTTAAAACAAACCAAATAATACTTATTGTGAAACTTACATTGTGATAAAGTTTCTCAGTGAGAACTAACATTGTTTTTACTTGCAAGTAATACCAGGCTGTGTTACACACTTCCTGTAAAAATTAAAAGTCAAAACTGTCAAAAATTAAATGTGAGATCTCCATTCTTATACAAAGTCTGAGCAATATATTTCAGTCCATGGCATTTTTCAGCATTGATACAAGTGCCAAGGAAATGTCCACAGCTAAAACTCCATCTAATGGTGCAATTAAGGGAAGTAATTAATTTACAATGTACTAATATATTAAAAGGCAGTCTATTCTTTAGCTAATAGCGTTCTAAAAATGCCTTCTGATCAGTGAATATGTGCAATTAACCATCCACTCATGTCATATATATCAATATTTAGAAGTAGTTGTCTATGAGGAAAGAAATTTTCAAACTGAAAATAAATTTTACCATAGATCAGTATCCACAGATGGATATTTACAATGGATTTTGTTGATAAGGAATAGCACCTTTCAACTCTTATTCCTCCAAAAGAACTCCCTTATTTACATCTATAGAACTTCATTATGAAAACTGTACTCAATTATTAGATTTTTAACTTTATAAAAAATATTTATGTAAATTTGCTTTGTATCATAATTATTACATTTAAAATTTTATCAACAAAGATCTATGGAAATTTGTTTTCTCAAGTACCTATAAAATAACCTCAATTTTGCTTCATGACCCGTTAAGTCTGTACTATTTGCTATCTGGTGCTTTATAGAAAAAGTTTGATGATTGCATATTTAATTAATATATCAGAATTTAAAATTAGCATATATATACTTTTGGAAACTCTTCCTAAGGAAATGATGTGATCAATCTTATGTCCAAGATTGGTGATGTAGAAAAGGAAGAGTCAAAAGAAAAGAGAGTAATCAAGCCAAAAATCAAATAATCCTCCAATTAAAAATAAAATTAAAACAGACTGGTGATGACAGCAATACTTATTTTTTCTCACAAAGGAATCCTACATTTATTTACCAAAAATATTACATCTACCTTTTGTGCTTATAATATATAACATGATATTGTTTTTGAGGGGCAAACTCCCTAGATGAGTAGGTGCCCAATATGCCACTGGAGAAGAGTGGAGAAATAGCTCCAGAAGGTATGAAGAGGCTGATTGAGACAAGGCAGAAACAACACCCAGCTGTGCATGTGTCTGGTGGTGAAAGTAAAGCCAATGCTGTAAAGAACAGTATTGCATAGGAACCTGGGATGTTATGACCATGAATGAAGATAAATTGAAAGTGGTCAACAGGAGATGGCAAGAGTGAACATCAACATCTTAGCAATAGTGAACTAAAATGGACTGGAATGGGCAAATTTAATTCAGATAATTATATCTACTACTGTGGGCAAGAATCTCTTAGAAGAAATGGAGTAGCCTTCATAGTCATCAAAAGAGTCCAAAATGCAGTACTTGGGTGCAAAAATGACAGAATGGTCTCTATTCGTTTCCAAGGCAAACCATTCAACATCACAATAATCCAAGTCTATGCTCCAACCACTAATGCCAAAGAAGCTGAAGTTGAATGGTTCTGTGAAGACCCAACAAGGCTTTCTAGAACTAACACCAAAAAAGATGTCCTTTCTTCATCATAGGGGACTGGAATGCAAAAGTAGGAAGTCAAGAGATACCTGAAGTAACAGGCAAGTTTGGCCTAGGAATACAAAATGAAGCAGGGCAAAGGCTAACAGTTTTACCAAGAGAAAACACTGGTCATAGCAGACACCTTCTTCCAACACAAGAGACGACCATACACATGGATATCACCAGATGGTCAATACCAAAATCAGACTGATTATAGTCTTTGCAGTTGAAGATGGAGAAGCTCTATACAGTCAGCAAAAACAAGACCGGGAGCTGTCTGTGGCTCAGATCATGAACTCCTTATTGCCAAATCAGGCTTAAATTGAAGGAAGTAGAGAAAACCACCAGGCCATTCAGGTATGACCTAAATCAAATCCCTTACGATTATACAATGGAAGTGACAAATAGATTCAAGGGATTAAATCTGGTAGAGTGCTTTAAAGAACTATGGATGGAAGCCAGTGACATTGTATACAGTGTGATAAAAAACTGTGAGGCAGTGATCAAAACCATCCCCAAGAAAAAGAAATGCAAAAATGCAAAATGGCTGTCTGAGGAGGCCTTACAAATAGCTGAGAAAAGAAGAGAAGTACAAGGCAAAGGAGAAAAGAAAGATAAACCCATTTGAATGGAGAGTTCCAAAGAATAGGAAGGAGAGATAAGAAAGCCTTCCTAAGTAATCAGTGCAAAGAAACAGAGGAAAACAACAGAATGGGAAAGACTAGAGATCTTTTCAAGAAAATTATGATACCAAGGGAACATACCATGCAAAGATGGGCACAATAAAGGACAGACATGGTACAGACCTAACAGAAGCAGAAGATACTAGGAAGAGATGGCAAGAATCCACAGAAGAAGCATATGCAAAAGGTCTTAATGACTCAGATAACCACAATGGTATGATCATTCACCTAGAGCTAGACATCTTGGAGTGTGAAGCCAAGTGGGCCTTAGGAAGCATCACTATGAACAAAGCTAGTGGAGGTGATGGAATTCCAGTTGAGCTATTTCAAATCCTAAAAGATGATGCTGTGAAAGTGCTGCACTCAATATGCCAGCAAATATAGAACACTCAGCAGTGGCCACAGAACTGGAAAAGATCAGTTTTCATTCCAGTCCCCAAGAAGGGCAATGCCCAAAAATGTTCATACTACCACACAATTGCACTCATTTCACATGCTAGCAAAGTAATGCTCAAAATTCTCAAAGTCAGGCTTCAATAGTATGTGAACTGAGAACTTCCAGATGTTCAGGATGGATTTAGAAAAGGCAGAGGAACCAGAGATCAAATTGCCAACATCCATTGCATCTTAGAAAAAGCAAGAGAATTTCAGAAAAACATCTGCTTCACTGACTATGCTGAAGTCTTTGACCATGTGGATCACAACAAACTGTGGAAAATTCTGAAAGAAATGGGAATACCAGACCACCTGACCTGCCTCTTGAGAAACCTGTATGCAGGTCAAGAAGTAAAAGGACATAGAACAACAGACTGGTACCAATAGTGAAAGGAGTACGTCAAGGCTGTACATCATCACCCTGCTTATTTAATTTATATGCAGAGTACATCATGGGAAATGCCAGGCTGGATGAAGCACAAGCTGGAATCAAGACTGCTGGGAGAAATATCAGTAACCTCACACATGCAGGTGACACCCCCATTATGGAAGAAAGTGAAGAGGAACTAAGGAGCCTCTTGATGAAGGTGAAAGAGGAGAGTGAAAAAGCTGGCTTAAAACTCAACATTGAAAAAACAAATATCATGGCATCCAGTCCCATCACCTCATGGCAAATAGATCGGGAAATAATGGAAACAGTGACAGACTTTATTTTCTTGGACTCCATAATCACTGCAGATGGTCACTGCAGCCATGAAATTTAAGGTGCTTGCTCCCTGAAAGAAAAGCAATGATAAACCTATACAGCATATTAAAAAGCAGACATTGATTGCCAACGAAGGTCTGTATGGTCAAAGCTATTTTTTCCTGTGGTCATGTACAGATGTTACAGTTGGACCATAAAGAAGGCTGATCGCTAAAGAATTGATGCTTTTGAACTGTGGTGTTGGAGAAGACTATTAAGAGTCCCTTGGGCTGCAAGGAGATCCAACAAGTCCTTCCTAAAGGAGATCAGTCCTGGGTGTTCACTGGAAGGACTGATTCTGAAGCTGAAGTTCCAATATTTTGGCCACCTGATGTGAAGAGTCGACTCACTAGAAAAGACCCTGATGCTGGGAAAGATTGAAGGCAGGAGGAGAAGGGATGACAGAGGATGAGATGGTTGGAGGGGAATCACTGACTCAACAGACATGAGTTTGAGCAATCTCTGGGAGATGGTGAAGGACAGGGAAGGCTGGTGTGCTGCAGTCCATGGGGTCACAGAGTCGGTATGACTGAGTGACTGAGCAACCACAGTGAGTTATCAAAGGTACCGAGTGACTGAACAACCACAATGAGTTATCAAAGGTACCATATATTATCTAGTTCTATTTCTCACTGAATTCTTTTTGAGTACAGAAGTGTTGGTATCTGTCAGTTGTTGCAAAGGTTGTTAGATATTTGATTAGGGTTACATAGCTGTTTTGGTATTGTCTTAATACTGAAAATTATTAGCTACTTCAGATATCTTATGGATGAAGGGACAGCATTTACAATCCACTGATTGACTGACTGACTTAAGCTCCAGTAGAAATCTTGTCACTTTAAGTCAGAAACAATATACTCAGGGAATCTTATCAACTAGAACAAGATGGAAATTATTATACACCTAAAGTACATATTTAATATTTTTTCAGAGATTTTTCTTTTCATTGAACACCATTTGGTAATTTAGGAGTTTGATCATATTTTTAGGAAAGCAAAGTTTTAGGGTAGAATATGTCGATTAGGCATTTCAAACAATGTAACTACTGGCGGCCTTTGTACGGGAGAGTTGTCCTTTATAAATAATGTCTTTTCTTGGTCTAATTGATAAAATTTAATTTTGTTCAATTGGCTCAGGATATGAATAGAGATTTTAAACTGATAGCAATACTTAAAACAATAAAAAATTGGAAGCAACTTAAATGTACATCAGTGGAAAAAAATCATGTTGTTTTTCTTTTTATAATCCATGAATGCCAGGATACTTTCAAAATAGATCTTTATATTCAATAAATAAATTTAGTAGTAATTAAAAAATATATTTCCATGTTCAATTTGCTAGTATTTTATTTAAAATTTTGGCAACTTTTTAAGATCTGAAGTATGGTTGCTATATAGTATTATACAGTGCATCTATAGTCTTAGAAATTCTATTACCTTACTTACACTTGACTGCTAACAAACCCTCAACTTATATCAAGGTTATAGTAGCCATGCAGAATAAGTTAAAGTGGCTTTTTTCCCCTATCTTTTCATCTCTGGCAAAATTTTTATATGAGTCTTCACTGAAAATAAGCAAAACATATACAATGCACTTAGGGAGAAACTACCATCCATTAGTAAGTGACATAAATGAACATCTGGTTAAAATAAAGATAGACTATACACCTGCTTATGGCTGAACGACTATAGATCATAAATATATCAATTCTGACCCAAAATAACCTATAAAGTTTAGTAGAATTCCAATCAAAATCCCTGTAAGATTTTTCATGGAACTTGATAAGTTAATCTTAAAATTCACTTGTGAAAGTAAATGGTCAAGAATATCTAAGACTTATTCTAGTTAACATTAAGACTATATAAAAGTATTAGCATACAAATCAAAGAAAAAAGAAAGTTACCCATAAAAAAATATCCCTTTTTTGGGTGAGTTACTAATGTTAGTAATTCATGTTTAACAGTTATTAAGTGTTGACGATGAGATCTCTGGTCCACAAATTATTTCTGGAACATGTTCTCTGCCTCTCACTCCTTATTTCTGTGATTTTTACTAATTATTTAATTCTTATTGGGAATTTTGGTCATTAATTTCAAGAAGGTAATAAGGCTTAACAGGTCTTGAGGTGATATGGTATCTGTACCATGATTTTCACTTAATATTTCTGTGGGCCTTCTCACTATTTATATATATGAATGTAGTTTTTAGTAAAATGCAGTAGACAGTATATTTCTGTAACTCCATGTCTCTCAGTGTGAGTTCATGAATCTTTATAGCCTGAAAAAACACATCTATTAACAATGTCTAGTATCTGTATTACCCCTCAACCAGCTATCTTCTGGCTATATTTGTTTTAACTTTCAGATAGTTTTAGAGTTGCAATTTAGTTTAAATGTTGGATATAATTAAATAAGCTCATATATCCCTGAGAAATGGTCGTACTTCTAAAAGTCAAAAAAGTAAAAGCCACTTGGCTATATATTTCATTTTCATGTCTTTTACTTGCCTTCTTAAGTGAACAGTGCAAAAGAAATAGACAAAAACAACAGAATGGGAAAGACTAGAGATCCCTTCAAGAAAGTTGGAGATACCAAAGGAATATTTCATACAAAGATGGGCACAATATAGGACAGAAACAGTAAGGGCATAATGGAAGTAGAAGAGATTAAGAAGAGGAGGCAAGAATACACAGAAAACTATACAAAAAAGGTCAGAATGACCCAGACAACCACGATGCTGTGGTATCTCACCTACAGCCAGACATCATGGAGTGTGAGGTCAAGTGGGCCTTACGAAGGATTACCACAAACAAAGCTAGTGGACGTGATGGAATTCCAGCTGAGCTATTTCTAATCCTAAAAGATGATGCTGTTAAAGTGCTGCACTCAAAATGCCAGCAAATTTTTAAAACTCAGCAGTGGCCACATGACTGGAAAAGGCCAGTTTTCATTCCAATCCCCAAAAAGGGCAATGCCAAAGAATGTTCAAACCACCACACAATTAAACTCATTTCACATGCTAGCAAGGTAATGCTCAAAATCCTTAAAGCTAGGCTTCGACAGTACGTGAACCAAGAACATCCAGATGTATAAGCTGGATTTAGAAAAGGCAGAGGAACCTGAGATCAAATTGCCCAACATCCATTGGATTGTAGAAAAAGTAAGGGAATTCAAGAAAAACATCTGCTTCTGCTTCATTGACTACGGTAAACCCTTTGACTGTGTGGATAACAACAAACTGTGGAAAATTCTTCAAGAGATGGGAACACCAGATCACCTTACCTGCCTCCTGAGAAATCTGTATGCAGGTCAAGAAGCAACAGTTTAGAACCAGAACAACAGACTGGCTCCAAATTGGGAAAGAACAATCAGGACTGTATATTGTCACTGTGCTTATTTAACTTCTATGCAGAGTACATCACAGGAAGTGCCAGGCTGGATGAAGCACAAGCTGGAATCAGGACTGCTGGGTGAAGTATCAATAACTTTAGATATGCAGATGACATCACCCTAATGGCAGAAAGCAATGAGGAACTAAAGAGTGTCTTGATAATGGTGAAAGAGGAGAGTGAAAACCTGGCTTAGAAGTCGACATTCAAAAAACTAAGATCATGGCATCTGATCCCATCACCTCATGGCAAACAGATGTGTAAACAATGGAAACAGTGAGAGACATCATTTTCTTGGGCTCCAAAATCACTGCAGATGGTAACTGCAGACATGATATTTAAGATGCTTGCTCCTTGAAAGAAAAGCTACAATAAACCAAGACAGCGTATTAAAAAGCAGAGACATCACTTAGCCAACAAACGTCCTTACAGTCAAAGCTATGGTTTTTCCTGTAGTCATGTATGGATGTGATAGTTGGACCATAAGGAAGAATGTGTGCCAAAGAACTGATGCTTTTGAATTCTGTGGTGCTGGAGAAAACTCAGGAGTTCCTTGGACAGCAGGGAAATCAAACCAGTCAATTCTATACAAAATCAACCCTGAATACTCATTGGAAGAATTGATGCCGAAGTTGCAGTTCCATTACTTTGGCCGCTTGATGCAAATAGTCAACTCATTGGAAAAGATCCTGATGCTAGAAAAGATTGAGGGCTTGAGAAGGGAATGACAAGAGGACAAGATGGCTGGATAGCATGATGGACTCAATGGATACGAGTTAGAGCAAACTCTAGGAAATAGTGAAGGATGAGGAATTCTGGCATGCCGCAGTCTACGGCATCACAAAGTGTCAGACATGACAGCAACTGAACCACAACATATGGCAGTTCATTATTTTATTCACCACTTTTTATCTATGATAAAAATAAATTCAAAACAAAATGGATAGTTTTCCTATTTAAAAGCAAATTTCCTTTGCCATAGTTACGTCCTTTTCAATTCTAACTTTTTTTGTGTGTTTATCTTCTTTTTCTGTGCCTTGATGACATTTTTTCTAAACTATTACCTTACAGGTTTCTTCTAGAATGACTTTGATTTTGTTGAGGAATTCTGTTTTTAAATTTTTGATTTAATTTTTTAATATTCTTTATTTTCAGTTCTGTATATTGTTTGGATTTGTCTTTGTCTTCTTGAGATGAAAGCACAGGTCATTTATTTTCAGTCTTTTTTAAAAATAATTCATTTAAAGCTATGAAGTTTCTTCTGAATATTACTGCTCTGGCTGCAAGCCACAGATACTGATATATAATATTTTCATTGTCATTAAGTTGTAAGTTTATAATTTCCATTTGATATCACCGTAGCCCAAGAGTAATTAATAAGTATGCTATTAAATTAGCTCAGGTTTTCTATTTATGCTATTCAAGTTGTTAATATCCTTACTGTTTTTTTCCTACATCTCAAGCACCTCATGTGTTGCAGGCAGAATTTTTACCACTGAACCATTGAGGAAGGTTCAAGTAGATATAGCATTAAATTCATTTAACTACTGAGCTCCAAACTTTTTTTAAAAGAAAAACTTTCAAGGAAAAATGGAAACATCCACAAAGTGCAAGATGTTAGTGGACCCTTCTCTGAAAAACATACTGTAACATCTTGTACTTCGTGGATTTTTCAACATTTATAAGACGCATCTGTTATCTCATTGCATAGGCTGCTTGAATGTCCTCTTGACATGACAGCCAGCTTCCCCCAGAGCAAGTGATCAGAGAGAAAGGGGCAAAAAGGAAGCCACAATACATTTTATCACCTAGTTTCAGAAGTTACACATCATACTTGAAGTGAGTTACCAGGTCTAGCTCATTCAAGGGATAAGAGGTTAAGGTACCATCTTTTGAGAAGAGGAGTATCAAAGAATTTCAGCACACATTTTAAAGCTGCCTCATGTTTTTTCCCTTTTTAATACTTTGTCTTCAGATCTTTTGTCTGACATTTGGTTTTCAAAGCATTTATTTATATATTTCCCCATTTGAACCATGATATTTTGGGTTTGGAGTGTTTTTTTATATGCAGCACATACTTGGATATTTAAAAATCCAATTTTATGGTCTTTGATTTCCTATAGGTGAATTTAATTCATTAACATTATAATTACTGATGCTTAGACATTCTTGACAGATTATTTTTACTTTTTACTTGCCACACCCTTAATTATTTCCTTCTGATTATTTCCTATTTGCTTTCTAATAATTTACCAATTTTTATTTATTTATTTATTTTCTTATTTACTGATTCTAAAGTTACACCATTTGTATTGGTTGGTTAGAACTACTGCCAGAAGAAAACAACATAGCCTGGGTACATTAAATAAGAGAAATATTATTTTCTCATAGCTTTGGAGGCTGGAAGTTTAAGACGAAGTTGTTGACAGGTTTGGTTTCTCCTGATGCCTCTGTCATTGTCTTGCAGGTGACCATCTTCTTGCTGGATTTGCCTCTGTGCACATACATCCCTGTTGGTCTTTATTCCTCTTCTTATAAATACACCAGTCATATTGGATTAGGGTTCCACCTCCATGGCCTCATTTAACCTTAATTATATCTTTAAAGGCTTCACTTCCAAATATATTACATTGGGAGTTACAGCTTCAGCATATCAATTTGGAAGGAGAGGAGGACGTAATTCACTTCGTAAAACCACCCAATTCCTATTTTTCTGGTGAATATTCTTAAATTCTTTACATACTTGTATCAGCTTATTTTTCTAACAATACATGGGGTTTATCAGTATTTATTTATTTTGACCTCTCCATTCACCTGCTTTGCTACAACTCAATTTTCACCCTTCCTTTCCCAGGAACATTTTCTTGATTCTTAGTATCCCCTTTTCACAACATGGAGAACTTTTGGCGCTTCTGTCAACTTTAGGAGTCATCTTATCTGGATATTAGATTTCTGCTTTCTTTCTTCAATCTGATTTTGTTTTCCTGTTTTCAGTGGATTCTTCACAACTTCTGGTCCCTTTATGTATTCTTGACTTGAATTCCACTTACAAGTCTTAAACACACAGACATACACACACTTATATTTCATCATTAATAGAGGTATGGCAGAGGAGGGAGAAGCTGATGAATACACTCAATCCACTGTCTTAAAACAGAAGAGGTACCTTTCATATAGAAGTTAATTCTACAGAGTAGAGACTTCTGACTGGGAAAATTTGAACTTGGAAATCCAAGACAGGTTTGAGTCAACAGAAGTCAAATAAATTTATATTCATAATATTGTTTACAATTATTTTAATTAATTTACATTGATTACAGTTATAATGCTAAATGGTAATTCTTGCTTCAGAAGTGTACAGGTATAAGACTCTTCTAAATAAAAACAGTGCCAAAGGTGCTGTTTTATGTCAATCTGATCACCAAGTAAGTGCCTTAGGAGTGGCAGATGTAAGCCATGCTATGAAATCATGCCAGCAGAAGACAAACTACCCATACACTATGCCAAGGGAAGGCCCAGGTGGCTGGAGAGCAGCGGCCACAGGTCCTTGCACAGTGTTAGCAAATGGCACACACTTGACTGCCAGCGAGCGGCCAAGGTGAGCAGGGATGCCAACGTGAGAGAGTTCAGAAGGCACGTTCATCCTCATGCCATCCAACCCTGGACCAGAGAAACCGTCTTGGGTGGCACATTAACTGGCTCTTGAGCCACAGTAATAATTAGGTTGAAGAGGTCACTTAAACTTTGAAAAGCAGGATAAGGTCCCAAAGGCACAGAATTAAAAGTATTTCTATGACCAATAGAAACAGATTCCAAAGCCACACAACTTCTACCTAGAGAAAGCAGGGACAACAAAGAGTCTAGAGCTTCAACAACAGTGAAAATTTTAAATATTCTTAGAGTTACAGAAAAGTTTGCAGTACAAAGACCTTTTTTTCTGGAATCATTGGAGGGTAAGCTGCCAACATACTCTTGAATATGTTTGTGTTTATCTCCTACAAATTTGGATATTGTCAATCAAATCATTAGAATCATGAAATGAACACTGATAACATTACTCTCATTTAATCACTGAAATTTCACCATTTGTTGCAGTAATGTTCTTCACATCATACAGATCCATTTCTTGATAGATTTAGCTGCTGTCTCTCTTTAGTATAAAATAGTTCTTCAGTCTTTCCACTGATATGAACTTAGAATTTTTGAAGAGTATAGGCTAGATATTAGAATGTCTCTCAATCTGAGTTCAATTGGTGTTTCCACATGATTAGATCCAGATTATGTACATTTTTTTACTTTTTGTAGGAATGTCACAGAAGGCCTGTTGTTTCCTTATTAAAATATATAAGGTAGCAAGTTATTTTCACTTGTTCAGTTTTGATCATTTGATTAACATGGTGATCTACCAGCCTTCTCCACTGTAAAGTAACTCTTTTTCCTTTTGTAAATTGCCTTGTGGGGAAATATTTTAAGACTATGTAAATAATACTCTGCCACATTCATTAATAATTGTTGCCATATTCAAGTACTGTTATGATATTTGCCAAACTGTGATTTTCCTCATTTTATCATTCCTTTTATATGTATTAAACAACTTTGTTTATTTTCAGTTTCAGACTATTACAATAAAGCAAGTCACAAGAATTTTTTTGGTTTCCTACTGCATATAAAATTTATGTTTACACTATACTGTAGACTACTAAAAGTTTGCAGTAGCATTATGTCTTAGAAAAAAATGTACATACCTTAATTTTAAAATGCCTCAGAGTGCCTGAAGAACTATGGACAGAGGTTCATAATATTGTACAGGAGGCAGCAAATACAACCATCCCAAAGAAAATGAAACATAAGAAGGCAAAGTGGTTGTCTGAGGAGGCTTTACAAGTAGCTGAAGAAAGAAGAGAAGTGAAAAGCAAGGGAGAAAGGGAAAGCTACACCCAGCTAAATGCAGAGTTCCAGAGAACAGCAAGTAGAGATAAGACTTTCTTCAATGAACAATGCAAAGAAATAGAGGAAAACAACAGAAGGGGAAAGATGAGAGATCTCTTTAAGATAACTGGAAATATCAAAGGAATGTTTCATGCAAAGGTGGGCACAATAAAGGACAAAAACAGTAAAGACCTAATAGAAGCAGGAGAGATCAGAAAGAGATAGCAAGAATATACAGAACTGTACAAACAAGATTTTCATGACCCGGATAACCACAATGGTGTCATCATTCACCCAGAGCTAGACATTCTAGAATGTGAAGTCAAGTGGGCCTTAGCAACAGTACTTCCAGTAAAGTTAGTGGAGGCGATGGAATTCCAACAGAGCTATTTAAAATCCTAAAAGTTTATGCCATTAAAGTGCTGTACTCAGTATGTCAGCAAAATTGAAAAAGCAGTGGCCACAGGACTGGAAAAAGTCCATCTTCATCCCAATTACCAAGAAGGGTAGTACTAAAGAATGTTCAAACTACTGGACAATTGCACTCATCTCCCATGCTAGAAAGTTATGCTCAAAATCCTTCAATCTAGGCTTCACCATTACGTAAACTGAGAAATTCCAGATGTTCAACCTGGGTTTAGAAAAGGCAGAGGAACCAGAGATCAAATCGCCAACATTCGCTGGATAACAGAGAAAGCAAGGGAATTCCAGAAAAACATCTACTTCTGCTTCATTAACTATGCTAAAGTGTTTGACTGTGTGGATCATAACAAACTGGAAAACTCTACCTGTCTCCTGAGTACACAGGTCAAGAAGCAACAGTTAGAACCTTACATGGAACAACTGACAGGTTCAAAATTGAGAAAAGTGTACAAGTCTGTTCATTGTCACGCTGTTTATTTAGTTTATAAGCAGGGTATATCATGCAAAATCCCAGGCTGGATGAGTTACAAGCTGGAATCAAGATTGCTGGAAAGATATTAACAACCTCAGATATGCAGATGATACTTTAATGGCAGAAAGTGAAGAGGAACTAAAAGCCTCTTGATGAGGGTGAAAGAGAAGAGGGAAAAAGACAGTGTAAAACTTAAAGAAAACTAAGATCACATGGTATCTGGTGCCATCACTTCATGGCAGACAGAAGGGGCAAACGTGGAAGCAGTGACAGATTTCCTCTTCCTGGGCTCTAAAATCACTGCGGGGGTGAACTGCAGCCATGAAATTGGAAGAAGATTGCTTCTGGGCAGGAAAGGTATGACAAACCTAGACAGTGTATTAAAAAGCAAAGACACCACTTTGCTGACAAAGGCCTGTATAGTCAAAGCTGTGGTCTTTCCAGTAGTCACGTATGGATGTGAGATTTGGCCCATAAAGAAGGCAGAGTGCTGGAAGAATTGATATTTTCTAACTGGTGTTGGAGAAGACTCTTGAGAGTTCCTTGGACTGCAAGGAGATGAAACTAGTCAATCCTAAAGGAAATCAACCCTGAATACTCGTTGGAAGGACTGATGCTGAAGCTGAAGCTCCAGTATTTTGGCCACCTGACGCAAGGAGTAGACTCACTGGAAAAGACCTTGATTCTGGGAAAGATTCAAGGCAGAAGAAGAAGGCAACAGAGGATGAGATGGTTGGATGGCATCACCAATTCTACGGACATGAACTCTGGCAAACTCCAATAAGTGGTAAGGGACAGGGAATCCTGAGGTGCTGAAGCCCGTGGGGTTGCAAAGAGTCAGATACGACGTGGCAACTGAACAACAAAATTGTTTAACAAGTGCTATCATCTGAGTCTTCAGTGAATTGTGGTAGTAACATAAAAGATCACTGTTCACATATCACCATAACAAATAATGAAAAAGTTTGAAATGTTACAAGAATTAGCAAAATTTGACAAAAAGACATGAAATAAGCAAATGCTATTGGAAAAATAGTGTGATGGACCTCCTTGAGGTAGGGGTGCAACAGACTTTTGATTTGTAAAATACGCAGTATCTATAAAGGACAGTGAGATGGAGATGCAATGAAATAAGGTATACCTGTGTAATCATCCCATACTATTTTCATATATTCATTTAAAATTAAAAATATTTCCTAGTTTCTCTTGTGATTTCTTCTTTGATCCATGAGACTTTCACTGTAGCACTGTTTCATATGCTGTTAGTTGGGAAATTTGTATATGTATGTATGTTACTGACATAATTTAATTCCTTTGGTGTCATACTTTAGTCTTCTAAAGTGTATTATGCTTTATTTTATGGACCAGCAGACAGTCTATGTTTAGTTAATATCCCTAGACATTTGAAAAGAACATGCATTCTAAAGTTGTTGGATATAAGTTCAAAGACTCAGTTTAAGCTGGTTAAAAGGTTCAACATATCTTTTTTGGATTTTTTTTTTTTTTTTTACTACTTGTTCTTTGAATACTGCAATTGTCTGTTACTCTTTTTTGTGTCAGCTGTTGCTTCATATATTTGAAGTTCAGGTATTTTGTACATAAACATTTAGAAATATGTCTTTCTACTCAACTTTATCACAAGTGTCCTTTTTTATCTCTGGTAATACTTTGTCGTGAAATCTAATTTGTCTGATACCTTACTGTTTGCAGGATATTACCTTTATGATTTCAATCTATTTTGTCTTAATAACTTAAGTGTTTCATCTTAGAGACAAAATATAATTAGGTCTTGCTTTTTATCCAGTTCCTCAGTCTTGGACTTAAAAAAAATTCAGTCTCTACTTTTTAATTGGAGTGTGAATTTAATTGAATTTAATATAATTATAAATATTTGGGTTTAAGTATCTTGGGTCTTATCACCATCTTGCTTGTTTGTTGTTATCCTGTACTGGCCTCTTTGGGACTTTTATTTTTACATTTCTGTATTGACTTTCTATTCTTGGCTGTGCTGGGTCTGCACTGCTCTGCGGGCTTTTCTCCAGGTGCAGCAAGCGGGGCTACTCTCTAGTTGTAGTGCATGGGCTTTCCTGTTGCAGAGCTTGGGCTCCAGGCACAAGGGCTTCAGGAGTTGCAGAACATAGGCTCAATAGTTGTGGAGACAGCTTAGATGCTCCGTGACATGTGGGATCTTCCTGGATCAGGGGTTGAACGTGCATCTCCTGCACTGGCAGGTGGATCTTCACCATGAGCCACCAGGGAAGCCTTCTCTATTGACTTTTTAAAGTTGCATATCTACTTATAATTTTAAGAAAATCATCTAGGCACTGTAACATGCAGTCTCATCACAGTTTATTTAGAATAATATTATACCACTACAGGTTAAATGTACAAACGTTGCTGCTGCTGCTGCTGCTAAGTGACTTCAGTCGTGTCTGACTCTGTGCGACCCTACAGACAGCAGCCCATCAGGCTCCCCCATCCCTGGGATTCTCCAGGCAAGAACACTGGAGTGGGTTACCATTTCCTTCTCCAATGCATGAAAGTGAAAAGTGAAAGTGAAGTGGCCTAGTCATGTCCGACTCTTCGAGACCCCATGGACTGCAGCCTACCAGGCTCCTCCATCCATAGGCTTTTCCAGGCAAGAGTACTGGAGTGGATTGCCACTGCCTTCTCCGAAGTACAAACGTTATAGCATTGTAATTTTTATTTATCCCAACTCCTTGTGATAGAATTTCATATCTATATATAACTACAATAGTATATTGTTGGTACCTTTGCTCTAAACAGTTATAGTTTAAAGACATTTTTCCACTAGGAAAAATAGTTTTATTACTATGAATTGTTTTATTATTAGAAGTATTATTAATAATACTTTTATTGATTTTAAGAAAATACTTTTATTGTTAATATTTACCATCTCCAGAGCTCTTCATTCTTTTATGTAGATCCACATTTGTTAGCATATTTGTTCTACCTAAAGAATTTCCTTGTGGTGCAGGAACTTTTCTTGTGGTTCAGATCTGCTGGTGTTGAGTTGTCTCAGCTTTTATTTATTCAAAAGTCTCTTTACTTCATTCTCATTTTAGAATAAATTTCACTGGATATAAAATTGTGTTGAAAGTTTTTATTTTTTTCAGTACTTATGCTCCATTATCTTCTGTCTTCATTGCTTCTGACGTGAAGTCAGCCATAATTCCTATTAGCTGTTAATATTTCTACATAAATTTTTTATGGGCATTTTAAAGATTTTTCTCTTCATCATTGGTTTCAGTATTTTGGAAACTGTGCCAAGATATTGTGGGTAAAGCTGCCTTCTGTTTGGAGCTCACTGAGCTTCTTGTGTCTGTAGACTAACTTCTTTAGCCAATTACATATGTTTTATAGAGTACTTGATTTTGTCTCACCTGTTACTGAGGCTTTGTTCATTTTTGCAATGTTTTCTTTCTTTTCTTCAAATTGGATGATCTCTATTGAACTATCCTCCTATTCACTAATCCTTTATTATATAGTGGCCAATACTTTTTTAAGTAGAATTTTTCATTTTAGATTTCATATTTTTCATTTCTAGAATTCCTCCCGTCACACTTTTTTAAGTAGTTTGTGTCTCTGCTAAGAATCGCTATATATTCAGTAATTATGTTCTTTTAAAACCCTTGAACATGTTTGTAACAGCTGCTCCAAAGTGCTTGTCTGCCCATCTCAATCTCTTGGTCATCTTAGGGTCTGTTACTATTAGCTTCTTTTTCTCTTCATAATACAATCACATTTCCCTGCTTCTTCACAAACATAGTAATACGTTTACGCTGGACATTGTGGATGTCACATTGGAGGGAGTTTGGATTATACTGTCTTTCTTTAAAAGATATTGAATCTTTTGTACTAACAAGCATTAAATTAGTGGTGGATTACTTTGATCCTGTCAAGTTGGTTTTATGATTTTTAAAGGCATATCTATTTCAGTTTTATAAATTGTCATAGGATGTGGCTCTTATTCTTAAAGCATGACATTTCTGGGGTTTCATACAAATGCTCAGAGGTTGCTTCACTTTGGCTGAACCAGAATTAAAGCATTTCTCAGCACTGTGCAGCCTCTCCATTCAGCTCTCTGTCACAGCAGAGGCTCTTTGATAAGTTTTGTCTACTGGGTCCCCACTCTTCACACAGATTCTCCCTTTCTGGTATCTTGCACCACAAATTCTAGAACCCTTATCATCCCTGAATTCTGAACTCTTATCTCTTGCTCTTTAGCTGAGTGACATCAGTGGTCTCTGCTCTGGAAATAGTATACAGGGTTCATCTGTGTATTCTCCACTTACTGAGGATCATGGTCCTGCTGTCCTTACTGTACACTGCCTAAACACAGTTTTCATATATATTTTGTCCAGCTTTACAGTAAGAGGGAAAGTCTGAGAACCAATTTGTCCATTGCCTGGAAGGGGAAGATTCCTCTTTCCCTATTTTAAATCAGTTGAACCACTATTAATTATATCATTATTTTTCTTTGTTTGAATTTAGTAAGAAACAACATTGAACTATAGGGACCAGTGAGAAGCTGATGGTTTTCTAAAGGACAAGAGAATGAGGATAGTCACAAAAAAGTGTTATATCTGTTCAGTTCCCATGACACTCTAAGATACAACTCTTGTTTGTGTCTCCCAAGATGCAGATGAGTTCCCAAACATCTGACTCATGCATGGCTCAAGGTTCTGAAAGAGCTATTAATATGATGTGTAGCATAAACCACATCTACTTGAGAGAAAATCATGCATAAACATGAGAAAGTATTCTTTTCTGGGACTGTTAATGAGAAAATAGGGAAACAGGCAATAGGGCTACTTTTCTATGATCCTTTTTTATATTCACTGCACAATGGACTTTTCCTTTTGCTATAGACAAACTTTAAGAGCACTTAATTTGGATGAATCGTATTCCAATAAATGGGGTTCTGTAAATAATTCAGACTAGATCAGATTGTCATGTAGATTGTCATTCTACAAAAAGTAGTCTTACTGAAACCTTTGTATATTTTCGTAAAGATTAAAAAGAAAAGACTAGCTTTCTTAGACTTAATTATGTGTAGTTATCAAGTCATAAATTACTAAGCTCTGGGGAATTTTCTAATCTTTATATGAGCAGTTTGGTATAATTGGAAATGGCATGGATTTTATAATCAAACATAAACATATCCGAGTTCAAATCAAGATTTTCAGTTTTCCTTATCAATTTATCAACTATAAAATAGGTATAATAATTATATTGGTTAGAATTATTATGCAAATTGAATAATAACATACATAGCCTCTGGTATAATGCAGCCCTTTTGCAGTTGATTAAGAAAAGTTAATTCCTTTAATTTTTTAAGCTGTAATGATTTTGTTACTGGTAATCATAAAGCACTGCTATAAATTTAAGCAGGCATAAAAACAAATATCTTCTACTGTTATAAAAAAGAAAGACTTGCAAAATTTATCCTACAAGATTAAAACAGTTCTTTAAATGGAAGAGCTGAAATTTTATTTTTTTACTTTCTTTGAAATGAGTTAAAATTGGAAAAAAATTAGGTTTTACTCTTTGAATGCTTTTACTTGGAATCATAAACCCTAGTATGCAACATTTTATAGTTTTATTTGATCCATTTTGGACACAAAATTGATGACATGTCATGCTTAAAAGTAGAATTTGTGACATTTGAGGCTCTTAGTGATTAATAGCTCAAACATAATAGCATATTGCAGGGAGTTACACAGAATTAGAAAGCAGCTAGTGCCAAGTTTAACACTTATAACTCACCTTCAAAAAATATACTGAAAGCTTCTGATTCCAGTTATCCATTTAAGAATATATAAGAGGATGCTCTTGCTGATAACAACTAGAACAGCTCAATAAAATAATTTTTAAAATTATTTGTTTTTTTGAAGACACTGGAGACCTACCAAGACAGTATTTGAATGACCAAGATCCTAGACAGAAGCAAAGCCCAGAGAGGTAAGTCTGACATTTGGTGCTGCTTTTACTTTCAAAGCATTTGCAGATTTGTTATTGGTGAGAAACTTAGCAGAAAGCAGTGTTTGAAAAGTTGACAAACCACACAGATCTTTAGGTAAGAGCCAGGCGCCTCTGACCTAAACTTTCTCCCGGAGTTTGCTCAGTTTCATGCCCAGTGAGTCGGTGATGCTATCTAACCACCTCATCCTCTGCTGCCCTCTTTTCCTTTTATCTTCAGTCTTTCCCTGCATCAGGGCCTTATCCAATGAGTTGGCTCTTTGCATCACGTGGCCAAAGTACTGGAGCTTTAGCTTCAGCATCAGTTCTTCCAATGAATATTCAGGGTTGATTTACTTTAGGCCTGACTGGTTTGATCTCTGTGCAGTCCAAGGGACTCTCAAGAGTCTTCTCCAACACCACAGTTCAAAAACATCAATTCTTTGGTGCTCAGTCTTTATGGTCCAACCCTCACATCTGTACATGACTACTAGAAAAACCACAGCTTTGACTATATGGACCTCTGTCAGCAAAGTGATGTCTTCATTTTTTAATATGTTATCTAGGTTTGCCATATATGTTATCTAGGTTTGTCATAGCTTTCCTATCAAGGAGCAAGCATCTTTAATTTCATGTCTGCAGTAACTGTCTACAGTGATTTTGAAAAGGAAAGGAGTATAACAAGAATATATATTGTCATCCTGCTTATTTAACTTATATCCAGAATACATTATGCAAAATGCTGGGCTGGATGACACACACACACAAGCTGGAATCAAGATTGCCAAGAGAAATAAAAACAACCTCAGATATGCAAATGATGCCACTCTAATGGTAGAAAGTGAAGAGGAACTAAAGAGCCTCTTGAAGGTGAAAGAGGAAAGTGAAAAAGATGGCTTGAAACTCAACATTCAAAAAACTAAGATTATGGCATCTGGTCCCATCACTCCATGGCAAACAGAAGGAGAAAAAGTGGAAGCAGTGACAGATTTTATTTCCTTGGGCTCCAAAATCACTGTGGACACTGACTGGGCTAAGGTTACAAAGTTATCAGTGTCTGCTGAGGAGGGAGAGGTTTAGGCTGGGACTCCGGAAGGGCTACAGTCTTGATGTAAGTATAAAGTGGAAATACACTCTCAGACTGAAACTCAGCTTCAAATAAACTCAATTCCAGAATAGATTAAAATGTAGTTTAACCTTAACATAACTATTACACTTGCCAGAAACAAAGTAAATTCTTTCTGGAGGAAAATAACATCATACATAGGCTCAAACTATCACTAAACTTTTAAAATCTTATGTCCAAAATTCAACTTAAAAAAAGGTAAGAGTAACCCCCAAACAACAGCAACAACCCAAAGGCTTACCAAAAAGGCATTTAGTCTGGAGAAAAAGAGGAAAAATACACTAATAGAAGACAAAAGTGGAATAATATAGTTAATACAAAGAAGGGCAAGAATGGTTGGATGAAAGAACATATAAGTCGGAGAAACAGAAAAGAAATAGTGTACTATTATTTATGTCATATGTCAACTAAATAATTCAATTATAGATAGACTGCCTTTTCCTTTTCTTGGTTGTTTCCTTTGCTGGGCAGAAACTCTTTGGTTTGACATAGTCCTGCTTATATATTTTAGCTTTCACTGCCTTTGCTTTTGGTGTCTTACTCAAAAAAATTACTGCCAAGACCATTGTCAAAGGCTTTTTCTCAATATTTTCTTCTAGGAGTTTTATGATTTCAGGTATTACATGTAACTCTATAACCCATTTTGAGCTGTTTTTTGAGTGGATCCAGTTCCATTCTTTTGCATGAGGCTATCCAGTTTTCCCATCACCATTTACTGAACTATTCTCTCCCCATTGTATGTTTCTGGTGCCCCTGTCAAAGATTACTGCTGCTACTGCTAAGTCACTTCAGTCGTGTCTGCCTCTGTGCGACCCCATCCCTGGGATTCTCTAGGCAAGAACACTGGAGTGCGTTGCCATTTCCTTCTCCAATGCATAAAAGTGAAAAGTGAAAGTGAAGTCGTTCAGTCATGTCTGACTCTTCGCGACCCTATGAACTGCAGCCTACCAGGCTTCTCCGTTCATGGGATTTTCCAGGCAGGAGTACTGGAGTGGGGTGCCATTGCCTTCTCTGTGTCAAAGATTAGTCAACAGTATATGCATAGGTTTACTGCTAGGCTCTCTATTCTGTTCCATTGGTCTCTATGCCTGCTTTTATACCAGTACCATTAAAATATGGAATACAATGTAACCATTAAAGTAATGATATAGATCTATATTTACTTTATGGAAAACTGTCACTGTAATGTTGAATGAAAAAATTTTAGCTATAAATAAAAAGTTTAATATATAGACTTACATAGAGAAATACTGTAAAGGATGTTCATTTCTGCATAAGAAAATTCCAAGTGATTTTTTTTACTTTTTGTTCTTTATATTTTATGGTATTATTTTTGTATATTATTATTTAGTCCTATAATTAAAACATTTTATTTTCATCTAAGGGCTTCCTGAATCAATGATTTTGCTTACGAAGTATATTATCCTATATATTCATAAAATTTGGGTCCTGTTTCAGGTTATTATTTCTTGCAATTGGTATGTAAAAGCCATCTCTTACTAGTAACAACACATGATATCTTTTTAGTACTTCCTAGTTTACAAAGTACTTTCAATACAGTATCTGCATGGAGACTCAAAAACAATCTCAAAATGGATTAAAAACCTAAATATGACACCAGATACTATAAAACTCTTAGAGGAACACATAGGCAAAATACTCTTGTGTAAATTGTGGCAATATTTTTTGGATCCATCTCATAAAGTGAAGAAAACAAAAGCAAAAATAAACAAGTAGGGCCTAATTAAACTTAAAAACCTTTGCACAGCAAAGAAAACCATCCACAGAATAAAAAGGCTACCTAGTAAATGGAGAAAATATTTGCAAATGATATGAGCAGTAAGGGGTTCATATTCATATATCCCCTGGATCACAGCCTTGTGGTGGTGATGGGGCTTGTGTAATTCAGTGATTCTAGGAGCCATGCTGTGCAGGGCTATCCAGGACAAACAGGTCATAATGATGTTCTAATCGAATGTGTCCACTGGAGGAGGAAGTGGCAATCCACTACAGTATTCTTGCCATGAGAACCCCATTAACAATATGAAAGGCAAAAAGATATGACTCCTGAAGATGAGTGCCCCCAGTTGGAAGGTGTCCAGTATGGTAATGGGGAAGAACAGAGAGATAGCTCCAGAAAGAATGGAGGAGCTGGCCCAAACCAGAAATCATGCTCAGTTGTGGATATATCAGGTGGTGAAAGTAAAGTCTGATGCTGTAAAAAACAATATTGCATAGGAACCTGGAATGTTAGGTCTATGAATCAAGGTAAAGTGGACGTGGCCAAGCAGGAGATGGCAAGAGTGAACATTGACATTTTAGGAATCAGTGAACTAAAATGGACAGGAGTGGGCAAATTTAATTCATGTAAATATTATATCTATCACTGTGGGCAAGAATCCATTGGAAGAAATGGAGTAGCCCTCAGAGTTAACAAGAGTCTGAAATGCAGTACTTGGGTGAAATCTCAAAAAGGAGAGAATGATTTCTGTTCGTTGCCAAGGCAAACCTTATTCAATATCACAGTAATCCAACTCTCTGCTCCAGCCACTGATGCCAAAGAAGCTGAAGCTAACAGTTCTATGAAGATCCACAAGACCTTCTAGAACTAACATCTAAAAAAAAGATGGCCTTTACATCATAGGGGATTGGAATGCAAAATTAGAAAGTCAGGAGATATCCAGAGTAATAGGCCAATTTGGCCTTGGAGTACAGACTGAAGTAGGGTGAAGGCTTACAGAGTTCTGTCAAGGGAACATGCTGGTCATAGCAAACATCCTTTCCCAGTAACCCAAGAGATGACTTTACACATGGACATCACTACATGGTCAATACCAAAATCAGATTGATTATGTTCTTTGCAGCCGAAGATGGAGGAGCTCTATACAGTCAGCAAAAACAATACCTGAAGCTGACTGTGGCTCAGACCATGAGTTCCTTATTGCAAAATTCAGGCTTAAACTGAAGAAAGTAGGGCAAACAACTAGGCTACTCAGTTATGACCTAAATCAAATCTCTTATGATTATACAGTGAAAGTAACAGATTCAACAGATTAGATGTGGTAGACAGAGTGCTTGAAGAACTATGGACAGAGGTTCATAACATTGTACAGGAGACAGTGGCCAAAAACATCCCAAAGGAAAAAAAAAAATGCAAGAAGGCAAAGTGGTTGTCTGAGGAGGTTTTGTTTTGTTTCTTTTTTAATAAATGCTGAAGCTTTTATTATAAATAAAAGGTTTTTTTTTTTTTTTTAAAGCTGAAGAATGAAGAGAAGCAAAAGGCAAGTGAGAAAGGGAAATATATACCCAAACTGAATGCAGAGTTCCAGAGAATAGTGAGGAGAGAGAAAAAGGCGTTCTTACATGAACAATGCAAATGAACAGAGGAAAACAAAAGAATGGAAAAGACTAGAGACCTCTTCAAGAAGACTAGAGATATCAACAAAACATTTCATGCAAGGCTGGGCATGATAAAGGATAGAAATGGTAAGGATCTAACAGGAGCAGGAGAGATTAAGAAGAGGTGGGACGAATACACAGAAGAACTACACAAGAAAAGTCTTAATGACCCAGATAACCACAGTGGTGTGGTCACTCACCTACAGCCAGACATCCTGGAGTGAATGTCAAGTGAGCCTTAGAAAGCATTACTGCAAACAATGGAACTTCCAAACACTAATGGAAGTGACAGAATTCCAGCTGAGCTATTTCAAATCCTAAACATGATGCTGTTAAAGTGTTGTACTCAATATGTGTTTAAATTTGGAAAACTCAGCAGTGACTACAGAACTGGAAAAGATTAGTTTTCATTCTAATCCCACAGAAGGGCAATGCCAAAGAATGTTCAAATACTATACAATTACACTCATTTCACATGCTAACAAGGTTAGCTCAAAATCCATCAGCTTGCATTCAGCAGCACATGTACCGAGAACTTCCAGATGTAGAAGTTGGGTGTCAAAGAGCCAGAAGAACCAGAGATCAAATTGGCAACATTTGCTGGATCATGGAGAAAGCAAGGGAATTCCAGAGCCTCACTGACTACATTTAAGCCTTTGACTGTGTGGATCACAGCAAATTGTGGAAAATTCTTAAAGGGATGAATTTAGACTGCCTAAGACTACCAGACTACCTTACACGTCTCCTGAGAAACTTGTATACGGGTCAGGAAGCAACAGTAACAACCAGACATGGAATAATTGAGTGGTTCCAAACTGGGAAAGGAGTACCTCAAAGCTGTATATTGTCAGCTTTTTTGCTGCTGTCACCTATTTATTGTTTTTTATTGTCACCTATTCATATAACTTATATGCAGAGTACATCATCTGAAATGCCAAGGTGGATGAATCACAAGTTGGAATCTAGATTGGTGGAAGAAATATCAACAGCCTTAGATCTGCAGATGATAGCACTCTAATGGCAGAAAGGAAGGAGGAACTAAAGAGCTTCTTGATGAAGGTGAAAGAGGAGAGTGAAAAAGCTGGCTTAAAAATCGGAACAGTAAAAAACACAGCAAAAAACTAAGATCATAGCATGCAGTCCCAGTACTTCATGGCAAACAGAAGGGGAAAAAGTGGAAGCATTGACAGATTTTATGTTCCTAGGCTCCAAATCCCTATGGATGGCGACTGCAGTCATGAAACCGAAAGACGTTTCCTCCTTGGAAGGAAAACTATAACAGGCCTAGACAGCATATTAAAAAGCAGAGACATCACTTTGCCAACAAAGGTCTGTATATTTCCAGTGTTGTGTATGGATGTGAGAGTTAGACCTTTATGAAGGCTGAACACCAAAGAATTGAGGTTTTTGAATTGTAGTGCTACAGAAGACTCTTGAGGGACTGCAAGGAGATCAAACCAGGCAACCTTAAGGTAAATCAACTCTGAATACTCATTGGAAAGACTGATGCTGAAGCTGAAGATCCAGTACTTTGACCACCTGATGGGAAAAGTGGACTTACTGGAAAAGATCCCGATGCTGGGAAAGACTGAAGGCCTGTGAAGTAGGGGGTGGCAGAGGATGAGATGGTTAGGTAGCATCATTGACCCAATGGACATGAAATTGAGCAAACTCTGGGAGATAGTGGAGGACACTGGAGCCTGTTGTGTTGCAGTCCATGAGGTCACAAAGAGTCAGACATGACTTTGTGACTGAATGACAACAATAACATTCATTATATGTAAAAAACTACATCAAAAAACCCCAAAATCTGGATTACAAAATAAGCAGAAGAACTGAATAGACAATTGCTTCAAAAAGGATATGCAGAAGGCCAACAAGCACATGAAAGGATTCTCAGCATCACTAGTCATCAGGGCAATGCAAATCAAAACCACAATGAGATATCTCCTCATACCAGTCAGAATGGCTATCATCAAGAAGAATACAACAAATGTTGATGAGGATGTGGAGAAATGGGAACCATCATACACTGTTGGTGAGAATGTAAATTGGTGCAGTCACTGTGGAAAACAGTATGGGGTTTCCTCAAAAAACTAAAAATAGTAGTACTAGCAATTCCACTCCTGGATATATATCCAAAAAACAAAAGCCACTAATTTGTAAAGATACATGCACTTCAATGTTTATAGCAGCATTATTTACAATTACCAAGTAATTAGATAAATAAATATATCTATATAAAAAACACATTTTCTTATATATATATATAAGCATACTACTCAACCATATATAAGAATGAAATTTTACCATTTGAAGCACTATGGGTAGACTTGGAGGGCATCATGCTAAGTAAAATAAGTCAGAGGAAGACAAATATTGTATGTTATATAAAAACTACAGCAAACTAGTGAATATAACAAAAGAAGCAGACTTAAGGAACAAACTAGTGGTTACCAGTTTGAAGAGGAAAGCAGGAGGGACAGAGAAATAAATGGTTATTATGGGATTGTATGAAGTCATCTGTGTGAAACTTAAAAATTATAAAGTATTATAGAATTCAAAACCTCTTTTATTCAATTAAAAAAATCCAACATATGGATAGGTACTATATTATTATCATCATTTACACATAAAACTCAAAAGTTACTGACTTTGAAGACAACTTATGACCCAAATTCCATGTATCTTTTATATCTTGTATCTTCCAGGTATCTTCTTGTATCTTATCTCTTGTATTTATATCATGTATCTTCCAGGTGTCCATTATACCTTCCCATTACACCCTTCCTTAACATGATCTGGATATAACAAAGAGTAGAGTATACTTCCCAGAACTGAAAGAAAGCTGATAATAGCTGAGAGTAGAGTGGCTGTAGATGCCACTTCAAGGAGTTAGAATTTATCCCAAAGGCAATGAGAAGATGATAAAAGGTTTTAAATATGGAGGAGTGAAATTATAAATTATGATTGTTTTGACCAGGGGTCTCCAAACATATTTTGTAAAGCACCAGAAAGTAAATATTTTAGGCTCTACAAGCCAGATAGTCTCCTGCAACCGTTCAACTCTGCCATCGTAAAGCAGTCATACACATTACATAAGTAAGTTTGGCTATGTTTCAATACCACTTCATTTATGGATATGAAAATCTGAATTTGAATATCATGTATTTTTAATATCATATATTTTAAAGTATATTGATACTATTTTTTTTTAATGATTTAAAACTGTAAAAAGCCATTTAGTGGCTAAATTTGCTTGGTAGGCCATAGCTTGCTGACCCCTAATTTAGAAGATGATCACTTAGGCTATGTGTAAAGTAGACAGAGAGGTCCTTTCTGGCTCATTTCATCAGGTCTAGTACCCACATACTGACATTTTTAATATTCAAGGTCTGCTCTATCATGCTATATGTCTTTTATCTCTCTACCACCAACAGATATGCTAATGCAAAAAGAATATTCTCAGATTAAGCATTACATTTTATTTGTGACCCCTTTGTGTTCAATGTAGTCATATTTTTATTCTTTAAGGATGAGATATCTTAGGGGTAGAAGGTAATGTATAGGTAAGAATAGTACTGTTTATTTTATAAATTTTTAAATCCAAAGAGGTAATAATTCTTAGTATATAGGCTAGATCATAATTTAAATAGTAATAATTGATTAGAAAACATGATAAATTCTTTAGACAATTTCAAAGTGGAGCATCAAATGTATATGGTAGATTCATAAGCTTAATGGAACTTTAAGGCCTTAATGCTCTCTTAAGGCTTTTAATGCTTCTTAAAGGCAGACCATGGGCTATAAATAAATAGCTACATATGAAGAATAAGGATGTAGCATTTTGATTGTTCACTTTTACAAATAAAAAGGAAAGCAAAAGTATCTCATTTCCTTATTTTAAATTTTTATCTTTTACTAGTAAAAGTCCTCATGGGTTAAGGTTAGCCTATTAGTAGAAAGTCTGTTTGGCTTTAAACTAACATGGAGACTTTATATTGTTACTGCCTAAACTGAAGCTAAATGCTGAAACATATATGATTTGAAAAGAAGTTTGTAAGATGGCTTTGATGAGTATGGGTCCGTGCTCTGTCATGTCTGACTCTTTGCGACCCTGTGGACTGTAGCCCACCAATTTGTATTGGTTAATACAAATTAACCAATTATGTATTGGTTAATAGTTAATGTAGCCTAAATTACAGAATGGTATAATACTACATTGGGAAAGAAAGTTTATCAGACACTAAACATATAAATATTCATCTCTTTAGTTATTATCTTGGTTAGAAAGAAGACTGGGACTACAGACATAAAAAAATAAGAAAATAGGAAGAAAATCTACCTTTATTGCTGAGTAGTGGCAGAGGTGAGGAGGAAATAAAGTGACAAAATCACTTGGGTCAGAAAATCTAAGAAGTGTTGTAATTAAATTTCTGACACTGTGATGTTTGAATGCATAGACTTTGGTGAAAATAATAAAATGTTCCCTTAATATACTAATATTCCTGATCAATGTGACCTTACAAAATACAGACAACCAACAGATAACAAAAGGTTCATACATTTGAAGTAATTAGATTTTTTTCCCATGATCAATGAAAGGACAAAGTACAGTTTAATTGAGTGATGCAAAATTAGAATTTAAACAGCAAACTCATTTCAAAGACAAGATAAACTAATATCATGAACCCATATTAACATCTAAAGCAGCAAAGCTTAAAGTACAAAATGTCTTCACTGTACAGAAGATTCAGATAAAAGAGTCTTCTTGAAGTTTTTGTTGTTTTCAAGATTTTTTGACAACAGTGAAATTTCTATGGAGCAGAATGTGCTGAAAATCAGGAACCCCGCCTTTGTTTATCTGATCTCATTGTGGCAAAAGATCTTATAAAATAAGAACCTAATACAGAGCACAAAGATGTGTAAGAAGCTAGTCTATTTTACTGTTTCATAACTATTAAATTGAGGATTAAAGCATATTTGAACTTACATTCTCTTGGATCTACTTTGCACTGTGGTCACTTTAAAAATACAAGTGAGAACATTCAAACTTACTTCTCACTAAAACCTAAGGACAAACTGAGCACATTCAAGATCTCGGGGACATGTCTTGTCCTGTATCCTGGTTTCTGAAGCTGTACTTCTATAGGGAATGGATTAGAAAGAAATTTAAGCTTGTTAGATAGGAAGGTGTCATCCTCTCACATCAAAGTACACAAGGAGAGACATTCAAGAATTATAAATTCTTAGAAAACATAAAAAATCCTTTGGGTCTGGCAAGGAAAATGTCAGCAAGTCAAAAGAGGCTAGATGGCTATTGACCAGTTTCATGAAGGCAAAGCTGCAAGACAAGATGGA
Organism: Odocoileus virginianus; assembly: GCF_023699985.2. Taxonomy (NCBI): domain Eukaryota; kingdom Metazoa; phylum Chordata; class Mammalia; order Artiodactyla; family Cervidae; genus Odocoileus; species Odocoileus virginianus. The sequence continues at coordinate 58,634,626 of NC_069675.1, forward strand.
ATAATGCTTTCTCACCATGTGTCGAAGGCACAAATGACACTAATCCTTTTTAATGGTCACAAAAGCTGACAACTTACTCAGCGTTAGAACTGAAGGCACAAAATCATCTCAAGAAATGACTCACCATAAACAGGTCACGAGCACCAATGTCAACAGCTAACAGAAATGCCTTTTCAAATCTTTGGTACCTGTAAGAAAGAAATGTTATATGCTGTGAACAAAACTATAGAAGAGGAGAAAGAAGTTTGTTTAATGTACTTATATGCTATTGTTTTTGTTCTGATAAAAATATTCTCAAACAGTAGGGACTTCACCTGCTGGGATCTTCCCTATGTGAACTTTTATTGTACTTAGGAGGTGCTGATGCACACAGCCTGTGAAGGGGTTCAGTGTAACTGTCAAGGACAAACATAACCAGATTAGGTGCTGCTAAATGTAGAGAAATGATAACTTAGGAAATACATTTTCTCATTATTTTTTCCTTTGTTGTCTTTTGTTGTGTAAGAAGAAAGTAGGAGGATATGGACAATACAGCAGGATAAGGGCAATTAATAAATCATATAATTATATTTTATGTTTCTTAGGTAAAAGTTGAGAAGTCAAATGTTGCATTTTTACAAAACTCTCACATTTATGATCTGGGGTAAAAACATCCCCTGCTGTTGTAAATGAAAATAATAAGTGGTTTCTAAGTATTTTTAAAAAGTATTACTTTCCTACTATTTCATCACAATCATACTATCTTTCCCTGAGGTGTAACTGAGAATTTTCTTTATGAGAACAAACTTTAGTTTACGTTAATTACCTCTACAGAAAATTTAAAGCCCTGAGAGAAAAGCATGTCATGAACATATAATTTGCACAGGATTTTGGAATGAAAGGTCATCTATGCTGAAACTTACACAGATGTAACTATCAGTTTTTCTGACTCAAGAAACAAGCAGATATATAACCAAGTTGTTCTGTTCTACACTGTGAAATATGATGGTATAAAATATACTAAATTTTCAAATAAAATGTAGCAGAAATGTGGAATATTATTATTAACAGAGTATAGAAAGTTTATTAGTGAAATAGCTAATATAATTAAAATTCAAACAAGGCTTATTATTATTCCATATGAACTGGTAGGCCAGAAACTAAAACACTTTGTAATTTCCATACTGTGGAAATTACATCTCCCATCTACTCTCTGGTTATTCTTACTAGTATCTCCAGTATTTACTGAATCCTTTTCAACTATGGAAAATCAGAAGAAAATTGTGTTCATTTTTGTTCCAGGAAAATGGCTGACTCTATATATTCAGTGGACGTCGGATATAATAGGAATAGGACAGAAGATCAGCAAGTTGTACTATTACTACTATTCAAACATTTACTGCCATTTTGCATTTGCTCCCACCTACTACACTGAAACTTTTCTAGCAATAGTAATTATTCATCCTCTAAATTCAAACTTAAAGATAAGTTCTTATCTTGTGTGCTTTTTCGGCCACATCTGACCCTATTAACTTCCCCTACTTGAAACCCTCTTTCTTTGCATTTGGAGATCCATTCTTGCATTTGGAGATTCATCTTTTGTTTTCTCAATTCTTAGATTTCACCTTCTTAGTCTCCTTTTCTCTGCCTATTCCATGAAGGAGCAGGCAGTAACCTACTCAAATAGGGTTACTACCTCAGTAACCATAACTACTCCTATGGCATTGATACATCAAAGACACAAATCTCTAGTGTCCATTTATTTCTGGAGCTCTAAACTCTTTTGTTCCAGGTATCTCAAATTTAACATGTCTAATAGGTCCATTGACACACCAATTTGGCAACCATAGATGTGATTCATTGGAATTGGGAAATATGAAATTAAGGTGAGCAGCTTAGGAGGTATAGTTCCTTCTAGGTAAGAGGTAATGATTCACATTATGATAAAATGAAAGAATTGGCACTGGCATCTGGTAGTATGATCAACCAAAAATACCAAACCGTGCTCCCAACTATACTGCTTATAAAATACATCTTAAAGTACAACGTAAGACTCTTAAAAAAAAAAAAGAAAAGGAAATTTCCAAGGACAACACATTTTCAATAAAAAAAAAACAACAATTAATCAAAGTTCCTTGACTGAAACTAGAGTTAGGATCCATAACCAGAAATCAAAAATGGGGGAAAAGGACAGAACTACTCTGGCCATCACCCTCAGAAGACTGAGCCTTGACCAAGTCTTAAGGTAAAGGTGCTTAACTTGAGACTTCTGATTAAGCCAGGGGCTAAAATGATCCCAAGTTTTAAGTGCCCTTAACATCGACAGAAACAGTAAAAAGAAAATTCATGTCTGGATTAAAGCACTTTTGATACAAGTCACCAGAACTGCCATAAATTAAAACAAGTATGAGCTCACACTGAAACATTAGTAAGTACAAAAGAAACAAGCTACTGTGATGGGAAATTAGAAAATAAACAACAGATTTACTTCTCCGTGGATTTCAGATGATTGAATTATTAAAGTTAGAATGTAAAACAGTTCAGCATATTTAAAGAAATAATGATGGGGCCATGAAAATAAGCTTACAACAGGATATATTAATAATAAAAGTGTTACCCACTAGATTTTTTAAGAAATAAAAACAGAACTTTTGGAAATGAAAAATTGAAGTTAAATAATTTGGTATAAAGAGAGAATTAGTGAAATAAAAGGGGCATAAATAAGGGATTACACAAAATGTTAAAGAGACAAGAAAAAAATATAAAGGGAAGTTAGCAATACAGAGAACATGGAAGAGTCTTAACACGTCTAATCAGGTAATTAAGGTAAATGTGGACAACTTTCCAGAGCTGATAAATGATATGAATCAATAAACACAAGAGGGACAATATATATCAACCAGGATACACTGAAAAGAATCTATAATTATGCAAATATACAATGAAGATGCAGACCTCTAAAAAAGGTCTTAAAAAGCAAGAGAAAAGACAGGTCACCTACAAAGAAGATAACTTACAAACAGACTGACACCAGACCTCTCAATGACAGCGATGAGTGTAGAAGACAGTAGGGCTGTATCTTCAAATAATAGAAAATAAGCATTTCTCTTGTATAATGTAACAATGGAATTCTCAACAGGTAAAGCAAAATAAAGACACTTTAAGATACGTAAAAACTGAAAGCATTCAACAGATCTTCAATAAAGGGACTTCTAGGGGACATAACTCAGGAAAAAAGGAAGATGATCCCAGAAGGAAGGTTTGAGACACAAGAAGGAATAGCTTAAAAAAAAGATTTGGTTAATATACAGGCAGATAAATACACACAGACATACATGCACATACACGAATATTTTGCTATTTTTAAGATCAGAAAACACTAATTAGATATGTCATATTAATCAGAAAAAAGTTATAGTGCTATGGTCCTTGCTTTCTGAATTGTTGAAAATAATTGTTTGATTTTGGTAACTGTCAGAACCAAATTACAAATGGCAATCATTAAAAGTTTGTATAAATGCTTAAACAGTAATATAGGTAGAGCGGGGTAAAGGGTGAGCAAATTGAAAACTAAGAAAATTCAAGAAGTATTAAAGAAAAGAACACTGGATCTACCCCAGTACACTGGTGAAAACAATGCCTGAGAGACACCAGGGCCAATTGCCAGCAAACCCACAGTTAAAGTGTGGCCAAGAGAAGTGCCAGTCAAGCGTGTAATCTGAGAGCCCACACAACAGGGGAAAGGTAACACAGCAGAGCACGGCCAGGGGTGAACATCTCCAGAGGTAGAATACTGAGTGGCTTCTCTCCCAGCGGGAGTTCTCTAATCCCACCTACCTCACACCACAGATCAGAAAAGAGCTAAGAAACAGATCTGGGGACCTCTGCTCCAACAACTAAGGAGCAGACCCCACCCCTGACAAGGCAGTGATAACCAGAGAGTCTGTCTGATATGTCCTTTTATACATCAATTTGGCAACCATATATATGATTAACTAGTTCAGGATGGGGAACACATGTACACCCATGGAGGATTCAAGTCAATGTTTGGCAAAACCAATACAATATTTGTAAAGTAAAATAATAAATAAATTATTTTTTTTAAAAAGAGGAAAATAAAAAGAGAAATATGAAATTAAAGTGGACAGCTTAGGCAATACACTTCTTTCTAGGTAAGAGGTAATGATTCACATTCTGAGAAAATGAAAGAATTGGCTTTGGCATCTGGTAGCATGATCAACCAAAAATATCTAAGAGTGCTCCCAACTAGACTGCTTATAAATATATATTAAAACACAACACAAAACTCTTTAAAAAAAAGTTTCCAAGAATACCACACTCTCAATTACAAAATAACTAACTAATCAAAGTTCCTTGATTGACACTAGAGTAATGCTCCCTGAACAGAGCAAAAGAGGGAAAAAAGGCAGAACTAGTCTGAGCCATCACCCTCAGAAGACTGAGCCTTGAACAAGTCACAAGATAAAGGTGCTTAGCCTGAGACTTCTGATTAAGCCAGGGGCTAAAATGATTGCAGGTTTTAAGTGCCCTTAACATTGACAGAAACAGTAAAAAGAAAATTCATTTTTGGATTAAAACACTTTTAATAGAAGCCACCAGAATTGCCATAAATTAAAACAAGTACAAGTTCACAATGAAACATCACCAAATACAAAAGAAAACAAGCTACTGTAATGGAAAATTAGAAGATAAACAACAGATTTACTTCTCCCTGGATTTCAGATAATTGAGTTATTAAAGTTAGAATATAAAATAAATCAGCATATTTAAAAAATAATGATGGAACAATGAAAAGAAGCATACAACAGGATATATTAATAATAAAACATTATCAGGTAGACATTTGAAGAAATAGAACTTCTGGAAATGAAAAACTGAAGTTAAATATTTCAGCACAAAGAACTAATGAAGTAAAAGAGGCATAAATAATTACATAGAATGGTATACAGAGAGACGAGAGAAAAATATAAAGTAAGTTTAGCAATGCAGAGAACATGGAAAAGTCTAGCATGTCTAATCAGGTAATTAAAGGCAGAGAATATTCCAGAGCTGATAAATGATATGAATCAATAAACACAAGAGGGACAGTATATACCAAGCTGGATACATTGAAAAGAATCTATAATTATGCACATCTGTAGCAGAGATGAAGAACTCCAAAAATAAAAAGATCTTAAAAAGCCAGAGAGAAGAGAGATCACTACAAACAAGATAACCTACAAACAGACTGACACCAGGCCTCTCAATGGCGACAATGGGACACAGAAGACAGTAGGGGCAAGCAGTAAAATCAGTAAAGAAAGAGAGGTCTTAAACAACATAATTACACAGCTGGATTTATTAGATACACAGACTTGTTACTCATTAATTAGTAAATACACATCCTTCTCAAAATACATGGAATCCTCACAAAATTATGTTAGTAAATAAAAAAGCATGTCTCAATACACTAAGGAATACTATATAAAATGAATCTATTAGCAATGCCATTTTTGATAAAAAGATAAGGAATAAATTTCATACACATTTAGAAATTAAAGTCATTAATCAAAGAAAAATTATTAATTTTAAAACACTTAGAAATAAAAACTTGAGCAAATGAGACAATTGAAGAGAAATTTGCAGTCTTAAGTGTTTATATTAGGTAAAAAAGAAAGGTGAATGAGTGATGAGCCAAATATCCCATTTAATAATTTAGATAAAAACAGAATAAAGGCAAATAGAAAGGGGAAAAATGGAAGCAGTGTCAGATTTTATATTGCTGGGTTCCCAAATCACTGTAGACAGTGACTGTAGCCATGTACTCTTTAGAAGAAAAACTATGACAAATCTAGACAGTGTATTTAAAAGCAGAGACATTAAAAAACAAAGCACAGACATCACTTTGCCAACAAAGCTCTATAGAGTCAAAGCTATGGTTTTTCCAGTATTCATGTACAGATGTGAGAGTTGGACCATAAAGAAGGCAGAGCACCGAAGAATTGATGCTTACCAATTGTGGTGCTAGAGAAGATTCTTGTGGTGCTAGAGAACTCCAAGTCCCCTGGACTGCAAGAAGATCCAACCAGTCCATCCTAAAGGAAATCAGTCCTGAATACTCATTGGAAGGACTGATATTGAAGCTGAAACTCCAATACTTTGGCCACCTGATGTGAAGACCTGATTCATTTGAAAAGACCCTAATGCTGGAAAAGATTGAAGGTGGGAGGAGAAGGGAACAGCAGAGGATGAGATGGTTGGATGGCATCACCGACTCAATGGACATGAGTTTGAGTAAACTCTGGGAGTTGGTGATGGACAGAGAGGCCTGGCGTGCAGTCCATGGGGTCGGTAAAGAGTCGGATGTGACGGAGCGACTGAACTAAACTGAACTGATAACATATGTAGGTAATATATGTGGCAACTATATATAAAGAATGGGGTAAGGATGGTAAATGAACCAGTTGAGACCTAAGATTTCTGCATTTTACATGAAATAGTACTATATTAATTTGAAGTAGACTATGGAACATTCAGTTCAGTTCAGTTGCTCAGTCGTGTCTGACTCTTTGCGACCCCATGGACTGCAGCACACCAGGCCTCCCTGTCCATCACAAGCTCCCGGAGTTTACTCAAACTCATGCCCATTGAATCGGTGATGCCATCCAGCCATCTCATCCTCTGTCATCCCCTTCTCCTCCTGCCCCCAATCCCTCCCAGCATCAGGGTCTTTTCCAACGAGTCAACTCTTTGCATGAGGTGGCCAAAGTACTGGAGTTTCAGCTTCAGCATCAGTCCTTCCAATGAACACCCAGGACTTATCTCCTTCAGGATGGACTGGATGGATCTCCTTGCAGTCTAAGGGACACTCAAGAGTCTTCTCCAACACCACAGTTCAGAAGCATCAATTCTTCGGTGCTCAGCTTTCTTCATAGTCCAACTCTCACATCCATACTGACTGTTGGAAAAACCATAACTTTGACTAGATGGACCTTTGTTGGCAAAGTAATATCTCTGCTTTTTAATATGCAGTCTGGGTGGGTCATAGCTTTTCTTCTGAGGAGCAAGTGTCTTCTTTTAATTTCATGGCTGCATAATGTGAAGAGATATGGCTAAAAAGAGCTTATAGATAAAACAAAATTCTGAAAAATACTCAAGTAATCAAAAGAAATGAAAAGAGGAACAAATATTAGAAGAGATAAACAGAAAAAAAAATGGTAGATTGACTTTCAACCACATATATAAGTAAGTAATTATTAATGAGTCAGACACTCCAATAAAAAAACAGAAGATTGCTAGAATGGGTAAAAAAGCAAAACTCAATTATATGCTAGTTTACAAGAAATCTACTATACAGACACAGTGGACAGTAAATGGATGGAAAACAATGCTAGAATGATTAAAATTACTAGATAAAATAGACTTCAAAAACAAGGAGCCATAAGAGGAAGACATTAACAGTCATAAATGGGCTTCCTTGGTTGTCCAGTGGTTAAGAGTAAGCCTTGCAATGCAGGGTACTGGTTTGGACCAGAATGAACACTGGTTCAATCACTGGCCCAGGAAAATCCCACATGCTGCAGAGCAACTAAGCCTTGGCCCTACAATGACTGTGCCTGTGCACCACAATTGCTGAAGTCTGTGTACTCTGGAAGAGCCCATGCTCTGAAACAAGAGAAGACACCAACAATCAGAAACCCCATACACTGCAAGTATAGAGTAGCCCCCATTCACCACAACTAGAGAAAGCCCTTGTGTAGCAATGAAGAACCAGCACAGCCAAATGTAACTAACAACAACAACAAAAAAGTTATATATAAAAAATGATAATTGTCTCTAGGGTTAATTGCAGTTGCTTCCTGCCTCTTTGGAGATTCCAAGATCAGCAGATAGGTCTGACCCAGACTCCTAGCAGATTACTGTTTCTGTCATGGATCCTGGAGCATGTGAGATTTTGTGTGTGCCATTTAAGAGTGACGTCACTTTTTTGCTTGAATATATTTTTCCATGCTTTCACTTTCAACCTATTTGTGTCTTTGAGTCTAAAGTAAGACTCTTCTAGACAACATATAGTTGGGTCGTGTTTTTTCCTAGTCTTTAAATCTCTGTACTTTAATTGGTGGGATTAATGTATTTTCATTTAGAGTGATTACTGATAAGGAAGTTTAGTTCTGTCATTTTACTGTATTCTACATCTATCTTTTTGTTCCATAATTCCTGCAATATTGTCTTCTTTTCCATATGGTTGATTTTGTCTAGTGTACCATTTTGATCCTTCTCTTTCCTCTTTTGTATTTATTTTAGTTATTTCATTAGTGGTTACTCTAAAGATTATAATATCTTAATTTTATAAAAATATAAGTTTAAATGATACCAACTTTATAGCATATAATACTTTGCTTCTATATATAGCTCTATCCTCTCCTTTTTTTATTACTGTCAGAAAATATCTTTAAACACTGTGTGCCCATTAACAGATGTACAATTCTTGTTGTATGCATTGTTTTTAAAATCAAATGGGGAAAAAAAGAGTCACAAACCAAAAATATAATAATACTGATTTTTTATTTACCTACATAGTTATCTTTCCTTGTCTTGTTTATTTCTTCCAAGAGCTTTGAATTACTGTCCTTTCATTTAAGCCTGACAGACTCTCTTTAGTATTTCTATAAGGAAGGTCAACTAGCAATGGACTTCCTCAGTTTTTATCTGGGAATATCTTACTTTTCCTTCATTTTTTAAAGGACAGTTTTGCCAGGTGGAGAATTCTTGGTTGACTCTTTTCTTTAGATCTTTAAAATGTTATCCTGCCACCTTCTGTCGCCCATGGTTTGTAATGAAAAGTCAGCTGTTAGTCTTATTGAAGAGCTCTTCTACAAGACCAGTTGCTTTTTTCTTGCTGCTTTTAAGACTCTCTGTCTTTATTTTTTGACATTTTGATTTTGTGTTTTGATGTGAATCTCTTTGAGTTGATTCTACTTGAATTTCATTGTGTTTTTTTGGATATATAGATTTCTGCCTTTAGTCAAAATTTTCTTACCTTCTAAGACTCTCATAATGGATACTCTTGAAAGCAACCCACCTGCCCCTCAGATTCTCTTCATTTTTTTCACTCTTTTTCGTCTCTGCTTCTCTGATTTGATAATTTTAATTGTCCTATTCTCTGATTCTGTCTTTTGCCTGCTCAAATCTGCTGTTGAGCCCATCTAGTGGATTTTTCATTCTAGCTATTATACCTTTTAAGCTCCAAATTTTCTATTCGGTTTCTTTTAATTAAATTATCTGGTAAGACATTATTCTTCTGATCTCCTTGACGTCTGTTACTTCTCTAAGCTTATATAAGACAGCTAACTTAAACTCCTATTCTAGTAAGCCCAATGTTTGTGCTTCCCATGCTATTTTTCCCCTGTGCATGGGCCACACTTTCCTGCTTTTTTATATGCCTTTTAATTTTTGTTGGGAATAATATGTTTTGAATATAATACAGTGATAACTTTGGAAATAAAATTATTCCAGATTTTACTGTTGTTGCTTTTGAGGAAAGTCATCCACTTGTCTAGTGATATTCTCAAAGCCTATATTTATTGTCATATGTGATCAATGAAATCTGTTTCATTACCTCAGCAATCAGCCAAATATTTTTAACATCCTGACAGACTGATGTGACAGATTCTTTTAAAAAATTCTGAAGCAACAAGCAAGCAATCCTCTCCGTCTTTGTAGACTGGATCGGAGCTAAGGCACACTTTCACTCTTTAGCCAGTGTACCTATGTACAGTTCAGCCTCAGAAGTCCATTCATGCTTGTGCAGAGCCCAAAACTGCTCCAGAGTTTTAACTCTGGGGTTCTCTCAGGTTTTTTATGAGCAAGCATCCAGATATGGGCATATGTGTGGAGCCCCTGATTTCCTGGCATATGAGGCAATCCTTTAAGGACTTTATTTCCCTTATATTTAAAATGGAAAACTAAAAAGGACCCACCGTATAGCACAGGGGACTCTGCTCAGTGCTGTACAGCAGCTTGGATGGAGAAAGTCTGCAGCAGAATGGATACGTGTCTGTGTACGGCTGAGTCACTCTGCTGTGCACCTGAAGCCATCACAACACTGTAAGTCGGCTGTACTCCAACATAAAATAAAAAGTCAAGTTACAAAAAAGAATTTAATTCCTCCCCAAATCTTCCTTTTAGCCTTCTGTCTCTCAGGTCTTTCTGTCGATCCACTGCTTTACCCACTCTTCATCCTTTGCCTAAGAGACCGCTCTGCATATTATGTCTTGAAATGCTTTTGATGTACACAAATGCTTTTGCCAAACATGTTCCAGTCTGAAGGAGGTGGAATAAAAACAAGTGTCTACAATGGCCCCTTTGGAAATGACAAAACCAAATTCATGACCAGTCTTTGAGGTAAAAGTCCATTGTTGACCTCTGGCAACTAGCTGACACCAGAAATGGTGACCGCTGTCCCCATGGCCACTGTCATACTAGGGAATGGGGGATGGCAGACATGTTTCCTTACCGAGTTAGTGGTCTCTGTCCTTATTAAGCATGTCCCTGATTACTGCAAGTTTTAAAAAATATGATCCTAGAGTTTTTTAAAAGTTAATTTTGTCAGTTTTTGTTTGCGTAGTGTTTGCTTCATTGGAAGGACTGATTCTTGGAGCTCTACTCTGATGTTTTCATGGTGTCTCTCCCACTTCTATTTATAGGACCCAATGTGACATTCATGAGAATATCATTTTGAGATCTCCTACTGAAGGGAATGTAACTGACAGCCCCAGCTGTTCGATTTTGAAATCTGTTGCTGTGTTTTTGTGTTAATGCTACACTTTCCACAAGCTCCTCTGAGGCAATAAATGAGGGCACTGAGGGATACTAAGGCAGTTCTGTTCCTGACTGACGTCAGACTGCTGGAGTGGGCAGTATTGGCTTGAGGACTCCTGATAGATGAGCCCAACCTTTCTTTGAATTGTTCTGTGGTGTGCTGGAATGGGGATGGAGACTGTGAATGGGCAGTGGTTAGTAAGTAGACAGTAACATAGGTTGACTACTACTAAGTTGTATTAATGTCCTAAGGAAGAATAATCAGAGACTGAGTGTTCTTTATACTTAATGGCTAAGTGTGGCAGCCAGAAAGCCACTCTGGTAGCTTACTTGTTGTTATTGTTCAGTCACTAAGTTGTGTCCAACTCTTTCTGACCCCACGAACCACAGCACACCAGGCTTCTCTGTACTTCACTATTTCCTGGAGTTTGTTCAAATTCACATCCATTGAGTCAGTGATGCTATGTAACCATTTCATTCTGTGCCAAGCTCTTTTCATTTTGCCTTCAATCTTTCACAGCATCAAGATCTATTCCAATGATTGACTCTTTGCATCAGGTGGATAAAGTATTGGAGCTTCAGCATCAGTCCTTTCAATAAATATTCAGGATTAATTTCCTTTAGGATTGACTGATTTGATCTCTTAGCTGTCCAAAGGACTCTCAAGAGTCTTCTCCAGCACCAAATTGGAAATCATAAATTCTTTGGCACTCAGACTTCTTTATGGTCCAACTCTCACATCCATACATGACTACTGGAAAAACCACTGCTTTTGACTACACAGAACTTTGTCAGCAAAGGGATGTCTCTGTTTTTTAATATGCTGTCTAGGTTTGTCATAGCTTTTCGTCCAAGGAGCAAGCGTCAAGAGGGTCTTTAGTTTTCCTTCACTTTCTGCCATTAGAGAGGTATCATCTGCATATCTGAGGTGGTTATTTCTCCCAGCAATCTTGATTCCAGCTTGTGATTCATCCAGCCCAGAATTTCGCATGATGTAAATGAACAGGGTGAAAATACACAGCTTTCTGAAACTCCCTTCCCAATTCTGAACCAGTCTGTTGTTCCATGTAAGGTTCTAACTGTTGCTTTTTGACTGCATACAGGTTTCTCAGGAGACAGGTAAGGTGGTCTAGTATTTCCATCTCTTCAATAATTTTCCACAGTTTGTTGTGCTCCACACAGTCAAAGGCTTTAGTATAGTCAATGGACCTGAAGTAGATGTTTTTTCTAAAATCCCCTTGCTTTTTCCATGCTCCAACGAATGTTGGCAATTTGATCTCTGGTTCCTCTGCCTTTTCTAAACCCGGCTTGTACATCTGGAAGTCCTTGGTTCATATACTGCTGAAGCCTAGCTTGAAGGATACTGAGCAGAACCTTACTAGCATGTGAAATAAGTGCAACTGTACAATAGTTTGAACATTCTTTGGCACTGCCCTTCTTTGGGACTGGAATGAAACCTGATCTTTTCCTGTTCTGTGGCCAAAGCTGCCTTTTCCAAATTTGCTGACATACTGGAGTGCAGCATTTTAACAGCATCATCTTTTAGGATTTGAAATAGGTAAGGTGAAATTCCATCACTTCCAGTAGCTTTTTTTGCAGTAATGCTTCCTAAGGCACACTTGACTTTTACACTCCAAGATGTCTGGCTCTAGGTGAACACCACCATGGTTATTTGGGTCATTAAGACTTTTTCTCTCTATAGTTCTTCTGTGTATTCTTGCCATCTCTTCTTAATCACTTCTGCTGCTGGTAGGTCCTTGCCATTGCTGTCCTTTATCACGCCCATCATTGCATAAAATGTTCCCTTGATATCTCCAGTTTTCTTGAGGAGATCTCTAGTCCTTCCCATTCTGTTGTTTTCCTCTACTTATTTGCATTGCTCATTTAAGATAGCCTTCTTATTTCTCCTTGTTATTCTGTGTAACTCTGCATTCAGATGGGTGTATCTTTCCCTTTCTCTCTTGCTTTTTCTTCTCTTCTTTCCTCAACTATTTGAAAAGCCTCGTCAGACAACCACTTTGCCTTCTTGCATTTCTTTTCCTTTGGGATGTTTTTCATCACCACCTCCTATACAATGTTATGAACCTCCATCCATAGTTCTTCAGAAACTCTGTCCACCAAAAAATCCCTTGAATCTATTCATCACCTCCACTGTATAATTATAAAGTGATTTGATTTAGATTATACCTGAATGCTCCAGTGACTTCCCATACTTTCTTCAATTTAAGTCTGAATTTTGTAATAAGGTGTTAATGATCTGAGCCACAGTCAGCTGCAGGTCTTGTTTTGGCTGACTGTATAGAGCTTCTCCATCTTGGCTGCAAAGAATATAATCTGTCTGATTTCAGTACTGACCATTTGGTGATGTCTATGTGTAGAGCCGTCTTGTGATGTTGGAAAAGGATGTTTGCTATGACCAGTGTGTTCCACTGACAGAACTCTGTTGGCCTTTGCCTTGCTTCATTTTGTACTCCAAGTCATGTTACTCCAGGCATCTCTCAACTTCCAACTTTTGCATTCCAATCCCTATGATGAAAAGGACATCTTTTGTTGCTGTTCTAGAAGGTGTTCTAGGTCTTCATAGAAACAATCAACTTTGGCTTCTTCAGCATCAGTGGTTGGTGCATAGACTTGGAATACTGTGATATTGAATGGTTTGCCTTGCAAATGAACCAAGATCATGCTATCATTTTGGATGTTGCATCCAAATACTGTATTATGACTCTTTTTTTTTTTTTTAAACTATGAGGGCTACTCCATTTCTTCTAAGGGGTTCTTGCCCACAGTAGATATTAATACTCATCTGAATCAAGGTCTCCCATTTCTGTCCATTTTAGTTCATTGATTCCTAAAATGTTGATGTTCACTCCTGCCACCTCCTGTTTGACACATGCAATTTACCCTGATTCTTGGAACTAACATTACAGCATTGTACTTTACTTCCACCACCAGACACATCCACAACTGAGCATCATTTCCACTTTGGCCCAGCTGCTTCATTATTTTTGGACCTAGAGGTAACTGCCCTCTGCTCTTCCCCAGAAGCATACTGGACATCTGCCAACCTTGGGGGCTCATCTTTGGTGTTATGTTGTTTTGCCCCTTCATTTTGTTCATGGGGTTCTCGTGGCGAGAATACTGTAGTAGGTTGCCATTTCCTCCCCTAGTGTACCACATTTTGTCAGAACTCTTCATTATGACCCATTTGTCTTAGGTCACCCTGCACGGCATGGCTCATAGCTTCACTGAGTTATGCAAACCTCTTCACCACAACAAGGCTGTGATCCATGTAGGGGTATCAACATAATAAAGGACATATATGACAAGCCACAGTTAATATCATTCTCAATGGTGAAAAGCTGAAAATATTTCCTCTAAGATCAGGAGGAAGACAAGATGTCCACTCTTGCCACTTTTATTAAATATAGTTTTGGAAGTCCTAGCCTTGCAATCGAAGAAGAAAGAAAAGGAATCCAAGTTGGAAAAGAAGTAAAAGTATCAATGTTTGCAGATGACATACTGAACGTAGAAGATCCTAAAGACACTACCAGAAAACTAATACTAGAGCTTATCAATGAATTCAGTAAAGTTTCAGGAAACGAGTTTAATACACAGAAACCTGTTACATTTCTATACATTAACAATGAAAGCTCCAAAAGAGAAATTTAAGACAATCCCATCTGCCAATGCTACAAAAAAGAATAAAATACCAAGGAATAAACCTGCCTAAGGAGACAAAAGAACTGTATCCCAAAACTGTAAGATGCTGATTTAAAAAATTGCTGATGACACAAACAAATGGTGAGATATACTGTGTTCTTGGATTGGAAGAAGCAATATTGTCAAAATGACTATACTGTCCAAGGCAATCTACAGGTTCAATGAAATCCCTATGAAATTACCAATGGAATTTTTCACAAAACTAAAATAAAAATTTTTTTTAATTTGTGTGAAACACAAAAGACTTCAATGAGCTGAAGCAATCCTGAGAGAGAAAAAGAGAGCTGGAGGAATCAGGCTCCCTGACATCAGACTATACCACAAAGTTACAGTACTCAAAACAGTACAGTATGGGCACAAAAACAGAAATATAGATCAATGGAATAGGATAGACAGTCCAGAAATAAATTCACAGACCTGTGGTCAATTAATATACAACAAAGGAAGCAAGCTTATACAATGAGAAAAGATAGTCTCTTCAGTAGTCTCTGGGATAACTGGACAGCTACATGTAAAGAATGAAATTAGAACATTCTCTAACACCATGCACAAAAATAATGTAAAAATGGATTAAAGACCTAAAGGGAAGACCACAACACAATAAAACTCTCAATGGAAAACACAGGCAAAACATTCTTTGATATAAACCTCAGCAATATCTTTTTGGATCCACCTCTTAGAGTAATGAAAATTAAAACAAAAATAAAAAAATGGGGGTACTCCCTTCTTGGTCCAGAGCTTAGGATTTCACCTGCCAATGCAGGGGATGCAGGTTCAATTCCAGGTCAGGGAGCTAAGTTCCCACACACCTCATGGTGGAAAAGAAAAAAACATAAACAGCAAAAAACTATGTTAACAAACTCAAGAGGCTTTTAAAAATGGTCCACTAAAAAGAGGGCGGGGGGAACCTAATTAAACTTAAAAGCATTTGCAGAGCAAAGGGAACCATAAACAAAACAAAAAGACAACACACAGAATGGGAGAAAATATTTGCAACATACAGATAGCTCATGCACCTAAATATCAAAAAAGCAAACAACCTAATCAAAAACTAATTAGAAAGGGCTTCCCTGGTGGCTCAATGGTAAAGAATCTGCCTGTCTCAATGCAGGAGACATGGGTTCGATCCCTGATCTGGGAAGATCCCACATGCCAAGGAGCAACTAAGCCTGTGTGCCACAACATTGAGCCTGTGCTCTAGAGCCCAGGATCTTTAACTGCTGAGGCTCACACATCCTAGACCCCATGCTCTCCATCACAAAAAGCCACTGAGTGACAAGCCTGTGCACTGCAACTAGAGAGTAGCCCTTAGAAGCAGCACAGCCAACAATAAATAAAATTATATGTTAAAAGTTGTTTTTAAATGGGCAGAAGATCTGAATAGATATTTCTCCAAAGAAGACATATAGATGGGCAAAAAGCACATGAAAAGATGCTCAATGCCACTACTTATTACATAAATGCAATTAAAACTTGCAACGAAGTGTCACTTCTCATCAGTCAGAATGGTCAGCATCAAAAAGTCTACAAATAGTAAATGCTACAGAACATGTCGAGAAACAGGAACCCTCCTACACAGTGGAAGGGAATGCAAATTGGTACAACCAACATGGAGAATCAGTATGGAGCACTGTATGGACATTCCTTTAAAAAGTAAATATAGAATTACTATGTGATCCAGAAATTCCACTCCTAGGCATACACCCAGTTACGTCAGATTCTTTGCTACCACATGGACTATACAGTCCATGGAATTCTCCAGGCCAGAATACTGGAGTGGGTAACTTTTCCCAAATATCATATGATATCACTTATATGTGGAGTTTTTTAAAAATTATACAAATGAACTTAACTAGTAAACAGAAACAAACTCAAAGAATTAGAAAATAAACTTACAGTTACCAAAGGAGAAATTGTGTGGGGGAAGGGCTAAAGTAGCAGTTTAGGATTAACATGTATATATACTACTACTCATCTCACACACTACCAAAGTGATGCTCAAAATTCTCCAACCCAGCCTTCAACAGTATGTGAACCGTGAACTTCCAGATGTTCAAGCTGGATTTAGAAAAGGCAGAGGAACCAGAGATTAAATTGCCAACATCTGCTGGATCATCGAAAAACCAAGAGAATACCAGAAAGACATCTATTTCTGCTTTACAGATTATGCCAAAGCCTTTGATTGTGTTGATCACAACAAACTGGAAAATTCTTAGAGATGAGAATACCAGACCATCTTACCTGCCTCCTGAGAAATCTGTATGCAGGTCAAGAACCGGGCATGGGACAACAGGCTGGTTCCAAATTGGGAAAGGAGTACCACAAGGCTGTATACTGTCACCCTGCTTATTTAACTTATATGCAGAGTACATTGTGTGAAATGCCAGGCTGGATGAAGCACAAGCTGGAATCAAGATTGCCAGGAGAAATATCAATAAACTCAGATACACAGATGACACCACCCTTATGGGAGGAAGCGAAGAAGAACTAAAGAGCCTCTTGATGAAAGTGAAAGAGGAGAGTGAAAAAGTTGGCTTAAAACTCAACATTCAGAAAACAAAGATCATGGCTTCAGGTCCCATCACTTCATGGCAAATAGATGCAGAAACATTGGAAACAGTGACAGACTTTATTTTGGGGGGCTCCAAAATCACTGCAGATGGTGACTGCAGCCATGAAATTAAAAGACAATTGCTCCTTGGAAGGAAAGTTATGACCAACCTAGACAGCATATTAAAAAGCAGAGACATTACTTTGCTGACAAAGGTCTGTCTAGTCAAAGCAATGGTTTTTCCAGCAGTCATGTATGGATGTGAGAGTCGAACTATAAAGAAACCTGAGCACCGAAGAATTGATGCTTTCGAATGGTGGTGTTGGAGAAGACTCTTGAGAGTCCCTTAGACTGCAAGGAGATCCAACCAGTCCATCCTAAAGGAAACCAGTCCTGAATACTCATTAGAACATCTGATGCTGAAGCTGAAACTCCAATACGTTGACCACCTGATGCAAAGAACTGACTCATTTGAAAAGACCCTGATTCTGGGAAAGATTGAAGGCGGGAGGAGAAGAAGACTACAGAGGATGAGATGGTTCAATGGCATCACTGACTCAGTGGACACTGGAGTTGGTGATGGACAGGGAGGCCTGGAGTGCTGCAGTCCATGGGGTCGCAAAGAGTCAGACACAACTGATCTACTGCACTGAGCTGAATCTGAAGAATATTTTGATACAGAAGCCCAAATGGATTAAGACGATCTGTGTGTCAGATCCTTTTCCTTGCCTCCAGTAAGACAAAGGACACCCATGTAGGGATGACTTTCTCCAGCTTGAGGGCACTAGCTCTGTTCCTTGGAAGCATGTGTTCTTTTCTTACAAATAAGGTATTGCGGAAATGACATGAATTTCCTGACTCTTGCTATGTCTTAGAAGGTAAAGAATGATATGCTATACTAAGTTAGTAATGCAATAGCTCTCTTTAATAAAAATTTGCCAAGTACTTTTTAAAAATCATAGTTGTATTTGTATTCATTTACTATTTCAGTCCTATTACTGTTTATTCATGGTTTTAAAAATTAGCAATAACAATGTATCTGTGGAATACCTTACAGATGTAAAAGTGTTTTTTAATAATTGCTTTATTGGATACAGTACTCCCAAGAGATAGCAGAGGCAGGTGATTCGATTTTCCATTTTACAGATAAAGAACTTGCCACCTGTTTCTTGAGTCTTTGGAAGAACTGGGATGACTCCAATTCCCTTTCAACTCCACCAATTAGATGCTTAGGTACAATTCACAGGCAGTTAAAATCTCTATATTTCAGGTAACGACTTACTTAAAACATCTCCCAATCTTCTATATGGTCTACCTCAGTCTCTGCTTTCCATTAGTCCCAGAGACACTTCCTGACCAACTGAGAAAAGCCCTTGGTCCCAGGGTGTACTTAGCTTTGCAGTATTTCTTCTTTCTCCTTGCAGCCATTGTATCTGTTACTTATCCTCTATCATCATTCTTCCTATTATCTCTGTCTTCATCTCTTCCTTACTGCCCCTTCATTCTCTGTCCATACACTGTTTCCCTCCTTTCTCCCCTGCCTATTTTCTCTCCCTCTTCCATGCATATCTCAATACAATCACCCCAACATTAGCTTCTTAAGATAATTCAACCACATCATTCTGGAATGTGCAACTGCATGAAAGCATCCACAATGTCATCAAATGGTCTTGCGCTATTTCTCTCATGTTTACAAATATAAAGTTGCATTCCCAAAGCATATCAACAGATTTTATTTAAGTATATTTTCAAACAATCTCATTAGAAAATAGACAAAGGACATGAAGAGATATCTCACTAGGATATACAGATGGGAAATAAACACATGGAAAGAGCCTCATCGTCACTAGCCACGAGGAAAACACAAATGAAAACCACAATGAAACATAACTACACATCTAAAATTAAAAAATTATGATAGTGTTGCCACGGATGATGAGAAACTGAATTTCTGACACACTGCCAGTAGGAATGCAAAATGACACAGCCACTCTAAAAACAGTATGGCATCTCTGTAGAGAACTAACACCCACAGCCTAGCATGTGACTTAGCAGGCACTCCTCAGCATTTATGAAGAGAAGTGAAAATTCACATCTACACAAAAATCTATAGTTGAATGTTCACAGAAACTTTATTTGCAATAGTCCCAAACTGAAATAACCAAAATGCCCCATGATATGCAAATTACTTGATTTTTAAAATTGTACCTTACAATAAAATTGTACCTTACAGAATTTCTTAAGAGTCAGATTGGTGGCTTTATATGTATCTGTTAAAAAGTAGTATCCATTTAAACATTTCTGAAAAACTTTTGAAGCTTTTTTTTAAAACTCTTTTATAAAGAGATGGGAATACTAGGCCACCTTACCTGCCTCCTGAGAAACCTGTATGCACATCAAGAAGCAACAGTTAGAACCAGATATGGAACAATGGACTAGTTGATAATTGGGAAAGCAGCATGTTAAGGCTGCATGTTGTCGTACTGCTTACTTAACTTATATGCAGAGTACGTCACGCGAGATGCCAGGCTAGAGGAAGCACAAGCTGGAATCAAGATTGCTGGGAGAAATATCAATAACCTCAGATATGCAGAAGACACCACCCTTATGGCAGAAAGCAAAGAATAACTAAGAGCCTCTTGATGAAGCTGAAAGAAGAGAGTGAGAAGAGCTGGTTTAAAACTCAACATTCAGAAAAGAAAGATCATGGCATCCAATCCCATCACCTCATGGCAAATAGATGGGGAAGCAGTGGAAATAGTGACAGACTTTATTTTCTTTGGCTCCAAAATAACTGTGGACAGTGATTGCAGTCATGAAATTAAAACACACTTGCTCCTTGGAAAAAAAGCTATGACCAACCTAGACAGCATATTAAAAAGCAGAGACATTATTTTGCCAACAAAGGTCTGTACAGTCAGGGCTATAGTTTTTCCAGTAGTTGTGTATGGATGTGAGAGTTGGACCATTAAAAAGGCTGAGCACCGAAGAACTGATGCTTTTGAACTGTGGTGTTGGAGAAGACCCTCGAGAGTCCCTTAGACTGCAAGGAGATCCAACCAGCCCATCCTAAAGGAAATCAGTCCTGAATATTCACTGGAAGGACTGATGCTGAAGCTGAAACTCCAGTACTTTGGCCACTTGATGTGAAGAACTGACTCATTTGAAAAGACCTTGATGCTGGGAAAGACTGAAAGTGGGAGGAGAAGGGGACGACATAGGACGAGATGGTTGAATGGCATCACCGACTTGATGTACATGAGTTTGAGTAAACTCCGGGAGCTGGTGATGGACAGAGAAGCCTGGCATGCTGCAGGCCATGGGGTCACAAAGAGTCGGACATGACTGAGCGACTGAGCTGAACTGAACTGAGACTTCTGAGGTCAGATGGACTCAAGTTACAATCCTGGTCTGCCATATATTATATATAATCATTGGATAAGTTAGTCAATCCCCCTGAATGTCCTCATCTATAAAACAAGGATAATACATGCTTACATATTATGATGTGAAGATTAAATGTGATCATGTATAAAGTCCTTAGCTTTAACTGGCACACAATAAATAGTAATCTTTCACAAAATACAAATAGCTTTTATATATATACACATATATCTATATATGAAAATGTATGCTTATAACGATTAGTAGAAAAAAGAGATCAATATTAAAGCAGGTTGGGGAGACAGCGTATACTGGAAATCTCCAGATTTTCCTCTCAAGTTTGCCTCAAATTTCATTGCTCCAAACAATAAAGTTTATTACCTAAAATTTTTAAATAAGAATTAATTTAATATGACAAAAATTAAAGCAGCAGGGTGCCAAATTTCACTTATTTGTCATCACTTTAAGATATTATTTCAACTGTGGTTATGATGACTAATTTGACAAAATGGTGACAGGAACATTTGACAAAAATATATCAAGAACCTTATAAATGTAAGTAACTTCTGACTAGGAAATTTCACTTATAGGAATTCACTCTCAGGAAATAATCAGATAAATGCACAAATATAAATGTGTGTGTGCATGCCTGTGTGCGTGCATGAATACACTTGTGAGGATACATGAATATGGTGTCTATTACAGCACTGCTCATAGTAGCAAAATTTGGAAATAGTCCATGTCCATGAATAAGAGGATGGCTGGTGGTACGTCTTTATAATGCATGATATGAATCTATTTTTACTGACATGACAAGAAGAAGGCAATGATACTATACTGTGAAAGAAAATCATCTATTACTTCTACAATCAGGAAGTTACTTTTATTTAAGCCAAAATGTAGCCTAATGTTCTAAACTACAATGACAATATGCAGTCCTGTGGATCAGGAAGAGTTGAATTCATGGGAGAGCTTTAAACAACATTTATTCATAAAATCTATGAAATAAAAGACAAATACATATCCTCTCAGCAATAACCACATGTGATCAGAGTGTTCAAGAAAGATTTCACCAAAGTAATGTCTCTTTTTCAGTCATTTCAACACTTCTGAGGCACTTATGTTACCTTTTTGAGGGAAGCTAATATTTGTTACATCCCTAAAACTTAGATAGATGCTCCTTAGTTCTCTAGGTACTGACAAAAATCAAGCATCTCTTTAAATTAAATTTTATGAGATAGTTAATAAGAATCAGAACCTATATAGCAAGCTGAATATTTTATTATTTGACCATGGTTATCAGGGAAAAGCAAAATGGAAGTGAGGAGAATTTAAACAGTTGGAACTGAATGGTACTTATACTATCTACTCTAGAATATTTCAGATGGGTGCCGATAAGTGGAAATAAGGTTACAATATCTGTTCATAGTTTTTTGAGTTCTAATAAGCTTAAAATGTAATAAAAGAGTAAAGAATTATTAATGTTATATCTATACTTTATCAAACACACAAGAAGCATTTCCCATAAAAATAAACATATTCTGAAACTTATTTATTGCTGCTGCTGCTGCTAAGTCACTTCAGTTGTGTCCCACTCTTTGTGACCCCATAGATGGCAGCCCACCAGGCTCCCCCGTCCCTGGGATTCTCCAGGCAAGAATACTGGACTGGGTTGCCATTTCCTTCTCCAATGCATGAAAGTGAAAAGTGAAAGTGAAGTTGCTCAGTCATGTCCAACTCTTTGCAACCTCATGGACTGCAGCCTACCAGGCTCCTCCATCCATGGGATTTTCAAGGCAAGAGTACTGGAGTGGGTTTCCATTGCCTTCTCTACTTATTTATTGAGGTTCATTTATTATACTCTATCATGGTCTTTCCTTGAGCTATGAGATCCGCAGATATATACAATCTGCCTAATAAATTGTTGATTGTATCTTCTCTGCATATCTCTTTTCCAGACCTCAACAGGTTAGAATATATAACAAAGCAGAATTTCTCCTAGACTTTATGAAGTATTCAGTAGCCGAGAATCATCTCTCTCTTAATAGCCATAATTTGCATATCATGTATGTCCTTCACTGTCAGAGAAGACATCTCTGATTTTTGCATTGTTGATAAAGGGTGTCTTCACACCACGGCTTTTTTTTTTTTTTTTTCCATTTATTTTTATTAGTTGGAGGCTAATTACTTTACATCATTACAGTAGTTTTTGTCATACATTGAAATGAATTAGCCATGGATTTACACCACAGCTTTAAAATAGCTATAGTTGTGTTACATGGTCTATGTTACATGTCCATAGTCATCTTGAGTACACACCAGTTGTGGCCAGGTGCTACACTCAAATGTGCACCGAGGTCATGTACTTAATACAGTTGATGTGAATACATCCTAGTGTTTTTTAGTCACTTTCATCTGCTAAACTAAAGAGAGTTAAGACTTCCTGACAAGAAGCAGAAGGAGGCCATCAGTTGGGGCAAGTCTGGAGTTTAAGGTCAACAACTGTCTAGGTCACCAGTGTCAAACCTGCAGACACAGTTTCCTTACTTATAAATGTGGCCTTTTGCCCAGGCCCAGGAAATCATTCATTGAAGAAGAGTAACAGAGAAGACCATGAAGAGTTAACATCCAAGAGAAGATAAGAATAAACAGTTCTGAATAAACAACTCAACTAGAATTTAGGCAGAAAATGAATTCTGTACATCACAAATGTAAATAGTAATGACTGGAGTGAAAAAAAGTCTTAGGATTCATTTATTCAATATAATGCCTAATAAGCAAACTGTCACTACTCTTACCTCCACCAATATAAAGAATCTAGTATACTTCTTTCACACTGGACAACAGAGAGTTCTTAAGGCCATTATAGTAATTCAAGTGAAACAGAATGGTTATTATTGTAGATTTTTACATAATCATGATTTTCCTTATAATAATGCAAGTTTTACCCATCTGGGTGTTCATTGGAAGAACTGATGTTAAAGCTGAAACTCCAATACTTTGGCCACCTGATATGAAGAGCTGACTCATTGGAAAAGACCCTGATGCTAGGAAAGATTGAAGGCAAGAGGAGAAGGGGACGACAGAGGATGAGATGGTTGGATGGCATCATCAACTCGATGGACATGGGTTTGGGTAAATTCCGGGAGTTGGTGATGGACAGGGAGGCCTGGTGTGCTGCAGTTCATGGGGTTGCAAAGAGTTGGACGCGACTGAACTGAACTGACCCATTTTTATTTTTAGACATAATATCTGAGAGATAATGTTGGCAATATAAGTAAAATTTAAGGACTTATTTCATTGGTATAGTTATATATATATAGGGAAGTGACGCTGTAAAGGAAAGCCATACTGCCAAATGTAACACAGTTTGGATGCTTTGGGCCATTCCCTGAGTAACTATGAACTGAACTGAACTGATTACAGTTACAGTTAAAGACCTTTGTTTAGGAAAAGGATCAAAGAGCAAAAGGGGATTAGCTCTAAAAGAGAAATCTTGAGGAAAAATAACCAAGTCTGTGGAAACAGATTTCATGAATCTGTTCATGAAATGGCCTTCAAGTTATTTGTACTTATCCTGAACCAATTTTGTTTGGTTTACTACTTTACTGATTAGCATCACAAGTTTTTTTGAAACTGTCATTATGGTAGAACTTTCCTCACCTCTTGGCAAGAATCTCAAGTTCCCTGATACCCCCAGTTTTCATTTCCAAACAGCCCTAACTGGGCCCACATGAAAATAAGCTCCTGCATCTATAAAAAAGCACACTTATCAGGGGCTTTCAGTTAAAAGCCTTAAGGTTTTGTCCTTGTTCTCTTCTGCTATTTTTCCATTTTGTTGTTTGCTCCTTTTCCTAAAAAGGTCTGCTCACATGTAAGAGTCACTTTCTAGAGTCAGTCTTTAAATATAATTACCATATCAAAGAAAATAAAAGTCTCTTAGAAGGTCATCATAGTGAATCAATTCAGGATTTTTTTTTAATTTCATGTCCAACAATGTAAATAAATATGTATTTTAAAAAAACAACTAAAACACAATGAAGAAAAAGTATAAGTATAGTGTAGACCCTCATTTGTTAAAAACACCTTGGGACTGGCTTACTTTGTGGGAAAAGTGTTAATTACTAATTTAATTTCATTAATGGTTATAGAACTATTCAGATATTCTATTTCTTTTTTAGTCAGCTTTGGTTATTTTTATTTTTTAAAGAAATTTCATCTAATTTTTCAAGTTTTTTTGTAATGAAGTTATTCATAGTATTCCCTTTAATTTTTAAAAATTTCTGACATGTCTAACATTAGATCCCCTTTACATCCCTAGTATTGTTTACTATTTTCTATTTTACCAAATTTGTCAAAGAACAAATGCTTAGCTTTATTAATTCAGCTCTATAATTTGTCATTACATTAATTTCTGAACATATTTCTTTCCTTCTACTTTTTTTAGGTTTATTTTACCAGTATTTTCTTAAATTACGTGTTGCTTTTTAAAAAACTGAAGTATAACTGATCTGCTGTCATGGTGATTTGATATCTCTGTACATTATAAAATGATTACTGCAATAAGCCTAGTTATTAGTTTTTAAAATGTTTTTGTTTATGAAAAAAGTATAGTCTCCAGTTGTATACAGTACTGTATACATGTCCATTAAATCAATATTCTCTATTTCCTTAATGATATTTTGTTCATTTAATCTATCAATTACCACACCAAAGGAATTAAAATGTTTAACTGAAAAGTTGATTTGTCAATTTTTATTTTATGTGTAATTGTACACATTTAGAACTGTCATATCAATTGATTTTTCTATTGATACCAATCTCTAGTAATCTCTACTACTGATTTTGCTTTAGAGACTATTTATATAACATTACTAGCTCTCTTTGGACCTAGCATAATTCTTTCACCCATTCTCTAGCTTTTAAACTAACTACATTTTAGATGTCTCTTGTAAAAACTTATAAAAAACTGTTTCAACAATCTCTGCAAATGAAAATTTTAATCTACTTACATTGACAATGATTATTGATTTTTAAAATTCATTTCTACTATATTGTGTTTCTGGTTTTCATCTTTTTTCTATGGTTTTCCCCTCTTCATGATGCACCCTCCCCCAATTCTTGCCGTCTTTGGGATTCAATTTTTTTTTCCCTTATCCAACATTTTCACTCTATTTGTTTGAAAATTATACACTCTATTTCTGTTCTTTCAGTGAGCACCCCAGAAATTTTAACATGTATCTTTTATTTATAAAACCTGGTATTAATAAGTATCTCTACCTTCACTTTAAAAGTCAGGAACCTTAGAATGCTTTAACTTTTTCACTTCTCTTCTGATTTATGTGTTACCATTGTCCAGGATTTTATCTTAATTTTAATCACTCGAATTAGACATCAGTGTTTATGTTTTACATGATCAATTTTTGTTTAGGCTCCCACAAGTTTAACCATTCCTTCCTGCATCTCATACCTTCCTTCCTTTTAGATCTCTCAAGGAAGATGCTGCCCTTCAAGGGTCCTAAATTGATGTGGGAATCCCTGATCCAATTTCCCATTCTCCTTGAGCCCTAGGCTTTGTCTCCAATCCTCTGAGTACACAACCTTTATAAACTGAGCACCTCACTGCCAGGTGCCAGCAAATTGCCCTCAAGACAAACTGACTTTGCTTACTCTTATGGAATCAAGCATCCTTGTCATTTCAACCTATGAGTGTTTCCCTAAGTTTCCTGCCAGCTCAACCATGCTTCAAACAAGTATTTTACATATGTTATCCATTAAATAGATGGTCTGACTAGTAAGTTTTTCTCTGTAGATCATTCTTATTCTCTAAATATTGTTTTCTTTACTGAATGTGTTTTATTAGTAAAAAGTAAATTTTAAAAAGTCTTTTAAAAATCAAATTGGCTAACAGTTTCTTTTTGTCTAACATACATACTTTTCATAAGCTAAGAGTCATTTCTAAGAGATTACTTTTCCCCCTGAATTCCAAGTATAAATATTGACTCCAACATAATACGCATTATCCTCCAATATTATACAAATTTTCAAACATCCAGGAAAGTTGACATAATATATATATATTTTTTACCACTTAGATTCTGTCATCATTTTACAATACTGTTTTATCACATATGTATTCATTTCCCTTTCTATGCATCAGTTCATCTCACTTTTTCTGTTGCAGTGCCAAGGAAAATGCAGACATCAGTACATTTCCCCACAAATATTTTATAAACGTAATATTTTTATTTCTAGGAAATAAAGCTCCTTCTCCCGAGATTTTGCTTACTATTTCATAGGCATAAAAAAAAAAAAAAACAACTCTAATGTGCCACAATCAATAATACCATTTGAGAGCTTCCCTGATGGTTCAGTACTAAGGAATCTGCCTGTCAATGCAGAAGACACAGGTTCGATCTCTGACCCAGGAAGATCCCACATTCTGTGGAGCAACTAAGCCCATGAGCCACAATTATTGAGCCCATGCTCTAGAACCCGAGAACTGCAACTACTGAGCCGTATGCAGTAACTACTGAAGCCCATGTGCCCTAGAGGCTGTGCTCCACAACAAGAGAAGTCACTGCAGTGAGAAGCTTGTGCACCACAGCCAGAGCGTAGCCCCTGCTCGCCACAACTAGAGAAGTGTCTGTGCACAGCAACAAAGACCCAGCACAGCCAAAAAGAAATAAATAAACAAAATTACTAAAAAACAGCAACACCATTTGAGTCAGAAAATGATACTCTCACAGTTAAGAGGAGAAATAAACAAGTAAAATGACTATTTCCATGTTAGTAAAATAAGCTTCATATGTGGCACATTCATTTGAAATGTTTGCCTTTTTATTTCATCATTATCTAGGAATTTCTCTTATACTTCCTATCTGTTTATAGTGAAAAGCTCTTACTTGCTAATACTTCCTTATTCAGCAGTTCTGAAGAGTATTCAATTTTATGGAAGCAGAGAAATGAACAATCACCTTTCGAACTTAATTTAGGCAAACTTACATCTTCCTTCTATGGTATTGTGATTTATAGTAATATGAAATATATATTAGATCTTTGTCCTGTTTGTGAAGGACAAAGGAGCTTCCTGGAACTTCCTAAGTGATACAGAGCTAAAAAGATGAAAGTCTTTTGTTACTCATAACAATCCCCTTTTAACCATACCTGAGTTTAGATTAATGAGTTGACTTTCTAAAAGCCTCTACAGATAGGGGCTGAAGTGAGAGAAATCAACCACATGATTAGCAGAACTTCGGCCTCACTCCTGAACTTCTGGGGAGAAGAGAAGAAAGGGGAGCTACAGGTTGAATTAATCACCAATGGCCAATTATTTAACCAATCATGTCTATGTAATGCAGCCCCCATAAATACTCAAAAGGAGGAGGATGCAGAGAGCTTCTGGACTGAAAGTGTGGAGGAGCTGGGAAGGAAGTACACTTGGAGGGCATGGAGGCTTCGGGTCCTTTCTCACATTATTTGCCCTATACATCTCTCTATCTGGCTTTTATTTGTAGCCTTTAAAATACTGCCAGTAGTAAGCAAGCTCTATTTTCCTGGGGTCTGTGAGCCACTCTAGTATACTACTGAACATGAGGGGGTGGTAGAAACGTATGATTTGTAGACAAGTCAGACAGAAATTGCAGGTAACCTGGGAATCTGTTACTTGTGAATGGCATATGAGGTAGGGATAGTCTTACAAGACTGAGCTCTTAATAATGTGGGATCTGAGTTAACTCTGGTTAGTATCAGAATTGAACTGAACTGTAGAGCTGGTGTCAGAGAATTGGTAGGTATGGAGGAAAAAACTCACATATTTGGTGCCAGAGTGTTTGGAGTGTGAGTAAAGGATAACACACTGAATTTTTTTCAAGTCACATTCTAGAGGTCAGTTCTTCCAGCTTAATGATTTTATGAAATGGGCTGTACAATCTCTTTTAAAATTTTATTGTAACAATCACCTTACTTAGCTACCATATCAAGATTGTACTTCTACTGATTTCTATCTTTAATGTTAGGAGCAATGATTTACACTGATAAGGAGCATTTCTTTAATGAACACTGACCACTTTGAACACATACAAAATGTTGTCAGTAAAGGACATGAGAAATAAGTTTCAAAATTTAGATTCATTTGGATTTAAAGGAAGGCTGTCAAAATAAGTTTCATATTTGCTCAAGACAAAAAAGATCAAGAAACAAAAAGCTGTCTCTAGACTTCTACTACTATCAAGATAAAAACAAAATTGTAACCATTTGTTTTAAAAGCCCACACAGTATACGTGTATATTAGCACAAATTCATAATATGACCTCACTATATACTTTTTGATATTAAAATCAATATAATATTTTATTCTTTTTTTAATCTGGACTCGAGCAATCTGACTCCTCAGCTTAACCAGCAACTGATCTTAGATATATCCCTACTCTGCATGGTGCTCCTTTTCTTCATCTTTAATTTACTTTATGATGATCTTCACTGTTACGACTTATTCCATTATCTAATAACTTTTTTTTTAGAGTATTTAAATACTGGCTAGCAAAGTACAGAAAAAAGTGAAAACGTGATGCAATTCTAGTACTTCACAAATACAAAATTGTACTTGGACTTTTTCTCCTCACTTAACGCAGGAGAACTTCTTGTTGGCAGATTAAACAAAAGGATGGTTCTAACTTAAGCTATCTCATTCAATTTCTTCTAAACTTACATTTCTTTTTTCTAATGCCATGTATAGCCTACTGTCAGAAGAACTACCAAACATTCCTTATAATTGAAACAACAGGAAGCATACAAAAAAGGAAATATGAAAAACCTAGTACACTCTAAGAGACAATGTTCAATTTCAGATGTAATCACACAGAAAAGCTACAGTCTAATAGTAATGGCACTAATAGTCACCTCATCAAAATACATCCAAGTAATAATTAGAATACTATGAGGACAATCAATGAAAAAATTGCACATCAGTAGAACGTGTGAACATTAGTAGGATATGAGTATTCTAAAGCCAGCAGCATTATAAAATGTGATACTTATGCACAACCAAATCACAATAAAATCAGGGCAGAGACAGTGAAGCCACTAAGAATATGCCACCAGAATGTCAGCTTCATTAATGTTAATCTTTTTGTGCTCTTCAGGCAAGAGGTGAATTAATTAATTTTCCCCAGAAACAAGGAAAGTAGACTAATAGAGCAAAGAATAAAGCCCTAAGTCCAAATAAATGTGATATCAGTTTCAGTATCTTTGTCATGAAGATGTATATGTTTATAAATAGACCACTGCTTCATTTAGGGTGAAGGATCTCTTGGAATATACCAAAGTCATTCAAATAAAAAGGCAACATTTAATTGTAGGTCATAACATATACAATATATTAACATTTCTAGCTTCTAAAAAGACTTGTTTTCCAAAGGTTTCACTATTTGGTAGAGATCAAAGTGCCACTTTATAAATAGTTTATTCACTTGTCAATTGATAAACTCAGAAATTTCCTGAGTTAAAAAGAACTGTAACAGTTAGGGTACACTAGAAGTAAAATTGAAACCCAGTTCAACTGGACATAGTAACTGAAAATTCTATTACTTTCTATTATAAAATATATCATATATTAAAGTATACAAAATGTATACTTTCAGCTCAAAGAATAATACTTTTTAATGGACCCTGATATATGCTGCACTCACTTTAAGAAAAGGAATATTACTAATACCTTCGAGGTTCCAATGGGCTTCTTCTCTGGTATTTCTCTTAACCTGCTCCACAATATCCTAAATTTTGTTCTGAACACTTCCCTGTTTTTATTTCTAGCATTGATATTTTTAGGTGTATCCCTAAAGTAACTGGCTAGTTATTTATCTCCATCCATCCATTCATCTTCCACCCATTTTTTGCAATTTTATATATAGAGAATATGCTCTATATTATCCTTCGACTTCTACAGTATATGTCTCAGAGTAATTTCTTGACATTACCTAATTTTTCATATAATCCTTAAGATTAAAGGAATTAAAGGAATTTAAAGGTGAGAAAATGAGACACAGTGAAGCTAGCAACTTGCTACATTATATAGGAAAACAATGGACAAATTTCTCTATAGTAATTCTGAAAGTAAAGCAAACCAGCAGACTGTCTTATAACTTTATAGTACATTTATTTTAGCTGAAATTAAACATTTCTCTGTTCTTTTTTTTTTTCTTCTTTTTATTAGTTGGAGGCTAATTACTTTACAACATTGCAGTGGTTTTTGTCATACATTGAAATGAGTTAGCCATGGATTTACATGTCATTTCTCTGTTCTTAAGAGTACAATTAAGTTAATATTTTTAAAACAACTTAACAAAGTTGGTAATTTTTGCTTTCATATTTAAGGGGCAATTATATTAAAGTGTACTGATGATGTAAAAGACCTCAATGATACTCCAGTATAGTCCTTAATAGGAAAACAAGAACAAATTAAAGAAAGAATATCAAGAACTTATTTGTTTTTCTCTTAAGGGACAGATTACTAGGAAAGAGATAGACATATTACGGAATATTCTAAGTAAAGAAGATGGTTCCTAAAATAGGTAATTAGTCTGACACTAATTAATCCAAAATTATCATTTACCTGAGCAAGTGGTGGAAGAATCTCCTTGCATATTTGCTGATTTGGTCTCTGTATTCTAATACAGTTGTATCCAGGAGTGGTCTTGTTGGAGCATAGAAGGTTCCAAGGCTTGCCTCAAGCTGTGCTGTGGAATTCAAACATAGCAGCACTAAAACAAGTGAAACTCCTTCAATTACAACAGAATACTCATGTTTGCAGTCAGTCAGGTTTTGCAAACTTGGACGAAATGTGAGCCTGTTGCAGGAAAAGATGAAATTAAAATATGACAGCTGGTACAAAAACAAACCTGTGTATAAACTTTCACTTGAAGCAAAGCTGACAATGACTCTGAGCAACAAAAAGCTGTCATAACTGAAGAAATCCATAATGAATCAACCTCTCACCACAAATGGGTAATTAAAACAGTGACTCATCAGAGTAACACAATTTGAAACTAGTATTTCCAGTAAAATCAACTCACAGTGTGCACATTTACTCTCTTTAGCTGAAAGGAGAAAACTAGTCTTACTACATTAGGCATTGAAATCAGTATTAGAAATATCTTTAAAAATAATGCAAATAAAAATAAACTTATTGGAGTAATAATATTTCTTTGTTACAACTTGAAGATCAAAAATCCCCCTCCGTTTCCTAAATACTGTCCTAAACAACACAACACCCTTCGTTTTGTCCAAGGGTGAAAGCTAACATCCCTGGAGGGATCCCATGCTAATCGACTCTGGTCAACTGACTTCCTGATAGCAAAGAAGGACCAGAGAGCAGGTTTGATAAGCCAAAGGTCCAGTGATTGGGAGAAAAGGGCACTTTTTGTCTAATTTACACTTTTGCCAAGACATGCCAGTGGGGTTGTGTTACCTCCAAGAAATAACTGTGAAATATAGAATTACCATGATGGTGGTAGCTGTATGAGGATACAGCTCACAGCAGGATTCCACTGATTTTTTTTGCACTAGTAGCACTAGGTTGAATAAACAATATCTTATTTAGCAGAACTCTTTTAGGTATATTTGGGTTTGAAAGTATTAAATACCTCATCAGAGTAATTGCTATGGACTTTGCTAAGCTGCTGGTAATTTCTTTTTTTTAATCTCAGATCTAGACAGTAAAGTAAGATGAACTTTGGGGGTATTTTCTTTCAAAGCAGCAGTCAATTTAGATTAAAATTGAATACAGCAATGCCATTGTGAAAGCAAGCCAGATTCTCCTGCCATTGCTTGTTTTCTTGACAGCGTGTTTCGTACATCTGAAATGTCTGAGCCTACACGGAATACTTGTAGCTCCCAGCACAGTTACAGATTCATTAGATAGCCCAGCTTGATGTTTAAGGCAGAAATGAAGATCTTGAAGATAACCACAGCCCCAGCTACAAATAAAAGAGCTCGCTGGGCTCCATTAATAAAAGGAAACAAATTACCATGTCAAATTTGTTAGATTCAGATAGAATAAATCTCAACAGAGAAGAATGTGAATGTTTTAGAAAAGTGTTTTGCAATTACTTGGGGGAAAATGCATACACCTACTTAAAATGTACATATTCTGATAACCTAGCATCATGAAAGCATTTTATTTTAATAGCCTAGTGTATCATACAAATTTTTTATTTCCCTATCCACCCAATATGGTTCCTTGATAATATCCTTTATTAAGGCAGGAACCTGATAATAGCCATTTGTGAATCCCCTAATAATCTTACTTACTACACAGGAATCTTACAACACAAATTCACTACGGTGCTAACAATTTCACGGTGTTCTGAGTAAAGAGTCAATATATTGCTGTCTTCATATTTCCTCAACTGTAAATTTATCATCTCTTACATCGGTTATGTGTACCACAACAGGCTTTCTTTAGGGACCCTGCTATCTACCTAATCTTGAGAGTATACCAATACTAACAAATAATTACTTCAGATAACTCTGCAGGTGAAAATATTACAGTAATCTTAGAGCCCCCAAATTCTGAAGTTATACTCTTTTTATTTTTAACTAATATCCATTGAGTACCTACTGTGGGTCAAGCATGTGCTAGGCATTTTCTCATTGCAGATGCACTGGAATCTCCATAGATGTGTTGGACTACCTCCAAAAAGCACAATCAATTAACATTAAATAAATATTGTGGGCCTCCTATGAGTTGAGGCCAAGTCTCATGATGCAGACTTCTTAAAAGAACATGTTCATACAGATTATTCTTCTCCAAAATTACTAAAAAGAAGGTTAGGTACAGAATACTATCTACCATGTTTACTTTGAAATGGAATAAAATGGAATAAGAAAATCTATAAATATGGAAAGAAAACAGTGAGGGGAAAAAGCTCTCCTGTAAAGGCTTTTTGACATATTTCCTGTTTTCTTTACTTTGTAAATCACGTATAGAAACGTCTTCATTGGCCATGGTTTCTCACTATTAATGTCAATGCTAATCACAAACATTTGAAATAAAGATACAAATTCAAGAATGTTTAGATGCATTTTACATTGAGAAAATAAATTACTCATAATAAAAATAATATATACTGCAAAACATAAAAACTGATTTCATTATTGCATGTGGCACTTTTTTTCCCCCTTTTTTTGGTGGGGAGGTTACAGTGCCTCATCTCTCTCTGAAAATAAACATCTGAGATCCTATGGACAAAAATTACTTCTTTACAGAAGGTTAGGAAATCCAAGCAGCCAGAAGGTAGAGGGCGATTACAAGTCTTAAGTTAGAATGAAAACAAGAACAACCTAAGCTGTAATCTCTCTGTCACACACACAAACACACACAATCAGCGGTAAGGTCTACTGTCTGGACAAAGAACTTGGGATGTGAGAAATACTAATGTTTAAAGTGAAGGAGAAATAAGGATTTTTTAGGACTCTTTGTCTTCCAAACCCTAGAAAGTACATTAAATTCCTCATCAAAGTTTAAAATCTGAGCATATTCTACATATGAATTTAGTCTGAAATGTGCAATGACTTCATTGTGAGTTCCAACACAGGTATATACAGAAAAGTTATTATGTTGACAAATACTATACAGTAAGTTACCATATGGGAGTAATTATTTGATACCTGATTTTGTCAGTTTAATATGGCATGAATATTTTTGTCTTTTAAGTTCCAGTAACACAACTCCAAAGCATCCTCAAAAAATAACCAACTCATAAAACATATTTCAGTATATACAAAACTCACTTATGAAATATATTTTAAATCTGACCTTCTCTCTCTGGTGTGAGCTTTTGTCTAAGAAGATGGTTTACAATGGCACACATGCTGATAAAGCACTCATAGCCCAGACTGTCCCAGTTCATACTACTCAGGATGTTTATTGCCTCATAGATCTCATCACAGTGAACATACTGGAAGATGATGTCTACCAGACCCAGGTGTCCTTGTGTGAAGATACCTGTCACAAAAAATATATAAAATCAAGTGAATCATTTAAAAATAAAAATAACAAAAACACATTTAATTCTAGAGAGGGAAAAAAAAAACCTGATCTTTCCTTGCATAAAGAGCTTGAAATGTGGGGTTTGCGGGGGCCAATACTCATATGGCACTGTGGTCAAATCTTCAAGTATCACCTACCAACTCCATCTTGCTTATGCTTACCATTCACCATATATTAAAACTTTTTACTCTACATGATCAAACTGTTTAGACTAAAAATGAATAAATGTGAGAACTTTTAGGTAAATCACAATAGCTAACTGAATTTCCCATATGTGATTTAGGCCTCTATTGTGTGTGTGTGTGTGCATTTTTAGCTGTGCTGGGTCTTCACTGCGAAAGGTGACCTTTTCGTTGCAGAGTACAGGCTTCTCTAGTTATGGTGCACATGCTCCAGAGCATGTGGGCTCAGCAGCTGTGGCACAAGCACATGGCTTCTTTAGTAGCGGCATATGAGTTCAGTTGCCTCACGAGATCTTAGTTCCCTGATCAAGAATCAAACCCACGTCTCCTGCATTGGAAGGCAGATTCTTAACCACTGGACCACCAGGGAAGTCCCTGTGGTATATACATAAAGACAGAATTTTGATGTAACACAATTCTTGTTGACCAGATTCATTAGTTCTAGGTTGCATCTGATCTTCAGCCCCATGTACTTGGCAGAAAAAAGTACAAATATTCATGACATGCATATTATTCAGTGTGAAACAGATCGCCAGTCCAGGTTGGATGCATGAGACAAGTGCTCGGGGCTGGTGCACTGGGATGGTCCAGAGGGATGGTATGGGGAGGGAGGTGAGAGGGAGGTTCAGGATGGGGAACCCATGTAAATCCATGGCTGATTCATGTCAATGTATGGCAAAAACCACTAGAATATTGTAATTAGCCTCCAACTAATAAAAATAATTGGGAGAAGAAAAATAAAATATTTAAAAACACATACCAATTTACTTTAAATTGGCATTTAAAGATTATCATCTTTGATTACTAATGATCATTCAGTTCAGTTCAGTCACTCAGTTGTATCTGACCCTTTGCAACCCCATGGACTGCAGCATGCCAGGCTTCCCTCTCCATCACCAGTTCCTGGAGCTTGCTCAAACTCATGTCCATTGAGTCGGTGATACCATCCACCATCTTATCCTCTGTTGTCCCTTTATCCTCCCATCTTCAATCTTTCCTGGCATCAGGGTCTTTTCCAAGGCGTCAGTTCTTCTCATCAGGTGGCTAAGGTATTGGAGTTTGACCTTCAGCATCAGTCCTTCCAATGAAAATTCTGGACTGATCGTCCAACCATGGACTGGTTGGATCTCCTTGCAGTCCAAGGGACTCTGAAGAGTATTCTCCAACACCACAGTTCAAAAGCATCAATTCTTCAGCATGCAGCTCTCTTTATAGTCCAACTTGCACATCCATACATGACTTAGGAAAAACTATAGCTTTGATTAAACAGATCTTTGCTAGCAGAGCAATGTCTCTGCTTTTTAATCTAGGTTGGTCATAGCTTTCCTTCCAAGGAGCAAGCATCTTTTAATTCCATGGCTCCAGTCATCATCTGCAGTGATTTTGGAGCCCCCTGAAATAAAGTATCTCACTGTTTCCATTGTTTCCCCATCTACTTGCCATGAAGTGATGGGACCTGAAGCCATGACCTTCGTTTTCTGAATGTTGAGTTTTAAGCCAACTTCTTAACTCTCCTCTTTTACTTTCATCAGAGGGCTCCGTAGTTCTTCACTTTCTGCCATAAGGGTGGTGGCGTCTGTGTATCTGAGGTTATTGATATTTCTCCCAGCAATCTTAATTCCTGCTTGTGCTTCATCCAGTCTGGCATTTCGTATGATGTACTCTGCATATAAGTTACATAAGCAGGGTGACAATATACAGCCTTGACATTATCCTTTCCCTATTTGAAACCAGTCTGTTGTTCCATGTCCAGTTCTAACTGTTGCTTCTTGACTTGCATACAGATTTCTCAGGAGGCAGTTCAGGTGGTCTGGTATTTCCATCTCTTTAAGAATTTTCCATAGTTTGTTGTGATTCACACAGTCAAAGGCTTTGGCATAGTCAATATAGCAGATGTTTTTCTGGAACTCTCTTGCTTTTTAGATGATGCAACGGATGTTGGCAATTTGATCCCTGGTTCCTCTGCCTTTTCTATTACTAGCTTGAACATCTGGAAGTTCATAATTCACATACTGTTGAAGCCTGGCTTGGAAAATTTTGAGCATTACTTTGCTAGTGTGTGAGATGAGTGCAAATTATGCAATAGTTTGAACATTCCTTAGCATTGCTTTTCTTTGGGATTAGAACGAAAGTTGACCTTTTCCAGTCCTGATGCCACTGCTGAGTTTTCCAAATTTGCTGGCATATTGAGTGCAGCACTTTCATAGCATCATCTTTTAGGATTTGAAATAGCTCAGCTGGAATTCCATCCCCGCCACTAGCTTTGTTAGTAGTGATACTTCCTAAGAGCCACTTGACTTCACATTCCAGGATATCTGGATCTAGGTGAGTGATCACACCATTGTGGTAATCTGGGTCATGAACATCTTTTTTGCATAGTTCTTCTGTGTATTCTTGTCACCTCTTCTTTTTTTTTTTTTTACAATACACATACACAAATTTTAATAAAACAAATTTAAATCTTTATCAGCAATTCACTATAAAACAATTTAAGGAATCTGCTTAATATAAAAGTTAAAAGCACTTAAGGACCTACCAACCATTAAACCCTATATAGAGACCCAAGTCCATCAAAGCAGCTGCTGCTTCCTTGGTACCATCAAATGAATGCACCTAAGGACATGAAGGCACAATTTTATTACAATACTTTTTCTTTAAAATCCTAAATAACCTTAATAGGCTTTCTAAGTAAAAATATAAATGCAATATGGACATTTGGAATATGTAGCAATAGGGGAATGTGGACTTGATTTTGACCGACTACAGTTTTGTCCCAAAGATACTCAGCTCAAGTATTTTGAAAAAACAGTTTGAACTGTCAGAACAAACAAAATTACCCATGTTTCTTTATTGTCGGAACTCACATGCTGAATTTTTGGACATAATGAGAAGAACTAGAGATCGGTTTGTAGGTGGAGCGGAAAAAAGTATCCTCTAACAGAAAAATTGAACATCTACAATTTTAAAGTTATGTACATATCCACTTTTCCTTATGCCTTGCCTAGAATGTGGCTCCCTCCTCCAGTCCCCTTCCTCTAGGTACAGAGACCTCAGCACAGCCGTAGACAGAAATTCTAGGCAACAATCTCCTCCTTTCCTCATCACATTGGAGACAACAGGCTATAATTGTACAGTTTGATTTGAAAATAAAAACTGTAGTGGCCACCTTTGAAATCCCATATTCCAATTGTCACCTCTTCTTAACATCTTCTGCTTCTATTAGGTCCATACCATTTCTGTCCTTTATTGAGTCCATCTGTGCATGAAATGTTCCCTCGGTATATCTAATTTTCTTGAAACGATCTCTAGTCTTTCCCATTCTATTGTTTTCCTCTATTTCTTTGCACTGATCAATGAGGAAGGCTTTCTTAACTCTCCTTGCTATTCTTTGGAACTCTGCATTCGAATGGATATATCCTTTTCTCCTTTGCCTTTAGCTTCTCTTCTTTTCACAGCTATTAGTATAGCCCCTTCAGACAACCATTTTGCCTTTTTTGCATTTCTTTTTCTTGGGATGGTCTTGATCACTGCCTCCTGTACAATGTCACAAACCTCCATCCATATTTCTTCAGGCACTCTATCAGATTTAATCTCTTGAATCTGTTTGTTACTTCCACTGTATAATCATAAGGGATTTGATTTGGGTCACACCTGAGTGATCTAGTGATTTTTCCCTACTTTCTTCAATTTCAGTCTGAATTTGGCAATAAGGAGTTCATGATCTGAGCCACAGTCAGCTCCCAGTCTTATTTTTACTGACTGTATAGAGCTTCCCCCTCTTTGGCTGCAAAGAATATAAAGTACTGACCATCTGGTGATGTCCACATGTAGTCTTCTCTTGTATTGTTGGAAGAGGGTGTTTGCTATCACCAGTGCCTTCCCTTGGAAAAATTCTATTAGCTTTTGCCCTACTTCATTTTGTACTCTGAGGCCAAATTTGCCTGTTACTCCAGGTTATCTCTTGACTTCCTACTTTTGCATTCCAGTCCCCTATAATGAAAAGGACATCTTTTTTGAGTGTTAGTTCTAGAAGGTCTTATAAGTCTTCATAGATCCACTCAACTTCAGTTTGTTCAGCATTAATGGTTGGGGCATAGACTTGGATTACTGTGATACTGAATGGTTTGCCTTGGAACGAACAGAGACCATTCTGTCATTTTTGAGATTATTGTAAAGAAATGATTATTTGTAAAGAAATAATTTAATCCTGTTATTGATCCTCTTGCATAACTAAAGAAAATCCACTTCTAAGCTAATAGAAATAAGAACATCAAACAAAGCAGGGAGTAGGGGGAGAGGCATTCTGTTAGAATTTTATCTTATCTTTTAAAT
This sequence comes from Odocoileus virginianus, assembly GCF_023699985.2. Lineage (NCBI taxonomy): Eukaryota > Metazoa > Chordata > Mammalia > Artiodactyla > Cervidae > Odocoileus > Odocoileus virginianus. Next base: position 58,673,645 of record NC_069675.1, read on the forward strand.
ATGGAAGAACTCTTTTGAAACTAACAAATTCTGTGTAATAAAATGACAATAAGTACTAGCACCTTTTAAGTTTTTTTTTAAGCTTTTAAAAAATATTTGTTTGTAAAATCTTTTTCCTTCTGCAAACGTTTACTGATTTGAGTGAAGCTACAAAAACTTCTCAGTACAAATAATCATAAAGTTAAATAAGAAAATGTATGTGAAGTTATTTGGAATCTGTAAAGTATATAATATACTACTATAACTCTTCATTACTGTCATCATCATCATCATTTACCTGAAACAGTTATAGGTTTCAGAATTTTTAAAAATGTATTAGCTCATGAGAAAGATCCTGAAATTATTTATATTAACTTCAACTCATATAAAAATGAGATCTTCTGCTATACCAGCAGGACTCAACTTGATAAGAAATCTGGGGAATTACCCTGACTATTCTTGAGGGAGGAAATGGCAACCCACTCCAGTATTCTTGCCTGGAGAATCTCATGGACAGAGGAGCCTGGAGGACTACAGTCCACAGGGTCACAAAGAGTAAGACAGAACTGAAGCAACTTACACCAGCACCCCCACTATACTAAGCAATAAAACTTTACTATTCTTTTTGTGTTGGCAGAATCGACAAATGCTACTGTCCAAAAGTCTTCATGCTGCTGCTGCTGCTAAGTCACATCAGTCATGTCCGACTCTGGCGACCCCACAGACAGCAGCCCACCAGGCTCACGTCTCTGGGATTCTCCAGGCAAGAATTCTGGAGTGGGTTGCCATTTCCTTCTCCAGTGCATGAAAGTGAAGTCTCTCAGTCGTGTCCAACTCTTCACAACCCCACGGGCTGTAGCCTACCAGGCTCCTCTGTCCATGGGATTTCCCAGGCAAGAGTACTAGAGTGGGTTGCCACTGCCTTCTCCGAAAACCTTCATGATCCTAGAGTAAAGTGCTAGAAGTCTTCATAAATCAGTGTGGTTCCTTTACAGTAGATATTAATGTTTAAGAATTTTGAAGACAACCAAAAATATCTGAAATCTATTTGGTCTGTCTATACCCTAATACTTCTAACATGAGAAATAACTGATGTATTGAGAGGAAAAGCTAACATATAGTCAAAATTCAAATTGTTTAAAAGGTGATAAAGAGAAAAACTTAAAAAGGAGCCAATTAAAAAAGACATGATGCATAGGGAAATAAAGATTTAGTGTCAACTTTGTTTCTGAAATAATACAACCTAGAGACAACAGTAGAGTTTTTTAAAATGCTGAGAGATAAAAATGAATCTGTCTAGAATTCTAGAACTTTATAATAAAACATTGAAAATTCATGAAGAAACATAACACTTAATAACAGACCTCTAAAATAATAAAGTAAAAATGATGAAACTAAATGGAGAAAAAGTAAAATCCACAATTATCACTGGAGATTTCAGCACATCTCTCTAACTAGTTGAGAAAATGTATAAACAGAAAATCTGTAACAACAGAAAATACTCAAAAAACATTATCAGTGAATTGGAACTAATTGACACTTACAATACTCTTCACCCAACAACAGCAGAGTATACACATTCTTTTAAGTGCATATATAACACCAACCAAGATGGAGCATTATTCTGGGAGATAAAACAAGCCTCATTAAGTTTAAATGCATTGAAATGATACAAAATAGTTTCCCAAACCACAATATAACCAAAATCGATATAAAACATAAAGACATCTGGAGGATTTTTGGTATATAAGGATTTATACACCAAGATTTTCAAGTGACAAAACATCCCACTGATATCCTAAGTGTGCTGGTAAATGTAAGTGGTATAACTACCCCCACTACAGTTGACTTCAAGCACTAATGTGATGTCATGGAGCATGGAACAGGGAAGTGATGTACCATTGCACACTGTTATGTAATATTTCTACCATACAAATAAAACAGGAGAAGGAAATGGCAACCCACTCCAGTACTCTTGCCTGGAAAATCTCATGGACAGAGGAGCCTGGTAGGCTACAGTCCATGGGGTCGCAATGAGTTGGACACGACTGGGCAACTTCACTTGACTACTTCACTTCATACTTTATCACTGGAGAAGGAAATGGCAACCCACTCCAGTATTCTTGCCTGGAGAATCCCATAGACAGAGGAGCCTGGTGGGCCATGGTTCACGGGGTTGCAGAGAGTCAGACACAACTGAAGTGACTAGGCACACACAAATAAAACAACTGTAATATCCCCAAAGACAGAGATAATAGCAAAATATAGTAAAATAACTAGGAAATGCAGGAAAAAACCTGAAAAATCTTTAAATATTTAGAAATTAATCAATATTGTATAAAGTATATAGAAAATATTTTGAAATAAATGAAAATATAACAATAAAATTTGTGAGATATAGCTGTGGTTATGGTATTACTTAAAGGGAAATTACTAGCATTACATTTCAGTTAGAAAAGAAAAAAGGTCTAAAATCAACCCAAGTTTCCACACTAAGAACACTTAGAGAAAGAAGAGCAAATAAGACCTAAAAGAAAGAGAAGAAATATTTTTAGAGTATATTTATAATATTATTATATTTATAATAATATACTATTATATTTATAATATTATAATAAATATTACATACTTATTATAGGGAAAATTAATGAAAACAAAAGCTGGTTCTTTGGAACAATGTATAAAATTGACCAACTTCTGCCTAAATTGAGGAAAAGAGGAGATACACTTCTCAGTATCAACAATAATCACTACAGGACCCACAGACATTAAAAAATAGTAAGTGAATAATATGACTAACTTTACAGATATAAATATAAGTTAAATGAAATGTATTCCTTGAAAGACACAAATTATCAAATCCCATTTAAGAAGAAATAAAAATAGATAACTTGAATGATCCAAATTATTTAAATTTGGATGTTTAAAAACCTTTAACATACACACACAAAAAACCAGATGACTTCATTGGTGAACTGTCTCAAACAGTAAGAGAAGAAATAATATCACCTTTACATAACTCAAAATATAAGAGGAGGGAATGATTCCTATTGCATTTAATGATATCAGCATTACATTGAGACCAAAACTGACAAACATTACAGGAGAAAAAAAAGAAAACTAAAGGTCAGTACCTCCTGTAAACAAATACAAAAATCCTTAACAGAATATTAACAAATTAAGCAACATATTAAAAAGATAATATACCATGAACAAGAGATTTATCCCACAAATGCAAGGTCACTGAAACATCTGAAAACTAATCAGTTCACTATATGACCAGAAAAATCACACAATCATTTTAACACAGAAAAAGCACTTGAAAACACCGAACATCCATGGAAGAAAACATAACCCCGTAGACTAGGACTAGAAGGGGACTTCCTCAACCTCCTGCCATCGTGTGTGTGCATTAGTTGCTCAGTTGCGTCTGGCTCTTTGCAACCCTATTTACTGTAGCAGTCAGCTTCTCTGTCCATGGGATTTCCCAGGCAAGAATACTAGAGTGGGCTTCCAGTTCAAGATGACGGAGAAGAAGGACATGAGTTCATCTCCTGCAAGAGCACCAAAATTACAACTATCTTCTGAACAACCATTGAGAGGAGAATGCTGGAACCCACCAAAAAAAGATACCCAATGCCCAGTGACAAGCCGGAGGGAGATGGTAGGAGGGGCACAATCATGATGAAATCAAACCCCACGCCCACCAGGTGACTGACCCACAAACTGGAGAACAATAATACCAAAGAAGTTTTCCCGCCATTGTGGAGGTTCTGAACCCAACATCAGGCTTCCCAGCCTGGGGATCTGACAAAGGGACTGGAAACCCTGAGGGAATCTGACCTTGAAGGCCAGTGGAATTTGATTATCGAACTTCCATAGGACTGGGGGAAACAGAGACTCCACTCTTGGAGCGCACAAACGAAATCTTGCATGCACCAAGACCCAGGGGAAAGGAGCAGTGACCCCACAGGAGACTGAATCAAAATGTCCTTGTTAGTGCTGGAGGTTCTCCTGTGAAGGCCTGGGTCAGCAGGGGCTCACCACGGGGACGGGGACACTGGCAGCAGCAAGCCGAGCTGGTGTAAGCCTCTTGGAGGTTAACCCTACCATACAGCCTGTAGACCCCGGGACTGGGTCATCTCAGGCCAAACAACTGCCAGGGAGGGAGCACAATCCACCCATCAGCAGATAATTGGATTAGCTTTATTGAGCAAGGCCTTGTCCACCAGAGCAAGACCCTGTTTTTCCTACCACCAGTCCCTCCTATCAGGAAGCTGACACAAGCCTCTTAGCCTCCTCCATCAGAGGGCAGACAGAAGAAGCAAGAAGAACCACAGTCCCATGGCAGCTAGAAAAAAACCATTATAGAAAGTTAATCAGGATGAAAAAGCGGAAAGCTATGTTCCAGATAGAGACAAGGTAAAATACCAGAAAAAAAACTAAATGAAGTGGAGATAGGCAACCTTCCAGAAACAAAATTCAAAATAATGTTAATGAAGATGATCCAGAATATTGAGAAAACAATAGAGAAGATCCAAAAAATGTTTACCAAAACCTAGAAAAATTAAAGAACAACAGATGAATAACACATGAGAAGAAATCAACAACAGAATAACTGAAGCAGAAGAAGGGACAAATGACCTGAGGAACAGAGTGGTGGAAATCACTTCCACAGAACAGAATATAGAAAAAAGAATAAAAAGAAATGAAGACAATCTAAAAGACCTCAGGGATAACATTAAACACACCAACATTCGCATTATAGGGGTTCCAGAAGCAGAAGAGAGAGAGAAGGAACCTGAGAAAATGAGAGATAATAGTTGAAAACTTCCCTAACATGGGAAAGGAAATAGTCAACCAAGTCCAGGAAGCACAGAGAGTCCCAGGCAGGAAAACCCAAGGAGGAACACACCAAGACACGTAGTAATTAAAACTGACAAAAATTTTTTAAAAAGATAAAATATTAAAAGCAATAAGGGAAGAATGACAAATAACATACAAGGTGACTCCCATCAGGCTATCAGCTGATTTCTCAACAGAAAGTCTACAAGCCAGAAGGGAATGGCTTGTTATATTTAAAGTGATGAAAGGGAAGAAGCTACAACCAAGAACACTCTCCTCAGCAAGATTCTCAGATTGATGGAGAAATCAAAAGCTTTACAGACAAGCAAAAGTTAAGAGAATTCAGTACCACCAAACCAGCTGTACAACAAAGGCTAGAGGAACTTCTCTAGGCAGGAAACACAAGACAAGAGAAAGACCTACAGAAAATAAATCCAAAACAATTAAGAAAATGGTAATAGAATCATACATATTGATAATGACCTTAAATGTAAATGGATTAAATGCACCAACCAAAAGACACAGACTGCCTGGGTGTATGAAAACATGTGTATGTAAGCACTTCCACTTATCACATCACTCTGCTTGAACCCCCAAACTGTATGTAATGATTCTATATTGTTTAGGTTAATCATGTTCACATTATGGCTTGCAGCTGTAACTATCTTTTATTTTTGGCCTGGCTACTGACTGTGAAAACTGATAAACATCTTTTATTATTGTGATTACATAGCTGTTACTCACAATACCATAGTATCATGACTGGTCCACAGAAAAATGAAAGAACTCTATTATCAACAAAACTACAGTTTAATAGAAAAACCTGTAGTCACTTTTTAAAATCCAGATGCATATTAGAATTACCTTGGAGCTTTATGAGAAATACAAATGCCTAGGTATTGCTTTTTTTTCTCCAGAGCTCTAGATATTTTTCTAATGATCAGCCATATGCAGAAACAACTGAACTATATGAAGATCTTTTATCTAGTTTGTTTCACTTTTTCTATTTCATATTCAGTGCTCTGATTTCATTTAGTTTAGGTTTATCAATTTTCTCCATCTCTTCTTTAAAATATGTATAATATATATATTTTAGAATACTTATGAATTTTTGCCTAACTAAAAAATTTATGACATTTTGATTACACTTGTTTGACTTAGAATGAATAGAATGCTAGATTTCTAAGTAAAAAAAAAAAATAGATATGCAAGAAGCATCTAAGGTGTACTGTATACCACAGGGAACTACAGCCAGTATCTTATAATAATCTATAATTGAAAATAATTCCAAAAATAATATATGTGTATGTGTTTAACTGAATCACCTTACTCTGCACCTGAAACACGGCAGGTCAACTATACTTCAATAAAATATATATATTTAAAAAAAAAGAATACTGGAGTGGGTAGCCATTCGCTTCTCCAGGGGATCTTCCCAACCCTTGGATTGAATCTGGGTCTCCAACACTGCAGGCAGATTCTTTACCATCTGAGCCACCAGGGAAGCTCAGTAACATCATACATACACTGTATTAAATGCTGTCCACCTAAGATCGGAAACAAAGCAAAGATATCCTCTGTTTTCACTTCTCTTTAATATTGTACCATCCTAGATAGTAAAACAGAGAAGAAAACAAAAGGCCCTCAGGTAGGATAAGAATATATGAAACTTGTTTTTAATTGTAGTTGTCATAATCATCTATGTAGAAAATCCTAAGTAATCTATAATAAAAAGTCACTAAAACAAATGAGCTTAACAGAACTGCAGGATACATGTTCAATATTTTCAAATTTTATTTTTATAAAATCCCAATGAACAATTAAAACTTGTAATTAAAAATACTATTTACAATAGCATCCAAAAACATGAACAAACTATTTACAAGATCTTGTACATTTTAAAATATAAAGCACTGCTGGGAGAAATTAAAGGCCTGGATAAATGGAGAGATATATTGTGGTCATAAATTGGGAGATTCAATATTGCTAGGTCTTCCCTGTTGCTCAAACCATAAAGAATCTGTCTGCAATGCAGGAGACCTGGGTTCGATCCCTGGGTCAGGAAGATCCTCTGGAGAAGGGAATGGCAATCCGCTCCAGTATTTTTGCCTGGAGAATCCCACGGACAGAGCAGTCTGTAGGATGGCAAGGAGTTGGACACAACTGAGCAACTAACACTACAATATTGTTAAATTGTCATTCTATCCCAAACTGATCTATAGACTCAATATTCACAATACTAGTATCCAAAAAAGAACTTGTGTTCAGAATATATAAAAACTTATGATTCAATAAAAAACAATCCAATTCAACTGGGGCAAAAGATTTCTTTGAACATATACTTCATAAGGGAAGATATATGGAAATAAACACATAAAAGATGAACAACTCTAAGGTTCATCAGGGAAATGCCAACTAACACCAACTACACCTACTACAATGGCTACAATTAAAAACAGCAATAATATCAAGTTTTAGTGAAGATGTGGAATAACTGGAACTCCAAACTATTTTCCTCTTAAACTTAGCGTAGTGCTCAGTTCCAAGGTTTTTCCCAAAAGAAATCAGAATAGACCTCCATACAAAGACTAGCACATGAAAGAACAGATCATTTTCAATGAAACTGGCTAAAATTGGAAACAACTCAAATGCCTGTCAACATGTGAAGATAAATTGTGATATCTCTATATAATGGAATACTACTCAATAATGTAAATGAAAATTTACAGATATACACACCAATATGGAAACTTCACAAAGATTAATAGGGAGTGAAAGTAGCCAGATACGAACGAGTAAGTTTATTAGTCTACTTCTATGAACTTCTAGAAAAAGCAGATCTAACCTGTCATAGACAACAGATCAATGTGCTTTAGCTTTGAGGGAGGCAGGGACTGACCGCAAAGGGGCTTGAGAGAATTTTGAGGGTGGTGGAAATGTTTTACATCTTGATTATGGTGGTAATCACATTGTTGTTCAGTCTCTTAAGTGGTGTTCAACTCTGCGACCCCATGGACTGAAGCATGCCAGGCTTCCCTGTACTTCACTATCTCCTGGAGTTTGCTAAAACTCATGGTCATTGAGTCGGTGATGCCATTTAACCATCTCATCCTCTGTTGCCCTCTTCTCCTGCTCTCAGTCTTTTCCAATGAGTCATATCTTTGCATCAGGTGGCCAAAGTACTGAGGCTTCAGCTTCAGCATCAGTCCTTATACTGAATATTCAGGGTTGATCACCTTTAGGACTGACTGGTTTGATCTCCTCCTTGTCCAAGGGACTCTAGAGTCTTCTCCAGCACCACAGTTCGAAAGCATCAGTTTTTCAGTGCTCAGCCTTCTTTATGGTCCAGCTCTCACATCTGTACATGACTAATGGAAAAACCAGAGCTTTGGCTATATGCACCTATATGACTATACAAACCTATATAACTATAGGTACTATATAACTATACAGGTCCATAAAGACTATATGACTGTATGAGGTTTAAGACAGCTTTTTAACTCTCTTCTTTCACCATCATCAAAAGGGTCTTTAGTTCCTCTTCACTTTGTGCCACTAGAGCGGTGTGTGCATGCTAAGTCACTTCAGACCTGTCCGACTTTGTGTGACCCAATGGCCTGCAGCCTGCCAGGTTTCTCTGTCCATGGGATTCTCCAGGCAAGAATACTTGAGTGGGTTTCCATACCTGCCCCCAGGGGATCATCCCAATCCAGGGACTGAGCTCACATCTCTTATACCTCCTTATTGGCAGGCAGGTTCTTTATCACCAGCTCCATCTGCAAAGCTCCATTAGAGTGGTATGATCTGCATATATGAGGTTGCTTATATTTCTCCCAGCAATTTTGATTCCAGCTTCTGATTCACCCAGCACGACATTTTGCATGATGTACTCTGCATAGAAGTTAAATAAGAAGGGTGACAATATTCAGCCTTGAGATGCTCCTTTCCCAATTTTTAAACAGTCCATTGTTCCATATCTGTTTCTAACTGCTGCTTGTTGACCTGCATACAGGTTTCTCAGGAGGCAGGTAAGGTGGTCTGGGATTCCCATCTCTTCAAAAATTTTCTACAGTTTGTTGTGATCAACAGTCAAAGACTTTAGTGTAGTCAATGAAGCAGAAGTAGATATTTTTCTGGAATTCCCTTGCTTTTTCTATGACATAGTGGACGTTAGCAATTTGATCTCTGGTTCCTTTGCCTTTCCTAAATCCAGCTATACATCTGAAAGTTTTCAGTTCATGAACTGCTGAAGCCTAGCTTGAAGGATTTTGAGCATAATCTTGGTAGCATGTAAAATTAGTGAACTGTACGGTAGTTTGAACATTCTTTGGCATTGCCTTTCTTTGGGACTGGAATGAAAACTGACCTTTTCCAGTCCTGTGGCCACAGCTAACTTTTCTAAATTTGCTAGCATATTCAGTGCAGCAATTTAACAGCATCATCTTTTAGGATCCAAAGTAACTCAGCTCGAATTCCATCACCTCCACTAGCTTTCTTTGTAGTGTGCTTCCTAAGACCCACTTAACTTCACATTCCAGGATGTCTGGCTCTAGGTGAGTGACCACAACATTGTGGTTATCTGGGTCATTAAGATCTTTTTTGTATAGTTCTTCTGTATATTCTTGGCACCTCTTCTTAATATCTTCTGCTTCTCTTAGGTCCTTGCCGTTTTCCTTTACTGTGCCCATATTTACATGGAATGTTCCCTCGGTGTCTCCAATTTTTTTTGAAGAGATCTCTAGTCTTTGCCATTCTATTGTTTTTCTCTATTTCTTTGTTTTGTTCACTTAAGAAGGCTTTCTTATCTCTCACTGCTGTTCTTTGGAACTTTGCATTCAGATGGGTATCTCTTTCCCTTTTCTCCTTTGCTTTTCACTTCTCTTGTTTTATTAGCTATTTGTAAGGCCTCCTCAGACAATCACTTTGCCTTCTTACATTCTTTTTCTTGAGGATGGTTTTGGTCACTCCCACCATACAATGTTACAAACCTCCGTCTGTAGTTCCTAAGGCACTCTATCAGATCTAATCCCTTGAATGTATTCACCACCTCCGCTGTATAACCAAAAGGGATTTGTTTTAGGTCATACCTGAATGGTCTTGTGGTTTTCCCTACTTTCCTCAATTTAAGCCTGAATTTTGTGATAAGGAACTGATGATCTGAGCCTCAGTGAGCTCGAGGTCTTGTTTTGCCTACTCAATAGAGCTTCTCCATCTTTGACTGCAAAGAATGTATCAATCTGATTTCTGTATTGACCATCTGATGATGTTCATGTGTAAAGTTGTTTCTTGGGTTGCTGGAAGAGGGTGTTTGCTATGACCACTTCATTCTCTTGGTAAAGCTGTTAGTCTTTGTGCTGCTTCATTTTGTACTCCAAGGCCAAACCTGCTTGTTCCTCCAGGTCTCTAGAGTTCCTACTTTTGCACTCCAATCCCCCACGCTGAAAAGGACATCTTTTTCTGGTATTCATTCTAGAAGGTCTTGTAGGTCTTCATAGAATCGTTCAACTTCAGCTTCTTTGGCATTACTGGTTGGGGCACAGACTTGGATTGCTGTGATACTGTATGGTTTGCCTTGGAAATGAACCGAGATCATTCTGTCATTTTTGAAGTTGCACCAAAGTGTTGCATTTCAGTCTCTCTTGTTGACTATGAGGGTTACTTCATTTCTTCTAAGGGATTCTTGCCCATAATAATATACATAATGGTCATCTGAATTACATTCACCCATCCCTTCCCAAGATGTTGATATTCACTCTTGCCATCTTCTGCTTGACCATGTCCAATTTACCTTGATTCACAGACTACTGGTTTTTCCAGTAGTCGTGTATGGATGTGAGAGTTGGACTATAAAGAAAGCTGAGCACCGAAGAATTGATGCTTTTGAACTGTGGTGTTGGAGAAGGCCCTTGAGAGTCCCTTGGACTGAAAGGAGATCCAACCAGTCCATCCTAAAGGAAATCTGTCCTGAATATTCACTGGAAGGACTGATGGTGAAGCTGAAACTCCAATACTTTGGCCACCTGATGCAAAGAACTGACTTCTTAGAAAAGACCCTGATGCTGGGAAAGATTGAAGGTGGGAGGAGAAGGGGACGACGGAGGATGAGATGGTTGGATGGCATCACCAATTCGATGGACATGAGTTTGAGTAAGCTCCGGGAGTTGGTGATGGACAGGGAAGCCTGGTGTGCTGCAGTCCATGGGGTCGCAAAGAGTCAGATACGACTGAGTGACTGAACTGAACTGAATAATCATTAGTAATCAAAGATGATAATCTTTAAATGCCAATTTAGAATAAAATGGTATGTAGTATTCTATGTCATGTATATTTGTACTTTTTTCCCCCTAGTACATGGGGTTGAAGACCAGACTTCTCAGGTGGCAGGTCAGGTGGCCTAGTATTCCCATCTCTTAAGAATTTTCCACAGTTTGTTGTGGTCCATATAGTCAAAGGATTTGGCGTAGTCAATAAAGCAGATGTTTTTCTGGAACTCTATTGCTTTTTCAGTGATCCAACGGATGTTGGCAATTTGATCTCTGGTTCCTCTGCCTTTTCTAAATCCAGCTTGAACATCTGGAAGTTCTCAGTTCACATACTGTTGAAGCCTAGCTTGGAGAATTTTGAGTATTACTTTGCTAGCATGTGAGATGAGTGCGATTGTGTGGTAGTTTGAACATTCTTTGGCATTGCCAGAATCTCTTCTCAATGGGAGAGACTGACTGTGAGGAAAACTTGGTCTTCCACTGTTGGGCAGGGTCATGCTCAGTAAATTTTTAATCCAATTTTCTACTGATGGGTGGGGCTGTGTCCCCTCCCCGCCCCCAACCCCATTAATTGTTTGGCCTGAGGTGACCCTATCCTGAGGCTACAGATTCTACGTTAGGGCTAAAGGTGACCTCCAAATGGACTTTTGCCAACACGCACCTCCCCACACCCCACAGCAGGCCACTGCTGACACACACCTCTGCAGGAGACCCTGCATCACTCACAGGCAGGTCTGGCTCAGTCTCTAGTGGGGTCATTTCTCCTTTCTCCTGGTTCCTCGGACACACAATGCTTTGTTTGTGCCCTCTAACAGTCTCTGGGAATCATGAGGATATACATATTTCCCAAAACTCATTGATCTATACATTTAAAATAGGTATAATTTATTTGTAAATTATACTTGAAAAACTTGATTTAAAAATCTGTCATCACTTTTGTATGAAGAAAGCAGAATGCCGTCTGGAAAAGCAATCCATCTCAAATGACATGAGATCCAGTTTTAAGATGACTAGGCATCTAATAAAGTACCTGACATTTTCTTCCAGCAGTAAGTTGCCACCAGTTACCACTTTGGTAAAGTAAACTTTAAATAACTTATTAAAAATAACTTTTAAAGAACATATACTTCTTACAAAAGTTCTGAGCGAAAAATCATACTACTTGCTATTTAGATGAAGTGACAGATACATACATAATATCGCCCATGATTGTCAAAATCCTATGAGAGGGAAGAAGTTAGCTTTAATTATTTGTTTAGTATCACCACTTGGACAGCAGACCTTTTCCTAGCTTTGCAGGTGTTGTGAGCACACTGTAGGAGCACTGTAAGTAGACGAATAACCAACACACTATGGAAAGAGGAGAGGGAGAGCACATGCTGCGACTGGGAAGCTCCTACGGCAGCAGAGCCGAGGCGAGGCCTGGGAGACACACGGGGCTTCCTAACTCCTGAAGGGTTTCAAGCGCAGAGGAGAGAAGACTGAAAGTGTCAGTCACGCAGTCATGCCCAGCTCTTTGCGACCCCGTGGACGGTAGCCTACCATGCTCCGGTGCCCATGGAATTCCCCAAGGAGAATCCTGGAGTGGATAGCCAATCCCTTCTTCAGGGCATCTTCCTGACCCAGGGATCAAACTAGTGTCTCCTGCATTGCAGGCAAAATCTTTATCACCAGGGAAGCCAAATCTATGACCAGATGTGCACTCCGGTGGCAATTAAGGGGATTAATTGAGCAGCAGGTAAGGAAGATTAGAAGGCAGAGCATTACAGACAGAGGGCCACTGTTTGATCATGGTACAATAGGGAAGGTCTAGATTTAAGGTCACAGCAAGGCTGAATAGAATGAGATGTTTTAGGCAGTGATGTCCTTTTCATCATAGAGGACTGGAAGACAAAAGCACAAAGTCAAGAGACACCTGGAGTAACAGGCAAGTTTGGCCTTGGAGTACAAAATGAAGCAGGGCAAAGGCTTCATTTTGCCAACATTTGCCTAGAAAACACACTGGTCATAGCAAATACCCTCTTCTAACAACACTACACATGGACATCACCAGATGGTCAATATCAAAATCAGACTGATTACATTCTTTGCAGCCAAAGATGGAGAAGCCCTATACAGTCAGCAAAAACAAGACCGCGAGCTGACTGTGGCTCAGATCATGAACTCCTTATTGCCAAATTCAGACTTAAATTGAATAAAGTAGGGGAAAACCTCTAGTCCATTCAGGTGTGACCTAAACCAAATCCCTTATGATTATACAGAGGAAGTGGCAAATAGATTCAAGGGATTTAAGCTGGTAAACGAAGTGCCTGAAGAACTAAGGCAGAGGTTCGTAACACTGCACAGGAGGTGGTGATCAAAACCATACCCAAGAAAAAGAAATGCAAAAAAAGCAACATGGTTGTCTGAGGAGGCCTTACAAACAGTGGGGAAAGGAGTGAAAGGCAAAAGGGAAAAGGAAAGATATACCCATCTGAAGGCAGAGTTCCAAAGAACAGCAACGAGAGATAAGAAAGCCTACAGAAGTGAACAGTGCAAAGAAATACAGGGAAAAAAACAGAATGGGAAAGACTAGAAATCTCTTTGAGAAAATTAGAGATACCAAGGGAACATTCCATGCAAAGATGGGCACAATATAGGACAGAAATGGTATGGACCTAGCAGAAGATATTAAGAAGAGGTGGCAAGAATATACAGAAAACTGTACAAATAAGGGTACCCACAATGGTGTGATCACTCACCTAGAGCCAGACATCCTGGAATGTGAAGTCAAGTAGGCCTTAGGAAGCATTACTACAAAGAAAGCTAGTGGAGGTGATGGAATTCCAGTTGACCTATTTCAAATCCTAAAAGATGATGCTGTTAAAATGCTGTACTCAATATGTTAGCAAATTTGGAAAAGTCAGCAGTGGCCACAGGACTGAAAAAGGCCATTTTTCATTTTAATCTCAAAGAATGGCAATGTAAAAGAATGTCCAAACTACTGCACAACTGCGTTCATTTCACATGCAATTAATGAAGGTAATGCTCAAAATCCTTCAAAGTAGATTTCAACAGTATGTGAACTGAGAACTTCCAGATGTACAAGCTGGATTTGGTACCAGAGATCAAATTGTCAACATCTACTGGATCATAAAAAAAAGCAAGAGAATTCAAGAAAAACATCTACTTTTGCGTTACTGACTACACTAAAGTCTTTGACTGTGTGGATCACAACAAACTGTGGAAGATTCTGAAAGAGATGGGAATACCAGGCCACCTTACCTGCCTCCTGAGAAATCTGTATGCAGGTCAAGAAACAACACTTAGAACCAGACATGGAACAACAAACTGGTTCAAAATTGGGAAAGGAGTACATCAAGGCTGTATACTGTCACCTTGCTTATTTAACTTATATGCAGAGTGGTGGTTTGGTTTAGTCGCTCAGTCGTGTCCAACTCATTGCAATCCCATGGACTATAACCTGGTAGGCTCGTCTGTCCATGGGATTCTCCAGGCAAGAATATTGGAGTGGATTGCCATTTCCTTCTCCAGGGGATCTTACCAACCCAGGAATTGAACCCAGGTCTCCTGAATTGCAGGCAGATTCTTTACCAACTGAGCTATGAGGGAAGCCCCTCACAGAGTACATATATGCAGAGCAGATGATGAGAAATGCTGGGCTGGATTAAGCTCAAGCTGGAATCAAGACTGCCAGGAGAAATATCAACTACCTCAGATAATCAGATGACACCACCCTTATGGCAGAAAGCTAAGATGAACTAAGGAGTCTCTTGATGAAAGTGAAAGAGGAGAGTGAAAAAGCTGGCTTAAAACTCAACATTCAAAAAACTGAGATCATGGCATCCAATTCCATCACTTCATGCCAAACAGATGGGGAAACCATTGAAACAGTGACCCCATTTTGGGTTCCAAAATCACTGTGGACAGTGACTACAGCTATGAAATTAAGACACTTGCTCCTAGGAAGAAAATCTATGACAAAGTAAACGTTGTATTAAAAAGCAGAGATATCACTTTGTGGTCAAAGGTCCATATAGTCAAAGCTATGGTTTTTCCCGTAGTCATATATGGATGTGACAGCTGGACCATGAAGAAGGTTGAACACCAAAGAATTGATGCTTTTGAACTGTGGTGCTGGAAAAGACTCTTGAGAGTCACTTGGACAACCAGGAGATCAAATAAGTCAATCCTAAATGAAATCAACCAAGAATATTCACTAGAAGGACTGATGCTGAAGCTCCAATACTTTGGCCACCTGATGTGAAGATCCAACTTGTTGGAAAAGACCCTGATGCTGGGAAAGATTGAGAGCAGGAGGAGAAGGGGGCAACAAAGGATGAGATGGTTAGAGGGCATCATTGACTCAATGGACATGAGTTTGAGCAAACTCCAGGAGGTAGTAAAGGACAGAGAAGCCTGGCATGCTGAAGTTCATGGGGTCAAAAGTGTCAGACACGACTGAGTGACTGAACAAAACCTCAGAAGGCAGAACTGATGGCATTTCATTGCTGACTGGATATGGTGTTAGGAAGGAGGGAGGATTCTAGGATGATTTCTAACTTGGAATTCTGTCCATCTAAATAACTATAACATCCCTTAAACTGGAATATACAGGAGGAGAAGCAGGGAGAAAGATGACAACTTTAAGTCTGCACATAATAAATCTGATGCAATCATGTAGACTCAGGGGGTAGGTTTCCTGTAGTCCCAGTTAACATGTGGGGGTGGAGAGCAGTGGCCTGGGCTGAGGTCAGAGACAGGGTACCAAAATCAAAAATAAACTCTTGGTTTGATGCATGAGACAGGGTGATCAAGGCTGGTGCACTGGATGACCCTGAGGGATGGGATGGGGAGGGAGGTAGGAGGGGGGGTTCAGGATGGGGAACACATGTACACCCATGGTGGATTCATGTCAATGTATGGCAAAAACCACTACAATACTGTAAAGTAATTAGCCTCCAATTAAAATAAATAAATTTTAAAAATAAAATAAATAATAAATAAATAAACTCATTTTGCATAAAGTGGGAGAGGGGAGCTAAAGATGGAACCTTGGAGAGCCTGGATATTTTCATGAGGAGGCAGAAGAAGAGCATAAAAAGTGCCAAAAAGTTGCATCGAGAGTCACAGAAGGCAAGAACAATGAGAATTTGATGGTAAAGTGGTCAGGAGCCATCAAATGCTTTAAAGTCATCAAGTAACTGAAGAGAAATATGTGTATCAAGTAGGAAGTCACTGATGACCTTTCCAAGAGCAGTTCCAGGAGAACAATCATTGAAGAGAAGAGCCAGAAGGTGGTGCTGTGAAGGGGAATGGGAGACGAAGAAGCAGAGAAATTCAGTGTTCCCTATTTTATTAAGAGCTTGACTGTGAAAGGACAGTGAACATTTGATTAATAACAGAGGGGAAACAATTTTAAGGAACAGATGTATGTATGTTGCTTTGTTTCATGGTGTGGCTTGGGCCCGAGACTGCAGATGTAGCAAGATTCATGGGGAGAGCAGGGAAGGTGACAGAGTCAAGGTGTCAAGGGGAATGCTGTGGGATCCGGCATGGAACTAGTCTTAGGTAAGAGGAAGGTTCCTATCCCACTGAATTGAAACCGAAAAGATTTATGTACATGGAGGTAAGTGGTTGGGTGGGTGGTGAGGAGCAAAAAGTTAATGAAGTACCCTATTAAAAGGGGAGAGTCTCTGTTGAAAGGGCAAGAAGCTGATCACATGAGAGAGCAGTGAAGGCTGGAAAAGGTGATGATGAGAATGGAAAAGCTTTAATATCTCAGAAATACAAACTAGGAACTCCTCTTTTTAAAATTATTCCCAGTTTACATATATGGAAATATGAATAATGATTGTTAGGTAAAGAAATTCTGATTACACACTGCCTCTACCTAGGAGGATGACACGTCTTGCTCCCTCCTGAGGAAGACATGTTAGTTTTTCACATTCTTATAGTAACTGTGGTGATGGCCTTTTAACCTCCAGTGGCATCTGTGTGATAATTATAAGGATTTAGAGTGGAAGCTCTAGCCTTCAACAGAGTTTTCCTTCAACATTACACTAACTGACCTATTCTAAGAGTCAGACTCCAAAAATCTTAGCATATTGGCAGCAGCCACTGACACGTTTACATATGACAGCATTCTATTTTAAACTATGATCTATCTCAGCTTCTTAAATTGTACGCTACACCTTTCATGTCAAAATTTCCAAAGGCTTGCATAACAAGCATATGAAAAACATCTCATAAATGCTCCCTAGTGGGGAAACTGCACATGAAACTACCTGTTTATATATGCAGTAACTTGAATTATACATGAAAATTCCACATGGATGCCCAGAATCAGCACTGTGTTAATTCAAGAAGTATATTAAAATTTCTGGATGTATTTAGTAGCAGATCCTAAGAAAAATCTGTTCTTTAAACAGGGTTTTCTTTAAAAAAAAAAAAAAAAAAGAAAAAGATCTGTTAGCTGGAATATACTGTTTCAAGGAATCTACTCTTCCTAGGAAAAATAATATATAATAAACACTAATCTTATAATACATTTTCAAAAATCCTGGGAAACTCCATGTTTTGTTCTTTTAAAGACCCTGTAAGACTATAAAATTTCCCTATTCTATAAATTGTATAAGTCATAATGAAAATAAAATTTAAATGATAAATGTCAGTTGCAGAAGTTATCACCTTTTCATTTGAATGCTTGACTTCTATTGGCTAATTCTCTTCCAAGAGACCTACTTGGGAAAAAGAGGTGACAGCCAACTCATTGCCTAATTGATTTAGGAACAGTGCCCAGGGAGATAGTCCAATTAAGTTTACAAGCTGGCAATTAGCAGGAAGCCCTCTAAATCCCTACACTGAGAGCCTGTTTACTTTAGTAAGAAGGCAAATGTGCTAGAGATAGGAAGAGAAAGCTGTGCTTTTTGCAAAGCTGTTGTGAGCAGGCCCACAAGGGAGGGCTGAAGAAAAGCTAGGTATAGTTAGTAGACTGCCTTCTTGTTTGACAGGTAACTGGGATAGACAGAGAGAGGCAGAGAGTTCCAACAGATACGCAGAACATCTAACAGCCACTTTAATAAGTGTTGTGTGTGGAGACATACTACTATTACACGTGTAAGCTAGGCAAAGTAGAACTGGATTATCTCATAATAGATGAGATTCCAAACATATTTTTCTTAGATAATACTAATGTTATGAATGGATTGAGGTTCTTTTTTTTTCATGTGAAAAGAACATAGCCCTCACTTATATCCCTGATAGCTTTCAAGTTAAGTCATTTTCATTAGACTTATTTCATTCGTTCTATTTCAGAGGCAAGTAGATCCATTAAAAATAAAAAGTAAACTGACTGTTATTTAACAAAACACTACAATGTTTTTAAAAACAACTTTGTACCACAGAACCAAATCCTATAAGGGGTTTTGAAATGTATCTACTTTTCTATGTTTTCAGGTTGCAATAATGTGCACTAATTGAAATATTTTTTTTTAAACCTAAGTGAGTTCCTCTCAAGAATGTTAAATTATCAAAACTGCCTAAAAAATATCATATATTTTAGGACATAGCTGGTAATACCAACCTTTAGAAGGCAAATAAAATTCTGCTTTAAAGCCTCCTGGTTGAAATAGTATACATTAATACATAATTTTCCTAATATTGAAATAATTTTTTGAATATTTTTATCTAAAAGAAAAACATAAAGTTACAAAAATATCTTTAGCAAATTCTAACCAAGCATTTTCCTTCCTCTTCTTTTAAAACATTTGTTTTACACATTTTCAATCTGGAAAGAAATGAACACTCATCTAAAATAACTTAATAGAAAAAGTATTATATCCCTACACACAGAATTTTACAATGGATATAGTAAGTACTTTTAAAATATTTTCATATGTACTATTTCTTAAGGAGTTTTTTTAGTAGATTATTTTGGAAAGCGTCATATATGGACAGCTCAGGCTTTTTATTTATGTGATGGAAAATTAATGCAATTTCAAAATTTTTGAATATATAATGGACCTTGACACTTTAGAAAATCATCCACAAAACTTTCTTAAAGAAACTACATGAAATGTTTAAAATGTAAGCATATTGATGGGATGAGAAACAAAAAAAATCTGCATTCCAGGAATAGTTTTACTGTCTTAATTATACTGTCATCATAAAAAAATTTATTTACTCACCAACTTCCTTGACTTACCAAGTTTAAACAGAAGTACACCCAAAGGTCCTCTGTCAAACCTGAGGAAGAGGAGATTATAGATGTCCCCACTTTCAGGCTTCTTAGAAACAACCTGAGGCGCTATCCACTGCATTTGAACAAGACTGCTAGAAACATCAAAGAATTTTTTGAATTGTAGAGTCTCCCTAGGTGAGTTGTCTTCAGCCAAAAGCTGGATGTTAATAGGAGAAAGAGCCATATCAAATATTTGCAGCTCCCCTTGGTTACTGCCAACTAGCAGAATGGCCCCACTTGGGTGGCAGCTTATTAATGAAGGCAGAAGTTCAGCCTGAGCTAAGAGAGTCACTCTACGGTGAGTTTCATAAAGAATTACTGAAGAATCTTCACAGCCCAGGATCAGTTTGTCGTCAGTAGCATTCCTGCAACAACTAATGGCCTTTGATTTTAGTGGTATTCTGGTGACTGATACACACTGGATTTTGTTCCGAACACATTCATAGACGCAGCTGTCAGCCGCGGGCTCTCTGTCTACACTGATGGAGCACTCCACTGTCAACATCTGATTAGGATGTCTGGTGTCAAAGCGAACATCCAGTGGGTCCCATTCTGTGCGTACAGAACTCAGAACCTGTAAGAAATATAACAAGTATGTTCAGATAGACTGTGGTTTTTCTTCAGTTGTCACACACAGCACTGCATATTAATCTAGAATGCTACTCAATACAGTCAACTACCACCTTAAGTATCAGCAGCATATTAGCAGGTATGTATGTATCTCATATAGAACATATATAAATGTGTGTGTGTGTGCACGAGCTCAGTCATGTCTGACTGTAGCCTGCCAGTCTCCTCTGTCCACGGGATTTCCCAGGCAAGAGTATTGGAATGAGTTGCCATTTCTTTCTCCAAAGGATCTTCTTGACCCAGGGATGGATCTCCTGTCTCCTGAGTCTCCTGCATAGGCAGGTGGACTGTTTACCACTGAGCTACCTGGGAAGCCCATATATAAATATATATAGCATATACCGAACACAGCTGCAGAAATTAAATTATAAAATTTTAACTTAAGCATTTTGTTTTAGAAAGTCTGTAAGTAACATAAAGACAAATACTTCCTACAACATATAGAAACTAATGGAGTAGGCTTTTAGTAAAATAATATGGCTAGCAAATTATCTAAAGACATCAGAAGTGTGATTTTTAAAGGATGAATAAAGGATTTTAACAATTCAGTTCATCTCCTTCCAACCCACTACCCCTGCTGATTCTAAAATTACTAGTAAATTATTTACCAGAAATATATTCCTAATTAGTGTAAGAAATAAAAAACCAAAATGGTCCGTTTTCAAGAACATCTAGCTTTGAGTGACAGCTTGCTGATGTAATAGCCAATAGCTGATACAAAACTAGAAAGTCTGGGCAAACAAAGAGAGAGTGAGATGCCTAGGATTTTCGTGCAGGTTCAGCCTACTGGTGAATTCAAAACCTAAGAACTGAAATAGGTACACAGAAAAGGAGGAAATAAGGTGTAGCGGGGTGGTGGGAGGAGATCATAAGGAGGGAGGGAACAAACCTAGGTGACATCCAGGAAGACCGTTTACCCCTTGGTACTCAGCCAAAGGGGAACTGGGGGAGGGACTTGCATTCTAGGGATAAGATCCTCCCTGTAATAACTCTAGGTATACCTGCCCATCAGATACCAGATCTTGCAAGACAATCATTAAAGCCTCACTTCCATTCTTTGGGTTTGGGCTGGTGAGCGTGTTTCTCACAAGCAGGGCAGGGTAGGCAAAGGAAAAAACTTTAGAACCCTGTTAACATTCCTGTAGAAATATGTTCTGTTGTTGTTTAGTCGCTAAGTCATGTCAGACTCTTTTGCAATCCCATGGACTGTAGCCCGGCCAGGCTCCTCTATCCATGGGATTTTCTAGGAGTGGATTATCATTTCCTTCTCCAGGGGATGTTCCTGACACATGGATTGAACTGTGTCTCCTGTACTGGCAGGCGGATTCTTCTACCACTGATTTTATGGTCAGAAAAGATATGAAGGGTTGTTAAGTAGGTCAATGATCAACAGAAAAAAATAAGGTTATGTACTAGTTTTAAAATTAAGAAAAGACCTGGTGAGTAATATGACTTACTTAAGTGAAGTTGCTCAGTCGTGTCCAACTCTTTGTGACCCCATGAACTGTATGTAGCCTAGCATGCTCCTCCATCCATGGGATTTTCCAGGCAAGAGTACTGGAGTGGGTTGCCATTTCCTTCTCCAGAGGATCTTCCCAACCCAGGGATCGAACCCAGGTCTCCCACATTATAGGCAGACGATTCACCATCTGAGCCACCAGGGAAGTTCTTATAATACTAGGGAGGCAAAATTTGAAAAGCATTTCTAGTGTGGAAGGGAAAGGCAACAAGAAGAATAAAGGAATAGAGCAGGCCATTCACCTTATTCATATGTAAATGTGGGGGGGGGCAAAAATCTGGAGAGTGGTATCTGAGATCATTTCTAACACTAATGAAAACCTCAAAATTAGATTTAGAAACATTACAAAGCACATGTCTACAAGAGACAGAATTTCACAGAACTCTGCAGGTGTGTTCGTGCACTCGCAGATGTTCATGTAAAATCGGACGAAATCCAACTGTTAAGGCCAGTATCTGCTTTAATAGTATTATACCAAGGTCATGTTCCAGGATTTGACAATGTATTGCAGTAATATACATTACTGGGCCAAACTAGGGAAACTAGGGGAAGAAGTACAGGAAGGGAACATGCTTTTAGCCATTTTGGCAACTAGTTTAGCAGTTTCTTGAGAGTCGAATTATTCCTTTTTTTTTAAAGAGCACACAGCTTTGTTACATAGTGCTGACTTGGGGATGGAATGGGGGTTGACGTGAATTTTTTAAAATCCATCCTAAACATTATTAACAAACTAATCTTCCTAAACTAAATGTTCTTGCTGTCACTCCCTTGTTTGAACCTTTTAACTGTTAACCCAGTTTTGCTTCCCTGGTGGCTCAGATGGTAAAGAATCTGCCTGCAATGTGGGAGACTAGGGTTTGATCCCTGGGTTGGGAAGATCCCCTGGAGAAGAGAATGACAACCCACTCCAGTATTCTTGCCTGGAGAATCCCATGCACAGAGGAGCCTGACAGGCTCCAGTCCATGGGGTCGCAAAGAGTAGAACATGACTGAGCAACTAACACACATACAACTAATGAATTAAAGTTTTATTCCCCTGCCTGGTATTCAAAACCACATAGGATCCATATCTAACTCTTTCCCTCCCTCACACTCACTGTCCTGCTCTCACTTTTCTTTTTTGTCTAATAAATGCTTGAGTATGAGCTACATGCCAGGCACAAGTCCTGGCACTGGTGGGGATACAGCAGTGAGGTCCTCATCCTCAGAGAACATGCACTCTAATGGCTGAAGATAAGGTTAACAATTCACAAGCAAACATACACAGTATGTTAGCGATTCTATATGTGTACCTTCTAAGTACTCGGAAGAATGGGAAGGGGAGGCACTAGAAGTCAGGACAGGCCTCTCTCATAAAGTTGACCAGAAAGAAGTGAAGAAGTGAAGGCGTGCAGTCACCTGGAGAAGAGGGCTCCAGGCAGAGGAAGCAGACATGCTAAGGTAGCACTCTTGGCCTGAAGAAGAAATAATGGGAGAGAAACATGGCTACAGAAAATGGAGCAAGAAGAACAGTGGGAATTGGAGGAGGCGGAAGATTGTGAAGTAGCTTGTAGGCCCTTACAGGGACTTCGGCTTTTCCTCTAAACAAAATGAGAAGCCATAAGCAAAGGAGGAACATGATCTGCCTTGCAAATCCTAGCATTATCTCCTACAGTGTCTTCTCATTACTCTATTCTGAGGTCAAACTAAAGCTGCATTTTCCCAGCTCTGAAATCTGTTAAAAAAGGAGGCCATTCAACTGATGAATCCCTAATGCCATCGTGGCCCAAGAAAGCAAACCAAAACCTAAACCTATAAATGCCTCAATGTTACAAAATCAAAATACCAAGGATAACCAATTACAACAGCCAATTAAGCTTTAAACTATAGCCAATCAAATAATTTCCTTTCTCTGCTTCTGTACTTTCTTTCTCAATCTTTCCCCTGTCTCATATTAGTAGTGTTCCTAACCACTTTCAGCTTGGCACTGCCCCCCAGAATTGATTTGCTTAAACTCTGAAAAATTTTAGTATGCCTCAGCTTATCTTTCAACAACTTCTTTCATATCCTTTAGCTGAAATCCACACTCTTCACCCACAAAGGCTCAGTCTGTCTTATACCTCCCAAGGTGAAAGTCCATTACACCCAACCCCCTTCTCTCCACTCCTAATCCCAGATACTTCTAAAATGCTAGCCGAGGTCAGATGGAATATCAAATTCTGATTTTAAATAAAGCAATACTTTATTTATATTTATCTGTTGAAGTACAGTTGATTAACAATATTATATACTGATACAGTATTTTTATAGATTGTCCTCCATCTAAAGTTATTGTAAAATAATAGCCGTATTTCCCTATCTCTTAATGTGCTACCTCTATTTTGCCCCACTCCGTCTCTCTCTCTCCATTGGTAACCACTGGTTTGTTCTCTATATCTGTAAGTCCGCTTCTGTTTTGTAATATTAATTTGTTTTATTTATTAGATTTCACATATAAGTGTTAATATATAGTATTTGTCTTTTTCTGACTTATTCCACTCTCTCGATCTTAAAGCAATCAATTGTTCCATACAGGGTTTTAACTGTTGCTTCTTGACCCGCATACAGGTTCAAGATTGAGAAAGGAGTGTGACAGGGATGCCTGCTGTCACCCTGTCTGTGTAACCTATATTCTGAGCACATCATGAGAAATTCTGGGTTGCATAAGTTACAAACTGGGATCAAGATAGGCAGAAGAAACATCAACAACCTCAGATATGCGAATGATACCACTCTAACGGGAGAAAATCAAGAGGAACTAAATAGCCTCTTGATGAGGGTGAAGGAGGAGAGTGGAAAAGCCGGCTTAAGACTAAATATTAAAAAACTAACAGGGCATATAGCCTCATTACTGCATGGCAAATAGAAGGGGAAAAGGTGCAAGTACTGACATATTTCATCTTCTTGGTTCCAAAATCACTATGGACGGTGACTGCAGCCATGAAATCAGAGACGATTGTCTCTTGGTGGGAAAGCGATGACAAACCTAGACAGTGTGCTAAAAAGCAGAGACATTACTCTGCCAACAAAGGTCCATATAGTCAAGGCTATGATCTTCCCCATTTCATTATAGGGGACTGGAATGCAAAAGTAGGAAGTCAAGAAACACCTGGAGTAACAGGCAACTTTGGCCTTGGAATATAGAATGAAGTAGGGCAAAGGCTAACAGAGTTTTGCCAAGAGAATGCACTGGTAATAACAAACACCCTCTTCCAACAACACAAGAGAATAAACATGGACATCACCACATGGCCAACACCAAAATCAGATTGATTATATTCTTTGCAGCCCAAGATGTAGAAGCTTTATACAGTCAGCAAAAACAAGACTGGTAGCTGACTGTGGCTCAGATCATAAACTCCTTATTGGCAAATTCAGACTTAAACTGAAGAAAGTGGGGGAAACCACTAGACCATTCAGGTATGACTTTAATGAAATCCCTTTTGATTATACAGTGGAAATGAGAAATAGACTTAAAGGACTACATCTGATAGACAGACTGCCTGATTAACTATGGATGGAGGTTCATGACACTGTACAGGAGACAAGGATCAAGACCATCCCCAAGAAAAAGAAATGCAAAAAAAGCAAAATGGCTGTCTGTGGAGGCCTTACAAATAGCTGTGAAAAGAAGGGAAGCAAAAAGCAAAGGAGAAAGGAAAGATATACCCATTTGAATGCACAGTTCCAAAGAATAGCCAGGAGAGATAAGAAAGCCTTCCTCAGTGATCAGTGCAAGAAATAGAGAAAAACAACAGAATGTGGAAGACTACAGATCTCTTCAAGAAAATTAGAGATACCAAGGGAACATATCATGCAATGATGGGCTCAATAAAGGAAAGAAATGGTAGGGACCAAACAGAAGCAGAAGATATTAAGAAGAGGTGGCAAGAATACACAGAAGAACTGTACAAAAAAGATCTTCACGACCCAAATAATCAAGATGGTGTGATCACTCACCTACAGCCAGACATCCTGGAATGTGAAGTCAAGTGGGCCTTAGGAAGCATCACTACGAACAAAGCTATTAGAGGGGATGGAATTCCAGTTGAGCTTCTTCAAATCCTGAAAGAGCTACTTCAAATCCTGAAAGATGATGTTGTGAAAGTGCTGCACTCAATATGCCAGCACATTTGGAAAACTCAGCAGTGGCCACGGGACTGGAAAAGGTGAGTTTTCATTCCAATCCCTAAGAAAGGCAATGCCAAAGAATGCTCAAACTACTGCACAATTGCCCTCATCTCACACACTAGTAAAGTAATACTCAAAATTCTCCAAGCCAGGCTTCAGTAATACATGAACCATGAACTTCCAGATGTTCAAGTTAGTTTTAGAAAAGGCAGAGGAACCAGAGATCGAACTGCTAACAGTCACTGGATCGTCAATAAAGCAAGAGAGTTCCAGAAAAACATCTATTGCTGCTTTATTGACTATGCCAAAGCCTTTGACTGTGTGGATCACAATAAACTGTGGAAAATTCTTCAAGAGATGGGAATACCAGACCACCTGACCTGCCTCTTGAGAAACCTGTATGCAGGTCAGGAAGCAACAGTTAGAACTGGACATGGAACAAGAGACTGGTTCCAAATATAAAAAGGAATACAGAGTGATATACAGGGCTGTATATTGTCACCCTGCTTATTTAACTTATATGCAGAGTACATCATGAGAAATGCTGGGCTAGATGAAGCACAAGCTGGAATCAAGATTGCCACGAAAAATATCAATAATCTCAGATATGCAGATGACACCACCTTTATGGCAGAAATTGAAGAAGAACTAAAGAGCCTCTTGATGAAAGTGAAAAAGTTGGCTTAAAGCTAAACATTGAGAAAACTAAGATCACAGCTTCAGGTCCCATCACTTCATGGCAAATAGATGGGGAAACAGTGGAAACAGTGACAGATTTTATTTTGAGGGGCTCCAAAATCACTGCAGATGGTGATTGCAGCCATGAAATTAAAAAACGCTTACTCCTTGGAAGAAAAGTTATGACCAACCTGAACAGCATATTAAAAATCAAAGACATTACTTTGTCAACAAAGGTCCATCTAGTCAAGGCTATGGTTTTTCCAATAGTCATGTGTGGACATGACAGTTGGACAATAAAGTAAGCTGAGCACCTAAGAATTGATGCTTTTGAACTGTGGTGTTGGAGAAGACTCTTGAGAGTCCCTTGGACTGCAAGGAGATTCAACCAGTCCATCCTAAAAGAGATCAGTCCTGAATATTCATTGGAAGGACTGATGTTGAAGCGGAAACACCAATACTTTGGCCACCTGATGTGAAGAACTGATTCATTTGAGAAAACCCTGATGCTGGGAAAGATTGAAGGCGGGAGGAGAAGGGGACGACAGAGGATGAGATGGTTGGATGGCATCACTGACTCAATGGAGATGAGTCTGGGTAAACTCCAGGAGTTGGTGATGGACAGGGAGGCCTGGCGTGCTGCAGTCCATGGGATCGCAAAGAGTCGGACAAGACTGAGCAACTGAACTGAACTGAACTGAGCTGATGGTCTTCCCAGTGGTCACGTACAGTTGTGAAAACTGAACCATATAGAAGGCAGAACGCCAAAGAATTGATGACTGATGCCTTCAAACTGTGCTGCTGGAGAAGATTCCTGAAAATCCCTTGGACAGCAAGGAGATCAACCCTGAATATTCACTGGAAGGACTGATGCTGAAGCTGAAGCTCCAGTATTTTGGTCATATGATGCGAAAAGATGACTCTTTGGTAAAGTCCCAGTAGCTGGAAAAAATTGAGGGCAGAAGGAGAAGAGGATGTCAGAGGATGAGATGACTCAACAGCATCTCCGATGCAATGAACATGAACTTGGGCAAACTCCAGGAGATGGTGAGGGACAGGGAGGCCTGGGCTGCTGCAGTTCATGGGGTCACAAAGAGTCAGACATGACTGGGGGACTGAACAACAACAACCCTATTCTCTAGGTCTATATACATTGTTGCAAATGTTTTCATTCCTTTTTGTGGCTGAATAACACTCCATTATACATACATTCATATATATATATACACACACATATGTGTGTGTGTGTGTGTGTGTGTGTATACGCATGCATATCCTACAACTTGTTATCCATTCATCTGTTGATGGACACTTAGGTTGCTTCCATGTCTTAGCTATTGTAAACAGTGCGGCTGTGAACACTGGGGTACATGTATCTTTTCTAATTAGTTTTCTCAGGATATATGCCCAGGCATGGGATATCAGGATCATATGGTAACTCTACTTTTAGCTTTCTGAGAGACTTACATACTTTTTTCCATAGTGGTTGTTCCAACTTATATTCCCACCAACAGTGTAGGAGAGTTCCTTTTTCTCCACACCCTCTCTAGCATTTATTATTTGTAGACTTTTTAATGAGGGACATTCTGACTGGTGTGAGGTCATACCTCATTGTAGTTTTGATTTGCATTTCTCTAGTAATTAGTGATGTTGAGCATCTTTTCATGTGCCTATTGGCCATCCGTGTGTCTCCTTTGGAGAAACATGTACTTCTTCTGCCCATTTTCTGATTGGGTTCGATTCTTTTCTGATATTAAACTGCAGGGATGAGCTATCTACATATTTTGGAAATTAATCCCTTGGTAGCACAGTATGAAAATATCTTCTCCCAGTCCACTGGTGAAAGGTCTCCTTTGCTATAAAAAATCCTTTAAGTTTAATTAGGTACCATTTGCGTGCTTTTGTTTTCAGTAATCGAGGAGACAGATTCCCCCCCAAAAAACATTACTGCAATTATGTCAGAGTGTTCTGCCTATGTTTTCCTCTAGGAGTTTTACAGTTTCTATTCTTACATCTAGGTCTTTTATCCATTTTTATTTTATTCTTGTATATGGTGTTAAAGAATGTTCTAATTTTATTCTTTTAGATTAGCTGTCCAGTTTTCCCAGCACCACTTACTGAAGAAACTGTCTTTTCTCCATTGTATAGTCTTGCCTCCTTTGCTGCAGGTTAATTGGCCATACGAACGTGGGTTTATTTCTGGGCTTTCCCTCCTGTTCCACTGACCCATATATCTGTTTCTGTGCCAGTACCAAACTGTTTTGATTACTGTAGCTTTGTAGTATAGTCTGATGTCAGGACACCTGATTTCTTCAGCTCCGCTTTTTTTTCCTCAAGACTGATTTGGCTATTTGTGATCTTTTGTGTTTCCATTCCATACAAACAGTAAAAACGTTTTATTCTAATTCTGTGAAAAATTCTGATAGGAATTGCATTGAATCTGTAGATTGCCTTGTATAGTAGAGTTATTTTGACAATATTGATTCTTCCAATCCAAGAACATAGTATATCTCTTCATCTGTTTGTGTCATCTTTGATTTCTTTCATAAGTATCTTACAGTTTTCTGAGTACATGTCTTTTGCCCCCTTATGTATTTTCTTCTTTTTGATTCATTGGTGGGCTTCCCTGGTAGCTCAGCTGGTAAAGAATCTGCCTACAATGCAGGAGACCCCATTTTGATTCCTGGGTCAGGAAGATACGCTGAAAAAGGGATAGGCTACCCACTCCAGTATTCTTGGGCTTCCCAGGTGGCTCAGAAGGAAAAGAATCCACTTGCAATGTGACTGACCTGGGTTCAATCCCTGGGTTGTGAAGATCCCCTGGAGAAGGTAATGACTACCCATTCCAGTATCTGCCCTGGAGAATTCCATGGACAGAGGAGCCTGGCAGGCTACAGTCCATGGGGTTGCCAAGAGCAGGACACAACTAAGCGACTTTCACTTAATGGTAAACGGTATTGTTTCCTTAATTTCTCTCTGTGAACTTCTGTTGTCAGTGTATAGGAATGCAAGAGATTTCTGTATTAATTTTGTACCCAGCGACTTTACCAGATTCATTGCGGAGTCTAGTAGATTTCTGGTAGCATCTTTAGGGTTCTCTTATATAGTATCATGTCAGCAGCAAACAGGGACACTTCTACCTTTTCTTTTCCAACATGGATTCCTTTTCTTTCTTTTTCTTCTCTGATTGCCATAGGTAGGATTTCCAAGACTATGTTGAATAAAAGTGGCAAGAGTGGGCATCTTGTCTTTTTCCTGATCCTAAAAGGAATGCTTTCAGATTTTCACTACTGAGTATGATGTTAGCTGTGTTTGTCATATGTGACCTTTATTATGATAAGATATGTTTCCTTAATTGGAGAAGGAAACGGTAACCCACTCAACTATTCTTCCTGGGAAAATCCTATGGACAGAGGAGCCAGGTGGGCTATTACCCATGGAGTCGCAAAGAGTCAGACACAACTGAGCATGCACACATGTTTCTTTAGTAGCTACTTTCTTGAGAGTTTTTTTTTTTTAATCATAAATGGATGTTGAATTTTCTCAAAAGCTTTTACTTTATCTACTGAGATAATCATATAGTTCTTATTCTTCAATTTGTTAGTGCAGTGTATCACATTGATTGGTGTATATTGAAAAATCCTTGTATCCGTGGGATAAATCTCACTTGATCAAGGTGTATGGTTCTTTTAATGTATTATTGGAGTCAGTGTGCTAGTATTTTGCCGATGATTTTTGTATCTATGTTCATCGGTGATGTAGATCTGTAATTTTTTTCATATCTTTCGTTTTGGTATCTGGGTGATGGTGGCCATAAAGAATGAGTTCAGAAATGTTCCATCCTCTGCAATATTTTAGAATAGTTTCAGGATAGGTGTTAACTCTTTAAATGTTTGGTAGAGTTCACCTATGAAGTCATCTGTTCCTGGACTTTTGTTTGTTGGGAGTTTTTAAGTTACTGATTCAGAATCAGTACTGGTACTTGATGTTTTCATATTTTCTATTTCTGGTTCAGTCTTCTGAGACTGTACTCTTCTAAGAATCTTTCCAGTTCTTGTAAGTTGTACCAGTTCATTGGCATGTAGTTCCTTGCAGTAGTTTCTTATGATCCTTTGTGTTTCTGTCCTAACTTCTTTTTCATTTCTGATTTTGATTTGGGCCCTCTCCCTTTTTTTCTTGATGAGTCTGGCTAAAGATTTATTAGGTTTGCATATCTTCAAAGAACTAGCTTTTAGTGTTGTTGATCTTTTCTATTGGTTTTAGTCTTTATCTCATTGATTTCTGTCCCGATCTTTGTAATTTCTTTCCTTATACTAACTTGGGTTTTTGTTTATTCTTCTTTCTCTAGTTGTTCTGGGCACAGGGTTGGGTCATTTTCTTTAGATCTTTCTGGTTTCCTGAGGTAAGCTTGTGATCCCTATAAACTTCCCTCTAAGAACTGCTTTTGGTGCATCCCGTACATTTTGGATAATCTTGCTTTCTTTTTCATTTGTCTCTAAAAATATCTCATTTAATTTTTTTATTTCCTCTTTCATTTCTTCAGTGATTCAGAAACCAGACCTTATTGAATAAATTAAGAATTCCATGTTTGCAGCAGGAAATGCACAAGATAACCATGGACTATATTTTTATACCAGATAGATTACTACCTAAGATTACTAAGGTAATGACAAGAAGAGAAGCCAACTTGAAGAGAATCCCATTGCTCTAGTTAAAGAGTCTGTGCTTCCAAAAGGATAACAATTACAATTTGTGAAACCCATTAAGTCAAATATGTCAAAATCCATGAATTAATAATGTTATTTAAAAACAAAAACTAATTGATTACCTTCAGGAGTGACAGGGAACCAATCCGATCTTGAAAACTAGTAAATAAAAGAAACAAACACTTGTCCTGATTACACTATATGAATCCAGCTACTGGGAAAACACGTAGGAGATGAGTAGAAGTGTCTCATTATAAAAGTATTCCAACTATTTAAAAAATAATGTCATTAGATATCACAATTCTTCCAATTAAAAAACACTCCTTCACACATAGTCTTGCCAAAACTGACCACTAACTTGCAGAATTTTCAAAAGACAAAGAAGCATGCTAAACCACATCATGATGATGGGAACAACAAAATCCAGACTGTGGGACACTACAGTTTCAACAGATAACTTTCAATGAAAAAATTTAAAAAGAGGATGGAGCAGGAACCTGTAGACTAAAAGAGATTTCAAAGACACATTAACATGTTTTAGGACTTCCCTGATGGTCCAGTGGTTAAGAATTCACCTGTCAATACAGAGGATATGGGACTGGTAAGATTCCACATGCTGCAAGGCAAGTAAGCCTGTGCACCACAACTGTTGAGCTGGTTGGTGCTCTAGAGCCTGCATGCCACGACTAACTGAAGCCCACAGGCTCTAGAGCCCACGCTCTGCAACAAGAGAAGCTATCTCAGTGAGAAGTCTGCCTCACTGCAGTTAGCGAGTAGTCCCTGCTCCTCACAACTAGAGAAAGTCCCACATAGCAACAAAGACCCAGTGTAGCCAAAAATAAATAAATAAAAGACACATTAGCATGTTTTAAATAGATAATATTAAACTGCAGTTTTGTGAGATACACACTTAGGTGATATATGAGAAAAAGTGTAAAAGTCACAACAGAGGATACTCTGGGGGACTAGGAAAGGGTTGCGATTAAAACAGAGTAAGTACCTGGCACTATTTCTGGTGCCTGGGCAAGTCTATTTCTTGACCTGAGTGTGGTTACAGGGGTGTTTCTTTAGTAAAAGCTCATTAAATTACATATCTTGTCTCTATGGTTTTCCTTACTATACTTTATAATAAAGAGATTAAAACAACCCCATCATCCCTAAGATAGAAAATCTTGGTTATTTAGTTGAAAAATAACACAGTATATACATCCCTTTGGAAGAGATGTCTCTGAAATATTCTCGCTTTTCAGTTGAATGCATATGTAATGCTTTCTGAATGCTTCTTTTATCAAATTACACTGTATTAAGAGCTGGTCACATTTTTACTTTCTCATCAACTGGCTGCTCCTCTAAATCATTCCTTGACAACATGTTTTAAGGTTTAACAACTCTGCTAATATGTTTTTTATTAATTTGGTTAAAGAGATTCAAGTGGCCTTTTCTGAATAAGGTATCTTGAAATTATTGCCATACTCAGAAAACTTTATCAAATGCTTATAGCTGAAAAGTTAAAATATCTACTCAAATAAGGTAAGAGAAAAGTAAGTTGGGTTGTCATCACATTTTTGACAAAGCTGATGCTGTTGCTGCTAAGTCACTTCAGTCGTGTCCGACTATGTGCGACCCCATAAACGGCCAGCCCACCAGGCTCCCCCATCCCTGGGATTCTCCAGGCAAGAACACGGGAGTGGGTTACCATTTCCTTCTCCAGCTCATGAAAGTGAAAAGTGAAAGTGAAGTCGCTCAGTCATGTCCGACTCTTAGCGACCTCATGGACTACAGCCTACCAGGCTCCTCTGTCCATGGGATTTTCCAGGCAAGAGTACTGGAGTGGGTTGACAAAGCTAATGAATTAAATATTTCTAGGATGATAGCAATTACTTTTTCCAAAAGTAAATATAAAGAATGTGCTCAGCCACTCAATCGTGTCCAACTCTTTGCAACCCCATGGATTGCAGCCTGTTGGGTTCCTCTGTCCATAGAACTTTCCAGGCAAGAATACTAGAGTGGGTTGCCATTTCCCACTCCAGGGGATCTTAAGCATGTGTGTGTTAGTCACTCAGTCGTGTCCGATTCTCTGTGTAGCCTGTCAGGCTTCTCTGTCCATGGAATTCTCCAAGCAAGAATACTGGAGTGGATTGCCATTCCCTTCTCCAGGGCATCTTCCCAACCCAGGGATCGAACCCTGGTCTCCTGCACTGCAGGCAGATGGTTTATGTTTGAGCTACGGGGAAGTCCTATATTAAATAAAAAGGACTATCATGTTATGTATGATAACAAACACAAATACCACAGAAAGCTATTTTTAAATGAATTTTATAGATAAAAAATATTTTTCTTCATCCTATTTATTGTATATTTTTCAAAACAATTTTTTTTCCTAGACAACAAAAATCTCTCTTGTTCTATGTGTCTAATTAAGATATATACTGTTGTTTAGAGCTCTGTGGTGTGCAATTAGACCTGCAGTTTTCTAATATCCATAATAAATTAAAAAATGTTCCTCCTCTGAAAGACAGATAATTCAGTCATAGAGAGCTTATTTCTATGTTTCCTTTGTTTTCTTGTGGTTTTTTTTTCCAGCTGCTTGGTAAGCCAATTTTCTACTTAGAGTCTACTATTAGAACACTCATTTGGTTCAGTATGTGGGCTTTATCCTTTCCATGGTCTGTTATGCAAAAGAGATGGCTTTAAACAATTTTTTTAGTTTGTTGTGAAGTAGTGCTTCTCAACTTGGATGCACATGAGAATCACCGAGGGAACCTATAAAAGAATACTGATGCTGTCTGCCCCTCTAGAGATTGTGATGTAACTGGTCTGGGTGGGTCCTTTGTAAAAGCTCTGTAGGTGACTGTAATGTGTTACCAAGGCTAGGAACCACTACTGTAGGATCTTGCCACAGTCCAAATAAAAGCTTATTATCTTTTCTGACTGAACTTGGGTCGGAAATGATTTTTTTTTAATTCTGTCATTTAATAGATACAAAGATTAAATTTCTTCTTTAGTTGTTACTTTTGTAGTGTGACTTTTAGGGTTTAAGAGTATATTGTATCTCTTATTCTGAAGATTAGTGTAAGAAGTCTATTGGTTGGTAGTAAGAAATATTTAAAGAGATATGCCTGAATATTACCTTTATAGACTAATAGTTTTAGTTCATGTTTTCCTAAAAAATACGCTACAATTCATGGTTAAAGACTGTCTTCATACACACAGAAAGAAACAATTATTTCCCCAGACAAATATTCCAAAAGACATTCACTTTTTTGCATATAGAAGTTCACATGAGGTTCTGAAAAAAAATATTAATTTTTCCAACAATTTAATTTTGACAGATTGAAAGGACCAAATCTAAGACAGAAGCTACTTGACAAAAAAAATATATTATTATCCATCTTAATATATCAAGATAAAAAAGGGGACATTAGCTATGCAGTCAGTGGTGATTAAGTAAATATCAAGTACAAATATCATATAAAACTTACTGAAAATCTATTCAAATACTTAAACAAGATGGATAATTTTCCAAAAACACAAAATAAGGAAAATGACTCAAGGGAAAAACAGAATTCCTGAAAAACAACTGCTGAAAAATGGAATCAGTGATAAAAAATAAATCCATCTTCCTTGAAAGACAGCATACCCAGACGCTTTTATGTGTTTTACCAAACATTCAAGTATCATATAATTTCTTTTGGTACTGTTTCAGAGAGGAGAAAAGAGAAAAGCTAGTCAAATCACTCCACAAGGCTAGTACAATTTTGATATGAAACTTAGGATAGTAACAAAAAAAAAGTAAAATTGTGTACCAGCCTTAAGCAAGTTGTAAATCCTCGTTGAAAGTTCCCCCCTTATTATCTCTCTAGGTAGAAACAATCATTTCCCACTGGCTCCTGTACAGCTAACATATACTCTATCCACAGCACTTTAACACTTTAGTGTATGCCTGTGTTTTCATATTTGTCTCTCACTGGTAGACACTAAGATCCTTGCAGGCAGGGAAAGCTCTGTATTTATATCCTCTGGCATGAAGTACAGTGCTTACTCCATGATCAGGGCTTCCCAGGTGACTCAGTGGTAAAAAATTCACCTGACAATGCAGGAGACATGGGTTTGATCCCTGCGATGGGAAGATCCCCTGGGGGAAGAAATGGCAACCCACTCCAGTATTCCTGCCTGGGAAATCCCATGGACAGAGGAACCTGGCGAGCTATAGCCCATGGGGCTGCGGAAGAGCAGTACAGGACTTAGGGACTAAGCGACAACAGCTACTCCATGGTCATGCTCAACAGCTGATGAATGACGTGAAGGGAGAGAAAGTGAAAGTGTTAGTTGCTCCATCGTGTCCATTTCTTTGCGAATCCATGGACTGTAGCCCACCAGGCTTCTCTGTCCATGGAATTCTTCAGGCAAGAATTCTGGAGTGGGTTGCCATTCCCTTCTCGAGGGGATCTTCCTGACTCGATGATTGAACCCAGGTCTCCTGCATGGCAGGAGGATTCTTTACTGTCTGAACCACTAGAAAAGCCCCAAGACTGGAGTGGGTTGCCATATCCTCCCTCCAGGGGATCTTCCCAACCCAAGGATCAAACCCAGGTCTCCTGCATTGCAGGAGGATTCTTTACTTTCTGAGCCATCAAGGAAGCCCAAGAATACTGGAGTGAGTAGCCTATCCCTTCTCCAGGGGAACTTCCCAACCCAGGGATTGAACCAGTGTCTCCTGTATTGCACAGGGATTCTCTACCAGCTGAGCTACCCGGGAAGCCCAGGGAAGGGCCTTTCAGGTAGAAATACTGTAATCTGTACAAGTGTGCACTGCTTGCATGCTCAGCTGTGTCTGACTCTTTGAAACCCCATGGACTATAGCCTGCCAGACTCCTTTGTCCATGGAATTTTCCAGGCAAGAATACTGGAGTGGGTTGCCATTTCCTATTTCAAATTTGTATAGGCAGAAGGTGAGAAATAAAGAAGCAGTGAGTACATCATTTGGCTAGAACATAGATTTGTATAAAGAAATAACACTGGAACAGTAGGTCATGGCCAGTCGGGGCAGGGGGTGCTTTTCAGTGCGGAAGCTAAGTTTAGCTCAAAATCTACTAAAGGCATTTGAACAGGCAATGGCAAAATCAGACCTTTGCTTCAGGGTTCATATGAGCACTTTTTTTTTTAGCTGCCTGGGACCCATATGGTTTAAATCCATCATTTTAAAAATTAGAAAACTACAGTCAGGGTAGGTGATCTACCCAAGACCAAAGAACATATCATTAGTTAAAAGGAGGCTGAACCTTACAGGAGTAAACTTGATTCAAGTCACACAGTATATGGTCCAACCAATAGGCAAACTGAAGTTTATCAAACCACAAAGTCCATAAACTAGACAGAGGGAGATGAAGTATGTGGACCATATGTATATACCCTTTTCAAACAGTCCTAATTTCAGGTAATAAGTTCATTTCAAATAAAGGTAATTTGTGTACTGTAAAACTAAAGGTTGATTTATGCTTTTTTTTTTTTACTTTTATTGTAAGACAGAACATTTAAAAGAATTCTAGTTGGCTTTATTACATGAAGTCATTTTGATTAGGTCTTTTATTCAGTTAGCCTCTAGATCCAAGATCAATATGATGGTAGGCATGAACAGGAAGTGAATAGGAATAAAGCACTTCTTTATCCTTACAAAATCCATACCTGGAGCATTAAAAATGGTCTTAGTTACTACAACAAATCGGAAAAGTTCCAGAAAAAGGTAAATTAATTAAAAAGGGCTCTTCAGTCTTAAAAGATAGCCTGTAAGTTTATAAAATCAGAAGAGCTAAGTGGGGGATAGAGAAGACTTGTTATCATTATCTCAGAATACTAATTCTGGAAAATACTTCTTAAAGTCTAAATGATAATGGATTTAGAGAAAATACAGGAACATACCATTTTACCTAGACAAAACATACCATTTTACCCACTGAAAAAACACGTTGAGGAGGTTGTTTTTTTCAATTTAAAGTTACATTAAGAAAACAGAATTTCAGACTCAAAGTACTGATACAAGATGAAAATATCCACAGGTACATGATAATGAATGATGACGGAACATTTTCAGAAATAGACAGGGTGAGATCTCATATACACTTCCTAGATTAACCCTTTTGGTGCCTGTGTCCCAGGCAGGACACTAGATCGAGAAGGCTGCTCCTCTAAGGCCCTCCTTACAAATCCTTGCCCCAAGCCATGGTTTGGCACCACAGAGTCTTATAGAAAACAGGCATTTGACTACTGTTTGCTAACTGACTAACTGATGTTTAAAGAAGGTAGTTAATAACACAGTTTTGAAAGGCATGAAATCATGAGCAAACAGTAATGATAGCACTAATAATGATAATGACAAGAATCACAATAGTAATTGAGATTATTAATTAATACATGTAATAATAGTATTACATCATTATTGCTCTAAATCATCTATTAACTTGGATATCTTCATTCACTCTGTTTTTCAAATAATAAAATCACAGCACATAGCAGTTAGTAATCTGCTCAAGGACAAAGAGGTAGGTTGTGGCAGAGCTAGGATTTGAACCCAGACGCTTGTGCTATTAATCATTATGGTATTTAGGCGAGTCCTGAAACTGTCTATGGATCCTCTATAGATGTGATACTTTAAAGGATCCCATTTCATATGTAATTACTTTTGTTGAATATTTGGAAAAACAAATTATAGACTTTAAAAAGTATTCACACTTATTTCAGAATAGAAAACTAATAACCCTATTTTAGTTTCCCTTCAACAAAATGTATATATTTGCTTTAGATTTACCTCCAGCCTTCCTTGAGCATAACTCAGGAGCAGCAGATTGGCTCTGTCCTTCTCAGAAGAAATCGGGGTCCAAGGCCAAGCATCATCACTGACCAGTGGCCACCAGCAAACAATTGTATCTTGAACACAATTGATAGCTAGACGACGCTGTATTGTCCTATTTACTGGGCCAGGGATTTCATAATGGGAAATCTAGTGGTTAAAAAAAAAAAAAGCAGAGAAGGAGCATCTTTAAAAGGCAAAATCCTCAAAGTATTACAAAAATTAAAGCATCTGTAAATGTAGATAAATGCAAGTAAATATGCATGTTAAACATGTGCTTAAGGAGGTGTCAGAATTTACCAAATTCTTTTGACACATACATAAAAAAGACATATGTTCAAAATTCTCCCCATTTTTAGCAGAGGAAAGGAAAAGGAGAAATGTGAGTTGGGAAGGAATTGGCCATAGCAATCCCAATCAATAGCAAAATGTACAGTCATGGTTGCTTGACAGCATCGACCTACACATAGGATTTAAGACCAGCTATATTAAATGACAGGTTCAGTACTGCTGACCAAGAGTGTCGGACTACTGTTTAAGACATAACATGTTAACAGTGACTGACAACAACAAAAGGAAAAACAACTTGAGGCAAATATCACTTTAAAGACATATATACAAAAATTCTGCATAAAGGGATAAGTCACAGCATCATGAGTAAAAGTTTATGCAGCTTCTGAGAATTATGCTTTTCTTTCTTAGGACGGATTTGTAGAATTTATTATTCAAACTATGTTATTTTGGAACATGGTTATTTGAAAACATAAGCACGGCACCATCTGGGTGACACATGCCAAGGAAATATAGATTGCACCGTATTTCTGCTTAAGGAATTAATGGAAGGTTGATAGCTTGGAAGCAAAAAAAAAAAAAAAAAAAAAACTATCTTGCCATTGCTGGTCAGCAATAATCGAACCACTTTCTGGGGATTAAGCGCATGGCTAAGCCTACTGGACCAGACACTAGCAAAGGGCAGGGGGTCTTCTTATCAGAGAAATGCTTCTGGAGCCAGTCTCACTACATGACAGATTGCTTTCATATTCCTGTCTGCAAGGCAACAAAGGATGGCAGTAATGCGATAATGCCAGAGTGCAATGGGTGTTAAGAACCCGTTGCATTTATGTATTGTATTTAGTAAATAATCAGGCTCATCCAAATTGTGATCTCACCACTCAACCAAGGCCATTAAAATCAAGGTTAATGCTTTAATAATCCTCTGCTATTTTTTTTTAATATGGTCAAAAGGAACCCTTTTCTATTTGCATGGCCATAATATTATTGACCTCTTCATCCTCTGAATGCACATCAAAAGGAACTGAAATCAAAGTAATTACCAGTGTTGTTCTCTCATGGTAAACATTTAACTCCTTGCACTGTCCCTTCACTATTAAATAAATTGAATTGGATTTTTAAAATGTAGACAGGAAAACTTGCTAAAGGTCAATAATTTCATGATATTTCCCCTACATTTTTCTCTGCCAAAACTGTTTCAGTCTCAAATAACTAAATTATGATATAGCTGTAATGAAGAGCAGAATTGTAATACTCTACACTATTTCCATGTTTTAAAATCCAAATGGGCAATGACAGACAATACAAATTACTTTACACTCTAAAGTGCAAATTCTTATATTTAAGCTCTCAATATCACTATTTTAACTAGCTATCTTCTTATTTGAGATAAATATCACAATGAAATTGCTAAAAATTGCTAAAAATACACAAACATTATTTTGACATCCTACCTAGCATTTACACGTTACTTAAGAACTTCTATATGAGAAAACAAGAGTTAAAACAAGAGGCAGCCACTTTCAATTCTTACATAATGTAAATCATGTATGTTATCTGAAATTTAATGTTTGAGTATTAATGGTTTACTGTTCTATCACAATGGTCAAGAGGGCAAGTGAAATGAACAAGTTTCTTAAAATGTCCTTCCAATGGATAAATGGCAGTTTTTATCAAATATTAAATACCTATATTTAAAATATTGAGCCAGAAAATTAAATCCATGGGTTTTCCAGAGGGAAGCAGGCTCCTTCTTCTCTAATGTAAAGAAATGACATGGAATGCTCACGTTTTTAGTTTCTCATATCTAATGACAGAATGAACAAACACATAACTCCCTTACTCAAGGTGTAGGGCCCATATACTCAGTCTATTTTTCACATCTTTTCATCAGAAAAGATGACATCCTAACAGTTTCTCTCTGCTCTCATTAATGAGGAGCTACTATCCTTAAGCTGAGAAGACTCTGCCAAACTACCCACCACACTTAAGAAAGCAGGCATACAACATTTTATATAAATGCATTAAAAACAGTCACTTTAATAGTTAATGCATTAAAATTAATGCATACTGGTGCATTTTAAAGACCAGTATTAGTAAATTAACAACATTTCAAGGAAAGCTAGCCATTCTGGAAAATAGTATTCCATTAAGAATGTTAAACCATTTTTTACTAGACAAAATATATGAGTACTACAGATTTTCAGTTTAAAAGAATCAATATTATACAAAGTGTTATAGGAGCTACACAAGGCTCACAAACAAAACCAAATTATAGTTTATTACCATGATGAAAAAGTGAATGTATTTTATCCCATGTTAAAAATCTTTTTTATAAGAGTAGATTGTTCCATTAAATAAAATTAAATCCTCCCACATCACTACTAACTCAGTCACAATAAGAAATAACCCAAGAGAACCTAAAAGGGCAAAAGGTTAGGTCAAATACTATTAGACTTTTCAAACACACACACACACACAGTTTCAAGCCACAAAGCTGGCTTTTTAGAATCTTTGCCCTTGTTATGGATACTCCTGGTACACTGTAAGTGTGCATCTTTTTTAAGGAAGCTGTATATCAGTCTCGTTCCCAGTGAACAGTGAACTGTCTCAAATCCACGTCACAGAGGCTGGATCAATCTTGCAAACACAAGTCACTGCTGAAAAGAGGCCTTGAACTGAAACAGCCTGGAAAATGTATGAGATACTCATTCTAGCAGAGAGTATGCCTTCCAAGCAGTTAAAATGTAATGTGGCAAAACTTAAATTAAACACATCATTTAAAATAAAAATCCTGCCTTAACAGATGTAAAGTCCCTGATACAAGGAAACAAATTACCTGGAGTTACTGAAGGGAAAAAGACCAACACATGAAGGAGACTTCTTTTTGCATTTTTCTCCATAGTTACAACTGGATGTCGGGAGGAGGGGGATCTTCCCACTCCTTGTTTATTACACTTTTCTATTAACCTTTGAAAGTGTCCTCTTCTTTCTGCTTGTAAAATGGAAGCGAGAGCAGCTACCCTTGCCTAGAACAGTGATGTGGAGTCTTAGGGAAAAATGAGAATGGTACATATACTACCACCAGCAAGAAAACCATTTTCAAATGTGTAACTTGCCTCTATTATCTTTCTGATTTCCATAAGGACGATGTAAACTGCTCCAAGCATGCCACTGTGAGACCCCCATAATGAGAGTCAAAAAAGAAAACTTTGGATGGCCACTGTTTCTAGTTGATCAAGCTTAATCCTATACTATGAATAACTCTGGTTTTTCTGAAATTCATAATCATTTAAGAAAAATGAGCATAACATCAATTCAAGCAATACTCTAGCATACCTTAATAATTAACAATATGACCATATACGTTCAAATCTCTACCTTATAGTCCAAGGCTGAGAGCTTTTCCAGCCTTCTGTTTGTATCAGGAGAGCTCATCTTCTTGGCAAACTGAATAAAACACAGCTTGTTTTGTGCCAAAAACGATAGGATGATGAAGCCGTCTGTGAGAAGGGCTTAAAAAAAAGATTTGATAATACTATCAAGTACTAAGTTACAATAAAATAATAACAAATAAATAGTTTCTTCTATCGAAATGTTACAAAAAGCTGTTTTCAGAAGATAAATGAATACTAATTGAAAGTCTCCTAAATATCATTGTGGACATTTTCCAACGATAACAAAGATATTAGAAAGAAACAACAATAATCAAGCTAATCATGCATGGGTTTGATATTTTTCCTTTACATGAGACCATTTCAATATACACTGATATTTAGGGACAACTTACAAATGAGATGTATTTGGAATAGAGGTAGGAAAAGCATAAAACACTGTTTCATATCTGAACATAAAGACAGAAACACTTATTTCTACTTAGTTTTTAATCCTGTATTTATATGATACAAACCATCTGAGAATAAATTGGATTTATTAGAGGATACAGACCAGTGTTCTCCACCGATTTTTTAAAAAAATTTTCATCAATGAACTTTCTTTCTGAAAGTATACTAGCGGAATGAACTAAAACATATTATACCCAATATGCATATTATGTAAAGTAATACTTGATAATGAAGATTAGCAAAAACATTTCTACAGCTATATTTCTAAAGCACACAGATAATTAATTTGCATGGGTTACACAAAGAACCATTAATGTTATAAAAATTACTGATAAAAACATATAGTAGGAATTTGAGAAATGTTTTACATTGTTCCCAGCATAAAGCAGTTATTGAATGTTTTATATATTTTTCTTTACTTCCATATCCCTGGCTGTGCAAGCAATAACCACAGTAGATCTACACAATTACAGGAGAATCTGGAGGACTGCCAAGAAATCACATTGCTATCATGTACTCATGAAAATGGATATATTATTTGTGGTTTAAAGAAACAAGTGAAAAAAGATATCTCAGCAACATGAACAGTTTTGGAGGTCTCCTTTTAATTCTAATGGAGGACCACCAAAATGACAAAATCATCACAGCCACTATTTTATTTGCAGCATCAATGAAGGGGCTAATTATTAGACATATGAAAATGGAACCTCTTCCACAGAGAAGCT
The DNA here is from genome assembly GCF_023699985.2 of Odocoileus virginianus. Classification (NCBI taxonomy): domain Eukaryota; kingdom Metazoa; phylum Chordata; class Mammalia; order Artiodactyla; family Cervidae; genus Odocoileus; species Odocoileus virginianus. Next base: position 58,716,364 of record NC_069675.1, read on the forward strand.
TCCTTAGCACCATGATCCTCTAAGGAAGAGGAAGTGACATACTCATAACCCTACCCCCAGCTTATCATTCTCAGGAATACTACTAACGATAGCCATGCTGCAGAGTGCTTTTCTGTAAGAAATTGTGTCTGCATTATTCAGAGATATGAGTGAGCACACACAGCAGAAGGGTTTCTATAATCTTACCTCTGTCCTTTCCACTAGACCACACTTTCCTTTAATTATTCAATTTAAGCTATGGATAATTTTGAATCTCTAATGATAATCCAATCAGTTTCTTAGACCTTTTTTTTTCACCTTGAATTAAAGTGCAATCTTAAAACTTTAGGAGTCAGCACACTACAGAGCAAAGAAAATGGGTTCAAATTTCAGCCCAGTCATTTTGGGACTATTCCTTAGTATCTCATTGGTGGCCATGTTCATTAGTATCTCAGCTTCAATTTCCTTATCTATAAAACAGAAATAACTATATCTTACAAGGAATAGTTGTTTTAATTAAATTATATAGGTAGGCTGGCACAGCGAAGAGCCTTTTAAGGATTAATAAATGTCAGTATGCTACCTTTTCAGTAATTGGCTTAAAGTCTTTATGTGCTTGGTAGCAATTATATACTAACTGTGATATCACTTTACAGGATTCAGATTTATCTGGTATTTTTGGCACTGATTTTTTTGTTTTTAGAAATACTGCTCAAACTCTCTCAGAAGTTAGTATTCATAGACTTTAGTAACAAAGAATTGTCCTAAGAGCCAAAGAACAGATTTTGTTTTTGTACTAGGTGGCTATGCTGACAAATTGGGGTTATTTATTCAAAATTCATGTGAAAGTGAAAAATATTTGAAATGTCAACACACCAAACGAAAAACCCACCTCTTTCGAAAATATGTTCACTTTTTTAGGAAAACAGTAAAAAATACTCAAGAATACTAACAACTGACAAAAACTTTGACATTAAATATTAGTCAAAACTTGTATTGGTCCCAGGGGTTGTAACTATGCTTTTACAAGCAATTACTTGTGTTTTCAAGTCCCTAGTGGTAATGATTAGTTTACCTGTTGACACACTATTTCTCCTGCCCCACTGTTAATGTAGGAAACTGATTTGCACATGGGGATAATTACCATCGCTGATGGTGTCTGAGATGAGCTTCCCCACCAGGCTCCTGTCAATCAGCACCTTCTCCAGCTGCGGCCCGGACAGGCTTAGGGACACCAGCTCGCCTGAACCGAACAGGAGCTAAAAACAGGGAAAGGCAGAGGGGGAGGGAGACATGCTAAGAATAAGACTCTAAAAAATTCTCCCCAAATGTACAACTTATACAGATATGGACATGTGTACCTATACATGGAATTATAAAGAGTTCTTTGAAAAACCCTCACTGACATTCTGAGTAAAAAAAATACTGGGGGTTAAATGGAGGAATACAGTAAGTGCACTGATCAGTGTTATATGGAGAAACTGAATTTAGTCCATGTTGATTAGAAGTGTAATCTTTTAAATACTTGGAAAATAACCATGTGGAAAAAACTTCCTTGCACTGCACTCAGCGATGTGATGTGTCTTATTGAAATGTTTTCAAAGATTAATATTTATATTAGTAATTAAAAGATTTCTTAACATTTGAGTAGGCATTGCTACATATTAAATAGCAATCATCATTACAATGTTAACATCAAGTATTATGATTTATCTGGAATTTAAACTCCTTCAAATAAAGATCATGTCTAAAATATTAAAATACATGTAAATCCAAGGCAACTAAAGCACAATGTTAAATGTTAAAATTCATAAATAAGTACCACATACCAGAAATAACTTCTCAAGGAGAGATAAACATAGTAAAGTATGCAGGCTTTATTAATATTAGTGTTCACCCAACCACCCAACAAAAGACGTCTGGGTATCACCATTATGGTTTTATACTGTTCCTTTTCATTTGCGGCAGCATAATTCATTCATCTCCAAATGTTTAAAACTTCTGAAAGGACTATGCATATGTGTATGCTTGTTATCTATGAGATTATGAAATATCAACATTGGAAGAAATTGTTTCACCTTCAAGGCAACAGACTCAAAGCAGATGAATCATGTAATAGCATATGGTATAAGGAGGAAAAAACCAATTGTCAGTAAACTAATGACGAACATGCTAGCCAAATCTAAAGACAACTATGATTTTAAACAAAACAGGGGAATTCCCCACCTACCTAGGCATCATGTCCCAGCTAGAGAGGATGATTCTGTGACAAGACATACTGGGACATGTGTGAACAACGAGCAGTAAGAGGGACCAGGTGGTTATTATATTAAAAAAGACAACCATTCCCCTACTGTCTAACAGATTCCAGGCATATGAACCAGAAAAGAAACTGAAGGGCCCCATGTGATTAAACGAACTGTCAATTTCACGTTAATATACCCCCAAGGGGCTGGAAGGCAGGGGAAAGGAGAACTTAACTTTATTGGTTTGGGAGACTAGTAAGAGAAGGTGAAGGTACATTTGTTCCTAGAATTTCAAACTACTTCATGAATTAATTAATCTCTACTGAATTATGAATTACATCCAGCCATGCCATATACACCTTGATGACTAGCACTAATATTTTCCTTTTAGAGAATACCCCCATAACAATATAACATGTGGTCTTTACCCCTACATTCTCCCCTCTCAAGCAGGCAATTTTAGGGTCATCTTTCATATCTAGTTCTCCCCCTTATAATAGTTTTTTCTCCCCTCATTTATTTAATCTCTTCCTCATTTATTCAGAGAAGTGAAGTCACTCAGTTGTGTCCAACTCTTTGTGACCCCATGGACTGTAGCCTACCAGGCTCTTCCATCCAGGAGGAGGCATTTTCCAGGCAAGAATACTGGAGTGGGTTGCCATTTATTTAGAGCACCTCTAAAATTTGTCCTTTTCTATTTATTTTTATCTACTAGAATTTTACAACCGTACTCTTAAGCACCTCTTTTCTTCATTATCTACTATTAGTTCCTAATGGATACTAGCTAGGCCACTTTTATCTTTATATCTTAAAGATATATATATCTTTATATCTTATAGATGTATCTTAAAGATATATATCTTTATATCTTATCCAGTGCCTAGAACAAGGTCAGACACATAGCAGGTGCTAACTAAATTCTTAGAGAAAGAATCATAATTAATTCATGATAGGATTAAATAATTGCCAGTTAGAAGGAAATCTGGTCTAATTTTCCACTCCCACATGCCATGGAAGTTCCTTCTTTAGCATCTCTGCAAGCATCCTTCAAGGATCCAGCCCATGCTTGAATACTGCCAGCAACCAGAAGCTGCTTTAAATAGATGATTAATAAAGAAGTAAAAAGGTCCCTTTGAGGAGACAACGTTTGAGTACAGATCCAAATGAAGTGAAAGAACAAGCCATATGATTACTTGAAGAAAGGGAATTTGAGGCTTAGAATAGTAAACGTAAAAACTCGTGAGGTCAGAATGTGCCTGGGAAAACTGACAAAAGGTAGGCCAGTGTGCCTTGAGAGGTGAGGAGTGAGTGAGAGGGATGTTCAGAGGATGGAATCAGCAAGGCAGTCAGGGGACCTTGTTGAGGAGAAATCAGAGGGTTTTAAGCAGCAGTGAATTATAATTTATATTTTAAAGAAGGATCAGGGCAAGAGTAAGGCTTCCCTGGTAGCTCAGATGGTAGAGCGTCTGCCTGAGGGGACCTTGTTGAGGAGAAATCAGAGGGTTTTAAGCATCAGTGAATTATAATTTGTATTTTAAAGAAGGATCAGGGCAAGAGTAAGGCTTCCCTGGTAGCTCAGATGGTAGAGCGTCTGCCTGCAATGCAGGAGACCCGGGATCGATTCTGGGTTGGGAAGATCCTCTGGAGAGGGAAATGGCAACTCACTCCAGTACTCTTGCCTGGAAAATTCCATGGACGGAGGAGTCTGGTAGGCTACAGTACATAGGGTCGTAAAGAGTCGGATACGACTGAGCGACTTCATTTCACTTCACTTTAGGGCAAGAGTAGAAGCAGGGAGACCATTAGGAGGCTACTGCAGTGGCCGGGGTGAGAGATGCTGACGGCCTGCACTAGACGGCAATGCTAGAGGAAAGAGTACGTGGATTTATTTGAGACATATTTTAAAGGGGAGCAACCAGGGCTTGCTGAAGAGAAAAACTCAAAGGTTTTGGGGCTGAGCAACTTGGTTTACTGAGATGGGGAACACTTGAGGAGAGGTAAATTTAGATTGGGAGAATCAAAAGTTTGGTGTGGACATGTTAAGTTTAAGGTGTCTATGGACATATAAGTAGAGATAATAAATAGTCTGAAGTCTAGGGTGAAGTGGAGGCTGGAGATTATATTTGGGAGTCATCAACAATGTATGGTAGCATTTAAAGTCTTGGAACAGAATAGTGAAAGTCGCTCAGTCATGTCCAACTCTTTTCAACTCCATGGACTATACAGTCCATAGAATTCTCCAGACCAGAATACTGGAGTGAGTAGCCTTTCCCTTCTCCAGAGGATCTTCCCAACCCAGGGATCGAACCCAGGTGTCCCACATTGCAGGTGCATTCTTTACCAGCTGAGCCACAAGGGAAGCCCAAGAATACTGGAGTGGGTAACCTATCCCTTCTCCAGAGGATCTTCCCAACCCAGGAATCGAACCGGGGTCTCCTGCATTGCAGGCAGATTCTTTACCAACTGAGCTAAAAAGAGTGAAGAGATCATAAGGGTGGAATCCTAATCTAATTAAACTGGTGTCCTAACAAAGAACACACAGCAGCAGGCTCTCTTTCCATGTGCATACATAAGGAAAAGGCCAAACAGCAACAAAGAAGACAGTTGTTTATGAATCAGGAAGAAAGGTCTCACCAGAGACCAGCCCTCACAGCAACCTGGTCTTGGACTTTTAGCTTCTAGAACTGTGAGAAAATATATTTGTTGTTTAAGGGAAAAAAAAAAAAAATGGAGAGAAAGAGGCCTAACAACTGAACTCTGGGACATCTCAATCTTTAGATGTGTTAAAAGATCAGGTTAGCCCTCTTATTGACACCTAGTTGGGGTACTTATTAGGATTAAGGTATGTCTATCATTTCTGATTTCCAAATGTCATGTGTTCTAGAAGTAGCCCTAACATCAGATTTTGGAATAAGAAGGTATAAGCAAATTAATAAGTTAATGAATACATTTTTATAAAAACAACCTCTGGGGAAGCATAAGTTTCCAAGTATTGGTGCCAAAGGTATTTCCGGATATGGTAATGGCAATAACCAGATTAGGGGAAAAAATAGTATGAGTCTCAGGAAAAGACTATGCTAGCCCAGGAAAGTATCTCTACCTGTTTCCCCAAAATGTTAGTTCTTAAGCCCTCCAAAATGGAAAAAGCCTATCTTAAGATTTGGCAAGACAAGAAGGAAAAGGAGCATCAATATATTCCATTTCAAAGAATCAAGAGAATCCAACAGTTCAAAAAATTAAAAAGGAGCAGACAAAGAGGCAAAGGGAGACACCTCCAGAGCAGATCTGAGCTTGAGAAGAGAGCCACAGGATGAATAAATGAGAGGGCCAATGGGATTTCCCAGAACTCTGCCAATTTTTATGTAGTTCCCTGTGCAGAAGATGACTAAGGCAAAATAGGAACTGAAACTTTTTCTTTCCCCTGACACCCTTCCAGACAGGAAGCATCTTCCTTGCTAGTTATGCTCTGACCATTATTTCTTTCAATTGCCTACATAACTTTTTCCTTCTCATGTTTTTAAAATAAGCTCATACCAGAGAGGTGTGTCTTTTTTTTAGAAACTAGGAAATGATCCCCATGATCTTCAGATGGTTCCTCAAATTGGTTTCTCTTAACCTTATTTTGAGTACTTAATTAGAAGTGAAAGGCACTGGGAGAAGAAAGAAATTTTTACCATCTGACATCATTAAGCAAAACAAAAACATAAGCAGAAACAAGAATCCAAATTTCATTCACTCAGTAGGTCAAAAATACGTGAATGCCTCCTATATATGCCAAGTATATAGATGGGGATATGATGATGAATGATCCAGGCAAGTATTGGTAAAATGTGTGTAGAATATAGCGGAAGATCTCATCTCAGAGAAGTGGAGGTTTTGGTTAAGATAGATGACTGCTTCCTAGAAGAGGTAGATTAGTAGCCATAAAGTGAAGTACATCATACATCATGATCTGATCAATGCATCACAGTCTCAAGTACTGAAAAAGAACTGGTGCAGTAAGTAACTGTGAATGAGCTCTTTTATAACAGTGATCACAAACAATTCAACTGAATTCAGTATTCTCACTGGCTAAGGAAACTCCTCCCAAATCCATGTGATCATTGTCATATCTGAGAGAAGTGAAAAGTAAAGAAAGGCATACAGGATCAGTACTAAAAATCAACCCTGGGTTATAGGTTTAATCCACCATTTGAGAGGTAAGTCGTGGACAGGTAGCCAAGACTGATCCCATGAAATCATCAGGTGACATGTGGGACACAACAGGTGCTACACACTACAATCTAGAGAGGTAACAAAGTATTATGACCATTGGAGTAAATTCTAGGGTTGAAGCAAATATTTAAAGTATTATTAACTACTCCTCAGGAGGCCCAGGAAATTTGCATCAGGATGGTACCCGACACCTCCCTCAACCTTGACCCCCTATCCAATCCATGGGATAACTTCTGGAGAAATTCAGAACTATAGACAGGCAAACCATTTTACATTGAGGAAATCTATAATGGAGGGTAGGGTCACTGATCATTTTAACAGATAACCTGCTGGAAGAGAGATAACATGTTTTCTGTAATTTATTCCTTCATTCAGCAAACATTTATTGAGTATAGAGAGAAATCATGCCTGACTAATCCATTAAAGTAGAGAGACATAAGTGAATGCAGTTAAGACAAGGATAAGAAAAAAATTTTAATTGATTCACTATAGGGAACTGACTAAAGCACAAGAAACAAAAGGACAAGAAAACATGTATTCTTCTGGATAGAGAAGTGCTAACAATGGGGCTTCCCAAAGATTTGTGTGATGTTATGCAATATAGGGAACAGATACATTCCTGGAAATTTGTCTGCTAAATCTATTGCAAATTACAAAATCTCATTTTTCTCACCTATTCTCATTATAAAATGAGTGATGCTACACTTTAATCCCTAATATAATTTTAAATCCACCTCTTACATATATACATATATATACACACATACTCACATATACACACATACATAAATAATTACATACATTTAAAAGTGAGAAAACATTTATAATATTTTATGAAATTCACAAAAGAACATGGTTCAAAGGTAAATCTTGTATTTGCCCATAGCTTTAAAGATCTCAAGGATAAAAGCAGTGGTAGAAGTGAACAGGATAACACATTACTTTTGTACAAAATTTTACAGTTTACAGAGGACTTTAATACATACCCTCTAATTCATATAAAATGTCAGTACAGCTGTGGTACATTGTAAGCATGTAAATTAAAAAAACAATAACAACAACATTAATCCTCATACTAATTCACAATCAGGAGGGTAAAGCAACTAACCAAAGTGAAAGTGTTAATCACTCAGTCATGTCCAATTCTTTGCAGCCCATGGACTATAGCCCACCAGGCTCCTCTATCTATGGAATTCTCCAGGCAAGAATACTGGAGTGGGTATCCATTTCCTCCTCCAGGGGATCTTCCCCACCATTTAGCAAACCTGGGTCTCCTGCATTGCAAGCAGATTCTTTACCATCTGAGCCACCTAGTCAAAGGTCTCATAATTAGTGGAGAAGCAGACACCAAGACACAGGACAGATCCGATGTTCTTTCCCCTGTTGCTCAGGAACTGACATCCTCTCACTTTCAGTCAGTTGATTTCCATGTAGTAGCCTATCTGGTTTTCTTCTCTCTAGCTCCTTCTTCAGTCTAAACCAGCTTCCCTCTAAACCAGTGATTCTCGAGCAGGGGTGATTTTGACCACCAGGGGACATGACATTTGGCATGTCTGGAGACACTGTGGTGGTCACACCTCTATGTGTTAGCCACATCCATGGATGCTCACCTGAACAAAGTGCCTGTAAATGAGTTGTTATGGAGGCAAAGGTGTTTTCCATGTCTTCCAACAAACAGATGATTTGGGAGATCCTCCAAGTCTAATCAACACTTTTCTCACAGAAAGAAAAGTTAACGAATGAGGACCAGGTCAGAGATCTTGAATGAAATAGTGCGCAGTGCATGGTTCAGATCAGAGCCTGGAGGAAACCTTACCAAATATCTGTAACCCCGTTCAGGGCTATGACTCTGATGACTAATGCCAGCTGTCAGGAAAGAAAAAGCTGAAGGGCAAGTCAGAGCTCTAGCCATAGCCTGATAGAAATATCCTGTAAGAACACCTCGGCTCACCAATCAGCCTTATCTATAATTTAGTCTCTTGAGTAATTCATCCATCAGGGTGGGAATGCCCCAAGCAAATGAGCAAAGTCTATGATGTCAGATATATTTTATATTGTAAGTAAACAAATTACCATGCCAGTTGATACATCAGTCCCTTTTTAGTTTGGTTATTGTGAATGTTGTTACTACAAGAAAATAAATGGAGATAACGTAAAAGATAGACAGGTTTAATTAATCAGAATTTTTTTGCCCTAGCCTGTGATATAGTGAAGTGGCATGAAAATTTTTTAAAGTTTCAGACCTACATGAATAGCACCATTCCATTTTATTAGAAAAAAATAGGTGTGATATATGCATACACATGCATAAAGAAATTGTATAAACACAAGAAAACACAAGAAAGAATTTGACCAAAACATCTCAGTAAGTCCCTTGAAGAGGTGAAATTGGGAGTTGAAGGCATAAATTTTAACCTCTAGACAAAAAGTTGTTTTTAAACTGGAATTGTGGGTAATTTTTTTACTTTTTAATATGTTATTTATTTTTCTAAAAAACATTTCAAAAACAAAGAAGCAGATCTTAAAGTATTCTGCTCACAAATAGAGTTTTAAAGAATGCTTTTTATGCCATAAAATGTGTTTCTGAGAAATCAGAATTCGAATCATACTGAAAATGAACTACAGTAACAGCTAAAAGGATTGAGTTTAGGAAACTGAACTAAGACCCTCTCCTCTGCATTTTCACTTATTAAAAAATAAAACACTTTTTTATTATATTTTCTTATTAGATTGCTTACCCATGTCCAATTTCTTTATTCACTAAAAAGATTCTAAGTAACAATTGTAAAGTACGGTATATTCAAATTGGATTACTCTGCATCTACTAAAAATAAGGAGGGGAGATGTAGATCATTAATAGGTATGTTATATGTTGTTATGTGAAGTTACAGAAAAATATTTACAGAGAAAAATATATATAATACCTAAAATATATTTATATACTACTTATATATATGAGCATTTGTAAATGCTTGGAGGAAGGACATAAACAACTGTTGACTGTGCTTACCACGGTGAGGGTAGTACTCTGAATGTTTATCTGCTTGTATTGCATGCCATTTAACAATGTTAAGGAATCAATTTATTATTTTAAAATTAAAACCTTAAAAGTGGGAATAAAGATCACCACTAAATTCTTATAAAATTCCTTTGCTTTGAGAATACTATTTTTAATTTTCACCTTTGCCCAGAAATTTCAAATCCACAGGTAAATTCTGCCAATACTCTCAACTTCTCTCAGATCTACCGTTTTTAATATAACTCCTTGTCCACCCTCTTTTTACCAGGACCACACTCAAAAGATGCCCTTGACACCTTCCACTTCTCCTTCCCCACAGTACATACTAACAGCATGAATGTAAAAGGGTATTTCCCAAAGTTTCCTCCACAAAATAGTGATCTTTGAAGATACTCCAAAGTAAGCTTGGAAACATTATATATGACAGTCTCTTCTTGGGGCTGATAATAGCACTCCCTAAGTAAATTTAAACACACACATATACACACACACTCACACCTAATGTACAATAGGATAATATGGTAGCTTTAAGCATAGCAGGATTCTTTTAGGATTAGTATTGTTAAACTGTTACTACAATGGAACTTTCATTCAAATTGATGAGGCAGATAGTAATTAGATGGTCACACAGTGAAGTGTAAAACTGCAGTGAGCATCAAGAAGTCCATGGTATAACAGCACATAATAGGGAATACAGCTCATCAGGGAAGGCTTCCTAAGAAAGGGGTAACTCAATGTCAGAGACCTAAGGATAAGAATGTGTTACCTCAGTGAAAGGAGGAGCAAAGGGCATTCAAGGCAGAGCTAAGAATAGTTTGTGCAAGGGCCTCAAAGCAGTAGAAAGCATACAGAGCATAAGCAATGGACAGAAACCTGGTATGGCTGTGGCACTGAAATTAGAAAAGAATTTGGTAACAGATGTAATTAAAAAGATAGGTAGGTTGGGACCAGTTCAGTTTAACCTTTAAGAACAGTGTCATGCTGTAATTTTTTAAACTGAATTTACTGATTTAATTTTTGGAAGAAGTAACACATCCTTGTAGTTCCAAAAGAAAATGACAACAAATTATACAGAGGTATACAATTTCCTACCTTTGTATCCCTCCTACCTCTTCTCCCCTACCCTGCCCTAGTTCACCAGTTTCCAGTTTCTATCTATTCTCCAGAGTTATAGAAGCGTTTGAAGCTGGAAAGTAACAGATTTGCTTTTAAAAAATCATTTTGGCTACAGGGTGGAGGACAGACTGGTGGGAGCAGGTGGAACAGTGAAGATGAAGACACGTTGAAGTAGTCAAGAGGGAGATGGAGAGAGGTGGCTAGAGCTATGAGGGAAAGGCTAGAGACCCTCTGGCGGAGAAGAGTGACTTAGGAGATAAAATCCAGTAGAATCAGAGATTAGTTGACTATGTGGCAAGGGGAGGAAGGAGAAATGGGTAAAGAAGAGGTTAATTTCAAGTACAGACAGGTGGCTTCCAGGTTTCTGGTTTCCATAAATAAAAGGAAGACAGGCTGTTTACTGAGATTGAAGCGGTAGAAGAGCAACAGGTAGAGGGCTCTGAATTTCGTTTTAGAGATACTGTGTTGCAAACACCTCTGAGGCACCGAAGGAGAGAGATTAAGTAGGGACTGGATTAATGACTGGAGCGCAGGGGCGAGGCCTGAGCTCTAGAGAGAAGAGGTGCTGAAGCTCTAAGGATAAGCTGGATATCCCAGGAGTTCAGAGTAAAGAGGAGAGGACATTCAAGGACAGGAGAAAGAAGCACAGGCCTTGAAAGAACAGAAAAGAATACTGGAGAGGTAGGAAGAAGACTAGAAAAGTGTCATGGAGAATTAATACAAAAAAGTATTTCAAGAAAACTGGCGTGGCAGGTAGTAATGAATCCCCTTGTGTATTTAAGATTATGCCTTTAAAAAAATAGTCACTAAATTGGATTTAGTGATAATGGAGGGTTTTCTGTAACCTCAGTGTAAAAGGTTTTCAGTGTAATCAGGAGAACAGTATGGCCGAAGTTGGTTAAATGCTGACTGAGCAATAGAGAAATGGAGACTCCAAACAGAAATTCTTTTGAGAAATTTGATTCTGAAGAAAAGGGATAAGACATGGTGGTATCTGAGATGAATGTTATTATTATTATTTTTTTTATTTTTTTGCTTAAATAGAAAAGAGTATTTAAGTTGACCAGGAATCTCAAGGGATTCCAAATGGTCAAAACAATTTTGAAAAAGAAGAACAAAGTTCTCATACTTCCTGATTTCAAGACATAGCACAAAGACACAATAATCAAAATAGTGTGGTACTGTCAAAAGACAGATCTATAGACCAATGGAACAGAATACAGGGCCCAGAAATACACTCTCACAAATATGGTGAAAATGACCTTCAACAAGAGTGCTGAGACCACTCAATGTGGAAAGAATAGTCTCTTCAACAAATGGTGCAGGGTAAACTGGATATCCACATTCACAAGGGAGAAAATGGACCCTTATCTTACAGCATACACAAAAATTAATGCAAGGTGGATTGAAGATCTAGACTCAGACCCAAAACGATAAAATTTCTTGAAGAAACCATGAGGGAAAAGCCTCATGACATTGGATTTGAAAATGATTTCTTAGATATGACTCTAAAAGCAAAAACAGACAAAAGCTTAAAACTTTTGTGCATCAGAGTACACAGGTTAAGAGTGAAAAGGCAACCTACAGAGTGGGAGAGCGTGTCTGCAAATCATATATCTGACAAGGAGTTAATATCCAAAATAAACTTTTAAAACTCTTAAAACTCAACAACAAAAAAATTAAATAACTCAATTAACAAATGGGCAAAGGACTTGAATAGACATTCCTCCAAAGATGATATACAAATGGCCAATAAGCATATGAAAAGATGCTCAACATTACTAATCTTTAGAAAAATGCATATCAAGATGCATTTTTCTATGACAAATATCATAGAAATGAGAAATTATCTCATACCTACAGAATAGCAACTATCAGGGGAAAAAAACAAAAAATAGTGTTGGTGAAGCTATGGAGAAACTAGGACCCTTGTGCACTGCTGGAGGCATTATAATATGGTGCACCTGTGGAAAACAGTATAGTGGTTCCTCAAAAAAGTAAAAATAAAACTACTATCTAATCAGCAATCCCATTTGTGGGTATATAGCTAAAAGAAACCAATGTCTCCAAGAATATCTGTACACCCATGTTCACTGCAGTATTCACAACAGCAAAGAGAAGGAAGCAACCCACATGTTCATCAATGGATGAACAGATAAGCAAAATGTGGTACATCCATCCAGTGGAATATTATTGAGATTTAAAAAGGAAGACAATCCTGTCACATGCTACAACTTGGATGAACTGTGAAGACATTATGCTGAGTAAAGTAGGCTAGTCAAAGAAGGACAGATACCGCATGGCTCCACGTACATGAGGCAGCTAAAGCAGTCAGGCTCACAGAAGCAGAGAGGACAAGGGTGGTTGCCAGGGGCTGGGGACAGAGGTAGCGGAGCTGTTGTTTAAGTGCATAGAGTTTCAGTTTTGCAAAATGAAAAAGTTCTGGAGATATTTCACAACAATGTGAATATACTTAATGCTACCAAACTGTACAGTTAAAAATGTGTTAAGATGGTAACTTTTGGTTTTTTTGTTACAATAAAAATTGTTTAATTTAAAAATTTAAAGTTTATCGGAAAGGTCCATTTGACAGAAAGGAAAAATTTAATTATTTCTAAAAAAGCAGGTATTTGTACCAAAAACTATTTCTAAGCATTTTACATATATTAACTTAATTCTTATAAAAAAACATATGAGTTAGATATTTTTATCTCCATTTCATAGTACATGAACTCTGGCACAGACAGGTGAAGTAACTTCCCCAAAGTCACACAGCTAATAAAGCCAAGACATGATACTGAGAAAAATGCAACAGCTTGTGCTTTCTACCAGTATGCTGTACCTAAGAGAAGGAATAAAATCAGGTGGGATTCTGAGAAGGCCAGAGGGGATGGGATCCAAATCTATGCCAGAAGATGAGTGCAAGAGTATTCCCTTTTCTCCACACCCTCTCCAGCATTTATGGTTTGTAGACTTTTTGATGAGGGCCATTCTGACCGGTGTGAGGTTATATTTCACTGTAGTTTTGATTTGCATTTCTCTAATAATGAGTGATGCTGAGCATCTTTTCATGTGTTTGTTAACCATCTGTATGTCTTCTTTGGAGAAATGTCTATTTAGGTCTTTTCCCCACTTTTTGATTGGGTTGTTTGTTTTTCTGGCATTGAGTTGTATGAGCTGCTTCTATATTTTGGAAATTTATCCTTTGTCAGTTGTTTCATTTGCTATTATTTTCTCCCAATCTGAGGGTTTTCTTTTCATCTTGCATATAGTTTCCATTTCTGTGCAAAAGCTTTTAAGTTTAATCAGGTCCCACTTGTTTACTTCTGTTTTTGTTTTCGTTATCCAGGAGGTGGGTCACAGAGAATCTTGGTTTGATTTATGTCATCGAGTGTTCTGCCTATGTGTTCTTTGAAGAGTTTTATATTTTCTGGTCTTACATTTAGGTCTTTAATCCACTTTGAGTTTATCTTTGTGTATGGTGTTAAAGTGTTCTAATTTCATTCTTTTACATGTAGCTGCCCAGTTTTCCCTGCATCATTCATTGAAGAGGCTTTAGAACAGATCACCAGCCCAGGCTGGATACATGAGACAAGTGCTCAGGCCTGGTGCACTCGGAAGACCCAGAGGAATAGGGTGGAGAGGGAGGTGGGAGGGGGTATCGGGATGGAGAATACATGTAAATCCATGGCTGATTCATGTCAATGTATGACAAAAACCACTACAATACTGTAAAGTAATCAGCCTCCAGCTAATTAAAATAAATGGAAAAAAATAAAAAATTAAAATTAAAAAAAAAAGAAATCTTTATAGTGCCCTTGACCAAAAGAAATACCAGAATTTAAACAACTAAATAAGTATTTATGTCCCAACAACTTGGTAGTCATTTGAAACGTAACACACAAAGAATCAAAGAAAAATACCTTTACTTAATCCCTAGTAGGTGTGCATATTTAGAATTTGGACACCACATGCATATTCGCAATCCCTGGAATCAGACAGGATACTCTTAATCTTGTGTTCTATGCTAATTGTTGTGTGGTATTGGCTTTTTATCACAGTTCAGTTCAGTTGCTCAGTCGTGTCCAACTCTTTGTGACCCCATGAACCTCAGCATGCCAGGCCTCCCTGTCCATCACCAACTCCCGGAGTTTACCCAAACTCATGTCCATTGAGTTGGTAATGCCATCTAACCATCTCATCCTCTGTCGTCCCCTTCTCCTCCTGCCGTCAATCTCTCCCAACATCAGGGTCTTTTCAAATGAGTCAGCTCTTCAGATCAGGTGGTCAAAATATTGGAGTTTCAGCTTCAACATCAGTCCTTTCAATGAACACCCAGGACTGATCTCCTTTAGGATGGACTGGCTGGATGGCCTTGCACTCCATGGGACTCTCAAGAGTCTTCTCCAATACCACAGTTCAAAAGCATCAATTCTTTGGCACTCAGCTTTCTTTATAGTCCAACTCTCACATCCATACATGACTACTGGAAAAACCATAGCATTGACTAGACGGATTTTTGTTGACAAAGTAATGTTTCTGCTTTTCAATATGTTGTCTAGGTTGGTCATAACTTTCCTTCCAAGGAATGTGTCTTAATTTCATGGCTGCAATCACCATCTTCAGTGATTTTGGAGCCCCCCAAAATAAACTGAGCCACTGTTTCCACTGTTTCCCCATCTATTTGCCATGAAGTGATGGGACCAGATGCCATGACCTTAGTTTTCTGAATGTTGAGCTTTAAGTCAACTTTTTCACTCTCCTCTTTCACTTTCTTCAAGAGACTCTTTAGTTCCTCCTCACTTTCTGCCATAAGGGTGGTGTCATCTGCATATCTGAGGTTATTGATATTCCTCCCAGCAATCTTGATTCCAGCTTGTGCTTCCTCCAGCCCAAGGTTTCTCATGATGTACTCTGCATATAAGTTAAGTAAACAGGGTGACAATATACAGCCTTGACGTACTCCTTTTCCTTTTTGGAACTAATCTATTGTTCCATGTCCAGTTCTAACTGTTGCTTCCTGACCTGCATACAGATTTCTCAAGAGGCACATCAAGTGGTCTGGTATTCCCATCTCTTGAAGAATTTTCCACAGTTTATTGTGATCCACACAGTCAAAGGCTTGGCATAGCCAATAAAGCAGAAATAGATGTTTTTCTGGAACTCTCTTACGTTTTCAATGATCCAATGGACGTTGGCAATTTGACCTCTGGTTCCTCTGCCTTTTCTAAAACCAGCTTGAACATCTGGAAGTTCATGGTTCACGTATTGCTGAAGCCTGGCTTGGAGAATTTTGAGCATTACTTTACTAGTGTGTGAGATGAGTACAATTGTGAGTAGTTTGAGCATTCTTTGGCATTGCTTTTCTTTGGGATTGGAATGAAAAGTGACCTTTTCCAGTCCACTGGCCACTGCTGAATTTTCCAAAT
This sequence comes from Odocoileus virginianus, assembly GCF_023699985.2. Classification (NCBI taxonomy): domain Eukaryota; kingdom Metazoa; phylum Chordata; class Mammalia; order Artiodactyla; family Cervidae; genus Odocoileus; species Odocoileus virginianus. The sequence goes on from NC_069675.1 coordinate 58,732,368, forward strand.
GTGCTGACATATTGAGTGCAGCACTTTAACAGCATCATCTTTTAGGATTTGAAATAGCTTAACTGGAATTCATCCCCTCCACTAGCATTGTTCATAGTGATACTTCCTAAGGCCCACTTGATGTCACATTCCAGGATGTTTGGCTCTAGGTGAGTGATCACATCACTGTGATTATCTGGGTCGTGAAGATATTTTTTGTATAGTTCTTCTGTGTATTCTTGCCACCCCTTCTTAATATCTTCTGTTTCTGTTCGGTCCATACCATTCCTGTCCTTTATTGAGCCCATCTTTGCATGAAATGTTCCCTTGGTATCTCTAATTTTCTTGAAGACATTTCTAGTCTTTCCCATTCTATTGTTTTCCTCTATTTCTTTGCATTGATCACTGAGGAAGGCTTGCCTGTCTCTCCTTGCTATTCTTTGGAACTCTGCATTCAAATGGGTATATCTTTCCTTTCTCCTTTGCTTTTGGCTTCTCTTCTTTTCACAGCTACTTGTAAGGCCTCCTCAGACAGTCATTTTGCTTTTTTGCATTTCTTTTTCTTGGGGATGGTCTTGCTCCCTGTCTCCTGTACAATGTCATGAACCTCTGTCCATAGTTCATCAGACACTCTATCAGATCTAGTCCCTTAAATCTATTCATTACTTCCACTGTATAATCATAAGGGATTTGATTTAGGTCGTACCTGAATGGTCTAGTGGTTTTCCCCACTTTCTTCAATTTAAGTCTGAATTTGGCAATAAGGAGTTCGTGATCTGAGCCACAGTCATCCTGGTCTTGTTTTTGCCGACTGTATAGAGCGTCTCCATCTTTGGCTGCAAAGAATATAATCAATCTGATTTTGGTGTTGATCATCTGGTGATGTCCATGTGTAGAGTCTTCTCTTGTGTTGTTGGAAGAGGGTGTTGCTATGACTGGTGCGTTCTCTTGGCAAAACTCTATTAGCCTTTGCCCTGCTTCATTCTGCACTCCAAAGCCAAATTTGCCTGTTACTGCAGGTTATTTCTTGATCTCCTACTTTTGTATTCCAGTCCTCTACAATGAAAAGGACATCTTTCTTGGGTGTTAGTTCTAAAAGGTCTTGTAGGTCTTCACAGAACCATTCAACTTCAGCTTTTTCAGCGTTACTGGTTGGGGCATAAACCTGGATTACTGTGATATTGAATGGTTTGCCTTGGAAACGAACAGAGATCATTCTGTCGTTTCTGAGAGTGCATCCAAGTACTGCATTTCAGATTCTTTTGTTGACTATGATGGCTACTCCATTTCTTCCAAGGGATTCCTGCCCACAATAGTAGATATAATGGTTATCTGAGTTAAATTCACAGCAAGCTCTAAAAAGCCAGCTTCATACTTATATAACATCCTCAAAAGGAATGTATTGTGTTCTAATGTTGAAAATCTGCTCTACCTGGAGCTACTTATCTGTGCAGTATCCAACAGAAGTCTTGTGTTTTTCTTGAAATTTTAAAATATCCTGCAGGATTCCTGTGAATTCACTATAATCCCCAGGGTGTCTACTGTACAGACTGAGAACTGTGGTCTACATAGAATGTGTGGCTTCAGACAAAGGAAATCTCCTATTATGGAAGAAGGAGGGATACAGATACAGAGAGATTTACATGTGTTTGGCACACAGTGGTAACTGGGATCTCACAATTTAACCTAGGATTCTACTTAGACCACGGAGAATACCAAATGATAGGTACTTCATCGTGAAGAGCTGCTGTGAATGTCTTATATACAACACTATTTTATGAGAAGTATAGTTACAGCTGCTTTTAATTTCATAGTTTCTTAAGTATATTGTATAAATACTACCTAGTAGTTTTATATTTTTAACCTTATTTTGAAAAATAACGGGTATATATCACAATTGGCAAAAGCACTTGATGTGTTTTCTCTATCAGTTATTTTGGCATATATATATAACATAATATTCTCAAATATCATGAATGTAAAGTTGATGGGTTCTCACACCCAATGTTATATACTTAGTTTACATGTATATTTCTAATTTGTACATTCCAAATAGTGTATCTAATACAAAGTTCTAAAGCTGAAGTCATATTTTAAGTTTCTGTATAAAAACTCAGTACATGTACTCAAATATAATGCATTAAAAGTCTTCTCATTAGCTAGCTTTTGATATAAAATGTCACTCTCCTTATACAAGAGAGGCATTAGATTATTTAGATTTTGAACTCATTTAGGTTTATACACATTTACTATTAACCATAAGTGGACGTAAGTGAAAGTGTTAGCTGCTCAGTCGTGTCCAACTGTGACCCCATGGATGGTAGCCTGCCAGGCTCCTCTGTCCATGGGTTTCTTCAGGCAAAAGTACTTCCCCTTCTCCAGGGGATCTTCCAGACCCAGGGATCGAACCTAAATCTCTTGCACTGCAGGCAGATTCTTTACCATCTGAGCCACCAGGGAAGCCCATAACTGGATATATGAAGGAAATTCATAGTCCTGAACTGGCTTCCTTTGTGGCAAAATACCTTGGAGCTCCCAAAAACATTATTATATTCAAATGCCAAAGGCGAAGGCAGGGAATTATGACTTTCTTTAAAAGAAATGTTTTTAAATGAAAACAATTAATAAAAGAGAAGAAAAAGACCATTTATGAAAAGAACAGGAAGGAAATATTGATTGATAATACAAAGACACATTATTAAGAAGATCAAAATTTTCTTTGTATCATAATCAGGTTACAAAACTGAGCTCATATATTACTATTTAAGAGTAAATAGTTAATGTAAATGTGAATTATCATAGGTCATTAAACTTTGGATTGAATCAGTCAAGATACACTGTAAATTTTCTATTTATTGTGGAAAGGAATAATTTTTTTTTTGCCTAAGAAAGTATTAGGGCACGATATTAAGATTACTCAGGTATACACCTGAGTACAAGATTATCGTGCATACACAAAAATATAGGTATACACTCTTGATGGCCATGGACGTGCATCACTCAGAGCTCCGTAAGGATGAACGAAGGCTGGGAGCACAGCTGACTGACAAAGTCCAAATATTTCCCAGGTGGCTACTAGCCAATGACTGAGCATGGTGTGGTACTAGTCCAACAGGGGACTCCCCTAATGAGCAGGTTTGGTTCAGGAACTCTCCTGTGGCTGAAGCTTTCTGAGCAACATGCTGCAGTCTGAGGCTCTTTATAATCCAGTCCCTTCTTCTCCTTGCTTAGTGTTCAGACCTCACAGTCAAAAGGATCTCCCACCTGATTCCTTCCCCTTTATCTTTCCCATCTCCCCATCAATCACTGCAGTCCTAGTACTATCCTGACATCTGCTTCACAGAAGCACACTGGGCATGTTTAAAAACTATTTCAATTGAAAACACACACACATAAATTGTTAAAATGTCAAAGAATACTTGGAATTAAAGCAGCTGTTAACTCTATTCCACCACAGCCTCTCATCCCATGCTCAAACATAACCAATCAACTCTTGGTCATTTCTCCTGATTCTACCATCCTATTTCCAAATATGTATGTCACTTAGAGTTGCATTCAGAAACCTTAAAAAAAAAAAAAAAAAAGTAACAGAAACCTAAAAAGTCATTACTTAACCAAACAGAAGTTTGCTTTTCCTCACAGAACAAGAAAGATGGCATTAGGCTATCCATGGGTGAAAAGACAGTTTCATGACATCTACAGGTACCAGGCACACTTTTCATCCCCTCTCCCTTTATTAAGTAGCTTTTGGTCAACATTACTCCAGCGATTAATTTTTCCCTTTTCAGGACCAATTTTCCTACTCCTATTTGCTTACCAACAGAAAGAGAAGTTATTTCTTACATCTAAAAGAGAAATAAAAACCCCTTTTAACCCCAACTCTCTCACAAGTGCTGTCCTATTTCTCCATTTTCCTTTATAACATTATATTTTCTAATGTTATAAACCCCTAATTTCTATCCTCCCATATTCCTTAAATACATTCCAGTCAGGCTTCCACCCATACCATCTACTGAACCTGCTCTTATCTAGGTCACCAATGACCTCCGTGCTCCTTCCAATGGTCATCTCAGCCAACTTGTTACTGGTATGTTACATACTTAAAAGCTTTCTTCCTGAAATCTCACTTCCAGGGTGAAGGGAAAAACATTCCCTTCAGGTGCTCCACCTCTTCAGCTACTCCTCATTAGTCTCCTTTCTCCACCTCTCCTTTTCTCTCTCTCTCCAGTCCCCAAAGCCGGAGGACCCAGAACTCAGCTGTTCTGCCTCCTTCAGTTCTGTCTACACTCACTCCCTGGCATTCTTCAATGAACTCCTGGCTTTACTACCAACTGCATTGCCGTCTCCCAAATTTCTATCGCCAGCCCAAGCATTTCTCTAAACTACAGATTCGTATACCCAATTGTCTTCTCTACTTGAATATCTAATAGGCATTTCAAACACTCATGTCCAAAACTGAACTCTTGATATTCCCCTCAAAAATGCCTCGTCTCAAGCTTCACCAACTCAGTAAATGTCCATTCTCCTAATTGCTCAAGGATTTTTATTCTCCACATTTGACCATCAGCAGCATCTGGCCACTTCTCACCACTTAGCTGCTCCATCCAGTCAAAACCACTGTATGTCTCACCTGGACCAGGGCAGCAGCCTTCTAACTGATGGTCCTGATTTGATCTTTGCTTCCTTCCATTTGTTCCCATCAAAAGTGCCAGTTACCCAGTTAAAAAGTATATCAGATCGAGTCCCTTCTCTGCTCAAAACCCCTCAAGACTTTCTAATCACATTTAAGAGTAAAAGCCAAGTTCTTTCAAAGGCCTGGAAAGCCCTATGTAACTATTGTCTCATTTCCTCTCCAATCTCAATTCCTACTACTCTTCTCCTTGCTCATCCCACTTCAGTCACATTGACTCTCTGCTGTTCTTCAAAACATGCCACATATATTCCCATCTCGGCACCTCTGGAATCCTCTTCTCCAGATACCTTCTGTGGCTTGCTCATTTATGTCTTAATCACATGGTGTCTTTCTTGGTCACCAGATATCAGGCCCATCCTGCCCTACCATCTCCCACACATACTTCCTATTTTTCTTGCTATATTTTTCTCTAACAGTTTTTATTACTTTCTTATATACTCAAAATGTTACTTGCGCATCTTTTCTTGATTGTCTGCCCCATTAGAACTTAAGTTACAGGGGAATAGGAATAATGGTCATTTTCATCTGTTTTATTACTCACTGGCATCCCCAGCAATGAGAATTCTATCTGGCATACAGTAGGCACTAAATATATATATGCCTTGAGTGAAAGAATGGTCAAAAAGCAGGCCCCTTCAGGCATATTTCAGATCCAGACTCTAAGAGCAAAAGTTGAAAATGCACATCCCTGATGAGTCTAGCATAATACATAGGTATAGTAAGTACATGTATTTTATATGTAAAAATATATTTAAAGAATGCAATATTTGTACAATATTTTGCTTTTCTGTAAGCTGTCAGTGGGTCAGTGGGTGGACATTTTATTGTTAACGTCTTAAAGACTAACTTCTGAGTATGTTCCATAGCACACATGAGAACTTCTCATACCGAAAATGAGCAGTAGACGAGTTTCAAATGTCTCAGCCTGTTGAAGACATATTTTTGGATGGGGCAGTGGTCTGTGGAAAATGATACCTCCAATTTGAATGTCCTACTCTGCCCTCATAGGAGGCAGTAAAGTGCTCTGTGGAGCCTGGAAGTCCCAGGCAACAGAAAAAGTTGGTAAAAACATGCAATCTTTCTTTAAAATTCTGATATTTTGCTCACTATAAGTCTTTGGGGGAGCATTAATTCTGATTTTAAAATACTGTACAGAAATGTTACTTTTAAAAAAGTAAGCTTTCTTGTAAATCCTACCAGGGACCTCTGCTTACTCTGACCAAAAGTGCCTCCTAGGGTCACCTCTAGTTTCAAAAGCAACAGGGAAGCTAAATACTTTAAGTTGGTCATTTTGCCACTCTGAACAATAGGGTCGGTTCATAAGACAAATGGATATTGGATAAGCAGCTAGCAATGTCTTCCACGTATGTTATTTCTTGCATTAATCATTACTTACTGATTTTTTATCAGTAATATTTAATTATCCTATATATTTTATCTCTTATTAGATGTTACTATTATTATTATTAATTCTCCTAGATCAGATCAGATACCAGATCTATCAGTTCCTTTTCTTCCCTCCCTCCAACATCGCTAAGAGAACCTTCTGTATCCTGCCCTAATTTGGCCCAGCGGCTCTCTAGACCTAAGGCACAGTCATCCTAAGATTTCATTTCTCTCCTGTGTAAGTTTCTCCATTCCCTGAATCCTAAGAATCTTGTTTCTTGGTTCATTCTGTTGCTTTAGAGAAGCATATCTTCCAGTAACTTCCTGAGAAAAAATGCATGGCAGGTAGGCAAGATTTTCTGAGCACTAACTAGCCTGAAAAATGTACTTGCTTTAATGTCAATCTGGAATTCTAGAAACAGAATTCTAGGCTAAAGATCACGTCCCTTCAGAATTTTGATTCCACAGTCTTCTAACTCCTTGTGTTGCTATTGAGAAGTCATGTCTGATTCCCATTCTTTTGTATGTACTTTTACTTTTTTTTTTTTACTGTGAAAACTTTTTGGATCTTCTCTTTAACTTCAGTTTTCTAAAATTCACATTATATACATTGATATTAATCTTTTTCAACCACTGAGTCCTTTCAAACTGGAAACAAACATCCTCCAGTTCTGGGAAATTTTCTTTTATTACTTTTGTTGTTTGTTTCCTCCCTCCTATTTTCTATCATGAGTAAGATATTGGATCGACCTGCTACTCTAATATTTCTATTTTATATTGCCTAACGTTCACTACTGTGTTCTTTTGTCACTCTGTTCTGCATTATAGGGATATTTTACTAATAATTTTATCTTTCAATTCTTCTATTAGTTTTTCTATCTATGCTGTCATATTTTTAATTTGCAACAGCTCCTTTCCTTTTCCTTGAGTATTCATTTTTCAAATAGCAACCAATTCTTGTTTCAAAAATTCAAGAATTTCTCTTATTTCTCTGTGGGAAATAACTTTAATTCCCTGAATTTAGTTCTGTCTATAGAACCTTACATGGAACAACTGACTGGTTCAAAATTGGGAAAGAAGTACAAAAAGGCTGTATGCTGTCACCCTGTTTATTTAACTTATATTTGGAGTACATTATACGAAAGCCTGGGCTGGATGAATCACAAGCTGGAATCAAGATTGCCAGGAGAAACATCAACAACCTCAGATGTACAGATGATTCCACTCAAATGACAGAAAGTAAAGAGGAACAAAAAAGCCTCTTAATGAGGGTGAAAGAGGAGAGTGAAAAACTTGACTTAAAACTCAACATTCAAAAAACTAAGATCATGGCATCTGGTCCCATTACTTCATGGCAAACAGATGGGGAAACAATGGAAACAGCGACAGACTTTTATTTTGGGGGGCTCCAAAATGACTGTAGATTGTGACTGCAGCCATGAAATTAAAAGACACTTTCTCCTTTGAAACAAAGTTATGACCAACCTAGACAGCATATTAAAAAGCAGAGACAGTACTATGCCCACAAAGGTCCGTCTAGTCAAAGTTACGGTTTTTCCCAGTAGTCATGTATGGATGTGAGAGTTGGGACTATATAAAGAAAGCTGAGCACCAAAGAATTGATGCTTCTGAATTGTGATGTTGCAGGAGACTCTTGAGAGTCCCTTGGACAACAAGGAGATCCAACCAGTCTATCCTAAAGGAAATCAGTCCTGAATATTCAATGGAAGGACTGACGCTGAAGCTGAAACTCCAGTACTTTGGCCACCTGATGAAAAGACCTGACTCATCTGAAAAGATCCTGATGTTGGGCAAGATTGAAGGCGGGAGGAGTAGCGGACGACAGAGGATGAGATGGTTGGATGGCATCACCGACTCAATGGACATGAGTTTGAGAAAGCTCTGGGAATTGGTGATGGACAGGGAGGCCTGGCGTGCTGCAGTCCACGGGGTCACAAAGAGTTGGACATGACTGAGCAACTGAACTGAACTGGGAGTAATAATCTACTTTGTTAGAGAGGGATCCTCTAAGTTACAGTGAGAGATAAGCCTCAGTGCTAGAGGAGGGAAGGAGCAGGGGAAGATCTCACCATTGCAGATACAGACTCTTAACTTAATCTCTGTTATTTTCAGCCTGGGCATCTTACTTCTACTCTTGTGTTCAGCATCTTCAAGTCCGGAAACCCCCTAGTTTGTTGTTTTCAGAAAATAATTATCCCATTTCATTTGCCTTTTGCACAAACCACCTCTGGTTTTCATGTTTTAGCCTTGACTAGATTATGCTGGCAACTCAGCTCACACTTTATACACATTTTTATTGCCTCCCACAATGGTGGCACTAAAGTGCCTGTCAGTAAATACTGTGTGATGGGTTTTGTTATAAATAAAATGCTATTACTAATAATTGTAACTTAAAACCATGGTTTGTCAGTTATTGTTTTATGACAAAACCAAAATTGGTTTTCATACAAGTTGTTGAAATGAAAGATCAGGTAATGATACAACTGAGGAAGTCATGATTAAATGAGCTCCATAAGGTCACAGTTCATCTGTGACAGGCTTGGAAAATAATTTCTACTTTTACATAGCCTGTCAAGTAATTTATTATAAGAACTTAAAAAGAAAACTATCTTTTCTTGGCATTTTAAAATTGTATCAGAAAATGTCAAACAAATATAGAATGAAATCAGGGTAAAGATGACTATATCATACTTCTATAGTTGAATGTATATATGTGATTTAAACAATTTAACCTAAAATCAATATACATGAAGCTAAATCTATCTTAATAATTATATTCCTTTTAACTACTTATGTAGTAATCTGAAAACATGAATGTGACTTAAAGAACAATTTAAGGAATTAAAAATTTTCACCTCAGCAGTGTACAATTTAATAGCACATTAATGCTGAAACTATTATTCCCTAAGAATAGTTTGGAAAATCGATTAAGAAATTCAAAGCAGGAAATTATTAAACATTTTCTCAAAATAATTTTAGGAGACCATAAAAACAGTGAGAAATATATGTGATAGCTAGTAAAACTACAACTCTAAATTATATCTCACTTTTTATTCATTTCAAACTAGGAATAGGTACAGTCTGAAAAACCAACTTCAAAAGACAATTTCATAAAGAATGTATGTATAGGTAAGTCTAGATTTATAAACTGTTCTGAATTTACAAGCAGAAGGAATTAGTTTTTAAATGGTACAATTTATGTGTCACTGAATCAACAACATGAACTTAGCTTTGATATTAAAGATACCTATTTAAAAAAAACCATTCATCAGAGGGAAAAATCCAGGCTCAGATTGCATCTTCTGAAATTCTTTATGTTGTTGTAGATGCCTTGCTAAATCCTGAACAATTGAAACTTTGGAAGAAATAAGGATCCCTTGAAAAGAAGATAACCATGAGAAACTCCATATAGCCTAAATTTGTCTCTTTCCTGGGGGAGAGGGGCAGGTGGGGCTAAAAGATTTACATTAGTTAAGGAGTGGCCACAGTCAGAAACTGAAGAGTACAACTATGTTTAGCACCACGATACTGAGGAACTTTTTCCACTTCTTTTCTAAGAGTTACAGAATATTATGTTGTGGTCAACTGCTGCCATTTTAGGGTTAAATACATGGAGAAATTATTAATAAAAATTTAAGCTCATGTTATCTTTAGAGTCACCACACTAGATAATGCACAAAAAAGGGGACCCCCCAGGGAGAATCTGTAGAGATGGTTTGCTTATTTTCCAACTAACAAAAGGTTAAGGGGATCCTTCTGAAAATTTAGCTTGAGCACCAAATTTTTAATTTACTGTCCTACTAGAGATCTTTAAGAATAAGACAAACATATTTTCAGAAGACCTAGCTAATAGTCCTGTCTAGAAACTGAGGAAGTGGGTGGATAATACTAGGAGGTCTTTCAAAGGCCTAGAAGGAGAGGGTGGCATGATTTGAGAGAATAGCACTGAAACATGTATATTACCATAGGTAAAACAGATAACCAGTGTGAGTTTGATGGATGAGGTAGGGTACCCAAAGCTGGTGCTCTGTGACAATCTGAAGGGATAGGATGCAGAGGGAGGTGGTGGGGGTGGGTTCAGGATGGAGGGGACACATGTATACCTATGGCCAATTCTATTGATACATGGCAAAAACCATCACGATATTGTAAAGTAATTATCCTCCAATTAAAATAAATAAATAAATTTTTAAAAATAGGCCCTAATGATGTGGAGACTAACCTGGATTTGTGGGCAGAGAAGGTCAAGTTATTTTGTTGAAATATATCACACCAAAGATGTGCTGATATTAAAAGGTTAATTTAAAGAACATCATATCAATCATAGAAAGAAAGTACAAAATATGACAGAACATAACGATAAGTTCCATTGGAAGTGTTAAAATCAGAGTCATTGGTACAACGGCTTAAGAAATCAGTATTATCAGGTTGCTGTAAATGATGACAGTAATTTTATATATATTCTATCATGCAAATTCATTTTCTGAGTTTAATTAATTCAACAGTGAGGGATATCCCTCTTCATATTCTCCCATACACATGTACACACAAACCTGCTTATTAAATTAAAATACAATAAAGTCTATTTTAAACGTATTGCCTACTGGGATGCTCCACTGCATATTTTAAGATGCCTGACAAGTTCCAACTTACCTGTGCAATGGTAAGGGTGGAGGCCATGAGACACACCTCTTGCTATAGGTGGTAGGCTTGCCCTCCGGTCAAGGAATTTTGAACCAGCTTTTAAAGTGAGTAACAACATTGAGAAGTACAATTTAAGTTGTACTAAGTTTAAAACTTTCTGGTACATATTTTGTATTCAAGTTTTAAAGTTTGATTAAAACTTTTATGAAAACAAATTATGAATTTTTAAATAATTTCATCCTTTTCAACAATATCTTAAGTTTATTTTAAGCACTCTTTTCAACAATATCCTAAGTTCATTTTAAGAAGTATTATAGTTCTAAATATTAATTCAGCTTTGTAAACAGTCTCTGAAAAGTTCTAATTGTGATGGTTGAGGAGGTAACTAAAGTCACTTTTCTGAGTAAAAGGAGACTAGTTTAAACAAAAAATGAGGAAACACTAGAGTCCACTAAAATGAGAGTCTATACTCACTTAAATAGTAGATTAAGATAAGTTTGTAATTACTACAAATTCAATGTTGTAGATTTATGGATGGAGCCACAGGTCTAAACTTCAAACAAGGGTAGTCAGACCTAAAATATGTAAATCACATTGTAAACCAGTAAGAATTTGAGTTGATACAGGATATTTAATTCCATAAAATAGCTATAATTATGAGTAGTACCGATGTAACTTCAACTACATGTATGAGTAGAATATGACTAATGACTTTTTATCATAAGCAAGTAACATTTTTCCAGGCAGATAGTATTTTTTAAGCCTATTGACACAGCTGAGACATTTGTCCATTAGTTTGTGATCAGTGGACAAGTGATTATTATGTTCTGAATCTAGACCCATTCAACATGAACCTCACCTTGTCCATGCTTTAACAGTCCTATCCCAAAGAACATTACATGATGGAAATGCTCTGTAGCTATATTGTCTACATGATAATACGTGGTGACTGAGCACTTAAAATGTGGGTAGTGCAACTGAGGAACTGAATTTTTAATTTTAATTATTTTAAATTTACATTTAAATAGCCACAGGTGACTACTGGCTACCATATTAAACAGTGCAGCTTAGAGGATTTGAAAAGTTACAGCAAATGTCTTATGTTAGGTCTAATGCTAGTTGGCTTGTCAATTTCCGTAAGCATGCTGTGCACAAATGCTTACAAGAGTGATCAAAAAACTTTTTCTCCCATGGTCTCACCTTCATTCAAAAATATGATTAAATCTATGAAAAAAAATACCATCTGCAAAAATGGTTATTCATGCTTATAGTGTCAGTACAACTATACTCATTAATGAGGCAGCCTGAGTCAATCAAATGTTAGTTCTAGAATGACTAGAATTCAAACTATGAAATACCTGCTCCTGAAAAGTTTATGTCCATTACCTATCATAACACAAGAATACCAATTACTGCATAGTTTTCAGCTCCACTGGTTAAACACTGCGAAAGCATGTCAAGCCTTTTTACCTGACAGACGTATTTGTTCTTCCATTTGCTCAGCACACACTGACTGTTTTGCATCAGCTCCTGAAGGAAACAGAAAAAGAGAGACTGCAGTTGGCTATACACATTGTCGTTATCAGTTAAAGAGCTTCTGATTCGCAAGCAAAAAAAAAAAAAAAATATATATATATATATATATATCAGCATGCCACACAAAGATGCAACTGTTTTGGAACTCCTCACTGGACAAAAGCAACACTATCAACACCACGAGAACTGATCCTTTATGACAATTAAGGCTGTTGAAAGATGTTTTAAAACAGATTTGTTCGTTGCCATTTTTGAAACTTTTGGAAAGATACCTCCAACTCCTTGAGTGAGTCTCGAAGTTTTTCTGGGCGTCTGTTTTTGAGCGTCCATGGAAAATCTCGTGCTTGAAAACAAAACATGTACCTCAGTTAGCTGAACATGATTTAAAAAAGAAACTCTGCTGAGCAGTGTGCCTTAGGAAGATTAAAATAAAACACCTCCTTAATTGAAAGGAAGTAGCCTTCATTTCCATCATCAAATGACAGTCTTTGAAAGGCTTTGTCATAGAAACAGTATTTTTACCACAAAACAATCTCCATGATCATAATTTTATGATGACAACTAACAATGCTCAGAGAATCCCTGGGAAAGTTTCCGAAGCTTGTGAACCTAGTATGAAACAGTTAATGATCCACTCTTTACCACAGAAGCAAATTTACTTTCATATAAATAATTTAAAAATTCAATACAAAAGAAATTCTAAACTCTGCAAATAATCTATCAGATCTGAAAACTCCTACAAGTAAACGAATAGTGAGGAAAGAAATAAAATTTTAAAAATAATACACAGCAAATGAATTTAAAATTAAGCATCACACATTAAGGATAAAATTGAGGGAAATCTAAATTTTAATAAATTAGACACCAATAGTGCTCTTTTCTATATAAAATAATTCTCTCTAAAATCTACACAATTCAATAATGATAAGCCTTTGCTTTGTTTTAAAAGTAAATGTTATTTAGTAGAATCTCAATGATAGCCTAAAACAAACTAAAAAGTTCTATTTAAAAGAATTAAAAAATAATAAATTCATTAAATAAATAGGTGATATGACACCTATTTCATCACAAAAATGAATTCATCTCTGAATTTTCCTAAACAATTTTATATGTGTGCACATGTGTTTTATGTGCATATATATGTAGTATAAAATATATATAGACATTAAAATTTTTATAGGAGAATGCTGTTTTATTTAAGCAAATCAATGACTTCTATAAACATAATTTACAATGTGCAGAGCATATGTAAAAAGTTTCAAATCTCTGCCACATGTACGAATACAGTATTTTTAAAAACTAAATGTTAACTTGATCATTTAAAATGAGAACAAGTAGAATATTTAGCCCCGCTTATATTCTAAATAAAACAGTCATATTTTAGCCATATTATACTGTAGCCATATTACATATATAACATGTTTATATATTTGAAATTAGTAAAGACTAGAGAGAATAAAATGTTAATACTGATAATTACAAATCTTATTTTCTTACAATGGTTAAAACAAAATAATAACTTAGGTATGATAAGGATAATAAAATGTTAACAGAACCATGGTACACTTAGTTTAAGTATATTAAATAAGATAAATGCAGTTCATTAAGAAATACATAAGCATATATCTTAGTCATAAGCATATATCATAAGCTTATGCTGTTTACATAAGCACATATCTCACCAAAAGTTGAGAGATTTCACTGGTCTAAATCAGAAATTTCTAACAATATAATTCTTACTCATATGTTTATGCACCTAAACAATAGAAATTTATAAGAAATTTGTAAGGAATAACATTTCCTATTTGTACAGACAGCTTAAAAGATGTTTTAAGACAGAATCTTCAGGGATATTAAAATTCCAGTTTTATAATAATTCAAAAAAATATATAAAGTAAACTTACATTCTGCCAGTCTCTGCTTTTCTTCTAAGTTACCATGATCTGTTGCTGATTTTGCATATGATTAGAAAAAAGACAAAAAGGTAGAAATTACTTTTATTATACTTAATTTTTTATGTGCATATGCACATTATTGAGATTAATAAATTATGCTAAATTTTTTAAAAGGCAGTTGGAAAATGCCATAATTTGGATGTTTTCATTTCATGGAAGACTTCCTAAATTTGAAGTGAAAAGGCTTACACAGCACAACGGGTGGGCCAATATCCTGAGTTTGCAATCTCATCAGATAGGGAAAGGGAACTGCAACTGAGCCCAGAACAGAAGCTACTTCAGTCTGTCATCAGAACCATGAAGTCAGCCTATTAACCACCAAGCTAAGCACATGGGATGCGCACACAAGCTCCAATTCAACAGAGACCAAACAGGAAGTAACTCTAGCTGGGAAGACCTTTTGGCCCATCAAGAAACTTCTGGGATTAACAGGATTAATCAGATAAAGAAAATTGATCATTCACTCAGAAATGCCTATTCCAGATATCAGGTAAGGATCCAGGAGACCAGCATTTGTGGAACCCATGCATTAACAATGCCCTCTACTGGGACAGTGATAAAGAAACGAGAACATACTGTCCAGTTATCAGTTTAATCAGAAGTAAAATGAAAATTTCATGTTCTGCTATAACATTTTCTCAATACTGCTTTATTTTATATAAAACAGATATTAACTTCAGCATTTTTCTAAAGAACTGGAGTAAACTTTCTCGAAATTCTAGAATTTAAAGTACATAAAAACAGAGTTTTTAAGTCAGTATTTTATAATTTAGAATAGTAAGTTTATAAAAATCAGTTTAGTAGAACAGATACTTTACCTGATGGTTCTTTCTTGTCGTAATACTGGTAGGTCCCAATGTCTCTATCTATAGAAAGGAAAAATAACATTAGATTACAGTAAAAAGTTGTGGAGAACGAGAAGCCGACAATTATCCGGACATATGTTCGTCTATTCTAGGGATATGCACGAAATGCAAAGTTTATCAGTCCACTTAGAAAAGAAATATACAAAACTAGAATGGCATGAGGAAAGGAAGGGTAAAGAACTGACGTCAAGGATGACCAACTTTTTTCTCTCAAGCTTCCTCTGATATTTTTCACAGGGCACTACCAAAAGGAACTACCACTAAGCAATACCAAATGAAAGTGGCTAGAAGAATTCTGAGCTATGGCTTTTTTTTATTTTTTCTCTGACTTAACTTGAATCCAGAAGGGTATTTGGGGGAAATCTGCAGAAAAGGAAGGATTAAAGGAAGGTCTGGATAAATTATCTAAAGCTTGTTTAGACTCAGAAACCCTTCTGAACCCATTCAAATTCAGATGCTCTGCTGGGGTTACAAAAGTAAAGCTAGGTTTCCTAAATGCTGAAAGAGATTTAACCATGGAATCTGTCCTTGCAGTTGATTTACAGGAGAATAAAATAACTGTGTCCATTTTCTTCCTATCTGTGAACACTGAAATACTTCTTTCTTTGAGGTAACATTTGCTTCCTTCCATGAAAAATAATCCGAGTTACTAACAAAAGGATACAACTATTTCTAAAGTGGAAGCAGTACAGGCTGCCCCCTAGTGACTGACTGCTCTGAACTTTCTCAAACTGAAGGATAAAACTCCTCCCCAAAAAGCTATAATTAACTTCTCCAATACAGTTTTTCAAAATAGTCAATCGTGTATACTTACTGAAGTTCCATTTTTTTCATTATGCCACTAATTGAGACATATAATTTAAAGAGTGCAGTTTATTTCTGTTGGTTATATTGACAGTCTCTAATAAGGAATGCCAGGGAAAGGTCACGGGTCAGGCTCCTAGGATAATGATCTTTTATTTCTTGACCTAGGTGAAGATTTTATGGCTATGTTCACTCTTTGATAGTTCAAAACATATCTTTGTAATCTTTACACTTTTCAATATACATATAATACTTTAATAAAGTGAGTGAAAATCGCTCAGTTGTTTTCAGCTCTTTGTGACCCCATAGACTATACAGTCCATGGAATTCTCCAGGCCAGAATATTGGAGTGGGTAGTCTTTTCATTCTCCAAGGGATCTTCCCAACCCAGGGATAGAACCCAGGTCTCCCACACCGCAGGCGGATTCTTTACCAGCTGAGCCACAAGGGAAGCCCAAGAATATTGGAGTAGGTAGCCTATCCTTTCTCCAGGGAATCTTCCCGACCCAGGAATAACAAAAAGATTCTTGAAAAATAAAATCTAAGAACCATATGCATTATTGTACACAGTCAATATCCTCCAATATTCCATCATTTCATGCATCCAAATATTACAACTCTAGAATAGAACTATGAAGATAACAAGTGGCCATGAATTCTGTGCACAAGTCTGAACTACTGCACTTGGACAAGAGTATGGCTCTTAAAACAAAAGCAGGACAAGATGGGGATACAGAGAATGAGTCTGACATGGTATGTCAGAGCCCTAGCAGGGTGAGAGGGACATTCATAGGAGCAATGGCCTCGTGTTGGCTGTCAGAGGCTGAATAAAGTGTGGAGGACATCTACATACAGGGGGAGCCCAACAAAGGGTGTCAGAACCTACAAAGATATCCACCCAGGGAAGAGAGTTGCCAAAGAGATAGAAGACTGTCTGCATACAGAGTGATTTTAAATAAATAAATAAAGATACGGAAGCCCCAGCTCTCCCACTGTGTGAGAAGTACAAATATAAAAAAGAGAGAACATCAGAATGAACCCTGTGGTGATAGATTAGAATTTAAGGTACTGGTGTGAACTGATGGTTTTCAATATACAGAAGTACAGATGTGAATGTGGATGCAAGTAAGTGTGTATGCATACATACATACATACAGACATACCCTAAGCTCTGGCCACTGACAGTGCCTGGGAGCAACAATACTCCAAGAGCAATGAGTGTACCTGAAGCAAACCTTGGCTTCTAGAAACCATTCTCCTCTAAAAGGAACCAAGCTCCTTAGAGAGCTGGACAATTCTAGCATTGAGGAAGGGGAGGTATCAATATAATAACAGTCTGATAGATCAGATCTGTTATGCCAGAAAGAATGGAAATGCCCAAGTATTGACAGGGACGTGGCACAATGATAAGAGAAGTCAGCTTGCAAGGTGTCCCACTGACCACTCAGGGACAACTTAAACACAAGAATAAATAATGGTACTAATGGATTAAAATCACCGAATAAAATGGTACCTGAGCCCATAGGGACAAATTAAGTTAAAAATATATTTAGGGACTTCCCTGGCATTTCTGCTTTATTGACTATGCAAAAGCCTTCAACTGTGTAGATCACAATATACTGTGAAAAATTCTGAAAGAGATGGGAATACCAGACCACCTGACCTACCTCTTGAGAAACCTGTATGCAGGTCAGGAAGCAACAGTTAGAACTGGACATGGAACAACAGACTGGTTCCAAATAGGAAAAAGTACATCAAGGCTGTATATTGTCACCCTGCTTATTTAACTTATATGCAGAGTACATCATGAGAAATGCTGGGCTGGAGGAAGCACAAGCTGGAATCAAGATTGCTGGGAGAAATATCAATAACCTCAGATATGCAGATGACACCACCCTTATAGCAGAGAGGGAAGAGGAACTAAAGAGCCTCTTGATGAAAGTGAAAGAGGAGAGTGAAAAAGTTGGCTTAAAGCTCAGCATTCAGAAAACTAAGATCATGGCATCTGGTCCCATCACTTCATGGCAAATAGATGGGGAGACAGTGGAAACAGTGTCAGACTCCAAAATCACTGCAGATGGTGACTGAAATTAAAAGACGCTTACTCCTTGGAAGGAAAGTTATGACCAACCTAGATAGCATATTAAAAAGCAGAGACATTACTTTGCCAACAAAGGTCCGTCTGGTCAAGGCTATGGTTTCTCAAAGTGGTCATGTATGGATGTGAGAGTTGGACTGTGAAGAAAGCTGAGCACCGAAGAATTGATGCTTTTAAACTGTGGTGTTGGAGAAGACTCTTGAGAGTTCCCTGGACTGCAAGGAGATACAACCAGTTCATCCTAAAGGAGATCAGTCCTGGGTGTTCATTGGAAGGACTGATGCTGAAGCTGAAACTCCAGTACTTTGGCCACCTCATGTGAAGAGTTGACTCACTGGAAAAGACCCTGATGCTGGGAGGATTGGGGGCAGAAGGAGAAGGGGGCGACAGAGGATGAGATGGCTGGATCGCATCACCAACTCGATGGGCATGAGTTTAAGTGAACTCCGGGAGTTGGTGATGGACAGGGAGGCCTGGTGTGCTGTGATTTATGGGGTCTCAAAGAGTCGGACACAACTGAGCGACTGAACTGAACTGAACTGGCAGTCCAGTGGTTAACACTCTGTGCTTCCAATACAAGGGGAACGGGTTCAAACCTTGGTCAGAGAACTAAGAGCCCACATGGCAAAATAAATAAATAAAATAAAAGATCATCACAGACCACTCATGCTTTTAAAAAATACATACACATATTAAAATATATTTAAAGTTTAATGAGGAATAAGATATTCACATATTTTCAAGGTAACACCTTATAAAATATTAATTCTAAAGGAGAAAGTAACTTTGCAGTGGAGCAGCCTAGCAGACACCACCTTAACCAAGTGATCATGAACACTGTCAGTAAAGACACAGATTGGAATTGTGCACTGCATGTTAGGATACACTGAGAATACAGCATTATTCTTCTGTATACTTCCCACCAAACAAGCATAATCTGCACCTACTTATGAGGAAACTTCAAATGTATCTAAATTTAGGGATATACTACAAAGTAAGTGGTATAAAATCTTCAGAAGTGTTGAAGTCACAGAAGTTAAAAAATAAATTTTAAAAAATTTAAAAGTTGAAGGATTTCTTTCAGAATTAGAGGTTAAAGAGACAAGATAATGTGACATAATTCTAAACAACCGTGTGCTATGAAAAGAATAATTGGGGCTTCCCTGGTGGCTCAATGGTAAAGAATCTGCCTACCAAAGCAGGAGACATGGGTCTGACTCCTGATCCAGGAACCCGCACGTCACTGAGCAGCTAAGCCCATGTGCCCAACAGCCTGTGCTCTGCAACGAGAAGCCACAGCAACGAGAAGCTGCACAGTGCAGCTACAGAACAGCCCGCTCTTGTCACAACTAGAGAAGGCCTGCACAGCAATAAGACCCTGCACAACCAAAAAATAAATTAATTTTTTTTAAAAAGGACAATGGGTGAAACTCTTGAGTGTTAGATGGTAGTACTATCATTGCCATTAATTTCTTGATTCTGATGGTTATATACATGACACTGGACAACACTTTTTCTTTAGGAAACACACACTAAAGTATTTGGGAGTGGTGAGGCATCAGGTTGATAACTTACTCTTAAATAGTTCAAGAAAAAAAATTCTCTGTACGAGCAAGTTTTCAATAAAACTTTGCGATTATTTCAGATTATTTAGAATAACATTTATCAAAAAGATAAGAAATAACAAATGTTGGTGAGGGATGTGGAGAACACGGAACACTTCAGCACTGCTGGAAATGTAAATCAGTGCATTCACTATGGAAAACAGTAAGCAGGATTCTCAAAAAATTAACAGTAGAAATATCATGTGATCCAGCAGCTTCCCCTCTGGGTATTTATCCAAGGAATATAAAAACATTAATTCAAAAAGATATAGGTACCATTATATCATGATCATTGCAGCATTATTTACAATAGCCAAGATCTAGGTACCCCCATCAACAAATGAATGGATAAAGATGTGGTATATATTCAGAATGGAATTAAGCCATCAAAAGAATGAAATCCTACCATTTGTGACAACTTGAATGGACCTTGAGGGCGTTATGCTAAATGAAACAAGTCAGAGAGAGAGAAATGCCACAGGACTCCACTTACACGCAGAATCTTAAAAAAATAAATAAATAAACCACAAGCTCACAGACACAGGGAACAGACTGGTTGCCAAAGTCAGGAGGGTGAAGGGGAGGGTAGATGAAATGGGTGAAGGGGATCAAAAGGCACAAACTTCAGTTATAAAATAAACAAGTCATGGGGATATCATGTACAGCATGGTGACTCCAGTTAATAACGATGTATTGCATATTTTAAAATTGCAGAGATAAATATTAAAATTTTGTATCACAGGAAAAAAAAATTATAACCACGTATGGTGGTAGATGTTAACCAGACTTACCAAATCATTATGCTGTACACTAGAAACTAACTTTATGTTATAACTCAATTATACCTCAATTCAAAAACTACTTTAAATGTTAAAACATAATGCGAACATGTAAGAGGGTTACAAACTTAGTCTCAATGGCAGTGAAGGCTTCTCCAGGTGACTTAGTAAAGCTGAGCCCTAAAAGTGTAGGATTGCACATGGGTTCAAAAAGAATGTTCCCAGGAAGGAGAACAGAGAAGCCCTGCTGAAGATCCAGTTGGGGCAGATCTTACTGCCTCCTGGGAACTGTGTGCACCACTGTCTTTGGTCATAGCATTCATTTCCTTTTTTTTCTATTATTGTTATGCCTATGTCAATATAATTTGGCTTCTTGGTTACAGAAGTAATGTGTTCACTGTATAAAATCAAGAACAAAATAGTTTAGTTTCCTGTATTTCCGCTCTTCAGAGACAGCTATTCATAACACTGTGTTTTTCTCTTGAGTTTTTTCTGAATACATTTGTTGTTGTTGTTCAGTGGCTCAGTGGCCGACTCTTTCCAACCCCACGAACTGCAGCATGCCAGGCTTCCCTGTTCTTCTCTTATCTCCTGGCATTTTCTGAATGTGTATTTATTACTAAATAAAAGTTATGCCAAAGAATTGATGCCTTCGAATTGTGGTGCTGAAGAACTCTTGATAGTCCTTTGGACTGCAAGGAGGTCAAACCAGTCCATCCTAAAGGAAATCAGTCCTGAATATTCATTGCAAGGACCGATGCTGAAGCTGAAGCTCCAATACTTTAGCCACCTGATATGAACAGCCAACTCAGTGGAAAACACCCTGATGATGGGAAAGACTGAGCGCAGCAGAAGGGGGTGACAGAAGATGAGTGGTTGGATAGCATCACCGACTCAATGGACATGAGTTTGAGCAAACTCCTGGTGATAGTGAAGGACAGAGAAGCCTGGCATGCTGAAGTCATGGGGTTGCAAAGAGTTGAATAGCACTTAGCAACTGAATAACAATAACAATCCTGAAGACACAGCAATATTAAAATTAAGCCAACTGATAACCCTACAGAGGTCTCTAAGTGTCCAAGTGAAAGGAAGAATTGCACTTTAAATCTCTTTAAACCAAAAGTTAGAAATGATTAAGCTTACTGAGGAATGTGAGAGACCCATAAGCTTACTGCCTGCAATATGGGAGACCCAGGTTCTATCCCTGGGTTGGGAGGATCCCCTGGAGAAGAGCATGGCAAACTATTCCATTTTTCTGGCCTGAAGAATTCCATGGACATAGGAGTCTGGTCTGCTACAGTTCATGGGGTCACAAAGAGTTGGACATGACTAACATATACACTGAAGAATGCATGCTGAAAGTCAAGATAGGCTGAGAGCTAGGCCTCCTGAGTCAAACAAGTTGTGACTATAAAGGAAAGGTTCTTAAAGGAAAAAGTGTTACTCCACTGAACACACAAATGATAAGAAATTATAAGAAACAACTTTATTGGTGATAATGGAGAAAGAGTTGGCGACCTGTACAGATCAGCCATAACATTCCATAAGCCAAAGCCTAATGCAAAACACGGTCCTAACTCTTCAATTTTTATGAAGACTAAGAGAGGTGAAGAAGCTGCGGAAGAAATGTCTAAAGCTAACAGAGGCTGGTTTACAATGTTTAAGGAAAGAAACCATACTCAGACCATAAAAATACAAGGTGAAGTAACAAGTGTAGATGTAGAACCTGCACCAAGTGATCTAGAAGATCTAGCTAAAATAATTAATGAAGTGTTTGTGCTCAGTCACTCAGTTGGGTCCAGCTCTTTTGCAGTCCCATGGACTGTAGCCTGCCAGGCTCCTTCGTCCATGGAATTTCCCAGGCAAGAATACTGGGGTCAATTGCCATTTCCTCCTCCAAGGGATCTTCCTAATCCAGGAATCGAAGCCACATCTCCTGCGTTTCCTGCATTGGCAGGTGGATTCTTTATCACTGAGCCACCTGCTAAGTCCCAATTAACGAAGGTGGCTACGATAAACAACAAATATTCAATGTAGATAAACGACCTTCTATTGAAAGGAGATGCCATCTAGAAATTACATAGTTAGAGAGGAAAAGTCAATGACTGTTTTCAAAGTTTTGGAGGACAGGCTGACTCTCTTGTTAGGGGCTAATGCCGCTGGTGACTTGAAGTAGAAGCCAATGCACAGCCAATCCCAGGGCCCTTAAGATTCTGCTACATCCACTCTGATGTGCGCTATAAATGGAACTGCCAAGCCTGGGTGGCAGCACATCTGTTTATAACACGGCTTACTGAATAATTTAAGCCTACCATTGCGACCTACAGCTCAGAAACCAAGACTACTTTCAAAATATTACTGTCCATTGACGATGCATCTGGTCACTCAAGAACACTGACAGAAGATGTACAATTAGATTAATGTTGTTTTTATGATTGCTAGAACAACAATCATTCTGCAGTCCATGGATCAAGGAGTAATTTTGACTTGACATTCAAGTCTCATGGTTTACGAAAAACAGTTCTTAAGGCTATAGCTAGCTGCCATAAATAGTGATCCATATAATAGATCTGGGCAAATTCAACTGAAAACCTTTTGGGAATTCCCTAGTGGTCCAACAGTTAGGACTCATCACTTTCATTGCTGGGGCCTGTTTTCAATCTCTGGTCCAGGAATTAAGATCCTGTAAGCCATGTGGCATGGCAAAAAAAAAAAGAAAGAAAGAAAAGAACCTTCTGGAATGGATCCATCATTCTAGTTTTCAGTTGCAAAGCTGTGTCCAACTTTGCAACTCCACTCTGGACACCATTAAGAATATTCATATTTCATGGGAAGAAGTAAAAATATCAACATTAACACGGGTTTGGAAAAAGCTGGCTCCAACCCTCATGGACAACATTAAAGAGGTCAAGACTTCAGTGGAGGTAGTAATGTGATAAAAATAGCAAGAGAACTAGAATTAGAAGTGGAGTCTGAAGATGAGACTGAATTTCATTGCAATCTCATGAGAATATTTTAACACTTAAGGAGATGCTTCTTAGGTATGATTAAAGAAAGTGGTTTCTTGAGATAAAATAAGCCTGCTCCTAGTATGGATGCTATGAAGATTACTGAAATGATGACAAGAGATTTAGAATATTATGTAAACTTAGTTCATAAAATAGCAGCAGGATTCGAGAGGATTGACACCAGCTTTGAAAGTTTTACTTCAGGTAAAAATGCTAACAAACAGCATTGCATGCTATAGAGAAATCATTTGTGAAAAGTCCATCAATGTGGTGAACTTCACTGTCGTCTTATTTTAAGAAATTACCATAGGCTCTCCAACCTTCAGCAACCAAAACTTATCAACAATGAGGCAGGGCCCTCTACCAGCTAAAAGATTAAGACTTGCTTAAAGTTCCTATGATGTTCAGCAGTTTTAGCAATAAAATACTTTTTAATTAAGGTATATACAATGTTTTTAAAGACATAATGTTACTGCACACTAAATAGATGATTATTATTGTTATCGTTGTTCAGTTGCTAAGTCATGTCCAACTCTTTGCAACCCCATAGACTGCAGCACACCAGACTTCCCTGGCCTTCACTATCTCTAAGAGTTTGCTCCAACTCGTGTCCATTGAGTTGATGATGCTATCTAACCACCTCATCCTCTGCCACACTCTTTTCCTTTTATCTTCAACTTTTCTCAGCATCAGGGTCTTTTTCAATGAGTCAGTTCTTCACATCAGGCAGCCAAAGTATTAGAGCTTCAGCTTCAGCATCAATCCTTCCAATGAGTATTCAGGGTTGATTTCTTATAGGATTGACTGGTTTGATCTCCACGCTGTCCAAGGGACTCTCAAGAGTCTTCTCCAACACCACAGTTCAAAAGCAACAATTCTTTGGCACTCAGCCTTCTTTCTGGTCCAACTCTCACATATGTACATGACTACTGGAAAAACCATAGTTTTGACCATACGGACCTTTGTCAGCAAAGTGATGTCTCTGCTTTTTAATATGCTATCTAGGTTTGTCATAGTTTTTCTTCCAAAGAGCAATAACCTTTTAATTTCATGGCTGTAGTCACCATTTGCAATGATTCTGGAGCCCGAGAAAACAAAATCTGTCACTGTTTCCATTGTTTCTCCATCTACTTGCCATGAAGTGATGGGACCTGATGCCATGATCTTAGTTTTTTGAATGTTGAGTTTTAAGCCAGCTTTTTCACTCTCCTCTTTCATCTTCATCAAGAGGATCTTTAAGCTTTCTGCCATTAGGTTGGTTCATCTGCATATCTGAGGTTATTGATATTTCTCCCAGAAATCTTGATTTCAGCTTGAGCTTCATTCAGCCCAGCATTTTGCATGATGTGCTCTGCACAGAAGTTAAATAAGCAAGGTGACAACATACAGCCTTGACATAGCTCTGAAGTTTTTGCTGTATTTTCTGATTGGAATGTATCCCTCTGTCTCATTTTGCCTAAGTCTCCCTGTTTATGTCTATATATTAAGTAAATCAGTTATCTTTCCCAGTCTTGAAGGAGTGGCCTTCATAAGAAATGTCCTGTGACATCTCTGGCAGTCCAGTGTCTGACTCCACACCTCCATTGCAGAGTGCAAGAGTTCAGCCACTGGCTGGGGAACTCCAGTCGTGCATGCTGCAGTCCTGCACACAGACATTTTTTTTGTCTTCAGCCAGTATGTCAGTTCCCAGGGAGTGTCCCAGTTGGTTCCTGACTCTCTGGCAGATGCTTTAAGATTAGTAACTGGGTCCCCTTTACCTACAGTCCATATGTTTCTCAATCTTGTGTTTTGTGTTGAAAACTCAAATCAACTGAGTTTTCACACACCCCTTCAGCAGTGGGTTTTCTGTTCCCTGCAGTTTTATAATTTTCCTGGATACATTTCCCATTGGTTTTCAAAGTCAGGTATTTTAGGGGCTTGTCTCTCCTGCGTAGGATCTAGGGGTTGGGATGGCTGATGTGGAACCTGAATCCCTCACAACTGAGAGAGAAGATCCGTACCTTTGTTATCTCTCCCAGCTGTGGATTGCTGCGGCTGGGATGTGGTTTTTCCTCTTGGCAATACTGTCTGTCTGTCCTACCCATCTCAGTGCTATCCTTTTACCTTTTGTTGTGGAGGCTCTCTTCATCCATGTTCCATATGTACTTAATTAAATTTGTTGTACCTATGGGAAGAGGTGAGTTTCAGGCTCTTCCTATGCTAACATCTCAAACCCTCTCCTAAGAACATTATCTTTAAAGTTGCTGTGTGCCCTTTACCATTTCACTTCCACTCCCTTCCTTGTCAGAGCTATACTAAATTCTGTGTTTATAATCTAATGTTCTTTACAGTTCTTCCACATATACTTGTCTCCTGAAACAACACATTGTTTAATTTAGCCACTGTTTTTGAACTTTAAGTACAAGCATACTGTATGTATGCTGCAGCTTACTTTTTAAACTTTTTCCCTATAACATATTCCTGACATTCATCTATGCTGTTGCATACAGTTTCAACTCATTCATTTTCTCTGTTGCATAAATATATTTATCCATTCCCCTGCTGATTGACATTTGAATGGTTTCTAGCTAAGGATGAGTACTATTAAGAACATTTTCATACATGTTTCCTGGTGCACTCAAGTTATCAAGGCTTTCACTATGGTATATATCTAGGAGTTGAATTACTGGTCAGTAGGCAAAATACTTTGCCTACTGTATGAAACTCCAGTACTTTGGCCACCTGATGTGAAGTGCCAACTCATTAGAAAAGACCCTGATGCTGGGAAAGACCGAAGGCAGGAGGAGAAGGGGACGGCAGAGGACAAGGCGGCTGGATGGCATCACTGACTCAATAGACATGAGTTTGAGCAAGCTCCGAGAGACGGTGAAGGACAGGGAAGCCTGGCAAGCTGTAGTCCGTGGGGTCACAAAGAGTCAGACATGACTGAGCAACTGAACAACAACAACAAGGCAAAACAGGTAATGCCAAATTATTTCCTAAAATGGTTGGACCAACTCATACTTTCATCAGCAGTGAAATAAGTTTCTTCCCCTGTTTTTTTTTTCTTTCCCCAATTTCTTTTACTCATTTGAATTAAAACTTTTTTTCTGCTACATACTTTTACTTTCCAAAAGATTAATATAATTTTCAACTGTTTCCTGAAACATCTATATTTCATTTCTTGCTGCTCGTATTTAAAAGTGAGGCACTAGAAAGCTGATTAAAAGATCAATATACACGAACAGGGCTTGCCAACAGTGGGTTTCACTGACCACTCAGGGATCTGGGTGTTTCACTGGAAGACCACATTAAATATCAATGTAAATAGGCCTTCCTTCTGGGGCCAAGTAGTCTCTCCAGAGAGGACTCCCTCAACTTCTTCCTTCTGTGACATTCTGAGATTAAGATTAATTTGATTATAAAGGGATTAAGAATATTCCTATGTAGGCTTTCATTTCAGTTTTCCCTGTTTTCAGTTCAGCACCTCTCCCCTATCTTTTTCCATTGCAGCTAGTTTTGAACTTCCCAAAATCAAGTATTTCCAGTGTCTCACTACTTCTTATATAGATTTTCAAGTCTCTTTCTGATCACCTCATGCCGCAGTCTCATCCTTTTGCATTATCTGACTCCTCAAATTTCTGTACCTCTCAAGACTTTTGAAACCCAAGTTTGCTGTCAGTGGAATTTTCTGTAGACATCTGATATTCAGATTTTTGAGCTTTGGTAACTTTTCTATGCCTTCCAAAAACAACTCAACAGCAACTGTCTCCTTTCCTAGTCGCTTAGTCCTTGTGGGTTTACACCTTTATTAGAGTAATTCATTTACTCTTATTTTAGAAGAATCTTGGGAGGAAGCAAGTGTGTGTTAAGTTCACTTTAACTGGAAATTCTTTCCTTACATATTTTAAGCACATTAAATGTAATGAAATTATAATGACATCATCTGTAGTTGTATATTTGTTATAAATAAACAATGCTTTGCAAGGTAAACCGGTTTCTTAGAAATGATGCTGAAGACATTTAAATACATATGTCCTCCTAAATACAAGAGTTGCTTTAGATTTTTCAAAAGGAAAAGATTTTTTAAAAGATGTTTCCTAATGATATATACTTCATCCTCAAATACTAATAAACATTGTTAAAACAGATTTACATTACTCCCTTCGCAAAAAACAAGGATACAATTGTACATATGAGCTGTATGTTTGAAATACTCCTTTTATATCAAATAGAAATGCATTTACCATTTGCAAGCCTGTAAATATTTATGAATATAAACATGTTATTATGAACAATCTCAGGGAAAAAAGCTAGAAAATCTTACATATATCTTAAGAGGAAATAGATATTAGATGGATAAAAGTAATGTTTTAAACAGAAAATGTAACTCAAGTTCAAAAAAATAAGTTAATCAGAGTTAACTAAAAGAAATTCCTTTCCACCAGCCGATTTTTCATTAAGTATAAAGAAAATGATGCAGTTTCACGGAGAATCTAGGCTCTAACCTTTGCTATTAGGTATTTATATTATTGTAACTTATATTTGAAAAATATTGAAATTAATCCAGTTTATTTACCGCCAATGTGTAAGGTATTCTTCAAAGACCACAGGTGCAGTTCAGTCAAGCAGAATGACATCTGATGGCAGAAGGAATCTCTATCCTGTTTAAAAAATAATTAAGAAGAGGTGTCAATTAATTATCTTCTATTGCCAATAAAATCAAGATCCCTTAGAAATAATAAAAAGAATCATTTGTCACTACTGGTATTTGAGATACGGTTCATCAGAATAAACACAATTTAATATATCCTTAGTTAATCACCCAGAAATAAATGAAAAAAAATAATTTTTCCTAGATTTAGTACGTCATCACATTGAGAAACATAGTAAGAAGAATATATATATATTTGGGTTTCCAATAATATATGATTTTTACAACTGAGTATATTTAGAATTATTTAGTATTTAAAGTAAGGAAAAGAAATATCTGCTAGGTAGTTATTAAGTACAAAAACATTCTGTGGTGCATTTTTAATATAAAAAGCAAATATCTGCAATCTTTCACATGCAAACAGGCTAATTAAAATGGAATTCCCAAGATAAATGGTATATAGTTACTATTAGAGGAAACATATTTACTTAGATGTAAACTGTGTGAAACCACATTAGCATTCAAATTAATTTGTTCATCTGCATGTCATGATAGATCCAGATATTCTATACTACATTCATTTTTTTTAAAAAGATAGCAAAACTTTACATCTTATATTTCCTCCCAGTTCTAACAGCAGGGCTTAGTGATGGATATTATTTATACTTTAAAAACAATTAATTAGTGCTTCATTAATTTTGACTAATTGGAGGAAGGTCAATCTGGAAAAAAAAAAGAAAAGTAACATTTTACAAATATTTGAAAGGAATTTAAGTAACTTTCCAATGTTTGCTTGGAAATACATGTAAGTATTATACTACATGTAAATTTTCCTGTATATTAGAAATACATAAACTATTGACATTTTCTTTATACAGATCATAAAAAGAACTGTTATTTCCAACAAACTTCTGAATATTTTGTGACATCTACTATATGAAAATAATAACTTGAAAAATATTTTATGACATTTATTATATGGAGAAAAAAGCTCTCAGCTTCTTTAACATTAGGAGTGACTAAAAATATTTCCCCATAATATTTATGAATGATAATCCAAAATAATTTTAGACATAATACAGACTTTGTTAGTCTTTACTTCACCTTTACTTTTGACCTCAATGCACTTACAATCATCAAGATTCAGATGCATATTCAACTAATGACACATAGTTACTAATTATTGAAATGGCAGAGTAATCAATTTCACAGTATAACAAAAGGGCTCAAGGATGCTTGGAACAGCAGGGCACTGAGAAAGCTACTGAGAAATTATAAAATGTTCACAGGACCTCGGAGAAGCAAAGAATTTCACCAGTTAAATGATGATGATAGCAGCATATAATACTATGGACCTACCTGTGACAAGCATTCTTCTAAAATTTTACACATATTAACTCAAATATGTAACTCCTTGAAGTAGTATCACTATTACTCCTAAAATGAGGTAACTAAGACACAGAAAAGACATATAGCCAGCAGGTAGTAGAGGCGGGCTTTGAATCTAAAAGGACAGGTTTTCAGACTCTGCCCGCAACGACAGGACACTCACTGTATTGGGGTACACATAAGTGTACAGAGTGTATACACAGTAGTTTGAGTAAAACAACAGTGTTAGATCAAGAGGCATGGCAGAAAATAATAGAAAAATGAAGTTGCAAAGAGTAGCAAAAAACAGGCTGTAATAAATAGTAAATTTTGGATTGATCTGAAATCACTTTCTTCCTTGTACTAAAGTGCCTTAAAAGTTTAGAGATGAAACAAAAGACCCTTTGACCTCCAGATATGGTATTCTAACCAGAAGATGGCTGCCATATATATAGTAGTGGGCTCATTACCATGAAGGATGCAGTTCCTTACTAGCAGGCAATAGAGAAAAAGGGATATTAAAACTAACCTGTATTTTTCAATTCAACTATTATCTTTCTGATTTGTCACCTGGGAGTGACTAGAGAGGCTGCCATTATTCAAAATATTTCCAAAGCTGTGTTCTTTGAAATTGCTTTGAGTCAGTTTCACGAGACTTATTCAGAATTATCATAATTGTACTTTTTTAAGACTAAAATACTTACTTATATAGAATATGTAAACCACACCTTTGTCATTCAGATAGGTGAGGCCTGGAATATTGGTTTGAAGAATCAATTAATGAATGAGATTTCTGGCAGTCCAATAGTTAAGAATCCGAGTTCCCAATATAAGGGACATGGGTTCAATCTCTGGTCAGGGAACTAAGATTCTGTATGCTTCATGGCACCGCCTAAGAGTCAATTAATAAATTAAATAAATTCCATATTTATTAAACTTAATATGTGGACTCTAAACTCTTAACTACCTGGCTTCTTATTCTAACCTCTCACACACACGTACAGATGTGCTCAGTGATCAGCCATGTCCGACTCTTTGCAATCCTATGGACTGTAGCCTGCCAGACTCCTGTCCATGGAATTTCCACACAAGAATACTGGAGTGGGTTGCCATTTCCTACTCCAGGGAACCTTCCTGACCCAGGAAGACTCAAGTCTCCTGTGTCTCCTGAATTGCAGGTGGATTCTTTTACCGCTGAGTCACTAGGGAAATTCTCTAACTTCTCAGGTTACTCACTAATTTGCATAAATTACTTAATTTCTCTAAGTTTCCCCAAACATATAATGGGTATAATAAAGTACCTACCACAGGACTATTTTGAGGGTACCAATCTTAATATTGCTGCTGTAGTATCTGCTGCTATTACTCAAATGTCTAGCACCATGTAAATTTATATGGAAAAAACAAAGAAGTATTAAACATGATCTTAAAGGTATAGTCAAAGCTATGTTTTTTTCAGTACTCAGGTAGAGATGTGAGAGTTGGACCATGAAGAAAGCTGAGTGCCGAAGAACTGATGTTTTTAAACTGGTGTTGAAGGAGACTCTTGAGAGTCCCCTGGACTGCAAGGAGATCAAACCAGTCAATCGTAAAGGAATCAAACCTGAATATTAATTGGAAGGACTGATGCTAAAGCTGAAGCTCCAACACTTTGGCCACCTGATGCAAAGAACTGACTCCTTAGAAAAGACCCTGATGCTGGGAAAGACTGACAGCAGGAGGAGAAGGGGACGACTGAGGATGAGATGGTTGGATGGCATCACCAACTTGAGTTTGAGCAAGTTCCAGGAGTTGGTGATGGACAGGGAAGCCTGGCATGCTGCAGTCCATGGGGTTGCAAAGAGTCGGATACAACTGAGCCACTGAACTGAACTACCTTACATAGAGAGAAATGAATGAATGACTTAGTACAAGAGGGATTTTATAATGGAAAAGTACCTATATGTAGAGAAGCTTCTACCCCAGAGGAAGTATTGAATTAGGCCATGCAAATGAATTAATACTTCACTAGGAACAGGGAAGAAAAGATATGATGAAACAGGCACATACTTTCTTAGACACTGAGCACTAAAGTCATAATTTGTAGACTATACTAGGAAATAAAAGCACTCTTCAATTTAGTGTTTACTTAGATACCAATAATGAGAATTTATGAATTCTAACTAAGGCTGAAGTTTAGCTGTTGGTAGCTACATAATAAGGTTTCATCATGCAAATTAGCCATAATATTTTAGCCAAAAACAGAAGGCCACACTTTTACTTACATATCAAAAGAAGACTACACTTGTAAGTCTATTTTTCAGTTTAAGTCAATCAGTAATAAAGATTTTGTCAAAACATTCCCCTGAGACTTCCCTTGTGGTCCAGTGGTTAAGAGTCTGCATGCCAAAGGAGAGGACATGGGTTCAAATCCCCGGTCTGAGAGGATCCGACTTGCCACGGAGTGGCTGGACCCACCCGCATCATAACTCCTGAGTCCTTGCACCTAGTTGTGATCTGCAAAAGAGAAGCCACCATAAAGAGGAGACTGTGCACCTCAACAAAGACTAGCCCCTGCTCGCTGCAACTGGAGAAGCCTGAGCAGCAACTAAGACCCAGCACAGCCGTAAACAAACAAGAGACATTCCCCTGATGACAGAAATGAAGAGTCAATCACAGCTCCTTTTTAATCCATACTGGCTATTATTTATAAGAGGTAGAGAAGCTTTTAACTTGAAAACCCACAGGTCCACTGCATGCTGCTGCTCCTAAATCGCTTCAGTTGTGTCCGACTGTGTGAGACCCCATAGAGTCCCTGGGATTCTCCAGGCAAGAACACTGGAGTGGGTTGTCATTTCCTTCTCTAATGCAGGAAAGTGAAAAGTGAAAGTGAAAAGTGAAAGTGAAGTCGCTCAGTCATGTCCAAGTCTTCGCGACCCCATGGACTACAGCCTACCAGGCTCCTCCATCCATGGGATTTTTCCAGGCAAGAATAGTGGAGTGGGTGGTCCACTGCATATCTTTACTAAATTTGAAAATCCTAAACTGCTAGGAAATTATGGAGGATAATAAGCAAAATGATGTCTGTAGACAGCACAGAATGTCAAGTACAAAGCCTTGACTCTTTGCATTTGGACATAAGGGGAAATTCTGAGACTAGCACAGTGTAAAGTCTTTGATCTGGACTTGAAAACAGGATTCATTTGTAGTTTCACTGGGGGTGGGAGGACTGAGAAAACTGTACAAGTTGTTTCAAAAAATGCTCTCATGTATAAACAATATTGCTCCAGTTTCCCATGAAAAAAGAATAGGACAAAGGGGAGAGAGACATTCTACTTAGAACCGCTTTAAGGCCCCTGGAATATTTGGTTTAAGGGTCGTGAAGTGGCCACAGGGGTGGGTGCCCAGTAGAACATAAGTAGGACTGGCAGTCCTTTACATTACTGTACTCAGAGTGGCGATTTCCAGACAAAGCAGGATCCACACCCAGCAAAAGCAGACATGGTGGCAGCAGTAATGTGTTGATGGAGCAGGCGTGGCAGGTGAGGTGAAAAGAAAATGGCTAGTGCCCATCAGTAAATGACTGGACTTATTTATGAATACATATGACAACTTACTCTTGCAGGTTCACCAAAACATGTCTAATGAGGGAGGAGGCTTTGCAGAGTCATGCATTAGCGGGCAGGCAAAAGATAGCCAAATGCAGCTTATTCATCCTTATTTTCCTCTGAACTTCAAATATCCGCTAACAAGACCATATAAAATTAAAAAGAATTAATATGGTAAATTTTTTAATATTTGTAAAAATCCATAGTTACTAGATAGACATGGTGGGAGGGGACCAAATCAACATCCTTTCTAGTCCTCAACATGTCTTGCCATCTTTAAACTGTGCAGGTATTTTATTCTTTTTGTTGCAATGGTGAATGGTATTGTTTCCTTAATTTCTCTTTCTGTTTTCTCATTGTTAGTGTATAGGAATGCAAGAGATTTCTGTGTGTTAATTTTATATCCTGCAACTTTACTGTATTCGTTGATTAGCTCTAGTAATTTTCTGGTAGAGTCTTTAGGGTTTTCTATGTAGAGGATCATGTCATCTGCAAACAGAGAGAGTTTCACTTCTTCTTTTCCTATCTGGATTCCTTTTACTTCTTTTTCTGCCCTGATTGCTGTGGCCAACACTTCCAAAACTATGTTGAATAGTAGTGGTGAGAGTGGGCACCCTTGTCTTGTTCCTGATTTCAGGGGAAATGCTTTCAACTTTTCACCATTGAGGGTGATGCTTGCTGTGGGTTTGTCATATATAGCTTTTATTATGTTGAGGTATGTTCCTTCTATTCCTGCTTTCTGGAGAGTTTTAATCATAAATGGATGTTGAATTTTGTCAAAGGCTTTTTCTGCATCTATTGAGATAATCATATGGTTTTTATCTTTCAATTTGTTAATGTGGTGTATTACATTGATTGATTTCCGGATATTAAAGAATCCTTGCATTCCTGGGATAAAGCCCACTTGGTCATGGTGTATGATTTTTTTAATATGTTGTTGGATTCTGGGATATCTACCTAAAGAAACAAAAGACCTATACATAGAAAACTATAAAACACTGATGAAAGACATCAAAGAGGACACAAACAGATGGAGAAATATACCGTGTTCATGGATTGGAAGAATCAATACTGTCAAAATGGCTATACTACCCAAAGCAATCTATAGATTCAATGCAATCCCTATCAAACTACCAACGGTATTTTTCACAGAACTAGAACAAATAATTTCACAGTTTGTATGGAAATACAAAAAACCTCGAATAGCCAAAGCAATCTTGAGAAAGAAGAATGGAACTGGAGGAATCAACCTGCCTGACTTCAGACTCTACTACAAAGCCACAGTCATCAAGACAGTATGGTACTGGCACAAAGACAGAAATATAGATCAATGGAACAGAATAGAAAGCCCAGAGATAAATCCACGAACCTATGGTCACCTTATCTTCGACAAAGGAGGCAAGGATATACAATGGAAAAAAGATAACCTCTTTAACAACTGGTGCTGGGAAAACTGGTCAACCATCTGTAAAAGAATGAAACTAGAACACTTTCTAACACCATACACAAAAATAAACTCAAAATGGATTAAAGATCTAAATGTAAGACCAGAAACTATAAAACTCCTAGAGGAGAACATAGGCAAAACTCTCCGACATAAATCACAGCAGGATCCTCTATGACCCACATCCCAGAATTTTAGAAATAAAAGCAAAAATAAACAAATGGGACCTAATGAAACTTAGAAGCTTTTGCACAACAAAGGAAACTATAAGCAAGGTGAAAAGACAGCCCTCAGATTGGGAGAAAATAATAGCAAATGAAGCAACAGACAAAGGATTAATCTCAAAAATATACAAGCAACTCCTGCAGCTCAACTCCAGAAAAATAAATGACCCAATCAAAAAATGGGCCAAAGAACTCAACAGACATTTCTCCAAGGAAGACATACAGATGGCTAACAAACACATGAAAAGATGCTCAACATCACTCATTATCAGAGACATGCAAATCAAAACCACAATGAGGTACCATTACACGCCAGTCAGGATGGCTGCTATCCAGAAGTCTACAAGCAATAAATGCTGGAGAGGCTGTGGAGAAAAGGGAACCGTCTTACACTGTTGGTGGGAATGCAAACTAGGACAGCCGCTATGGAAAACAGTGTGGAGATTTCTTAAAAAGCTGGAAATAGAACTGCCATATGACCCAGCAATCCCACTCCTGGGCATACACACCGAGGAAACCAGATCTGAAAGAGACACGTGCACCCCAATGTTCATCACAGCACTGTTTATAATAGCCAGGACATGGAAGCAACCTAGATGCCCATCAGCAGACGAATGGATGAGGAAGCTGTGGTACATATACACCATGGAATATTACTCAGCCATTAAAAAGAATCAGTTCTAATGAGATGGATGAAACTGGAGCCCATTATACAGAGCGAAGTAAGCCAGAAAGATAAAGACCATTACAGTATACTAACACATATATATGGACTTTAGAAAGATGGTAACGATAACCCTATATGCAAAACAGAAAAAGAGACTCAGATGTATAGAACAGACTTGTGGACTCTGGGGAGAAGGCGAGGGTGGGATGTTTCAAGAGAACAGCATTGAAACATGTATATTATCTAGGGTGAAACAGATCACCAGTCCAGGTTGGATGCATGAGACAAGTGCTCGGGCCTGGTGCACTGGGAAGACCCAGAGGGATCGGGTCGAGAGGGAGGTGGGAGGGGGGACCGGGATGGGGAATACATGTAAATCCATGGCTAATTCATTTCAATGTATGACAAAAACCACTGCAATGTTGTAAAGTAATTAGCCTCCAACTAATAAAAATAAATGGAAAAAAAAGAAAAAAAAATTAACTTAAAAAAGCAAAAAAATAAAAATAAAAAAAATAAACTGTGCAGGTTTTTTTCAAACACTCAGACCTTTAAAGGTCTAGCATCTTACTCAAGAATGCCACCAGTTAAAAAGAATGCTGTAATTTCCATGTTTGAAAAATCTGCCTGAAGGAAGCAGTCAAGACTGAGCTCGCATCGTTCAAATAGTGTATCAGTGCATAAACAGTTGTTTTTGAAGGAAGAAAGAAAAGAATTTCAGAAGAATTCTGGTTTCAGCATTCTGAGAGGGGATGTGGCCAAGGTTTTAAAAGGCAGTGAAACAGAGAGTGCCTAACAAAGTGGAGAAATACTGCCCTACTCAGCGCCCCTGTGCATTTCTCTAGGGATAAAACCCAATACGCAGGACTTAGATCGAAACCTAAAGTAGTTATATAGGGGAAAATGAATAAAACAATGAATGACTAAAAATACAGCAGATTTTCTTAATATTGACTGGGAAAAAGCATTATCCAAGTGAAAAGAACAGCAGAAGGAAAAAGCTAAACAAGAAAAATTATCTAATAATTTTTCATTTATTTTTAAATATCTTTTTATTTTCTGTTTAATTTTATAAGCCGGTTGATGACAGGCTCAGATGTCTCAGAAGGTCATTCTGAACTCAAACGTCCAGTCTTCATGACAGAATAAGAAGCATGATTTCAACTGAACTTGATTTAAATCTCAATTGTTCTCCTGTAAGGGGGAGAATCTATGATAGCCAAATTCTGAGGATAAAAAAATGAGAGGATCTTAGAGAACCTTTCTCACTTTCTAGTTACATCTTCAAAAGGTTTAAAGCCTTCTTTCCAAAACAGATCACAGTATAATAAATACATGTCTTAAGATTGTGAGTGTGTGCTAAGTTACCTCAGTAGTGCCCAACTCTATGTGACCCTATGGACTGCCACTAAATCAATCTGCAGAATCTCTGTCTTCCCTGGTTTCTTAGGTCAGCTATTTTGACTACTTTGGAAAGGAAAGGAAGCCTGAGGGTAAATAAAACCCTAATATAAAACACAATGGAAAAGAAAAATAAACCAAGAGAAGACACTGCTGCAATTTAACAAAGAGAGATGATACCATGGGCTAACAAGACATTTAAAATGAAATGTATGTTAGCAAAATACACTAAAGAGCCTAAGGAAATATTTCTTGGGCATAAAGTTAGAACATGTTATTTATTATCAACAGACTTTCTGAGGATTATCTAGTCACCAATTTAAAATGTACAAAATTATAGACAATTAAATAGCACAAGTTTAAAATAAACCACGAGTTGAGTTAGGTATTCTAGTCATCATTAGGTAATTTCAAAATTATCTAAAATATAGTGTACTTCCCCATAATTCCTTGTCTATTGCCATCTACACAAAATTATATTAATTATCTGTTACCCATAAACATATTTAATCAATGTCACATTATCAGAAATAAAGATATTTGAAATATTCAACACTGAACCAAACAATTAGACAATAATAAAGTTTATGTAAAAGAGCAGAGGAGTCTCAAACACACTTCAAACTTAGGTTGAATTTATTCAAACAAAAGACTGGCGTATTGGGAACACTGGGTCATCTGTACCTCAGAGAGTCCTATGATATCTAGTTATTAATTAAATATCACGAAAGCTTTGAGCGCCTTAGGTGTCTGACATTTTACTACGAGTCACAGATACAGGGATTTATAAAACAGGGTCCCTACTATCAAATAGCTAGAATCTAGCATAGCAGATAAAATAATCATAGAAACAGTAATATGAAGTTTGTGATTAATGCAAATTTAGCAACATAAACAAAGGGCTATAAGCATTCAGTAGGTGTCCTAGTTGGATAATAAAGAAACGTTCTTATAAAGTAGGAAGACATTTGAAGATAGTTAAGACTTTGTCTTATAAAGTAGGAAGACATTTGAAGATAGTTAAGACTTTGATAAAAAAGATGAAACAATATACAAAAACATAAATTAGACAAAAGATGCAAGGCCTATTTAAGGAGTAGTCATAAATTGGTTTGATGCACAAACAGAAGAGATAAATCAGTTCCATAATAAGTAAGTTTTGTTGTGTTTTTTTTTTTTTTACTAAGTAAGTTTTTAAATGCCAAACTTAGGAATTAGGACTTTATATTTTGGTTAAGTTTCTACTGAAGAATAATGAATAGTTTCTGATCTGGTAAGGTAATTTAGAGAGGAGAATCAACAGATCAGAACTGCTGTAAGATTAACTTTGTGAATGGGAATATTGGAGGGAATTTTTTATACAACTGATCTATATAAGAATAAACACGACACCAATATTTAGCAACAAGGGCTTGTTGGGATGCTGGCAGTTGGAATGTAAATAAAGCATCAGATTCAAGTGATCATTTGAAGAAAGTATCAAAGGTGTATGGGAACTGATCAATTGTAGAAGTGAGGAAAAAGGAAGAATCCAGAGTGACCACCATGATATGGGGATCTGCTTACTGTACAGACATGACCCTTGCCTTGAACATGACTCTAATGAGCAGCACACCTCCATCATCATGTGCTGGTAAAAGAGGACCAGCGCATTCTGTTCACAACGACTGACTCAACTAATTCAACCAACAACCTCCATTTTCCTAGCCACTGACCTGGCCATAGGCCTAAGGCACTGAAGGAGAGCCCAGAAGAAAAATAAAGTCGAGGATAGGTATTTTGGGAATTCTCCAACACAGAGACAATGGGAAACACAGATTGAGGCGATACCAAGCCAGAAGGGCATGGAGGAGAAAACGATGTGTGTGTGTTTAAGTGGTTGTATAGTGATCAAACCTGTTGCTTCTGAATTTTAATACAGAGATGACCTCATTATGGTTTCATGAGAAGTAGTTTTATCAAGGACACAAAGATTAAGTCTTCTAAAGAAGGTGTGGTTCTACTGCTCTAAATGCTGGGCTCTGAGCCCAAAATGCCTCAATTCTAATCCGGCTATAACAAACTTATCCCAAATCATTCAACCTCTCTGTCTCAATTTCTCCACCTACAAAAACAGAGATAATGATACTGACCTACATTTCTAAGAACACTGTAAAGATTAATTAATTCTGTACAATGCTTTGAAGATGAAAAGCACTGAACATTATTAGTGGGTATTACATAACTAATTGCTTGTAACACTGAAAATTTCATCCTAAAATTTTACTCAAACAGTAGTTGTCAAATAAATGTCCTAGTTCCCTTAGTAACATTTATCTCCAAATGTTATTAAATTATTATTTTAAATGTATCTAGTTTTTTTTTTACATTATATCATGTTATCTCATAGTATATAAAGATCTAGATCACTTCAGAAATCAAGAACACTTTTTCAACCTAAATAATCAGGACATATTTATCTGAAAATTAGCATTTATTGAGAGTAGTCAATAAATGCTAAAAGGTAATAAATACTTCAAGTTACAAAATTTTAATTTAATAAATAACATTAAGCAATTAAATGGCAGAAGCAAAAGCACAAAGCAGTATGCTGAAAACACTGTCTATCATGTCCTTATTTTTATAAGTTACAGAACCTAAAAGCATACAAAAACCTATCTTTGTACAAAAAATGAAGTTTGAAACTTTTAAATCCATTAGACACTCTGTACGGTCTTTTGTGTCTTCTTGGGTTTTAAAATTACAATCATAATGCATACTTATTGTTTTAAAAAATGGAAATACAAAAGTATTTGATGTTAAAATGAATTCCCTTCCCAGAGGAACCCCCTACTCTGAAGGAACCCATTACACAACATGGTAGGTGGCCTTCCAGACTCTGAAGTACTTAACAGCATGTCCATATACATCCTGATTTGTTTTGTAGTTTAGTAAAGACAGTATTTTACTCAACATACAATTTGCTTTTTTTCACTGAACACAACAGCATGGATATCCTGTTAGCATATAAAGATTTATCTTATTGTCTTTTTAAAAGGTGCCAGATAGTCCATTGTATACCGATCATAATTTACTTAATGAACATGACTGCTCGTTTCAGGACTATTTTCATCTTACAAATAAAAATACTATTAAAGTAAATATGCACACCTCATATTTTAATAGGTACTGACAAACTGGCCTCCAAAATGACAGTACCAATTTACATGTCCACCAGTAACATGACTGCCCTTTTCCCTACGTCGTTCCTCAATATGCTTTGAGACATTAACAAAGTTTTTAATTTTTGCCAATCTGGAAGGTAAAAATGAAAAGGTGAAAAAACTTGCAGTTGTAAGTTTCAGTTTTCCATTCATTAAAGAGATCAAACAGCATGTCATGTATTTTTTTAACAACTGTTTCTTCTATAAACTACCATTTCCCATGGTACTTACTTTGCCCATCTTTCTACTGCGTTCTCCATCTCATTCTTTGTGCATTAATATTAACCCTTTGTTACATACATTAGACATGTTTCTTTTTAAAATTTATCTTTATACATGATAATAAGAGAACATAGAATTCACATTTTTCAAAAATCAGGCACGGTATCCCAGAAAACTTTTTGAACTCCATCTAGCTATGGCTGTGCTGGAGTGTCAAGGCCAGGATAGCTCTTCATAGCTGCTAACAACTGGTCAGGTGATGCTATTTCTAAATGAAGCCAAAAGCAATAGGTTCCTGTTTTAAGAGAAATTGTGCACCATACTCTCTTAAAGAGGTTAGAAGAAATTCTACACCTAGAAAGAATAATAGGTGTCTCTTCATTTTTCCAAAATAAATCATGGCAAAAATCTTTATAAATCTCCTGTTATACTTAAATTTGGAAAATATTTCTCTAGAGCACTGTTCAAACTGTTTAATTCACTTAGGTAAATAGATCACATCAATTTAACATTTCCTTTATTGTAAGCAGTTTTGACATTTGGACAGCTCATCAATGGCTTCTTCATTGTGGCCTGCTTCCTCCTCTTCTACTACTCTCTACATGCAACAAATTAAATTTCACTAATATTTAAAGATCAGTATTGACCTTTGCATAGCCATTTTCTAGGTTCCTGTTAATACAAACATCTTGTTTGCTGATGCTCTTTTCAAATATTTTACTGCACACAATTTTCCATTATTCCAAAGAGACTTGTGTCTAGTTGAAGTGCATTTTTTCCATGATCCTGCAAATAATCATAATGGCTTATATCAGGCATTTTAGGGGAAAAAAGTATGCTTGCTTAAGCAAGTAATAACAGCAACCATAAAATCTTTGCTCACTACCATCTCCAACACATGTACCCACCCTTCTGATCTTTAAAAATATGGACTTCAGTCTTTTTAGGATGTATCACAACCACAACAATAGAGAGACAGGGAATACAGAAATGCTGGCAATGTGATCATGATAAGTAATTCTAGATTGTAATTCCATAAATATAGTTTTATGCTACACTTGAATAGATAGAAAAGAAATGCAACTTTGAAGAGAAAATAAACTGAATTTCAAGAATTCCTAAGGAAATGAGTTAAGACAAAAGAACACTGAAATGCTCTTATCTAAACCAATGCTAACTGTCTAAATAATTTGTCAGTTTAGAGTCACTATTTTAAAAAGCATATAAATCAAAGATTATTACAAAGTGAGGAAGAATGAAAAAAGAGATCCTTTCTCTTCAAATAGGAAAGAGAGTGAAAAAATCCTAAAGTTGCCCGCAGCTATACCACCTCAACCTTGTCAGATTTCACTTGTCAACACTTTGATGACAGATTGCCACCTCCTCCTCTAAAAAACAAATCCTACTAACTGATGAAAGAGATGGCTTCTTATGAAAAGTGGAATATTATCCATGAAATTTGATAGTTGTACACTTTAAAAACTTTTTTCCCCAAAGAGACTTGAAAAACATTTTTCTGTGACTTTTATCAAAACTTAGAAGCTAGAGAACCAATGTGAGGAAGTAAAGGGTGATCTAAAATATCTACTAAATGTACTTCATATTCACTATTTAATTCTCCCAGTAACTCCCTGAAATTATGTACTAAAGTGTGTGTGTTTGTTACTAAAGTATTTCTCTGAGCAGGGAATAGCAGTTTTTCCAAGGAGTCCATTTATGCACTACCGTCCCCCATCAACTCTGATGGACTTTAAATTTACAGCTATGGAAACTGATGCATAGGGCGGTAAAATAATTTATACAAGTTCAGTCAGCTTGCTAGGGAACAGGACTAGAATTCCCATTCATGATATCTGTGTGGTGCTCATTCAACTTTACCTTTCTCTGACTAACACTGTGCTAGAGCCTTTTAGTTAAGTTTCTGCTTAAGAATCTGAGACAGGTGTCAATTTAGGCTTGAGATATGTATAGATGGAACCTATTTTCTGGCCAAATTTACTTTATTTTGATTAAGAAAGCCCTTGAAGGAAGTTATTCAAATGACTAAGGATTATTTTTCATTGGTGTATCAGTAATTTGTAAATAAACTGATGTATCTAAAACATGATTATAATTGGTATTTCTTAGGCACTAAAGAGTATTCATACTATTTGCTTAGCAAGCTTCATAGATAATATAAAAATAAGCTCCAACATGACATATTAATGCCTTGAATAACTGTTAAATAAATTAACCTCCTTTTAAGTTACTGTCTCAGAGAAGCTTTATTTCTGTGCTGACTTCCCTCATTTGGTAGCAGCTCTCACCAAGTTCTTGGGTCCTCACTCTATGACAAGTTTTAAAAAAAAACGTAAAGAAGCCCTAAATGCTCACAGTTTTTAAGAATTTTGTGGTGAATCTTTTTATACTGTGATTAGATCCTCCTTCTCACTCTTTCTTCCCTGATTGGTTATTTTAACCTTTACTAATGGTTAATCACAACATTATTACTTAGTATACCTTTAGTATTTTTGTTTAACTGGTTGAATGAAGAACTAAAGCAGTTCAGTCAGGAAAGAACAGTCCTTTCCTACTGAAATGAAGGGCCTATGAATAACCATCAAGGTCCCCAGAGAAGGGATCAATTTCACCTTAGGACTTAAAATGTTAATAATCCTTTAATACAATGGGAAATTATCACCTGATATTTAAAAATCAGTAGAGTAAAAATGAAGAAGATTCAAAATTATGATCATGTTTTGCCCTAAAACCCAAAAAAATAGTGCATTAATAAATAATTTGCTGTTTTTAAAGGGCATATTTTATGTAAAAAGTTACTGAGAAGTACATGGGATAATTATTTGAAAATATGTGGAAAACAATAATTATTCAATGATTCAATGTCAGTTGCCTTTTCCTAAATATTCAGTATCCACAGATTCTATTTTCAATAATATCTAAGGAAAATTATTTTAGAATTTATCATTCTGTTTCAGCTTCTAATTATTTTCAGTTTGATTCAACCCACATTTGTGAAGCATCTACTAAGTAGCAACCAAAGGGCCAGGCACTGTGCTAAGCATTCAGAATTAAAAAAAAAAACAAGTACTCGCACCTGAAGATGGAACAGCTTAGTAAGGGATGGGATGATGGGAGGATAAAAAACAGTGAATACGATTATTGATACATCAGAGTATGGCAAATAAAATGGAACCCTGCCAAAAGAAGAGAGTACAGAAAAAAAAGAAAATTGTTAATTATAGCATCTAATGTATTCTCAATCACAAAAATAGACATTATATGTCCATTATCAGAACCTGAGACCTCTTCAGAGAAAATGAATAACTAGCATATAACCCAATGGAAACAGTGACAGTTGATTTTCTTGGGCTACAAAATCACTGCAGATGGTGTTTGCAGCCATGAAATCAAAAGACTCTTGCTCCTTGGAAGAAAAGCTATGACCAACCCAGACAGCATATTAAAAAGCAGAGACATTACTTTGCCAACAAAGATCTGTCTAGTCAGAGCTATAGTTTTTCCAGTAGTCATGTATGGATGTGAGAGTTGGACTATAAAGCTGAGCGCCAAAGAATTGATGCTTTTGAACTGTGGTGTTGGAGAAGACTCTTGAGAGTCCCTTGGACTACAAGGAGATCCAACCAGTCCATCCCAAAGGAAATCAGTCCTGGGTGTTCATTTGAAGGACTGATGTTGAAGCTGAAACTCCGATGCTTTGACCACCAGATGCGAAGAACTGACTCATCTGAAAAGACCCTGATTCTGGGAAAGATTGAGGGGAGGAAGAGAAGGGGACAACAGAGGATTAGATGGTTGGATGGCAGCACTGACTCAATGGACATGAGTTTGGGTGGACTCCGGGAGTTGGTGATGGACAGGGAGGTCTGGCGTGCTGCAGTCCATGGGGTTACAAAGAGTCACAGACAACTAAGCGACTGAACTGAACTGAACCCAGTCACATGAATATATGGTATTTCCTTAATTCCAGCATCACCATAATTTACATTTGATGGTTACTGAAATGGTATGTATCTTGTAATCATTGTGTATATTTAATATAGTGCGGCTTTGGTAGTTCTCTATTATGTTCTTGCTGGGAGGGGAAATCAAGATGGTATAGCAGGAGGACATGGAACTCATCTCCCACCACAAACACATTAAAAAAAAAATACATCCATGTGTGAAGTAATACTCACTGAAAACCAGAGATAGGAAGAAAGACTTCTGTACAACCAAGGCTATAAGAAAGAGTCACACAGAATCAGGAAGGAGGGGAAAACGAAAGATCAGGTTGGGACCTGCGACCCTGGGAGGAAACACAGAAGAGGGTGGAATACGATGGCAGAGATCCTCCTGAGGAGTGAACAGTTTGAGTCACATATTGAGCACTCCAGCTATGGATGTGACAACCAGGAAGATGAATTCTTTTGGCTGGAGGTTGGAGGGCTGGTGGGACTAACTAGGATCTGCTAGTAAAGAGTGTGAACACACCTGCTTACTCCCAAAACAATGTGGGAAAAAAAGAAATTAAAACCACATGAGATTCTGGCCAGTTTCCCATAACCACTCCAGTGTGCACCCCAGCCTAAGTCCAATGCCCA
Source organism: Odocoileus virginianus (assembly GCF_023699985.2). Classification (NCBI taxonomy): domain Eukaryota; kingdom Metazoa; phylum Chordata; class Mammalia; order Artiodactyla; family Cervidae; genus Odocoileus; species Odocoileus virginianus. The sequence continues at coordinate 58,777,091 of NC_069675.1, forward strand.
CTCCATACTGTGTGCGTGGCTACACAGCTCCACACGGCAGAATGAGGGCTGCCACAGCAAAGAAGAGTGCTCAGTTGTGAAGGATGGTACCAGCTCAGACCCTGCAGCATTTGAACTGGGTAAGAGCAGCAGAACAGCCACTACTGGCTTTCAGAGACATCAGAAGTAGTCCCAGACTCTGGCTGCAGCCAAAGCTGTCACAACACACACCCAGACCTACACTGAGCACTCATAACTATTTTGCTTGCTCTGAGATGCAGCTCCACACTAGGGAGAGGGTGTTGGTGCTGGAAGTGGGGAGAGCACACACTCCCCACTCTCAGGGCTTCTACTCCAGCGACTTGGGACCTGACCCTGTCCCCAGTAGGGTGGCGTTGGCCAGTAAACGGTGAAGAAGCCTCAGGTCACACCCAGCTCAGGCTCTAACACTCTCGTCCCTAGCTCCATCTCCTTCAAGGTGATATCAACCAGTATACCCTGAGGAAAGACAAAACTTGTGCACACATCAAACCTAGCTCTCTCACCATAGCCACCGGGCACACACATATTATTTAGGGATGCTCCCACAAAATGACATGCCTTCAAGACCTCAATTAAGTGACTGCTTCACCTAAATTCAGAGAGACAAAGAAAATTAAGGAAAATGAGAAGACAGAGCAATTAGTTTAACTGAAAGAACAAGAGAAAACACATGAAAAAAAATAATGTAAAAGAAATAAACCATCTATCGGGTAAAGAATCCAAATCATTAGTAATAAGAATGCTACCTGAATTAGGGAAAAGAACAGATGAACACAGTGAGAATTTTAATGAGGAAATAGAAAATATTTTTTAAAATCAAACTGAAAACACAGTAGCTAAAATGAAAACCACACTAGACAGACTAAACAACAGACCCAAATGATACAGAATAATGAATAAGTGATCTGGAAGGCAGAATAATGAAAATCACCCAACTGGAACAGCAAAAAGAAAAATAAAAAATAGAACAGTTTAAGAGACTTCTGAAAATCATTAATCACAAGGGAAGAAACAAAAAGAACAGAGAAGAATTTAAAAAATCAAAAAGTAATAAAATGGTAATAAGTATACAGCTATTTATAATCACTTTAAATGTCAATGGACTAAATGTTCCAATTGAAAGACAGTGTAGCTGACTGGATTAAAAAACAAGGCCAGGGACTACCTTGGTGACCCCATGGTTAAGATTCCAGGCTCTCAATGCAGAGGGTACAGGTTCCAGCCCTAGTCAGGGAACTAAGATCCACACATAGCATGGTACAACCAAAACAAAACAAAACAAAAGGCCCATTTGTATGCTGCTTACAAGAAACTCACATCAGAGCTAAAGACACACAGACTGAAAGTGAAAGGTTTTAAAAAGATATTTCATATAAATATAAATGACGGAAACCAGGGGCACAATACTTGTATCAGACAAAATAGGCACCTGATACAGGAGCACCTAAATATATAAAGCAAATATTAACAGACAAAAAGGGAGAAATTAACAATAATACAATAACAGAAGGGGACTTTAACACTCTACTGACGTCAACGAACAGTCACTCAAGATAGAAAACCAATAAAGGAAACCGTGCCTTTAAGTGGCACAACAGACCAGCTGGACTTAATGGATAGCTACAGGACATTCCATACCTGAATAGTAGAATACACGTGTTTTTCAAGTACATATGGAATGTTCTCCACAGTAGATCATATGCTAGGCCACAAGACAAGTCTCAGTAAATTCAAGAGGATAGAAATTATATCTGGAGAAGGCAATGGCAACCCACTCCAGTACTCTTTCCTGGAAAATTCCATGGACGGAGGAGCCTGAGAGGTTGCAGTCCACGGGATTGCAAAGAGTTGGACACGACTGAGCGACTTCACTTTCACTTTTCACTTTCCTGCATTGGCGAAGGAAATGGCAACCCACTCCAGTGTTCTTGCCTGGAGAATCCCAGAGACGGTGGAGCCTGGTGGGCTGCCATCTATGGGGTCGCACAGAGTCAGACACGACTAAACTGACTTAGCAGCAGCAGCAGCAGAAATTATATCAAGTAGTTTTTCTGACTACAACAGTATGATACTAGAAATCAATTACAGGAAGAAAAATGGGAAAAACATGCAGCTGTGGTCAATTAATTTATAGCAAAGGAAGAAATAATTCAAAAAAATTTCCCATAACTGAAGTACATGAATTTGCCAGGTTGAAAAAAAAAATCACCAAGTACAATGAATTTATAAAAGACACAAACGCTAGGCTTATCATTACAAAAATCACAGAACATAGAGGATAAATAAAAATCCTAGAAGTTTCCAGAGAAGGAAAATATAAAGCAAAAACTGCTCACTTAAACAGAATGAAAGGAATCCGAATTTTCAATAGCAACATTAGATGTTAGAAGACAAGGGAGTAACATTTTCAATTTTTGAAGGAAACTAATTTTCTATCTATAATTCTATATGTAGCCAATTGTCATTTCACTGTGAGGTTAGAATAAAGATATAAAAGAGGCAATATCTTAAAATTTAATTATCACATATTGTTCTTCAGGCAGTTACTAGAAGATCTGTCCCATCAAATGATGGAATACACCAAGAGAGATGATGAGATCCAGCAAATAAAGAATCTAACATAAAAACAAGGGGAAAAAAGAGTTCTAGAATAAAAATAAAGAGAAATCCTACAAGGATAATTGTATCTCATGCAGACTGAAGCAGGAGAGCAGAGAACTCTAGGAAGGATATTGCCAACGAAAACTAATATTGAAAGTAATAGATTACCTGGTCATTTAAACTTACTAGAAGATTTACACTTCTGCTAAAGGTGGTAATGAAGAAACAAGAGGTCAATAAAAAATAACCAAATAAAAGGCAAGGCAACTATTGACTACACAGACAACAAAGTTATAAAAGAAAAATACAATCATAGTAAGCTACATGGTTAACTGATTATTTACATAGTTCGAATATATAAACACACAATATTAAAAAAAAGTTATGGTATACTGTGTTAGAAAGGAGAGAGGAAGTGTGCGTGGGAGGGAATAAGTGTTGTAAAAGTGTGTTGGTCACTCAGTTATATTTGACTCTTTGTGACCCCATGGACTATAGCCCACCAGGCTCCTCTGTCTATGAGATTCTCCAGGCAAAAATATTGGAATGGGTTGCCATGTCCACCTCCAAGAGATCCTCCCAACCCATGGATCAAACCCTAGTCTCTTACTTCTCCTGCATTGGCAGGCGGGTTCTTTACCACTAGTATCACCTGAGAAGCCCACAAATACTAATACCAGAAGAAATAACTAAAGAACTGAAAGTGGTTGCCTCCGGAGAGTGCTGGGAAGATGAATGCCATTGTTAGTTATGAGTCTACAGAACTCAATTTTTTATACTGTGTGTTATTTTGATTTAAAGAAAAAGTTTCCTACCTCCATCAAGTTTATTCAGTATAAATTTATAGATGGAAACAGCACTGAACAATGAGTAAATGCCTCACTCCCCCAATAGCACACCTACTTTTGTGCTAATGGCTTTTACTGTAAACATCCTTTGTTTGTGCGTGCTAAGTCGCTTCAGTTGTGTCTGACTCTTTGCGACCCTTTAGACTGTAGCCTGCCAGTCTCCTCTGTCCATGGGATTCTAAGAATACAGGAGTGGGTTGCCATGACCCACTCCTGGGGATCTTCCTGACCCACGGATAGAACTTGCTATTCTCCTTCAAAATGATGGAAAACCACACAGTTACAGCATTGACAGAGCTAATCGTATTGCTTTGACAGGCACTTTCTATAAAAGAATATTTTCTATTAAAAATACAACTAAGATTCTTCTGGGATAAGTTACCACTTTTGATTTTGTGACATTCCATATGTCACCAGGCATTTTAAAATACATGCAACATGGCTAGGCTGCCCACAGCTACCAATTACTATTTAGGAGATGCATATTCTGTGGAGTATCAGCCTAACTTAGCTTTAGGCAGACCTTAAACATCCAAACAGAGATATGTAGCTCGGGAGTGAGACCTAAAGTGAAAAGATGGGGTTAGAAGCCAATGACAAAGTTAAACCCACAAATGTGGATGGAGAGAGAGGGTGGTAGCTAGAGGAGTTTCAACATGGAGGGAGGTTTTTTTTGTTTGTTTGTTTTAAAGATAAAAGAGACATAAACTATTAATTATTTTTATCACTCATATTTGCAACCTCTCTTCCCATGTCCTCCTTTCTAGAGGAAACAGGGCCAGGGCTGCAAAGAGCACAGCATCAATTGGTTTTGTTGCCAACTCAGGCTGCAGCTGTGTGTCTGTAAACAGTACAATTCAAGATTTGTCACAGATGGTGCCAATCAATGAGAAGGTACCTAAGCATTCAAAGCAGGGTTTGCTATTTTTTTCAGGAGTTAATAAATATTATGTGTCAGTTATTTCCCAATAAAGGAAATGTAGATGACATACCTTAACTGCAAATAATTTCTTTATTTATAAAGCAGCAGAGATAATACAAATAAATGGTGGATTTGACACGAACACTGGTAACTATGCATCCTCTTTTCATGAGCATCCCAATTTACACTCATGAAAGTTATCTAATTTATGAAAGTGATGTTTGGACATGATTTAGTTATTTCCAACGTAAGTTTTATGGTGTGACTTTGTTACAAATTATTCAATATGTGGCTCACTCAAAAGTAAGATACTCAATAAAAGGTTTAACACTGTTACAGTACAATGGTCCATTTCTGAAAACCACATTTGTGTTGTGTGTTGTTAACCACCCACATCTAAATCACTGATAATGCCAGTAAGGATATATGTGCAATTTGCCTTTAGAAATTATATTTACTTGTTCCTCACCAAGTCTGGAAAATCTCCAAGGTTTTAGTGTTATTCATTTTATGTTTGATCAAGAAGAGAGAAGAAAGTTCTCATCTAATTAAAGAGCACCTACCGTATGCTAAATGCTTTATATTCATTTTCTCATTTAGACTTTACAACAACCATAGGAAGAAGTATTACTCTATTTTACAAAGCACAACAGTGACAGAGATATACTTTTAACACAAATGTTTCTAATTTCAAAATCCATCATTTTGTCACTATGTGTTACTTTCATTGTGGGGTATTTAAAACAATTTTTTTTTTTAAAGTTCTGACTGCTCTACCCAGTGTTCCAGCTGCTCTAGCCCTCCAAAAGCCAAGTCTTCCTTCACAGACACCCATCACCCCAGGCCAGAGGAGGGGGTGTGACCGGCCACCACGCTGCAAAGAGACTCAAACAGCCTGTGAAAACAAAGTTATGGTAGGAACAGCCGGCCTCTCACAAACACCCTAGCAACCCCTTGCCAGCCTTGTGTACGGCCCACCTGACACAGATGCACCAGCTCCAGGCCAGCCTTCAGATGACAGCAACCTCGTGAGAGGTCCTGAGCCAGGACAGTTCAGCTACGCCACTCTCGAATATCTGATGTGCAGAAACTATAAGGATGCCAAATGTTTATTTTTTAAGGTCTGCTAGTCCTTTATTAAATATATGAGTAATAGATTTGAATGAGGGCAACTTTTCCAATCTTATCACCAACTCTCCTTCCTTTCTCAACAACATACACTCTGGCTACACAGAAATGCTCAGTTTTACTGAAAGAGACAGGGAAACAGGGGTGAGCATCCAGAGTGTGGGAAGGAAAGAGGCAGGGAGAGTGAAAGAAAAGGAAAAGAAAAGAAAAACAAAAAACTCATTCTTTAAGTTTTCCTATCAGTCACCACTGTCATGCATTCTTTTCCCTTTTTGGCTCCATCTCAAACACTCCCAACCTTTCTACTTCTTTCCATCTTGGTTATCATTATTCTAGTTTAAACTACCATCTTATCTTGGCTGGGACATTCTTGACTGGTCTCTTGACTGGTCTCTCTTTTGAACTTCTGAGCCTCTATAATACATATCTAATAGTAATATTAAAATATTTTAACTTTAATATTATGCACAAGATATAAATATGATAGATATTTAATAAAAATATTTTAAAATATATAAATTAGGTCATTTTATTTGTCTGAAAGTGAAACTGTTAGTCACTTTGTCATGTCCGACTCTTTGCGACCCCATGAACTGTATGTAGCCTGCCAGGCTCCTCTGTCCATGGGATTCTCCAGGCAAGAATATGGAGGTGGGCTGCCACTCCCTTTTCCAAGGAATCTTTCTGACTTAGGGATTGAACCCAGGTCTCCCACATTGTAGGCAGATTCTTTACCATCTGAGCCATAAGCTTCCCACTGCACGTTTTAAAGTCTTTATACTAACTTACATACCCTGTGTGAGTTGCCCCTACTTTTTCTACATAAGCTCTCTTCACTCCCCTCAGAAAAACAAGTTAGGGTTAAACTGTAAAAAGCCTTGAATAAAACTGTAAAGACTCTTGAATAAAACACAGTAGGCCTGAACTTTATCCCATATATCAATAGTTTTTCAAACTTTTTTTTTTCCTGGCAAAACACTTTTTCCTTGGAGAAAATATTGCACATAACTCCAATATAAAACTTGGAAAAGTAGAGACGTGCCAGTTGAAGGTCCAGGAATCCACTCCCACCACTAATACCAACAGTTCCTCAAGACCAAAAGGTTACATGGCGGCAGAGGGGAGAAGGGAGAACATCCTGTAGTTATCAATTTCTACCTGTATTGCATTGCCTGGATTGACCTTCTATGGCTCAACTTCTTGTTTACATTCTGCTCTTTAAGAACATATCTTTGATTTTACCTTCGGATTACTATTTCAGTCTGTAGTCAATTTGTTACATTGTTTTATTGCTCAAAAATATAAATACATATTGTAATTTTAACAATCACATTTTTAATTTCAAAGACCTCTTTCTCTCATTGCTTCTTTTAGATAGTATCCTGTTCTTGTTCCTTTATCTTCTGAAATCTCTCGAAAGTTACAGATTAAAACATTTTATATGCTTTTTTGTTCCTTGAATTGCTTCACGAATCAGTTGTTTGTTCATCTCTTTTCCTGCTGTGGATTTTATTAAGTGTCTGATGATCCTTAGCTCCCTCTTTATATTTATTTGTAAATGAAGACCCAAGCTGATGAGTACAGGTAGCTGACCCAGGTTTTCTCTACAGTCATAGAGCTCTGTTTCCCCCATCCGGTATCTTTCTTCTACAGGAGGGATGACTGTTGGTGTGACAGTGGCTTTGGGCACATTAAGATGTGCAGGCTAAAAAAACAAACAAACAAAAAAAGACGTGCAGGCTAACCCACAGAAGCAAGCTGAAGAGGCCCCAACTGGCAAAATCAGAGAAGAGTTTTAACTGTGATGATAGAGTACTCTAATGTATTTCCCTCTGGGCAAGACTGCCGTGCTTTTATTTTTCCTCCTGTCTATGTCTGTAATATAAATAAGTTCTCCCAAGTCATTTCATTTTCTACTCTTCTCTCATGCACCCACAGCCACATTGGAAGCCTTTCTGAGATAGGCTGTTTACCTTACATACAGCTTTTGAATTGCAACAACTGGTAAATGACACTGCTGCCACACACACACACACACACACACACACACACACACACACGAGAGAGAGAGAGAGAGAGAGAGAGAGAGAGAGAGAGAGAGAGAGAGAGAGAGAGAGAGAGAGAGAGAAGAATAGGAGGGAGACAGAGCATATGTGGGTGTATGATCAAGATATAGACTTTTAAATAATTACCCCTAGCATCAAAAACTTGAAAGTTTTGAAGCTCTCCTTTCATGCACAATTATTTTCTTTTTGTCATTCTGGATTCTCATTTTCCAGTCTTCTGCTTTCTATCTCTGAGGACTTCCTCACAATTTTAATGACACCATTTTTATTCAATAGATATTATTCTTTCCCTATTTTAAAGAATTTGGAAAAGAAAAGGAAGTAGTGGCATCTATAGAAAAGTGATTTAGAAAGTGAAAAGGCCCTAGAATATCTAGAAATTAAGAAGAAAGATGTAGTGGAGTAACAACGGTTAAAGATATCAATCTTGCCACGATCCACCTCTTCAAATTCATCATTTACCACTTTCCTCAACTTTATATATTCCAAGAAATATGAACTTTCAGTTCCTCAAAAAATGTCAAGCTTATTCCTACTTCAACCTTTTGTATTTGCTGTTCTTTTAATGTGGAAATCTGATTTTTTCATGATTCAGATCTCTGTGCAAATGTCATTTCTTCCTAAATATCTTCTTCAATGACCATCTATAAAATAGCTCCCTCCCAGTTTCTGTCACATCATTCTGTTTTGACCTGTATTGAGCTCATTCTATTCTAATATTATCTTTTTTTTTTTTTTTGCTTACTTCTCTGAGTTCCTCAGCAAGCAAAAATGCTACATAAAGTTGTTCTGTAGTATTTCCCACTGTACCATGAATATTCAGTAAATATTTGATGAATGAAGATCTGGGAAAGATGACATAGCCAATGACACAATGTCTCAAGGAAGGCAAGAGAAACAGTATCAACAGCAAAGTCGAGGTGCTAGACATGAAAAGAAATAACTTATTTTTGAGGTACATGGGAATGAAAGAAAGATAATTAAGATGTATTTTGAGATGTTAGGAGACAATTTTCCATAGGTGTCTCATGTTTCCTTGAGAGGCACAGAATGCCTTTTGTTCTAGACTTGTCTTTTCAAAGACAACAAATAATCCTGGAAAATGAGATAATGTCTCTCATGGGGAAAAGAGCAGGCATAAGAGGTTGGGTTCCTTAGGCTCAGGGCTCCTTTCCTCCGATGTAACCCACTGCACAGACAGGTGGTCACCTGAGTTGCTTCATCTCACCTAAGGGAAATGGGGCTCAGGGAAAGTAAAAGTGGAAGTCGCTCAGTCTTGTCTGACTCTTTGCAACCCCATGGACTATACAGTCCATGGGATTCTCCAGTCCAGAATACTGGAGTGGGTAGCCTTTCCTTTCTCCAGGGGATCTTCCCAACTCAGAGACTAAACCCAGGTCTCCTTCATTGCAGGCAGATTCTTACTACAAGGGAGGCCCAAGAATACTGGAGTGGGTAGCCTATCCCTTCTCCAGGGGATCTTCCCAACCTAGGAATTGAACCAAGGTCTCAAGCATTGCAGGCGGATTCTTTACCAACTGAGCTATGAGGGAAGCCCTGGAGTTCAGGGAACCAGCCCCAAAATTCTGATACATCAACTACTCTTATTACTATGAGTAAACTGTACTTCATCTCTGACCCAGGAGTTGTATATTTTCTATCAGCATCTATGAAGTTGGCAGGCTAACATTTTAATTTGCAAGTAAGGTAAAATCTCAGACTCTTCATAGTTCTTGATGTGAAGCAGGAAGGAAAAAAGTGAGACATTAAAGCTTAATGTCTTATTTTTTTCTAATGAAAATTGAAAGGATGTCGTCTGCTGAGTGAGGCAGGGAGAACTGTGGGAGATTTAACAAAAGTGGGTTTGGATATAGTCACTCTGAGGAAAAGGGAAAGAAAGCAAACTAGAAGTGAACACCTCCTTTTTACCCTATCCCTTTCATCAGCTGGGAAACACTGTTTTTTGTTTTGTTTTGTTTTGTTTTTTTGTCTCATTTATATTAATTTTATGCCCTCTCCCACACTAAGGTTTGATTTGGTTCAGGCCCTCCACTTCTTTCCTGGGTTATTTTAATAACCTCTCCAAAGAATGTCTCTTTGGAGACATTGCCCTAACACAGTCTACTGATAGATTTGTTGTTGTTCAGTCGCTAAGTCATGTCCAACTCTTTGTGGAGATTTCTTAAAATCACTCAGTGTGGAGATTTCTTAAAAAACTGGAAATAGAACTGCCATATGACCCAGCAATCCCACTTATGGGCATACACACCAAGGAAACCAGATCTGAAAGAGACACGTGCACCCCTATGTTCATCGCAGCACTGTTTATCATAGCCAGGACATGGAAGCAACCTAGATGCCCATCAGCAGATGAATGGATAAGGAAGCTGTGGTACATATACACCATGGAATATTACTCGGCCACTAAAAAGAATTCATTTGAATCAGTTCTAATGAGATGGATGAAACTGGAGCCCATTATACAGAGTGAAGTAAGCCAGAAAGATAAAGACCATTACAGTATACTAACACATATATATGGAATTTAGAAAGATGGTAATGATAACCCTATATGCAAAACAGAAAAAGAGACTCAGATGTATAGAACAGACTTGTGGACTCTGTGGGAGAAGGTGAGGGTGGGATGTTCCGAGAGAACAGCTTCGAAACATGTATATTATCTAGGGTAAAACAGATCACCAGCCCAGGTTGGATGCATGAGACAAGTGCTTACAGCTGGTGCACTGGGAAGACCCAGAGGGATGGGGTGGGGAGGGAGGTGGGAAGGGGGATGGGGATGGGGAATACATGTAAATCTATGGTTGATTCATGTCGATGTATGGCAAAAACCACTACAATATTGTAAAGTAATTAGCCTCCAACTAATAAATGGGGGGGGGGGGGGGGGAAGAGACCCCATGGATTGCAACATGCCACGATTCCCTGTCTTTCACTGTCAGAGTTTGCTCAAACTCATGTTCATTGAGTCAGTGATGCCATCCAACCATCTCATCCTCTGTCATCCCCTTTCCCTCCTTCCCTCAATCTTCCCCAGCAACAGGATGAGTGAACTCTTTGCTTCAGGTGACCAAAGTATTGAAGCTTCAGCATCAGTCCTTCCAATAAATATCCAGGGTTGATTTCCCTTAGGATTGACTGATTTGATTTCCTTGCTGTCCAAGGGACTCTCAAGAGTCTTCTCTAGCACCCTGGTTTGAAAGCATTAATTCTTCGGTGCTCAGCCTTCTTTATGGTCCAACTCTCACATTGATACATGACTACTGGACAAATCATGGCTTTCAATATATGGACCTTTGCTGGCAAAGTGATGTCTCTCCTTTTTAATACGTTGTCTAGGATTGTCAAAACTTTTCCTCCAAGCAGCAAGTGTATTTTAATTTCACAGCTGCAGTCACTGTCTGCAGACCAACCATCTCGTAAATGTTGGGTCCCTCAGTGTCCTTCCAGGATCCTGCTCTCTTCTCTTTATATCCTCCCTTCAAAACACCGTATCAACTCTAATTATTATCTACATGCTGATGACTCTTAGTTACTAGTTCCCATTTCTCCCCTGAGCATCTGGTTATATAATATTCAACTTTTTTACTGGCCATCTCCATGCAACATTTCACATTAAGTTCACCATTTCTCTAACTGAATTCATTTTCTTCCCTTTCAGACTTCTTCTGTGGTTCCAATCACACTGAATGGAAGCACTATCCACCTAGTTACCTAAGTCAGAAATTTAGGTGTCACTTTTATTGCTATTTCTTCCACAAGCCTTCACATGCCATCAATCACCAACCCTACGGTTCTTACTAAATATTTCATAAATTCATCTATTCTCTCCAGCTCTATTGCTACCAAAAAAAGTTTATGACTCCAATGCACCTCAAACAATCACTCAGAAAATCCTCACATTATGTCCCTGCTTCTAATCTCACTCCTTCCAATTCATTCTCCGTAGTGCTGCCAGTGCAATCCTTCCAAACAGTGATAATAACCATGTTACTTCTCTGAAGTGCTTTAATGACTCCCATTGCATCAAGGATGACATTTCAACAATACAAAGACCATGCATGAAATGGTTCTTGCTCAAAGGTTAAGCTTTGTCTCTGAACACTGAAGTCTTAAGAGTCCCATAAGGCTTACCAAGTTCTTCAACTCCTCCTTGCCTTGCCACATACAGTGATTTCATGTGAAACACACTTAATTATCCCCACTTCTCTCTCTCTCTCTCTTGCCATACTTCATCTGGTTAACTCTTATACACACTAGGCCTCAGACCAGCCAAAACTTTCTCCAGGAAGCTTCCCCCAACACCAGGCTCCACTAACAGTTGGTTCATCGGTTAAACCTTATGTCGTCACATGTACTTTCAGAGTGCTTTGTACTTTCCCCAGTCATGGCACTCATCAACCTGTATGTTTAAATTTTAATTACTTATTTACTTATCTGTTTCCACCACCAGAATGTAAGCAACTTGAGCAGTGATAGGTAACTTACTTACTCATATAAAACATACCAGATGTTTTATAAATATGTTCTGTCAAATGAATGAATAAAGGAATGCCATATCTTTGCTAAAAAAGAACACTCCCGAGGGCTTCCCTGGTGGTCCAGTGGTTAAGAATCCCCCCCTGTAATGCACAGGACACCAGTTTGATCCCTGGTCCAGGAGATCCCATATGCTGCAGAGCAACTAAACGAATATGCCACAACTATTGAGTTTGTACCCTAGAGACCAGAAGCCGCAACTACTGAGGCCACAGGCCCTAAACCCATGCTCCACCACAAAAGAAGTCACCACAATGAGAAGCACACATATCGCAACTAGAGAGTAGCCCTGGGTCACTGCAACTAGAGAAAAAAGCCTGGGCAGCAACAAAGACCCAGCACTGTCAAAAATAAATAAAATTTTTAAAATAAATAAAGTCTCCCAATGCCAAAATCTGGGCCTAATAAAATTGTAATCACCATATACTAGGCTCAGAAAAACAAGAATTTTTGAAAAAATCTCAGATATGTTAAAATAAGGCTTAAATTTCAAAGACCATCATCTGAATTATAAACATACACCTCAAATACCAGAAAAGAACCTCAAGAGTCATGCAATCTAGGACTCTGCCTTTAAACAAGTAAAATATTATCAATCCCTCAGTTACATATGACCAAGTATTTGTAAATTAGTGTTAACTATATTATTTAAACTAATGTAAAATTATAAAATTAGATCTACAGAATTCCAACTAAGATATTAAAATAAAAATTGACTCGTTGCATACAAAATGATTGATTAGTGTAGAAAAACAAGAGAAATGTGACTATTATAGAACCGCTTTTTGCTGTTTAGTCACTAGGTTCTGTTTGACTCTTCTGCGACCCCGTGGACTGCAGCACGCCAGGCTCCTCTGTTCATGGAATTTTACAGGCAAGAATACTGGAGTGGGTTGCCATTTTCTTTCTCTAGGGAATCTTCTCAACCCCAGGGATTGAACCTGTGTCTCCTGCATTGACAGGCAGATTTTTTACCACTGAGCCACCAGGGGATTAATCCATGCTGTAATTAATATGCTGTAATCCATATGAGTTTAGAACTTTTTACCATTTTAAAATATTTTAAACTATCACTTCAAAAGAAAACATGTTCTTTTGACAAACTGTTTTGAGTATTCAAATGGAAAGAAATTTATACAAGCAAGGTCATCCAGCTAGGAAGATGTTTTCTATAACCCAACAATTTTAGCATATATTACTAATATAAGTCTGTTTTAAATGTACTATATCATTCTGCATATTTTCTTTATAGCTTAATATGAGTAAGTATCATTGGTGTCAACACTCTTTTAAAAACATTCATTCACGTATCATTCAAGGAAAATATTTTTTAAGTATATATTATTTTGACTTGTATTTCCAAACTGACAAGAACTCAACAATTATAAGGGTTCATGTTTTTTTAATGTAATAAAGCTAAAAGAAAAGATGGAATTAGCCTGATAGAATTTCACCATCTAATGGTTCTCAAAGTCAGAATCCTGTCACTTCTATTGAAGAAACATTTTGGAAAAATAAATTATTTACAGAAATTTGTTGTTTTTATTTTGTTCTGAAAATCACATGAGATATGATACAACCACTATCTGTGATTAGTGCAGATATTTTCAAAGCAATATAGTGTTAGTCTTTTGAATTCATGGGCTGCTGTCTTTCTCGGACTTTTCTCAATTTTTCCCTTTGCAGTTCTTGAACCCAATCCTCCTAGAGCTTTTAATAAACTGTTAAACAAAATTGTTTCAACATCTGTTGCGAAAGTATTTCAAAGAAACCTAAAATGTGAAACTTTTCCCAAATATATGCAATTATTATCTTTTTTAAATCAACGTGTTATTTTTTTCTAAGACAGTAAACTCACAATTTATATCTATCTAGAAAACTGTACTATATCACTGCAATTTGGCTAATTTTTTGAAACAGAAAGGAGCTCTTTACATTTGCAGTAAAAACTGTACAGACATTATAAAGTGAAAGTAGATAGAATTCTTTCACATTGCCAAAGCTTTTGTAATACAGAATAATCTGAGTGTGCTAAGGTCTATTCCATAAACAATGGTTAAAAAAAAATTCTAGTAAAACTGATTACTCCAAGTATTGTCATACTAATTTTTTATTAATATATTTCTTTCTAGTAGTATCTACAGGCAATTGAAGAATTTGAAATAATAATTCTATTAAGTATTGTAATTAACTTATAAATAAATGGACAAATAGGTGGATAAAAAAGTAATTTCTTGAGTGACTCAGGAAATGTATTCTTAATTTCTTAAACAGTTAAACAATTTCATCATATTTATTAGTATTCTAAATAGAAGCAAGATATTCTATTAAAAGTTTATGTTCTAGGAGCTCTGTAATAAGTATTACTTTGAAAAGCAATTACATTTTAAAAAACAGCTAGACTATGAAAAACTATACAAAAATTGTGTTTTGTATGATTTAAAGGCAGCTTGAAGATGGTCTACACAATTCTATTCAAGAAAAAAATTAATTTTCTATATTAAGAAGTAGCATTTAATTTACCAATTATTTTTCATACGGGAGACATAATATTTTGGCATCTCTTAAAACTCTTCCAAAACATCAAAATGTTTTTCTTTTACAGTTAGGTTATTTAAACTCTTATAAAGTCAGTATTAACAGCTAGTGTAAACAAATTAATCTGATGAATTAAAAGAAAGTAAGGAATTCAGAAAATTCACTATATAAAATGTTCACTTTCAGAGCAGACCATTATGTACACCGTTCAAGTAAAGAGAGTAGAGACGGCAGCTTGTTGATACAGAAACCCCCTACCACAGTTGGTTAAAGAATGAACTTGGTGCTTGCAAAAGACACTGCTAGCCCTTCACACATAAAGAAATGCTAACAGTGAACCAGAAAACATGTAAAGAATATGTTCTGTATTATATATTCTAATAATCGTATCTCTATACATGATTGCTTACGGTAAACATGAAGTGCAGAAAAGCCGAATGCTTGAACTACGTATTTTTCTAGATAAAACACGATTAAATTCTGTATTTCAGTTTTTAATTGATCCCATTTTGATTTAATAAGCGTTTAACTCAAATGGATGTCAGTAACACTTTGATTCTTAAAAACTGTATGCAGACAGTGCTCAGTCAGAATTTATAATTCAATACAGTGTGTAATAAAGTAAGTTACCATCATACTTTTTTTTACTTCATGTTATTCTTAATTATACTAATATAATATTAAAAACTCATTTCTTTCATATGAAAGATTACTTTCATAAATTTTTCTTTTTACCACAATTTTCTCCCTTGTTTTTTTGAAATCATTTAACATTATAAAAATAGAGGAATAAATATTAAAATATATAGCAAATGTTTCATTTTTGCCTCAGTGGGTGTTAAAGCAGCAATTGCTGGGTTTCTGCCCTTTTCTTCCCCCTCATTCTCTTACTGACAAATGTATTATTCAATGTTTAAAAATAAGCGTAGAAGAGTTGAATAAAAGCCATACTACCTAATAACTTCAAACTAATGAAACCACAGACTAACTTGATTTTGTTTTCATCACCACTTTCACATCTCTTTCAGCCAAATGTTCATCAGCCGAAAACAGAATCAGTCACAGCAATCCCACTACCCTAATGCGTATTCCGTATGTAACTCCCCACACATCAAATATAAAGTTTGCACAGTTTATCTTTCAAACATCTAAATAAATATGTACATATATAATACAAAATCCAAATTACTTATAAAGCCTTAACAAATTTATATGTGTATGCACATACACACATATTTATACTTCAATAATATATATACATATCCCCCCAACAAACACACCCCACATGTATATATCTCCATACTCTACCAGTCTTCTACCGAGAAGCTGAGTTACAGTCATTAAAAGGATTATCCAAAATAACTGGCTGAATAACAATACCTTGGATAGGGTCTGAATGAGCTATATATTTAACAGAGCATGTCAAATGTGAGGATTCCCATTCTGAAGACTATATGTGTATGACCTAAATGAAACTGTTTGAAGCCTGAATACTGCATTCAATAATACAGACCTGGGAAGGAAGTATTTTTTTTCCTTCCTGAAGTGAATTTGATGCTTCTGACTGACAGATTGAGAAGAAAAAGTATAGCTCCAAAGTAAATTAAGTATTCACAGAACAAACAGTGCAGCTGCAGGAGCAATTCAAATTTCCTATCACCAATGTTTCAATCCTCTTTTAAAAAAGAACCATTTCTGAGGTCAAAGGTTACTCCCATTTTCATAGCTATGTAGCCCCCTGGCTAATGTAGCTAACTAACACGGGTGCCATTAAATAGTGACAACTGCGATAATGTATATATCTACGAAAGCAGCAAGTCATTCTATAAAGGCCGCCAACTACTACAAAAAATAGTGATTTTTCAATTCCACAAATTGTTTCCATGATAATTTATCTAACACTGGTTTACATTACTCAAAAATTAAATCTATATTGTTTAAATAAAATATTAATCATATTACATTCCAAAAGTTACAAAGGAGACTGAAAATTAATTTTAAATAACAATATAGATCATCCAATAAGCCACAGTCCAACCACTTGGATAGTAATCCCAAACTATCTCTGATGTGTGTGTGTGTCCGTGAGTCTGTGCACACATATCCTCCTGTTTCACAAAAAGAAAATGACTCTGCCTTATGAACCTCCTCTGCCAATTACTGATAATAGCTTACCTGGTATTATACATTATAAAGAAGCTTGAAGATATTCTGAAATAAATAAGTAATACACAATTTGGTCAAAATTTGAAATATCAAAGATTCAAAAGAAAAATACTAAAAGTGATAGAAAGAGAAGTTTTATTATAGATGTTAAAGGGAAAGAATTCCATATGATATAAATTTAAATTCCTAATAACGTAATTTCTGAATAGTTGCAAATGGAAAATAAGTTTGTAAAAAATTTAAAATTCTATGTTGTTTCATTACATTACTGAGATATACAGTCATTTTTATATAGCTCTGACAGAGGATATATGAGTCACAGAGAAGTGTAAAAATGCACATATAGGTTGTGTAATTCTATTAGTTAGGAGCCTACTGAAGTACTTAACACTGACTCTGATTTTTCTGTGATTATTCGTGAATCTTTTAAAATGGTAAAATGGTAAGATGGCTTCACTTTGTACTTCCAAAATATTGACTTTTAAAAATGAATGTAACTGAAACATTATTCACTAAATTGCTGGAAGACATAAATTAACTTTTTTAAAGAAAAAAAAAAAAACAAAACCCTGTATCTCAAATTGGAAAAGAAGCGAAAAGGAAAAATAACTTTCAGAATTAAGACTTAAGGCTTTAAATAATTATCTGTAGAGAACTATTTTCTTCTCTTTAATATACAAGTAAATCAACAATAATTACTTTTCATTTTAGAAACTAAATCTTCAATTTAATAATTTAATAACCCGAATTTACACAGGAATTTGCAAGGGTTTTCTTTTTAAGTGGATAAAAGAAGACAAAAAATGCCAAAAGGAAAGCTATTGTCTAGTTTTGACTGATCAACAATCACTTGATATGATGAAATATATTATTACAGATAATTGTTCAAGTCCTATGGCATCTTAGAATGACTTGAAGTAGTAAAGGGTTGGCCTGTTTTAACTGCAGTCACAAAGCAATTCAGTATTTAAATATTTATAGAAAACCAAATTAGATTAGTTTTCTTTTCTGCTTTTGTGTTGCTTTTTTTTTTTTTTTTCCTCTTCTGTAGTTAGTTGAGCTTTAAAAGACAATATAAAGAGTATACAAATACTTTGGGACCTTTGTTGTTTAAATTTTAAGACAGGCCCCCATTTTAATCCCAGAACATGTTCACTTTAAAATTTTGAGAATTCTCATTTCCAAAGAGTCAGAATATTCCTCAAGTCAGAATATTAATTTCATCCTCCTAGCTCCCTAAAAACCAAAAAAAACCTCACAACTTCCAAATAATTCAATATACGGTCCTTACACAATTGCGCCACCTAGTGTTTACTATCCAATAATCATACAAATTTAGTACCGTTTTCTCAGTATTTAAAACAAAACCAAACCACTGCCATCACCCAAAGGATAGCACCACAGTACATCAACCACACAAACTTCAACTTATCTTTGTTTAGCTTACAAAAGTGTAATAGTTTAATGTACTAACATTTCAGATTTTAACTGTGATCTACTTAAATATTCTCAATGTCCACTGAGTTTAGCTCTCAACTCTGAAAATACATGTTTCAAAAATGCTCAAACTGACACGTATTACTTCAAGAAAAAAATTATTTTAAAATCTAGAGTACGTTTCAATATCAAAATTAACAGGGAAAAATAAGAATGGTGATTGCTTCTTCATGGGCAAAGGCAACAACATACTTTCTCTTCTGTCTACTCCTTTGGCTTCCTGAGGGCAACAGAAGGTTAGTTTCCTGTTCTCTACCCAGAGTCACAGTTTAAATACGATATAGCTATATATAAGGAAAACATACTACTATAGTTTCTGCAGTAAATTATTTGATTTTTTAAAACTGATGCTCTTGCTATAGTGTTGAGCAATAACTTCTTTAAATTGCATCCATGAGTGATAAAATACCATAATTATATGAAATTTACAATAGTAACCTGACATTTAATGTCATAATGATTAAAAGTCATAATTACTGTTCTTACATGATAATCAAGCATAAGTGCTAAATTCCTGTTCATAGGAATTACCATAATCCACATGGCCTTCAGGTAGTTAAAATCAAACATTCCTAAGGAAAGGCTGGAGGAAGACAAAAGGAAATTCAGGTGGAAGAGAAAGGTACTCTAATGCCCTATCAAAGACATTAGATCTATATTCTATTAATACACTTGGGAGAGTCGATCCTACCTCTTTCCTAGTAACGATATGCCATGGTCATAGGTTACTTAACTCCCTGGGTGGTAACTGTATCAGTTCTCCAACTTGTGAACCTCCACTGTCAAAAGCCAGGACAGAACCAACACACTTTGGCTAAGAGGGGTTAGTGTAAATGTGTATGGAGTGTGTATGGGGACAGGGTTTGAAGGAGGGAAGGGGAGAGGTGGAGGGAAAAAGAAAATGGAGGGCTTGAACCCAAACTAAAAACTATTACAGGTTCCCCATTTTAACAGCAGAGGTGTGCAGCAAATCTTTGGAAGAGTGTCATTTCCCTTTGTTTTCCAGCACTAGATCTTTATCAGCCACGCACTTTCTTACCTCAAGTCCACTCTATGATAATCTTCCCTTTCATCTTTGGACACTTCATTTTTCACGTTCCCCCTAGTTAAAAGATATGATTATATAATTTATCTAAATCTGAACATAGCAACAATCTCAAGTAGAGGTCAGATCTACCGAGAAATATTTAAGTGTTTACAGAACACTCTGTATTCCCTAGAAGCTGAAAGTACGTAAAGATATTACACTTTTATGGCAAAAAATGAAACAATGGTCCGCAAAGGTTTGCTTTAGAGTTGCTTCTAACATATTCATAAGATAACTATTACCTGTCATGAAAACTAGATTCTATGGTAATAAAAGAGGCTCAGATGATTTTGCAGAGAAGGCAATGGCAACCCACTCCAGTACTCTTGCCTGGGAAATCCCATGGACCGAGGAGCCTGATAGGCTGCAGTCCATGGGGTCGCAAAGAGTCAGACATGACTGAGCGACTTCACTTTCACTTTTCACTTTCATGAACTGGAGAAGGAAATGGCAACCCACCTCAGGGTTCTTGCCTGGAGATTCCCAGGGATGGGAGCCTGGTGGGCTGCTGTCTATGGGGTCACACAGTCGGACACGACTGATGTGACTTAGCAGCAGCGGCAGATGATTTTGAATCTATGAGATGTGGCTATGGTGCAGAAATTTTTTCAAACTTAAATAAAACTCACTAAAAAATTTCCCTGTGCTATACTGGTCTAGAATTTCCATGATCCTATAAGCCAACTCTGGTAATAGAGTCTCCTAAGATTCTGAGACCCATGGCTCTCAGGACCCTAAATCTAATTTAGAATCCCAAAGCACAATAACTACTAAAATGTTCTGGAATATTATATCCAGGGAAGCAGAGAAAAAAGGAGGAGGTCTGTGGCCTATAATTAGCTTAGCAAAAAGAAGATATATAGGTGACATTTGCTCCTATTCCTCCTGTGGAATCAAATAAAATTAGAGAATGCTAAAAAAAAGGTTTTTATATGTAAGCTATGTGGTGATAGATAACCCAGAGCCTTGAACATGTACTAAGAGCAGAAGAGTAATATTAGCTTTTAAATTCAAGATGAAAACGAAGTCTAGGCCTGTCAAAGATAGGGAATCCAACAGGCAACCAGTCCCACTGAAAACCCTGAGCCCATAAGTTCTACACTCTCAGCATCAGGTGCTAAATTCCCACCCAACTTCTCTTACGCCTAGAGGACTCTCAAGAAAGCTGCCTCGGTCCTGAAGGCAAAGGTGAGGGAGGGCAGGGGAAGGATCCTGTTCCTGAGAAACTAGCTCAAAGTCAGCCACCACATAGAACTGCAATCCAAATTTTCTTGACCTGGGTATCCAAAACACCTTAAGTTTTTAACTTAGCCCAAAGTGGTTCTAGACAGGTAGTGAACATCAACAGCAAAAATGCAATTTTGCTTGGGGGAATTAATACACACATTCATTCCAGACCCCAAAGACTCCCCAAAAGTAATTTTTCAAATAAAAAGTGACATAATGAAATATGGCATCATGAGCAAGAACCAGTAAAAATAGTAGAAACCAGAAACAAACAAAAAGAATTAACATATTAGAATCAGCAGGTACAAATGGGCTTCCCTGATAGTTCAGTTGATAAAGAATCCACCTGCAATGCAGGAGGCCCCAGTTCAAATCCTGGGTCCGGAAGGTCTGCTGGAGAAGGGATAGGCTACCCACTCCAGTATTCCTGGGCTTCCCTTGTGGCTCAGCTGGTAAAGAATCGACCTGCAATGCAGGAAACCTGGGTTTGATCTCTGGGTCGGGAAGATCTCCTGAGAAGGGAAAGGTTACACACTTCAGTATTCTGGCCTGGAGAATTCCATGGACTATAGTCCATAGGGTCATAAAGAGTCAGACACGACTGAGCAACTCTCACTTCACTTTACCAATTATAAAGTAACTGTGTTCATTATATTTAAACAAATTAAAAACTCAAGGTTGAAAATACTGTAGCAAACAGTAAACTATTAAAAATAAACTTAGATTTTAGACAGAAATAAAATTCTTAGAAAGAAAACATAATAATTAAAATTAAAATGCAATGGAAAAAATTAACACATTAAAGAACCGGAAGACATGAAAGCATTAGTTTGAAAATTAGTTTAAAATATTTAAGCATAGTTTAAGAAACTTAGAGTGCAAAGTGAGAAGTTCCATGGTATGTCTGATGTTGCTTAATAAGAAGAAAAGGGGGCAGAGGCAAAAAATTTGAAGAAATACTAAGAAATTTCCCACAGTCATGTAAAATAATAACCTACAGACACAACAAGCTCAACAAATGCAAAGCAGGATTTTAAAAGAAAGAAATATTCATGTCTAGACACATCACAGTGAAAATGTACAAGGACAAAGAGAAAGCCAAGATTTCAAAAGTAGTTAGACAGATAGGTTTTAAACAAGCAACACTAAGACATTTCACTTCAATAAACACAAGAGAAACTATGTGCTCTGAAAAGATCTGAGACATAAAAAAGAAAAGTAAGAAATACAAGTATGAAACCATGTATTAAATGCATAATAGCAATTTCTCTTGAGGTTTTAATAAAAGCAAAATTGAAATACAGTAAGATATAAGTCGAGAGTCAGGCAAAAGTATTAAAAATAATTGAAAAATTCTAAGGTCCAAAGACGGGCTCAATAAAGGACAGAAATGGTATGGACCTAAGAGAAAGTATTTAGAAGAGGTGGAATACACAGAGGAACTATGCAAAAAAGATCTTCACAATGCACATAATCACAATGGTTTGATCATTCACCGAGAGCCAGACATCCTGGAATGTGAAGTCAAGTGGGCCTTAGGAAGTATCACTATGAGCAAAGCTAGTGGAGGGGATGGAATTCCAGTTGAGCTACTTCAAATCCTGAAAGATGATGCTGTGAAAGTGCTGCACTCAATATGCCAGCAAATTTGGAGAACTCAGCAGTGGCCACAGGACTGGAAAAGGTCAGTTTTCATTCCAATCCCAAAGAAAGGCAATCCCAAAGAATGTTCAAACTACCACACAATTGCACTCATCTCACATGCTAGTAAAGTAATGCTCAAAATTCTCTAAGCCAGGTTTCAACAATACGTGAACCGTGAACTTCCAGATGTTCAAGATGGTTTTAGAAAAGGCAGAGGAACCAGAGGTCAAATTGCCAACATCCATTAGATCACTGAAAAAGCAAGAGAGTTCCAGAAAAACATCTATTTCTGCTTTATTGACTATGCCAAAACCTTTGACTGTGTGGATCACAATAAACTGTGGAAAATTCTGAAAGAGATGGGAATATCAGACCACCTGACCTGTCTCCTCAGAAACCTGTATGCAGGTCAGGAAGCAACAGTTAGAATTGGACATGGAACAACAGACTGGTTCCAAATAGGAAAAGGAGTATGTCAAGGCTGTATATTGTCACCCTGCTTATTTAACTTATATGCAGAGTACATCATGAGAAACGCTGGGCTGGATGAAGCACAAGCTGGAATTAAGATTGCCGGGAGAAATATCAATAACCTCAGATATGCAGGTGACACCAACCTTATGGCAGAAAGCTAACAAGAACTAAAGAGCCTCTTGAGGAAAGTGAAAGAGGAGAGTGAAAAAGTTGGCTTAAACCTCAACATTCAGAAAACTAAGATCATGGCATCTGGTCCCATCACTTCATGGCAAATAGATGGGGAAACAGTGGAAACAGTGGCTGACTTTTTTGGAGGGGGATCCAAAATCACTGCAGATGGTGACCGCAGCCAAGACGCTTACTCCTTGGAAGGAACGTTATGACCAACCTAGACAGCATATTAAAAAGCAGAGACATTACTTTGCCGACAGAGGTCTGTCTATTCAAGGCGATGGTTTTTCCAGTAGTCAGGTACAGAAGTGAGAGTTGGACTATAAAGAAAGCTGAGCACTGAAGAATTGATGTTTTTGAACTGTGGTGTTGGAGAAGACTCTTGAGAGTCTCTTGCACTGCAAGGAGATTCAACCAGTCCATCCTAAAGGAAATCAATCCTGAATATTCATTGGAAGGACTGATGCTGAAGCTGATACTCCAATACTTGGGCTACCTGATGCGAAGAGCTGATTCATTTGAAAAGACCTGATGCTAGGAAAGATTGAAGGTGGGAGGAGAAGGGGATGTCAGAGGATAAGATGGTTGGATAGCATCACCGACTCAATATACACGAGTTTGAGTACACTCTGGGACTGCAGCCTGGCGTGCTGCAGTCCATGGAGTCACAAAGAGTTAGACACGACTGAGCGATTGAACTGAACTGAAGGTCCTTATATTGCCTGAAAAGGAAATAGAGGTATTGATTAGCCTTAGATTTTAAAAGTTGGTCTCTCCTCCCCTCAGTCCCACTCCCCTCAAGTGACCCATATTAAGTTACCTCATCTTCTATAACGCTATTTTACAGGTGAAGCAACAAAGGCTTGGGGGACGCTGCTGGGCTGATCCAGAGTTGCCAGACAGATCAGATCCATTAGCACAGCTTTCACTATTCTGACTGCAGCAATCCTTGTACAGTAAACAGTAAGCACAACTTGTGATCTCCTGGGGCCTCCAAATCTTCCCCAGTTTACTTCAAGCCAACAATTCCCTGGAAGGGTCTAAAAGAAGAGAAATGAGTATATAACTTCCAAAGTAATGGAAAGAGAAAATGGAGCAATAAAAAAAAAAATACTAATCAACTATAAGAAATCATTTCACACCTATTACAATGGTGAAAATCCAAAAACACTGACAATACCAAATGTTAATAAGAATGTGAAGCAATATGAACTCTCACTCATGACTGGTAAGAATATAGCCACTCTGAAAGACAGTTTGGCAATTTCTTACAAAATAAAATATACTCTTACAATATAATCCAGCAATCAGACTCCTTGGCATCTATCTACCAAAAAAAAATCAAAACCCCTGTCCACACAAAAATCTGCAAACAGATGTTTACAGCAGCTTATTCATAATTGCCCAAACTTGGGAGCTAGCAAGATGTCCTATAGGAGATGGATAAACTGTGGTACATCCAGACAGTGGAATATTATTCACCACTAAAAAGAAATGAGCTATCGAGCCATGAAAAGATACAGAGGCCCTTTAGATGCACATTACTAAATGAAAGAAGCTAATCTTAGCAAGGTTATACACTGTATAATTCCAACTGTATGACATTTTGGAAAAGACAAAACTATGAAGATAGTAAAAAAAAAAAAAAAAAAAGGATCAGTGATTGCCAAGGATTGGGCGGGGGGGAGGAATGATTAGGGAAAGCAGAGGATTTTTAGAGCAGTGAAACTTGCTCATACTATAATAGTGAATAGGTATCATAATACATTTGTCAAAACTCATAGAATGTAGAACATCAAGAGTGAATCCTAACATAAACTAAGGACTTTGGGTAATGATGTGTCAAGGTATGTTAATCAATTGTAACCAACGTACCATTTTCGTAAAGGAGGCTGTGGGAAGCGGGTAGATTTGGGTGGGGTGACTAGTAGGTATATGAGAACTTTCTATACTTTCTGCTTAATTTTTCTGTGAATCTAGAAGTACCCTAAAAAAATACAGTGCATCTTTTAAAAATTCAACCAATGCAAAAGTAGGCAAGAAAGGAGAGGAAAAGAAACATAGACTAAGAAGAACCAATAAAAATCACAAAATAAGATGGTAACCATAAAGACGAAAATATAAACAATTACATCAAATGTAAATGGATTATGTGCTCCAGTTAAAAGGCAGAGATTGTCAGACTGGAAAAAGAAAACTAAACGCAAACATGATACTTAAGAGATATATATAAATATAAGGATACACAAAAATTCAAGATAAGAAGAAAAAGGATTCATCAAGAAAATGCTAACCAAAAGATGCCTGGTGTAATATTAATACTAAGCAAGAAAATAAGGTGAAAGGCATTCTAAGAATTGCTACAGTAAAGACAGTCAATTCATAATCACAGGGGTTAGGTTCACCATAAAAAAATTAACTTACATTGAGTATAAGTACAATAATACAACCTTAAAATATCAAAAATTTAACAGAACTAAAAGGAAAAATAAATAAGTCTAATATTTCCTCATTGAAAGTCATAAAAATGGGATATATATATTAAAAAATTAATAAACTTTACTCAATAAACAGAGATCACTACACTCAAAAGCTTCTGCAGAATATACACTCTTTTCAAATTAAATTTGGAAATTAAAAAATCAAATGGGTCAAAACAAATCTTCAGAAATAATAAGGGGTTTAGATCATACAAAATATATTCTCTAATTAAGCTGGAAATAAAAAACAAAAAGAGCATTAAAACAAATATCCATATGTTAGAAATTAAGAAACACTTCTAAATAATAAGAAAAAGTTAACAGAAAAAAAAACATTAAATATTTTGAACTAAATAATAATGAAAATTCACTTGTGTAAAGCATCTACCTAAAGAAGTTAAAAATAAAAAGGGCTAAAAGTAGCACTATTCACAGTAGTCAAAATAAAGATACAACCTAAGTGTCCTTAGTAAATGGAAAAGGAAAATGTGGTATACATATACAATGGATTATTATTCAGACTTAAAAAAGAAAAGTCTGCCATTTGTAACATGGATAAACTTGGAAGACATCATGCTAAGTGAAATAAGTCAGACACATGATCTCCCTTATATGTGGAATCTAAAAAACACTCTTAAACAGTAAGAATGGTGGTTACCACCAGAGACTAGAGGATGGGAGAAAGGAGAGATACTGATCAAAGGATACAGACTTTCAGTTATAAGATGAGTAAGTTCTAGGGACCTAATGTACAGCATGGTGACTGTGTGTGTGTGTGTGTGTGTGTGTGTGTGTTCAGTCACTCAGTTGTGTCCCACTCTTTGCAACCCCATGGACTGTAGCTTGCCATGCTCCTCTCTCCATGGAATTTTACAGGCAAGAATACTAGAGAGGGTAGCCATTTCCAACTCCAGGAAAAGTTCCCAACCCAGGGATCAAACTCACGTTTCTTGTGTCTCCTGCATTGGCAGGCAGATTCTTTACCACTACATCAGCATTAACAACAATGTACTGCAAACTTGAGATTTGCTACGATGGTAGATCTCAACTGTTTTCAGCAGCAGAACCACCATCCCCCACCTCCTGCCACAAAAAAGGTAACTATGGGAAGTGATGGATACATCAGTTAGTTTGACTGTAGCAATCATTTCACAAGGTATACATTTATTGAAACATCATGGTGTTTACCTTAGATACAATTTTTGTCCAAAATAAATTAATAAAAAAATTTTAAGAGCTTGAAAGTAAATTCAAAGTAATTGGAAGAAAAAACAAAAATGGCAGAAATTAATTAATTCAGAAACAAAAGCACCATAGAGAAAGTTAAAGTACTTTATATTTCAATAGAAACTAGAAAAAAAGTAACTAGCATAAAAAACATTTTAAAACTATATACTCTTACAAATAGTTAGCAATTAGAAAGACAGGCAGATATAAGAACAAATCCATAGTAAATGCTGCTTATCCCCAAGGTTCTGAATTGTTCCAAATGCTAAGGAGGCGAGGTTTGAAATAGGCTGTTAATTATGCAGGGAAGATGCAGACTCTCAGTTCTTTCCGGCATTATCTCCCACTGATCCCCACTCCCCCAAGCCAGACCTTTCTGGAGCAACTTTTGAATCCCTGTTCTGTCCTAAACATCTTCAGATGCATTTACAAAAGCTTTCTCTCCTTTTTTTTTGCCTTCTATAAAACTGGTTTCTCTTACATTCCCCAGTGATGGTCCTTTCTCTTTATCTCATGCCTTCCTAACAGCACTGTTTGTCTCCTATCTTAAGAAGAAAAACAAAAAACTTTTCTCTACCCTCAGTTACCATCACTTTCCTTAAAAAAAAAAAAAAAAAAAACCACCAACTCTTGAATGAGTTTTCTCCACATCCTCCATTGAGGTCTCACTCTCAACTCCTACACTCTGACTTCTATCTTCACCCTCCATGAAACCTGCTTTCTCTAGAGTCACAGTACCTCCCTGCTCCTAAAGCTAATGGACCTCTTGCAGGCCTTATCTTAAGGTCTCTCCTACTCTCTGACACCATTAACCATATCCTCTTTATGGAAAGATTCTCTCCCCCACACTCTCCAAATAGCTTACTTCCTAGCTCTCTGACCCCTCTTCCTTAAGCATCATTTTTTTTCTGCTTATACCAGAATTCTGACCTGCGTTCTGTTTTCTTCTCACTTTATATACAATCCCTAGATCACCTTACCTTCTATCATAGTTTCATTTCCCATTTACAAAATTAAATCTCAAGCACATAACCACAGGATGGTATGCCATCTCTTCTCCAACTATTTCAATTCCTTAAATGAGAATTTCTGCATATCATGTTGCCAATCATGTTGCCAAAATTGAAGCCCTCATCATTACCAAGCAAACATGTCCATCTTCTTGTGGTTCCAGTTTTAGTAAATGATATTTCCATTCACTTAACTGATCAAGGTAGAAACTTACACACTCTTACATATTGTTCTTGTGGCTCACATCTAATCAATTACTCTCCACTAAATTCTACTTTGGGCTTCCCTTGTTGCTCAGCTGGTAAAGAACCTGCCTGCAGTGCAGGAGACCTGGGTTCAATCCCTGGGTTGGGAAGATCCCCTAGAGAAGGGAAAGGCTACCCACTCCAGTATTCTGGCCTGGAGAATTCCAAGGGGTCGCAAAGAGTCAGACAGGACTGAGCGACTTTCACTTTCCTTCAAATTCTACTTTATAAATATCTTTCAAAATTATCCAAATCTCTCCTTTAAAATACCAGCATCTATCCTAAGATTTCAAAAACCAACACCCTAAAATTCATCATTTCTTATAAATAATATGAACTTTTTCTACTTTCAAAAGAAAAATTAGGTTAGCTTTCAAATATTTATATATCAATCTGTATACACTTAACTATGTTTAACTACATCCATATGTTAAAAAACAAAACCCTCCCTCTACTTCCAACTACTTTCTTCTACTCCCAACTGAATGAATACATCCATTCTTTCAATTCATTCATTCAATCAAGATTTCCTGAACACCTGAAGTATTCCAGCCACTGTGCCAGGAAATGAAAGATAGGCAGTTTGCCCCTAAAGAATTACACAGATTTCTACACCCACCATTAATTTAGGGGGAGAAAAAATGTTTAGCATAGGAAAGGTCAATCCAAAAGATCCCATTCCTTCAAACAAAAGGACTTTGGGATGTCATATCAAGGGTGACCTTAATATACTACAAGTGTAAAAGAAAACATGTGATCTCACAATTAAAAATAGCCCTAAGTAATAAGGACAACAGCTAAGTTGAAATCACACTGCCACATGACTTTAACCCGAGTCCCTGTGGGATGCAGAGGCTTAAGCCACAGAACACTTCTCAGGACAAGACTCCTTGAAATACCCTTACTACCAGTATCAGCAGGACTGCCACCTATGAGCCCTCAAAACCTAGTCTGCCAGACATTTTGTATTTTCCTCTGAGAGGTCTTCATACTTCAGAATTACCTGGTTCTAAAAGCTAAGCTTTCGTATTTTAATTGTCTTCCATCTCAGAAGGGCCCTGTTCAAACAAAGACCCATCCTCATCTCAGCCAGCCAGCTCAAACAATCAAGCGAGATACACGAATGCACCTTGGTGGCAGGCCTTATAACTACTCAGGGTGCAAGTGAGTCCATGCCTTCCGCAAGGAGTCATAACTAGAATGATTCTCAACTGAGGAGGTAGAGAGGAATTCAGATTCACCCAAGAGGCTTTGTCAAAATACGCCTTAAAGATTACAGTATGAAATATGCATTTATAATTGGACCCTGCAATCCTCTTCTAAGAATGTAAAAAATACAAAAAAGACCTATGCCCAATACAATTCACTGCAGCACTATTTTAACAGCAAAATAACAGAAACAACTCAAATGTCCGCCAATATGCAACTTGCTGAATAAACCATGGCACAACTACACAATGGAGTTCTATACAGCTATTAAAAAGAATGGTAAGTATCTCTATATACTTGTACAGATTTCCAGAATAGAGTGATTAGTGAAAAAAGCAGAGTATATAGCATCTAGTTATTTATCTAAAAAAGAGATACACACATATGAATGATTTTTTAATGAAAGGATAAACCAAAAAATAATTTTCTAAAAATGATGAGACAGGCTAAGCTAGAGTGGAAAGAAATGAAAGCTAGATTTCTCTAAATGTATCTCACTTCATAGGTTTGATTTGGAAATCATGCAATGGTTTACAAAATTATAAAAGAAAATTAAATAAAAATGAAGGGGAAAAGCCATCCCCTAAAACCAAAAACTAAAGGAAGTTCAGTCCCACCAAGAACTACTTCAAATGACTTTAAATACAGCAATTTACTATTCATCCCTAATGGAATATCCAAAGGGAGAGATATGGGGAGGAACGCCAAGAAATTAGTTTTTGATAATCATATCACTACTAGTGATTTATTACACTAAAATCATATCTGTTTAAGTGCAAGATTAAATAATGATGTTGCTATCACCTAGAAAAAGTTTTTTAATAAAATCAAAGTAAAAACCCTGTATAACTGAATCTGAATCACAATTATTAGTATGAACTTGCGTATTTTCTCTGCAAAAGAAATACATATTTACTATCCCCATCCACTAAGAAGGCCCAGACCAATAATGGGCACTCCTAATAACCAAATTGTGCTTTCTATATACATTTCCCACAAAAACAACAGAGTTCCTTGGAGAAGAGGCAGGTTTCAGACCTAGAATAGGAAATGTATAAGATAAGCTTCATATACCTTGTCATACTGAAAATACAAAGAATCTTTCAAAGATGAGTGGGATTGTATCCAAAGGATCCAAGAGGCAATTTGAAGAGACTAACATTTTGGGAAACATTTGGATTATCATCTAAAACTGGACATCCACATCCAATATGGCCCAGAATTTCTACTCACAGGTATGCGCTATGCTGTGTTCAGTCGCTCAGTCAGGTCCAACGCTCTGCGACCCCAAGGACTGTAGCTTGCTAGGCTCATCGGTCCATGGGGATTCTCCAGGCAAGAATATTGGAGTGAGTTGCCAAGCCCTCCTCCAGGGGATCTTCCCAACCTAGGGACTGAACCCAGGTCTCCCACAGTGCAGGTGGATTCTTTACCATCTGAGCCACCAGGGAAGCCCAAGAATCCTGGAGTGGGTAGAATAACCCTTCTCCACAAGCTGGAATCAAGATTGCCGGGAGTAATATCAATAACCTCAGACAGGCAGATGATACCACCCTTATGGCAGAAAGCTAACAAGAACTAAAGAGCCTCTTGAGGAAAGTGAAAGAGGAGAGTGAAAAAGTTGGCTTAAAGCTCAACATTCAGAAAACTAAGATCACGGCATCCGGTTCCATCACTTCATAGCAAATAGATGGGGAAACAGTGGTTGACTTTATTTTTGGGGGCTCCAAAATCACTGCAGATGGTGACCGCAGCCATGAAATTAAAAGACGCTTACTCCTTGGAAGGAAAGTTATGACCCACCCAGTCAGCATATTAAAAAGCAGAGACGGTACTTTGCCAACAAAGGTCCGTCTAGTCAAAGCTACGGTTTTTCCAGTAGTCATGTATGGATGTGAGAGTTGGACTATAAAGCAAGCTGAGCTCCAAAGAATTGATTCTTTTTTTTTTCATTTATTTTTATTAGTTGGAGGCTAATTACTTTACAATATTGTAGTCGTTTTTGTCAACATTGACATGAATCAGCCATGGATTTACTAAGATCTAAATGTAAGACCAGAAACTATAAAACTCCTAGAGGAGAACATAGGCAAAACACTCTCCGACATAAATCACAGCAGGATCCTCAATGACCCACCTCCCAGAATATTGGAAATAAAAGCAAAAATAAACAAATGGGACCTAATGAAACTTAAAAGCTTTTGCACAACAAAGGAAACTATAAGCAAGGTGAAAAGACAGCCCTCAGATTGGGAGAAACTAATAGCAAATGAAGCAACAGACAAAGGATTAATCTCAAAAATATACAAGCAACTCCTGCAGCTCAATTCCAGAAAAATAAACGACCCAATCAAAAAATGGGCCAAAGAACTAAACAGACATTTCTGCAAAGAAGACATACAGATGGCTAACAAACACATGAAAAGATGCTCAACATCACTCATTATCAGAGCAATGCAAATCAAAACCACAATGAGGTACCATTACACGCCAGTCAGGATGGCTGCTATCCAAAAGTCTACAAGGAATTGATGCTTTTGAACTGTGGTGTTGGAGAAGACTCTTCAGAGTCCCTTGGACTGCAAGGAGATCCAACCAGTCCATCCTAAAGGATATCAGTCCTGAATATTCACTGGAAGCACTAATGTTGAAGCTGAAACTCCAATACTTTGGCCACCTGATGTGAAGAGCTGACTCATTTGAAAAGACCCTGATGTTGGGAAAGATTGAAGGCAGGAGGAGAAGGGGATGACAGAGGTTGAGATGGTTGGATGGCATCATCAACTCAATGGACATGAGTTTGAGTAAACTCTAGGAGTTGGTGATGGACAGGGAGGCCTGGCATGCTGCAGTCCATGGGGGTCGCAAAGAGTCAGACAAGACTGAGCAACTGAACTAACTAAAGTACATTAAAAAGCAATTCAATAACAACAAAAAACAGTTAGATGCTCTTTAGAAGATTATGAGGTATAAATATAGTATGTCCTTTTAGGTGTTTATCAAATTAGCTGAGAAGACAGAAAGTATAACACAAACAGTAAAACAAAAAAGGCAGAGGATTTAATAGGAAATATATGATTAAATGTCAAAAAAAAGGTTTCAATAAGCAAGCTATAAAATTTAACATGAGAATTCACCATAGAACAATAATGATTAGAAATACCTTCAAGGAAGAAATGGAACTGACAAAATATTTTTCAGATGAGTAATGAACATTCAGAAAATAGAGGTGAGAAAATCACATATAATTAGGGCCAAAGATTTTTCTTTAGAATGAAAGAAATAAGAGTGTGTTTTCGAGATGATTTCTACAAGGTGGTAAAGAGGGAAGTTAGAAAGATAGGTTATCACTGAACTATAGAAGACTGTGAATACCAAACTAAGGGGTATGAAATGAAATTTAACCTGCTTGGATCTAATAGCACTGAAATGAAAGCATTCAACCATCCTTCACTGACACCTGGGGAAAGAAATTAATATTTTAAACGCTTCTGGTTCCCCTAAAACACCAAAGAGGGAAAGGATGGATATAAAAATAAGCTTGATTTAGCTTTACCAGCTTTTCCAAACTAATAAAAAAATCACAAATGAATAATGTGAACTCTTCAACTGTTAAATTCTATTTATGAAATATGAGACTACTTTTTCTTTTGTTCTCTTCAAAGACTAAGCATGTATTTCAAGGTTGCAGGACATATTTCCCCCATCTTGGTACATGTCAGAGCCAGTTATTTCTGCAGCTTTGAAGTCGCTTCAAGGTCTGTCATTTTGTTAGCTCAGGGGATGAATGCCTTGGGTATTTTGTCCTCGTGGATGCTATTTTTCCTTAATGCATCCAAGTTTAGAAATGATTTATGCACTGTAGAGTATAGGGTATTTTAAGATTTAAGAAAAAAAAATCAAAAGTCCCAAGTCAACCTTCATATATTTAAGGCATAATTTTCCACTCATCTATTTTGTATAAACACTCAAATTCATTTTTGTATCAATCTGATACAAATTTTTTTTGTATCAGATACAATTTTTTGTATCAGATACAATCTGATGCAATTTTTTTTTTTTTTTTGGCCACATCACAAAGCATGTGGAATCTTAGTTCCCCAACCAAGGATGGATAAAACTCACCCCCACTGAAGTCAAAGTGTGCAGTGTTATAACCACTGGACCCCCAGGGAAGTCCAATCTGATCATTTAAAAAAAAAAATTTTTTTTCTGAGTAAATAGAGCATTCAATGTGAACTTGGTCATTGATAGTCAATTTTAGAAGAGAACTCTTTCTTTCAAAAAAAAAAAAACTGTACTGTGAAACAACTTTAATAGAAAAGCTGCATGAAGAGTACAAAGACTCTTATACACCTTCAATCCAGCTTCCCCAATGGTTAACACTTCACCTCATAAAATTTACATTCTCTCAGACACACACATTTTCTCTGAACATCTGAAATTATTAGGTTGGTACCAAAGTAACTGCAGCTTTGGACCGTGAATTTTAAATCATTATAACTAGACTCAAATACACTTTTATTAATCAAAATAGGAACTATTACAATCAATACTTTTTTGCCAATGAGAAATAAACTAGTTTTTTCCTGTGGTATAAATAATCTGTGCTTTGGGATTTGATGAACTTTTGGAAAGCATTTTTCTGCCTCCTGCTGGTTGTGAAAGTGTTTTCCCTGCAAAAAGTTGTCAAGATGCTTGAAGAAAACGTATTTGGTTGGCAAGAGGTCAGGTGAATATGGCAGACGGGACAAACTCAGAGACCAATTCCCTCAACTTTGGAAGCGTTGGTTGTATGACGTGCAGTGGCTATGGTCATGGAGAAGAACTGGGCCCTTTCTGTTGACCAATGCTGGCTGCAGGCATTGCATTCAGGGCATCTCATCAGTTTGCTAAGCACACTTCTTAGATGTAATGGTTTTGCTGGGATTTAGAACGCTGTAGTGGGTCAGATGACCAGCAGACCACCAAACAGCGACTGTGACCCTTTTCTGGGGCAAGTTTGGTTTTGGGAAGTGCTTTGGAGCTTCTTCTCGGTTCAACAACTACAACTGTCACTATTTCTAGGCCCTCTCAGAGATCAAAGCCAGGAAAACACTTGTAGGTATACACTCACATATATACATAAATCCTTACATATAGCCCACAGCTGGTTCAGTAATTAAAAGAAGTGCATTTGTAATCGTAGTCTTAAGATCATCCAAAGAAAAAGGTTTTACTGCATTATAATAGTTCTGACATGACCTCACAAAAAACCTTACTGGAGACAGAACAGATAATGGAAGAGAGCAAGGAAGATGACCTCCCCTCTACTGGCCCACTGGTCTGAGCAAGTGTCATACAACTCACCTTGCTATATAGCAGAAAGCAACACAACACTAGAAGTAAATTTCAGCAAAATTAAAATAAATAAATGGCATGCACACAAGCACAATAATGGGTACTATTGTCTTTTTGAAAAATGGTATAATAGCATAATCACTGCAATGTGGAAATTAAACATTCTAAAGCGCTGCTAAGTAAGATTTATCTTATAGAGTCTACAAAAAGAAAGGATCAGAAGACACAAAAGGCCACATGTTGCAGAATCTCATATAAATGAAATATAGAAACTGGACAAATCCGTGGAGACAAAAAGACTACTTGCCAAAGGCTGGAAGGAGGGAGAAATGAGAAGTGGCTACTAATGTACAAAGGATTTCTTTTGGGGGTGATAAAAATGTTCTAAATTAGACAGTGGTGATGGTTGCAAACTCTAAGTATATTAAAACCCACTGAATTATATACTTTAAAAGAGTAAATTTTATGGTATGTGGATTATTATCTCTATAAAAAAGGGAGGGTCAATAATTCAAGACTTCCTAATGGTACACCAAATGCTAACATTTGTGTTTTCTTGTGTTGCCAAACTTCCTGAGGCTTTTCTGTATACTGAACACAGCAACTAACATGTGATAAATAATACTGTCACTTAAATGAAAAGGTGCTCCATCAGAAAAGGTCAACCTGTCTAGAACATAATTGGAATTTTCAATTTTTCACTTCATTAGCTGACAGAAGTACAGTAATCTTCTCATAGCATTTGAACAGGTAGGTATGCTTTGGAGTTTCACTGTCAGAATTCTATCTCCTGTGGTTTGGGGAATATTTTATTCAGCAGATCTGCAGTGCATATTTGAGGACTCTATGCCAATATTGTCTCAATTTTACCCACAATCTCTGGCTTGCCGGCATCTCCCACATCTGGGCTTGTTGTAAACTAAGACCAGTGTCCCTAACTTTTTCATCTAGTTGT
Source organism: Odocoileus virginianus (assembly GCF_023699985.2). Classification (NCBI taxonomy): domain Eukaryota; kingdom Metazoa; phylum Chordata; class Mammalia; order Artiodactyla; family Cervidae; genus Odocoileus; species Odocoileus virginianus. Next base: position 58,812,508 of record NC_069675.1, read on the forward strand.
AAATCAACATCTGTGGGAAGCCTCCTACTTATGATAGGAAGTGAATTTTTTTTTTTTTACTGTCATCATGAACTTGATCTCACCTAACAAAAGACACAATTAACTTTTTCTTCAATGTTAGCCATGTTCAATGAATAGGACTAAAACAAATATTATTCAAAATTCACAAAGATATGCCATTATAAAATAAATTTGAATAATTAAATTTCCAAAATGATTTATTCCCAAGTCTAGGTATTTATACTTTTGAAGTCATTAAAGCTTAAAACTACACTTTTAAGACTTTGGGTATATTCTTTTCTTAAATAAAATACCAAATTTAGTCACAGTCATATAGAAACATTTAGTCATTCAGAATATTCAGAAGACCATAACCAACAAAATAACTTGCACCCCCTAAATACACAAGATGATTTTCTCCCCCCGCCAAAAAAAAAAAGCCAGTTGTCTGGGAGAATATCAAGCACAAACAAGCAAGGACCAAATTAAGGATGACCTAACTGATCAATATTCCAATCCCAAAGAAAGGCAATGCCAAAGAATGCTCAAACTACCCCACAATTGCACTCATCTCACACACTAGTAAAGTAATGCTCAATATTCTCCAAGCCAGGCTTCAGCAATATGTGAACCGTGAACTTCCAGATGTTCAAGCTGGTTTTAGAAAAGGCAGAGGAACCAGAGATCAAACTGCCAATATCCACAGGACCATCAAAAAAGCAAGACAGCTCCAGAAAAACATCTATTTCTGCCTTATTAACTGTGCCAAAACCTCTGACTGTGTGGATCACAATAAACTCAATAAACTGTGGAAAATTCTGAAAGAGATGGGAATACCAGACCACCTGACCTGCCTCTTGAGAAACCTGTATGCAGGTCAGGAAGCAACAGTTAGAATTGGACATGGAACAACAGACTGGTTCCAAATAGGAAAAGGAGTATGTCAAGGCTGTATATTGTCACCCTGCTTATTTAACTTATATGCAGAGTACATCATGAGAAACGCTGGGATGGAGGAAGCACAAGCTGGAATCAAGATTGCTGGGAGTAATATCAATAACCTCAGATATGCAGATGACACCACCCTTATGGCAGAAAGCTAACAAGAACTAAAGAGCCTGTTGATGAAAGTGAAAGAGGAGAGTGAAAAAGTTGGCTTAAAGCTCAACATTCAGAAAACTAAGACCATGGCATCCGGTTCCATCACTTCATGGCAAATAGATGGGGAAACAGTGGAAACGGTGGCTGACTTTATTTTGAGGGGCTCCAAAATCATTGCAGATGGTGACTGCAGCCATGGAATTAAAAGACGCTTACTCCTTGGAAGGAAAGTTATGACCCACCCACTCAGCATATTAAAAAGCAGAGACACTACTTTGTCAACAAAGGTCCGTCTAGTCAAGGCTATGGTTTTTCCAGTAGTCATGTATAGATGTGAGAGTTGAGCACTGAAGAATTGATGCTTTTGAACTGTGGTATTGGAGAAGACTCTTGAGAGTCCGTTGGACTGCAAGGAGATCCAACCAGTCCATCCTAAAGGAGATCAGTACTGGGTGTTCATTGAAAGGACTGATGTTGAAGCTGAAACTCCAATATTTTGGCCACCTGATGTGAAGAGCTGACTCATTTGAAAAGACCCTTATGTTGGGAAAGATTGAAGGCAGGAGGAGAAGGGGACGACAGAGGATGAGATATTAGATGGCATCACCGACTCAATGGACACGAGTTTGGGTAAACTCCAAGAGCTGGTGATGGACAGGGAGGCCTGGCATGCTGCAGTCCATGGGGTCACAAAGAGTCAGACACAACTGAGCGACTGAACTGAACTGAACTAACTGATCAATGAAAGGCATACTGTGAGGCTAAAAAACTGAATGAATAATTAAATAACTTAAAAAAAAATTTGGAGAAATGCCTAAAGATCAGAAAATTTCCATTGAGACACAGAATGTTAAAGTGGCAGGATATTAATTAGGCTTAATTAAGGTTTCATTTTCTGAAGAAGTATAATACAAAAGTTAGGAGCACAAACCCTAAAGTCAGGCATCCTGGGTTCAAACTTGGCTCTGCTACTTACTAGCTACAAAACCTTAGACAAATCATTTAACATCACCATGCCTTGGTTTCCTCATGATAAAAAGTAACAATAGTAACTACCCAGTTAAGTTGCTGTAATGAACAAATAATGTAACACAATGTTTGACCCATAGCACTCAGTATTATTTATCAGAGAATCCTACATTATTTCAGTTCCTTTTACAGGCTACTGGTGTTTTCAACTCTACCATTTAAAAAATATCTGATGTCTATGGCCATACCACCCTGAACGCGCCCGATCTCGTCTAAAAATGATCTGATGTCTGAATATCTAATCAGTTACATAAATTTGTAACTCTTTGAAATTTACATTTGGCTATATGGCAGGATACTGAAAACTGCTGACCTAATTCATATTTTAGCAGTACCTCAGTGGTTGTTCTGAGGATAACAATATATATCGTTACTTTCACAGTCTACTGAGAGTTATTATTGTACCACTTCATATTAAATGCAAGAATCTTACAACTGCCTTCTCTCAACATTATACTTCAATCATTGTATGTATTACATTTACACATGATATAAATATCACAATACAATGTTATAATTTTCACCTACACAGTCAAATGTATTTTAAAGAAACTGGGGAAAATAAATATACTTACCAACATTATTTTCCATTTCGGGTCCTATTCATTCCTCCAAAGACCCTAGTTTCCAATTGGCATCATTTCCCATCAGCCTGAGGAACTCCCCTTAGCATTTCTTGTAGTGCAAGTCTGCTGGCAACAAAATCTCATTTTCATTTATGCCATGTTATTCTCTCTTTCCAAGTGTTGACTCTTCAATTTCTTCCTGCTATGGTCATTCTCCAGTGCCTTCAGAGAGCCATAGCAGTTTTGTATTTTGTCCAGAATTTATATTTCTTTTTTATTTTTCTGCAGGAAAATTAGTTCAATACAAGCTACTTCACTATTACCAGAAGCAGCTCATATTTTAAGATGCCAGAAAAGTTTTAAACATTGAAAGGATATTCTTGGACATGTGACCATAGGTAAAAGATGGATTACACAACTTCAAAATGATAATATTCATGGCTATCAGTTTATTCCATAAACTGATTCATAAGGTCTATTAGGTTATAATTCAGCAACCTAAATTATTTCAGCACTGTTATTTTTCCCACATAAAATATGTACACTTCACTTAGATCTTTGTACACTTGATAATGATCATATACCTAGAAACATAACCCTGTATTTGGTTGTTTCTTTTACTAGTTAGATTTTTGTTTTGGTTCTTATTTGTTTGCTTTATAAACAACAGAAAACAACTCCAGTTAATTTCAGCAGAAAAGAAACAGTGCAAGAAAATCAAGTGGGTCACAGAGTCAATGGAAGCCTAGAAAATCAGACTCCAGAGAAACGAAAGGAGACAAGGTGATGAAAATGCTATGGAACTCAGGTCCCATAACCCTTGAAACCCATGGACTACTCTTTCCCACTCTCCACCCCATACTGCCAAACTCTCAACTATTCCTGAGTCATCTAATATAATTTAACATCTTGTCTGTGTTGTTTTTAGTCACTAAGTCATGTCTGATTCTTTGCAACCCCATGGACTGTAGCCTCCAGTAGGCTCCTTTGTCCATGGGATCTCCCAGGCAAGAATGCCGGAGTGAGTTGCCATTTCCTTCTTCAGGGGATCTTCTCAACTTAGGGATCGAGGCTTTGTTCCTGCATTGCAGGCGGATTCTTTAATGCTGAGCCATCAGGAAAGCCCTAATTGAACATCTCCCACTCCCTCAGAAGTTGGTGTCCTGGATAGATCTGACGGGTTCACAGTCTAACTTCCAGGGGTGGAAAGGTAGAGCCTACCTCACCACACACTTGGTATTCCCCCAGAATGAGAAAGGATATGCAACTGCAAGTTAGTTCTGATATATTATTATTAATTATAAAATAGAAAGTATAAACAATTGGTGAGGGGTAAAAAACATCAAAGCAAAATCATACACTGTGAGGATTTTGTAAAAGTAATATGCTGTGCTTGGTTCTTTCATGGTTCAGTACCTCTAATTATTTTGGAGTTAAAGTTATACCCAACTTAAAATCAAAAACACAAAGCTCTCATTTATAAAACAAATAAGGCAAGGAGGAATTAATTTCATTAGAAGAGGATTCTTGATTTTTCAAAAGTATTCACTGCTGGCTTCTTTCAACTAACTGGTTCCTCCAATACAATTAAAATAAGATTAGATTTATAAAACCCTCTTTTCTTCTACTATCTGAACCAGGACATAGGTTTTCACCATTCAGTTTTTGTATTTATACCCAGATCATCATTCTATTGCTTTATAGATTAATGCATTTTGGGGTGCTTGCCCTCACAGAATTTACATAACTAAAATAAGTGGACGGACAGGAAACAATTGCTCTCTTGTGACTACTAAAATCAGGTTAATATGAACGGCAAAGTAAAGTTGTGAAAGACTGAAACTCAATCAGTACCTTGACTGGGGAGGCCATTTGTATTTCACAGACTAGGATTTTTGCGGGAGGCCTGCCCTGCATAGCTTGCAGGATTGTAGTTTCCTATCAGGGACAGAACCTGGGGTCACTGCAATGAAAGCACTGGGTCCTAACCACTGGACAACCACGGAATTCCCCTTGGATAGGCCTTTTTTATAACTCTGTAGAGAGAGAAAGTTATCTTGTAGAAAACTGATATACATAATAAAAAGAAATGATTTCTGGTCACAGACATGCAAACTGGCCGTGATCACTCCCCAGTGGACACTAACCAGCTTTGCCTCTTCTGCAATGTACTAGTAAATCAGCATTACTCGTTTGACTATGTCTACTTTGAACTGGCAACAATATTATAACTGGTGAGTTAAATAAGGGCTCCCCAGGTGGCTCAGTCAGGAAGACCACCTGGAGAAGGAAATGGCAATCCACTCCAGTACTCTTGCCTGGGAAACCCAATGGACAGAGGAGCCTGGTGGGCCAGGCTCCTGGGGTTCATGGAGTTGCATAAGAGTCAGACACGACTTAATGACTGAACAGCAACAAGAGTTTAAAAAAATCTTTGACACAAGTTCATTTATATGTGTATAAAAGTCATGATCATATACTCCCATATTTTAACTCTTTACCTAGTTGTTTATTACAATGAAGAGCACAATTCATAGTCTGGTATCAAGAGTTTATTTTTTAACATGCACATGGTTAGGTAATTCTATTTTTTCAACTAAACATAACTAAATATCCACTAGTTAATAGCTTTCTCATTATAGACTTACAATAATAAAATCAATTTTTCACCAGAAAAGCCCATGTTCTTTTAAAGCCCTCACTGTAAGGGAGCCCTACAACTCAGCTTCAAACATTCTTAAAGTAATTTGAAATAATGATAATTAAATGCTTTTTAAAAATTCCCCTGGCAATGAGTTCTATTTAGTATGAAACTTAATTCATAGATGCATGTTTCACTCTTACATTTAATCCTACCTACAGAGTAATTTCCAAAGTGATATTTCCTGAAGCCAAAACCCAGACTTCATGTCTCTAGAATAATCTTGCCTGGTAGTGGTTTCAAATCAGTAAGTCTATATGCCCTTCCCAAAGTAGTTCTGACTGGCCCGGGCTTGTTGTAAATAGTTGGTCCAGTTAGACAGCTTTTTAAATGTCAACACACTTAATTCACATAATGTACAAGGAAAGTATTGTATTTTAAAACAAAGATGCATTTCCTCTTGTGAAATAAAGCTAATCATTTGAGGAGAGTCTGCTTAAGGGAAATGGGATAGTTTTACATTCTCTAGAAAAGAACTGAGAGGCTAGTTCATCTCACTATTCCCTCCCTTTATCCCATTTTCAAGCATGACCAAGAGATCAAATGTTTTATGTATGACAGAAAAAGAAACATATCATTAAAGGATGCAAACCTGCTAAATCTAAGTCATATAAGCCTGTGAGATTCCCCAAAACTGTTCTTTTTATCTCTGAAGAATCAAATCGCTGAAGAATCAAATAATTTCATGTTAAATACAAATTTTTCAAGCTCTCAGGCATATTCCCTCTACAATTTTAAATAAATATACTTGATATGAAAAATAGCATTTTATCCAAATATCAAATATTATACTGAGTATTTGAACAGCAAACACAAACAGTCCTAATCCCAGTCACAGACTATGTTGTGAAATGTTAATGTATTTAAATTTTTTAATTATACATGGAATTAACTGAAATACTGCACTTTAAACAATTAGTTATTAATATTTCAGTCACATTAAATAACAAGTACACAGGAACAAGTGATACTCAATGTACAAAATTTTCAAAAGCAAACTGTACATTGTGGGAAGTCTGGTTTTTGCTTCTGAAAAATGCTAACAGCAAACAATCCAGTCTACACAGATATTCACAGAAGTGCTAAAGAACTCTTTTTAAGGAACACACTAAATGATGATGCCATAAGAACTGAAAAATAGGAGGAAATACACTGGTAATTTATACCTCTTAATCAGGCCAAATTAACAAGCCAGACTTAATTGTCATGTTTCACAATATTTTTCAAGAATAATACAAGGTATTAAATTACTGAAAATCCTTGTCCCAGTTTTATATTAATTTTTAGCATGACCATGATTTAAAATAAAACAAATATCACAATATTAATATTCTAAAAAGAGCTCAGAAAATGAATTACTTAGCTTACAGTGCCTACAGACAGACCAGAGCTCTAATCTAGCAGGATGACAAAATCAGGATGCAGATACATATTGCCAATGATGTTCACAGTAGCCATGTAGGGCAACTGCCTGCTCTACCAAACCTACTCCAAGAAGAGCTAGTCACAGGATATGCCATGAAAAGAACATGTGTTTTGAATAATTCCTTTCCAACTGCCCCACCACCACATACCACATATTGGGCTGGGAATGGGTACTGACATAGTCTGGAGATTGCTAAGCATCCTATCTACACCGGGCAAGAGGAAGCAGAGGGACAGGATTGGTAGAGGAAACACTACTCAAATAAAACAGTGAAAATCTCCGAGGCCAATCTAATCCTCCGAATCTCTATGTCTTTCTCTGAGGAACTATGGATACATCAGACAGTTTAGAGCAGGAAGAAAAGCTGAAAGACTTATTACACTGGTCTCTGCCCCAAATTCTGACATAGAGCTCATAAAAGCCCTATAAACAGGGGTGCCAGGAGAATCTTTTTGTCCTCATAGTTAGTCTTTGACCTCAGTTTCCAGCAGAAAGCTCCTAAAACTCTTAAATTTCCTAAGTGATAAGAGCACTGAGAGCACCTTTTATTTGCATAGTTGATCTCTGACCCCAGTTCCTGAAACAGGACTCTGAAATCCCTTGGAATTCTCTGGATGACAGACGTGTCTTTGGCTCTGATGAGGCAACCCCAAGTAGGCTTCTGGATGGCTTTTGGATTGGGCTGGTCACCAGAGAGACCAAACTATGATTGGAAGTTTGGAATTTCCATCCCCACCCCCTATTCAATAAACAGAGGATAGGAGCTGTAGATTAATAACTGATCACACGTATAAGACAAAGCCTCCATAAAAATTCCAGTATTATGGGATTTAGAGAGCTTCCAGACTATGCTAGTGAACACATCTAGGTACCAGAATGGTGATGCTCCCCAATTCTACAGAGACAAGATCCTATACTCAGGACCCTCTCAGAACTTGCCCTATGTATCCATTCATCTGGCTACCTGTGTCCTTTATTTCATCCTTTATTATATGATAAAGTTGGTACATGTAAGTAGCTGTTTCCCTGAGTTCCATCAGCTGTTCTAAAAAAAAAAAAACAATCCAAGGGAGAGGAGGCCCAGGGATATACAATTTGTAGTCAAGATGGATAGAAGATACAGGTAATCAGGGAACCAAGCACTTGCAATTCCTTTGCTAAAAAGAAAAAAATAAAAGGAGGAGCTGGGATTTCCCTGGCAGCCCAGTGGTTAATACTCTGTGCTTCCACTGCAGGGGGCATAGTTTGATCCCTGGTCAGTAAACTAAGATCCTGCATGAAGCGGCCAATAAATACATAAATAGTAGAAACAAAAAACTAGACTGGCAGGCAATAAACAAGTAAATAAAAAGTACAAAGTAAAAACCAGACTGGTAGGCATATGAAGCTGTGTTAGGAGAGGGAAGGCACGGTACAGAATGAGGGAAAATGTATCAGTTCAGTTCAGTCTTTCAGTCTGTCCCACTCTTTGCGACCCAATGAACTGCAGCACAATAGACCTCCCTGTTCATCACCAACTCCCAGAGTATACCCAAACTCCTGTCCATTAAGTCAGTGACGCCATCCAATTATCTGATCCTCTGACGTCCCCTTAAGCATCAGGGTCTGCTCAAATGAGTCAGTTCTTTGCATTAGGTGGCCAAAGTATTGGAGTTTCAGCTTCACCATCAGTCCTTCCAATAAATATTCAGTACTGATTTCCTTTAGGATGGACTGGTTGGATCTCCTTGCAGTCCAAGAAACTCTCAAGAGTCTTCTCCAGTACCACAGTTCAAAAGCATCAATTCTTCAGTGCTCAGCTTTCTTTAGAGTTCAACTCTCACATCCATACATGACTACTGGAAAAACCATAGCCTTGAATAGACAGACCTCTGTCGGCAAAGTAATGTCTCTGCTTTTTAATATGCTGTCTAGGTTGGTCATAACTGTTCTTCCAAGGAGCAAATGTCTTTTAATTTCATGGCTGCAGTCACCATCTGCAGTGATTTTTGCAGCCCCCCCCAAACAGTAACTCTCACTCTCAACACTCTCACACTGTTTCCATTGTTTCCTCATCTATTTGCCATGAAGTGCCATGAAAACATGAATGGGATCTGCAAAAATGAAAATTCCTTCAAATGGTTTAAAAGACTTGTGAGAGAATTCTATTCTTTTCAAAGTTTCTGTTCCATTAGCATATAAAAAGCTCTAAATTACTGTGTATTTTTTATAAATTATACAAAAAGTCATAAAGGCATAATGTATATTTTAAATATAGTAAACATATAATAAAACATAAAAATGAATAATGAAACAAATATTCATCCATCCACACATCTTAAGAAGCAGAAGACAATTACCAATACTGAAGACACCAGTGTAGCCTCTCCTACTCTCTACTTCAGGCAACTACTATCTTGAATTCAGAATTAATCATGCCCCCACTCTTATTTACGGTTTTGCCAGATGTGTATGAAACTCTAAATAATAGGACCTTTATATATTTAAAATTATGAAATTAGGATCATACTGTATGTGTTATGATTCACTTTTTTCACTCAACATTATATTTTTTATATCCAGTTATGTTTCAGTTATGTTCACACGTGTTGGTGTGGCCCATTCATTTTCAACATTCTCTTACTGACAGACAAATGGACGCTTAAGAGTCAGAAGCAGTGCTTATGAACATTCTTATACACCTCCTGATTTACCTGGATTTCTATAAGAGGGGAATTGTTGCACTATGTTTCTAGACTTTATGGTCATGCTGTATTACTACCCCACTGTATCAATTAAAAGAAACCAAGACACTTATGCAGGGTCATAAAGCCAGGTAGTAGAGTTAAAACCAATAAACTTTACTCCTCTTACTTAAAGGAAAAAACTCAAGGTTAGGTAACTCATACTCCTGGAAACAATTATCAAAGGGAATCCTGAGAGTAAATGGAACAGAATAGGGAGCCCAGAGATAAACCCACACTCCTACAGTCAATCTTTGACAAAAGAGGCAAGAATATACAATGAAGGAAAAAAGTCTGTTCAACAAGCATTGCTGGGAAAGCTGACCAAATGCATGTAAACCAATGAAGTTGAACACTCTCACATCATATGCAGAAATGAACTCAAAATGGCTTCAAAACCTAAATGTAAGACACTACACCACAAAAATTCTAGAAGAGAAGAGAGGCAAAACATTCTCTGACATACAATGTAGCAATCATTTCTTAGGTCATTCTCCCAAGGTAACAGGAAAAAAAGTAAAATAAACAAGTGGGATTAATCAAAAGTCTTAGAAGAAAAGAAAACCATAAACAAAATAAAAAGACAATCTACAGAATGGGAAGGATATTTGCAAATGATACAACCAACAAGGGCTTAATTTCCAAAATATTCAAATAGCTCATACAGCTCAATAATGACAATAACAATCAAAAACTAGGCAGAGTATATAAACAGACATTTCTCCAAAGAAGACATACAGATGGCCAAAAAGCACATGAAAAGATGCTCACCATGGCTAACTAATCAAGAAATCCAAAATCAAAGCTATAATGAGGTATCACTTCATACAAATCAAAACAGCTATCATCAAGAAGTCTACAAATGATAAATGGTGGAGAGGGTATGGGAAAAAAGGAACCATCCTACACTGTTGGCAGAAATGTAAACTGGTGCAGCCATTATGGAGAACAATATGGAGATTCCTTAAAAAACTAAAAACAGAGTTACCATATGATCCTACAATCTCACTCCTGGTCATATATCCAGAGAAAATTCTAATTCAAAAAGATACATTCACTCCAGTGTTCACAGCACAACTACTTACAATAGGCAAGACATGAAATCAATTTAAATGTCAATCATCAGATGAATGAATAAAGAAGATGTGATATATATACATACACAATGGAATATTAGCCATAAAAGATAGTGAAACAATGTCACTGGCAGCAACATGCAACATGACTGGACCTAGAGATGATCATATGCAGTGAAGTAAGTCATAGAAAAAATATGATATCATTTACATGTGGAATCTAAAAATTATATAAATGAACTTATTTACAAAACAGAGTCACAAAAGCTTTTACGTTTCATTAGGTCCCATTTGTTTATTTTTGCTTTTATTTCTAAAATTCTGGGATGTGGGTCATAGAGGATCCTGCTGTGATTTATGTCGGAGAGTGTTTTGCCTATGTTCTCCTCTAGGAGTTTGATAGTTTCTGGTCTTACATTTAGATCTTTAATCCATTTTGAGTTTATTTTTGTGTATGGTGTTAGAAAGCGTTCTAGTTTCATTCTTTGACAGGTGGTTGACCAGTTTTCCCAGCACCACTTGTTAAAGAGGTTGTCTTTTTTCCATTGTATATCCTTGCCTCCCTTGTCGAAGATAAGGTGACCATAGTTTCGTGGATTTATCTCTGGGCTTTCTATTCTGTTCCATTGATCTATATTTCTGTCTTTGTGCCAGTACCATACTGTCTTGATGACTGTGGCTTTGTAGTAGAGTCTGAAGTCAGGCAGGTTGATTCCTCCAGTTCCATTCTTCTTTCTCAAGGTTACTTTGGCTATTCGAGGTTTTTTGTATTTCCATACAAATTGTGAAATTATTTGTTCTAGTTCTGTGAAAAATATCATTGGTAGTTTGATAGGGATTGCATTGAATCTATAGATTGCTTTGGGTAGTACAGCCATTTTGACAATATTGATTCTTCCAATCCATGAACACGGTATATTTCTCCATCTGTTTGTGTGCTCTTTGATTTCTTTCATCAGTGTTTTATAGTTTTCTATGTATAGGTCTTTTGTTTCTTTAGGTAGATATACTCCTAAGTATTTTATTCTTTTTGTTGCAATGGTGAATGGTATTGTTTCCTTAATTTCTCTTTCTGTTTTCTCATTGTTAGTGTATAGGAATGCAAGAGATTTCTGTGTGTTAATTTTATATCCTGCAACTTTACTGTATTCGTTGATTAGCTCTAGTAATTTTCTGGTAGAGTCTTCAGGGTTTTCTATGTAGAGGATCATGTCATCTGCAAACAGAGAGAGTTTCACTTCTTCTTTTCCTATCTGGATTCCTTTTACTTTTTTTTCTGCCCTGATTGCTGTGGCCAACACTTCCAAAACTATGTTGAATAGTAGTGGTGAGAGTGGGCACCCTTGTCTTGTTCCTGATTTCAGGGGAAATGCTTTCAATTTTTCACCATTGAGGGTGATGCTTGCTGTGGGTTTGTCATATATAGCTTTTATTATGTTGAGGTATGTTCCTTCTATTCCTGCTTTCTGGAGAGTTTTAATCATAAATGGATGTTGCATTTTGTCAAAGGCTTTTTCTGCATCTATTGAGATAATCATATGGTTTTTATCTTTCAATTTGTTAATGTGGTGTATTACATGGATTGATTTGCGGATATTAAAGAATCCTTGCATTCCTGGGATAAAGCCCACTTGGTCATGATGAATGATTTTTTTAATATGTTGTTGGATTCTGTTTGCTAGAATTTTGTTAAGGATTTTTGCATCTATGTTCATCAGTGATATTGGCCTGTAGTTTTCTTTTTTTGTGGCATCTTTGTCTGGTTTTGGAATTAGGGTGATGGTGGCCTCATAGAATGAGTTCGGAAGTTTACCTTCTTCTGCAATTTTCTGGAAGAGTTTGAGTAAGATAGGTGTTAGCTCTTCTCTAAATTTTTGGTAGAATTCAGCTGTGAAGCCATCTGGTCCTGGGCTTTTGTTTGCTGGAAGATTTCTGATTACAGTTTCGATTTCCTTGCTTGTGATGGGTTTGTTAAGATCTTCTATTTCTTCCTGGTTCAGTTTTGGAAAGTTATACTTCTCTAAGAACTTGTCCATTTCTTCCAAGCTGTCCATTTTATTGGCATAGAGCTGCCAGTAGTAGTCTCTTATGATCCTTTGTATTTCAGGTTGTCTGTTGTGATCTCTCCATTTTCGTTTCTAATTTTGTTAATTTGGTTCTTCTCCCTTTCTTTCTTAATGAGTCCTGCTAATGGTTTGTCAATTTTGTTTATTTTTTCAAAAAACCAGCTTTTAGCTTTGTTGATTTTTGCTATGGTCTCTTTAGTTTCTTTTGCATTTATTTCTGCCCTAATTTTTAAGATTTCTTTCCTTCTACTAACCCTGGGGTTCTTCATTTCTTCCTTCTCTAGTTGCTTTAGGTGTAGAGTTAGGTTATTTATTTGACTTTTTTCTTGTTTCTTGAGGTAGGCCTGTAATGCTATGAATCTTCCCCTTAGCACTGCTTTTACAGTGTCCCATAGGTTTGGGGTTGTTGTGTTTTCATTTTTCATTCATTTCTATGCATATTTTGATTTCTTTTTTGATTTCTTCTATGACTTGTTGGTTATTCAGAAGCGTGTTGTTTAGCCTCCATATGTTTGAATTTTTAATAATTTTTTTTTCCTGTAATTGAGATCTAATCTTACTGCACTGTGGTCAGAAAAGATGACTGGAATGATTTCAGTTTTTTTGAATTTACCAAGACTAGATTTATGGCCCAGGATGTGATCTATTCTGGAGAAGGTTCCGTGTGCACTTGAGAAAAAGGTGAAGTTGATTGTTTTGGGGTGAAACGTCCTATAGATGTCAATTAGGTCTAGCTGGTCCATTGTGTCCTTTAAAGTTTGTGTTTCCTTGTTCATTTTCTGTTTAGTGGATCTATCCATAGTTGTGAGTGGGGTATTAAAGTCTCCTACTATTATTGTGTTACTATTAATTTCCTCTTTCATACTCGTTAGCGTTTGCCTTACATATTGCGGTGCTCCTATGTTGGATGCATATATATTTATAATTGTTATATCTTCTTCTTGGATTGATCCTTTGATCATTATGTAGTGTCCTTCTTTGTCTCTTTTCACAGCCTTTATTTGAAAGTCTATTTTATCTGATATGAGTATTGCGACTCCTGCTTTCTTTTGGTCTCCGTTTGCGTGGAATACTTTTTTCCAGCCCTTCACTTTTAGTCTGTATGTGTCCCTTGTTTTGAGGTGGGTCTCTTGTAGACAGCATATATAGAGGTCTTGCTTTTGTATCCATTCAGCCAGCCTTTGTCTTTTGGTTGGGGCATTCAACCCATTTACATTTAAGGTAATTATTGATAGGTATGGTCCTGTTGCATTTTGTTGTTTGGGGTTCACGTTTATACCACCTTTCTGTGTTTCCTGTCTAGAGAAGATCCTTTAGTATTTGTTGAAGAGCTGGTTTGGTGGTGCTGAATTCTCTCAGCTTTTGCTTGTCTGTAAAGCTTTTGAGTTCTCCTTCATATCTGAATGAGATCCTTGCTGGGTAAAGTAATCTAGGTTGTAGGTTATTCTCTTTCATTACTTTAAGTATGTCCTGCCGTTCCCTCTGGCCTGAAGGGTTTCTATTGATAGATCAGCTGTTATCCTTAGGGGAATCCCTTTGTGTGTTATTTGTTGTTTCTCCCTTGCTGCTTTTAATATTTGTTCTTTGTGTTTGATCTTTGTTAATTTGATTAATATGTGTCTTGGGGTGTTTCGCCTTGGGTTTATCCTGTTTGGGACTCTCTGGGTTTCTTGGACTTGGGTGGCTATTTCCTTCCCCATTTTAGGGAAGTTTTCAGCTATTATCTCCTCGAGTAACTTCTCATGGCCTTTCTTTTTGTCTTCTTCTTCTGGGACTCCTATGATTCGAATGTTGGGGCGTTTCACATTGTCCCAGAGCTCCCTGAGGTTGTCCTCATTTCTTTTGATTCTTTTTTTTCCTCTCTGCTTCATTTATTTCCACCATTTTATCTTCTAACTCACTTATCTTCTGTCTCTGTTATTCTACTCATGGTTCCCTCCAGAGTGTTTTTGATCTCATTTATTTCATTATTAATTTTTAATTGACTTTTATTTCTTCTAGGTCCTTGTTAAACATTTCTTGCATCTTCTCAATCTTTGTCTCCAGGCTATTTATTTGTAACTCCATTTTGTTTTCAAGATTTTGGATCATTTTTATTATCATTATTCTAAATTCTTTTTCAGGTAGAATCCCTATTTCCTCCTCTTTTGTTTGACTTGGTGGGCTTTTTTCATGTTCCTTTACCTGTTGGGTATTTCTCTGCCTTTTCATCTTGTTTCGATTGCTGTGTCTGGAGTGGGCTTTCTGTATTCTTGTGGTCTGTGGTTCCATTTTATTGTGGAGGTTTCACCCAGTGGGTGGGGTTGGACGATTGGTTTGTCAAGGTTTCCTGGTTAGGGAAGCTTGTGTCAGCGTTCTGGTGCATGGAATTGGATTTCTTCTCTCTGGAGTGCAATGGGGCGTCCAGTAATGAGTTTTGCGATGGGTCTATGTGTTAGGTGTGACTTTGGACAGCCTGTATGTTGACACTCAGGTCTATGTTCCTGCATTGCTAAAGAATTTGCGTGGTATGTCTTGTACTGGAGCTTACTGGCTCTTGGGTGGTGGTTGGTTTTGGTGTAGGTATGGAGGCTTTTGGATGGTCTCTTATTCCTTAATGTTCCATGTAGTCAGGAGTTTTCTGGTTTTCTTAGGTTTTGGGCTTAAGTCTCCTGCCTTTGGATTTCAGTTTTATTCTTCCAATAGTCTCAAGACTTCTCCAACTCTACGGCACTGATAAAAAACTTCTAGGTTAATGGTGAAAAGATTCTCCACCGTGAGAGACAACCAGAGAGGTTCACAGAGTTACATGAAGAATAGGAGAGGGAGGAAGGAGATAGAGGTGAGCAGGAGGAGAAAAAGGGGACTCAAGAGGAGAGAGACAGATCTTCGCAGTTCTATGTTCCCAAAGTGTTCTCCGTAGCCCAGACACCCACAAAGATTCACAGAGTTGGATTGGGAAGAGAAGGGGAAAGGAGGAAATAGAGGTGTTCTGAGGTAGAAAACAGAGAGTCAAAAGTGGGAGAGTAATCACCACACTCCTGAATAGACATGGGAACTGAATATTGGATTCTTAAATGTCCAAAATTTATATCACATACTGAAAAACAAAGATTAAAAATCTAGTGTAGAGGTTAGACTCTTTGAAATACAATATTTAAAAACAAAAACACACAAAAAAATTAGAAATGTATATGAAGTTCAGTTTAAAAATAGGGTTTCTCTCTCTCTCTCTTGTTTTTGGCAAGGTTATAGTGAAATGAAAATGAAAATTAAGGAATAATAGAGGAGTATTAGAGGACTTTAAAAGGAAATAGAAGAGAAAAACAAGAAAAAAAAATTTTTCCCCTAATTAAAAAAATCGTAAAAATATATGAAAATGAAAGTTGAGGAGTAATGGGGGAGTAATAGGGAATTTTAAAAGAAAATAAAAGAGAAAAAATTTAAAAAAAGGAAAGAAAAAAAAATTTTTTTTTATTAAAAAAAATATACATATTAATCTAGGAATTTCTCTGGAGTTGTTGCGGTCAGCGTAGGTTCAGTTCAATTTCAGATAGCTCCTCTTTCCAGCTTACACTTCTCGATATCTATAGGCCCCTTCCTGTGTAGTCGGTGTTACCTTCAGGGATTTTAATCTGTTGCACCGGTCCTTTCTGAAGCGGTTCTCTTTGTTTATTTGGCTTCTATTTGCCGTCTCTTTGGTGTCTAATTTCCGCCCTGACCCAGGCGGGCGGAGGTGATCTCTTATTTAGGTTCTCTAGTTCAGTTCAGTCCTGCTATGGGGAGGGCGGGGCGCTGCAGACAGATACCGCTGTGTGGATAGCGCTCACCGTGTTCCGGCCACACTGGGTTTGCCCCGCTCACGGGTGTCTGTGCTTTCCCCGTCTACACTGCTCAGGCTCCCGGCTGCTCTCTATGGAGCGGGCCCTGCGTTGAGTGCAGTTCCAGTTTTCGGGTACTCCACAAAAGCGCGGATTCGGTTGCGCCTGCGTTTTGTGCCTTCTCCGGCCTCAGCGGTTCATGCAGCCAGAGGCTTGGGCGTACTCTCCCCGGGTACAGCGCGCTTTTTCCCTCCGCAGCGAGCAGCTCAGGCAGCCAGAGGCTTGGGCGCAATCTCCCTGGGTATGGCGCGCCTTTTCCCTCCGCAGCCCCAGCGCGCGCCGCCAGTCAGGTCTCAGGAAGTCGAAATAATACACTTTAAACAACCAATATTTCAAAGGAAAAAAATCACAACCAAAGTTAGAAAATACTTAAAGACAAATGAAAATGAAGATACAACACACCAAAACATATGGGTTGCAGCAAAAGCAGTGCTGGGGGAAATTTAGTTATAAATGTTTACATTAAAACACAAGGTACATTTCAAATCAACAACTTAATTTTACAACTGAAGGAACCAGAAAAAGAACAAAACCCCTCTAAACCCAAAGCTAGCAAAGGGAAGAAATAATAAAGATTAGAACAGAGGTAAATTAATAAAAAATAGGAAAATAATTTTAAAAAAGTCAATAAAAACAAAAGTCAGGTTTTTTAAAAAGTCAACAAAATTGAGAAAAAAGAGGAAAGACCAAATTACTAAAATCATAAATGAAGCTGAGGACATAACTACCAATTCTTCAGAAATAAAGCATACTTTAAGAGACTACTGGGAATAATTGTACACCAAAAAATCAGTCACTTAAATGAAACAGACAAATGCCTAGAAACACACAAACCTACCAAGACTCACTCATGAAGAAACAGAAAATCTGAACAGACCTATAACTAGTAAGTAGATTGAATCAATAATAAAATCTCCCAATAAAGAAGTTCTGGACCTGACAGATTCAAAGGTTAATTCACCAAACACTTGAAGAACTAATACTAATCCTTCTCAAAATTGAAGAAAATACTAATCTTTCCCCAAAAGTGAAGAAAAGTGAACACTTCTTAACAAATTCAATGAGGCTAGCATAACCCTGAAAATAAACCCATGCAGAGACACTACAAGAAAACTACAGGCCAGTATCTGTCATGAATATTGATGTGAAAACTGTTACAAAACACTAGCAAACAGAATTCAACAGAATGTTAAAAGGATAACACCAGGACAAAGTAGGACTTATTACTGGAATGCAAGGATTGTTTGACTGATGTAATACACATTTATGTAATAAAGAAAAAAAGCACATAATCATCTCAATTGATGCAGAAAAGTATTTGACAAATTTCAAAACCCTCGAATTATAAAAACACTCAGGAAAGTAGAAATAGAAGGAAACTACTTCAGATAAAAAAGTTGTATATGGAAAACCCACAACAAATATACTCAATAGTGCAAGACTAAAAGCTTTCCCTCTAAAATCAGAAACAAGGTAAGCATGCCCACTTTTACCATTTCTATTCAACATAGTACTGGAAGTTCTAGCCAGAGCAATTAGGTATGAAAATGAAATAAAAAGCATCCAAATTGGAAAGAAAGGAAAAAAATAATGTTTGCAAATATGATCTTATATGGAGAAAACTCTAAACACTCCAGAATAGAAAACTGTCAGAATAAATGAAATCAGCAAAGTAACAAGATACAAAGTCAACAGGCAAAATTTATTTGTATTTCAACACATCAACAATGAAGAATCTGAAAAGGAAATTACAAAATCAATGCCATTTACAATGGCATAAAAAACAATACTTAGGAATTAAGAAAGTGAAAGACATGTTCAAAGAAACAACAATGCTGAAAGAAATGAAAAAGACAAATAAATGGAAACACATCTCATGGTCATGGATTGGAAGATTTAATATAGGCAATGTCAATACTACCCAAAACCACCTTTGGGTACTACAGATTCAACACAATCCCTATTAAGGTAGAAGGTAAATGGACTCCCCTCCCCTGAGGGTAAAGCAACTGGAGGTTCACTCTCTACTGACTGAAACTCCAAGACAAGAAAAGTAGGACAATTAAGGGAGGAGGCTGGACCCTGCACAGAACACATACTTCTCATTCCTGAAGTCAGGAGACCTCCTAACCACACAAGCACAGAAACACTCCTTGGAGGTCAAAAGGGAGTTATGTCAAGGGATGTTCTACTCAGATGCCTTTTCAGTAAAATCCACCTCGGCTAAGAGATGCACGTGCACAAATTGGAGGATCCTGAGATATACCAAATATGGACTGTGAACCAGGTAATTCAAAATGATTGGCCAAAGGAAACCGGGAAGAAATACCCCAAAAGAGTAATTCTAACTGCCTCAAGGGCATGACTCAGTGACTCTCTCTCTCTCTCTCTCTCTCTCTCTCTGAGTCAACCCTTGTGTCTATCCACAGGTACTGTATTCTTTTTTCCTCTTAAATACTTCACTTGTTTCACTGCTTTCCATCTTTGTAGGAATTCTTTTCTGCAAAGCCAAAGGGCCAGGGCCCTTGTCACTGACCTCTGGCCTAGTGGATAGTATCTGGTAGTTTCACCGCTATGACCCAGCCCAGCCTTCAGCTGGGAACCCAAGCCCCGTTCCAAGCCACTGCAGGCCGAGGCCACCCGAGATCACTGTCAAAATCCCAATGACATATTTTGCAGAAATATTAATAGAAAAACTCAACTTAAATTTTAAATGGAATCTCTAGAAACCCCAAATAGCCGAAACAAATGGAAAAAAAAAAAAAAACCCAAAACTGAAAGGCTCATAGTTCTGTTGCTGCTAGTCGCTTCAGTCGTGTCCGACTCTGTGCGAGCCCATAGACGGCAGCCCACCAGGCTCCCCCATCCCTGGGATTCTCCAGGCAAGAACACTGGAGTGGGTTGCCATTTCCTTCTCCAATGCACGGAAGTGAAAAGTGAAAGTGAAGTTGCTAGTCGTGTCCGACTCCTAGTGACCCATGGACTGAAGCCTGCCAGGCTCCTCCGCCCATGGGATTTTCCAGGCAAAAGAGTACTGGAGTGTGGTGCCACTGACTTCTCCACATAGTTCTGTTAGGTAGTTAGAATAGGAAAAAGGAGTCCAGAATGGTGGTGGCTGAAAGACAAGGAAGGGAAAAGCCAGAAAAAATAGAACAAAGGAAGGTACGAGGAGAGGACCAGAGTGAGGACCTTAGGAAGAACAAACAGCACTCCTGGCTAGCCCAATTTACATAGGGAAATCTCAGGGGGAGGAAAAAAACATATAAAAAGAGGAGCCAAAGGGCTGGGGGTCTCTCTCCTGCGTGCACGTGCTCTCTTTCTCTCTCTCCTCTTTGTGTCTTTTGGATCAGCATGCCCTCACACCTCAAGGATGTATTTTCCTTTATTTTCTAAATAAAACTGAGCTGTAACACAGAGCTGTAACACTGTCCGAGAGCTGTGGCGCACCAAGGGCTTTAACATCTGTCGCTTCAAATTTTTGTTGTGACAAGACAGAACTGAGGAAATTACACACTCCCCTGACAGTTCTTAATATCAAAACTTATTACAAAACTAGAATAATTCAAACAGTGCAGCACTAACATAAAAACAGCTACATAAACCAACAGAACAGAACAGAAAGCCCAGAAATAAACTGTCACATACAATGTCAAATTTTTGACAAATGTGCCAAGACCATTCAGTGGGGAAAAGGACAAGTCTTTTTAACAAATGGTGCTGGCAAAACATCATATCAATGGGCAAAAGAATGAAGTTGGACCCTTACTTAAAACCATATATAAAAATTAACTCAAAATGGGTTAAGGACTTAAATCTAAGAGACCTAAAACAATAAAAGTCTTAGAAAAAACATAGGAACAAAAGCTTCACAACGTTGGTCCTGGCAACAATTTCTTTGGTATGATAGCAATGGCACAGAAAACAGACAATTTGAAGTTAATGAAAATTTTTAAATTTGGGGCATCAAAGGACACTACCCTTAGTAAAATAACACATTACTTAAAAAAATCATCCATTAATACATGATCCATTCAACGCGCAAGATAGGCCTATGGATTTTAATGTGACAGAATAGGAAATATTCAATGATATTTTTTTCAGGTTACATTTTGCAAATAACCTTTGAGAAACTACCACTTGTTTAGTTTAACTTAGTATCAAAGATGAATATTACCTGAAAGAGTTATTTAAAATACTATGCCTTAAAAAAAAAAAAAAAAGAAGTTAACTATCCAGAGATCTACAGAGTAAAAAGGGAACCCACACAACTGGAGAAAATATTCACAAACCATATATCTGATAAGGTATTAAGACAGAGAATATATAAAGAAGTTCTAAAACTCAACATCAGAAAAACCAAAGAATCAGATTTTTTAAATGGGCAAAGGATTTTAAAAAAGGATTTTTCTAAAGAAGATATAGGAGTGGCCAATAGGCACATGAAAAGATATTCAAACCACTAGTCATTAAGGAAATGCTAATCAAAACTACAAGGACATACCACTCCATAGTACTACAAAAAACAGAAAACAAAAAGTGTTGGCAAGGATACTGAAAATCAGAACCTGTGCGATGCTGATGGGAATGTAAAATGGTGCAGCTGCTAATGGAAATATGGCAGTTACTCAAAAATTAGAAGTACAGTTACCACATAATGCAGGAATTCCACTACTGGGTATATACCTTACAGAGCTGAAAGCAGGGTCTCTAAGTGATATTTCTACACCCATGTTCGGTGCAGGGCAGTGTGCACACACTCAATCGTGTCCAACTCTTTGCAACCTCATGGGCTCCTCTGTCCATGGAATTTTCCAGGCAAGAATACTGGAGCAGGTTGCCATTTCCTTCTCCAGGGTATCTTCCCAACCCAGGGATTGAACCCATGCCTCCTGTATTGCAGGCTGATTTTTTACCTCTGAGTCACCACTACACCGATGCTATGTAAAGCTCATATTGCTATATGAGCAGATACCTAAGCCAACAGTAAGGGCACATTAGATTACTTTCCAAATATTACTTTGCTAGTTTCAATTAAAGGGAATCAGATTACAAAACTGTTACACGAAAAAAGCCTAAAAGCTTAACTGTATTTCATTAAGGAAAACACTAAAATTAATTATTTTTAACTAGATGCATACAACTTTTATATACACTACAGATGAAATTAAGAGGAGGTTAAGTAATTTCATAGTGTAAAAGTATAAAATCTTCTAAGTTCCAAAATACCTACAGCATAAAGAGCCAATGTTCAAGTTTAGGGATCTAAAACTTAACACTCCTTTAATAGCTCTGCTGGAAGTTGTTAGAATGGTATTTCAAGTATTTTCTCTAATTTGAATTAAACATTATCTAAAAAATGCTAAGCTGGGGAAAAAATGCTAAGAACATCTCCAAGTCCAGCATAACAGTTCAATGCTCTATTGTTTGTTGCTTCAACAAAATGAATGCGTACAACAAATTCAGAAACCACCTGGAGATTCAAACTCACAATGAAACTGCAATGGCAAATTACGCTACTTGACACTAGTTATTACTAGAGATGGTTCTTTAAGAAGGCAGAGCAGACAGACAACCTTATTATTGGTATAACTGGAAACATGCTGATACTTTCACTTACTTCTCTCTTCCAACATATATTACCTGTGAAATGTTCATCATTGATGCATTCCTTCATCTGATTAACAAGGGGAAAGGGAAAGGGAAAGTGTTGCTCAGTCGTGTCCTACTCTTTGCAACCCCATAAACTGTAGCCCTCCAAGCTCCTCCGTCCATGGGATTCTCCAGGCAAATAATGGAGTGGGTTGCCACTGCCTTCTCCAGAGGATCTTCTCGACCCAGGGATCAAATCCGGGTCTCCCACATTGCAGGCAAATTCGTTACCATCTGAGCCACCAGGGAAACCCGATTAACATGGGGAACCAGCTCTGAAGAGAGTGAGGCCTGTGAACTACTAGACAGGAGACTATAGTTGTGTGCATCTGGGTTGGTGCATACATGTTTGTATGTAAGGCATACATGTAAGGCATACATGTTTGTAGCCTTACTGGAGCATGGAGATGTCCCACCCTGCTAAAAGACTGTGAAGAGAATTCTGCTTACGAAAGTTCTTCCTTGTAAATTTACTGTAAATCAAGGACAAAAATTATGAGATTTTTAAGAACGACAACAGGGGGAAATATTTTTCTCTTAGCAGCTAGTAGAATTCATTTAGTGGAATACAGAAATTTTAAATAAGGGTTCGAGGTGATAGTTAACACTCTGAGAAGCTAGATTTGGGGAATAATGCATACCTACTCTATGTGAGAAAAGGAGATCTCATTTGCTCCTGAGAGAGGGAGGGAGAGCCAGAGGCAGCTGCTGTGTCCTGTCCCACAAGAGCCATTCAGGCACTGTAAGCCCAGTGTTTAGTATGGAATTTAACGTAAGCCACACTCTTCCAGCAAATTACATAATGAAATATTTATTCCAATTACGGTCAAGACTCATCTTAGAAAACATTACTTTCTACTTTCTATTGACAAATATAAAATCATCTGCTAATTGTCAGACCAACTCACTTTCAGCAAGTCACTTTCTTTCTTTATTAAATACATAAACACAAAAGTTTGTGAAGTGTTAAGAAGTTTACTGAAGGAATCCCATTCCTTTTATCATACTCCATAAATAACATCATTTTAAGCCCACTTTGCATCACTTTAATATAAATTAAGCAATGAGAAATGGCATTATCATGATTCATGTGATTTTAAACATTTACACTTTATTATCACTGCACCATTTTAATCTTAACTTTTAGTAATCTCTCTTTCAAATACATTCTATAATTTATTTCTCAGTTTTTTTACAATATTCCTCAAAATTTAATGTTACTGCATTAATTTAAAATGAAATCATACTTTTTCTGAAAACCAAGTCAGTCTTATTTGACTGACTTATTTCACAATTAGACTATACAACAGCATTTTATCCAAAACAGAAAATTCAGTCAGCAAATAAGCCACCTCAAGATAGTGACAAATATATATATATATAAAGGAAGTGACAATATAAAAGCATTTGATTTAAAATACTGTTTTGGAAAGGGGTACTGAAATAATATTATAATTTTTCCTAACGCTTTCATAGCCCGTTGACTTAAAGTAACTCTAAATAAAAGGCAAAATCTTAATAAAGCTTTGAAAGACTAATGGATAGTAAATTCTTTTACAAGTCAGGTGGTTTTCAACTATTTGCTTTTAGCTGAGCTGAAGAATAGCCTGAATGAGTTAACTGGTTAACAGTTCACTGAAAGTAACTTCTGATAATAAGCTACCATGTTATTTTGTGTTGCAAATGACATGGAAGGAGTCCAAAGAACCCCTACCTTCTTATTTATCTGAATATGGTTTCTAATCACTTACATCGATAATGCAGGAAAATACAAATAAATCTGAAACTAAATCCAGTTTCATTCTAACTAATACTCCTCCACATGTACATAAACTAATGAGAGCAGAAAAGGTCCCATCCATTAAGAGATACATTTCCATTAAAAGATTAATTTTAATATTTAATAATTATCTAAATTTGTAATATTTGCTTTGAAAAATTGTACACTACTAAGAAATTATAATGATAAAGTTTATTACACTTACAGCCATCAGTGGCAGATTAAAAAAACTTAGTTTCAATTTACAGTCATAGTTTTGCTAAAGAAGTATGATGACACTGATCATGAACAGACATTTTAGCATTAAAATATAATAAAGTAAGATACAATTATGTCAGGAGAGTGTACTGGAAGTTTGAGATTAAGGATATATAGAAACCTCAACTTCTGACTGTCAAAGAGAGATTAACCTATTTTTTAAATGGATGATTCCAGAAGAATATTTACATTCCACTATATACTTTTTGAAGAACAATATAACAATTTTCTTTAAAGACTCATTTATAATATATTGTAAAGGAAATTATAACCTTTACAACTGTATAAACAGGGTATATTTTAGATGTTAATTTTTAAATGTGTGAGGGAATATGGAGTTTTTTGTTTTCTGTTTTTAATGTAAGATCTTAGTTTTCTTAGCAAGAAGCCCTCAGACAAGTCACAACCTTTGAACTGAGTTTCTTAACCTGTAAAATGAGGATGATAATCACTCACTTTGCTAATGCTGCTGCTAAGTCGCTTCAGTCGTGTCCGACTCTGTGTGACCCCATAGATGGCAGCCCACCAGGCTCCCTGTCCCTGGGATTCTCCAGGCAAGAACACTGGAGTGGGTTGCCAGTTCCTTCTCCAATGCATGAAAGAGAAAAGTGAAAGTGAAGTTGCTCAGTCATGTCCGACTCTTCACGACCCCATGGACTGCAGCCCACCAGGCTCCTCCATCCATGGGATTTTCCAGGCAAGAGTACTGGAGCAAGATGCCATCGCCTTCTCCGATGTATATATGTATACACATGTATATATGCTTTCTGTTAAATGTAAAACAAAATGATTAAATTTATGAGGGCCTAGAAAAATAACACTAACATTAATTTTGAGTCTTTCTTATATGAAATAGTTCAAGGAAGACATCACATGACAAATCTCAGCTGTAAGTCATGAAAACTTGATTCATTTCCAGGTTCTATATATTAAATTTAACATATAAGTAAGTAAATTCCTTATGCGTCACAATTCTTTAAACTTGGCAAAATATAGGAGAGCTATTATAAAACCAGACTTGGGAACTAAGGCACTGAAATGTTCAACTAAAAAGGAACAAAGGCCTTAGATGTAGAAGCAGTGCTGTAGAGAGCCATCCTTACTCAGGGAATCCCATCTTTTGGGGACAGTTTGTAACTTCCTATCTTTACAATGAGCACTTTGCAATATAAATTCTAAGGTCTGTCTTAGAAAAGTACAACCTTCCAAAACTGAACCAAGAAGAAATAGAAAGCATGAACAGACCAATCACAAGCACCAAAATTGAAACTGTAATAAAAAATCTTCCAACAAACAAAAGCCCAGAGCCAGATGGCCTTACAGGTGAATTCTAGCAAAAGTTTAGACAAGAGCTAACACCTATCCTGCTCAAACTCTTCCAGAAAATTGCAGAGGAAGGAAAACTCCCAAACTCATTCTACATAGCCACCATCACCCTGATACCAAAAACAGACAAAGATACCACAAAAAAAAAAAGAAAATTACAGGCCAATATCACTGATGAACACAGATGCAAAAATCTTCAACAAAATTAGAGCAAACAGAAGCCAACAGCACAATAAAAGGATCATACACCATGATCAAGTGGTTTTGTTCCAGGGATGCAAAGATTCTTCAATATATACAAATCAATGTGATACACCATATATCAACTAACTCAAAGATTAAAAACCACATGATCATCTCAGATGCAGAAAAAGGTTTTGAGAAAATTCAATACCCATTAATGATAAAAACTTTCTAGAAAGTAGGCACAGAAGGAACAACATATAAAGGTTCAATATAATAAAGGTCACATACAACAAACCCACAGAAACATTATTCTCAATGGTGAAAAACTGAAAGCATTTCCTCTAAGAACAGGAACAAGACAAGGGCATTCACTCTTGCCACTGTTCTTCAACATAGTTTTGGAGGTCCTAGCCACAGCAACCAGAGAAGAAAAAGAAATACAAGGAATTCAGATCAGAAAAGAAGAAGCAAAGCTCTCACTATCTGCAGATGACATGATACTATACACAGAAAACCCTAAAGATTCCACCAGAAAATTACTAGAGCTAATTTTACTACAATCAAGGAATACAGTAAAGTTTCAGGATATAAAGGATCACAGGATATCACTTGTATTCCTGTATAGTATGAAAAATCAGAAAGAGAAGTCAAGGAAACAATCCCATTCACAGCTGCAAGAAAAAATAATAAAACATCTAGGGATAAACCTACCTAAAGAGACAAAAGAGCTGTATACAGAAAACTGCAAGGAACTGATGAAAGAAATCAAGGATGACACAAACAGATGGAGGGAGATACCATGTTCTTGGATTGGAAGAAGCAATACCATAAAAATGACTATACTACCTAAAGTAACCTAGAAAGTCAATGCAATCCCTGTCAAACTACCAGTGGTATTTTTTACAGAACTAGAACAAAAAATTTCACAATTTGTATGAAAACACAAAAGATCCCACAAGAAGAAATGAGCTGGAGGAGTCAATCTTCCTAACTTCAGACTACACTACAAAGCTAGTCATTAAGACTCTGTCATATTAGAACAAAAACAGAAATATAGACCAATGACACAAGATAGAAAGCACGGAGATAAACCCATGCACGTGTGGGTACCTTCTCTTTAACAAAGGAGCCAAGGATATACAATACAGAAAAGACAGCCTCTTCAATAAGTGGTACTGGGAAAACTGAACTGCTAAATGTAGAAGAATGAAACTAGAACACTTTCTAACACCATACACAAAAATAAATCCAAAATGGATTAAAGACTTAAGTGTAAGGCCAGAAACTACATAGGCACTACACTCTTTGACATACATCACAGCAAGATCGTCTTTGACCCACCTCTTAGAATAATGGAAATAAAAACAAAAGTAAACAAAAGGGACTTAATTAAACTTAAAAGCTTTTGCATAGCAGAGGAAGAAAATAAACAAGATTAAAGAACAACCCTCAGAATGGGAGAAAACAATTGCAAACAAAACAACTGACAAACGATTAATTTACAAAATATACAAGCAGCTCATGCAAGTCAATACCAGAAAAACAAACAACACAATAAAAAAACAGGCAGAAAACCTAAACAGACATTTCTCCAAAGACAAACAGATGGCCAACAAACACATGACAAGATGCTCAACACTGCTCATTATCAGAGAAATGCAAATCAAAACTACAATGAAGTATCACCAGTCAGAACTGTCATCATTAAAAAATCTACAAACAAACAAATTCTGCAAAGAATGTAGAGAAAAAGAAACCCTCTTGCACTGTTGGTGGGAATGTAAATTGATACAGCCACTATGGAGAGTAGTATGGTGATTGTTTAAAAAACTAGGAATACAACTACCATATGACCCAACAATCCCACCACTAGGCACATACCCTGAGAAAACTGTAAGAGACACATGTACCCTAATGTTTGTTGCAGCACTTTTTACAACATCTAAAACATGGAAGCAACCTATGTCCATGAACAGATGAATAGATACAGAAATTGTGGTACATAATATGCAATGGAATACTGCTCAGGTATAAAAAAACACACATTCGAGTCAGTCCTAATGAGGTGAATGAACCTAGAGTCTATTATACAAAGTGAAGTAAATCAGAAAGGGAAACACAAATATTGTGTATAACACGTGTATGGAATCTAGAAAGATGGTACTGATGAACCTATGTGCAGGGCAGCAATGGAGACACAGACATACAGAACAGGCTTGTGGACACAATGGGGGAAGGAGAGAGTGGGACAAATTGAGAGAATAGCATGGTAACATATATATTACCACATGTAAAACAGACAGCAAATGAGAATTTGCTGTGTGAAACAGGGCGCTTGAGCCCCAGTGTTCTCTGACAACCTAGAGGGGCGGAACGGGGAGGGAGAAGGGAGCGGGGTTCAGCAGGGAGGGGACATATGTATACCTGTGGCTGATTCGTGTTGAGCCCAACACAATATTGCAGAGCAATTATCCTCCAATAACTGTATTTTGTTCTATACTTCTCAATATTGTACAATTATAATCTTTGATGATTTTTTTAAAAAGGGGAAAAAGTAACTAAATGAAGCTATGTCAAATAAAATGCAAAAGAAATTATACCCGGAATATTAGAAATTATCATTTTACCTAATATATTTGCAAATTATGTTGTACTAGCCTGGTCACTGTTGGGAAATAAGTCAAAACAGACCTAAAAATTGCACAGTGACTAGAATATTGAGATACTTGTCAGAAAACTTGGATCAACTATTTAAGCCATATCTTTATAGCCTACTGTATCATTTGTTATATTATCAGAAATAACAAAAAATGGCAGCCTTAAACTGTAGGATCCAAATGAAAATCAGGTGTGATGAACTCTGTATTATTCCTTTCACTGGGAAAAATTATGTAATTATAATGCTAGTAAATGCCCATAATTATGATCAGAGACAATGTACTGAATTATCAAAAATATTATAAAGATTAAACATTATCATTATTAAAAATACTAAGGTCTGCAGAAAAGTTATTAAACAAGTAAGCATAATATATACCCATTCTGTGGGACTCCATTTATTTCTCATTTGTTGTATGGAGTATGGAGTGAACCATCTCTCCAGGCAAACCAAGCACACCAGATAATAAATATATTATATTGGAACAAAAGACAATTTTAAGTATACATTTTATGATCTAAACTAGCCTTAATTCTACCTATAGCTTAAGTCTGATAATTTAGCTGAATGATTTGCTAAACAAATTAATAATAAGCTATTTACCAAAACATGATAATTAACTTTTACTAAATTATCAAAATACATCTGGGAAATTTCTGATATTCTCAATATTTCGCAACTTCTTCCAATCACTTTCCAGTATTATTTGCATTTACAAAATTTCTGTTTAGCAAGAAAAGTTTGGAGGGTTTAGGTTCTTTAAGCCAAGATTAGTCTTCCAACTCCACGATGGCAATTTTAAAGGCATTTTGTTTGTTCCTATTGTGAGAAAGGTATCATGTTGTGTTCCATGAAGCATTTACAGATGGACAAGACACAGTTTCTGAACTCGAGGAAATTTCAGTCTAATAACTGATACAGAAAAGCTGAAAGTAACCTACAGGGACTTCCCTGGTGGTTCAATGGTTAAGAATTCACCTCACAATGCAGGGGACAGGGGTTCGATCCTTAGATGGGGACTAAGGTGTCACATGTCTCAGAGTAACTAAGACCACAGGCTACAACTAGAGTCCACACGTCACAACAAAAGATCCCATACGATGCAATGAGGATTCCACGTGCTGCAACTAAGACCAGATGCGGCCAAATATTTTTTTTAACTAATATACAGTAGACACCACCAAAATTATACAATTAACATTTTATTATATGGTATTTTCTCACATTACTGTATTTGCTTTGAAAGTGAAAGTCACTCAGTCATGCCTGACTCTCTGCAATCCCATGGACTGTTGCCTGCCAGGCTCCTCTGTCCATGAAATTCTCCAGGCAAGAATACTGGAGTGGATAGCCATGCCCTTCTCCAGGGGATCTTCCCGACCCAGGGATTGAACTCCATCCAGTCTTCCACGCTACAGGCAGGTTCTCTACCATCTGAGCCACCAGGGAAGCCCCATATTTGCCTTCTTTAGATTTTTATGGACTAACTATTCATCTTTCTACACTTCCGTCAATCCACCTTGTATTTTTAATGCATTTCAAAGTTTCTGGCATAAGTATGTTTCATCCCTAAATACTTGAGCATACCTATCACTAACTAGAGTTTAGTAATTTTTACAGATGTCTTTAGGAAAACAATTACAAACATGAAATGCACAAATCTCATATCATTTGCAGATTTTTACAAATTCTTATACCTCTGTAACACAAATTCCTATCAAGATATAGACCATTACTGTCACCCAAAAAGTTCCTTCATGCTCATTCCCAATTAACCCCCACCTCAACTCCCACCTCTAGAGGGAGCCACTTTTATTCATTCTCCCCCGCCCCCCGTCCTGAGATTAATTGTACAGGTAATTTTTAAAATTCAAAACAAAGAGCCAGCAGGCTAAAGAATCAAAAAAAGACTTCACGTGGATGGACAGGTGTGCAGATACACAATAAAGTAAATAAAGCAAAATGCTTAACAAGTGTAGAAATTAGATAGGTACTATACAGGTGTGAATAGATGAAAGTCACTCAGTCATGTCTGATTCTTTGCGACCCTGTGGACTGTAGCCCTCCAGGCTCCTCTGTCTATAGAATTCTCCAAGCAAGAATACTGAAGAGGGCTGCCATTCCCTCTGCAGGGGATCCTCCCGACCCAGGGATCAAACCCAAGTCTCCTGCATTGCAAGCAGATTCTTTACCATCTGAGCCACCAAGGAAGCCCCGACTATATAGGTGTGCCAGTTATCAATTTATTATCTCTCAGCATCAAATCTACCTTTCTTTGCCCCACTTTATGACAATGGAACTAGAGTTCTAAACGCTTCTCCTTCACCAGCTTTAGAGAGGGCAACAGAGTGACCCTATCATGTCACCATGTGTGCTGCTGTGCTAAGTAACTCAGCTGTATCTGACTCTCTGCAACCCCATGGACAGCTCTGTCCAAGTAATTTTCCAGGCAAGAATACTGGTGTAAGTTGTCATTTTCCTACTCCAGGGGATCTTCCCAACCTAGGGATCGAACCTGTGTCTCTTGAGTCTCCTGTACTGGCAGGTAGATTCTATGTCACTGTGCCACCTAGCAGCAGAGAAATACTTCCCTTCTGGATTCTGGTTCTCTATTATTATTATTAATTAGAGTGAAGGCCCAAAAGCACTGATGAGGAGACAGGTTCCAGCTGTGGCCTCACGCTCTGTAGCCACGGCAGGTATGCCCTTTTTGAAAAGGCTTGCATCCAGGCTCTGGGAAGGACTCTCTCCCAGGCTTTCTTCCTTGTCCAAGTAGTAAGAGCTGCTCTTTTGCAACTGCTACTTCTGGGACCTTTAAACTCTGAGCTCTTTTACCTCTTTTAATAGTTAACCACCTCTCCTTGTTCTGGTTAACAATTCGTCATATTAAATTTTTAAATAACCAGTATAGTTCTCTCTCCTGACTGAACTCAGAAGACTGTCAAGGATACTCACTGTACAGCTTTTCTGCATGTTTGAAAATGTTGGGGGAGGGAGGAGGCAGGGAGATATATTTTAAAAGACGGGGAAAATGTTAATTATTGGAGCTGCATGATGGACTGAAAAATTACACTGTCTCTTCATTTTGCTTATGTTTGTAATTTTTTGTGATAGTTTTTAAGTGGTGATGGTGGGGAGCTTCATATACACCAAAGCATTGGAGAGAGTCTGGCAGAATGGATTTTAACAGGCAGAAATAGAGTCTGAGACTCCAAGCACACTAAAGGTGGAGGAGGAATACTGTAGGACTTGTTTGTTGCTTGTCTGAGCAACAGCAAGTAAGCTGATCAAAGTAAAGGTGTACAATGCAAATGAGTATCTTTGCTGAGATCCTTTTTCCTCCTCTTTAACTTTCACGTCAATGTTAGTTCTTCATATTCAATTGCTTTTTCCCCCCTACTCTCCTATCCCTCCCCACGCTTCTACTTACTCTCCAAAATCAAGCTCTCACCCACTCTTCCACACCCCTTATTAATCATAAATTGATCCATTTAGAGTCTTATCATACATCTTAATTCTTTTAAACAATGAGCATAATTATTAAATATCTATTTTAGACATATTTATGAGAAAATGTAATTATGCTTGTGCTTACATAGCAGGATTTTTTTACATGTAAAGTCATTAGCAGTGACACAAGACATGTTTTCATAATCTCTAGTTAGTAGGGGATAAGAAAAAATGTTAATTATTTTTATTATTATTGAATAACTTATGACTTTTTATGATTGTAAAATACATCTGTACACACAAGAGTGAGTGTATGTGTGTCGACACATTATTTCCAGGAAGGAGTTGGTAATATTCTTTGTTAAGCTGAGTAGTGAATTGGACAAACAATAAAATGAATACTCCCCACCCACCAATACATGTAAAGCACCCTTATGCTATTCCCCTGTGACATCTCTCTCTCTCCTTCCTTAGGAATGACGAAAATCACAAAATTTGACTTCAAAAAGCATTTTTGTTTAATCCAAACTGAAAATATAAAGTATAAAACCAACTATACATGTAATAAGAACTCATAATAAAGGTAATGTAATAGAGAGCACATATACTATGTAAATAAAACATATATCATGATTCATAAAAAGCACATATGAATATGCACCTGTTGCACACATTAAAATGTACAAACACCCCAACTGAGTTCCTTTCTCTGTTAACCTTCGTTACCGGCAAGGTATGAACCAAGTGGCACGTGCTCTTCCATCTACTTAGAACGCGGCGGGACACAGGCGTCTTGCTGTACCTCACTGTGCACACTGCTTGCTGAACCCGCAGCAGGCAAGGCGCGAGCTAAGAGGCTGGAAGCAGCAGCGAGGCGCTGTAGGAACTGCAGACATGTTTATTCTCTCCGGGCTGACACAGCAGTTGCAGCAGTAGCCGTAACCTAAACTTCTCTCCTGGCTGACACAGAAGCAGACTTAACATAACCATAATGGAGCCCACAAGGGCTTTCCAGATGGAGCTTATGCATGCTTACAGAACAGAAGCCCATGGCCAAGCGAGTACCTTGTAGGCGCATGCACAGTGCTGTAAGTGATCTCAGCTGTTACATAATCATTATTTACAAAATGTTGGGGGAGAGAGATCCTGAATATTGCCATCTTGGCGAATTTGCTCTTTCCCTATAATAGGTATTCCAGAACAGTAGACAGCAGAAGACAGATGTTGTCTGCATCACTTAGGCAATGACTATGCTTTCCTATCCCCTCTTGATGATGCCAGCTTGCAGGTGCTAGGTTTCACTCATGACCTAGGACAATGCATTGTTTGTAAACTTTGCACACCAGAACTGTTAATGTTAGTTCTTTAGAAAAAATCAACAACGATTAAGACAAGAACTGGGTTTCTTTCTTGCCTCGCACAGGACTCCTCCTGTGTAGTCAGAATCACTGATAGTGATGCCCTCCATAGGGTATACACATGGGCAGAAGAAATGCCTCCACAAAGATATGCTACAGCTGCGCCTGCTCTGGAAGATGCCTTGCTAATCCACGAAGTTTTCGAAGCCATGCAGTAGAACTTTGGGTGATAACAACAACATACTATTCTGTCACCGGTGGCTACTGAGCACTTGAAATGTACCTGGTGTAACTGAGAAAATGTTTTTAAATTAATTTTACATTCACATATAGTTGACAAACGATATTATGTTAGTTTCAGGTGTACTACATAGTGACTTGATATTTGCATACCTTGTGAAATGATCATGATGAGCCTAGTAACCATCTGTCTCCATACAAAGGTATTACAGTATTACTGGCAATATCCTTTATGTTGTGTATTACATCCCATGGTTTACCTATTATATAACTGGAGATCTGCACATTTTAATCCCCTACACCTATTTTATCCACCTGTCTATCCCCTCCCTTCTGGAAACTGTTTGTTCTCTGTTTCATTTGTTTTGCTGTTTAGATTTCATGTATAAGTGAGAGCATGTGGTATTTGTCCTTTTCTGACTTATGGACTGAGTATAATACTCTCGAGATTGATCCATATTGACAGAATTGTCAAGATTTATCTTTTTATGGCTAAGTATTATTCATATATCACATCTTCTTTTCCCATTAGTCTGCCACTGGCTCCTTCCGTCACTTTCATACCTTGGCTACTGTAAATAATGCTGCAATGAACATTGGAGGGCATATATCTTTTTGAATTAGTTTTTCAGTTTTCTTCAGGTAAACGCCCAGAAGTGAAACTGCTGGATCATATGGCAGCTCTACTTTTATTTTATAAAGCACCTCAATGCTGTTTTCCGTAGGAGCTGCACCTATTTACAATCCCACCAAGACAGCTTAGCAACATTTTTTAGTTAAGTCCCCTCATGCAATGGAAACAAAAGAAAAATAAACAAATGAGACTACATCAACTGAAAAGCTTTTGCACAGCAAAGGAAACAATCAAAAACACAAAAAGGCAGCCTAGCAAAAGTGAGAAGATATTTGCAAATCTATGTACAATAAAGAGTTAATATCCAAAATATATAAAAGCTCATATAACTCAACTTAAAAAACTCAAACAACTAAATTAAAAAATGGACCGAGGACCTGAATTGAAATTTTTCCAAAGAAGATGTACAGATGGCCAAAAGACACATGAAAAGATGCTTAATTATCAAGGAAACACAAATCGAAACCACAATGGGATACAAATTCACACCTGTCCAAATGGTTATTATCAAGAAAACAAAAAATAACAAGTGTTGGTGAGGATACAGAGAAAAGAGAATGCTTGGGCACTAATTTTATTTAATTTTTAATTAATTTGAACGTAATAGCCAAATAACAACACAATTCCAGGCTTAGTTTGTTAAAAATCAGAGCCTTATAACACGTATGTTTCAGTCAGTTCAGTTGCTCAGTCGTGTCAGACTCTTTGTGACCCCATGCACTACAGCACGCCTGGTTTCCCTGTCCATCACCAACTCCTGGAGCTTGTTCAAATTCATGTCCACCAAGTCAGTGATGCCATCCAACCATCTCATCCTCTGTCATCCCCTTCTCCTCTTGCCTTCAATACTTGTCCAGCATCAGGGTCTTTTCCAATGAGTCAGCTCTTTGCATTAGGCGGCCAAAGTATTGGAGTTTCAGCTTCAACATCAGTCCTTCCAGTGAATATTCAGGACTGATTTCCTTTAGGATGGACTGGTTAGATCTCTTGCAGTCCAAGGGACTCTCAAGAGTCTTCTCCAACAGCACAGTTCAAAAGCATCAATTCTTCGGTGCTCAGCTTTCTTTATAGTCCAATTCTCACATCCATACATGACTACTGGAAAAACCATAGCTTTCACTAGATATACCTTTGTTGGCAAAGTAATGTCTCTGCTTTTTAATATAATGTTTAGGTTGGTCATAACTTTTCTTAGAAGGAGCAAGCGTCTTTTAATTTTATGACTGCAGTCACCTTCTGCAGTGATTTTGGAGTCACCCAAAATAAAGTCTCTGTTTCCATTGTTTCCCCATCTATTTGTCATGACGTGATGGGACCAGATGCCATGATCTTAGTTTTCTGAATGCTGAGGTTTAAGCCAACTTTTTCACTCTCCTCTCTCACTTTCATCAACAGGCTCTTTAGTTCTTCTTCACTTTCTGCCATAAGGGTGGTGTCATCTGAGTATCTGAGGTTATTGATATTTCTCCTGGCAATCTTGACTCTGGCTTGTGCTTCATCCAGCCCGGCATTTCGCATGATGTACTCTGCATATAAGTTAAATAAGCAGGGTGACAATATACAGCCTTGACGTATTCCTTTCCCAATTTGGAACCAATCTATTGTTCCATGTCCAGTTCTAACTGTTGCTTCCTGACCTGCATACAGATTTCTCAGAGGGCAGGTCAGGTGGTCTGGTGTTCCCGTCTCTTTCAGAATTTTCTACAGTTTGTTGTGATCCACACAAAGGCTTTGGCATAGTCAATAAAGCAGAAATTGATGTTCTTCTGGAACTTTCTTGCTTTTTCGATGACCCAACAGATTTTGGCTATTTGATCTCTGGTTCCTCTGCTCTTTCTAAATCCAGCTTGAACATCTGAAGGTTCATGGTTGAAGTACTGTTGAAGCCTGCCCTGGAGAATTTTGAGCATCACTTTGCTAGCATGTGAAATAAGTGCAATTATGCAGTAGTATGAACACTCCTTGACATTGCTTTTCTTTGGAATTTGAATGAAGACTGACCTTTTCCAGTCCTGTGGTCACTGCTGAATTTTCCAAATTTGCTAGCATATTGAGGCAGCACTTTCACAGCATCATCTCTTAGGATTTGAAATAGCTCAAATGGAATTCCATCACCTCCACTAGCTTTGTTCGTAGTGATGCTTCCTAAGGCCCACTTGACTTCACATTCCAGGATGTCTGGCTCTAGCTGAGTGATCACACCATCATGGTTATCTGGGTCATAAAGGTCTTTTTGTATAGTTCTTCTGTGTATTCTTGCCACCTCTTCTTAATATTTTCTGCTTCTGTTAGGTCCATACTGTTTCTGTCCTTTATTATGCCCATCTTTGCATGAAATGTTCCCTGGTATCTCTAATCTTCTGAAGAGATCTCTAGTCTTTCCCATTCTATTGTTTTCCTCTATGTCTTTGCATTGATCACTAAGGAAGGCTTTCTTATCTCTCCTTGCTATACTTTGGAACTCTGCATTCAAATGGGTATATCTTTCCTTTTCTTTGCCTTTAGCTTCTCTTCTTTTCTCAGCTATTTTGTAAGGCCTCTTCAGACAACCACAACCATTTTTCCTTTTTGCATTTCTTTTTCTTGGGGATGGTCTTGATCACTGCCTCCTGTACAATGTCATGAACCTTCATCCACAGTTCTTCAGGCACTCTATCAGATCTAGTCCCTTAAATCCATTTCTCACTTCCACTGTATAATCGTAAGGGATTTGATTTAGGTCATACCTCAATCGTCTAGTGGTTTCCCCTATGTTCTTCAATTTAAGTCTGAATTTGGCAATAAAGTAAGGTCATGATCTGAGCCACTGTCAGCTCCTGGTCTTATTTTTGCTGACTGTATAGAGCTTCTCCATCTTTGGCTGCAAAGAATATAATCAATTTGACTTCAGTATATACCGTCCGGTCATGTCCACGTATAGTCTTCTCTTCTGTTGTTGTAAGAGGGTGTTTGTTATGACCAGTGGGTTTTCTTGGCAAAACTCTGTTAGCCTTTGCCCTCCTTCACATTTTGTACTCCAAGGTCAAATTTGACTGTTACTCCAGCTGTTTCTTGACTTCCTACTTTTGCATTCCAGTCCCCTATAATGAAGAGGACATTTTTTTTTTTTTTTTGGATATTAGTTCTAGAAGGTCTTGTTAGGTCTTCATGTTTGCAAGACGTTAAATGCCAAAACACTACCTGCAATGCTGCAAATGTGGTTCCACCTCCTTTACCCTAGCTGCCTGGAAGAAACATCTGTTTGTTCTCATTAGAGAGCACCTCTTTTGTGAAACTGTGGCAACCCAGATTTACTAATTTGCTACCTAACTACTACTAACCAGGTCACACCATGATGCCATTATTGGTTTACACATCTGTGTTCCCTGCTAAACTGGGAGCTCTAAAAAGGCAGCAACTGTATATTACTAATATCTGGATCCCTAGTGCCTAACAGAATGCCACACCCTAAAATTCTTGCTCTATGCTCTCCTGACCAGTTTATTACAACAGTCTTCATCTAACCAATCCATATTCTCCACTACTCTTATTTGAAACCTCATAATCCCATCCATAACCAACAGCTAAGAACTGGAAAAATTATGTCATATTAGTAATATCTTTACCAAAGGATGTAGTGTTTTACTTCTACATACAATTGCTCAGTAGAAAACACTGTAGAATAGTGAAAACTATGCACATTAGAAGCTCAAGTTCTCTAAAGACAAATAACAAGGCAGCGGACACTGGGGTCTGGAATTCAGGACTAGACACAAACTTGAGAAAGTCTAACACAGAGGTGGCATTTTGAAACTAGCAATTCACGAATTAGATCTCTAAGGAATTAAGTGCAGACAGAATATAGGTACTCCAAGGTTAAGAGATTTAGAGGCAGAAAAAGAACTCGCAAAGAACACTGAGAAGGAGCAACCAATGACAGAGGAAAACCAGGACATACTTGTCTGAAAAACAGGTGAATAGTTACTTAAGAAAGAAAGTCACTAAGCTATGATAAACACTATTGATAGCTCAAATTAGAAAGTAAGATTCTATTTCTTTTCCATAATAGCAAACCCTCCATAACTGAGGAAAGAAAAACTGAAACATACCACTTGCATTCAATTACCAGTGAACAGAGTAAAATTGAAAGATACCTCTTGGCCTTTAATTAGCAATGCAACCAGAAGTTACACCAATGTTATCTAATATAGATATTTCATTTATTTCACACATATGCTATTCTAAAGCATTACATCTTAATACCACATGCAACAAGCTTTCAGAGAGCACAACAATTTTCTTGGGCAGCATAAATTTCAAACGAAAACCTCGTTAAGTTGTTTTACCAGCTGAGACCCCTAATTAACAATCAGAGTCTCCCATTCAGCTGCCACGCTTTCCTTAGAAATGCAGGTTTTGCATAATTTAAAGCTCAAGATGGTTTAAAGAGCATCTGGTTTCCAAAATAGAACGAACAAAAGTATCAACATTCCCAGAGGACTTAAGAGAAAAAGTTAGACTGTGCACACCAGTAAGGGACGGGCTCATTTCCCACAAAGTAGCAGCTCAATATTTTTCACGTATCTTGAAAAAAGCTGTATCTTACAGCAGGGACATGGCACGAACTTCAGGGCCCTCCACAATACCTTCCCCCTAACAGCGCGCGGAGAGAGGTACTGGCGAGCAGAAGAGCTGTACCTGTGTCCATAAAGGCAATGCGGGACGGCGCACAACCGCAAACCAGACCGTAGGGTCTAGCCTCGGGCTGGGACTCACCTGTGGGGAAGATGCGCAGCCCCCAGCCGCCTCTGAGAGGGCGTCCCCGCAAACCCCTCACCACGTCACGGGACACTACGAGAGCGAGAGTCCTCTAATTAGAGAAGAAGGACCCTGGAGGACGCGGAGCGTTCGCTGCGTCCTTTCGGTCTCGGAGATGCCGCACCACGCATCCCTTAAAAACTCTTCAGCGGCTCCAGCGTGCGCGCGCTCTCCCGCCTCGTCGCTTAGCAACCTGCGAAGCCGTCCAGGCCTCCCGACTAGTCACATTCCTCCCGCCCCTGCAGGTTGTGAAGAGTTTTTTAAAAGATTTTATTTCCGGGTCGACCCAGCTTTACGCAGCGGAAGGTCTCTTTACCTCCCAAGTTTACCCTTGCGGGGAAGATAAAGTCTCCGTAGCGTTGGGGAGGGTGTTGTAGCTAAGCGGGGGTCCGTCTCTCCGCCCTCGAGTTACACGCGCCTCCCCTTCCGCCAATTGCTGGGCGCCATCCGGCAGGTCCTTTTCCCTGGAGCCCAAATCATCCGCTTGTCGCAATCCTCCAATCACAACCGCCCGCCCTCGGGGACTACTTTGCAATCGGGGAAGAGCGCAAGGAGCAGAGCGTGAGAAGAACCTTTGAGCTCGGGAAGTGTAGTTCTAAGACTTGAAGGAATTGCATTGCAGATTGCGCCAGAATCAGGGTAGAGTAAACTACAGTTCCCAGAGGGCCTCGCGGTCGGGAGCCGCGTTTTTCCTTTTCTAACACCGCTCGCCCTTTCCGAGTCGGTTCCGCGATAGAGGTGACCTGACTGCCTGAGGCTCATTCGGCAAGTGCAGAAAGTGTCCGCGCCGTTCCCAATCATGGTGAGTGTGGGCCCCTGCATGCTGCCCACCTACGGCCTTCGCGCCCCTATGTAGCGTTTCTTGCGCTTGAAGGACTGTTGGGGGAAGGCTGTCCAAGGAATTGTCCTTCGCGCCCTTTGGAAAGTCTTGATTCATCTTCTGGGGACTGTCGCAGTGACCTAGTTAGTTATTGGGAAAGAGTTTATTTCCAACTGAGGTTCTCAGAAGGAATTTAGAGAAATCACTGTCCCTGGAGAGGCGAGATCTCAGCCCTTCTGCATGTTGGGGGTACAAAATACGAAACTGGGGGATTTCTCCCAAGCACGCTCTGGGGGATTGATAAGGCCGATAAGGTTTGAAATGCGGAGTGTTGGACCTTAACCTCTTTTCTCCTCTTAAGCCTACAGTGTTTTTAAGGGCTTTTGTCACAAAGCTTTTGAAAGCAGAATGCCCTCAATGCAAAGGTAGTGCATCTGGTGATGCTCGGGATTGCAATCCGCCTTTTCGGGAGAAGTGTTTCCGCCATGTCTAATTTCACGAAATGTGATTTAAAACCTGTTCATTGATCTCCTTCTGTGCCAGTACATGTTACAGTGACGGCGCCCCTGGACAGATAATTTGTGCCGGTGTTTTTTACTAATCTGTATGTTACTAATTCTAGAACCAGCACTTTTAAATGTTACACAACGTAGTCATCTTGTCATGAAGATTTGGACACCAAGATCTCCATATCTTGTCTCTGTTGAAAGGGAGAAGGAAGGGGGTGTGGGAGGAGGGAACTCTGACGTATGAAATATCAGCATGCTGGTTGAAGGTGACATTTGATATCAACCTGAGAGAAATTGCTTCAGTACTTGTGTTTATAGTTGAGAATGGTTTTTCTCCATTGTTTCAAAATACCAAAATGAATGGGGAAATATTTGAAGGAATTGGAACATTTCCAGAACCTGAAAAGACGTGTTTTCAGGGCACGGGGATAACTCCTTCCACCTTTGAAAAGGAGCCAGTGGGAACAGCTTCCAATTTTCAGTGATAAACCTAGATTCCCTACTTATCTTGTCAGATAACATAATTAGTCATTTAAACGATGGATTCAGTGGTTTCTGACCTAATCATCTTAGCCAGAAAGCAGAGGTACCTATTAACAGAGAACCTCAGACTTCATAATTTTAAAACTGGATGGAACCTTTAAAAAAAATCTTGACCATCTTAAAATTGAGTTTACGGAAACCCAAAGCGAATGTGATTTTCTCAAGGTCACACAAGTTTGCCTCCAAGGACCTCACAGTCTTTCCATTTTACCATATTTTGTCATTTAGACAGGTAAGTCATTCTGAAATTTTGTTTTTAGTTGCTGAAGTTCTGGATGAAGATGCAAGTTCATACTGCAAATACAAGCTAAATTATATATCAGCACTTATATTACTTGACGGTTTTACAATGAGAATACTATATTTCTAGAATTGGAAGGGAATTTGGAAATTATTTCCTCTAATCTTCAAAAGTATGGTTAGGTCAAATGATTTTCCCAAGGTCACACAAAGATCCTGGGCCCCCATTCTTTCTTTGTTTTTCCTGCATGGTAGATCAAGGCAGGCCTGACCCCTGGAAGGTCACTGGAGCACCAAATAATGTCCTTGAGGAAGAATCCTCCTGTCAGATGACTCAATCGCCTTGCCTCCTCAGGAGGGTGTGTAAACAATCACTGTGTTGCAAAAGAGCCATCTTGTTGTAAAGCTGTTAAAAATCAGCCTTTTGTCTTTTTTTTTTAAAGGAGGGGATCCTTTCCTTGTGTCCATTGGGAATGACAGCAAGAATAAACTA
This sequence comes from Odocoileus virginianus, assembly GCF_023699985.2. Classification (NCBI taxonomy): domain Eukaryota; kingdom Metazoa; phylum Chordata; class Mammalia; order Artiodactyla; family Cervidae; genus Odocoileus; species Odocoileus virginianus. Next base: position 58,853,998 of record NC_069675.1, read on the forward strand.
TGAAAGAATCTGAATACTGTTTATGTGTCTTTTATATAACAGAAATATATATAAATAAGAAAGTAAAAATGGAATATATGGATCTTTCTGTAGAATAACAGAAGGAACACTTAAATTCAAACTTTACAAACAAAAGACTTGAACACTTGCTTAGGACAGAGCCCGCATCTGCAGGAAGGTCATTAATACCCTGCCAAGAGCAAAGACATTCCTTCTTTGAATGTTGGCAGACTGCCCAGATATCTAAGCAAAGAATAGTAACCTCTCTTCATACTGTAACATTGTGAAAAGTCAGTGGGAATCTCCCACCCTCCTCCTTTTCAACTGCAATGATGCAAAGAGCAGGCAGAACCAAATACTGCACTTTCTTTTCTGTTTCATCATCAGAGATTCAGACACTAGGCTTCATACTACCTACCTATGAAAATAATTTGCTCAGTGATACACAGTAGGATTAATGGCTATTTATTAGTTGCCCACTATCCCTTCACTAGGGACTGTGATACTTGGAATCCCCTTTTTTTTGGTTTTTTTTTAGTAGCTAAAATTAATGCCTAAAATTGACTGCATTATTATAACCATCTACCTGCTTTCTGGGAGGTTTAAGTTTTATACGTAGTGGTAGTAGTAGTCACTTTCCCCTCATTTCTTATTCTAGGTTGCTTTCATTGAAGTAGCATGTGTTCGTATTTCTCTTAACCCTTGCTTTCCTTCATTCAGCATATCCTTTTTGAATGCTATATGGGAGTGCAAATTTGAGTTAAAGGCAGACTATTCTCACAGGAGTTCCACAGTGTAGTGGAAAATAAACATAAGCTACAAGAGTCCTTAGAGGGAAAAATTTGTGGTGACAGAGACCTGTTATTAGAGTGCCTGCCCCGTACTAGCCTTACCACTTTGTGTGTTAGCTGTCTCAGTCCTTACTGCCTTGTTCGGTAGCTGCTATTAGCTCCACCTCAACCTTAGAGAAACAATACAGTAACTTGACTAAGAACATACAGCTGAGTTGAGGAATCCAGATTTGAACCAGAAAGTCTGGCTCTAGAAGCCATCTCTTCATCACTACTGCATCTCTAGCCTCCTCTTTTAAAAAACTGCCTTATCCTCTTGTTTCTTACATATGGTTCACTAATGGATTCTCTGGCATGTATTATGTACAAGGTACATAATAAAAGACTTTGATTAGAACTACTGAGCTAAATAATTTTGCTAACCATACCTGGAACTATTGTCACTATTTTCAAGCTTCTCAGTGCAAGTATATAAAACAATTCTTTAAAGCATGTTGGGTTTGCTTCCAAACAATTCTTTTACATTCCCAAGGGTTTGATAGTAATTTTACAAGAGCCAGCTACTCCTTTAGCAAATATTTGATGAGCTCTAACTACATGCCAGGCATTGTTCTAGGCAGCTGGGATACAACAGTAAAAATAGACAAAGCCCCTATCCTTATAGAGCTTGCATTCTAAAGAGGGAGACGCAGTCATTTCTATTATCATGTGCTACAAGGAAAGAGAGGGAAATGACAGAATTTAAAACATGTAGAAGCCATGTGATAGAAAATAAATATATGGAATAACACATAGTGTTCTTTATAAACCTAAAGCCTATTGGGAACATAAATATTGTTTTAAACTGGATTATTTGAGAAATTATCATATTTTGTTTATTTAGATATGAAAGCATGGGGGAAGTTGGTGAAAAGTATAGGGAAGACACCCAGAAGGTCAGAAGAAACTCCATAGCTTTTTCCCTTTTTCTCTACTCACTCTGGGCATCGCTGAGGAAGAAACACATTCATACTCTGCAGTGTTCAGATTCATTTCTCTACAACATTGACACTGTCCTGAGATTTTTTTTTTTTTCCCCAATCTGAATTCTATAGATACCAAACTGCTAAGAGCTGCCCCCTCTTAAGAGGGAATTCTTAATATAAAGAAACCTAATGCTTCTCTCCCCAGTCAGTTCAGCCACTTCTCTCATGTGGGTAACAAAGGAGGTGACACATTGACCACTTACAGAGTAGAAGTACATTTACCCAGCATTGTCCAAGAAAAGAACAATTCCCTGGATTGAATTTTTCCATCTAAACTTACCCATTAAGTTTGCAGAGATTTTTGTTCAACTCTTTTTTTTTTTTAAACTTTTTTGTTGTTGTTGTTCAGCTCTTTTTAATAGAGATATTTCTCTCCTTATAATTCCCTGAGGTTAATTTAACTTATTTCTAATAATTCAGGGTCATCACTCTGAACTAGATATATATACTTTTCATCCATATGTTTAGATTTTGTTCAAGGTCTATGACTTCCTTCTATTATATGTTCTTTGTACTTTTTCCTCTCACTCCCCTTTAATATTAATTTTCCCTTGGAATCAGGTTGTCAGCTGTGACTACCTGTTGCTACTGTTGTTTGTTACTTAATGCTAAAATTTATTACAATCCAGATTATAATCTAGATAAAATGTATTTTAATCCATCATTTTTTTTTTCTTCTTAAATAGATTTATTTTTCTTCCCCCAAGGACTTGAATCATGATTAATAAACTTTCCAGTTCCTTGTAAATGGAAAGTTTTAACCTCTGTTTCTCTTCCTGGTGTGAAGGGTTCTTGTGAACAGAAGGGAGTGGGGGGATTTGCATAAGAGGATTTGTAAGATTCTAGTAGCCGCCGGGGTTCGTATCATCATATGATGCACATCAAAATTGTTAGGACTATTTTTAGTGGCAAAATATCCTAAAAGAGATGGATAAAATTTTATAAGTAAATCGAAGATAGCAGGGAGAGTTAACTAACACCACATAAATGTGCTAAAGGACACGTGTCCCAGAAGTCACTCGATTGCTTTGTGCATGCTGTGTTTACTGGGACAAGTCTGGAATGAATATCCTCTACTAAGCCAGATGTGAATGGTCTTTAAAATTTTACATTAGCTTTTAAAGTATGTGGTTGTCTTATTATAGAGAAAATAATGAACATCTTTAGGGTAGAGTAACCTTTTTTAAATAAGATGTTAATGGGTCTCTTTCATTACAGTCTGAACCAATCCGAGTCCTTGTGACTGGAGCAGCTGGTCAAATTGCATATTCACTGCTATACAGTATTGGAAATGGATCTGTCTTCGGTAAAGACCAGGTAGGGGCAAGTGTCAATAAATCTTAAGTAAAAGTAAGAACATTTTCAATAAAACCCTCTATTCAGTTGCAAATAAATTTTTAAATATTAAAGGAATGAATAATTCCAATAAATGTCTGAGACACACAACTATAAATGGAATCTGGCAGGTTCCATGCACCCCTCTGGGCACTGAAAATGCTTTGCAAATTATAACTGTTCCATGTACTGTTGACTTGGTGCTGCCAGCAAATGTTATAATGACAGTAACTGATATGGAGAGTCAAATGGAAGAGAAAGCTGCTGAATCAGCACTTTCTTGTTCATAAATGGTCTTTAGACCCAGAAGAGTTAGACAGGCAAATCACTTTCCCAGTTTGAAGCAGGTACCCTCTATTCCCTGGTAGCTCAGTCAGTAAAGAATCTCCCTTCAGTGGAAGAGACCTGGGTTCGATCCCCAGGTCGGGAAGATCCCCTGGAGGAAGAAATGGCAACCCACTCCAATATTCTTATCTGAAAAATCCCACGGACAGAGGAGCCTGGCAGGGTTAGTCCCTGGAGTCAGAAGAGTCAGACATGACTTAGCAATTGCACCACCACCTCCCTCTATTCTAGCAGGTCCGATTAATGTATACTAAAATCCTTTTCTATGATAATCATCTATCCATTGTCCTTACCCATGGATATCAAGTTCTTCCTTTATGCAAGATACTGTGCTTAGCTTTCTATGAACTGAAATTGGATACACAGCCATCAACAACAAAAGCATGGTGTGGCATGTCACTTCAATCTGGTATTTCTTCTATATACTCCTTTAAAATTCAATAAAGGTGATTCCTCTTAATGTGTCTGTTAGCAAACTATTGCTGGTTTTATAGTATTCCTTTTTTTAAGAGTAGCCTGCTGTTAGACACCTGACTTCCTAAAATAATTATGATTAATTAATGGGAATTACACACATATACACACCAATTAGCAAAAACTCTGCAAAAGGACTTTTTCTGTGACTAAATGACATAACCGACACTGACAGATGCTGTCCTTGCTGTTTGTCTGGCAGCCTATCATTCTCGTGCTGTTGGATATCACTCCCATGATGGGTGTCTTGGATGGTGTCCTGATGGAGCTGCAAGACTGTGCCCTTCCCCTCCTGAAAGGTGAGCTGGGGAGTGGAGGAGAAAGGGATATTATAGTATTTTATATCTTTAAAACAGTAGATTTTAGAGCTTTGTTAACTGGCCTTTCAATTAGAAATTATTTCATTAAAAGTTTTTTATTTTTGGACTACTACCACTTGGTAAGATGTATATATACCAAGAATGAATAAATAAATAGCAAATGTCAAGACAGAGGTCTTAAATTTGATTGAAAGATTCATTAAAATATTAGGTCAAGCTGTAAACTAATTTGAATGTTGTTCTTCAACTCTACCTTCATCATTATCTTTTTTGGGAAAGGGAGGGTAAGAATTAATAATACTCTCAAAGAACTTGCACAAATCAAAAATATATAGATGCCCAAGATAAACCATGCTCAGAATTCTTGTGTCTGTTCAATAAACAGTTACTGGGAGGGCTGCTCTGCCACCTCAATCATTTGATTGCAAAGTTACGTAAGAGAATGCATTACCCTGTCCAAATTGTTCTGCTGGATCTTTTTCCTCACCCACTGTTTCCAAATCAGCTTCCTATGTTGTTTTTTCCTTTTTATTCCCTTCTCTGCTGAGTTCCCTCTGCTGACTCTTATGTACCCAGGTTATAGTCAGCTTGACCTTGGTCAGCTATGAATATACAGGTTCAGCAGATAAGGCTGCATGACTGGGAAGAAGATGGATTGTTTTTTTCTCCAACTGGTGCTCTCATGTATACTTACTTGGGGACTTATAGCAGCCTGATTGACACAAGTTTCTGATCTAAACATTTATCGGTGACAGCACTATATTCTGATTGTCTTAGTATTTGGGAGCTGCTATTGGCTCAGGTGGTAAAGCATCTGTCTGTAATGCTGGAGACCCAGGTTTGATCCCTGGATTGGGAAGATACCCTGGAGAAGAAAATGGCAACCCACTTCAGTACTCTTGCCTGGAAAATCCCATGGACAGAGGAGCCTGCAAAGAGTCAGACACGACTGAGTGGCTTTACCTTACCTTATAACAAAAATACCATAGAGTTTATAGGTTTATAAACAACAGAAATTATTTCTAATGTTTCTGGAGGTTGGGAAGTCAGTAATCAAAAAGCCAATAGCTTGGATATCTAGTGAAAGTCCAATTCCTGCTTCATAGACAGACATCTCACTGTGTCTTCACATGGCAAAAGGGGTGAGGGAGCTCTCTGAGCCTCCTTTATAAGGCACTAATCTCATTCGATGAGTGCTTCTCCACCCATGACCTAATCTTTTCCCAAAGGCCCCACTTCCTAATACCATCACACTGGGAATTAGGTTTCAACATATAATTTTATGGGAGTACATCCAGTCTATAGCACTGGTCATGGCCTTTTTAATACAGTCACCAAAAGAACCATGATATATAGCTGATGCTTTAACAACTCAGGGCTGAGGGGTGCCAACCTTCCCTGCAGTGGAAAATTCAAGTACAATTTATAGTTGGCCCTCTGTTCACACTTCCTCTGTATCTGCAGGTCCAACCAACCTCAGATTGTACCTTACTGTAGTATTTACTATGGGAAAAAAATCCACATGTAAACTTGACATGCACAGTTCAAACCCATGTTCAAGGATCAACTGTATGTTCTTTAAGAAGGTATATGTTTATTGCACTGCAGCATAGTGGTTGAACTCTGAACCAATCTGGACTTGAATGACAGTCCCACTCCTTTTTGACAGGTAGCTAATTAATCTCTTTAAATTTCATTGTCTTCATCCTATAAAATGTTTGGGCTTCCCTGGTGGCTTGAATATGCCTGCAATGAGGGAAACCTGGATTCAGTACCTGGGTTGGGAAGATCCCCTGGAGGAGGGCATGGTGACCCACTTCGGTATTCTTGCCTGGAGAATCCCATGAACAGAGGAGCCTGGCGGGCTACAGTCCATGGGGTCGTAAAAAGCTGGACACGACTGAGTGACTAAGCACACAGCACATAAAATGTTAAAATTAATTGTGACAAAATAAACCTCTCAGTGTTATTCCTTACAGAAAAAAACTCCTCAAGAAGCACGATTTTAATTTGGGTGATACTTTAAAACTTAAAGTAACTGTAACTTAAAGGTTAGGTGAGTTAGATTCTCTTTTGTGTTATCGGTGGTAATTAATATGAATAATTAATGTTGCTTTGAAAGGTATATTATACCTTGCATCATAATAAAAGATGAAAGCTACAGAGTTTTGAAATTAAGCAAAATAAATGTATTGACATTTCTGCTTATGTTATGGTTGTTGAATTAATATATTGCCTTTCTTTTCTTAGGCCCTTTAAACTTTGATCACTGTGATTTGTAAAAGTAAACAGTTGCTGCAAAGTGGAAGAGTTACTGGGTAGATTCAGTATGAAAAAACCTCAGACTTCGGTGTTTAAGTAGCTCTGCATATTTATTGTCATGTTCACAGATGTCATCGCAACAGATAAAGAAGAGATTGCCTTCAAAGACCTGGATGTGGCCATTCTTGTGGGCTCCATGCCAAGAAGGGATGGCATGGAGAGGAAAGATTTACTCAAAGCAAATGTGAAAATCTTCAAATGCCAGGGTGCAGCCTTGGACAAATATGCCAAGAAGTCAGTTAAGGTGACCAACAGAATATTTTACAGGGTTTTTCACTATCAGCATTTGAAACTTCTGCTTTCAGCATTTAAGTGAAAATGAAATAATTTGTTTTGTTTTTTTCCCCAGTTCTGTACAGCGGTCAGTAAATACAGGTATAGGGTTTTGCTTGATTAGCCCTCCCTTTCAGGGCTTGTTCATATAGTGTAGAAATCTATATTCTGAGGGGCTTAAAAATATTTTGACTATGACATGGAGATTTAATATTAGTTTGTAAACCTGTAGAAAAGGCACAGAACCTTCTGGTGCCCTTTTAGCTGCACAGGACTTTTTGTTCAGACATTTGGATTTGTGTGTGGTTGTAAAGGAAGATGGCTGTAGAAGTGCCGGGAAGTGGTGGCTTCTGAGTGCCCAGATTTTCTCAATCCAGAGGAATTTTGATAGACTTGTCTGTTGAGGAGTTGAGTCAGTTATGATTTCTGGGTATTAAACCTATTGGTTTTAAATTTATCTTCCAGTAAAGCCTCCTTTTACCAATTAAGTATCAGTTACCTAGAACTTAACGGACTAAAAGTTGCTCAGTCGTGTTGGACTCTTTGCAACCCCGTGGGCTATAAAGTTCATGGAATTCTCCAGCCAGAATACTGGAGTGGGTAGCCGTTCCCTTCTCCAGAGGATCTTCCTGACCTAGAGATTCAACTCAGGTCTCCCGCATTGCAGGCAGATTCTTTACCAGCTGAACCACCAGAGACACTTGAAAGTCTTCCCTGTAGCTCAAACAGTAAAGAATCTGCCTGCAACACGGAAGTCCCAGGTTCAATCCCTGGGTAGGGAAGATCCTGTGGAAAAGGGAGTGGCAATCCGCTCCAGTATACTTGCCTGGAGAATCCCATGGATAGAGGAACCTGGCAGGCTACTGTCTATGGGATCCCAAACAGTTGGACACGACTGAATGACTAACACTGCTACCTACCTACCTAGAACTTAATTAACTGTCACAGCAAAAAGGCTTGCTGGTTAAAGGTTTCACTGATTTTAATACACTTCTTTCTCCCAATCCTGACTCCAAAGAAAGCTAAAAGAAAATTTTATAAGATTTTCTAATGTTTCCATTTATAATGTTCTATTATAATACTTCATAAACACCTGAATTTCTGCTCTGTGCAGACTTTACTTCAAGTAGTTAACTTTTATTTTCTGTAATCATTAATAGAAAATAATAAAAATAAATTGAGTAGAAGTCCCCAGGTCTCTTAGTAAAAAAATTACAAGGCTGCTTGGGATTATTGTGCTGCTTGCAGAGTAATTACCTCTCAGCCAAAAATGTCTTTCTAGGGGGAAAGACACACCTACACTGGAATAGCTAGGGATATTGGAGTATCATATCTGCAGCTTGCTCATGGACAGACTCAATAAAGACTAAGGGCTCTGTGTGTGTGTGTGTGTGTGTGCGCGCGCGCACACGCGCAAGTGTGAACACATGCGCGCACACAGAAGGTGAGAGAGATGGGGCAAATTGGAGAATCTAGGTAGAGGGGATGTGGGAGTTAGTCTTTGTAAGATGCTTATAGCTTTCTGTAAATTTGATATAATTTCACAGTGAGTTTTTTAAATCATTTTATTAAAGATTTTTAAGACTTGTAAAAAAAATTCATGTATTTGTTTTCCTATGCTGTATTGTAATTCACTGTATCCCCCTTTCAGAAAGAAAAAAAGCCTGAAGTGCTTTTTCCTGAAGATAGATTCAATGAGTATAAAGGGGTGGGACCTGGTATTTTAGCAACTATCCCAGTTAATTCTTAGGATTAGGCAAGAATGAGAAACACTTTCCACTCATAAGGGCAAATCACTGCCCTAAAACAAACTCCTCAAAGAATTTCTTTCTTGGGCTACTTTTATGAGACAGGAAATTTTTATGATTGACTCGAACCCTGAGATAGAGCTTTCGGTTACTAGTTTTTTATGGCAAGAAAATAAATGCTGTCTCTGTTTTAGCAGAAAACACAATGACTTGTATATATAATGGTGGTTTTAGTCAATGTTTTCAGTAGTCACATCAAATACTAACAAGAGGAAAAAAAAATATTAGAAGGGAGGATAGAAACCTCCTAGAATCTAGAAACTAGGGTAATAACTATACATATTTAGCTCACACAAATTGATCAAAAGGCCACACGTTACATCAGTCCTATCCTATTGATAAGTTGGTTTACTTAAATTAGTGTTCGGTCTGAAGCTCTGCTGTGCCTCTTGTACATCCTAGGTTATTGTGGTGGGGAACCCAGCCAATACCAACTGCCTGACTGCCTCCAAGTCGGCACCGTCCATCCCCAAGGAGAACTTCAGTTGCTTGACTCGTTTGGATCACAACCGAGCTAAAGCTCAGGTAAGAAAGATGCCTTTTCAAATCTTAAATGTTCAACTTTAAACCTTTTTTCTCACCCTTAAAGTAACTGAATCTTAGTTTGTACTTTTTTCCTTGTTTTGTTTTAGTAGGTAGCTATTCCACTTTGTTAGGACATCTTTAAATCTAATCTATTAAGGCAGCTGAACTTTGTACTTAATTTTCACCATTATATTCCATTTCCTTTCTTTAATCACATGTCACTGCTAATGTCCTCTTAGTACAGTGGTTAAAAATTTTAGTCATTAGTATAGATAATTCACATAATGGTACACAATTATTTTTGTCAGGTACATAGGAAATTATAAAGACAAAGGCTTGAGTTTTGTGGGTTTCATGTGGTTCTGCTTTTTTCACTCAGATAAGCAATTGAATTGATTTAAATTTTATATTTAGTTTCACTTTCATTTTTATATCCTTATCATATTCTACTTCCAATTTACCTTGATTCATGGACCTAACATTCCATGTTCCTATGCAGTATTATTCTTTATAGCATCTGACTTTACCAGATGCATCCACAACTGGGCATTATTTCCACTGTGGCTCAGCTTCTTTATTCCTTCTGGAACTATTTCTCCACTCTTCTCCAGTAGCATATTGGACACCTAATGACCTAGGTGGTGGGGGTTGCAGCTGGAGGCAGAGGTTCATCTTTCAGTATCATATCTTTTTGCCTTTTCATACTGTTTATGGGGTTCTCAAGGCAAGAATGCTGAGTGGTATGTCCCTTCTCCAGTGAACCATATTTTGTCAAAATTCTCTACCATGACCTGTCTATCTTGGGTGGCCCTACACAGCATGGTTCATAGTTTCATTGAGTTAGGCAAGGTTGTGGTTCATGTAATCTGCTTGGTTAGTTTTCTGTGATTGTGGTTTTCATTCTGTCTGCCCTCTGATGGTCCATGAATCAAGGTAAATTGAAAGTGGTCAAACACGATGGCAGGAGTGAACATCAACATTTTAGTTATCAGTGAACTAAAATGGACAGGAATGGAATGGACAAATTTAATTCAAATGACCATTATATCTACTACAGTGGGCAAGAATCCCTTAGAAGAAATGGAGTAACCCTCATAGTCAAGAGTCTGAAATGCAGTACTTGGGTGCAATCTCAAAAACAACAGAATGATCTTGGTTTGTTTCCAAGGCAAACCATTCAATATCACAGTAATCCAAGTCTATGCCCCAATCACTAATGCTGAAGAAGCTGAAGTTGAATGTACTGTGAAGATCTACAAGACCTTCTAGAACTAACACCAAAACAAGATGTCCTTTTCATCATAGGGAGCTAGAATGCAAATATAGGAAGTCAAGAACATACCAAGAGTAACAGGCAAATTTGGCCTTGGAGTACAAAATGTGAAGCAGGGCAAAGGCTAACAGTTTCCCAAGAGAATGCGCTGGTCATAGCAAACACTCTCAGCAACATAAGAGACAACTACACATAGACATCATCAGAAAGTCAATACCAAAATCAGATTGATTATATTCTTTGTAGCCAAAGATGGAAAAGCTCTATACAGTCAGCAAAAGCAAGACTGGGAGCTGACTATGGCTCAGATCATGAACTCCTTATTGCCAAATTCAGACTTAAACTGAAGAATGTAGGGAAAATCACTAGGCAATTCAGGTATGACCTAAATCAAATCCCTTATGATTATACAGTGGGAGAAACTAGTAGATTCATGGAATTAATCTGATGAACAGAATACCTGAGTATGGATAGAGGTTCCTAACATTGTACAGGAGGCAGTGATCAAAACCATCCCCAAGAAAAAGAAATGCAAAATGGAAAAATGGCTGTCTGAGGAAGGCTTACAAATAGCTGAGTATAAAAGAGAAGCTTAAGGTAGAGGAGAAAAGGAAAGATATACCCATCTGAATGCAGAATTCCAGAGAATAGCAAGGAGAGATAAGAAAGCCTTTTTTAAGTCAGCAAGGCAAAGAAATAGAGGAAAACAATAGAATGGGAAAGACTAGAGATCTCTTCAAGAAAATTAGAGATACCAAGGGAACATTTTTCATGCAAAGATGGGCTCAATAAAGATGTAAACAGTATGGGCCTAACAGAAGCAGAAGATATTAAGAAGAGATGGCAAGAATACACCGAAGAACTGTACAAAAAAGATCTTCATGACCCAGATAACCATGATGGTGTGATCACTCCTCTCGTGCCAGACATCCTGGAGTGTGAAGTCATGTGGACCTTAGGAAGCATCACTACTGGCAAAGCTAGTGAAGGTGATGGAATTTCAGCTGAGCTATTTCAAATCCTAAAAGATGATGCTGTGAAAGTGCTGCACTCTATGCCAGCACATTTGGAAAACTCAGCAGTGGCCACCGGACTGGAAAAAGTCAGTTTTCACTCTGATCCTAAAGAAATGCCAAAGAATGTTTAAACTACCATACAATTGCACTCATTTCACATGCTAGCAAGATAATGCTCAAAATCCTTCAAGCTAGGCTTCAACAGTACATGAACTGAGAACTTCCAGATGTACTTGCTGGATTTAGAAAAGACAGAGGAACCAGAGGTCAGATTGCCAACATCCATTGGATTAGAGAGAAAGCTAGAGTATTCCAGAAGAACATCTACTTCTGCTTCATTGACTACGCTAAAGCCTTTGACTGTGTGGATCACTACAGACTGTGGAAAATTCTTAAAGAGATGGGAATACCAGACCACCTTACCTGCCTCCTGAGAAACCTATATGCAGGTCAAGAAGCAACAGTTACAACCCGACATGGAACCGTGGACTGGTTTCCAGTTGGGTTCGTCGAGGCTGTATACTGTCACCCTGCTTCTTTAACCTTTATGCGGAGTAGAAATGCATTATGCCAAACGCCGGGCTGGATGAACACAAGATGGAATCAAGGTTGCAGGGAGAAATATCAGTAACCTCAGATATGCACATTACACCACCCTTATGGCAGAAAGGGAAGAAGAATTAAAGAGCCTCTTGATGAGGGTGAAAGAGGAGAGTGAAAAGGCTGAGTTAATATTCAGCATTCAAAAAACTAAGATCATGGCATCTGGTCCTGTCACTTCATGGCAAACAGATGCAGAAAAAGTGGAAGTAGTGGCAGATTTTATTTTTCTGGGCTCCAAAATCACTGTGGACAGTGACTACAGCCAGGAAATTAAAAGACATTTGCTCCTGGGAGGAAAAGCTGTGGCAAACCTTGACAGTGTGTTAAAAAGCAGAGACAACACTTTTCCCACAAAGCTCTGTATAGTAAAGGCTATGGTTTTTCCAGCAGTCTTGTACAGATCCGAGAGACCATAAAGAAAGCTGAGCACTGAAGAATTAATTTTTCTGAATTGTGGTGCTGGAGAAGACCTGAGAGTCCCTTGGACAGCAAGGAGATCAAACCAGTCAATCCTAAAGGAAATCAACCCTGAATATTCACTGGAAAGACTGATGCTAAAGCTCCAATACTTTGGCCACCTAATGTGAATAGCCAGCTCACTGGGAAAGACCCTGCCTGATGCTGGGAAAGATTGAGGACTGGAGAAGGGCCAATAGAATATGAGATGGATAGCATCACTTATTCAATGGACATGAGTTTGAGCAAACTCTGAGAGATTGTGAAGGACTGGAAAGTCTGATGTGCTGCAGGCTATGGGGGTCACAAAGAGTAGGGCAGGATTTAGCAACTGAATAATAACAATATGCATATTCATGAGTGAGTATAATCTTCCATGTAAAGCTGGGTTTCTAGATGCGCTTGCATAGTACAACATGCTCAAACATATGTGCCTTGCATGTTCAAAAATGGCAGTCCTTGGGGTAGAGGTTTTAGCATTAAAATGAGGCAAAGTTCACTCTAGGTTGACAAAATCCAGGTACCTATTGAGTGAAGTCACAAGGGTCAGCAGTCTTATTCCTTAGACTCCAGTTAATCTGATGAGTGAATGCTTAAGGGGTTTTGGATGCTACAAAACAGCTCAGGAATGTGCTTCTGATTGATCTTTACCTTTGAAACAGGACAGAACAGGGAGCCTTTACAACTGATTTGTTACATTTGCTATGGTTACTTCTCTTGCCTAATGACAGTTTTTTGTTCTTGCATTCTTTGTTCTTTTTAAAACCATTAATTACTGAGATCTATTCTTTGTTTCCACATGAAGACCTAGGAGGCCTCAGTTCACCTTTCTCCTGGTCTCCTTAGAACAGAAGCCTTCTGAAATTCACAGTCTAGTTCTTAACTCAAGCTTGTCCAGTGCATGTTACAATTTCTCTTATTGCCCAGGATTCTGCTTCTGCAAAATATGACAAACTCTGGTGTAACTGCATACCTTCCTTATTACTGTCTGGCTAAGAAAACCACTGCTTTACACTGAGAGCTGATCATCTTTCAGCTCTGGAGGGCCCAGTGAAGGAGAAAAGAATTTACATTTAAGTTTCTACACTAAACTGAATGTTTTACATTTAATTTGTCATTTACTTCTCATAGTAACCATATGAGGTATCTGTTATTATCTCCTGTTTAACAGATAAGAATTCTGAAGCCTAAAAAGGTCAGGGAACCTCCTCAAAGTCACACACACAGCTAGTCAGTAAAAGGGTCTGCCTAACTCCACACCCTCATGTGTTCTTACACAATGGTATGGGTCTTGCATGCTAAGTCACTGCAGTTGTGTCTGACTCTTTGGGACCCTGTGGACTGTAGCCCATCAAGCTCCTCTGTCCATGGGATTCTCCAGGCAAGAATACTAGAGTGGATCGCCATGCCCTTCTCCAGGGGATCTTCCTTATCTAGGGATCAAACCCGTGTCTCTTAACATCTCCTGCATTGGCAGGCAGGTTCTTTACCACTCGCATCACCTGGGAATGCGATCAAGTGACTTAAATCCATTCACTAGCTCTGTGACCCTGAGAAAGTGTATTCAAGCTGTAAAATGGGATAATAATTGTTATCTATCTCATATGGTAGTTATGTGCACTAAACGAGAGAAGATCTATGTTAAGACCTTATCTTGATGCCTATCACATAGTAAAAACTCAGTAAAGGTTGGCTGCTGTAATTATTACTGATGATGATGATGAAGAGATATATAACCAAATTTTGAGAAGAGTCACACTTCAGAAATCTCTCAGTTAATTTAGAAGGTATTTGGATAACAAGCTTAAATTACAAATATTTCCTGAGAGGCTTTGGGCTGTGGGCTGGGTCTTTTTTCTTATTATTTAGCCAGCACTCAGTAGCTGGGAAGAAATGGGAGTTGGTTTGAATGACTGGAGGCAGGAGATTGGGGTACTGTAGAGCAGTTATGGGCTTCCCAGATGGCGCTAGTAGTAAAGAACCCACCTGCCAACACAGGAGATGCAAGAGACAAGGGTTCAATCCCTGGGTCAGGAATATCCCTGGAGGAGGGCATGGCAAGTCCCTCCAGTATTCTTGCCTGGAGAATCCCATGGGCAGAAGAGCCTGATGGGCTACAGTCCAGTGGGTCACAAAAAGTCAGACACGACTGAAGCAACTTCACAGGCACACCCAGAGCTGTTATGAAAGAAAAGGTGGTACCACAGGTGTTACGTCTGTGGACTTTGGATTACCAGATGGTGAATCTCTGTGTTGCAACAGGGAGAAGACAGTAGAATGATGACAACACCAACAAATTTCCACCTGTGCTGTTTGACCTGAGGCCTTAGTTGAGGCAGGCATTGGAAAACTCTGCTTTCCGATGTACAGCAAAATGATGCTTTGTCCCAGTGCCTGCAACAGTTTTCCTTGCGGGGTGAAAGTCTGAGTGAGGAAAGAGGGAAGAAAGCCACAAACTTTGACTTTGGCCCATGTTCCAGCATGCTGGTTTGGCACAGTGACAGCTGTTAGGAAGTTTTTGAAGAAGCTGTTTCTTGCTCCTCTAGAGGCTGTTAATCCAGTGAGAAAAGTAACAGACCCAAAGATTAAGTTTTCTTACATGAATGAATACTGCAGCTGCTGCTGCTGCTAAGTCGCTTCAGTCGTGTCCGACTCTGTGCAACCCCACAGATAGCAGCCCACCAGGCTCCCCCGTCCCTGGGATTCTCCAGGCAAGAACACTGGAGTGGGTTGCCATTTCCTTCTCTAATGCATGAAAGGAAAAGTCAAAGTGAAGTCGCGCAGTCATGTCTGACTCCTAGCGACCCCATGGACTGCAGCCTACCAGGCTCCTCCGTCCATGGGATTTTCCAGGCGAGAGTACTGGAGTGGGGTGCCACTGCCTTCTCCCTGAATGAATACTGGTCTTACATAATTTGTTTTAGAAATCAGAGTGCCTCACTGCCTAGTGACTGTTTATCCCCTGCAGAATTCCCCTGTATATTTGCAAACCAGAGCTACGTATGTTGTCTCCTGGCCAGCAAGGTAATTTGTCAATGAAACCAGCTAGGTAGTATCACAGAGAAGAAAATTAACTAGAGCTGGAGAATGAATCAAAAGCTGTTCAACAAGTCTGTGTGACAGGCATGAAAATGCCTGAAGGAGCAAGGAGCTGCTTACTATCCTGGGTACATGGTAGTTTAGCTCTGACCTGCATGATATTCAGAAATCACATCTGCTGGGTGCCAAGTACTGGCCTTTGCTATCCAGAGAGAAGCTGATTAGCTCAGGAGATCTAAAGAACAAGGGGAAATGGGCAAACAGGACACAGGAAGTCAGGGGAGCCTCCTGTAGGGAGGAGAGGCCTGCAGACAGTTTGTCCTCACTGTACTTTGGAGTTGACATCCAACAGAGTTAGGGTTTCTAAATTGTTGATAATATACATCTTGGCTCACTTGCCTGAGTATAAATTTTCCTTTTTCTCAATGATGCCAGCTAAATATAAGTAAGAACAGTTCTTTGCACGTCCCTTCAGGTCATGGCACACACAGAAAATGGTACTCATTGCATAGCACATCACTCTACACCTACCACTAAGCAGATCAGTAGCCTGTACCCCAGAAACCAACCACCCAACTAATTTGTGAAGACGGATATGATAGTTAATAGTCCTAATTTTTGCAGAACTCTAGATGAAGTAGGGATTAGATCAGAAGTGATTTTAAATGTCAAAAGCAAAATTTTAAGTTATTTTTAAAATCTATTTTAGGACTTAAAAAATGAGTCTCAACTTATAACCGTCAGTGAAAGTAAGCACAACGTGCTTCTTCCTTGACTGAATAAATTAGCATGAAGATGAGTCAAGGCATTGCAAACATTTTAGGTAATGGCTTTTTTCATTTGTATCATTTTGGTTGGTTGGTTGTCATTTTTTACTTTTTATTTTGGAATAATTATAGACTTAGAAGAAACTGCAGAAATAGTACAGAGAACCCCATGTACCTGCCACCCTCCTCCCACAGTGATGACATTTTACATAACTATAGAGCATTATCAAAACTAGGAAATTGACTAAACTACACACCACACTGTTAAATAGCTTTACTCAGATTTCTACAGTTTTTATGTCTTTATGAATGATCCTATATCATCTAATTATATATTAGATTACTATAACCACAAACTGTACCATCACCCACAAAGAACTCCTATTCATGTTGCCTCTTTATAGTTAGCCAGTCCCTCTCCTTTCCTAAACTCTGACAACCATTTATCTGTTCTCCAACTCTATGCTTTTGTCATTTTAAGAATGTTTTAAAAATAGGATCCTGCAGTAAGTTACCTTTTGACAACTTTTTTCATTCAGTTTAATGCTTTTAATAACCATTCAAGTTGTTACATGTATCAGTAGTTCATTCTTTTTATTGTTACTCCATTTATTTAATTATATGAATGTACCACAGTTTGTGTTGGAAGACAGAAGGAATGAAAAGTGCCCACCAAACTAAGAAGGCATCTTGAGACCAAAAAACAAGGCAGGCAGCTCCATATAACCAATGAATCAGTTTATTATACGGTAACTTACTCACAGGGTGGGATTGGGATCAGGCAGACAGTGACCCAGAAACATTTGCAGCTGCACACCATACCACAGAGGAGCCACAGGGACAATTTTGTAGTTACCCTCGGGTATGAGTATAGGTGCTTTGAAACAGGACGTTTCTGAATTAAGATTCATGAACGGATAACTGGTCTCGTGGGTGCCAGGAATGTCAAGGGAGGTTTTCATCATTGTTTGGAGACCAGCAGAGCAGAGAGGCTGGCTACCTGATCCTGATGTTTATTAAACCATATAATATAAACTACAAAGCCCTAGATGTGATTCACTTCACAGGTCAGTTTTAAAGGATAGGAGAAACTATAAGGGCCCAAGATGGTGTCAGTTATGCTAGCAGCTGTGCTTTATTTAACCATTCTTGAAGGACTTTTGAGTTGTTTCGAGTCTGGGGCTAAAATATCAGGCTGTATTCTCTTTGCTATATGGTGAGCACACAACCAGAGCTTTGATGCAGTGCTGCTATTATCTGTGTATGCAAAAGCTGTGATTCTGGCACAACTATTTTGTTTTTCCTTTCGTTCTTATTGCAATGTAAAGGGAAGAAAAATCACAATGTAACCCTAACACATCAGCTTTTAAATTTTTTTTCTAAAACCTTTCTATTTTAGATCCTTATAAATTCTGCTATCTAATTAGAAAGAAATTACAGGAAAGCAAGTATTAGAATTCCCTAGTAGCTCAACTGGTAAAGAATCGCCTTGCAATGCAGGAGACCCTGGTTCGATTCCTGGGGGCAGGAAGATCTGCTAAAGAAGAGATAGGCTACCCACTCCAATATTCTTGGGCTTGCCAAGTGGCTCAGCTGGTAAAGAATCCACCTGCGATGTGGGACACCTGGGTTCAATCCCTGGGTTGGAAAGATTCCCCTGGAGAAGGAAACAGCTACCCACTCCAGTATTCGGGCCTGGAGAATTCCATGGACTGTATAGTCTGTGGGGTCGCAAACAGTTGGATATGACTGAGTGCTTTCACTTTCTAAGTAAAGTATAGGAATAAAACCAGCCAATTAATTTTTTGGCTTCCTAGTACATATAAAAGTTTTATTTGTATGTAGTGTGTTAAGTATGTAAAAACATTATGTCTAAAAAATATATACATACAATATATACATACTTTAATTCGAAAAAGGCTTTGTTGCTAAAAAAAGAAGTGCTAACCATCATCTGAGCCTTCAGCAGGTCATAATCTTTTTGCTGGTGGGGGGTCTTGCCTTCATGTTATGGCTGCTGATTGATCAGGGTGGTGGTTGATAACAGTTGGGGTGACAGTGGCAATTTCTTAAGACAACAATGAAGTCTTCCTTTCACAAAAAATTTCTCTATAGCATACAATGCTGTGATAGCATTTTACCCTGAGTAGAACTGATTTCAAAACTGTAAGTAAATCTCTCAAACCTTGCCACTGCTTTATCAACTAAGTTTATATAATATTCTTTTTTTTTTTTTTTTTTTGTGGCATACATGAAGATGAGGCATTTTATTCAAATTTGTTTATAAGTTTAGCAATTATCTTTAGTTAATTAGAACCCCACTTTTAAATTATCATACCCATGAAATTGACTCCCTAGACCATAGAGATTCCTATATAATTTGGGCTGTGTATATTTCTGTATTTTAAGTGTACATCATATTTTGTTTTACCTAAAGAATTCTTTTGTGGAAACATAATTGATTTACATCGTTGTGTAAAGTTCTGCTGTATAGCCATCTAAATATTCAGAAAAATTTACTATTTGAAAATATTCTAGAGCTTTAGTTCTCAAAGAATAATTCTTAAACTAGCAATGTTGTCATTGTTTAAGAACTTATTAGAAATACAAAATTAAGATTCCATCTCAGAATTACAGGATTAGAAATTTGAAGGATGGGTCCTGGCCATCTGTGTTTTCTTTTTTTATTGTTGTTTTCTTTTTTTTTTTTTTTTTTAATTAGTTGGAGGCTAATTACTTTACATCATTACAGTAGTTTTTGTCATACATTGAAATGAATTAGTCATGGATTTACATGTATTCCCCATCCCAGTCCCCCCTCCCACCTCCCTCTCCACCCGATCCCTCTGGGTCTTCCCAGTGCACCAGGCCCGAGCACTTGTCTCATGTACCCAACCTGGGCTGGTGATCTGTTTCACCCTAGATAATATACATGTTTCAATGCTGTTCTCTTGAAACATCCCACCCTCGCCTTCTCCCAGAGTCCACAAGTCTGTTCTATACATCTGAGTCTCTTTTTCTGTTTTGCATATAGAGTTATCGTTGCCATCTTTCTAAATTCCATATATATGTGTTAGTATACTGTAATGGACCATTACAGTATATAATATTCTAAATCCATTCTTGTCATTTCAACAACCTTCACGGCATCTTTACAACTAGGAGTGGTTTCCACCTCAACAGCTTTAAACATTATAGGGTACAGTATTGAAGTAGAATGCTTAAAAGTAAGGATCATCTTACAGTTTATGGATGACTTATTTGTATAATAGCTTAATCAAATATAAAACACCAAAGTTTAATATTGCTTAAATACATAAATGTGACCTTTGTTTTGTTGAATACTTGGAGATGTCACCTAAGTGTTTCTAACCAATCAGGTATTTAGATACTTTCTCTACTATTAAATTATTTTGGGAAACTTACCAAACAGTAAAATCTTTGGGGGATTTTTTGTTTTGTTGTTGTTTTTTTTACAAATCAATATAAGTCTTGTGTTCTCTTAAAGTTTCAGAGGTTTTTATCTTAAGGACATTTGTCAAATAGATCACAATTTGAAATTTAAAACAAAAATAAACTTGTCTAAGTAATGTATTTGTTTTTTGTTGAACAAGATTGCTCTTAAACTTGGAGTGACTTCTGATGATGTAAAGAATGTCATCATCTGAGGAAACCATTCCTCAACTCAGTATCCAGATGTCAACCATGCCAAAGTGAAACTGCAAGGAAAGGAAGTTGGTGTTTATGAAGCTCTGAAAGATGACAGCTGGCTCAAGGGAGAATTTATCACGGTGAGAAAAATCCAGGAGATCTCTTCACAGCCAAGCATCGAGAACTCTTGAGAGACACACACATTACTGACCTGAGTCTCCCCACAGTGGGTGGCAGGAGGAAACCCAAAGACAGCAGGCCTTTGATGAGTGTATATAGTCTTTGGGAGTCATACTGAGGCAGTCATAATCCGATCTGATCCATTGTGTGGCAGTCAAGATTGATAAGTGGGGAAAAACTGGATACCCTCCAATCATCCAGCTCTCTTATAGAGGTCCATTTCTTCATGTCAAGCGTGGTCAGCTTTCTGTGTGGGTCTTTAGCTGTCCCTTTTCAGGAAGACTGGTGCTTCCAAGTGAAAGAGGCTAATAAGGCCACCATGGGGTAGTTGTGTGATTTTGGAGGGGACACAGTACGCTGTAGTTTCAGCCTCTCACCCCAGGAATAACCCTGCTGTCTCTGCCTGCCCTCCCAGACTGTGCAGCAGCGCGGGGCTGCCGTCATCAAAGCACGAAAGCTGTCCAGTGCAATGTCAGCCGCAAAAGCCATCTGTGACCACGTCAGAGACATCTGGTTTGGAACCCCAGAGGTGAGGACTCAGTGACTTCCACAGGCCCCTCTTTTGTTTTTTCCTCTGATGCTGTAATGTAAAAAATCAAACAAGCAAAAAGACATGTGGCCTTGCAGTCAGGCCAGTTAGGTTCATATCCCAGCTCAACTCCTGACTAGGTGAGTAACCTTGGGAAAGTTGCTTAACCTCTGAGCAGTTTTGTCATCTCTTACATGGCATTTAACTCATAGGGTTATAAGGTCAATGAGATGAAATGTGGAAAGCACCAAACATAGTAGAGGTAGCTTTATTTTTCTTCTTCAAATCTATATTGGGCCACCAGCTTCCTCATTTATAAAATGAGGGTTATGTTTCTCTGGCTTACTTCACACATGGGTTGGAAGAGTGGACTGAGATAGTAACCATGAAAGTTGCCCTTCTGTGTAAGTGCCTGGTGCTGATTCTTTGTATAGTAATGAAGTTACACACAGAGTATCAATAAGAACCTATCACCTGGTCTAATTTTGTTAGTTCATGTGTCCTTCAGTTATGGAAAGGAATCCTTTCATAAAACATTGACTGTTGCTTCTTTTCAGGGAGAGTTTGTGTCCATGGGCATTATCTCGGATGGCAACTCCTATGGTGTTCCTGACGATCTGCTTTACTCGTTCCCTGTTACAATCAAGGTGAGGTCGTATGGGTTTTTTTT
Source organism: Odocoileus virginianus (assembly GCF_023699985.2). Classification (NCBI taxonomy): domain Eukaryota; kingdom Metazoa; phylum Chordata; class Mammalia; order Artiodactyla; family Cervidae; genus Odocoileus; species Odocoileus virginianus. The sequence goes on from NC_069675.1 coordinate 58,875,400, forward strand.
AAACCCTCTGTCCCCTGATGGGATACCAGTTGTGTGTTTTTATTAACAATAGTATATTTTAGTCTAGAAAGTTGTTCCTTTACTAAATTAGACATTTTTCTCAGCTTTAAAATCATGTGAGCACAACTTTAGGTGACGAAAAGATTGAAATTAATCTGGAAAGCAAGTTTCAACTCTCCCAACTAGACACCTTTTGTTACTCTGCCTCTCACATTGGACATCTATAAATATTCTCTTACTTTTAAATGAAACAGTGGTTCTCAGTGTTGTCGCTCTGTATTAAAACTGTACTGAAGTCAATAGTTTTTTATATTTGCTAATTAAAGCCTAATTTAAAGTTGGTTTTTCTAGATTCAGTCAGTTTCAAATTCAAATGTTGAGTTTTTATCAGAATTATGTTAATTAAGATCTGGATTTTGATTTGCTTCTTTAGATTCACGTTTTAAAACATACTCCTCTAAATTAAGTTCAAACTAAGTTGTTGCTTGCTGGAACAACTTCTAGTTTAATCATAAATCTCTTAATTTGCATTTATTTTCAAACAGGATAAGACCTGGAAAGTTGTTGAAGGTCTCCCTATTAATGATTTCTCACGTGAGAAGATGGATCTTACTGCAAAGGAACTGGCAGAAGAGAAAGAAACTGCATTTGAATTTCTTGCCTCTGCCTGACTAGACAATCATTTCGATGTTACTAAATGCCCCAAAGCTGAAGAATCTAAATGTCGTCTTTGACTCTAGTACAAAATAATAATAATGCCATACTTAAATTACTTGTGAAAAACAACACACTTTAAAGATTGTGTGCTTCTTGGTACAAGTTTGTGACGGTTTATCATCATGCTGTTAGTGTCGTATTCTAAAATAAATATATATTCAAGTGAAGATGACTTGGACTCTAATTCTAGATATTTTGTTTCTGTTCAGAAAACAAATGTGCATGTTTCCCAGCTTGCCTAAGGGGGTTATGGTTTAGAAAAAAAAAAAAAACAGAAAAAGGAAGTAGATAGAAAATGTTACAACGTAAAGCACAATTCTCTCATATTTAAATAGAATAGGAAAATCCTACCTCATAACCAATCTATTTTGAAATATAATTTTAAGTCAGTCTTTTCTTTTTGGCCACACAATGTATGGGATCTCATTTCTCCTCCCAGGGAGTGAACCAGTGCCCCACTGCAGTGCAAGCACAGAGCCTCAACCACTAGACCACCAGGGAAGTCCCCAGAATATAATTTTAAACATTACCTACATTAGGCAGTTAAACATATTTTTTAAAATCTTAATTTATGCTTTGTGGATAATTTGGTTTTAACGTTAGCTGTTAAATAGACTGCAGGTAATATTCTGTTAAGTTTAATGCCATTGGTAAGGGTGGAACAATCATTTACATGACGGGAAAGAAAGATCATAATTTGTCCCTTGAGGTATTCTATAGCAGACAAGGATTCACTTACACTTCATAACTGGTAAATGGCACAGAACTTTATACTAGTAGAAATATTCTCAATCTAAGCTTATTACTAGAAACATACTCCTATTCAAAAAAACTAGCCTTTTCTTTTTCCAAAATTCTTGAGGACAGGAAACACCTATCTTTTTCATCTTTGTTGTTAACTCTGTACATAAAAGATACTCACTATCATAGATCTCTCAGGGTTTACTACAGTGCTGTTCGTGGGTGCCCAAATACATGACTGGGTTTGTTACTTATTTCATACGTAGAAAAGAAAGCAAGTAAGTGAAAATGCTTTTAGAATTGCTATTAATTAGATTTATAAAAGTTTTCATAGAACATTTTTAGAAAAGCACAAATGTGTATCAGTTATTAAATTATTTTCACTTCTAAACGCACCCTTCTGTTCTCTTCTTGGGACACTGGAACTGGGACTCTGCAAACATTTCTTTACCAGCTTTAACAAATCCTTGTTAAAATCTGACCATAAAGGGTACCAGAGGGAGAGTAGGCTGAGGAGGAAGGAAAAGAAGTGTGCTCCTGCTCCTCCACAAATGAGTCAAATGTACCTTTAAAAGAGCAATGAGGGCTTCCCTGGTGGTTTAGTAGTGAAGAATCCGCCTGTCAATGCAGGGGACATGGGTTCGGTCCCTGGTCTGGGAAGATCCCATTTGCCACGGGGCAACTGAGCTCCTGCGTCACAACCATTGAGCCTGTGCGCTACAGCCAAGGAGGCGCATCTGCTGGAGCTGGTGTGCCCTAATGCCCATGCTCGGCAACCAGAAAAACCCTGCTCACCACAACCAAAGAAAACCCAGGTGCAGCAATGAAGACCCAGAGCAGCCAAAGGTAATTAAAAAATAAATCTTAAAAGGCAATGATGTGGAAGCACAACGTATTTCAGGTGGAAATTTAAAAATGCTATATGAAGTAAGCATGTGAGTATAAAAATTATATAAGCCAGGAGACACAGCTGAAAGATAAAGTACAAAGTTAAATTTATTCAATGATGTGTTCACCTCTTATTTTGTCACCTGTTTTTATACACTGGCCTATTACTTGATTCTGTAAATTAACCTCACCCAACTTCTTAGAATCAGGGATAACATAAATGAAATGATAATACATTTGAGAGAGAGCTGGGAGATGGAGAGATCCTTCTATAGAAATAAGCAGTTTCTCACCAACTATGCTTCTGAAGCATAGCTTTGTGTTGCATATATTCACCTTGTGAAATATCCTTTATGATTTCACTTCTGTCACCTTAACTAAGAAAACAAAGCATTTTATTGCCTCCTCTCTTCTTGGACAGGGTCCAGGCCCAGGAAATTGTGCCCTTAAGAAGTGTGATAATTTGTGGAAAGCCCATGCCTTTCATAAGCATTTTACTAGAATTTGAAGAAATTCACATGGGTGAGTATAGGGCAAAAGACGGTACATTTTAAACCAATGAAATTGGATTCAAAAACTTTGCAGAAAAGTTACAATCTGAATAAATAAATAAAGGCCTTAGGAGGCCGTTAAAGATCCTTACCCTCATGATGTTTCCCAAACAACAGAGAAAGATGGCCAGCAAAAGCTTTTTTAAAACATTAAAATGTATTGAATTGTTTTTAACTGTAAGAAACCATAAAAAAGGAGGGGGTGGGGAAACCCCTCTGATCTTCCTGCCAATTAAGTCATATTTTACATAAAAATAGTACATACATGTTAGAAAGTCAGTGAAATGGTGTTAAATGATCTTCCTGCCAATTAAGTCATATTTTACATAAAAATAGTACATACATGTCAGAAAGTCAGTGAAATGGTGTTAAATGAAAACCAAAAAAGCCCCTTCCTTCTCCCAAGGATAAACTCTCTTGAAAAAAAGGAGTTTCTTTTTATCCTTACAGGAAGAAAAAATACAAACACATTTATTTTGAAAGTTAAAAAAAAAATGAAAAGCTATACAATGAAAAGAAATTTCCCTTACTCATCTAACTCCCACACACTTAAACCCATTTTTGTCTCCTTGAGAATACAGAAATAATTGATGCATAAACCAAGTATGTATATGACTATGTGGGGGTGTGTTTATAATCTTCTCCTTATATACATAAATCATAACATACTAAATAAACTGTCCCACACTTTGCTTTTTTCTCTCAATTACATCTCTTAGAGCTATGTTGATATCTACAGAGCCACTTCATTTATTTAATCAGCTGTGTAGTACTCCATTGAATGGATATACCAAAATTTACATGCTTAAGTCACTAGTCAATGCACTGTCAGGGTCTTTCCAATCTTTTACTATACTATTAAGAGGCTATACTATTTTTGTAAGTAGGTTATTTCACACATGTGTAAGTGCATATGTGGAGTGAATTCTTAAAGCAAAATGGGTTTTTTGTAACACTGTTGAATCTGATTTGCTTTAAAAGCAGCAGCCTTCTGGGTCCTTTAAACCAGTTATATTTCTCAAGGAATGTCAACCAGGGACAAGGTCTATTAGAAGGTACTTCTCTGAAAACAAAAGACAACAGAAATAGTGGCTAAGTTGTCCTTTTGAAATTGGAATAAGAACCCATGATCTTTATGATCTTCTCAGCTTTAAACAACCTTAACAAAACAAGAAACATATCCACAAGTGGGTTTCTGAATATCAGTTGATTCTAACATTAATAGAGCCTGAAAGTGTTAGTAACTCAGCAGGAGTATGTAAGCTTTGTGATATTTTCCCATTAGTGTTCCCTAATTGATGACTGGTATTGTGTGGGCTATACTGACACTATTAGCCATCCTATGGTTTCATAACGTTTATGACACCTACCACACAGGATTGTGGTAAAATTAAATTAGATAATATTCACATAGGTGCTTGACACTCAGTAGATGAAAGATAAATGTTACTTTTCTTCACTACTTATACCATGCTTAGTGAAAGATGAAAACATTTCATCCATTACTAAGGTACCAACTAATCTAGTAGAAAATTATACAGGCTAAAATTTTTTTAATATGAAAAAGAAAGTCTAATGTGTAAATTTAAGCTCTTTCTATATCTTTTATAGCTTATAATAAGAAATATCAAAGAAAAATTAAGCTAATCTTAAGATTCTAGTGGCTTTGGTATTGCTAATAATGTCAATTAGTGGACACTTTTGCTTATCCTGAAGGGAAACAGGTCATATCACTCTACTGCCTTCCTCTAGTATTACAATTCAAATATGGTAGAATTACTTAAATGCAGCAGTTCATGTATAGAAAAAAATAGCATAATGAAAAAGTATATGCAAATAAGGATATTAGTGATAATGTGAAAAAGAGCTAAACAAAATTACAATCCATAGAAGGATTTTACAGCAGGCAGAAATCTTTAAGATTATTTAGTAAAACCCCTTTGCATTTATTTTTTTTTTAAAAGAATTGATATAATGACAAAGATCTTTAAAGTTTAAGTATCTTGGGTTTGTTTATAAAAAACAAAAGGCCTTTCTATAACATGCCCCCCAACAAAGAGCAGATTAAATGAAAAAACACATTTAGAAATGGATGCAAACCAGGAGCTTTGGCCTGCTCTCCTGGCAGGTTCTCTGGGGCAGAACTGAGCTCCAGTAATTAGCACTTCACCGGGGAGGAATTTTAAAGAACTCTCAACTAAGCCATTCACAGCACAGAGTAAATTCTTGCACTTAGGAGGGGAAAAAAATCTACACTGACCATGCTTTTGCAATCCCAAGAGATAATAATTAACCATGGTTTAATGTGTTTGTTGGAGTAATAATGTAGACCAATTGCCCTTCAACTCAGCTATCAAACTCAAAATTTTTCAGGATTATTTTGAATTTAGAGATGGGTTGAAGGTAAGAGTAAAATGATTACATTGTACTTTCAAATGAAACTATGACCTCATTCCTTCATATATGTATATATTTACATATAAATTTTTATCTTAATCTTTCAGTGGGAAAATAAAAACAAATATCTTAGAAACCATACCAATTTTAGACAAAACATGAAAATGAAAGAAAGATATTTTGTTAAAATTCTTCCTCTGTACTGTTTGTCTTCTCATAAGTTTTTTCTCATTTAGTAAAAAAAAAAATTCATCTTATGCATTTTGCATTTCAACTACTAAATCCTTAAGGATTAAGACAGATTTAAATGAAAGAGGAGCTTATGTAAATATAACCACCTTTGAGTTGGAAATGGGAACAATTTTCTCTTCTGCTCAGATACCAACGTCCTGTTGAGAAGAAGATTCTCCAAAATGCTCAAGTGAGTGCTGTGAATGAAAGCTCAGCCAGCATGGAATGGAGAACTGGGAAGACGAGGAAGGATGCTTTATTTTCTGGGGAGGGGAGTGGGGGACTGCACTTTTGAATTTAATAACTTAAGGGGAGGTACAATCTGTAACTTAGATACAAATGGATTTCCTTGTATTCCTACAACACGTTCAGTACAGTTAAGCATAATCAGTAATTTACGATAAAGAATTTAATTGCCCAGGTGTCAGGCCATTTTTTCCCGAATCTATTTACTACAATTGTCTAATGATAAGTGATTATCTCCTATGTTCATCCCTTAGATGCTGAGCACTGGGCATGCTGGAACAATTTCTCTTTTAATACCCCTGGGCTCTAGCTGACACAATTCTGCATGCCCAGGGTTCACTTTTCTAAGCATAGGCACCACAACCCTTTTTAAGATGTGTTACCCTTGATAGAAGAGGGATAATCATTTGGTTTTAAATTGGTTGTAAACTGTATGTTGTGAGGAGGGTCTAGTTCAACACTGACCCATGTTAAGATGTAAAATTAAACACAACCACTATCAGGTTTCCCAGGAGGATTTTCTTTATTCTTTGATCCTTCTATTGCATTTCTTGACCACTGCCTCCTTCCCCAACCCATGTTAGTCTGCTGACCATCTGGGGAACAAGAAAAAAGAATGAAGGGCAGTGAAGAGTTTTAGGCTGGTATCAGAATGTTGGATGATGGGTAACTCAGTACATCCATGAAAATTATCCAAACAACTTCCTTTTAAATGACAATGGCAACCCACTCCAGTACTCTTGCCTGGAGAATCCCGTGGAGGGAGGAGCCTGGTAGGCTACAGTCCGTGGGGTCACAAAGAGCCGGACACGACTGAGTGACTTCACTTTAAAAGACTAACAGAGGGAGTTTCCAGGCTTGATATGATCATCTCCTTCAACTCCATCTACCCACAACTCTCCTGTTCTTCCAGACAGCTTAATTGTCATTGTCTCTATAAAGCTCCAAGTGATTCTTTATCTTCAACTCCCATAGTTATTCAGTATAACTAGCTCACATGACTTGGCAACATCAACTCCACTGAATTCAAACTGCTGTTATTACTTACTATTCCATGGGTCTATGTCCTTTTTCACTAGATTGTAAACACCTGAAGGGCAAGATCTACATCTTTTATTTTCTCTAACAGCCTAATGCTTTAAATAATTGTTGATTTTAAAATAAGCAAGAGGACTTCCCTGGTGGTCCAGTGGCTAAGAATCTGCCTGCCAACACCAGGGACATGGGTTTGAACCATGGTCTGGGAAGATCTGACATGCCAAGGAGCAACTAAATCTGTGCTCCACAAGTACTGAAGCCCACAAGCCTATAGACAGTGCTCCACAACATGAGAAGCCCCTGTTTGCTATAACTAGAGAAAACCCATGTGCAGCAATAAAGACCCAGTACAGCCAAAAATAAATAAAATTTTGTATAAAAGGAAATGTTAAAAAAATAAATTTTAAAAATTAATGAAAACAAGGACAAAGCAACTGGTTCACAGGAAAAGTCGAGGACTTGGGTAAATGACACATTTTGTGAGTATTCCCAAAAAAGGATAGTTTTCCTGCTTTGATCTTGATTAGCACTTTTTGTTTTCTAGAACCTCAGTCTCAAATACTGAATTTTTTGTTTCCCAAGAACAGGATTCCTAATAAACTATCTTTAACTCAAACACAAAGCTCATTTATTCTTAACCATCCTCAGGATTTTCATGATCTAAAGTCACAAGAGTCATGATATTCAAGGAGCATTTTGCTGACAATATTTACATTCTAGTTAATGACTTTTGTACTTTAAAAATACTGAAAACCATAACTTTAATGTTATATGGTCTGCATACCAGCTTCTTACACTATAAAATAGGATCACCTTTCTATTTTATACCAACAAAAGGCAGTTTTTTTCCCTCTCACTTGAAAAAAAATTACACCATTTTCCCACTCTTTTAACTCTCAAAACAAAATGAATGTCATACAGTTAATTATATCTACTCAGTAAAAGATGGCAGCAACAAATGTAGGAGATCAGAATATATACCCCCAAATATGCCACTCTGGCATAAGTGCTAAGTCGCTTCAGTTCAGTGCAGTTCAGTTCAGTTGCTCAGTCGTGTCCGACTCTTTACGAACCCAAGAACTACAGCATGCCAGGCCTCCCTGTCCATCACCAACTCCTGGAATCCACCCAAACCCATGTCCATTGAGTCGGTGATGCCAGCCAACCATTTCATCCTCTGTCATCCCCTTCTCCTCCTGTCCTCAATCTTTCCCAGTATCAGGGTCTTTTCCAATGAGTCAGCTCTTCACATCAGGTGGCTGAAGTATTGGAGTTTCAGCTTCACCATCAGTCCTTCCAAGGAACGCCCAGGACTGATCTCCTTTAGGATGGACTGGTTGGATCTCCTTGCAGTCCAAGGAACTCTCAAGAATCTTCTCCAACACCACAGTTCAAAAGCATCAATTCTTTGGCACTCAGCTTTCTTTATAGTCCAACTCTCACATCCATACAAGACTACTGGAAAAACCATAGCCTTGACTAGATGGACCTTTGTTGACAAAGTAATGTCTCTGCTTTTTAATATGCTATCTAGGTTGGTCATAACTTTCCCTCCAAGGAGTAAGCATCTTTTAATTTCATGGCTGCAATCACCATCTGCAGTGATTTTGGAGCCCCAAAAAATGAAGTCTGATACTGTTTCCACTGTTTCCCCATCTATTTGCCATGAAGTGATGGAACCGGATGCCATGATCTTAGTTTTCTGAATGTTGAGCTTTAAGCCAACTTTTTCACTCTCCTCTCTCACTTTCATCAAGAGGCTCTTTAGTTCTTCTTCACTTTCTGCCATAAGGGTGGTGTCATCTGCATATCTGAGGTTATTGATATTTCTCCTGGCAATCTTGATTCCAGCTTGTGCTTCATCCAGCCCAGCGTTTCTCATGCATCAGTTATGTCCAACTCTTTGTGGCCCTGTGGACTATAGCCTGCCAGGCAACTCTGTCCATGGGATTCTCCAGGCAAGAATACTGGAATGGATTGCCATGTCTTCCACTGGGTGATATTCCCGATCCAGGGATAGAACCCGTGTCTCTTATATCTCCCTCATTGGCAGAAGGGTTCTTTACCTCTAGCATCACCTGGGAAGCCTACTGGTGTAAGAGCTGAAGACAACTGAGAAAAAGCAGAGAGAGGATGAGCTCTCTGATGTTCCCAAGTTACCTGAAAACAGATCATAAATTCCCCTTGTGACTGTGTCACCTTCCCCTGTCTCCACTTCCTAGAACAGGAGGGGAATAACAACTTTATTGACGACACCAGGAAAAAATTCTACACAAACTAGCCCTAACTAGCCCTTATTGACCATGGGTTCCCTATATACGTGCCTTCATACAATTTACTGCCCCTAAAGCCCCAAAGTTCCTTGTCACTTCTCATTAAATTCGTTCTCCTTTGTCCAAAAGGTATGAAAGTTTCCAAGGCTAACTGTGTCTTTAAGGATTTTCTTTATTGTCTATGTTGAAGCCCCCAGAAGCAGGTAAAACTTGTAACTTTAAATAAATCTGTATGCATTTTCTCCTGTTATCCTGCCTGATGTCAAGTTTATTTCACAGAACAAGCCAGAGAACCTAAGAGAGTAAGGGGAAAATGTCCTCCCCCATATAATCATATTCTGGTAGTGAACATGAGGCAGGAGATAGAGGGGCTACAGGTTAGACATGTATAGCCAGCCTCCTGTTTACACTCTTAGATAGAAATAACAACACAAACCGGGTAAAGAGCTGCACTTAGACTCTGATGGACACTTTAAGATAACAGGAACGGCAGGGGCAGAGAGGAGCCGAGTCCAGCCCTGATAAAAGATAAAGAGAGCACATATTTCTCATTCCTGAGGTCAAGCAGACCTTCTTGACTACACATGCACAGAAAGCCTCCTTAAGGATCAAAAAAGAGGAGGCACTGCCCCAGAATCTGTGATGCCAAATCTCTCACAGACCTCTGCAGTGGAATCCATCTGGCAAAAGGTTGTTCACACATGTTGGGGAGGGTCCTGGGGCAGGGCAGGTGGAAAAATAAACAAGATAATTGGCCAAAGGTAAACAAAGCCCTGGAAGAACTGCCTTATTTAAATAAATGATTTAGCCACCTCTTTATGGTGTTCCTCCTTATTGGAGAGGATGAAAGTTAAAGTGTGAAAGTGTTAGTCTCTCAGTCACGTTCATGGACTTCTCCAGGCAAGAAAACTAGAGTGGGTTGTCATTTACTACTCCAGGGGATCTTTCTGACCCAGGGATCGAACCTGGGTCTCCCATGTTGCAGGAAGATTCTTTACCATCTGAGTCACCTGGAAAGCCCCTTTAGAGAGGATGCCCACACCATTTTCTCTCTGGGTGTGTATCTCTGTTTTGCTTCTGTCTTAAATAAGCAAACTGTTTCTCTGTGTACTCTCCCATTTGATGTGCTGTGTCTCTAATAATAAGCTTTGCATCTGTTTTTACAGTTTTTGTCTCCTTGAAACACTGTTGCTTTCAAACAGGGCAAGAGCCAGAGGAACTCTGCTTCTAGCCTCTAGCTCTTTCTGGTCTAGTGGTTGGGATTTTCTGGTTTTCATCCATCTACGCAAGTTTAATTCCTGGGCCAAGAACTAAGAGATCCTGCTTCAAAGATCTTCAAGGATCTTACTGCTTTCTCTTCCAGACAAGAAACAGCTTCTGACCATTCTATTTTTGAATTTAGGAACAAAAACAAAAGACCTCATCTTTAAAAATTTCTTTAAAATGCATAAATGTCTAAAAAATAAAGTCTACTAAAGAAAAAAAAAAGCATACATGTCAAATAAGGAAAAACTAAGACCAGAAGTTGTTAAAATAAGGATAGAGATCTCATTCTAAAATTAAAAAAATATTTTTTTGCTACTTCTTTTCTGTTAGGGAATTCACAGCTACAAGTTTAAACTTCATCTGCTTTAGAGGAATTCAGTTTTTCCATACAGAGCATCAGCTCTCAACTTAACACCTTGGTATGTAGCCTAAGGAAGTTCAAAGCCATCTGCAATAGCTGCCCACCTTTTAAGTAAAAAATCACAGGAGTCTAGGAGGAGTGCACATCCTATGACAGTTTTTTAGCAATCAAATTGGGTTAAGTTGGAGAATACTAAAGGCCTTCAGTTCAGTCGCTCAGTTGTCTGACTCTTTGTGACCCCATGGACTGCAGTATGCCAGGCCTCCCTGTCTATCACCAATTCCCAGAGTTTACTCAAACTCATGTCCATTGAGTCAGTGATGCCATCCAACCATCTCATCCTCTGTCATCCCCTTCCCCCACCTTCAATCTTTCCCAGCATCAGGGTCTTTTTCAATGTGTCAGTTCTTTGCATCAGGTGGTCAAAGTATTGGAGTTTCAGATTCAACATCAGTCCTTCCAATGAATATTCAGGACTGATTTCCTTTAGGATGGACAGGTATGATCTCCTTGCAGTCCAAGGGACTCTCAAGAGTCTTCTCCAACAACACAGTTCAAAAGCATCAATTCTTCAGCAGGTCTCTCCTAAAGAGCCCAGACCCAGGACCAGAACACAGAACACTGTATCTCAGGGTTGGAACGGGCCTCGTTGCTGCTTAGTCCAGTGGCCCCAAACTTGAACTCATCTACAAGCTTAAAAAAAAAAAACCCTCAGGACTTCTGCTTCCAGAAAAGTGGAATAAGCATTATTTTCTCTATTCCTCCCTGTATAACTTAAAACCCTGTCATTATATATAAAATAAATATTAAAAGGCTCTGAGAACTTGAGAGAAGGTAGACAGGATTGAATATGTTCTCTGACCATGATAGAATAAATTTAGAAACAAAAAATGGAAAGGTAACATAAAATCTCCAAACACTTGGAAACAACAAATGAAAATACAACATATCAAAAATTGTCAGACACAGCTGAAGCAATGCTGAGGGGAAATTTAACAGCACTAAGTGCATACATTAGAAAAGAGGAAGAATCTCAAATCAATTATTTAAACTCTCACCTCAAAAACCTGGAAAAAGAAGAAAGAGGAAAAAAACAGAGGAAGAAAATATTAAAGATGAGAACATAAATCAGTGAAATTGAAAATAGAAGAACAATAGAGAAAATCTATGAAACAAAGAGTTGTTCTGTGAAAATATCAATAAAATTGACAAACCTCTAGCATGAATAACAGAAAAAACGGAAGACACAAATTACTAATATTAGTAATAAAATTACTAATTAAAATAAGTAATTAATTAGCAAATAATTACTAGTGACTAGTAACTAGTAATTAATTACTAACTAGTTACTAGTAATTAGTAGCTAATTAGTAATAAATTAGTAATTAATTACTAATATTAGTAATAGTAATTAGTAATAAAACAAAGACATCACTACAGGCTCTACAGACACTAAAATAATAATAAATGAACACTAAAAACAACTCTACATTCAGAATTTTGACCACTTAGGTGAAACTAACTGATTCCTTAAAAAATACAAACTACCACAACTCATACAATATGAAATAGATCATTTGAATCACCCTATAACTATTAAAGAAATTGAATTCATAATTTCAAAGCTTCTAAAATTGAAATGTCCAAACCTAGAGTTTTTCCAGAGAATTTTTTTAAATGTTTGAGGAAATTAACACTAATTCTACCCAATTTCTTCCAGAAAATGAAGAGGAGGAAACACTTCTCAATTAATTTTATGAATTTAGCACTACTCTGATAACCAAACTAGACAAAGACAGAAAAAAAGAAAGAAGACTACAGGCCAACATCTCTCATGATTACAGATCAAAAAATAGTTTATAAAATATTAACAAATAGAATTCATCAACATTTGAAAAGAACTATACATTATGACTAAGGGGAGTTTATCCCAATATTTGAAAATCATTCAATGTACTCTATCATAAGTAACAGACTAAAGAAGAAAAACTATATAATCATATTAGTTGATATAGGAAAAGTTTTTTACAAAATTCAACACATTCATGATTTAAAACTCTTAGGAAAATAGAAACATTAAAGGCAAATACAAAAATAAAAAAAGAAACTTTAGCTCAATGGTAAAAGAGTGAACACTTTTTGTTATGAACTGAATTGTGTCCCCCAAATGCATATGTTGAAGACCTAAACCTTCATGCCTCAGAGTTTAACTAGACATAGCACCTTTAAGACATAATTAAATTAAAATGAGGTCTTGGAGTGTCAGATTGGTGTCCTCATAGGCAAAGGGAGATTAGGACACCCAGACAGACACCATGAGTGTGCATACATTGAGGGATGACAGTGTAAAGAGACTGTAAGAGGCCAGACCAGCCATGTGCAACTCAGAGAGAGTACTCAAAAAACCCCACACCTACTGACACTTTGATATCAACTTCTAGTCTCCAGAACTGTGAGAAAATTAATTTCTTTTATTTTAGCCACCATTCTGTGTTATTTTTGTTATGGCAGCCCTAGTAAACTAGTATACTTTTCCTTCCAATATCAGGAAAAAGCAAGGATATCTGTTCTCTCCACTCTTAACATAGTGCTGGAAGCTCTAACTAGTGCAATAAGGCAAGAAAAGGGAATAAAATGCATACAGATTTGGAAGGAAGAAATAAAAACCCCCCTACTTGTCAATGATGTGAATATCCATGTAGAAAATCCCAAGGAATCTACAAAAAGTATCCTAGAATTAATAAATGATTTCAGTAAGATCATAATATGCAAGGTTAACATATAAAAATTAGTTCTATTTTTATATACTAGCAATGAATATACTGAAAACATCAAAATTTTAAATGGTTGGTTTCAGGTATACAGAAAAGTGATTCAGTTATATATATGACCTAAATCAAATCCCTTATGACTATACAGTGGGAATGAGAAATAGATTTAAGGGACTAGATCTGATAGACACAGAGCCTGATGAAATATGGACGGAGGTTCGTGACATTGTACAGGAGACAGGGATCAAGACCATCCCCATGGAAAAGAAATGTAAAAAGGCAAAATGGCTGTCTGAGGAGGCCTTGCAAATAGCTGTGAGAAGAGAAGCGAAAAGCAAAGGAGAAAAGGAAAGATATTCCCATTTGAATGCAGAGTTCCAAAGAGTAGCCAGGAGAGATAAGAAAGCCTTCCTCAGCAATCAATGCAAAGAAATAGAGGAAAACAACAGAATGGGAAAGAGTACAGATCTCTTCAAGAAAATTAGAGATATCAAGGGAATATTTCAGGCAAAGATGGGTTCGATAAAGGACAGAAATGGTATGGACCTAACAGAAGCAGAAGATATTAAGAAGAGGTGGCAAGAATACACAGAGGAACTGTACAAAAAAGATCTTCACGACCCAGATAATCACAATGGTGTGATCACTCACCGAGAGCCAGACATCCTGGAATGTGAAGTCAAGTGGGCCTTGGAAAGCATCACTACGAACAAAGTTAGTGGATGTGATGGAATTCCAGTTGTGCTATTTCAAATCCTGAAAGATGATGTTGTGAAAGTGCTGCACTCAATATGCCAGCAAATTTGGAGAACTTAGCAGTGGCCAAGTGACTGGAAAAGGTCAGTTTTCATTCCAATCCCAAAGAATGCTCAAACTACTGCACAATTGCACTCATCTCTCACGCTAGTAAAGTAATGCTCAGAAATCTCCTAGACAGGCTTCAGCAATGTGTGAACTAAGAAGTTCCAGATGTTCAAGCTGGTTTTAAAAAAGGCAGAGGAACCAAAGATCAAATTGCCAATATCCACTGCATCATTGAAAAAGCAAGAGAGTTCCAGAAAAACATCTATTTTTATATGTTTATTGACTTTATTGACTACGCCAAAGCCTTCGACTGTGTGGATCACAATAAACTGTGGAAAATTCTGACAGAGATGGGAATACCAGACCATCTGACCTGCCTCTTGAGAAACCTGTATCCAGGTCAGGAAGCAACAGTTCAAACTGGACATGGAACAACAGACTGGTTCCAAACAGGAAAAGGAGTACGTCAAGGCTGTATATTGTCAACCTGCTTATTTAACTTATATGCAGAGTACATCATGAGAAACGCTGGGCTGGAAGAAGCACAAGCTGGAAACAAGATTGCCGGGAGAAATATCAATAACCTCAGATATGCAGATGACACCACCCTTATGGCAGAGAGCGAAGAGGAAATAAAAAGCCTCCTGATGAAAGTGAAAGAGGAGAGTGAAAAAGTTGGCTTAAAGCTCAACATTCAGAAAACTAAGATCATGGCATCTGGTCCCATCACTTCATGGCAAATAGATGGGGAAACAGTGGAAACAGTGTCAGACTTCATTTTTTTGGGCTCCAAAATCACTGCAGATGGTGATTGCAGCCATGAAATTAAAAGACACTTACTCCTTGGAGGGAAAGTTATGACCAACCTAGACAGCATATTAATGACAGATGATGAAGTCAGTAGACAAGAACTTGAAAAGAACTATCAGAAGCAATAGATACATACTCACTATTCTCTACTGGCCTGAGTAGTGGTCTACATCTTTATTGTGGTGAATAGAGCAATTGCTTCACATTATAGCTCTGATTTTGACTCTTGGTTAAAAAAAAAAAAACCGTGTATTTGACTTGGGTAGAGTTGCTGCATATGTACCCTGTAATAGTGCAAAGAGAGTGTCCAAAGTCCAGAGACATTACTTTGTCAACAAAGGTCCATCTAGTCAAGGCTATGGTCTTTCCAGTGGTCATGTATGGATGTGAGAGTTGGACTATGAAGAAAGCTGAGTGCCGAAGAATTGATGCTTTTGAACTGTGCTGTTGGAGAAGACTCTTGAGAGTTCCTTGGACTGCAAGGAGATCCAACCAGTCCATACTAAGGGAGATCAGTCCTGGGTGTTCCTTGGAAGGACTGATGGTGAAGCTGAAACTCCAATACTTCGGCCACCTGATATGAAGAGCTGACTCATTGGAAAAGACCCTGGTGCTGGGAGGGATTGGGGACCGGAGGAGGAGGGGATGACAGAGGATGAGATGGCTGGATGACATCACCGACTGGATGGGCATGAATTTGAGTAAGCTCTGGGAGTTGGTGATGGACAGGGAGGCCTGGTGTGCTGCGATTCATGGGGTTGCAAAGAGTCAGACATGACTGAGTGATTGAACTGAACTGAACTGAATATATATATGTATATATGTATGTATTTTTTCAGTCTTTTCCAATATAGGTTATTACAATACATTGAATATAATTTCCTGTACTATACAGTAGGAGCTCATTCTTCATCTATTTTATTTATAGTAATCTGTATCTGAAAGTGAAAAGTGTTAGTTGTTCAGTTTTGTCCAACTCTTTCTGACACCATGGACTATAACCTGCCCGACTCCTCTGTACATGGGATTTTCCAGGCAAGAATACTGGAATGGCTAGCAATTCCCTTCTCCAGGGGATCCCTGCGACGGGAAGAGAATTATTTTGAGTAAAAAAAAAAAACAAAAAACAGTCTCAGAAGATTATATATTGTATGATTCCATTTATATAACATTCTTGAAATAATAAAATTACAGACATGGAGAACAGATTAGTAAGTAGCCATATCATTCCTAAAGCTCACAATGACACTGAATCAGTTTCCCACCAGT
Source organism: Odocoileus virginianus (assembly GCF_023699985.2). Classification (NCBI taxonomy): domain Eukaryota; kingdom Metazoa; phylum Chordata; class Mammalia; order Artiodactyla; family Cervidae; genus Odocoileus; species Odocoileus virginianus. Next base: position 58,891,763 of record NC_069675.1, read on the forward strand.
CAAACTGGAGACTTTGCTGAATTTGTGGGGAGTTTGGTAGAGATTGCAGATTGGTCATAGCTTAGTAGTGGAGCTAAACCCCTGCACCATAGCCTACACCATAACCTTAGATGTGTCCTAGGAGAAAGCAAGACTGAAAAAGATCAAGTTAATCTGTGAATAACTCCTACCAGAATAAAGTCAAACACTCTATAGGAACAAAACAATAGCTCTTACTCAGTAATGTGAAATTTAAGTCCAACATCTAATAAAAATCACTAGACATACAAATTACATGGGAAAATGTGACCTATAACCCAGAAAAAAAGTGGTTGACAGGAACAGACCCAGAAATGACAGATGATGAAGTCAGTAGACAAGAACTTGAAAAGAACTATCAGAAGCAATAGATACATACTCACTATTCTCTACTGGCCTGAGTAGTGGTCTACATCTTTATTGTGGTGAATAGAGCAATTGCTTCACATTATAGCTCTGATTTTGACTCTTGGTTAAAAAAAAAAAAAACCGTGTATTTGACTTGGGTAGAGTTGCTGCATATGTACCCTGTAATAGTGCAAAGAGAGTGTCCAAAGTCCAGATGATCTATGTCCTGAATAATCTCTTACAATCTCAAAGTGCATTTGTGGAAAAAGATGGAGTGGGTGGTTTAAGAAAGTCCTTCCTGGGACCTGCCAGTTGTTTTGCAGCCAGGTACTTTTTTGCCCCACTTCTATGACGGGGTAATCTGCCCTATGTACTGATTATGCAGAAAGGTCACTTGGATCCAGTAAAGAGGTTGAATTATTTCAATCAAAAGAAAACTTGAAAAATATTGCTTATCCTGTTTATCATAAAATCAAGACACTGTAGTAATACATACAAGTTAGTAGTTTAAAAAGGCAGGAGTTACTTATATGTCCTTTAAACATCCAATAACAATAATTTACACCCCTCAATCCTGTGTAATGGCAGAAAGTTCAGTAGTTTACTGAGTCCTCTGATCTGAGTGTTACCAGAAATACTTGTTAAGTGCTGATATGTTCCACAAGGCTGAAGTGCTTTTTGTGGATTATCTTAGCCAACTAGCTCACTATGGCTCACTGGTTCCCTCTCTTATGCCTCCTTTAACTTTTACATTCAGTTGGGCTGTTGTTGACAACTTCATCTCAAGTGGATGAGTCTCTGCCAAAACAAGACTAAGTTTGACCTTACCTGACAGAAAAAATGTAGGAGAACAGAAAAAAATTATGACACTCATGAGAAAAAAAAAATCACTGCAGATGGTGACTGCAGCCATGAAATTAAAAGATCCTTGCTCCTTGGAAGAGAAGTTATGACCAACCTTTTTAATATGACAGCATATTAAAAAGCAGAGACGTTACTTTGCCAAAAAAGGCCCGTCTAGTCAAAGCTATGGTTTTTCCAGTAGTCATGTATGGATGTGAGAGTTGGACTATAAAGAAAGTTGAGTGCCAAAGAATTGATGCTTTTGAACTGTGGTGTTGGAGAAGACTTTTGAGAGTCCCTTGGACTGCAAGGAGATCCAACCAGTCCATCCTAAAGGAAATCAGTCCTGAATATTCATTGGAAAGGACTGATGTTGAAGCTGAAACTCCAATACTTGATCACCTGATGCGAAGAACTGACTCATCTGAAAAGACTCTGATGCTGGGAAAGATTGAAGGCAGGAGAAGAAGGGGATGACAGAGGATGAGATGGTTGGATGGCATCACCAACTCAATGAACGTGAGTTTGAGCAAGCTCCAGGAGTTGGCGGTGGACAGGGAAGCCTGGTGTGCTGCAATCCATGGGGCCACAGAGTCGGACACGACTGAGCGACTGAACTGAACTGACGAAAAATAAATAAATAAAACTAGATATAGCAGGCTGCATGGTGGCCCCCCAAAAGACATGTCCTAATTCCCAGAACCTGTGAATGTTACCTTCTTCGGATGAATCTTTACAGCTGTAATTTTAAGTTGAAGATCTTAAGAAAAGCTTACCCTGGATTAACTAGCTGGGTCCTACACTTAATCACATGTATTCTTATAGGAGAAAGAGAGATTAAACTGAAAAACACAGGGGAGATAAACACACAGAGACGAGGAGGAGGCAATGTGACCATGGAGACAGAGGTTGGGGTGTTGTGGCCACAGCCAAGGAATGCCTGTAGCCATCAGAAACTGGAAGAGGCGAGGTATGGATTCTCCCGGAGAGCCTTGGAGAAAAGACACTTTGATTTTGGATACCTGGGCTAGAGAGAGGATAAATTTCTGTCATCTTAAGTCTTCCAGTTTGTAGTTATTTGTGACAGCAGTCACAGAATCTAATACTAGATATTGATATTACTGACTATGGACCTACAATTTTCCACAGTGTCCCACAATGGCTACCCCCAACCTACGCCCCCAGTCTGTGGCCACACTGTAGGACCAGCTCCCATCCTCATGATCTAGTTGGAGTATAGAACAATTTCTCTTTTATTCTGAAGAATGAAGAAAACCCTTCGATTTTAATGATCCAACCATTTCAAGAACCTCTGCATGGGCTTCCCTAGTGGTCCAGTGGTTAGGACTTCACCTTCCAATGAAGAGGGTAGGGGGTCAATCCCTGCTCAGGGATTGGCCAAAAAACCAAAACATAAGAGAGAAGCAATACTGTAACAAATTCAATAAAGACTTTAAAAATGGTCCACATTAAAAAAAAAATTCTTAAAAAAGAAGAATCTCTGCAAAGACGCAACTCTGGCCAAAATAAAAACAGCAGGAGGATTATAGGAATATGAGTGTCCAAAAGCAAGTATATGTAGGGAAAAGGGTAGAGGGGAGGTGGTGTAAAAGAACAGAGAAAATGAGATAGAGGAAAGAAGTGATGAGAGCCTATAGTTGCTGGAGGTTGTGTTTCCATCCACCCTTTATCAATTATGTCAATGTCTAAATAATGTCTTAGTAACAGAGCACTAGTTGAGCTTAGTAAGAACTCTTCACATAAGAATATAGTCAAGTATAAATTATTACTGCAAATGTTTTTTTCATCAGTAAAAAGGGTCTTTTAACTACATGTATTTGACAGAATTCAATTCCATTTGGTAGAAGACAAATCTAAATTTAAATTAGGAAATCCTGTTATAATTTCTCATTCCCTATCCTTCTATTTCATAGCACTTACCATCATTTGTAGTTACATATTCAATTGTATGAGTGTATACAACAAACCTCCTCAAAACTTAGTGGTTTAAAACAACACAGTTTATTATCTCACAGTTGCGAAGAGTCAGCTTCTATAGGTTCTACGTGCACAGCTTAGCCGGGTCTTCTGCTTCAGTGTCTCTTACAAGGTTGTAATCAAGTTGTCAGTTGGGGATGTCATCTCATTTGAAAACAACTGGGGGGATTTACTCTCAAGCTCACTCAAGTGGTTGCTGGCAGGATTCACTTCCTTGCACTGTTGAATTGAGGTCTCAGTTCCTCAGGAGCCTTTGGCTCCATGCCACATGGGCCTTTCTATAAAGAATCTCCCAGCATGGTAGCAAGCAAGAGGACAAGAGAGACAGAACCAGTAAAAGAGAGAGTTATTCATGTACAACAGATCTTACAGTCTTCTGTAATCTAATCATGGATATGATATCCCTTCACTTTTGCTATATTTTTTTCTTTAGAAGTTTTAGAAGTGAGTCACTAAGTTTAGCTCACACATAAGGTGAAGGGATTACACAAGGGACTGAGGATCAGGAGGTGGGGATTGTTGGGGTCATCTTAGAAACCTGCTTACCACTGAAGAATTAATGTCTATCCTTTCTACCTCCTCAACTGATGGTAAACTTTTTGAAGGACATGATCACATCTATGTGTTTATGACTGTTTTCCTAGCATCAAGTACAACTCACGGCAAAGAGTAGGATTTAATACATTCTTCTCGAAATAATAACATACTTACTGGCTATAGTTATTGATGTTTAAAAAAACATGGATATTTCTTTTATCATCCATAACATGTAGTGTTTGAATCATCTTTAACACACACACTCATCTACTTTCTGTTAAAACTTTGTTGTCAGCCTAAGTGTCTTTTTAAATGCAAAATGCCATGAAGATAAATAACAACACATTGATGCTATATTTTTTAGTATCTGTGAAACAAACAAAATGGCAGGTGAAGTAATAGAGGCCAAATACAGTAGGAGGCAAATGGCTACTGCAGACAATGGGTGCTATTGAAGGGCCATCACCAAGGCTCTTTTAATGATTCTTGTGCCTTCATTGATCAATAAGACCTTCGTAAATGGAGGTTGGTAAGGAGAGCTTCCAAGTAGGAACAAACATCTAGACAAAGACTTGAAGGTAAGGGTGTATGTGTTGTGCTCAGAGATTCATAGTAGAACATCTGGCAAGAGAGAAGTGTGCTTACAAGGAGAACTTGGAAATAAGGCAGGAGGGAAAGGGAAAGCATGAAATTTTTAAATGATGAAATTGGAATGGAACTTAGTGGTCATAGCATATGAGCTTTAGTGAGGACAAGTCCATAGCAGAGTAGGAAATATTAAAGAACAAAGAGTATGTACTTTACTGTCAAATAGCTGGATTTGAAACCCAGCTCTGCCATCCATCAAATTAACTTTAGGCAAACAGCTCCTTCACTAAACTTCAGTTTCCTCATCTGCAGTAATAACGGTTCCTACCACTTGACTGTTTTTTTCAGGCTTAGGGGCTTCCCTGGTGGCTCAGATGGTAAAGGATCTGCCTTCAGTGTGGGAGACTGGGGTTCAGTTCCTGGGTTGGGAAGATTCCCTAGAGAAGGGAATGGCTACCCACTCCAGGATTCTTGCCTAAAGAATTCCATGGACAGAGAATCCTGGCAGGCTACAGTCCATTGGGTTGCAAAGAGTCAGATATCATTCGGTCTGTGTATTTATGTATGTAAGCATATATATTCTGACAAGAAACACTAGATCTCTGGATCAGAGAACAGGTACTTTATTACTTACGTCTTAGAACTGGTTCCCTAAGACCCATGGGCAACATGGCCAAGATCCTAATGCCACAGTGCATAAGCAAGAAGGCTGCACCACAGAAGAACCTGAAAATCATAAGACTCAGAGCTTATAAGGCTGCTGGCATATCTGCCCATTCTTCTATAAAGAAATACCTTATCGTCACTCTGGATGGTAAGCAAATGTTTCTAGAAGAGGAGCAAATGGCTCCGGGGAAAATGAATTACTCCCGAAGAATACTCTATCTCCCACTTCCTAGATGCATTTGCTGTAAAATCATTCTTTAGCTAAGTCAACTGATGCTCTTTGCTCAAAAAGCCCAGAGAGTGCAGAAATGTGAAAATATTCTTGGAGAGCTGCCTCCCAACAATAGGTATCCAGTAAATGTTAGCTGCCTTCATGAGCCCAAAAACAGTGTTCTTTTTTTTTTTTTTTTTTATCCAACTCTTTTTTTTTTTTTTTAATTTTTATTAGTTGGAGGCTAATTACTTTACATCATTACAGTAGTTTTTGTTATACATTGATATGAATTAGCCATGGATTTACATGTATTCCCCATCCCAGTCCCCCCTCCCACCTCCCTCTCCACCCGATCCCTCTGGGTCTTCCCAGTGCACCAGGCCCGAGCACTTGTCTCATGTACCCAACCTGAGCTGGTTATCCGTTTCACCCTAGATATACATGTTTCAATGCTGTTCTCCTGAAACATCCCACCCTCTCCTTCTCCCAGAGTCCACAAGTCTGTTCCATACATCTGAGTCTCTTTTTCTGTTTTGCATATAGGGTTATCGTTACCATCTTTCTAAAGTCCATATATATGTGTTAGTATACTGTAATGGTCTTTATCTTTCTGGCTTACTTCGCTCTGTATAATGGGCTCCAGTTTCATCCATCTCATTAGAACTGATTCAAATGAATTCTTTTTAATGGCTGAGTAGTATTCCATGGTGTATATGTACCACAGCTTCCTCATCCATTCGTCTGCTGATGGGCATCTGGGTTGCTTCCATGTCCTGGCTATTATAAACAGTGCTGCGATGAACATTGGGGTGCATGTGGCTCTTTCAGATCTGGTTTCCTTGGTGTGTATGCCCAGAAGTGGGATTGCTGGGTCATATGGCAGTTCTATTTCCAGCTTTTTAAGAAATCTCCACACTGTTTTCCATAGTGGCTGTACTAATTTGCATTCCCACCAACAGTGTAAGAGGGTTCCCTTTTCTCCACACCCTCTCCAGCATTTATTGCTTGTAGACTTTTGGATAGCAGCCATCCTGACTGGCGTGTAATGGTACCTCATTGTGGTTTTGATTTGCATTTCTCTGATAATGAGTGATGTTGAGCATCTTTTCATGTGTTTGTTAGCCATCTGTATGTCTTCCTTGGAGAAATGTCTGTTGAGTTCTTTGGCCCATTTTTTGATTGGGTCATTTATTTTTCTGGAGTTGAGCTGGAGGAGTTGTTTGTATATTTTTGAGATTAATCCTTTGTCTGTTGCTTCATTTGCTATTATTTTCTCCCAATCTGAGGGCTGTCTTTTCACCTTGCTTATAGTTTCCTTTGTTGTGCAAAAGCTTTTAAGTTTCATTAGGTCCCATTTGTTTATTTTTGCTTTTATTTCTGAAATTCTGGGATGTGGGTCATAGAGGATCCTGCTGTGATTTATGTCGGAGAGTGTTTTGCCTATGTTCTCCTCTAGGAGTCTTATAGTTTCTGGTCTTACATTTAGATCTTTAATCCATTTTGAGTTTATTTTTGTGTATGGTGTTAGAAAGTGTTCTAGTTTCATTCTTTTACAGGTGGTTGACCAGTTTTCCCAGCACCACTTGTTAAAGAGGTTATCTTTTTTCCATTGTATATCCTTGCCTCCTTTGTCGAAGATAAGGTGACCATAGGTTCGTGGACTTATCTCTGGGCTTTCTATTCTGTTCCATTGATCTATATTTCTGTCTTTGTGCCAGTACCATACTGTCTTGATGACTGTGGCTTTGTAGTAGAGTCTGAAGTCAGGCAGGTTGATTCCTCCAGTTCCATTCTTCTTTCTCAGGATTACTTTGGCTATTCGAGGTTTTTTGTATTTCCATACAAATTGTGAAATTATTTGTTCTAGTTCTGTGAAAAATACTGTTGGTAGTTTGATAGGGATTGCATTGAATCTATAGATTACTTTGGGTAGTATAGCCATTTTGACAATATTGATTCTTCCAATCCATGAACATGGTATATTTCTCCATCTGCTTGTGTCCTCTTTGATTTCTTTCATCAGTGTTTTATAGTTTTCTATGTATAGGTCTTTTGTTTCTTTAGGTAGATATACTCCTAAGTATTTTATTCTTTTTGTTGCAATGGTGAATGGTATTGTTTCCTTAATTTCTCTTTCTGTTTTCTCATTGTTAGTGTATAGGAATGCAAGAGATTTCTGTGTGTTAATTTTATATCCTGCAACTTGACTGTATTCGTTGATTAGCTCTAGTAATTTTCTGGTAGAGTCTTTAGGGTTTTCTATGTAGAGGATCATGTCATCTGCAAACAGAGAGAGTTTCACTTCTTCTTTTCCTATCTGGATTCCTTTTACTTCTTTTTCTGCCCTGATTGCTGTGGCCAAAACTTCCAAAACTATGTTGAATAGTAGTGGTGAGAGTGGGCACCCTTGTCTTGTTCCTGATTTCAGGGGAAATGCTTTCAATTTTTCACCATTGAGGGTGATGCTTGCTGTGGGTTTGTCATATATAGCTTTTATTATGTTGAGGTATGTTCCTTCTATTCCTGCTTTCTGGAGAGTTTTAATCATAAATGGATGTTGAATTTTGTCAAAGGCTTTTTCTGCATCTATTGAGATAATCATATGGTTTTTATCTTTCAATTTGTTAATGTGGTGTATTACATTGATTGATTTGCGGATATTAAAGAATCCTTGCATTCCTGGGATAAAGCCCACTTGGTCATGATGAATGATTTTTTTAATATGTTGTTGGATTCTGTTTGCTAGAATTTTGTTAAGGATTTTTGCATCTATGTTCATCAGTGATATTGGCCTGTAGTTTTCTTTTTTTGTGGCATCTTTGTCTGGTTTTGGAATTAGGGTGATGGTGGCCTCATAGAATGAGTTTGGAAGTCTACCTTCTTCTGCAATTTTCTGGAAGAGTTTGAGTAGGATAGGTGTTAGCTCTTCTCTAAATTTTTGGTAGAATTCAGCTGTGAAGCCATCTGGTCCTGGGCTTTTGTTTGCTGGAAGATTTCTGATTACAGTTTCGATTTCCTTGCTTGTGATCATTTTGTTAAGATCTTCTATTTCTTCCTGGTTCAGTTTTGGAAAGTTATACTTCTCTAAGAGCTTGTCCATTTCTTCCAAGTTGTCCATTTTATTGGCATAGAGCTGCTGGTAGTAGTCTCTTATGATCCTTTGTATTTCAGTGTTGTCTGAAAAACAGTGTTCTTTACTCCAATCTCTCAAACCTTTCCCACAGATGCCACTGTTGTTAAGAGCCAGAGGCTCATGGGCCACCAGATACCCTAAGGTGAAGAGTCTCACTATTCCATGTCATACATACTTCTACTTGGTCATTACCTGGCCTACAACTCAGCAATCTTTTGGCTGCATTCTTGAGTTTCTTTCCCAAATGTAATTTCTGTAGATGTGAGATTCTGGAAAGCAGCTTGTGTGTAGTGAAATAATATTTTGAACTATTAATTAATGGTTTTCTTGTGCTTTGCCCATTGCACTTCTGCAAATGTGGCAGCTACACCTGGGATCACTATTATTTGGGGAAATTTTATCACCAGGGAATCAGAGAACAAAGATGCCAAGTACTTCAAGAGCTCTGATTCAGACAGCTCTGACTCAGATATTTAGAAATTACCTGATCTTATAAGACACACAATGTACTTACAATTACACAATGTACTCCTTTCCTACCCTAGGATTAGACATAGACCCCTCCAAGGGAAAGTAAGAAAAGAGAGTACCTGCACTTTGCTGTAACTTGGCTCCCAACCTGACCCAGACTGAGGGGATAGGGAGGAAGCCGAAACAGAATCCCCCACAAAGTGGCAAGTGAGGAGTACAGAAATGAAGGCTGAAGGATGAACTTCAGAGGTTTTAAGATTTTGTATGTGGCATTTAAAAGATTTGGTTGGAGACCAGAGTGACTTGGGTTTCTAAAGTTAGGTGTTGTGTGACTAAAATATTTGGAGGGAGTTTATAGATTAACTGGATGTTGTAATGATAGGCTTTTACCTTATAGTTGCTTTAACTCTTATTATGAAACAATTAGAACTGGAATGTTTTAATTTGACAATTGGTGTTGGTTTTATACATTCGTTGATTTTTTTCATGTTTTCAATAGAAACAATTTTTTTTCCTAGTTTGCAGAGTTGGGCATTTGCCCCCTATATCAACACGCTCCCCACACCTAGCCCATGCTGGGCGGAGGGGCATTTGAGCATCTGATAATTCCATTAAACTGAGAATCTATAGTTAAGGGAGACTTGAGATAACTAAATCAGCATTACAATTGGTTATGGGCAAGCTTCCTTCAAAGTCATATCCTTTTTATTGAAGTATAGTTGATTTACAATATTGATTTAGTTTCAGGTGTGTAGCAAAATGATTTGGTTTTATATGTACACATATTTTTTGATATATAAGTATTTCAGATTATTTTCATTATAGGTTATTATATGATATTGTATATATTAATAGTTCCCTGTACTATACAGTAAATCCTCTGGCTTATCTATTTCAAGGTCATTTTTAGAACATGGAGAGGTCCAGCTAGAATTCTAAGTGAGAAGTAGAGGCTGAAGCTCCAGGTTTGGAAACCATCAGTATATAAGTGGTCATTGAAACCAAGGTTGCATCTGTCAAGGTTTTTGGTTACAAACAACAGAAACCAACCCTGGTTATTTAAGGAAATAATTTATTAGAGATAACAGGTAGCTTATGGAGTCTCCAGGAAAATAAAAGATCCAAGCTTAGAGATTTTATGATAAGAAAGAATTCCCAATTCACACTGCAGGTGCTGGGTCCTGACTCTGCAATTGGTACCACCAATCCTGCCAACACATGGCATTGGGTGCTACCATCAACTTCTGTGGCAACTGCTTCTGGACACTGAAAGTGCTGCTTCCACCTTTGCCAGAAGGGCTCCATGAGAGGCTCCTCTTTCATTTACTGGTTTCCCAATTCAGTCTGGCATGGGTACAGTTGAAATGCCTAGGTTCTAGCTGCAAGGGAGCCTGGAAATGTGCCTATTGTTATGGCCTCCTTAGTAGTATGCCACCAGGTGGCTGGTGGTGTAGTGGTTAGCATAACTTCCTTCCAAGCAATTGACCCAGGTTCTATTCCAGGCAAATGCATGCCCTTGGGCTTTCCTAGTGCCTCAGACAGTAAAGAATCCACCTGCAATGCAGGAGACCCAAGTTTGATCCGTGGATCAGGAAGATCCTCTGGAGAAGGGAATGGCTACCCACTCCAGTTTTCTTGCCTGGAGAATTCTATGGGCAGAGGAGCATGGTGGGCTATAGTCCATGGAGTCACAAAGACTCAGACATGACTGAACAATGAACACTTTTTTCACTTTTAGAAGGAAGCAAGGCCTTTTAAGGAGGAAAGAGGGCTAAATGTGCAACATGGTCAAGTGCTAAGTCACTTTGAGTCATGTCTGACTCTTTCGCAACCCTATGGACTATAGCCTTACAGGCTGCTCTGTCCATAGGATTCTCCAAGCAAGAATACTGGAGTGGGTTGCCATTTCCTTCTCCAGGGGAATTTTTCCCACCCAAGGATCAAACCCACATCTCTTACATCTCCTGCACTGGCAGGTGGGCTCTTTACCACTAGCGCCCCCTGGAAGCACTTAACGTGGCCAAAAAGAATAACAAATGTCCACTATAAGAGCAGAAGCTGAGATGGTGAAAGAGCAGATGTGGAAGTAAAGAGAGAACATAATAATTAACAGTAAATATTTATTGAGTGCTTACATGTTCAGTACTTAATATATATGAAATAATTCACTCCTTAGAACAACTGTCTCAATTAGAAACTTTTTTTTTTTAATAAACAGCACACGTTTGAGAAGTGGAAAGTCATTTTTAGTTGCCTCGCAGAAACTATTGGTTTGCAGGTAGGGAAACTGACTCAACAGAGAGATTAAACTCATTATCCAAGGTGACCCAGCAAGGAGCGCTAACTCCAAAATGCACTATACTGCCTCTCCATGGAGAGGACTGAAGATGGAATTCTAGGAAACACAGATATTTAGGCAACAGACAGAGGAAGTGAAATGGATTGAAAAGAAATAAATGGTCACAGAGCCAGAGGAAACTCAAGAGGAGTACTCTATATCAGGAGTCCTGAAATAAGAAATTGTAGTTGTTTAAGTTTCCTAGGGCTGCTGATACAAAGGAGCTTAAATAACAGAAATTTATTGTCTCACACTTCTGGAGGTTGGATGCCTGAGATGAAGGTACCAGCAGAGTTGGTTCCTTCTAAGGGCTAAGAGGGAAGGATTTGTTTCATGCTTCTCTTCTAGCTTCTAGGGCTTTGCTGGCAATCTTTAGCATCCTTTGGCCTGTAGGTGCATCACCTGAGCTCTGCCTCCTCATGGCATTCTCTTCAGTCTTCCCTCTTTATATGTCTGTCTCCAAATTCCCCCTTTTTAGAATGACACCAATCATATTGGAATAGGGGTCTATAATACGCTCGTGTGACATCATCTTAGCTAATTTACATCTGTAGTGGCCCTACTTCCAAATAAGATTACATGCTGAGATACTAGGGGTTAAAACTTTGACACACGAATTTGGGGATGGGCGTGCATTCAATTCAACTCACAATAGTAGTCAACTATATGACTGCTGCAGAAAGGTCAAGAACAGTGAAGGCTGCATATAAACTACTGGATTTGGCAACTAGTAGCTTACAGAGATTTGGCAAGAATCATATTATTATTTCAGTAATATGATACTGGTAGACATATATTATAAAGAAGTTGACATAGGAAAGGTGCTTAAGAGAGGACACTGATGGAAGTGAAAGTGAAAGTCGCTCAGTCGTGTCCGACTCTTTGCGACCCCACGGACTAGTCCATGGAATTCTCCAGGCCAGGATACTGGAGTAGGTAGCCTTTCCCTTCTTCAGGGGATCTTCCCAATCTAGGGATCAAACCCTGGTCTCCCGCATTGCAAGCGGATTATTTACCAGCTGAGCCACAAAGATGCATATACAATTCTCTATATGTTTGATGGGACAGGAAATGTATGGCCATCTCTATAGAGGGAGGCAGATCCCTGTGAATTCTTTACCAAGTAATCAATGATATAAATAGAAATGTTATGGTTTGGTGGTGTTACTTCCTATGTGTCAAGCCAAATCTTTAGGAATTGTGATTTGAAATCAACAACTGGTTTTGGGCAGACATCTATAACACATGTGGTGGAGTTGCCATAGTGATAGTCACTCTAAGAAATTCAGAAGACAAAATTTTAGATAGTAAGGACCTTTCCATATATCCTTCCTGAATGTTAATAATATTCAAATGAGTAACAGAACACTTCAGATACTTTTGTTCCTTGAAAATGAAACACCTTCCTTCCTCTGTCTGAAGACACTCTTCTAAAATGCAATAACTCAAATAACTGCAAATTCAAATACAGTTTTTGAGCTGTACCACAGGAAGGAATGGGCTTCAGAAGGCCAGTTTCAGCACCTGCTGTTTTCGTTTCTCTTTGCTAGGACCAGTTGCTGTATTTCAGAAACAGAAGCTCTGAAAGCGAAGATGTATGACTGAGAACATGGAATTGGTTCCCTACATATATTTAAAACTCCAGTTTGAAAGAAATTATTCCTTTTCAAACTTCCCTACCATTGCAGTGAATTCATTTCTTACATGATCCCCACAGGACTGAATTTTATTACCCCAACTTCAGGCTGGAAATAATTTAGTCCTGTGTGCTAATGACTGATTCTCCCAGAGTGTGACCACCTGGCTGCCAGGGCTTTTTGAGGTTCCTGCCATAGCCAAGTTGCTCACTGTTGCATATTTTTCACTTCCTTCTGTTTCTACTCCACTGCTTTCATCCATGAACACTATGAACGCGCTTGTGGAGTGTGTTGGAACCTCACCATGAATCCTGCTCCACACAAACAGCCTATTGTCTCGTCTCCATGTTCCACAGGTGTTCTCTGCTGGGGAAACAAGGAAATCAAGCTTGGAAACTTGTCAAATTTCTGCTGATAGAGCCTAACAAATCTACCAAAGAAAGGAGGCATATATAGTCACAGTGCAGATGCTTTTTGTAAAAAGATTTTAGGAAGTTTATTTCATTTGATGAGACACTTGATTCAAAAAGAAACCATCTCCTGGAAACGTCCAAACACGTTTATTAAAATGGTGGGGGCCTATCTTGATTGTAGCGGAGGATGAGGCAACAAATAGGCGGCCGTTTCTGGGCAAGAACAGAACACAAAATGAGATGTTGGGCACCTTGGTTCCTTTGCAGGGAGGCACTGGTTGTCACTGATCAGCTCTCCTTAGCAATCTGGGGTGGCCTCTCACTCTCTTCTGCACTTCCTCTTCCACCTGTCCCAGGCCTCAAAATGTCAGGTTTGGTGTTCCCAGGAAAACTAAGAAGTCTAAAAAGGCTTAACACAAAAATAATGTGTCCACCAAAAGAAGCCAGTCCTTTTACAACAATCAGCAGAAAAGTTTTAGTTCACACAGTTCTGTTTTTTTCTGGATTTGGCTTTAACACAACTAAAAAAGTCACTCATAGCACCATCCCAAGAGAGCTGCTGCCTAACCTAGAAGAAAATATAGATCTGCACTTTTAGAAAAATAAGATAAAAACTTGATTAAAAACTGTGAAATTACACTTTTTATTTATAGTGTAAATATACCATAAACAGGACTTGAGATTAAGGTTCCTACATTTCCCTTCCTGGCTGACAATGCCACAGATAGAGTAGGGATGGGATACTAGATTGCTTTGTCACACAGTCCACCCTCCTCCGATCCCACCCCAACCTTTCCAGGCAAACTGAGGAATTTGACTCTTTCATTCATTTCTCCTTTCCATCCTTCTCTCTTCCATACACTCCTGTCTCTTTCTTAGGTATCTTTACTTGTTTTGTGGGAGATTCTAATAGACCAGTTGTTTGTTTAGTCGCTAAATCGTGTCCAATTCTTGTGATCTCGTGGACTGTAACCTGCCTGGCTTCTCAGTCCATGGGATTCTCCAGGCAAGAATACTGGAGTGGGTTGCCATTCCCTTCTCCAGGGAATCTTCCTGACTCAGGAATCAAACCCAGGTCTCCTGCAGGTAGATTATTTACCAACTGAGCTACGAGGGATGCTCTGACAGACAGGAATTAGATTTAAATCTGATCTTGGTCTATCACCCATAAATTATTTCTGGTATAATTTTGAGGACGCTAATTGCTGCCTATAATAATCCTCCTTTCCCAAAGTGTTAGGAAACTGCTGCCAGCATCCTTTCAGCCAGATCCTAATCATCTTAAAAGATCAAAACTTAGTAGCTATTAGGTAATGTGCTCCAGGAAGTATAGGTCAGCAACAGATTTGGTTTTCTTTGGTACCAAGTAGATAAATGTCCCAAAAGCCACGCCCACATAAACTCTTGGGAGGAAAGCTTCAAACTGGCTTCTCTGAACACTACCCCTTCCCTTTGGAACTCCAGAACATAAAACCATGAAGTCTGGTAGGATACAAACAGCAGTTAAAACCCGCATAGTGCAGAGTAACAAAAAAAAAGTCTAAATATGGCATGGATATGTACTTAAACTCAATCTAAGCAATCTGATTCTTCTACAAGGTTTAACCTTTAATTTAAAGACTACATGCTCTTTTATGTACATTTTAAAAGTCCTTCTCTACCTACACTTACTCAAAAGCCCAGCAGTGTGCTTGAGCACTCTGGCTTTGTCAGGACTCCTACAGAACCCACTCTAGTCAGTGTACCATGGTCTACCTGAGAAGCTCTCCTAGGAATTGTCCAGTGCGCAGACTATGTGACAGAACATGGAGCCCCTGGTTGGAGTTCTGGTATACCACTCACCAGCTGTGTGAACTCAGGGGAGCTGTTTCTTCTCTAAGTCTCATATTCCTCATCTGTAGAAAGGAGATGCTATTGGTACCTCACTCTTAGGATTGCTGTGAGGATTAAATGAAGTCAATTAATTAAGGACATGGTAATAACTGTTTCCTTAGTAGCTCAGGTGGTAAAGAATGCAGGAGACCCAGGTACGATCCCTGGGTGGGGAAGATCCCCTGGAGAAGGGAATGGCAACCCACTCTAGTATTTTTGCCTGGAAAATTCCATGGACAGAGGAGCCTGGTGCACTACAGTCTATGGGGTTGAAAAGAGCTGGACACAACTGAGCAACTAATACACAATAATTGTTAGGTATATTGATAAAAATAACAAATGGGTACTGAATACCCTAAGGTCCCCATTCCTCCGGTATTGAGTCACAGAGAACACATCTGTAAGAGCAGTAAATGAGCATAGGGCAGGAGCACATTGCTACACCCACAGCAACATAGTTTTTCAAGGCTCTAATTTAATGTAACATTATGAATCTTGAAAGCTCTTTCAGGGTGCCAGGCTTTTCTGTTACCAGTCTACCCCCTTAGATCTGCAGCAGACCTGACATCACTATGTACCCATTGTTGTCTGACTTGCCTTGGCTCTGGCCACCTAGCTCTTTTCCTTCAGCTCTTCCACTCTCCATGACTGTCCACCATGGAGATTTAGAGTTATTACCCAGGGAAGGTGAGATCCTGAAATCCAACATTGGGAGCTGCAAGTTCTATGATCGAGTACACTGGGAAAGGTAGCTTCTGTTTTTTTTCCCCTCCTGTCCTTGAAATCCAGGTCTAGCTCCATGGGGAGAAGCTACAGAGGTAGCTTTTCAGTGAGATTCTACTGAAAACTGCAATGCAGCAGGAAAATTACAGGAACATGAGTGTCCAAAGATGAATATAAGGGAAGGGTGGAGAGAAGGTTGTATAAAAACAGGGAATAAGAGCAAATGAGGTGGAGGAAAAAAGTGATGAGAGTCTCCAGTTGCTGGAGACCATGATGACATCTGCCCTTTATCAACCTATGTCAAGATCTAGGATCTGGTCAGAAATGGTTTCTGGGTTTATTAATCACACTAACCTTTGTACTGAGTTTGCATTGTAAATAACAAGGGTCAGTGACCCCTTGTTATCTAAAGTAATGGGGACAAATTTAAGGCACAAGTGTGAAATAAGAGAGAGAGAGGCAGAGAAAGGAAAAAGAAGACTGGAGAAAAGGAGACAGGTAAAGGAAGGCTGAAAAAAGTTATTGCTCTTGAGGAACCACTTAACAGGCATAGTTGCCTCTGCTACGCATAACATATTTTGCAGAGAAGGGAGCGAAAGAGGTGAAGCCTGTTGCACAGCCGGGACCCTTCATTCCGTCCCTGCTCAGGCCCAGCTTTGAGATTTTGAGAGACTAAAGTAGGGCTCAGAGTGCCCAGGGAGGCGGTTAGGATCCTCTTCTGTTTGTTGACATGGTCCTCTCCTGTCCCTGTGACTGAGAATGTGCCCACCAGACCTCCAACCACTGGGAGTGTAAGTACATGAACGGCCTAGCTCCTGTGCTCTGAAATCCGTCATATTTGTTCCAAGGCCAGGTTCACCACAGACTGCTCCTGTCAATGACAGAGTACAGCGGGGATGCTAGGGCAGGCCACTTCTGGGAAACACAGGAATCTTCTGGTGATTTTTTTTTTTTTTTTTGGGCTCTCCAAAAGCCTTGCTGAGGCTTTCTTAGTTCATGGCAGTCTAAGATCTTCCATCCATCCTCCTCCCTTCTCTCTCTTCTTCCCTTGGTATCAGGTTACTTGCTTCCTGAACTGATGGCTCTCCCAGACTTGTTGGCCTCCCTGCTTATTTTCTTTCACAGGTGATCCCTCCTGATAAAATCCTTGCATATTTAATCTCAATTTGGTGCCTGCTTTCCAGGCTCACATAATCTCCAAGCACTAACAGAAATAGGAAGTCCTAGCTCTTACTATTCATCATGCACAATGCAACGTCCTAAATCACTGCTTGTTCACGTCTACTTAGATAATCTTCACTGTGCTACAGGTGTGATGTAAAAGCTTTGGTGGTTGCCAGGTCATTCCCATGCTCAAATGTAGCAGTTCTGGCTTTGTTTATGAGCATTCCTTTGGTCCATTTCTGTGGGAAAGTGGGATATTCCACTTTCTGGGTAAAAGGCTTGGTTTTACTCCTCTAATTCCATTATAAAGGAGTCAACAGCAGCATCAACTTATTTGATCTCAACATTGTAGGTGTCTAACATGCGAGACATGGAGTACTTGTTCTCCATTTCTTCCCAACAGCCTTGACCTTCAATTGCCCCATCCAAGGGAAGAATCCTATTTGGAATGACACATGGGGCACCTTCTATGTCTACCCACACCTGCAGATCCTGTATTGTATCATTACATCTATGAAAAGTCACGATAATTCCACAGCTTTTCAACCCATAGAGACAAAACTGAGCTCTGTCTAAGGCTATGTTCTTAGTTTTTTCTGAGAAGCTTTACTTAATAAGCTTATAATTTATAGGTACAGTAGAGCATAGGAACATAATGAACACATATTTTGGGGATGTTGGCATGGGAATATTTGGCAAAAGAAACATGCAAACCATAATATTTTCTCTTGTTTGAAAAAGTCTACCAAACTTGTAGCCTTCTAAACAAGAAGGCTTATTTTTATTTCCTTGAGCATCTAAGATTTTGTAGGTTGTTTTTTTTATTGTGGTAAAATATACATAATATAAAATTTACCATTTAAAACTGTAAACTTCAGTAACATTTGATACATTCACAATGTGTGCAACCATCACCAATATCTAGTTCCAGAACATTTTTATCACCCCAAAAGACAGCCCGATACCCATTAAGCAATCACTTTTTTCACCTCCTCGTCACTCCAGTTCAGTTCACTTCAGTCGCTCAGTCATGTCTGACTCTTTGTGACCCCATGGACTGCAGCATGTCAGGCCTCCCTGTCCATCACCATCTCCCAGAGTTTACCCAAACTCATGTCCATTAAGTCAGTAATGTCATCCAACCATCTCATTCTCTCTCATCCCCTTTCCCTCCTGCCTTCAATCTTGCCCAGCATCAGGGTCTTTTCCAATGAGTCAGCTCTTTGCATCAGGTGGCCAAAGTATTGGAGTTTCAGTTTCAGTATCAGTGCTTCCAATGAATGCTCAGGACCAATTTCCTTTAGGATGGACTGGTTGGATCTTCTTGCTGTCCAAGGGACTCTCAAGAGTCTTCTCCAATACCACAGTTCAAAAGCATCAATTCTTCGGAGATCAGCTTTCTTTATAGTCCAACTCTCACATCCACACATGACTACTGGAAAAACCATAGCTTTGACTAGATGGACATTTGTTGGCAAAATAATATCTCTGCTTTTTAATATGTTGCCTAGGTTGGTCATAACTTCCCCTCCAAGGAGTAAGCGTCTTTTAATTTCATGGCTGCAGTCACTATCTGCAGTGATTTTGGAGCCCCCCAAAATAAAGTCTTTCACTGTTTTCACTGTTTCCCTATCTATTTGCCATGAAGTAATGGGACCAGATGCCATGTTCCTAGTTTTCATAATGTTGAGCTTTAAGCCAACTTTTTCACTCTCCTCTCTCACTTTCATCAAGAGGCTCTTTAGTTTTTCTTCACTTTCTGCCATTAGGGTGGTGTCATCTGCGTATCTGAGGTTATTGATATTTCTCACAGCAATCTTGATTCCAGCTTGTGTCACCCCAAGGCAGTCACTAATCTGCTTTCTCTTTTTATAGATTTTACTTATTATGGATATTTCATATAGATGAAATCATATAATATGCAGCTTTTTGTGTTTCCTTCAGATAACAAATTATTTTCAAGATTCATTCACATTATCACATGTCCAAGTATTTCATTCCTTTTTAAGGGTGAATAATATTCCATTGTATGCTCAGTTAATCCTTATTGCTTATAGATTCTGTATCTGCAAATTTTCCTACTTGCTGAAATTTATCTATAAGCCTCCAATCAATACATGTAGTGTGTTTGTGACCATTCACAGACATGCACATGCACAAAGTATTGAAAATTTCTAGTCACTTGATGTGCATGTTACCAGTGAAGGTATAAAAAAAGCAATATTCTGCTTTTTTTGTTTCAGCGCTCACACTGTTAAGTGTCCCTTTCACACCCTATTTAGTTCCATTCAGGTTTTTGCATTTGGGGGATTTTTGTTGGTGATTTCACTGTTTAAAAGGCCCTCCAAGAAGAGCTAACACCTGTCTTACTCAAACTCTTCCAGAAAATTGCAGAAGAAGGTAAACTTCCAAACTCATTCTATGAGGCCACCATCACCCTAATTCCAAAACCAGACAAAGATGACACAAAAAAAGAAAACTACAGGCCAATATCACTGATGAACATAGATGCAAAAATCCTTAACAAAATTCTAGCAAACAGAATCCAACAACATATTAAAAAAATCATTCATCATGACCAAGTGGGCTTTATCCCAGGAATGCAAGGATTCTTTAATATCCGCAAATCAATCCATGTAATACACCACATTAACAAATTGAAAGATAAAAACCATATGATTATCTCAATAGATGCAGAAAAAGCCTTTGACAAAATGCAACATCCATTTATGATTAAAACTCTCCAGAAAGCAGGAATAGAAGGAACATACCTCAACATAATAAAAGCTATATATGACAAACCCACAGCAAGCATCACCCTCAACGGTGAAAAATTGAAAGCATTTCCCCTGAAATCAGGAACAAGACAAGGGTGCCCACTCTCACCACTACTATTCAACATAGTTTTGGAAGTGTTGGCCACAGCAATCAGGGCAGAAAAAGAAGTAAAAGGAATCCAGATAGGAAAAGAAGAAGTGAAACTCCCTCTGTTTGCAGATGACATGATCCTCTACATAGAAAACCCTAAAGACTCTACCAGAAAATTACTAGAGCTAATCAATGAATACAGTAAAGTTGCAGGATATAAAATTAACACACAGAAATCTCTTGCATTCCTATACACTAACAATGAGAAAACAGAAAGAGAAATTAAGGAAACAATACCATTCACCATTGCAACAAAAAGAATAAAATACTTAGGAGTATATCTACCTAAAGAAACAAAAGACCTATACATAGAAAACTATAAAACACTGATGAAAGAAATCAAAGAGGACAGAAACAGATGGAGGAGTATACCGTGTTCATGGATTGGAAGAATCAATATTGTCAAAATGGCTATACTACCCAAAGCAATCTATAGATTCAATGCAATCCCTATCAAACTACCAATGGTATTTTTCACAGAACTAGAACAAATAATTTCACAATTTGTATGGAAATACAAAAAACCTCGAATAGCCAAAGTAATCCTGAGAAAGAAGAATGGAACTGGAGGAATCAACCTGCCTGACTTCAGACTCTACTACAAAGCCACAGTCATCAAGACAGTATGGTACTGGCACAAAGACAGAAATATAGATCAATGGAACAGAATAGAAAGCCCAGAGATAAATCCACGAACCTATGGTCACCTTATCTTCGACAAAGGAGGCAAGGATATACAATGGAAAAAAGATAATCTCTTTAACAAGTGGTGCTGGGAAAACTGGTCAACCACCTGTAAAAGAATGAAACTAGAACACTTTCTAACACCATACACAAAAATAAACTCAAAATGGATTAAAAATCTAAATGTAAGACCAGAAACTATCAAACTCCTAGAGGAGAACATAGGCAAAACACTCTCCGACATAAATCACAGCAGGATCCTCTATGACCCACATCCCAGAATTTTAGAAATAAAAGCAAAAATAAACAAATGGGACCTAATGAAACTTAAAAGCTTTTGCACAACAAAGGAAACTATAAGCAAGGTGAAAAGACAGCCCTCAGATTGGGAGAAAATAATAGCAAATGAAGCAACAGACAAAGGATTAATCTCAAAAATATACAAGCAACTCCTCCAGCTCAATTCCAGAAAAATAAATGACCCAATCAAAAAATGGGCCAAAGAACTCAACAGACATTTCTCCAAGGAAGACATATAGATGGCTAACAAACACATGAAAAGATGCTCAACATCACTCATTATCAGAGAAATGCAAATCAAAACCACAATGAGGTACCATTATACGCCAGTCAGGATGGCTGCTATCCAAAAGTCTACAAGCAATAAATGCTGGAGAGGGTGTGGAGAAAAGGGAACCCTCTTACATTGTTGGTGGGAATGCAAATTAGTACAGCCACTATGAAAAACAGTGTGGAGATTTCTTAAAAAGCTGGAGATAGAACTGCCATATGACCCAGCAATCCCACTTCTGGGCATACACACCAAGGAAACCAGATCTGAAAGAGACACGTGCACCCCAATGTTCATCGCAGCACTGTTTATAATAACCAGGACATGGAAGCAACCCAGATGCCCATCAGCAGACGAATGGATGAGGAAGCTGTGGTACATATACACCATGGAATATTACTCAGCCATTAAAAAGAATTAATTTGAATTAGTTCTAATGAGATGGATGAAACTGGAGCCCATTATACAGAGCGAAGTAAGCCAGAAAGATAAAGACCATTACAGTATACTAACACATATATATGGAATTTAGAAAGATGGTAATGATAACCCTATATGCAAAACAGAAAAAGAGACTCAGATGTATAGAACAGACTTGTGGACTCTGGGAGAAGGCGAGGGTGGGATGTTTCAAGAGAACAGCATTGAAACATGTATATTATCTAGGGTGAAACAGATCACCAGCCCAGGTTGGGTGCATGAGACAAGTGCTCGGGCCTGGTGCACTGGGAAGACCTAGAGGGATCGGGTGGAGAGGGAGGTGGGAGGGGAGACCGGGATGGGGAATACATGTAAATCCATGACTAATTCATTTCAATGTATGACAAAAACTACTGTAATGATGTAAAGTAATTAGCCTCCAACTAATAAAAATAAATGGAAAATTAAAAAAAAATTTAAAAAAACCCCTCCAAGTATAGTATTAGAATGCTGCCTAGTGTTCCAGCATCTAGTGAAAGAAGACTATGATATGTCTTATGGAGGAAACATGTGCGTTAGACAAACTTCATTCAGGAATGAGTAATAGTACTGTTGGCCACAGGATCAAAGTTAATGAATGAACAACATGTAGTAATGTGTCTTTAAACAGGAACACACATAAAACAAGGCTATGTATTGAACAGTTGAGGAAACTGTTGTGGCCACAGGCTTGCAGGAACCTAGCCCTCTATTTCCTGTAGAGTAATAATTCAGTATTTGCTGATTCAGTGTTTGTGACTTTTTTATAGAAAACTGTCTCTCTTTACTGTGAATAAAGAGATCCGGCTGTACGAATCACATTTTGTTTATCTTCTCATCAGTTGATGGTATTTGGGTTGTTTCCATTTGGGGCTGTTATGAGTAATACTGCTATGGACATTTGTGTACAAACTTTTGTTTGAACACCTGTTTTTTAATTCTTGGGGGCATATAACCAGATGTCCTCAGTTTTCTTTATTTTTCTTTAATTTTTATTGGAAAATAGTTGATTTAAAATGTTGTGTTAGCTTTAAGCAATATGACCCCACAAGAAATCACTGCCACAAGAAATGATGAAGGTTTGGGGAGTAAAAGGTGGAGAAAGAAGAGAGACAGAAGGCAAAGTATGTGAGTTGGGCTCAGAGTGAAAACAGAACTGGTCTTTGAGTTGCAGAGCAAAGAAGACGATTGAAAGGAGGCCAAGGACAAAGAAAAACAAAAATTGAAGAGATAAGGAATAGAACCAAATCAAGATCAAAATTAGGCAGGTGCTTAAGCTAAGGGTCCACCCAAATGGACCAGGGAGAAGGCAATGCATGAGCCAGAGGAGAGCAGATCAGAGAAGAGGAAGATAGGAAGAACTAGAGAGAGTCCTAGAGCTGTTAGACACACATCCTGGTGCTCTTTTTTCCTTTTTCCTAATTGAGGTATTGTTGACATAAAACACTATGTTAGTCTCAGGTATATAATATAATGATTCAATATTTGTACTTTGAAGTGATGACTTCAATAAGTCTAGTTAACATACATCACTACACATAGTTACAATGTTTTTCAACATTTTTTTCTTGTGATAAGAACTTTTAAAATCTCTTACTGGTGCCCTTGATAGGTGCTTGCAACTGCTGTTAGAGAGCATTTAGCACAGCTCTAAGAGTGTCACATCTGAAGCCAGGTCTAACTTGGTGTATCAGGCCAGTTGTATCATACTAGATGAGTTGTTCAGTCTTTCTGTTTCAGTTTTCTCATCTTAAAACACCACCAATAATGGCATTTATCTCATAAGGTAATTGTAAGAATTAAACAAGATAATGAATGTGAATTAATTAGCATAGCACCAGGCACATAAGTGCTTGATAAATGTAGATTGTTGGCCCTCTGTATCTGTGGATTCTGCATCCATGCATACAACCAACCCTGGATCAAAAATACTTGAATAAAAATCCCAGAAATTTCCAAGAAGCAATTTTTAATTTGCTGTGTGCTGTCAATTATTTACATAGTATTTACATTGCATTTACAACTATTTACATATCATTTACATTGTATTAGATATTTTAAGTAATCTAGAGATTTAAAGTTCATGGAAGACTGTGCACAGTTACATGTAAATACTACACCATCTTATATAAGGGGCTTGAGCATCTGTGGATTTTTACATCTGTGGAGGGTCTGGAACTAATCTCTCACAGATATGGGGGTGTGACTGTGTATTGACTCTATGTATGTATACATGTGTTTTCGGGGAGGACGGTTAGAAAGGATAGGAGACGTTGACAATTATGCCATACTCAGTTTTTAAGCAGAGACCAAGATGGGATTAGATATGCAAGAGATTTATTGGGGAAATGCCTGTGAAGGATAAAGTGGGAAAGAGCAGGAGCAGGTAGGAAGTGCCATCACATCACAGTGTAAGTCTGGCACATATGTAAGGAGAGAGGGAAGGAAGGAGACTGGGTAGAAAGATCCTCAAACATAACACAGTTCTGAGCAAGTTTTGGCCAGGCTGATGGGGAGACCCTTAGCTAAAGTTGTCTGTTAGGGGAATCTCCCCTTGAGTATCCTCACTTGAATATCCACACTGTGCCCAGTCATTGGATGGGAGCCACTGGAGGCTGCTGGTCAGCAATGCTCTTCACAAAAGGTTCTCTTAACAGAATATCTGAAGAGTGTATCTCTATGTCCCTTACCTCCCAACAATAACCTATCAAAACCCATTTACTCACCGACTGAATTTGCTATAAGGATAAGAGAGTGCTTTCCATGATGTATTTGTACCTCCTATAGAAGCCCCTTGTACTACAAGGAGATCCAACCTGTCCCACCTAAAGGAAATCAGTCCTGAATATTCATTGGAAGGACTGATGCTGAAGCTGAAATTCCAATACTTTGGCCACCTGATATGAAGAACTGATTTATCTGAAGAGACCCTCCCTGTCTATCACCAACTGCCGAGTCTAATCAAACTCATGTCCATTGAGTCGCTGATGCCATCCAACCATCTAATCTTCTGTCGTCCCCTTCTCCTCCTGCCCCCAATCCCTCCCAGCATCAGGGTCTTTTCCAATGAGTCAACTCTTCGCATGAGGTGGCCAAAGTATTGGAGTTTCAGCTTCAGCATCAGTCCTTCCAATGAACACCCAGGACTGATCTCCTTTAGGATGGACTGGTTGGATCTCCTTGCTGTCCAAGGGACTCTCAAGAGTCTTCTCCAACACCACAGTTCAAAAGCATCAATTCTTCAGCACTCAGCTTTCTTCACAGTCCAACTGTCACATCCATACATGACCACTGGAAAAACGATAGCCTTGACTATATGGACCTTTGTTGGCAAAGTAATGCCTCTGCTTTTTAATATGCTATCTAGGTTGGTCATAACTTTCCTTTCAAGGAGTATTTTATTACTCCCCTCCAAAACCTCTTCTCCCTGACTGCTGTTCAAATTTCTTGCTTCCTTTTTTCCCGTGGGGAGAGGACACAGAAAAATGGCTATTATATACTGTCATGCACTCTTCTGTACTCTTTTTTACAATAAACTATTCTTAACCCTCAGAGTTGGCACTTTCTATTTAAATCTAGTGTACAATTACAATACAAAATTTTTTCTCTTTAAACAAAAAAACTAAGTCTTACAAATCAAAAGTTTTCAGCCTATTGTTTCTGAGCAATAATATTTAAGAATTCATCCAAAATTCAACTGACATTTTTTGTCTTAGTAGCTAGACATTTTCCCCTTGAAGTTCAGATATATAAACTGATATCACTTGTTTAAGTGTGGTGACAAAAATGAATGTAAAATATAATTTAATATCAAAATATTGCCCAATGTAACTAAATTTATGGTTCAATTGTAGAAAACATGAAAATCTAGTGACAAGATACTCTATGACCAATTTTCCCCCCCATAGCTTATAATTATAATAATCCCCATTAGTCTACATATTTCTTTTGGACTCAATGTTTTAGTTTTATTTAAATATTATTAAATAGAGTTCTACCTCTGATAATGGCTGAACAGGTTATTTGGAATTAATCCTGGCACTGATAACAACTGCCTAAGATGGAGAAAATAGAAAGTAAACATTTTAAAGTCACCAGAAAACTGTTGAAATGGTTAATAGGGCCAAGATCCCCAAAAGAAAGAAATCTAGAGGGGGAACTCAGCATTTGATCCTCTTTTCCATAAAAGGAGTTGTTGATTATGAAAGTGAGGGCATGAGAGGCTGAGCAAACTTCTTGGGCTGGGAAAAAACCTATCAAGGAGGAGTGGCCCTGGGAAACACCCCACGCTTTTGTTCGGGAAACTGAAAGGCTACACCAAGGAGTAACAGTGGACAGGAAACAGTCTAACCCTTACAACATGGTTTTCAATCATGAACGCACATCAGAATTACCTAAGGAGACTGAAAAAGATATTAATACCCTACAATTTAAAAAATATCTGTGCAATTATGCTGAGTGAGAAAAGCCAATATCATGATGATATGCATGATTTGTCTATATTAACAATTACAAAATAACATTAACTGGGATGGACAGCAGATTAGTGACTGCCAGGGTTTAGGGATGGAGGGGAGATGATGGGTGTGGCTATAAAGGGTGTCACAGGGAGTGACTGCCAGGTTTTAGGGATGGAGGGGAGATGATGGGTGTGGCTATAAAGGGTGTCACAGGGAGTGACTGTACATTTGAGCATACCTATTGTGATGGTGGTTATGGAAAGCTACAGATGTGAAAAACTTACACTGAACTCCAGCCCCTCCACACACACACAGGTGCCTGTATAACTTGAGTATGCTGCATGAATTGTGCCAGTGTCCACTTCCTGGTTTTCATATTGCAGTTCTGTGTGATGTTGGCATTTGGTGGAAGAGATGTACATTCATGCAGGCTAAGTTGCTTCAGTTGTGTCCGACTCTTTGCGACCTCATGGACTGTAGCCCACCAGACTCCTCTGTCCATGGGATTTTCCAGGCAAGAATACTGGAGTGGGTTGCCATTCCCTTCTCCAGGGAGAGATGTGGGAAAGGAGTAAATGGGAATTCCCCATACATTTCAAATTTCTTTGTAACAACATATGAATCTATAAATATTTCAAATAAAATTTTTAAAAGATTACCAAAAAAAAAAAAAAAAATCAATGCCTCACTCCAAAAAAATTGAATCAGATCTCTGGTGTGGAATCTAGTCACCTATATAATTTTAAATCTTTTACTGTGATTCTAATGTTCATCTAGGGTTGAGAACTACTGCCTTACTGGTACTGTTAGGACACTTTGAATAATTTCAATACTTGGTTAGGGTTATCTGCCACTAGTCTAGTTTCTTCCAGAGCAAGAGTAAATCCTCTATGGAAGAAAATAACACATTCAGGGTCAGAAATTGTCTCTATAATTTTTCAAGCTGAACGCCTATCAAGAAGACAAAATTTGATCTAAACAGATACTAGAAACATCCACAGAAGATCAGGATACTGAAATTATCAGCCAATGATTTAAAAATAACTATACTTAATGTGCATTGATGGATAAATGGACCAAGAAGATGTGAGACACACACACACACAACAGAATATTATTCAACCTTAAAAAAAGAAGGAAATCTCACCATTTGTGACAACATGGGTGAATCTGTGGAGAGCATTATGATAAATGAAGTAAGCCAGACAGAGAGAGACAAATAGTGCGTGGTATTACTAACATGTAGAATCTAAAAAAAAATCAAACTCATAGAAACAAAAAGTAGAATAATGGCTGCCATGGACTGCAGAAGTGGGAAAAATGAGAGAAAGTTGATAAAAGAGTACAAACTTTCAGTTATAAGATTAATAAAGTCTGAGGCTCTAATGTGTAGCATGATGATTACAGATAATGATATCATATAAAAGAAATTTGCTAAGCATTCTCACCAAAAAATGATAAATATGCTAAGCAATAGAAGTGTTATTTAACTAGATTATGGTAATCCTTTAATGATGCAAATGTATATCAAATAATTATGACTATTAATCATTAATTATTAATTAAATATATTATAGTTTTCTTTGTCAATTATGCCTCAACAAAGCTGAAAATAAACAAATAAAAGCATTCTTAAAAATAGCTCCACAAACAGAAAAAACACAAAGAAAAAAATTCTTAAGCAGTAAAAATACAAAGCAAACCACACCTATGCACATCATAGTAAAAGTACTAAAATCAAAGACAAAAATGTCTTAAAATTAAGCAGCAGAGAATAAAAGGCATAAAGGAACAGCAATAAGATCAAACCAGATCTGAAAGAGACACATGTACCCCAATGTTCATTGCAGCACTGTTTATAATAGCCAGGACATGGAAGCAACCTAGATGCCCATCAGCAGACGAATGGATAAGAAAGCTGTGGTACATATACACAATGGAAAACAAACAAACAAACAAACAAACAAACCAACAAACAAACAAAAAAAAGATCAAACAATGTGATTTTTAACAGAAAAATGAAAGTCAGAGTAAAGGCAGTAATATCTCCAAAATATTAAAAGAAAATTAGTACCAACCTAGAATTATATACCCGGTGAAGATATCCTTCAAAAATGAAATAAAATAAGGTCATTTTCAGACTAACATAAATTGAAAGAATCTGTCATTAAAGGAAATAAGAAAGGGTACTCTGGAACAGAAGGAAAATAATCCCAGATAGATATATAGGTCTGCATGGATTGAAAAACAATAGGATAACATGTGGGTAAATCTGCATGTATATTGATAGTATATATTTTGTTGATTTCACACCTTGGTAGATGCTTCAAAAGATTTGTTTACATAGCATTTAATACTTTAAAAAGTATTCTTAAATAAGGTATATAATCTTATTTTTATAACTATTCTGTGGTAGAAAGTGAAGAGGAACTGAACAGCCTCTTGATGAGGGTGAAAGAGAAGAGTGAAAAAACTGGCTTAAAACTCAACATTCAAAAACCTAAGATCATAGTATCTGGTCCTATCACTTTATGGTTAATAGATGGAGAAAAAGTAGAAACATTGGTAGGTATTATTTTCTTGGGATCCAAGATAACTGCAGATAGTGGTTGCAGCCATAAAATTAGGAGACGCTTCCTCAGAAGAGAAGCTATGACAGATCCTTTTTGGCAAAATGATGTCTAGGTTTGTCATAGATTTTCTTCCAAGGAGCAAGTGTCTTTTAATTTCATGGCTGCAGTCACTATCTGCAGTGATTTGGAGCAAAGACATCACTTTGCCAACAAAGGTCTGTCTAGTTAAAGCTATGGTTTTTCCAGGAGTCATGTATGAATATGAGAGTTGGACCATAAAGAGGGCTGAGTGCTGAAGAATTGATGCTTTTGAACTGTGGTGTTGGAGAAGACTCTTGAGAATGACTTGGACTGCAAGGAGACCCAACCAGTCCATCCTAAAGGAAATCAGTCCTTAATATTCATTGGAAGGGCTGATGCTGAAGCTGAAGCTCCAATACTTTGGTTACCTGATGTGAAGAACTGACTCACTGAAAAAGACCCTGATGTTAGAAAAGATTGAGGGCAGGAGGAGATAAGGGTGACAGAGCTTGAGATGGTTGGATGGCATCACTGACTCAATGGATATGAATTTGAGCAAGCTTTGGGAGATAGTGAAAGACAGGGAAGCCTGATATGCTGTAGTCCATGGGGTCGCAGAGTCAGACATGACTTTGCAACTGAACAATAATGACAGGAAAGTCTGTACATCATTTAGGAATGTTTGCCTGCAAGTGTTTGAAAAATGAATAATAGCTTAAACAAATAGGGAAATTTTTTTTTCATATAATAAGAAATAAAAGGCAGGTAATCCATGGCACTAGTCAAGGACTCAGTCATTTTCTCTTTCTGCTCCATTATTCTTAATTTGCTAGCTTTCAGCCTTATGGTCAACAGATGGTTGTCCCTCCAGGCAGCACATTTCCATTTTTGGAAGGAAGAAAGGAAAGATCAAAAGGATTCATCACCCACTTTGTTCTTGCCTGGAGAATCCCATGGACAAGAAGCTTTTTAGGCTACAGTCCATAGCGTCATAAAGAGTCGGACACAACTTAGGACACAATCATGCACACAGGGGGAAAGCAGTGCTTTCCCAAGTCCACTTAGCAAACTTCCGCTTACACCTTATTGGCCAGAACTGTTTCACAAGGGCACGTCCAGTTGCAGGAGAGACTAGGAATTGACAGAACCTTTATCTTTTCAGTCTCTATTGTAAAGGAAGGCAAAAGGAAAGGGGGCTGGAAAATAATGGGAAGTCAACCTACAGTACTCTTGCCTGGAAAATCCCATGGATGGAGGAGCCTGGTAGGCTGCAGCCCATGGGGTTGCAAAGAGTCGGACATGACTGAGCAACTTCACTTTCACTTTTCATTTTCATGCATTGGAGAAGGAAATGGCAACCCACTCCAGTGTTCTTGCCTGGAGAATCCCAAGGATGGCGCAGCCTGGTGGGCTGCCATCTATGGGGTTGCACAGAGTCGGACACGACTGAAGTGACTTAGCAGCAGCAAGCAGCAGCAGCAGCAGCAACCTACAGTACTTGCATAGTGGATAAGGTCAACTGGCTGTCTAAATATTCACTCCACCTTCCTTTCAGTGTACCTTTCTGTATTGCAGAGGCTGGAAAGCTGAAAACAACTTTTCCCAACTAGGATTCTATATGATTTAGCTTTTGCTAATTAGATGCTCTTAAGATTTGGGAGGTGGAAGTGAATGAGGTGAAAGCCATTCTGCTGTTTCTTTGACCCTTTCTGCTAGCAGGCATAAAGCACTGGCTTCTCCTGTGACAGCATTTTAGTAGCAAGTTGCTAGCTTCATGGGTAAGAATGGGCCTCTTTTAGAGGAAACCCAGCTCGGAGATTCAGCATAGATCTGAAACGAGCAGTGTGGTGGTGATGGCAGCAGCTACCTGATTCCAGGTATGTGCTCTGGAAGCCAACAGTCCCAATGATGGTCTTCTGCTGGTAGCAGAAGTCACATTTCCATCAATGGTTAGTACAGCAAAACTGTTCTGACAGTTATTTTTGAAAGTATCTCTTAGAACTTAACCCTACATCTCTAACTAAAATCTTTTAAGTTTCTAATTAAATGGGATAAACATCTTTGTTTAAAATAGTTCCTGTTTTCCATAGTTGATCTTGACTCATATAACTGGTGCTGGTGGTAAGGAACCTGCCTTTCAAATGAAGGAGACAGACAAGAGACTCGGGTTCGATCCCTGAGTCAGGAAGATCCCCTAGAGTAGGAAATGACAACCCACTCCAGTATTGCTTGGAAAATTCCATGGACAGAAAAACCTGGTGGGTTATAGTCCATGGGATTGCAAAGAGTTGGACATGACTAAATGACTGAACAAATACCTTTTTAGGTTCCCAATACCTATACTTAAGGGTGAAAGTTGCTCAGTCATGTCTGACTCTTTGTGACCCCATGGACTATAGCCTGCCAGGCTCCTCTGTCCGTGGAATTCTCCAGGCAAGAATACTAGAGTGGGCAGATGTTCCCTTCTCCAGGGGATCTTCCCAACCTAAGGATCGAATCCAGGCCTCCCACATTGCAGATGGATTCTTTACCATGTGAGCCATCAGGGAAACCCATCTATACTTATCTTTTCATCAAACATACACTTAATTTGAAGGGGTCTTCCATCCCCAAGATATCATCAGTTGCTGCATTCAATTTGAGAGATTCTTATCCCTGTCAGTTTCATAGTGGTTCCCCAAGAAGCCATGGAGTTAGTCTGCCTTCAACATCCCCAGCCTAAAATGTGAAGAGAGAAAACAGGATGACTGCAGTACGAACAGGAAACCTGGAGCCGTCAGTGGTCCAGGAATCCATGACACACGTGGAATCCCGCTGGAGAGAAATGGGGAGGGCTCTGATAGGGAAGTCAGCTCCGTGGCTGAACCATCTGACTCTTAGTCCTACCTCTGCCCTTTGGACTATCTCCCATTTATCCTCCATGGTCACATTTTATTTGGTCATTGGACAGTATACCACTCCTGTACAGATTTTATAGCCCACTTCTTACTGACATGGATTCAGGGTTTCAAGGATTGCTTTGGGGTCTACATTTTCCATAACTGGTTATTGGCCAACCAGGCCTTGCATTTCTTTGATGCTTCCATGAATCTCTTTAGGAGGTTTCTTTTCAATCCCATGTGTAAATCACCATAGTCAAAGGCTTGCTTTGATACAATCTTGAGTCCAAAGATTTTTTTTTTTTTTACCCGCAGGCTTATTTGCTGTATTCGTCTCTTCAGCCCATCCTTAACTTCACGGTCATTGTTTTTTAGACTGGCTCCTCCTAAGTCAAGTTCATCTCTCTTGTTAACACTTTGTAGAAAGTGGTGATCATTATGAATAGGGTATGTATTGGGCGCAGTATTAGGAGGAGCATAACTGAATAGATCAAATTGTTGTTTCTAAACTCTCCATGGTTTTCTGAGCAACTGGTTTACTCTCCTGTATATAGTTTTCTTCAACTGAAATGATGGTGTAAGAGACCCCAGCTTCTGTCTTTCCACAAAGATCAACAATCAGACAGAAATTCATGAACAAATTCAGCTCTGGGGAGAGATACATAGTCAACTTAAGGAACGTCAGCAACAAGGTCGAACAAAGCAGGGCAATCCGTGCACAATAAAGGAAAGAAAATAGCTTCATTTTGCCTGCAGCCTCCCATCCCCTAGGCTGGCACTGCTCAGTGTCAGGAGAAAATTCCCTGACTGGAAAGAGTTCCCATTGCTGGGAGAGTAGAGTGAGCAATCTGGTCCCCAGGCTTTTGGTGCACCACATGAAGGACCCTCTTTGGTTTTACTTCACCCAGAGAACTACAAATCTGAGATCTATAAAGCTGGCTACAAACATGGAGAAAAGCAGGGGCTACCAGTGTCAGCCGCGCAGTAGGAGCAACCAGTTTCCAGTGACCTGCTTGGCTGAGGACCTCAGCAACTTTCACCTAAGAAGAACCCAACAGCCAGCACAGCTCCCACAGAATCCCTCCAGATGTCACCATTTTTTGCCCCACAGTTATTCATGTGCACAGACACCAGCCAGCTGAGTCTTTCCCATCTTCCTCTCATCTCCCCACCTTTGCTGAGGAGCTTAGGGCCTGGGCTGGTAGCTGGTCCAGGCCTCCGCAGCTACTTGAATGCAAGACACCACCCTCACATCTGTGCCCTATCAATGTGTACACTCAGGGCTAGTCCTTCAGCTATCCCCCTGCAAGCTGCCAGCCTGTCATCTGTCATCAGCCCCCACTGATGTGTGTGTCCCTGTGGCAAGATCCATAGCCACATGTGCCCACTGACCCTGTTTCCTGTCACTGGCCTGCACCATGGGACTCATCAGAAGCTAGGCCCTCCAGCTATGTACCTGAACACCCCAGCCTGACTTCCAGCACTAGTCTCCACTGCTCCCGTGGTAAGACCTAGCAATGTGTGTACTAACAGCTGGGGCCTAATAGCTGCAAGTGTACCACAGCTTGCCTGGTCCTTTCTGTTTGCTGTGGGCCCACACTCTGTGTGTGTCTGCAGTAGGCCCCTGTCACTGTACGTGTGTGCACACCACCAGCACCAGCCACTCCTCTCGCATGTCCTGACACCTAACACCTAGACCTGGAGGTGCTAGTGAGGACCCCAACAGCATTTGCAACCACTAGAGATTCCCCATGGTGCCAGCCAAGAAGCACATAGTTGACTCTGTGTGCTCCAGCAGCCTGAGTCAAAGAGCCACGATGCCTCTTTGGATCTGGAGTCCCCACAAATGCCCACACTTGTTGCCCTGTGCCACTAGACTCAAAATCACAGTGTACTCTAGTGTGTCCCCATTCACAAGTGAAGGTCTTTCCTAACTGAAGTCGGTCCACAAAGCATGGAAAATGAGACTGCTTCTTCAAATAGCCACATACCTACACAAGACTACAGGAATCACAAAGAATCAAGGAACCATAGCACTACCAAAGGAACATAGGACACATTCAGTAACTGACCCCAAAGAAACAGACACATGAATTACCTGACAAAGAATTCAAAATAATTGTTCTAAAAATGCTCAGAGAGCTACAAAAGGACACAGACATACAACTTACAAACATTAGGAAAACAACATAAAAATAAAACAAGAAGTTGCACAAAGAGGGAAAAAAGAATCAAACAAATTTTGGAGCTGAAGAATACGATGACTAAACTGAACTGAAGAATTTGTTGAGAGCCTCAATAGCAGATTTGATCAAGCAGAAAAAAGAATAATTGACTTTGAAGACATTGAACTTCATGTGTTAGATTAGCCGGTGTTCACAGAAACATATAGAACATCCATCCAAAATCAACATAATACATATTTTTCTCAAGTGCAAGGCCACAAAACAAGTCTTAGTAAGTTTAGGAAGACTGAAATCATCTCAAGCATCTTTTTTGACCACATGGGTATGAAACTAGAAATAATCTACAAGAAGAAAACTGGGAAATTCACACATATGTGGGGATTAAACAATATGCTACTGAACAACCAATAGGTCAAAGAATACTTATCAAAATAGAAATCAAAAATATCTTGGGATGAATGAAAATGGAAATATAAGATGCAAAACTTAAGGGATGTAGAAAAAGCAGTTCCAAGAGGGAAAATCAGAGTAATAAACCCCTATATTCAGAATCAAGAAAGATCTAAAATAAACAATCTAACTTCACACTTCAAGGAACTAGGGAAAAAAGAACAAACAAAATTCAAAGCTAGCAGAAGGAAGGGGATAACAAAGATCAGAGTATAAATAAAATGGAGAGTAGAAAAAAATAGGAAAGATCAACAAAATTAAGAGTTGGGTTTTGTTTTTAAAGATGATCAAAATTGACTAAGTTTTAGTTAGATTACCAAGAGAAAAGAGACAGAAATCAAATAAAAATAATTAGAAATAAATAAATTAGACAGTACAACTGTTACCACAGATATACAAAGGATCATAAGAGAATAATGTGAACAGTTACATACCAAAAATAGTATGAAATGAATAAATTCATAGAAACATACAACTTAACAAGGTTGAATTAAGAGTAGGAAGCCTGAACAGGCCAATATAAATAAGGGGATCAAAGGAGTAATAAAACAAAATCATAATATTGAAAACCCCAATTCAGAAAAGTCCAGTACCAGATGGCTTCACAGATGAAATCTACCAAACATTTGAAGAATTTAGTATCAATTCTTCTCAAATTCTTCCAAAAAAACTCAAAGAGAGAACAGTCACAAATTCATTTTATGAGGCTAGCCTTACCCTGATACCAAAGCCAGATAAGGATACTACAAGAAAAGAGAGCAGAAGCCGATATTCCTGATGAATTTAGATATAAAAATATTTAACAATATACTAGGAAACCCAATTCAATTGCACACTAAAAGGATTGTACCGCATGATTAAATGGGATTTATTCTTGGGATGCAAGAATGATTCAACATATGCAAACCAATAAATGTGATAAACCACATTAAATGAATGAAACACAAAAATCAAACGATCATCTCAATAGATGCAGAGAAAGCATTTAACAAAATTCAATATTCTTTCATAATAAAAAATCTTAAAATGGGTTTAGAAGGAACATACTCCAACATAATAAAGGCCACATATGACAAATCCATAGCTAATATCATTGTCAGTGGTGAAAGATTGAAAGCCTTCCCCTAAGATCAAGATCAACACAAAGGTGAGCACTCTCACCACTTCTTGTCAATTTAGTATTGGAAGTCCTAGCCAGAGCAGTTAGGCAAGAAAAAGAAATAAAAGGCACCCATACTGGAAAAGAAGAAGCAAAATTATGTCTGTTTGCTGATAATATGAAAATACTAAAGACTGCACCCAAAAAACTGTTAGAATCAATAAATGAATTCAATAAAGTTTCAGGACACAAAAAACAACATACAAAAATCAGTTTACTTCTATATAAATACAATAAACTATACAAAAAGAAATAATGAAAACAATCCCATTCATGATAACACCAAGAACAATAAAATACTTAGAAATAACTTTAACCAAGGATCTATACACTGAAAACTATAAGATGCTGATGAAAGAAATGGAGACACAAATAAGTAGAAAGATATACTGTGTTCATGGACTGAAAGTTAATATTCTTAAATTGTCCATACTACCCAAAGCCATCTATAAATGCAATTCCTATCAAAATTTCAATGACATTTTTCACAGAACTAGAGAAAACAACCCTAAAATTCATATGGAACCACAAAAACCCCTAAACAGCCACAGCGGTCATGAGAAAGAATAAAGCTTGAGGCATCACATATCCTGATTTCAAATTATATTGCAAAGCTATAGAAGTAAAGCCAGTATGGTATTGGCATAAAAACAGACATATAGATCAATGTAACAGAATTGAAAGCCTAGAAATAAACTCATGTATACATGGCAAACTAATATTTGACAAAGGATCCAGGAATGCTTAATGGGAATAAAATTGTCTCTTCAATAGATAATATTGGGGAAACTATATATCCACATGCAAAAGAATGAAAGTGGATCCTTATCTTATAGCACTCACAAAAATTAACTCAAAATGGATTGAAGACTGAATTGTAAGACCTTAAACCATAAAGTTACTAGGAAAAAATATATGGGAAAACTCCTTGACATCGGTCTTGGCAATGATTTTTTGGATATGACATCACAAGCATAAGCAACGAAAACAAGAATCAATATGTGGGACTGTGCATGAACATGCTAAGTCACTTCAGTCGTGTCTGACTCTTTGTGACCCTATGGACTTTAGCCCACCAGGCTTCTCTGTCTATGAGATTCTTCAGGCAAGAATACTGGAGTGGACTGTCATGCCCTCCTCCAGGGGATCTTCCCAACTCAGGAATCAAACCTTCATCTCCACAGCTCCTGAATTGGCAAGCAGGTTCTTTATCACTAGGACTACCTGGGATTATATCAAAGTAAAAAGCTTCTTCAAGGCAAACAGAAACAATCAACACAATGAAAAGGTATCCTATGGAGTGGGAAAAAAATATCTGCAAGCCATATATATGATAAGGAGTAAATATCCAAAACACATATGGAACTCATAGAACTCAATAGCAAGAAAACAAATAATCAAATTAAAAAGTGAGCTAAGGACCTGAACAGACATTTTCCCAAAGAGAACATATAAACATATAAACAGTCAAAAGGTACATGAAAAGGCATTCAATCATCAGGGAAATGCACATCAAATCCACAGTGAGATACTGCCTCACATCTGTTAGAATGTGCTGTGCTGTACTTAGTTGCTCAGTTGTGTCCGATTCTTTGGGACGCCAGGGACTGTAGGCCACCAGCCTCCGCTATCCATGGGGATTCTCCAGGCCAGAATACTGGAGTGGGTTGCCATGCCCTCCTCCAGGGGATCTTCCCAACCCAGGGGTTGAACTCACGTCTCCCTCATTGCAGGCAGATTCTTTACAATCTGAGCCACCAGAGAAGTCCTCTGTTAGAATGGCTATTATCAAAAAAGACATGGGTGTCAGGGTTGTTGTTCTCTATTTCCTCAACCATGTTTTTGATTGTGGAAGGCATGGGGAGAAGAGAATCAACTCAACAGCAAGATGGGCATGTAGAACATTAGCAGATGAATGCTGTATTGATGTCCATGGCTCTGGAAAGGTTATGTGTTCTTCTGTTTCCTTTAGCATCACCAGCATGTCTGTCACAAGACCAGCCCTTTCCAGAAGCAGTTACAAAAGAGTTCGTGTTAGTTAGCAGCTGATTTTTTTTCTCTCTGCAATTTTCATTCAAAGTGGGAGTAAAAATATATTACACCATAATAACTGACTAAGCACAATCAGTTCAGTTCAGCCGCTCAGTCATGTCTGACTCTTTGCAACCCCATGGACTGCAGCACGCCAGGCTTCCCTGTTCATCACCAACTCCTGGAGTTTACTCAGACTCATGTCCATTGAGTTGGTGATGCCATCCAACCATCTCATCCTCTGTCGTTTTCCTCCTACCTTCAATCTTTCCCAGCATCAGGGTCTTTTCCAATGAGTCAGTTCTTCACATCAGGTGGCCAAAGTATTGGAGTTTCAGCTTCAACATCAGTCTTTCCAATGAACACCCAGGACTGATCTCCTTTAGGATGGACTGGTTGGATCTCCTTGCAGTCCAAGGGACTCCAACAAGAATCTTCTCCAACATCACAGTTCAAAAGCATCAATTCTTTGGCACTCAGCTTTCTTTATAGTCCAACTCTCACATTCATACATGACTACTGGAAAAGCCATAGCTTTGACTAGACAGACATTGTTGGCAAAGTAATGTCTCTGCTTTTTAATATGCTATCTAGGTTGGTCATAACTTTTCTTCAAAGGAGCAAGCATCTTTTGATTTCATGGCTACAATCACCATCTGCAGTGATTTTGGACTCCAAAAAAATAAAGTCTGTCACTGTTTCCACAGTTTCCCCATCTATTGACTGAGCACAATAATTGGTTTTGTAGATATTATCTTATTTATAATGCTTACTAAAACTTATGAGGCAAGTACAATTAGTATTCTTATATCATTAATATATTTTTTCCATTTACAAAATGTAATTTTGTAAACGGAAAAAATCCTGAGACTCAGATAACATTTCATGGGTTCACTCCCACTGACTGTTGATTTACAAACTTATGACAAATGTGCAGTGATTTTTTTTAAAGGAATTACATATATCTCAAAGCATTGGTTTACTTCATATTTTTAAATTAAGTTTAGAACAGTCTACAATACCTGTTTTCAACTTAATACAGCTCATAAGAGTGTTTATAAGAAATACACTTGTTTCTGAATATTATTTACGTACTTGGTGACTTTCAAACATTGTTTTCAGTATTTGCTTAAGAGGTTAAAAGTTTTTTAAAAAAATATGTAAACACAGTTCAGTGATGTATGAGATCCTGAACTGTAGAGGAAATGCTTGTGAAACAGTAGAGGTGCAATAAGATAGAGATGCAAACCTTCAGAGAACACAAAGAACAACAACAACATTCCAGCTATGAGGCAAGAAGAGCAACATGATGTAAAACTTATCACAGACAAGCTCCAGGTGAGAATAACTAATAAGCAATAATCAGTCAGAAAAACTCTGCCTTCGGGAATAATGGATTCTAAATGTGAGACCACAACATTAAAAACAGGACTTAAACACATGATAGACACTCACTAGAGGCCATCATGAGGGAAAGGCTTTACCTAACCCTGATATCAGAACACCCACAAGAGCTGTTGGTGCAGGAAGTAACAAAAAACTACAGAGATCCCGCTAGCAAGTCCATGTAACAGTGACTTTCAAATCAAAGGCATCTCTTTTGTTTCTTACATTCTTTCAATGCTTTATCATGATTTTATTGTGCTTGCAAGCAAATAGATGAAATTTTAAAATTAAGTAAGGCCTGACCCAGTATTTTCCCATTATTCTCTATTATCTCTTGACTGTCATACAAAATGAAGACTTCAGAAATTGCCAGGTTCTATTCAACCTTCCCTACCAAGAGGTCACCTTGATCTATTATTAGCACACTATATGACACAGAAACAAGAATAAAAGTCGTAAAACATCATTATGAGGTAAATAGCAAGACTTTTAAAGACCTGAGAGAGACGTGAGCAGTTATCTTATTACTTGTATTTACCCTTCATCTTTGCCTTCAGATGGTAGGTGGAAACTGCAATGAGTGTTTAAAGAGGTCAAAAGTAGGGCATGAGTAAGAGTCAGGCAGACTGGGTGGAACCGTTAGCAAACAGTGGTCAAGAGTTAGACCATCTGTCCCTTTGGACAGCCTGTTGTACTCTGTTCCAAGTACTTACAATCAGTTATTTTAATTAACCTGAAAGATGGTTTCCTGTGGAGTAGGATGGAGAGGAAATTATTATAAAAGTACATCTAAAACTGTTAAATTCAGCTGTAAAAGTTAATTATCATAATTTTATAAATGAGGAAACTGAGACAACTATTTTAACTCCTGGCTCTGTGCTCTTTTCACACCATCCCAATAAATCCCTACCAGAAACAACCTTAGCCTTCTACATTTTGATAATACACATCAAAAAATGCCAAGCAGATTGTCCTAAAGGTAATACTCAAGGATATATGAAAAATTTATCTAGGATACCATTGAACAGCTGCCGAAGGAAAAAGATCAGAGCTAAATATATATATACTATATAATAAAGTATGTTATATCATGTTAATATAGAATAGGTACATATAAATAACAAATATATAAATAATAAGTATAATATCAGAGCTAAATATATTTTATTACATATAATACAATGTATTAATTATAAATATAATTTATATTTATGTAATTATACTTTATATTTATAATATACATATAAGGTATAATATATGTAATATACATATAACATGTATACATATGTGTATATAAACACACACATGTAATACATATAAATATTAATATAATTCATATTTGTAATATATAATATGTAAATAATATTTATATAATATAAATATCAGGCAATAAATGTAAATACATAAATGTTTATATAAAGATGAAAATTAAATTACACAGGGAAATGTCATGGTGTAAGAAATAAAAAATGTGAACACATTACAAGAGGCTTCCCTGATAGCTCAGCTGGTAAAGAATCCACCTGCAATTCAGGAGATGCCAGTTCAATTCCTGGGTCGGGAAGATACACTGGAGAAGGGATAGGCTACCCACTCCAGCATTCTTGGGCTTCCCTTGTGGCTCAGCTGGTAAAGAATCCACCTGCAATGTGGGAGACCTGGGTTCGATCCCTGGGTTGGGAAGATCCCCCTGGATAAGGGAAAGACTACCCACTTCAGTATCCTGGCCTGGAGAATTCCATGGACTGTATAGTCCATGGGGTCACAAAGAGTTGGACACAACTGACAGACTTTCACTTTCACACATTACAAAAGAAGTATAGAAACATAATACTGTAAATCAAATTGGGGGATAAAATCAATGCACATGCATGCTCTTAAAATACACTTATTAACTTAGTTCTGTTATAAGCAACAGTAATATCAACAATAGCATTTTTGCTCACAACCTAACCTCCTGTTGGCACCATTAGTACCATGGCTTTCATCTCTAATACTATTGATCTATATGGCTTTTAAAAAACTGCATACTATAAAGTATATGTGTGTGTGTGTGTGTGTGTGTGTGTGTGTGTGTATACCCTGGTGGCTCAGCTGGTAAGGAATCTGCCTGCAATGTGGGAGACCTGGGTTTGATCTCTGGATTGGGACGATATCCTGAAGGAGGGAATGGCTACCTACTGCAGTATTCCTCCCTGGAGAATTCCATGGAAGAGTTAGACATGACAGAGCGACTAACAGTTTCAGTTTCATATGTTTTACTCATTTCAATTAGCAGGGAGAAGTTTACAAAAACTTGCTGCATGAATGAAACAATTTCCCCCAATATACACTCTATTTGTTTTCTAAATGTGATTTTCTCCATTATCTTATAGCCAAATTGCCCTCATTTTTTATATCTGGAAGGATATTTTCTGTAGGTTTTGCTAGAGTCACAAATTCATTCATTCAAAAAATTTTATATAACCTATAACACCACTGACCAGCAGATGGCTCCACAGAGCAATAAAACTCTCTTGATTTAAGGTTGATACATGTGTAAATCATTAGTGATGGAAATCTTTATGTTTCAATCATAACAAATTTGTCAGAAGACATTTAATTTGCTAAATTAACCTAGGAATGTTTTGAGAAATGTTTTGAGAAACTTTTAGAAACAAATATTTTTCAAGAAGTTCCTCATGAAATTGTCATCGTCATTTTCTACTTCAAAATTAACCCATACTTTTTAACAAAAGTAGCTCAACACATATATAAACAGGAAATCGTTTGGAATTAATTGCTTCTTTTAAGTACTATCTTCTAAATAACGTAAAACAAAGGAATATGCAGCAATGTTATTTATTCAGTGATGTCTAGTAAAATAAGTGTACCAAAATCTCTTCTATAAAAACCTTACATGAATTTTTATTTGAAAAATACAAAACAATATTGAATATAAACTTCACCCTGAAAAGTCTCTTCAGGAATAAATATACACACATGACACATGACACATCTTAAGGGCTTCCCAGGTGGTGCTAGTGGTAAAGAACCTGCCTGCCAATGCAGGAGACTTAAGAGACACAGGTTTGATCCCTGGATCAGGAAGATCCCCTGGAGGAGAGCATGGCAATCCACTCCAGTATTCTTGCCTGGAGAATCCCAAGGACAGAGGAGTCTGGTGGGCTATGGTCCATAGCATCACAAAGAGTCAGATACGACTTAGCATGCATGCATGACTTATCTTAAAGAGAATACTCAGTTCCCTTAACATTCTTATGTACTATATTATTTTGCACTCAGCATTCTAGGGATAATAAAAATAGTCATTATTTTTTCTAGATTTTAAAATATAGTAGTCCATTCTGTTTTGTTCATTCATTCAAATAACTAATACTTATGGAATACTTGTGTGCTAAGCATGCTTTGTAAGTCACTTTACATGTATGATTTCATTTAATTCTCAAAGCAATTCTATGAAGTAGGTACCATTATTATCCCATTTTATAAATAAGGAAACTGAAGTGGAGATTAAGTAATTACTTTCAATTCAGACAGATAACGTGTCAAATGCAAACTACGGTGGTTTAGCTCCAAGTCCACTGACCCTCCATGCATTCATTCATCAGAAAGTATTTTCAGAGGGGCCATGGAGTATGCACTGCTCTCCCTGATGTCATACTCTATGATGTCAAAAATCTATGCACAATCCCCATATCTTGGGGAGTGTTATAAACTAGTTAATAATGATAATAACGTGCATTAGTGTGAAACTTTATCATTTACAACAAGTATGTTCAAACATACATGAATGTTAAATAACTCTTTAAGAAAACCCTGCAGATGTTGATACAGGCTAGTATGTAATAAAATGCCAAGTAGTAATACAGTGATCTAGCAATATAGGCAGGCAAAGAGAGGATGGCTGTGAACTAGAGTAGGCAGACATAATTTAATGAAGGTTGTGAGTCTGAGCCAGTCCTGGACAGTGGGGGGAGGATTTGGGTGGGCAGGAAGGAGCTGGTATTCTGGCAGCCCCAGGGGCACAGAACCAAAAAAGAGACCGGATCAGAAATAACCCAAGCCAACTGGGGGTTGTGGGAGATAAAGGTGTAAAAGTAGGTTGGGGATAGACTTGAGAGATCTCTGTCAAAGGAACGTCAGGGACTATAAGAGCAATAGTTGCTAAGTAATTGGTAACAACCCAGCAGATTCCTGGGAGGTTATTTAGCTGCTAAAGGTCACTATTGTATTTGCAATGGAACTCTCAGAGTTGAAAATACTATTCCAAAAAAGAGAAAATACAGTTTCAGTGTTAAAGATTCTGCAGTTGTCTACATCATTTACTGATTAATAAACCTTTTAGTAATACTTATAAAGTGTTCTGAAAAACCAGAGCTACTTGATTTATGTGTATATGCTAATAATGTTTCATAAAAATTAAAACCTTTTTTGCCTTATTTATGATGCTTTTATACTAATTTGTCTTTGCATACTTTTAAATTCTCCTCTGAACACACTGAGTCTCTATCATTATACCCCCATCCCCTCTCTCCTTCTTTCTCTCTCTCTCTCTCAGCAAAGGAAATTGGTCACAGTAAAACTTATTAACACAGGAGTAAAGGATATATATATATCTATATCCATATATATACATACATGATATATATATATATATCTATATATATACACACATGATTTTAAAAGGTTTAAAAGGAGTAATGGATACATATATATACACACACACATATATATATTCATATATATATACATGATATATATATATATTCATATATATATACATGATTTTAAAAGGTTTGAGTTTCCACAACAAGATAGCAAATCAGTTCAATCAATTGTGTGAAAAATAATGTGGAAACATGGTGCCCAGAATCATTTAGAAATGATTTGGTCAATGATTACTGAAGTGATTCAATCAGAAATATACATCAGTGATGACATTACAGAAAATTCACTCACTTTTTAAAAGATCAGGCAGCTACAGTCTTTAGAGCAAAGGTTCCAAATATCAGTTATTGAGATACATTATGATCTTTCTTTGATGTGGGTATAACTTCCTTTTCCCCACATTTCATACTTTCCTCAAGCATTTCAAGAGATGTACTTATTGTTTAAATAAAAGTATATCAAAATCATTTTTGACTTGAGAATTTTAATCTAAATTAAGTGGGTAGTTGTCTTGGCATTACAAAAATCACAACTTGGATGCCTTCAGGGAAGCAAGAAATAATTTCACTTTATTATGCCCATATCTATGAACTGAAAATATGGCAAAGCACAAAACCTTTGGCATTTGATTCCATTTTCTGACAGAGCCTAGTTGTCTCTGATAACTAGGACTTGTTATAATTAATAATTTGGACTTGAATTTCTTTACCTTTAGGAGTGGAAATTATAGAAAAGGAAGGTAGAATTCTGAAAACTTGGTTCAAATGTGTGTAAGAAGCATAGTTGAAATGTTCCAGGTGCATATTATTGTTGGAGAGAGAAAAAGGAAGGGTGACCTTTCAGAGATCAATAACAAATAGATTTTTCAAGGTTATCCTATGAAACCTAGTAGGACAAGGCAGGAAAAACTCTGATTATACTGAGAAGGATTCAACTTCCAACGAGCAAAGGTTACAAAGTTCTGAGAAGGGTGAAATAGAGAGAGGGGGGAAAAAAAGGAAGAAAAAAATAACATAGACAAATCAGGATTGAATTTTCAGAAACACCAACCAACAGAACTGCAGATTCAAACAACAAAAGCATAAACAATTTGGGCACTACTTTATTTCTTTTGCTTATCTTTTTTTCCCTCTTTTCTTTGATATGAATGTGGTAATGAGAAACCCAAAACAGGAGGAGAGAGGTATGAATGAAGGAGGAATGGAGAAAGTGAAACACTACAGCACTTATTCTCTCATTTCTACCTCCTATATTTAAATTTCAGGTAAATAATAAATACTT
Organism: Odocoileus virginianus; assembly: GCF_023699985.2. Lineage (NCBI taxonomy): Eukaryota > Metazoa > Chordata > Mammalia > Artiodactyla > Cervidae > Odocoileus > Odocoileus virginianus. The sequence continues at coordinate 58,936,465 of NC_069675.1, forward strand.
TTATAGTACAAATATGTCCCAAACATTGCATGGGACATACCAGCAATCCCAATGCTGGGCATACACACCGAGGAAACCAGAATTGAAAGAGACACGTGCACCCCAATGTTCATCGCAGCACTGTTTATAATAGCCAGGACATGGAAGCATCCCATATGCCCATCAGCAGACAAATGGATAAGAAAGCTATGGTACATATACACAATGGAATATTACTCAGCCATTAAAAAGAATACATTTGAATCAGTTCTAACGAGATGGATGAAACTGGAGCCCATTATACAGAGTGAAGTAAGCAAGAAAGATAAACACCAATACAGTATACTAATGCATATATGTGGAATTTTAAAAGATGGTAACGATAACCCTATATACAGGACAGATAAAGAGACACAGAGGTACAGAACAGACTTTTGGACTCTGTGGGAGAAGGCGAGGGTGGGATAATCTGAGAGAATAGCATTGAAACATGTATATTATCAAGGGTGAAACAGATTGCCAGCCCAGGTTGGATGCATGAGACAAGTGCTCAGGGCTGGTGCACTGGGAAGACCCAGAGGGATGGGATGGGGAGGGAGGTGGGAGCGGGGATCAGGATGGGGAACACATGTAAATCCATGGCTGATTCATGTCAATGTATGGCAGAAACCACTTCAATACTGTTAAGTAATTAGCCTCCAACTAATAAAAATGAATGAAATAATAATAATAAAAAGACATACATACACCAAAAAATCATTTGCTGTTTATTTGAACTGAGTATACTGTACTTTTATTTGCTAAATCTGGTAGCCCTAGGAAAGAGCCACTAGTCTTAATAGAGGTGGATTGCCCTTTGTTTATCCTCTTCTTAAAAAATTATTTTAATTGAAGTAAAACACTCATACAAAAAGAACACTTATCATGAGTGTATAGGTCACTGAACATTCACAAATGAAGACACTCATGTAGCCAGGACCCAGGTCAAAATGCAGACTGTTAGCCCCCTAGAAGCCTCCCCTGTGCTCCTTTCCCTCCAGTAAGAACAATTACTACCCTGACTTCTAACAGTGAATCTTCTAGATTTGCCTATTTCACCACTGCTTCTATTTAAGGTTGGCCTCATCCTTATATTCTAAGGTTTCCACCTATGTGGCAGAAACACAGACCCATGGCACCATGTTAAATGACCCGTTGACTGAACACACTTGAGGTTAGGGAAGAGTGCTCCTGCCTCCATGCGTTAAGTGAATTCTCTAGGAAGTGTATTTATCCAGTACCTTACAGGACAGAGGGTGGGCAGAACCTTCCAGGGAACCTAGGAGGTAATACTTTCCAGAGGAACCAGTAGATAACAAAGGCAGAAATTCAGGAGTGAATCTTCTAGGATATATTATAGTAGGTTATGTACTTTGGACTAGGAGTGATTTCGTTGGTGGTACACTTAACAGAGAGATAGTAAGAACTAACCATTCAATAGACTTTCCCATGTAGAGTTTGAAGGTGATCTTATAAGTCATTGTCCTCACTCACCCTCCAACAAATAATGCCCATTAGTAGTGTTCACTGGCACAGCTTTTTTACATGAAGTTGTTCCATGAGGCCACCTGATACCTCTGAGTCTGTAACTCCTTCAACCTGTAGAGAGGATACTGGTCTCATGCTATCAGAATGCATTGGAATCATTCCTATAACTAAGGACAGAGGATTAGAACAGAGACGAAAGTCCCTTCCCATTCTCTCCAGTAGTGCTGGGAAAGATAACTGCAGGAATTGAGTCTTAAGACAGAATGGGATCATCTCTGACAGGACCTTTACATGAAACAGCCTGGAAAAGATGGAGGCTCCAGCGACACGCTGAGTTTACTAAATATCCCCAAGTCTTCCTTGCAGCTGAGCCCATAGAGCTGAGTCATTTTATGATAGCTCTTGCATGAAGAACTAGAAGTATATGACATGGCTGGCCAAGGATCCTTCTCCAGTTGGATCTGAGAATGGGATTACTGGTGATTCAGTCTAGGAAGGACTTTCAGATATTAGACTGGGTAGTGCCCAAAAGTCTGAACAGTTTCTGAGCAGTAGCATTCCAGGCAAAAGGGAGGCAATGACATTCTCTCTGCCTCTCCAACCAAGTTCAAAACCAAGAAGGTAAAACATGGTACTTCCACTTCCTGTCACTGTATTCCTTCCTTACCTGGTATATAGACTGTCCTGTTACAAACACAATGAAAGAAGGACGTTTAATATGGTATCACTTACATGTATAATTTAAAATACAACACAAACAAACATATCTATGAAACAAAAACAGATTCACAGATATAGAGAACAGACTTGTGTTTGCCAAGGTGGAGGAAGATGAGGCAAAGACTATGAGTTTGGGATTAGCAGATGCAGACAATTATATATAGGATGGGTAACCAAAAAGGACCTACTGTAAAACACAGGGAACTATATTCAAAATCCTGTAATAAACCATAATGGAAAAGAGTAAGAAAAAGAATATGTATGAATAACTGAGTGACTGTACAGCAAAAGTTAAACACAACATTGTAAACCAACTATTTTGTTATTTAGTCACTAAGTTGTGTCCGACTCTTTGTGACCCCATGGACTGCAGCATGATAGGCTTCCTTGTCCTCCACTATCTCCTGCAGTTTGCTCAAACGCATGTCCATTGAGTCGGTGATGCCATCTAACCATCTCATCCTCTGTCTCCCCCTTCTCCTCCTGCCTTCAATCTTTCCCAGTGTCAGGGTCTTTTCCAATGAGTCAGCTCTCTGCATCAGGCGGCCAAAGTGCTGGAGCTTCAGCATCAGTCCTTTCAACAAATGTTCAGGGTTGATTTCCTTTATATATCAATAACTTTTTAAAAAGGAAGTCTATTTGCACTGTTGTTCATAATATCAAGAAAGTAGAACACTATGTAACAATGGGACCTTGATTAAATGCATTATGCTATGTTCCACACCATGAAATCTTATCCAGTCTTTAAAATGACATTGTAGAAGAAAATACTACTGCAGTTAATAGTAGCCAAAGCTAGTCTTATTGATATAAAGCCTGTACTTCTACTTGCCAGGTACTATTCTAACTACTTGACAAACGTTGACTCACTTAAATTTTCACAACAACTGTATGAATTAGGAACAATTATTATTCCCATTTTTCAGATGAGGAAACTGCAGTACCTTTATCAATTAAAGGACATGCCTAAGGGTCACACAGCAAGTAAGTGACAAAGCTGATGTTCAAATCCAGACAGGCTACCTGCTGAGTCCACACTGCTAACCGTATGATGACAAAGGAAACTGTTACTCATTTATCAGTAAGGGAGAAAAGCCAGGTTAAAATGAAAAAATAAGGTTGGCAAGTGTGATTCCAATTCTATATCAAACATTTTAAAAAATCATCTGACTATATTATTACAGAAAAAATTACTGTAATGATACATGCCATAGTGTTAACAATGACAGATCAGAGTTTAAATGATTCCTAATTCCCTCTTTATAATATTCTGAATTGTCTACATTTTCTATAATACATACTTATTGACTATTTTAATGAGGAAAAAATTGTTTAAACAAAACCATCTCTTGGTGAAATCAACTCAATAATTGTGACCTTTATGCAAGGCCTCCTGATATGAAAGCAAGGAGAGCAATCATATCCTACAGAAAATGTTCAACAACGTGCCCAGATCACATCATGCCAACCATCTTGCCTCAGAGAAAAGTGAGCTTCAAACTTATTAATGCGTAAATCCAGTGCATGGGAGGTGAGCTCTGCAGAGCAGCAAGCAGATGTTAGAAAGCTGAAGCTGGCAGGGACCTCAAACTTCTTGAATCTATGCCCTTATTTGGTAGAGACTGAGGCTTGAGACATTACCCATAGGAAGATAGTTAACTGGGAGGCCCTTATAGAAAAATGGCATTATCCTCAAGAAACAGAATTCAGCGGGAAATTTCACAAGTCATTTAAAATTTAGTCACAAAAAGTCATGGCAATAGCAAGAGGGCATTTGAGAAGATTTTTTAATCTTTCTGTGGCCACAAAAGTTTGCTCTGAGTAAGCTCTGTGAGTGTATTGTAGCAAAGATTCATGCATATAATTTGGGAGAGTTCAAAATGAGCTATAACTGAGAAGAATCTACCGCAGATGATGACATGGACACATAGCCTTCTTTTCCCAGGCTACACCCTCTGACAGGGCTGGGTTACAGACAATCTCCCCGAAGGTGCCAGGGGAGGTAACCCAGCGTTCTTGGACTTCCACTCTAGTCTGGATTCCCTGAGGGAAGGGTAAATTGAAAAACCAAGTCTCCCAACCAGCCCCACCCTTCCAAGACATCGTGGTGACTCATGGGAGGATGGTAGAGAGAGCTGACAATCTCTAAGCAACATGGTTTTTCAAAACTTGACCTTTTCAACAGCTACTCCCAGGAACAGGGCCAATTAGTGAGTCCTGCAGATAGAGCAGCCTGTTCTAACAGCTCCCTTCCCAGCTGCATGCCTTCCAGTATCTATTGCTGATTCCAGGTCTTGAGTCTCCCTAGCTGTGTGGATCACAAAAAACTGTGGAAAATTCTTCAAGAGATGGTAATACTAGACCACCTTACCTGCCTCCTGAGAAATCTGTATGCAGATCAAGAAGCAACAGTTAGAACTGGACATGGAACAACAGACTGGTTCTAAATCGGGAAAGGAGTATGTTAAGGCTGTATACTGTCACCCTGCTTATTTAACTTATATGCAGAGTACATCATGTGAAATGCCGGCCTGGATGAAGCACTTGCTGGAATCAAGATTGCTGAGAGAAATATCTATAACTTCAGATATGCAGACGGAGAGGGCGATGGCACCCCACTCCAGTACTCTTGCCTGGAAAATCCCGTGAACGGAGGAGCCTGTGGTAGGCTGCAGTCCTTGGGGCTGCTAAGAGTCAGACACGACTGAGTGACTTCACTTTCACTTTTCACTTTCATGCACTGGAGAAGGAAATGGCAACTCACTCCAGTGCTCTCGCCTGGAGAATTCCAGGGACGGGGCAGCCTGGTGGGCTGCCGTCTATGGGGTCACACAGAGTCAGACACGACTGAAGTGACTTAGCACCAGCACCAGCAGATATGCAGATGACACCACCCTTATGGCAGAAAGTGAAGAAGAACTAAAGAGCCTCTTGATGAAAGTGAAAGAGAAGAGTGAAAAAGTTGGCTTAAAACTCAACATTAAGAAAACTAAGATCATGGCATCTGGTCCCATCACATCAAGGCAAATAGATAGGGAAACAATGGAAACAGTGACAGATTTTATTTTTTGGGGCTCCAAAATCACTGCAGATGGTGATTGCAGTCATGAAATTAAAAAATGCTTGCTCTTTGGAAGAAAAGCTATGACCAAACTAGACAGCATATTAAGAATCAGACATTACTTTGCCGACAAAGGTCCATCTAGTCAAAGCTATGTATTTTTCAGTAGTCATGTATGGATGTGAGAGTTGGACTATAAAGAAAGCTGAATGCTGAAGAATTGATGTTTTTGAAGTGTGGTGTTGGAGAAGACTCTTGAGAGTCCCTTGGACTGCAAGGAGATCCAACCAGTCCATCCTAAAGAAAATCAGTCCTGAATTTTCATTGGAAGGACTGATGCTGAAGCTGAAACTCTAGAACTTTGGTCACCTGATGTGAAGAACTGACTCATTGGAAAAGACCCTGATGCTGGGAAAGATTGAAGGTAGGAGGAGAAGAGGACGACAGAGGATGAAATGATTGGATGGCATCACCAACTCGATGGACATGAGTCTGAGCAAGCTCTGGGAGTTGGTGAAGGACAGGGAAGCCTGGCATGCTGCAGTCCACGGGGTTGCAAAGAGTCAGACACGGCTGAGTGACTGAACTGAACTGGCTCAGTGATGATGTACCACCTCTAGAGGGCAGCTCAGAGCAGGGCTTTAACTGAGTTCTGGAATGACAGAACCACAGATCTTAAAGAAACTGTTCAAATGTCCTGGAGTACATTAATGAAACAAGCCTACACTCTTCCACAGAATGTCACAATTTTCACTGCCTTCTCAAGTCATTTGCAGAACTCTTGGACTCCTGTGTACAGACCAAAAATGTATACAAGTATTTAAACTAAATGGAACTATTTGATAAGAGTTGCTAGTCTTACAAAGAAAGAACTGAGAGGTTTCAAAGGGAAGGATTTTATTTCAGCTGAGATAGTGAACAAGGCATTCATTGAGGAGATGGCCTTTGAGCTGGGCCTTACAGATGGACCTAAATAAGAAGAGATACAGCAGAACAGGAATGCCTAGAGAGTGAGAAATGTTTGAACAAGATTTTGAAGCTATGAAAGAGTCAGCACAGCAAAACGAGAAGTTGTTTTTTCTAAGACAGAGGTGTCCTATATCCAAGCCAAGACCTGAGAAGAGAACAATATTTTATCAAATCTAAGATGGCACAAATGTATCAATTGCAAGATGCACTCTGATTTCAGAGATGTTTTCATCATTTAAAAAATGTGTTTTACATTTCTCCATAGAAGAAATACAGATGTCCAACCAAAATATGAAAAGATGCTCAACATCACTAATTATTAGAGAAATGCAAATCAAAACTACAATGAGGTATCATTTCACACCAGTCAGAAGGGCCATCATCAAAAAGCCTACTAACAATAAAGGCTGGAGAGGGTGTACAGAAAAGGGAACCCTCCTGCACTGTGGGTAAGAATGTAAATTGGTACAACCACTATGGAGAACAGTCTGGAGGTTCTTTAAAAAACTAAAAACAGAACTATCATTTAACCCAGCAATTCCACTCATAGGCATACATCCAGAGAAAATCAGAATTTGAAAGGACACATGCACCCCAACGTTCACTTCAGCACTATTTACAATAACCAGGACATGGAGGCAACGTAAATGTCCATCAACAGAAGACTGGATAAAGAAAATGTGGTAGATATATACAATAGAATATTTCTCAGCCATAAGAAGGAATGAAACTGTATCATTTGCAGAGACATGGATGGGCCCAAAGATTGTCATACAGAGTGAAGTAAGCCTGAAAGACAACAAATATTGTGTATTAACACATATATGTGGAATCTGGAAAAATGCTAAAGATTATCTTATTTGGAAAGCAGAAATAGACACATGAACATGGAGAACAAACATGGATACCAAGGGGGGATGAGAGGGTGGGAGGAATTGGGAGACTGGGATTGATATATACCACTACTATGGATAAAATAGGTAACTAATGAGAAACTGCTATATAGCACAGGGAACTCTGTTCATTGCTCTGTGGTGATGGAAAGGAAAGGAAATCCAAAAAGCGGTGATATACGTATACATATGGCTGATTTACTTTGCTACGCAGCAGAAATTGACACAGCAGTGTGAAGCAACTATATTCAAATAAAAGAAATAGATGGATAAACTGTGGTATATTCATGGGGTGACATATTATTCATCAATAAAGGAAATGAATGCTGAATAGCACAGGATGTGGCAGAACTTTAAAGCATACTGCTAAGTGAAAGAAGCCAGTCTGAGAAACTATAAGTTTATGATTCCTACTCTTTGACATTCTAGAAAAGGCAAGACTTTGGAGAGAGGAAAAAGATCAGTAGTTGCTAGGAAGTTCAGGTGGCTAGAGTGAGGGGGGGAATGGATGACTAGGTGGAACACATGGGATTTTTTAAGGCAGTGAAATGATTCTGTAGGATACTGTAATTGTGGATTCATGTAATTATCCAGATGCAACCTATGGACTTCTGTTACAATTAATATATCAGTATTGGTTAATCAATTGAAGTAAACATAGTACATTATAGAATGTTTATTTATAAGAGGAGAAACAGTGGGGAGGGCAATGACAGGGTGTAAAGGAACTCTTTGTACTTTCTAGTCAATCATTCTATAAACCTAAAACTGCTTAAAAATATAGACAAAATCACATCACTAACAAAAATAAGTGTCTTAGAATAGATGAAACATAATTAGCAAGGGTCATAAAGGTCAGTAAAGATAAGTAAGGTCTTAAAAATCAGATAGGAAGGGTAAATGGTAAGGAAGGGGGACCCTAGAAGGCTTCTGAGCAGGGTTGTGATATGCTTTATGAAGGCTGCTCTAGTTTCTGCAAGGAGGCCAAGGTGAACTATGTTGTGCTAAAGCCACTGCATTAGTTTAGGGCCAAAGGAGCTAGAGGGGTGGCGATAGGAACATAAAGGTTAGACATAAGAGATATTTTCAAGGAAAACCCAAGTGAGTCAACCACATAGACATGCTGAATGAGAGAGGAGTCAAAGATGAATTCCAGATGGGTAATGAGGAAGAATGTGCTATGCCTGTCATATTTTATGTTTCCAACTTGTGTTTTCTTCTTGCATGTTTTTTCCTTTCCTGATTTTGTCTAGATAGTAACTTTTGTAATTCCTTTTCTTCTCTATTTACTGTTTTAAAATTTTGTATTCCTATTTTTATAGTGATAATGGTGGCTCTTACATATTTAAGCCTACATTTTTATACAGACACAAAAAATTAATAGCTACTTCTTCTCAAACGGAATGGAATATTTAATTGATTTTTCTTTCCTTGTCCATCCACACCCTCATCCCTACCCCTTTCAGGCTTTGCTGATATTATTACATTTAGAATTTTATTTGGGTGCTAGATTTAGGCACGTTTCATATCTAGTCATAAGTGTTAATTAATTATGCTATAAAAGGCAAAGGAGAAAAGGAAAGATATACCCATCTGAATGCAGAGTTCCAAAGAATAGCAAGGAGAGATATGAAAGCCTTCCTAAGAGATTGGTGAAAAGAAAGAAGAAAACAATAGAATGGGAAAGACCAGAGATTGCTTCAAGAAAATTAGAGATACCAAAGGAACATTTCATGCAAAGATGTGCTCAATAAAGGACAGAAATAGTATGGACCTAACATAAGAGAAGGCAATGGCAACCCACTCCAGTACTCTTGCCTGGAAAATCCCATGGACGGAGGAGCCTGGTAGGCTGCAGCGCAGGGGTCACAAACAGTAGGACTTCACTTTCACTTTTCACTTTCATGCATTGGAGAAGGAAATGGCAACCCACTCCAGTGTTCTTGCCTGGAGAATCCCAGGGACAGCAGAGCCTGGTGCGCTGCTGTCTATGGGGTCTCACAGAGTCAGACACGACTGAAGCGACTTAGCAGCAGCAGCAGCAACAGAGGCAGAAGATATTAAGTGGGGCAAAAATACACAGAAGAACTATACAAAAAAGATCTCAATGATCCAGATAGTCAAGATGGTGTGATCACTCACCTAGAACCAGACTTCTTGGAATGTGAAGTCAAGTGGGCCTTAGGAAGCATCACTATGAACAAAGCTAGTGGAGGTGATGGAATTCCAGTTGAGCTATTTCAAATCCTAAAAGATGATGCTGTGAAAGTGCTGCACTCAATATGCCAGCAAATTTGGAAAACGCAGCAACGGCCATAGGACTGGAAAATGTCAGTTTTCATTCCAATCCCAGAGAAAGGCAATGCCAAACAATGTCTAAACTACTGCACAATTGCTCTCATCTCACATACTAGCAAAGTAATGCTCAAAATTCTTCAATCTAGGCTTCAACAGTATGTAAGCCGAGAACTTTCAAATGTTCAAGCTGGATTTAGAAAAGGCAGAGGAACCAGAGATCAAATTGCCAACATCCACTGGATCATAGAAAAAGCAAGAGAATTCTAGAAGAACATCTACTTCTGCTTCATTGACTATGCTAAAACTTTTGACTGTGTGGATCACAATGAACTGTGGAAAATTCTTCAAGAGATGGGAACCAGACCATCTTACCTGCCTTCTGTGAAACCTGTATGCAGGTCAAGAAGCAACAGTTAGAACTGGACATAGAACCACAGACTGGTTCCAAATCGGGAAAGAAGTACATCAATGCTGTATATTGTCACCCTACTTATTTAACTTATATGCAGTGTATATCATTAGAAATGCTGGGTTGGATGAAGCACTAGCTGGAATCAAGATTGCTGGGAGAAATATCAATAATCTCAGATATATGGAAGAAAGTGAAGAAGAACTAAAGAGCCTCTTGATGAAACTGAAAAAGGAGAATGAAAAAGCTGGCTTAAAACTCAGCATTCAAAAAACGAATATCATGGCATCCAGTCACATCACTTATGGCAAACAGATGAGGAAACAATGGAAACAGTAAGAGACTTTAGTTTCTTGGGCTCCAAAATCAGTGCAGATGGTGACTGCAACCACAAAATTAAAAGACGTTTGCTCCTTGGAAGAAAAGCTATGACCAACCTAGACAGCATATTAAAAAGCAGAGATATCACTTTGCCAACAAAGATCTGTCTAGTGAAAGCTTTGGTTCTTCCAGTAATTGTGCATCTAGTCATACATGGCCATAAAGAAAGCTGAGCACTGGAGAATTGATGCTTTTGAACTGCGGGTTTGGAGAAGACTCTTGAGAGTCTCTTGGACAGCAAGGAGATCAAACCAGTCAATCCTAAAGGAAATCAATCCTGAATATTAATTGCAAGGACTGATGCTGAAGTTCCAATACTTTGGCCATCTGATGCAAAGAGCTGTCTCATTAGAAAAGACCTGATGTTGGAAAGACTGAATGCAAGAAAAGAGGACAACAGAGGAAGAGATGGTTGGATGGTATCACTGACTCAATGGACATGAGTTTGAGCAAGCTCCAGAAGATGGTGAAGGACAGGGAAGCCTGGCATGCTGCAGTTCATGGGGTCACAAAGAGTTGGACATTACTGAGTGACTGAACAACAAATGCAAAATACTCCCCCCAAAGAGGATCACTTTCAAGCCATCAAAAATATATTAAAATTTATGGAGACTTCTACTCCAAGGCCTGCTATGAATTTCAGTTTATGGTCCATGTTGTGCTAATTCCTAATAATTCCTAACTACCTATTAATTGTTGCAATTTTTAATACTGCTGTAATTTATGTTTTCCTACTTTTTTTAGCTTTACTGCTCTTAAAACTCTGACTAATTTAGCATATGTCTTATTCTTATCCCAAGATGCATGTTTCTAGAATAAAGTGTACAGTTTTAATTGCTGCACCTTAATGAAACCATGAGAGATATTCAGAAGGAGCACAGAAATACAATAAAATGCTTGAGGAGCAAGGGCTGCTGCTGTGTAGGGACCAACAATAATCATTAGGGATATTATGTTTGGGAAAGAAATGACTTCTAGGGCATATGGTTACGAGTTTTGAAATCAAGAGGCAAAGACGAGGTGAGTTTACTGGTAGAATACTTACACTAATATTAGAACATTTTATGAAAACTTTTAAGAAATAGAAAAATTAAAGCTGTTGAGTTTCACAAGAAGTTGTTTTCCTAGACACCTTCTTTTGCCTCTTCATGTCTAATCGTTATCCTTCTCTGCCCTGCTCTGGCCCTGGGAGGCTGACTAATATGGACAGTATCAACAAATTCCCTTTCCCTCTGGCCAGGGTTGGGTTTGGCCAGTGAGGTGGTGATGAGAAGCCCAGAGGAAGGAGACTGGGAGATGGAGGGGAGTGAGTTTGGGATATTTGTTCCCCAGCTCGCTCTCTACCATGGTGTGCAGGGTTGGCTGAGTCTATCTACTGCAAGTTGCCACTCTTGTCAGACAGCTCTCTCCATAGTCTTTCTGGGTTCTGGATAACATATCCCCCTTGCACACTCAAGACTTGTGGGCAGTAACAGCTTCCCATTGTGCTCCCCAGATAGGTTTATACCTTGTTGATGTCTATAAACTTTGCCCATACCTTGTAAATAGTGCATTTATTAACTTCCTTCAATTGCCTGAATGGAGTATGCAATCCATGTCCAGACACATGCTGGACCCTGACTGACACATTATTGCATCTAGAGATCCCTGCACCCCAAAAATAGTAATAGTAGAAAGCACAGATGTAAAAATGAGACCATGGTTAAAAGAGATGACCCTGACTTTGGTCACTATGTATCATTTTGAGATTGTATTATTGGAACCAGGGGATACCAGTTGGGCTGGGTGGTTGAGTGAATATAGGCTTTTGCTTTTAGAGAATGGATATTTCCACCATCAATAATCTTGAGACATAGTTAATCCCTGTGTAGGAAAAAAAGTACCTAGTAGTACTGTGGAAGGAGGGGCTTCCACGTGTCTCTGGATTAAGGATCCATTTGTCCATAGTCCTTGAAATATGAAGAGCAGGTTTGTGCGGGTGGTGAGCTATTTTCAGGGCAGTAGCAACATTAAGCTTCTGTTTTTGTCAGGAATGGCAATAGAGACAATAGCAGCTCAGAGACGAAAATAATCAGCACTTGAGGTCTTGGGGTAAGGTACACCTAGCCTGGAAAAACCTTGTATCTACTTCTTAGCCACACTGAAAAGTGGAAAGTATTATCAGGATGTTCTCTTTGGACCAAAGGGAAGAGTTTCTTTTTCCCGAAGCTAAAGTGGGGGCAACAGTGGGCATTGGTGGAGAGAACTAAATCCATGACAGAGAACACTCCTGAAGGTCAAAGCAGCAAGGAGAAGGCCAGAGGGGACAAACAGGAAAGCTCTATTTCAGAGAGCTTTATATACCAACAAAGGAAGTACAAAATTTCAGATATTGTTGAGGGCACTTTGAGAGAAGTGAATTTCCAGCACACAGGTCGGTAGGAAAGAATGCTGTCATAATTTTAGTATAAAATGAAAGGATCCTTTTCATTGTAAGTCATAGACTGTGAAGTTGGGAATACATTGGTTACAGAAATAGCTTCCATAGGGTCAGGTAAACCCTATCTTTAGTGGACTGATAGCAGTTTACTTATGGAAAGTGAAACATATTCCTGAGAACTGATACTGAAGAAACCAAGGTTCCCTTCCACAAAACTCCCTTTGAACTTCTGCTTCAGTCAGAATGCAAGATTAGATGGGTATGGCAACATTTATGGAATTTGTTTTCATTGAGGTTCTGCAATTCACTTTTCCCTGTACTAGAGACAGGAATAGTTCTTGGAGCTTTCACAGGGCTGATGTGACGCCTGATTCCTATTTTGGTTTAAAGGAACTTAGACTCTCCTTAGTGGCCAAATCAACTCTCATTAGTCATATGAACCTTGCACGTTTACTAAGAACTTGCCCTCTGCTCTGGCAAGAAGTAAGGGCCCTATGTGCCAGCTAAAAGCACATCACCTGACAAACTAATATAACGTGAAGCCTGGACTCAGTTTATGTAAGCAGTATACCCAGGTATTATCTAAAAATATAGTTATGTTATTAGCTTGGATCAGATACACTTCTCAAGATTTTTAAAATGTATCAAGAGTAGCTTCATATATTAAGAGTTCTGTAAAAGCTCAAGAAGAGAAATTACTGAGAAATAAATATCAACTCTCACAGGAAAAATAATTCCTCCTGTTCTTGGAAAACGTTAATCAAACTTATGGGGTCCAGCTAGCTTAGCATCTCAAGATGATAACCTGGGATAAAGAGAAACTGATACTTAAGGTTTTAACATAAACTTTCCTGTGAACCAGATCCTCCTGAATATGGTTAGAGTCTGAAATGTCAGGCTTTCTCCTGTCCACTACCACCAATTATGTATGACTGGGTTCAAATATTCTACCTCAGGGACATTTTGTTTCTCCACAGGCATAAGCATTCCTCTCTTCCCAGGAACTTGTGAGCCCTCTTCAAGGAGTTTTTTGCCATGTGAGGGAGGGAGACCCCACATAGTCTGAGGTACCTAATCTGTTCCTGTGACATCTGATGGAAGAGTGCATCTGCACGGCTCCCTTGCCTCCCTGTCCTCTTTCGACCTTTCTGTTTAAACTTGAAGTTATCTCCAAGAGCATGTGACTCAAGCAGCATGGGATCAGGGATCAGGGCTGAAATATTATAGACACAGTGGATCAGCAGCCAAGGCGCAGTTCCTCTGACGCAGGCTACGCAGTGTTCTGAGGTTTCGTTTTCTGGCAGCCATGTCACTCAGACTGTAATGGCTTTGTAACTCTGAGCAGTAATTCTGAATTACAGCATGGCAAGATTCCTGATGGATGAGCTCATTTTCTGGGTGTACTATTTGGCTACATTATGTCAACTATATTAACTTGAATAAAATCTGCAAGAAAGAGGAAGGTTTTTGTTTCTAATTTAGTTCATCTTAACTCTGTTAAGGTTGTGATTCCATTGCTCATCCTGACTAGCATGTGGTTACAGGGATGGCAAAGTGTTTCCTGTATCAAGAGGTCAGACATCCTAACATTGCCTTTTTATTGGCACTGTAGGATAGGTGTTGGCTGTCTACCATTCAGTATCTACTGTATCTTCAATATCAATGTTACAAAAGGAAATGTCTATGGGGACATTCAGAAAACTGAACACAGGCATGGGCTTTCAAGAGTCTAGTCTATTTCTACAACAGGCAAGTTAGATTAGTCTTCATGCCAGTTTGCCCACAGCAGAGCAACAGCTTTTAGGAAAATAGGCAGATATCTTCTTATGTGAAAACTAAATGATAATTAATTTTAGTCAAACAGTCAAAGTACGCTGAAAGGGCAAAAACCTGACTCCTGGCAACTTTAAACTCTTAAACAGATTTTTTTTCTCAGAACAGACCTTATCAGAATTGGCCTCTTCCCTTAAAGCAATTCTCTTAATTGACTTTGAGGTTAATTATAGTACAAATGTGGCCAAAGGGCAATAGATCTGTACAGATGGAAGTATTTCAAGGAACACGGTGGCAGAAATTTACCTGGATTGTTGCTTTAGTTCTGTCTGCCCAGGAGCAAAGGTCAGTTGGCTAAAACACCTTTGCTGTCAATAACTTTATGCCCTTTGATTCTCCTTAGAGGCTCACAGGGATGTGCTCCTCCTACTAAGAAAATATTCATTGCATTAATGCCATAAGTTTTCCCCTTCAGAAGTAAATTTAGGAAAACAGTTCATCAATTTCTTAAAAGGTTAAACAGAGTTTATTGTGTGACCCAGTAGTTCCAGCCCAGCTATATAACCAAAAGAATTGAAACAGGTACTCAAACAAACACTTGTATATGAATTGAATAGCAGCATTATTCACAATAACCAACAGGGGGAAACAACCCATCAATAGATGAATGGATAAACAAATTATGGTATACACATATAACAGATGGAGGAGGGCATGGCAACCCACTCCATCCTCATGGACAGAGGAGTCTGATGGGCTACAGTCCTTGGGGTCGCAAAGAGTTGGACATAACTAAAGCAACTTAGTATGTACACAGGCACACATAACAGAATATTATTCAGTCATAAAAAAAGGAATGAAGTGCTGATAATGGTACAATGTGGACGAACCTTGAAAACACTGTGTCCAGTGAAAGAAGTCAATACAAAAGTAACATTCTATATGAATCCATTTATATGATTTACAGAACAGGTAAATTTATAAGACAAAAAACAGACTGATGGTTACCAAAATCTGGAGGGAGGGAGGTATGGGATTGCATTTTTTTTTCACTTGTGCCGGGTCTTCGTTGCTCTCCACAGACTTTCTCTAGTCGCAACAAGCAGGGGCCACTCTTTGTGGCAGTGCGTGGGCTTCCCATTGCAGTGGCTTCTCTTTGGCACTAGTGGTAAAGAACCTGCCTGCCGATGCAGGAGACATAAGATGCATGGGTTCAATACCTGGGTTGGGAAAATTCCCTGGACTAGGAAATGGCAACCCACTCCAGTTATCTTGCCTGGAGAATCCCATGAACAGAGGAATCTAGCAGATTACTGTCCATAGGGTTGCAAAGCGTCAGACATGACTGAAGTGACTTAGCACGCACATACTCTTGTTGTGGAGCACAGGCTCTAGGAGCGTGGGCTTCAGTAGTTGTGGCTCATGGGCTGAGTTGCTCAGCATCACCATATGATCTTCCCAGACCAATGTGTTCCCTGCATTGGAAGGCAGATTCCTATCCACTGTGCCACTAAGGAAGTCCACTAAGGGATTTCTTAATGGGGCAATGAAAATATTGTAGAACTTGGCATAGATGCTAGTTACACAATATTGTGAATGTACTAAATACCACTAGATTCTTCACTGTAAAATGGCTAATTTTATGTTATGTGAATTTCACCTTAATAAAAGTTCAATTATCTGCATTATGTGCTGTGCAACTCGGAATATCCTTCGATCCGAGGCAACAGGACTATAAGTCATAGGGAGTGAAACAAGTGTTTGGACCAGTTACTAACAATGAGAATCTACTTCAGCCACCTGTAATGTTCCAGATTCATAAAGAGGAGCCTGACAGTTCACCAAGGAGAGAAATGATACCTAGTCCTCTTATTTGTTGGCAGCTGCTTCAAAATAGAAGAGGCATTCATCTCTCTGACAGCAACGGCACTTGAGATTTCATTTTTTTCATGCTTTACAAAAATGTGTCTTCAATTGAAAACTGATGCTCTGCTTTGTATGAAAAAAATATCTTGCAATTGGTGATGTGCAGAAGAAAAATGACCTATTCCTACTTGTACATTCCACTTCATTTAAATTCTTACTGCAAAGATAAAGCCAAGAATTCTCTGCTTCTCAGGGTCAGAGGTGTCAGAATTGCCATTCATCATAAAATCAGAGGGGCAGCAATGGTAATTAAGTCTTTGGGAAACAGACCAGTGAGGACTCGGGCAGGGGGGCGGGGAAAGAAGACAATGATATAGGGATTTAGTATTTAAGGGATAGAATCACATGGAATGGTGATTATCTGCCCTCTCTTTCAAAGGAAAGAGGAAATAAGTCTAAATATACAGATAGGCTTCTATTCAGCATTAATGTGTTCTTGCTGCAAGGATTAAAAGAGCCTGAAATAAGGCACCAAGGAGGGCTACCACATTTCTTTAGGAGATATTTAAACTCTGGGAAGTTGATGGATGTGATGAGTTCTGAAGTGACAGTTCACTTCTCTGACTCTAGGGAAGCTGTCACAGATCAGAATCTTTTTTCTCTTTAGAAAAAGGCATCTACCTGTCTGATGTCTTAATAGACCTCTCTACCTGTATGTAACATAATTCCTTCATGATTACTTTCTTGTCCTAATCTTAGTGGGGATAAGGAACAAAGACATTATTCAAAATATAATCTTTCAAACAGTTGACGCTGATTGCAATAAGCTCATCTTCACCTCAGATAGGTTTTGCATTCTCTGGGAAAAAGAATACTAGTTCTTAACTTGATCATCTGTGGCATTCTTATCATTATTCTAAACCTTTTTATTGTAGTCCAAAATCACCTTTATGATTGGGCAGCCTAACTTTAGAAAAGAAGCATAAGTGCCACCTGAATAAACAGGCAAACAAACCCAGAATGTATCTGAGTTGTTCACTTACTTGGTTCCTAGGATAGTGGTTACTGTTCTATGGACCACAAAAATGCCTACGTTAGGGAGAAGATGGAGCATGCGGTAAAGGGCCAAGGGGCGGCCAGGGAACAAGGAGGGGGAGCCACTGAGTAATTTATTAGAAAATAACTGGCCCTGCAGGTAACAATTCCTCAAATTAAATATTAAGAACTCAACTGGCCATGCCTTATTCTTTTCCTACTTTTACGTTTTACAAGGCCAAAGGCAAAGAAATAACAGACCCAGAGCCAACGTACAGTAGAAGTGAAGTTAGAATCCAGGAGAACTTTACTGCCAATCTAGTGCTCAGCCCACTAAACTAGGCAGGCTGCCCAAATATGGAAGCCCAGTTAACATAATAAATAGATTGTGATGGTGTTCACAAAAGCACTCTGCAAAAAATATTCTGTAATCTCATTCTGGTAGTAATTTGATGTTTAGATCAAACTGACATCTCCACACATCTTTAAGCATGAAATATGTTATAAAGACCTATTGTTGCTTCATAAAACAATAATGCAAGCAAGACCATAAACTTAAACATTTGAATAACAAGTAATTCTCACGACACTTGCATTTATTACTTTTATGGGTCTGTATGGCACAGAGGTTATGGTGGTGATTTACCAGGTGTGAAGTCTCTGAATACCTGTTTGGTGGGGGAAAATGTCAGCCTGTAGATCAAAGTCACATGATACACTTGGTTGTAAGATTCTAGTGTTAGAGCCTCAGGTCAAAGGCTAGACTTGCTCCTGTACTTTTCACTTTTCACTTTCCAGGAGAATTACAGTGCATCGTACTTATGAGCTGCTAACAAAATTCTCAGCTAGATCTGAGTCATTTAGAAAACAAATGGCTGGAAAACAGGAAACAAAGCATGATGAAATTTATTTTCAAATGGAAAATTGTAATTGGCTCATTTTGAAGGGAGAAAGAAAGAACATACTCATCAAGAGAGCAGAAGATAAATCATGAAAAATGAAATGGAGAATTCAGACAAGAAATAAGATGGGTTTACCTCAAAGCATATCTAAAATCCAATTTTTAAACATAGAATATTATAAACACTCAGAACCAGTACTTCTGAGTGAAAAGGAACTTCTAGACAAAAGGCAGCCCTGGAATACAGAGGCTCTGGCACACTCTTGCTTTCTGTCACCATGGAGGAGTATAGCTCCATGTTGATCCTGGGGTTATAAATGTTTATAAGCATAGTTCTGGGTAGGCAGTAGTTTCCAGCTTCACACAAGCCATTTGGAGGACCCTTGAGAGGTCACTGGGTCATATCCTTATGCAACAAGGACTTGACCTACTGAAACACTAAGGGTGAGTCCTAACAGTACCAAGACTGGGCACTGAGGGAACAAGCCATGCCGAGCACAGAGGGTGGCAATCTGGATGGGCTGCACAGTCAGTAGAAGTCATTCAAACAAGAGGATACCAAGAGTGATCCTAGAGGTCAAGCCAAGATGAGAACCAAGATGAGGAACCAGATGTCAGAGCCAAGGGCAGAGCTTAAGCCCAATGGCAATATTCAATTACTTAGGGCTGAGACAGTGACCTTTTCATGCTGTTCATGGGGTTCTCAAGGCAAGAATACTGAAGTGGTTTGCCATTCCCTCTGCCAGTGGATCATGTTCTGTCAGAACTCTCCACCATAACCCATCCATTTTGGGTGGCCCTACACGGCATGGCTCAAAGTTTCATTGAGTTAGACATGGCTGTGGTCCATGTGATCAGTTTGTTTAGTTTTCTGAGATTGTGGTTTTTATTCTGTCTGTCCTCTGATGGCTAAGGATAAGAGGCTTATGGAAGCTTCCTGATGGGAGAGACTGACTGAGGGGGAAACTGGGTCTTGTTCTGATGGCAGGCAATAAAGGACAGAAATGGTATGGACTTAACAGAAGCAGAAGATATTAAGAAGTGGCAAGAATACACAGAAAAACTGTACAAAAAAGGTCTTCATAACCCAGATAGTCATGATGGTGTGATCACTCACCTATAGCCAGACTTCTTGGAATGTGAAGTCAAGTGGGCCTTAGGAAGCATCACTATGAACAAAGCTAGTGGAGGTGATAGAATTCCAGTTGAGCTATTTCAAATCCTGAAAGATGATGCTGTTAAGGTGTTGCACTCAATATGCCAGCAAATTTGGAAAACTCAGCAGTGGCCAAAGGATTGGAAAAGGTCAGTTTTCATTCCAATTCCAAAAAAAGGCAATACCAAAGAATGCTCAAACTACCATACAATTGCACTCATCTCACACACTAGCAAAGTAATTCTCAAAATTCTCCAAGCCAGGCTTCAATAGTACATGAACCATGAACTTCCAGATGTTCAAGGATTTCGAAAAGGCAGAGGAACCAGAGATCAAATTGCCAACATCTGTTGGATCATCAAAAAAGAGAGAGTTCCAGAAAAACGTCTACTTCTACTTTATTGACTACACCAAAGCCTTTGACTGTGTGGATCACAGCAAACTGTGGAAAATTCTGAAAGAGATGGGAATACCAGACCACCTGACCTGCCTCCTGAGAAATCTGTATGCAGGTCAAGAAGCAACAGTTAGAACTGGGCATGGAACAACAGACTGGTTCCAAATTGAGAAAGGAGTATATCAAGGCTATTTATTTTCACCCTGCTTATTTAACTTATATGCAGAGTACATCATGAGAAATGCTGGGCTGGATGAAGCACAAGCTGGAATCAAGACAGCTGGGAGAAATATCAATAACCTCAGATATGCAGATGACACCACCCTTATGGCAGAAAGTGAAGAAGAACTAAAGAGCCTCTTGATGAAAGTGAAAAAGGAGAGTGAAAAAGTTGACTTTAAGCTCAACATTCAGAAAAGTAAGATCATGGCATCTGGTCCCACCACTTCATGGCAAATAGATGGGGAAACAGTGGAAACAGTAGCTGATTTTATTTTTGAGGCTCCAAAATCACTGCAGATGGTGACTGCAGCAATGGAATTAAAAGGCGCTTGCTCCTTGGAAGAAAAGCTATGACAAACCTTGACAGCATACTAAAAAGCAGAGATGTTACTTTGCCAAAAAAGGTCCATCTAGTCAAAGCTTTGGTTTTTCCAGTAGTCATGTATGGATGTGAGAGCTGGACTATAAAGAAATCTGAGCACCGAAGAATTGATGCTTTTGAACTGTGGTGTTGGAGAAGACTCTTGAGAGTCCCTTGGACTGCAAGGAGATCCAACCAGTCCATCCTAAAGGAAATTAGTCCTGAATATTCATTGGAAAGGACTGATGCTGAAACTCCAGTACTTTTGCCACCTGATGTGAAAAACTGAATCATTTGAAAAGACCCTGATGCTGGGAAAGATTGAAGGCAGGAGGAGAAGGGGACGACAGAGGATGAGATGGTTGGATGACATCACCAACTCAATGGACATGAGTTTGAGTAAGCTCTGGGAGTTGGTGAAGGACAGGGAAGCCTGGTGTGCTGCAGTCCATGGGGCCACAAAGAGTCAGACATGACTGAGCAACTGAACTGAACTGAATGAGGCATTGACCGGATATCTCAGACAAGAGCAACATACAGGGTGTTGGAGAAAGAGGGAGAATTCAAAATCCTTCACCTAACACTTTGATTTCTAACACTGATGATTTTTAGGCTCACCTAATTTGCAGTGGGTTAAATTGTAGCCGCCCCCCATCCCCCCAAAAAATCTGCTCATGTAATAACCCCTGGAATGGTGAATGGGACCTTATTTGGAAAAAAGGGTCTTTGTAGATATAATTAAGATAGAGACAGGATCACCCTGTGTTATCTGGGTGGGAATTTAGGTTTGTCTTTTAATTGTCTTTATAAGAGATGGCAGAGGAGAAGACACAGACAGAAAGGAGGAGAGGCCGTGTGAAGACAGAGGCAGAGACAGGAGTTATGGAGCCATGAGTCACTGAATGCTTGGAGCCCCCAGAAACTGGAAGAGGGTGGAGAATTCTCCCCTAGAGCCATTAGAGGGAGCACAATCCTGCCTATACCTTGATGTCAGACTTCAAACCTCTAGAACTGTGAAAGAATAAATTTTTGTTTAAGCCCTAAGAAACTAATATACCAATTACACTGTGCTTCTCATGAAGGGGTGTCTTAAAAACCCGTATGACTTCTAATACCACCATCTACCTCTGCACAATGCACACACACTCAGCAGCTCCTAGGGTGGCAAATTGGGCATAACTATCTGAAGACTGAGTATGAATATGCCAGAGCTCTATCTGTTTCTGGGTTTTTCTGGTACCTACCGAAGTGGCAGAAACGATATATACAGGGGGAAATAAATCTATTATTACTTAATAAATGGGATTTGTTTAAAGCACTGAATTTTTCAAAACATGGGGTACAAAAATAAAAAATTCTTCAGAATTTGGTTGATGAAAATATAATTGCTGTTTTGGACCATGAATTTTAAATCATTATAGCTAGGCTGAAATACTTTTATTAATCAAAAAATGAGCCAAACAATCAACAGCTTTTTGCCAAAGAGAAACAAGTTTGTTTATCCCTCAGCATAAAAATTCATGCTTTGGAATTCGACAAACTCTTAGCATTTTCTCCCTCCTACTGGTTGTGGAAGAGTTTTCCCTGCAAGATGCTTGAAGAAGTGGTAGTCAGTTGGTGAGAGGTCAGGTAGAATATGAAGGATGAGGTGAAACTTTGTAGCCCAATTCATTCAACTTTTAAAAAAAGTATTTATTTACTTATTTGGCTGTGTGGGGTCTTAGTTGCAGCATGTGGATTTAGTTGCCCCACAACATTTGGGATCTTAGTTCCCTGACCAGGGATTGAACCTGCATCCTTTGCATTGCAAGGTAGATTCTTAACCACTGGACCACTGGAGAAGGTCCTCCTTCAACTTTTGAAGCATTGGTTGTGTGACCTGTAGTAGGGCATTTGTCATGGAGAAGAACTGGGCCCTTTCTGTTGACCAATACTGGCTGCAGGTGTTGCAGTTTTCGATGCATCTCATCAGTTTGCTGAGCATACATCTCAGATGTAATGATTTCGCCAGGATTTAGAAAGTTGCAGTGGCTCAGACAGCTAGCAGACCACCAGACTGTGACCATGATCTTTTTTGGTGCAAGTTTGGCTTCAGTAAGTGCTTTGAAGCTGCTTCTTGGTCCAACCACTGAGCAGGTCATCGCTGGTTGTTGTATACAGTCCACTTTTTGTCATACATCACAACCAATTGCAAAATGGATTGTTGTTGTTGCATAGAATAAGAGAAGAGAACACTTTAAAACAACAATGTTTTTAATTTGTGGTTAGCTCATGAGGCACTCACTTTTTCAGTTCGCTTCAAATGCCAGCAACTGTAGAATGTCAACATTGGTCAACATTGAGTTCTTCGGCAACTTCTTGTTTAGTTTTAAGAGGATCAGCTTTGATGATTGCTCTCAATTGGTCATCGTCAGCTTTCAATGGCTGGGCACCATGCTCCTTATCTTCAAGGCTCTCATCTCCTTTGCAGCAATTCTTGAACCACCACTGCACTGTACGCTTGTTAGCAGTTCTTGGACCAAATGCACTGTTGATGTTGCAAGTTGTCTCTGCTGTTTTGTGACCCATATTGAACTTGAATTTTTAAAAATCACTCAAATTTGCTTTTTGTCTAACATATTCTTTATAGTCTAAAATAAATATAAACAATAAGTCATTAGCAAAAAAATAAAGCAAGAAATGTGCATTAAAATGATGTATAACATAACCACATTAATTTAAGAATGTATTCCAGTATCAAATTGCAAAGTTTAACAATGCAAAATCACAATTACTTTTGCACCAACCTAACAGTAAAAATATTTACAGCCATAGTTCTAACTTGTTTACCTTTTTCTTTCTCACTGTCTCTGGGGTGATGACAGGATCTCCTAAGACTGGGCTTAAACTGTCCCAAGACAGGGTCACTCCATACTATCTTTCTATACTATTCTGTTTCTTCATTTTTGCATATATTATTTAAGTGAACTCAAGGGAACAAATTCTGAAAGAGATGGGAATACCAGACCACCTGACCTGCCTCTTGAGAAACCTGTATCCAGGTCAAGAAGCAACAGTTAGAACTGGACATGGAACAGACTGGTTCCAAATAGGAAAAGGAGTATGTCAAGGCTGTATATTGTCACCCTGCTTATTTAACTTATATGCAGAGTAAATCATGAGAAATGCTGGGCTGGATGAAGCACAAGCTGGAATCAAGATTGCCAGAAGAAATATCAATAACCTCAGATATACAGATGACACCAACCTTATGGCAGAAAGTGAAGAGGAATTAAAGAGCCTCTTGATGAAAGTGAAAGAGGAGAGTGAAAAAGTTGGCTTAAAGCTTAACATTCAGAAAACTAAGATCATGGCATCTGGTCCCATCGCTTCATGGCAAATAGACGGGGAAACCGCAGAAAAAGTGGACAACTTTATTTTTGGGGGCTCCAATATCACTGCAGATGGTGACTGCAGCCAGGAAATTAAGATGCCTGTTCCTTGGAAGAAAAGTTATGACCAACCTAGATAGCATATTAAAAAGCAGAGACATTACTTTGCCAACAAAGTTCCGTCTAGTCAAGGCTATGGTTTTTCCAGTGGTCATGTATGGATGTGACAGTTGGACTATAAAGAAAGCTGAGCACTGAAAAATCGATGCTTTTGAACTGTGGTGTTGGAGAAGACTCTTGAGAGTCCCTTGGACTACAAGGAGATCCAACCAGTTCATCCTAAAGGAGATAAATCCTGGGTGTTCATTGGAAGGACTGATGCTGAAGCTGAAATGCCAATACTTTGGCCACCTCATGCGAAGAGTTGACTCATTGGAAAAGACCCTGATGCTGGGAGGGATTGGGGGCAGGAGGAGAAGGGGACCATCCAGATGGCTGGATGGTGTCACCGATTCGATGGACATGAGTTTGAGTGAACTCCAGGTGTTGGTGATGGACAGGGAGGCCTGGCGTGCTGCAGTTCATGGTGTTGCAGCGTCAGACACGACTGAGCGACTGAACTGAACTGACTGAAGAGAACAAAAAATGCTTAGTAATTTGGAACTGTACTAAAAATTTATGCCTTACTCTTGCGTATCAAATACACAGTCTTCAACTGATAAATATAGAATGTGAACTCCAATTTTTTTTTTAAAAAATCACTGCTTAATTACTCAAAAGCTAGATATAAAGTCCTTGGAGGGTGGGAACTTTGCTTTGTCCTTTTGCTTTGCTTCACTTCAGATCTTAAGAACCAAGAACAGTGTCTGGCACATAGGAGGCACTCAAGCTTAGAGCCCCATTTGAAGAAAGTAAAAATATCTAAGTGAAAGTTTTAGTTGTTCAATTGTGTCTGATTCTTTGTAACTCCACAGACTATAGCCCACCAGGCTCCCCTGTCCATGGAATTCTCCAGGCAAGAATACTGGAGTGGGTTGTCATTTCCTTCTCCAGGGGATCTTCCTGACCCAATAATCAAAACCGCATCTCCTGCATTGCAGGTGGATTCTTTACCATCTAAGCCACCAGGAAAGCCCCAAAATATTTAGTGTATACCCAAACATACTTTATGTAAGAATCATAAATTAAAAGTATTAGTGTTATTAGAATGAAGCATATATGTTTCAATAATAGAAATAAAATTGCAATTCTCAGTTTTCAAGTGGATTCTCTTTTGGCCTGTTCCATTCTGCTACTCAGTAAAGGCAGAAACTCTCATCAGTCAGGCTGAGACTGTTGGTAACAAGTGCATGGAGTCTCGGATTGCATTCAAAAGTGAAAAAAAAAAAGTTATCTGGGTCATTTGTCATTTTAGATTATTGCCACTTCTTCTTCTTTGTGTTAACACTGACAGCTGTCTCTGCTGAAAGTATTTGGGTTAGAGATGAAGTTAGGAACATGGTCTTGTATTTTCATAAGATTAAAAATATATATATATATATATATATATATATATATATAGTGTGTGTATATATATATATTTTAGATATATCCACATAAAGCCTTACCCAGGAAGATAACAAGTCACTTCCTCTTTTTTTCTCAAAAGCAACTGACAGTAATAGAAAAAAAACAATTGTTCGTCACACTTTCTGATGGGGATTCCTTTAGATGCTCAATTCCTGTTTTAGCTAAATGGTTTTGTGACTGCACCTATGACTACTTCTCCATCATGGTGATGGGGCATGCCCACACTCTCTAAAGAAATGCTGGTTTGACCACCAGAAAGCAGAGTAGGTACAAATCTTGTTCTAGAGCAATTTAGCAATAGACCTGCTGTTGGAGTTCCTCTCACAAAAGGATGGGGGGGCTGAAGACTAACAGCAAGAAGAGAGGTGTTTACTGAATTCTGCTTGTGTCTGAAATTGTACCAAAAGTGATATGGTCATTAAGAGCATGAAATCTAGGGTCAAACTGCTTAGGTTTAAATCCTGGTTCCATGTGTTAGTAGCTGTGCATTCTCAGGTGAGTTAGTTAACCTCTCTGTGCCCCTTATAACAGAGAAGGAAATGGCAACCCATCCAGTATTCTTGCCTGGAGAATCCCAGGGACAGAGGAGCCTGGTGGGCTGCCATCTATGGGGTTGCTCAGAGTTAGATACAACTGAAGCGACTTAGCAGCAGCAGTGCCACTTATAAAAATACTGTTATTAATAAAAAGGAAACACAAGTCTTAAATGATACATTAGATGAGAAGGATCTCTTTGATATCTTCAGGACATTCCATCCAAATGAAGATGGAATTCTTAAAGATGGCATTCTTCTCAAGTGCACATGTAACATTCTCCAGGATAGACCACACCTTGGGTCACAAATAAAACCTCGGTAAATTTAAGGAAATTGAAATTGTATCAAGCATCTTCTCTGACCACAATGTTATGAGCCTAGATATCAATTACAAGAAAAAAACTGTAAGAAACACAAACACATGGAGATCAAACAACAGGTTTCTAAATAACCAACAGGTTACTGAAGTAATCAAAAGGGAAATAAAAAAATTTCTAGAAACAAATGGCAATGAAAACATGACAACTCAAAACCTAAGGGAGGCAGCAAAAGCAGTTCTAAGAGGGAAGATTATAGAAATACAATCCTATCTCAAGAAACAAGAAAAACATTGAATAGACAACCTAACTTTATACCTAAAGCAACTGGAAAAAGAAAAATAAAAAACCCCAAAATTAGAAAAGAAAAATAAAAAACCCCAAAATTAGTAGAAGGAAAGAAATCATAAAGATCCGAGCAGAAATAAATGAAAAAGAAATGAAAGGAACAATAGTAAAGAGTAATAAAACTAAAAGCTGGTCCTTTGAGAAGACAAACAAAATTGGCAAACCCTTAGCCAGACTCATCAAGAAAAACAGAGAGAAGAATCAAATCAATAAAACTAGAAATGAAAAAGGAGAGATTACGACAGACAATGCAGAAATACAAAGAATTATAAGAGACTACTATGAGCAACTATATGGCAATAAAATAGATAGCCTGGAAGAAATGGACAGATTTATAGAAAAGTTCAGTCTTCCAAGACAGAACCAGGAAGAAACAGAAATTATGAACAACCCAATTACAAGCACTGAAATTGAAGCTGTGGTCAAAAATCTGCCAAAAACCAAAAAGCCAGGACCAGATGGCTTCACAGGAGAATTCAATAAAACATTTAGAGAAGAGCTAATGCTTATCCTTCTAAAACTCTTTCAAAAAATTGCAGATGAAGGAACACTTCCAAACTTATTCTACGAGGCCACCATCACCCTGATACCAAAATCAGACAAAGACAACACAAAAAAAGAAAACTACAGGCCAATATCACTGATGAACATAGATGCAAAAATCCTCAACAAAATTTTAGCACACAGAATTCAGCAACACATCAAAAAATTCATGCACCATGATGAAGTTGGGTTTATTCCAGGGATGCAAGGATTCTTCAGTATATGGAAATCAATCAATGTCATACACCATATTAAAAAACTGAGAGACAAAAACCATATGATCCTCTTAATAGATGCAGAAAAAGCCTTTGACAAAATTCAGCACCTATTTATGATTAAAACTCTTCAAAATATGGGCATAGAAGGAACCTACCTCAGCATAGTAAAGGCCATATATGATAAACCTACAGCAAACATTATTCTCAATGGTGAAAAACTGAAACCATACCCCCTAAGATCAGAACAAGACAAGGGCGCCCACTTTCACCACTATTATTCAACATAGTTCTGGAAGTCCTAGCTATAGCAATCAGAGAAGAAAAAGAAAAATAAAAGGAATCCAGATTGGAAAAGAAAAGTAAAACTCTCACTGTTTGCAAATGCCATGATACTGTACATAGAAAACCCTAAAGATAGTATCAGAAAATTACTAGAGCTAATCAGTGAATTTAGCAAAGTTTCAGGATACAAAATCAATACACAGAAATTACTTGCATTTCTATAAACTAACAATGAAAAATCAGAAAGAGAAATTAAGGAATCAATCCCATTCACCACTGCAACAAGAAGAATTAAATATCAAGAAATAAACTTACCTAAGGAGAGAAAATAACTGTAAACAGAACATTAAAAGACACTTATGGAAAAAAATCAAAGATCAAATAAACAGATAGAGAGCTATTCCATGTTCCTGGGTATCATACTGTGAAAATGACTATACTACCAAATGCAATCTACAGATTTAATGCAATCCCTATCAAATTACCAATGGTATTTTTCACAGAACTAAAACAAAAAATTTCACAATTCATATAGAAACACAAAAGACCCCAAATAGCCAAAGCAGTCTTGAGAAAGAAGAATGGAACTGGAGGAATCAACCCTCCTGACTTCAGGTTACAGTACAAAGCCACACTCATCAAGGCAGTATGGTACTAGCACAAAAACAGAAATATAGACCAATGGAACAAGACAGAAAGCCCAGAAATAAACCCATGCACCTATGGGTCCCTTAATTTTGACAAAGAAGGCAAGAATATACAATGGGGCAAACACAGCCTCTTCAATAAATGGTGCTGGGAAAACTGGACAGCTACGTGTAAAAGAATGAAATTAGAACACTTTCTAACACCATACACAAAGATAAACTCAAAATGGATGAAGGACCTAAATGTAAGACCAGAAACTATAAAACTCTTACAGGAAAACAGAGGCAGAACACTCGACATAAATCAAAGCAAGATCCTCTATGACCCACCTCCTAAACAAAGGAAATAAAAACAAAAGTAAACAAGTGGGACCTGATTAAACTTAAAAGCTTTTGCACAGCAAAGGAAACTATAAGCAAGGTGAAAAGACAACTCTCAGAATGGGAGAAAATAATAGCAAATGAAACAACTGACAAAGGATTAATTTCCAAAATATACAACCAGCTCATACAACTCAATGCCAGGAAAACACATAACCTAATCAAAAAGTGGGAAAAAGACCTAAACAGACATTTCTCCAAAGAAGACATGCAGATGGTTAACAAACACATGAAAAGATGCTCAACATCTCTTATTATTAGAGAAATGCAAATCAAAACCACAATGAGATATCACCTCACGCCAGTCAGAATGGCCCTCATCAAAAAGTCTACAAATAATAAATGATGGAGAAGGTGTGGAGAAAATGGAATACTCTTGCACTGTGGCTGGGAATGCATATTGATACAGCTACTATGGCAAATGGTATGGAGGTTCCTTAAAAAACTAGGAATAAAACCACCATATGACCCAGTAATCCCACTCATAGGCATATACCCTGAGGAAACCAAAATTGAAAGAGGCACATGTATCCCATTATTTATTGCGGCACTATTTACAATAGCTAGAACATGGAAGCAACCTAGATGTCCATTGACAGATGAATGGATAAAGAAGTTGTGGTATATACACACAATGGAATATTACTCAGCCATACAAAGGAACGCATTTGAGTCAGTTCTAATAAGATGGATGAACCTCGAACCTATTATGCACAGTGAAGTGAGACAGAAAGATAAATACTGTATTCTAACACACATATATGGAATCTAGAAAAATGGTACTGAAGAATTTGCTTGCAGGACAACAATGGAGAAACAGGCATAGAGAATAGACTTAATGGACGTGGGGAGAGGGGAGGAGAAGGTGAGATGTATGGAGAGTAACATGGAAACTTACATTACCATATGTAAAACAGATAGCCAACCGGAATTCGCTGTATGGCTCAGGAAACTCAAATAGGGGCTCTGTATCAACTTAGAGGGGTGGGATGGGGAGGGAGATGGGAGGGAGGTTCAAAAGGGAGGGGATATATGTATACCTATGGCTGATTCATGTTGAGGTTTGACAGAAAACAGCAAAATTCCATAAAGCAATTATCCTTCAATAAAAAATAATTTAAAAAAGAAGAAAGCAATGCTTACATTGACAGAACTAGCATAAAAAATACTGTTATTATTAGAATGAGAAGCAGAAAATAAATATATGACATGAATAGAAAGCGACCAGGCTGAAGAGAAAGACATAGCATTGTAAAGGTCTGACAGGGTTTCTTCACTGATAGTTTTTAAAGTCACTTTAGTGCATTTTCCCTGTGCACAAGATGAATCACTGACGGATCGAAGGATAAAGTTTTCTTTATACATTGCAGTTAAAAGTAATGCAAACATCACATGACATTTTCAGTGAAAGTTACATTTCCAATTTCAAATGAAAATACATATTAGGATTTCTTTATGGGAGAAGCTGAGTAAGAAGTCTCAGGTAAAAAAGCACTTACCTGGCATTACTATACTGAGTCGTCAGACTGCACTAAGATCATTTACAGTCAAGTTGCAAATGTTGACACAGTGTTACATAGGTAAGTTTTCTGTAGAATTAAATGTATACTTACAGATACCAGGATAAGCATTTCTACTATATTTTAGTAGAAATTGTGACAATTTAGAAAAAGTCAACAATTGAGTGACTAACACTTTCACTTTCATAGTTCATTTACATTATTGTGATAGTTTCAGGCATACAGCAAAGTGATTCAGTTTTATGTAACATATACATATTTTTTCAGATTATTTCAATTATAGGTGATTATAAGATAGTATAATTCCCTGACAGCTCAGTTGGTAAAGAATCCACCTGCAATGCAGGAGACCCCAGTTTGATTGCTGGATGGGGCAGATCCCCTGGAGAAGGGATAGACTACCCACTCCTGTATTCTTATGGCTTCCCTTGTGGCTCAGCTGGTAAAGAATCCACCTGCAATGTGGGAGGCCTGGGTTTGATCCCTGGGTTGGGAAGATCCCCTGGAGAGGGGAAATGCAACCCACTCCAGTATTCTGGCCTGGAAAATTCCACAGAGAGTGTATAGTTCATGGGGTTGCAAAGAGTCAGACATGACTGAGTGGCTTTCACTTTCACTATACTTTAACTGAAACTGCCTAGTCAACATTTTCACTGAGAAGTTTATCACAGATGCTATTCCGTTTAGGTCAGTTGCTCTGTCATGTTCAACTCTTCGCGACCCTGTGGACCACAGCACGCCAGGCCTCCCTCTCCATCACCAACTCCCGGAGTTTACTCAAACTCATCTCCATTGAGTTGGTGATGTCATCCAGCCATCTCATCCTTTGTTGTCCCCTTCTCCTCCTGTCTTAATCTCTCCCAGCATCAGGGTCTTTTCCATTGAGTCAGCTCTTTGCATCAGGTGGCCAAAGTATTGGAGTTTCAGCTTCAACATCAGTCATTCCAATGAATACCCAGGACTGATCTCCTTTAGGATGGACTGGTTGGATCTCCTTGTAGTCCAAGGGACTCTCAAGAGTCTTCTCCAACACCACACTTCAAAAGCATCAATTCTTCGGTGCTCAGCTTTCTTTATAGTCTAACTCTCACATCCATACATGACTACTGGAAAAACCATAGCCTTGACTAGACGACTTATGTTGACAAAGTAATGTCTCTGCTTTTTAATGTGCTGTCTAGGTTGGTCATAACTTTCCTTTCAAGGAGTAAGCATATTTTAATTTCATGGCTGCAATCAACATCAGCAGTGATTTGGGAGCCCCAAAAACATAAAGTCAGCCACTGTTTCCACCATTTCCCCATCTATTTGTCATGAAGCGATGGGACCAGACGCCATGATCTTACTTTTCTGAATGTTGAGCTTCAGGCCAACTTTTTCACTCTCCTCTTTCACTTCCATCAAGAGGCTCTTTAGTTCCTCTTCACTTTCTGCCATAAGGTTGGTGTCATCTGTATATCTGAGATTATTGATATTTCTCCTGGCAATCTTGATTCCAGCTTGTGCTTCTTCCAGCCCAGCATTTCTCATGATGTACTCTGCATATAAGTTAAATAAGCAGGGTGACAATATACAGCCTTTACGTACTCCTTTTCCTATTTGGAACCAGTCTGTTGTTCCAGTTCAAACTGTTGCTTCCTGACCTGCATACAGGTTTCTCAAGAGGCAGTTCAGGTGGTCTGGTATTCCCATCTCTTTCAGAATTTTCGACAGTTTATTGTGATCCACACAGTCGAAGGCTTTGTCATAGTTAATAAAGTAGAAATAGATATTTTTCTGGAACTCTCTTGCTTTTTTGATGATCCATCAGATATTGGCAATTCGATCTCTGGTTCCTCTGCCTTTTTTAAAACCAGCTTGAACATCTGGAAGTTCATGGTTCATGTATTGCTGAAGCCTGGCTTGGAGAATTTTGAGCATTACTTTACTAGCATGTAAGATGAGTACAATTGTGGCATAGTTTGAGCATTATTTGGCATTGCCTTTCTTTGGGATTGGAATGAAAAGTGACCTTTTCCAGTCCTGTAGTCATTGCTGAGTTTTCCAAATGTGCTGACATATTGAGTGCAGCACTTTCTTTTTTTTTTTTTTTCCATTTACTTTTATTAGTTGGAGGCTAATTACTTTACAGTGTTGTAGTGGTTCTTGTCATACATTGACATGAATCAGCCATGGATTTACATGTATTCCCCATCCCGATCCCCCCTCCCACCTCCCTCTCCACCCAATCCCTCTGGGTCTTCCCAGTACACCAGGGCCGAGCACTTGTCTCATGCATCCAGCCTGGGCTGGTGATCTGTTTCACCCTAGATAATATACATGTTTCGATGCTGTTCTCTTGAAACATCCCACCCCGCCTTCTCCCACAGAGTCCAAAAGTCTGTTCTATACATCTGTGTCTCTTTTTCTGTTTTGCATATAGGGTTATCATTACCATCTTTCTAAATTCCATATATATGCGTTAGTATACTGTATTGGTCTTTATCTTTCTGGCTTACTTCACTCAGTATAATGGGCTCCAGTTTCATCCATCTCATTAGAACTGATTCAAATGAATTCTTTTTAATGGCTGAGTAATATTCCATGGTGTATATGTACCACAGCTTCCTTATCCATTTGTCTGCTGATGGGCATCTAGGTTGCTTCCATGTCCTGGCAGAGTGCAGCACTTTCATAGCATCAACCTTTAGTATTTGAAATAGCTCAACTGGAATTCCATCACCTCCACTAGCTATGTTCATAGTGATGCTTTCTAAGGCCCACTTGACTTCATATTCCAGGATGTCTGTAAGACTAAAAAATTGTAAGATATATCAAACTCTAGAAAGATACTTAATTACCTGGCCTTTACACAGTTACATGGATTCATTAAATGATCTCACTATACAACTTTAATATTCCATTAAAGTATTTTAGGGATTCAAAAATGAATCAGGCATGGCTGCTTCTCTTGAGGAATTTACATGCTAGATGGGGCAAGAGTTAAAGTTCAGAGTATTATTCACTTTAAGAAAATGCCACCAGATGGAAATATAAATTGGTGTAGCCACTATGGAAAACAATATGGATGAACCTCAAAAAATAGAGTTAACATATGATCCAGAGAAAAGTAATTCAAAAAGTAATTCACAGCAACACTATTCAGAATAGCCAAGACATGGAAACAACCTACATGTCCACCAGCAGAAGAATGGAAAAAGAAGACATGGTTACACATACATATAATAGAACACTACTCAGCCATGAAAAAGAATGAAATAATGCCATTTGTAGCAATATGGCTGAAACTAGAGATGATCATACTAAGTGAAGTAAGTTAAAAAGAGAAAGACATATCACTTATATGTGTTACTTACAAGTGTAATCTAAAATATGACACAAATGAACCTATCTGCAAACAGAACCAGACACAGAGAACAGACTTGTGGCCACCAAGGGGGATGTGGGAGAAGAATAGATTTGAGAGTTCTGGAGCAGCAGATGCAGAGTGTTACATACAGAGTGGACAAACAACAAGGTCCTACCATATATCACAGGGAGCTATATTCAGGATACACCATAACAGAAAAGAATATGAAAAAGAATGTATATATATAACTGAATTACTTTTCTGTAAAGAAGAAATTAACACGATTTTGTAAATCAGCAACTGTGTAAATCAACTATACTTGAATAAAACAAATTTTTAAGAAAGAAAAAAAATACCACCAGAGAAATTGAGATAAATCATGAGTTTAGGGAAAACTGATTACTTACAGCTGGTTGAGGTCTAGATTCAATGGGTCTCCTTCCCCACATCTGAACCTACAATCTCTTGAATTAGAACAATTCACTCAGATCATTGCCCACTGCCCCTAAACTAAAAGGGAAAGTCACTCACTTTTATAGAGTCAACAACTAGTAAAATGCAGATTAGGCCAGGAAAGGGACTGGGGGTAGGGTCTTCACTGCCAGTCCTTGTATCAGAAGGACATCCGAAAACTATTCCAAAGAGCCTGTTATATTTTTGATAGAAACAAACACAACTAGTTTTGCTCTAATTGCATTAGGACTATATGATAAACACCTGAAAAGAGAAAAAGGATCAGTCTAGACCAACCATTTATAACTGAAGTCATCTTGTTTTTTATTTATCTGAATAATTAAATTATACATACAGTGTGACAGTTCCTCGTCATAATAGCCCCAGCAGGTGAAAAGGGTCTAGCAATTAATTCAATCTATTAGAGAAAGGTAAAAGTGTTTTTTAAAGGTGCATATTTAGATATCCTCTTGAGCTCCCAAGAAGAGGGACTGGTTATAACATATAATACTTAATAAAATGTTCCTTCATATGTGTGGATGTATGAACCAGCCTAGGTGTTATTTAACACATGTATAATCATCTTCTTGTGCCCCTTTTCCCTCCAAATAAACTAAAAGCAACGAAATAGTCATCTCCAGCCACTCCAACAGTTGTGGCATTCACTTTTCTTTTTGTATCTGGGGAAGATATCACATATTTTGACACCTGAATATTATTCTGTCTTGCATTTTTAAAATTATTTCATGTATGTATATTTCTTAAGTGGAATATTTCTTATTCCACTTATGAAATTACAAGTTCCTTAAATAGAAAGACATCTTCATGGGTGTTGTCTGCCATTTATGGCAAGGAGCACAGTAGACGTTCAGTATAAACTTTGGCATTTAACTTCCAACCCAGATAGCATCATAAGTTTACACCTTGAGGCACATTTGAATGATACATAATAACACAATATAAAAGGAGAACACTTTGAATATACAGTTATCATCAAAATATGGTAAACCTTTCTATATTTCAGAAGTGGTCACTCCATGTCCAAAGGGGCAGAGCAGCTCAGGACTGAATGCAAGAACAGGGCCACAAAGAGGCTTTCCCATCTGTGAAGCTGCCATCCTGGTTGCTGTCTGGGATTACAGATTATAAGAAGCTGCTTATCCAAGAAGGAAACAGGAAACAATAGTTTCGCGGGAAGGACCTGCCCAGTTACCAGCTTTTTCAGAGACTAGATTTATGGTACCTTCATATCACTGCCCCACTAAGGCACTGAGCTGCCACCGCAGAACTGATGAAGCATTGGCAAATGCACTTGAACCACTGCTATAAGAAGACATCTGTTTTTATGCCCAAAGAGGTGGAGTTAAAGTTCTCTATAATGATAAAGAAAACAGGGAAAGGTGTTTAATGGGAAGTTAAAATATGCCAAGGTCCATAATTTGTTAGGGAAGAGGATGGAGATATTAAACAATTTCATACTTTAGGGAAAATAATAGTTAAGCATAATATAACTTAAAGCTTCCCTAGTAGCTCAGATGGTAAAGCATCTACCTGCAATGCAGGAGAAACGGGTTTGATCCCTGGGTCAGGAAGATCCTCTGGAGAAGGAAATGGCAAACCACTCCAGTACTCTTGCCTGAAAAATCCCACGGACAGAGGAACCTGGAGGGCTACAGTCCATGGAGTCACAAAGAGTTGGGCATGACTGAACGACTAACACACACACAACTTAAAGAGTAAGAATACAATCAATGTCAAAGTAGAAGAGGGTGGGAACAGAAAATTCAAAGTAATATGGCAAAAATAAGTTCAGTATCAGTAAACAATAAATGTGAAAGGATAAAATTCACCTATGATTTTATCAGATTGGCTTAAAAATTAAACTGTAAACTTTCTTAAAGATATATACTTCAAACAAACACAGGTTGAAAAGCAAAAGATAGAAAAAATATTATCACAGATAAATAAAAAACTAAAAGCAGACTGGTTTATCAGTTACTATCAGACAAAATAATACTTACACAAAGCCCATTAAAATATAAAAAGGAACCATCTACCAAAGACTTCTGTGGGGCTTTCCTGGTGGCTCTGTGGTAAAGAATCCACTTGCCAGAGCAGGAGACATGGGTTCAATCTCTGATCTGGGAAGATCCCACATGCTGCGGGGCAACTAAGCCCATGCTCCATGACTACCGAGCCCTCATGCGGCAACTAATGAGCTCCTGACACCCTAGACCCCGTGCTCTGGAGCAGAAGAAGCCACTGTAATGAGACGTCCACACACCACAACCAGAGAGTAGCCCCCTCTGCCCCTAACTAGAGGAAGCTCACTCAGCAGTGAAGACCCAGCACGGCCAAAAATAAATAAATAAAATGATAAAAGCTTCAGTGACAAGATATTTGACAAGACAGCCTTGAAATAATAAAGCAAAAACTGAATTATAAAAAGAATGGAAAATCCAGTCAGTCTTGACAGGAAGCAGATATCATGTTCAGGAGAGTTTACTTGAAAAGAACTGAATGAAATGACTGTTTATACAGGTGCATACAGGACTGAAAGGATAAAAGACGATGGTGAGGCACCGAACAACTAACTGACAAGAGGGGAAAGCCATTACTCCTCCAGATCTGAAGGAACAAAGGGAGGAAACAGAATGACTGGAGCCCAAACAGAGACGGGGAGGGATGGCGTTTCCCAGGTGGCTCAGTGGTAAAGAGCCCACCTGCCAATGCACAGGAGACGTGGGTTCGATCCCTGGGTCGGGAAGATCTCCTGGAGGAGGAAATGGAGACCTTCTCCAGTATTCTTGCCTGGAAAATTCCATGGACAGAGGAGCCTGGTAGGCTATAGTCCACGGGGTCACAGAGTCAGACAGGACTGAGTGACTGAGCATGGGCACACGAGCAGAAACAGAGCCGTGGAGGAGAAGCTGACCAGAAGGGGTTCTTGCCCTGGAGGATGGCAGATGCTGGTGGGGCAAGCAGTGGGCCAAACCTACTGACCTTTATTAATTTCAAGGCTATCTTGTCAAATAGCTTGTCACTGAACAAACCTAACTGGAACCAAAGGGCAAAAGAGTAGAAAGCTAAGAATAGATTTTTCAAAGGAATTTATTATTTAATACTAGTGGGTCTTTCTTTATTAGCATCTATAAATCACAGGGGAAATGGAGAATAATCACAATAATCCTAGTGAGAAATTTTAACATCACTTTATTGGAAACTGATAGATCAAGTAACCAAGAATTAGTCAGATGTAGAAGACCTCACAATACAGTTAACAAACTTGAGTCAACAGATGTGTGTGTGTGTGTGTGTGTGTGTGTGTGTGTGTGTGTGTGTAGACAGAGAGAACCTGCTCCTAACAGATAGAAAATATACATTCTTTCTGAGTGTATTTGCAATGAAATATTTATAAAAGTTTACCATACTAGGTCACAGAGGATTGAATGCTAAAGAATTGATATTACATGGCACATATTACAGTTCAATTAGAAGTCAGCCTTGAAAGATAAATTTCTATGTGCTAATATGAAATGACCCTCAAGAAATATTTCTAAATGAAAAGAATAAGATATGAATCATCATCTATTTTATACTAATATTTGCATAAAATAATCTGTCTCTACTTATATATGCATAGAATACATCTGGATACCCAAGAAATTATTAATAGTGGTTGCATGTGAGGGTGGAGAGTAATTTATCTTGTTTGTTTTCTGAATCTTATTCTATTTGTATCATTACTTAAAAATTTAAAAAGCTAGTTAAAAAATGCTGAATGGAATTGAGATAAGATATCCACATTTTTTCAGTCCATTTTCAAGGAAGTTTCCCAAGCTGGCTTTGTAGCCTGTAGGATTTTAACCAAAATGACTGGCTACCATGGCTTATCCTAGGTTATACCAAATTTCCACTTACCTTCCCTCATTTGTTTTTTTCCTACATAGAAAGCAATACCATAATTCCAGTGTATCTCTTCCCATTGACCCTAAAATGAGGCAATTTCTTAAAAAATAAAAGCTGAGCTCTTGAACATAAACAACATTCCTGAGACCTCTAAATCTCAGTACAGTACACACTGTACTGTTCTTTGAGAATTCCTGCTATGAAATATGGAGGACATAAAATAATCAAGACAAGAAGTAAATATTAACACAACCCATTCAGATGAATTCCAAGAATGGGATATCTAATTTACATCACCTTATACATTTTTAAGCTTCATTCCACCAGTCAGAAATAGTTAACACTTCTCTGAGCATGCTGCCATTCCTGACAGAGACTCATTAACCCAGAGCCTGAAATGTCAATAGCAAAGTAATTTCAAATGACAATGGGGACATCTGAACAGAAAGCCCCGAAGCAAACAGTTCTTTAACAGCCTTCTATATGTATAAGGGAGACTCTACATTGATGATCCCTGCTTTTTTATAAGTCAGATACAGGGTTCAGATACAAGAGCCGAGGAGAATTGGCATGACTACATAAATAGAGCTGGCACTCAATTCCACGACTTATATTCACTTGCCAATTTATAAACTGACAGTGAATGCTCTCTATCTGCTCACTTCAGAGGGGCGTCATGAGAGGAGCATCCTGGCTGGGATTAGAGGCAGTCCACTCGCAAGTATCCGAGGGCCTGGGCAGAACTCCTCAGCAAGCTAGCCAGTTTCCCTCTCTTACCTGGTGCCCACGACTTGGGAGCTCAGCTGGGCTTCTGCTCAGGTCTCGATGTGTACTTCATCATGTCAGGGCCGTACGCTAAACAACCGCTTCTTGATGGCACTCTGAGTTTTGGAGTCAGGACCCCGGATGGAAGACCCAAGTCCTGCTATTTTCTATTTGCTTCTGGTTGATCATGCCCTCCACCCCCTTATCACCCAGCCCTCTGCCTTCTGGCTTCCTGTTGTGTTTGGCCAGTGGGAGCCCTGACTGGAGACACATGAGAGAAAGAGAGTTGAATGAGTTGGTTTCAGCTGTGTCCTTGCACTGAGGATCACTATTCCTTTCAAGACAGCTTCCACACCCACAGCTATCTCCTTGCAGGGTGCAGGGTCTGGGAGCTACTCTCTCTGGATACTTTGATTCTAGGAGTGGTACAGCTCAGCTACTACTAGCCCCAGTTTCCTGCACTATTTGTCATGGTCCCCCACTTTGTACCCTTATTTGGTAATCCCTTGTAAAACAAACAACCCCTTCCTGAATTATCTTCCTTCAACTTTGTCACCTGTTTCTGGTTGAGACCCAGAGTGATATGCCCACCTGCACCACTGATGAGCTGAATGGCTTTGGACAGACCATGTAACTCCTCTTGGCCTTAGTTTCCTCATTGACAAGCTATGAAGGTATCCTACCCTGAGAGGAGTTCATAGGAAAATACTGGACACTTTGTAAATGTGCTTCTACCCACATCTCTAAAGAGCTGCTTACAGTAGCCCCACATAGCAACTAACTGGCTGGATCTCCCTGGAACTAAGGTGATTTCACCTGCCTGACTATGAGTATTGCCCGAGGTTACTGCTGCTATATTCTTGGGATTTCCAGATCTTTATAGCTCACTATTTGACATCTTCACTGGGATGTCTCACAGCTATCTTAAAAATCCACTATGGCCCAAACAGAACTCATGTCCTTCCCTCCTAAACTCCCCATGTCCTCTAGTCCAGTAACATACCATCTACCCAGTTTTTAAAGTCAGAAATTTGGGGGTTAATTCTTGACAACTTCCTTTCCCCATACCCAGCCAAGAAACAACTCTTGTCCATTCTGCTTTCTATATCATCTCTGGAATTTGTCTATTATGACCCAAGCTGGATGCTACAACCATCACCCAGACCACTGTTATCTCCCAGCTCAGTTCAGTTCAGTTCAGTCGCTCAGTCGTGTCTGACTCTTTGCAACCCCATGAATCACAGCATGCCAGGCCTCCCTTTCCATCACCAACTCCCGGAGTCTACCCAAACCCATGCCATCCAGCCATCACATCCTCTGTCATCCCCTTCTCCTCCTGCTCCCAATCCCTCCCAGCATCAGGGTATTTTCTAATGAGTCAGCTCTTCACATGAGGTGGCCAAAGTACTGGAGTTTCAGCTTCAGCATCAGTCCTTCCAATGAACACCCAGGACTGATCTCCTTTAGGATGAACTGGTTAGATATCCTTGCAGTCCAAGGGACTCTCAAGAGTCTTTTCCAACACCATAGTTCAAAAGCATCAATTTTTCGGTGCTCAGCTTTCTTCACAGTCCAACTCTCACATGCATACATGACCACTGGAAAAACCATAGCCTTGACCAGACGGACCTTTGTTGGCAAAGTAATGTCTCTGCTTTTTAATATGCTGTCTAGGTTGGTCATAACTTTCCTTCCAAGGAGTAAGTGTCTTTTAATTTTATGGCTGCAGTGACCATCTTCAGTGATTTTGGAGCCCCCAAAAATAAAGTCTGACACTGTTTCCACTGTCTCCCCATCTATTTCCCATGAGGTAATGGGACCAGATGCCGTGATGTTAGTTTTCTGAATGTTGAGCTTTAAGCCAACTTTTTCACTCTCCTCTTTCACTTTCATCAAGAGGCTCTTTAGTTCCTCTTCACTTTCTGCCATAAGGGTGGTGTCATCTGCATATCTGAGGTTATTGATATTTCTCCTGGCAATCTTGATTCCAGCTTGTGCTTCATCCAGCCCAGCGTTTCTCAAGATTTACTCTGCATATAAGTTAAATAAGCAGGGTGACAATATACAGCCTTGACGTACTACTTTTCCTATTTGGAACCAGTCTGTTGTTCCATGTCCAGTTCGAACTGTTGCTTCCTGACCTGCATACAGGTTTCTCAAGAGGCAGGTCAGGTGGTCTGGTATTCCCACCTCTTTCAGAATTTTCCACAGTTTATTGTGATCCACACAGTTGAAGGCTTTGGCATAGTCAATAAAGCAGAAATAGATGTTTTTCTGGAACTCTTGTGCTTTTTCGATCATCCAGCGGATATTGGCAATTTGATCTCTGGTTCCTCTGCCTTTTCTAAAATCAGCTTGAACATCTGGAAGTTCACGGTTCACGTATTGCTGAAGCCTGGCTTGGAGAATTTTGAGCATTACTTTACTAGCGTGTGAGATGAGTGCAATTGTGTGGTAGTTTGAACATTCTTTGGGATTGCCTTTCTTAGGGATTGGAATGAAAGCTGACCTTTTCCAGTCCTGCGGCCACTGCTGAGTTTTCCAAATTTGCTGGCATACTTAGTGCAGCACATTCACAGCATCATCTTTCAGGATTTGAAACAGCGCAACTGGAATTCCATCACATTCACTAGCTTTGTTCATAGTTATGCTTTCTAAGGCCCACTTGACTTCACATTCCAGGATGTCTGGCTCTAGGTGAGTGATCACACCATTGTGATTATTTGGGTTGTGAAGATCTTTTTTGTACAGTTCTTCTGTGTATTCTTGCCACCTCTTCTGGATCATTATAATAGCTTTCTCCAGTGCTTGCTGTGTCCCCTTTGGTACCTTCTAGTCCAAAATACAGAGCAGCTAGAGTTTCTTTTTAAAATGTAAGTCCTTACAGAGGGTCTACAAACACATGAAAAGATACTCAACATCACTAATTATTGTTGTTGTTCAGTTGCTAAGTAGTGTCTGACTCTTTGCGACCCCAGGCTCCTCTGTCCATGGGATTCTCCAGCTAAGAATACTGGAGTGGGTTGCCATTTCCTACTCCAGGGAATCTTCCCAACCCAGGGATTGAACCCACATCTCTTCTGTCTCCTGCATTGGCAGGTGGGTTCTTTACCACTAACGCCACCTGGGAAGCCCCACGTATAAGGCGTAATGGGGCAGAATTTAAGAGTGATCAAACCTTTTAATGGCAATACGAGGAAACTTAAATGGAAATACAGGCAACAAATTGTAAAACTCTCCTAGTGAACAATTTTTAAAAGTTCTAAAACTAACCATTAACACTAGCCTCCCTTCTTTAAAGGACTCAGTGAGAGTCCTTTTTCCATGAGAGGTCTGTCTAAGCCCACCTCAGTCAGACACATGTGGGCATGTGAACACTTCTTGAAAAGTCTATTTGTACAGAAGGGCAATTAATTTTTGATTCTAGGACTGGCTGGGAGCCTAGAAGAACTGCTTTCATACCCATTCACCTCTGGATTTTTTTTTTTAATAACCTTGCAATATCTTTTTACTTGAAAAGTAAATTGCTTCTACCTTGAAAGCAAGAAGATGGAGTTAAAAGATTCCCTCAGTACTGCAAATTCCAGAAAACAATAATCCAGACATGGTATTATTTAGCAATCCATGATAATGTAACCCTACCTCCAGAAGAATATCTGAGAATAAAATGAATGTATCTTGTAACACCTAGCCATACACAGACATATGAGTAACAAAATAAGGGGACAGAAAGAAGGAAAAGGAAGGTAGAGGATGGTTTTATCCAAACAGCAGACTTAAAGTTTTGGGGGAGAAGGAACATCTGCTCCTAACCTACCTTAATGTAGGAAGCAACAACAAAAATAGTCTTTTAGAAAACAGACCCACATCTGAAGCTGTAAGCTCCTATTCACAGGAACTGTGCTTGGCGGAACACCAAGGCCTGGACTAGGGCAAAACAAGTGAGAAACCTGCCTGCCAAACATTTAAGGAGGTGCTCACTCTCAGGATGGATTAAGGGCAGGGTTAGGTCTGAGAACAAGGGCCTCCTTAAAAGTTGAGCCCTGGCACCTCATTCACCTACTGGGGCCTGGGTTCTGCCAAATGCTACACAACAACATGCATGTGATACTTTTTCAAAGCAATGCTGCATACTTTATTTTATTTAAGCCTTAAAACAACTTTAGAAGGTAGATATAAAATTACCCTCATTTTAAAGATGAGAAAACTAAGGCTCAAGGATAAGTGATTTACCCAATTATTCCATCAGCAAGCAGGCTATCAAGACTTGAGTATGGCACTGGCATTCTTCCACTCAGTAACCCTCTCATATGCCACTCAGGACAACTTATCTCTGATTTCCAAGAGGATACCTTCCAGCAGGTACCAAAGAAATTTTTAACATATGGTCTCATGAACACAAACTGAAAATAATTTGAAAATTACAATAAACTTACTCTCCATCTAACTATCCATCCAATCTCTATAACCAGCACCAAAAATTATACATTTCTACTAAAAACAATCCTTAATCCATATTCTGTAAGAAAATACACTTTGCTATTTTGTACAGCTTTTGAAAAAGACTTA
Organism: Odocoileus virginianus; assembly: GCF_023699985.2. Classification (NCBI taxonomy): domain Eukaryota; kingdom Metazoa; phylum Chordata; class Mammalia; order Artiodactyla; family Cervidae; genus Odocoileus; species Odocoileus virginianus. The sequence continues at coordinate 58,979,609 of NC_069675.1, forward strand.
GTTATAACCCCCAAAGAGTTCACCCCATACTATGCCAAACTCATGTATTCCCCCTCAATATCAGGGTCAAAGTAAAAATCAATTATAATGCCATGTGTGCATGCATGCTTAGTTGCTCTGTCATGTCCAACTCTTTGCTACTTTATGGACTGTAGCCTGCCAGGCTCCTCTGTCCATGGGACTGTCCAGGCAAGAATACTGGAGCGGGTTGCCATTCCCTTCTCCAGGGGATCTTCCCAACCCAGGGATCGAACCCAGGTCTCTTGCATTGCAGGTGGATTTTTCACAGTCTGAGCCACCAGGGAAGCCCTAGAATACCATATTTTACTAAATAAAGTATTTCTTTGAAAAAATATATTCTAAATAAAACACTGACACATGATTCTGTTTTCTAATCCAATATTGTCACAAAAGGAAATAAAGGATCCTGGTTATATACTAGCAATTTTATTAAAATTATCTTAATTATTATATTTTTATTAAAATATTAACCTAAAATTCTTTTTTAACCTAAAAGCCATTTCATAATATATCACGTAAAATGATAAAATATTTTAAAAATTCCCAGAGAGTGGAGTTGTTCTATATAAAGCAGTTCTTGAGTTCATAAAGGTGGGACTGGTGGGAGGTTTGACTGAGAGCTTGCATTTTCCAGATGAATAAACAGACTCAGCCAGGAGAAGTGTCCTGTCAAGGTCACTCAGTTAGTCGCAGGGCCAGGAACCACATCTCCTGATCCCCAGTTCAGCACTCTTTCCCTGAACCTTGCTGTCTCCTGATAACACATCAGTCAATTTCCCCTTCATGCTAAAAACAAATCAGAAATACTTCACCACTCAAATTCCTATTTTTTTTTAACATGTGGAATAACTTTCATCTATAGTTCAAAGCTTTCCCTCCTCCCCCTCCAGATTAAAGGGACACAGCAGTTTTAACCAAATTTTGGCACAATATTTAAGTTCCCTATGCTATTTCTGTGCAATGAGGAAAAAAAACTTCCGACAAAAAATAAGCTTCCTATCAAAAAATAAGATTACAAAGAGGAATTATAAATTTTATCACATAGAGGTTGCTTTTTCTTTTCTTCCTGTGTCTGATACTTACTCCTGTGTTTGTTTTTTTTTTTTCTTATAAGCCTGAAACTCATCAAATATAGTTCATGCTCAGTTTTCCACCTGGGCGCTTCCTTGACTGGCATTTGTTTATACATACTGGGGATGGGAGAAAGAACCAATGCTCTGGGCAGAGAGAAGATAAAAGCAATTGTCACTCAGTGTTTGTAATAAAGAAGATGGAGTAGTTTCTGATAGTAGGAGAGAACTAGAAAAAAAATAAGTGTGCATACGGAGACCTATACACATGCACGTGTGTGCCCCAAATGGACATTTATATGTATTATCGGAGTCAACCTTCTCAAGGACCCTAGGAGGAGGATATTATTTTTACCCCCAGTTTTCACATTAGGAAACAGACTAGCCCAAATGACAGACCTAAGATCACACAGCTAGTATGTGAATCTGACCTCAGGCTGTCTGACTCTAAAAACTCATAGAAAGGAAAAGTTTTCTCTCTTCAATTTCCAAAGACTTACTTTCTATCTCTCTCCAACAAAAATAAAAAGGGGAAGAAATGGTCAGTTGTGTATCTAGAACAAAAAATCCCATAACGATTGAAGTCTTCTATGGGTTCTATCTTCTTAAAAAGTCTCCAAGAGACAGATGACAACATTCTTTAGGGAACTGATTCAAAAGCAAAAAAAGATACTGAGAAAAAGAAAGAAAAAAATGGGCATGAATAAAAGAATGTCATTAAATGAACAAAACTGACTTACTAGTAGGAATGATAGCTAGAGAATAAACTGTGACCAAATGCTGATGACTTCACTGCCGAGTCCTACAAAGCCTTTAGACAGTTGCCTGGACCAACATTTCACTATTATTTCCAGTGGTATGTGAGAGAAAAGTGAAAGAGCCAAGTCCGTGAAAGAGAAGAATTAGTAATAACTTATGTTTCTTTTGACTTAATTTTTAAAAAATATTTTGAAGTCTTTATTGAATTTGTCACAATATTGCTTCTGCTCCATGTTTTGTTTTTATGGCTGCAAGGCATGTGGGACCCTAGCTCCTTGACCAGAGATTGAACCCACACCCAAACACCATTGCAAGGTGAACTCTTAACCAGTAAACCACCAGGGAGGTCCCTAGCAGCATTTTAAAAGATAAGAATGAGACTATTTATAAACTGGTGGTTCTTTGTGTTCCTAACTCAAGTAATGAGGTTTTTGTTTTTTTTTTAACTGAGGTGAAATTCACAGAACAAAAATTAATCATTAACTTTTTGAAAAGTGTACAATTCAGTTGCACTTAGCACATTCACTGGGGTGAGAAACCATCACCTCTAACTAAATTCAAGACATTTTCATCATCCAAAAGGAAACCCTGTACCCACAATAATACAGATAGAAAAACTGGCAAAAGAGAAGGGAGTAAATCAAAAATTCTAGTGGTATGGCACAAAGTAAGAATTTAAAAGAAACAATGTATATTTAAAAATCTTATTTAAGGAATATTTTGCTGAAACATTATCAAGTATAATGTACTGTTCTAAGTGCTGGATACTTTTATAACAAATTTTCCTGGCAAAGCAAACTTTATTGTGGCCCTGAGGTCAGCTGCTGAAACTAGACAGTTGGGGGTGAAGGGCTCTTGAATTGCATCTCTCACAACACTTCCACTACCTTCAGACACAGATGGAGGGGGACTGGTGTAAGGGGCACCTTGAGTTTGCAACGCACTCTGAGAAAGGCCAACTCGCAGACCCTCAGCCACTGCAGCCAAGCCACTCATGGCTCCTCGTTTCTTGGATTTCAGCTTCTTAGGTCTAAATGTAGGTTTTGCTCTTCTCACAGGGCTCTCGTCTTTAAAACTGGGTCTCACTGTTTCTCTTCTTTCTCCACCTTTCTTTCCTTAGCAATTCGTCTGTTTCTGCAGCACTAGTCTCTTGACTTGTTTGACAGGAGTCTCCTCCTCTAGGGATACCTCTGAAAGTGAAAGTCGCTCAGTCGTGTCCAACTCTTTGCCACTCCATGGACTACACAGTCCATGGAAATCTCCAGCCCAGAATACTGGAGTAGGTAGCCTTTCCCTTCTCCAGGGGATCTTCCCAACCCAGATCTCCAGCATTGCAGGCGGATTCTTTTACTAGCTGAGCCACAAGGGAAGCCCAAGTATACTGGAGTGGGTAGCCTATCCCTTCTCCAGTGGACCTACCCAGCCCAGGAATCAAACCAGGGTCTAGGGATACCTCTATATCGTCATTATTCTTCTTCTCCCTTCCAGCTCCTCCTCTTCCCAGGCCTTCAGTGTGAAGGACAGGTCTGAAGCGTCATAACATTCTTGGCATGAAGAACAGAGGTCCAAAGCCAACTTGAAACTGAAAAGTGACTGAGGAGAATGCTCTAATCCCATCAAGGTGACCTGGGTAGGATGGAGGTGATGTGATGGGTTCTGTCTTCTTGTTCTCCTGGTTTGCTGGAGACAGGATCTCCACAAGGTTCATCTTTTCCTGGACTTTTTCTCCAAGCAAATTATACTAAGCAACAGCTTACAGTCCTGCTTCCCCTCCTTCTGGGTTCAAAGGTCCAAGTCTGCTTCTGCTGGCTTAGCTCAGAGCCCCGGGGCATTACTGCCTTTGCAGCTGTGCTGCTGATGCTGCAGCCCTAGGATGAAGAAGGTAGCAAAAATACCTTCTAGCGTTTGTCTTCAAAAGAGTTTGTAATCCAATGAAGAATTCAGATGTGTAATCAAATGGAACAAGGTAAGGAAGAGGACCTAGAGAGAGGAGGGTTAAGATATCAAAAGGAGGTCATAGAAAGACTATTTCCTATATTTAGATAAAGAAAAGTTCTGGGCATGAATCAATGATGATCTCCTAGGACTACAAAGAGCAGGAAAGTGCCAAGTAAACTGCTAAAATAGGTAAGGATGTTACATTGGCACATGAACACAATCTCCACTCTCCAGGAAAAAACGAGGAAAGAAGGGAGGCTTCGTGTGATCACAGGTCTTTCTGATGTTATGGTGTGTAGATCCTCTCACAAGGAAGTGCCAGCTAAATCCAAGAGACTTCAGGGAAAGATATGAAAAGGAGGTGTTATTGTGCAGTTCTAGCCATAATGGCATCATTTGGCATAAAAAAAAAAAAAAAAAGAATGTGAGTATTTAAGACACATAAAGAATAAGCAATATAACCAGGTATATATGCCAAGAACAACAACAAAAATCAATGGGACATAAAGAGGAATATGATAGCGATGTAGCTCAGGTGGTAAATAATCTACCTGCAGTGCATGTCTGACTCTTTGAGACCCTATGGACTATAGCCCACCAGGCTCCTCTGTCCATGGGATTCTCCAGGAAAGAATACTGGAGTGGGTTGCCATGCCCTCCTCCAAGAGATCTTCCTGACTCAGGGATCGAACCCACATCTCTTATGTCTCCTGCATTGGCAGGTGGGTTATTTACCACTAGAGCCATCTGGGAAGCCCCATATATAAATATATAACCACTTTATATATGTATTTATGCATATATATATATGTATATCTATCTATCTATATATATATCTCATGAGCCCCTGGCAAGTCATCTAACTGTATGTTCTCATTTAGGTGCATACTTTCCATTGAATGGCTATTCTTTGCCCCCCATTCCCCCACCAAAAGGAAAACAAGGCCTCAACTTTTCTCAATGCCTCATGTGTAGCAATGCCTCAAGTAAATTCTTCACCTCACCAGATTAAAATTTGTCTGCAGAGTTAATGTTGATCTTTTTCAGAGTTGCATCAGCTTTAATAAACATTTGGACATCACAGTACATAAACTTAAGTGAACCTAAACCACTTTTGAAAGCTGACTACAGCACAATGCTTGAAAGAAGGGAACTAGATATTAATAACATGCTAAATCTGTGGTTTAAGCCTTCATAACTTTCTCATTTTTCTCTTTTTTCTGATTTTCCTCATTTAAACCAGAAATGGGCTGAGAAATTATAGGATAGATAAATAGATAATAGATAAATGGAGAAATTTCCCGTGGTATCTCTGATAAATTTTATTCATCAAACAAACATTTGTGGAGAAACTATTATGTGCCAGGTACTTTGAGTAATACAAATATGGGGCAGACTTTATTTATGACTTCATAAAGCCAATTATCTATGAGGAAAACAGACATGAACATAAATATCTGTAATATAAAGTAGAAAGTGATAACTGCTATGAGAGAGATACAGATAAGTTGCCACAGGAGTTCAGAGAGAAAAAGAGGCTACCTACATTTAGAAAAGATCAAGTAAAGCTGGTAGCAGAATCCTGGCCTTAAAGAATATGTAGAATGTGAACAAGTAAAAACAGGATGCAAGAATCAATGGGACAAAGGCAGAGAGCCAGAACATTTCTGGGCATGTAAAGAAAGAGCAGGGAGCGTGGAAGGCTGTGGTAAAAGAAGTATCGGGCCACAGGATGGGAAGCTGCACTGGGCTAGAGAATATAGGACTTTGTGTGCCATGAGGAGTTTGTATTTAAGTAAACAGAAAACTTAATAGCTTTTAATAGTTTTCAAGCAGAAAAGTAACATGAGAAGAGCTGTACTTGGGATTAAGCTGATAATTCAAGTATAAAATCATGTGTAAAAAGGGTTAGAGGGAAGAAGCTAGGTGAGAGTCAGAAGGAGAGGCATGGAGGAAATAAAGAGTATAAAAACAGAATCAAATAAATGTTTCATATTTCTGTGTTAATTTGTATTCCAGGAAACTAATTTCTATTGAGTTAATATAGAAACAAGCCTTTGATTCATTGGTAACAATACAAGTCACTTGTACCCAAAGGTACATAGAAAGTTCCCCCAGATCTCTCTCTAAAAAAAAAAAAAAAAAATTTGAAATATCAATAGCCTCTGAGTGTCCTTTCAAGGTGAATCTTTCTCCTTCAAATACTGAATCTGTTATTAGGATTCTTCAGGGAGAGCTCTAAAAATCCCCAGAGGTTAAGGAATGCAGTACACTAGTCACAGAACTCGGGCCAATTTGCTCCACCTCCAAATTTACCAAGAGTGAAACAGAGCCCCAGAGCAGGAACTGACTTGTCCAGGGAAACATGGCTGGTTAGAACTCCAGTCTCCTGAACCCTGTCCCACCCCCTAACTCACATTCCACTGTGAATACTCTGGGTTGGCTAGAACTGAGGTATCAAAATAAAATAACTCTCTTAATTTGCTTGGGCTTAGAACATGGATTTCAAACAAATGGCAATCAAGGAAGAAAAAAAAAACCAAAACATAAAACATTGCTGTACCAGAAAGCTGGAAATCTGCATGGTAGATTTTTTACATAAATAAACAGCAAGGTATTACTATCTGGTTGGAATATTGACATACCACACAACTCGCTCATTAGGTATCATAAAACACTGAGTTAAGTGTAGTATAGCAACTACTTGACTCTTTCTGGAAAATACTGGTTACTTAGGCAAATTCCTTATGTATGACAGAGACTTGTGGTCTCCAAACTTCAAATATTTTTCATGGAAGATAACAAATATGTTTTTAATAGAATTCATTTAGGGATTTCAGGAAATTACTGAAAATCTGCAGCCTATAGGCATTGCACACGTGAAGAAAAAGGGCATCAATCTCTCAAAATTCTGGCAGGAAAGGAGTGGCTGTTTCCAAAGTTCTTTTTCCTTTGCAATAAGCTGCTTCTTAGTGCCAAAAAACAGCTCATCAGCAATGTTGTTTCATTTTATAGGGATGTTTTGAGAGAGAAAAAAAAATTAGTAATGTGTCCTGTGATTTTTCAAACCTTATGTCCCAAAGCCTATAATAATCTTGCTGCTTTTTATTTTAAAAAAGAAAGCCAAATGTTTGAGATTTCATCTTTAAGTCTACTATGTTCACTGCAAGCACATACTTTAACCTTATTACAAGAAGCGACACGTAGTTTCTTTAAATGCTGCCCAGTCAAAAAAGAAAATTAAAAAAACCATAGATTCCATTAAGGACTGGGTGGGGTTCTATGTGTAACATAAGTTACACATAGTAAGAGCCACAGCTATAAAATAGCATTTCCGTACCTCTGCTAGAGGGTTCAACCTCTATTACCCCTAAGTCAGGGTGCCCAGGGATGTCTCATGTGTGCTCATGTGTGCTAGCTCCCTAGGCTGCCAGAAGGTGTTCCCAGTTCTCCTTGCCTGATAAAAGCAACTGCTGCCAACCTTGCAAGCTTTGCCATCACTGCCCATCGAAGGCACCACCAACGTGTGCAAGGAGGTCTGAAAGCCTGAAGTCCAGCCTCAAGGCATTGGAAGTGCTGACGATCCTGGCACCACTATTCATATGACTGACAGGCGCACTCTCTGTGTCCTAAGATTATCCAAATAAAACTAACAGACAAACAAACAAAAACTCAGCTCCATTAGTTCTTACTAGATTTTATATTACAGCCATGCTGGGGCCACAGGGCTCAGGGACAGGCTGTTCAGTAACTATTTGTTGAAAAAATGAGTGAGTCCACCAGGCTGGGCTGCAAACAATCCAATGTCCTCAACTCCATCTGCTGCCCTTGATGAAACCTCTGTAATTTGATTCTTTCTTTCATTGGCTTCACTCTTTTGGGGAGGCAATTCTATAAATAGAATTTCAGAGGGTCCACCTCCACCAGACCCCAGGAATGCCCAGATATGCCTGAATCCTGGGGGGAGAAAACTTACTTTCAAGCATTCTTTCTTAGTCTTAGAAAAGGGAATTACAGAATTGACATACAAAATTTATGTTTTTTATATGATTCTCATCAGATGTTATGAATTGGTAGCCTGCAGCCATTCTGGCCAGATGATTTTTTTTTTTAAGTCTACATTATTTTTTAAGTATTTGAATTAGAATACTCTAAATCAGTTGTTCTCATACATATGCATGTGTCAGAATTAGTCTTGTTAAGAGTGCTGGGCTCCACCCCCAGTTTCTGATTCAGTATATCTGGGTTAGGGTTTGATAATGTGAATTTCTACCTAGTCTTTGCTGCATTTCTGGTCTGGGGACATACTCTGAGAACCACTTTTGGGGGGTTCTCTGGTTTTCCCAGACTCCATCACTAAAGTATTTCATCTGGCCTACTTCACTTACTCAAGTTACCCATTTGGCTTTTGAGTTTGAAAGCTTGAAACCCTGTACAAGGCCCTGTATCCTTGTCTGTTGAAGTAAAATGCTAACTCAAGAGCTAATGATTGGGAAATGGAAGATGCAGAAACAAAAAATAGCTGTTGGGCTAGGAAACTGGTAGCAATTTAGACTATATATTTCTGCCACCTAGCAGAATCAGCAAACTCCCAGTTCCCTGAAAGACAGAGATAAAGGCTTGACACACATTCCTAGATTTTTTTATAGGAAGCAGCCCCCTCTAGCTGAAAATTGCTGACCACAGAATATAGCCCTAGACTGGCTGAAACCAGAAAATTGATGATGCTTGAAACTTCACCTTGATGCCAACCAATCTAAGAACTGTCCACGAGCTGATCACGCCCTGCTTCTTGAATACTCTAAAAATCCTGACTATGTCCTCCAGGGTGGGTCACATGGTTTTGAGGGCATTAGCCCATCATGGCTCTCTTTGCCTGGCAAGGCAATAAAAACTATTCTTTTTTACTTCACCCAAAACTCTGTCTCCATGTTTCTATTTGGCACTGGTGAACACAGGCCCAGTTTTGGCAACAAGCTGAGTCTCAGTATTTCAAGTGAAAATTCATGGAGATGACTGTATTACTCAATTTGTTTCATTTATAACATTTGGCTTATAATATTACAATATTATAACATTACAATAAAATGTTCGGTAAATGGTGTTTCTATTACACAGGTCCTTATTTTTCATTATGGCTACTACTGACACTTGATTATTCTTGCTATTATCATCACCTTTTCGTCCATGTACGTAAATTTGCTTGATATTAGCTAAATTCAGAAATGGAAAATGAAAAAGGCCAGATTGCTTATGACAAATGAGAAAGCAATTCAATTTTTGTCTATTTATTGTTCAATACTATCTCTTTTAAAAAATAAATGGTGATGTTTCAAGCATATGTACATTTGAATTTCTAACCTGTACTTTGGTCAAAGACCAAATACTTCCTAAATGAAAAATACTGATGATATTCATAGCTATAGACTTATATATTTAAACCTAAAAGAATTTAAACCATAAAGAATGAATATTTTTACATTTTTGTTGTTTAATATTTTACTGAAATACAACAAATAAACAGAATAGCACATACACCTTAAGTCTAACAGGTCATTGAATTTTCACAAATTGAACATACATGTCTAACCAACACCCAGAGCAAAAAATAGAATGTCACCAGCCCCCAGAAATCTCCCTTATGCCCCTCTCACAATTTTAACCTCAAGGGTAACCACTATCCTGACTTTTAACATCACAGATTTGTTTTGCCTCTTCTCTCAATTTATACGAATGGACTCACATTATATACTACATTGTGTCTGGCTTCTTTTGATCAACATTGTTTATGAGATTCACTCACATTGGTGTATCTAGTTTGTTCATTCTTTCCAATACAGTATTCCATCGTGTGACCATCAGTCAGATCAGTTCAGTCACTCAGTTCAGTCACTCATTCGTGTCCGACTCTTTGCGACACCATGAATCGCAGCACGCCAGGCCTCCCTGTCCATCACCAACTCCCGGAGTCTACTCAAACCCATGTCCATCGAGTCGGTGATGCCATCCAACCATCTCATCCTCTGCCGTCCCCTTCTCCTCCTGCCCCCAATCCATCCCAGCATCAGGATCTTTTACTACTGCTTATTCATTCTACTGTTGCTGAGCACTTGGATCATTTACATTTTGAAGGCATTAGAAAAAGTGCTGCTATACACAAGCTTATATGTCATTTGCTGTACATACATAGGCATTTCTGTTAAGTTTATACCTAGGAGTAGAATGGCTGGGTCACAGGGTATGTGTATGGTCAGCTTTAGGAGATATTGCTGGTTTTCCAAAGTGGTTGTACCAATTCATACTCCCTCTAGAAGTGTATGAAAGTTCCAAGTTCTCTACGTTCTCACCATCATTTTGGATTTTACTGACACTTTAAAAAAAGGTTTGCTTGGACTTAAGACACTGGTGTCTCCGTTTGACTTTCACACATCTTAAGTTTACTGTACAATTTCTATCACTTTCAAGAAACTGAGACATGAATCTGTCTTAAATAAATGAATGGGTTTCACAACCAATTTGTAAATCAATACCTTAAATTAGTGAATTTTCTACCTAAGGGAAATTTTCTCCTGCCATGTGTATCTACTATTTGTTTTTAAGTCACAAAGAATATCTGTATGGGAAGATATGATTACTCTTTGCATTTGCAGCTGTAATCTAAAGGTGTAACCAACAGTACTTTGTATTTGTTGACTGGGTGCTGTTGTTTGTAGTAACTCTCCTGCGAGTGATGCTCTTTTAGAATCACAATTTTAGTAATGCAGTAAGAAGTTCAAGACCTCACTCTACAACCTCAGTGATTTCTGGATAATGTCTGCCCACAGGGAAGAATGTTGGTAGTTTCTGGCCAAAAGTTGACTCTAATGATCCATAACAAAGTTTCTAATATCATGCAGCTCCTCTCATTCTGCTGTAAGTCTCCCTCAAAAACACTGCAATAAAGCACAAATAAAGGCATTTTTTGTGTCACTATCAAGGACCAGTCTCAGGTTCCTGGGAACCTTCTTTTTTTTTCCAAGGCTGATTTTCTCCTCAGAATCTCTGGTAGCCAAGTGCTATAATACAGCAAATATTTTATTAATTGTTCAATTGAGCAGGAATTAGACTTAGCAAAATCAAGATATTATGTATTTCCCGTACTTAATGTTAATTTCTTTCCTTTGCTTGTTTATTTCTTTCCTTTGACTTCGAGTGATTTCTGACTTTGATACGTTGCATCTTAAATTTTGTTGGTTCACCTGGTAATTACAATATTTACACTTTTATTCTCTTAATATTTTACAGCTTAACAATGTAACTTCTCATTCCATATTTGTAATTTTTAACCAGCAGCTGGATAAGCAGAAAAATCATTGTTTTGGATGATTTTATTTTTTAAAAATAGAAAAACTTCAATTAAAAAAAAAGATATATAGTTATTTTTTAAAAATTCAAGAAATTTAGAAAAGTGTAACAAGTAAAGAAAAAGTTTGCTTGATCTTATCACTCAGAAATTAACCATTGCTAACCTTTGGTGAATATTATTCTAGACATCTCTCTATGCCTATCTACAGATAAAAGGTTAGACAACAAAGATAAAAAGATGTTATTACAATTGGGTCACACAAAAATTAGTGGTTATTAAAAAATCACCAGTTAAATTTAACAAAAGAAATGCAAACTGAATGATATGAAATAGTTGAACTTCATATAAATTTTTCATTGCATTTCAGGCATAGTTTAGAGATTGGGCTAGTCTCACTCCTGATAGATAACTCTTGGCTAAGTCTAGAGGAATTTCTTGACTGCATGTCCAGCAATATTAGTCTCCTCAATCTCTGATAGTTCATCTTATCATAATGTGTGTTTTTGTCAGTAGCTTGTTACTTTGTGTAAAAAGATAAAATGGAAAGAAAGAAATGAAGAAGGGAAGGAAGAAAAGAAGGAAGGAAGGTCAGTTTCTATTTCAACATCTGTATTTCGGTTTGTCATTTTAATGGTCCCCTTAATTAAAGGACCATGTAAATTGCAGACGATGCTTGCTGAGCATTATAGGGTGGACTAGTTTTTTTTTTGTTGTTGTTGTTAAATCGGTCTGACCTTCCTACTTCATTCTGGAATAGGTCCAAAAGACCATTATGGTGTGGTCACAGCACAGATTACGGTAACCTGCCTGATCTATTTCCTCTTACTGTGGAAGGAGTTTTCATTAAAAGTCTAGTCTTGTTCAATCTGTTTTATGCAGCCTGTTATTGCTATGAGGCTTCTTTTTTATCTGCAAAATTCTTGTGAGATTATCTTTAGATCATGAGCACAAAACCCCAGGGCAGTGGTAACTAACAAAAAAAGACCCATACAAAATGACATAAAAGTGTTGATGGATTGTGTATTGTACGCTCTGCACAATGACACAACCATGAACTTGCAGAGTGTCTGTGTAATGTACCACAAAGCACCAGGGAAACTCTATACTCAGTCCTTAAATTAACAACATAGAGCACAGTGTTATCAACTGCATCTCATAAACTAGACTGTAAAGAATCTCAGAAGGCTATAATTGAACATGAACTGTATATTCATTAAGAAAGACTAGTTTGACCCAGACAAATGCGAGGAAAAGGACTAACACATCTTGAGCTTCTATTTTTATGCCAGATAAGCTGTTTATAGGTTGTCCTTTGCATTCTCAAACAACCCTGTGGAATCGGTATTGCTTGCATTTTCATGTTACAGACAAGTAAACAGGGCTTTGAAGGAGCTGATGTAATGAACCAGAATCTGAATCTAGATCTGTCCAACATTAGGACTTTCATCCTGAGCTATTCTCCCTTCCTGCAAACTGTTATCTCAAAAAAAATTCAGACTATAGATCCAATGAAGCTTGGTACAAGGATGACATGTGCAGTCAATGTATGACTCCACTACTTGATCATTCCTCAGAGCATCAGACCCACTACTCCAGTAAGGTCATCTATGTTCTCTCAGAGTCACACCTAACATTAGATGCATTTGGGTACTGCCTGTGCCTGCCACCTGATGCTGCCAAGGGAAATGGAAGAACAGCTGCTGGAAAGACTTACTAATTCCTTTGAATAGTTTGTGACATTATCTAAACTTTAGATTCTAAACAGCTTTGTAGATACTGCAATTTAAGAGAAAAATATATCAAGATATATCTGGAAACAAGAGAATGAGAGGTTTTCTGAAAATTTTTTGTTAGTAGTATATGTAGACTTCTCAGATAATGTATATGAAACTTAACCCCAAGTTATGACTACTTGTGTGACAGTTTTGGCATTAAGAGATGGAATTCTATTTGAAAGGTCATGTGCACATTTGAGCAACCTGATATCAAGTGATCTTATTAGGGAGATTACATTGTAGACCTTGTGATATTAAAAGCATTTTTTAAAAGTCATGAGCTACTTAAAGGTAGAAACTGATTGTCAATGTGGTATATTTGTCTTAACAAATTTAATACCATGGAAAACTAAGTTTAAAAATGGATTCACTGTTTCATCACTCTTTGTGACTTAAAAATCTCTCTAGAAATACGTGAATAGAAAATTCATACCTCCTAAGGAACAGAGGGTATTCTCAATTAAAGTGTAATAGTCCACTTGACAGCAGGGACAACTTCTGTACATAATGTTCTAAAGAAAAAAAATCAGTGATTTCTCTAACCTAAAATCGTATGTTCCACATGTATGAATGGTGTGGGTATGGAGGGATAGAGGAGACAGGGTGTTAATTCTCATTTTATTTTATACCTGGAGAAACTGAGAGAAGTGTTGGACGTTATCATAGTGTTCATGGATTCATACACTTTTATCTGTATTCACATTCTCTCTAAGCAGAACACCTATACTTTGGTTCGGATCAAGGAGGCCATGCCTTCCTCCTCGTTTCTAATCTGCTCTAATTTGAAAGCTGCAATAACCATGCAATTCCTCTCGCTCCCTGGCCTTGTTTTTTTCCTGTGGTTGGGAATGGCGCTTCCCTTGTTTTTTGGTTTTAATTTACTAAAATTACTTATTGAGATAAGACTCACAACACCTTTATATCAAAACTTGTATATGTAAACTTTTGATATAAAACAACACTTTTATATATAAAAGAATCACCTTTATATCAAAGTAACTGAGTACCATTCTATGAATGATTGATTATGTTCTTCCACTGATAACACTTTTCAGACATCTCTCATGTTGAAGTAAAACAAATGATCCAGACTAAGGCACACAGGATTCGAATTCACCTTGGAAATTTGTTTCTCATACACTGAAGAAAATTATTAACCTGCAGTTGCTTAAAAAAAAAAAGTAAAAGAACCAAAGGAAGAGAAAACAGTTTATACCCTAAAGAGAAATGAACTCACCATCACATTTTTCTAAGTATAGTTCTTCCAGTTTTTTCCCTTTGAGAACTCTTCTGTATGATTCTCCCCTTTTGGCTTCACAGCCTGTACAACCCAGAGAAAAACCTCTGATTATAGAAACTTTCCATGTGGTGAAATTTTAGGTTCCCCTTTCCCCTACCCACCCCCACCTTCTGCACAAATAGTTTCACCATCTGTCTATAAAACAGCCTGAAATTCCACCCATTAAATATATTCCTTCAGATTACATATGTACCTATTTATTTTAAAAATCATAATCACTTCAACATTCCCATCAACCAAATACAGCTATTTATATTGTTTTAACTATCTCTGATATTTTCAGTGCTTCTGCAGATATTTTTAATCATACAGACAGTGGGTGAATGCATGTTTAGTTCTGGTTGCTCATTTAATGTTGTTTAGAATATCCATATGCCAATACCAGGCATATATTTATCACATTAATCTTAACCGTCAGTGCATTCTCCTTTGATAATTTACAATGTATAAGGAATTAGAATTGTTTTAAGTTTTGTTTTCATAAACATTTCTCCCTTAAATGTTACTGTACACATTGGCTTGATTCTGACTTTTTGAGATTATTTTCTTAAATAATCTTAAATTTTCCAAAGTAGAAATTCTGGGCCAAAGAATGGCAATACTTTAGTATCTCATTTCATTTTTCTAACATGGTTAAACCTACTCCACTGAAAGATCATATCGATTTGTAATGCTATCAGCAATATTTGAGTACCAGTCTCTGTATACTGTTCAGTTCAGTTCAGTTCAGTCGCTCAGTCATGTCCGACTCTTTGCGACCCCATGACCCGCAGCACACCAGGCCTCCCTGTCCATCACTAACTCCCAGAGCCTACCCAAACTCATGTCCATTGAGTCAGCGATGCAATCCAAACATCTCATCCTCTGTCGTCTCCTTCTCCTCCTGCCCTCAATCTTTCCCAGCGTCAAGGTCCTTTTTAGTTAACAAATATACACATAGTATTTATATGTGCATAGCTAGAACTCATAATTGTTCATTTTATTTTTTTATTAAACAAGGTCATGATTTTTCAATTATTGTTCCAATATAGTTCTTTCATCTGGAAAGTCTAGAGTCTGGATGTTGATCTTACAGTTCTGCATTAAGATCATACAGCAAGAAAGTGACTGAATTAAGATTTGAATTTAGATTTGTCTGACCTCAAATCACTCCACCATAAGGAGAGGGGAATGGGCTGGAAGGTTGTAGGGGAGCTGGCCACAAATATAGGAATGTTCTTTGTATATTTTATAAATTAAAAATTTTTAATACTATATTAGCTTCATTGCTAAACATAGTATTCATACTGAATAGTATATATGTAATTCCAGACCACCTGACCTGTCTCTTGAGAAACCTATATGCAGGTCAGGAAGCAACAGTGAGAACTGGACATGGAACAACAGACTGGTTCCAAATAGGAAAAGGAGTATGTCAAGGCTGTATATTGTCACCCTGCTTATTTAACTTATATGCAGAGTACATCATGAGAAATGCTGGGCTGGAAGAAGCACAAGCTGGAATCAAGATTGCCGGGAGAAATATCAATAACCTCAGATATGCAGATGACACCACCCTTATGGCAGAGAGTGAAGAGGAAATAAAAAGCCTCTTGATGAAAGTGAAAGAGGAGGGTGAAAAAGTTGGCTTAAAACTCAACATTCAGAAAACTAAGATCATGGCATCTGGTCCCATCACTTCATGGGAAATAGATGGGGAGACAGTGGAAACAGTGTCACAACTTAATTTTTGGGGGCTCCAAAATCACTGCAGATGGTGATTGAATGAAATTAAAAGACGCTTACTCCTTGGAAGGAAAGTTATGACCAACCTAGACAGCATACTAAAAAGCAGAGACATTACTTTGCCAACAAAGATCCGTCTAGTCAAGGCTATGGTTTATCCAGTGATCATGTATGGATGTGAGAGTTGGACTGTGAAGAAAGCTGAGCACCAAAAAAATTGATGCTTTTGAAGTGTGGTGTTGGAGAAGACTCTTGAGAGTCCCTTGGACTGCAAGGAGATCCAACCAGTCCATCCTAAAGGAGATCAGTCCTGGGTGTTCATTGGAAGGACTGATGCTGAAGGTGAAACTCCAATACTTTGGCCACCTCATGCGAAGAGTTGACTCATTGGAAAAGACCCTGATGCTAGGAGGGATTGGGGGCAGGAGAGAAGGGGACGACAGAGGATGAGATGGCTGGATGGCATCACCGACTCGATGGACATGAGTTTGAGTAAACTCCGAGAGTTGGTGATGGAAAGGGAGGCCTGGTGTGCTGCGATTCATGGGGTCGCAAAGAGTCAGACATGACTGAGCAACTGAACTGAATTATAAGCTGAACTCTTGCTAGGAAATAGAACATTGCTAATATTTTAGAAGTTCTGTGTGGGTTCTGTACTCTCTTCTAGAAGTAACCTGCATAACCTACTCTCCCATTTCTGTGATTTTTTTTTTCCTTTGCTTTCTTTATAATTTTACCCTTTATATATGCCTCCTGAAATTACACATTGGTTGGGTTTTATCTGTTTCCAGATATCATGCAAATAGAATTATACTGTCTGTATTCTTCCTCACTCAACATCATGTTTATAAGATTAATTTATATTGATACACATAGCTATAATTTATTGAGTTTTATTTCTGTATAGTTGCAATAGTTTTATATGCTGTATAACAAATTGCCACAAATTTAATGACTTAAGACATCATTTATTATCTCAGTTTCCACGGGGTCAAGAGTCCAGGTGTGACTTAACTTGGCCCTTTCCTTGGAGTCTTACAGGTAGTAATCAAAGTGTCAGCCAGGCTATATTCTCATCTGAAGGCTTAACTGGGGAAGGATCGACTTTCAATCTCATTCAGATTGTTGACAGAATGCATTTTCTTGCACCAATCATGGAGTGATATTCCCTCACCTTGCCATACAACATAATCTAGTCAAGAGAAGAACATCCCATGATCTTTGTCATGTTTTCTCAGAAGCAAGTCATATATTCTGCCTGCATTCAAGTAGAGATTATGTACAGTACAATAGCAGGGGTAGAGATTATGGGGGCCAATTTAGAACTCTGCTTACCACAACAGTACTGTAATATTTATTGTATGTGTAAGCCATAATGTATTCATCTAATCTACCACTGATGGACATTTAGATTGTTTCTAGTTTGGGGGCTGTGATGGTTAACTTTTTGTGTTAACTTGGCTGGGTCACTGTGCCCAGATTTTTAGATGTTTTTGTGTGGGTGTTTTTGGATGACATTTAAATTTAAATTGTTGGACTTTGAGTAAGGCAGATTGCCCCACATAATGTGAGTAGATCTCATTCAGTCAGTTGAAAGCCTGAACGGAACAAAAGACTGACCTTCCCTGAGCAAGAGGAAAACCGGCCTGCAGACTGCACTTTATCTGCAACATTGACTCTTTCTGGTTCACCAGCAGACTGTCTTTGGACTCAAACTGTAGCTATTTCCTGAGTCTCCAGCATGCTGGCTCCTCCATCAAATTTTGGACTTGCCAAGCCTCCAGAAAGGCATGAGCCAATTCCTTAAAATACCTGTATGTGTGTATGTATACACAGACATACACACATACAGATCTTATTAGTTCTGTTGCTCTGGAGGACCTTGACTAATACAAGGGCTATAATTAACAATTATTCCATGAATGTTCTCTGTATATCTCCTGATGAACATGAGGAAGAGTTACTGGGTATATACTAGGAGTGGAATTCTTAGGCTGTAATGTGTGCCTCTATTCACCTTTATAAGGTAATGTCAAGCTATTTTTCAAAGTTTTTATGTTCATTTATACTCTTACCAGCACAGGTGAGTTCCTAGTAATACAAATGCTCAAATTTTTGTCAATATGACTGTGTGTGTATGTTAGTTGTTCAGTCAGCCCGACTCTTTGCAACCTCATGGACTTCAGCCCACCAGGCTCCTCTATCCATGGGATTTTCCAGGCAAGAGTACTGGAGTAGGTAGCCATTTCCTTCTCCAGGAGATCTTCTGAACTCAGGGGTTGAAACCAGGTCTCCTGCATTGCAGGCAGACTCTTTACCCACTGAGCTACCAGGGAAGTCCTTGTGGCTCAGCTGATAAAGAATCTGCCTGCAATGCAGGAGACCTAGGTTTGATCCCTGGGTTGGTATGAAATGCTATCTCATTATGGTTACATTTTCTTCATAAGTGATTATGTCGAACTTGTTTTCATGTGTTTATGGGCCATTTAAGTTTCTTCTTTTGTAAAAGTTTTGGTCAAGTCTCTTGCTTTTTATCCACTAAGTATTTCGCCATTTTCTTAATGATCTGTAGCAGCTCTTATATATTCTAGGTATTAGATCTCAGCAATATGCTATAAATATCTTATAGCTCTTTCCTTGTCTATGATGTCTTTTGATGATCAGAAATCCTTAATTTTAATGTAGTTTACATATCACCTTTTTTCTCTGTGTTTAGCATTTTATGCTTTAAGAAATCCTTCTATATTCTGCTGTCTTGAAAATGTTGTCCTATATTATCTCTCAAAGGACTCAATTTTGCCTCTGACTCATTGTTCTTTATTTCTCTCAGGAATTTATTTTGAAGAGTTAGATATTATTAAAGAGACACTGGAAGGGTGTACTGCCTCAGGACACTAGGTGGTTAGGATACACAAAGAGGTATCAGAATGGATGAAAGATATGCTTAAAGCTCCAAAAGATAGAGAGGCACTAAAATAAATGTCTATTATCTCACAATTTTGCCTAGGTTTAGTTATACAGCTGTCATTAGAATAATCTATGACATAACTGAGTAGTCAAAGTGTTAGTTCTTCAGTCATGTCTGACTCTTTGCAACCCCATGGACTGTAGCCCACCAGGTTACTCTGTCCATGGAATTCTCCAGGCAAGAGTACTGGAGTGGGTAACCACTCCCTTCTCCAGGGAATTTCCTGACCCAGGGATCAAACCTGGGTCTCCCTATTGCAGGCAGACTCTTTACCATCTTAGCTACCAGGGAAGCCCATAATTAGAATCACCTATGACATAATCCCTAAGAAACAAAAAACTCTAACTCAAAAGGGAAGTTCATTTGAACTCAAAGACATTTAAACAATTCCATTTATTTTACTCACAACTTTGGTAAAATAAATTGAAAAGCATAAATTTTTAAAAATATGCAGAGACAGTTTTACTTCTTTTCCAATCTTTTTTCCCCCTGCTTTGCTACCTAGATAGGACCTCCACTACAATTTGAATAGAAGTTGGGAAAGTGGGAACTTCTTGTTCCCAGTTTTAGGAGGAAAGCATTCAACGTGACTAACAGAAGAACAAACCTGACTAACCTTTGTGCTCTGTTGCCTGGGCTTAGTCATAATGGCTCTGCACTTTTGTGTTACCTTTAGACTGAAACATATATGATAGTCCATTCTTTAGGTCATTCATATAGAGACTAAAATGTTGCATAACAGAGAAAAATATGTCTTGTTGGAGGTTGAGAGGAATACTGTGCCCAGACTTACATGGGCAGCTGCAAGAAAAAAGGTTTATCACATCTTTTTTAGGGTCTGACCAGCACCAAGGAGTTCTAAACAGCCAGGCATTCTTCTTCCCCTTTTAGTATGAAAAAAAGCCTGAATTCTCTCTCTCTCTTTTTTTTTTTTTCATTTATTTTTATTAGTTGGAGGCTAATTACTTTACAATATTGTAGTGGTTTTCGCCATACATTGATATGAATCAGCCATGGATTTACATGTGCTCCCCATCCCGATCCCCCCTCCTGCCTCCCTCTCCATCCCATCCCTCTGGGTCTTCCCAGTGCACCAGCCCTGAGCACTTGTCTCATGCATCCAATCTGGGATGGTGGTCTGTTTCACCCTTGATAGTATACTTGTTTCAGTGCTATTCTCTCAGAACATCCCACCCTCGCCTTCTCCCACAGAGTCCAAAAGTCTGTTCTGTACATCTGTGTCTCTTTTTCAGTTTTGCATATGGGGTTATCGTTACCATCATTTTAAATTCCATATATATGCGTTCATATACTGTGTTGGTCTTTATCTTTCTGGCTTACTTCACTCTGTGTAATGGGCTCCAGTTTCATCTATCTCATTAGAACTGATTCAAATGGATTCTTTTTAATGGCTGAGTAATATTCCATGGTGTATATGTACCACAGCTTCCTCATCCATCCGTCTGCTGATGGGCATCTAGGTTGCTTCCATGTCCTGGCTATAATAAACAGTGCTGCGATGAACACTGGGGTGCACGTGTCTCTTTCAGATCTAGTTTCCTCTGTGCGTATGTCCAGAAGTGGGATTGCTGGGTCATAAGGCAGTTCTATTTCCAGTTTTTAAAGAAATCTCCACACTGTTCTCCATAGCGGCTGTACTAGTTTGCATTCCCACCAACAGTGTAAGAGGGTTCCCTTTTCTCCACACCCTCTCCAGCAGTTATTGCTTGTAGACTTTTGGATAGCAGCCATCCTGAATGGCGTGTAATGGTACCTCATTGTGGTTTTGATTTGCATTTCTCTGATAATGAGTGATGTTGAGCATCTTTTGATGTGTTTGTTAGCCATCTGTATGTCTTCTTTGGAGAAATGTCTGTTTAGTTCTTTGGCCCATTTTTTGATTGGGTCATTTATTTTTCTGGAATTGAGCTGCAGGAGTTGCTTGTATATTTTTGAGATTAATCCTTTGTCTGTTGCTTCGTTTGCTATTATTTTCTCCCAATCTGAGGGCTGTCTTTTCACCTTGCTTATAGTTTCCTTCGTTGTGCAAAAGCTTTTAAGTTTAACTAGGTCCCATTAGTTTATTTTTGAAAAGCCTGAATTCTAACTCAAATAAGATGATTCTCTATAACATTAGTCTATCATCTTCTCAGTCTGCTTGCTTTCCAAATAAAGTTACTATTCCTTGCTCCAACACTTCAACTGTCAATGTATTGGCCTGTCATGCAGAAAGCAGTACGAGCTTGGACTTGGTTAGCATGATCATTAAGTGTGGTATCAGCTTAGGTTATTACGAGCTTGAGAAAGCTCCTTCCTATTCCTAGTTTGCTAAGGGATAAGTGTGTGATGCATTTTGACAAATACTTTTTATTAATATATGGAAATTATCTCTTTTTTTGCCCTCTTTATTCTGTTAATATGGTTATAGTGATTGACTTTTGAGTCTTAAACCAACGTTGCATTCTTGGGCTAGATCCTCTCAAAGTGTCATAGTATATTATTCCTGTTACATATTGTTAGAATCAATTAACCATTTTTTCAAGGGTTTTGACTCTGTGTTCATGAAAGTATTGGTAGACAAATTTTTTTTCTTATCTTGTCAGGTTTTAAGATCAGGTATGGTTACAAGCAAGCAGGAAGATACTCCTCCCTTCTCTATTTTACATAAGAACTTTTGTAAGATGCGTGTTATTTCTTTAGTGACTGCTTGATATTATAATAGAATTCACCAGTGAAACCATCTGAATTTACAGTTCTCTGTTATGGCAAGTTTTTGACAATACATTTAAGTTATTTAATAAATACTGGACTATTAGTATTTTCTGCTTAATCTGTGTTGACTTTGGTAAATTGTATTTTTCAAGAAATTTACCCACTTTAAGTCATCAGATTTTTTGGTACGGAGTTTTATATTATTATCCTTTAATGTCTGTAGCATTTACAGTGATAACTTCTTGTTTATTTCTGATATTAGTGATTTATGTTGTATCTTTTTCTTGATCAGTTTTAGAATTTATGAATTTTGTTGATATCTGAAGATTATCAGCTTTTGGCTTTCTTAATTTTTCTCTCTCATTTTTATGCAGTCTTTTCCAAAGTTTTGAACTTGTCTTGTGACCTAAGACAAACAGAATGCCAAGATATTTCTCCAGTGAAGATCTAGTTCAGGGTCTGCAACAATAGTAAGCTATGTGCAAGTTCTGCATGACAAGAGAACTCCTTTATAGAGGGGAAAAGAAGTTGGGAGGGTTATAGTAAACGAAGGGCTTTCATTGGCTGAGCCCTTGCCAGGAAATAAGAAGAGTCCTTCTTCTTCATGTTGGGCTCTACTATTGTCCTAGGGCATGAGAACTCTCCATTCTGATTTGCTGACTCTGTTTAATTAAGGTTTCCATTTACTAACTTTTTTACAGGTTGAGAATACATTTTCTTCACTCTTAAAGCCAATATATCAGTAATGTAAATAACGGAGAAGATCTCACTTCTCCTGTTCAGTTTCATGGAAATAGGTAGTCTTAGATCAAATTCCCCAGAAGTAGAATCTAAGATAGGGATTTGGGTGCATGTGGATTATTGAGGGAACATTCTTTGGGAAAAACTTGTAAAGGAGGGAAAGGAGCATAACAGGGAAACAAAAGAACTGCCAAGCAAGGATCTGGTATTAGATAACGTTATCAGTGAAGTTGCTCAGTCGTGTCCGACTCTTTGCAATCCCATGGACTGTAGCCTACTAGGCTCCTCCATCCATGGAATTTTCCAGACAAGAGTACTGGAGTGGATTGCCATTTCCTTCTCCAGGGGATCTTCCCGACCCAGGGATCGAACCTAGGTCTTCCACATTGCAGGCAGACGCTTTACCGACTGAGCTACCAGGGAAGCTAGATAATGTATAGCCTTGGCCAAATTTACATAGGGGAGGACTCTGGATACAAACAGCACCACAGACTTGTCAACCTTTTTGGCAATAGGGCTGGATTTTGACACATCATCTTATTTGACCATTGGTTGTGGGTCATATATGGAAAGGACTTAATTTCCTGAGTGAGTTGGTTCCCATTGGTTGATGGAAATTTTCTGGAGAAGAAGGCTAGCTGTAAACCACTAACAGCCACCCCCACAGGAGCTGGGGTTAGGTGCTTCTAGCAAGTAAAGGAGATCTGCAACTGTGCTAGTCAACATACAGTGCTAGTCAAAGAAAATAGAATTTTCAAGTGGAGAATATGCAGTGAATATTTAATCACATGCCTTTTAAACAATAAAATGTTTTTGATACTATTTAAAGAACTACTTGAAGAATTACTATTATTCCAATAGTAATCCTTACTCAGAGGAATAATATCCTCATATATACATAAGGCTTAAAGTATGAAAGAATAGAATACAAAGTTGATGTATTAGTTAGGACAGACTGAACCATTATAAAATTTAGACCACAAAATGTAATGGCTCTAAAGAAGTTTCTTTCTCTCTCAATAATCCAGGTTGAGGTAGGAAGCTGAGAAACTAGCAGAGAAAGCTCTTCTCTACAAGGGCACCCAGGAACTTGAGGTGATTACCACTCTAAACCCTTCAACAAGTGGCTTCTAAGATTGTCATGGGGATTGCCATCCAGTGGATTTGCTATATAACTTATAGACTGCTGCATAACAAACTCAGAAGCTTAAATCAAAACTGTAAGATTGACTATTTCATAGTTTTTGCAGGTCAGAAATTTGGGAGTGGCTTAGGTGAATGGTTCTGTCTCAAGATCTTTCATGAGTTTACAGTCAGATATCTGTTGTAACTACAGTCAACTAGGGCTTTCACTGTAACTCAGTTAATGCTGGTTGTGGGCAGGTGGCCTCAGCTTCTTGCCACACAGGCCTCTCTCTAGGACTGTTTAAATATCCTCATGGTGTGGCAGCTGGCTTCCCTCAGAGAAAGTGATCTAAAAGGGCAAGAAGAAAGTCATAACATCTTTTATGACCTAGACTTGGAAATCATATTCTATCTCTTTTGCAATATATAGGTCAGCTATATTCAGCAGTGGGATTTCCTGGTAGCTCAGCTGGTACAGAATCCGCCTGCAATGCAGGAGATCCTGGTTCAATTCCTGGTCAGGGAGATCTGCTGGAGAAGGGATAGGCTACCCACTCCAGTATCCTGGGACTTCCCTTGTGGCACAGGTGGTCAAGAATCCACCTGCAGTGTGGAGACTTGGGTTCAATCCCTGGGTTGGGAAGATCCCCTGGAAAAGGGAAAAGCTACCCACTCCGGTATCCTGGCATGGAGAATTCCATGGACTATATAGTCCAAGGGGTCGCAAAGAGTCGGACATGACTGAGTGACTTTCACTTATATTCAGTGGAGGAGAGGATTACGCAGGGACATAAATACCAGGAATCAAGAATCATTGAAAGTTATCTTGGAGAAGCATTGTGGAAGGTATTCACAGGTCAAGACTACTTATATTCTACTTGAGTAAATTTATCACACATCTAAATAGCAAGAAAAGCAAGGACATGCAAAATAGATGACTAGCCATGTGTCTTTTGTTATAGTGGGAGAAGGGGGCAGGGCAGTATTTAGATGCACATCTGGCAGACTCCACTACAATTTGGAAAATGAATCAGGAAGAGAAAATATTCAAGAGATGAGTAACTAAAATAAAAACAACAAAAGTTGATCTTAGTGAGCAAATTTCCAACTATGTGTATCCATGCCAACATAATGTTTAAAAATTTCTTTCTGATTTCATGAAATTGTTCTTGCCAACAGCATCTCAGAGGCAAAAGCTTTGAAATTCCAATAGGTTATCTGAAAAGCCAACATCCTAGTCTTAGCTTTAACAAATGTTTTCAATTTATTTTAAGTAACTGACATTAAAAAAAAAAACAGTGCAAAAAAGTACTAATGTCTATTAGTGAAACCCAAGACATAAACACAATAGAGAATATGTAATTTGTCTGCATACTCAATATCTAGAAAACTAGAAACTTAAGAACAAAATAGCCCACCCCTTCTTTGAGAATCTCCCTTGAGAAAAATGTTTCCTATGCACTGATTTATGTCACAGACCAAATAATTCTCACTGCATTTCCTCTGAAAACAGTAAAACTTCAGATAGAAGACATAAGCATTCAATTAAAAGATATTTTCAATTATTTTCGCTTAATGAGGAAGAGACAACCTTAGTTGTAACATGAACCTCAAGTGTGGGAAATTTTTCTTCCTAATTTGGCTGTCATATTCTGCATCAAGGAATTCTAATTCAAAGCGTTATTGATTTGTCCTAAACAGCTCAAAAAATAGTTTTTGCTCATATTTCTCTTGAGGATAAGACAAATTCTTTTTAAAGTAAGTTTATTTGACTATACTTTGTTGGAACGACAGAAATAGCACTTGTAAAAATTCTATACTCTCTGAATTGTTTCATGCTGTCTTGTTACTGTAACAATTTAAGGAGAATATAGCCTTATTTCAAGGTCTGTTAGTCCTTTAATAATGAAGAATTACGCAAACCAGATGGCAAAATTCTGGTCATGGATTATCATCACTCTGTGACAATTTGGTTTATGATAAAAAAAATAAAGCAAATATAGTAATACATTATATGTGTTCAATGGAACTTAAAAGTTTTCAACCTGCGACTAGGAGCAGTCATGGTGGGAGGAGAACACACACAGGAAAATAAAATTGAGAACCTTGACTCACTCAGTCATTTGCTAGGAAATGTTAGGCAAGTCATTTAGTCTCTTTGAGCTCTGTCTTCCTCATCTAAAACAGGAATACTAAAAATGTCACCAAGGTATCTGTGGATTAAAGGAAGGAAAACAATGTGAAGGCGCTTAGCAAACATTTATATAGTACATGAAGGTTTTGTCTGTAATAGAATTTCAGGAAAGAAAACTCAGAGATGCCAAGTGATGTACCTAAGACCATATATTCAAGGACATTTTCTAGTGTAATTACCACTACATTATGTTTACCCCAAAGCCTCTTGCAAGGGGTCTATATACCAGTTAGTTGCAACATGATGGATACAGGACCTAACTGGTTTTATATATAAAACCAGAGTTTCTGTTTTTGTCAGCAGGTCAAGGGTGGGGTCTGATCATTTGCATTTCTAATAGTTCCTAGGGTATTGATTTTGCTGGTTGATTTGCTGAGAGGCAACCAGAAAATCTTTTCAATTGGTCAAAATGGCTCAGGAAAAAAGAGATAAAGTGTGATTCTCTCAACAAAGTTTAGTAAGCTCAACGTACACAGGTTTACAATTGAGAGAGAGAGAGAGAGAGAGATGGCAATAAAGAAGCACAGAAAGCATGGTAGAACCACGTCTCAAAAAGAATTATACAATCGTCATTGGCAAGTAGAGCAGACAAGAGTCAAACAGGTTAAAAACTCTACTAAATTTTTAGGAGAGCTGTGTTTGAGCCACCTACCTAGACCAAAAGAGACTGTAATTTTTTTGAGATTTCAAACAATGCTTGGGCTTCTCATTGTCCACCATCAGAAACTGGGGTGAGAAAATTGCTCAGTCCTGAAAGAGGCATATTCCTCAACGTCTGTTTCAGATTCAGCCAAAGAGGAAAATGAAAAATAAAGACTCTTCCAAAAGGCGTAGCCAGGGGTCACAAAGAACAGTGAGCAAAAGAAGTGTCTCAATATCAAGGTGTAATTTGATAAAATTCGTTAAGGAAGGTGGCTCTCAAAAATTCTCCCCAGCAGGATTTCAGAATTCCTACAGATCCCTATTTGCTGTGTATTTGCCATTTTTCCCAAGGAGAGTATTTATTACAATTATCTTATTTTCCTATGCTACCATTATAAATATATGTATTACACTTCAAGGTACAGGTAGAAGTAGCATCATGATTTGAAACTACCACATCTTACTCAAAGGTCTCAGATTATGTACTTCATGCCATAATTGTATGGAATTTTGAGGTTTTCTTCCTTAGGGAGTGGGTGAGTATATTTTGCATGTCATAAGTAGAGTGAGTTAAATATTTGGGGACCAAAAGGTGATTAGCTATTAGGGTTGTTCTAAACATTCTGGCCCGTCTTCCAGAGATATGATAGGATTGTACTTCCATGTCCTTTGGCATTAGGTATAGATAGGTGATTTACATTGGCCAATGAATTGTGGGTAAAAATGATATTTCTCACTTCCAGGCAAATCCTTTGAGAGCCAGTGCATTATTCATGTTTCTCTTCTCTCTTATTGTAGTGATCACAAAGACACATGTTGAGATTTGGTCCCTGAGTCACCATGATGCACAGACCCTCTTGGTGACGGGATTCTGCAGGTAGAGTGATGAAGACATAAATACTTGTTGTGATCAAGCTTCTGAGATAAGGGGTTGCTGGTTACTATAACAAAAGGCAGCACAAAACTCTTTAACTCATTGAGACCACGTCCTGCACAAACGAACTTCACAGGTAAGATCAATTTCAACCAACCTGAGATTAAGTTTTTTTTTTCCCTTAACTAACCTAATAAATTGTATTTCCAAATAGCAGGTGAAATTGTTTGCCAAAAAATTCTGTCATTGATAGAACCAACCAACTAATCTCCAACATCTATGTTCAGTCATTTCATTATAGACTTTGGCTACAACCTGTGCCACATAGCGTGAAATGAAAGGCAATTATCTGGTGAATTTTGTCAGGTTAGATGACTAATATGGATAATCAGACTTTAAACAACATTTTCCCACAATGCAGTGAAATTTTGTTCTCCCTTGAGTTACCCCAAGATAGAAGCTACAATTTTTACTATATTTTACCTTTCTAGGAAAAGTTGATAGGAAGAAACAACAGGTTTTGAGAAGGGAGTGAATCTTCAACAGAATTTTATAAAGATAAAGGATGTTCTCATTTCAGTAATTTTGTAATTTTATATATATGGGTATATATATTGTTACATTTTCATATAATTTTTAATATTATTATTTTTAAAGGGATTATTACATTTATTTGTGTTTTCAATTTGTGTACAACATGTAGCTTCTCAGATAGGGATTAAACTAAGGAGAGACTGCAACAATTAAAGGAAGAGTTTTTTTTTCTTCTTTGTAGAATGAAATCATAAGCAGAACTCATCAGCCCAGCATCATTTAATTGACAAGAGTTTTCATAAAGAAGAGTCTAGGAATAGTTCAGCACAAGAGGCCTCACACAGAGGTCACAAATGACCCCCTGTGTTTCAGAAAAGCAGAGTGGAAGAAAAATACTGCAGTCATGAGGGTCTTAACAAAAGTTTATTCTTTGCCCTGTCAAAAAAATATGACTACTTAGCTTGTGATTTGTGGGTTTCAGGGTAAGCAAAAGAGTTTTGTAACTCTGAAGAAACTCTTAGATTCTTAAAGGGAACCCATGAGTAGGCAGAGGGTATTCTGGAGAAGGAAATGGCAACCCACTCCAGTACTGTTGCCTGGAGAAACCCACGGACAGAGGATCCTGGTGGGTTACAGTCTATGGGGTCACAAAGAGTCAGACACGACTGAGCTACTAACACCACCACCACCACCACAACAACAATGCTATGAATACAGGGTAGAGTGACCATAAAGTTAATGAAGCATGAATTTCAGGACTCCTCCCTTGCACAGTCCTCCTCCAAGGTCCTAGGAAGGGATGCAGCAATTCTGTATTTATAATTTTTTAAAGCAGTGCCCCCTATATCACAGAAGCTTCAGCCCCTGAGTTTACATCAGTTTCCATACGGAGGTAGCAAGCTGACTGGAAAGCATTGTCACATCTTCAGGTGTTGTGGGTCAGGTGCAGGACACTCACAAATAGGAAATTAGTCCTTCCCCGAGGAAAGGAGGCGTGAGAGTGGTACCAGCTACAAAACTGCAGTGTATGGGACAAAATGAAAATGCAGGTCCAGGAAACGTATTTTGTTAAAGGGACTAAAATATAAATCTTTCTCCTTTCTTCCTCTTTCTCTCTCTTAACATGTCACAGAAGTTTAAAGTTGTTATTTAATGCAGTGCTGTCTCAGGCACGGGGATCCTTGTGCACTGAATGTAGAATCTTTCACACAGTGGAGAGGTGACCCCTGTTACCCACTAACTGTGAGGTGCTACCCCCGCCATCAGCCACTACAGCAATGCACTGCTTCCCAGTCAGGGGTGAGGAAGTCTCCTCTTCCCACCAGCCTACTGCCCCAACCCACAGTGGACAAGAGACCCCTGGATGCACTACATTCCTGCATCAGGGGTGGTCTAGAAACTCATTCTGCCAAGTCCCTGATCAACATGCTGTAATGACATTTCCCCAGGATGGGGTTATCACTTCCATGTCCACCTGACCCTAACCTCTCTATGTCTACACTTAGGTCCCCACAGGGGTAAAGGGAAGCAGCCACTACTGGGAGGAGGTGGCGAGGGGGAGGCTGGATATGTCTCTGGGAATCAGAGAACAGGGTGGTGGGCAATGGAGAATCCATCCAGGGCGGTGGTGGGAGGTGGGGCTGTACATGGGCTATGGGATACATGTTTCACTGCCCTATCAGAGCCTGCATTTACAAAACACAAATCTGAAGGTGAAAGTACTAAAGAACTTCAAGATGATGACCACAGACCATTTAAACTCTTGAGCACAGAGTCTCTAGGAGGCTATACCCAAGCAGGTGGTCCTGCTTGAGGGCTTCATGTGCCAGCCAGATTTTTACTCATTCACTCAACCATTTTGATCACTGTGTATGTGTTAGTTGCTCAGTCGTGTCTGACTCTTTGAGACTCCATGGACTGTAGGCCGCCAGGCTTCTCTGTCCATGGAATTCTCCAGGCAAGAATACTGGAGTGGAGAAGTATTCCCTTCTCCAGAGAATCTTTCCAACCCAGTGATCAAACCCTGGTCTCTTGTATCACAGGCAAATTCTTTACCATTTGATCTATAGGGGAGTCCTATTTTGATCATTAAACTCTGCTATTTAAAGACTTTAATCTCACTGTCAATTGAAATCTCATTTCCCTGTCTCCCAAGGCAGAACTGAGCTGGGGCCCTGATTATTAGGGGGCCTGGTTCTGAGTTGTCTCCTCCTTCCCTCTTCCAAAGTTGAACTTCACAGTGTTGGGCAGGACAGGCAAGTGACTGGGATAAAGATATCTTCCTCTTTTGATGGGTTGTTGCTTCTCTCTGGTTAACCTTGTTGTTCTGAAGATGCCTTCTGTGTGACAGTCCAGTTCTGCCCTTCTCGCAGGGTGCATGTGTGAATTCTTCCGAGGTAAGGCCTGCCCACTGCAGGAATCCCTGAAGTAGAAGGTGTCACCCCAACTTTATGATTCCACAGCTTTCCACCTGGCCCCTCAATGCTTTATCTCACAGCCTCTTAATACTATGCGTGTTACTGGCCTTTCCTGCTCCTCCTCTGCCCCCTTGGTCTGGGGTGAGAGGGGAAGACTCCCTCTTCTCCCCCAAGGGAGGATGACTCACAAGCCTGAAATTCTCCCTCCTTCTAGTCTTCCTAACACATAGTCCAAGTGTGGGATGAGTGAGTGAGGTAATGATCCAGGATAAATCAGTTGGTTTGGTCTACTTTAGGAATCTTGGAAAAGGCATGTTGTTGCCATTGTTGATCATTGTCTTACAATGTACGGTATAAACTTATTTTGTTTTGGGCTAGGTCCTAGCTGCTAATTCCTGGACAGTAATAATCTTTTAAAAAACATACACATTGGTTCTAGAAGTCAAATGTAATATGTCAAAACTTATCCAATTATTCATGTTAAATATGCTCAATGTTTGTATGTTAATTATACCTCAATAAAACTGTTATAAAAAACAAAAAAAGACACACACATCAAATAAATAAAAGTGAAAGTCTTAGCCTGGTTCTTCAGGACCATCACAAGATCACCACCACTTTCTGGCCGAGGTTCAGGGCAGGCTTGAGGTTAAAGTTGCTTTGTTTTGCTGTTGTTATTTAGTTGCTAAGTTATGTCTGATTCTTTTGCGACCCCATGCCTGTGAGTGGGTGCGTTATGAACCCAACTCTGGGCAATCAACCCAGAGCTAAACCACTGAGTCCAAGCACCTTGGCAGAGAAGAGAGGCTGGTATGGATGTCAGAATCTTCAGAAAACAGAGAAGATTTGGTGACTGAAGGGAGTAAGGGGGATGGGGAGGAAGATGGATGCTTTTCTTCTGTAGGAAGAATTCTACAGGATTCTGTAGGAATTTTCTATGGTCCTCAGTCCACTTATGTGAACAGGACAAATGAATTAAAAGCAGCCAGTCTGAAGATTTGACATGAAAATGATATCTGCACATTGAGAATGGTGAGAAAGAAAGCATTAATTATCCTTTTCAAATTATAGCCAATAAATTAGTAATTTCTGGTTTGAGTCATGCTGTACTACAGAAGGACCACATAAAACAGTGAAAATAGTGTATAATTGTGTGAAGCCTCATTCATTTATCAAAAAACATTTGATGAGTTTCTTTGATGTGCTAGACCTATCATATATTCTGAGGATGAGGCAGTGACCATGACAATGACTCTTGATGCCCTGAAGCTCACCTGTGTCTTCTGATATAGCTTTATAGCTTTCTATATTTGAAACATGATAATCTACATAATTAATGTGATTATTTGACCATAGATTTTGGTTAGGTGTATGTTTATTCATGTCTATATACCTAATACCTTGACTGACACATAGAAAGTTCTCCAAAATTATTTATTGACTAAGTGAATTCATTCACAGTGAGAACGGTATAGCTGTTGAAATTCATCAAAAACACACATATTGTTAATTTGGTGTGACTAAAACTTCATGGAACCAAAATCTATCTCATATATTCTGAAATGTGACACCAAAAAAGTATTTTGATTAATGAAATTATGTAGAAAAACATTCTTATAAAGTATATATTCAGAGATCAGTCAGGAGTTACTTTTGTTTGCTTCCATTATGGCTATTCCTCTATGCCAACAATTTGCTGCTATAAGCTGTTTTTAAAAATGGAATATTTTTAGTAGATTAAATCCAGTTGGCTTCAAATGCAATAGGGGACAATGTAATGGTGGGGGGCAGAGGGGCATAGATGGCCACATCTCCAGGGAATTCTATGACCTCAGTGATGACTGACTGAAATTCTTTCCTTGTGTGAGAATTTGTATGTTCCTGAGAATTATTGTTATTTTTTATTGAGGTAAAAAATTTTTTTTATTTATATAAAATTCATATAACATAAACCTCTACCAAGTTCCAAAACATTTTCATTATCCCAAGAGGAAACCCCACCCGGGTTCGATCACTGGGTTGGGAAGATCCCCTGGAGAAGGAAATGGCAACCCACTCCAGTATTCATGCCCGGAAAATCCCATGGACCGAGGAGCCTGGGAGGCTACAGTTCATGGGGTCGCAAAGAGTCGGACATGACTGAGCGACTTCAGCTCAGCTCAGCTCAGCAGCTGAGAATTTTTCAATTTTTGGCTCCATGTAAAACTAATCCTATCATCTCCATAATAGAGGAATAACATGAAAATTATTTTCCTCCCAAAAGTATAAAAATAGTTATAAATAATAGGGTTTTCAGGGCTAGCCAGGGGCCAATGTGTGATTCCAAGAGTGATGACTTCCTGACCCCTGGGTGATCCTAGAACACCAAAATGTCAACTGGGTTTTGAAGAATATTTAAGATTTTCAGATTTAAGTGATTTTGAATTATCAACAACCAGGCAATCAGCAGATTTGGCAAGTAGTTAAAAATAAAGTGTGGATTCAAAGATTATAAGTGGGCAGGGAGGTGAAGAAAGCCACAAACACTACACTAACAGCCTCCAGAAATGGCCTCTTTACAACTCTGACTGTACTGATGGAGAATATGTACTAGGGAAGGGACGCAGATATTTGGGGGAAGGACCAAGAGGCCTCTTGAAGAGAAAATCCGACCTAATAGAAGAGCCTGGAGGAAAAGTTTGGGCCAGAAACAAAGGCTGAGTCACCAGAAGGGCATAGTTTCTCTGATTCCAGTACTATATTTGTCATTCAGATTCCTCTTCTAACCCAGATTTCTCTTGGGGCTCATGTTGGGGTGGGGTAGGGTAGGGGACATGGTGAGTAAAAAAATGGAAAATTGAAAGAGCTGCTTAGCTAAAAAGGAGGAGTCCTGAACTAGACTAAGGCTTCAAGCAAATATGCATGGGAAGAGCTAAATGCTGGGCATTTATTAGACAAGGAAGATATAATGATATTATAAAGAAGATAGGCAAATTCCTGTCCAAAAGAAGTTTATAGTCTGGAGGTAGATATTTAAAATAGGACTACATAAATCCCAATTATTGAACAGGAAAGACAGTGAGTTGAGAAGGAAATGGTTTACTGAGGAAACAACGTTTCAGCTGAAACCTGAAGATTAAGGGGTTGGGAAGGGTGTGTAAGCGTTTTCTGAGGTAGGAGGAGAGTGAGTTTAAGGCCAGTGGAGCCAACTACAGGAGCTGGAGGGAAAAGCAGCAGGATACAGTTTATGAAGGAGAATATTCTGCTAGCAAACACACCCAGCTCCAGACAGAGCAGAGAATCCTACCCTATTGTAAGAATGTGGGGTGTGACCTGAACTAGGCCCTCAAAGGGTTTGGTAAAAGGATTTGTCAGGTGTTCTGTATCTCCTCCGAAAATGCACTAGGCCATTACTTTGGCCATATCACATGTCTCAGGCTTCTGTGTGTTAATAACATTATTCCAAAGATGTGGATTCAATCTCTCCAAGAAAGTCCAAGATTATTCCAGAATCTGGATCAAGTATCATACCAAGAGTCAAAACTAAGATATGTGGTACTGGCAGGGCCAGTGTCCTTCCAGGTTAACACTTTTGGCTCAAATTGGGGGCACACGTGTTCATATGTCTGCCTGAGAAACCCCCCACAATATTAACTCCTCTCTGGTAGGAAGGGTGTGGCCATGTTTGGGCTTTTTCAACCGTCACTCCTTCAGCAGTAATGAGCAGCCTAATACAGTAATTTTGAGATGTAGACACACCACCATCATTATCATGATCACTAGTGGAGAGTGTGTGTGTACTCGGTCATGTCCAACTCTTTGCAACCCAATGGACTGTAGTCTGTAGCCCGGCGTGCTGGGATTCTTGGGGGTCACAAAGAGTTGGACACAACTGAGCTACTGAACTGAACTGAAAGATAAACAATTTTGAGAATATTTCATGTGTTTATTTTCCATCTGAATATCTTCCTTGGTTAAATGTCTGTTCATATCTTTTGTCCATATTTTAGTGTGTGCATTCTTATTGAGTTTCAAGAGTTCTTTATGTATTCTGTATACAAGTCCTTTATCTGATATGTGATTTGTAAATATTTTCTCCCAGTCTGTGGCTTGTCTTTTCATTCTCTTCAGTGTTTTTGAAGAGCAGTTCTTAATTTGATGTAGTACAATTTATTAAAAATTTAAAATGAATAATCCTTTTGGTTGTGACATCTAAGGAATCTTTGCCTAACCCAAAGTTATTATGATTTTTTCCTAATCTTACTTATAAAAGTTTCATAGTTTTATGTTTTATACTTTGGACTATGATCCATTTTGAATTAAGGTTTTATATGGTAAGAGATATGAAGTTCATTTTTTTGCATATAAATATTCCATTGTTCCAGCACAATTAAAAAAAAATAAAACCCAAACTATAACTCCTTCACTGAATTGCCTCATATCTTTGTTGAAAATCAATGGACCACATATGTGTAGACCTATATCTGAAGTCTCTGTTCTATTCCATTGAATTATTTGAAATATCTTTAAGTCCTAAAGTTATATTGTGTAAAGTCTCCAACTTTGTTCTTTTTTTTCAAAATTGTTTTGGCTATTCTAGATTCTCTGCATTTCCTTACAAATTTTGAAATCAATTCATCAATTTCTAAAATAAATGTCTGCTAAGATTTTGATGAAGGTTGCATTTGAATCTATGGATCAAATTAGACAGAAATGACATCTTTAAAATACTAAGTCTTCAATCATTTGGGTGTTTAAAAATTACTGATGCCTGGCTACTCCAGATCAACTGAATCAAAAATCTCTGGGGATGGGATATGGGTATCATTATTTTCTGAGAAATTCCTCAGTTGATTTTAATGTGCAGCTGGGGTGGTAAACACTAGGCCCTGGCCTCTCTATTTGTGGGGTTCTGCTAGTTTAATCCTCTGAAAGGGGAATAAGTCATGTTGAATAACACAAGGAATTATGGAAGGAACTAGTGATGTTGAGCTTCAGAGAAAAACATTCAAGGATATGTGAACTTGAAGGGCTATCATACAGTTGAGGCATTAGATTGCTTCTAATCCAACAGACAGAAACTTGAAGGAATCAGGTATCATTGCAGCCCAAGGAAGTGCTTTCTAACAGCCAGTGATGTCCTCAGAAACAATGGACTTTCTGGGAGAGGCGACTGTGGCAGTCCTATAGGCTGGATAACTCTTGAGTGGGACTCATTGATTCAACATTTGCCATGCCCCTACTACTTACTAACAGAAAAGTTGCAGAGGTTTTTCAGCATCAGAATAATTTTTGGAAGAATGGTTTAGTTAACCACTGTGAATTTCTGATTCTATGAAATATTTTTTTAATAATTTTCATGATTTTGTTCATGAAATGGCTATTAGTATAGTCTTTACCATATCCATATCTCTAAATCTGGGGGTGGGGAAAGAAATGTTACTTATGGGTAACTAGTTCTGTGTTAGGGATTAGAATACACAGGGTCACATAGAATTATGTGGGAGAGACAACAGAAATGCTAATAATGGAGAAATCTTAGGCTTCCCCGGTGGTCCAGGGGTTAAGAATCTGCCCGCCAAAGCAGGGGACATGGATTCAATCCCTGGTCCGGGAGGATCCCACATGTCATGGGCCAACTAGGCCCCTGCACCACAACTTCTAGGCCTGCATGCCGCAACTACTGAAGCCCGCATGTATAGAGCCCATGCTCCACAAGAAGAGAAGCCCCACAAGGAGAAGCCCACGCACCAAAGGGAAGAGCAGTCCCTGGTTGCCACAGCTAAAGTATGCAAGCAGCAGTGAAGACCCAGAGCAACCCCAAATAAATAAATAGTGATAAAAATAATGGCGCAATCTTATTGGGAAGAGAAAGCTCAGAATCATGCAACTTCTGAAGGATGTATCTACTGTGTTGATTGCAAGAGAAGGGCAATGATATTGTGCTGTAAAGTTTATATGGGGATAAAATAGCAGTTAAAATGTCTGTCAGATTCAAAAATATAATTAGTTTTTTTAAGTGCATATGAAGTGATGGCCATAATTCATCATATTTGGACTACAGAGTCAAAAAATGCAAATGATTGAAACCATATAAGCATGTT
Source organism: Odocoileus virginianus (assembly GCF_023699985.2). NCBI lineage: Eukaryota > Metazoa > Chordata > Mammalia > Artiodactyla > Cervidae > Odocoileus > Odocoileus virginianus. Next base: position 59,015,832 of record NC_069675.1, read on the forward strand.
CTTTAATTACAGTGGAATTAAGCTAGGAAATCAATAATAAAATAATTAGAAAATTACTAAGTATTTGGAAATTAAGTAATACACTTCTAAATAACCTATGGATCTAAGAAGAGACCACATTTAAAATCAGAAACTATTTTGAACTAAAAAATATTTTTTTCATATTATGAAAGTACAACATATTAAAAATAAGGCACAACTTAAGCTGTGCTCAGAGGCATATTTGTAGCCTTAAATGTATATATTAGAAAAGAAGAAAGGCTGAAAATCATTGTAAGAGTTAGGGAAATAATACCAACTTAAACCTAAAGGAAGTGTTAGAGTGAGTCAAGTGAAATTATCTGTATTCAACAATTTTTTACTTTTACAAACAGTAATTTCATTTTGTTCAACCTAAAAGAAGGAAGGAAATAATAAAAATGAAACTTAATTTATAGTGAAACAGCAAACAAAGTTATAATGGTGAGAATAAAAACTAAAGTTGGTTCTCTATGAAGATTAATATTTGATGTTACAGAGTTCAAAGGTCCTCAGTTCATAAAGTTCAAAATTATTTTCCTCCTCCCCCACCTCTCCTTATTATCATATATTATTTCCCTTTTCCATTATCATTCTCTTACAATTATATAGTAAAGTTTTCCAATGGTTACATGACACATAGTATTGCAACAGATTGAAAGTAAAAGTACATAAGAGAAACCAGCTCTCTTCTATTAAATCTGATATTAAGAGAGACTTGAAATATGAAACAATGCAATTCTTGTCAATCAATTTTTGTTATAAAATATTGCTATTTTCATTTAAACAAATTTTTTTAATAAAATGGTGTTACTTGTTTAAATGTAATTGGTTTTTAATGAATTAATAAATATTTTTAAATGGTCACAATTTATTTCTAATATGATAAATATTAATACATACAGACCACATAAAAGTTCTTTAAGGTCTTCAAAATTTTTAAGAATGTAAAGAAGTCTGAGAATCACTGGACTAATAAAATTGATTTACCTCTGATGAGGTTGGTCAAGAAAAAAGTAAAAAAGAAGGCATGAATCTCTACAATAAGAAATAAAAAGTAGGTATCACTATATGTCCTACAGACACTGAAAAGATAATATTACAAAAACTTTTACACTAATTCATTTGAAATTTTAATGAATTGGCAAATTTCTAGAAATTGTAACTCACTAAAATTGATGCAAAAAGAAGTGGAAAGTATGAACGGTTCTATATTTACTTAAACATTTTATCTCTAATCAAAAACCTTCCTCTAGTAATATACGAAATCCTATTTAAACCTGATGACTTTGCTGTTGAATTTTACCAAACAATTAAAGAAGAAACAATACTAATCAATTAAGTCTTCAAGAGAATAGAATAAAAAGGAACACTTGCCAACTTATTTAAAGACAGCAACATAATTTGGTGCTAAAACCTCATGGGGACAATACAAGAAAGGAATATCACAGGCCAATCTCTTTCATGACAGATGCAAAATTCCTAAACAAAATATTAGCAAATTTAATCCAGTGATTCATAATAGGAGAATACATCACAACCAGGTTGAGTTTAAACCAAGAACCTAATGTTAGTTTAATATTTGAAAATTAATGTAATTTGTGACATTAATGGAGTAATGGATATCCATTACATGGTCAATTCAACTGATGCAGAAAAAGCATCAACAATTTTTAAAGTTCAACAATTACTCATGATATGAAGATAAAACAACTCTTAAAATTAGATATAGAAGGGAATTTCACTAACTTGATAAAGGATAGTTACAAAATACCTATTGCAGACATCATACTTAATCTGAGATACTGAAAGCTTTTCCCTCAGATTGAGAATGTGACAAGGATGCTCACTGTCACCACCATGATTCATTACTTTTCTGAAGTCAGAGCAGTAAGTCAAGAAAAAATATATAATAGGCATAAGTATTAGAATAAAGGGAAAATGAGAAGACTATCATATTATTCAAAGATAATATGATACATATATATAAAATTCAAAAGAATCTTCAGAGAAACCATCAGCATTGCATTTCTTTACATAATTTCACTGCTGCATATGTATCCAGTAAAATGTATACATGTGTGCACCAAAAGACATTTACAGTATTTATAGCAGCATTATCTGCAATATTCATTAACTGGAAAAAATTCAAATGCCCATCAAGAGCAAAATGAAAAAATAAGTTGAGATATATTCATAAAATGATATACTATATGGCAATAAAAAGAAACAAACCCATGACAGATGCAATAACATGGAGAATCTCACAAGCATTATGCTAAATGAAAGAAACCAGGAGCAAGAAGTATATGTTGTGTGATAACATTTACATGACTTCCAGAAAAGGCAAAACTAATTTAATGCATTAGAAGAGTACTTCCATTTAGAAAGCAGGGAAAGGAACTAGGAAAGGTTACAAGATGGAGATTTCTTAGGTGCTGGTGGCGCTTTATTTCTTGATTTAAGTGGAGATGACATGAATACATTCTCTGTGTAAAAATTCATCAAGAATTTTGAGCAGTTAAGAATTTTCTACTTTTCTATATGTATAAATTTCAGTAAAATAATTCATAAAGGTATTTGTACAAGATATTGAAGAAGAGATATCTTTTCACATGTACAGGCAAATGAATGACTGTTAAATAAGAAGGCTTAGAGAAATTTCAGGACTGACACAAAAATATTTTGAGATAAATGAAACTGTGCCAAAAGAATGACCATAATATAATTATGCAATTTGGCTCAACATTATTATAGGAGAGGAAAAAATGTAAAGATCAAATCATTCTGTTTTGGTGTTGGAAATTTTTATTAAAATTTGAGCATTGTTGAAGGATAAATTGGGAGATTGGGGTTGGCATATACACACTACTATACATAAAATAAATAACTAATAAGGACCTACTGTATAGCCCAGGAAACTCTACTCAATATTCTGTAATGGCCTTAAAACAGAGACTCACAGATGTGGAGAACAAACTTATGGTTGCCGGGGGAGGGATGCAGGGAAGGATAGTTGGGGAGTTTGGGATGGACATGCACATAATGCTCTGTTTAAAATGGATAAAGACCTACTTATAGTTTATGGAGCTCTGCTTAATGTTGTGTGGTGGCCTGGATGGGAGGGGTGTTTGGAGGAGAATGGATGTATAGTATGGATGGCTGGGTCTCTTTCTTTTCTGTTCACCTGAAACTGTCACAACATTATTTGTTGACTGGCTATACCGTCGTGAAAGTTGCTCAGTCGTGTCCGACTCTTTGCAACTCCATGGGCCGGTCCATGGAATTCTCCAGGCCAGAAAACTGGAGTGGATAGCCTTTCCCTTCTTCAAGGGATCTTCCCAACCCAGGGATTGAACCCAGGTCTCCTGCACTATAGGCAGATTCTTTACCAGCTGAACCACAGGGGAAGCCCTAAAAAGGGGACACTATGGCTGCATGGGCCGGGAAAGGAACCCCGGCCTCCCACGTGGCAGGCGAGGATTCTACCACTCACCCACCCACTCCTATATAAAATAAAATCTTAGAAAAATACTCTGTAATGGCCTATATGGGAAGAGAATCTATAAAAAGTGGACATATGTATATTTATAACTGATTCACTTTGCTGTACAGCAGAAACTAACCAACAATGTAAATCAAATATCTACAATTAGGTTTTTTATGTTCATATTCTTTTTTTAATTTTAAATTTATTTATTTTTTAATTGAAGGATAATTGCTTTACAGAATTGTGTTGATTTCTGCCAAACATCAACATGAATCAACCATAGGTATACATATGTCCCCTCCATCTTAAACCTCCCTCCCACCTCTCTCCCTATCTCACCCCTGTAGGTTGTTACATAGCCCCAGTTTGAGTTCCCTGAGTCATATAGCAAATTCTCATTGGCTATCTCTTTAACATATGGTAATGTAAGTTTCCATGTTACTCTCTTCATACATACCACCCTCTCCTTCCTCCCCGCCCCCCATGTCCATAAGTCTATTCTCTATGTCTGTGTCTCCATAGATGCACTGTAAATAATTTCATGAGTACCATGTTTCTAGATTCCATATATATGTGCTAGTATATGATATTTTCTCTTTCTGACTTACTTTCCTGTGTATAATAGATTCTAGGTTCACCCATCTTGTTAGAACTGACTCAAATGTGTTCTTTTTTGTAGCTGAGTAATATTCCATTGTATATATGTACCACAGTTTATCCATTCATCTGTCAATGGACATTTAGGTTGCTTCCATGTTCTGGTTATTGTAAATAGTGCTGCAATGAGCATTTGGGTACATGTATATTTTTCAATTTTTGTTTCCTCAGGGTATATGACTAGTAGTGGGACTGCTGGGTCATATATTGGTTTTATTCCTGAATTTTTAAGGAATCTCCATCATGTCTTCAGAGTGGCTATAAATCAATTTACATTCGCACCAACAGTGCAAGAGGGTTCCCTTTTCTCCACATCCTCTCCAGAGTTCATTGTTTGTAGACTTTCCAATAAAGATTTTTAAAAAATGTGAACATTGTTTAGAAAATAATGGTATGGGGTGGGGATGGTAGGAAAGCTCTAGAGGGATAGGATATACGTATACATATAGCTGATTCACTTTGTTGTGCAGCAGAAACTAATACAACATTAAAGCAATTATACTCCAATAAAAAAAGAAAAAATAATGGTACAGAGAATTATAGATGGAATAACTCTCTGTGTAGTTATATAGCAACTACATAAAATATCATACTAGAAGCCTTGGAAAAACTGAACCTCAAGTTTAAAAAGACCTCCTAATCTAAGAAAAATATACCATGGCTAAACATAAAATAAAGCAGACATAATTTTAGATGAGATCAGTAATGTCCATGATATGGTAGATCAGAAATTACTGACGGCAAAAAAGTATTACAGAAATAACTTTCAAGGGCCACAAAATCCAACAATAAAAGTTTTTTATGACATAAAATGTTCAAAATCAGGCTGAGAACCAATGGAACAAGGTCATCAATGTAAAATGAAGGAACAGCCACAAATAAAACCTTTTTTTCTTTCATCCTTATTGAAGAATATTTTAGAAAATGTCTTATTTCTAAACTTCCTATTCTCAGTGTTCCAACCTCTTCTCATTCCCCTCTCACCAGGTTATCTGATCTATTCCCAAAATTTCAACCACCGCCTACCTGTGTGTTGATGTCTTCAAATCTTTATCTCCAGCCACCCCTCTCTTTTGAGCTCCAGATCTCAAAACATTCTCCTGCTATTTTCACTTGTATAATTCAAGCACACAACCTCCAAATGTCAAAAGCCAAACTCATGATCTTTTCTGCAAACATGTTCTTCCTCCTTTGTTCTAAATTGCAGTTAGTCATACAATCTTCCTCCTAGCTGGCCAATATAAAACGATCTTAGAGTCATTTTTAACTCCTCTTCTCCCTCAACCTCATATCAGAGATATGAGGATGATATCAACTCCATCAATTGCTTCTATCTCTGAAATTACTCTTGAATCCCTACCTTTCCATTTCCACTACAATCACTTCATGGCAAGTCCCTTACTATCATTTACCTGTACTATTCCAATACTATCCTGGCTCCCTAGCTTCTCTGCCCATTTCAGTGCCCATTCTCCACAATGCTATCAACATCATCTTTCTAAAATATCAATACAAGTCACATCAATTCCATGCTTTAAAACCTCCAATGGAGGTTTCTTTTGTGGTCCAATAGTTAAGAATTCACCTTGCAAAGCAGAGGACACCGATTTGATCCCTGGTCCAGGAAGATCCAACGTGCCACAGAGCAACGAAGTCCCTATGCCACAGCTACTGAGCCAGCACTCTAGAGCCCATGAGCCACAACTACTGAGTCCATGTGCTTCAACTATTAAAGCTCACGTACCTAGAACCTGTGCTCCACAACAAGAGAAGCTACTGCAATGAGAAGCCCACACAGCAAATGAAGAGCAGCACCTGTTCGCTGCAACTAGAGAGCCATATGAAGCAGCCAAGACCCACCACAGCCAGAACATAAAATTAATAAATCTTCAAAAAAAGAAAAAAACAAACCTCCAGTGGGTTGTTGGTTCTGCTTATGAGATTCCTTCAATTCTGGCAGAAGTGAGATAGCTCTGTTAGGTAACAGCCTTTGCAAAGGGACACTAGCCCCCAACTCAATTGTCTGTCTTAACATGTAGGTCTTGATGTAGGTTTTGATGTGCAGCTACTGGTGACAATACTGCATAAAAAAACAGATGTGGTGAGATGTCCTATGTATTTGAATGCTTGGAAGCTTGTTTAGCTATTTCCTTTATAGTTCATCTTGTTCCAGATGGATTTCATGATCGTTTTACAAGGATCCAAGAAAAAGCATATTCAACAAGCAGCATAGAGAAACAGGGAGCATAATTTTGGGCTCATCTTCCCAGCCCCCAGGCAATATTTATCAAAAATTTATTTGATAGAAAGCACGAGTCATTTCCTAAAAGAAAAATCCTTCATCGTTCCTTCTAATCCAGAGAGTCTAATATATACTCTGCATCTTTTATTTATTACAATTTAAAGAAATCATTTTTATTTCTAGAACTCCACACCACTTGGCAAAAGCAACCTTTTCAACTCAGATGTTTGAGCCAGAAAGCAAAAGGTTGGTCATTTTGCATCAATTTAGATCATCAGAGGGCTGATATCTATTTTAATGGTTCCATGAAAGATTGGTCTTTACTGAATTGTACCTATTCATAATGCAATCAGCCTGTACTGAACTATTATAACAAATGGCCCTTTGAAACTCACCCAGAACACTGTTCTTCCTTTTTTATAAATTTCCTCAGGAGACATTTATGTCTAAGCACTAGTATGTCTCTTAAGCAATAGGCTTGTTTGTATCTTATACACATTGAACTGCTGGAAAAGTTAGAAGCAATGTGTAGATCAATAAAGTATGAATTTTTAGTGCCATTAGTGGCTCCAGTTTATGTCCCACCTTTCTTTTATTTTTCTATCTACTTTCAAGTTATGTTTTCTTGGATCCTTGTAAAACAATCATGAAATCCTTCTGGAACAAGATGAACTATAAGGAAATAGCTAAACAAGCTTCCAAGCATTCAAATACATAGGACATCTCACCACATCTGTTTTTTTATGCAGTACTGTCACCAGTAGCTGCACATCAAAATCACTTTTGACATTTTATACACACTCAAATGTCCAAGCCTCTCTCTAGACTTACTGAGGATCTTGAGAGAACAGACCCAGGAATTAATATTGAAATAAACATAAAACTACACAAACTGCTCCATAAAAGATAATAATTGATCAATTGGACTCCATCAAAATTAAGAATTTTTTGAAAATACTGTTAAGAGAATGAAAAGACAAGCCACAAAGAAGATAGTTGCAAATAAGACATCAAATAAAGGACCTATATCCAGACTACATAAATAACTCTCAGAACTGAATAATATGAAGACAAACAATCCAGTACAAATACAAACAGAAGATCTAAATAGCTATTTCATTAAAGAAGATATACAGATGGTAAATGAGCACATGAAATAATATTCCCTATCTTTAGTTATTGTTGTTTAGTTGTGTTGCTAAGTTGTGTCCAACTCTTTGCAACTTCACGGACTGCAGCATGCCAGGCTTCCCTGTCTTTCACCATTTCCCAGAGTCTTCTCAAACTCATGTCCATTGAGTCAGTTAATCTTTACTTATTAGGGATATGCAAATTAAAACCATATCTATTAGAATGTCTAAAATTTAAACTCTGACAATACCAGGTATTGGTGAGGATGTGGAATAACTGGAATTCTCATTTGCTGCTGGTGGGAAAGTAAAATATTACAGCCATTTTGGAAAACAGTTTGATAGTTTCTTAAAATGTTAAACATGCATTTACCATGTTAAAGGCATACAGTCATACAAAGACTTGTAGTTGAATGTTCACAGAAGTTTTATTAGTAAAAGCCAAAACTGGAAACAATACCAATGTCCATCAACAGGTAAATCAGACAAATTACAGTATATCCATAAAATGGAATAACACTCTTCAATAAAAGAACTAAACTACTGATACACGCTACAATATGAATGAATCTCAAAATAATTTTGTTTAGTAAAAGACGCCAAACAAAGGATACATGCTGTATGATTCCATTTACATAAAATTCTAATAAACACAAACTAATCTACAGTGACAGAGGCAGATCAGTGGTTGCCTAGAGATGGAGGGAGGAAGAAAGTGTGCAGGGGAGGAATTACAAAGGGATATAAGGGAACGTGGGGTGATAGATATAAGGAAACGTGGGGTGATAGAGATGTTCAAAATCTTGACTGTGGTGATGATTTCATGGATGTAAACATATGTCAAAACCTATCAAATTACACACACGAGTGCAGTTTATTGTATGCAATTACATCTCAATAAAACTATTTTAAAAAACTGTATACATGGTCCTGATGAAGAACTAAGATTGAGAGCCACTGGTCTTCAGGATAAAAAAACGCCAAGTATGCCATTTAATACTTTCACAATCTTTCTATTCTACTTCTTTCAACTCTATCCAAACCATCCCGTGTTACTTACAACTTTTCAGCATGACTTCTCCTTGTGTCTCTGAGCCTTTGACCATGGTGTGTCCTCAGCATGTAGGTCATCTTCTATTCTCCACTTGTTAAATTTCTGCCTATCCTTCAAAAGTCAGCTAAAATGTCCCTAACTTCTGGGATTTCCTCCAAACTCCCCTTACCTGTCCTTACTCCCTGTGTCCTATGACGCTCTTTGTTTAAGTACCACTATTTTCAAACTTACAAGGCAACAATTCCACATTTTCTGTACACATCATGCCCTGTAACCACCCTGAGCAGCATTTCTCAACTTTTTAAAAATCCATGTTCTCTTTAATAAACATCAGGACTTTAGCCCTCAAAGCTATCCTTAATTCTGAGACTCTTTGCAACATCTGCATATACTTACTAGTCCCAAATTATTATTCAAGTTTTTTTTATTCAAGTTTTAATTTCTGTTGTTCACATTATGAAATAATATAGTTTGTCCAAATAAAAAATAATATTGTGTAATTTAATATATTTTAAGTTATACCTGTTTTCCCTCCCTCCTGCTACCCTGGAGGTTCTCACATACATCCCTCCCACTTCCAGTCAACAAACATCACACTAAGGAAGAGGAATATGTCTTTTTCTTCTTTGAATTCCAATGTTGGATGCACAGTAAGGTTTGGAATGAAGGTTTGGAAAATCTCATTGAACTTATCCTATAAGGGGCAGAGAGAGACTGTTAGAATACATAATAGTAAAATTCATAAGAAGGTTCAGATCTAAGTGACAAAATTGTTTAGCTGCTAAGTCATGTGCAACTCTTTCACGATCCCATGGGCTATAGGTCACCAGGCTCCTCTGCCCATGGGAATTCCCAGACAAGAATATTGGAGTGGGTTGCCATTTCCTTATCCAGGGAATCTTCCCAACCCAAGGACTGAACCCATGTCTCCTGCATTGTAGCATTCTTTACCACTGAGCGTTCAGGGAAGCCCTGAATGACAAAATCAGTTCTGTTCAGTCACTCAGTCATGTCTGACTCGTTGCGACCCCATGGACTGCAACACACCAGGCTTCCCTGTCCATCACTAACTCCTGGAGCTTGCTCAAACCCATGTCCATTGAGTCAGTGATGCCATCCAACCATCTTATCCCCTGTTGTCCCTTTCTCCTCCTACCTTTAACCTTGCCCAGCATCAGGGTCTTTAAAATGAGTCAGTTTGTCTCATCAGATGGCCAAAGTATTGGAACTTCAGCTTCAGCATCAGTCCTTCCAATGAATATTCAGGACTGATTTCCTTAAGGATTGACTGGTTTGATCTCCTTGCAGTCCAAGGGACTCTCAAGAGTCTTCTCCAACACCACAGTTCAAAAGCATCAGTTCTTTGGCGCTCAGCTTTTTTTATAGTCCAACTCTCACATCCATATATGACTACTGGAAAAACCGCAGCCTTGACCAGACAGACCTTTGTTAGTAAATTAATATCTCAGCTTTTTAATATACTGTCTAGGTTTGTTATAACTTTTCTTCCAAGGAGCAAGCATCTTTTAATTTCATGGCTGCAGTCATCATCTGCAGTGATTTTGGAGCCCAAGAGAAGAAAGTCTGTCACTGTTTCCATTGTTTCCCTATCTATTCGCCATGAAGTGATGAGACCAGATGCTTGATCTTAATTTTTTGAATGTTCAGTTTTAAGCCAGCTTTTTCACTCTCCTCTTTCACCTTCATCAAGATACTCTCTAGTTCCTCTTCACTTTCTGCCATGAGTGGTATCATCTGCATATATGAGGTTATTGATATTTCTCCTGGCAATCTTGATTCCAGCTTGTGCTTCATCCAGCCTGGCATTTCGCATGATGTACTCTGAATTTTAGTTAAATAAGCAAGGTGACAATATACAGCCTTGACGTACTCCTTTCCCAATTTGGAGCCATTGACTACAAGATGGCAGAGTAGAAGGACATGTGCTCATCTTCTGTGAGAACTCCAAAATTGCAACTAACTGCTGAAAAACCATTGACAGGAGAATGTTGGATCCCATGAAAAAAAGATACCCCACGTCCAAGGGCAAAGGAGAAGCCCCAACAAGATGGTAGGAGGGGTATCTAACTATGTTTAGAATTGAACCCCATGGCCACCAGAGATGCTCGGAGGGCTCAAATAACACCTGTGCACAACAAGATGCAGGGAACCTACAAGAGACTAAGCCAGATCTGCCTTTGAGTGTTGAGTGTTTCCTGCAGAGGCACAGGTCATCAGTGGCCTGCCGCAGGGACAGGGGCTTTGGCTGCAGCAGACCTGAGAGGAACAGCATGTGAGCCCCACTATAGAGTCACTGAGCAGACAACCCACAAACTGGAGACCAATTATACCAAAGAATTTCTTGCACTGTTGCAAAAGTTCTAGGGCTCACAAGAGATTTCCCAACCTGTGGATCTGGCAAAGACATTGAGAATCTCCAGGAATTTGACTTTCTGAAGGCCACTGAAATTCGATTACAGAACTTTCATAGGACTGGGGAAATGGACTCTTGAAGAGCACAAACAAAACCTTGTGCACACCAGGACCCAGGAAAAAGGAACAGTGACCCCGAAAGACACTGACCCAGACTTGCCTGTGAGTGTCAAGGACTCTCCAGCGGAGGTGTGGGTCGACAGTGCTCTGCTGTGGGGTCAGAGGCACTAAATACAACAGTTCTCACATAAGTCCTTTCGAAGGAGGTCACCATTACAGCCATTACCCCTACCATAGTATGGCCTCAGACAAAACTACAGGGAGGGAACACAGCACCACCCAACAACAGAAAATTAGTTTAAAGATTTCCTGAGCATGGCCCCACCCATCAGAGCAAGACCTAGATTTCCCCACAGCCAGTCCCTCCCATCAGGAAGCTTTCACAAGCCTCTCATCCTTATCCATCAGAGGACAGACAAAATGGAGACCACAATTACAGAAAACTAACCAAACTGATCACTTGGATCACAGCCTTGTCTGACTCAAAGAAATTATGATCTATGCCATGTAGGGCCACCCAGGACGGATGAGTCATGGTGGAGAGTTCTGACAAAACGTGGTCCACTGGAGATGGGTATGGCAAATCACTTCAGTATTCTTGTGAATCCCATGAACAGTATGAAAAGACAAAAAGATATGACATTGAAAGATGAATTCTTCAGGACAGTAGATGCCCAATATGCTACTGAAGAAGAATGGAGAAATAACGCCAGAAAGAATGAAGAGATTGAGTCAAAGCAAAAACAACGCCTAGTAGTGGATGTGACTGGTGATGGAAATAAGTCTGATGCTGTAAAGAGCAACATTGTATAGGAACCTGGAATGTTATGTGTGAGGCGAGCAGAAGTAAAGCCATGGTAGGCAGCTTAGATCAGGAGTAGGCCTTCCTACTTCTGGGTGGTAAGATTATCAGGCCACCTGGATACAACCAATCAGCTTAACACTGACCACTGTTTGCCAATTAGGAATGGGGAGGAAACCCCCGGGAAAGTCTCGCACTCGTGAAAGTTTTGAGTGTGTGACCAATGAAATTGCTTTGCAAACTTGTAGCCAATCCGCTTAAACCAACTACCAATGGCGTGTGCTCACCCTATAAATTTGTGTAACAGCTTGGGCTCGAGGCTCTCTGACCCCGCACCACTGTGTTGGATGCAGCAGGAGCCCTGACTCGAGTCAGCACTAAACTTCCCTTTTTGCGAGTTGCATTGTATTGGAGGCCTTCTCTCTTCCCGCTTGGGGATTCGGACATCGGGCATAACATTATGTCCCATGAATCAAGGTAAATTGGAACTGGCCAAACAGGAGGTGGCAAGAATGAACATCACATTTCAGGAATCAGTGAACTAAAATGGACCGGAACAGGTAAATTTAATTCAGATGACCATTATATCTACTACTGTGGGCAGGAATCCCTTAGAAGAAATGGAGTAGCCCTCATAGTCAACAAAAGAGTCTGAAATGCAGTGCTTGGGGGCAATCTCAAAAATGACAGAATGATCTCTGTTCATTTCCAAGGTAAACCATTCAATATCACAGTAATCCAAGTCTATGCCCCAACAACAAATGCCGAAGAAGCTGAAGTTGAATGGTTCTATGAAGACTTGCAAGACCTTCTAGAACTAATGCCAAAAAAAAAAAAAAAATGTCCTTTTCATCATAGGGAACTGGAATGCAAAAGTAGGAAGTCAAGAGATACCTGGAGTAACAGGCAAGTTTGGCCTTGGAGTACAAAATGAAGCAGGACAAAGGCTAACAGAGTTTTGCTGAAAGAACACACTGCTCAAAGCAAACACTCTCTTCCAACAACACAAGAGATGACTTTACACATGAACATCACCAGATGGTCAGTACCAAAATCAGACTGCTTACATTCTTGGCAGCTGAATGGAGAAGCTCTATACAGTCAGCAAAAACAAGACCTGGAGCTGACTGTGGCTCAGATCATAAACTCCTTATGCCAAATCAGACTTGAATTGAAGGAAGTAGGGAAAAATACTAGGCCATTAAGGTATGACTTACATCAAAGTTCAGTTCAGTTCAGTTCATTTCAGTCGCTCAGTCGTGTCTGACATTTTGCGACCCCGTGAGTCGCAGCACGCCAGGCCTCCCATCCATCACAAACTCAAACTCATGCCCATCGAGTCTGTGATGCCATCCAGCCATCTCATCCTCTGTCGTCCCCTTCTCCTCCTGCACCCAATCCCTCTCACCATCAGGGTCTTTTCCAATGAGTCAACACTTCGCATGAGGTGGCCAAAGTACTGGAGCTTCAGCTTCAGCATCACTCCTTCCAATGAACACCCAGGACTGATCTCCTTTAGGATGGACTGGTTGGATCTCCTTGCAGTCCAAGGGACTCTCAAGAGTCTTTTCCAACTCCACACTTCAAAAGCATCAATTTTTCAGTGCTCAGCTTTCTTGACAGCCCAACTCTCACATCCATACATGACCACTGGAAAAACCATAGCCTTGACCAGACGGACCTTTGTTGGCAAAGTAATGTCTCTGCTTTTTAATACGCTGTCTAAGTTGGTCATAACTTTCCTTCTGAGGAGTAAGCGTCTTTTAATTTCATGGCTGTAATCACCATCTGCAGTGATTTTGGAGCCCCAAAAAATGAAGTCTGACACTGTTTCCACTGTCTCCCCGTCTATTTCCTGTGAAGTGATGGGACCAGATGCCATGATCTTAGTTTTCTGAATGTTAAGCTTTAAGCCAACTTTTTCACTCTCCTCTTTCACTTTCATCAAGAGGCTTTTTAGTTCTTCTTTACTCTCTGCCCTAAGGGTGGTGTCATCTGCATATCTGAGGTTATTGATATTTCTCCTGGCAATCTTGATTCCAGCTTGTGCTCCTTCCAGCCCAGCATTTCTCATGATGTACTCTGCATATAAGTTAAATAAGCAGGATGACAGTATACAGCCTTGACGTACTCCTTTTGCTATTTGGAACCAGTCTGTTGTTCCATGTCCAGTTCGAACTGTTGCTTCCTGACCTGCATACAGGTTTCTCAAGAGGCAGGTCAGGTGGTCTGGTATTCCCATCTCTTTCAGAATTTTCCACAGTTTATTATTGTGATCCACACAGTTGAAGGCTTTGGCGTAGTCAATAAAGCAGAAATAGATGTTTTTCTGGAACTCTCTTGCTTTTTCAATCATCCAGCGGATATTGGCAATTTGATCTCTGGTTCCTCTGCCTTTTCTAAAGCCAGCTTGAACATCTGGAAGTTCTCGGTTCACGTATTGCTGAAGCCTGGCTTGGAGAATTTTGAGCATTTCTTTACTAGCATGTGAGGTGAGTGCAATTGTGCGGTAGTTTGAGCATTCTTTGGCATTGCCTTTCTTAGGGATTGGAATGAAAACTGACCTTTTCCAGTCCATTGGCCACTGCTGAGTTTTCCAAATGTGCTGGCATATTGAGGGCAGCACTTTCACAGCAGCATCTTTTAGGATTTGAAATAGCTCAACTGGAATTTCATCACATCCACTAGCTTTGTTCATAGTGATGCTTCCTAAGGCCCACCTGACTTCACATTCCAGGATGTCTGGCTCTATGTCAGTGATCACACCATTGTGATTATCTGGGTCGTGAAGATCTTTTTTGTACAGTAGAAGTGACAGATAGATACAAGGGATTAGATTTGATAGAGTGACTGAAAAACTATGGACAGCGGATCATGACATTGTATAGGAGGTGATTATCAAAACCATCCCCAAGAAAAAGAAATGCAAAAAGGCAAAATGACTGTCTGAGGACGCCTTACAAATAGCTGAGAAAAGAAGGGGAGCAAAAGGCAAAGGAGAAAAGGAAAGTATACCCATTTGAATAAAGAGTTCCAAAGAGTAGCAAGGACAGATAAGCAAGACTTCCTAAATGAACAATGCTGAGAAAGAGACGAAAACAATAGAATGGGAAAGACTAGAGATCTCTTCAAGAAAATTAGAGAAACCAAGGGAACATTTCATGCCAAGATGAACACAATAAAGGACAGAAATGGTGTGAACCTAACAGAAGCAGAAGGTATTAAGAAGAGGTGGCAAGAATACACAGAAGAACTGTACAAAAAAGATCTTCATGACCCAGATAACCATGATGGTTATCTAGAGCCAGACATCTTGGAGTGTGAAGTCAAGTGGGCCTTAGGAAGCATCACTATGAACAAAGCTAGTGGAGGTGATGGAATTCCAGTTGAGCTGTTTCAAATCCTGAAAGATGAGGCTGTGAAAGTGCTGCACTCAATATGCAGACAAATTTGGAAAACTCAACAGTGGCCACAAGACTGGAAAAAGTCAGTGTTCATTCCAATCTCAAAGAAAGGCAATGACAAAGAATGCCCAAACTACCACACAATTGCACTCATCTCACACGCTAGCAAAATAATGCTCAAAATTCTCCAGGCTAGGCTTCAACTGTACGTGAACCAAAAACTTCCAGGTGTTCAACCTGGATTTAGACAAGGCAGAGGAACCAGAGATCAAATCACCAACATCCATTGGATCATAGAGAAAGCAAGAAAATTCCAGAAAAACTTCTGCTTTATTGATTATGCCAAAGCTTTTGACTGTGTGGATCACAACAAACTGTGGAAAATTCTTAAAGAGATGGGAATACCAGACCACCTTACATGCCTCATGAGAAATCTGTATGCAGGTCAAGAAGCAATAATTAGAATTGGACCATGGAACAACAGACTGGTTCCAAATTGGAAAAGGTGTACGTCAAGTGACAAAATACATATAGACAAATCACTAGGATCAAGCAGGTATCCTTCCAAGAATTTGGAAGACCATTAGAAACTATGAAAATACTAGACTGTTTTCCATAATGTCTAATGTGTGGTATAAATGAACACTACTTTATGAGAGTATGAATTGCTATGGCATCCAACCATAAAACAGGCTTCCCAGGCGGCACCAGTGGTAAAAGAACCCACCTGCCAATGCAGGAGACATAAGAGACGCAGGTTAGATTCCTGGTTCAGGAAGATCCCCTGGAAAAGGGCATGGCAACCCACTCCAGTATTCTTGTCTGGAGAATCCCATAGATGGAGGAGCCTGGCGGGCTATAGTCCATAGGGGTGCAAAGAATCAGACACAACTTAAGCAGCTTAGCATGAATGCATGCACCAACCATAAAACATACTTTTGAAAGCAAACAAAAAACTTATGTTTTGGAGGAGGCTCAGGTAATAATAGATATTGGAATCTCACTTCCATTCCCGTAGTAAAAGCTAGGATCTTAGAATACTTAGATAGTAAAGTTGTGAAGTAGCCAAAATAAAATTTCTGAGAAATAAGGCATCTGCTTGTCCTAGCATATTCTGTTTTTGCAGGAGTCTCAAAGGCAACACACTGCAGTGTGGTTGAGTGGGCCTGTTCAACCCTTGTCTGACAGGGAGGGGCATCTACACCTCCTGCCTGAGGATATAAACCATGATCTCTCTGCAAGTGTGTATTTCCTTGGGGCAGAGAATGGGGCTTGATGGCAATTAAGTACAGTGTGAGGAACAAATAGTAAATGTTTCACATTCTTTTTTTTCTCCCCATTCTTTAGTGCAAAAATGGGAGGCAGTTTTACAAATCTTTCAAATCTCTTTCTCAGATGAACAAAAAACACTTGAAAAAACTTTATTCAGCTTCATCTAATCCACTGTGTGAGCATGGGGCTTTAAAGCTTAGTATGGTTTCATGATAAATAAAATTTGTATGTATGAATTATCCTTTCTTTTTCTAAAATGATTCCAAGAATTAGTCTTTAGAATCAAGACACTGTCCTCATCTTTAACATACTTTCTTAATTATTAGTTTCCTTAGAATTCTTGGTATACGAAGCCAAAAATCACAGAATTCCTGACTTCCTGTTGCTCACAATCTTTCCCACAACTACCTGTAATATTTCCACAGCTGTTTTTTAGGTGCCAAACAAGTTAGGGAGCTTAGTCTTTTACTCTTATTTCCAGCCTCGTGCCCCACACTCAGGTTTTCTGTGACGCACAGATGTTTACCTGTCTTGTATAAGTTGAAAACGTGTATGTCAAAGAGTGACTGTCAGTCACTGATCTTTCTAATCCTGGGTACAGTTTAATACATTTCTGTTTAATAAATTAATATTATGTCTCTCACATTACTCTTTGAGAAACTTCCAAGCACCATTTAAAAAAGCTAATGGAAAGTGTTCTCTTGTGGCCCATGGGAGACTGTATCTGCCAAAATACAATCTGGAAAGAAAAGATAGGATATTCTGCTCTTCACCAGGATATCCTGCAGAATGTTATTTTTCCTGTTACACATTTTTCCTTCTAAGCACAGAACTCTCAAGGAGATATTTGGCCTAATCAGAAATAGGGACTAAAGTGTAATAAATGGAGGGCAACTTCAGGAGGAAAATCACAGTATTTAATTCAGCCCATAAGGTGTAATTCAAGACAGCTGCTGCCTCCTTGTAACAATAGCAGTCTTCTCAGGACAACACATCTTTCTTTGTTTCCTAGCACTGATGGCTAATATATGCACAGCTTGGAGAACAACATTTACTATAGTAACTAACTTCAGCTATGACAGAAGTGATAATGAAAATAAATAGGTAGTTAGACTCCAGTGTATTTAAGCTTTTTAGGTTCTAAAAAAAAAGGACAACAAAAACAAAACCCCAACAACACGTGGGATATAAAACTAGATCAAGTAGTCATTTCACATTTTTTCCTCCACAAAGAAAACCACTGCAGAAAAATATGGGATCTCTACCCACAGTTGAAATTGAGCCAACAATGAAAAACTGAAGAATCATGTTTGTTACAGAATTAGTTTGAGACGAGTTCATTGCACTTTAATCTGTTCAGCTTAATTAGTGCTATTTACAGTAAGACTCCACTGTTTCTTTCCTACATCATTTTCAAACTTAAATAGGATATTTAACTTGGTATTTTCTGGGCATATGCATCATCAGACACTCCTGTCCATGCTGCATATGTCACACAGGACAAAGATGTGCACCCAGAAACGTGGGAATGGGACAGATGTGGGGTGACTTGGGAAGACAAAGAGAAGGAAGGGATAGAAAGGTACACTTAAGTGCCTATTACATGCCAGGCACTCTGCAAGATACTTTATGCATTATCCAAAAGCTGGCCAATCTCCTCTTCTCTCCCACCCAAGGTTTTCCATTCAGTAGGGGTAGTGTGACTACTAATGGCATCATGCTACAGGAATCACCAGGCCAACTAATCCCAGGCATTCTCAAGTTGTGGAGAGAAGATACACTATGTCCACAGAAATGGTACATTTGACTTCCCTACCCTGAAGAGGAATTTAAGGAAGTCTTATTTCCCAGAGATTGCTGCTTGCACTGATAAGGGAAGCACCAAGAAGGTTTTATACCCCTCTGCATTTGTTCAATCTCAAATATCTTCAGGTTATAATAATCTTTATACCAAAGTACTCTTAAGATGGCATACTCTGATCTACTTTAGCAATGAACCCAAAGCAGTCAATCCACAGACAATCTATGGCATGATGTATATGCATGTATGTATGTGTGCACGCACATATGTGTATATAGACATGTATGTGTATGTATGGTGCACATGTGTGCACACACATGCACACAAAACATCTGGGTAATGCAGAAAGAATTGAGTAGTTTGCCTACAAAGCTCTTTCTTGCCCTCTTCTGGGTGTTAATTCCTCCTCGAAGCTGTAGCTGAAGGGTCACTTTCTTACAAAGAAGCTTGGCCTAACTTCTGTGACTGTCCCAGCACCAATTGCTAGGGCCATTTCATGTCTGCAATGTTGCTTTTGCTTGTGCAGCTTGTTGTTTGTTGGATTAGAACCTAACTCACTTCTACATTAACTCCATGAAAGCAGTGACCATATCTTTTCCCTCATAGTTGTATATCCAGCATCTGGCACTGACCTTGAGACATAATATATGGGCAATAAATATTTGTTGAGTGAACAAACACAGGAGTTTTAACAAGGGGGAGTACGTAAGACACTGAAGTGTGGCAGAGTTAAGGCAGACTGGGGTTGTCACCAAGGTGCTCTGAGCAGCCAGGGGCAGCAGGAAGGGGCCAGGAAAGGATCTCTGAAGCAGGTAGTGCCATGTGCTCAGTCATGCCCAACTCTTTGCAATCCCATGGACTCTGCCAGGCTCCTCTGTTCATGGGAGTTTTCAGCAATAATACTGAAGTGGGTTGCCATTTTTCTTCTCCAGGGAATCTTCCTGACCCAGAGGTCAAACCCATGTCTCCTGTGTCTCCTGCTTTGCAGGGGATTCTTTGCCCACTGGGAAGCCTGTGGAGCAGACAGAAAGGCCCTCAAAGAAAGACAAGGAATCCCAAAGACAAACTTTGGCTCAACATGAAATAATGTCTTAGTTCAGCTGGTATACAAAATGTCTTTTGAAAATAATAAAATGAATCTCTTTTTGATAGCAGAATTTGGGTATAAGAAAATGTATGTTCAAAAACATTCTGATTCTTTCCATAATACTAATTGTATAAATTAGTAAGTGACAAACACATGAAAGCTGACTCTTAAAAGATGATTTTTTAAAACTCTGAACTTTTGGAGAAAAAAAGTCTATTAAAAAATTGCAGCTTTTAGAAGGAAGCCCGGACAAAGATCTTTCTACAATAAGGAAAGACAGTGAAGTAACAAGCAACTCAGAATTTAGACTCAACTACCCAACATAAATGTTATTAGTAAACTGAAATATTTTAAGATTCTTGTATTCTTGTAAACTGAAAATTACAAACCATGCATACAATTGCATTGAAGTACTTGAATTAAATTTCAGTACTGAAGTTGTACAAGGAGCTGATACCTTTAAGAAATAGGCTTGAAAATAGGCAAAACTATGTGTGAATCCTGACACTTTGGATGGGATTCTTAACCCCTGGAAGTCTTAGTTCCTTAATACAGACTTATACCATGAACATAATTATGGTACCTCACAAAATCATAAAGATGAAAGGAGACAACATATAAAAAGAGTTTGACTGAGCTTAGCATATGAGGGTTAAATAAGTGTTAATCATTGTGAAGTAACTGAAACTACCCCTTTAAACATTTAAAAACAGCTCTTAAAAACTTATTTCTCCATCAGAGTTGCTCTTCAATTTCACCCAGTTGGGTTTTTTCTTATCCATAAGAAGAATATTTAAATATATTCTTATTTTTCCTATTCAAAGTTAGCAAAAATGTGTTCCATAGGCACATAGGAGAGACTTTCTCTTTTTTCCTTCCCAGGTTTCTTCTTGTACTGAAGGAATTATTTCCTCTCTCCTTTTCTTCTCCTCTGCTTTCTGAGCACACCTAGGCTGACTGCTTGGCTAGAGTTCACACTCACTGACTCCCTGTCACTGGTATGGAGAGCTGAACTCATTCATTATTGAAAAAGGGTAGAGTCATTTTTCAGTCAGTATTTTGAAAGGATACTAACTTGGCATTTATAAATTAAGAATCTATAAGTATTACATTATACATACTTACTCTTCTGTTTTAGTATTTATAAAGTTTTTAATGCAACCATCTTGTAGATAATTTTTTTCCTAGAGTACTATATTTTAGGAAAGGTTTATTATGTTCCTCTGTCTCCTCCCTTTTTCTTTTTTTTAAGCTTAAAGTTAGGCATCTTCCAGATTCAAGCATGCTTCAACTTAACTGAAGCTTAAGAACCACTAGTATCTTCAATTCATTTCCTGTCCCCTAAGCTGAACCTTACAAGGTTTAACTTAGGTCACAGGGAGCAACTTGAACTGTTTAACACTGGGTTTTTATATGATTATATAGCAAGCTAAAGACATTTTTAAAATACATCAAGACAGAATGATGATGGTAACTATATATCTATATCTGTATATATATATATGTGTGTGTGTGTGTGTGTGTATGTGTATGTATATATAGAGAGTGATTAGGAAAAACAAGAGTACATATTTGGTAGCACAGTTCCCTGTTTTGAAAGCAAGATTAATCATACTAACCTGGCTTAGCTAAACATCTTTTGAAAGGTGTGTTTTTCACAGACAGATCCCTTATTCTAAATTTTTATGTTTCCATTTCATTTTTTTCTCTGTGTGAAAATCAATTAAGGAGATAATGAATATGCAAATTAAAAAGCAGAGACATTACTTTACCAACAAAGGTCCATCTAGTCAAGGCTATGGTTTTTCCAGTGGTCATGTATGGATGTGAGAGTTGGACTGTGAAGAAAGCTGAGCACCGAAAAATTGATGCTTCTGAACTGTGGTGTTGGAGAAGACTCTTGAGAGTCCCTTGGACTGCAAGGAGATCCAACCAGTCCATCCTAAAGGAGATCAATCCTGGGTGTTCATTGGAAGGATTGGTGCTGAAGCTGAAACTCCAGTACTTTGGCCAACTCATGCAAAGAGTTGACTCATTAAAAAAGACCCTGATGCTGGGAGGGATTGGGTGCAGGAGGAGAAGGGGACGACAGAGGATGAGATGGCTGGATGGCATCACCAACTCAATGGGCATGAGTTTGAGTAAACTCTGGGAGTTAGTTGGTGATGGACAGGGAGGCCTGGCGTGCTGCGATTCATGGGGTTGCAAAGAGTCAGACATGACTGAGCGACTGAACTGAACTGAACTGACTGAATATGCAAATAAAAAAATTCAGTCCCACTATAGACCATTTTTAGGTGAATGACTACATAGTTTTGAAGAAGGCACCTAAGTAAATATTTTAATCTAGACTTTCAGGAGTCCTGGAGAAATTTTAATGGCCAGGATCTGCACATGTTATTGCTGGTGCCAAATATATGTGTTGCCTCCTTGGATCCTGATCTGCATCCTTTCTTCTATGAAAACAGTGAACTTTAACCTGTCAGCCCCTCACTTTGTTTTCAATAAGGTGAGAAGCAAGTCTGTCACTGACTAGCCACTTCAATGACCACATCTAAGACACTGAACTGTTTCATCAAGTAACACAGACATGACATAAAGTATGATCAGAGAAAACAGTATGAAAAAAATCCAAATTGTATGCACTGATGTTGTGACTCACAATTTGAAAAAGTATGATTCATACTCTCAAGAGATATAAAACTGCACAAATGTGATCACCCCAAGCACAGGGAATTTTATCTTTTGGCACTTGATATACTTCAAATAAATAGATGTTCAATAGATATGTCAAATGAGTGAATGATCAACACTATATAAATGAAGAAAGGGCATCACTCCTAGTAGATTCTTGCGTGCTTGATTCATGATTACTTTAGCTCTCTCCTATGAGTACAACTGCTGTGCCTTTTTTAAAATTACATGAACTAGTATATCCTGGAATCTTGAGGAAAATCAACACAGAAGCAGAAAATTTTAATAAGAGAAAGAAAATATAGCACTCATGGTCTTACAGAATGAGATATTAGGAACTGAAAATAAAAATTTAGAACACAGTGTCTGAGATGGGGCCCTAAAGGCAAGTGTCAGTTAGGGAACAAAGAGGCAGGCATCCAAGACAAATGTTACCTACTTTGTAATATTGCTCATGGTCACCTAGATTCCCACACCACAAGCAAAGTGTGTTTAAACAAGTAGAAAAATAGAATGAGAAATTCTACCTATTCTTATTGGTAAAACAACTGAAGAAGAACAGATGAAAAATGTGTTGATTGGTAACAAGTATACATCAGAGCAGCATTACCTAAAAGTGGAGGTAAACTTGAGGACTGACCGTAATTCAACTCTGACAACTAAAATGATAGTAAATATAAGTAATTACTAGACTATGGAACCAAAATACTAAGTAGTCCACTTGAGGGCCAGTATCATTAGCTCTTTCTCTCTTAACCTTAGATAGAACTCATGATCTCTAGCATGTCTGCAGATGCATGTTGCAACACTTCACAACCAGAATGATTACACAGCCCTTTCAGACACATGTACAAACAAGTAGTATTTTCCAGACCATGATGTTCCAGACAGGCAAATATTACAAAAAAACAAAACAAAAATGAGCAATACATCATTGATGGGTATGACTCACAGGACATTAGTCAATGAACTTTCCAATAAGAAGTCTGATCAACACATGTCTTGGGAAACAGGAGAATTTTCTCAGTAATTTTTCCAACTTCATATTTTCACACTTGAGAAAAACATATGGTTCTGTACTTAACAGACTTAGCAGTAGTGGGAGGCCTGTGAAAACTGCTTGCAGCCACGACTTGGAGTATACCTTCAGGTTTTCTCCCAGAACTCTGTTAAGGACTTCCTCTTCTTCTGATGCTAAAAACAGATGTTGTCCTATTTTACTCACTTGTATCATTATTCATTATGATCAGCATGAATATTATTAGAAGAACATTTCTATTTTTACCCAGAGAAATAAACCATAACGGTTCAGTTGTACAACTATTTTTTTTTTTAAAAAGAAAGAAATACTCTGCTTTCTTGTTGTTATTACTTTTTGTTATACTAATTCCGAAATGGTGTACAAAAATCATTAGTGAAGTGAAGTGAAGTTGCTTAGTCGTGTCTGACTCTTTGCGACCCTGTGGACTGTAGCCTACCAGCCTCCTCCCTCCAAGGGATAAGGCAAGAGTACTGGAGTGGGTTAGGTATACACAAGTTTCACCTGCCTTGGCTCCCCTCACATTTTCAAATCTCCTTTCTTTCTTTGCCTATCCAACCATGTTGCTTTCTGCTCCTGACATTGCCAGACTTCAGTATCACATGCAACCATCTGTACAGTGTACCTGTAATTCTGGCCACTCAGATCCTAAACACACATTCTCAGACAAGAGCCACAATAGCAATCAGACAAATAAAGCAAAGGCGAAAAACTAACAAAAACAAAGAGCACAGGGTGGAGATCAGGGCCAGAGGACGTAGTGGAAAGAAGTGCAAATCTGGGCATGATCTAGGAGCTTAGCAGTTGGAACTGGGACACTGGGTCCATATTAACAGCCCTAATGGATTTCATGTCCCACTAGAGTTGATGCAAGGACAAATCACAGACTACAAAAGCCTATATTCTTTTCTGTGTTATCTCAAGCATCCCCTTAATCCCAGAAAAATAAATGGGACAGGACTGTTTTATAGTTTTTCTTATTGACTGCATTAAATTCTTTGTGAAGCTAATGAAGTTTAAGTTTTAGGACCCTTTACTTGTACAGACTTGGGAGGGTTCTAGAAACATGCTCACATACTGGTCAAATACTTTTGCAAACTTTGCAAAAGTGAGGTATTCTACTGCCTACACAACTAAAGTAAAAGTACCCCCACTAGAGCTTCTCATACTTCTTCTTATGGTAAAGTAACTGCTGGAGTAACTGCAGGTAGATTCAACTAAGGGAAATCTGAGTTGGAAACATATCTAGTTTGGGTTTAATGGGAGTGTTCATGTGGTCTATAGTCACTTCTGGGTACATGTAAGTTTTTGCTAGCCATCTCAATGTAGGAATGGCTCCCAGGAATATTCCTAACTCATCCATGACATCAGTTTTATCATGGTCCTAAGGTAAAGGGGCCAGAGAGTGTATCATGATGTGAACAGGTCCCAAAGTGGCCAGCACAGAAGTATACAAGTAGTGGAAGAAAAACTAGATTTGAAATGTATGGAAACAGAAGCTAGTCTGGGGGAAATTCTTCTAGTCATTAGATGTGTATCATTACAAGTGGAGGATTTAATTCTAACCAATGTTAGACAAAATAGAAGTTCTCTTCTGTACAAATGAACTTGACAGTGTCACTTGTATAATTATAAATACACTATACACTGTTTTCCATTTTAGTGAGAATCAGGCAAAATAGAATTTATCATTATTCTGGTATTCATGGGGAACAAACCTGTAGCAGTACTACAAATTTCTGTGTAGTATTTAATGCATCTCAAAGTATTAGCATATAAATACACTGACAAAAGATTTAAATTCTTTGCTGATTTGATATAAAATACTGAATCAATAAAGATATTATAAAGCTCATGGGAAGAAATATTTGCAAGTTGTATGGCCGATAAGCAGTTAATATCTAACATATATAAATAGCTCATAGAACTCAACATCAAAAAAGCAACAATCCAATTAAAAAATGAGCAGAAGAAATGAATAGACATTTTTCCAAACAGGAAATGCAGATGGCCAACAGGCACATAAAAAGATGTTCAACAATGGTAATCATCAGGGAAATTCAAATCAAAACCTTTCACCTGTCAGAATGGCTAAGCATCAAAAAGAACACAAATAACAAATGCTGGGGAGGATTTGGAGAAAAGGGGATCCTCGTACACTATGGGTGAGAATGCAAATTGGTGCAGCCACTGTGGAAAGCAGTATGGAGGTTTATTTAAAAACTAAAAATAGAACTACCATATGACTCAGCAAAATTTCACTACTGGGTATATATTAAAAAAAAAAAAAACCTAAAAACAAAAAACACTAATTCAAAAAGGTATATGCACCTCAATGTTCATAGCAGCATTATTTACAATTGCCAAGATATGAAAGCAACCTAAGTGTCCATCAACAGATGAATGGACAAAGATACAGGATATGTCTATGATATATAGCATGTAGATATTATATATATATATATATATATATAAATGAAATCTTGCCATTTGCAGCAATATGGATGAACTTGAAGGGATATTACACAAAATAAAATAAGTCAGTCAGACAAATACTGTGTGGTGTCACATGTGGAATTTAAAAAATATAACATCCTAGTGGCTATAACAAAAAAGAAACAGAGTCACAGATATAGAGAATGAACTAGGGGTTACCAGTGGTGAGAAGGAAGAGGGAGGGATACCATAGGGGTAGAGGCTTAGGAGGTGCAAACTATTAGGTATAAAATAAGCTACAAGGATATATAATAAACACAGGGAATTTGCCAGTAATTTACAATAACTAAACTATAAATGGAGTATATAACCTTTAAAATTGTGAATTATGAATAACTATATTGTACACCAGTAACTTATATAATATTGTACACCAGCTATACTTCAATTTTAAAAAACCTCATAAGATACCACTACAATGAGGACATCATTGACAATTAGAGTGTTAAGATTAGCCCCTGTATAAGAAGAATTGAAATTCTTCAAATTTTATTGCTTACATATGAAGAAAATGTAATAGAGGTTTTTCCTAAATCTTAAAAATGTAGGTTTTTTTTTTTGTTTTGTTTTGTTTGGCCAAACCAGGCAGCCAGGCACCAGGAATTGAACCTATGCCCCCTGAATTGGGAGTGTGGAATCTTAACCACTGGTCCATCAGGGAAGTCCTTTTTAAAACATTTCCTAATGTTAAAACTCTCCAGAAAGCAGGAATAGAAGGAACATACCTCAACATAATAAAAGCTATGTATGACAAGCCCACAGCAAGCATTACCCTCAATGGTGAAAAATTGAAAGCATTTCCCCTAAAATCAGGAACAAGACAAGGGTGCCCACTCTCACCACTACTACTCAACATAGTTTTGGAAGTTTTGGCCACAGCAATCAGAGCAGAAAAAGAAGTAAAAGGAATCCAGATAGGAAAAGAAGAAGTGAAACTCTAGCTGTTTGCAGATGACATGATCCTCTACATAGAAAACCCTAAAGACTCTACCAGAAAATTACTAGAGCTGATCAACAAATATAGTAAAGTTGCAGGATATAAAATTAACACACAGAAATCCCTTGCATTCCTATACACTAACAATGAGAAAACAGAAAAAGAAATTAAGGAAACAATACCATTCACCACTGCAGCAAAAAGAATAAAATACTTAGGAGTATATCTACCTAAAGAAACAAAAGACCTATACATAGAAAACTAAAACACTGATGAAAGAAATCAAAGAGGACACAAACAGATGGAGAAACCTACCATGTTCATGGATTGGAAGAATCAATATTGTCAAAATGACTATACTACCCAAAGCAATCTACAGATTCAATGCAATCCCTATCAAACTACCAACGGTATTTTTCACAGAACTAGGACAAATAATTTCACAATTTGTACGGAAATACAAAAAGCCTCGAATAGCCAAAGTAATCTTGAGAAAGAAGAATGGAACTGGAGGAATCAACCTGCCTGACTTTAGGCTCTACTACAAAGCCACAGTCATCAAAACAGTATGGTACTGGCACAAAGACAGAAATATAGATCAATGGAACAGAATAGAAAGCCCAGAGATAAATCCATGAACCTATGGACACCTTATCTTTGACAAAGTGGGCAAGGATATACAATGGAAAAAAGACAACCTCTTTAACAAGTGGTGCTGGGAAAACTGGTCAACCACTTGTAAAAGAATGAAACTAGAACACTTTCTAACACCATACACAAAAATAAACTCAAAATGGATTAAAAATCTAAATGTAAGACCAGAAACTATAAAACTCCTAGAGGAGAACATAGGCAAAACACTCTCTGACATAAATCACAGCAGGATCCTCTATGACCCACCTCCTAGAATATTGGAAATAAAAGCAAAAATAAACAAATGGGACCTAATGAAACTTAAAAGCTTTTGCACAACAAAGGAAACTATAAGCAAGGTAAAAGACAGCCCTCAGATTGGGAGAAAATAATAGCAAACGAAGCAACAAAGGATTAATCTCAAAAATATACAAGCAACTCCTCCAGCTCAACTCCAGAAAAATAAATGACCCAATCAAAAAATGGGCCAAAGAACTAAATAGACATTTCTCCAAAGAAGACATACAGACGGCTAACAAACACATCAAAAGATCCTCAACATCACTCATCATCAGAGAAATGCAAATCCACATTGAGGTACCATTACATGCCAGTCAGGATGGCTGCTATCCAAAAGTCTACAAGCAATAAATGCTGGAGAGGGTGTGGAGAAAAGGGAACCCTCTTACACTGTTGGTGGGAATGCAAACTAGTACAGCCACTATGGAAAACAGTGTGGAGATTTCTTTAAAAACTGGAAATAGAACTGCCATATGACCCAGCAATCCCACTTCTGGGCATACACACTGAGGAAACCAGATCTGAAAGAGACACGTGCACCCCAATGTTCATTGCAGCACTGTTTATAATAGCCAGGACATCAAGCAACCTAGATGCCCATTAACAGATGAATGGATAAAGAAGCTGTGGTACATATTCACCATGGAATATTATTCAACCATTAAAAAGAATTCATTTGAATCAGTTCTAATGAGATGGATGAAACTGGAGCCCATTATACAGAGTGAAGTAAGCCAGAAAGATAAAGAACATTATAGCATATATATGGACTATATAACTTATATGCTTATATATAACACATATATATGGAATTTAGAAAGATGGTAATGATAACCCTATATGCAAAACAGAAAAAGAGACACAGATGTACAGAACAGACTTTTGAACTCTGTGGGAGAAGGCGAGGGTGGGACATTTTGAGAGAACAGCATCGAAACATGTATATTATCTAGGGTGAAACAGATCACCAGCCCAGGTTGGATGCATGAGACAAGTGCTCCGGCCTGGTGCACTGGGAAGACTCAGAGGGATTGGGTAGAGAGGGAGGTGGGAGGGGGGATCGGGATGGGGAATACATGTAAATCCATGGCTGATTCATGTCAATGTATGACAAAACCGACTACAATATTGTAAAGTAATTAGCCTCCAACTAATAAAAATAAATGAAAAAAAAAAAAAAAAAACTTACATGACATTACTAATAATGCGTAGTGAGACTGAAAGAAATTTTTATAAACTTTTAATTTTAAAAAATTATACTAATCAACCATGCTAGAGGTCTCCATTATTTCTTTAGAAAATTTGCTTGTATAGACATAATTATTCTATAGAATAATTAAGCTTTTATAATTAAGAATAAGCTTTTTAAAACTTAAATTTGTCATGATTTTTTAATTCATTTTCATGGGTTTCTCTGGTGGCTCAGTGGTAAAGAATCTGCCTGTAATGCAGGAGACTCAGGAGACATGTGTTCAATCTCTGTGTCAGTAAGATCCCCTGGAGAAGGAAATGGCAACCCACTCCAGTATTCTTGCCAGGAAAATCCAATGGACTGAGGAGCCTGGTGGGTTACAGTCCATGGAGTTATAAAGAGTCAGACACAACTGAGCACAAGCATTCATTTTCATACCTGCTTTTGTTTTATAATTTAATATGATTTTTTAAAACAAGGACTCCAAATTATACAAGTTTCGGGTCACACAAAACATGGATCTGCCTCTGCCAGTGCCTGACTCAGAACCTGGCATATTAGATGTTTGTCAGAAGAATACACAAGAAGGGCTATTGGCCCAAGAATGGTGACACTCAGCTTAGTGAAGGAGAGGTGAGCATATGTTCAAATTCTTTAGAGTATCCAGCCTCCAGGATTGGGCACTTTGGGATATGATGGTACTTCACCTGCCAGTAGAAAATCTGGACCCAGTTAGCGGGAAGCCAAGACAGCAGAGGCAGAGAAAATGAGGCTGGAACCTGACATATTGTTTCACAGTCAAGAAAGAATATTTTTCTTTGTGTGTTCATTCTTTTTTTTTTTTTTTTGAGCAGCTTGAATCTTTATTTATTTACAACACCCAAACCATTTTTATTGGGGTATAGTCAATTAACAATGTTATGGCAGTTTCAGGTGAACAGTGAAGGGATTCAGACATACATATACATATATCCATTCTCCCCCAAACCCCACTCTCATCCAGGCTGGCACCTAACATTGAGCAGAGTTCCATGTACTATACAATAGATCTTTGTTCTTTATCCATTTTAAATATAGCAGGGTGTACATGACCTTCCCAAAGTCCCTAACTATCCCTTCCCCCCAGCAACCATAAGTTTGTTTTCTAAGTCTGTGAGTCTCTTTCTGTTTTGTAAGTTAATTTGTATCATTTAGTTTTAGATTCAACATATAAGGGATGTTATATGATATTTCTCCTCTGTCTGACTTACTTCACTCAGTATGACACTCTAGGTCCATCCATGTTGCTGCAAATGGCATTATTTCATTCTTTTTAAAGGCTGAGTGATATTCCACCACATATATGTAGTACATCTTATATATCTATCCCTCTGTCGATGGACATTTAGTTTGCTTCCATGTCTTGACTATTACAAATAGTGCTACAGTGAACATTGGATGCATGTATCTTTTCAGGCCATGTTTTTCTCTGGATATATGCCCAGGAGTGTGTGTGTTCATTCTTGAAGGATGCTGAAATTAATTTAAAAAAGTCTTCCTCTCCCCAAAGAGTATGCAAACTAATTTTCAAATGTTTGGAAATTTTTTTCTTTTGAGTTATGTTTCTCATTTGAAGAAAATGGGTACTCTTCCTTCCCTTTAAACTGAATAATGTAGAACATATGTGACTAGGATTACATCAAGTCCCGAGATACAGAAGCAACTGAAGTCTCTCACATAGAGTTCCAAATTAAAATACCTTACTTCAATAAAATGCATATTGTGTCCTGATAATGCTATTCTATTGACATTCTTACTTGACAATATTCCCACTCTAAAATAATTTTTAACCTCAAAATTTCTAGATTGCTGAATTTTCATCAAGTGCTAAAAGTCCAGGAAACTCTACTAACTAAAGACAAGGTAAATTCTAGATACACAATCTGAGTTAACTGTTTCCTGATGGAGTTGCCTCTGAGGTCTCAGCTCCTAGAATTAGACCCACCCACCAGTTAAGGCATGGGCTTCCCTGGTGGCTCAGCAGTAAAAAAAAATCTGCCCATGAATGCAGGAGATGCAGGTTCAATCCCTGGGTCTGGAAGATTCCCGGAAGAAGGAAATGGCAACCCACCCCAGTATTCTTGCCTAGGAAACCCAATGGACAGAGGAGCCTGGTGAGCTACAGTTCATGGGGTTACAAAAGAGTTGATATGACTGAGGGACCAAACAACAACAACAACCAGTTGAAGTACACCCTGATGAGTGAACTTTGGAGCAGGCAGTCCTCTTTGAAGGTGCTGGGGTAAAGTAAAGAGTAGCATGATATCTACAGGCCCCAGAAATAGATAGATTCAAACAATTGATATCATTTGGGTTCTGTCACTCAGAGTAGGGTACCCTACAAGAGAGGAAACAGGGAACTCAGAAAAGCAGTGTGGAAGTCCTAGTAGGCAGAGAATCAGTATCAGGGATGCCCATCAGCAAGTAACTTTAGCTACCTGGCTGGCATTCAGGAATAGAGTCCAGTCTCTGAGAAAAAAGGTTGATAGTAGAGATGGATAATAACAAAATAAGACTCTGGTTGTTGAAGATACTAAGTCAGATACCAGCCACAAGGAAGAAAGGCAGAAACTCAATTAAATAAACTGAAGCATAAGCAGGTCTTAGAAAATGAGAGGCTTGTAATAAGAACTCGAGCATATAGTCAGAGCTAGAATAGCAACAAATGTTTACACTGAATCCACCTAAACTCAGTTCCTTTGCTAAGTTTATGATTAGCCTCTCTGTCAAAAACTTCATTCCCTTTCATGTCCTGCCCCATTCCCCTCTGGATTGAGAAGTATCAAAGAAAACAGGTAATCAAAACTAAGCAAAACTTTGTGAGGCCTTCTCAGGTACAAAAGTCCCTCTGTGTCCCCCATTCTTTGTCTGCAGGAAAAAAGCTTCAGTCCCCAAGTTCCAAAGAGCAGACACATAAGTTAACAATTACAGAAGTGAGGGAATGCAGAAACAAAGGAAATGCAGTCCATCAAGAAAAGCACTGATAGGGTTGCTGTGTACCCGCATCACTCCATGGGCAGTGGGAGATGCTGTAGGAATTGTACTCGCAAACAAGAAAGAAGAGATTTGTCAGTCAAGACTGACAGAAAAATTAATCTTATTAAGCTCAGATTCTTGTACAGATGGTAAATATCTGCAAATGAATGTTTGCAAGCTCCTGTGATTGGAGGTGTGCTCCAGGACTGGTTGCTGATCCTGGAAGGCTCACCTCCCTCCTCCCACACCCCTCACCCCACCTGTTTCTGTAGGCTTTGATTGCCATGGACAAGCCCTTCAGATCAGTGCTTTTGAAGGACTGAGGGCTGTTGTTGCACAGAGATCAAGCCCTGAGTCTTTGGAGTGGGAGCACTGACTCCAAGACCCTAGACTACCAGAAAACTAACCCTAGGGAGCACCAAACAGTGAGAAATGACACAAAGGAAACCACTTGAAGACAAGACCCAGCATCACTCAACTACCAGTAGCACCCTGTGCATTATGCCTCATCTAAACAACTAACAAAAAAATACAAACCAAATCATCAGCAGACAGGGTTACCACCTCACTCAGCCTTGCCCATCAGAAGAAAAACAAACAAACAAAAACTCAGCACAGATCTCACCCTATACGGAGTTTACACAAACTAATGGACCAACATTAGGAGGGCAGAAACCAAAAGGAAGAAAAAAATTCAACCTTGAACCCTGGAAAAAGGGAATGTCAAACACAATAAGCTTAAAAAAATTAATGCAAAGGCAGATAAATACTACACAAATGAAGGAACAAAACAGAAACACAGAAATCCAAATAAATGAAGAGGATATAGGCAAACTCCCTGAAAAAGAATTCAGAATAACGATAGTAAAGATGATCAAGGTTTTGATCATCAAGATGAAAACAAAATGGAGAAAATGCAAGAATCAATTAACAAATATCTAGAAGAATTAAAGAATAAACATACAGAGACAACACAATTACTGAAATTAAAAACACTCTAGAAGGAAGGATTCAATAGCAGAATATCTGAAGCAGAAGAGTGAACCAGTGAGCTGAAAGATAAAATGGTGGAAATAACTTCTGAAGAGCAGAATAAAGTAAAAAGAATAAAAAGAACTGAGGATAGTCTCAGAGACCTCTGGGACAATATCAAACACAACAACATTTGAATTATAGGGGTCTCAGAAGAAGAAGAAGAGAAAAAGAAAGGATATGAAAAAAGTTTTGACGAGATTACAGTTGAAAATTTCCCCAACGTGGAAAAGGAAATAGTCAATCAAGTCCAAGAGGTGCAAAGAGTTCCATACAGGATAAACCCAAGGAGAAACATGTCAAGACACATACTAAAAAAAAAAAAAAAAGACACATACTAATCAAACTAACAAAGACTAAACACAAAGAAAGAATATTAAAAGAAGCAAGGGAGAAGCAACAAGTAACATACAAGGGAAACCCCATAAGCTTAACAGCTGATCTTTCAGAAGAAACTGCAGGCCAGAGGGGAATGGCAGGATATATTTAAAGTACTGAAAGGGGAAAATCTGCAACCAAGATTACTGTACCCCACAAGGATCTCATTCAAAATTGATGTAGAAATAAAAAGCTTTTCAGACAAGCAAAAGTTAAGAGAATTCAGTACCACCAAACCAGCTTTACAACAAATATTAAACAGACTTATATAGTCAAGAAATACAAGAGAAGAAAAAAGATCTACAAGATCAACCCCAAACAATTAAGAAAATGGCAATAGGAATATATATATCAATAATTACTTTAAATGTAAATGGATTAAATGCTCCAACCAAAAGACACAGACTGGTTGAATGGATACAAAAACAATACCCATACATATGCTGTCTACAAGAACCCACTTCAGACCTACAGACACATATAGACTGAAAGTGAGAGGATGGAAAAATATATTCCATGCAAATGGGAATCAAAAGAAAACTGGGGTAGCAATCCTCACATCAGACAAAATAGACCTTAAAATAAAGAAGATTACAAGAACAACATATGTAACAATCTGCAAAATACTGTAGGCACCTGTGAATTCTGTCGTAGGTACTGTAAACTTTCTTTTAATCAATGGATTATTTTGTGACTGTATTTATACATTGTTAAAAATTTTTTGAAGATGTTTCATTTAATCGAATGAATGTCTTTACTGAAGTGAGAGCTTTGAAGGTACATAATTTTATATTTGTATAAAACTCTACAAAGCAAAAAAAAAAAAAAAGAAGATTACAAGAGATGAGGAAGGACACTACATAATGATTAAGGGATCAATCCAAGAGGAAGACATAACAATTGTAAATATCTATGCACCCAACATAGGAGCACCTCAGTACATAAGACAAACACTAACAGACATAAAAGGAGAAATTGACAGTAACACAATAATAGTAGGAGACTTTAATGCCCCACTTCCACCAATGAACAGATCAGCAAAACAAAAAATTAATAAAGAAACAAGTCTTAAATGAAACATTAGATGAGATGGATCTCGTTGATATCTTCAGGACATTCCATCAAAATGAAGAAGAATACACCTTCTTCTCAAGTGCATGTGGAACATTCTCCAGGACAGACCACACCTTGGGTCACAAATCAAACCTCAGTAAATTCAAGAAAATTGAAATCATATCAAGCATCTTATCTGACCACAATGCTATGAGACTAGATATCAGGTACAAGAAAAAAACTGCAAGAAGCACAAACACATGGAGATTAAACAATATGTTTCTAAATAACCAACAGGTTACTGAAGAAATCAAAAGGGAAATAAAAAAAATTCTAGAAACAAATTATAATGAAAATACGACAACTCAAAACCTATGGAATGCAGCAAAAGCAGTTCTAAGAGCAAAGTTTATAGCAATACAATGCTCAAGAAACAAGAAAAACATTGAATAGACAACCTAACTTTACACCAAAAACAACTGGAAAAAGAAGAACCAAAAAAACCCAAAATTAGTAGAAGGAAAGAAAACAAAAAGATCTAAGCAGAAATAAATGAAAAAGATGATAGTAAAGATAGTAAAGAAACAATCATAAAGATTAATAGTAAAAATTAATAAAACTAAAAGCTGGTTCTTTGAGAAGACAAACAAAATTGATAAATTTTTAGCCAGACTCATCAAGAACAAAAGAGAGAAGAATCAAATCAACAAAATTAGAAATGAAAAAGGAGAGGTTAAACAGACAATGCAGAAATACAAAGAATTATGAGACTATTATGAACAACTACCTGGCAATAAAATAGATAACCTGGAAGAAATGGACAAATTCTTAGATAAGTTCAATCTTCCAAGACTGAACCAGGAAGAAACAGAAATTATGAAACCCAATTAGAAGCACTGAAATTGAAGCTGTGATCAAAAATCTCCCATAAAAAAAAGCTCAGGACCAGATGGCTTCACAGAAGAATTCAGTAAAACATTTAGAGAAGAGATAATGCCTATCCTTCTAAAATTCTTTCAAAAAATTGCAGAGGAAGAAACACTTCCAAACTCATTCTACGAGGCCACCATCACCCTGATATCAAAATCAGACAAAGACAACACACAAAAAAAGAAAATTACAGGCCAACATCACTGGTGAACACAGATGAAAAATCCTTAACAAAATTTTAGCAAACAGAATTCAGCAACACATCAAAAAGCTCATATACCATGATCAACTTGTGTTTATTCCAGGAATGCAAAGATTCTTCAATATATACAAATCAATGTGATTCACCTTATTAACAAATTGAAAGATAAAAACCATATGATCATCTCAAGAGATGAGAAAAAGCCTTTGACAAAATTCAGCACCAATTTATGATTAAAACTCTTCCAAAAAATGGACATAGAAGGAACCTATCTCAACACAGTAAGGGTCATATATGGTAAGCCTACAGCAAACATTATTCTCAATGGTGAGAAACTGAAACCATTCCCCCTAAGATAAGGAACAAGACAAGGGTGTCCACTTTCACCACTATTATTCAACATAGTTCTGGAATTCCTAGCTACAACAATCAGAGAAGAAGAAATAAAAGGAATCCAGATTGGAAAAGAAGAAGTAAAGCTCTCACTGTTTGCAGATGCCATGATACTGTACATAGAAAACCCTAAAGGTAGTATCAGAAAATTACTAGAATTAATCAGTGAATTTAACAAAGTTTCAGGATACAAAATCAGTACACAGAAATCACTTGCATTTCTATAAACTAACAATGAAAAATGATAAAGAGCAATTAAGGAATCAATCCCATTCACTATTGTTACAAAAATAATTAAATATCTAGCAATAAACTTACCTAAGGAGACAAAAGAACTGTACACAGAAAATTATAGGACACTGATGAAAGAAATCAAAGATGAAGTAAACAGATGGAGAGCTATTCCATGTTCCTGGGTAGGAAGAATCAATATTGTGAAAATGACTACTACCAAATGCAATCTACAGATTCAATTCAATCCCTATCAAATCACCAGGGGCATTTTTCACAGAACTAGAACAAAAAATTTCACAATTCATATGGAAATACAAAAGACCCTGAATAGCCAAAGCAGTCTTGAGAAAGAAGAAAGCAGCTGGAGGAATCAACCTTCCTGACTTCAGATTTTACTACAAAGCTACAGTTATCAAGACAGCATGGCACTGGCACAAAAACAGAAATATAGACTAATGGAACAAGACAGAAAGTCCAGAAAAAAAACCCATGCACCTATGGGTACCTTATTTTTGACTAATGAGGCAAGGATATAAAATGGGGCAAAGACAGTCTCTTCAATAAATGGTGCTGGGAAAACTGGACAGCTACATGTAAAAGAATGAAATTAGAACACTTCCTAACACCACACACAAAGATAAACTCAAAATGGATTAAAGACCTAAATGCAAGACCAGAAACTATAAAACTCTTACAGGAAAACATAGGCAGAACACTCAATGACATAAATCAAAGCAAGGCCCTCTATGACCCACCTCCTAGGGTAATGGAAATAAAAACAGATGTAAACAAGTGGGACCTGATTAAACTTAAAAGCTTTTGCACAGCAAAGGAAACTATAAGCAAGGTGAAAAGACAACCCTCAGAATGGAAGAAAATAATAGCAAATAAAACAAGTGAAAAAGTACTAATTTCCAAAATATACAACCAGCTCATACAACTCAATGCCTGAAGAACAAATAACCCAATCAAAAAGTGGGGAAAAGACCTAAACAGACATTTCTTCAAAGAAGACATACAGATGGTTAACAAACACATGAAAAGATGCTCAACATCTCTCATTATTAGAGAAATGCAAATCAAAACCACAATGATATATCACCTCACACTGGTCAGAATCAGTCAGTTCAGTTCAGTCTCAGTCATGTCCAACTCATTGCAACCCCATGAACCACAGCAAGTCAGGCCTCCCTGTCCATCACCAACTCCCAGAGTTTACCCAAACTCATGTCCATTGAGTTGGTGATGCCATCCAACAATCTCATCCTCTGTCGTCCCCTTCTCCTCCTGCCCTCAATCTTTCCCAGCATCAGGGTCTGTTCAAATGAGTCAGCTCTTCGCACCAGGTGGCCAAAGTATTGGAGTTTGAGCTTCAACATAAGTCCTTCCAATGAACACCCAGGACTGATCTCCTTTAGGATGGACTGGGATCTCCTTGCAGTCCAAGGGAATCTCAGGAGTCTTCTCCAACACTACAGCTCAAAAGCATCAATTCTTTGGTGCTCAGCTTTCTTTATAGTCCAACTCTCTCATTCATACATGACTACTGGAAAAACCATAGCCTTGACTAGATGGACCTTTGTTGACAAAGTAATGTCTCTGCTTTTTAATATGCTGTCTAGGTTGGTCATAACTTTCCTTCCAAGGAGTAAGCGTTTTTTAATTTCATGGCTACAATCACCATCTGCAGTGATTCTGGAGCCCTAAAAAATAAAGTCAGCCACTGTTTTCACTGTTTCCCCATATATTTGCCATGAACCATCATCAAAAAGTCTACAAACAATAAACACTGGAGAAGGTGTGGAGAAAAGAGAACACTCTTGGATTGTTGGTGGGAATGTAAATTAATGCAGCCACTATGGAAGGCAGTATGGAGATTCCTAAAAAAACTAGAAATAAAACCACCATATGACCCAGCAATCCCACTCCTAGGCAAATACCCTGAGGAACCCAAAATTGAAAAAGACACATCTATCCCATTGTTCATTGCAGCACTATTTACAATAGCTAGAACATGGAAGCAATCTAGATGTCCATCAACAGATGAATGGATAAAGAAGTAGTGGTACATATACACAATGAAATATTACTCAGCCATAAAAAAAATGCAGTTGAGTCAGTTCTGATGAGGTAGATGAACTTAGAGCCTATTATACAGAGTGAAGTGAGTCAGAAAGAGAAAGATAAATATTGTATTCTAATGCACATATATGGAATCTAGAAAAATGGTACTGATGAATTTATTTACAGGGCAGCAATGGACAAAGAGACATACAGAAAAGACTTATGGACATGGGGAGAGGGGAGGAGAGGGTGAGGTGTATGGAAAGAGTAACATGGTAACTTACATCACCTTATTTAAAATAGATGACCAATGAGAATTTGTTGTATGGCTCAGGAAACTCAAACAGGGGCTCTGGATCACCCTGGAGGCGTGGGATGGGGAGAGAGATGGGAGGGAGGTTCAAAAGGGAGGGGATATATGTATACCTATGGCTGATTCATGTTGAATTTTGACAGAAAATAACAAAATTCTGTAAAGCAATTATCCTTCAATTAAAAATGAATTAAAAAGAAAAAAAAAGAAAAGAAAAGCATTGATAGCTTAAACAATGCAACAGTTCCTTCTCAAGGGATAGACTTAACAATCTGACCCATATCCTTGAGTCGTTCTGCAGAAATTAAGACTCCCACCCAGGTGGAGGAGGATGACTACATGCTAACCACAGAACAAAGACCCCAGACTGAATGTAATGAGAAAGTTGATGACTAAGATTCCCAAAATATCAGCCTGTTAACTTATTAACTACTGATCAGAAGAAAGTTCATGAGCTGACCACATTCCCTTCAACACCCACCCTAATACTGCCTTTTAAGACTTCTTCCTTGAGAGTTCAGGTCTCTAGAACATGAGCTGCCTATTCTCCTTGTCTTGTGCCTTTCAAGAAATGCTGTACTTTCCTTCATAATACCCTGTGTCAGTGACTGGCTTTGTAGGGCATAGAATGATGGGACCCCAGTTTGGTTTGGTAACAAGATGGCTTTTTGCTGAATCTCATAGCATTGCGTTGGAGCCTCTTAAATCTCTTCTGTTCAAGGTCTGGACAGGACAAAAGGATAAGCTAAGTTCACAGTTATGACCAAATAGAGAAGAAGAGTATTATATATACTTGGCATCAGGTCAGACCTGACTGATGATAAAGTAAAGGAAGGGCCTACCTATGTACTAACTGTGGAAAATTCTTCAACAGATGAGAATACCAGAACACCTTACCTGCCTCCTGAGAAATCTGTATGCAGGTCAAGAAACAACAGTTAGAACCAGAAATGGAACAATGGACTGGTTTCAAATTGGGAAAGGAGTACGTCAAGGCTGTATATTGTCACCCTGCTTATTTAACTTACATGCAGAGTACATCATGCAAAATGCCATGCTGGGTGAAGCACAGGCTAGAATCAAGATTGCCAGGAGAAATATCAATAACTTCAGATACTCAGATGACACCACCCTTAATGCAGAAAGCAAAGAGGAACTAAAGAGCCTCTTGATGAAAGTGCAAGAGGAGAGTGAAAAAGCTGACTTAAAACTCAACATTCATAAAACTAATATCATGGCATCCGGTCCCCGCTCTCTCTCTTTGGTTGCTAGGTTGTGTCCAACTTTTGTGACCCCGTGGACTGTAGTCCACCAGGTTCCTCTGTCCATGGGATTCTCCAGGCAAGAATACTGGAGTGGGTTGCTATCTCCTTCTCCATCTCTTCATGACACATAGATAGGGAAACAATGGAAACAGTGATAGACTTTATTTTCTTGGGCTCCAAAATCACTGCAGATGGTGACTGCAGCCATGAAATTAAAAGATGCTTGCTCTTTGGAAGAAAAGCTATGACCAACCTAGACAGCATGTTAGAAAGCAGAGACATTACCTTGTCAACAAAGGTCTGTATGGTCAAAGCTGTGGTTTTTCCAGAGTCATGTATGGCTATGAGAGTTGGACCATAAAGAAAGCTAAGTGCTGAAGAACTTATGCTTTTGAAGTGTGGTGTTGAGAAGACTCTTGAGAGCCCCTTGGACTGCAAGGAGATCAAACTAGTCAATCCTAAAGGAAATCAGTCCTGAATATTCATTGGAAGGACTGATGCTGAAGCTGAAAATCCAGGACTTTGGCTATCTGATACTAAGGACTGACTCACTGGAAAAGACCCTGATGCTAGGAAAGATTGAAGGCAGGAGGAGAAGGGGACTATAAAGGATGAGATGGTTGGATGGCATCACCTACTTGATGGACATGAGTTTGAGCAAGCTCCAGGAGTTGGTGATGGACAGGGAAACCTGGCATGCTGCAGTCTATTGGGACACAAAGAGTCAGACACGACTGAGCAACTGAACTGAACTGAGCTATGTACTGGCCTTTTGAAATAGGCCTTGAAAAGAGAACATAATACCTAAAACTTAACAACAAAAGGAAAATATCTTGAACTATTAGGCTACTTCTAAGAAAAAGAAGATCTCTTAGTAAGGGAAAGTATTTAGTGGGACTAAGAAATAATCAAGGGCTTCCCAGGTGGCACAATGGTAAAGAATCCACCTGTAATGCAGGAGATACAAGGGATGTGGTTTCGATCCCTGGGTTGAGAAGATCCCCTGGAGTAGGAAATGGCAACCCACTCCAGTGTTCTTGTCTGAAAAATCCCATGGTCAGAGTAGCCTGGTAGGCTACAGTCCAAAGGGTTGCAAAGAGTCAGACATGACTGAGTACATTCCAAAACAATCCAATGATCATATTTTTAAAATATATTCTCTTTAGCTTTCCTTTACACATAATAATGCATGAAAGAGTCAATAAAGACTATAATTAAGGACTCTTTCTAAGTATAGGATGGATCAGGGATTAGTTGTCTCTTCTTAAACACTAATTTATCAAATGTTTGACAGAAATTCTCATCTAGGAAGTTGCTTGGCACATTTTTTCTCTTGACTCATTGTCTGACTCACCAGTGAGATAACTGTGATGATCCTGGACATCTCTGGGGTACACCATTTACCTCCTCTCCCCATATCATTGCTCAATTTCTGGGTCTAGAGTAGAAAATACAGTAAAAGATTTAATATATTTAAAGGGGGATGTAAGAACTAGCCTTGTTGTCATAGACTTGATATGTGGTGATCCCTGGGTGGCCATATGTTAGTTCCTAACCCTATCAACTTGGATACATTTCAACTTCTGGTCTTCAAATTTCTGCCCCCTAGTATTCCAATTCTTTGCTGGGATGGAGCTTTAGGCACTAAGACCCATTCCACTTGGCTGGACAGCTGACCTATCTCTGGATCTGGATTCCTGAAAGTATGAATCCTATTTCCTATACTTTCAGCTTCTGATTAAAATTTTTTTCTGAAGATGATGATAACTCTAAGCCATGGAAATGATGCCTGTTTATCTTGGAACACTGCTTATTGTGTGAATATCTGCCTGGAATAACAGTGAGACTGGCACCCTCTCATCCTTAGGGATTAGGGAGGGTCTCCATAATGTCTTACATAGAGAAAAAAAGCAGAGATCTGGAACCTGACAGACTTGAGGTTCATCCCAGCTCTGTTACTTAATTTTAGATAAATTACTGAACTTCTCTAAAGCCCATTTTCTCATCCATTAAAATGAGGAGTGATTCCCATTCACATGACAACTGTGAAAATTAAATGAGATTAAAAATGTAAAGCCTCTAATATAGTGCTTACATGTAAAAGTTTTTAACAAATAATAGCTATTTTAATTACTAGCAAATATAAGAAAAGGTAAATTCATTCAGCCCCAAAAATGCTTATTAAGAGCCTTTTAACTGCCAAATATTTTATTGAGCTCTGGAAGGAGGTAAAAAGGCAAAGGTTACATGGTCCTTTGATAGAGAAAAAGAATAAGCCAATAGACATCTTCAACAAAATTTGTAGACAGTGTAATGGCAGACGTCAGTCCAGAGTGACATGTATATTCCTTAGAGGAGCATCTGAACTGGAAGTGATAATCCTGGATGAGCATCCTAAAGAAGAGAGCTAATTAGTAAGAAAGGGGGATGAAAGGTGCTCCTGACAGAAGCATGGAAGAATTTGGTGATTGGGAAATTGCAAATACTTTGTCATTGTGGTTGGAAGATGGACTGGGAGTAGGGAAGTAAGTCAGCAAGGGAAATAGAAAGGTAAGTAGGGGTCTCTCCTGATGGCCCTATGGGGGAGCTGAGTTTGAGATCCAACCAGAGGGCTGTAAGGGGCTACTGATGAGTTTAAAGCAGAGGAGCAACATGATCAGATTTATGTTTTAGCAAAATCACTCCAAAGTGCTTCCATTGTGCTGGATTTGAATAGCATTGAAAACAAAGGCAGAACCACCACAGTAGAAGTCCATGTGCTACTCATGAAGTATGCTCCCCTCTTTTCAATTCTATAATGTGATGTCATGCCAAAATAATTTCAAAGGTACTAGGATAATGAAATGAAAAACATTTATTTATTCTTTTATTGTGAGCTTCTTGACTTTTAAAAAAACAAAATTATATACATCTTCAATGATTAAAATGAAATTCTAAAATCCCGACACACGCTTCCATATACTATGGTCTTGATACTGTGCATGTACCCCTAGTAGCCACAGGTCTGACTGAAGGTGACTTAATAAATAAAAATTTTATTTAATGTGAAATGCTTAGTCATCCAGAGATTAGTGTAGAGCTGTATCTACAATGAACTCAATGTTTTTGAAAACTGGTAAATTTTAAAATCTTAAAATTCTCAGTTTTGTAAAATGCTCAGTACTTTCTCACATATATGTCACACTATTATTTTTAGGATGCTGACAAGAAATTTAATTTTTGAGAAATGACTATAAAAGAATTTAAGGAAACTGAATTATAAGTAAGTTATCACTTGTATCATACACACATACAATGAACTAATAGGTTAAAATATCAGATATTGGTTATATCTATTTCTTATGTGGTCAAACTAGTCAGACAGATCATACAGGAAAGGCATTTTCCAGCCAACACCCAGCTCTGAGTTGACCTATTTCAGGCTTATATTTTGCCATTTACATTTTACCCCTAATGCTCACTTCCATTCGTGTAGTAGACACTAACGCAATCTCTTCAACATCTATCCCACCTCTTGACACTGTGCATCAGCCATTTGGCTTAAGGAACTGACCTACCCAAGTGAGGCAAGTCCTGATCAGTCTGCCTCAATCAATACAACCAGATCTTTCTTGCCTATAACTGGTCTAGGACCTAATGCTTAAACCAGTCAGCACATGGAATTCCTTTAGAAACAGGAATAGGAACATAATTGTTCCTAGAACATTAAGACATGTCAAGAAAATTGTTTGGAGACTTCTGGGAAAAGTTCCCTCATTTATGAATGATTCACTAGAAGATGGCTTTAAAAAACAAACAAACAAACAAGCATGTAGCTTCAATCATTACCACCACCCTATAACTATGAGGAAACCACTTTAGGATATAACTGATAATATCCTGGGTCCTTGATGACATTGTTGAACTGAGTTTTAACCAAATCTGAAGCCCAGTCTACCTCTGCACTTTCAGTTATCTAACCAATGAATTTCCCTACTGTTTATGCCACCACTTTCAGTTGGGTTTCTGTTATTTGCAGCTGAAAGTATTCTAAATGTAGCAATTTTCTACCACTTTTGCCTACCACCTTTGTTTCTAACATGATGAACCCACTGGCTGTTTTTCTTAGCCTTAACCCTCAGCACTAGTCTATCTAGACATTTACAGTAAACACTTTTGTTGTCTATCCAATACCCAGACCTACCTTCTTCCACTGGGTGATATCATGCAAGGATAGGTTGTATGAACCTGGTGCAGCCACAAAAGAAGCTAGCCTGAGAACAAAGTTGGTATGCTTAAAATGACAAAATAGAAGAATGGAAAAAACACATAAGAAATAGATGAATGTCATTTAATTGATGGAACACTATTTTCAGCCTTCTATTATTTGAATAACAAATATTCTCATTGTTTAAGATAATTTGATCTGGAGTAGTCTATTGTTTGAATTTGAAAATGACTAAAGTATTG
Source organism: Odocoileus virginianus (assembly GCF_023699985.2). Lineage (NCBI taxonomy): Eukaryota > Metazoa > Chordata > Mammalia > Artiodactyla > Cervidae > Odocoileus > Odocoileus virginianus. Next base: position 59,059,901 of record NC_069675.1, read on the forward strand.
TAGCAATTTCTAGTTTTAGAGAAAATGGTAGCAAAAATAAGAATGTTAGTATACGTTGACTACTTCTTATGGTTTTCACTAAAAATATACAACAAAGGAGGAAGCTTAGACTGAAAGGAGAGAAGTGGGAGGCAGTAATAGGAGATAAACTTAGTTCCCAAAGTTTCTCCTATGGCTCTCCTGCTAAATAATCTAAATCAGACAAAGGCACTTAGTTTTATGTCACATATGGGGTTACAGAAGGGGCTTCTCTATCTACATTCATTGTTTTCAATTATACAATGAATGGTAACACAGGCCATCAAAGTGTGAACCAGGGGGAATGGGTAAATCTCAAAGAGATGACTATGGTTAGAAGACTGAAGTGCTCAGACCCAAGGACTGTGTCTAATTGGGTTTTCTGATCCTTTTTACTGATCTGTGGAATCAGCCAAAAGAAATCAGGATCTACTAATTTCGCTAAGTCTCTTAGGGAAAGTATAAGCCTGGCCAATTCACAGCAATGAACAATTCTATGACAGCTCAATTCCTAAGGCACACGTCCAGTAACTCAAACTCATACTAACAAAACATGCTAATCCAATACTTGTGTCAAATGTTGCTATATCTGACTCTTTGTAGTGTCTGACTCTTTGCAACCCCATGGACTGTAGCTCATCAGGTTCCTCTGCCCATAGGATTTCTCAGGCTAGAATACTGGAGCGGGCCCTTTAATGGAAGGCAATAGGTTATCCCAAAAACCAGAATCAGAGACTACCATTCTGACTGACCAAGGGACTCATCACTACTAGGGTGGGCAGTCCTCTCTCTCCTTTTTAATAGGATACAATATGGGCTCTAGGCCAATATCCACTGAATGTCATTTCCATTCTCCCCTTTCCAAATAAGAGTTATGTTTATATTTATTTTGTTCCTTCTCAATTATTTCATATGGAAAATGAAGTAGAAAACTTATCTTTAAGCCATGGGTCTCTGGGTCACAAGGAGCCAAGTCCAGACCTCATAAAGAATGCTTGGCCTTGGAGCTGGATATGGTTACTGGCTGAGACTTTGGGTTGCCTTCCCTGAGGAGACAATGAATGTGTCTCACATAGGTATGGACATTTTTTTAGGTTGTATGTGGGAAAAAGGACATATGAAGTTTGACTTATATGACAGTGTTGGCTGTCTACTCCATATCCATTTTCCCTTCTTACTTATTGAAAGAGTCCTACTTTTGTTCAGGTACCCACCCCTTTCTACATGTCCATGTACATCAGGAGAGACCTACATACTAATATGTATATCTGAATCACTTTGCTATACAGTGGAAGTTAACACAATATTGTAAATCAACTATACTTCAATAAAATTTAAATCTTATTGTTTATTATTGTCATTAGAAGTTTATCACTAAGCTTCTGTATGGAATTTCCCTTTGTTTATTTGGCTTCTGTTTGCCAGTCTCTTCAGTGTCTAATTTCCGCCCTGACACAGGCAGGTGGAGATAGTCTCTTGTTCAGGTTCGCTTGTTCAGTCGCGCTGCAGGGAGGGAGGGGTGCTGCGGACAAATGTCACTGGCCTGTGTGGGGGAGCACTCGCTGTGTTCTGGCCACACTGGGTTTGCCCCTGCTCCTGGGTGTGTGCTTTCCCTGTCTACACTGCTCAGGCTCCCAGCTGCTCTGTAGAGAGCAGGCCCTGCCTTTCGAGTGGTTCCAGTTTTCGGGTATTCCACAAAAGTGCGGACTCAGTTGGGCCTGCGGTTTGTGCCTTCCCCGGTCCGAGCAGCTCAGGCAGCCAGGAGCTTGACAAGCGCACTCTCCCCGGGTGCGGTGCGCCTTATCCCCTCTGCAGGCCCAGCCTCAGTTTCAGTGTGTGCCAGTCGTGTGCGTGCGCCTTGTGTCTGTTCTCGGGAACTGGCCTCTAGCCGCGACCCTCCCGGTGGATGTCGACCATCCAGAATCTCAGGAAGTCTTTGGTTAGAAACTGGGAGCCTGTTTGCAGTTTGGTAAGGGATGCCGTCTCTGGGGCCGAGTTTGCCCCCTTTCCCCTTCCCCCTGCCTCCTGCCGTCTCTGGGGCCGAGTTTGCCCCCTTTCCCCTTCCCCCTGCCTCCTGCCTCCCACAGGGGATGGGCCGGTCTGCTGCCGGCTAGCTCTTCTCTGGAATTGCTCAGTCCCTTTGTTCTGCCAACGGCCAGAAGTGTGTTCGGGCCGGTTAATTTTCTCTCTCTCTCTTGCTATCCCACAGTTTAAGTTGCTAGCTCACGTTAGCTCCCTCCAATTGCCCTCAGGGCACTCAGGCCCGGTCCTTACACTAAGCAATGCTGCCCGCTCCTCTCCGTTCCACCCCCCGAGATTCAAAAACTTCCCCCAGACCTGCCAGTGCGAGGGTTTCCTGGTGATTGGAAACTTCCTCTATTAAGACTCCCTTCCCGGGATGGGTCTCCGTCCCTAGCTCTTTTGTCTCTCTTTTTATCTTTTATATTTTGTCCTCCCTCCTTCTGAAGACGATGGGCTGCTTTTCTGGGTGCCTGATATCTTCTGCTAGTGGTCAGAAGTTGTTTTGTGAAGTTTGCTCAGCGTTCAAATGTTCTTTTGATGAATTTGTAGGGGAGAAAGTGGTCTCCCCGTCCTATTCCTCTGCCATCTTAGCTCCTCCCCCCTCTGGGTTTCTCTTATAAGTATTTTAATCCCATTTACAAGGTCTCTACCTTCATGACATAATCACCTGTGTCGAAGGCCCCATTTCCAAACACCATCATATTGGGGATTAAGCTTAAGCTTGTGAATTTTGCTGGGACACAGTCAGTTTACAGAAGACAGTAAGGGGGAAAAGTGTTATTTCCTAGAGCTGCGCTCAGTCATGTCCGATTCCCTGTGACCCCATGGACTGTAGCTTGCCAGGCTCCCCCACCTGTGGGAGGTTTCCAGGCAAGAACACTGGAGCAGGTTGCCATTTCCCACTCCAGGGGATACAGGGATTGAACCCACATCTCCTGTGTCAACAAGTGGATTCTTGACCACTGTGCCATCTGGGAAGCCCTATTTCTTAGTGCTAAGTAACTTCAGTCGTGTCCAACTCTTTGCAACCCTATGGACCATAGCCTGCCAGGTTTCTCTGTCCATGGGATTCTGCAGGCAAGAATACTGGAGTTAGTTGCCGTGCCCTCCTCCCAGGGATCTTCCCAAACTAGAGGACCCTTGTCTCTGGTATGTCCTGCATTGACAGGCAGCTTCTTTACCACTAACTCCAGCTGGGAAACCCCATTTCCTAGTAGCTCATCTATTTAATATGACTGAGGAGGTTATACAGTTCAGACTTGAACTCTCCCTCAGTTTCACTTGCCACATTCTAAATTCAGTATATGTAGATAAGACATTTTTCATACAGACTTTGGGAATTTAAATTATTGAACACAAAACCACATAATTTCAGTATTTACTTTTAGATACGTATTTAGCATTACTGATGGTTAAATGCCATGTTTCCATATTTAATTTCACATTTTTCTTTCAATCCTAGTTTCACATCTCTTCTATCACCAGAAAATTACAGGTAGCAGAGTGAGAAAAACTGGCACTGAAATGAAAATTGCGGGAATTTTTCTTTTTTTAATATATTTTTTAACAGGAAGAAAATTACTTTACAAAGTTGTGTTGGTTTCTGCCATACAACACCACAGTTCAGTTCAGTTGCTCAGTCGTGTCCAATTCTTTCCGACCACATGGACTGCAGTATGCCAGGCTTACCTGTCCATCACCAACTCCAAGACCTTACTCAAACTCATGTCCATCGAGTCAGTGATGCCATCCAACCATCTCATCCTCTGTCATCCCCTTCTCCTCCTGTCCTCAATCTTTTCGAGCATCAGGGTCTTTCCCAATGAGTCAGGTCTTCACATCAGGTGGCCAAAGTACTGGAGTTTCAGCTTCAGCATCAGTCCTTCCAATGAATATTCAGGACTGATTTCCTTTAGGATGGACTGGTTGGATCTCCTCGTTGTCCAAGGGACTCTCAAGAGTCTTCTCCAACACCACAGTTCAAAAGCATCAATTCTTCAGTGCTCAGCTTTCTTTATAGTCCAACTCTCCCATCCATACATGACTCATGGAAAAACCATAGTTTTGACTAGACAGACCTTTATCGACAAAGTAATGTCTCTGCTTTTTAATATGCTATCTAGGTTGGTCATAACTTTTCTTCAAAGGAGCAAGCGTCTTTTAATTTCATGGCTGCAATCACCATCTGCAGTGATCTTGGAGCTCAAGAAAATAAAGTTTCTCACTGTTTCCATTGTTTCCCTCTCTATTTGCCATAAAGTGATGGGACTGGATGCCATGATCTTCGTTTTCTGAATGTTGAATTTTAAGCCAACTTTTTCACTCTCCTCTTTCACTTTCATCAAGAGGCTCTTTAGTTCCTCTTCACTCTCTGCCATAAGGGTGGTGTCATCTGCATATTTGAGGTTATTGATATTTCTCCCGGCAATCTTGATTCCAGCTTGTGGTTCATCCAGTTGGCATTTATTATGATGTGTTCTGCATGTAAGTTAAATAAGCAGGGTGATGATATACAGCTTTGACATACTCCATTCCCAATTCGAAACCAGTTCATTGTTCCATGTCCAGTTCTAACTGTTGCTTCTTGATCTTCATACAGGTATCACAGGAGTAGGTCAGGTGGTCTGGTATTCCCATCTCTTTCAGAATTTTCCACAGTTTATTGTGATCCACACAATCAAAGGCTTCAGCATAGTCAATGAAGCAGAAGTAGATGCTTTTCTGGAACTCTCTTGCTTTTTTGATGATCCAGCAGATGTTGGTGACTTGATCTCTGGCTCCTTTGCCTTTTCTAAATCCAGCTTGAACATCTGGAAGTTCTCAGTTCACATACTGTTGAAGCCTGGCTTGATATCTTCTGCTTCTGTTAGGTCCACACCATTTCTGTCCTTTATTGTGTTCATCTTTTCATGAAATGTTCCCTTGGTATCTCTAATTTTCTTGAAGAGATCTCTAGTCTTTCCCATTCTATTGTTTTCCTCTCTTTCTCAGCATTGTTCACTTAGGAAGGCTTTCTTATCTCTTCTTGCTACTCTTTGGAAATCTTCAATCAAATGGGTATCTTTCCTTTTCTCCTTTGCCTTTTACTTCTCTTCTTTTCTCGCTATTTGCAAGGAGTCCTCAGACAGCCATTTTGCCTTTTTCCATTTCTTTTTCTTGAGGATGGTTTTGATCACTGCCTACTATACAATGTCATGAACCCATGTTCATAGTTTTTCAGTCACTTTATCAAATCTAATCCCTTGAATCTATTTGTCACTTCCACTGCTTAATCGTAAGGGATTTTATTTAGGCCACACCTTAATGGCTTAATGGTTTTCCCTACGTGCTTCAAAAAGTCTGATTTTTGCAATAAGGAGTTCATGATCTGAGCCACAGTCAGTTCCTGGTATTGTTTTGCTGACTGTATAGAGCTTCTCCATCTTCAGCAGCAAAGAATATAATCAGTCTGATTTCAGTACTGGCCATCTGGTGATGTCCATGTGTAGAGTCTTCTCTTGTGTTTTTGGAAGAGGGTGTTTGCTATGAGCAGTGCATTCTCTTGGCAAAACTCTGTTAGCCTTTGTCCTGCTTCATTTTGTACTCCAAGGCCAAACTTGCCTGTTACTCCAGGTATCTCTTGACTTCCTACTTTTGCATTCCAGGTCCCTATGATGAAAAGGACTTTTTTTTTTTTTTTTTTTGGCATTAATTCTAGAAGGTCTTGCAGGTCTTCATAGAACCATTCAACTTCAGGTTCTTCAGCATTATTAACTGGGGCATAGACTTGGATTACTGTGATATTGAATGGTTTTCCTTGAAAACGAACAGAGATCATTCTGCCTTTTTTGAGATTGCCCCCAAGTACTGCATTTCAAACTCTTTTGTTGACTATGAGGGCTACTCCATTTCTTCTAAAGGATTCTTGTCCACAGTAGTAGATATAATGGTCATCTGAATTAAATTCATCCATTCTGGTCCATTTTAGTTCACTGATTCCTGAAATGTCGATATTCACTCTTGCCATCTCCTATATGACCAGTCCCAATTTACCTTGATTCATGGACCAAACTTTCCAGGTTCCTATGTAATATTGTTCTTTACAGCATCGGACTTCTACCACCAGACACATCCACAGCTGGGTATTGTTTCCACTTTGGCTCAGTCTCTTCATTTCCTCTGGAGCTATTTCTCTGCACTTCTCCAGTAGCATATCAGGTACCTACTGACCTGCAGAGCTCATCTATCAATGTTATATCTTAATAATCTATAGAAGACTTTTACTAACTTGTGTTAAACATATTAGCAAAAAAACAAAGTTTAAACCACCATAAGTGTTTTTCCTCTTCTCAATGTTTTATCACAACAATTTACCTTACATGTCAAATTGTGAATAATTTAACAACAAACTTACTTTGAAGGAAGTAATACTGGAAACCAAACTGCTCTATATTAAAGAACTTTAAACCTAAGAAGATGAGTTTTGCTGCAATTCAATTATAAATGATAGGACTTTGAAAATAAAATCTCAGGTAATGATTTCTCTAGACTCACGAAGTTCACAATTATCATATGGAAGCCATCAGTTAGAAAGCAACCAAATCAACTAGGAAAGTAACAGATTCATATGATAAGTGTTCAACGTCCTTGCTGAATTATTACAAAGACTGACTTAAAAAAATCTGATGAAATTAGGCTTTTAGCTCTTACATTAAGATCTTTAATTCATTCAGGGCTCATCATTTCAATAAAATACCTCAGGTCACAAGATACGAGTTTATGTGTTATGATCTTTAATAGAAATGTTATTTAGAACAGGAATTTACAGAAATGAAACTGGCAGAATACTGAAAACCCGTTCAAGTTGGCCAAATCATGAAAAATAAAATCTTCTATCTAAAGTTTTAAAATTTAATTTCCTCATAAGAAATATTTTTAAATGAAATATTTTCATGTATACTATACATTATTTAGACTATAGTCAGACTCCAAACCACTCTATAATATTTGTCTAATCAGTCTAGTAAAGAGAAAAAGTAATTTTTTTAAAAAGCAATATAAAAAACGGAACAAAAAGTCCACAAGAAGCTGCAAATACAAGGTTATTTTAAACACTTCATTGAGCATCTTAGTTAGAAGTTCTATACTGCCTTGATTTGACCTTTTCTATTCTCTTTTGGATGACCTCATCTACTCTCATGATTTCAAATACCTTCTTATATGTTAATTACCTTCAAACATGTACTCCAGCTATCACTTCTTTCCTGCTGTGTTAACCTGTATTTCTCTTCCCACAGAACAACATCTTCAAGAGGTTTACAGTTTCATTTAAAAAAAAATACAGGCATTAAAAAAATTATAGAAGTGTTATAAACATTAATAATATCATTGTGAATAAGGTACTGTGAGTACAAAAGAAAGACAGACAGGAAAAGCTTCACAGAGGAAATAACACAGAAGTAGATATTTAGGGGAAGAAGTAACAGAAGGGGAGGAAACAGACTATCATTGTAGTGAGTCACGTTCCTGAGTCATGTATCAGCCTGCAAGATAGTTCCTCAAAACATGGGCACTGGAGTGCAAGTGGGAAATGGTCAGAAACCATAAAAGGACCAGACAAGGGAGGGTGTTACCTATTATATATGGATATTAAGTGTATTTCATATTTTTTATGCTTATTGTGAAGAAACAGAGAACGATTAAGGGGCTTTTTAAGCAAAGGAGAAACAGGATCACATTTGGATATAACATGAAAAATGAGAGATTTTCTATTTTAATTCCTACTGCCTTCTAAATAGCAAGAGTGAAATCTGTTCTGCTGATCCCCTGAAGAGATTTGGCTATACACATTTGTGAGTAGAAAACTGGAAAAGCTGGACTGCTGTGCTTTCCAGGGGAACAAGGAATTCCTTACTGTGGGGAAGTAGGACCGAAGTGAGAGAAGCCAGCAAAATAGCCAAAGGCAGTGTCCCTATATTTTCCAAAAAGTACTCACTAACAAACACTTTCAGTGGTTGATTTTTCACTTGTTTTGGTAGAAACTAAGCTTCAAGGTCATTCCCAGAGACAGTGCCCCCTGAGCAGACCTCAAGAATAAAGAAGACTATGAGAGTACAGTGACAGACAGATTTAAGGTGGCTCCTCATGTTCTTTACCTCTTGGTGTTCATATTTCTGGAGATCAGGCCCCTGTGGGTGTGGGCAGGATCTGTAACTTGATTATAATAAATATACTATAGCAAAGGCTTTCACTCCCATGAATATACTACTCTGTCTTGCTAGCAATGTCCCACTTTAAGAGACTCTCCTTGTTAGTTTGATGAAGTAAGCAGCCATGTTGGGCAAAGTCCACACGGCAAGTAACTGTGGGTAGCCTATCAGAGCTGAGGGCAGAATGAAGTGGGGCTCTAAGTTGTATAATCACAAATACATTCTACCCACAACCTGAGCAAGTTTGAAAGTCAGGTACTTTCCTAGTTGAGCCTTCAGTTGAGAACACAGCCCTGCCAACTCTTTGTACCCTTGTAAAACTCTAAGCAGAAGATCCAGCTAAACCTTGCCAGACTCCTGTTAGTGAAACAACAAATGTGTATTGTCTTAAACCTCTAAATTTTGTGGTAATTTGTTATACAGCAATAGAAAACTAACACAAACATTAACAATTCCCCTTCTCCATCTCCACTTTCACCAAATTGGCAGACATTTTCTAATCTTTGGTTTTAATATGATCTCAAGGTTATATAAACTTGGAAAAATCATGTCTAAAGTAGCTGAAATAATGCATTAGAAGGGTGGAAAGTAAGGAGACAATGGCAATAGCCCAGGTAAGAAATGGTGAGGGGCTAAACAAAGTCAGAAAAAAGAGTAACAGTAGGTTTCAGGAGAAATATAATGAGACCATTTGGAACAGACAGTAAGTTCAAGGTGTCTGTAGTACCTCCAAGATTTGGTACTAATTGTGAGAGATGTTAGTTTTGATCTGGCAAAATTCACATTGTCCTGGACATAACCAGCAAAACCTGACAGTGCCTTTTCAGCCCCCACCATGTATTCTACACTTCATGGAGCTACTTTATGCTCCCAAAATAGAATATACATTCACATTTCCATGTATTTGCTCATGCTGTTCTCTTTGAATGAAATGCATTTCCCAATTGTGTGTATTTATGAAAATCCAATTCACTTCTTAAAATTAAATTAAAATGTTCATATGCTTTATTAGAATGTAGGCTTCCTCAAGGACAGAGCTTTTTGTTTCATTCACAGATATATTTCAAAACTCCAAAATAATATCTGTCACATAGTAGGTAGTCAGTAAATATCTCTTGAGTAAATGGATGAAGTCTTGGAATTAGTCATTCCTAATTCTCTCTCCAGTCACAGAGTAACTAGTGTATTCCACATGTTTAACAAATGCGTGTTGAAAAGTAGTACAACCTCTATTACGTTTCTGAACAAATGAGGAAAATAAAATATAAATTTAATAGGAAAGATAATGGGTGTATATCCGAATTTTAGTTCTGTTGAACACTGTGGATAACTTGCTAGTTTACTACTGAACACACAGTATATGCAAGATGTGATTGGTTACTCAAAAGTAATTCCTAACCCTTCTCTTTGCCTCCCTCTCATTACAGAGGTGAGGTAGACACTCATTTTCTGAGCCTCCTTTACAGCTATGTATAGTCATGTGACAACATTATGGTCAATGAACTGCAAGGAGAAAACTACTGGATAGATGATTTGACAAAGATAAGTCTTTTCTAGTTATGAGCTTTGCATCCATCTTGTGACTGTGAAGAGAAGGCAAATGGAATCACAGAGCTACCAACCCAAGCTCCCTTACATTAAGCTGCTAAACCAGTGCCAGCAAGCATCTATTCTGGATTTTTGTTATGTTAGACAAACATGCTCCTCTTGCTAAGATCTTTCAGTCTGTTATTTGTAGCTGAAAATACTCCCAAACAAGTAGAGGAGGTTTAAAAGTTTGGATAATACTACAATCTGGTAAATAACGCTATATAAGAAATGCCTTCAAAATGCCTGGTTGAAATTACGGTTTTGGTGTTTTTTTTGAAATTACAGTTTTGAAAGTAGCACCTATGTATCTTTTAAAAATATGCATCATAAATTACACTATCTCATGTTTGACTGTTTTATCATAGTCTTCACTGTCTCTTCTGTCAAACCTCATCCTGTGGACAACTGTGTCAAAATGAAGAAATTATGATTTCAACAGAGTCCATTTCTCAAATCTGATTTCAGAGAAAGCTCTATTAAAATTAAAGGGACAGAACAAAGTAAAAATGGAAAATTAGGATTAGTGAAAATTCCAAGTTTATCCACCCAGAAATTTCAAAGTAATTATACTCCAAAATAGCAGAGCTGTTATCTACATTTTTCAAAAAGTTCAGCAAACTTTTTTATTTATAAACATTGCAAAAGATTGAGGTAGTAGTGACAGCATATTACATAATTTTGTTCCTATTTTTAAAACTCCAAACCATTTTACAGGACCAGTTCTAAGTTGTCTAATAAGTATAACAAGAACTCTATGCTTTCTCTGTCACACTTGTCAAGTTTCATCAGGGGTTGAGTAGTGTTTTAAATTGCTTTTATAAACAAGTAGTGTAGCCAATCACTAGTTTCTAATATTGATGAACAAATGAAGCAAAGAAGCAATAAGAAACTACCAGTGTTTTTGCCATACATTGACATGAATCAGCCATGGATATTGTAAAGTAATTAGCTTCCAACTAATAAAAATAAATGGAAAAAAAAAAAAACTACCAGTGTAACAAACAATAATCTGGAAGGCTTTCCAATAGATTTAAAAAGGAATCATTTATTAAAACTATTTGTAAGAAATTTATATCAATTGAAATTACTATGAAGAGTAATCAGCATCATCCTTATTTTTTATTCACAGGCATTATTTAGTCAAGAAACATTTATAAGCATTGAGCTAGGCCTGGAGTTGGAGGACATACAGATGAAAAAGACAGAGTTCCCCTTCTGCAAGATGCTTTTGTTGTAGAGTAGCAGCCAGCCACATACATCCAAAAAGCCTCTAAACCACTTCCCAGTATTTCTGTTAAGGTTGCAACTACCAGAATCTAAGGGTAGAATATCCCAGGAATGGTTTTGTTGATGAAAGAGATGTATTTAAATCCCTTAGAGTGGAATGGTCCATATTAGTCAGGCCCATAATGAGATAAATGTATCCAATTTAGCCACTGGTGATGGCTATAAGCAATAATGCAAAGTATCAAAACAAAAGAACTGACAGAATGGAGTCAAGCTGTGCATTTGTTTTTTACTTTAATCAAGTATTTCTATTACTTTAAGGAATAAAAATCAGTTTCCTGATTTGAAACTTGTATGTTTCTTGATAGTATCTTGAGAAACAAAATGAATATACTTAGAATTCCATACCTTGCCTCTTGGCAGTACCAAGTTTTTGGTTATACAACATGTTTAGGTCAGCTGTATGCAGGTTGATCAATTTTTACAGAAATTGTAAGAATTACAATTAAGATCTCATTCTGGGTAATTATCACTAAAAAGAAAATTATATCTTATATTAAGATAATTAGAACTGGAATTTAAAAACTGTGAGGCTAAAAACATATCCACAAAAAGCCTTGAATAAGAATATTCATAGCAGCCTTATTAATAATAGAAGAAAGGAAAGAAGGAAGGAAGAATTCAAGTGTCTGTCATTCAGTTCAGTTCAGTTCAATCACTCAGTCATGTCCGACTCTTTGCGACCCCATGAATCGCAGCACGCCAGGCCTCCCTGTCCATCACCAACTCCTGGAGTTTACTCAAACTCATGTCCATCGAGTCGGTGATGCCATCCAGCCATCTCATCCTCTGTTGTCCCTTCTGCTCCTGCCCCCAATCCCTTCCAGCATCAGGGTCTTTTCCAATGAGTCAACTCTTCACATGAGGTGGCCAAAGTATTGGAGTTTCAGCTTCAACATCAGTCCTTCAATGAACACCCTAGGACTGATCTCCTTTAGGATGGACTGGTTGGATCTCCTTGCAGTCCAAGGGACTCTCAAGAGTCTTCTCCAACACCACAGTTCAAAAGCATCAATTCTTTGGAGCTCAGCTTTCTTCACAGTCCAAGTCTCACATCCATACATGACCACTGGAAAAACCATAGCCTTGACTAGACAGACCTTTGTTGGCAAAGTAATGTCTCTGCTTTTTAATATGTCTGTCATTAGGTAACTGGATAAATAAACTGTGAGACTGTGGTGGGTTGAACGGTGGCTTCCAAAAAGATATGTTCACCAGGAACCTGTGAATGTGACCTTATTTGGCAAAAATGACCTTTGCAGATATAATTAAGGATCCTGAGATGAGATGATCCTCAACAAGGATGGGCACTAAATCAAATGACACTGTCTATACAAGAATTCTGTTTCTCTTCTGAGAAGAAAGACAGAAGAAAAGGTTATGTGAAGACAGGGGCAGAGAATGGAGTTAAGCTGCCATGAGCCAAAGAACACCTGGGCCACCAGAAGCTGGAGAAAGCAAGGAAGAATTAACCCCTAGAGTCTTTAGAGGGAGGGAGTATGGCCCTGACAACACCTTGTGGCCTCCAGAGCTGTGAGAAAATAAACTTCTGTCATTTTAAGTCCTGCCGTCTTAGCCCTTGGAAGTTGTACATTCATTAATACAACAAAAGAGAATGAACTACTGATAGCCTCAACAACATGATGACTCAATCTCACAAACTAGTGAGAAAGCACAATCTCACAAACTGTATGATTAGTCAATATAGTGTATAGTCTGCAATATAGTCAGACACTGTTGTTTAGTTGCTCAGTCATGTCAGACTTTTTTGCAACACCATGGACTGCAGCCCGCCAGGCTCCTCTGTCCATGAGATTTCCCAGGCAAGAATATAGGAGTGGGTTGCCATATCCTTCTCCAGGGGATCTTCCCAATGCAGGGGTCGAACCCATGTCTCCTGCATTGGCAGGCAGATTCTTTACCAATGAGCCACCAGGGAAGTCAAACACACAGACATTATATAATTTTATGTATATGAAGTTCAAGAACATGAAAGATGACTCTATAGGACTAGAAATCAGAAGCATGGGTAAACTCTCAGGTGAGGGCGGGGACTGATTGGAGAGGAACAAGAAGGCAGTTTCTGGGGGCACAGAAATGTTCTGCATCGTTATTAGGATGGTGATCACATAGGTGAACACATTTGTCAAAAAGTACACTCAAGAGCTGCTATATTTTATTCAACATAAATTAGATCTCCGTTTAAAATACTGAGAAAAGAACAAAACAAGCAAACAATAACTGAAATTATACACTAAGGCAGAGGTTGGCAAACTAGAACCTCTGAGCCAAACTTGACCTGCTGCCAATACAATTTTACTGGAACACACCCAGGCTCAATTGTTTACGCATTACCTATGACTGCTTTCACTCTACAAAGTCAGAGCTGAGTAGTTGTGACAGAGACTATAGGGCCGACAAAGCTGCACATTCTTATTGTTGAGCCCCTTAGAGAAAAAGTCTGCCAACTCCTGCACTAAAACTATAGCTTATAACCATGTCTATAACTATGGAGGCCCTGTGCTTAGTCACTCAGTCGTGTCTGACTCTTTGTGACCCAGAGGACTGAAGTCCGCCAAACCCCTCTGTCCTTGGGTATTCTCCAGGCAAGAATACTGGAGTGTGTTGGCATGACCTCCTCAAGGAGGCCCTAATATTCTGTAATTCCAATTATGCTCAAAGGTATGAATTTGTGATATTTGTTATTAAGCTTGAAATGTCTTTACCCATTTAGGTGAAATTTTGAGCTATATCTTATGATTCTTAGTGTTTTAGTCCATTTTTCTTTAATTTGCCATTTTTCAGCAAATTAATCGTTCATTTTAAAGCTATGACAAGTCTAGACAGCATAGCGAAAAGCAGAGATATCACTTTGCCAACAAAGGCCCATATAGTCAAAGCTACAGTTTTTCCAGTAGTCATGCACAGATGTGAGAGCTGGACCATAAAGAAGGTTGGGCATTGAAAAACTGATGCATTAAAATTGTGGTGCTGAAGAAGACTCTTGAGAATCCCTTGGACAGCAAGAAGATCAAACCAATCAATCCTAAAGGAAATTAATCCTGAATATTCATTGGAGGGACTGATGCTGAAGTTCCAACACTTTGGATTTCCCAACATCATCACATGATGTGAAGAGCCAATTCATTTGAAAAGACTCTGATGTTGGGAAAGATTGAAGGCAAAAGGAGAAGGGGGCAAGAGAGGAGGACATGGTTCGATAGCATCACTGACTCAAAGGACATGAATTTGAGCAAATTCTGGGAGATAATGAAGGACAGGGAAGGCTAGTGTGCTGCAGTCCATGGGGCAGCAGAGTTGAACACAACTTAGTGACTGAACAAAAGCCATGAACAACAAAATAGTTCACTAATATATTGTACTGTTCAAAAGTCAGTGGATACATGGATAAAATTTTGTGTGTGTGTGTGTGTGTGTATGTATGTATATGCATTAATTTATATGGTCCCACCTGTCAGGCATGTTAGAAAGTGAAGGAGTTCAGAGCATGCCACTGCTATGCTTCTTTGGTATATTAATTATTTTTAGTTAAAGACACTTGAAAAATAAGAAAAACACTGATCTTTCCTTGTTTTTCTTAAAAGCAGAAGATGAAATTCCTATATGAAAGATGTCTTCCCTATACTAGAAGGGATTTAACATTCTCATCAAGACCTATAAGGTAAAACCAAGAAACTTCTATACAAACAGTCCTTGTTAAAATAATCCTTATCTGCCTTTAGTACCCCCTACATAGTCACTTTTCTATATATGCTCTCTTTGTTCACAAATGTAAAAGCACATAGGTTTTGTCATTTCTTTGGGTCTTCAAACTTTATGAAGGCTCCACTTCATATAAAACTTGCATTAAATAAATTGGTATGCTTTTCTCCTGTTGATCTGTTTAATGTCAATTTCTCAGTCATCCAAAAAGAATCCTAAGAGGGTAAAAGTTTGCCTCCCCTATAGAACAGCAGTTCCCAACCTTTTTGGCATCAGGGACCGATTTCATGGAAGATAATTTGTCCATGGACTATGGATGGGGGGATGGTTTCAGGATAATTCAAACACATTACATTTATTGAGCACTTCATTTCTAATTTAATGCTACTGCTGATCTTATGGGAGGTACCAGTCCATGGCCCAGAGGTTGGGGACATCTACTACAGAATTTAACAGTTAGTTACAGAGAAATGAAAGAATTGGCAACAGATGGAACCAAGGCTATGTGAACTTAGTCAGCAGCTGAAGTAATCTCAGGGGTCTGTGGGCAACGATTAAGGAGGGCCTAGCCAACAGGGATCAAGACCATCCCCATGGAAAAGAAATGCCAAAAGGCAAAATGGTTGTCTGAGGAGGCCTTACAAATAGCTGTGAAAGGAAGAGAAGTGAAAAGCAAAGGAGAAAAGGAAAGATATTCCCATTTGAATGCAGAGTTCCAAAGAATAGCCAGGAGAGATAAGAAAGCCTTCCTCAGTGATCAGTGCAAAGAAACAGAGGAAAACAACAGAATGGGAAAGGCTAGAGATCTCTTCAAGAAAATTAGAGACATCAAGGGAACATTTCATGCAAAAATGGGCAAAAAAGGACAGAAATGTTGTGGACCTAACAGAAGCAGAAGATATTAAGAAGAGGTGGCAAGAATACACAGAAGAACTGTACAAAAAAGATCTTCACAACCCAGATAATCACAATGGTGTGATCACTCACCTAGAGCCAGACATCCTGGAATGTGAAGTCAAGTGGGCCTTAGGAAGCATCACCATGAACAAAGCTAGTGGAGGTGATGGAATTCCAGTTGAGCTGTTTCAAATCCTGAAAGATGATGCTGTGAAAGTGCTGCACTGAATATGCCAGCAAATTTGTAAAACTCAGCAGTGGCCACAGGACTGGAAAAGGTCAGTTTTCATTCCAATCCCTAAGAAAGGCAATGCCAAAGAATGCTCAAACTACTGCACAATTGCACTCATCTCACACACTAGTAAAGTAATGCTCAAAATTCTCCAAGCCAGGCTTCAGCAGTATGTGAACCGAGAACTTCCAGATTTTCAAGCTGGTTTTAGAAAAGGCAGAGGAACCAGAGATCAAATTACCAATATCCACTGGATGATCAAAAAAGCACAAGAGTTCCAGAAAAACATCTATTTCTGCTTTATTGACTACGCCAAAGCCTTCGACTGTGTGGATCACAAAAAACTGTGGAAAATTCTGAAAGAGGTGGGAATACCCAGACCACCTGACGTGCCTCTTGAGAAACCTGTATGCAGGTCAGGAAGCAACAGTTCGAACTGGACATGGAACAACAGACTGATTCCAAATAGGAAAAGGAGTACGTCAAGGCTGTATATTGTCACCCTGCTTATTTAACTTATATGCAGAGTACATCATGAGAAATGCTGGGCTGGAAGAAGCACAAGCTGGAATCAAGATTGCCAAGAGGAATATCAATAACCTCAGATATACAGATGATACCACCCTTATGGCAGAGAGTGAAGAGGAACTAAAAAGCCTCTTGATGAAAGTGAAAGAGGAGAGTGAAAAAGTTGGCTTAAAGCTTAACATTCAGAAAACTAAGATCATGGCATCTGGTCCCATCACTTCATGGCAAATAGATGGGGAGACAGTGGAAACAGTGTCAGACTTATTTTTTTGGGCTCCAAAATCACTGCAGATGGTCACTGCAGCCATGAAATTAAAAGACACTTACTCCTCGGAAGGAAAGTTATGACCAACCTAGACAGCATATTAAAAAGCAGAGACATTACTTTGCCAACAAAGGTCCGTCTAGTCAAGGCTATGGTTTTTCCAGTGGTCATATATGGATGTGAGAGTTGGACTGGGAAGAAAGCTGAGTGCTGAAAAATTGATGCTTTTGAACTATAGTGTTGGAGAAGACTCTTGAGGGTCCATTTGACTGAAAGGAGATCCAACCAGTCCATCCTAAAGGAGATCAGTCCTGGGTGTTCATTGGAAGGACTGATGCTGAAGCTGAAACTCCAATACTTTGGCCACCTCATGCGAAGAGTTGACTCATTTGGAAAAGACCTTGATGCTGGGAGGTATTGGGGGCAGGAGCAGAAGAGACGACAGAGGATGAGATGGCTGGATGGCATCACCGACTCGATGGACATGAGTTTGAGTAAAGTCCGGGAGTTGGCTATGGACAGGGATGCCTGGCATGCTGCGATTCATAGGTCGCAAAGAGTTGGACACGACTGAGCGACTGAACTGACTGACTGAGCCAACTTGCTCGGAGAAGGCAATGGCACCCCACTCCAGTACTCTTATCTGGAAAATCCCATGGACGGAGGAGCCTGGCAGGCTGCAGTCCATGGGGTCGCTAAGAGTCAGACATGACTGAGCGACTTCACTTTCACTTTTCACTTTCATGCGTTGGAGAAGGAAATGGCAACCCACTCCAGTGTTCTTGCCTGGAGAATCCCAGGGACGGGGAGCTGGTGGGCTGCCGTCTATGGGGTTGCACAGAGTTGGACACGACTGAAGTGACTTAGCAGCAGCAGCAGCAGCAGCCAACTTGCTCGGACTCCTGCAGGCATAAGTATCAGAGTTGTCTAATCCTATGATCTAGGAACTCTCGAGTAAGAGTTTTTGAGCTTAGAAAGTCAAAACCATTGCCAGATACGGCTTTTCATTGTCTTCAGAATAAAAACCAAAAATGTGTCATTGCCTACCTCCCAGCCTTTCTTCTTCCTCTCCTACTACAACTTTGTTTAACAGGAGTACATGATCAGTGTTGACTTTCAGAAGAATCCTCTGGCAGTAGTCGGGGAAAGCCTGAATGAAATGAGGAGGAAAGAAATGGGGGAAAAAATGAGGAGGTTAGGGACCACTGGGATAACTTAATAAGGAATCATTTAATGAATGTCTGAAGTAGGAGAGTGACAGTGGGAATGAAGAAATGAGGGATTCCAGAATAAATAAAATGTTTATTATTCACCCTAATAAATGAAAACTACATAGCAATGAAAATAAACCATGGCTACATTTGGCAGTAAGGATGAATATCCCAAATATGACGTTGAGCAAAAGAAGCAGACACATAAGGATATAAACAGTATGATTCTTTTCATAAGAAGTTCAAAGCAGGAAAAAACCCAACTATGTTGTTTGAGAATGCTTATAGACATGGTTTAATAAATAAAAAAGGATTACAAGAGTCAAGATAGTGGTTACCGCCAGGGAGAAGAAAGCCATAAAGGGGCTGCTGTATGTATGTTAGATCACAGTTTAAAACAAAGTTTTAAAAAGTATAAATCCTACAGAAACAGTTGAAGTATATATAATTAGAATTTATATACAGAAGGTAAGGAGGGGACCTGAGTTCAAACTGGTTCTGTTACTCACTAGTGGTATGACCTTGAACAGTTATTTAACCTAAGCCCTGATTCCTATTAAGGGAGCTAACAGAACTGTTATTTATATTTAAGTTCCTTTCTGTCTTATAGGAGCTACCCTCTCTGGTTGGTCAGCTGGATAAATCTCCCTCAATTTTTTGTTTATTTAAATACACTGCAAGTGCCCACATCCTACTAATGGAGAGGAGTGTTCCTCAGTACTTTTCTAGGTCAGCTGGTTGAGGTTTCCAGCAGGTGGGGATATTAAGCTGTCTGCTCTTACAGTTCTGTGGTTCTTAAACTTGAAGACATGCACCACAATTTCTTGGAGGTCTTATTAAAACACAGCTTCTTGGGCCACATTCCCACAGTTTCTGGTTTATAGCAGTGAGGCCCCAGAATTTACATTACTAACAAGTCTAACAAGTTCCCAGATGATGTCATTGCTACAAGTCCAGGGACAAGCTTTTGAGAACCTCTACTCTGATATTCTATACTTTATTCTCAGGCTCTCCAAATACGAGGGAGAGAGAAACACTTTTCTCAGACACTGGAAGGAAAATTATTCCATTCACTTGTGCAGCCCTCTTTTTCCCAGAGTATTGGCTTTCCCCAGTTACTGACCTCGTTTGTCCAGTATCTACCCTCTCCTATGAATGTCCTCAGAAACATACATTACAAGCAAAGGTTTGCTGCTTTTAGCTGCTAAGTTGCTACAGTAAGGAATTAGAGGAAGGAAAGAAGGAGAGGGGGCAGGGTCAGGAAAATGTGTTCAAATCATCTTCTTCCCAGAAACTCCTGTGAGAAATAAAGGAGACAAAAAAGCATAGCACCTGGGACATTAACAGCACTCAAACAAACGTCAGTCACCAGTGAAAATCCTATGTTGGAACCTGAAGGACTTGAGTCCATGGGGTTGCAAGAGTCAGACAAGACTTAGTGACTAAACCACCATCACCACCATTATTGCTATGACTTTAACTTTTTTCAGGTGGATGTTTGCAAAGAAAGTATCAAATATCAACTTCAATATCATTTCTTTATATGTTTTATACACTTTAAAATTACTTTGAGACATTTACATAGGTTCTATGAATTATACAGACCACCTTAAAGTAAAAAAGCAACACTACATAATTTAAAAAATAACAATATATACATTTAGCTGAAATCTATTAAAAATCATAATACAAACATATGTAAAATTTTAGCAACCATTTTTTAGTTTGTTTTTTAAAGTCAAAGTATGAATCTATAATTTTAGGAAAGAATATCCACATAGTGGATATTCTTAAAGGTAAAATGCAATTATTAAATCATTACACATGATTCAGTTAAATTCAATTCAACATTTATTTGTTGTGTGACTGGTAGATGCAGGGGACAGAGAGGTGAAAAAATGATGAGGTCTTTGTCCTTAAGGAGTTCATGTTTTTTTTTAACCTGTGTTTAATTATTTGTTTCCACATCTCTCGCCCCCACTTGATAGTAATTGTCTAGTACCTAGAGGAAAGGGTGACTGACTTTCAGGCAGTCTGAACTTGGAGTTGTCACTATGGAAGTGAACTTTGAGTCAGCATTTGAAGGATGCTAAGAATTGGGGTGGGGAGGGAAGAGAAGCACAGAACGTTTTAAACAGGAAGGGTAACAAGTGCAAAAGCTCGGATATGGGAAATAATTTGTTGAGACTGACAAGCACTTCTGTATAGCTGCAGCTTCTGGGCTCATTTTAAATAGGGGTGCAACTGAAGATAAAAATGTAGGGGGGCCAGATGGTGAAAGGGTCTTCTTCTGTTCTAAGGAGTTTTGACTTTACCTGCAGGTGACTGGGAGCTTTGCAAGCAGCAGAGTTAGATGAGGGTTTGTGTTCTGGCAACAACTGCACAATCACAGGACAGAGAGTGAATCATAGTGAACTACCTGGACAAAAGTCAAGTTAGGATTAGATCAT
Source organism: Odocoileus virginianus (assembly GCF_023699985.2). Taxonomy (NCBI): domain Eukaryota; kingdom Metazoa; phylum Chordata; class Mammalia; order Artiodactyla; family Cervidae; genus Odocoileus; species Odocoileus virginianus. Next base: position 59,080,312 of record NC_069675.1, read on the forward strand.
AACATTTCTCAGGAGACAGAATGCTGCCCACCATTGTTTCCAAATGTTTGATTTGCCTGTAGCCTTAAACTGTTTTCAGCAGTTATATAAAGTGGAACAACTGCTGGAAATGAACTGAAACTGAAGACCCTACCCATCGGCCTCAAATTCAAAATAACGAGTTTCAGAAAACACACACACACACACAATTAGGTATGAAGTTCAGGGGTAAAGTTCAGGTGTATTTCTTTGGTGGTCAGTAAAATCATTTTTAGCAGCCTTATAATTAACATAAAATTAAAATTTGAACCATCTTCATGTCAAGGCAGAGGAGGTATGATTGCTGGGATGTGCAGTAAAATAATTAGATACTTTATTTACAAAAGTAAAAATAAGATTTGAGGTTAGTGACCCAATCAGTTTGATCTTTAAAAGGAAAAATATGGGAAATAATAATAATAGTTATGTATAAAAGATGTCAATTTACATAGCACACAAAAGTAGGCAGAATAATTTTATACAATAAACAGTCATAGGAGATGCTAACAAAGTACTGGATAATATGCCACTTAGTAAAGGAAAATAACCTACACAAAGGTTAAAAATTGACATAAACCACCAACATAAAAATTATGAAAGCTAAACCAAATTGGGAAAATATTTATAAGTATTGCTACACAGAAAACTCACATACACCCGTAAGAAAACTTTGATTCTAATAAATTAATTAGCAAGAGAAATTATTTTAATTACAAAAGGAATGGCTTAGAAACATTTGGAAAAGTCAGCCTCACTAATAAAAAAAATGCTGATGAATAGGCTTAACTTTTTTTGGACCTATTAGTAAAGCTTTCTTCCTCCCTTTGCTTTGTTTTTTAGTGTGCACATCCAGGATGGTCAAGACTACTGTGTTATGCAAGGGCCATTCTCATCCTTGCTAGTGGGTGACACTTGGCATTCAATATTAAAATGCTCATACCTTTTGATTCAGCATGTACATTTTGAGGACATCTTGTTATGCCAAAACACATGTTTTATTTAGCTCGTTGTTGTATCAGGAGTCCTGTTCAAGCTCCACAGGATTATACAGGGTTTCGTGTTAGAACCCGTGGGACATGGAAAGCACGTGGAACCAAAGAAATTCTAGGGATCCCTCTCATCACTCTTTCCCAGCATCTCAGATTCTCTCTGCAAGTCTGTCCCACTCTCCCCTCTCTGCTAACTGGCTGCTTCGGCTGATCCATAGTTTGTGACTTTATACAAGTTCAGATCAGGCTAGCAGGGGATTCTGTTCATCATCACTAAGGAACCCAGGCTGATAGAAACTCCTCATGTGTGTGCGTCTTTGATCACTGTGGCAGAGGAAAGGAGACATGAAGAACTCTGCAGGGACACTTAAAACATCTGCCCAGAAGTGCTGCCAGAAATATTATTGCTGCTCACATTTCACATTTCATGGCAACAACCAGTTCCAAAGTGGGCCAGGAAGAGCAACCTTACCAATACCCAGGAAGAGAACTGAAATATCTGTGAGCAGTCCTTGTGTTTCCTCATCAATGTGTTGTGTGCTCACTTAAATTTCTCATAAATGAAGATTAATTTGAAAATTATGGTTTTGCATTTCTATTTTTTTTTTAAATTAAGACATATCAGCACATTTACTGACATAAAACTGTACAAATGAGCACAAATCCATAACAAACATGCATCATGCTCAGTTAAAAAACAGTTAAATGTTCAGACACATCATTTGGCAAATTCTCTGTTGAGGCAAAACAGCCAATTATGCAACAAAAACAACAGACTAACAAGTAAGCAAGTGTTATGTCATAATATTGTATCCTATTATAAGTATTTTACGCAACACTTGTAACTTTTAGTTCTGTCTTCTCTAACCTTTAAATATAAGATAATTAGTTCCAATAGTAGACATGCTTAATGGTTTAACTTTGAAATAAAATTTTGGAAAATCTACTACTCCTTTCTCAGGCTTCTGAGTCAGTTTAATTCAAAAGTATCCTAAAATTACTATTTGCAAATGTCTATCTACTCCTGCATAGCTAAAATAAATAGAGAAATAAACTAAATCCTGATGATGATAAAAGATGGGAACTGTCATCCATAACTCTTGATTTTAAATTTTTAGTTTGTTCAACAAACACACTAAAGGTAGCATCCTTCCTCTTCTCCTTAACAAGCAAATGTTATATAGTTACATTAAAAAAGCTATAGTTACAAATACATTTGTCTAATTTACATATTGAAATTCTCTGTAAGATTTCATTTGGAAAAAAGTTCCAATGCTAAAATTAATTTTGAGAACTACTATTGTAGACATTTTCTTTGTCATGAATCCATTTGGTATTTCTTTGGCTTTAAGATCTCTTTTATTTTGAAAAATCCTCTAAAAACACAAATACAATCTCTTGTGTCTCATGACTTTCAGACTTTCTTCTCCTTCTCCTTTGTAAGTCATCCTAGCAAGACTAGTTAACAAAATACCTGAAATTTAAAAGGCGTTTATAAGTACGTATTTGTAAAAATTGTTTCCATAGAGAATGAGGCAAGAGTTTATTTTCTACAATCCCATGCACCTTTATTACATGGCAAACAAAATTAAGCTTGCCTTCTGACCTTATATCATACTTCCTTCTCAACACTTCAGCTTTGGTTTTATTGAATAAAACATGGTGGAAGAGTCTCTTGTTCTTTCTTAGAATTTTCAAAAAATGTAAATATTACGATGACCCAAATGTTTCAAACTAATTACTGCTCTTGTAGTCTCAACTGCATTTTGGTTATACATTAGCTTTATTAGTCACATTCAGCTTCAGTAAGCAACATTTTAAAACTGTAAGATCATGGTTTCGATGATAAGCTTTTTGAGAAAGTGAGCTGAGTTTTTGCCATTTCTAGTAGATCATTTCGGTTGCATAAGACAGACAATTCAACTTAAATGTCTTAAATAAATTTTTAAAAATGTATTGGCTTACATAATTGAAAAATCTAATTATATAATTATTTTTTTACATACAATTATTTTTTAACATAAATTTTTTTACATAATTTTTTTTTACATAATAGGAGAAGGAGACAGGAGAAGGTGGGTCTCAGTTGTTGTTATTGGTCAGTCACTCAATTGTGTCCAACTCTTTGTGACCCCATGAACTGCAGCATGCCAAGCTTCCCTGTGCTTCACCATCTGCCGGAGTTTGCTCAAACTCATGTTCATTGTCGGTAATGCCATTCAACCATCCCAACCACTGTTGCCCTCTTCTCCTCTTGCCCTCAATCTTTCCCAGTATCAGGTCTTTTCCAATGAGTCAGTTATTTGCATCAGGTGGCCAAAGTATTGGAGTTTCAGCATCAGTCTTTCCAGTGAATATTCAGGGTTGATTTCCTTTAGGATTGACTGGCCTGATCTCCTTGTTGTCCAAGGGACTCTCAAGAGTTTTCTCTAGCACCACAGTTTAGAAGCATCAATTCTTCAGTGCTCAACCTTCTTTATGGTCCAACTCTCATGCCCAACCATGACTACTGGAAAAACCATAGCTCTGGCTGTATGGACCTTTGCCAGCAAAGTGATATTTCTGCTTTTAAATATGATGTCTGGGTTTGTCATAGCTTTTCTTCCAAGCAGTAAGCGTCTTTTAATTTCAAGGCTGCAGTCACTCTCCACAATGATTTTTGAGCCCAAGAAAATAAAATCAGTCATTGTTTCCTTTGTTTCCCTATCTATCTGCCATGAAGTGATGGGTATGGATGCCATGATCTTAATTTTTTAATGTTGAGTCTTAAGCCAGCTTTCACTCTCCTCTTTCACCTTCATCAAGACGCTCTCTAGTTCCTCTTCATTTTCTGCCATTAGAGTGGTATAATCTGCATACCTGAGGTTATTGATATTTTTCCTGGCAATCTCGATTCCAGCTTGTGCTTCATCCAGCCTGGAATTTCACATGATGTACTCTGCATATGAGTTAAATAAGCAGGGTGACAATATACAGCCTTGATGTACTCCTTTCCCAATTTGGAACCAGTCCACTGTTTCATGTCAAGTTCTAACTGCTGCTTCTTGTCCTGCACACAGGTTTTTCATGAGGCAGGTAAGGTAGTCTGGTATTCCCATTTCTTTAAGAATTTTCCAGTTTCTTATGACCCACACAATCAAAGGCATTAGCATAGTCAATGAACCAGAAGTGGATGTTTTTATGGAATTCTCTTGCTTTTTCTATGATATGATGTTGGCGTGTCGGCAATCTGATCTCTGGTTTCTCTGCCTTTTCTAAGTCCAGCGTGTATATCTGGAAGTTCTCAGCTCACATACTGTGAAGCCTAGTTTGAAGGATTTAGAGCATTACCCTGCTAGCATGCAAAATGAGTGCAATTGTGTGGTAGTTTGAACATTTCTTGACATTCCCCTTCTTTCTGAATGGGATCAAAACTGAACTTTTCCAGTTCTGTGGCCACTGCTGAGTTTTCCAAATTTGCTGGCATGTTGAGTGTAGCACCTTAACAGCATCATCTTTTAGGATTTGAAATAACTTAGCTGGAATTTCATAACTGCACTAGCTTTGTTCTTGGTTATGCTTTCTAAGGCCCACTGGACTTCACATTCCAGGATGTCTGGCTCTAGGTGAGCGGCTACAACATCATTGTTATCTGGGTCATTAAGTTAAAAGGTTCAAACTCTTGTAATCAAAACTCAGTTTCTTCATCCTTCACTCTCCCTTCCCCTGAGTTAGCTTCCCTCTTGGGTTCCACGTGGTAGTCCCCAGAAACTTCAGGCACATATTCACTCAGATTCAAATTTAGTAGAAGCAGCATAGTCTCTTCCCTGTCATTCCTTAACAAGTCTGAGGATCCACTTTGACTGCACCATTTTAATCATGTGTCCTTGACCAAAGGATGCTAAGACTTTTATCAGGGACCAAAGGATGCTAGGGCCTGTATCAGGAATTCTTTGGGCTACAAGTAACAGAAAAATCTAACAGTAGTTTAAACAATGTAGACATTTATGATCTCATTTAACAAGAATATTGAAGGTAAGTAGTTTAAAACCTATCACTCTTTATTGACATTCATCCTTCTTCAGTCATCTATACTATCCACCTGGCATAAATCAAGTTACCATGACTCTATTATAGTTCCACTGGTCAATTTTTTATTGCTGGGCCATTACCAATATGTTTTACTTAATATAAATTTATAAGAAATCTTGATATGTAATACAGCAAATCTTCCCTAGTTATTCTTGAGGAATATCTAGGCTATTTTGAGGTCTTTGATTTTTCATATAAATTTTCTCAAACTTGTCAAGTTAAAGAAATTCATCTAAGATTTCAATCAAAATTTGGATAGATCAATTTTGAAAGACTTGTCTTCTTCATAATATTATCTTTCTAGCCAATGATATATTTATATTTCTCAATATATTTATGTTTTCATTAAAGTTTTATAATTTTCTCTATAAAGCCTTGCCTAATATCCAAAGGATGTTATATCTTTTCTTGCTATTACAAAAATTATCTCTTAAAATATTATTTTTCCTAGTTGTACATAACATGCATTTAAATTTGGATATAAACCTTGTATCGGACATTTTGACAAATTCTCTGATTAAGTCTAATGATTTGTCAGCAGACTGTTGGATTCTTTTATGTAGACAATCATATCATCTGCAAATAATGACCGTTTTATTAATTTCCTTCCAATCCTTTGACTTTTTTTCCTCCTGCCTTACTGTAGAACTTCTTCTTTTACTTACTTAAGTATTTCTATGTCTTCGTATTAGACATAGTTCCTGTAAATTCAATTCAGGTACATTTTTATATATATTTTTTATATTCAATCTGATAATGTCTAATTTTATTTTATTTCTTTTTAATGTCTAATTTTAAATTGGTGAATTGAGTCCATTTAGTGATAATTTGGATTTATTTCTTACTTTATTTCATGCTTTTCTCTTTGAAAGTTAAATAAGCTCTTTTTACTTTAAAAAATCTTTTTTTTTCTCTTGCTGCTATCTATTGCATTAAATAAACTGTATTTACCTTACAATGTATTATATTTATTAGTACATTCTACATATATCCTTTAGTTATATCTTTAATATGAACATTTATAGAGTCTAAAATTGATAAATATATCTACCTTGATTATGAATAAAACAAAGACCTAGGATAGTTCTCCTATTAGTATGTTCACTATATCCCATTAAACATGTTACTACCATTAATATTTTCAATTCAGTTCAGTTCAGCCGCTCAGTCATTTCCGACTCTTTGTGACCCCATGAATTGCAGCACGCCAGGCCTCCCTGTCCATCACAAACTCTCGGAGTTTACTCAAACTCACGTCCATCGAGTCGGTGATGCCATCCAGCCATCTTATCCTCTGTCGTCCCCTTCTGCTCCTGCCCCCAATACCTCCCAGCATCAGGGTCTTTTCCAAGGAGTCAGTTCTTCGCATCAGGTGGCCAAAGTATTGGAGTTTCAGCTTCAGCATCAGTCCTTCCAATGAACACCCAGGACTAGTCTCCTTTAGGATGGACTGGTTGGATCTCCTTGCAGTCCAAGGTACTCTCAAGAGTCTTCTCCAACACCACAGTTCAAAAGCATCAATTTTTCGGCACTATCTTATTTTTCTATTCCCTGATGAGTCATTATTATCATTGTTTTTATATAAATAAAAATATAAAAATTTGAGTTTGACATTGGTAGATTTGAAATAATGGTCCTAGCCTGCTGTGAATAAGTAAACAACATAAGGACCAATATACAGAGGACATCTTTAACCTATTTATTTAACAACTGACAGCAAGGAGATCCAACCAGTCAATCCTAAAGGAAATCAGTCCTGAACATTCATTGGAAGGATTGATGCTGAAGCTGAAACTCCAATACTTTGGCCAACTGATGTGAAGAACTGACTCATCTGAAAAGACCCTGATGTTGGAAATGATTGAAGGTGGGAGAGAAAGGGAATGAGAGAGGATGAGATGGTTGGATGGCATCACCAACTCAATGGACATGAGTTTGAGTGAACTCTGAGAGTTGGTGATGGACAGGCAGGCCTGGCGTGCCGTAGTCCGTGGGGTCACAAAGAGTCAGACACAACTGAGTGACTGAATTGAATCTATCTTTTCTCTTTGGAGGTTTTTAAAATCTCCTTTTTATCTAGGTGTAGAATTTTTTTTCTTTCATCCTGCCACTATATCTCTTAAATTTCCCAAGAATGTTCCCAGCTCAAAGTTTTTGTGTGTCCTAGAACTGCAGCTTGGAAACAATTTCCTCCAGGTATATTTTTGGCTTGCTGCTGCAATTTTGGTTCAAGTCTCTGCTCAGTTCCTCAGAAAGGCCTTCCCTGATCCCAATGTCAAACTTTCTTCTCTTACCCTCTATTTTTCTTCACAGAACCTTTTATTACTTGACATTTTAAAAAATAATTATTTGTTCATCACCTGCCTCCCTCTCCCAAGAATATATACCCACAAGGGCACAGACTCAAATTTATTCACTGCTATATCCCTAATATCTAGAACAGTACCTGGAACAGTAGGCACTTCATAAGTATTTGTCAACTTAATGAGTTAATAGTCTTTTGTCTGTGCTTTATTCTCTCCTTTTAAGGAAGCTGAATTCTTTTCTGTGTATGTGAAGAAGTGAAGTGAAGAGAAGTCACTCAGTCATGTCCGACTCTCTGCGACCCCATGGACTGTAGACCACCAGGCTCCTCGGTCCATGGGATTTTCCAGGCATGATACTGGAGTGGGTTGCCATTTCTTTCTCCAGGGGATCTTTCTGACCCAGGGATCGAACCCAGGTCTCCCGCATTGTAGGCAGACGCTTAACTGTCCAAGCTACCAGGGAAGCCCCAGAGACAATAAAACTGCAGATAAAATGTACTGGTGGAGTAAGACACTTTGAGAAAGTCCTTTATAAATGCAGAACCTCATATTTTCCCTACTGAGGGACCACGTCCTAAGACCCAGATTTTAATCTTGCTTGTACTGCTTACTAGTTGTGAGCTACTGGGCTAATCATTTTACCTCTTTACTCCTTTATGCTCTTACATGTAAAACTAAAGGGGTTCAGTTAGATGATCATTAGTTCTTTTCAGCAATAAAACTGCATGATTCCACAGGGGCAGAACATCAGTGGCCTAAGATCACAAGATGGGTGAAATCAGGCCTTTAATCCAGGTCTCTTAAACTTCTTCAATGATGACCTTACCTGGCATCAAAGATACTCTACAGCCAACTGCCCACATACCTGAAAAACTACAATACCTGAAAACTCTTCACAGGGCCAACCTATACACTTGAAAGAGTCAAACTTTTATTCCAAATGTACCTGGTGCTACATAGATAATGCACAAAACTAAGCCTTTAGCATGGTTTTAATATCTATATCACATCACTTTGGGTTAAAAACACCTCAGGAAAAAAATTCCAACTCAGTGGAGAATCATTCACCAAAATGCCTTTCCTCAAAATCAACTCGGCAAAAAAAACAACAGGAAGAGTTTTTTAAAAAAGAAAGGAAGGGGACTTCCCTGGTTGTCCAGAGGTTAAGAACCCACCTTCCAATGGAGGGGACACAGGTTCAATCTCTGGTAGGGGAACTAAGATCTTCAGGCTGCAGGGCACCTAAGCTTGAGCACCACAACTAGAGAGAAGCCCGCACACTTCAAATCCTAAGCCAGTGCACTCTGGAGCCTGCAAGCCACAAATAGGGAAGCCTGCAGCCGCTGCAATGAAGACCCAGCACAGCCAAATATTAAAGAACAAAAAAATAAAAAGAAAGAAAAAAGAATGTACAAGTGAATAGCAGGACAAGAACTATAAGAGGAAGTATATGGAAAGGAGGAGGTAACTTAGCCTCTAGATCAAGCATTTTCTTAAAAGTTTTAGCCTGTTTTTGGGCGGGGAGGGGGGTGGTTTCTAGGACAAGGAGAAAAATGACTACCCAACCTCTTTGCCTCTCAAACTCATAGCTTCAAAGTGGCAGCTGAAAGACCTGACATGGGGAGAATGGAGGCTTGGAGGCTTTTCCAGCAGAGGTATTCAACAGTGAATAGGAGGAGTGAAGAGACTAAGGCTTTGGTTCTACCAGAGTGCCAGACAGCTCTTATGATCAAGAGTAGGTGGCCATATGACTTATCATCCAAACCAGGACCTTTTTAGGAATGAAAGAGCACTAATAATTGTATTAGGGCTAAGGGGAAACTAGGTGCCAAATAAATAAGATATATGGTCATCTTAGGTGTTAAGGGCCCCAGCAAAGGCAGGAGTGCTTCCCCCGTGGCTCAGCGGTAAAGAATTCACCTGCAATGCAGGAGACGTGAGTTCAATCCCTGGGTCGGGAAGACCCCCTGGAGGAGGAAATGGCAACCCACGCCTGGATTCTTGCCTGGAAACTCCCGTGAACAGAGAAGCCTGGCGGTCTACAGTCCATGAAGCTGCAAAGCAGTCAGGCACGACTTGGCAAATAAACAACAACAAAGCAAAGGCAGGGGATCTACAGAGTTAGCTGATCAACCATATAACGAAATCTTACCTCACGTTATCAACCACAGGAGCCCCAGCAGAGGCAGCAGGGAAGATGGAAATCAGCCTTTCAGCTAGTATCATCTCTGCTCTTTGGGTACAATATAAACTTGTCAGTTACCTCTGGTGCCATTTTCTTATTGATGCCTCTGTGTCCCGGCTCTCTGGAATAAACTCCTTTAAGATTGGTCCTAACAGGAAAACAGTACTCAAAGTACACAGACCTGATCTCCAATGCTTATCAACTCTGTATCCCAAGAGGTACATGACAGAACCTCGGGTATCTAACACTGCAAAGTGCAAGGAGTGAGCAAGGTGACAAAGGAAGTGTGAATATGAAGGCATGGGAAGAGCAGGTATCTATATGTATGGACCAAATATGGCTGTCCCAGAATGATATCCTTATTCCCCAGGGGATCAATACAAAATGACCACCATTTCTCAGTTCTAATTCTAAATTCCTAGGAGAGAAAGTCTGACTAGTACAGATTAGGTCAGGAGTCTCTTTGGTCAAAGTAGGTATGGCTAGGTGTGTGCTCTGCTTAGTTGCTCAGTCGTGTCCAACTCTTTGCAGGCTACCAGGGAAGCCCTCATAGCTCAAATGGTAAAGAACCTACCTGCACCAAAGGAGACCTGGGCTTGATCAATAGGGAAGATCTCTTGGAAAAGGGAATAGCTACTGACTCCAGTATTCTTGCCTGAAGAATTCCATGGACAGGGGAGCCTGGTGGGCTGTACTCCCTGGAGTTGCAAAGAGTCAGACATGACTGACTGAGTGACCAACACTTTAATGGCTAGGTGGTAGGTCACAAATTGCATATGGCCACAGAGATCTCACCCCAATGGAGTAGAAGCTTTTAGAAAAGGGAGGATCTGGGCAAACAGGTACTCTAAAATTGTATCATATTTGATGCAAACTGAGGAAAGTTGAAAGTCACCATAGAAATGCAAGCAATTATATTGTTCACCGATAGATGAAACATTACATAGACACAATAAGGTAAAATTATTTGTTGATTCAAGGTTATTCTTAGTATTGGGTTATATCCTGAAAGTGACAGTTAAACTTCTATTATTTCTTTAAGCCATTTGCTGCTGCTGCTGCTGCTAAGTCGCTTCAGTCGTGTCCGACTCTGTGTGACCCCATAGACAGCAGCCCACCAGGCTCTTCCATCCCTGGGATTCTCCAGGCAAGAATACTGGAGTGGGTTGCCATTTCCTTCCTTGGAAGGTGGGTGCCTTTCCAATGCACGCATGCTAAGTCGCTGCAGTCATGTCCAACTAATCCACTCCTAAAGTCTTAAATTCTTGGCCCTGCCCCAGGCTTCCCTCTCTTGAGCCTTAAGTAATCTTTAAAACTTGCTGTTATTTTTCCTTTCTTGCTAAGTGATGGTAAGACTGCCAGTCATTTTGTTTCTTAAGAAAATTGCCTAATATTTGCTTTTGTTAGGAAATATACCACATTATCTTATGGAAGCTTATGAATTTTTTAATGTATTAAAAAACAGATACATATTCTTAATTATTATAAAATTAATACAGGCATGAGTTAAAAATTCAAATACATGGAGTAGAAAAATAAAAGATAAAAATGTAGCCCAACTACTGTCCACAACTTAGTTCTACTTCCTGGATTACTTTTTTGACCAGGACCCAAGTAGGAAATACATTTTACACTCACATACACACACACACACACAAGATAAAAGTTTCACGAATTTTATTTGCTCATACTTTTTCTTTTTTGCCCTTCTAATGTAGATTGTAGCCACTTGATTCACTCCCACAATTCGAAACCACTACTCTAAAGATAGAGTAGTGAAACTTTTTTAGTACTTCTGATAGATACCTCTATCCTTGAAAATAATACACACATACCGCATTTAGATTCAATTCCTGACTTTTTAAAAATTGATTCCACACTTCAAAAAAGAACATAAGAACTTAGTTTAATTACATCAGCCTCCATTTTTCTTTCCGTAGTCTCATCTTTGCAATTTTTATTACAGTACATTAAGTTCTATTTCTTAGTTAATTGTTTTAAATATATTTAAACCTCTATTTCTTTTTTATTAATTTATTTTAATGTTTTAAAATTTTATTAATTTAAATTTAATTATTTTAATTTTAATTATTTTATTTTTATTTATGCATTTCTTTTAATTTTATTTGTTTATTTATTTTAATTATTTAAAGGCTAATTACTTTACAATATTGTGGTGGTTTTTGTCACATACTGACATGACTCTGCCATGGGTGTACATGTGTTCCCCATCCTGAACTGCCCTCCCACCTCCCTCCACATCCTACCCCTCTGGATCATCCCAGGGCACCAGCCCTGAGCACCCTGTCTCATGCATCGAACCTGGACTGGTGGTCTGTTTCACATATGATAATATACGTTTCAATGCTATTCTCTTAGATCATCCCACCCTCGCCTTCTCCCATAGAGTCCAATACACTGTTCTATACATCTGTGTCTCTTTTGTTGTCTCACATATAGGGTTATCGTTACCATATTTCTAAATTCCATATATATGCATTAGTGTACTGTATTGGTGTTTTTCTTTCTGACTTACTTCACTCTGTATAATAGGTCTCCAGTTTTATCCACCTCATTAGAACTAATTCAAATGTATTCTTTTTAATGGCTGAGTAATATTCCATTGTGTATATGTACCACAGCTTTCTTATCCATTCATCTGCTGATGGACATCTAGGTTGCTTCCATGTCCTGGCTATTATAAACAGTGCTGCGATGAACACTGGGGTGTTCATCACGTGTCTCTTTCAGATCTGGTTTCCTCGGTGTGTATGCCCAGCAGTGGGATTGCTGGGTCATATGGCAGTTCTATTTCCAGTTTTTTATGGAATCTCCACACTGGCTGTACTAGTTTACATTCCCATCAACAGTGTGAGAGGGTTCCCTTTTCTCCACACCCTCTCCAGCATTTATAGTTTGTAGATTTTTGGACAGCAGTCATTCTGACCAGCGTGAGATGGTACCTCATTGTGGTTTTGATTTGCATTTCTCTGACAATGAGTGATATTGAGCGTCTTTTCATGTGTTTGTTAGCCATCTGAATGTCTTCTTTGTAAAATGTCTGCTTAGTTCTTTGGCCCGTTTTTTGATTGGTTGGTTAAACCTTTATTTCTTGATCTACCGTTAGAAAGTGTTCATCCACACATTTAAAAATGTCTCTTAATTCCTCCATTATGTAAGATTAGTGCATTTGCATCCTTTCACTTCCCTCCACTTCCCAACTTCCATTAGGTGTATCCCTACTTTTACACAGTCAATAATTATAATATTTACTGTGTTAGGATAATTGTCTTTTGTATTTTGTCCTTCAACTTATTTTTAAAAGTGATTGTTTTTCAATATTACAATCAATTTTGTAAATCTTATTCACTGCTGAATCAAATGTATAGACAGACTTGTAAAAAGACAGATGTAAATCATATTATTAAATTTATGCTTATTGAAGGAGAATGTTCTAGGTGGCAATGTCAAACAGATTCTCTTTTCCATTGATTACTCATAATCCTGTCACATCTTAGTTTCATATTTGGACCATGAGTTACACAAGTTTTTGCCTTTACTAAAGATTTTAATTCTTTTTTTTTTTTAGTTGATGACAGGAAAAACATGCACTCTCATTAAAATTATTAAGGTTTTTTAAAAATGCTATTGTATAAAATGAATCTACTTTTTTCTTAAAGATGTTCTTCTGAGATACTTCTTATTTTTCATTATTATTACTACTGATCACCTTGGAAGTCTAAATATTTGCACTGAAATACCTTTTTATTGCATTCATAGAGCAGATCCTATTACCAGCTTCCCATGTTTCTTTTTTTTTTTCTGAAAAGGGGCATGAGAGATCAAAAAATAGTTTAAAATTCCCTCATTTGCCCTCATCCATCAATGCTTTGTCTTTCTATAGGATTCTAGGTTCAGAATTAATTTCTCTCAGAACTTTGAAATTCCACTGCCTTCTTATAATTAGCATTGCTAAGATAAATGGCAAACTTCAATCTATTTCAATCTCCCTATCACTCCTATAAAAGTAACAATCTCAATTTGGCTCTCTTTTCTGTACTCAGTTTAATTAAACTTTCATAACTGGCCTTTTCTGATACTCTCCTCGCTGGGCTCTATACTGCACACTAGGCTGGTTTTCTTAAATAACTGGCTACTCTTGGTCTTGCTTTTGCTTGTTAGCTGTTCAGTCTTTGTCCAACGCTTTGTGACCCCATGGACTGTCCACAAGGTTCCCCTTTGTCTATGGGACTCTCCAGGCATGAATATTGGAGTGAACTGCCATGCCCTTCTCCAGGGGATCTTCCTGACCCAGGGATTGAACCCGAGCCTCGTGGGTCTCCTGCATTGGCAGGCAGGTTCTTTACCACTAACACCACCTTTTTCTAATGTGATTCTAAATGCTGTAGTTCCTGTACCTTCTTTTCTATTCTATATGTCTTCTCCCCTATATTAGTCCTCGAGCTTTAAAAACTATCTGCTGACAATTCCTAACTTTATATAGGCGGGCTAGACTTCTTTTTGACCTCCAGATTCACAACTTTAAAACATCTACTTGGCATCTCCTTATGTCTCCTAGGCATTTCAAACTGAACATGACCAAACAGAATTTTCTCTCTTTGAATCTGAATCCGCCTCAGCCTTGACCATCTCAATACCTGGTGCTATGATATGAACTGCCACTTTTGACTCTTTGCTTTTAATTCACTCCCCATGACTCCTCCCTCCTCATCCAATTCTACCTTCATCCAGTTCATTGTTAATTCCTGTTATTTCTACCTTCAAAATATAGCTCTATTGTCTTTAAAAAATGTAAACCAGATCATGTCAGTCTCTTGCTTTAAATGAAGGAGAGGATAAAATCTAAAACCTATACAGCTGCCCTGAATGTCTGATTCCTTTCTACTTCTCCAGATGCATCTCTCACCTCATGCCACTCTTATTTCCTCACTCTAGCCTCCTGTCATCTCCTAGAACACACAGTGCTCTTTCTACCTCAGAGCCTCTGTAATTTGATATTCTGTCTGGAGTACTTTTTCCCTCAGGTCTTTACATGACTGACTTGACTCCTTTTTATCCTTCAGGTTTTGGCTTAAATGTTCAGAGCCTCCATGTTAACCCACACATGGATTCTTTGTAATTAGGAAAAAGTACCTTTCTGGAGAGCACCATATGGACTATATTTGAGCCCCTACAGGCAGCAGCTTAAATGCTCTCAGAGAGGCTTTTCTTGACCACCTTACCACATTAATGCTCCTTCTTATTCTGGATCACAGCACTCTATTTATTTCCTTCACAGCTCTTCATTCAACCTACAGTATTTAACTAATTATTATTTTATTTACTTGTTTATAGTCTGTCACCCTTGCTTAGGTCAGGAACTTCTCTATCAAGTTTGCTATCATAAACTCATGGCCTAGTAGTGTCTGATTCATGTAGGTGTTCAAGCAATATTTGTTGGATGAATAAACGAATGAAACCATGCTTGGAAATTTCATAAGAAGGTGAAAAATAAAATGGTTTAAGTTGTCCAGTTATGTTTTCATGAACACACTTCATCTGGAAACTGTTTTCCTCCACATTTTATTTAATTATTTCCACCCCTTGAATTTTTCTGTTACCTGAAACCTTTTTTTGACACATCACAGGATTTGAGTAGGATTTACTACACTGCCCCAGAGTTGGTGATATGTCAAGCTGAGCACAGAGGTGTTGAGTATCTTTCATTGCAAAGAGAAAGCTTCAATAACTGGAGCTTTGTTGCTTCCAATCCCAGTCCTTCGCCACCTAGCCCCAGTCTCTATGACTAGAAGACTGAGGAAGGATAATGAAAACAGAAATTGTCAGCACTGTTGTAGGCCAGAGTACAGGACCTTTTCCATGGGGAGCAGTGGGTTTCCTACTTCCCAAACCAGGGGAGGTAGAAACACTGAAAAATCACTTCTCACAAGAAGGGAAGACCAATATCAACCTCAACTTGTTGGATATTTTTTAGGTTGCTACTTTTCTTATAATTTTTAATTGGAAGATAACTGCTTGAATTGGTTTCTGCCATACGAGAGCACAAGTCAGCCAAAAGTATATATCCCTTCCTTCTAGAGCCTCCCTCTCACTGCCTCCCCACCATCTTACCCCTCTCGGTCATCACAGAGCACCGGGCACTCTGTGTTACACAACAGCTTCCTACCAGCTATTCATTTTTAAAAAGGTAGTGTATATAAGTCAATGCCACTCTCTCAATTTGTCTTACCTTCTCCTTCCCCCACTGTGTCCACAGGTCCATTCTCTATGTCTGTGTCTCTATTCCTGCCCTGAAAATAGGTTCATCAGTATTAGGGAGGCTTCCTGTTGATCTGTCCTGCGCTACTTTAAGTGGAGAAAGGAGAAAAGAAAGAGATGACAGAGTGGAAACTAGGAAGCAAAGGAGAAGTGTATTATCAGACTATTTGGTGTGGCAAGGAAGTAGGATTTTCTCATTAGCCAACAGACTGCTTGGAAGGAAGCAGGATTAAAGTCATTCTGCTAATGTTCCACCTAAGAGAGCAGTCTTTGGGTAAGAGAATCCTTAAAGCAGAGTCTGTGGGTGTGCTACAAATTATAAGAGCTGAGGTAGGGTAAAGAAGTCAAGTTTGCACCAGATCTCCCAGGTCAGGGAACTGCATAGCTGGAAGACATTGCAAGCACCCTCCTCCTGTTCTCACAAATCTTATAAATGCTGCATTAGAAAGCTGGTATTTACACCTTTGCCATATAGAACTAAAGCAGTAACAACTAACAAAGAACTGTAATTGCAAACAAGTGAACTAAAAAGATATTTATCACTCTTCCACATTTTCCCTCCAGTCTCTCAGCTTCTGAGGAACTACGACCATAAGGAGAGTGGAAGAGGAATGAAAACGCAGACCATGCTTCTCCCTCTACTGCAAGTTCCTAGAGCCACAGGTAAAGACTGAGCAAAAGCAATGGGGGGAACAGGGTGGGAGGGGTGGGTAAATGCGACTTAATTGGGATATGAAATTGGACATTTCTCCCCACTTAAGATAAAAGGAATATTTTTCCATGTCAGCATATATACAACCACATCTTTTAATGACTGATAGTATCCTCTTATACTGATTTTAAACATACCTACTCTAATTTAACTACTCTTCCACCTCAGGTGGGCTGTCACTTTCCAGTAAGCTAGGATGGGCTTCTTCACATAGTGATCTCAGGGCAGCATTCCAACAGAGGAGATGAACCACCGAAAAGTTTCTTAAAGCTAAGACTTGAATGTCATACAACATCACTTTGGCCTCATTCTATTGATCAAAGAAAGTCCCCAGACCACCCAGGCTCAAGATAAGGAGGAAAGATTCTACCTCTTAATGACAGGAGTGGTGAAGTGATGTTGGAAAGGAGCAGGGCACAGAGGTAGGAAGAATTATGACCAACCTTGCAAATATTCTATTACAACAAACTTGTTTTGAAATGCCTTGTTTAGTATTCTGAAAGTAAAATTATAAGTCAACTATTTGCCATCGCAAATATGTTTCCTAAAGAAATTATGGGAAAACTCTAATGTAGACCTGTATAGCACTCCACTGCTTTTAAAATTGATTCATAAATATCTTGTTTGATAACATATTCAACAAGTTTCTTCTGAGTGGCTATTATGTGCCAAAGACTATGATATGCTATGGGGATACAAGATAGATATGGTCCTTGTTCTCAAGGAGCTTATAGTCTGTGGAGGGAAAAACAAATATTTAATAAGCAATTACAGTCAAGAACTGACTCATTGGAAAAGACCCTGATGCTGGGAAAGATTGAAGGCAGTAGGAGAACAGGATGACAGAGGATGAGATGGTTGGATGGCATCACCAATTCGATGGACATAAGTTTGAGCAAGCTCTGGGAGTTGAGATAGACAGGGTAGCCTGGCGTGCTGCAGTCCATGGGGTCGTAAAGAGTTGGACACGAATGAGTGACTGAACTGAACTAAACAGTCAAGTACTATAACACATACGACATTAATTTATGTCAAACAATACAGGAAACCATCAGTTGAAATCATTATCCTGCCAACACTGACCAAGATGATTTTTATGGTAACTGTAGGAGGCAAGACAGGATATTAGTTGTTATTCTCATCTTTCAGTGAGGAAACTAAGGCTAATAAAGTTAACCAAGTAATTTATCCAGGGTTTTCAAGTTCTAAGTGGCAGACGAAAAATAAAAAACAGGCTATTTTCTAAAAGTCTGCTTTTTCCAATACACTCTTCTGCCTCCCTAGAAATCAGTACTGTTATAGACCCTGAAACAGAAAAAAATACTAATAAATTAAAACAAAGAAACCCTTGGATAATGGTACATATTTTGTAGGGATTCCCCTAAAGGGACTTGTATTTACGGCTTTAGAGACTGATCATGTACAGTTGATCCTTGAACAGGAGTTTGAATTGGAAAGGTCCACTTATACACAGATTTTTCTCAACATAGTACCTTAATTTTCATTTTGCAGATCTTTAAGTGTGGGGGAGAGTTTGTGTTCAATTAGAGATCACAATAGGTGGAATCCTAAGAACTAGGGATTCAGTCTTGATTCTAACTAAATTGTTGTAGCTTCCTACCCTTGGGTGAATCATTTATCATTCCTTTATTTTTGAGACAGAAACAGCAATAGTTGGATTTTCCACTGTGTAGGTAGGGTCAACGCCTCTTCCCCTGCAACCACCACGTTATTCAAGGGTCAACTCTAATGTATAACATACCTAATCTAGTACACCTAATATACAATAATGAAGCCCACTTACTTCCTAAATATCTCTGAACCCTAGAATCTGAACTGTTTTCATTTGGGTTCACTGTAATGAGGAAAAGCCATTTAAAAAATAATGCCTAAAGGACTTCTTTAACATGGCTATCTACAGATAACAAGAAGGATTAGATGAGAATGATGAAACTCAATTTCCACTTCAGAACGAATTACATTTATTGCAGTTTACTAAGCAATGAACTTAATCAAGAATATGTGTGTCTTGGCCTCAAATTCTTTTTGGAATAAGAAAATACATAAATTATAAACAAACATACGGAAATATGCATGTATACCAACATACATACACATACACATGAAAATTTCAAATAATTATTGTTTTATTTCTTTTCACTAGGAAACTGGCAAAAGCCCTCAAGCTAACATGACTTGAGGAAAGTTATGGTCTAGTTAGATCCTTTTTTCTTTCATTATCCTGTTACTCCATTTGTGCCTTTATCTGGTCTCTATCCAATGCTGATTTGTGTTAAGAAAGCTTACATATCAAACAACTTAAATCTCTGAATCTGTCTGTGATGTTCCAAATTCAGACAGTAGTTCTTCAATAAATTTATTTCTATTATTTGAATAATCTGTTTTTAATTTGTCCATGCAAAGCCAGAACTTCAGTAGGTTTGTCAACCTCTACTGTTTTCTCTGTAACATTCTTTTTGAAAGTCACTGATAACTGAGAATAGCCTCTCTCTCCTAGCGCTGCTCTCTGCTCCAAATTCTCATTTTCTTGGCATACTACACAGCAGTCGTGGGAGGAGTAATACAAACCAGAATTTTCCAATTTTACGTTTTGAATGGCTTATAGCTGTGAGGCATGATATTAAGCCTTTCAGGCCTGGGACAGGCAGTTGTGACCCCCTGGATTGGCTGCCTCCAGCTGCTCACAGGCTTTATCAGAAGATGGCCCAAAGAAAACAGAGGTGGAATGGGTGATAAGAAATGTCTAGTAGTTCCATAGGCCTCTTATCCAAGGTGAACAGTAGTATGCTCAGCAGTTGGCTGCTGAAGTAGATGTCCAGATGGTAGAATACGTCCTTGGCTGTACTCAGCACACTGCCACCAGCATGGAGCTCCAGGGTGGTGCAACTCTGATGGCTCTGAGACTCTGACTTCACAGACATCAGATTCTTCTGATTGTTTGCAGCTGATGTGCCCTCTTAATGTCATCCAAAGTAGTTGAAATCTGATTAATCCAACAATGCACATGTGTTTTACAAATTAAACCCTTGACATTATTTTAAAATACTTGCTAGAAAAAACTTCAGTTGGATTCAAAAATCCATTTGCCTTATCATAACACTGTGTTCGTAGATTAAAAAAGCTGTCAGATTTCTTTGAATAGAATATCAACCATTATACATTTTTGAACGGTTGCAAAAGAAAAGGTTTAAATTTTTTTTTTTTACCATGTATTTGTGTAATGTTCCTCATGAATGGTGACTACATTAGTTTCCTATGGCTGCTGAAACAAATTACCACAGTCCAGGTGGTTTATAACAACATATATTTATTCCCTTACAGTTCTGGAAGTCGAAATGGATTTCTCTGGGCTGAAATCATGATGTAAGAGGGGCCACGCAACCTTAGAGGAGGCTCTAAGGGACAAACATTTCTTTGCCTTTTCCAGCTTATGGTGGCCATCTTCATTCTTTAGCTCCTGGCTTTGAATCACATCATCTTTTCTCTCTCTGCTTCCATCATCACATCATTTTTTCTTCTCTGTCTTCGAATCTCCCTCTGTAGACATTTATTAAGGACACTTGTGATTACATTTAGGATCTACCCAAACAAACCAGGATAATCTCTCCACATGAAAATCCTTAAATTAGTTCCATTTTTGAAGTCCCTGTTACCATACAGGATAATATTCATATGTCCCGGGGATTAAGAACTGGATATATTGGGAGGCATTTTCCAGCCTACTACAGTGACTCTCAAGAATGTGAAGAGATTAACAGTTGAAAGTCTTTATCAGAACCTATATAGGGCTATTTCAGGCATAAAACTTGATTTTAAAATAATATGCTCAGGCACAGAAGTTCAAATTTCTCATTCAAATATTTGAAGATTTCATCTCAGTTCAGTTGCTCAGCCATGTCTGATTCTTTGCAACCCCATGGACTGCAGCATGCTAGGCTTCCCTGTCCTTCACTCTCTCAGGTGTTTTTTTTTTTTTACAAATTTAATAGTTAATATTTTTCATATTACTTTACATTTATTTTATTTTCATTATTTTATACATATTTAAAAAGCAGTTAATTTTTCAGCAAGTCCACTATAGATATTTACAAATTCCCTTCAGGTTACCATAGGATACCATACAAATACCATTTTCTCTCTGTCTTACGATAAGGAAAAGACTGGGAAATATAGTTCTACAAAGTTTAGAAGACTAAAACAATGGAGGAAAGAATGTCCATGGTATACATAAGCATAGTCCATATCTATTGTAACAAGAAGTCAAAATGTACAATAACAAAAATCCAGAAACCAAACAAATAGCAAAATAAGCACTTAAAAATAACAATCAGGTATAGCTGAGGTAACTGTCAGAAGAATAATGGTTGCCTTGGGTAACAGGATTGGAATAAGGAAAGGCAGAGTAGGAGAGAACTGCTATTCATTATAGGCATTTTGGTACTCATTAGTTTTGTTTTTTTTAAAGATGTGCATCACTATTGAAAAGTTTTTTAAAAGTTCAATCAAAAATGATATCAGAACTTAACATCAGTATATCACATTTTTTCCTATGGTCTTTTCTCTAATATGCAGTCCTACTCCTTTTCTAAGAAGGGAAAAAAACAGTTTTTGTTTGCTAATCATATTACCCATTTTAATGGCACAATTACCCAGTTATTTAAGCTTCATCCAAAGAACAGTCTTGAGGATCTTTTCTTTAATATTTAGTTAGGGTGGTGAGTATGAATGCTTAAAATAAATTCCCTGAGCCTAAGTTAGGGAACAGAAATTCTTTATCCTTCCCAGTGGTGGCACTGGCAAGAAATTTAATAAGCTAGACCAGAGGCAGAGATGTTTGGAAAGCCATCAAAAGATGTTTGATGGAATGCACAGCGGGGAATCTTTAATATGTTTAAAAGAGGAAGAAAAATAGGATTAAACTGAATACTTTTCTATTTACCAGTTCTTTTTGAGGATTTCAAAGTCAATAAGTAATTTTATCACCTATGTATATGTCACCTTAGTAAAGGAGTATAAGGTTTATTTTATCTTATAAGTTTAGTAAGAGATGTGTTATTCCTTAGTGAGTTTTTTTCATATTTCTGAAATATGACTATATAACAATCTATGTTTATTAGAAGCTCTGAGTGAATACAGACTATTATTTACAGTTATTCCTGGGCCTGTTCATTCTGCCTCTATAATCAAGGGGTTACAGGCAGTTTGGCATAGAAGTGAGATTTAACAATTTATGGGCATCACCATTTGTCACCAACATTCTCCTCTGGACAACATGTAGAATAAGAGTAACAGGAGACAACATAGAAAAGACCTGACTTCTATGCAACTTTCAAAGGAGAACCAGGAAGGAAATTATCGATAAGCATGAACAAGATAATGCATGTTGTGGTTAAACTGCATTTTTGCAAGCCTGGTGACTTTTAAGACTACTCAGAAGATTGGTTTATCAACTCTTTAGCTAATGTGAAAAACCCTGTTTTTAAAAATATCTTATTTGAAATAATTGCTGTGATATAAAGCAATATTGTTGTGATATAAAGTTATATAACCTTCAAATGTAATTTTTAAAATCATACTATGAATAAATGGAAGGATATGTTATAATTGAAATTCACAACTTGTTTCAGAAAACTTCCTGACTCATTAAAAACAGGGTGTTGGCAACAGGAAAGAATGAAATCTTTCTCTTCCTCAAGTATTTGGAAACACCATTCATTTCTTAAACTACACATTCATTAGTAGTCTGTTTCACAGATACTACTTGATATCATTTTCCAGTTAACCCTATTTGGTCATCTTTTGACTCAAGTAAAATGCCCTACTGTTATGTCTAGTCAATAACTGGCAACTTCTGACTAATTAATAGTAGTTCCCTTTTTCTTCTTTCAGTGGGTGGCCCAGGATTTAGATGAGTATGGATGGGTGCCAATGTTGAGCATGGGTAACAGTTTAGTGTGTAATTGTTGCTTGGTCTCTTGGCTAAACACTTTGGGCATGACATAGAAATTTTTATGTCTTGGACGTGTTCTCCAAAACTGCACTACTTTATTTTCTTGTGTGTGGGGAATGGGGGCAGGATAAACAAGAAAAGAATTAAAAGACCACACACATTGCTGATCTGTACACTAATTTCATACTTAAGCAACTTCTAAACCACCCCATATTAGATAATGCTCATGGTGGGTAGTTAGGAAAGCTTACTGTCAAGTCATCAGGACGGTGCATTTTCTGCTATTACTCTTTTACGTTGGCCCAAGTTCACATTCTAGGTGGAAATAACTGAAACTTAAAAATTCTTTACCTCTAAATTTAAGTTAAAAATGTAATCTTATTTATAGTTCTCAAAGGGTAGACACTAGGATACAACACTGCAAGTTGAAAAGATTTAGTGGCTCTAGACTGGTCACAAAGAATACATTTATTGAGTCCGTGCTATACACCAGATACTATGTCAAGCATTAAATCTAAATAGGCATCAAAAAAGGGATGCTTAGAAATAAGGCAGCAGCCATTGTTTTCTTGTGTTGATAGAATGTTCCTGTCTAAAGAAAAAGATACAAGGTTGTTATATATCCCAGGACATAGAACTGGATAAATTAAACTGAATTTTCTCAAGTTTCTACTCAGGAGTAGAAGAAAGAATGAGAAAATTATAAGCAGAATTTATATCATCCTTGGATGGTAGTATATAGTAGCAGTGAAAAATCGGCTTCCAGCTTTCTTTTTAGTTTACAGTTAATCTCATTTCAAATCATCCCTGTATGTACACACACTCCTTCCCAGGTCACCATTTTCTTCTTCCTTTAGATTCTGCCCCTGCTCCCCCCCCACACACACACTTAAATTTCTGCAAAAGTTTCATCTGTAAATCTATCCATTTACATCACAAATATCTAATTTTACAGATTATCAGTGTCATGGACCCTAAACGAAAATTCCACAGTAGTGTATTATGAAAAAAAAGATCACATACAAACATACATACACACACAAAATTACATTTCAGGCGTTAAAATACATAAATATATTTCAGAAATAGACAACAGCCTTCTAAGAAGACTTGAAACTTCTCCATGGCCATGATATTTCGCCTTTAATGCCATGTGGTCTGCCAAGTGAGATTGTTTCTAGAGGTTCTGAGGGAGTAAGAGGCTCTTTTACAAAATGTTTGGGGGTTCAGAATTTAAACTTAAAGCAGTGTATACAGAAATTCCATTTTACAGGGCACTATGAATTTCATTTGAGCTATTTCAAATCCTAAAAGATGATACTGTGAAAGTGCTGCTCTCAATATGCCAGCAAATTTGGAAAACTCAGCAGTGGCCACTGGACTGGAAAAGGTCAGTTTTCATTCCAATCCCTAAGAAAGGCAATGCCAAAGAATGCTCAAACTACCGCACAATTGCATTCATCTCACATGCCAGCAAAGTAACACTCAAAATTCTCCAAGTCAGGCTTCAACAGTATATGAACCATGAACTTCCAGATGTTCAAGCTGGTTTTAGAAAAGGCAAAGGAACCAGAGATCAGATTCCCAACATCCTTTGGATCATTGAAAAAGCAACAGAGTTTCAGAAAAACATCCACTTCTGCTTTATTGACTATGCCAAAGCCTTTGACTGTGTGGATCACAAAAAACTGTGGAAAATTCTGAGAGAGATGGGAATACCAGACCACCTAACCTGCCTCTTGAGAAATCTGTATGCAGGTCAGGAAGCAACAGTTAGAACTGGACACGGAACAACAGACTGGTTTCAAATTGGCAAAGGAGTACATCAAGGCTGTATATTGTCACCCTGCTTATTTAACTCATATGCAGAGAACATCATGAGAAATGCTGGGCTGGATGAAGCACAAGTCGGAATCAAGATTGCCAGGAGAAATATCAATAACCTCAGATATGCAGATGACACCACCCTTACCGCAGAAGGTGAAGAAGAACCAAAGAGCCTCTTGATGAAAGTGAAAGAGGAGAGTGAAAAAGTTGGCTTAAAGCTCAATATTCAGAAAACTAAGATCATGGCATCCGGTCCCATCACTTCATGGCAAATAGATGGAGAACAGTGGAAACAGTGACAAACTTTATTTTCGGGGGCTCCAACATCACTGCAGATGGTGACTGCAGCCATGAAATTAAAAGATGCTTGCTCCTTGGAAGAAAAGTTATGACCAACCTAGATAGAATATTAAAAAGCAGAGACATTACTTTGCCAACAAAGGTCCATCTAGTCAAGGCTATGGTTTTTCCAGTAGTCATGTATGGATGTGAGAGTTGGACTATAAAGAAAGCTGAGAGCAGAAGAATTGATGTTTTTGAACTGTGGTTGGAGAAGACTCTCAAGAGTCCCATGGACTGCAAGGAGATCCAACCAGTTCATCCTAAAGGAAATCAGTCCTGAATATTCATTAGAAGGACTGATTGTGAAGCTGAAACGCCAATACTTTGGCCACCTGATGTGAAGAACTGACTCATTTGAGAAGACCCTGATGCTGGGAAAGACTGAAGGTGGGAGGAGAAGGGGATGACAGAGGATGAGATGGTTGGATGGCATCACCAACTCAATGGACATGAATTTGAGTAAACTCTGGGAGTTGGTAATGGACAGGGAAGCCTGGCGTGCTGCAGTCCATGGGTTGCCAAGAGTCGGACATGACTGAGCGACTGAACTGAACTGAATTGAAATAATATTTGGGAATACAGCTTCTAGAGTTTTACTTCTTTAAGAGCCAGCCTCTGAATTGATACGACTTAACCACTGAAGACAGGCAGTTTCTTTTTAGAGATTTCTTGAGGCAGCATCCTTTGATACTATATCTTAATATATAATCACTCATAAACCAAGATATCATTCTTAGATTTTACCAAAAACTCTTGCTGCAATTAAAACTCACTTCCTCTCCCTTAATCTTTTGGTAGGTAAAAATAACTGATCATCCTTCTTACAATAAAATCTCCATAATTAAAGACTCTTCACCACTCTTCAACTTTATTATCTTTCAGCTAAGCAACGCTATGGGGCTCAAATTTTTTGGCAGTATTTGATTTTGGTGTTGACAGTGATGGATAAATACTGCTTACCTAGTGCTGGAAAAATTCCTCTACTGTACATAAAGGCTTTTATTAAAGTGTAGACATTTGGATTCTACACACTTCTTTGGTTTTATTTGGAGAAATTACTTTTACAGCTGAGAGGTTTTTGGATGTGATCTTTTTGTATTTCACAGAAGAAATATAATATCAAGGGTTATCATTCTCCAGTATGACAAATGAATCACTGGCCTTTTCTATGTTACTTCAGTAACATTCCCATAGGAATATGCAGCACTAAAAAGAATAGTTTGTTTATAGAATGAGTCATTTAAAAACTCTCGCTTACCTTGGTTGATTAGTGTTGTCCAATGCCTCAGACTCTTCTAGAATGATTTGATTTATAGAAGGCACCTTAAGATAGCGCTGACAATTCACATGTCCCAATGCAGGTGGGTTGAGTCATGACTTGTAAAGTCTGAGATACACCCAACGACCGGCGCACTGGGTCATACAGGCAGGTGGGGTTGGCAATACCAGGTGTGATTTAGCGGCGTTGGGCGGGGCCTCTTGCAGTCCCCGAGTCACTGCAAACGTTCTAACTTTTAAAATCCTCTTTCCTTGAGGACTTCAAGAGTCTACTAAAAGGTAAGCATCTCGTGATAGGTAACCTAAGCCATTTCCCCTTTTATCTGCAAAGTAAACCGTCTAGCACAGCGAAAATCTCTGTAGGAATAGCAACCGGGGTGGTAGTTCTGGTGTGAGAGCCTTCACTTGGCATTTTCTTCGATGCCCTACATTTCTCCTCCTGTTTTAAGTACCACACATCCAACTGCTTATTCCTTAACCC
Source organism: Odocoileus virginianus (assembly GCF_023699985.2). NCBI lineage: Eukaryota > Metazoa > Chordata > Mammalia > Artiodactyla > Cervidae > Odocoileus > Odocoileus virginianus. Next base: position 59,106,771 of record NC_069675.1, read on the forward strand.
TCCCGACACCAGCTGTGTGAGAACAGTTTGTGTTTACTGAGAAGGGCCTGGGGTGTCTCAGGGTAGTTGCTTTTGGGGGCGGGGGTGGGGGTGGGGCGGCGATCTGACTCTATCCGCCGGGTACATAACTATCTTCAATCTCTGGTAAGCGGAAACATTTTTAAGCAGTACGAAAATAACCAATCGTGCTTCAGGTTCTCTCTCTTGCTCAAGTATCTGTGGAAGGCTAGGAGTTGTACTGGTGAAGAAACATTCCTTGCTCAGCCACGAAACGTGCGGCGCCCATCCCAGCTTCGGCTCCGCTAGGCTGCCTCAGGCCGCAGACGCCCCACCCCCTGCCACCTCCGCGCGTCTCATTGGCCAGGCCCTGAACCCGCCTCGGCTCCTGACTGGAGGCTGCTCCTGTCTGTCTGCGCGGTGGGGACATTTCCGCATTGAAGGGGCTGCTCCAAATGGAGGGGGAGGGGAGGTGCTTAAGAGAAAGTGGGGGCTTTGGAAATCGGAATCCGCAGCTAGGTGGACGGAGGGGGTCAGCAGCTGGGCTGTGACCACTGGCGAGGGGCTCGAGGTGTGCATTTGTGAGGGGAGAGAGGGAGAGAGAAGGGTGCCTCAGAGGTGACATTTTCTCAGCCTGCGAGTCTTCTTCCAGGGGCGCCACAAACGCCCCCAGTTCCCCAGCTGCTAAAGGAAGAGGAGGAAGGTGGGTCTCGGTGGCGGTTTGGGGAGGGGCCGCGGCGGGCTTCCCACCGCTCTAAGGGCGAGTGTGTTGCCCTTTCTGAGGCTTGTAGAGCCCTTGTACTCAACCTGCACTTTGGCCCCGGAGGTCGAATTTGGGGTTCGGCCAAGAGAAACTAGAATGTGTGAGGGTTGGGGCTGACTCCTGTCCCTCGGGTTCGGGGCGGTACACGGGTTCTCCCCTCGCGGGCGGCCCCCTGGTGTCCGCTGCGGGGGAGGGGCTCTGTAGCTTTCGGCCCCTCCCGGGAAAAAGCGCGGCCGCCTGCAGCCGGGAGGCTGGCGTCAGGAGGCCCGGCCCGCGCCTCCAGACGGCACGCCGAATTCTTAGCGCCTCCAAGTCCCGGGATGTTTCTGAGCGGGTAGAAAGGACTGCCTCGCCCCCTCTAGGCAGCCCCCCCCCCCCCCCCCCCTCCCGATCCCTGCTGGGGCGGGGACCGCTGTTGGCCAGAGTTTCCCCGGGAACCGTCCTGAGGCCGGAAGGCAGCAAGGGGAGGGGATGTAGGGGTGCGGCCCGCCTGTGCCTGCGGCCGTCCAGCCCCCGAGGGCGTGGGGACTCGGGGGCGGTGAATCCGCTCTAGATCCGCCTCTTTCATTGATGAAATTTAAGTTCGTGTGATTTTACCTTTTCCGGGAGCCTCCAGCTGGCCCTCATTTGTGTCAGGGGTGCAGTGTAGGCTGGAGTTCCAAGCAGACTCAGTCGCACCAAGTTTCTGTCTTTTGAAAGTGGGCAAGGGGGTTAAGGGTTTTTTTTTTTTTTTTTTTTTTGGAGGCAGTTTTAGTTTTTTGAGTACATACTCTTAAGTGGCCAAACATAGGAAGAAAAGAAAGAATTCGTCATTTGTTAAAGCAGGAGTGGAAGAAAGACCTCTATAGCGTTGACTCCTCTAGACATTTAAATATATTTATATTTCTAAGCCAGTGTATTTTAGTAAATCCCTAAAATGTCGAGATTTGTACAAGGTAAGATACGCTTCTTATCTCCCGGGTTGCTCTAGCATTACCGAACTTGGGGACCGGCAATGGAGAGGTTGGTGGGTGGTTTGGAAGTTTAAATGTTCATTTGAGATACTATTTGCGAAACCCTTTTCGTTAAATTGACATTTGAGCTGTCTTGAGCTGCTGGGTTGGCGTTTCAGAAAACGTATCATTTATACCCTTGTACTCTGCTGCATTAGTTCTGCCTCCCTGAAATCAGGTTAGTAGCACCCTGGCTCCTCGGGATAGTGGCTGTAAATGATGATAAAACAGGATTTTGACTTCTTACTGATCCCTGTTCTCTTTTCGTGGTCGAAGTCGAGGTAACCCTGGGTGCGGACGGGAAGGGGAACTGAGAGGGTTGAGGAAAGGCAGGTGGGTTTAGCCAGGACGGTTGGGAAAGCTTTAGTGTTCTCAGCTTCTCCGTTTGTGTGTACGTGGTCTGAGTCTCAGATTCATTTATTGCGAAACAGGGAGTAGCTCGTAGAAGCTGGAGGTCATTTCAGCAGAAGAAATGACTTTGCTGCATTGCTGTTTTTTTTTATTCCCCCCCTCCTTTGAAATCTGTAAAGATTATTACGGTTTCTTGGAAATTAGCGAATTGCTCTCTAAATTCTACATATGTGTTTGAAAAAGGTTTAAAGAATGCCTCTCAACTGAATTAAGCAGTAATGTTGTGTGTGTGTGTGTGTACGCTTTGAAATTGGTGCTACCTTAAACCTCTGTCATCAGTTTGTAGCATGGGATTTGCCTTCTCTGTATGCAAGGAAATCCTTTTTTTTGAGGACCCAAGAGTGTGAAAGCTTCAGCCATCTTGCTGAAAACACAGCTAGTAAAGTTCACAACCACTTAATGTGGCTCTCAATAAATGCAGATGTACTTTAAAAAAAGTTGTCAGTAATGGCCATCATTTGGCCCTGGGCATAAAAATGTCATAATCTGTTTTACATCACTTTATTAACTCTTGAGTTTTGTATAATAAGAGACTTTGCCTGCATTATTTTGAAAACAGACGGGATTCTTATCTGCCTTTAGCACTAAGCTCAGAAATGTCACTTGTCATTAAACTTCTAAATTCATATTATGCTTTATATGTGATGAAGGATGCTTCCTTATTCAGACTGAGCAAATGTCTTAGTCAAGAATAGAAAGTAGAGGTAACTGTCAGAAGTTTGCTTGTTTTTGTAATGATAACATTTAATTACCAGAAAGCCAGTATTGGAATAATATGCTAGAGAAAAGTGGACAAGTCACTTCTTTTTAAAAATTGAGAATATTATTAAACTTCAGATGTTCCTTGTTACGGTTTAGAGCATCTTACAGATGGGGTGCTGCACATTGACTGGTGTCAAATCTTTTGCTGTTAATGGCTAACTAACTGCTTTCAGGAGATAGTAAGTGGCAATACCTGGGTATGTTGTTATTCCTTTCTCTTGTCATCCACTTTTTCTTTTTTAATAAACTGTTTTATCTTGGGATACCTTTAGATTTGTAAAAAAGTCTCACATAGGTCAAAACTAAGAAATTATCACCAGTAACGTTACTATTAACTCAACTACAGACTTAGACTTTCCATGATTCAATCCAACACTGCATTTACTTGCCATCCAATTTTGCTCTAAATGTTAGTTTTCATTTTTAATTTTGACAATTTTGCACAAAAAGATGACACACCTCTCCCCTCTGAAAAAAAATTTAACATGATTTTGCTCCTGTTTATCATTGTTTAAATTTGTACTTCAAGTGTAAATTCTCTGTGTATTAACTCTGTTGCTGTGATAAGTGATAAATTTTATTGGCACATAAATCCATTGTCTCCACATATCAGTTTTTTAAGTAAAAGGGTTGGGATTTTTGTTTTTGGATTTTTTGGTAGTAGATGAAATTGATCTTTGCTGTAGTACTTATTGATATTTCTGTGCATTGACACTTAGCTTGTAGCACTTCATAAGGAAAGGAATGGGCAAATATTAGGCCCCTAAGCTGTTTTCATATGTTGTCTCATTTAAGCTTCACAAGAACGCTGAGAGGTAGTATATTTACAGGTGATGAAATTTAAGTATCTTATCCAAAGCTAGTAAGCACTGAAATTCGTATATAAATGTGTCTAAACCCTTGTCCATTCCAGTACCTTTTGTTGCCTCCTAAGTTAAAAACTTATCAGGAACAATGGCTCCTTTCTCCAACTAGACTGTTAGTTCCCTGTGGGCAAAGATAATATTATATCCCTGGGGGAAATACAGTGGCTTGAAGTGGTAGATGCTCTGAAAGAACCTGTCACAGATGACAGATGAGAAACGCAGCACTTTTCGTGTACTTTTTTAGTAGTTTAGCCCACATTTGGTTGTAGTTTATTAATAACACCTCTAACATAATTGCTGAGAAAGGTAAAAGGGATGGACCTAGGTTAAAATCCTGTTACCGATAGGTGATCATAGACACATAACTTTTCTGAATCTTCATTTCTAGTAATACTTATATAAACATTTGGTATTAACACTTATGCCACAGGGTTTTTGAGAAGCTGAAATGAGACGAATTATGTGAGTGCATTTTGATGGGCAGTAAACTTTCCTTTCCTTTCTTAAAATGATGATGGCTTTTTGGATAGCATTGCCACCATAAATATAACCACGTGTCACCAACAGAAGCAGAACAAGTCCCCTGTGACAGTTCTTTATTTTCCTATTCCAGTTTTGGTGTTCAGGCCTTCAGCAACTTGCTGATACATATATTTTTTAAGTATGGAGTTGGAGGGGAAAGCTTGAACAATGATGTGAATACATAATTGGTGACAGTTTTTGTTTCAGTCCAGTCAACAGCAAAATTTTGAGCTCTTTTAATATGCTATATTGGGATTTCTCCTGTATCCCTTATGATGGGCACAGATCTGGGTATTATCCCTGTGTGTTGTGTGCACATATGTTTAAATGTCCTGAAATCTGGGGTTGCTACACTTGGCTTGAATCTCTTGTCTCAAATCTAGGCATTGTGCGTTAAAAGAATGCTAAGTATCTCCATTCTTAAGCACTTTGACTGTAGGTTATTAGGTAGAAATGTTTAACTAATAAAAATATTTAATGTCAGTAGGTAGGAGAATTCTCAGTATATGTAATCCTCAGCCAAAAGAAGATTTAACTCATTTTGGGCATCTCTCAAGTCTGTGTTCCTCAGGCACTTAAGATTCCTTCTCATAGGAGGATTGTTTATTGGATCTCTGGCTTAATTCCCTAGTTGGTGTATTCTGCCCTCATGTCACCTTCTGTCTGCCTGTAAAATTACATCTCCATTTGCTAGTTTTCTCCATCCCAGGGGTTGTTGCAGGCTCCTCAATTATTCCAAATAAATGTGACTACTATTTGAGTACTAAATAGTGCTTCCCTGGTGGCTCAGAGGTTAAAGCGTTTGCCTGCAATGCGGGAGCCCTGGGTTCAATCCCTGGGTTGGGAAGATCTCCTGGAGAAGGAAATGGCAAGCCACTCCGTATTCTTACCTGGAGAATCCCATGGATGGAGGAGCCTGGTGGGCTACAGTCCACGGGATCACAAAGAGTCGGACACGACTGAGCAGCTTCACTACTTGTCGTAGTTGGAGGTGACACCTCCTCCTGTGACCTGCTGGTTCATCAGCAGGTAGGACTTTTTGCCAGGTGTGTCAATGGGTGCTGTTTGGAATTTGGCTTCCCAAAAGATCTGAGAGCTACGGGGCAATCTCCATACATGATTTGAAACTTATAAATGGTGCTGGGCCTATTGTCATCTAACCAACTAAGGCTGTGTTATGTACTTATACTGTAATTTAGAGGAACTTTGAAACATTTCTTTCTTTTTTTTTTTTTTAATTAAAAAAATTTTTTTTGGCTGTGCCACATGCAGGTCATAGTTCCCCAATCAGGGGTCAAACCCATGCTCCTGAAGTGGAAGTGCAGAGCCTTAACCACTGGGCCATCAGGAAAGTCCCTAGAGGAACTTAAAAGAAAAAAAAACTTAATCTATCTGAATTATATAAAAATGTCCCTTAATATTCTTAAATTGAAGTCCTTCTATTTCAGGAGAAGCCATTTGAGTGCCTCTGTGTCACTTAAAAAATATTTGAGGCCTGTCAGCTTTTCCATTTGTTGGAATTCTCTTTTCGTGTCTTTAGTTTGGTGATTCTTGTTTGGTCAGTGGCAGCTAGCCAGGGAAGATTAGTTGAACTAATTATAACAGGAGGGGTCTCAGATGAACATCAGGGTGAGAAGCATTTTGTGGCTTGGTTGTAGAGGTCAGGCCTAGGCCTGGTTCTTCTCAAATCCTGAGACCAAATTTAGCCTGTAGCTGATTATTTAGATGACTAGGATGTTTTCAGCCCAGGGAGGTTGTGGCATGGATTTGAGGCAAGACTAGAGGTGGCAAAGCAATGATTAAGGCACACTTCTCATTTTTAAAGATGTAGCTTAGCATTCATTATGTTGCTCGAGAAAGAGGATTTAGTTAAATTCATAGTCACAGTTATATATGAAAAATTAAAAGAAATTCAAAGAGTTGTACTGATGAACACTCTTTATTTTCTAATGTGGATCTTGGTCAGATCATCTCTGTTCCAGTAAAATGGGTGATTTTGATAACTGGGTCTTTCTTGCAGTAAAATGGATGATTTTCACTTGTAAGAGTCTACCAGGTGGCTCAGTGGTAAAGAATCCACCTGTCAGTTCAGGAGACACAAGTTTGATCCATGGGTCAGGAAGATCCCCTAGAGGGGGAAGTGGCAACCCACTCTAGTATTCTTGCCTTGAAGATCCCATGGACCAAGGAGCCTGGGGGCCTACAGTCCATAGGGTGGCAAGACTCAGACACGACTGAGCTGAGCACTCATGAAGAAAAGAAACTGAACATTAGAGAAATAAGAAATACTAACTGGTATACTTCTTGGAAGTGCCATTTTAATATTCTGAAGATAAATTGAAAAATAAAAGGAAATTACAATGTTAATTTTGTAATATTGAGGCTTCCCTGGTAGTTCAGTTGGTAAAGAATCTGCCTGCATGTAGGATACCCTGGTTTGATTTCCTAGGGCTGGAAGATCATCTGGAGAAGGGATAGGCTTTCCACTCCAGTATTCTTGGGCTTCCCTGGTGGCCCAGTTACAAACTTAATTTTGTAATATTATGTCACAGTTTTCCCGTAATATACTAATAGTTCACTTTCACAGTTCATACTCACTTCCTATTCTCTCTGTATTTATTTTTCTCCGTAGAAAATTCTGGTAACTTGTGAATTGTAATGATTTTGATTAAAAGATACTTATTTGTTTGAGGAACATTAGTTGGCCTTGTAATAAAAATGTTCTAAGTCAAAAATAATATGCTGTAATTTTCCAGCTCCCACCAAGTTGAATTTGGTACTTTTTCTGAAAGTGCAGGTATTAGGAGTTCCCAAAGTTGGATCTCTCCATTTCTGAAAAGTTAGTATAAGCAAGTATTTGAAAGTTTAACTCTGGATTATCTGTAAATATGAATAATTAAGAATTGACTGTATTAACCTTGTGTAACATGATTCATCCTCATATCCAGAATTTATGCTGGTGGAGAAAATCCCAGTGATATTAGAATAAAATTGAGGGGGAGATCCTCTGAAAATCTGGGATTTAATGAATGTGGAAATGTGATTCACTTTCCACCCTTTTGATTGCTTGGGATCTCTGTAGAAGCTTAGCTTTCTAGACTGTGTCCTTTTGTCACAGCCTACAGTTTCATTTCTGAACTATCATGTTTTGAGCTTGGTGTAATGGTATTTGAATTTTGGACATCTTGGTTTTGGGTAATTTGATGGCTTATCCCAGGCACAGTGACTATTAATTGAAACCATATGTCTTAGATCTCTAAATTTCTAACACCAGGCACGCAACTTTCTATTAATAGCTTACTAAATTCCTTGCAAGTTGGGTTGCTAAACTATTGAAAGAAAATTGAACTTTATATGTTTTTTGGTTGGGTTTATGTGTGAAAAGGGAGATAATGCTCCATTTGAAATCTGTTTCCCAGTTCTCTCAACTGGTGATGCAGGCATCTCCTTTAGTTTGTTGCACAGTAATTGTCTAGGACTCAAATTCTGCCTCTGCCAACAGTCCCATTGTTTTTCTCCATCACTGCCGAATGAAATTGACTGCGCCCCCGAAACCATTTTGACAATTAAGGATTGTTTTTGAGAGCCACGGAGAAATTGACTGTTGTCATCTTAGTTACTTATATAAACAGCAAAATGTTTTGTTTTCCAAACCTTACTAGATGCTTGTTAGTTTTTCTGTATAAATCAAGAGAGTTCATGTTTCTCTGTGATTTTTTAACTTGTATCTTAAAAAAACAAAACCACTATTTGTTATATTCATGTACATATTCATTATGCTCAGTCTACTGTTTGTTAGTCTTCAAATTGTAAAAAATGCTATTCTGGGGGACACTCCGTTTAATAATGGTTCTACTTGCTCTTTGGCCACAAAGGTAACTGAAGTTTGTTTCTCTCTGTTTGTTGCCCTGGCAAAGGCTGATGTGATTTTCATTTATGTTATAACCCTACCTAGAATTTTAAAACTTCCAAAGAGTGCAGGAAAACAGAGTAACACAGCTCTGCACTGTGGGTTCATTTGCAGGTTCATTTATGCCAACGGTAAAATGCTTAATCCTGGTAATAAAATATTTATAGAGTACATAAAAGCTTTCTTCAATTTTTTACTGCCCAGAAAATAAACAATATAGAAGGAAAAGTTGAAGAGCACAAGAGAATGTTTATTCTAATGTGTAGTTTTTCATTTTTCACCTTATGCAGTAACCTCATTTAATAGAGAGATTTGAACTTTTACCAGTTTTCCTTAAGATTTGGTGGCATACAACCTGGAGGTGGCAAGCCATGTTAACCAAACACACTGTAACAGAGAAAGGGAAGAACTTCCTCCAGGAAGGAGAAGCAGGGCACCAGGCAGCAGGGTTGGGATTCCTGCTTGTCACTGCCACTGTGTCCTTTGGCAAATCAGCATCTCTAGGACCCTATTTCATCTTCAAGGGAATTAGACTCATCCAGTTCAGCTATTTCAAATCCTAAAAGACAATGCTGTGAAAGTGCTGCACTCAATATGTCAGCAAATTTGTAAAACTCAGCAGTGGCCACAGGACTGGAAAAGGTCAGTTTTCATTCCAATCCCTAAGAAAGGCAATGCCAAAGAATACTCAAACTACCGCACAATTGCACTCAACATGCTAGTAAAGTAATGCTCAAAATTCTCCAAGCCAGGCTTCAGCAATACGTGAACCGTGAACTTCCAGATGTTCAAGCTGGTTTTAGGAAAGGCAGAGGAACCAGAGATCAGATTGCCAACATCCTTTGGATCATCGAAAAAGCACAAGAGTTCCAGAAAAACATCTATTTCTGCTTTATTGACTATGCCAAAGCCTTTGACTGTGTGGATCACAATAAACTGTGGAAAATTCTGAGAGAGATGGGACTACCAGACCACCTGACCTGCCTCTTGAGAAACCCGTATGCAGGTTAGGAAGCAACAGTTAGAACTGGACATGAAACAATAGACTGATTCCAAGTAGGAAAAGGTATACATCAAGGCTGTATATTTTCACCGTGCTTATTTAACTTATATGCAGAGTACATCATGAGAAACGCTGGGCTGGAGGAAGCCCAAGCTGGAATCGAGATTGCCGGGAGAAATATCAATAACCTCAGATATGCAGATGGCACCACCCTTATGGCAGAAAGTGAAGGAGGACTAAAGAGCCTCTTGATGAAAGTGAAAGAGGAGAGTGAAAAAGTTGGCTTAAAGCTCAACATTCAGAAAACTAAGATCATGGCATCCGTCCCATCACTTCATGGCAAATAGATGGGGAAACAGTGGCTGACTTTATTTTGGGGGGCTCCAACATCAGTGCAAATGGTGATTACAGCCATGAAATTAAAAGACGCTTACTGCTTGGAAGAAAAGTTATGGCCAACCTAGACAGCATATTAAAAAGCAGAGACATTACTTTGTCAACAAAGGTCCATCTAGTCAGGGCTATGGTTTTTCCAGTAGTCATGTGTGGATGTGAGAATTGGACTATAAAGAAAGCTGAGCACCAAAGAATTGATGCTTTTGATGGGTGTGGTGTTGAAGAAGACTCTTGAAAGTCCCTTGGACTGCAAGGAGATCCAACCAGTCCATCCTAAAGGAGGTCAGCCCTGGGTGCTCATTAGAATGACTGATGCTGAAGCTGAAACTCCAGTACTTTGGCCACCTGATGCGAAGAGCTGACTCATTTGAACAGACCCTGATGCTGGGAAAGATTGAGGGCAGGAGGAGAAGGGGACCACAGAGGATGAGTTGGTTGAATGAGATGGTTGGATGGCATCACCGACTCAATGGACATGAGTTTGGGTAAACTCCAGAGTTGATGATGGACAGGGAGGCCTGGCATGCTGCAGTTCATGGAGTTGCAAAGAGTCGGACACAACTGAGCAACTGAACTGAACTGACCTTAAAGCCTTTCCAAGGTTAAAATTTTTATCTAAATGTACATATATCAAATTATAGGGCAAGCCTATCAAATCATCTTTTAGTCCTTTATGGTGGTTTTATACTGTATCCCTTTACTGTCCTCTCAATAAATGGGTGTGATAGGCCCCTTACCAGCCATAAAACTTGATGCCAAGTGATGTTATTTAGCTAGTTGGCACATCTCTCCTGAATGTTCTGTTTTCCAGAAATGATACTTTCTGGGTTTTTCTTTTGATTTTTAGTTGCTGTGGTTTTTTTTTTTTTTTTTAGTTTTAAGAGCTACTGTATTGTGTGAGAGCAAGGTTAAACGTAATTATTAATGAGAAATCTGGTTTAAGTATAAATTTCAACAGTTAAAAAAATTTTAAGCAAGCAATGCATGATTAATAAAAATCTTGATAATCAAGTAGCTCTGCATATCTAGTGCTAGAATAGTTCTCAAAAGCCTGGTTGGTACCTTTTAATTTTTGTTAAAACTCATTTATAGCATTCATATGGCTTTTTCCTGTGCAAGTGTTAGGATATACATGGCTGAGTCATTTAAAAATCTTTGCAAATGTAAATAGTCATAGTTTATCATATAAAATAATACTAAAAGATTAAAATCTAAAATACAATACTTTTAATACTAAAAGATCACATAAAATTGTATAAAACCAATTGATTTTTCTTTATGATTGAATGACATGGATTTTATTTTTCCATGTTTTTCCTGAATTAAGCTAAATTAAAATATATAAAATATATTTTATATATACATATAAAATATAAAAAATAAAATATATAAAAAAAACCATCACTTTTGTTTAATCTCTAAAGTTAGTGAAAACATTACAGTGACATTTATACACAATAATAAAGATTGAAAAACATTTAATGATCATTTTGTCTAGGCCTACAAGTTTGAAATTTCTTTGACCACATCCCTGGAACTGCCTGATAAATCAGCCTCTACTTGAGAAACCTTAGGGACTTCAAGTATTCCAGACATTGGCCATACTTTTCTTAGCCCTTCCTTTCCATGACCAGAAATCATGGCTCTTGAACACTATCTCTTTGACCTTACCAGGTACTACCTCTGCTGGACTGGACCCTAATATCTTTATACCCAGACATAATTGTGTCATAATAGACTCTTACTCATTGATTTAATAAACATTACTTGAGAATCTGCTATGTTTCTAGCTCTGTTTTAAGAATACATTGGGATTACAGAGGTGAACAAAATACATATGATATATTCTTGAATGTTACTGGGTAAGATATACATTGAATAAATCTAGAAAATATGATATCATAAAGGGGAGGTTCAAGGATCTACCATGTGAAAACATTATGGGCAACTGTGCTTAGTTTAGAAAGATTTCTAGGAAGAGTTTACATTTAAACTAAACTGTGACAAATGATATATTCTTGACTGTTCAAACCACTACAATGCTACAGACATACATCTCAGCAAATAATTAGTTTTGGGGGTTTTTGATACATGTCTGATACAGTACAGATTAAAACCTCCAGGTAGCAGAGTTGGAGTAGAAAGGGAGACCTTTTTGAATGTTCAGAAGCTACTTACTACCTAGAACTCTAGGAGTGCCACCCCGGACAATAGCAGACGCTGTTCAGGTCACACAGAGTTTAAGCTTTGAGGTGCTGAGAGATCAAAGAGGTTTCCCAGTTGTTGGGATGATTCTTACGATTTTGGAATTCACAACTGGGCCTTTAATTTCTATTTTTTCCTCCTCATTTCTGCCCACCCTTCTCTAAAAGTGTTGAATGACACTTGAGATATGTGTTTTGGAACAGTCTTACAATAGTTAGGATGGTTTTAATTTTATACAGCAGAAAAATACCAACTCAGTTGGCTTAAAAAAAATAAAAATGAGAGACTTGAAGTGGGATGTTCCAGAGTTGTTTAATTCTGTACAAAAACAGCATCAGTCTTTCCTTTCTTCTGTCCTTGTAAGTATGTTTGCCTCATTCTTGGGTCAGCTTTCTTCAGAGTCACTAAATATCAGAAGAAACCCAGGGTGAGGGGTAGACACATATCTACAAACTATATCTTTGAGGCTCACTGGCCAGAATCACTTTATGTTTTACATTTAAACCAGTCCTTGGGAAGGTTTTCAACCAGTCTGGGCCTAGTGCCACCTTTGAAGGCCTTGAAACAGAGAGTAGATGACCAGAATAGCATTGGGGTAGGAAGACCATTGACATGCCTGGCTGCTACAAACATGTTCAGAATAATTGGAGTATAATCTATATCAGAGCTACTCAAGGCAATAGTAGCAGCATTCAGTTATTAGAAATGCAAATTCTCCTCACACTAGACCCAGAATCAGAATCTCTGGAAACTTGCCCAGAAATCTATGTTTTAACAAGCCCTCCAGGTGATCTGTATGCATATTAAGGTTTTTGAAATACTATTGAAACAGGATCTTGGAACCTTTAGACTTTCTTCTTGAGCACTTTCATTAGCTTTGGCTACTCAAAAAAAGTACTTCAGCTTGGCTTTTTAAGATGTGCCTGGCTCGGGAAATTGTATTTCTTTTCCATCAAGTGAAAATCCCACCAAATGGAGAGGAGAAGTGATATAATCAGAGTTGCAGTTTTAGGGGAACAAATCCATTCTGCCTGGTATCACCAGATTAGAGTGACAGATGGGTTGACTGGTTAGAAGACTATTGTCATCATGATCAGGAGAGTGAAATTAAGGTCGCAGCAGTAGGAATTAAAAGCAGTGAATGGAATGGTAGTGATTCAGTTAAGTTTGGTATTGGATTTGGATGTAATGTGAAGAAAAAGGAAGGACGAGCCAACTGTGACTGACGTTTCTAGGTCACCTACCAGTGACTAGCAGAATGTCAGTGCTGTGGAGGCCCGAGGCAGGGACATGAATTTAATTTAGATGATGAGTTTGGTTTTGGACATGTTGAGTTTGAGGTACCCAACAGGGTATCCAGGTGCAAAAGGTCTAGAAGGTGGTAGGGAATGTTAACCTGGAGCTCAGGAAAAAAAGATCAGGGTGAGAGGCACGTATTTGGGAGTTATCAGTAAGGGAACAAATGAGGGGGAAATAGTCTGGGAACAGAATCTTTCGAAACCCAGAGAGTAGGAGAAGAAAGGAGGAGCCAGTTACGGAAATTGAGGCATGGTTATAATAAGAGATAGGAGATGATGTAGTATAATACTGGGTAGCTGAATCCACAAAAGAAGAGTTTTTTTAGGAGGAATATTCACAGACATCTGAGTTTAAAGGACTGCAGTAAGAGCCCAGGAGAGGCTGGTTAGCTTTAATAGGTTATAAATCTAGCCAGCATATATCCTTAGCTTTGTGCATGCGTGCTAAGTCGCTTCAGTCGTGTCCGACTTTGTATGACCCCATGGACTGTAGCCTGCCAGGGTCCTCTGTCTGTGGGATTTTCCAGGCAAGAATACTGGAGTGGGTTACCATGCCCTCCTCCAGGGGATCTTCCCAACCCAGAGATCAAACCCGTGTCTCTTGTGTCTAAACTGTATTGACAAGTGGGTTCTTTAATACTAGCGCCACGTAGGAAGCCCATCCTCAGCTTTATTCATGCTTATTTCTGGTTGCCACTGCATTCTTAGAGTTTTATGCTTATTTGGATCGCAGGTCATTTCCTGGTTTAAGTGAGCGCGCTAGTTCTATGACTTTGGGTACCTCTCCTTTTGCTTTTCAAGGAAGGTTAGGACTAATTAGACCTGAGTGATAGGAGGTGGCCTGGGAGGGAGAGCTCCTCACCTTCCTTGCTCTTGGTGTTCTCTGGCCTGCTCCCTGTGAAGCTAGCTTTCTGCTTTGAAATGTGAAGTTGTTTTGTCTATGTCAGTATCAGAATGTCAGGGGAATGGTATCATGTATACTTCTTAGTTGCTGAAATGGATAAAATGAAATAACGGAATTAAGAAACAAAAACAATCATTTGTTTGATTGAATATTTCATACTTATCAGTTCTGTTGCTTTCCTCCTCCCCTTTTCCTCCCTTCCCCACCTTTTTGGCACCACTTGGATAGGGGAAAGTCCATGATGTTGAAACCTTAGTACTCATGAACAGAGGAAAGTTAGGAAATTGAGATAGCGGAAAGGCTTCTAAAAAGCTACTGCCTGTTCTGTCCTCAGTTGGCTAAATTGTCATTAAGTCAACTAAGACAATGCTTGTAAACCCAGTTTGATGTGAGCTTCCTGTAAGACATTCTGATAGAAATGCTTTTGAAGGAGAATGTTACTTAGGGATTTTGTGCCAAAGATTAGAGAGAGCCAGACTGGTTGGAAGAAATGAGCAGAATATTTCTATCTCACTATAGTGGAATTGGACTCAAAATAAACTGACTTTCTTTTCAGCTAGCCTGCTCTGTGACCTTGGTAGGTCATTTAACTTTTCAACCTCAGTTTCCTCGTTTGTAAAATGTTCAGGGTAGATTAAATGCTCTCTCTCATCTCTAAAGATGTCTTGATTTTATGAGTGAGGTAATGAAGGGTTTTGTCCCTAAAATGCTCTCTATCTAAAGTGGAGGGGGATCAATTCTCTATTGTTAGGAAGTGAGGAGGGGCAAAACATCTTAGGAGGTTCTAGTTTGTGTTAGTCAGTGGATTCTTTAATTGACCTTCCATTAGAAACACAGCTGCCATTGCCAGAAGTGTAACTTGAGAATGTTAGATCCAAGAAAGCTTCTAAGTTTTATACTTCTTTTCCTACCAGGAACTCCAAATCTTTCTTAAAGAATTCAGCAATGGATGAAAGAACTGCAAAGGGAAATGGGTTCTAGTGCTGTGCTTCTTAGTCTGTGCCAGGTGCTTAAGAATAGACATTCTTCTTGATTAAACACACTTCCTTATTCTTGAAAATTCTTTATTCATTGAAAGCCCTTTCTTAAATCACTTAAAATCAGAACTTTGTAGTAGCACCTCACACAGGAGAAAGGGAAGGAAAAAGCAGTGGAAAGAGGTGGAAGAGGTAATGAGCTTGTTGGTTCTTCTATTGTAAAAGCTGTTCAGATTTGTAGAGGGGTAGAAGGAATACAGATTGTTCTTTATTTGCTTTTGGTGCCATATCGAATGAACAGGAGGAATAAGGTTTGGAATATTTGTCACAACTCAAGTTTGAGTCTTGTGTTTGGGTTTCTTTGAATCTGTTCCTGAAGGTTGGACCTACTGCAGCTGGCAAAGATCACATGTAGTATTTTTTTAAAGTATTTATTTATTATTAAATGTGAGGCTTTCCAGTCTTTCTTTGCTAGGCTTGGAAGGGAGGATAGTAACACGGGTTCTGTGCGTTTTTTACCTTAAATCACATACATTGATAGGCTATTGTTTGGCAGGATGAGTCTCTAAAGTTTGGTGTGGTGTTCTGGTCTTTTTTTTTTTTTTTCTGTTTTCTGGGCTTTTCTCAAGTCTCAAACAGCTCAGACTTTGTAGTTAAATTTAATTTTATGTCACTTTTGGCACTTGCCCAAAATTAAAGTAAATTAAATGTTTCCATCTTTATTTGGAGGAATGTGACCATGCAGGCTGGCCTTCAGGATCTAACTTCAACAAAGCAGAGTCTTGTAGATGTTTTTGAGTCTAACAAAAAACTTAACTTTTAAAATTGTTTTATGGTAACTTCTTGATCTGTTTTAATCAGTCTGTGACATAGAATCAAATGATATATATGTTCTTTAGAGGTTTTATATTTAGTAAATTTTTCTTCCAAGTCACTTTTTATTTAATATGGGAGTTAGTGGGGTACTTAACCTGTGACAAATTTTAAATTACCGCTAAGCTAGCCAGAGGATAACATGTGTGGTTGATGTCATGTTAACTCTAGTTTAAAATGCTCTGTAGGGGTTTTTAGTTACCTGTCACAGTGATAGTAGTGCTGAACTCGGAAGTGCATTGGCCTTTAATCTCTTGAATACTGTACCCATTAGAAGACTGTTTTTTTATTTTTACAAATTGTAGTGCCTGAAAACATTCTTAAGATGATTGTCTTAGGGGAAAAAAAGGTGCTCCAAAGACAGAACAGGAAAAATTGTTTTAACAGAAAATAATTATGGTAGAAATGTCTGCTTTTTTAGAAATGCTGCACTTTTTGTATTTTCCATCATTGGTTCAGTCTGAACGAACGTGTATAGTTCAGAGGTCTTTGTTGTATGCATTTTAAAATTGGTAAGTTACTTCATCTTTCAAGTTTTAATTCATTTTTAATTTTACTTTGTACAACATGTAGATGGTTACCTGTTCTCTGCATTTGTAAGTATAGACAGTATCAATTTGTTAATTCTGTAAGTAACTTTTATAATTATGTGACTCTATCCTGTCCTTAAAACTCTTAAACTCTTTATGTGCAAAAAAAGTTGTACCAGTGCTTATTCATTATTAGCATTTTTTATAGATTATAATCAAATTGCAAATTACTAGTTGAAACATATCTTTGTTTATGGAACATAACCGTGTGTGTTTCTTATGATGTTTCTTAGCTCACATGTAAGTTATTTATGAACCACAGTTTGAGTCATTTTGGTAGTTTTACTGGAGTCCATAAACTTAGCCTTTAGAAAGAGCACAGTTAGAATATACTATTTTAGGATTAGACTGTTTGCTTTCACCAAATTTTTTTTTTTTTTTTTTTTAAGATTTTAACATGGTAGAAATTGTGTATAGACTTTTTTTGGAAAAGCTATGATAAATATCTCATTTGTTAACATTTTTCAGTATTTGGGAGAAGCTGTCTGCATTAAATCACCTCAGGAGTTAAATATTTACTAATTGTTAACAGTAATTTAATTTCTGCTCCCAAAACTATCTTTAAAATATTGATTATCTTGCCTTTAATTTTGTCTATGTGTTTCCTTCTGCTCAGATAACAAATTAAGGAATTTATGACATGTGGGAGTGTCTTTAGCTATTATTGATACATGATTTTTCTAAATTAACCAACATTTGTAGAACTGACTAGCTATCAATGAAATGTGGCTTCAAAACACATTTATAAGATTGAGTTAGGTATTGAAGATGGGGGACGTGAACAATAATCTCTTCCTTATTTTATAAGAAGTGGACAGAATATCTGTCTAGATAATGAAGTATGGAAAACAGCTTGTGTTAGTATCTTTCTCCCAAGGTACTTGGGTCTGGGTTGTTTCCTTTTTCTGTATTTTTCTATTTTTGTTTGTTTTTACCTAACAGACATTTCTGTCACCTTTAGTGAGATCATCTGTTACAGAGGTGCCTGGCTATGCCAAAAGTCCTGATAGTCTTGTCAGACACAGATAAGCATAGAAGTTTAATTAGGAGCTAGAAACAGGGAGGTGGCCCTGTGCCCTTCTTTTAAAATGAAAATTTTTATGCCAGGCAAGTGGAGGTACTCTGGAATTGCCAGTATTTCTCAAGAGTTCTTCTTTAGGGAAGAATATAAACTGAAGTGACCCCCCCCCCCCCCTTCTAAAATGGGAAGGAATCCTTAAATTTTTCATCTGGCCTGGAGGAAGGAGTCTTTTGTTTCAGTTGCCAAACCCTTCAGCTCTCTTATGAGGCAGCAGTTCCATAAGGACATATTCCACAATATATACCCTTATTAATGTTACCAGTGGAAAATTTCATGAAAAGATGGACTCAGTAAAGGACAGAAATGGTATGGACCTAAGAGAAGCAGAAGACGTGGCAAGAATACACAGAAGAGCTATATACAAAAGATCTTCATGACCCAGATAATCACGATGGTGTGATCACTCACGTAGAACCAGACATCATGGAATGTGAAGTCAAGTGGGCCTTAGGAAGCATCACTATGAACAAAGCTAGTGGAGGTGATGGAATTCCAGTTGAGCTATTTCAAATCCTAAAAGATGATGCTGTGAAAGTGCTGCCCTTAATATGCCAGCACATTTGGAAAACTCAGCAGTGGCCACAGGACTGGAAAAGGCCCGTTTTCATTCCAATCCCTAAGAAAGGCAATCCCAAAGAATGCTCAAACTAGCACACAACTGCACTCATCTCACACACTAGTAAAGTAATGCTCAAAATTCTCCAAGCCAGGCTTCAGCAGTACGTGAACTGTGAACTTCCAGATGTTCAGGCTGGATTTAGAAAAGACGGAGGACCCAGAGATCAGATTGCCAACATCCTTTGGATCATCAAAAAAGCGAGAGAGTTCCAAAAAAACATCTATTTCTGGCTTATTGACGATGCCAAAGCCTTTGACTGTGTGGATCACAATAAACTGTGGAAAATTCTGAAAGAGATGGGAATGCCAGGCCACCTGACCTGCCCCTTGAGAAATCTATATGCAGGTCAGGAAACAACAGTTAAAACTGGACATGGAACAACAGACTGGTTCCAAGTTGGGAAAGGAATACGTTAAGGCTATATATTATCACCATGCTTATTTAACTTATATGTAGAGTACATCATGAGAAATGTTGAGCTGGAAGAAGCACAAGCTGGAATCAAGATTGCTGGGAGAAATATCAATAACTTCAGATATGCAGATGACACCACCCTTATGGCAGAAAGTGGAGGAGAACTAAAGAGCCTCTTGATGAGAGTGAAAAAATTGGCTTAAAGCTCAACATTCAGCAAACTAAGATCTTGTCATCCAGTCCCATCACTTCATGGCAGATAGATGGGGAAACAGTGGAAACAGTGGCAGACTTCATTTTTGGGGGCTCCAAAATCACTGCAGGTGGTGACTGCAGTTTTTAAATTAAAAGAAGCTTACTCCTTGGAAGGAAAGTTATGTCCAACCTAGACGGCATATTAAAAAACAGAGACATTACTTTGCCAACAAAGTTCCATCTAGTCAAGGCTATGGTTTTTCCAGTAGTCATGTATGGATGTGAGAGTTGGGCTATAAAGAAAGCTGAGTGCTGAAGAATTGATGCTTTTTAACTGTGGTGTTGGAGAAGAGTCTTGAGGGTCCATTGGACTGCAAGGAGATCCAACCAGTCCAGCCTAAAGGAGATCAGTCCTGAGTGTTCATTGAAAGGACTGATTATTGAAGCTAAAACTCCAATTCTTTGGCCACCTGATGCAAAGAACGGACTCATTTGAGAAGACCCTGATGCTGGAAAAGATTGAAGGCGGGAGAAGAAGGGGACAACAGAGAATGAGATGGTTGGATGGCATCACCGACTCAATGGACATGACTTTGAGTAAACTCTGGGAGTTGGTGATGGACAGGGAGGCCTGGCGTGCTGAAGTCCATGGGATCACAAAGAGTCGGACAAGACTGAGTGACTGAACTGAACTGAATGTTATTCTGAACGTTCTCATTTGTCTCCAGCTTTGATGGCTAGGACAGAAACATTAATAGAGATGGAGCAATTTAATATATGCTCAAATGAAGATTAATCCTTTTACTTCCACCTGCTTCATCTTTTAGTATTTTAGATACATTCAAAAAGCATATAGATATACTGGATAGTCAAATTTGAGCCAGTATGATTATCAAGTCATAAGTAGTTGACAATGCTGAAATCCTCCTGGAGGTTGATGGGACCAGAGAATTGAGCCCTTTGCATTTAACTGGCACACCAGAAATAAGTTGGTTGTGGTTTACCAGCTGTTTGAATGGCTGTCAGTTCTCAGTTTGTGGTTTTTACATTTTTGTTTTAGATCTCAGCAAGGCAATGTCTCAGGATGGTGCTTCTCAGTTCCAAGAAGTCATTCGACAAGAACTAGAATTATCTGTGAAGAAGGAACTAGAGAAGATACTCACCACAGCACCATCACATGAATTTGAAGTAAGGACCCTACAGTGTGTTTTTGCTTTCATCCATCTACATGCTGAGTTGTTATTGCTACCACTGATCATCTAGCCTGAAATAATTATGAAATGTAATGATATATTTTAATAATTAAGATTGCTTAATAATTATGGATTTTCAGTATTTGCTCAGTGTAAAACCTTCTTTTTAATATTTTAAATTCCGGTAAGTTTCTAAAGTTAAAAGAATCATAACAAAGTTACAATTTATTTTTCTGTGTTTTGATATCATTGGGTGGAAAAAATGGATAAGTGTTCAGTTAAAATTGTGAGAAGTTAATTTATCAACCTTATATCCTGGATGCCTTTTCCAAAGAGCCTGTTCTAACAGAACTGGGCTACTCTGACAGCTATGATAGAGGTTTCCCAGAAAAGGCAAGTGTTTACTTTTCTACTTATAAATCAACAGATTATCCTTTTCATTTTCAAATTTAAATTTGTACTTAGTGTTTTGAGGTTAGCTGTTTTTTGTTCTTTCTTGTTCTTTTGGTGAAGATTAATTTGCACTTAAAGAAAGTAGAGAACTATATTGGTGAGTAAATGTAGAGAACCAGTCGGAATTCCAGTAGACCGAATGGTATTCAGATTACATGATCCTGGTGGGAGATGGGGAGATTGCTTGTATTCCTTTAAGTATGGTTTCTATTAGCTTTCTTCCTCTTTAGTTTTAAATTGGAGTGTAAAAAAGGCTCTGCTGTACTCCATCTTTTAAAGCTGTAAGAATTTCTCTGAAAGGTATTTTAAATGTACAATATATGTCTATCTTCATTAAATACCAAGCATTCTGTTAGCTATAACAATGACTTCTGTTCTCATAGCACACTAAAAAAGACCTTGATGGATTTCGGAAGCTATTTCACAGATTTTTGCAAGAAAAGGGACCTTCTGTGGATTGGGGAAAAATCCAGAGACCTCCGGAAGATTCGGTAAGTTTTAGATAAAATGTAGGAAAATGTAAGGTAATTTAGAACACTGATGTCACTTTTGGGAGTGGGGTACTATAAGGTACCTGTGAGAACCACCACTTCAGACTTTGAAACTACAGAGGTAGCCTTCTGCCACTTTCCTTTGTTAGACTCATCCAGCCTGTCCTGCAGAGCACTTATGAAAATCTAATCTCCCTATAACACTACGTCATAAGTTAACATCATTTAGTATGAGGCAGTTCTTTTGTTCAGACACATGATAAGAGCTTCATTATGTTCTCTTCCTTCTTTCTCCAACCCATCTAATTTCTCATTGTCCTTAGGGTCATGTACAGACATGAAGTCAGCTACTCAGAGCTCTTCCCATGCTTTCAGTCCATATTTCTAACTGTATTTCCCTTCCCTGCTTTTCTTGAACCAGCCTAACATTCCCTTCACACACATAGGATTTCCCTGCTTCTAGTCTTTTGTGCATGTTGTTTCCTCGGAACACTATGGGCTCTTCACCTGTTAGTCCTACTCATTTTTTGAGGCTCAGTCTAAATGCCTCCACTTCTGTCATCAGCCCCCTTGAAGAAAGCTGCTCTGAAGAGAGGTAGTACAATAGTCTCAGAGGTTCTAATCCTAGCTCTACTGCTTTGAGCTTTATATAAAATGAGAATGATACCAAGTGCTTTCTGTACTTTATAGGGTTGTTATGAGACTCTATTCGGAAACGTATGGAAACATGTTAAACCATGAAACATTTTGCTGTTTGTGGTTATTTCTGTCATACTGTGTGGTACTTAGCTGGCCTAATCAGTAGTGGTGGTTTGTATGTGTGTGTTGTCTTCCTACTAGTCTTTGAGGCCAAGAGACCATGTATCCTGAGGTCAATGATTGATCTAAACAAAGAGATTATTTCAGGGACAGATTAGGTTAACACACTGACTTTACTTTCCTTTCCAGCAATTTTGACCACTGCCGCTTGTGGCACTTTTCACTAAACGTAGAAAAGACTTGATGGAGTGGAATAATTGTATGTAGATAGTTTATCTGTTGTGTAATAAGAGATAATCTAATATTGGTTTAAAAACAGGTTTGTTTTGAGCAGGAGTTTGGTAAACTACTGTCTGAAGGCTATACCACTGCTGTGTTGGTAAAGTTTTATTGGAATATAACTGCATATGTTCATTTGTGTAGCGTGTCCCAGCTGGCACAGTGGTAAAGAATCTGGCTGCCAATGCTAGAGACTCAGGTTTGATTCCTGGGTCGAGAAGATCCCCAGGAGAAGGAAATGGCAACCCCCCACTTCAGTATTCTTGCCTAGAAAATTCCGTGGGCAGAGGAGCCTGGAGGGCTACAGTTCATGGGGTTGCAAGAGTCAGACACGACTAAGCATGCACACATTTTCTTATATACCATATCTGGTGGATTAAGCTAATGGAGTTTTTCATATTTTTTCAAATGAGAAAATCTCAAATATAGTTTACTGGTGAAGAGTACCTCTTTAATGTCTTTTAGTTATTAAACTTTTAAAAATTATGAATTACATGCTCATGGTAAAAAAAAACCTCCCACCTAAGAGTTCACCTTGAGGAGTCTCTCATTTTTGATGTTAAAGTTAAAATTTCTCTTGTCTGTAGTGCTTGTCAATTACAGCATTTTTTTTTTTAGGGTCTTATATTTTAGTCTTTGATTTTCTTTGCTCTGGTAATATATTGTGATTTATTTTTTTGTTTTTAAATCATAGAATTAATCATATTTTCTCTTGAAAAAAGTAGAGCAATCTTCTGGATAGGTTATATAATTTTAAAAAGGATCTAGTTGTAAATTCAGTCAGATTAAAAAAGAGAATGTTTGGGAGCAGGCCTAAAATTACAATAAAAAATTTAGACATTATGTATTTTTCCACTTTAAATACTTAATATTTTTGCTTGAAATTTATTCCTCATTGATATAGCCTCACTTTTCTGATTAATGACATACCTGGGGATGTGGTTTTATTCTTAATTCTTGCTGACTTGCGATTTTTTTTTTCTCCTTAGACAAACTTAGCCTTTTGATGATAGAGTCTACCTTGAAGGAAGACCCCAAAATTTGTTACTTTCAGTATATTTTATGATTCAAGATTCTGCTTTGCCAATAGAGAAAGCTGCCTTTGTGTATTTTGAGAGATTATAATATATAGTAGGATTTCTTGGAGTGGGGATTGGAGGGTGGGGAAGGAAGCAAGTAGAGGAATCAGAACCACCTAGGGCTTTTTCCAGTTCAGCACCACTATTCCAAACACCACGCCATCAATAGATCCTTTCAGGAGGCTATGCCCCTGCAGTGAACCATGGTTAGTGATAGAAATACTAAGTTGATATAGAAAAAAAAAGAATAGAAAATAGAACTCT
Organism: Odocoileus virginianus; assembly: GCF_023699985.2. Taxonomy (NCBI): domain Eukaryota; kingdom Metazoa; phylum Chordata; class Mammalia; order Artiodactyla; family Cervidae; genus Odocoileus; species Odocoileus virginianus. The sequence continues at coordinate 59,130,067 of NC_069675.1, forward strand.
GGGTATAATATGATTTTATGAAGTCTTTTCTCTTTTTGTTTATAAAAATGAAATCTCCATTAAAAATATGTCTTTATTTATAAAGCCTAGATTTTTAAAAAGAAATGCTTACAAAAAAAAAAAGAAATGCTTACAATCCCATATGCCTGTAATGTTTACAGTTTTGAAATGCAGAGGGAAAAAACAAGTTTGCTCTTTTAACTATGTCATGAGTCTCTTGAGGGCACAAGTGTGTCTTGTATACTCTATGTTAACTACCAGCTTTTGCAAATAGTTCTGAGAATAGAAATTGTAGGTTAATATTCATTCACTTTGCTTCCCCTATGCTCCTCCAGCTCCATCCCTTTTCCCCTCCCCCCACCCCAGCTTTTTTCTCTCTGCTCATAGAGTTTATATAGAGATCAATTTTCCTCTCAAAATAACATTATATAGTATACACAGGTTTTTATTTTTTAAATGAAGGTAATACTTTACGCTCTTAACTGAAAAGAAATTATTGTGGGAGAATAGCCATTTAGAGTGATATTTCTCACGTCATGCTTGCAACAAAGGTATGCACAAAGACATTATTACGACAGAGGATCTATATTTTTGAGTAGAGTTGGCCACCTTGTTTTGTAAATAAAGTTTTATCAGAACACAACCACACTTATTCTTTACATATTGTCTGTGGCTATTACAGTGCTATAATACTTCAATGGCAGAATTAAATACTTGTAATCAAGACCATACAGCTTACAAAACCCAAAATATTTCCTTTCTGATTCTTTATGGAAAAAGTTTGTTGACCCTATTTTAGTATATTTATTTTTAGAAGGTCTTCAGTAGTTTTCCTTAGTTCTTTGGTCCCAGAAAACTGACCTCAAATGCCTTTCTCCCATCCAAGTACTAACCAGGCCCAACCCAGCTTGTCTTCCGAGATCAGACGAGATCCAGCACATTCGGGTATAGACTCAAATGCCTTTCTCAATTCAGATAATAACATTGTAGATAAGACTGCTTTTTTCATAAATAGTAGATTGGAGATTATACTTATAGAGAGACATTGACATTTTATGTTGTCAACTTTTACATACTCACTCTTGCTTACTTGGTTGAATACTTCATTTTAGCTCTGTCAGTGAGTATATGTGTGTGTGTGTGTGTGTGTGTGTGTATATATATGTGTATATATATATATATATATATAGAGAGAGAGAGAGAAGTATAATTGACATACAACATTTTAGTAGTTTCAGATATACAACATAGTGATTTAATTTAACATTTATATGCATCATTAAATGATTACCAGTATAAGTCTAGTTACCATCTGTCACCGTACAGAGTTAATACAATGTTTTTGACTGTATTCTCCATGTTTTTCTTTGCATCCCCATGACTTATTTATTTTATAACTGAAAGTTTGTACTTCTGGATCACTGTCACCCATTTCACTCCCTCTACCCCTTTGGCAACCACTAATCTGTTCTCTGACATACATGTTTTTTGAAAAGACTATTGAGTCCATATTTTATTGACTTATGCTAAGAGGAAGAATGCAATTTATGGAATTATGCCATGGATAATGCTCTGCTCCCATTTTGTGAGTGTTAACTAAATGAATGTAGTAATCAAGATTTCAAAGGAAAGTTTTTTAAAAAGCATGTGAAGGGTAATGTTTAGACTAGTAAGGAGGGACCATCACCATGCACAGGGCTCTCTAGAGAGTCTTTAAGAGGATCTTGTTCATGGCCAAACTTAATGTTTAAGCTTACATGTTCAGGATGGAGAGGGATGGGAAGTAGAAAAAAGAGACGGGAAGACATGGAGCCTACTCCAGGAGGTTTTGGGCCTGACAGTTTCTTTGGAATCACAACTTAAAATCTGTTACACTTGGCTGGCCATGACCTCTAATGCTAATAGAGTACATTGTCATTTATGTGAAAAATATTCTCTAAAGGCTTTTTCATTTAAATAGGAACACAGAATCCCCCCCTCCCCCCGCCGGTTGATTTATGATTGTCATTGTTCTTGTTTTAAAGCCCTCAAAAGGGTGAGAGTGTACTTGTGTATGGGGAGGAGTTATATAAGGTCAGCTCTTTTTGTTTGATCAAGTCAGAGAATTGGTGTGGAAAATATAATATCTTGTGGTATTTAGCTTCAAAAGATTTTTTTGTTTGTCTTGCTCTACAAATTAACTGAGAGCTTTTCTTAGTCTTATCACTACAATATCATTAAAATGTGAACATGTGTGTTTAAATAATAAGACATTCTGAGAAAGTTACAGTGTCCATGTACAGAGTAAAAATACAGATTTTCTTATTTGTTTTTTTGATGGTGAATCACAATATATTCTGCAGCTAACATTTGCACATCTATTTTGAAAGACTTACTGGAGGCAATTTGGCCAAGGATCTGCCATGATGTGACATAGGATGGTTTTCTTTGAACATGGTGAAGATTTCCCAGTTGTTGTCAGTAGCTCGTGGCAAAGCCACTAGTGACTTGTTTTGTGTGTGTGTAAAAATAATATGAGATCCTGAATGTACACATATTCCACAAAAAGAACATAGGTAGTGACATTTAAGGAAATGGTCCTGGGGACACAGGTGGAAAGAGCCTCATCCTTACCTTGATGTAAAATTTTTAAATGGTAATATATAGAATTACCAATATAAACTAATATATTGATACTAATTTAGCAAATATTGCTAAAACTCTTGATTTCCTACCTTTTGATTCCAAAATGAATTCAGTAGTCTTTTAATTTTCCCAGAACTTTCTTCCTTCACATGCCTTTTTAAACAGGAAATTTATTTCAGGGAGGGGTTGTGGCTAAGATTCACAGGCCTATGGATCTTCCTTCTGTTCTGGTTATTTATTTATTATTTCAGTTCAGTTCAGTTGCTCAGTCATGTCTAACTCTTTGCAAACCCATGAACTGCAACATGGCAGGCTTCCCTGTTCATCACCAACTACCCGAGCTTGCTCAAACCCATGTCCATCAAGTCGGTGATGCCATCCAACCATCTCATCTTCTGTCATCCCCTTCTCTTCCTGCCTTCAATCTTTCCCAGCATCAGGGTGTTTTCCAGTGAGTCTTTTCTTCACATCAGGTGGCCAAAGTATTAGAGTTTCAGTTTCAGCGTCAGTCCTTCCAATGAATATTCAGGACTGATTTCCTTTAAGATTGACTAGTTTGATCTCCTTGCATGTCCAAGGGACTCTTAAGAGTCTTCTCTGACACCACAATTTTAAAGCATCAATTCTTCAATGCTCAGCCTTCTTTATGGTCCACCTCTCACATCCATATATGACTACTGGAAAAACCATAGCTTTGACTAGATGGACCTTTGTCAGCACAGTGATGTCTCTGTTTTTTAATATGCTGTCTAGGTTGGTCATAGCTTGTCTTCCAAGGAGCAAGCGTCATTTAATTTCAGGGCTGCAGTCACTATCTGCAGTGATTTTGGAGCCCAAATAAATAAAATCTGTCACTGTTTCCATTATTTTTCCATCTATTTGCCATGAAGTGATGGGACTGGATGCCATCTTCATTTTTTGAATGTTGAGTTATTTTACTTTAGAAATAGTTAAATAGTAAATATGTGGCCACTTTAACATCCATCCTGTGATAGACTTTGAGAGACTCTAGGTAATAGTAGTAGACCAGGGTCTCTAATCACTCTCTATAGTTGGGAATGGTTACATACCACAAAATCAAGCTCCTTGGGAAAATCGTAGCATGAATATAGGTAGTAGCACCACTTCTTTGAACATTCCCCACTCCCCAACGCCCCAGAGAATCTTTTCAGACCTTGGCTTATGTATTGCAAAGCCTAATACAGATCATTTTATTATTATACTCTCCAAGTATAGCTTTTATGTAAACATTTTGTGTCTTATAATCAGATGAGAAAAATACATCTGTGAGGTTCTCATATCCCACATCTTCATCTGTGTACAATGTGAGGGAATTTTTATTATTTTTATTTAATATAGGACAACTCTGAACCTGCAAGATTGGTACTGGGAGAATTTTTATAAAATATAAGATGGGTGGCCCATACCTACCCTTAATCCTTTCTGCTCTGTAATTCCTTGGGGATATTTTACTGATTCCTTTTACTTATTCTAAATCACATGTGGACAATTGACTCTGCTTATCCCATTGTAGAGCCACAATGAGACTGGAATAAGTTTATACCTGGCATTGACCCCAGGAAGTCTCTGCAGGGATTGTAGGCCCTGGATAGATTTCTTGAATGTATAGGTAAAACTGTATTTAAATGTTCATTTTTTTCAAAGTGGATAGAAGTACTGTTTTAGGATATTACTCAGGAAATGTTTTTTGGGTGCTTCCTCTCTGCCAGGAACTAGCTGGATGCTGGTACTATAAAAGAATAAAGTCTTGGTTCTTCTTCAGCGTTTGCCCTTGAGTTTTTAAGAGGAAATGGATCCAGAAACAGCTACCTATGAAACAGCATGAGAAGCAGTCCATAGGGTGCTATGGAAGCTTCTAACTGGCATGGGAGCTCAAGAAAGATTTCCTGGCATTAAGGTAGACTCTTGGGATAACCATGAGGCAAGATTTCTCTGAGGTTGGGAGGATAATCAAAGGGGAAAAAGCTTTGAGCATAATAGGAGTTCAGAAATAAATAAGCTTATAGCATGTAGTTTGTGTTCTAGTTGTGGAGCATATGGTAGATATGTCTGTTTCTCCATGTCTAGAGCAGGAAGAAAGACCCTGAGAAAGCCATATGCTGAGTCTCTTTGCCTGACGTTGCAGCTCCTGTCTCTGGCTGAGAACCTCAGCCACTGGGTCACATGGGAGAAATGTCAGAAACTAAAGTTTCCATGGAGAGAGACACTAATGGTGAAAGATGGGAATGGAATTTCAAAACCATGCTTCATTATATACCTCAAAGAGTTTGGTTAGATTTTTCAACATGTAAAACATCCCAAATAATTAAAAGATGCTGTTATAAAAGCAAAAATAAACAAACAGGACCTAATTAAACTGAAAAGCTTTTGCATAGGAAAGGAAACCCATCAACCAAACAGTAAGTTTCCATGTAAGAAGCTTTCAAAATGGGAGAAAATAGTTGTAAACAATGTGACTGGCAAGGGATTAATTTGCAAAATATATAAACAGCTCATATGGCTCAATATTAAACAAACAACCCAATCAAAAACTGGGCAGAAGATCTAAATAGAAATTTCTCCAAAGAAGACATACAGATAACAGGCACATGAAAAGATGTTCAACAATGCTGTTTATCAGAGAATTGCAAATCAAAACTACAAAACTACAACCTCACACTGGTCAGAATGGTCATCATCAAAAAGTCTACAAATAACAATTGCTGGAGAGGATGTGGAGAAAGGAAACCCTCCTACACTGTTGGTGGGAACGTCAACTGATACAGCCACTATGGAGAACAGTATGAAGGTTTCTTAAAAAACTAAAAATAGAATTACCATGTTGTTTTTGTTGTTGCTTAGTTACCGAGTTGTGTCCAACTCTTTTGCAACCCCATGGACTGTAGCCCGCTAGGTTCCTCTGTCCATGGGAGTTTTCAGGCAAGAATATTGGAGTGGGTTGCCATTTCCTTCTTCAGGGCATCTTCCCAATCCAAGCCCCCTGCTTGACAGGTGGATTCTTTACCACCGAGCCACCAGCGTTACCATATAATTTGAAAAGGTAACTTGGCATCCCAATGTTCATAGCAGCACTGTTCATAATATTCAAGACATGTAAACAACCTAAGTGTCCATTGACAGAGAAATGAATAGAGCTATGGTATACACACACACACACACACACACACACACACACACACACACACACACAGTGGAATATTACTCAGCCGTAGAAAAGAATGAAGTAATACCATTTGCAGTAACATGAATAGACCTAGAGATTATCATACTCAGTGAAGTAAGACATGGAAAGGCAAATGATATCACATATATGTGGGATCTAAAAAAATACAAATGAACTTGTTTACAAAACAGAAATACACAGACATAGGAAAAAACATGGTTACCAAGGGGGAAAGAATGGGAGGGATGGATAAATTAGGACTTTGAGATTAACAGATACTCACTAGTATATGTACAATAGGTAAATAAAGTCCTACTATATATCACAGAGAACTATATTCAGTTTCTTGTAATAACCTTTAATGGAAAAGAATAGAAAATACATATGACATATATATATAATATATATAAAACAAATAAAATTTACATATGATTGAAACACTTTGCTGTACACTTGAAACTGACAGACCATTGTAAATCAACTGTATTTCAATTAAAAATAAGTTCAAGTAAACAAAAGATGCTTATTCTTGTTTTTGTTATTTACATTGTGATAAACTTTATAAAGGTTAATCATCATTTTAGTTGTTAATTTTTTTTAGTGTCAGGTTGATTGGGGTATAATTTACATATAGTAAAATTTATTCTTTTTAGTGTAAGTTTTCTGAGTGTACAAATGCATACAGTCATGTAACTACCATCACAATCAAGATATAGATCTTTTCCATTATCCCCAGCAACTTCCTTCCTCAGCTTTAAAATATGCTTCCTTTTAAACCCTTGCAGGACTTGATTTCCACTTTGCATCTTCCCTTAAACACATATGCTAAGCAAATATGTGTTCCTAAAGACTTGACTTTTTCTTCATTTAGATTTCTTTAAGAAGAAGGTCAAAAAAAAAAAAAGAAAAAGGTCAGCCTAGCCTCCACCCTCAGTTTTATATCAGTCCTTTGTCCTCCTCCTACACCTGCTCTTTAATCTTTCATAAAACTTTCTTTTAATAGCCTCTGGCCTTTCCTCCCTGCCCCACCTTCACTTCTCCAGGGCTGCTCCAACAGTGTGAATTATGTAATTAAACTAACAATGTACACTGCTTTAAACACTTTAATCATACTGCTGTTTAGTACCTTAGAGTTTAAAGCTGTGTGTGTGTTAGTGGCTCAGCTGTGTCTGACTCTTAGTGACCCCACGGACTGTAGCCTGCCAGGCTCCTCTGTCCATGGAATTCTCCAGGCAAGAATACTGGAGTGGTTTGCCATTCCCTTCTCCAGACGATCTTCCCGACCTAGGGATCAAACCCTGGTCTCCTGCATCGCAGGCAGATTCTTTACCATTTGAACTACAGGGAAGTCCTAGAGTTTAAAGCTAGTACACAGCATAAATAGTATTTGATGTTAGAGGCTTCAGTTTTACTCTTTAGGAAATTTAGGATTGTCACAGTTATTTGGAAGCATCTTTTGTCCACCATTAGACTAACACGAGAGTTGACTTACATGGGAAAGGTGATTTTAGTAAAGAGCTAGTCCTCATCACATAACCAGATTCTTCTGTTAGAATTCCTTTCCAACTCTCTGATCATCCGCCTTTGTCCTTTCTAATCCACACTGAAGTGGAATGTTCTTTCAAACCTACCAGCTTAGCTGATAAAGACATGGGCCAGATGTTTCACAAGGTTGGCTAATTTTATGATTTCAGCTCGCTTCTATAAAAGGATGATGAACATACATCTGTTTGTAATGCTTTAATTTTTTTACTGTCTGTAATGTATTACTTCTGCCTTTAGCACTTAAAAAAATACCTTAAATCTTTGCACTTCCCAGAGTGTCTTTTTTAAAATCTAGATTATAGTAAGGTTTAGGGAGCGGTTGGCACCTTTTCTTCACAGTTAACTTCCTCCTTTGTAGGATCGTTGCCATCTGTAATCACTCTGTTTAATGTTTTTGTCATTTAGGTTTTCTGTCAGTTCTTTTACTGTCATCTCATCTCTATGAGGTTTAAAGTATACAGTTGTAATAAGAGTATTGTGATTTTAAATCTCTGGCATTTTGGAAGTTACTTCATTTTTTAATGGGAGGGCAGTAAGTATGGGACTTTGAGAGGCAAAAGTATCAAGTAAGAAACAATGCTATATAGGTAGGTAAACACATGAGAATTATTAGTTAACAATTTATAGTATATGTTTAAACTTTTAATTTTAGATTAAAATTTTAGGTTGATTTTTAGAAAAATTGCAAAGATTCAGTGTTTTTAACTGGAAACATTACCTAGCTGTCCAAGCTGAGTTTTGTTACCCATATCCCATTCTTAAACTTCCTGCTGAGTCAGGAAAAGCACAAAATAATTGCTGAAAATGCTGATGGAATGTTTCTTCCATGCTCAGGGAAAAAAGATAGCTGAGAAAAAACATGGAAATGCCTGAGGGGTACCTATGACTGGACTAAATATGGAAAAAGGTGGAAATAAGCCATCCATCTTGGAAATAAGCCAAAAGATTTCTTCTTATAGATAGGCTTGTGGAAGAAAAGTGTCTTCATTATATACCGTCCTAAAGCCCTTGGGAAATTGGAAAGTTTTCTATTATTTCAAAAGAGCATGAAACAAACACCATTCTAGAAGTTTTCATTTTTTAATGAAGCAAAGCTTTAAACATTTTTCATTAAAAACCTTTTAAAAACCTGTGTCTGCACAGCTGTATATTCTATAGTTAATGCTTAGTGTCATGTTAGGGTACATGTTATGTCAGATGTAGTGAATCCTTTGTGTTCATGATCTCATTTAATATTCATAACAGACCTGGAAGATAGATGCTATTACTATGCTCGTTTTAAAAAGAGGAAACTGACATTCAGAGTTAGTGACTTGTCTGAACAAAAGGAATCCATGATATGAACCAGGTGACAGACTCCAAAGATCTGGTTCTTTGGTATCCCTTAGTAATGATAATGGAGCTCTTCAAGGAGTACAGTCCTCTCTTCACCCCTAGTGCACAGAATGTGGTATACTTCGTGTGCTTATCAACAACAGTAATAATAGCAGTAACAGCAGACATCTGTTTTACAGTAATGTGCCAAGCATTGTTTCATGTGCATTTTCTTATAAGATCTTCAAATGACTGTAGGAGCTCACTGTTATCTCTGTTTCACAATAGAAAATTCCAAGACTGAGTGGTTTACTTAGCTATTAAGTAAGAGGCAGAAACAGAAGTCAGGGGCGGAAACAGAATTTAGGTCCAGATCTGCCTGAGCGCAAGCTCTTAACCACCCTGATGTGTTATAGAGCAGTCACCAGTTGGCATCCATGTTTTGAAAGGAACTTGAAAGCCTTTAAAGCATGGCTTTTCTATCATTACTCCCTTTCCTTGAGCAGAACTGTTGAGTAGCTTCTATCTCTCCCCTTAGAGCTTCAAATTCCTCACTTTGAAATTCTAACAGCAACACATTTAACAAGTATTTAGTAAATGGCTACATGGCTACTGAGTGGTAAGCATTTTTCTCAGTATTAGTATACAAGTGAACAAGATAGACAAGGGCCCAACACTCATTGGAGCTTCATTCTGGTGGGAGAGAAAAAACTTAGAAATTTGTAAGTAAATAAGATTATTCTAAAGGCTCATTTCCCCTTGTTGCTGTCCTGACCCATGCTAAGGTCAATGGTCACGTCTGTCTCCCTGGCTGACGTCTTTTTGTTTACCTGTAGTCACTGTGACAGGCTATGAAGGGTCTCTTTTACTTATTACTTTTATTCTACGAATTTATCAAATGTCCACTATTTTATTATTGGGAATGCAAAAATAAAGACAGTCACTTCTCTTAAATAGCTTACGACTCTGTGCAGTGCTTCCCAACCTTTCCCGTGTAATGACATACACAGAAAACGAATCTGGTAACTGTGAGTGTCTGTTTAGCTAGGAGGAGGGCTCTTGCTGCCTCAGGCTCTGTGCAGCTGCCTGGAGGGTTAAAGGTATCAACAACACAGGCATGCATTTTTTGAATTTTTGGTTTAGTGGGGAATTCTCAGTTTACAAAAAGATGTGGTTATAGTACAAAAGCTATGAAGGTAGTTTCAGAGACAGTTCACTAACTAGCTTCTGGTCCTAGAGAGATTAGCTGGTGTTCACCACTTTCTGTAAATGCTTGGATCTATTCTTTATAAGTTCTGTCTTACGAAGTGGAGTAGTTTGTTCACCAAATTTGTTCCCAAACTTGTTAATACTAGTTATATTTTTGTAATGATATAATTAATTTTATGTACACCAATGAAATGGGCTTAAAAAAGTTATTTCCATGAAAATTGAGTTGAATGCTTTGAGAAAATTGGATAAAGATGAGTAGCCTAAAAGAAAAAAGGTAGTTAGGTGGATATGATAAGTATGAAAGATTGAGAAAATTAGTCTAGAATGATTCTTCTGCATGCAGATTATTTCACAGTGACTAAGTTTTTAGTCCACTTTGAAGAAATGAAACTGGAAATCACAGATGGTGTATTATTGGTGTGGTTACGTAAGTTGACAGCTCTGGTCAGCAGATTTATATCATACCAAAGGAAAAGATCTTTGTGAATGATTGTATTATTTTTTGTAAAAAGCTAAAGTAATTTAATTATTTAAAACTTTTTCATCGTTCCATGGTTGAACTTGTTTTTTAAATTAACTGCCTACCTGTCCTAGAGTGTTTTGGATAGATGAGTTTCTGGTACAAGTGTAGCAGGAAAAGAGCAGTCACGGAGTTGGAAAGTCCTAAGCAAGTCAGAGATGAAGAGGTAACATTAGAACTGAGACTAGACAAGGTAAGTAGGGACCATGTATGCAATTCATTGTCAATTTGGAGGGGATCCATTAGGCTGAGCTAAGAAGATGCTGGAAAATACAGGAGGTGAGAGGTTCTTAGCCTTGTTCAGCAGGATAGTTGAAATGTATTTTTAGGAGGTAAGTGATGAGTGGCTCGCTCACTGAATTGTATCAGAAATTCCAATTTCTTGTAGTTCTTGGTCACCACTGAAGAAGTGACTGCTTCTTCAAATACTGTTTCGTATTTGTTTTTTCAACCCCCTTTATAAGGGCTAGTGACTTCCTTGCAGTTTAGTTTCTATACATTAATGATTATGTATTGAGCAATTTTTTATACTTTAAAGTCTCTGCATGCATGCTCAGTTGCTCAGTCATGTCCTACTCTTTGCAACCCCACGGACTGTAGCCCTCCAGGTTCATCAGTCCATGGGATTCTCCAGGCAGGAATACTGGAGTGGGTTGCCATTTCCTCCTCCGGGGGATCTTCCTGAACCAGAGATAGAATCCACATCTGCTGTGACTCCTAGATTGGCAGGCAGGGTGACTGCCAAGTGACTTACTGGTAGAAGCCTCTGAAAGTCTCTAATCTCACGCTATTGAGCTATAATGTTCTTAGTCACATACTTAGTCAGTGGGTATGTGAGAAATTACCTCATGCTCAGTGTCAGTCATTAATACATTCCACCATTACAAAACCACCTCAAGATGCATACTGAGTTCGTTCTGCCTTCAGTGGACTGTTTTATTTTTTCCAGTTTTACTGTAAGGGCAGTGAGGTCAAGAATACAGATGAGAGTTTTGAATCCCAGCTTCATTACTTCTGAGCCACGTAATGTTCAGCAGGTTATTTAACTGCTCTAAGTCTCAGTCTCCTCACTCATAAAAAGTAGACATAATAAAAGTAAGATTTTAATGACTGTTATTGAGACTGCATGTAAAGCATTTGTATTTACTCAATAAATGTTTTCTGGAAAAGATTGAAGGCAGGAGGAGAAGGGAACAACAGAGGATGAAATGGTTGGATGGCATCCCCGACTCAATGGACATGAGTTTGTGTAGCATCCGGGAGTTGGTGATGGACAGGGAAGCCTGGTGTGATGCAGTCCATGGAGTCACAAAGAGTCAGACACGACTAAGCGACTGACCTGAATTGAATAAATGTTTACGTTCAGCAAGTATTTACTAAATACCTCTTAGATGCCAGGTGCTATCCTGGGCACAGTGAAAACAACAGAATTGTATTAAGGTTACAGATGGTATTTCTTTTTAAAATTCTTTAACTTTCATATTTGAATATGCTTTGTCTTTAATTATGAATATATTTTTACCAGTATATTTAATCAGTATTTTAAATTTGATATATATTTTATTTATGATCATGAATAATTCTTTCTATGTTTCTTAGTTTTTGCAAAATATTCCAAGTAAGTAAACCATAATTTCCATGCCTGTAATTCTCTTGTGTCAAATGGATTGGTAGTTTGCAATTTTTGTTATAATAAAGTTCATCTATCTCTAGTGATTTTTCCTGATTGCAGAGATAAAATTTAGGAAATTCTTTAACTTACTGGATTATAGGAGGTCTGTGCTCCAGTGGCTAAAAAACTAATGCTCTCCATTATGAAAATGATTAACTCTACTGTTCTATGAGTTACATTGAAGATCCACATAGTGAAAGCCCTAGGGTATGTGTAGAATTGTCTTTAACTGGCAACTCCATCCATATTTATGGAATTTTTATCTATTAAACTCAAGATAGAAAAGAAGGATTGGCCTTCTTTCAGAGGACTATGGTAGCTATTAAAAGAATTGGGCTCTCATTATTATACTGTGTGGATGTTTAGGTATTTCAAGGATTTGTATGTTCATTGTGGGGTGTAAGGTTTAGTGAGCAGGAGAGGCTTTGTAAAATGTTTTTGGCATTGTATTATCAAAGCTTAGGTGAAAATAGGAAGGATAGCTGATGACCATTATAGGATTCTTTGGTCACTTGTCATTGGGCATGGCAAACTTTGGAAATCAAATGTTTCTTCTTAATTTTTTAATGGTCAGAAATAAGGTAATGACTCTAACTCACCACCTGAAGGGAATGTATTAGTAGAAACACTTGTCCGGCATGTGGGAGCTGGGAGTTTGTCCAAGTGTGTCAGTGCATCTGTTCCTTCCGGAGAGTCTCCTATAGTTGGACGTGTAGGTTACTCTTACCTTTTTGCCATTATAAGAACCCTGTAGTGAATATACTTACATGTAAATCCTTGCATCTCAGAATTATTTCTAATAATAAATATTCAGAAGTGGTTTTGTGTTCAGAGGCTTTAAACTTATTTTAAATTTCTGGGTAGGCATTTCAAATTGCTTTCCAGTTTGTACTCCTCTTCACATTAATTTTGAGCTGTATTTTGAGTGCCAACTGTGTTTTAGTAGAGAACCATACTAATAAAGCCCTGCCTTCACCTAGTTTCTAGTATCTAGAAACCTCTAGTAGAGGTGTAGACAGTAAAAGATATGTAATTTCAGGTAGTGATAAATGACATGAAAAAAGAAAGGTAAGGGTACCGGGAGTGAGGGGTAGAGGTGATGTAGCTGGAATCGGCAGAAGAGAGAAAGGCCTCTCTGAACTAGCGTTTGGTAGAGACCTACAAGCTATTTTATTGTCAGCCTTGCTACATTTATTAAAGTAATAAGTATTATTATTTTTAAAACTGTTTGCCAGTTGAGATGAAAAATGTTTTAAAAATTTTATTTGATATTTAGGTTGATTTTTTTCCTTTGGCTTATTTGTATTAGTTGTTGGTTATTGGATTTGAGTTGCTATGATCATTACCTTTATATAACAAAAAGGCCCAGTATTCAAGTTTGGCTCCCCCGAGAGGGCAATATGAGACTTAAGAGGAAAATAAATGATTTTTATGAATCTGGCTTCTGGTTCTTTCTGAGATTTTGGCTAATGTCAACTTTAGTAACTGAGATAGCAGATTGTAGTGAAGGATATTGTATGTATGTGAATTGTTGGTTTGGTCCTGATGAGTATAACTGTTTAGAAAACAGTGTTGTTGCCAAGACTTCTGATTTATTCTTTGAAAGGACCTGTTTACTTGCTCTCTGTTACAGATTTTTGCTTTTGGATATGTGTAGACTCAGTGTATGAACAGGACAGCTGGTTTTCTTCTATTACTGAAAAAATTACCTTCATGTTTTCCTGTCTGTAGGTCTCTTTGACATATACTTTAGAATAATTAAAATTAATTTAAAAGACTCAAAAGATGTAGGAATTAATATCTAGCAAAATTAAAATACATACCTGATTTGATAGTTTGTCCTGTGTTTTTATAGTTTATAAGTGGAAGAAGACAAAAGAACTTTCTTAGGAAATGTACTTTTCCAGGCTCAGCTTATAATTTTAGTATGTGATCATTCTATTTGTTTCTTTATCATAGAGGGATCTTTTTTAATTATGACACTAAATTATGGCTTATAAAAATTATCTTCTATGCAGAGCATAGTTTTAGATTTAGGTTTTCTTTATGAACATTGTATGTGATGTATTCTAATTCAGTACTTTTTAAAAATTAAAATAGTGGTTGTTTGTAATCAGCTTTCTAATTATGATGACACCACCGTTGTTTGACACTTAGTATTTAATAAGATAAGAAATAAGTTCCAGGGAATAGATTTCATTTAGTAACAGCTCTCTTTGCTCCATTCATTTACTGACTTATCTACTCAACAAATGAGTACTACTAATGAGCATGACACATAATTAAAGGTGATGGATACGGTAAAGGGGTATCATACGGCTGGTACTGCTTTCCTGGAGTTTACAGCCATTAACAGGTACGGAGCACCAGACAGACAAATTGGGAGGCAGTGTAATAATTACTGATAGCAGCTGGTAGTACCTGGAGCAGGAAGTGAGGGCTTTGTCAGATTCACTCCTGGTCACATGAGGGTAACAAAAAGTGATTTTGTTCTGTGGTTCTCTGACGCCTTGACAGAGTGTATATGTATAGCTGCACATGTACATGCACACAGAAGACTGACTTTTTAAAAAGTTCTTCTAATTGTGGTAAAATACTCAACAAAGTCTACCATCTTGACCATTTTTAAGTGTGCACTTCAGTAGGGTTAAATATATTCCCCTTGTTGTGCAGTCTCCAGAACTTTTTCAGCTTGCAAAACCAAAACTCTGTACCCATTAAACACCACTTCCCCTTTCCCCTTCCCCCGAGCCTGTGGCAGCCACCATTCTGCTTTCTGTCTCTACTAATTCGAACCTCATGTGAGTAGGTAAAAGTCTTTTTAATCTTAAGTTTTCTTTCTGTTGTTTTGAAAGTTGCCAGAGTTCTGCTGCCAACTACAGATCCTTGGTTTTGCTTTCCTGGCTGAATATGAGGAGGTGAAAAAACCCCGGGGGAATTGTTCTGTGGCTGTGCTGTTGGCGCCACAGGCCAACATCGCCCGTGGCGGCTTCAGCTCCCTGGCCATCCTGAGAAGTCCTGAGCCAGCACGGAGGCTTAGGAGGAGCAGAGTTTGAACAGGCAGACATGTTATCAAAACTTGGGTTTTTATCACCACGGAAGACTGTCTTAAACCAGCATTTCGCAGACCTTTTCTGTAAAGGACCAGATGGTGAATATTTTAGGCTGTCCAGCCCCTGTCACAACTGTTCACCTCAGCCACCGTACCGTGAAATCGGCCAAAGACGCTGTGTAAACTTACAGGAGCAGCTGCCTTCCAGTAACTCTCTGTGAAAACAGGCCGTAGGTCCAGCTGTCCCACAGGCTATAGTTTGTTGACCCTTGTCTTGAAACTACCCTCAGGCTACACATAACTGGAGAGTGATGAGGTAGAACCCGTACCTGGGAGATTGCTAAGCTGGTTGGTGACTTGGAGCAGAAAGAGAGATTCAATATCATATTTATGAAATTTGTGCCACTGATTATAAGGTGTACCTTTTATGTACTGCTGGGAAAGGGAAAAAGTGCCAACAATTGATAAGATCGCAGTGGCCGTGTGATTCTTCCTGGTTTCAGAAATGATAAAATGTGTGGTGGGGTGGAGAATGTATCTGAATTGGTGATGTAGTGCTAGCACAGCGGGCACTTGTATTCTTCCTGTGGGCCGTACACTTTGCTTAGCACTTCACATGTATTGTCTTGCCCCTCTGCCATCCTCAGCACATCTCCTTACGGTCCCCGGTGGCCGCCTGAATGAACTCTAGTCACCGTGTCTTCGTTCCACACAGCAGGAAGGAGGAGGAAGGGCAGATTGTCCCCTGCCCTTTCACAGAGACTTCCTGGGAATCTTTCAGCTCACTTCCAGTTAATCTCAGTGACCAGGACTTTGGCACAAATAGCTCCACGCGAAGCTGGACATGTGATCTTTTATTTGGGGTGGTGATGTGCCCAGCTGAAAATCAGGGTTCTAAAATGGGAGGGGGAGAATGGCATTGAGGTAGGCAGCTAATAATCTCTGCTATGCTGTGTCATTGCTTTGTTTTGTGAATGATGTAATCAGGAGAGAAACATCTTCAAATTCTCTTTTCCAAAAGATCACCACCTGCAAGGTGGAGGTTAAGGTGACCTCCACCTCCACCTCCCCAAGGTGGAGGGATTTAAGGTGATCGGAGGTCACTGCGTTGATGAGAGGTAGGTGGGATGGCAGCCGTGGCAAGAGACCGTTTCCTGAGGCTGACGGGCCTCGGTCATTGGTCAGGTGTGAGCAGGCTCTGGGCTTGGCAGTTGAGTATGTCCTGGTGCCACAGACAGGAGCAGATTTCCAGAAAGAGGAAGTCTGCTTAGAAGGAACTTGAAAAGGAACAGGCAGAAAGAGAGGGAAAATAGAATGTGGCATTTCAGAAGTCAAGAAGAAAGCATTTCAAGGTCTAGGGAGTGGTCAGTTGTCTCAAATGCAGCTGAGCACTGGAGTTTAATAAGAGAAACATTGTTATTATTGACCAGATTTAGCAAGGAGGAGGATGTTAATAACCTTGGTAAGAGCAGTTCACTGAGCTATGGAGAAAACAAGATTGCAGCAGGTGAGTGAGTGAAAAAGAGGTGAGGTGAGGAAGTAGAGGTGAGTGTAGCAGCTTTTTAAAGGAGCTTTGACTTTAAGAAGATGGAGGAAAAAGGACAGAAAGGGGTGAGTGTCTGCTTTGCTATTTTCTTTGTCTTTTAGATGTAAAATATTTGAGTATATTCGTGTCTATGGAAAGGAATAGATAGGGAAGGGCTGGCTCTGAGGCTGGGAGATTGATGAAGTGGGAATCTTAGGTGGGCACTAGTAGAGAGATTACTTTGGGGCAGGGGACAGCTATTCTGTGACCAGAAGGAAGGGGAAGCAACATAGGTGGTGCTGCAGGAAGGTCCTGAGGATCCATTCTGGAGGCAGATGGTCGAGGGCGCTGTTGTAGGGGATGGTTTTGCTCACCCTGTGAATAGGAGCTGAGCTTATCTCGGTGGCTGACAAGGTGTTGGCAAGTCTGCTGGTGGATCATGTGATAATGTATGTGATTTGCCAGCTTTTCCTGAACAAGAAACAAGTCTCTGGTCTAGGTAATTGGCTGGAGCGTACACATGGCCCAGATTTTGGTTGTTAGCTTTAGAAATGTGAAATGAAGAGACACAGTGAGAGAGCACCTAGCACAGGCCTTGGTACGCAGAGGCTGTGCAGTGAGGGTTTAGGGAATACGCGGATGTTCTTGGAACACTTCCTGTACATGTGGAATGTCATTTCAAACTTGTTTTACTGTTAACATAGCTCATTTTCTTCTTGGAAAATTTGCTTTTGTTGGGAAAAAAAAAAAACTTTCTTAATAATCATAGCCTTGTGAACCATAACAGGGCAGGTACTGTTAGCTTGTTTTGGGTATTTGGCAGTGTCTCCAGGAATAGCACGAATATGCTACCAAGAACTGGGTTATACTATTGCTAATGGGAACAGTGTGTTTCCATGACTGTGTAATGAATTCAGCTTTTCTTCTAACTGGAAACTAAGTTGTGAACAGACTTGGCAAGGTACAGGTCATAGTAGACAAGTTTTTAAAAGATCTTTTAAAAAATATTTCAGTTTCTGCAGAAAAACTAGATTACATCCTAGAGGGAAGAATGTTGTTTAAATTATGATTTTTCATAATTTCACAACTACTTTCTTTGTTCATTCCGCAGAGGAAGTTGAGTATTTGACACATTGTTTTCTCCCAGTGAGAGGAGAACATGAGTGGCTTTGTCTCCCCTGCACATTTTGCAGGGAGCCTCCCGAGGTTTGCCCCACCTTACCTGTAGAGATTGCCCTGCTGTATATTTACAATGCCACAGAGGTCTTCGTAGAACACTGAATTCCATTCATGTCTTGGAGAAAGAGAAAGACGGTGATCAGGCTTGAAAGCACAGAGATAGCACTGTGCGTGCTAAGTCATTTCAGTCCTGTCTGACTGTGACCCTTTGCACTGTAGCCCACCAGGCTGCTCTGCTCATGGGATTCTCCAGGCAAGAATACTGCAGTGGGTTGCCATGCCCTCCTCCAGAGGATCTTCCCCACCCAAGGACTGAACTTGTGTCTCTTACTTCTCCTGCATTGGCAGGCGGGTTCTTTACCACTAATGCCATCTGGGGAGTACTGGTGACTGACTGAAGTGACAGTCAGAGTAACATCTAGGCTGTACCCAGCAGTGCATGGTACTCCCTGTTGTCTCCCAACCCCATCCATCTTTGCCTGAGTGGATGTCTTTGTGCATTCTCCTGGGGGAGCTCAGAGGGGGAATGTGGAGGACAGATCTAAAAATGTCCCTGTGACTAGCTAGGTGTGTCCAGCATAACTTCAGCTGTTGCCAAGCAGTCTTCTAACACAGGTCCTTTTGGCTCAGGAAATAAACCAAGCTCTGTGGGATTGCTTGGTGAGGTCCCTGGTGGTGGGTGTGGACAGCATCACCAACAGAGAGAACTTGTATTGATATATGGGGTGATTTATGTGATGAAAGCTGAGCTTGCCACCTAATTTAAACTGCAGTAAGCTGTAGACCAAAACTGTCTTGGCTTCCTTCCATGCATGACTGGTGCCTTTCTGTGTGTTTGTGTCTGTCTGTGTGCGGAGTCGGGTGGATTTAAGCTGAAATGTAAGTGAAAGTGGAGGCTTCAAATAGCAATGCTGACTTGATGACTGGACATCTTCCTCCTGGCTGTACGTTGTTACTTCACACCTTGTGACTTCTTCCCTTTCTCTCTATAGTCCTTTTCTTGTTAACAGTCGGTTCTTCAGTGAGGCCTGTATTTAATTAGCTGCTGTATTATAGCAAGACAAATAGGTATTACTGAAAGCACCACCTAAAGAACCATGGTTCCTTGACATTTGTAGGTGTTGAGTGACTCCCTGCCCACTTAGCTTGGGTTACAAGGTTCTAAATAAAGCACTTCACAGAGAATTTTGGGCTCCCACCTAAATGATAACGAAGTTTCTACTTGGGAGTTGCCTGCACCTGGGCCCAAAAGTCTTCATTAGCTCAGTTTTGGAATTTAATATTGTTTTTGGATCAGCTTATTTTATTTCACCCCAAATATTTGAAAGGTAATTCAGAAGTACATTTTAAATTTAAACTGAAGTTCTCAAGATACCAATCTTGGGAAAATTGAATCAAGACCAAAGTGTATTTAATATACCTTTGGGCTGAAGGCAGATGGCCTAGTGTTAAAATCATTGTGAGGCTGAGACCTTTGATCACCATTATATAGAGAATAAAGGAGGATACATGATCACCATTATATATAGAATAAATTTGGGGGATACAAGAAAAAATTTGTTTAGCCTCCATACACTTAGTCGTAAGCAACTGTCTTCTTAAAGCATTCTAGTAAAATGCATGTTTTGAAGTTTGATTAATGTGAAGAAAACTTTTTTTTCTCTAAATACTTTATATTCTTTATCATATGTGGATCAAAGATGTTTTGTCATGAATATATGTGATATTGGGGTTTTTTCCTCTCCTGGTGAAACTTTAAGGCTCCAAGGTTGACATTTGGTTTTTAATTCATCTGCACAGATGATATGAGTCAATGTCATTGAAGTTAAAAAGAAAAAAGGTTATATTGAACAAAAAAAGGATTTTGGCAGTTTTATTAAAACAAACTGAAACATAATTCTGATTGTTTGGTTGATATTTTATAACAGGCCATCAGAGCACACACTGCTAGCCATGTATGTTGATTTACATTAATATTAAATAAAATTAAAATTTCAGTTCCTCCGCTGCATTTAGCACTGTGTCTGGAGGGTGACAAAAATGGTGAAAAATGCTATCCTGTTGATCTTTTGACTGCATACCTAAATATGAAGAAATTTCTTTTTACATTGTTTACATTTTTTTTTAAGTTTCTGCCTTGAAATGACAGGCTGCCCATTCCTAAGAGATAATGGAAAATTCACAACTCAGGTGTTGAGTAGTGTCTGCAGCCCTAAGCCCTGCCATTCTGTACTGTTATCACCTGTATTTGAAAGAGCAACATTTTCTCAGACTTACACTTTTAGAACCATGGTTACACTTGCAATATTATTTTTCATTCTTTTAATCTTTTAATTCAAAGTTGAGTGTATTCTGTTCCTTAAATTCAAATGAAGAGAATCCATTTTCTGATTCATTAAACTAAGACTTCAGAACATGTATTCTGTTCAATTTTAATACCTACAAATGGAATAAAAAAGTTACATAAGGCTCAATTTGCCATAGAATCTGTCAACCTGCATTCCATTTCTTTGTATCAGTCTCCCCTTCTCTCAGATCTGCATACACAAATATCAACTTTATTAAATGAAAGCATTTGTCTGGAAAAATCTGCATTAATTTGGAGTCTCCTGAAACATATAAGTCACTTTAAAAAAAAAGAATGCTAATTAAACCTTGAGGACATTGTGCTAAGTGAAATAAGTCAGTCACAAAAGACAAGTCCATTGTGATTCCATGTCTGAGCCACCTGGAGTAGCAAGACTCATGGAGATAGAAAGTAGAAAGGTGGAAAGGAGGGAGTGGGGAGTTGTTTTATAATGAATATAGGTCCAGTTTTGCAGGATGAAAGAGTTCTGGTTTTACTTCTTCAGTCCCATTAAGTATTTTATTCTCCACCATGATGTAACTGAAGAGCACATTTGATAACCTATTTCATAAAAGAAAAGTAACAACAAATGTTCTGTAGATGGATAGAAAGTATACTGTGATCTTTTTAAAAGCTCCGTTCTTGTTGTAAGATGTTTAGACTTGTTTGTGACTCTCCTAACAGAAAAATTTGAGCTTCCACTGTCATTGTTCTTTCCTGTGAGGAAGAAATTGAAGATGAAGCCTCTGTGCTCATTTCAAACTTGTTTTACTGTTTACACAGCTCATTTTCTTTCAGGCAAACTTGCTTTTGTTGAAAAAAAAAAAAACAACTTTCAGATTGCCAAAAAATCACACCCTTGTAAACCATAACAGGGCAGGTATTGTTAGCTTGCTTTGAGTATTTGGCACTGTCTCCAGGAATTGCATGGAGTATGTTACCCAGAACTGTGTGATCATTTATATACTTCTCCAGAACCTAAGTAGACTCATGGTACACTAGAAACATTTACAGATGTGAATGAGTTTGTGCATCCTGTTTGCTGAGAATTCAGTACTTTTGAAGGTAGTCCAAGAGAAGGATGTTCTCACCAGCCAGTCAAAATATTTGTAGACTGTAACTTTTCCCCTCTTGTGCTCCATGGTACTGTAAATGAACCACTCAACTGCTTCTGTGTGCAAGGGAAGTTGCTGATAAGAACTTAAATTTTGAACCAGAAGGGCCCTGGATATTAAAGAAAATGTACCTGAAACTCTACAGAAAAAGCAAACCTCTTCAAGGAAACATGGAAGTAACCTTGGTGCTGATTTGGTTTAACCTCTTAATAATTTAAAAAAATTTTTCAGATTCAGCCCTATGAGAAGATAAAGGCCAGGGGCTTACCTGATAATGTATCTTCTGTGCTGAACAAGCTGGTGGTGGTGAAACTCAATGGCGGTTTGGGAACCAGCATGGGCTGTAAAGGCCCAAAGAGTCTGATTGGCGTGAGGAACGAGAATACCTTTCTGGATCTGACCGTTCAGCAAATCGAAGTGAGTAGGAGCATTGAGCCTTTCTCATGAGCTACCAAAATGATTTTCAGTTTTCAGGTTACTGTAAATGTTACCTTAGAAAATAATAGATGTGGATTTGAGCTAGTCAAGGAGCATGCTATCTTTATTCTCTTTATTAGTGTGTTAAAAAAAGGTTTGGTGTTCCTAAAAGCAAATCCTTAGGGTGATGTGAGAGCTTTTGATGTTTAAATAGCATTTGTGGTGCGAATCTCTGAATCTCTTCGAATTCTCCTTTGATCTCTCTGCCTCTCTCCCCTCCTTCTCTCTAGGGGTAGCCTTCATCAGAGCTGGGATGATCTGACTTTATTAGCCCCCTTTTGGAGGCTGGGGAGAATTTTCATGTATCTGGGTGGGCACCATGGATGCTAAGAATTGTCACTAACTTCTCTTTTACATAGACCATAAAGTCCTTAATCATAGACCATAAGCTCTTAAAGGGCAGTGGCCCCTGTCTTTTTCATCTCTATATCCCTAGTTTCTCATACGGTGCCAGCAATCATTATAATAGCAGTAGCAGCAGCTAACATTTATCCAGCACTTACTAAGTATCATTCTGAGCTCTTTACATGAATTGACTCATTTGTTCCTCTCAACAACTCTGTAAGATAAGCACTGTTATCATCACCATGTTACAGATGAGGAAACCAAGGCACAGAGAGGTTGATTTATGCCCAGGCCTCCCTCGCTGGTTAGTAAGTGCAGAATCAAACAGGGAACACGGGGCAGTCTGACTTCTAGGATTGTGTTTTCTTCACACTTTGTGTTGCCTTTTAGCTCTTCCTAAAGATAGAAAAGATATTAGTTAAGGTATTATTCACAGTCTTTAACATGAATCCTGAGAATAGGTAGACATCTTTGTAACATTTGTACTTTCATCCTCACAGTACTTTGGACATAGAGTAAATACTTATGCTGTGTTTGCCCATCCAGTGAGGCCACAGGGCACTGTGACTGGGCACACAGCCCCAGAGTTGGACTGTGGGGGTTGGGAGGGGTGTCCTGGCTCTTCCACTGACCTGCCACTTCTCTGGGCCCTCAGTTTAGCCATCCATAAAATGCAGACAGTAGTTTCTGTCTCATAGGATTGTGATTTAATGAGCAAGTACATGGTAAAGATGCTAGTTATAGTTTATTTCAAATCTATATATTTTGCTATTATAGATGATATGAACATTTTGTGATCAACCATTGAGAGTTAACTTTATACTTTGAAACAAAAGAATAGTAAGTCTGAGTGACCTGATTGTTGTTTTCCTCCCTAGCACTTGAACAAAACCTATGATACTGATGTTCCTCTTGTTCTGATGAACTCTTTTAACACGGATGAAGATACCAAAAAAATACTACAGAAGTATAATCACTGTCGTGTGAAAATCTACACGTTTAATCAAAGCAGGTACAAGGAGTAAAAAAATTAACTATGGGGGATGTTACTTCAGGGAAAGAAGGACTTCTTTGTTTTGTTTAATCAGAGCAGCCTCAAGATGTACATGTGTCAGACTGTCTACAGGTGTTTAATGCCTTTAAAGGCTAAACATTAGTTAATAGATATGTGGCAGTTATAATCACTCTGTGGTTATGTAACTTGAATTTCTTAAAAGAGAATCTGCCTGAGATTTTGGTTCTCAAAAGTGGTAAGAAGCAGACATCCCTGAGTACCAACCTGCTGTTGATTTTCTGGGAAAGGAAGAGAACCACCACTGAATATATCTGTTGGTGAGAATGGACAGCATTTCCCAAATGGAGAGCATTTCCCTTTTTTTCAAGGAAAAGAACAATCCCACCACCAAATAAGTTTGAGAAAATTTACTTAATACGTTTTTCCTTTTGAAGAGTCATAAGACATGTGAATATCTTAAAAATATGGGGTGTCTCCCCATCTGAACAACCATGGAATGATTTTTTTTTTTTTGCAGCAAATATCACTATGCAGGAAGCTGGTTTTTTGGTCGGCACAGATAATGAGAGGTTTTCTTAAATGGATTCACTTATGATTAAATTGCTATGATGGACTGAAAAGGAGGGAAATTTGATTTAACTTTACATGCATTGTTTAACTTGAAGATCTGGAATACTCTACAGAGTTGACACTGAAAAAGAAATTTTGTTTTCTTAAGGTACCCAAGGATTAATAAAGAATCTTTACTGCCTGTAGCAAAGAATGTATCATACTCAGGGGAAAATACAGAAGCTTGGTATCCTCCGGGTCATGGAGATATTTATGCCAGTTTCTACAACTCTGGTTTGCTCGACACCTTTATAGGAGAAGGAAAAGAGTATATTTTTGTGTCCAACATAGATAATCTGGGCGCCACAGTGGATCTTTATATTCTTAATCATCTCATGAACCCACCCAATGGAAAACCTTGTGAATTTGTCATGGAAGTCACAAACAAAACCCGTGCAGATGTAAAGGTAAATACTGAGGAAGCACTTTGGGGATTTACATCTTCACATTTCACAGTTGCAATTCTTTATTGAAAAGTTTTAAGTTTAGAAACTTGATAACATCACTGTAAGCTAGAGTGGGATAGTGTTCTAGAGTACCCTAAGTTCTATCTGATATAACAGTGTGTATATACATCCAGATTTAATAGTAGTAAAATCATTTTTCTTTTTCAAACAATCTATATGGGCAATTTTAACTAAAAAACAATTCCACACATATTTATAGGATTATCTGAAACATATGTGAAAACACTGTGTTTGTTCCAACCACTAATATTCTTCTAGTTGGATGCTTGAGTGTTTTTAATTGTTCTTTTAATGAAAATTTACTTCTCTTTCTACAGTATGTATTTCTCTCTGTATATATTTTATCACTGTAATATCTTTTGTTACAAAACAAAGCTTTATACAAAACAAAAATTAGTTTTTTTCATTTTGCATGTTTAGTGGTGATATTTGGCCTTTGATTGAATAGTACACAAGGTTTTCCACTTAGCTTCAGGGAGTAAGAAAAGTGGGCAGTGTGTGATACTATGGCTGGTCCTTGGGCTGGGTTCTATTTCTCTTACAAATGTCCCCCTCACATATGAGTGAACATTCCCCTTTTCCTGCACCTCAGGGCCTCTAGGCTAAAGCCACTCTGAAGTCTCTTCTCTTCCACTTGCGCCTCTGTCTTAACGTTACTCCCCTTATCCCACAGGTAGTCAGAGCAGGGTCTGAGGTGGTAGGATTGGTCGTTTGGTGAGAATAAGAGGAATGTCTGTTTCTGCAGCAGATGTTTGGAAAGTGAGGAGAGTGCTAATGTACCCCCAGGACTTTTATTATGGACAAGAGGGAGTATAAAACAACTGACAACCTGAATTATTTTCTTTGGTTCTACTTTCATACATGTGTTACTTTGTATCCCAGATTGAATCACTGCCATTGCCTTTTATTTCTGGGGGATTTTGTCATCAGTGTCTTTTCTGTATCATTCATAGACTGTAAACAACGTGGTGTGGTTATAATTGGGAGCGGTGTGGAAGCACTCACTCTTCTCTGCCTTTCTAGGGTGGGACACTCACTCAGTATGAAGGCAAACTGAGACTGGTGGAAATTGCTCAAGTGCCAAAAGCACATGTTGATGAGTTCAAATCTGTATCAAAATTCAAAATATTTAACACAAACAACCTATGGATCTCTCTTGCTGCAGTTAAAAGACTGCAGGAGCAGAATGCTATTGACATGGAAATCATTGTAAATCCAAAGGTAAGCCAAAGTTGCAGCCCATTGGGCTCCCTGGTTCCACTCACAGCACACCACACACAGACTCGCTGTCCACTGCCTCTGGCCTGTCTAGTCCATGGGTCATTCCTTTTGGCCTAGTTAGTTTCTTCCGTTCCTGGCCCTCTCTTTCAGAGTCGACACCCATCCCTTAGTTTGCCAAGCAATCCATAGTGTCCTTACTCGACCCTGGGCCATGGTAGCGGCAAGAGCACTGGGCCCAAATAGAGGATCTACCTCAACCTTTATGCTCTGGTACTTAGAGGCCTCTTGGCCACAGGCATCTGCATGGGTTTTCTGAACCTTCAGCTCTTTATTGTAAAATGGAAATGTTACTGAACAAGAGAGTTATGATGCTGAAAAAGATCACATATGTATAAGCACCTACCAGTGCTTCAGAGATATCAGCTCTCAAAATTCTGTTTCCTTCAGTGGATCTCTGAAACCACTCGCCAAATAACTAGCCCATATAGAACCAAGTTACTAAAACCTGTTTTTCTCTCCTGCTCCCTTTCTTACAGACTTTGGATGGAGGCCTGAATGTCATTCAGTTAGAAACTGCAGTAGGGGCTGCCATTAAAAGTTTTGAGAACTCTCTAGGTATTAATGTTCCTAGAAGCCGTTTTCTGCCTGTCAAAACCACATCAGATCTCTTGCTTGTGATGTCAAACCTCTATAGCCTTAATGCAGGATCTTTGACAATGAGTGAAAAGCGGGAATTTCCTACAGTGCCCTTGGTTAAATTAGGCAGTTCTTTTACAAAGGTATGTAATTATAAATATGATATACATGTGAATTTGTATTTCTTAATGTGTAATTAGAAAGATAGGATACACACGTGAATTGGAGTCTGATGCTAATCTATTATATTCTTCCAACTTGATGTCTTTTAAAGGAAATCAACCATAGAAGATGAAGATGTAACTCATTTTTTCACTGCTTGCTATATAGAGCAGTAAAAAATGTTTATATTTTAAGATATTATATCTTATATCTCGTCTAAGACCATTACTGCTTTCATCAGTGAGAGTATGTTAATTCTGGTTTAACAGAATTTATTGAGTCTCTGCCATGCACAAGGCAGTGTTCTAGGTATTTAGCAATAAATAAAACAGACAAAAATCTTAGCCTTCCTGGATATTCTAGTGGGGTAAGAAGCAAGTAAGTCAAAGGTATAATATGCCAAGAGATGGTAAATGCTAAATAAAGGAGTAGGGAATGTGTGGACGTGGTGGTGGTGGTGACATTTTACATCGGGTGGCCTGAGAAGTTTATACCATGCAGGTATCTGGGGCAAAAAGCATTCTAGGCAGGAGGAATATGGTAAGCGGAATCCAAAAAAATTAATCACATAAAATGCTGTGAGGTTAATGAAGTGACAGGGTTAGCCTTTGTGTGGCCTCTGCCATCCAAGTCTATTCTAGTCCTGCTTGTGGTTCGGATGTGTGCACTGCCCTGACACAGTCATGGGCTGATTCTGGGTCCTGTGGCCGGGTTGGAATTTCCAGGACAGCATCATGCATTTTAGAAGTCTCCGTGTCTTTGGTGCCTCCCTAATCTGCCTGCTCGGGCTGGGAAGATCGTGGTGCTACATGGACCCGCCATCTTCCCAGATCCTGAGATAGAATTACTAACCATTTTCCACCTAGCCTCATCTTCCCTTCCTTGCCTCCCACCCTTCCTAGTCTCTTCCATACCCTGCAAGAGACAAGAACTTTAGGCTGTCTCAGTTTGAGAACAGGGGTTGAGAGGGCAATCGCTAGTTGCTCTGAGGAAGAACATGTTTTAGGGTTCCTAGAGCACAGTGAGCAAGTGAGCAGTGGGGGTGGGAGATAGTTGATCAGAGATGTAACAGGCCAGATTGTGTAGAACCTTGTAATTGGGTATTGGGAGTGTGGCTTTTTTCTTCTCAAGGGTGAGAAGCCATTGGAGAATGTCAACTGAGGGGTGAAGTGACCAATCTGGTGAGCAGGGGTAGAATCATGGAGACCAGGGAATAGGCTGTCACTGGAATTCTGGCTTGGAGCAGGGTGGCTGCAGGGGAAATAGTGAAAAACGTTAACATTATGAAATATTTTGTAAGTTGTACCTACAGGATTTACTAGGTAGGAGGGTGAAAGAGAAGAGTATGGATGGCTCTAAGGTTTTTGGCCTGTGTGACTGGAAATGTGGAGCTGGCTTTTACTGAGGGTGTGGAAGGCTTGGATGGAACAGGTTTAGGGGGAGCAGAATGGACAGTTAAATTTTGGAGACAGTGTACTTGGACCTTCAAATGGAGAAGCTGAATGTATGAGTCTGGAGCTCAGAGAAAAATCTAGAAACAAGGTAAATTTGAGAGTTGTCAGTTTATAACTGGGTATTTAAAACCATAAGGATCGCTGAGTCAGTTAATGACAGGGTAGGGAGTCAACAACTGAGCCCTGAGGAACGCCAAGGCCAGAGGATGCGGATATGGTGGAGGAAGCGGCACAGGTGACTGCGGAGGTGCAGATGAAGAACTGGGTAGAAAACCATGACTTGTGTGTGGCCTGAAAGCCGAATGAAGAAAATGTTTCACGAGAGAAGAACTGATCATTTGTAGTCAAGTGCTGTTGCCAACTCAAATAAGATGAGTGAGAACTCACAATTAGCTTTAACAGTATAGAGGTTTTGGGGCCTGACTGGCGTGGATTTAAGAGAGAACAGAAGAGAAATTGAAGATACTGAATGAGAAAACGTATTCAAGAGTTTTTCCTTAAAGAAAAACATAAAAATGAATCTATAGGTAGAAAGGGATATAAGATTTTAGAATTCTGTTTTTAAGTTGGGAGAATTTATAGCATGTTCTATACATTGATGGGAATTGACAGAATCAAGAGGAAGCAACACTGAAGAGGGAGAAAGGAGCATTGCTTCACAGTATCTTTGGGCAGTAACCATAAGAAGGGTTAGCCTTACATTGGAATAGAAATGGTCCGACCCCAGAACTAGGAGGGACAGGTAATGGGCTCCAGAGCAAATGGGTGGTGGTGGTAGAGGCCAGTGTAAATTTTCCTGTTGCTTCTGTATTTCTCAGCAAAATAGGAAACAAGGCCATACACGACAATTTCTAGTGCCAGTAAATCTAAGGAAGTAAGAGGCAAAGATAGTGATCTTGATACTTTGTGCTGTTGTTCTTCTAGAACTGTATTCCATTTCTTCTTAATCCTACCTGTGTCATAAAGCCCAGCTCCAGTCTAGCTTGCTTCAGACCATGATGATCTCTTTTCCAACTAACTCCAGATTATGTGAACCACTCACCTGGCTCTTAGCATGGTGGTTATCTTTTTACTTATTACTATTTTAATGTCTAATCTACTCAGCTGTAGTGTAAACACTTGATTGTGGGGACAAAGTTTACCGCCTGGTCTCTCCTACACAGGATATATAAACTCTCACTACTCACACAGTGAGTCCTTAATAAACAGGGTGCTTCCCATAAAAGGCCCGAGCTTGGCCATAAACAGAATGTTTTACAGTTCAAGTAAACTGCCTTGTTAATTTAATCCCTGTTTTTCTTTTAACCCATTTTTGAAACAATTTTTATGTTTCCCTTTCTCTTTCAGGTTCAGGATTATCTAAGAAGATTTGAAAGTATACCAGATATGCTTGAACTGGATCACCTCACAGTTTCAGGAGATGTGACATTTGGCAAGAATGTTTCATTAAAGGTGTGTTATGATGAAAATTAGAGTTCTTATAGTTTTATAAGACAGGTTTCATCATCTAGTCCTAAATTTACCTTTATTTTAAGGAATACTTCTTAGTCTGTACCAGATTGCTTATAAGATATGCATTTTCAAAATGAAATAGCTTACTACAATATTTAGTATTAATACTGTCGTCCATAGATATACACCATAGTTAAAATATAATCATAATTGTTGTGTATAGGAATTTTGTGGAACATAGCATTCAAATGGAAAGCAAACACTATTAAATAATTGAATTGGTACTATTTTATTGAAATATGACAGTCTTTAAAATTGAATCACTGATAAATTAGCATTCACTAAAGATGACTGTTTGAAAGTAGAAAAAAATAACAACTCCATTTATACTGATTATAATCTATTCCTGTTAAAAGTAAAATGTCATCAGTATGAAGATGTTCATTCACATTACTACAGTGCTTGGGTACTTTGAGTATCATTCCAGCCTAGCATAAGAAATAGCAAGGACTATGGGTATGAGTATTCAAGTTCAGAACCAAAGATAGAACAGTTTTTTCCTAATCAAGTATTTTTTTAAAGTTCCATACCTAGAGTTTATGTGTTCTTATTAAAGTGACTTAAAGATCTTTAAAAAAAAAAGGTATATAGATATATTTATTTATAATTATTGCTAATACTGCCTTATCTAAACAATTTTACTTAAGACATGAAATATGAATCATTAAACTGTTCTTTAAAAAAAAAAAACACAAACCTGTATGTAGATAAAAACCAAGCACCTTGTAGTTTCTGAAGGTAGATAATGCTGGTGGCCTTGCAAGTAGTTCTTTGAAAGGGCCAGTCATGCTGTGGCACTGGGTCCACTTCCCACTTCTAGACTCCTTGCCTCTTTATCAGAGATGGTACCAGAACTACTGCCAGGGTTGTGACAGGACACATTACAGTTTTCCTTAACAGGCCATTTGTTTTTCATATTTCATGTTGTTTATAAATACACTTACTCCATTGTAAGTGAAGTTCTACATAAACGTGATAACTGTAGGAAAATCAACTGCATTTCAGCTCGCCATTG
Organism: Odocoileus virginianus; assembly: GCF_023699985.2. NCBI lineage: Eukaryota > Metazoa > Chordata > Mammalia > Artiodactyla > Cervidae > Odocoileus > Odocoileus virginianus. Next base: position 59,160,270 of record NC_069675.1, read on the forward strand.
CAATTACTCTTGTTTTTTCTGTCACTTAGGGAACGGTTATCATCATCGCAAATCACGGTGACCGAATTGACATCCCACCTGGAGCAGTATTAGAGAACAAGATTGTATCTGGGAACCTGCGTATCTTGGACCACTGAAATGAAAAATACTGTACACACTTTATACTAATTATGGGCTGAACAGTTTCTTACAATGAAAAGTTCCTCTAAGATTATAAAATAGGCAGGTACTGTTCTATGTTACTGTACCCTGCAGTGTTAATTTTTAAAGTAGAGTTTTCTGCAGTATGCTTTTAGTCTAAGAAAAGCACAGATGGAAGCAATACTTTTCTTTTTTGAAGAAGATCCTGAAAGTTAATTCACCTGAAAGTGCAATATTGTTTAATCTTAAAACTGGGGCAGCTCTGCTGGAAAATCTTTTAACAGAGGCCTCAATGATGGTCATTTTGAACTGCTTGTGATTTCAAAAATAAAGCTGTGAAGCAATACATGTGTACACTCATACTTTTCAATGCTAACTTTATGAAATGCTGAAGAAAAATTTTGGTTTACTCTTGCCAAACAGTTACTCTATCAGTTGAAAGATTTGCTCCTGGAATATATAAGTGCTCGCTGGCCAGTTACCTAACAAATCCAGGTTTTACATTTCTGAGAATTAACCACATCATTATTTCCATAGGAGTTAAACTTGAAGGTGTATCTTTCATCTAGTTCTGAAACTGGGATGCCTGCCATGCTTTCCACAGACTCTCCATTTACTGAAACAAAGTGGTATTTCTTTTCCCAGCTAAAGGGGGTGGGGTGGGCAGAGGTAGCGCATTTCTCTCACACCCTTGTTCTCTAGTATAGCGGGGTGAGGGTATAACTTTATAAAAAGTTCCCTTTCCTTGAAGCTTCATTTCTTGAAGCTGCTTTGCTGTCACTGAAAATGTTCTTGAATAAACCTTCCAAATCCAGGTCTGCTGGTAGTTTGAATTTTGGCTTTTCTCTAAGTATCAATTACATTTTTCAGTTCTTCCATGCTTGTTTTTGAATAAGTTGCTTATTTTCTTTAAAATTTACTGTATACTGTTTAAAAAAAGTTGTCTTTTAAAGTCTGATAATTTTTTACAGCTTTATTTTAGACAGACAGTTTAAGAACCAATGACATACCTCTGTAATAAGGATAAAGGAAAGAAAACAGGCTTTCCTTTTAGGAAACCAAAGAGCACAAAATAAGACTATTTCATTGTACATAATCACCACAAGGTTAGGCACTCTGACAGGGTTAGGCAAGGTTCCTGGTGTGAAGTGAGGCACAGGCACTTTCATTTAGTTCTAATTTTGAAGGTAGGTATTATAAAAGTCTTTAATTTAAATAATTTACTCATCACCTTATATTTCTGGCCCCAACACAGCAGCCTCTATTTTAAAAGTTCTATCTATCCCTGGTCTTTGTTCATATACACACTGAAAGTAACTTACAAACAAGAACCCAAGGGGGGGCATACTTCAATGTTATCTAAATGTTAAAATGAGAACTCAAGATTAGGCAGAATATATGAAAATGTATTCTTGCCTCTAAAAATAAAAAGGAAAAAAACACCCCAACCCTTCATATATGCTTTTATAAAAATACAGCTGTTAAACTGCAGGCTTTCATATACCACATCTGATAAGTATTTAAATTAATAGTTGCATAAATAAACACCAAAATCTTACTCTTTTATTATTACTTGTGATCAGCCTTTCAAGTATTTAGACTATTCTGGAAGGCTTTTATGCAGCTGACATACAGCGGTGATAAAAAGATTAAATTTGCAACACACAAAGCCTGAAACTTAACATTGGTCACTAAAACAAAAACTGAATTCCTAAATCCAAGCAATTAAAAGATGTTTATTTTTTATAGAAAGATCTGTAAAAAAATAATTTTCAAACAGCTTTACTTTCATAGAGAAAACTTTCTACAGAGGTTGAGTAAGATTTTAATATTTTAAATTGTACCATCATTAAATAAAGTGGGACACCGTATGAATTTCATTGCACTGGAAGAAATGCAAAGCATTTTTTAATATAAAGTATACAGAGCATTCTAGTCAACTACAGCTGTGTTACAGCTATGTGTTCTTTTGGATTTGGTCCAAAGAAACCTGAGTCTGTTTCCAGAGAGAATGAAAAATGTTATAGACACCTGATCAGTTACTCCTCACTGAAGGAAGCACACAAATGGCATTCCTTGTAGATCCCACTGAATCCCAGTTTCCCAACACTGACACACTCCTTTTCCCCTTCCCCAATCCCGGTTCACTGTGGGCTCCAGATTCAGTTCTTCAGTCACAGGCGTCCATGTTTCCATCATAAACACACATCCCCTGGTCAGATGAACTGCCCAGTTTTCCAGTATGTCATCACCTTTTCTGTTCCCATATCTCGGCCATATTTAGGTCCAAATCTTTAAGGCCTTTTAAGGCTTGAAGATTTCCAGTGTAAAAAGCTACATCTGCTGTGACCAACCTAAACATTGGAGAGAAAATTACTTTTAATCTCATGCTTTCATTTCAAATAAAGTAGCTGTGCTCACAAAGTAAAAGACCTATCCTAGCTTCTAGACTGACTGATTTAAAATTTGGATGCCCTAGGGACCAAATGTCAATATATTTCTCTTAGCAGGATTCCTACTATCATATAGTTAGATCATTTAATGCTGTCTCTTTCAACAGTGTTTTCAAAAGACTGGAGTCAGTTTCACAAATTTATCTTAAAACAGTATGAAACAGAAAAATAATGGTGTAAACTTTTTTTTTGGATCAGTTGTCACTAGAATATACGTGTATGTGACTAGTGAACTCAAGGAAAAGAAAGACAAGGTTTCCTGAGTGCCATCTTAAAAAGTTAAATAAAGGCTGGTACTCATGTGTAAGTACTACTGGATACAAAACTTGATCCTGACAATATAACAATGTGTGACAAAAAGCCAAGAATTACACTTTTGAGTATTTAGCTGTCACATTAATGCTTATCCTTGAAAAAACACTCCTGGAAAGAAGGCTCAGATAAATATCATAGCTCCACACACATGAAATAAGGACCAGTCTGATGAGACGTATACATTGACAGATGTGGCCCACAAAGAAAAAAAATAGATCCTCATTTAGTATTTTATAAAGAAAGAGGAAATGCAGCTTTGATATTTTAAAAAGCATGTAAGGTCTGGATTGCTGGACTACCAGGGGGCAAGGATATTTTTTTTTCCCATTTATTTTTATTAGTTGGAGGCTAATTACTTTACAACATTGCAGTGGTTTTTGTCATACATTGAAATGAATTAGCCATGGATTTACATGTATTCCCCATCCCGGTCCCCCCTCCCACCTCCCTCTCCACCCCATCCCTCTGACCATTACAGTATACTAACACATATATATGGATATTTTTATGTACTAGAGTCATAAATACCATTGTACTTATGTGCTTAAGGTTTCAGCTTTTGTCACATGGCAGAATTTAGTTACAACCGTATTTTTGTTTGAAACTTCTGGTTCAGACTGCTTTAAAATTCATAAATCGAGTAAATTATGTTTTCTGTAATAATAGGATCAGTAAGTACACTAAAACTAACAGCAGAGGCTCAGAATAGAACAAAGTCTTTTTAAGGCAAGTTTCCCACATTAAAAATTAAAATTAACATAAATCTCCATTTTAAAAGATCACGTTATGTTTAACAAACACAACTATTTATAGTCTATAGAAGAAAGTACATAGAAAGTATATGCTGTACATCAAAGTTGAGAATTTTTGTTTGCTAAAAGGACAAAAAAGTAAATATGTGCAATATATGTAACCAATGAAGGATTAATTTGAAGGCATATGCAAAAATAAAATCAGCAAGAAAAAAATACCCAGATAAAAAATGGGCAAAGAATATGAAAAGTCACAGATGAGAACACCTGAATGACAAATATGTAAAGACAAACATTAGGAAATGCAAATCAAAACAAAATACCATTGTATCCATTAGACTGGCAACAATTTAAAAAATGTAACAGCAAATGCTGGCAAGATGTGGAATAAAAGGGAATGTAAACTTGGTACAGCCACTTTGGAGAGCATTCTGGCAAATCCTACTGGAGTGAAAATGTACATCTGATTCACTTCTAGATATGTACCCTAAAGAAAAGATCACATCATTATACATGTATAAGGGAAGATCTTCACTGTGGCATGATTGTAAGGGAAAAAAATAATAACCTAAAATCAATCACTAGGTGAAATGGATACATTAAATATGGCTGATTCATGTGGAAGAATACAATAAAGCAATAAAAAATGGATGATTTTTATATATCAGCATAAGTAAATAATAGAAAAAGCAAGCAGCATATGTACAAAATATCATGTAACTAAATTCATAAAGCAGCTCCATATTTTTCCTGAGATAAAGAGGTAAATAAATCAGAATAACTTGAAGGATATAGACCAGATTTACTAGAAACACTGCAGAAGGGCTGGGAAAAAGAGAAAAGGACTGGAGATAGGGATCAAGGGGTACTCAAGCTTTGTTTGGAATGCCAATTTAAAAACAATGCTGAACTTTGTTTTCAAGTGAAAATGAAAAATGTTAATACTGATCAATTCTAAGTAACAGGAATACAAATATTCTCCATATGTCTCTGTATTTTAAAAATGTATTAAAATAGAGAAAAAGAAAATCACATTAAAAAGAACACGTGTGGTTGCTGGGGAGAAGGAAGGCAACACAGCCTAATGGGGTTTCCGAGGTGGTGCTGGTGATAAAAAACCCACCTGCCAATGCAGGCGACATAAAAGACACAGGTTCGATCCCTGGGTAGGAAAGATCCCCTGCAGGAGGGCACCAGGCTCCAGTCCATAAGATCGCCGAGTCGGACATAAGCATGCACACAACCGGCCTGGGATTTCCTCTTGGGGTAGTAAAATGTTTCAGCTCAGTTCAGTTGCTCAGCTGTGTCCAACTCTTTGCGACCCCATGGACTGTAACACACCAGGCCTCCCTGTCCATCACCAGCTCTGGAGTTGACTCAAACTCATGTCCATTGAGTCGGTGATGCCATCCAACCATCTCATCCTCTGGTTGTCCCCTTCTCCTCTCGCCTTCAATCCTTCCCAGCATCAGGGTTTTTTGAAATGAGTCAGTACTTCGCATCAAGTGGCCAAAGTACTGGAGTTTCAGCTTTAGCATCAGTCCTTCCAATGAACATTCACGACTGATTTCCTTTAGGATGGACTGGTTGGATCTCCTACCTGTCAAAGGGATGCTCAAGAGCCTTTTGCAACACCACAGCTCAAAAGCATCAATTCTCTGGCACTCAGCTTTCTTTATAGTCCAACTCTCACATCCACACATGACTACTGGAAAACCATAGCCTTGACTAGACAGACCTTTGCTGACAAAGTAATGTCTCCGCTTTTTAATATGCTGGCTAGGTTGGTCGTAACTTTTCTTCCAAGGAGCAAGTGTCTTTTTATTTTATGGCTGCAGTCACCATCTGCAGTGATTTTGGAGCTGAAAAAAATAAAAGTCTGCCACTGTTTCCACTGTTTCTCCATCTACTTGCCATGAAGTGATGGGACCTGATGCCATGATCTTTGTTTCCTGAATGTTGAGCTTTAAGCCAACTTTTTCACTCTCCCCTTTCACTTTCATCAAGAGGCTCTTTAGTTCTTTGCTTTCTGCCATAAGGGTGGTGTCATCTGCATATCTGAGGTTATTGATATTTCTCCCAGTAATCTTGATTCCAGCTTGTGCTTCCTTCCAGTCCAGAATTTCTCATGATGTACTCTGAATAGAAGTTAAATAAGCAGGGTGACAATATACAGCCTTGACATACTCCTTTTCCTATATGGAACCAGTCTGTTGTTCCATGTCCAGTTCTAACTATTGCTTCCTGACCTGCATACAGGTTTCTCAAGAGGCAGGTCAGGTGGTCTGGTGTTTCCATCTCTTTCAGAATTTTCCTCAGTTTATTGTGATCCACACAGTCAAAAGCTTTGGCATAGTTAATAAAACAGAAATTGATGTTTTTCTGGAACTCTCTTGCTTTTTCAATCCAACGGATGTTGGGAATCTGATCTCTGGTTCCTCTGCCTTTTCTAAAATCAGCGTGAACATCTGGAAGTTCATGGTTCACGTATTGCTGAAGCCTGGCTTGGAGAATTTTGAGCATTACTTTGCTAGTGTGTGAGATGAGTGCAACTGTGCATTTTTGACATTTGAGCATTTTTTGACATTGCCTTTCTTAGGGATTAGAATGAAAACTGACCTTTTCCAGTCCTGTGGCCACTGCTGAGTTTTACAAATTTGCTGGCATATTCAGTGCAGCAATTTCACAGCATCATCTTTCAGGATTTGAAATAGCTCAACTGGAATTCCATCACATCCACTAGCTTTGTTCGTAGTAATGCTTTCTAAGGCCCATTTGACTTCACATTCCAGGATGTCTGGCTCTAGGTGAGTGATCACACCATCGTGATTATCTGGGTCGTGAAGTTCTTTTTTGTACAGTTCTTCTATGTATTCTTGCCATCTCTTCTTAATATCTTCTGCTTCTGTTAGGTCCATACCATTTCTGTCCTATTATTGAGCCCATCTTTGGGTGAAATGTTCCCTTGGTATCTCTAATTTTCTTGAAGAGATCTCTAGTCTTTCCCATTCTGTTGTTTTCCTCTATTTCTTTGCATTGATTGCTGAGGAAGGCTTTCTTATCCTTGCTATTCTTGGGAAGTCTGCATTCAAATGGGAATATCTTTCCTTTTCTCCTTTGCTTTTGGCTTCTCTTCTTTTCACAGCTATTTGTAAGGCTCCTCAGACAGCCATTTTGCTTTTTTGCATTTCTTTTTCTTGGGGATGGTCTTGCTCCCTGTCTCCTGTACAATGTCATGAACCTCCATCCATAGTTCATCAGGCACTTTGCCCATCAGATCTAGTCCCTTAAATCTATTTCTCACTTCCACTGTATAATCGTTAGGGATTTGATTTAGGTCATACCTGAATAATCTAGTGGTTTTCCCTACTTTCTTCAATTTAAGTCTGAATTTGGCAATAAGGAGTTCATGATCTGAGCCACAGTCAGCTACCGGTCTTGTTTTTGCTGACTGTATAGAGCATCTCCATCTTTGGCTGCAAAGAATATAATCAATCTGATTTCAGTGTTGACCATCTGGTGATGTCCATGTGTAGAGTCTTCTCTTGTGTTGTTAGAAGAGGGTGTTTGCTATGACCAGTGCATTCTCTTGGCAGAACTCTATTAGCCTTTGTTCTGCTTCATTCTGTAAAATGTTTGGAACTAGACAAAGCTGGTGGTTGCACAGAGGTGGTGTTGTGAAGGTACTAATGGCCACTGAATTTTTAACTGTGAAATGTTTGATTTTATGTTATGTCCCAATTTCAGCTTGAAAAAAGTAAAATTTTAGAGCCATTTCAGGAAAAAAAAAATTCCTGTCTTTGGCTAGAGTCTAGAGGTAAGTTTTTAGGAAATTCTATCCTTCAAGGAATCACTCAAAGATGTATTTGACTTACTAAGTATTACTGTCTTTAAAAGTGTAAGATAATGAAGATCTTGAAGGTGCCAATCCCCAAATAGTTATATTAACAAAGAAAATAACAGGTGATTAATTAATTTGGATGCTTCAGATCTACTGGTCTGAAAACAACCAACTAGCAAGATTCGGTTATGGGAATTAAAGTAGGAATGTATGAGAGGAATGGGACTTTAAAATAATATTAGGTTTCTTTGAATATTTGGTATTCATTATACTGTCATTAAACTTTTCTGTGGCTTTGAAATTTTTGGAAAAAAAATAATTCTTTAAAAAAAAGAAGAAACAGGTTAATAGTCAAAAGAAAATCAGATTTTTGCATAAACCTCTTAAATTCAGCCTGGCAAACAAATTCAGCAGTTTGAAGCTTATAAATAGTTTTCTGCAAAATCAATTTACTGTATTCTCCAACATCACAGGTTTTAACTGTGTGGGTCAATTTTTAAAAAATAGTAAATATTAGAGCATTATATGATCTGCAGTTGGTTGAATCTATGGATGTGGAATTGTGGATACAGAGAAACCCTGTATATGGAGGGCCAGGTCCTTAAGTTATTCTTGAATTTTTCAACTGCTAGAGGGCAGCACACCTAACCCCCCCTTCCCTACCTTGTTCAAGGGTGAAACATACTTCTTTTTTTTTTTTTAAGGGCAAAACCAACTTCTGATTCCAAAATATGGTTTTTATGTTTGTCCCTGTAAGTTTGAAATTTAAGCCTGAAATGTCTTTAATGGGGAAAAAAATATTCCATTTCTAAAAATCCATGAACAGGTAACAAAGTACAGGAATCATACTAAGGTGTAACTTACATGATCAGTGCCTTGTATTTTATATAATCTTTAAATTCATATCCTAACCTACATTGCTCTTAACCAAAATTCTGTGACAGAACTTTTTATCATTCCCAATATAAGAAATATTAAGGCTCAGAGAGATTAAGTGACTTGCTCAGTTACAGAGCTAGTAAGTGGCCAAACTTAACCCAAGTTTTCTGATTCTAAATCTTATGTTTTATATGTCATTTTATTTCACCAATAATACATAAAATTTGTTCAGTGGCTTACAAGAAAATATATACACATTATTTTTTGTAACCCGGTGGAGGAACTGAAGAGATTTTATCATTCTCATTTCATACATAAGGCACAGAGTTTAAGTGACTTTCTCATGGTCATACAGGTACAAAGTAGGAGTTCTGTCTGGACAGCTGAAGACTACTGGGTGACCTAAGGAGGTGCTACTAATGCACACTGCCTCAAAGTAGACATATAAGGTCAGTTAACTAACTGACCATTTATAAAACACTTTAACGTAAACAGACAGATAGATATAGAGGTATAGCACCTCCACAGAGGCAAAAAAAAAAAAAGGCAAAAGGTTGCTATTTTACAACTGTGGGGCCCTGGCAAGATTATAGTGGTAAAGGACAGCATAGTGAATAAAAACTCATCAAACAACTCAATATCGGAGTATGTGGTAAAAATATCTTGAAAACATACCCATTTTGAGGTCCTCCATCATTTATCACATTTAAGTGAGATAACTGCTTTTTCAAGTGGAGTTTGTAACTTGCATTAATTCTTAAAAATAACATCTGGAAAAGAAACAATACTAAGTTTCTTAGAGCTCTGCTGACACAGAAGACATAAGTAATTAGTATTATTTGGAGAAAATTTTTTGCTTTAGCATATACTTTTAAAATGCTCCTCTGAAAGTATGGAATTACTATTTCAGTATAGTTTTTCTCCTTAGTTGGATAAAAGCTCTTTTGCCCTTTTTAGCAGTACTCCTTTTAGTGACAGGATTTACTACTGCCTTTCTGCCCCTTAAAAGTCTTCTGGAATACGTAAATGGGATGAACCATACAGGTAAAAAGAATAGAGAAAAGATGGAGAATTCTGCAATTAACTAGGAACCTGATAGAGAAAAAAGTCACAATGGTAAAGGAAGGCTACTGTTATCCTTCTAAATTACTTGGAAGTATTTTATCACTCCATTTGCAAATTTTTAATGTAATGGCCCAGTACTTCTTTGGGAAATGCCTGACCTGAAATTATACAAAACTAATCTATGGAAACAATTTTGTGAAATATATTTTCCATGACAAAAATATATAAAGTCATCTATGGAAAAGTTTTATGGAATCACTGGTACGCAAATGACAGTGATTACATAAAATCTATACTGTGTGCCCAGGTTTGAAAAGAGTTCACTTTAAATGAAGATGCAGATAAAAATACATGAAATACCTGTGTATTCAGCTCACTGACCTGGCTAAGTCTTGGTCCAGAATTAGAACTCAGAGGGCAAATTCAGAAGGTCAGAATGCCAGAGGTGGGGGATCTTGCATGTGGAATGAAAAGGATGGTTTGACTAGGAAGACTGAGAAAGGAAAAGAGAGACCCTAGTGGGTGCTCCGTATCTAAAGCTCCTCCAAAGTCCTCAGTGAGCCCCAAAGATGGTGGATAATATTTATTCATAAAGTTAGTATGATTAATGAAAACCTAGGAAAACATGAGAAGATGGTAATAGCTAGTGTAAGATGAAAGTTCAAGGTGGTGTGGAAAAGGAGACCAGCAGAAGCAGAAGTGGGGAAGACACTACAAAACCTACACTTTGCTCCCAAGTATCGATGCCATGTACTCAGCCAATCAGAGACAAACTGAAATAAGAAATGTGTCTGAAGAGCAAAAACCCCAGTGAAAGCTAAGATCATTAGTCATGTAACAGCTAGGCTTGTATTAATTATAACACTGTGTGTTTGTTAAGTCGCTTCAGTCCTGTCCCCGTGGACTATAGTCCTCCAGGCACCTCTGTCCATGGGATTCTCCAGGCAAGAATACTGGAGTGGGTTGCCATGCCCTCCTCCAGGGGATCTTCCCGACCCTAAATACAACTAGGTTTGAATGAGATCACCTGGTATAAAGGGAACAAACTAAGGTGGATAAAGAAGACTGAAAAAAAAAGAAGTACTGGAACCTTTAAAGTACTACTAGGAAACAGAATTGAGGAAAGTCAAGGGTAGGAATGTCGTGGAAAAGTGGAGAAAACACTGATGATAGTGTAGGGAAAATAGCAGAGGCAGAGGATGGAAACTTCATAGGTAAGAGATGCTAAAGACTACCCATTTTGCTACTTTTCCTGATTTGTGCCTACGACACACCATTCATGCTGACCTAACAAACATTAAGGTATACTGATTGAGTTATTAAGTTATTAAGTCCATCAGTAATTCCTTCCCTATCCAATTTGGATTATAATCAGTGTGTAACTTATTCTACTATTCATTGATAAATGCTAACTCTGATTTTCAAACAATGTAATAAATGATGTTGGTAGAATCTGGGACCTCTGATGACCCAATGGACAAATGAAAATCTGCTTTTTAGAATGGTTGACCACAGAGCAAAGCTACCACTGCTCTAGCCTGTCAGGGCAAGGAGGGTTCTGAAATCAGAAATTTCTATCCATGTTCTACAAGTCAATATAACAACTGGAAAAAAATAATAATGATCATATTGTGACATGAACTAAGCTTACATGTGCCAAAAGTACATAAAAACACTTCAATTCTGCATGCATATTATGTTACATATAATAGTTTTAGGAATTACTACTCACTTGCGTTTGTTCTTCAGGAAGGAGATCAAATATAGCTTCATGCATTTTTGCCATTTGCTTACAAATATTCCTGAAACAGGCAGAAGGAACGGGAGCTTTCACTTCATACTGGCAGGGAAAAATAATGAGAATTATATTCATGTCCTCTGTAATGTGTATTATCCCCACTGTTCCCTAAAACATATTATTTTCTGCCCTTACACATCTAACTCTGATAGAGTTGAAGCTTACACTTGAACTATATTTTGTGCGACTCATGCAAATCTTAAAAATTTTTCATTAAAAAATTCTAATCTACTTTGAGACAGCCAGGATAATTTAGTGGCTAAGAACACAGACTGCTTCCCTTCTTAAGATGGGCATGTGATATGCTACTCAGTCACGGTCTGACTCTTTGCAACCCCATGGACTATAGCCCACCAGGCTCCTTTGTCCATGGAATATTCCAGGCCAGAATACTGCAGTGGGTTACCATTCCTTACTCCAGGGGATCTTGACCAGACACGGAACTTGCATCTCTTGCATCTCCTGCATTGATAGGCAGATTCTTTACCATGGTGCAACCTGGGAAGCCCTAAAGATGGACTGCTTGCGTTCAAATTCCAACTCTTAAAATTCTTAGCTATGTGAGACTGGGTGAGTTACTTCTCTGTATTAGGTGAGATATTTCTCTATATCTCAAAGGGCTTTTCCTGAGGATTTTAAAAGATGGTTCATAAGAACTCAAAACTGTGTGTGATACAAAGGAAGTACTCAAAAATATTAGCTACTATTCTGGCTCAATATAGAATAATGAATCATTAAAGTAGACCCTTCAAATTAAGTTTGTTTTTTAAACATGATTTTAAGAATGTGTTCAAAGTGGTCATATCTGAAATCAATATAACTGGTAGAACTAAAATGTTCTTTTTCTTTCGTAGGTGGGTCAATATTGTAATCATATTTATCCTAATTTTCAAGTATCTATACTAAAAATTTTTAATTAGGTAAATTCATTTAATATTCTTACATCTGGAACAGTACACTGGTATGACTGAGATAATCACATTCTGGCCCATATTATAGAGTTCACATTTTAAATTATACACCATTTTCACTTATAAGACAGATTTGGGCCAAATAACTATATTTTAGATGCACTAATCTTACATAGTTTATTAAAATAATGAGTTCCAATATACTGTGGTAGTAGAACCATGTAAAAGTTATCATGTGACTGGACCAAGCAACCTTGTGACCACTCAATGATCTGTCTCTCTTCAGCCTACAGTAAATCAAATATCCCCTTTTTTTAATTAACAGTTCTAAGATATAATTTGTATACCATAAAATTCACCCCTTTAAAGTGTACAATTAACTGCTTTTTAGTAAACTCATAGCTATACAACCATCACCACTAATTTACAGACACTTCCATCAACCCAAAAAGAAACCCCATATCCATTAGCAGGCACTCCCCATTCTTCCTTCTCCTCAGTTCCTGGCAACCACTAATCACTAATGGAATCATATAGCATATCGTTTTTGTGACTGGCTTCTTTCACTTAGCATGCTTTCAAAGGTTCGTCCATGTTGCATCAAGTGCGTCATCCTTTTAGGGCTGTATGATATTCCATTGCATGAATAAATCATAGTTAATCTAGTCATCAGTTAATAGACATTTAGGCCATTTCTACTTTTTGGCTATTATGAATAATAATGCTATGAACATTCATGTAGACAGATGTTATCAATTCTCTTAAAGTAGAATTACTGGGTCATATGGTAACTCCATGTTCAACCTTTTGAGGAAATGCAAAATGTTTTCCAAAGTGGCTGTACCACTTTACAGTTCCACCCAGCAACGTATGAGGGTTCCAATTTCTCCATATTCTCTCCAATACTTGTTACTGTCCTTATTTTAGCCATCCTAGTGGGTATGAAATAATCTCACAATGGCAAAATCCCCTTATCTTAACTACCCCCATGTCCTGGGTTGAATAATATCCCCCCAAGATTCATGTTCACTTGGAGCATCCTAAGGTAATACTGGATTGGAGTGGGCCCTAAATCCACTGACTGGTATTTTTATAACAGAAAGGAGAGGGAAACTTAGACATAGAAACACACAGAGGGAAGATGGTCATGTGAAGACAGAGGCAGGGACCGAAGTGATGGATCTACAAGTCAAGGAATGTCAACAACTGACAGCAAGCACCTGAAGCTAGAAAAAGGCAAGGAAGTTTTCTCTGTTAGAGCCTTCAGAGGAAGCATGGTCTGGGGGCACTTTGATTAGGGATTTCTATCTTCCAAAAACTACAAGACAATGCACTTCTTGTTCTAAGCCCCTTACTCTGTGGGAATGTTATGGCAGCCCTAGTAAACTAGTATACCCCTCAAAACTCTCATTCATCACTGCTTTCCCTCAAAATAGTATTCTTTCTGTATGACTTTTACCATACATGGCTTCAATCATTTAAACTAGATACTGTACTTTTTTATTCTCAACCTTTAAACTTTGGTTCTTGCCACCATCCAAACAATCTTCCCTCTACCATAAACAACCTTCTGAAATTTGTCTCTGGAAAAAAATTACTACAGAGGTCCTAATTTCCAAATTTACTAACTTTTTTAGTTCCCCTTCCTCATTTCTCTGCAGTATTTCACACAACCTCCCACTGGAAACATCATCCTGGTGCAGGACAATGCTTTCCCAGTTCCTTCCTTCTAACCTTCCCTCTTCCAGCTCCTGTCTCCCAAGTGCAAAGCAACTTTAATATTAATCTCTTATCTTCCTCACTTTGTTCTTGTCAGTGTTGTTCAATCCCATGACTTCCAATATATCTCTAGTTATGAACCACTTTATTACATGCTCCCCTTTATTACATTCATTACATACTCCAATCCACATTTGAGCTGACCATGAGCTTTCCCAAACCTGCTCTCTTACCTGTTTCAATCACTATTACCCATATTACCATCCTCCTGGTCACACAGACTTGAAATCTCCAACTTAAGTTTGTAACTCCTTCTTTTCTTTGTGTTCCTTGTATTGAATCAGTGACTAAGTCTCACCAATTATACTTCCAAATTATTTTGCACATTAGTTAGTATTTTGAGCTAGATAATTTTTTGTTGTGGGGGCCGTCCTGCATATTGCAGGATATTCAGCAGCATCCTTAGTCTCTCCTCACTAATGACTAGTACCATCCCACACAAAACTGTAACAACCACAACACTGCCAGAGATAAAGTGCAGATGACAAACCAACACATGAAAAGATACTCAACATACTAGTCATTACAGAAATTAAAACCACAATGAGATATCACTCAATGCAGACCCACTAGAAGACTAATGTTAAAAAACAGACAACATAAAGAGCTGGTGAAGACAAAGAGTATCCAGAAGTCTTATACATCACGAAATTGTATAGTCACTTCAGAAAATCATTTGGCAGCTTTTTAATAAAGTTACCATAAAGTTTTACATTTCTGGCAGAGGAGGAGCTAAGATGGTGGAGGAATAGGATGAGGAGACCACTTTCTCCCCTACAAATTCATTGAAAGAACATCTGAACGCTGAGCAAACTTCACAAAACAACTTCTGACCGCTAGCAGAAGACATCAGGCGCCCAGAAAAGCAGCCCATCATCTTCGAAAGGAGGTAGGACAAAATATAAAAGATAAAAAGAGAGACAAAAGAGCTAGGGACAGAGACCCGCCCATGAAGGGAGTCGTAATAGAGGAAGTTTCCAAACACCAGGAAACCCTCGCACTGGCAGGTCTGGGGGAAGTTTTCGAATCTTGGAGGGCAACCTAACTGGGAGGAAAAATAAATAAAACCCACAGATTACATGCCTAAAAGCAACTCAAGCAGAAAAGTACCCCAGACGCCCGCATCCGCCACCAGCAAGTGGGGGCAGAACGGAGAGGAGCGGTCAGCACTGCTTAGGGTAAGGACCCGGCCCGAATGCCCTGAGGGCAATTGAAGGGAACTAACGTGAGATAGCAACTTAAACTGTGGGATAGCAAGACAGAGAGAGAAAATTAACTGGCCCGAACACACTTCCGGCGGTTCGCAGAACAAAGGGACTGAGCAATTCCAGAGAAGAGCTAGCGGGCAGACCGGCCCATCCCCCGCCGGAGGCAGGAGGCAGGGGGGAGGGGAAAGGGGCAAACTCAGCCCCAGAGACTGCATCCCCTACCAAACTGCAAACACGCTTCCAGTCTCTAACCAAAGACTTCCTTGAGATTCTGGATGGTCGACATCCGCCAGGAGGGTCACGGCTAGAGGCCAGCTCCCAAGAACAGACACAAGGCGCACCCGACCAGCGCGTGGAAACTGAGGCTGGGACCACGGAGGGGATAAGGTGCATTGCACCTGAGGAGAGTGCGCCCGTCAAGTTCCTGGCTGCCTGAGCTGCTCCGGGGGCGGGGAAGGCACAAAACGCAGGCCCGCGCTTTTGTGGAATACCTGAAAACTGGAACCGCACACAACGCAGGGCCTGCTCCATATAGAGCAGCTGGGAGCTTGAGCAGCGTAGACAGGGAAAGCACACACCCGTGAGCGGGGGCAAACCCAGTGTGGCCGGAACAATGCGAGTGCTCCCCACACAGGCCAGTGACATTTGTCTGCAGCGCCCCTCTCTCCTGGCAGTACCACTGAACAAGTGAACCTGAACAAGAGACTACCTCTACCCGCCTGTCAGGGTGGAAATTAGACACTTAAGAGACTGGCAAACAGAAGCCAAATAAATAAAGAGAACCTCTTCAGAAGTGACTGGTCCAACAGATCAAAATTCCTGTAGATAACACTGACTACACCGGAAGGGGCCTAGAGATATCGAGAAGTGTAAACTGGAACGAGGAGCTATCTGAAACTGAACCAAACCCACACTGACTGCAACAGCTCCAGAGAAATTCCTAGATATATTTTTACTTTTTTTAATTAAAAAGAAAAAAAATTTCTTATTTTAAAATTTTTTCTCTTTTATTTTCTTTTAAAATTCCCTATTACTCCTCCATTACTCCTTAACTTTCATTTTCATTTTCACATATTTTTACTATTTTTTTAATTAGAAAAAAAATTTTTTCTCTTATTTTCTTTTAAAGTCCTCTATTACTCCTTAATTTTCATTTTCATTTCACTATAACCTTGCAAAAAAAAAAGAAGAGGCCCTATTTTTAAACCGAACTTCATATATATTTCTAAAATTTTTTGTGTTTTTATTTTTAATGTTGTATTTTGAAGAGTCTAACCTCCACTCTAGATTTTTAATCTTTGCTTTTCACTATTTGATATCAATATTGGACATTTAGGAATCCAATATTCAGTACCCATTTTTACTCAGGAGTGTGTTGATTACTCTCTCCCACTTTTGACTCTCTGTTTTCTCCCTCAGATCACCTCTATTTCCTCCCTCCCCCTTCTCTTCCCAATCCAATCCTGTGAATCTCTGTGGGTGTCTGGGCTACGTAGAACACTTTGGGAACAGATAACCGCGTAGATCTGTCTCTCTCCTCTTGAGTCCCCCTTTTTCTCCTCCTGCTCATCTCTATCTCCTTCCTCCCTCTCCTCTTCTTCATGTAACTCTGTGAACCTCTCTGGGTGTCCCTCATGGTGGAGAATCTTTTCACCATTAACCTAGAAGTTTTATTATCAGTGCTGTATAGTTGGAGAAGTCTTGAGACTACTGGAAGAATAAGACTGAAATCCAGAGGCAGGAGACTTAAGCCCAAAACCTGAGAACACCAGAAAACTCCTGACTACAGGGAACATTAAGTAATAAGAGACCATCCAAAAGCCTCCATACCTACACTGAAACCAATGACCATCCAAGAGCCAATAAGTTCCAGAGCAAGACATACCACGCAAATTCTCCAGCAACGCAGGAACATACCCTGAGCGTCAACATACTGGCTGCCCAAAGTCACACCTAACACATAGACCCATCGCAAAACTCACTACTGGACACTCCATTGCACTCCAGAGAGAAGAAATCCAGTTCCATGCACCAGAACACCGACGCAAGCTTCCCTAACCAGGAAACCTTGAAAAGCCAATCGTCCAACCCCACCCACTGGGTGAAACCTCCACAATAAAAAGGAACCACAGAGCACCAGAATACAGAAAGCCCACTCCAGACACAGCAATTTAAACATGATGAAAAGGCAGAGAAATACCCAACAGGTAAAGGAACATGAAAAATGCCCACCAAGTCAAACAAAAGAGGAGGAGATAGGGAATCTACCTGAAAAAGAATTTAGAATAATGATAATAAAAATGATCCAAAATCTTGAAAGCAAAATGGAGTTACAGATAAATAGCCTGGAGACAAAGATTGAGAAGATGCAAAAAATGTTTAATAAGGACCTAGAAGAAATAAAAAAGAGTCAATTAAAAATGAATAATGCAATAAATGAGATCAAAAACACTCTGGAGGGAACCAAGAGTAGAAAAACGGATACAGAAGATAGGATAAGTGAGGTAGAATATAAAATGGTGGAAATAAATGAAGCAGAGAGGAAAAAAGAATCAAAAGAAATGAGAATAACCTCAGGGACCTCTGGGACAATGTGAAATGCCCCAACATTTGAATCATAGGAGTCCCAGAAGAAGACAAAAAGAACGGCCATGAGAAAATACTCAAGGAGATAATAGCTGAAAACTTCCCTAAAATGGGGAAGGAAATAATTACACAAGTCCAAGAAACCAAGAGAGTCCCAAACAGGATAAACCCAAGGCGAAAGACCCCAAGACACATATTAATCGAATTAACAAAGATCAAACACAAGAACAAATATTAAAAGCAGCAAGGGAGAAATAACAAATAACACACAAAGAGATTCCCATAAGGATAACAGATGATCTATCAATAGAAACCCTTTAGGCCAGAAGGGAATGGCAGGACATACTTCAACTAATGAAAGAGAATAACCTACAACCTAGATTACTGTACCCAGCAAGGATCTCATTCAGATATGAAGGAGAATTCAAAAGCTTTACAGACAAGCAAAAGCTGAGAGAATTCAGCACCACCAAACCAGCTCTTCAACAGATGCTAAAGGATCTTCTCTAGACAGGAAACACAGAAAGGTTGTATAATCGTGAACCCAAAACAACAAAGTAAATGGCAATGGGACCATACCTATCAATAATTACCTTAAATGTAAGTGGGCTGAATGCCCCAACCAAAAGACAAAGACTGGCTGAATGGATACAAAAACAAGACCCCTATATATGCTGTCTACAAGAGACCTACCTCAAAACAAGGGACACATACAGACTAAAAGTGAAGGGCTGGAAAAAAATATTTCACGCAAATGGAGACCAAAAGAAAGCAGGAGTCACAATACTCATATCAGATAAAATAGACTTTAAAATAAAGGCTGTGAAAAGAGACAAAGAAGGATACTACATAATGATCAAAGGATCAATCCAAGAAGAAGATAAAACAATTATAAATATATATGCAGCCAACATAGGAGCACCGCAATACATAAGGCAAACACTAATCAGTATGAAAGAGGAAATTAATAGTAACACAAAAATAGTGGGAGACTTTAAAACCTCACTCACAACTCACAACTATGGACAGTTCAACTAAACAGAAAATTAACAAGGAAACACAAACTTCAAATGACACAATGGACCAGTTAGACCTAATTGATATCTATAGGACATTTCACCCCAAAATAATCAATTTCACCTTTTTCTCAAGTGCCCACGGAAACTTCTGCAGAATAGATCACATCCTGGGCCATAAATCTAGCCTTGGGAAATTTTAAAAAAATTGAAATCATTCCAGTCACCTTTTCTGACCACAATGCAGTAAGATTAGATCTCAATTACAAGAAAAAAAATTATTAAAAATTCAAACATACGGAGGCTAAATAACACGCTTCTGAATAACCAACAAATCATAGAAGAAATCAAAAAAGAAATCAAAATATGCGTAGAAATGAATGAAAATGAAAACACAATAACCCAAAACCTATGGGACACTGTAAAAGCAGTGCTAAGGGGAAGGTTCATAGCATTACAGGCTTACCTCAAAAAACAAGAAAAAAGTCAAATAAATAACCTAACTCTACACCTAAAGCAACTAGAGAAGGCAGAAATGAAGAACCACAGGGTTACTAGAAGGAAAGAAATCTTAAAAATTAGGGCAGAAATAAATGCAAAAGAAACTAAAGAGACCATAGCAAAAATCAACAAAGCTAAAAGCTGGTTTTTTGAAAAAATAAACAAAATTGACAAACCATTAGCAAGACTCATTAAGAAACAAAGGAAGAAGAACCAAATTAACGAAATTAGAAATGAAAATGGAGAGATCACAACAGACAACACTGAAATACAAAGGATCTTAAGAGACTACTACCAGCAGCTCTATGCCAATAAAATGGACAACTTGGAAGAAATGGACAAATTCTTAGAAAAGCATAACTTTCTAAAACTGAACCAGAAAGAACAGAAGACCTTAACAGACCCATCACAAGCAAGGAAATCGAAACTGTAATCAGAAATCTTCCAGCAAACAAAAGCCCAGCACCAGACGGCTTCAGGGCCGAATTCTACCAAAAATTTAGAGAAGAGCTAACACCTATCTTACTCAAACTCTTCCAGAAAATTGCAGAAGGTAAACTTCCAAACTCATTCTATGAGGCCACCATCACCCTAATTCCAAAACCAGACAAAGATGCCACAAAAAAAGACAACTACAGGCCAATATCACTGATGAACATAGCTGCAAAAATCCTTAACAAAATTCTAGCAAACAGAATCCAACAGCATACTAAAAAGATCATACATCAAGACCAAGTGGGCTTTATCCCAGGAATGCAAGGATTCTTTAATATCTGCAAATCAATCAATGTAATACACCACATTAACAAATTAAAAGATAAAAACGATATGATTATCTCAATAGATGCAGAAAAAGCCTTTGACAAAATTCAACATCCATTTATGATTAAAACTCTCCAGAAAGCAGGAACAGAAGGAACATACCTCAACATAATAAAAGCTATATATGACAAACCCACAGCAAGCATTACCCTCAATGGTGAAAAATTGAAAGCATTTCCCCTGAAATCAGGAACAAGACAAGGGTGCCCACTCTCACCACTCCTATTCAACATAGTTTTGGAAGTGTTGGCCACAGCAATCAGGGCAGAAAAAGAAGTAAAAGGAATCCAGATAGGAAAAGAAGTGAAACTCTCGCTGTTTGCAGATGACATGATCCTCTACATAGAAAACCCTGAAGACTCTACCAGAGAATTACTAGAGCTAATCAACGAATATAGTAAAGTTGCAGGATATAAAATTAACACACAGAAATCTCTTGCATTCCTATACACTAACAATGAGAAAACAGAAAGAGAAATTAAGGAAACAATACCATTCACCATTGCAACAAAAAGAATAAGATACTTAGGAGTATATCTACCTAAAGAAACAAAAGACCTATACATAGAAAACTATAAAACACTGATGAAAGAAATCAAAGAGGACACAAACAGATGGAGAAATATACCGTGTTCATGGATTGGAAGAATCAATATTGTCAAAATAGCTATATTACCCAAAGCAATCTACAGATTCAATGCAATCCCTATCAAGCTACTAATGGTATTCTTCGCAGAACTAGAACAAATAATTTCACAATTTGTATGGAAATACAAAAAACCTCCAATAGCGAAAGTAATCTTGAGAAAGAAGAATGGAACTGGAGGAATCAACCTGCCTGACTTCAGACTCTACTACAAAGCCACAGTCATCAAGACAGTATGGTACTGGCACAAAGACAGAAATATAGATCAATGGAACAGAATAGAAAGCCCAGAGATAAATCCACAAACCTATGGACACCTTATCTTTGACAAAGGAGGCAAGAATATACAATGGAAAAAAGACAACAAGTGGTGCTGGGAAAACTGGTCAACCACCTGTAAAAGAATGAAACTAGAACACTTTCTAACACCATACACAAAAATAAACTCAAAATGGATTAAAGATCTAAATGTAAGACCAGAAACTGTAAAACTCCTAGAGAAGAATATAGGCAAAACACTCTCGGACATGAATCACAGCAGGATCCTCTATGACCCACCTCCCAGGATATTGGAAATAAAAGCAAAAATAAACAAATGGGACCTAATGAAACTTAAAAGCTTTTGCACAACAAAGGGAACTATAAGCAAGGTGAAAAGAAAGCCCTCAGATTGGGAGAAAGTAATAGCAAACGAAGCAACAGACAAAGGATTAATCTCAAAAATATACAAGCAACTCCTGCAGCTCAATTCCAGAAAAATAAATGACCCAATCAAAAAATAGGCCAAAGAACTAAACAGACATTTCTCCAAAGAAGACATACAGATGGCTAACAAACACATGAAAAGATACTCAACATCACTCATTATCAGAGACATGCAAATCAAAACCACAATGAGGTACCATTACATGCCAGTCAGGATGGCTGCTATCCAAAAGTCTACAAGCAATAAATGCTGGAGAGGGTGTGGAGAAAAGGGAACCCTCTTACACTGTTGGTGGGAATGCAAACTAGTACAGCCGCTATGGAAAACAGTGTGGAGATTTCTTAAAAAGCTGGAAATAGAACTGCCTTATGACCCAGCAATACCACTCCTGGGCATACACACCGAGGAAACCAGATCTGAAAGAGACATGTGCACCCCAATGTTCATCGCAGCACTGTTTATAATAGCCAGGACATGGAAGCAACCTAGATGCCCATCAGCAGACGAATGGATGAGGAAGCTGTGGTACATATACACCATGGAATATTACTCAGCCATTAAAAAGAATTCATTTGAATCAGTTCTAATGAGATGGATAAAACTGGAGCCCATTATACAGAGTGAAGTAAGCCAGAAAGATAAAGACCAGTACAGTATACTAATGCTTATATATGGAATTTAGAAAGATGGTAACGATAACCCTATATGCAAAACAGAAAAAGAGACACAGATGTACAGAACAGACTTTTGGACTCTGTGAGAGAAGGTGAGGGTAGGATGTTTTGAGAGAACAGCATCAAAACATGTATATTATCATGGGTGAAACAGATCACCACCCTAGGTTGGATGCATGAGACAAGTGCTCAGGGCTGGTGCACTGTGAAGACCCAGAGGGATCGGGTGGGAGGTGGGAGGGGGAATCGGGATGGGGAATACATGTAAATCCATGGCTGATTCATGTCAATGTGTGGCAAAAACCACTACAATATTGTAAAGTAATTAGCCTCCAACTAATAAAAATAAATGGAAAAAAAAAAAAAAAGTTTTACATTTCTATGCCACCATCAATATATTCAAAGTATTTACACAAAAGAAAACACATGCCCACATGAAGATGTGTCCATGAATGTATATTATTCATAACAGCCAGAAACTGGAGGATTCCAAACATCTGTCAATTGATGAATGGATAAACAAATAGTAGTACTTCAATCAATACTACTTTGTAATAAAAATGAACAAGATATTAACACACGTTGTAACATCCATGAATTTCAAAAGCATTATGCTAAATGAAAGGAACCTGGGACAAGATGTTAATTCTGTATAATTCCATTTATAAGACATACTGGAAAAGGCAAAACTAAATAGAAGAAAATTAGATCAGTGGTTGTCATGGTTTTGGGGTATTGGGAAAGGATTAACTTCAAAAATACCCTAAAGGATGTTTAGCAGTGATGGAATTGTTCTATATCTTGATTGTGGTCATTCTACTGCCCCATGCACGTTAAAATCCATCAAACTATATACTTGGATGAATTTTACTCAATGTAAATTATACCTCCATCAACCTGACTTAAACTGCTTAGCTTTCCACTGGTAGTCAAAGCCCTCTACTATCTTTCCAACATATCTCCCACTCTACTCTTGGGCTTACCCACCCTAATACATTAGCTATATGGAATTACTTACATTTGTTATTATTAAAAACAACAGCAAAGGCATTAGCAGTCAATGTTTACTGGAACTGGCTCTAGTCAGATACAAAGATATGATAAAAAGAAAAGTGCTCCACATATATTATCTCATAAATCCTCACTACATCTTTAAGAGATTTTTATTATTATCCCCATTTAGAGATAGAAACTGAGGCCTAAATAAATTAAGAATTTGCCGAAGGTTCTTCAATGGCTCATGCATGACAAACATGGAATTTGAACTTAGATCTACCTAACTCCAAAACCTGACACTAAACTTCCTTCTTATGATTCCAATCAACATGTCTGCTCACACTGTTACCTCAGTGTATCTCTTTGCTTCAACTTAATCTGCTCTAATGGTTGTTGTTTAGTCGCTAAGTCATGTCCGACTCTTTTGCAACCATATGTAGCCTGCCAGGCTCCTCTGTCCACGGGATTTCCTGGGCAAGAATACTGCAGTGGGTTGCCGTCTCCTTCTCCAGGGGATCTTCCCAACCCAAGGACTGAACCTGTGTCTCCTGCATCAGCAAGTGGATTCTTTACCACCCAAGCCACCAGGGAAGCCCACTCTAATTGTGAAAAGCAAAATTTATATGCATGCCTCATCCATAAAGCTTTCCCAGACCTCATTCCCCAGCTGACAACCATGTCTTTCAAAACATTAAAAGCTTCAACAGCACTGAATTATTTCCTTACTTTATTATGATACTTTATATAATCTACCTCCTGTAATAGTTACTGATATAATTATCCTACTAGATATTTTACTATTTGAGGACCAGATAAAAGATTTTTTCACTTTTGTGTATCTCTGTTAACCTAACACAACTTAACTCAACATGAATTAATAGTGGCTGGAACATTAGTCTAGCCAGTAGTATCAGCAGATGTTAATGTTTTATTCTGCCCAAGGAAAGGTACCCTTACTTCTTAGTTTCTTAGAATCAACCTATATTTTATTACTATGCTATTCCTCTTTCCCCAAATTAAAATTCCAGATAAGAAAATGAAAAGCTAAAAATTGAGAGACTAACCCAAATCAAACACTCTGCTATTTTGGAATGAATTAAAAACTGGACCAAACTCCTGGGAAACCCACGGAAGCAAGTAGAACAGGAGTGGCATATAGACTTGATATACAGGGATACAGGGCTTCCCTTGTGGCTCAGCTGGTAAAGAATCCTCCTGCAATGTGGGGGACCTGGGCTCAATTCCTGGGTTGGGAAGATCCCCTGGAGAAGAGAAAGGCTATTCACTCCTGTATTCTGGCCTAGAGAATTTCATGGATTATATAGTCCATGGGGTCACAAAGAGTTGGACATGATTGAGCAGCTTGAGCAGGGCATTGCAACCCACTCCAGTATTCTTGCCAGGAGAATCCTTCGGGACAGAGGAGCCTGGTAGACTTGAGTCATGGGGTTGCAAACAGTTGGACATGACTGAGTGCTATACAGGGAAAATGTAACATGTCAGGGGAACAGGAAAAGTCATCAGTCGGGATGACAGCAAAGAAAACACAAAGTTGCAAATGTCTAGGCACATTCTTAACATTAAAAAAAGACATACAAAATGGGGAGGGAGGTGTTTGAAGTTTATAAAAGACTTAAGAGGCATAATAACCAAATGCAATATGTAGATCATGCAAGTTTTGTTCAAACAAATTATTGTAAAATGACATCTTAGGACAACTGGTAAGTTTTAAATAGGAATAAGTATTAGATGATAATAAGGAATTATTGTTAATTTTGCTGGTTTGATATAGATATGATATATAGTCATATATAAAAAAGTATCCCTCCCTAAGTTTTTAGAAATATATTCTTAAGTACTTAGGGATGAAATGTCACAGGGCCTCAAATTAACTACAAAATATTTTAACAGTAAAAGAAAAATGTTAATGATGGTTAAATACAGGTGATAAATATATGGGAAGTCCATAAATTATTTTTCTTTACCAAAAAGAATGCAATAAACTGTTATAGGAAAAAGTCTAGCCATAATTCCAATTCTTGTTCAAAAACTCTGGATGAGTTGATAGAATAAAGTAAAGGTTTTAAGAATACCGGCATTTTTTAGATTTGCTTCATTCTATTCCCCAGCTCATTGTCTCACTATTTAACATTTACCTTACTCTATATTATCACCCTGGTGGCTCAGATGATAAAGAATCTTCCTGCAATGCAGGAGATCTGGGTTCTATCCCCGGGTCAGGAAGATCCCCTGAAGTAGGAAATGGCAACCCACTCCAGTATTCTTGCCTGTAGAATTCCATGGACAGAAGAGCCTGGCAGGCTGCAGTTCATGGGGTCGCAAAGAGTTGGACTCAACTGAATGAATAACACTTTCACTTTCACTTTACTCTATATTGTTAGGTGTTAAGTCCTCTGCTGTGTTAGATGGTAAACTTCTTAGGGTAGTTACATGCATTATTCATTGATTTTTGGTACACAGAAGAATGTCATATATCAAAAAGGAAACTGGTGGAATGGAGCTGCTTTTGAATTTAGCTTGCATTTCACAACCATGAAGAAAATGGAGAATTTCTAAACAATAATTTTTCTCCACACAAAACTAGAAACTTAGAGGACATAACAGGTATGTCTGCACACAACTGTAAATTCCTTAAGTTTCTTAAAGGAGAAGCATAAAGCATATATGTTATCTACTAACTATGCCAGAGTTACTCACAGTGCAGTCTGGAGATTCCTGGGAGTCAGCTCTTTCAGGGAATATGTGAGGCAAAAACCATGTTCATAGTAATAGTAAGATTAATATAATTAACTTTCAGACTCTCATGATTGAATATTGGAAACTTTTAGGTGACGTGTGATGTAATTCTGAAGTCTAGTCGAGTGTGTTTATGTATTCTTTTTTTAAAAAATTTTATTTTTATTTGGAGGATAATTTCTCCACAATGTCATGCTGATTTCTGCCATATAACAACGTGAATCAGCCATCTACATACATATATCCCCTTCCTCCTGAGCCTCCCCCAACACCCCTGTCCCACCCGTCCCAGGTCGTCACAGAGCACCAAGCTGAGCTCCCTCTGCTATATAGCAACTTCCTACCAACTATCGATTTCACAAATGGTAATGTATATATTTCAATGCTACTCTCAATTCGCCCCACCCTCTCTTTTCCCCACTGTGTCAAATCCATTCTCTACATCTGTGTCTCTATTATTGCCCTGCAAACAGGTTCATCAGTATCATTTTTCTAGATGAGTTTTAAATTTTTTTAGTTTTAATTTCTTTTATAGTATTTACTGATAGCTATATCTGCATAAACAAAAGCTATTTGGGGGTCCTCAATTATTTTTAAGAATGTAAAGGGGGTCCTATGACCAAAATGTTTGAGAACTAAACATTAAACAAATGCAATCTTATTTTCTAATCACTCCTTTCTCATTGTCAACTTCAAAGATTTGTGTATTAATAGGCACCATTTATCTTGTCTTTTTATAATTTTTATGTGTCTACTGCTCTTGCCATCTCAGAATTTGAAGGATCCAAGTAGAAGGAAAAGCATATCAAAGTGCCTTGCTTTATAAGATTACTCTAAAAATGTTCTGGGGCAAAAGTATAAACTAAACAAAGTTTCAAACTCTCAAGTTATGAGATTTCTGCTTTCTCTCTAAAACATGTACTGAATATTTTACGGAAAGTAAAGAGTGAGAGATAGGTCAAAAGTGACTAGGCCTGATTAAGTGACATTTTTCTGAAGATACTTTCCCCGTGTAATTAAGAATTCTTTAGAAAACAGTGCTCCTTTTAATAACCTATTTAGAATGGGACGCAAATAAGAAACAAATACTGAAACGGAATATCTATGATGGAAATAACCCAGCACCTCAGGCTCTGTTTTTTAGCCTAAAAAATAAAGTAACACACTTTGTCACAAATAATTTAATTTTTCCCCTATTTGATCTTTATTTTCTCAATTCTATCTCTATAAGTCTTTCAAACTACAATATGTTTTGAAGAAGATACACAATTTTCAATGCAGAAGTAATTTTATATTAGCTGCATTGAAAATTGTGTATCTTCTTCATAATATAAAATTACTTCTATAAAGGGTCTCTCTTATCTTTGAAATCATCTTTCCTCATCCCTATCCTCAAATCCCTTAGGAAATGAAGATCAACTATTCGGGTGATCTGAACATTTGAGTTTTTCCCTAAATCCTGAAGAATTTTGACTTGTTAGAACTAACTGTGAAAATTCACAATGCTTTTAAGCAAAGCTTAATAATTTCCATAAATCATTACCTTAGATAACAGCTTGTCAAATAAGCTATCCATTATCGCTACAAGCTTAGCTGATATTTCAGCTATGTGGTCATGGTAGTCCTATAACGAGAAATAACATTGTACATTAAAGACCTGGGACACATCTAAAATACTTAACAATTAAGGAGTTAAATTTATGAAACTCCAGTAGAAAATACATGAAAAGGTACCTTAGTGATATGATCAAAATGCCTAAGCATACTGTATTGCTTAGGTTGCAGTCGAGCTTCAAAATGAGCCCGGATCACAGGAATGTAGTGCACAATTAACTGCAAACAGCGTGAAGAAAGAGCTGAAGATCCAGGGGATGGACATATCATGGAGGAAAAAAAGGTATTAGCTGACTTTAATTACTTATCAAATAATGTAAAAAACCAATTTCTACAGATCCACGTTTATTACATAAATGGAGAACACAGTGCCAGAAAGCAACATATTTCATTTTGTTTAAGAAAATCATTTGGTACTGAATGACGTAATGAATTATGCTAATTTTCCCAATGGACTCAAGTTGTGGGTAGAATGGCATGAAGAAGCTAAGACAACAACTGATTCTCATGACATTGATACCTTTTACCCCATACACACTTATGTACTTAATACATATTTTAACATTTTTTTAACAGTAGTGTAACTTCTAATAGCTTATATTTATTAGACTAAAAATTCCTTGCAACATTTCTCCAGAAGTTATTTTTCAATTATGGCAATACATAAAAAAAGTAAAGTAGAACTGCTACTTTTAGAGCCTTTGGTTAGAGGCACAAAAACACCACATATAATAAAAACCTAAGTATAGTGACATCACTGAAATGCCTCAGCATGTGAATTAAATGCAAGAATTCATACCCAGATTTTTTGTAGTTATTGTTTTTAGTCCGACAACTTGCAGTGCACCAGCTCCAAGAACTAACTGGCAACTTCTTGAATTGAAGTACTAACAAAGGAAGGAAGAGAAAAAACCAACAATTTATTAAAAACTACACTTTATATGCTGGCAATGTGTTAATTCTAGTAATACATTCCTCTTTCCTCCTATTCAAGAACAAAATGAATTTTTCTAGTAGGAGTAATTAGGGTTTGTTTATGTAATGACAGGGAGGAAAAAGGGTGTTTC
This sequence comes from Odocoileus virginianus, assembly GCF_023699985.2. Classification (NCBI taxonomy): domain Eukaryota; kingdom Metazoa; phylum Chordata; class Mammalia; order Artiodactyla; family Cervidae; genus Odocoileus; species Odocoileus virginianus. The sequence goes on from NC_069675.1 coordinate 59,188,797, forward strand.
CCAATAATTGTATTTACATTCTGATAGGAAAAAAGTTGAGAAATTCTAAAAATCAGTTGTTCAAAAATTAATCTTTAATTTGCATTCATAAAACTCGTTGTTTTAGTCATTGTAATTGGATATTTCTATTTTCAAAAGGATAACAAAATCTTTCTGGACTAAAATATGACAACTTTGGGATAGAATTAATTGCTAGATTAGGTATTTGAAAAAAATAAAGCCTTTTCTCTATCTAGCAGTTTAAAATATCTGTTAATATGAAATGGCTGAATATAACTATGACCACAGTTTCACTTCACATCAATGGTTCTGAAAGAATGATTTAAAGAAAAATCTCTAACCTTAGTGAGATGAATTTTGTAAAGTTCAGTGAATTCCTTCCATGCACATTTGAAACCAGTCCAGGTTTTTTGACCTAAGTGGCCTCAGTCATGTTCAGCACCTAATGAACAAATCATCTCCTGTCTCCAATGTCATTAACAACTCTATGAGGAATCACTAAATGCTGAGTGAGAAGAAAGCAGGTGGCCTTCAAATAACATGTTGTGAATAAACCACAGCCAAATGTCACAAAATTAATGTCTTAAAGATACCATGACCTTGAAATGTCTAAGAGTTGGAAGATTACTCACATCCTAATGTATCACTTCTTCCAACTATTTTTCCATAAGAATGAAATCATACATACCTTCAATAAGTCTGATAGACGAGTGAGCATGTCAGTAGTAACAGATGGGATATTATCCACACACTGGCAATATTCAAGGATAATTCTTATCAACAGCAATACAGTTCTACACCCCCCCCCAAAAAAAGAGAGAGAGAGATGAACAAGTAGGCACTCAAGAAAAATCCAACTGATTTCGCATACAAAAATCAATACTGATCCTGGCAACTGTTCAGTGATGTGTTTTACCTATAAGTAGAGCAAGTAGGGACTAGGGTAAGGTAACAGAAAACCTCTAGGGTGTAAAATTAAGGAGGCACTCAGTTTCAAGGTTGTGCAACTGCAGGGCATGCACTTTCATGACACTAAGAAAGGGTACTTCCTTAAATTTTGTGCTATGAGCACATCACTCTCTGTGGACACTTGCAATAAGTCAGTCTCTTCAGTAAGGCAGGTATCCCATTCCTTGACCAATTTAAAAATCCTTGGCCAACACTGAAAAAAGTTTAAGCAGTGTTTCTGATTATGTAGGTTATCATAAATGTTGAATTAAGGAAGGGCCTAGTCTAGATTTTCTTAGTGAGATAAAAGAGAAATTGTGGCTTCTCCTAAGAAGCTTATTGGTAAGTCACAAAAGGTTTTCCAAAGATGAGAAAGTTATCAGCTCATTAGCAAGATATGCCACAAGCTGAAAAGAGACACTACTGGGAGGTTAAATAAGGTTGAAATTAAGAGGGAAAGAGCCATTCATTACAGGACATCTAAATTCAATGAGATTCTGAGAAATGAGTGATCCATGTAAAATAATGTTATAAAAGTCTGAAAGAGAGAGAGCAGTGCTTCAAGGAGGAGAGTATCTAGCCTTTATAGCAGCTTAAATTATTAGACCATACATTACTCTCTATGTATAATCCTAGAGTCTGCTTTACTGGGCAGGAGTCCATTGTTATCTTTTGTAATCTTCTCACTGAATATACAATACTGCCCTTTTAGCCAGAGAGTTGAGCATTTTGGCAGTAGTCTCTTTGGCTTAAAAAGCAAGAAAGACAGATAGCTAGAGGGGACCATTTCCATTAAGTAAGGGAAGAGTAACAAGACACAGTCCTTCCTCAGTAGCCACAGGGGACTGATTCCAGGATACCCCATGAATACCAAAACCAATGCATGCTCAAGTCCTTTATATAAAATGGCATAGTAAAGTCTTCCCTCTATATCCATGGGATCTACATGCTGGTTAGTGGGATGCAGAACCCATGGATATAGAGGGCCAATTGCAATGGGTAATTAAGGAAAGAAATGACAACTAGATCGAAGGACTAAGATTACAGTGAGGTTGAAAAAAGTTTTGTCCTACCAGAAATGGAAAAGAATTCCAGAAAAGAAAGGAATGGAAGTTTTAGCTTACAATGGTTGTACTTTGGAGTTTTGGAGAATATACAGGTTGAGAAAAAGCATAAGTTCTATTCACACTAATTGAGTGCTTATTAGGTACCAAGAAAAATTAAAATGGTAAATGATCCCCATCTTTGAGGAATTCAGATAATAACCAAGGAGATACATACACAAATAAATAACTAATACACTGCAGAAAGAGCCATGATAGAGGCACACAGTTACAAGGGGAGGATCACTCATTTTTCACGGAGGGGATGGATATTTCAGATAAGACTCATTTAGTGACAAGAAACGAAGAAGAAAAGTGAAAAAGAATTCTGGTATAGATAATGGGAGCTAGATTTTTATTCTGTCTCCATGTGGGTAATTTCATATTAAATACTTAAACTTCTAAGCTTCAAGTCTCTTAACCATAGAAAGGGAACAATAATACCTGAAATGTCTATTTCATAGTGTGATTGGAGAGATCAAATGAGATCATATATATGAAAATACCTAAATTATAAGTGTTACTAAAGTATATGAAGATATTATCTTAAGTATCTATTAATAAAAGGCATACAGTCCTAGACAAACAACACTGGGATTTATATTTTTCTTAGTTAACCTGAATTTGAAATACTGCTATTGGTAAAAGAATAAAAGACCTAATGGCAAATGATGGTAATGGAAATAACTACCACTAACTATCAACTTCTTGTTAGGTGAACTAGAACTGTGCAAGATGCTTTACAGGAATTGCCTGTTTCACAATAATTCTAAGTACAGTAAGTACTATTTCCCACATTTTGTTTTACAAAAAAGAAACTGAGGCACACAGAGTAACTTGCCCAAAGTCACAAAATAATAGAGTTGCTGAGATTCAAACCTAAGCAGTTTGACTCCAGAGCTCACAACTCAATATGCTGCATATTGCACACCAAGAAAGTTGCAGGAAAAAAACAGCGAAAGAGCTTGATATATTTACATCAGACAGCCACTGTGGCACCCTTGGATGTACCTCAAAGTTCTTGTTATATGAGAAAAATCAACCAACCCCTTTTTTATTTAGCCAGTATAGTCTCTAATGGATACAGAATACTACAAAATAAAAAGTAATCCATAAAATTTATTTAAAATTCTTTGTAAGATTTACAATTGTTCATCTAAAATTTCCAGTTCACATCAAAGGGTAACTAGAAGACCTATGTTTTAAATACTTGACTCAACTAATAAAGAAAAATGTGTCACTCACCCAACTACAGCATACTGTTGCCCCTCAACAGTAAGAACTTCAGCTGGTTTTCTATCTTCTGTAGCTAGAGAGTTAAAGCAAATAAAGAGACATGGGTATAAGATGAAACAAAATACTTTATAAAAAATTTAAACTAGGAAAAAAACTGAAAAAAGTTCCTATCTAAGGCCTGGAACAACCTCATTTTTGCAAATAAATCTACTTCTTAGAAAACAATTTAGCACAAGGTTAGTAAAGTATATTGGATTTGGAATCAGATAAATCTGAATTTGAGTTCCAGTATCACCAATTACTGGATAAATGACTTCGAACCAATTACTTCTTTTGAGTCTCGGTATCTGTATCCATTAAACATAGACAACAATATCTATCTTTAAGGGTAGTTGTCAGAGAAAGACATAATGCTTACAAACTGTCTATCCTCTAGGTCTGGTACATGGCAGATGACTGATAAGAAGTAAAAGAAGAGTGTTATTAGTCTGGAAAGGCATAACTAGCATTTCAACTGGTTTTCTTTATTATAATCTTTAGAATACAAGTTAATACCTAAATTCGGTGGAGAGATTATATATTTATTTTTTATGATCTTTATCCAAAAGTTACTTTATTTTCAGCACATGGTATTTTTTATCATTAATAAACAAAATTCAGTATGTTGAAGTGAAAAGAACAGTGGACTGAATTACTCTCTTGAATCAGCCAATTAAACAGAGTACCATGGGCAAGTAAGTCAAAATGATTCTGTAAGTTTCAAGCCCCTTTGTTCTAAGACATTAAATATCTACATCCTCATTTCTTTCAAGTAAAGAAATTCAGTGTGATATAATTTCTAATCACAATTCACTCTATATGTCAGATTAAAGTTTCTTAAGGACTGGGGTTGTATCTTAACCAACACTCAATACTGCAGAGAAGTGACTTAGCACAGTACTTAAAAAAGGGCCCTAACATCAGTCTGCCTGCAGTTGGATCCCAGCTCTACCACTTTCTAGCCATGTAACCTTAGGTATGTTGCTTAACCTCTTTGTGCCTCAGTTTTCATATCTGTTAAATGGGAATACTACAGCTCATGGACCTGTAAATGAGATAACAATCTAAAGTGCTAGAACAAACTGTCTAGCATCAGTAAGCACTAAATTAACATTTACTGCTATCCATTAAACTTCATCTCCCCAATGCCTTGCTAAGTAGCTAGTAACTGAATAAATGGATGATAGGTGAATGAATATAACCCAGGATCCTTAACTTTGCATGAACTAGTAAAATATTAATGAATTTCTAATAGCATATACTTTCTTCCTGGTCAGAGAAAAACAAAAGACAGAGCAGGGTTTGTAAGAGAAACTTTCTACTGTCCGTATCCTACAAAGAGGAAGTGAAAATAAATAGTTCACTCTGTGGGGAAAACACATGATAAATTAAATCACTTTTAGAGTTATGATTTTAATTCAAAACTAGAATGTGTTCAGGATAGTGAACTCCAAGAGTATGAGCTCTCTAGGGATAAGACATGTCTCAGTCATCTAGCATAACACCTCACACAGTGGAAAAGTCAATCAAATACAGCTTGAAAGAACAGATGGGTAATAGGTCCTATAATTTTAAGTTTGTGATTTAGGATGATCAGAGTGTCTTATTTTTCTTTCAGTCTTTTCCACATAAACACTTTCTTTGCTAAAATCATACAATCAATTTAAAAATTGTGACCACCACCCAACATTGTTATCTACTAAAAATGGTCACTAAACAACAGAAATTTACTCGATTTCTTCAATTTCTCCCTCTACTATATTTGAATTACTCTAATTTTCACCTGTTCTTCACCCCCTCTCATTACAGTGGGCAGAGGGAGCCCCTCTCTTGAACTGTAGATTCAATTCCAGGGGTCCTACCCCTACAATCACTTTATGTCACTTTTATTTTAAATCAACCTTCTTCCTCTTTCTATTAAGCATAAACATATAATTCAGTTTCTCTTATCTTAAGACTCTTCTCTCAATTCCCTAAGTGAATTTAAAGGTAATAGTCTCTCTAATAGCTCTTGTGTCTCTAGCTGCCACTTCATCATTTACTTTCCCTTCGGAGCCAAACTTGAAAGGCCTGTTTGAAAAGGTACCTTACACTTGTCTACCCTTCCTTACCTTTTGAATTACTCAGCAATGAACTACAATCTGGCTCTATCACTCCACTGAATTAAAAAGACTGCAAATTATCTCCTATCAAAGGTCCCTATCAGTCTTTCTCTTGCAATACAGCTGCATTTTATGGTACAGTATACAATTTAAAAATATTTCTATGTAAAACTATTAAACTTTCATTAAATGCATAAAAACTGAAAATGCAACTGCTTCCTTCATTAAAAACATTCAAGAACTTCATAACTACAACACATCCTGGTATTACACTTTAACTGACATATAAAAATATTTCTAGCTATTGTGTATCTTTCACAAGAAACCTGATTGATATTTAATACCAATGACAATTTTCTTCTTGAAACTCTAATTTTTTAACTTTTGTCTTCTAGATTGTCCTGCCTCCCTGCCCTTCCTTTGTAGTCTTCTTCACAGTTTTCTTTTTCTATGGTTCTTTACATTTTGGTTTTCTCTATCATATCACTACTACATTACTTATGATTGCTAATAAATATATTTTTCATTAGACTTAGCCCTTTTAAAGTAAAATTATACCTCTTACCTACGTCTCAATATCTGACACATATAAGTTTACCAGTATAATACATATTCTCTAAACAATATAGTATAGTGATTAAGAACACAGCTATGAAATTACATAAAGTTGGTTTCAAATCACAGATCTTCATTTGTACCAAATTCCTTAACCCCTGGAAGCCTCATGCCTCTTCAATATTAAACAAGGTAAAAATAGTATCTTTATCATAGGTTGTTGGGAGAATAAATGCATGTAAAGCGCTTGGTCCAATGTTTGGAATATGGTTAATATTCAGTAAGTATTTAAAAGTATTATAAATTGCCAAATACTTTTCAAGTCAACTACTTACTAACTAAGCTGGGAATATGAGTTCTAAGGTTTCCAACAGGTACTATCAATTAAAAAAAATATTAAGCACTCTTACAAAATGAAAAAAACAATATAAAACTGAAACAGAATGTGTGAAAGAGTACACATACCCCCTGATTTTTTTTCAGGTAAAGCAATCTTTCCATCTGATATAGAATCAACAAGATCCTGAAATTCTGCAGGAACATCAGCTTGCTTCCAGCGTTCATTGTCTAAGAGAAGGCTATTCAAAAGTAAAAAGAAAGATAAACTTTAATAATATTTCAACCCTATCTCCTAGGGTAAAAAGAAAAGGAAAAGCCAAGTGAGTACTTAAGATTTATATAATTAAGACTACATGTATCTTAGTTAAATTCAAGTAGAGCCCATGCAATACAAGGCATTTGACTTTCTAAACAGTAATGGTCATTAGCTGTTGCTAGTACGTGAGACTTTTAAAAAGTGCTGAGCAGCTTAATAAACTGAGGTCATTCATAAATAGTATAAATAGTTTCAGGAAATATTTCCCTTTTTATATCTCTTAGCCTAGTCAAGAAGAATGGTAAAACATAATTAACTTCGAGTGGGAAACCAAAAGTCAATCTATCAGGATAAGTACTTTCACAGAAATAAACATTCTAACTCCACTTTCAAAAGTCAAGAAATGGTGATTTAATTACACAATGTCTATAATTTAAAAGAAAAACAACTGTCAGGGGTCTTAATTGGCCAATCAATGAAGTTTCGTCTTTTAAATATAACCGTGTTTTATAAAGTAAAGGGGGAATAAATGAGCAGAATGGACATGGTAATAATACCTGAGTTTGGTTTTTCTCTCTTCATGAAACCTATTTACAAATTTATTTGCTTGGCTCTGAAGTGCTCCAAGTAATGACATGCTTTTTCTTCCACATATCTGTTCAGTTTCTAAAATGAATGTTTCCATTAATCTGGAAAGTGATATGAATTCCGTGGAATTTAGCTTCTCAAGAAAACCATCCTAAATTTTAAGGATAACAATATTCATGAGTTAGTATAATACAAAATATGGAATAGCTATAAAACCAACTTAAACAACATTAATATTAATTATTTTATAATATTTATACTAATTCCTAAAAATTATTTTAATATAATTTTTAATGAAATTTCCCCAATACTTTAGTCCCAGAAATCAAGCATTAAAAGTTTAAGATGTCTAAATTTTATTTTGATCCCTTTAAGATAAAGTAACTCAAATAAATTCAGGTCATACTACACAATTTTCATAATACTGGAGAACAACTACATTATTTGGTCAATAATACACATATATATGTATAAAAATAGCATGTTAATTTCAAATAATTATTGAGTTAAGTCTTTTAATCATTTATTTGAAATTCAAGTTTAAGTTTTACTATTTCTTTTATTTGGATTATTTTGCATTTCAGCACCTCCCTAATAGACCACACCAGTACCTTATTAAGTGTTAAAAATATAGTATGCGTTATGCAGAATATAGGGATACAAGCAAGGATATATTCTAGATTTTCAAAGTAATTTTACTATGTAAAAAAATATCTAAACTTTATCAAAACAAATAACCTTAGCTCTTGACATGAGAAATTTGACGGCTCGATCATGGCATATATCTGAGGCACTATATAATAACTCCTGGATATTATTTGCCAGCTTTCCTAGCTCTAAGTCAGTTAATTTCACATCTTCATTGACCCTGAAAATGACAAAAAGAGATTAAGTCAAGAAAAGTTGTAAACACACTGATCTCCACAGATGACACACCAGTAAAAAACAAAAAGCTGTAAAATTTACATTTAAGGGAAAATTCTGTTTTGATGTATCACACAGTTTTAATTTTGTGGCAGGGCATCATATAAGCAAGTTCAGATAGTACAAATAAATTTCTCCCTAATCTTGAATAATCTTCTCTCTCTGTTGTAGTGTTTTTAATACTTAATTCAGACTCTGGAAATTCTGCAAAAACTATAGCAAAAAACAAACAAACAAAACAAAACATTAGGTACAAGGTTCTATCTATGGCAGGCTGTGCACAGGTTGCCCAGGATGACATAGTGGAAGGAAGAGGAAAGAAATGGAAGGAAGGAACAAACAGGCCTGCTTTTTACTTATAATTATGAATTATAAGTTATGAATTCTAATTATGAATTGACAGATCAACTGAACTAGTGTTTCTTGAGCACTTATTGTATTTAAGTACTAGACACTGGAGGGAATATGTTTTCTTAAGGAAATTAAAATTAAATAGGAGTATATATAATATGTAATGCATTTATTCCAATTTTGAGGAAGAAATGTAAAGACTTTTTGTCTTTTTATGCATTTCCCACCCCCCCTAGAGCATGTATAAAGACCACGGATTTTGTGCCAAAAATTCAGCTTAGTGTTAAAGTGAAGTGTCTTAGCATAATTTTTCTACCTGGTGGCTCAGCAGTAAAGAATCTGTCTATCAGTGCAGGAGACGTGAGTTTGTTCCCTGGATTGGGAAGATCCCATGGAGAAGGAAATGTCAACCCACTCCAGTATCCTCGCCTGGGAAATACCTTGGACAGAGAAGCCTGACAGGCTACTGCCCATGGGGTTGTAAGAGAGTCAGACACGACCTAGTGACCAGAGAACGACAACTTTCAAAGACATTTCAAAGAGGAAGTGATGTCTATTAATTTGAGGCAAACTACTGGGTTAAGGTATTGAAGAAAGCTGTTATCTGCTATCCTTTAAAGTTATGTCATAAAGTTTATTTACTAGTGCTTAAAATAATAGAGGGATCAATATTTTTAAAACACTTTCAAATACAGTATCTTACTTGGCTCTCACACTCTGAGGCAGACAAACTCCTACTTAACAGATGAGGATACTAAATTTTGAAAGTTTAAGTGATCTACCCAAGGTCACAAGGTTGAAAGCGTGAGACTAGAACCCAGAATTAGTCTAATTCTATTTCTAACCTGCTAAGCTATGGCAGAAAGTGAAGAGGAACTAAAAAGCCTCTTGATGAAAGTGAAAGAGGAAAGTGAAAAAGTTGGCTTAAAGCTCAACATTCAGAAAACCAAGATCATGGCATCTGGTCCCATCACTTCATGGCAAATAGATGGGGAAACAGTGGAAACAGTGGCTGCCTTTATTTTTGGCAGCTCCAAAATCACTGCAGATGATGACTGCAGCCATGAAATTAAAGGACACTTACTCCTTGGAAGGAAAGTTATGACCAACCTAGACAGCATACTAAAAAGCAGAGACATTACTTTGCCAACAAAGGTCCGTCTAGTCAAGGCTATGGTTTTTCCAGTGGTCATGTATGGATGTGAGAGTTGGACTGTGAAGAAAGCTGAGTGCCGAAAAATTGATGCTTTTGAACTGTGGTGTTGGAGAAGACTCTTGAGAGTCCCTTGGACTGCAAGGAGATCCAACCAGTCCATCCTAAAGGAGATCAGTCCTGGGTGTTCATTGGAAGGACTGATGCTGAAGCTGAAACTCCAGTACTTTGGCCACCTCATGAGAAGAGTTGACTCACTGGAAAAGACCCTGATGCTGGGAGGGATTGGGGGCAGGAGGAGAAGGGGACGACAGAAGATGAGATGGCTGGATGGCATCACCGACTCGATGGACATGAGTTTGAATAAACTCCGAGAATTGGTGATGGACAGGGAGGCCTGGAATGCTGAGATTCATGGAGTTGCAAAGAGTCAGACACGACTGAGTGACTGAACTGAACTGAAGCTTCCTCTATTCCAACATTTACTCCTATAAACAGCCCAAGTGCTATTTCAGTACCACCTCCCATAAAGCTGGGAAGTTTGAGCTTCATAAATTAATTTATTTGATTATTTATAATTTTGCTTTTAAAAAAGATTTTTAAAATTTTAAGTCTAATTGGACCTCTTTACTGTTAACAGGAAAAACAAAAAAACAAAAAACTGCTCACAAACATGAACCAGTGTCTGGTTACATATACAAAAGAGTTGAAAGCAGGATCTCAAAGAGGTATTTGCACACTCATGTTCACAGTGGCACTATTTAGAACAGCCAAGGGATGGAAGCAATCCAAGAGTCCACTGACAGATAAATAGGTAAAATGTGGTATATACCTACAATGGAATATCATTCGGCCTCAAAAAAAGAAGGAAATTCTGACATGCTACAACATAGATGAAACTTAAAGACAACTCTGTGCTTAGTCACTCAGTCCTGTCCGACTCTTTGGGACCCAATGGACTATAGGCCGCCAGGTTACTCTGTCCCAGGATTCTCCAGGCAAGAATACTAGAGTGGATTGCCATTTCCTCCTCGAGGGGATAGTCCCTACCCAGGGATCGAACCTGAGTCTCCTACATTATCTGGTGGGATCTTTACCACTAGCGCCACCTGGGACACCCGTAAAGACATTATGCTAAACAAGATAAGACAAAAGGACAAACAGTGTATGATTCCACTTATATGAAGTACTTAGAGTCAATGAACTAATAGAGATACAAAGTAAAAGGGTAGTTGCCAGGGAATTGGTAGGGGAGGATATGGGGAGTTACTGTTTAATGTGCACAGGGTTTCAGATTTGCAAGAAGAAAAAGATCTCGAGACTGGTTGTACAACTATGTGAATACATTTACCACTACTGAACTGTGCACTTACAAATGGCTAGGATGATAAACTGCATGTGTTTTTTTAACCACAATTTAAAATAAAAAATTTTTTAAAATCTATACTACTTTCTAATCCTATCCATTATTTTTTCTTTCCCATTTCCTGTCTGGGAGATTATTTACTCTTTTGTGTCGGTATTTACATTGCAATAAACTTACAAAGCTGTAGGTTATTTTGCTAATGTAAGAAAACAAAGAAAATCTACCACTAACAAAGATACAAAAATCAGACATCATTTCTGCATGTACTGTATCTGTGACACAATTATATACTGCAAAAACACCTGACACAGGGAAGAACTAGTTAGGGTTAAATGTATAAATACATTCAATCAATCCATTGCCCCTTTGGCAATGGAAAGTGGGGAGTTTCCAGACGTTTATGTACCTATGAAACACAGAAGCAACAATTTATAAATGCTCTGTAATCATGCTATGGGAGCATGTCATTGTGGAAAGCCAGAGAAGCTCTGAAGTGCATAGCGAGCCACAATGGAGGTGGGAGGGGTGGGTTAAAATCTGAGACTGCATTTGATTTAAAGGAATCTCAAATAGTACAGGCACATTTTCCAGCTATCTTTTAATATCTCTTCTCTCTTCTGCCACAGTAACCATTTTAGCTATCAAATAGCCAACAAGCTGTACACTATTTCTCAAGCCTCTCTTACAGCTAGATATAGACATGTGAAAATATTCTAGCCACTAGAATGTGGGATTGCAAATTCTGGATTGTGCTCTTAAATAGAAAGGAAAAATATGGACAAGTTTATGTGATAATAACAAGAGAGCTAACGAAGCTAAAATATATACAGATTTGTAACATCTAAGGCATCTTGGGAGAACAATAAAAGGTAAGAGAAATTATCAGATATTAAGGCTAATTAAAAAGGTATCACAACTAATATAAAATGGTACTGGTGTGAAGAAAGACAACTAAACAAAACAGTCTAGAAACAGACTCATTTATATATGAATATTTAATTTAAGGCAAGAGTGGTACTATATAGCAATGGGTAAGACAGTCTTTTCAATAAATGGTGTGAGGTCAAAAAGATATCTACATGGGAAAAAAGAAAATAACTTCACACAACACACAAAAATCAATTTAAGATACACTGTGGATCTAAATGTGCAAGGGACATCAACAAATCTTCCAGAAAAAAGCAAGAGAATGTCATCAAAGTCTTACGGTAGTGAAAGATTTTCTTCAATAGGACACACACAAAAAAACATAAACCATTAAAGGAAAGAATGAATCATAAGATTATATTAAAGTCAAGAACTCTTGTTCACAAGAGACCCCAGTAAAAAAGTGAAAAGCCAACCCACAGAGTGGAAGAAGGTATTTGCATCATGGAACAACTGACAAAGGGCTGTGTTGAGACTACATAAAGAACTCCCATAATCAGTAAGAAATAAAAGGCAAACCAAGAGAGAAGTGGGCAAAGGATTTATAGGCCCTTCACAAGAGGATATTCAAACAGCCAGTAAATATATGAAAAGTGTCCTCTTACAATCATCAGGGAAATAAAAATTTAAAGTATTACACCTGTGACATACCAAAATGTTTTACTGACATGTGAACGACTGACAACACCAAGATGAATGAAGATGTGGAGAGACAGGAATGCTTCCACACAACTGACAGGATTGTAAAGGAGTATAATCACTTTGGGAAATTATTTGGCTTTAGTTAAATTGACTATTCACATACTTACTCATTCTTAGGTATATAGTCAACAGAAATACTTATGACATGTACACCAAAGACATCTACAAGAATAGTCACAACAAACTGAAAATAATCCAAACTTCATCAACAGCAGAATGATAAATTCACTGTTGTGCAGTCAGAAAGTGGAACATCTATATACAAATAAAATGCTATATGCAACAATTTAGAAAAATATCACAAATATAATGGGAAATGAAAGAAATCAGAGACTAAAGACCATAATTCAATGGTTCCATTTATATAAAAGTTAAAAACCTGGAAAAATCAATAGTTTTAATGGTTTCCTTTGGGAAAAAGTGAAAGCACAGTGGCCATAGCGTGCTTCAAAAGAGCTGGTAATGTCTGTCTCTTGGGTGGTGATTACACCAGCATGTTCATTTTGTTACAATAAATTGAGCTGAATGTTATAACTGGTGCATTCCCCTATTTATGCATTACATTCCAACTAAAAAGTCAAAACAAAAAAGTAGGGAGAGTCTCAGCCTTTGTCCTCTCCTTCTTGCTACTACAGATGGAAATGAGATGATAAAATTGGAGCAGCCTCCTAAGGCACAGGTAGAAGCCACAAAATGAGATGGTGGATTTACGTTCTCAGCTCTGGAAAAAATTTCCTATCTCTTAACAGTTACAGGAGAGAAACAAAATTTCTATTAATACATTGCTTAAACTATAAATGTTTTAACATCTCTTTTAACAGCAGTTTTAGACTGAACCGTAACCAATATATGTGAAAATATAAGCCTAAACAGAGAAAAAAATATTTTTATTTATAGGTAGTTCAGGGTTTGCTTGATTGATAGAGGGAGAGGAGATGTTATAGTTGACTCCACACTATAACTGCAATCTTTATAAGCTCCTAGGCCATAATCTGACTTATATCAAAATGAACAAAAATACTGAGTTGCTATTACTCTTAATAATTACAAAATATAAATGATGTTCTTGGACCAAAAAGATTGTATTGGTTTTATTTTGCTTTTGTTCTATTCAAAACACTTAATGGGGTGTACGGATTAGATGGTAATAATGGATCAGTGTTCTCTTAATTTTCACTAGGATACTGCAGTTGTTAGAAAGTGTTATTGTATTTAGGAAATATATGCTGAAGTATTTGGGACATCAAGTCTGAAATCTACTGTCAAATGACTGAGTAAAAATTTTAACATGAGAGACAAAGGAGAGATGAAAAGAGAGAAAGGGAGAAAGAGGGCAATGTGATATAGACTTAACTGAGGAAGCAAGGTGAAGGATATACTAGAGGCTTTTTTAAAAAATAATTCTGGCAACTTTTCTGTAAATCTGAAATTATTTCAAAATAAGTTTTAAAAAGTAATATTAAAAAGACAGTGTGACCCACCTGGAAACTCATGCCTTTAAACAACTGAAAACTGTAAACCAAATACATCTTTACTATATACAAAATACAAAGGTGATACAGTAAAAGAAAGAAACATAACCAAGGAAATACTGACCTGAGTTCCAGGACAGGTTCTGCCACTAATGACTTTAAATTAGCCATCTAAACTCTCCAAATTGGGGGCATTTAATTAAATCATTTCTTTACAGACTTAAAATTCTATAATTCTCAATTATTTCCAAAACACACCTCCTTACCTTCCATAAATTTTCAAAAATATATATGTTTCATAAAATTTATTTATTTTTGTTAAATTCCAAAAGACCAAAGTATACACGGTTTTTCAATAAACTGAAGAATCAGTTTTATTTAAACCATTAATAAGATGACTCAAAGTCTTGTTAATCTGGCAACAGTCACCATACTCACATAATATCCACAGCTCCTGGAGTAACAGATGATGATATCTGCTCTTTGCTGGATGAAGAATCAGTAGTACATTCTGGTTCAGATACAGAATCACTGCTGCAGGGCTCACTATTTGGAGATGCATTTCTTTGAGAGGTAGAATCTATGGCTATAGGTGTTAATTCACTCTCACTGAATGCATCACTTATAAACATGCCTTCATGGATTAAATAAGCCACTTCTGTGTCTAGTGAATTATCTTTTGCAGCATTTTTCTGTTGTGAAATCTCTTCCAATTCTCTAGTCCTTTGGTTTTTGTCAAGAACTGAGAGAACAACACTATGAATGATATTTAAGGTTGCCTAGAAGAAAACAGGATACATTTTTAATTGATATAAAATATAAAAATATAAAATATTTTGTACCCAAGGTTTCAAAAGTGAACTGTGTGTGTATGTTTGAGCATTTTACAAATGAGTCAAGGTCATGCATATCAGAATTTCTATCTTCAATTACAAACTTATGGTTACCAAAGGGGAAAGGGCAGGGCAGGGGGTGGATCAATTAGGAGTTTGGGATTAGCAGATATGAACTATATAAAACAGGTAAACAATGGTCCTACTGTATAGCACAGGGAACTATATTCAACATCCTGTAATAAACTATAATGGAAAAGACTATGAAATGAATACATGTAACTGAATAACTGAATCACTTTTCTGTATACCAGAAACTAATACAACACTGTAAGTCAACTATACTTCAATTACAAAAATGTAATGACTCTTTTTGTAGAAAACTTAGGGAAAAAAGAAAAGAATGAATAACAAGTTTAAATTACACATAATTCTACCATCTAAAGATAACCACAAAAAAGACAAGCTGTCTTTGGTCTATGCAGATGAAGAGGTAAAAAATAAATAAATAAAATGTTTTTAACAGCTAAGAGCATACTACATATATAGGTCTCTGTCTTGCTTCTTCACTTAATGTTATAATGTATGCATTTTCTTCAATCACTAAAAATCTTTGCCTGCATGACATTCTGTGCTAGTGAGTACACTAGGCATAACTAATTTTACCATTTCTATGCTAGACATCAGAGTTCTTTCCAATTTGTAGTTATTTAAAAATCTTCATTAAAAATGAAGTTTCTAATATTATGTTTCAGTGAAATCATGCCCTACAATGAATCACAAACTTTTCCAAAGAAAAATTACTGTATTTAAAAATCAAACATCATCTTCAAAGACGTTTTACAACAGTATTCGTTTAAGTGGCCTAAATGTGAAAATGAGAAGCTACAATTAGGACAAATCACTGTTTTCATATAGCACATACATCAAATAGTAATTTGGCTTAGTTTAACTGATATAGAATCTAAAAGTAAGATGGCTATTTTAAAAATTACTGGCAAAAAGTTGGCCAACTCCAACTATGCAATGTAGGAGTTCTATATATCCAGAAGTGTGTGATGAAGTCATGGTGGGAATGTAAGAAAAAGTAAAAACATGGCCTTATACTGTACAATTCACAGATACAGGTTTGATATCTATCACTATCAATAGCTAAGATCAACATTTTGGAAGAAGTCTAAATTAAATGCAATGAATCACATTTTATAAAAACTTTTCCCATTTCAACCAGAAAGCTTATATATGTGATGTAGAGCATCATCCCAATTTTAATAAGAAAGTCATTTTATAGATAAATACCTAAGTACCCCAGATCATTTTTAATATGAAACTCAGGAGGTGCCAGGGATCTTGACTAGAACATAAACGCAATATTGACACCTAATAATTCAAAGAATATCACATTTCACTAACAGCCTCTTATATTCAGTAATTCCTAAGGGACTGTCTTACTAAAAAAGTAATAACATGTTGGTAATCCCAACAAACATATATTAGAGTCTATGACATCTTTTCCTCTGAAAAATGCTATGTGACATTAGTTCTTTTCCTTATAATGATTGGATTAAAATTAACTGGCTTGACCACAAATTAAATGTAATGAATGATACATGATTGGATCCCAGGTTTAAAAATGAAATAAAAACCTGCAATAAAGAACATTAGTGAAATAATGTAAATATGAACCATATGTTAAAAATATTATGGTATCAGCATAATATTAATATTAAATTCCTAGAAAAATTAAGTGTTATGGGATAGATTTTTGAGTGTTTCATAATATTTTAACTATAGATAATCTAGATAGATTCAAGCATCACAAAATCACAAAAGGAAATATTACTGTATAATATTTAATGCCAAGTAAGCATATTTCTTTTTAAAATGAAATAAATCATCCAGAATTATTAAAAAAAAGTTATCCAAATACTCTGAAGCACTTCAAATCTTACTTAAAACAAAGCTCCTTTAAAAAAATTGCAAAAATAAAAAATTTTGTTTTATTCAAATTTTTGTGTCTAGAAAGCCAACAATTTTAGGAATATTCTGGACAAACTGATAAATCACATAAGCTTACCTTAACTCTCTGTAGGAAAATTGTAAACTTGGAGAAAATATCCGTTAGTAAATCAAACCACTGAGGAAAATTCAACATTCTCATCTGATCTGCAAGCCTAGAAAAAAAATTCAAACAAAAATAATGACTGTCTTGGGGCCAGTATGATGTTATCTACAAGTTGGAGGAAACTACACTGAATACTATCTAGTAACATAAGAATATAATGCACTTTAATCTCAAATTATACAATAGAGATGAAGAAGTCAATTACTAAACAACTCCTTTTTGAAACATCTCTAAGACATCTTTATCATGTATTAATTCCACATGAACATGCTTTATGATCATTCCATGTAAAGGGATAGAGAAATAAACTAGGTTAAATGTGGAAAAGACATGCTGGAATAAAAATAAGAAACATAACAGCTCCCCTAAAAAAATTTAATAACCTATCTGTCTAACTACAAACTAAAAGTACTTTTCTATATATGAAGGGTAACATGGCATAGTGGCTAAGAGTATGGGCTCTTGAGCCACAGTGTCTTGGTTCAAGATCCAGCCCTGCCACTTAACTAGTTGTGTGACTCTGGCCAAGTGACTTAGTGAGTAAAAGTCGCTCAGTCATGTCCAACTCTTTTCCAACCCCATGGACGATAGCCTGCCAGGCTCCTCTGTCCATGGGGATTCTCCAGGCAAGACTACTGGAGTGGGTTGCCATTTCCTTCTCCAGGGTATCTTCCCAACCCAGGGACTGAATTCACGTCTTCTGCATTACAGGCAGATTCTTTACCACTGAGCCACCAGGGAAGCCCATATGGAAAAAGTGATAGAAGCTACTACATATGGTAGATGTGAGTATTGAGTCAATAAGTACTCAGGACAATGCACAGTGAATAAAAAAATGCTATGTATTAGCCAATATTTATATCTATAATGTTTTTATATACATACACCAAATATTATATTAGTGTAATACATAGAAGTATAGCCAATATTTTTATAGCTGACATCAATCAATTTTTAAAATAAAAAACAGAATTCCATAAAGATATTTCAGAGCACTGTAATAACTTATTACTCTAAATTTTTAATTAATGATGCTACACTTAGGACTTTAGTCTCAAAAGGTACTCCTATATATTTGAGATATAGGATGTTCTCTAAGTTAAGAAAATTCCATATGGAAGAAAAAAATTAAAACTTGACTCTCCATGTATATAGGACCTTTAGCAAAAGTCCAATAACTTAATTTTTCCAACTACTAGTGATCCTTGCTTTATTAGGATTGCTTCAACTAATTCTGAACCTGAGCTTAGGTAAGTGTACAAATTAAAACTCCACAATTCTCATTCTATGAACTTGGCCCAGAGAAGATTTACAGTTGTCCACATTACTATTCATATCTTAGATCAGTTAATAAAATTTATATATGTATATGAACAAGAAACTCATAGCCATAAAATACTTATCACTATTTTTCTCAAAGTATCAGAACAGGAATTTCAAGGGAAAACAAAAAATTACAGACATGGGCAATTCTAAGTCATGCATTCAAACTTCTCAAAGCTAATTGTGTTTTAATTATATGGCTAAACAAATTTAGCACTGTTCTTCTTCAATTTCCACCCTCCATATCTATGTACATCTCCACCCTCTCTCAGCCCTGGGAGGCTGACCTGTGGGCTTGGCCAGTGAGGAGCCCTTGCAGAAGACTGAAAGGAGGAAAGGTGCTGATAGTGCCGTCTCTGCCCTGGAGTGGTTACCTCAGGATGACTGGCTCCCCCCACTGAGCATCAATTCAATTACTACAAGATTATTCTAACTACTTAACATTTTTTTCTCCTTCTCAACTCTATTAATGGCTCTCTTCATCCCTTAAAGGTACTGCACTATCACTTGTGATTTTCCTGTACTCTGCCCACACTTTAGCAAGTAATTCCTTAACTAAATCCTCCTTATTCTAATGTATTATCTTTTCCCTGACTGGTAACCCCAACTTAATATTTATACTTACTTCAAAACAACATCTGTGTCGATATCTTCTATTTGTGAAACTTTATTAATCACACACTGCAAAATTCAAGGAAAAAAATTTGATTAACATCTTTAGAATTGTAAGTACTACATGTTCATTTGTTTATTAATAAGTGCCTCAATGACTATGATAATCATTTTACCAAACCTCTCTTTTGTCTCTTACAAATTGCAGCAGTACCCTTACCCTATTAAATAATTATTACAGGGAATGCTTAAACTGTACTAATTAAAATTTCCTACCACTTAAAACTGTTCAGAGTTATACACATAAACAAACACACAACACATGCACACAAAAAATCCCCATAGAACTATAATTCTTAGGAACATGGTTTAAGCCTCATACTAAAATTCCAAAAGAAATTCACTTTGGAGGTCACATTTCCTCGTAATACATGCAAAAGTTTCAAGTCTTAAAAAAATAAATGCTCAGACTTAGAAGAAGTCTAGCAATTAAAACACAGCAGTTTCTAAAAACTGTTTAAAATATACATACAGAAAACTGAACAAATTATATTTATAGCTCAATATTTATTTTACAAGTGGAAGACACCTATTTAAAGAGAACTCAGATTATGAAATTGAACATTACCAGTCATCCCTTCTCTTGTTCCCCTCCTGTCACTACTTCCTCCCCAAAGACATTACCATCCTGATTTCTAACATCATAGACTACTTTTGCCCACGTCTGAATTTTTAGGTCAGTGGAATCATACAGTGTGTACTCTTCTGTGTCTGGCTTCCTTGGCTCCACATTATGTATGTGAATATCCATGTTGTTTGTTCCACGTAATTATTCATTCTCATTGCTGTTATAGTATTCATTGATGTAAATATGCTACAATTTTATTTACCTTTCCTACTGGTGAAAAAATTTGGGTTTTTCCAGGTTTTTTTTTTTTTAATTTTATTACAAATATGCTGCCATGAAATGCTTCTGCTGTTTTGGTGGTCTATGTACAAATTTCTGATGGGTAAATTACCTTACCTAGAAATAGAAATGCTAAGTCATAAGATATGTGTATATTTAGTTCTTGCTTGTTTTATTTAAACACTAAAAACTAAAAAATGTACATTTAACCTAACGATGATGATCAGTTAAGCCTAACAAATACATTCAAAATTGTTCTTTCTCAAATACAGAAAAACTAAAGTTCAGTGAATGAGATTTATTTGAAAAGTCAAAACAAAAATCAGAGAATACTTAAAAAAAAAAAAAACCAATAGATTTTAGTTTACAACGATAATTTCTAAGAGCTCAGGATAAGAAGAAACACTGGTGAAAGTATAAACTATTGGTAAAATCTTTTTTAGTAAAAAAAAAAAAAAAAAAAGCAATTCAACTCCATGCATCAAACAATTTAAGAATACTTTTCATTCTCTAACCAACAATTCTACTTCAGGAATCAGTTATTAAAAAAAACAGTCTTAAATATGAAAAAACTAAACAAAACTTTATACCAAAGTTATTTGTCACAGTGATCTTTATACTACCAAACAGAAAATGACCTAAATATGTAACACAGAGGAAAGGTTAAACAGGTTTAAGTAACAGGATGTTGATGGAATTTTATATAACCTTTAAAAGTGATCTTTCTGAAGGTTTATAAGGAAATGTTTATGTTATGATTCAAACTGAAATATCTGTACAATTCAAAATTATATATACAGTATGACAGCACCAATGAAAAACACCAGTAACAACTTACACTTTTAAATACTCAAGTGATAATCTTTTTGACTAGCTGGGCCATATTTTTCTTTGTTCCAGTTTTCTATATTTAAAATTTTTAAATAAATGAGAAAATATTGATACCACATATATTACAAGATCATGTAAAAATAAACTTCACAAAAGATTCTAAACCAAAAATTTATAAAATAAAAAAGTACAATTACCTGTTTAATGATATTCTTTGCTGTAATAATCATTTCTTCACTATATATTTCTAAAAAATTAAGTTTTCTTTGTTTTAAAAGTCCAAACACAAGAGAGATTAGTCTTTCCTATTAAAACAAAAGGGTATACAATGTCACAATTTAAGTACAAAATAATCTCACGGACACTTAGAAGTAGAAATAATCAACTGTTTAACCCTGAAATCTCTATATTGCATATGGTATTTCCTAGAAGCCTTAAAAACCCCTTTCCAAAGCAATCTTGTCATCAGATTTTTGCAGTCATTATTCTAAAACAGGCAAACCTCATCCTACTACAGTGGATCAAATGAAGCTGGTTTGGGGGCAGAACAATATATTTTAGTCTAGTTTCAATAAGAAGCTAGAAAGTATTCTTCTCAAACCCTGATGACGAATAAATACTCTATAAGCCCTGGGCTTTTAAATTAGTGGTCTACAACACTGGAATGATGACCTGGATTATTTGGGGAAAATTAACTGCTAACACAAAAATCTCTTTAACTGATTAGGCTGCTATCAGGGCTTTTTGGATTCTTTACTATTAATAGTTCTTGGCAATAATCAGCATTAAGAAGTTACCAGATAAATTACCAAATATAATGCATTTGTGCATGCACATGCATAAAACATGTTCCTAACAGGTGCTCAGTGAATGTGAATGACAGGTAAAATACCATACAATAATGATCACTTTTTATATAAGACATACTCCACTACATGCATACACAAGGATATAAGTTAATCATCCTATATCCACATTTGGAACTTGGGTTATAAGCTATATAAAGACTTTAATTTCCATTTCTAATTAAGCTATAAAATTATTTATTCTCTAATTTCAAAGGTTAATAAAAAAGTATGGTGCTTTCTAAAGTCACATAGTGAAAGATTTCATAGGTCTCACACAGATTGATATTTGAAGATAATTTTGCCCACTATAACCTAAGAAGAATGTTCTATACTAAGGCTGTTAGGAAATAACACTAAGCAATGAGATCAATTTCATTCTAGAATTCAGAGGACATACCTCTTCTAAAATTTGACAGTCATCTTCCAATGGTCTATTTAAGTCACTGTGAGAATAAGTAGAAAATTCTGCAATCATCATTTTATCTATCAGTTTTTCTAATTCACAAAGCTGTGATCCCAAATGCCTACAAAGGAAGAGGGAAATGTTACCTTCATTTACTAAAAACCCAAATTTATTCCACGATCAAGGGACCAACTAGGCAGCAATACGTTTCTAGCTGATAGTACTTGTGCAAGAAGGTGACATTTTAATAAAATGAAGTCTTTTAACTTAACAAAAATAACTGTGACAGTTTCACATTGTCTCCCAAATTCTATTTTTCCCTTTATATCTTTAACCACCAAACAGTTAATTATGCTATAGGAAACCTGGTTCTACAAAACTTCATGATTTTTTTTTCAGTCCTCTTTGCACAGACAAAATAATCAGCTATTCTAAAGCCCTTTCCTCATTAACCACTTACTGAATATAAATGTCAGTAGCTCCTCAGTCATTTATTTATGCAATAAATACAAGCGCATACTGTGTACCAGGCCCTGCTCTGGGTACATATAAATATCTGAAGAACTATAGGGAGAGACTGATTCGATTAATCTCTGTCACAATCAGTTTGAGTTACTGTGCAATATCCCTCAGGCCATTAAACTGAAAGTCATCAGAATACAAAAATTAAAAAATAAAAATACTGAGCTACAATCTATCCCTGGAACTTGTTCTCATAAAATATAATGTTCCTTTTTAACCTATCTCTTTAATACTTGCAGATCCTAGTTAGGGTTTAAGTGAGAGGGGCTCTAACTTCAGCAGAGTTCTGGGGGTGATAAGGGGAAGTATTACTAAAAAAATGTGGAACCTTTTCCTTGGAAAAAACACATATGGTCCAAATGACAAGAAGGGTTCCATGTAGTTAATCCCTGCTCTGAAGGGAACTAAGGATGAATATCTTCATATCCAAAGGGGTTTTTGCCATACAATTGAATAGTTTCATGAAAACAATGGGTTGAAAAAAACCAGGTAGTCTAATTGGTACAAACCATTTCAAAACTTAAGTGAAATTTCTCTTAAATTTAAACATTTATAATTAAATAAGAAACATTTTAAAATCTTATGCTACATTTACTTGAAAAACAAACTCAACATTAGCAACTGTCCTGACTCTGACCAGATAGATACAACACATTTAAAAAAATTAGTCTAAAGCATGTAGCCTTTTAGACAGATCCACTGCTTTTCGTTTATGAACAACATACGGTAAGTAGTATAGTGATAATTTGAAAAAGTATTATAAGTGAAATAATATAAATTTGCATTTTATAATATGAAAATTATATTTCTTACAGCTAATTAGAAGTCTAATAAGGTTCTCATAAATGGTGACATCTCATAATGAACTAATTTAGAACATATCCACTAATATCAACTAAAATACTACCATAAAAGGAATTTGATAGTGTACTGCAAAATTACATAGGCAATTAGCCTTTGACCTAAGAATCTCACTTTCAGAATCTGTCTCAAAAATATATAGGTAAAAATACAAAAGAATGTACATTCATTGCAGCACTGTTGATAATGGCAAAGGAATGGAAACAACCTAAATGCTGATGAGCAGAAGGCTGGTTATATCATAACAGACCCTATATATCTGCAAAATACAACTTGCAAGACCCTGCTGCTGCTAAGTCACTTCAGTTGTGTCCGACTCTGTGCAACCCCATAGACAGCAGCCTACCAGGCCCAACCGTCCCTGGGATTCTCCAGGCAAGAACACTGGAGTGGGTTGCCATTTCCTCCCCCAAAGCATGAAAGTGAAAAGTAAAAGTGAAGTCGCTCAGTCATGCGACCCCATGGACTGCAGACTACCAGGCTCCTCCGTCCATGAGATTTTCCAAGCAAGAGTAGTGGAGTGGGTTGCCATTGCCTTCTCCGTGCAAGACCCTATTAACCTGCAATTAATATACTATATACTGCTACAGAGTAGTTTCTCAACCTTTTTGTTATTATTGCCTCCCCAAAACATCCTTTTAGACATTTTTATTCCTAATCATCCCCCATGAAATTTTAATATCACAGATATACTGTATATCCGTTTAGGTACCATGGCCTTTGGAGCACAACAAACCATTGTAAAATTCAAGACTTTTTTTTCACCCTTCAAGAACCAATTTCCCCTCCCTGAGGTGATATTCTCCATTGAGAATGTGTACTATAGCATGATCTACAGGGTATATGTAAGGTAAAAACAGTAAGGTGGAGAAAACTATGTACAGTATGCAATCGCTTATCTAAGATGAAGGACAGCTAGATGGATAAATATAAACTAAAACTTTTTAAAATGATGACTTAACAGGAGTAGATAGAGAGGAAGGGGATCAAGTCAGAAGTTAAATTTCTCTGAATTATCTCCTTTTTCATAGAGTTGACTTTGGAACCATGTAACCACTTAACATAGTTGTAAAACACTGTTATACCTAAAAACAGCAACCCTTAAATATCAAAAGCAAATGAAATAAATGAATTTAACTATGTATCAAACTAGAGGCAAATCTACAAAAGAGGAAATTATTTCAAGTGACTTTAAAACATAGCAATTTATCCATTCATCCCACAAGGGAAACACCTTAAGAAAAAGAAAAAGAAATCCTATGTGTTTGTAGTAATAATATTGTTAGTTCTGACAGCACTCAATGTATGTGTGTGCTAAGTCACTTCAGTCATGTCCGGCTCTGCGACCCTATGGACCGTAGCCCTCCAGGCTCCTCTGTCCATGGGATTCTCCAGACAAGAATACCAGAGTGGGTTGCCATGCCCTCCTCCAGGGGATCTTCCCAACTCATGGATCAAACCTGCGATTCTTACATCTCCTACATTGGCAGGCGGGTTCTTTACCACTAGCATCACCTGGGAAGCCCAATTCTATATATACTGTTGGATAAGACAAATGAGTAATTACATTGGTATCATTAGGAAGCACAGTTTTCAGCCTGCTGGAAAGGTAAATATATATGCAAAATTGAAGAAACAAAAACTCTACAGTCCTAAATGTATCAGTATACAGTGGAACTATCCTGGAACATTCCTGGAACAAACTCATATGTTTTCTTTAAAAAGGATATTTTATTTTCTAGCTCTACCCACTAAAAAGGCTTGGAAATCATGACCAATCAGCCTTTGACCAGAGGTGTAGCAAGGAACACCTTGCTACAAGGAACACCTAGACTATAATTTCTAAGTACTATTTCCTACTAAAAGAAACTAGGGCTCCTTAGAGAAATGGCAATTTGCAAATCTGGAACAGAAAAAGTACAACATGAATATCCCATCATAACACGAAGTAAGAAAACCATCAACAACTACTCAAAGAATCAAAAGGATTTGAGGAAGTTCCTATAAAAGAACAAAATGAATACCAATGAAAATTTTTAAAAGCAAAAGACTTGGGGCTTCCCTGGTGTCTCAGTGGTAAAGGACCCTTCTCCCAACGTAGGAGACACGGGTTTAATCCCTGATCCAGGAGGATCCCACAGGCCACAGAGGAACTAAGCTCATAAGCCACAACTATGAGCCTGTGCTCTAGAGCCTGGGAGCAACAGCTACTGAAGCCCATGAGTCCTAGATCCTGTGCTTCAAAAGAGAAGCCACCACGAGAAGCTCACATACCACAACGAAGAGCAGTACCCACTCACAACTAGAGAAAGCCCACTCAGTAACAAAGACTCAGCACAGCCAATAAAGTTTTAAAAAAGAAAAAAAATGTAATACTTCAAACACATATAAAACCATGTGCTTATAAAACACTTGGAAGATGCTAGATTTTCAATTCATTATTTCAAAAACTACCAGATAAAGGAAAAGAACCTAGAATTTATCTTGCCTATCCTTGTAAGAACTGTCCTTCAGAATTACCAAATAATTATTATGGAGAAATATGGCTTTACAGAAATATTCCTTTAAAAAATGAATATGGAAGTTTAGAATTAGAATATCATGACTTGCAACCACAATGAGATGATAAATCTAGGCAATGATCATCAAATGGCTGCTAATATCATAAAAAGAGGCAATCAGATATATGATTTCTAAGAAAAACTTAAACCTGATCAAGCCTTTAAATCTAACTATACGTTTATAGAAAATACAGGCAAAAGGAAATCTGCTAATAAGCATGTGTATGAAGCTGGCAAAATCCAGACTGTGAGAAGCACTACAAAGATAATTTAATTTCTTCAATAAATATTTTGAAAGGGGAAAAATGAGAATGGAGAACAATATATCAAGAAACCCTTGAAATATATCAACCAATTGTAATATATAGTTATATTTAGAACCTATTTCAACAAACACACTATGAAAAGAATTTTCAGAAGTAGGAAAATTTGAACACTGACTAGCTATTTGAAACTATAAATGGTATTAGAATTATGTTTTTAAAGATACTTATCTTTCAAAGATACATAATTGAAATACTTATGGATGAAATGAAATGATATTTTGGGTTTGTTTCAAAATAATCCAAGAATTAGGGGGAGGAATATAGAGAAAACAAAGTTGGTCACGTATTGATAATTCACAGGTGATATGCAGTTTACCCAGCTTCATACAACTCTCTTCATATAATTTCCTCTATTTTTGTGTATGTTTCAGTTTTCAACAAGCTTTTTAAAAAGTAGTAATAGGGTAGCATATAAATCCACACAGAACTTTAACAATGCTTGGTTCTCAAATAAGTTTTATAAAGATCATAAATTCCTTTTTAATGTTGACTAGAAGTTACCACTCAAGTATGTGTTACCTTCAGGTATAAGCAGTCCTCGGCAAATCCTAACAAATAATTATGGTAGGAAGTCCACAGGACTGTATCTAGCAATATTCAGCATAATAATTTAAATGTCAGGTTCTATTCAACCTCAGATACTATTGAAAATAACTGAGTACTTTCATTTCTATGCATCTTAAAGTAATTTTAAAGTCTGATAAAGAACAGATATTAATTTCAATACTACTATCAAATGATATTTATTATGTACTCACAGGTATAAGATAACATATACTAAAAGATTTAAGTGAATCCTTAAATGAAACTTCTAGAGTTAAAAGGTTTTATAAGGTTCACCTTTTCATCCTTGCTCTGTTTACAATATTTTTGACTACTTTAACAATAGATGCAATTACACTGAACATTATTAACCTTACCAAAAATATTTAATAGATAGATCCATTAACAGTTCATTTTAAAAGTATGAGAAGTGGGCAGCAGAGGATGAGATGGTTAGATAGCATCACCAACTTAATGGACATGAATCTGAGCAAACTCCAGGCGACAGTG
This sequence comes from Odocoileus virginianus, assembly GCF_023699985.2. NCBI lineage: Eukaryota > Metazoa > Chordata > Mammalia > Artiodactyla > Cervidae > Odocoileus > Odocoileus virginianus. The sequence goes on from NC_069675.1 coordinate 59,216,063, forward strand.
GAAGACAGAGGAGCCCGGCATGACGCAGTCCGTGAGATCACAGGGTTGAACACGACTGAACAACAAAAGCAACACCACCCTAATAACCATGTGCAGTAATAAGAGTGGTGAACGACATATACTGAAATGACAATAACTAAAAACAGCTTTCTAAAAACATACACAGGTCCATATATCCAGCAATTCTAATACTTGCTACTTTAATATGCCTCAATTTGTGCATGAATTCAACTCTTCTAAGCTGTGGGTTCACAACAATGACTTTGTGCTGCTTTTATCAGAGAAACTTACATATCAATAAACCCAACAGTAATACTATTTTCATCAAATAGCAGAAAATTTGTTGTTTTAACTTCATCTTAGAGCATACAATGTGGATGTTTTCATATTATAATGTTTCAAAAATCTAAATTATGGAAGACCATATCAGGAGCAAACAAGATATTAAATACCTTTTAATACTTCCAACAATAAAAATCCCTTAAGTGGAAGCCTAAGGTGGCCTCTCTGATCAATAGAATCATATTACAGTAAACTGGAACCTGTAATTAACTCTGAATGGTTTCCACCTTTTCTTTGAAAAAGACAAAGAAGGCAGCAAACAAGTAGAAAAACTAGTTGCATTAATTTTTATCCTAAAATCTATTACTATGGTAGGTTTCTCGCTCAGCAAATCTGTAAATTGCCCACAGTTTAACACCCCTTGCACTAGAAAATTAGCACTGATGTTCAGAGTGATCTATTTGAAATCCTATAAAACCTCAAAGAAATATATTAAAAAGTATACATAACTCTTGGGCCCAATGAGATCTTGACTGAATTTTGACTCTACTGTTTTATAATGTGCTCTATGACTTGGAGCAAGTTATTTGTATAACTTGCAACAAGTTATCTAAGATTTTCAATGCTTTATCTTTCTTATCTACTAAAATGAGGCAAGACCATCTCAGAGGGATTTTCTGGAGTGGGGAGTGGGGTCAAATAATATCAATACATGCAATATTCTTAGCATAGTAATAGGTACAGAATACCAAAGTATTCAAAAAATGTTCTTGGATTTTATAGTGGTGGTGGTAGTAAGTAGTGACAAAAAAAACTAACAATGGTGAAAACCGAGAAGAGGTTCTACATAAACCTTTACAATAAGACACAGCAAATCACATTATACCCCTGAATTTCAACATAACTCAATCTTTTCTACATGAAATCTGCAATATATCAAGGATCAAATATATTTTCATATATATTTTATGTGAAGAATAAATGCTCTTTATAAATGCGCACGTCCTAAAAAATATTAGAAAGATACATGAGCAAAAGGTAGACAAATAGAATATTTGAAAGTCTTTAAAAAATTATATGCCCTTTTTCATGAAGAATATTTTGTCCTCTGAGTTAATATACAAACAAAAAAGTGAGCCTGAAAACAAAGGTAAACTCTTCTTTGCATTTCAGCTTAAGATGATTACAAGATTATAAAATTTTCACTTTGCCTTCCAATAAATCATAATCTACTAGGAATAAATATCCAACCCTGTTCTTAAACATTTCCCAGATGGCTCTGGATAACTATACTCTTAATCAATATTATTGGGCATAAACTAATGAGTCAAGAAAATGAAATAAACTGCATACCTTTGGAGTAAAAATTAGAATAGTTTCAGAATTTGCGTTCAGCAGGCAAGTATTTAATCTCTGTTTCTATTTCTCTGTTCAGAGGATAAAGCATTCTACTCTGTAGAATCAGTTGCTAATATTCATCAACATTTTAATTATATAGTAGTGACAAGTGAAAAACAGCTTCTGTTATAACAGAAGTCCATTTTGCTAAAATAGTGACAAAGTTTTTATTTAAAAAATATATTCCATGCACACATTTAAAAGAGAAATATTTAAAATTTCAGAGGTAAAGGGGAAACTAAAAATCATATAGTCACCCTGGGTTCCCATGCTGAGAAAATCAAAGTAGACTCCAAAGGACTACCAACCACCCAAAATTGATGGTAAAATTTTATGTACAGGTATATTTTTATGGAAAGAAGGTCCAACCACAGCTTAAAATAGGTTTTCAAAGAGATATGTAATCCAAACTTCTGTAAACATAAATGTCTGAAGGTTTTTCCCCTAAGGTTAAACTCCATAGCAATCTGTACATTCATCATCATACTGTACTGCACTGTATCCTAACTACCTCGTAATTTCTGTATCCCTACTGACAAACAAATTGCAGAAATAGAGCAGGAAGCAACTCTGCTTTGTTCATGGCTATAATCCCAGTATTCTGCCAGGTGTCTCTCATGTAACAGATGATCAATTACCATTTCTAAACTAAATGAATCAATCATTCACTTGCATAATTAAATTTGGGCCAATTTTTTTAAAGTGCTTTCTAAATAAATATTCCAATTACATACTCTTAGTAAGAACTTATAATTCAATTAAAATAATTTTATATTTAAGATAAAGTGAAAGTTGCTCAGTCGTGTCTGACTCTGACACCATGGACTTTAATCTGCCAGGCGCCTCTGTCCATGGAATTCTTCAGGTCAGAATACTGGAGTGGGTAGCCGTTCCCTCCTCCAGGGGATCTTCCCAACCCAGGGATCAAACCCAGGTCTCCCACATTGTAGGCAGATTCTTTACCGTCTGAGACATCAGGGAAGCCCAAGAATACTGGAGTAGGTAGCCTATCCCTCCCAGGAATCAAACCGTGGTCTACTGCATTGCAGGCAGATTCTTTACCAGCTAAGCCACCAAGAAAGCCCATATTGAAGATTTCATTCAGTTAAGCAGGCCTGCAAAGTCCTTGTTGAAGTCCTATCTGCTGGAAAACCCTCCTAAATCTTTTACTACGGAGTGACTACAGAGAAGTTTTATGGAAGATGTGCTCTGTGACATAATACATTCTGAAGGTTTTCAGAATTCATTAAGAAATTTTGATGACTTACAACTGGTCTGATCTGATCATTTGACATGATCACACATAAAATAACTAAAACCCTAATTTTAAAGGTATTTTCAAAATAGAGCCTCAAAAGAAATTTGGTCTCTTCCATCATCATGTGAAATTTTTTGCAATGTGATAGACTGCAAAAGAGAAATGAATTTCAGTAATTATCGAATTTAAAACTTAATTCAATAGCTTTTAAAATGAAGTGGTATTCCTTTCTCCACTTTCTCTACTTTGACATAAAGCCGTTTCAACATTTTCAAAATGCTATCAGTTTCAAAGTTGTGACTGGCCCTTTATCAATTTTATCTACTAGAGAATTTAATTTTACTTCTTTATCCAAATATCTCTTTCAGAATTTTCCACAGTTTATTGTGATCTACACAGTCAAAGGTTTTGGCATAGTCAGTGAACCAGAAATAGATGTTTTTCTGGAACTCTCTTGCTTTTTCAATGATCCAGCAGATGTTGGAAATTTAATGTCTGGTTCCTCTGCCTTTTCTAAAATCAGCTTGAACATCTAGAAGTTCACAGTTCATGTAATGCTAAAGCCTGGCTTGGAGAATTTTGAGCATTACTTTACCAGAGTGTGAGATGAGTACAATTGTGCAGTAGTTTGAGCATTCTTTGGGATTGCCTTTCTTTGGAATTGGAATAAAATCTGACCTTTTCCAGTCCTGTGGCCACTGCTGAGTTTTCCAAATGTGCTGCCATATTGAGTGCAGCACTTTCAAAGCATCATCTTTCAGGATTTGAAATAGCTCAACTGGAATTCCATCACCTCCACTAGCTCTGTTCATAGTGATGCTTCCTAAGGCCCACTTGACTTCACATTCCAGGATGTCTGGCTCTAGGTGAGTGATCACACCATCGTGATTATCTGGGTCATGAAGATCTTTTTTGTACAGTTCTTCTGTGTATTCTTGCCACCTCTTCTTAATATCTTCTGCTTCTGTTAGGTCCATACCATTTCTGTCCTTTATTGAGCCCATCTTTGCATGAAATATTCCCTTGGTATCTCTAATTTTCTTGAAGAGATTCCTAGTCTTTCCCATTCTACTGCTTTCCTCTATTTCTTTGCACTGATCATTGAGGAAGGCTTGCCTGTCTCTCCTTGCTATTCTTTGGAACTCTGCATTCAAATGGGTATATCTTTCCTTTTCTTCTTTGCTTTTTGCGTCTCTTTTCACAGCTATTTGTCAGGCCTCCTCAGACAGCCATTTTGCTTTTTTGCATTTCTTTGTCTTGGGGATGGTCTTGATCCCCGTCTCCTGTACAATGTCATGAACCTCCGTCCATAGTTCATCAGACCACCTGACCTGCCTCTTGAGAAACCTGTACTCAGGTCAGGAAGCAACAGTTAGAACTGGACATGGAACAATTGGTTTCAAATAGGAAAAGGAGTATATCAAGGCTGTTTATTGTCACCCTGCTTATTTAACTTATCTGCAGAGTACATCATAAGAAACGCTGGGCTGGAGGAAGCACAAGCTGGAATCAAGATTACTTGGAGAAATATCAATAACCTCAGATATGCAGATGACACCACCCTTATGGCAGAAAGTGAAGAAGAACTAAAGAGCCTTTTGATGAAAGTGAAAGAGGAGAGTGAAAAAGTTGGCTTAAAGCTCAACATTCAGAAAACTAAAATCATGGCATCTGGTCCCATCACTTCATGGCAAATAGATGGTGAAACAGTGGAAACAGTGTCAGACTTTATTTTCTGGGGCTCCAAAATCACTGCAGATGGTGACTGCAGACATGAAATTAAAAGATGCTTACTCTTTGAAAGGAAAGTTATGACCAAATTAAACAGCATATTAAAAAGCAGACATAACTTTGCCAACAAAGGTCTGTCTAGTCAAAGCTATGGTTTTTCCAGTGGTCATGTATGGATGTGAGAATTGGACTATAAAGAAAGCTGAGCATCAAAGAATCGATGCTTTTGAACTGTGGTGTTGGAGAAGACTCTTGAGAGTCCCTTGGACTCCAAGGAGATCCAACCAGTCCTTCCTAAAGAAGATCAGTCATGGGTGTTCATTGGAAGGACTGATGTTGAAGCTCAAACTCCAATATTTTGGCCACCTGATGCGAAGAGCTGACTCATTTGAAAAGACCCTGATGCTGGGAAAGATTGAAGGTGGGAGGACAAGGAGACGACAGAGGATGAGATGGTTGGATGGTATCACCAACTCAATGGACGTGAGTTTGGGTAAACTCTGGGAGTTGGTGATGGACAGGGAGGCCTGGTGTGCTGTGGTTCATGGGGTCGCAAGGAGTCGGACACAACTGAGCGAATGAACTGAACTGATTCAAATATCTCTGTAAATATTGGTCCTTATGATTTTTTTTTTATTTTAGTAAGACTAAAATTTCAGAGTGATAATATTAAACAGGTCAATCTAGAAGAAAAAATACCCATGTAACTCTAAATACATTCATACTTTTTCAGTTTTCATTACACACTAAAATTTATCCTTTGAAAATTTAACATTATTTCTAATGGTTTACTTAATGAACATACCGGAAGCTATGAATGCCCTGAAGTTCCTGCTGTAGAACCTCTTGTGTTGTTGCTATTAAGTCCAATGCTCCAACAAATTCAGAAGTAGATAACAACACCTGTACTGTAGGCTGAGTCTGGTGTACAGTGGCCATTAATTTCAGTTTATTATATACTTTAACACAATTATTTCTGGTAAGTGCCAGCCTTAAAATGTGTAGTGATCCTTCACACATTACTTTATCAATCTGTGCAATTTTATCTCGAAGCATTTTTACAGCCTGGGAAGTTTTCTTGAGGTAGTCCTGCAATTCGTGTTGAGAGGTCATTGCATGAAAAAATGCTTCTGAACGTAGAGAGATCTGGTGAGCAATGTTTACTTCCACAATATCCAGATAATGGCTCAGCTTAAGAGGAAAGAAAAAAATCATAGAATTATACCTTAACTATCCAAATGTTTTCTGAAAACGATACAATATTTCTACATGTATTTTAAATCCCATTTTGTGAACCATTAGATTATACGATGCTTGATACTAGGCACACAAAATAGAAAGGTGATGAAAGGTAGAGCCCAAAAATTAATAAATGTAAGACAAAATCATAGAAGGTGATTTACCTTCTTCCTCTGCTCCTGCCATTACTGCCCTCCAAACACCAACTACTTTCTAGAAAGTAAAAGTACCCCACAGTCACCTCAGAGTATAACCTAGTTTCAGAAGTTCCAAAATCTGAGAGAGAGAAGATTGATTTCCTTAACCTCTACACATCACTATCACCAATATCAAGTCATTTATCTGACTGAAAGATAATTATAGGTTATCATTTATTGACTTCTTCCTTCTATGTATCAGGCACTGGTATTTTTTATATATATATACATATACATATATATAAAATTTCCTAATTTTAACAGTCTTAGAATACAGGTTTTATTATTATTTTCTTTTACAGATGAAGATACTAAGGCTCAGAAACATTAAATTACTTGAATAAAGTCATATAATTAGTAAGCAGAAAAACTGAAATTTAAGCTCAGGTTTGTCTAACTCAAAAACTGAAGTTCTTTCTACTGCACCATGCTGCCTCAAAACACTACAGAATTCATGAAAGACTGGTGATCAAGTCACCAATTGTAGAATGTACCAGAATTCATTTGGATCTTTTTTTTTTCAGGGCTGTTTATTTTACATTTCAGCAATTATTCTTTTATCAATTTGTAAAATCCAGGTTATTTCCAATGTGCTTTCCTCTTAAATGATTGATAGATGCCTAAAACAATTAATTCATATATATTTTATCAGTAACATTATCAAAATTAATTCCTAGAGTAACATATATTAAAAATGCTTTTTAATTTCAAATATGGACTCCTAAAACTTGAGTTGTCTTTTCTTCCTTCAAAACTGCGTATGTCTTTTTTGGGCTACATTATCTTTCTATTTCTCTCCCACTTTTTTACTTTTAGAATCTTCAACCCATAGCTCAAACTTTAAAGAACTATCTCTGAACATCTCAGAAGAATTCACAGTTAAAGGGTTAATGGGCTTTCCTACATTTAGGACTCATAAAATTAGGAGATTATTTTGGTCACCAAGCTTGTTTCCTTAAAACTATGCAGGATGATGCATATCTTCAGTAAGACTCCTTCAATAGTCTATTCATAAATAGGTTACAAACAAGACATTCCTTTATAGTTTAAATCTCTTAATTTATACTCTTTTGCTGTTGTTCTTTTTATCTTCAATGACTGCTCATTTATTTACCTAAAAAGCAATATGGGGATGAAGGTACTTAGGTACATCACAAGCTAAGGTAACTCAATTTTCAGGAAATAGAGAACAAGGAACTCCTTTAGGACAGTGCTACTTGGGATGCAGTTCATATGCTGCTGCCAGTTTGCAAACCGTTCAGAGGTCCATGACAAAATAAGGAACTTTGCTAGGATTTTTCATAGAAAGACTTTGTTAATGAAGGAAGCAGTGCAATGATTTACATTCTAAACCAAACTCGTTAATCTCATCGCAGAACACAACTTTGGATAGCAGAACTACAATAAGATATAAATTTCTCTAATCCTTGCTAGCATCCCCTCTTTAAAGCTAGCAAGATAAAAGAATTGTCATCAATCATATAGTGAGTCTGAATCCTGTCTTGGAATCCTGTTTTCCATTCCTTTCCTAAGAATAGAGAAGAGTGAGAAGGAAACAAAATGTAAAAGTAACAAAGCTGATTTTGCAACTTACAAAAAAAAAAAAAATTCCATTAGTCACTCTAACATTTAGCATGAGAAAAGTGTTTCATTTGAGTTTCAAAGATTTTTGCAATTTATCAACATTCCATTGATATATTCTTTTCAAAGACATAATATTTTCATAATTCATTTCCTATTAAAATTCTATAAAAGGAACAATTTTTTAAAGTATTCATAAAAGTATTTGTATAGATTGATGAAATTTTTATTGGCTTCTGTTGTTTTTCTCTCTTAAGGTATACAAGGGTATATACTTGGAATGTAAAAAAGTAGTCTGGGAATGAGCCTATGTCCATAAATCTATCCTTTTCCTAAGATTTATGAATTTATTTTTACTCAAGGAAAACCATTTCATAGATGAAAATGTTGCCCAAAAAAAAGGGGGGGAACTCATTTTCAACTATGAGGAAGGCATACTCATAATTCGGTCCTCACATTTCTTCTCCTCTCCTAAGTCGCCCTTTCTTCAGTTGAAGAGGACTAGACCCAACTTATTGAATAGCCCACATGAGACAAGCTTTCAGACTGCCAAGAGCTGTCATTAGACTACAACAGAATGCTTCACCTCAGTTTAGGAACCACAGTCAGTTTCAGGAATGTTCTAAACTGAGCGCTAGGAAAGAACAGAGATCAAAGGTCTTTACTTCCTATTCCAGTTTTAAGAGTCTTGATATGTGAGTTCTGTTTAAAGTCTTACATTCAAAATGACTTTCACGTGTTGACTTCTGAAATATAGACCATTATAAAATATTGAAAAACTGCAGACATGCAAAAGGCTAGGCTTTGCAAAGCTTTGCAAAGCTAAATGAACACTGTAATTTTTAACTATGATATTTTTGTTTCAAAATAATCATTACTATGTGTAAAGGAGGAAAAACAGTTTCTTAGGAAAAGTTCATTTTCTGTGATTTAAGTCATAAAGAATATAAAATTAGCCAATATATTGTCGGGAATAAATGTAAAACAATTGCGTTATCTACTACATCCTTTCATCTGAATTTCTGTCAACTGCTGATTCAGATAAGAAGCACTCAAACAATGAGCTTTTCCTTTTCAACAGCACAACTGGTATACTGCATTGAAACAAAATACTGTTACTCTATCAGTTAAGATTTAAAGGGTTCAGATCATCAGTAACAATAAAGATGAAATTAAAGGAATTAGTGCCTACTAAATAACTAACTATGAAAACACACAAATATTGGGTTGGCCAAAATATTCATTCAGGTTTTTCTATACGATATTACAAAAAATCTGAATGAATTTTTTGGCCAACCCAATTGTATCATTTAATTAAAATAGTTTTCTACATGGAAAAAATAAAAATTACCTTTTCTTGTAGCAACTTTGAGGAAGCTGCATCACGATTTCCTTTTCCACCAGCAGTATTAAAATGAGACCATGGTAAAACTGAATTAAAAGTTAAGGAATCGTCCAAGGCAAAATCTGGTTTCATAAAAATCTAATAAAAAAATGCATTTCCCTCAATTAGATAAACATTTTCTTTACATCTAATATCCCCTTCATTAAAATAATTAACTTGAATCTCAGACATATACAGAAAAAAGCAGTAATAACAAGCTATGTATACAAAAATCTATCTCTGGATTACAGCAAATGGCTACTTACTGATATATCCTTCCCTAATCTATGCTCTATACTACTGTCAGACATACCATTAAAATGCAATTGTAACTATTATAATCAACTTCTCTTTTTAAATTTCTCAGTGAATTCCCATGACTGACAGACCAAACTCTCTTAGAAAGGTATAAAGAGCTTTATTTACCTCATACTTTACAAAATTTATTTAACCCCATCCCTAAACACAAGGGGCTTTCCTTATGGCTCAGCTGGTAAAGAATCCACCTGCAATGCAGGAAACCTGGGTTTGATCTCTGAGTTGGGAAGATACCCTGGAGAAGGGAAAGGCTACCCACTCCAGTATTCTGGCCTAGAGAATTCTATGGACTATACAGTCCATGTGGTCGCAAAGAGTCAGACATGACTCAGTGACTTTTACTTTCACTTTTCTAAACACAAGTATACCATGTATACTTATTTATCTCATACGTCATAAATATTACTTATTTAATATGTACATCTCTTCCCAGAGATAATATGTTTCTATAAGATTGGATTTACAGATTATTAATCTTTGTATTCCAGCACACAGAATAAGGCTTGAAACATGTTTTAATCAATTAATTTCTTAATTAATTTCTATGTTTTACTATATTCACTGATTCATATGACCCATATCTAAAATTAGTATGATATAATTGGGAAAAGATTGAAGGCAGGAAGAGTAGGAGAAAACAGAAGATGAGATGGTTGGATGGCATCACCAACTCAATGGACATGAGTTTGAGCAAGCTCCAGGAGTTGGTGATGGACAGGGAAGTCTGGCGTGCTGCAGTCCATGGGGTCACAAAGAGTCGGACACGACTGAGCAACTGAACTGAATTGACTGATGATTGGGAAATCTCCCTAGGAACTCATGTTCCTCCCTAGGAACTAGGGACATGAGTATACTTTCTAATCCCTCTAGTATAACTAAAAGGATTGATTAATTCAATACATGCTTATGATTATGATTTATTCTTATGCTAGGCACTAAAGTGGAAACAAAGCTAAATTATTACAGAGATCCTAATTTCAAGGATCTTTTTGCCACAGAGATGTGACAAAACATATACATAAATATTTTATAAGGAAAAGAGTGACAAATGTCTTAAAAGGGACAGTAGGGATCTAGATAAAATGCTATTAGAGTTTGGCAAAGGGTCTAATGATCTTCATTTGGGGGAAATGTATTCATACAAGTTGCCATTTAAGCAAGAAACTGTACAAGATTAGATATGGAGAGGTAAAAGTCTTTCAGGCTAAAGGAACAGTGCAAATAAAGCGTGGAGCCAGCAAAAAAGTTTGAAGTAAAAAATGTGTAAAAAAGAAAAATAAACAATGTCTAAGATTAGCAGGCAAAAGTTAAGAGTATGACTATGAAGGAAATGAATAATAAGGGCCTCAAATGACAAGAGTTTGAATTTTGTTTTGTAGAAATCAAAGAACTTTAAACATGACTGCCCTTTCCTCTTTCTTTCATCTTTCTGTCTCTTCTCACCCTAAAAAGCAATTATCATAGACCTTTGAGAATCTGATGAATGCAATGGACTCTTTCCCCAGAAAACAAAAACACAATCATCTATTACACGCCTCTACAAAAGTTTTCATACAAAGAAACATCTCTAATAATTTGGTGGGGTAATAAGATCAATGGGGGCTTCCCAGGTGGCTTAGTGGTAAAGAATCAGCCTGCCAGTGAAGGAGATGCAGGAGATGTGGGTTCAGTCTCTGGGCTGGAAGATCCCCTGGAGGAGGAAATGGCAACCTGCTCCAGTATTCTTGCCTGAAAAAATCCCACAGAGGAGCCTGACAGACTACAGTCCATGGGATTGCAAAGAGTCAGATACAACTGAGCAACTGAGGATGCAATAAGATCAAATTTTTTTTTTTAATGAAGAGATTTAAACATATTTGTAGGTTTTGGTGATAAAGAAGAGACTGATAATGCAAAAGAGAGCGAATAAAAGTGATGCAACAAAGTCCCAGAAAAATCAAAGTGGTCAAAGTGTCAGAAAACAGCCCAGTGAAAGTTTCTTTCAAGACAAAATTAAAGATCAAATGTTAAAAAGCTGTATTCTCATTTTTCAGGCTTTGTTACCTTAGGTACTTGCTCCAGATCTGTCCTGGATTTATCTATTTTTAAAAAGAAAAGGAAAAATATGATTTTTTTAAAACTTGTTTTCACTTTATTTCTATAAAATATATTTTGACAGATTCAACACTATACTAGGTCACAACTAAATAACCACTTATGTTTCTTTCTTCAACAAATAAACACCTCCTTATGTCTAGTAGTAGGCAAAGTGCTGAATAAGACATGTTTCAAATAATTTTTATCAATTGTATAGTAGCAATAAAACAACTAAATATATTTCAAATCTTTTTAAAATGGACACAGAAAGCTTGGTACTATCTTATAGAAATACTGTTTTTATTGTTCAAAATATTCACCATCCCATCCAGAATTTCTTTGATCAAAGTTTTTTTTAATACCATATTATTCTTCTTAGACATCTTAATTTGTATTATCTACAAGCTTCTTGAAAATGACCCTCCTTTGTCTCGCCAATCAGATCTCAAGATAAGGCGCCCTCCTTTCCAAACTGAGCTTTCTGTACTTGGACTCCATCCCCTTCTGCCTCTTCTCTGAGCTCACTTCATCAACTACCCTGCCTCTCCATACTTTTAACCCTTAGAAGCCCTTTCCTCTTGGCATACAAACATGCTCAGTTCTCTTCCATCAAAAAAAAAAAAAAAATGATGATGAAGAAAGATAAAAGCCAGGGCCTAGAGTAGACTAAGGCAAAGGAGAATCTCAGGTGCAAAATTTCAGGAAGCACTCACTCTCAGGATTATGAAAACATCTCTCTTGCCTCATCTAATCCTGGCCTTGCAAAAACATCCTCCTACCACACTACTTGTAGAAACAAACTAGAGGGATTCTGTTCCCTCTAGTCAAAACTTTACATCTCAGATCTTCAAGACACATTCATACTGGCAGTCTGCACTTCTTACTTTTATACTTGCTCCTTAGCACACAGTATTAACGTTTCTGTGACCACTACTCCAGTCTACATGTTCTCCTTAAGATCTCCCAAATTGCCAAATCCATAGAGACGTCTCAGTGTGCCAACTTGCTCTATCCCTGAAGTATTCTGACACTGTGGACTAATCATTCACATTTCTTTGAAATTCTAGCTACCTTTTATTTCTAAGGTGGAACTCTTGGCTGACTCTCCTACTCTCTGACTACTACTTTTTAGTCTCCAAGTACCTCATTTTCTACTGCCATTTAAATGTGACAGCTTTCTAGTGTTCTATCATTAGTTCTTTTCTCCTTACTACTCACATCTTCCTAGGTGATCCCACCTAGGCCCCTGGATTCAACTACCATACTATTGGCCAGCATGTGGTCTATGATAACATCTATCATACTTGCTACCTCCAACCTAGATTTCTTTGCTGAGCTTTGGGTTATATACCAGACTTCTCCTTCTCTGCAAAACTTCAATTAAACCACCCTCCATCTTCTCCAGAATTCCTCCTCTTCCAGTATTACCTCTCTCACCAAACTGTACCTCTCACCTAGCCAGCTGTCCAAGTAAAAAATCTGGGAATCATCCTTTAACCATCTTGCTCCATTACTAACGAATGACTGACAACCAAAACTTGTGTCTCCATTTCTGAGGCATATCTTAAAGATCTAATTTCCTCTCCATCTTCATTATAACTGCTATTAGGGACACATGATTCCTCAGTTGTATTATGGCAATAGCCTTCAACTGTATTCTTGCCTCCAGTTTTATCATCGCCTATAAATTTACTATCCACAACTGTTTTTACAGTGAAATGAATCATCATAACTCTGAGCATGTCTGATTTAAAATATTTTGGAGCTCTACACTACTTTTAGAAAAGAAAAATTCCTTAGCATGATAGACAAGGCTCTTCATGATGTGACTCCTACCTACTTCTTCAGCTCATTTCTGGTTCCCAGTAGAGCCAGCATACTAAGTTCCTGCAGGTCTAGAACATGCTAATTTCCCTTTGACTCTATGACTTTGCATAAACTGTTTCCTTTCCTGGAATGCCTTTTTCCACATAAATATTTCTTGATAGTTTAACACACAGACAATACTCATTAACTAGGAGTTTTCATAAACCTAAGTTAGGAACTCTTTACAATATTATCATGCTGAACTTACTGCTCAATACAGTGCTGCAATTGGTTTGTTTAACCTTGTTCAGGAGACCATCAGCTTCATGAGGATAGGGACTATTTCTTATTCATGTATTTTTAGGTAACAAGCAAAGTACAAAGCATCTGAATATTAAATAAGTATTTGTTGAACTGAAGGATAACACTACCATCAGATCCATGATTTTTCTTTTTAACAAAAGATTTACAAAAGATTATGTTTTACAAAAGATTATGATTGTAGGCTATACAAATTTTGCTAGAAATAAAAATTAAGTATTACAGTTAACAAGATCCCCAAATTAAGATTCTGTGCTACAAACAGCACATATTCTTACCATGAGTATGTAAGAGAGTTCTGTCAAAGGTATCTTTAGGGGGACAAATATTCTTGCATCTCTCGTGAATCTTCTCTCTCTATTAAAAAGACAAATGTTATCAATGCTATGTGGCAATATAAGTATTCAAAGCATTAAAATATTTAACAACAGAATATCAGAATATACCAAATAAGTTCTAAAATTTTCTAATATGAAATCACTAGCCTCTTGAACTTAAATATAAGTAACAGGTATGCTTAATAAACCAAATATCACTTAGAATATGAATGTCTATATACTCACCCATTTTATACAGTTATAGCAAAATCTCCATAAACTTGGAATGAAGTGGAAAAATCAATTTTAAAAAACCCTTATTTTTATAACAGAAATCAATGAAGAAAACAATTTTTGGGGGACTTCCCTGGTGGCCCAATGGTTAAGAATCTGCCTTTTAATGCAGGGGACATGGGTTCAATCCCTGTGGAGGAACTAAGATCTCATATGCCTTGGAGCACCTAAACCAGTGAGCTGCAACTACTGAAACCCCCACACTCTGGCACCCACCCACAACTAAAGAGAAGCTCAAGCCTGCGTGCCTCCCTGAAGTGTCCATGTACTGCAAAGGAAGATCCCGAATGCCTCAACAAAGACCCAACACAGCCATAGACAGCTATCTGAAAGGAGTTTGCTTGAAACCCATTGGATAAACTTGGAAGAGGCAAGAGGCAACTGGGATGCCTCCAGGGAATGGAGATAATGGGAGCAGACATTTTGGGAGCATGTTGTACGGCAATGACACCAGTGCTGGTAAGCACCGTTTTGGAATCCTCCCTCTAGTCTATTAGCACTGGGAACCCAGCCCTGAGCCCACCCCAGGCTGAGCAGACAGCCACATGGGGACTCAGCCCACCCCTCCAGTAGGCCCATAGCCACTGCCTGAGTCACAACCCCACAGGGGCCATGTGAAGAAGACATACAAATGGTCAACAGACACACGAGAAGATGTTCACATCAGTAATCATCAGGGAAAAGCAAATTAAAACCACAGTGAGATACTACCTCACACCTGTCAGAATAAACCAAACAAGAAACGTTTCTTTCACTTTTGACCTACTACTTCAAGATTAGATATTACCTGAGAGATTTCCTGTTGATATACTGTAAAATGTTCCTTGCTGATCTGTGGGAGGTAGAATGAAGGTATGACTTCAGTGTCCACAAAGTCCAATCCCCATGTTTTTGTGAAGAAGTCAGATTCTCTTTTTGCTAATCTAGGATCATTTAATGCTGCTGGGAGATTTACTTTGGAATGATATATAGTCCATCTATGTTGATCTGTAACTAGAGATGGGGCAACACATAAACTATTTGAATCACCTGCAAAAAGTAAACAAGAGAACTTTGTAAAGTAAGTTTTATGTTTGAAAGCACATTCTAGAAAAACAGATGTTTAGGTTATACAAAGCAACTAAACTCTCCCTTCTATACCAATTGTCTTAACCTTCAGCTTTCAATATCAACTGCCAAAGGGGAGGAAAAAAATGTACAAGATAAAGGATATACAAAACTTGAGGGTTATAACTGAACAGTGGGGTGAAGAAAGTCTTTCATTAATCTCTTTCTTTAACGTACAATTAAGGAAATTTATCTTTTTTCAAAATAAAAACATTTTTTCAACATCAAAACTCTTCTACCTTCTACTGTATATCTTCTATTCTTTATTACTCCAGATTTTTTCATGGGTAGGCATATTTCTCTTTTGTTTTATGGCAGACCTGGCTCCAATATCCTTTTTTTCAGCTTATAATTAAACAACTGAAATGCTGCTGTAACATTAACCATAGAGGAAAGAAAAACATGCAGTTGGTTCTCGTTACTCGGTTTGTTCTATAAAGTCACTAGAACACATAATAAGCAAATAATGAACCTTTGTTCTCATGGGATATACAGGGTTCAGTTCAGTTCAGTTACTCAGTCGTGTCTGACTCCTTGTGACCCCGTGGACTGCAGCACGCCAGGTCTCCCTGTCCATCACCAACTCCCAGAGTCTACTCAAACTCATGTCCATTGAGTCAGTGATGCCATCCAACCATCTCATCCTCTGTTGTCCCCTTCTCCTCTCGCCTTCAATCTTTCCTAACATCAGGGTCTTTTCAAATGAGTTAGTTCTTTGCATCAGGTGGCCAAAGTATTGGAGCTTCAGCTTCAACATCAGTCCTTTCAATGAATATTCAGGACTGATCTCCTTTAGGATGCACTGGTTGGATCTCCTTGCAGTCCAAGGGACTCTCAAGAGTCATCTCCAACACCACAGTTCAAAAGCATCAATTCTTCAGTGCTCAGCTTTCTGGATAGTCCAACTCTCACATCCATTCATGACTACTGGAAAAACCACAGCCTTGACTAAATGGACCTCTGTCTCTGCTTTTTAATATGCTGTCTAGGTTGTCTAGGCTGGTCATAACTTTTCTTTCAAGGGGTAAGCATCTTTTAATTTCATGGCTGCAATCACCATCTGCAGTGATTTTGGAGCCCCCCAAAATAAAGTCTGCCATTGTTTCCACTGTTTCCCCATCTATTTGCCAGGAAATGATGGGACCAGATGCCAGGATCTTTGTTTTCTGAATGTTGAGCTTTAAGCCAACTTTTTCACTTGCCTCTTTCACTTTCATCCAGAGGCTCTTTAGTTCTTCTTCATTTTTAAATAGGGTTATGCATAATACTGGGTTATGCTCCTACAAATCTCTGGAACTTTCATCATCCAATCAACATATAATCTTATTTTATGTGTGTTTCTGTTTAAAGACACCTTATTTAATATATACTGTTCAGTCTTTAACACTGTACTCATGGTTAATACCACTATAACATAACTGAATAAAGCTTACACAACATATTTCCCTCATGTAGCCCTCCTGTGCATAGAATCACTAGAAAGCACTTCAGTGCTATGTTTGGAAACCATTTTGAACAGCAAAAATCATGAGCAAAAATACAAAAGAGTGTGGCACTAAACAGACCACAAAAGGGACATGTGTTTACAGCTTAAAAGCTGAAAGAAGGCAGAGTGCTGCTTTGTTCAGTTTCAGGTGGGAATGTGTACATCAGGCAATTCAAATTTCCCTCCTTTGTGCACGTCTGCAAATGACCACAAAAGTGCCACAAATAGTCATTTGAGGGTTACAACTAAGATTTAGGAATTAGGTAAATCTGCAAATGTAGACTCTGCAAATAATGAGGACTGACTATACTACGTTTAACTGAAGACCTTTCAATCTGTACCCTCGTCTTCAATTTTTTTTTTCGATTTCTCTAAGTGACTTCTTTTATGAAAACATATAAAAAGAACTATATTCCAATTTCCCAATCAATTTATTTCCAAATTATATGTCATCCTAGTTTTCACATTTACTCTTTTAAGTATATAGAATCTAACTATTCATTTAAAGATAAAAACAAATTCTCAATAAAATTCCTTAAAAAAAAAGAAAAGCATTACCTGTGGGTTCCTTGGGACACACATCTGGCAGTGACTGCACAGGTCGAACGTGTTTTGTCGGGTCTACCTCTTTTTTAAAGAAAACATCACTGCTGCTTCCTTGAGGCACTGGTGAAGAACTGTGGCTTGAAGCCATTGCATAAAATCACCACTCAACTGAAAATGAGCAACAAACAATAATCAAGACACAATACAAATCATAATTCACCTAAAAGTATTATGCATGTCATAAATTTTCTTTCAAAACAGACTATTTAAAATCCATCAAGGTGTAACCATATAATTCAAATACTATTAATTGTGGGAGTCATTCATTATATTTAGTTTGCTAAGAAAGTTATTGGTCCTTGTTTAAAAAGTATTCTCCTCAAAGTGCAATATCCTTAGCCTTTTATCCAAAGTGAAACTAGATATCAAAACTGTAACCAATATATATTAAAATTAAAAACAGTCCATTCAGTCAGCAAGTATAAAATTCAGCATTACAGCAAAATGGGTAAATGCACGGAGTTTTGAAATCTGACTGAGCTCATATTCCAGCTTCACTTACCAGCAATATAACCTTGAGGAAATTTACTTAACCTTTGTATGCTTTACTTTATCTGTAAAAATGGAGATGAAAAGCATTCATCTCATAAACATTTTGTAAGAATTAAAGGAACAGATGTATGTAAAGCATTTAAAACAATGCCTACCTCAAAGTTAGTGTTCACAAATGTCAGTAATCATTATGATTTCAATTACTATGTGACAGTCACTACATTAAATGTTTATAAAAGAAGTATCATTCTTCAAGGTACTCACAATTATTTTAGGTAATCAAAATAATCAAATCCTTAAACAAAACACAAGTTAATCTATGTCTACACTTTTTTAAAAGTACAGAAAGAATTTGTGGGCAAGACAACATAATAAAGTCTACAACGTCAGGTAGGACTTTACAAACGAAGCAATACATAACCTGGATAATTAAGAATATGTATTATTTTATTATCCAACAGTAGAAACTCTTACACTGCTGATCATATGAACCAAACACTAGGCATTTGATAAATATTTTTAATGAAGGAATAAATAAATAAAAATAATCAGAAGCCTTTATTTGAAAAGGCACTTAAGAGATCACCTTGTCTAAGTTTCCCAGTACTAGAGATAAGTTTAGCAAGGCCCAGAAGGACTAGGTGGTTTACAAAGATACATATGGTTTAACAAGTTTTTTGCAAAGTCAATTTAGGAAATGTGGTGAATAGAAAAACAAGAGTAAGATATAAAAAGCAGAGATATAAGGGTAAGACTGGTGACAAAAAAAGTTACCCACTCTAACTCCTCTGTAGTTTGATAGTAAGTTTAAAATTACATATCCCAGACATCCCAGGATACCTGTTTCAGTCCTGCTAACACAAAGGAAACACATTCAATTATGCTATTTCCTGAGACTAGTAGAAACAAGCTGCTAAGAAAAGAACAGAGATAAATAATTTCCTCAAAGTTCCTGAACAGAAAACAAAAACAGCATGAACAAAGGTTGAGAGACATGAAATAATCATAAGACTGTATGGAAACTGACTTGGCTAGAGACAAATGTTTGCTGGCAAAAATGCTACCAAAAGTACTGACAAGTAAACCATATTTACACACACACACAAAGACAGTATGGCCAGACTACAGGAGCCATTAGAAGTTTAGGGGGAAAAGAGTATGATGATGAAAATATCTGGGAAAATTAATCAGGGTCTTGATTTGAAAGGCACCACTGGCCCATTGCATTTATACCCTTTTGCAAGGAGATCCAACCATTCCATGCTAAAGGAAATCAGACCTGAATATTCATTGGAAGTAGTGATGCTGAAGCTGAAACTCCAATACTTTGGCTACCTAATGCAAAGAACTGACTCATTGGAAAAGACCCTGATGCTAGGAAAGATTGAAGGTGGGAGGAGAAGTGGATGACAGGGGATGAGACGGTTGTATGGCATCACTGAGGTGATGGACATGAGTTTGAGTAAGTTCCGGGAATTGATGATGGACAGGGAGGCCTGGTGTGCTGCAGTCCATGGGGTCACAAAGAATCAGATACGACTGAGTGACTGAACTGAACTGAACATTAGGTATACAGTTCAGTTCAGTTCAGTTCAGTTGCTCAGCCGTGTCCGACTGCGACCCCATGAATCACAGCACGTCAGGCCTCGCTATCCATCACCAACTCCCGGAGCTTACTCAAACTCATGTCCATCGAGTCAGTGATGCCATCCAGCCATCTCATCCTCTGTCATCCCCTTCTCCTCCTGCCCCCAATCCCTCCTAGCATCAGGGTCTTTTCCAATGAGTCAACTCTTCGCATGAGGTGGCCAAAGTACTGGAGTTTCAGCTTCAGCATCAGTCCTTCCAATGAACACCCAAGACTGATCTCTTCTAGGGTGGACTGGTTGGATCTCCTTGCAGTCCAAGGGACTCTCAAGAGTCTTCTCTAACACCACAGTTCAAAAGCATCAATTTTTTGGCCCTCAGCTTTCTTCACAGTTCCAATTCTCACATCCGTACATGACCACTGTTACTTCTGTATAAAAGCATTTGTATGTTTAAGAGAAAAGAAATATCCAAAAGATAGGAAACAGTGATAACAAAGAATCCCATACATTAAGTGTTTGGTAAGACAATTGTTAAATGTAACATTAAGTCTGTTTAACATTTTTGTTACTTTCAACAAATAAAACAGCTGAAATAAACATGTTTTGACACTTAAAGATGTAGGCTACAAATACATAGAAAATGTATTTATGTCCAACACCCATTGCTTGATGTCAGATAAATTAAACATTGATTCCAACAATAGCACATTACCATTTCAATGTATTCTATTTACAATCACATTGTTTTTACAGTGAAAAGAAAGTCTAATTGCCATACTAGGGATCTAGAAATACCTGGGAAGATGGGGACTTATTAAAAAAACTTTTCTAGATCATATAAGTTTCTTCTGACTCCTGGGTGGAGAAATAAAGATATCTTATTTACTCTTAAAGTTTTTGAATTGGTTAACATACACAAGTTTCTGGGTTTTTTTCCCCTACATCCTTCCTAATTCCTATGAAAAGAGGGACAATCTCTAGCTATAAAGAGATTATGTAAAATCAGAGTACTACCTACTTGAGTGAGCCCCAATTTTTAACCATCTCTCAAATCCTCTCACCACCCTGTTTTTATTAAGACACAGTAAGAACCAAACTTTGTATTAATAACCACATAACAAGTATGATACAGACATTTAATAAGTGCAATCATTGGTAATAAAACACACTGGATTTATTAAAAAAGCATGGATGTATAAACAAATACAGTACACCTACATGGACTCTAAACCAAACAATTTCAGGAGAACAATCTTTCAAAGAAATAATCTTTCACTGAAAGGCTAAAGAACAGAAATGATGAGGCATCATAGTAGGAAAGTTTTAGCGTAAGCTAAGAATAGTCTACTCAGAAAAACAAACAAACAAAAACCACAGAATACATGAAAAAGGAAAGCTCTCAGCACTAAATGCATGCAACTCCTGATTTCTATTAATAACACTTGCACTTGTAACTGCCACCTAGATGCAAACTGGGCATTTAACCAGTGGTCACCAAACAATGAGAATCTATAAATAGATCTACCCTTCTTCACATGGTAATCCTCTCATAATTACATCAATACCATATTCAAATATCTTCTATTAAAGCCTTCTTTGATTTCTTACACTTAATCACTGTTTATACATTTCTATTTTGCACCAATCATACAGAAATTTTGGTTTTCATATAGATCTTTCCTACTAGACTGTGAACTTGATGTTTCCATTTTCCTGTGTATTCTACAAGCCTAATACAGTTCCTGCCACATAGGCAGTATATAACATTTTACAGAAGAATGAAATGGGTGTTATGTAGAACAGATGAGAAGAGAAAAACATTAGACAATTACCAATAATCCTTGAGTAAACAGATAAAAGCATAGGTCTGGGCTAATAAAGAAAGGAATAAACAGGTTCATTATTTCAAAAGCAAGAAACTGCAAGGATGAATAAGTCAAAAACATTTGATTTTCTTTCCTGTAGTTCAAATTATCTTTTTTTTTCATTTATCTTTATTAGTTGGAGGCTAATTACTTTACAATATTGTAGTGGTTTTTGTCATACATTGACATGAATCAGCCATGGAGTTACATGTATTCCCCATCCCGATCCCCCCTCCCACCTCCCTCTCTACCCGATCCCTCTGGGTCTTCCCAGTGCACCAGGCCCGAGCACTTGTCTCATGCATCCAACCTGGGCTGGTGATCTGTTTCACTATAGATAATATACATGCTGTTCTCTCGAAACATCCCACCCTCGCCTTCTCCCACAGAGTCCCAAAGTCTGTTCTGTACATCTATGTCTCTTTTCCTGTTTTGCATATAGGGGTATCACTACCATCTTTCTAAATTCATCGCAGCACTGTTTATAATAGCCAGGACATGGAAGCAACCTAGATGCCCATCAGCAGATGAATGGATAAGGAAGCTGTGGTACATATACACCATGGAATATTACTCAGCCATTAAAAAGAATTCATTTGAATCAGTTCTAATGAGATGGATGAAACTGGAGCCCATTATACAGAGCGAAGTAAGCCAGAAAGATAAAGATCAAATTATCTTTTTATGCCAAAAGTTTAGTTAAGATGTTCTATTAAAAAGGGCCAGAAGCAGTGAGCACACTAAGTGCTCAGACCCTGGTTTCTAAGCACCATTCCCTATGAAGAAATGATGATTCTTTAAAGAAATAGCTGACTCCAAACCTGGAGCATAGAAAGAACAAGTCGATCATGAGAACTCTTGCGTCAGAAAACAAGGAAATCCTCTAAAACCAGTAGGATTTATCAAAAGGACCAAGGATCAAGTTAAAGGGGCTCCCACTGGTCACATTTATGACAAGTTGAGAACTCTAAACAAACAAACAACCCTAACTGAGTGTAACATATTGAACAAACAAAAAATGAATCTATGATGATACTTCGAGGAAGAGCAATGAGGAAGAGGGGTGGGGTGGGATAGGTAAAGGAAATCTCTTCTTTACAGAGGAATGCCAGTAAGTGTGAAGAAATGACTGAAACAGAAAAATCAACATTTTGTAAACCCCAATGTAAAAATCATCAATGTATGCTAAAGCTATTAGATGAAAGGCTGCTCAAAAACAGAAAATTCACCTAATAACTAAGAATTAATATCCCCTTAAGAGATGATCTTGCAATGCAAAGGGGAAAATGTATCTCTAAATGGAAAAATCTGGCTGTCACCACCCTAATTAACCAAGTCATCAAACTTGGCATCATTCATAATAGTAAGACAATTTGATATTATGTGATTCATGAAATGACAATATGAGATAAATATCATTATCTATGAAGTACTCTCACCAAAAATGTTTAACCCAATCGAATCAACCCTCTAGATTAAGGGTCAAGACTCTGTTCTGTGGATTCCTTCAGCACTCTGGTGAAGTCTACAGAACCCTAGCAGAATAATGTCTACAATACATAAAATACGTAAGATTACAAAATTACACTTAAATACAGCTATCAAAATATCTTTTAAAATTATAATACAGTAATAACTTTGGGGTTTTCTTCTGTTTATTTTTTTATTTTTTTTTTTACTAGGTCTTTGGATGTGGGATATCTTTTTTAAATAGGATCTGGCATCGTCTTGTTGATGGTTTGTCAATAGCTAGTTGTGATTTCAGTGCTCTCTCACAGGAAGAAATGAGTGTATGTCCCTCTACTCCACCCTCTTGAACTGTCTCTATTTTTGCTTTTTGATTATGCAAATCTATCTAATTCCTTTAGGACTGACTGGGGAAATCAATCGTGACTATTCACTGGAAGGACTGTTGCTGAAGATGAAGTTCCAATACTTTGCCACATGATGTGAGAGCTGACTCAATGGAAAAGACCCTGAGGCTGGGAAAGATTAAGGGTAGAAGAGGGCAGCAGAGAATGAGATGGTTAGATAGCATCATCAACTTAACAGATATGAATTTGAGCAAATTCCAGAAGACAGTGGAAGACAGAGGACCCTGATGTGCTACAGTCCATGGGGTCGCAGAGTCAGACATGACCTAGTGATTGAACTACAACAACATCTAATTCTTAAGCAATAAATGAGCATAAATATTTTGAGATCCTTGCAATGATTTAATATGATATGAAAATATATGAAATTTCACATGGTAACAAAGTTATGGGTAGCATTAATATCCATGTGAGGGCTTTCTTCAGAGAAGGCAATGGCACTCCACTCCAGTACTCTTGCCTGGAAAATCCCATGGACGGAGGAGCCTGGTAGGCTGCGGTCCATGGGGTCGCTAAGAGTCAGACACAACTGAGCGACTTCACTTTCACTTTTCACTGTCATGCATTGGAGAAGGAAATGGCAACCCACTCCAGTGTTCTTGCCTGGAGAATCCCAGGGACGGGGGAGCCTGGTGGGCTGCCGCCTATGGGCTTGCACAGAGTCGGACACGACTGAAGTGACTTAGCAGCAGCAGCAGAGGGGTTTCTTACATTCACAATTAAAGGAAATGCTAAAATTCAGTTAAAGCAGGGTTTCTCAACCATGGCACCATTCACACTGACATTCTGATCTACATAATTCTTTGATGTTGAGGGTTCTCCCCCTGTACATTGTAGGATCTTTAGATGCATCCCTAGCCTCTATCCACTTGATTCCAGTAGCAGCCTTCCACTCAGCTGTGACAACTAAAATGACTTCAGACACAGCCAACCATTCCTATGTGGGGAAAGAGAGGTGAGAGGACAAATCACCCCAGTTGAGAACCACTGAATTAAAATAAAGATGTAATTTTTTCCCCATCCAAAATTTAGACTCCCTGAATTCTATTCAGACCCTAAAGAATATATGAACTGCAGGTTAAGTACTTTTGCTCTACACCTACCTTCCAGTCTAAGAAAATAGATGGAAATAGGATATTGGGATTTAGAACAAACATGGGGAAACAAACTGAGACTATGAGATAATCTAAAAGAAAACTAGCCTGGACATTTAGATCAATGTCATTTTTGAAAGGTGGGCAAGTATTCTATATTAAAATAAATAAAGACAACTAAAGGCAATTGTGAGCCTTGACTGGAGACTGGCTCAAAAAAATTTTGCTCAAATACACTATAGGAACAACTGGAGAATTTTGAATGTGGACTGGATGTTGTAGGAGATTTTGGAATTACTATTAATTTTCTTAGGCGGATTAATGATATTGAGATTATGGGAAAATTGTCCTATATTCAGGACATGAACACTACAGTATTCAGGAGTGAAATATGTCACCTACAACTTATTTTGAAATGATTCAGTAAAAAAAATACACACAGATAAAATGGCAAAATGTTAAAAATGGTTTAAGTCAAGTACATATGATTATAACATGTTCTATTCTTACACTTTTCTGTATTTTTTAGTTTTCACAATAAAAAGTTAGGGGAAAGAAACTTTTCATATTTTTTAAACATTAAATAAATAATGTGAAATATAAGTATCAGAGAGAAAGAAAAACATTAAATTTGTAATTGCTAATCTGCCCTGAAGATGGCATTGTTGTACAACTTCAAAAATGGAAGAAAAATAAAATTTCAATCAGGTTTTAATGTTGTAGAAGAGTAGTACCATATACAGAATCTGGAATTCCTTAAAAGCTGAATGAGAAGGAAGCTGAGACAGAGAAACAATTACCAGATGCATTACCCAGGTACTATGCAAAAATATCCCTTGCTTCTATATTAAAGTAATAGCTGCTTACAGAGAACATTGATATTTCAAAATCACTCACAGCCAACTCTGAACTATCTATGGAATTGCCTATTACAGGTAAAGCAATAGCCAGACTTTTTTTTCCCCTCTACCATTTCAATGTATACAAAACATTTCACCAAAGTGGTTAACACAGATATACTAACTAATCATTTTACTTCCCTTCTATTTTTCAAAAGTGATTACTCTACTTTATAATATACCCTACTTTATAAAATCTAAACTTGCTTGCCCTCTATTGACCTTCTATCATACTGCGGTCCTCTAATTGGTCTCTCTGCTTCCAGTTTAAACCATTCTGCACGTTGCTTCAGGATTAACCTTCTAAAATGTTTTCATTCTGTCATACTTCAGATCAAATACCTTTAAAATTATTTATTATTTTCCAAACAAATGCCAAGCTCTACAAGTTGGCACTCAAGGAATTCCACAATCCAATGCTTACCTTCCTTTCTACCCTTATTTCCTATTACCCATGGATAATCTCTGTTCTAGATAGGGTGGTCTAAATGTCGCTTTAATCCATCAGGCTATCAAGGCTTCCTTGTCTTTGTTAAGGCTATGCCTTCTTGGAATATTCATACCATCTTTCTACCTATTCATTGCCTCTTCTCCCTTCAAAGTTCATTTCAAATTTCATTTCTAGATTATGTATGTTAAGAAAAATACACACACATTCTAAAATATGAACAAAAATAATCTCAACATTATTTTAAAAGCAAAAAAGTTGAAACAACCGAACTCCTAAATAAGAAGAAACTGGTTATTTAATAAGCTACAGTACAACCAGTGGATTACACTATCATTAAAAATAGGATTGCAGACTTTACATCCATTGGGATGGTTACTGTCCAAAAAAAAGAAAACCAACCAATCAAACAATAAAAAGTGTTGGCAAGGATGTGGAGGTACTAGAAGCCTTATGCACTGTTGGTAGGAAGAAAAATGGTGCAGCCATTTCAGAAAACAGCAAGGCAATTCCTTCAACAGTAAAAATAGAACTACCATATGATAAAGCAATTCCACTTCTATGTATATACCCAGAAGAACAGAAAGCAGTATCTTGAGGAGTTATTTGTATACTCATGTAACAGCAACATTATTCATAATAGCCAAGAGGTGGAAGCAACCCAAGTGTTTACTGACAGATGAATGGATAAACAAATGTGGTATATATACATAATAGAGTATTATTCAATTCAGTTCAGTTGCTCAGTCGTGTCTGGCTCTTTGCGACCCCATAGACTGCAGCACGCCAGGCCTCCCTGTCCATCACCAACACCCGGAGTTCACTCAAACTCATGTCCATCAAGTCAGTTCATCGAGTATTATTATACTATATTATAATTATATTATACTATTTATAATTATACATATAATTATATGTATATTTAATTATATAAGCATATATACTTATATATAAGTATATAAACACTAGTATATTCTATATATGGTATATTATATATACTATTATTATACTATGTTATATTATTATTCAGCCTTAAAAAAGAAAGAAATTCTGATGTTTGCTATAGCGTGGATGAACCTTGACAACACTATGCGAAGTGAAATAAGCCAATCACAAAAAGATAAATGCTGTATGATTCCACTTACACAGAGTATATACACAGTGAAATTCACTGAGACAGAAAGTATGTGGTTGTTAAGGGCCAGGGGTGGGAAAATAAGGAGTTGTTTAATATGTTATATGTTTCAGTTTTGCAAGATGAAAAAGTTCTGGAGATTGGCTCCACAACAACATGAATATACTTAACACTACTGAACTGCATACCTAAAAATTATTAAGATGGTAAATGTTATGTTACATATATTTTTACAATTTAAAAAAAGTCTAATAGAATTGCAAAATACTGAATGACATAAAAATGTTTAACATATATTGTTAAGTGGAAATAGGTTTTAAAGTAGTATGTCAGTATGATCCCAATTTTCTAATTTAAAATAAGCATACGCATTTCCAAAAAAAATGCACAGACATATACCACAATTTTAAAAATGGTTACCTCCAAACACAAAGTTACAAGAAATTTTTATTCATTTGTGCTTTGGGGAATTTTCCAAATGTTTTCCTATGAAAACTTATTACTGTGTATATATTAGTCAGGGTCTCCAGAGAAACAGATTCAATAGGATATTTACAAGATAGTTATTCAAGGAATTGGCTCACCAACCTGATATGGAGGGCAAGAGAAGTCCCACCACTGATTTCTGCAAACTAGAGAACCACGAAAGCCAAAGGTATAATTCAGTCTGAGGTCAAAGGCCTGAAATCCAGGAGGCCACTGGCATTAGGACCTGAGTCCAAAGGCCATGAACCAAGAACTCAGATGTGTGAGGGCCAGAGAAGATAAAAGTCCCAGCTCAAGAGGAGAGAACAGATTCACCCTCCTTTGCCTTTCTGTTTTATTCAGGCCATCAAAGGATTAAATGATGATGCCCGCCCACACTGGCAAAGGCAGGT
Organism: Odocoileus virginianus; assembly: GCF_023699985.2. Lineage (NCBI taxonomy): Eukaryota > Metazoa > Chordata > Mammalia > Artiodactyla > Cervidae > Odocoileus > Odocoileus virginianus. The sequence goes on from NC_069675.1 coordinate 59,243,738, forward strand.
ATCTTTACTCAGTCCACTGAATCAAATGCTAATTTCTTCCAGAACACCCTCAAAGACACACTTGGAAATAATGTTTTACCATCAATATAGGTATCCTTTAGCTCAGTCAAATTGACACACAAAATTAACTATGACGCTTCATTAATCAGGAACAAAGCTATTATTAAACAGCAAAAGTTCAGCTTCAGCCTTAAATCTACCTCCACTATAAATATTTTTTAATGGCTATTAACCCTCAGGGGGCTTCCCTGGTGATTCAGTGGTAAAGAATCTGTCTGCCAGTGCCAGAGAAGCGAGTTCAAGCCCTTGGTCAGGATGATACCATGGAGAAGGAAATGGCAACCCACTCCAGTATTCTTGCCTGGGAAACCTCATAGACAGAGAAAACAGGTGGGCTATATAGTCCATGAGGTCACGAAAAGAGCTGGACACAACTTAGTGACTAAACAATAACAATAACCCTGAGAAAACTAGCCTTCCTTTGATCTGGGATACTTATGATCTATATCAGCAATTTACAAACTTTTTTGATCCTATAGCCCATCAGTTAAAAAAACTTTTAAAAAACCATCATTTATAAATTATATAGGGTACAGCATGCATTATATTAATGCATACAATATAAAATTATGCTAAATGGAAATTTTTTAAGAGAGGAAAAACATTTAAAATAATCTGTTAATTGCTGGCAAAAAAGTAACTTTTTACTCTATTTTCAATAGATAGTAATGTGATTTCGCTGTGATTCATTATTATTAAAAATCTTGATTTAAACTTCATGAAATGGTGATTCAAAGGTTTGGCTCTGAGTTCAACTTATTTTTATACCTGGCTTTTAATGCTTGTTATTGGGGCAGAGGGAAGTATCTCACATATGGATGTAGAACCAAATGGAAGAAATCACTGATCACACTGTCTAAACTATTTTGAGATTTTTAAAACAAGGAAGAAAACTCCACTCTGGACTTTTTAAAGAGATCATCATTTAACAAAATAGCACAATGATGGAAGATTTCCAAACATCCATTTTTTTTTTAAACATCCATTTTTAAAACAGATTTACAATAGCTTGAGTGTTTCTAAAAAATCAAATACTCTATTTTTTCACTATACTTTACATATAAAATTTTATATATAAAACTTTTTTTATTTAAAAACAAACAAAAATACCCTGTGGGGACAGATTTAATATGTCTGCCTGTCTGTGTCTGTGTATTTCATTCTGTCTGGTTACATATTATTGTCAAGTCACATGCCATTTCTGAAAAAGAAAAAAAAATTAGCAAGTTTCCTAATTTCTTCTTGTTAATAAATGCTTTTTCTTCTTGTTAATAAAAACATACATAACATATTCTTGAGTTTGACAGCTCTTTTGTACTTTTAATATATGGCTATGGAAAAGCTTGTATTAAGAGTAGGAGAATCCAACTCTGTGCTTTGTTATTTACTGTGGTTCCATTATTAGTATTTATCCAAGATGTGACTTCTCTATAGGAGTTATTGAACATTTTGTAACAGTTGGTTTATTTAAAACTATATAACATAATTTGTAAACCTAATTAACTACTCATAAAAGGCTATTACATCACAAGGATAAACTAAGTGAAGGACACTACCGTTAATACCTTGAGCTTACTCACTTATCTATATAATGTGACTATCTGATAGATAAACATGTGGACTGATTGAAGATGTTGGTATCAAACTTCATAACAAATATTAGTAGAAGTCCACTTTTTTTCTTTAGATAAAAAATGAATATTCCTTAAGCTGCATGCAATCTGACAATGGAATTTAGACTTAATCCACAAGACTGTGGTGAGCCATTATAGACTTAAGACACTAGTGTTGAATTGATGATACATCATTCCAGAAGAGTATTAGTAAAGAGGGCCAAGTATAGTATCTAAGAGGACTCCAACCAACATTTCTGAAGCAAGAAAGAAAGATATAAAGAAAAACTTGTGATAAAGAAGAGAAGGAATATCAAAGAAGGCAGAAGAAAAAAGGGAAGAAAAATCAGCTCAGAATTCACAAATAAAATATTAATACTAAGGGAAAAAACCTCCTTTACATTTGGCAGTTAGGAAGTAACCGCATCACATTGGGAAGCAATGTCAAGTCCAATAGTGGGGGTGGAAGCAGAATGCAGAGGTTGGAGTGAAATAGGTGAGGAAATTAACACACAATGGTTATTGTTTCAAGAGACTCAATTACAAGATTACAAAACAATACATAGTACAATCTCATTTTGATATAAAAACTTTATATAGCTATATATAATGTATGAAAAGGTATATGACAAAATGTTAATGATGGTAAATAACAGGTTTTTGCTGACCACAGTATTTAAGTACTTCCTCCTCTTACCTTATCCCCCGTCCAACACACATATCCTGATTACTCTCTACTACCAGCCTTATGGTTTGTGATCTTTATAGTACTTTCTCAAATTATAACTGATTATTTACCTGCTTATTTCCTGTCTTTCTCACTACATCATAAAATTATACTTGTTTCATTCATCTTTCTATACCACACCTAGCACGGATGAATGTTCAATGAACGAATGAACAAATGAATGACTATAATGGAAAAAGAGGTAAGCACGAACAAGTCACTAATAATGTTTCTTATAAGTTCATGTTCCAACAACCTAAACACCTAAGTCAAAAATACGTTACCTTGTTTGTATAACATTACCTGACATCCTAAAATTTGATTCTAGATTTTTATCTTTCCTGTGACACAGTATAATATATTGGTTAAGAAAACTGACCATAAAGTGAGTTAGATCTCTATCATTTATTAGTAGTGTGACCTTTGACAACTTTCTTACATTGCTCTCAGTTTCCTCATTTGTAAAATGCAACAGCAACAGTGTCTTCCTCATAGCAATGTTGTAACATTTAAATGAAATATAATTTACATAATCTATGTAAGTCTTGGCACATGGTAGACATTCAACAAATAATTGCACTACTACTATTTATCATTATAAACATCTTAAGCCTTAACATTTGGACTGCCATAAAAAGTTTTAAAATTAAAGTTTAGGATTCTAAACTTCCTCCATTGCTTCAGTGCCTCTAGTTTTCAGGTGGAGGAAGCAAACCAATACGGGCAGATAGAATTTACTATCAGAAAAGTGGTCAGAGTAACAGTGGTCCTCAAAGCCATGCCAGTCAAAGGAAAGAAAGAGAGAGTAGTGGGAAATAATGATGAAACTTTAGCAATTTTTGAAAAAATAAAAGCAAAACTGTTTGTGAGAAAGAAGAGGGATGATGAGGCACAGAAGCTAGAAAAACTATTTTTGGAAGACACTTAATAATGGTCAAAATTCAGTCCATGAAAGTGGTGTGGATGAAACAGCTGGACCAGACTTTAAAAGATCATCTGTCTCAACTGTTTATCAATATATGAATCCTTTCTACCCAGGGTCTCTCTGCCTCCATTTGAAAACTGTCAGTAATGAAGTGACTGCTTCAGAAGCAGATTATTACTATAAAGCAACTATAATTACTTTAGGAAAACAAATTATCTCTTGTAGTAAACAGAATCCCGCCTGCCTGAATTTTGCATCACCATTCCTAGTTCAATCACATTACAGGAATAATAAATAATTCTAGTCACAGGAAAGTAACATTACAAAGGAAGAAAGTGCCAAAAAAGAGGGCTAATGAGAACTCAGAGCAAGGAGTGGGGCAAATATACATAAAAGGTTAGGAAGAAAGCAGTCAGAAAAATCATCCTACAGAAGCCAAGGGAGAAGGATCCAGAAGGAAAGTATCAACAGTAGTGTCAACATGCTGCAGAGAGAGAGGTCAAGGAGGTTTTTAAACTTCATAAAGGAAACTGGATTAGAAGTTTTAGGACAATGTTTGGGGCAGAAGCCATACCACAAGAGGTTAAGTAAATAATGAAGTAACAATGCAACAATATCAACATAGTTTTGGTGATGAAAGAAAAGCAATTAAGAGTTGAGCAAGAATTTTTTAGGCCATGGGAGACCTGAGCACATTTATAGGCAAACAGCAAGAAATCAACTGGGGGTGAGATTAAAAGAAATAAGAAAAAGTGATGGAAAAAGGAGATGAGAGAGAAGGAAGAATTAGATTCTCCGGGGGATGGAATGGGATGGATGGAGAGGAGGAAGCAGAAAGGATACTGAACAGTTATACCCAGAGACTATGAGGCACCTTGGGCTATGCCCCACTTTGAGAAAAACAGGACTTTGTCAAGCAACAGTAAAAAAATTAGCAAGCTGATCCAGAAAAGTTGCCTTCCATACTACTCTCCTGCCTAATACCCTCATTCAAGATGTGCAGGGAGATCAGCTGGGACTTGGGTGAACCTGGACTGCCTCACTCCCACCACAAGTTCTGAAAATTATCTGAAGTCCTAAGATCAAAAGGGCAATGAAAATATGTTATCCATGAAATAAAGAAGGATGGCAAGGGAGAGGGAAGCAACAGAAAAACAATAATAATAACAATAATAATTACTAAACACTATATGTACAAGTGTTGTGCCAAGTGTTTCTTAGAATATTACATATTTGAGATATTTTAAATTTACTATGATTAAAAAATAATCTCTAATAATTTTTATCAAATCTATCTTTGGTTGGACATTAAAGTATTTTTTTTTCTTGCATATATCAGTATTTCTAAATTGAGGGAAATCAAGTTGAACCTAAAGAAACACAGAAAATAAGAACAGAGTTATGCTAATCTAATTTGCTTTTTCCTTACATTCCCATTTGACATTTATGAGACCCTGTGCCTTGCAGGAAATTCTAAATACATGTGTTTCCTTAAATTCCTTATTTACTTTTGATTTAGTGACAAAAAGGAACAATAAGAGAGAATCTTGTCTGGAAGGATAAGAAATATAAATATTATAATTTTTAAATATTATAATATTAAATTTACATATTCTTAAATAGCTATGAAATAAGTAATATTAAATGTGTGACATTCTTATTAGGAAGAAAATTACAAATATCCTCAAAATACAGTATAAATACATTTTTAAAATATAGATGTTATTAAAAATAAAAACAATGTCTTTCTTCCCCAGCATCTATCACACAATATGCTAAAAAAACATACTATAACAGTCACTGAAATTAAGGTTCATAAGCCTGGAACTGAATGATATAACTGTACTGTGAAAAATATGTCTCTAACATGTAAAAAGTTGAATGTAAACAAAATATAACTTGGATGCTTTATTTTACTCCTTTAGAACATTGATATTACTGTATTACTAGTGAAATTTTTTCGGAGTGAATCAGATAAGAACATGGTATTCTATTCTTGTTGTCTTAGCCAAAGAGTAACAAATCCTAAAATCACTCATTCAAAGTTACTGGAGAATACAAATGTCTTAAATATGTAAATCAGTAGACACTTATTGACATATCTACAAAAATAGTAAAATTAAAATAAAATCTATATAATCTACCCTACCTTGAAAGTAGTTGCTAAAAGAAAATTACATATTAATGTATTCTCAAGGACAAAAATGACACTAGGCTTTATCCATTGTTTGGGTTACCCTGCCTTTTCTCTAGAGTAAAAATAATCTAGTGTTGTCTATCTTTTTTAATAAACTATATATTTCATCTAGGTCCTTGAAGGGAAGGTTCTTCAAATAATTTAAACAAGTATGTGCTCTATAAAACATAATAAAGATGATGCTGTTAAAAAAATTATTTTAGAGAGAAAAAAAGCAAAATAGCTAGAAACTCATCTGCAGTGAGTCAGAAAGTGATTCAAGAATGAAAATATTTAAATGTTAGTTTGAGGTATAAAGTAAGTAACTGTAACTACGAAGTTCATTAGTACTATGACCCCAAACCAACAATGAAACAGCATTTTAATGAATTACTGCCTGGCATTACCTCTATACCTCTCCCCACTGTTTAGGTCTCTTAGCCCAGTTCTGCCTTACAAGCTTCTCTACTTAGCTTGGATCTCGTGGCCAATAACATGTTTAATTTTCTCCTTGCTCATCCATCTTCAGTACAATCTGTCTTTGCTTTTGTTTCTGGCTGCAGAATACTGTCAGAAAAAATTTATGTAAAACATGCAGATTATATATTTATGAGTTCCAATTTCAAATGAGGCTCTGCTCAGCAGTCCTTTCACTTATTTATCCTCAAGCACTTCTCTTTCCGAATTCCCACAGTATTTATAACAAACTTCATTGCTTTCATGTTCCCTAGCTTACCTCCAATCTCACGCTCAAAAAGTAACTATCTACCACATATCAATAAAATAAGGTCCTCAGATATGACTTCTTCCATTCATACCCTAATATACCTAATTCTCACCTATACACAACTCCTAAACCTTCTGAGTACAGTATAAGATGTCTGCTCTTTTCCAGAGCTAATCCCCCAACCTGCTGTTCTTGATCTCATCTTTCTCCACTCCAAGACCTTGTTCTATGAATTATTTCCTGACTCTCCTATTGTCAATTTCACCAATTCATTAAAAAATAAAAAGTCAAGTACTAAAGTTCTTTCCTTCAGCTCTATCTATTCAAGCTAACGTGTCTTATCTCTTCACTGGCAAACCTCTATTCTCTTTCTTGTCTACCTCCTTAGCAATCCACCTTTCATCTTCACCACTTACCTGGCTGGAGAAAAGGTGAGAAATGCCTTGATTTCTAAATTCAGTTGCTGATATTCAGCCTTCCTGCTCTCACTGCTCTCAAAAGTCAGCAAAGGTAATAAATATAGACAGAATGAAAAAAATAGAAATCACTATTTGTAATTCTCCAATGCAATGGCTGATTCAAGCAAAGGTGATTAATGGGGATGCTAAAACCATAAGTTTAAAAGATTGTTAGGAACATGATATTTACATGGCCACAAAATATCACAAAGTCAATCATGTATTAAATAGTAGAGATTTGTCAGTGCTTACCAAGTGATTAAGCTGGAGTCACCAACAGAGGACAGCCTGGTATTAGGTGTCTCCTAATGTGATAAAGTGATAGGTATATATATATATATATATATATATATATATCACCTGTTTTATATTACCATCAGAAATATTCTACCAGAATTGAATTTAAAAAAAAGACTAATTCAGAATATTTAATATACCTGAGGACAAACACCTCTACTTTTCAAATGCTAAACCCAAGAAAGGGAGACAATGAGACTAGTCCAGACTGAGAAAGACTGAAGAGACATAGAAGCTAAATGCAACATATGACACTTGACTGAATCTTGCACTAAAGGGAGAAAAAAATCTATAAAGAATTTTGGAACAAATAGGAGAATTTAAGTATGGACTATATGTTGAATAATGTTATTGAGCAATTGTTGATATTATTAGGTATCATGATGGTATTGTGGTTATATAAGAGATATTACAGGGACATTCTCTGTAACTGGGAGATACACGCTTAAGTATTAAGAATGAAGCACTGTAATATCCATATCCTGTTACCAGGTTTGGCAAAAGGTGTGTGTGTTCATTCTACTATTCTTTTGACTTTTTTGTGAGTTTAAAACTTTTCAGTAATAATAATATGAATCAATGGACCAACGAAGGCTTACTAAAAACTGAAGATAAGCAGAAATGAGTCAGTTAGATGAAGGGGAGAAAGGAGAACCCTTAAGGAACAGGGAATAATAAGTACAAGGGTTTGGAGGGAAGAGAGAGCCTAGTGTCAGAAACCACAAGTAATTCCATCTGTTTATTTAAGGGGAGCAGGGAGTTGTGGAGAGTCACTGGCCTAGAGAGATAAATTGGGAAAAGAACTTAAATGAATTTATAAATCTGCTAAAGCAATAAGGAATATGAGTTTCATCATGAGGATAAAAGAAAATCACAGAAATAAATTAAACTGAGCAATGATATAATCAAATTTCCCCTAAGAAAGATCACTGATTGTAACACTGAGAATGGACTGGAGAGGACTAAGACTAAAAGAGATGAAATAGGAATAGTTAGTGAGAGAAATAGTGAGAGATGACAACAGCCTAAACTCAGATAATAGTAGAGAAGATGGAGAAAACTGGATGGATTTTATATCTTTCTCTAACTGCTTGCCAGTATTCCATACCCAAATTTGTAACTGCTTACTGGGTGTATCTTTACCTGCAAGTCTCAGAGACACCTAAAATTCAAGATATCCAAAAATTAAATTCACTATCTTTATCCACTCTTCTCTACCTTCCTTCTCTATCTAGCTCAGTAAATAACACCATCTATGTAGCTTACCAAAATCACTGCAGATGGTGATTGCAGCCATGAAATTAAAAGATGCTTACTCCTTGGAAGGAAAGTTATGACCAACCTAGACAGCATATTAAAAAGCAGAGACATTACTTTGCCAACAAAGGTCCGTCTAGTCAAGGCTATGGTTTTTCCAGTGGTCATGTATGGACGTAAGAGTTGGACTATAAAGAAAGCTGAGCACCGAAGAACTGATGGTTTTGAACTGTGGTGTTGGAGAAGACTCTTGAGAGTCCCTTGGACTGCAAGGAGATCCAACCAGTCCATCCTAAAGGAGATCAGTCCTGGGTGTTCACTGGAAGGACTAATGTTGAAGTTGAAACTCCAATACTTTGGCCACCTGATTCGAAGAGCTGACTCACTGGAAAAGACCCTGATGGTGGGAAAGATTGAGGGCAGGAGGAGAAGGGAATGACAGAGGATGAGACGGTTGGATGGCATCACCAACTCGATGGACAAGGGTTTGGGTGGACTCTGGGAGTTGGTGATGGACAGGGAGGCCTGGCATGCTGTGGTTCATGGGGTCGCAAAGAGTCGGACATGACTGAGCGACTGAACTGAACTGATGTAGCTTACCAAGCTAAAGACAAATAGGGCCAACCTAACTCTTTGACCTCTCTACATTCTTCAATTTTGACACCAACTTTAATTGTCCTATGGACTCCACTCCTAATCACAAATCCAGTCCTTGCTCTCCATTCCAACTGACACTGCTGTAGCTTAGGATTTTATTTAGCCAAACTGAAAAACAAAACAAAACAAACCAGGTCACAAACTTTCTTGATAACTATTATGATTTCAAAATTATTCACTCCATAGGAGAAAAACATTATAAAACATGATGTATTAGAATATTCATATACAAACACCCAATCTCTGAACTTAGTTTTAATCAAAAAGCTAACTAATTGAACATAAATTATCCAAATCAGTAGCATTTATGACATGAAAATTTACCCCCACTTTCTACAATCTTATTTTTTTTTTGGCCACGCCAGCTGTGGCTTGCAGGATCTCAGTTCCCCAACAACTGAACCTGGGTCACAGCAGTGAAAGCCTGGAATCCTAACCACTAGACCACCAGGGAACTCCCTACAATCTGATTATTTTTTAAGTTCACCATGAAATGAAAGTGAGAGGGAAGTCGCTCAGTCGTGTCCAACCCTTTGCGACCCCATGTACTGTGGCCTGCCAGGCTCTTCTATCCATGGGATTTTCCAGGCAAGAATACTGAAGTGCGTTGCCATTAAAGTTCACCATACTTTTTTTAAAATCCTACCAATACCACAACGTGACTTATTTTGAATACTGTCTCCAACCATTCTACCCTCATGCTGTCCAAAAAAATCTCACTGGATACCTGGAACACTGTTTCATCTGCAGTTTTACTTTTGCATGATTGTGAAGGAAAACTGACCAGTTTAACAAAATTCTAAGATTACATTTCTCCCATTTATTTCAAGTATTTCAGTTAATCCAACTCTAAATGTACAACATGGACTACTAAACAAAACATAGAAAAATCAAAACATCTCTTTATTGTATAAAAAAGGATGTTGAAAAATAATAAAGAAACAAATCTAGAAATAAATGAGATTTTACAAATAGTGGATAGGTTTAAAACCCCTATGTCTTCAATTAAATCCTCACATATGAAGAGCAATTACCAGTGGTAGAAAAATTCTTCTAGAAAAAAGGAAGGCATGAATAATAAATGAAGGCAGAAGGAGTTATTCCCAATAAGGGAAATGATCCAGGATAACTATAGTTTACTCTTGGTAAGGTCAAAACTTTTTGTATAAGGCACTTCTGAAATTTTTAATTCTTAAATTATACATTTTTAATGGCTTTTCAAACAGCATATTTGGAAAACAAGGTAATCTTTCCTTGATAACTCAAATTTCACCATTTTAATAATCTATTTTATATTATGGTGATACCCTCAGGTGCTACTGAAGGAAGTCAGTCTGCCCCTAGGTGAAAGAGCTTCAAATTATGGTGATAATACTAGCGCCAATATTTTGGCCACCTGATGTGAAGAACTAACTCTTTGGCAAAGACCCTGATGCTGGGAAAGATTGAAAGCAGGAAGAGAAGGGGATGACAGAGGATGAGATGGTTGGATGGCATCACCAAATCGATGGACATGAGTCTGAGCAAACTCAGGGAATAGGTAATGGACAGGGAAGCCTGGCGAGCTGCAGTCCATGGGCTTGCCAAGAGTCAGACACAACTGAGTGACTGAACTGAACTGACTAGTTCTTTCACTAGTTTGTTATCAGTATATTTTTAGAACTCTCTTCTCCCTAAAGACGTTTTCAGCAGTTACCTCTCTGCCTTGCTTTCTATATTCCTGCTTCAGCACCATCTATATCCCTTTCTAATTTGAATCTTCTGAAACAAGTAACTTTTTTTAATTAATTGAAGCATAATTAAGATATAACATTAGTTTCAGGTACAGTAACTAACTCATATAGCATCTTAACACATTACCTCATTTAATTCTCACAATAACTTTAAAACACAAAAATTACCACTATTCCTACCTTATATATAAGACAACTAAGGCTCAGAAAGATTGAGTAATTTATCTAATAAAGTCATAAGGTTGGTAAATAACAGAAGTGATTCCAACTTTTCAATCTCCTTTCATCACCAAATTAAACTCGCTACAAAGAAATTAAATGAGAATCAAAAGTGAGGCAGAGGACTTCCCTGGTGGTGCTGTGGCAAAGGGGGCTTTCCCAGTGGCTCAGACGCTGAAGAACCTACCTGCAGTGCAGGAGATCCAGGTTCCAGCCCTAAGTCCGGAAGAACCCTGGAGAAGGGAATGGCTATCCACTCTAGTATTCTTGCTAGCAGAATCCCATGGACACAGAAGCCTGGCAGGCTACAGTCCACTGGCAGGCTACAGTCCACCAGGTGGCAAAGAGTCAGACAAGACTTAATGACTAACACTTTCACTTTCACTCTCACTGTGGTAACTAAACTGCCTGCCAATGCAGGGGCCACCAGTTCCATCCCTGGTCCGGTCCCACATGCCGTTGGGGCAACTAAGCCCATGCTCCACAACTACTGAGCCCATATTCTGCAACTACTGAAGCCTGTTCGCCTAGAGCCTATGCTCCACAATAAGAGAAGCCATTGCAATGAAAAGCCTGAGAACCACAGTGAAGAGTAGAACTGTCACTGCGACTAGAGAAAGCCTGCATGCAGCAGTCAAGACTAGCACAACCAAAAAGAAATACTTTTTTTTTAAAGGGGCCAATAAGAAAAAAAAAATGAGATTCATGAGTAAGCTTTGAATTTTTCTGCATCATAATATACATTATTAATTAATTAAAACACAGCTTACTTCTCTTCCTTGGCAGTTGAAGCTACCAGAAAAAAAAATTATCTAGGTAAAGAAAATACTATTTATTTTCAATTCAAAAACCTATGTACCAGTAATGAACAAGTCAAAACATAATAGCTCAAATCTGCAATAAAATAAGGCTGCCATTTTCAGAAAGAAATCAATTCTTTTACTTCAGATTTAAAGACTACTAAGCAAACTAAAGAAATATCTGCATTATGTCACAGATTTTCCCCTCACTGCCTCCTCTTGCAAAGAGAGAGAATTGCCAGAGGACCTAAAGTTTAATCTTACCCACCAAACAATGCCCAATGAGAATATTTTCCCATCTGGTGGAAGTCAGGAACATTAGCTCAGGCCCTTTCCAGAATCATGCAAACCACAGATTTAGAACATTACTGATATTTAGGGTCAGATAATTCTTTGCTGTGTGTGTCAGGAGGTTGAGGGGGAGGCAGGGTGGAGTAGGATATGTCATGCACATTATAGGATATTTAGCAACATTCCTGGATAGAAGCCAACAGCACCCAACCCTCAGCTGTGACAAGGAAAAATGTCTCTGGACATTTTCAAATATCCCTTGGAGGGCAAAACTGCCCCTCTGATTTAAAAGTTAGGGCCCTAGGTCTTGAAAAAGGAGGCCTTCAACCAGCCCTGTACAATTTATTTTAAATTGTGTTTCTAAAATATGGATTTTTTTAAAATTAAGATGGTAACAGTACAAAAAGATACCTAAATAATGTATATGCCATCCTCCTTTAGCTTAAAGCATTTTATAAGATTTTGTAACATGAATCGCATGTATTGTCCCCTTCCTCCCTCCATCCCAAAGATGGGGAAATGTCCAGTTCTCTCACTACTCTGCTAGTAAAATGTCAAATACATACATCCATATATATGTACATACTTATATACACATAAGATCTTAACAGTTCTAACTTGCAAATCCCCATTTCTTGCTTTACATGGTCACACTGTGGTTCTTGAGTCATGTGTCCTAGAGATTCAAGCTTCCACTCCAATTTCCTCATCTGGTTCCTGCCATCTATTTGTGAAGGAAGCAGAAAGTATGCAGATGACCTTTAAGATCGTTTCAACTCTAACATCCAATGGAAAAAACACTCCTTCAACTTTTACCTACTGATTCCCAGCTGACTAAACCACCTCCCTCAGATCACTGAAGGCATTCATACTAACTTTTTTCTTTCTCCAGTAGTAATCTATGATGAATACAACCAAACAGGATGGCAACTGTTTAAAATATCACTTTTTAATACCAGTGATCAGTTGATTATTTCCTGACTTAAACTATTTTAAACACGGAAATTAATTTTAAAAAGAAAAACTTTTCAGGGAGTGATACTGTATATATGAGTGAACCATAACAAGCAAATATTGAGATGGAAAATAGATTAGCAGTTGCCTAGGTCCGGGGGTAGGGTGGAGTGGTGAGAATGGGGAGTAACTGCTAATGGGCAGAGGTTTCTTTTTGGGGTGATGAAAATGTTCTAAAATTAGATTATGGTAATGGTTGCACAACTATGTAAATAACCTAAAAATGGATGAATTTAATACTTTAAGTAAGTGTACTTTACTCAATAGTTTGTAAAAATCTTAAAGCAGAAAAAGAATTTTAATTAACTCATATTGATACAAAAAATATGTCATTAAGAACAAATTCTGCAAAGTTTCCCATTTCAAGAGTTGTGTAAGATTTGATTTTAACTGACACAAAAACTTAATACCTATCCAGAAATTAACTTTTCCAGAAAATAAACAAATACAAATTTAATCATCTTTTCCTAATAAACTTTGGATACCTTAAAAGCAATGAAAAACATTTCAGAAAGCCAAATGTTAGGGTAACAATATCTCTCTAAGACCAAAATATACTAATATCATCATTGACAACGAAACAAGGACAGTCTTTATAGTTTTGTTGTAGTGCACTCATTATAAAGAAAACCACAGAGATATTTTTAATTTCTTTTAAAAGTGATCCTCAGGTTGTAATGTCTGTCCTGATAACACAATAATTCTGAAATTAACAGAGTATCATTTTAAAATAGCCAAATCACAATAAAATTGCAAACATCTAATCCCTCAGACCACAACTATCAAGCACCCAAAATTTGCACACATTGATTTTTACCAAAACCTATCATAAGCAATGATGACAACGATGAACAATCAAGTAATACCTATTTCTAGGAAATCAGAAGCTGACTGCAATCAAACAAATCCCATCATTCCATCTTAGAAGTCATTCAGGCTCTCAAGCTACTTTTCCAAATAGAACACTTCATCAGATACAAAACCTGAATGTCCGTCAAAATCTGCAATTTAAGTTACCACAGTAACATTTCTCAGTACACTATCATGACATCACTTGCCATTTTAAAGCATTTACTATTAAGACTGCCCTGGGGTTTGACAAATCAGACACAGAACCAATTAAAAACAAAACACAAAAACATTCCAACTGAATTCTTCGAAAGTAAAGAGAGCCTCAATAAAGACCAAAATAAAGCTAGTTAATGAGGAACTCTTAAAAACAAACTGCAACCCGGGTCAGCCAAAATTCTAAAAATACCATCCCAAACTCAGCACACGAACAGGGCAAGTGTTAATTATAATGGGCAGGCAAAAGTTCCCCTGTCAACGACAGGAGGGCAGGTAAGGCCTGATCAATGCAGAAACGGAAAGACGTATAACTGAAGAAAATTAACTACTGAGCAAAATGATTGCGAGGTAAACTGCCAAACTGCAAAACACCGAGTTATTTTCTGGGCTGGCCATCTCCAGGAAGAAAAATGACTTTTTAAATTTAAATTATTCCAGTAGGATCAAAAAGCGGCTTAAGAGCCCGGCTAGAAAAAGAAAGGGAAAGTTTGGGGGGAGCGTCTAAGGAGGGTGGTGGAAGTTCCATAGCCGAAATCCCGAGAGGGGCGAGAGGGGCGAGAGCGGCGTCGCAGCCGCCGGCTAGGGGCGAAGAGTACAGCTGCCGGCCCGGATCCCGGCGGGAGATTGAGAAGGAAGAGGAGGTGGTGGCCGGGAGGAATGGAAGCTTCGGGGCTGGTCAGTTGTGACCGAAACTCCGCCGGCTCGGGCCTGGGAGGAGACAGAGGGGGTGGGGTCTTGGTCCTCCTCCACGGGAAGTCGGGGCGAGGGTGGGCCGCGAAGCGCTGGGGGCCGCGTGGGGCCGGCCCGACACCTACCTGCGGGTCCCGGGCAGCCGCCCCAGAGCGAGGCCTAGTGCATCGCCGCCGCCTCCAAGCCTCCACGTCGCGCCGAGCCTGCTGCTCCGCGGCCGCCGCCGCCCGGAGCCCGGCTGGGCCCGAGCCCGGCTTCCCGCCCCCGACCCGCGCCGGCTGGCCCGTCGGCCGGGGGAGCACAGGGCCGCCCTCTCGAGCCCAGCTCCGCTCGGGGGTGAGAGGCGGCAGCGGCGGCTCCCTCACGTCTCTCCCGGGTGTCCTGTCAGCCAGCAGTTTCCCCCGGGTCCGCAGCGCCGCCTCCGCCGCTGCTGCCACCGCCTCTCCCACATCCCCGGCCTCCAGAGGAGCCGCCGCCGCCGCCGCCGCCGCCCCGCGACCACTACCCCTAGTGATTCTGCTCCCTGCTCTACTGCTTCTCCTCACCCCGCCCGCCCGCCTCGGTCTGGCTAGGTCCGGGGAGACAGCGCCGGAGGCCGCCGCGAGGCCTCCGCAGCCCCCAGCCCACAATCCACCGCGCGGCTCCACCGGGGCGGGAGGCCGCGGCCCGGGCCGGGGGGAGCGCTCGCCGTCTCGGGAGAAGGCCGGGCCTGGCGCGGGCGCCGCCGGCGTTACCCCGGAGCGGGGAATACCCCGCGCGGCTGCTCAGCGCCTCCTCTAATCTCTAATAACCCCCAGGCAGAGACAGAAACCCAAGCTGAACTCGACTTTTCCCGCGACCCCTCCCCCACCCCCAGGTGCTCTCGGCTGCAGCCAGGTGCCGCTTACCGCCGTCCCGGGTCGGTATGCGACCCCTCAGGGTGGCCCTCACCCAACCCCTAGACCAACCGACATCAAACATTCCCTCAATCACCCAGCACCTATTAAAGTAGGTACTTCCACAATATTTCCACCTCTCCTTTCACCCCTTTTAAAGTGAAGGCTGTTCAGAGTTTCCCAGTTAAGTGTCCTTTGAAAGCTTTAAGGTCACCCCCTCCCCAACAATCCACTGGACTCTGGAAACAGTGCACTCCCTATGGAGGCCTTCTCCCACCAAATCCCAAGTTTTGCCCTAGTTGCAGGCCTTCTCTCAGGTACCCATCACACTTCTCTAGCCGTGAAATCAGTTCTTCCAGCTCTTTGACTGAAATACTTGAAGAGTGTGTGTGTGTGTGTGTGTGTGTGTGTGTGTGTTTATTATTAATACCTCCTCACTATGATTCTCAACAGTTATTCAATTTAGCCTGGTTTTGGAGGGCTGGTGATCTTAATCCAGTTAATAGAATCCACAAGAAAGAGAATGTGTTAGGATACTTTTTAAAAGAGAGAAAAGGGCCTTTTGAATGCTTATTTTACCACACAGTGTGTTCTGTGTGTTTTATCAAATCAAAAGTGAAAATGTAACTCTTACCGTTGGAGACTGAAAAAAAAGTTTCCAATTTCACTTCTAAGAAGTCATTTTGAAAACTGCAAACATAACTGTTTGTGAAATAGTATTTTACCCACTAAAGAGCTAAAGTTGGGGGAAGGGAAGGACAATAGAGAAGAAAGCAACAAAAATAGTTGAGAGGAAATTCTTACTTTATATTGTTCTAAATTCAATTTTCTACAGTTTTGTAATAAGGAGAATGAGAACAATAATCTCCAATATGAACTAAATTTGGCTATAAAAATAATAAAGAAACCCTCCTAAATCCAGGGTAAAACCAGATGAGTTTACATTACACACATTACATACATTACACAAGGAAAGACTCACCAAATTTCACCAAAGGCCAGAGAGGAAAATAATTCACTTTAAATTTAGAATCAGTTCATAGATTATACTATGAAATGGATGCAACAGGTTCATATATTTTGAAACCACATCAGGAAACCAACAGTAGTTCGAAGCTACCTTATACCCAGTGGTTTGGCCTTTTAAAAAATACTTGCACTTATACCCGACCTTGCTCCAAAAAAGATTCCAAGTTGCCGTAGTTGGCACTTGGGTTAGAGAATAGCTATGAAGTATCTCTCAGACAGTAGTACAAGACACAGGTTTGCTTTCCTCATCATCCATTTGTAGATAACAAACCATAGGAAGAAAATACATTTGAGTATTGCACTTAGTTCTTTCAGGGATCCAGCATGATTTTATTTTTACTAATCCACAGAACAGTTCATAATCACGAATCTAAATCTAAAACTAAATGCTGATAATCAGCTTTGCCAAAAACGTAACAAAAGACTATTAACTGGATAAGGAATTTAATTTAGAAGTAGGTATATTTCAGATTAACATGTTCACTTGTTATCCCTTAAATCATTGCAGTATTAAAAAGAAAAGTCAAGTTGAAAACAAATGTGTAAAGGTATGCAATTAGTATTAATTTCCAGAAAGCACAGATCACAGAAAATTAAGAAAAACTGATAGAAACCATTATTGTCCTCAAATGAAGCAAATACCAAGGCGATATTTAGCTACCCTATTACTAACAGTGTATCTGGCATTATCTTTATTAAACCTGTTGAAAATTGTGAATGGGGATAGTCCCCAGGGTCAGATATTCTCATTAGATGGAGAACGGGCAAATTTTCTAATGCTGCAACACCTATGAAAGGCCTATGTTATGTTTGCTATATGCTCAGCACATATTTGTGTATGGGGCAATTGTGAGACTAACATGTTTCTCAACCAGTGAATACCATGTTTAATGACTTGACAGAAACTATACTTTCATATGCCAATATAAATACAGAAGGGGAAGGGAACATAGTTGTAGGAACAATCAGAAAAATAATTTTTCAGTTTAGTTAGATATGAGCACCAGCCCCTCTTTTCTCTACAATGTGTGTGCACACTCAGTCATGTCCGACTCTGCGACCCCATGGACTGTAGCCCACCAGGTTCCTGCATTATGGCAGATTCTTTACCACTGAGACACCTGGGAAGCTCTTTTTCTAAATAGCAAATCTTAAACCTATCAAATGGAAACCCATTCAAGTTCTCTAACTTACTCTATAGCTCATACTCCTGTGCATGCTGTCACTCAGTCATGTCCAACTATTTGCTACACCATGGACTGTAGCCCACCGGGATCCTCTGCCGGTAGAATTCTCCAGGCACGAATACTGGAGTAGGTTGCCATTTCCTAGTCCAGGGGATCTCCCAACCCAAGGATCAAACCTGTGTCTCTTGGTCTCTTGTGTCTCCTGCATTGGCAGGTGGATTCTTTACTACCGTGCCACCTAGGAAACCCCTAAATGTGTATAATTACATGGTGTGTTTTTCTATGAATATAAATTACCATTGGTACAAAGTCAACATGCATTCAAGCACTAAAAAGTATTATGCTGGTAGTAGTTGCATCAAGGCTTAATTTTTTTATCCAATGCCATGAATTATTTGATCCATCATGTTTCAGCTATTCTAAGGTGTAACAGTGTTTTAAAGTCACAATTCATAGCATGATAAAACTTGAAACTATGTTTTAATATCTCTTCATATCTAATGTGGGACTATTGGAAAACTTTCCAGTTTACTTTGAGTATGGTGTAAGATATTAAAACTAAATGAGTGGACAAGCAACAGAAATCTTATGATAGCTCATGTGATAATAATACAATCAATAATTGTTGGGACTCATAATTTTTCAATATATCATCATTACTTGCATCTTCTAAATCAGCTGCTTGATTACTTTGGAAACAATTATTTAACTCTGTTAAACTGCCCTGTTAACATTTATCTTTCATGCTGATATTCCAAATTTTCATTTGATTACCATAAAAATAGCAACTACCATTTACTAAGAATTTACTGTGCTCCAAGATAGGGAAAACCAAGGTAGCATGGTATATTAGTCTTCTGTTACTGTGTACAAATTACCACAAAGTTAATAGTTTAAAATAAACATACTTATTATGTTATAGTTTCTGTGAATCAGGAGCCTGGGCACAGCCTAGCTTGGTCTGGTGCTCATGGTCTCATAAGGGTGCAATCAAAATATCAGTCAGGCTATGTTCTCATTTGGAGCTTTGACTGGGGAAGAATCTGCTTCCAAGGTGATACATGTTGTTGGCAGAATTCCTTTTCTTGCAATTGTATGAGAACCATAGTTTCTTGCAGGCTGGGGGCTGCCCTCAGCTCCTAAGAGGCCTCTTGCAATTCCTTGCCATATAGGTTTTCTCACTACGGCTGATTACTTCATCCAACCAGCAAGGAGGGTCTCTAAACTCTCTAAAGAGAGTCACCTAGCATCATATTCTATTTTCACCATGATGATATTCTATCTTCACCATGTTCTATGGGTTAGAAGCAAGTCACAAGTTTTGCTTACACTCAAAAAGAGGGGATTACACAAAGTTGTGACTATCAGGAAGGGGGAATCATGGGGCTACCCTGGAATCTGTCTACCACCTGCAGTGATTAATTCAACAATTTGTAATTTAAGTCTGGGTTTTCAGCTCTGCTTTGACACTTTATGTGATTTTGATCTAAGTTTCTAATCCTTTATTTCTTCATCTGCCAATTAGGAGTAATATTTTCTTGGCAGTTTATTTTTCTCCTGAGTAAAGTGAGGATAATAATAAAGTTGTAAGGATTAAATGAGCATTTTAACACAGTAATTGATAACATGAAAGACTCAAAACACACTTGCTTGTTTTCTTCCTCTTCCCTCCTTTTTTAAATTTTGAACTTGGTCTACTAGAAGTTCCCATTGTTATTTCTACTTTCAGTTGCTACTTTGTTAGCCTATGTTCAGAGTATGTGTGTGTGTGTGTGTGTGTGTGTGTGTGTGTGTATCTGTATCTGTTGCTGTTGCTGTTGTCCAGTCACAAAGTCATGTCCAACTCTTTGCGACTCCATGGACGGCAGCACTCCAGGCTTCTCTGTCCTTCACTGTCTCCCTGAGTTTGCTCCAATTCATGTCCAGTGAATCAGTGATGCTATCTAACCATCTCATCCTCTGCCACCCTCTTCTCCTTTTCCCTTCAGTCTTTCCCAGCATCAAGGTCTTTTCCAACAAGTTGGCTCTTTGCGTCAGGTGGCCAAAGTATTGGAGTTTCAGCTTCAGCATCAGTCCTTCCAATGAATATTCAGGACTAATTTCCTTTAGGATGGACTGGTTGGATCTCCTTGGTGTCCAAGAGACTCTCAAGAGTTTTCTCCTGCACCATAATTTGAAAGCATCATTTCTTCAGTGCTCAACCTTCTTTATGATCCAACACATCCATACATGACTACTAGAAAAACCATAGTTTTGACTATACAGACCTTTGTTGGCAAAGTGATGTTTCTGCTTTTTAATAACACTGTCTAGGTTTGTCATAGCTTTCCTTCCAAGGAGCAATCATCTTTTAATTTCATGGCTACAGTCACCATCCACAGTGATTTTGGAGCCCAAGAAAATAAAATCTGTACCTGTGTTTAGGGGCATACAAAACTAATTCTAGTATCAATACCTTTAAAAATAGGACTATATTGCAAAATGTTATCTCCTAACTTCAACTAAGCAAAATTAAAAATGGGTAAATCCATGATATTAGAAAGATAATTATTAAGCATGGAGGTTTGAGATTTTAGAGAACTTTGTTGGGATTGGCTTCCTCCCCTCCCCGCCCCCCCCCCCCGCATCATATTAAATATGCATATGGTACAGAAGGACATGTTTACATAGTAGTCTTCATGTACCTGGAGTTTGCATCCTAGCTCTGCCACTTTCTGGCTGAGTTACTTCACGCATGTTAAGCTCTCTAAAGCTCAGTTCCTTATTGTAATAATGATAGCACCCACTTCACAGACCTCCTAAAGTATATTTAAAAATATTTAAATAGCATCACATAGTGGCTAGCCCATAGTCAGTACTTGAAAACGTTAGATATCCTACCCATTATTATAATCTTTACTATCTCATCATTATTAGGAAAGCTGTGTTAATGAAAACCACAGAACAGGAAGCAGCAAGACTTGACTATGAATGAAGTGGGTGAAGTAAGGCATGAGAAGTCAAAAGATCTCAGAACTTCTTGTAAACCAAAGGGCTACAAGAAAGATAGGTGGTCAGAAGTATAAAAATTTGCAAGTGAGAAATTGGATAAGTAGGAACTAGGGGCCAAGGTAAGACTGTGAATTCTCAACCAACCTGTGAGGAATGTAATCTAAGACATCAACAAGAGAAGGGCATGTGAAATATATAATTCCTACCTCAGACATGAAGTCTTTTATATATTATACTTCCTCCTGGAGCAGGAGTCAACCAAAGAGCATATCTATTTGCATTTGGAACAGGAAACACATGAGTCCTTTAATATCAGAAAATAGTTAGTAAATTGTTGAATAGCAATGTAGCAATGAAAGTGAAACTTGCTCAGTTGTGTCTCACTCTTTGCAACCCAATGAACTGTAACCCACCAGGCACCTCTGTCCATGGAATTTTCCAGGCAAGAATACTGGAGTGGGTTGCCATTTCCTTCTCCAGGGGCTCTTCCCAACCCAGGGATTGAACCCAGGTTTCCTGCATCGCAGACAGATTCTTTACTGCTTGAACCACCAGGGAAGCCCCAATAGAATATAGCAATAAAAAAATATGGCCATATCCTGACAAATGTAAAATTATTTTCAAATTGGACCATTTCCCTGGAGAAGTAGTTATATATATAGTATCTAATCCATTCCATTATAATATTTTTTTCCTTATGTTGCTCTATTCAGTACTGGTTCTTTTCTCTATGGAGGCTTTGTGTGACAAACTAGTTATAAATGTCTCCAGGACAGGATTTTCTGTTGTTGCTGCTATTGTACTTTTCAAATATCCTACAGAATGTAGAACAAGGTACTACAAAGTAGACTTTCAATAAATGTTTGTTGAATTAAAAAATAAATATGAATTATTCCCCCTTAGTAAATGGCATTTAGTTTAATGAATAATAATAATTCATGAAATTAATGGATGACCTTGAAATCATACTTGATTCTTTCATATTCCACATCTACCATGTCAAAAAATCCTATTAGTTCTATCTTCAAAATATATCTTGACTGAACACTTCTCACCAGTCAGGTTGCATCTACCCTGGTCCAAGCCATCTTGCCTATGGGCCACAAACTACAGCTTTTGTTCTATATACTGCTCATTACAGGAAGCACCATTCACAGACATAACAGGTGAATGATGCTTATTGGAGTTATGTAGTGCAATGATCCTACTTGCCTGGATTACTGCAAAAGTCTCCTAGCCTTTGTGCCCCACCAGCTTATTGTCAACATAATAATCAGTTTGACCTTTAGTTCAGTTCAGTTCAGTTGCTCAGTTGTGTCTGACTCTTTGTGGCCCCATGGACTGCAGCACACTATGCCTCCCTGTCCACCACCAACTCCCAGAGCTTACTCAAACTCATGTCCATTGAGTCGGTGATGCCATCCAACCATCTCATCCTCTGTCGTCCCCTTCTCCTCCCGCCTTCAATCTTTCCCAGCATCAGGGTCTTTTTAAATGAGTTGGTTCTTCACATCAGATGGCCAAAGTATTGGAGCTTCAACTTCAGCATCAGTCCTTCCGATGAATATTCAGGACTGATTTCCTTTAGGATGGACTGGTTGGATCTCTTTGCAGTCCAAGGGACTCTCAGGAGTCTTCTCCAACTCCATAGTTCAAAAGCATCAATTCTTTGGCGTTCAGCTTTCTTTATAGTCCAACTCTCACATCCATACATGACTACTGGAAAAATCATAGCTTTGACTAGATGGACCTCTGTTGGCAAAGTAATGTCTCTGCCTTTTAATATGTTGTCTCGGTTGGTCATAACTTTTCTTCCAAGTTTGACCTTGCTAAAACTTAAATCAGGTCATGTCATGTCATTCCTCTGCTTAGAACAGTGGCTCTATCTCATTCACAGTAAAAGATAAAGTCCTGACAAGCTCCTAGTTGATCTCTTCCCACTCTTAGCTCTCTAACTTTATCTCCTCCTGCTCCCCCCATTTCCCACTCTGCTCTAGTCATATTGGGCTCTTCACTGTTCCTGGGATGCCAGGCATGACCCTGCCTCAGAGCATTTACACTTACTCTTCCCTCTGCCTGGATATCTTTTCCCCCAGATATCCAAATGGTTAATTTGCTCACCTCCTTCGGGTCTTTATTCAGATCTTACCTTCTCAGTGAGACAGTCTATGACACCCATATCTCTTATTGCAACACCATGCCCTATGTGTTTTTCCACTTCTTCTCCTTAGTTTTTATTATCATATAACCCACCCATATATTTTACTTATTTATTATCTTCCCCCATGACGACAGAGAGTTTTATCTGTTTTGCTTATCACTTTACCCCTCCCCATGCCTGGAACAATGCCTGGTGCTAGTTGAGAGTTCAATAAATACTTGTTGAAATAATGAACAGAAGATAAAGGCAGACTAGTGCTTATAAACCACTTTTTTCCATACATTAAGCAGAATTTGTAACCAATTAATCAAATGTTTTTTCAAGGCTTGCCACTGATATGTTTGGAGAAGGAAATGGCAACCCACTCCAGTATTCTTGCCTGGAGAATCCTGTGGACAGAGGAGCCTGGTGAGCTGCTGTCCATAGGGTCACACAGAGTCGGACACAACTGAAGCTACTTAGCATGCATACATGCATTGGAGAAGAAAATGGCAACCCTCTCCAGTATTCTTGCCTGGAGAATCCCAGGGACGGAGGAACCTGGTGGCTGCCGTCTATGGGTTCGCACAGAGTCAGACACGATTAAAGTAACTTAGAAGCAGCAGCAGCAACTGGTATTATAAGGCTTAGGATATTTGTAAGTCACTATTAATTTATTAGATAATGACAGTCTTGCCTTATTTTACAATTGGAGTATTTTAAGTATTAATTATATGGAATAATTTTTTAAATATGCAATTCTATAATGAAAAGAGAGCATGGATAAACATTTATAAGAAAAAAAATTGTTTCACTTAAAAGTTTCCTAGGTTAAGGAGAAATTTCTTTAAGACTTTTCCAGGAAAAATTATGGATGATTTAGAAACCACACATTTTTCAGAGAAACAGAAGCCATGGTTGGCCTCTCAATGGATTGCTTCAAGAACCACCTTCTACTTCAACTGGGTACATGACTCAATACCAGCCATCACTCAGAAAGAACCCCCTCGGCAGCAGGAATACAAATTCTTATACCACAATGTAATAGTTTTAAACAGAGAAAAAAAATCAAACAGGAAATATTTTGGAAGCAAAATAAACAGAGACCAAAAAAACCCCACTTGGGATCATAAAAACAGGACAATCTCACAACATAATCCAAAGTAAAAGATTAGTATAACAATAGATTGCAATTATATAATGGATTTTCCTTGGATACCAAAATACATTTTGTTCTCATGCAACTGTCTGGTTATTTTGGTTCCCATCTACCAGGAAGTAAAATATCTATGTTTTCTTGCCTTATTCTCTTTATTTGTGTGAATTCCTGAGTGTTAACAAGTTCTCAGAATTTTATTTCAATCTAGAAGTCTTATTTCCAAAAATCTCATTTTAGATTTAAAACAGTATTTTCCCCTTCCATACTTTTATTTATTAACTTTTAGGGAGCTATATAAAATGAAAAAAAACGAAAAACTGAAAAAAAAATCATTGAAATTGATGACTTTTGGAAAGAAGAGGCTTTTCACTTGGAGAAGAGGAAATGGCAGTCCAAAGGGCTGAGACAAATAACACGTTAGTGGCAGGAGCTGGTTTCCAATCAGAAACCAGGTTTAAGGACTTCCACTTTCTGTCCCATGCCCTTTGTCCCATATTATATTGTCACGTTGGAATGCTACAGCAACAAACTACTGAAAACCAAAGAATTGTGTTAAGTGGAATTACTTATTATTTGAATCCAAAAAATAACAGATTCCCCTTCTCCAAAGAAAAACTAAGGCTTTCTCTAAAGTATGGAATTTGAAGGTTCTCATTACTTATAAGAAAAGAAACATGTTGTAGGGAAGATTTTGCTTGGTAATAGATATCTAATAACCTAGGAAATAATCAATGAGATGAATTTAATATTTTAGGTATTCTTTAAATGAAGTTACTCAGTCATGTCTGACTCTTTGCGACCCCATGAACTGTAGCCTACCAGGCTCCTCCATCCATGGGATTTTCCAGGCAAGGGTACTGGAGTGGGTTGCCATTTCCTTCTCCAGGGGATCTTCCTGACCCAGGGATTGAACCCGGCTCTCCCACATTGTAGGCAGATGCTTTACCGTCTGAGCCACCAGGGAAGTCCAAACAAAGGTGGGCTCGTCTGGGGTTTGAACCCTGGACCTCTCATACCCTAAGCGAGAATCATACTCCTAGACCAGTTCACAAATCCAAGAAACTGTTCCCATATTTTGTCGTAAGAATGAAGCATTTTACAAAATGTGTAGCTTGTTTTTGTGTATTCCTCCTTTATAAAGAAGAAGCCTATTTCCACTCTTCTAAGTTTATCCCTTTTCATACTGTTCATGGGGTTCTCAAAGCAAGAATACTGAAGTGGTTTGCCATTCCCTTCTCCAGTGGACCACGTTTTGTCAGAACTCTCTGCGATGACCCATCTGCCTTGGGTAGCCCTACATGGCATGGCTCATAGTTTCATTGAGCTAGACAAGACTGTGGTCCATGTGATCAGTTTGGTTAGTTTTCTCTTATTGTGGTTTTCATTCTGTCTGCCCTCTGACGGATAAGGATAAGAGGCTTAATGAAGCTTCCTGATGAGAGAGACTGAGGGGGAACCTGGGTCTTGATCTGATGGGTGGGGCCATGTTCAGTAAATCTTGAATCCAATTTTATGTTGATAGGCAGGGCTGGGTTCCCTCCCATTGCTTGACCTGAGACCAAACTCTGGTGGAGGTAATGAAGATAATGGCGGCCACCTTCTAAAGGCCCCATGCATGCACTGCCGCACTCAGTGTCTCCAGCCCTGCAGCAGGCCCATCAACCCACGCCTCCACCGGGGACTCCTGGATGCCCATGGGCATGTCTGGGTCAGTCTCTTGTGGGCTCGCTCCTCCTTTCTCCTGGGTCCTGGTGCACATGAGGTTTTGTTTGTGCCCTCCAAGAGTCTATTTCCCCAGTCCTGTGTAAGTTCTGGTGATTCTATGGTGGGGTTAATGGCGACCTCCTGCAAGAGGGCTTATGCCAAACCCAGGTCTGCTGCACCCAGAGCCCCTGAGGCAGGCCACTGCTAACCCGTACCTCCACAGGAGACACTCAGACACAGTTCTGGCTCAGTCTCTGTGGGTTGGGTGTGCATTTCATGCCCTTCCCTGGTCTGAGCAGCTCAGGCGACCAGGTGCTTGGTGAGCACTGTTCCATTTGGGCCATGTTTCTTAATCACCTCCCCGGTCCCGGCCACTTGGTTTCCTGGTTGTGCCGCAAGAGCACTGTCTCAGATGTGCCGTATGTCTCCTCTGAAGAGCTGATCTCAGGCTGAGACCCTCCTGGTGGATGTCAACCATCCAGGATCTCATGAAAATGTGGTTAGCAGCTGGGAGCCTGCTCACAGTTTGGTGGAAGATGCCCTTTCTGGGGCTGAGATTGTAGCAGTCCCTTGCCTTCAGGCTCTGGCTGTCAAAAGCCTGCTTCTCTGCCTCTGGGGCAGGGAGGGTCTGGTAAACAGGCTAGCTTTCTTTTGGTATTTGCTCAGTCCTTTGTTCTGTGAGTGGGCCAGGCTGCACCTTAGGTTGTTAGGTTAGAGCCTTTCACGGAAAGTTCTCTTTTCTGGCAGTTGCGATCAGGTGTCTATTCTGTGGGAGTTTTGTTTTTTTTCTCCCAGTTATGCTGCCTTCTGAGATTCCAAAACTCCCCACAAACCCACCTGTGAGAGGGTTTCCTATTGTGTGGAAACTTCTCCTCCTTCATGACTCCCTCAGCAGTGACCACAGGGCTGGAAAAGGTCAGTTTTCATTCCAGTCCCTAAGAAAGGCAATGCCAAAGAATGTTCAAACTACTGCACAATTGCACTCATCTCACACACTAGCAGATACTCAAAATTCTCCAAGCCAGGCCTCCACAATACATGAACCATGAACTTTCAGATGTTCAAGCTGGATTTAGAAAAGGCAGAGGAACCAGAGATCAAATTGCCAACATCTGCTGGATCATCAAAAAAGCAAGAGAGTTCCAGAAAGACATCTACTTTTGTTTTATTGCCTATGCCAAAGCTTTTGACTATGTGGATCACAATAAACTGTGGAAAATTCTTAAAGAGATGGAATACCAGACCACCTTACCTGCCTCCTGAGAAATCTGTATGCAGGTCAAGAGCAACAGTTAGAACATGGAATAACAGACTGGTTCCAAATCAGGAAAGGAGTACATCAAGGCTGTGTATATTGTCACCCTGCTTATTTAACTTATATGCAGAGTACATCATGAGTAACGCTGGGCTGGAGGAAGCACAAATTGGAATCAAGACTGCCAGGAGAAATATCAATAACTTCAGATATGCAGATGACACCACCCTTACGGCAGAAAGTGAAGAAGAACTAAAGAGCCTCTTGATGAAAGTGAAAGAGGAGAGTGAAAAAGTTGGCTTAAAGCTCAACATTCAGAAAACTAAGATCATGGCATCTGGTCCCATCACTCCGTGCCAAATAGATGGGGAAACAATGGAAACAGTGAGAGACTTTATTTTCTTGGGCTCCAAAATCACTGCAGATGGTGACTGTAGCCATGACGCTTGCTCTTTGGAAGAAAAGCTATGACCAACCTAGACAGCATATTAAAAAGCAGAGACATCACTTTACCAACAAAGGTCTGTCTAGTCAAAGCTATGGTTTTTCCAGTAGTCATGTGTGGATGTGAGAGTTGGACTATAAAGAAAGCTGAGCACTGAAGAATTGATGCTTTTGAACTGTGATATTGGAGAAGATTTTTGAGAGTCCCTTGGACTGCAAGGAGATCCAACCAATCCATCCTAAAGGAAATCAGTCCTGAATATTCATTGGAAGGACTGATGCTGAAGCTGAAACTCCAATACGTTGGTCATCTGATGCAAAAAACCAACTCATTGGAAAAGACCCTGATGCTGGAAAAGATTGAAGGCAGGAGGAGAAGGGGACGACGAGGATGAGATGATTGAATGGCATCACTGACTCGATGGACATGAATTTGAATAGGCTCGGGAGTTGGTGATGTACAGGGAAGCCTGGTGCTGCAGTTCATGGGGTTGCAATGAGTCAGAAATGACTGAGTGACTGAACTGAACTGAAGTTTATCCCAACTTTATTTTACAGCTCAGTATACATAGCAAAAGAAATGGTAAAGAGAGCATATAGGTCCCATTTACCAAATAAGTATTTTTGTGGCTATTACAAATTGAAAGTCAGACTGGTGATAGTTTTTCTTCCCCACAGATCCCTACAACAAGCATATATCAAATCAGTGAGCAAACAAAAAGCTTGTCTAATGGCTCTGTCTTTATGATTAAACTGGCTTGCTGATGCATGCCAGTGAGCACTGCTTCTATTCCAGGTGGTCAGCACATCTCTCTAGTTAATGGCATCAGAGGGAAATTCTTTACTGCCTGCCTGAGCTGCCTGCTTTTTCCCCCAGTATGCTAGAGGCTATCTCAGTACTTTTCCTCAGAATGAGGTTAATTTTTGTCAAAATCATGATCCCTGTTAGTGTGAAGGAAATATTCTGATTCTAAATCTCTTATTAGAATGAACAGATAGGGAAAATTTTCGTATACCAACACTCCCTAACCCCCTTTTAGGTTAACCCCTAATCCTACTTTTCCAATAGACAAAACATCCATTCAGACTCAGTGTATATTTATCAAACATATTTCTGGGTCCTAGATGCTAACGGTAAACAAGACTGATTCAGTTCATGCTCTCAAAGCACTCACAATCTGGGGTGGGTTGGAGAGGGAATACAGAAAAGAGACATTCAATAAAGCATTGCAGAACTGTCCAACAACTGTTAGGATACATGGTCATGGAAAAAAAAAGAAGCTTGTAAGAGAGCTTGTAAAGGTGAGTGTAATTTAAGGTAGGTGAACAAGGAATCCTTGCCCATGGAAGCAGCATTTAAACTGAAAAATAAATAGGAAGTGGCCAAGGAAAGGGAATAGTGGTGGTGGAACAATAGTGGTGGAAGACTCACAGGCAGTGGAAATAGCCAACAGAAAGAAACTCCAGGACTTGAAGCAGCTAGGTAAGCAGAAGGAACAGTGAAAAGGCCAAAGTAGGCCTAAGTCAGACCACTCTGGGAGTTATAGGTCATGGTAGAATTTGAACTTGATTATAAGTTTTTACAGGACTCTGTGGAAAGGGATGACACAAACATGTTTTTAAAAGACCAGTTTGACCATTCTGTGGAGAATGAATTAGTGGACATAAGCAAGAAAACATGTGGAACTGGCAACTGGAAAGCTATCTGTTAGGGAATAAATGTTTGTGGCCCTCACACCCAAATGCATATGTTGAAACCTTCATCCCCCATTGTGATGGTATTTGAAGGTGGGAATTTTTGGGGGTAATTAAGTTTGAATGAGGTTGTGAGGGTGAAATCCCCATGATGGGAAGAGTGCCCTTATTAGAAGAGGAAGAGTGTGCGATACCACTGTCTCTCCATCATGTGAGGATGCAGTGAGAAGGTGGCTGTCTCTAGGCCAGGAAGAAGGCTCTCACCAGGAACTCAATCTACCAGTAACTTGATCTTGGACTTCCCAGATCTCATAACTGCTAGAAATAAATGTCTATTGTTTAAGTAATCCAGTGTGTTTTTTGTTATTGCAGCTGGAGTCTGAGTGATCCAGGTGCTGGGCTAGGGTGGTGGTGATAAAGACAAAGAGCAGTAAACAGATTGAGAAGTATCCTTATGGAAAGAATTGATAGCATTTGGTGACTGGTTGGACAAAGGGGCTAAGAAACAGGTAGATGTTAAGGATGATGTTCCTGGGCTTCCCAGGTGGCTCAAGGGTAAAGAATCCACCTGCCAATGCATGAGACGCAAGTTCAGTCTCCAGGCGGAGAAGATCCCCTGGAGAAGGAAATGGCAACCTACTCCAGTATCCTTGCCTGGGAATTCTATGGACAGAGGAGCCTGGTGGGCTGCAGTCCATGGGGTCATAAAAGAGTTGGACATTACTTAGCAACTAAAACAACAAAAAGGATGATTTCTAAGTTGATGATTCCTGGGTTCTTGACAACTGGGAGGATGGTGGGACTATTTAATGAGGTAGGAAACACTGGAGAAGAGAAAGAGTTAGCACCATAAGTTTAGTAATAGATATGTCTAACTTGGAATGTCAATGTACTAGCTATCTCAAAATATTAAGAAGGCAGTTAGATATATGAGTCTAGATCTAAGAGAAACCTGAATGAAGATATAAATTCAGAGGTTGTCAACATGTAGCTAATAATTGAAAGGATAGATGTGTATGAGATTCTTGAGGGAGTATAGAGATGAGAAGAGGAGGGAAGGGGAGAGAAGAGAAAAGAAGGAGAGAGGGCCTGTAAGTCCATACAAGCATTGATCAGCATATATCAAATCAATGAACAAACAGAACATTTATATAAATGGCTTTGTCATTTACTAAATGAGTAAATGGTTTCTAGAAGGTTTTAGAATAGGCAGAGGAACCAGAGATCAAATTGCTAACATCTGCTGGATCATCAAAAAAGCAAGAGAGATCCAGAAAAACATCTATTTCTGCTTTATTGACTATGCCAAAGCCTTTGACTCTGTGGATCACAATAAACTGTGGAAAATTCTGAATCAGATGGGAATACCAGACCACCTGACCTGCCTCTTGAGAAACCTGTATGCAGGTCAGGAAGCAACAGTTAGAACTGGACATGGAACAACAGACTGGTTCCAAATAGGAAAAGGAGTATATCAAGGCTGTATATTGTCACCCTGCTTATTTAACTTATATGCAGAGTACATCATGAGAAACACTGGGCCGGGTGAAGCACAAGCTGGAATCAAGATTGCCAGGAGAAATATCAATAACCTCAGATATACAGATGACACCACCCTTATGGCAGAAATTGAAGAACTAAAGAGCCTCTTGATGAAAGTGAAAGAGGAGAGTAAAAAAATTGCCTGAAAGCTCAACATTCAGCAAACTAAGATCATGGCATCCAGTCCCATCACTTCATGGCAAATAGATGGGGAAACTGTGGAAACAGTGGCTGATTTTATTTTGGGGGGCTCCAAAATCACTGCAGATGGTGATTGTAGCCATGAAAGTAAAAGACACTTACTCTTTGGAAGGAAAGTTATGACCAACCTAGACAGCTTATTAAAAAGCAGAGACATTACTTTGCCAACAAATGTTCATCTAGTCAAGGCTATGGTTTTTCCAGTGGTCATGTATGGATGTGAGAGTTGGACAATAAAGAGAGTTGAGTGCCAAAGAATTGATGCTTTTGAACTGTGGTGTTGAAGATGACTCTTGAGAGTCCCTTGGACTGCAAGGAGATCCAACCAGTCCATCCTAAAGATCAGTCATGAGTGTTCATTGGAAGGACTGATGTTGAAGCTGAAACTCCAATACTTTGGCCACCTGATGTGAAGAGCTGACTCATTTGAAAAGACCCTGATGCTGGGAAAGATTGAGGGCAGGAGGAGAAGGGGACGACAGAGGATGAGATGGTTGGATGGTATCACCGACTCAATGGACATGGGTTTGGGTGGACTCTGGCAGTTGGTGATGGACAGGGAGGCCTCGCATACTGTGGTTCATGGGGTCGCCAAGAGTTGGACATGACTGAGCGACTGAACTGAACTGAACTGAGAAGTTTACTTGTGAAAAAAAAATAAGGTAGAGAGAAGGATTGATGGTGTGAATGTGAGGGAGGATTTTCTTAATATGGTAGATATTTGAACATGTTTGATTTCCTGGAAGTTCTCTTCAAAAAGAAAAAAAAAGTAACTCCATTGGACATTATAATTAATTTTCTCCCAAATATTTTTCATTCATATTCTGTGGGTCAGGAGATCTATTCTCCTGAATTTGACCCCCCCCAAAAAAAAAACCTAGCTTAAACTAAGAAAAAGGGGTATGGAGAGGATAATTTATCACTTTATGTCATTTAAAAGTCCATGGTTAGGAATGACTTAGGACATGGTGATGTTTAGAGGCTCAAATGATCAAGTGGGAACCAATTTTCCCCATATCTCAGCTTTACTTTCATTTATTTATTCATTTGAAAATATTCATTGAAAAGTTACTGTGTCTATTTTAAGCACTAGTGATACAATGATACAAAAAACAAGCCTAATTTCACTACTTCTTTTCAGCATTGTACTGGAAGTTCTACCAGTGAAATAGGTGAAGAAAAAGAAATTTTAATAGCATAAGAATTTGGGATAAGTAAAAGTATTATTATATTTAGATAATATAAATGTGTATTTAGGAAACCTCAATGAACCTACTTGAATTAATTAGCCAGTAAGCCAGCATGAAAGAAAAACCCCAGTTCTACAACTGCAAGGAACTGAATTGCAGCAATTATTAGTGAACTTACAAGAGGACTCTCAGCTTGAGGTTAGATCATAAGCATGGCTGACACTTTGATTCAGCCTGGTCAGACTTTGAGTGGGATGACCTAGCTAACTCACATTCATGATTGACTCATGAAAACAGTGAGATAGTAACTTTATTTTTTAAGATGCTAGGTTTGTGATAACTTGTTATGCAACAATGGAAAACCAATATAGAAGGTCAACACACAAAATTAAATTGTTTTTCTATATACTAGCAACAAACAGAAAAAATGGTTAAATTGTTACCATTGACAATTGCACAGATGTATAAAATACCTAGGAATAAATCTAATTAAAGAATATAAGACATCTACATAGAAAATTATAGAACTTTTTGAGAAAAATTGAAGATAACCTAAATAAATGGAAACATGTGCACAGTTCATGGGTTAGAATTTCTATGTTGTAAATATGTCAACCTCTCCAAATTAATTTATGGATTTAATGTGATCCCAATGAAAATATAAACAGACTGAAAATTTCAAATATTGTCTAGGATGTGGAGCAACAAGTACATAACAGGCTAAATAGGTATGATCACTTTTTTTCTGATAGAAGAAATTTTTTATGGTGCTATCACTTTGTAAAATAATTTTACATTTTCTAAAATTGAACATATGTACATTCATGTATACTCTATGACCTAGTAATTCTACTCTTATTAATATATCCAATAAAATACATATATATGTTCATCAAGGGCATTTATAATAATTCTGAGTGATAGAAGCCAGACACATAAGAATGAATAGTATACTTCAATTTACACAAAATTGGAAAACTCAAAACTATGATGTTAATAGTCAAGAGGAGAGATTGGGAGAAGTATGAGGTAAATAATATTCCATTTCTTGATCTGGGTGTTAGCTAAATGTGTATTCACTTTATAATAATTATTTACTCAAAGTAGTTTTGTGGTTTTTTTTTCCTGTATGTGAGTGATGTATCAATAAAAAGATTTTAAAACCATGCCAAGCTTCCTACCCTCATGGACTTTATATTCTACTCTGAGGCTCCCTGCTTTCCTCTGTGTTGTCTGGCTTCAGCCTCAGGCTT
The DNA here is from genome assembly GCF_023699985.2 of Odocoileus virginianus. Classification (NCBI taxonomy): domain Eukaryota; kingdom Metazoa; phylum Chordata; class Mammalia; order Artiodactyla; family Cervidae; genus Odocoileus; species Odocoileus virginianus. The sequence continues at coordinate 59,277,115 of NC_069675.1, forward strand.
TCAAGCTGTGGGAAGAAATAAAAAGACAGCTTCCAGAAGCTCCTCCTCTACAGCTTCCCACATTCAAAGCAGAAGCCAAGGCACTTTCTTTCTGAGTCTCAGAGACTCAGGCAAAGGTCCAGGTTGTCTCTCTCTGGCTCTGACTGGGTGATAATTCCCATCACTGAGGTCAGTGTGAGGTTCTTAACTGGCTAGGCCTGAACCACAGTCAACTTCAGCAGAACAACAAGGTAAGAATGAGGAAAGATGTAGTTCTCCAGAAAAAGAAAAATGAAACAAAACAAAAAACAACCCTGGGGCCCCATTTCAGAAGAGGAAGTAAATGTAGGCTGAAAACCCAGGAAAGCTACACAGCGGGTCTCCTGCAAGTGAAAACCCAGATTTGCTACTTCTTATTAGGTCAACTTACCCTTCATCTCTTGCATTTATCACACATTTCAAAGATTTGTGTTGCTTACTTCTTCCACTATTAACAAGATTGCAAATAGACTCTTTTCTTCCCTTCATTCACTGAATAGGGTAATCCCTGTTTCTCTGGCTTTAAGACAAGCTAAAATCAGCCAAACAGAAATTAATAGCAAAAATCCATTTGGAGTTTCCAATGTCTGTGTCTGCTAGAAATTACAATGGTTAACAAAAAAATAATCAGACCTTGGAAAATAAGTTTTATTTCTACAAACCTTTCAGATGCCAATAACACTTTCTTATCTCTCCTGGCTATTCTTTGGAACTCTGCATTCAAATGGGAATATCTTTCCTTTTCTCCTTTGCTTTTCGCTTCTCTTCTTTTCACAGCTATTTGTAAGGCCTTCTCAGACAACCATTTTGCCTTTTTGCATTTCTTTTCCATGGGGATGGTCTTCAAAACCCCTTCTATACATCAATTTGCCAGCTTAAGAGTTGATGGTTCTGAGTGCAAAGGATCTGTTTGATATGTGTATAAATGATTCACTTTGCTGTACAGCAGAAACTAACACAATGTTTTAAATCAACTATAGTGCAATAAAATTTTTAAAAATAGATAAGCAATAAGGATTTACTGTATAGCACAGGGAATTATACCTGATATCTTGTAATAACCTACAGTGGAATATGGTGTCCCAAAAAAAACCTCAAATTGAATTGCTGTGCTGTACACCTGAAACTAAAGGAACCTTGTAAATCAACTATACGTCAGTGAAAAAACTTTTTAAAAGATCCTTTTGAGTCCCAAGAAACCATTCAGATTATGTGATAAGAGGAGAATATGGGATACGAGGCAATTTAACGATGATTTGCGTAGTCCTAAACCCTAGAGCAGATGATGATTGCAGCCATGAAATTAAAAGACTCTTACTCCTTGGAAGGAAAGTTATGACCAACCTAGACGGCATATTAAGAACAGAGACATTACTTTGCCAACAAATGTTCATCTAGTCAAGGCTATGGTTTTTCCAGTGGTCATGTATGAATGTGAGAGTTGGACTGTGAGGAAAGCTGAGGGCCAAAAAATTGATGCTTTTGAACTGTGGTGTTGAAGAAGACTCTTGAGAGTCCCTTGGACTGCAAGGAGATCCAACCAGTCCCTCCTAAAGGAGATCAGTCCTGGGTGTTCATTGGAAGGACTGATGCTGAAGCTGAAACTCCAATACTTTGGCCACCTGATGTGAAGAGCTGACTCATTGGAAAAGACCCTGATGCTGGGAGGGATTGGGGGCAGGAGGAGAAGGGGACGACAGAGGATGAGATGGCTGGATGGCATCACCAACTCGATGGGCATGAGTTTGAGTAAACTCCGGGAGTTGGTGATGAACAGGGAGGCCTGGCGTGCTGCGATTCATGGGGTCGCAAAGAGTCAGACATGACTGAGCGACTGACTGACTGACTGACTGAGCAATGTGATTTCTCACACTGTTTAGTGATATGGCTTTGTGAATAACATATTTTTTTAGTTTAGAGGGCCCAGTAACTATAAGAGGAAAAAAATAATAATTCTGGGTATTTTAGAGCTGAGGTAATTTGGTCTGTTAATAATAAAACCTAAAGTTAACCAGAACTCAACTAGAATTAATTGGCACCTCCAATTACACACTCACAAACACAGAGAGAGAGAGAGAGAGAGAGAGAGAGAGAGAGAATAGGGAGAGAGAGAGAGAGAGGATTTGCTCTTAGGAGAAAGAAACAAATGACAACAACATAGTATTATCAGGTATGTTCAACCACTAGCAGCACCTGCCTCCTTTCAATAACACTACCATTTCCAGAAATGAAGCCATTTAAAATTTTGAATCATTCAACTAGATAGAAAGATTTACCAGAAAATTCATTTAACAAGCACGTGTCATTTCCCACAAATTGTGGTCAAGTAGTGTTATATCTTGTGTTTCTCTGGTAGCTCAGACGGTAAAGAATCTGCTTGCAATGCAGGACACCCAGGTTTGATCCAAGTAGGGAAGATCCCCTGGAGAAGGGAATGACAATCCACTCCAGTATTCTTGCCTAGAGAATTCCATGGACAGACCATGGGGTGGCGAAGTGTTTGTCTTTTAAGACTACAGTGGGCTGTCTAGGAGTTGTGGGCAAGTATAATTCCTAAAGAAACAACAACTTTGCAAACTTGTTTAAACTAACTAGAAATACAAGCCTTAAAAAAAAAAAAAAAAAGACCAGAATCCTCAAGTTACAGCTGGAACAGAAGATTCTGGTGTGTCTTGTTTTCTGCTAAATTGCAGGCTTCTGCAATGAACAGGTTTCAAGTTTCACTGCAGCAACTGACTCAAAGTGATTATTTAGCCTGTGAGAGAGAAAAAGGGTATAAAGGAATATGATTGAGGTACTGAAAATTACAATTTAAGAGGCTCACAAAACTTGATCTGTTCCTCCTTTTCATCTGGTTGAACAATACATGAACAAGAACATGTAAAATAAAGTTTAATATTAATGGAAATACTAGAGAAGCAACTATGATTTCATAAGATATTTTTAAAGGGGTAGTATTTATAATGGTAAAGAAGGGGATGGAGAGAAAGGCTGGAATAAGAAATATACTTATAACTGAGTAATCATATATATTAGCATTTAATGACAAACAACAATATCAAATTTCAGGTGATTAGAATCCAAGAATTTGGTGGGCTCATGCTGAAGATTCTGCTATATCTATAATAGCTATTGCAAGGTTGGAGGCAAATCAGCATGGTGAGTGAAGTGGCCAATATATCAGATCTGTTCAGAGGATAATGATGGTGGTGGTGGGAGCTGGAGTATTCATAGCTACTTCCTCATTATTTGAAAAAAAAATTTCTCTTAGTTTCTTTTTGTTTTATTTTTCTTAATTTCTTGGATTACTCTCCCTGGGCCTCTGCCTACCTGCCCCAAATCTGCAAATACACATTCTACCTCTTCTTTGAATAAACTTTCAAAAATGCAGTTTATTCCAGAAAGTGATTTTTGAGCTCCCTACTATGAAAAAGCAAGATTCTTCTCTTTATCTCTCCTCTGTACCACTTGTGAGGCATTAGTCATTTTCTGCCTTCTAATATGGACACATATTATGAGGCTTATTTCCTATACTAGACATTAAGCATAAGATTCAAGATTTATCTCTGTATTCTCTATCACTTTTTTCATACATACATATATATATACACACACACACATATTATATATAAAAAGACACCAACAAATATTTGTGAATATTATAAATTTGTGTTTAACAAATGGAATAGGAGATGGAGTTTTATCTATGTAACTTTGTCTCATACAAATTCCCTTTGATTCATGTCTCATCTTCTCAAAGGCTAAAGATGTTGTTCTTAGGACTTCATAGGCTAAGCATTATCAGTGTTAAGACAATATGATATCATGCTGAACTGTTTGATAAGGCTGGTAGGTCAATAAATGCACTGTTAACAATTTTGATTAATGTGTGGGATTTTTTAATGTTGATTATTAGTGTTCCTATAGTTAAGATGCAATGATGATTTAACAAGTTATTGGCTATGATTACATTGCCTGTAAGAATAATGATGACATACATTGTATTTGTTTTAAGTACAATTTTGGTAGTAATTTTCTTTTGCAGGTTTTTCTTTAAATCCTTCATAAATTTATGGTGGGTTTGGGCTAATTGAGTGGTTGTGGTATTGTAATAAATTTTGGTGTATCATTTTGTGCTTTTAAAAAAAGGCAACATATGACAAATGTTTCAGAATCTCTATGTGAATTAATTTTATCAATTTAATTATATTTTAATATCAGAGGGGTCTTGCTATTTAGAGGAACCATGTAGAGGATCCTTTTGAAGTACTTAGCGCCCCGTCAATTGTAAAGGAAATCAGTCCTAAATGTTCATTGGAAGGACTGATACTGAAACTGAAACTCCAATACTTTGGCCACCTGATGTGAAGAGCTGACTCATTGGAAAAGACCCTGATGCTGGGAAAGATTGAAGACAGGAGGAGAAGGGGACGACAGAGGATGAGATGGTTGGATGGCATCACCGACTCGATGGACATGACTTTGAGCAAGCTCGGGGAGTTGGTGATGGACAGGGAGGCCTGGCATGCTGCAGTCTATGGGGTTGCAAAGAGTCGGACTGAGCGACTAAACTAAACTGAATGTATTTTCTTATAATTTTAACACATGGAGATTTTTTTTTACTGTTTATGTATGATAAAAGTCACTCTTTTTGGTGCATAGCATTATATGTTTTGACAAACAGAAAGAGTCACATAATCAAAACACAGAACACTGCCATCACTGAAAAAATTCCCTAAGCCTGTTCTTTTGTCAGTCCATCCCCTCACTGCAAACCCTAGACAACCACTGACATGTTCTCTGTCCCTGTATAAATGGAATCAGATAATATATAGCCTCTTAAGTCTGGCATCTTTCACTCAGCATAATGCATTTGAGATTCATCCATATTGCTGGCATTTCAATAATTTATATCTTTTAATTGCTGAGTGCTAGATCATTGAAAAAGCAAGAGTTCCAGAAAAAAACATCTATTTCTGCTTTATTGACTATGCCAAAGCCTTTGAGTCTGTGGATCACAATAAATTGTGGAAAATTCTGAATGAGATGGGAATACCAGACCACCTGACCTGCCTCTTGAGAAACCTGTATGCAGGTTAGGAAGCAACAGTTAGAACTAGACATGGAACAACAGACTGGTTCCAAATAGGAAAAGGAGTACATCAGGGCTGTATGTTGTCACCCTGCTTATTTAACTTATATGCAGAGTACATCATGAGAAACTCTGGGCTGGAGGAAGCCCAAGCTAGAATCAAGATTGCCAGGAGAAATATCAATAACCTCAGATATGCAGATGACACCACCCTTATGGCAGAAATTGAAGAAGGACTAAAGAGCCTCTTGATGAAAGTGAAAGAGGAGAGTGAAAAAGTTGGCTTAAAGCTCAACATTCAGAAAACTAAGATCATGGCATCCAGTCCCATCACTTCATGGCAAATAGATGGGTAAACAGTGGAAACAGTGACTGACTATTTCTTTGGGCTCCAAAATCACTGCAGATGGTGACTGCAGCCTTGAAATTAAAAGACGCTTACTCCTTGGAAGGAAAGTTATGACCAACCTAGACAGCATATTAAAAAGCAGAGACATTACTTTGCCAACAAAGGTCTGTCTAGTCAAGGCTATGGTTTTTTCAGTAGTCATGTATGGATATGAGAGATGGACTATAAAGAGAGTTGAGTGCCGAAGAATTGATGCTTTTGAACTGTGGTGTTGGAGAAGGCTCTTGAGAGTCCCTTGGACTGCAAGGAGATCCAACCAGTCCATCCTAAAGGAGATCAGTCCTGGGTGTTCATTGGAAGGACTCCAATACTTTGGCCACCTGACGTGAAGAGCTGACTCATTTGAAAAGACCCTGATGCTGGGAAAGATTGAGGGCAGGAGGAGAAGGGGACGACAGAGGATGAGATGGTTGGATGGCATCACCGACTCAATGGACATGGGTTTGGGTGGACTCTGGCAGTTGGTGATGGACAGGGAGGCCTGGTGTGCTTCGGTTCATGGGGTCGCAAAGAGTGACTGAACTGAACTGATTCCATGGCACAGAGGTATAACAATTGAAGGATATTGGGTTATTTCTAGATTTTTCCTATTATGAATACATCTGTCATAAATATTCACATACAAGTTTTTTTGTGAACATATAGTTTCATTTCTCTTGGGTATATACCTAGGAGTGGAATTATTTGGTCTTAAGTTATGTGTATAGCTTCATGAAAACTCCCAAATTGTTTCCAAAATTTTTTCAGAATTTTTCGTCCCCATTAACTATGTATGAGAATTGCTCTGAATCCTAGCACTTGGTATAAGTTTTGTTTTTAGAAGACATTCTAGTGTATAGTGGTATCTCTTTGTGGTTTTAATTTGTTATTTCCCTAATGACCAAAGATTTTGTGCATCTTTTCATGTGTTAACCCTTATTTGCTATCTATCTCTTTGGTGAAATATAGGTTGAAATCTTTTTTTAAAATTTTTTTTAAAAATTGAGCAGTTTGTTTCATATAACTTACCTTTATTTTAATAATTTTTAAAAATCACATAATTAATTAATTAGAAAAAGAAGAAAATTAAAATCAACCATGAAGCCATAATAAGAGATAACTATTTTTAAATATTGGTATATGTACTTTCCATCTATTTTTGTTAATGTGGGTTTACTCTGAATCTCCAGCCTTAAATGTGTAAACAGGGTCAGCAAGTAGTAAGTCAAATGTTACTCAGATCCATTTCTACACCTTGCTTACAAAATGTTTAAGAGAATGGAGGATTCTTCAATGGAAAAACTAAATAGCCTCAGAAAAAGATATTTTCATACACTGGCATTAGGTAATTGGCCAATAAAAAAGGCTAGTGTACCAGCTAATCATCCTAAGAGAGAAGCCTGTCATTTGACCTGCTCCCTTCACCTCAGCAAGTGCTTTCAAATAACTTTTTTAGTTTATTTTTTCACTTAAAAGAACAGATACCTAAGAGTAACCAGACAATTAAGAAAAGCCCTGGGGGATTTCCCTGGCAGTGTACTCCTAGCTTCCAATGCAGGGGACATGGGTTCAATCCCTGGTTGGGGAAACCAGATCCCACATGCTGCAGAGTGCAACCAAAAAATTAAAAAGTAAAGCCTTGAAGTATTACTCAGCCATAAAAAAGAATGAAATAATGCCATTTGCAACAACACAGATGGACCTAGAGATTATCAGAATAAGTAAATCAGACAGAGAAAGACAAATACCATATACCACTTATATGTGGAATCTAAAAAATGAGACAAATAAACCTATTTACAAAACAGAAACAGACTCAGAAAACAAATTTAGGATTGCCAAAGGGGAAAGATGGGGGAAGGGGTAAATTAGGAGGTTGGGATTAACATATACACAATACTACATATAAAATATATAATTAACAATGACCTACTATATAGCACAGTGAACTCTACTCAATACCCTATAATAACATATATGGAAAAGAATCTGAAAAGGAATAGATAATATGTACGTGGTGGTGTTTGAGTCAAGAAGTTCTCTTGAACTCTTGCAACCCCATGGACTTACTGTAGCCTCCCAGGGTCCTCTGTCTGTGGTATTTCCCAGATAAGAATACTGGAGCAGGTTGCTATTTCCTTCTCCAAGGGACCCTCCCAACCCAGAAATCTAATATGTGTCTCCTGCATTGTAGGCAAATTCTTTACCACTGAGCAACCAGGGAACTAAATCACTTTGTTGCATACCTGAAGCTAACAAACACTGTAAATCAACTGTACTCCAAAATAAATAAATATTTTTTTAAAAAGCTCACAACATCAGAGACAACTAAAAAAGGAACTTGGAGAAAACAAACCTGATGCAGAAAAAAATTTTTTTTTAATAATTTGAAAATTAAAAATCTGAAATAAAAAGTCCCAAAGAAGTTCAGGAGAATATTGGAGACAAAGAAGATAAAGAGATAGAAAGTAGGAGAAAAATGGAAAAGACTTAAAAAATCAAACAGAAATTTCATTGCTTAGAGTTCCAGTCCCAGGAGCACAGAACAAACATGAAGGAGAAAAAATTATAAATGAAATCCTATAAAATTTATTTAATGTGAAGAACATGAATCTCTAGGTTGGAACATCCAACCCAAAGATTGAAAAAAAGGCCTGTAAGAAGGAGACGATGATGAAATATTAGTGCACTGAAAATAAAAAGCTTAAGAGCTTCCAAAGAGGGTAAAGATGATTGTTTTAACAGTATCACTCACTTTTGTAATGACAATGGAATATTATCTTCAACATTCTGAAGTGAAATGTTGTTTAGCTAAGATTTCATATCCAACCAATATAGTGTGAGGGTAGAATAAAGACATTTTCAGAGATTCAAAATTTCAAAAATGTATGTCTTATATACCCTTTCCAAAGAGATTACTATTTCAGAGCTATAAGAGAGTCAACTAAGAAAGATGACAAGAAGCCCAGGAAACGAAAGTGTTAACCCAGAGGATGGTGAGAGAAGTCCTAGAATGACAACCACACCTCAAACCTAGGGTCCATTCAGTCTTGATTAGATCAAGAGGAGAGGGGATTTTTCTCTTTTTTGAGAGGAAAAAAAAAAAAAATGGAACGGTTAGATTGATGATTTTGTGTGTGGAGACTTGAAAAAAAATATTTTAAAAAATATTGCTGGCCATTTGAGAGTCGAATATCTTCATATATATAGTCATAATTATGTAAATTCTTATTACTGAATTAATCAAAATTTTTTACCTGTGGCATTTTTGCCAAGAAGTCTTGCCATGTGACATTTAAAGTGAAAGTCACTCAGTTGGATACAACTCTTTGTGATCCCATGGACTACACAGTCCGTGGAATTTTCCAGGCCAGAATACTGGAGTGGGTAGCTGGTCCCTTCCCCAAGAGATCTTCCCAAGCCAGGGATAGAATCCAGGTTTCCCACATTGCAGACGGATTCTTTACCAGCTGAGCCACCAGGGAAGCCCTGTGACATTTAAAGATTGTCATAAAGATATAGTGGGAAGAGGTAGGAAAGGGAAATGGAGGTTGAATAAAAAAGGGAAATTCTCAACCAACATAACAGGATGTCAAAAGACAATCTCTTAAATTGATAAATCAAGAAATAGCTGAGTGGGCAAATTACTAAAGCACAAAGAGGTAGTTAATAGATAAAATAGTTAAGACATTCAGAGAAGGCAATGGCACCCCACTCCAGTACTCTTGCCTGGAAAATCCCATGGATGGAGGAACCTGGTGGGCTGCAGTCCATGGGGTCGCTAAGAGTCGGGCTCGCTAAGAGTCGGACACGACTGAGTGACTTCACTTTCACTTTTCACTTTCATGCATTGGGGAAGCAAATTGCAACCCACTCCAGTATTCTTGCCTGGAGAATCCCAGGGATGGGGGAGCCTGATGGGCTGCCATCTATGGGGTTGCACAGACTTGGACATGACTGAAGTGACTTAGCAGCAGCAGCAGACATTGAAAGTGGCAGCCTCTTAAGAGCAGTAGGGATAAGAGATGGAGCAGAGAGCCATATGTAACACCAGAAAAGTATTAAAAGAATTCATTTATTTTTAGAACCATATGGTCTTCCAATCTTTCTTCTTTCAGACCTTGACCAGTTGGCCAACCTTTTGTCACTGCTCATGACTCTATGTCTATTCTAACCCCCAGCCACTTCTCTTTCCATACAAAGCAAATGATGAGTACAATGAGATAACTATTTATTAAAGCACCTCATTAGTGGTTCTCCATGCTGAGGCTATATATCTCAGGACAATTAAATAAAATTTTCTGGGAGTGGAACCCAGACATCAGTGTTTCTTTAAGGGTTTCCAGGTGGTTCCATTGTTCATCTGAGGTTAAGAACCACAGCTCAGTTTAGCTTTCTGCTAAAACTTGAAAGATAGTGTCTCTCAAACTTTGTTGTGCACTAGAATAAACTTGCAAGTACAGATTCTTAAGCTCCAAACTCACAGATTCTGATTCAGAGAACTGAATTAAGACCCAAATCTTTGGATGTTTTAAGTTACTCAAGAGGGAAGTAGATACAAGTCAACCAAAGAGGTAACTCTGACAATCTCTGATATAAGTAAATGAGGTTTCTTGCTTTCAAGTAGCTTAAATCTCATAGAGAAGCAAGTTATTTTCATTGGTGACAGGAAGAATTTTAGCAAAGAGTGTTGAAATCATCTCTAGAGGATTTTAGAAATCAAATAATTGATTATCTGCTAGTATGACTTAATCTGTATTTGAAAAATAAATGGGTCTGAATTACTGTGAGACACTAAATAAGCTTATATATCAAGCTCTGCAAAATATATTTGACTTTTTAAAAAGCCAGTTTATACTATTGAGAATGCTTTCAAAAGAAGCCCCCAATTTAAAATTACAACAGCTCTTTACTGTCTTTAGATTCATGTTCTTAATATTCACTGTGGGCTCTCCTTTCTGCTTAAGCCCATAGACAACTGGCCACAGCAATTTTCACTGTCAAGGGCACTGCTTCTCCAACTTAATGTGCACAAGAATCATCTGGAGCTCTTGTTAAATAGCAGGTTCAGATGTAGTAGGTCTGGACCTCTGTATTTCCTACATCCCAGGTGATGCGGATGTAGCTGTCTAGGAACCACAGTCTGAGTGGCTGAGGTCTATGGCCTCTTGTCCCTCTCCTGTATCCCATACTTCACCTTATAACAAATTCTGTTTCACTTTGGTTCTTTGGGTTAAAGTCAGTAAACTCAAACTGCCTAAGATGTCAAAGTCTGGGAGGTTATCTGATCCCATTACATGGTCTGCTCTGTGAGTTAGAATGGTGACTCAAAGAAAGAATTAAACTATATTAAACATAGACTTTAAAAACAATTAAAAATGTGACCCACACGCTCCATATTGATTCACTCTCCATATCCTTTGGCTTCAGCAGTATTATTGTCATGCCATGACCTCTTGTTAATTAACAAGATTATAAAAGATGGATTGATGAAAATGATGTGCTAAACAACGTATCTGATGACACTGAAAATAAGTAAAAATTCTTTTGGAAATCTACTTAATCTATACCAAGAGACATTATCTGTTTACACCAGAATTGTTTTAATATTTGATCTCATATTCTCATTCCCAATAATTTATTACAAATAATCTACTTACAGAACAAATATTTACCAAGCTCTTACTACATACCTCTCACTGTAATGGATGGTGAACCAACTTACAAGAAGGAAAAAAGCACTTTCCACAAAGATATCTATTTCAGTATTAACTAAGATGAAAAGCTTGGAAACTAAATCTTCAACAACTGGGGAAGAATTTTGTAAATTTTGCTATAACAATTCAAAGTAATAGTTCAAGACATTAAAAATGCTGTGTAGGTTACAGAACTGTGTAAAGGGATTTTAAAAAGGATTAAAAAAAACTGTAGAAGCAGAAAAATAAAATAAAAACTAGGAAGGTGTATTGTTACAATCTTATCATAAATAAAATATTGCCATAAAAATCGTATTCAAAAAACTATACACTCTTAAACACACACTTGTAGCAGCATCAGATACTATAAAGATTCATTTCTTTGACTATTGATACAACTTTTTAAAAGGCTTCTCCTACACCAACAAAAACATTTCTCTCCTTTCCTGCCTCCATAGCCTGCTTCTTCCTGTCTGTAAATGCAGGCAGGAGGTGTTGTTCGGGGTGGTAATCTAGCACTTTCCTGATTTACAGGAAGGAAAGGAACAGTTTCCTGAAGAGGTTGGCAAATGTTATACAGATATTTTACGTCTGTATTGGTGTTATCAGTGGCATGAATTCTACAAAGCTAAACCCAGACATCATCTTTCAGCTATTTTTGCTTAAAAGTTATTGGGTTTTGATTCTATTTTTGTCATACTGCCAACTTTTTGGATATTGCATTTTTAGATGTAAATATAATCTTGTTTATATTTGAGTTTACTCAATGTTGGAATCCCTAAGTAATTCTTTAAGTTTGTTAAGTTCTCAGGTACAAAGACATAATTTAGGGAGGGGAGTGGGAGGAGTGAGCACTTTTTGCCAGGAAGAAAATGGCAAGTAAAACCAACTCCTAAAAGTTTTGAGTGTGTGTGTGTGTGTATGTGTGTGTAGGTAGACTACAACAGCTAGTGGGTGATTGATGGTGTCCCGGTGGGAGTGGAGAGTGATAGGAAGGGGGAGGGAGTTGTGGGGATTATTTTTTTTTGGGGGGGGGGAAACAGAGTGCAAGGCTCAGGGATGCTGTCCAGCAAATTATTAATTTTTATTCTTCTCTCATCCTTTCACCTACCAAAGACTTGCCGGGCCTGTGAAGAATAGATAAACATACATGAGGCTAGAAGGATTGAGGAAGTGATAAACCTCTTAACAGCAGAGATTTTACGAAGGTTACTATGAGCTAATTTGAAAAAGTGTTGCTGAATAGTGAAAAAAAGATACTCTCAGAATTAGAATATAAGATGCCAGTTAGAATATATGATGCCAGTTCCTTCTGGGCTCCATTCAAGCGGGTAAGTTTGCTTCTTTGCCCTATGTCAAGCAACTAAGAGGAATGCCTCCTGCTTTACCCTCCTATTTACCCTGACACACAGAAGTGAAGGCAGGTGGAGTTGTGCATGCATTATTTTGTATGTGCAAATGGTTGTTCAGTGACCTTGGAAAAGCCCAATGCTATTGTATTACAGCAGATGGCAGCCTTTCCCCAGAAGAGAAAGAAGAGCTAGTCTAACCTAGTGCAAAATTGCTTTTGATTTTATAACTTTTCTTTGATATAACTGTAAGGTGATTTATCTAGAGCCTGAAGTTAAGATTGGCTTTATAACAGAGAGAAGAGGAGCAGGACTCTGGAACTCGGAAAGGGGGATGTTGGCTCGCTTTTGGAACCCAGCCTCTTAGTCACAGGCTCTGAGTTACTGAGTAGCTGCCCTTGGGGAACCTGGTCAAGTTTAGACTCAGCACCAATAGTGGTGGATGAAAGCATCAGCTTGAGGTTCAGAAGGGGGCTCTGGGTTAGAGGCCACAGGGAGGCAAAGAAATGACCGAAAGAATCAGAGCAGATCAAGAAGTTCTCTCCTGAGTGCTGTGAGGAAGGGCGTTTGATAACAGAAGAATCCCTTTTTCACTCCTGATCTGTAGAGAAACACTTAAAACTAAACTGCCAAATGTCTTTTTTTGGAAAAGATTATTAAGTTCTTCAAGTTTGCAAAGTGCTCACTGGAAGGCCAGACTTAACCAAGAAACCTGATACTGGATATATATCCAGTTTGTTTCTATGTTCTTAAGGGTATGATTGTATTATCATTTATCAAGAAGGAACTATGTCAACAATATTACAATTAAAAAAAGGTTTTATGTAAAATGACGTGCAAAACAGTGTGAATGAGGAAACATTTGCTAAAGTCTTCATAGGTGGATTTGCTTTTTGCCTCGATCCCTGGGTTGGGGAGATGCCCTGCAGAAGGAAATGGCAACCCACTCCAGTATTCTTGCCTGGAAAATCCCACGGACAGAGGAGCCTGGAGGACTGTAGTCTGTGGGGTCGCAGAAGAGTCAAACACAACTTAGCAACTAAACAACAACTAAAGGCAATTACTATGATAAGATGAGGGGTAGGAGTACTCAGATATCAAGGAACTAGCTGTGACTATTTAAATTAATTAAAAATAAAACAAAAAGCTCAATTCCTCTGTAGCACTAACCATACCTCAAAAGTTCAATAGCCATCTTTGGCTAGTGGCCACCATGTTGAACAGCAGATTATTGACTATTTCCATGATCACAGAAAGCACTGAACTAGAGGAAAAAACTGAGGAATGCTGCCAAGTGAAAAGGTGGGTGGTTAAGAACAAATCCTCCTTGTAATACTAAGTATTATAATAATAATTCCTAAATGTGGTAGGAGCTTCAAATAGAATATTTCATATAATCCCGAAGGCAATCCAAGACTGTTACAACACTGCAGCCGATGTTTTGGAAACGTTACTGCAGGCTAGGCACTAAGGGTTCTGTTGTAGTAACTCACTGGTCTTTGTGAAAACCCAGTGAGGTCTGTGCTATCATTGTTCGTGTTTAACAGATGAGGAGCATGTAACAGAGAGTGGCTTCTAATTTATCTGTGGTTACCTGGCTTGTGAGGAACAGCTGGGATTCAAACACATGTTTTTTGGGGTTGTCATAGAGAGATGACATGGAAAATGCCTAGCGTACTCCGTATGTGAGTAAAATCTGCTTTTAAACCACATCCCCCTAAGACCAGGTCAGCTCTTGGATTCTCTGTCACTTGTCTTTCTGGCTGAAGGAGGCTTTATGCCAATTCTGATAGAGTAACAATGATGCCCTGTTTTCAGGATATGAACCATTTCCTTCCCCCCAGAGTAGAATCGGCTGTCTGCACAAAGGAAATTGGTTTCTCAGAAGCTCACCTTTGTAGAAATCATGTCTCTTTGAGTGAAAATTTTCAAGTAAAATATTCTTGTTTAAGACAAAAATATTCTTATCTAGGACTAGAAGTATGTATGGGAAAATGCAGTCTTCTCAAGGTGGTACAATTATGAAAAATATTTTCTCTTTTCGCCCTTTCCTTTTGTTCAAACTGTTTGCTCTATTCTGTAACTTTTTACATGAATATGTGTAACATTCAAAACAAAATCCAGATACTACATCATAAAATGTTTGATTAACATTATTTTAAGCTTTTGATAATAAGGCAAATACTTTAATACTAGCCAGTAAACTTTAAATTGAGTGCTAAATAATACTTTAATAGCAGAGGAAGTGCAGAATTTAATTATAAGGTTAAAAAGGGCCATAAACAGTGTTAAGGTCCTCACTGCTTCCCTGCTGTGAGGACCCAGTTGTTTTACGTCACTGGTTCAGTGGACGCCTGCTTTATGTCATCCCATTCAAGGTGAAGCAGGAACTGGTCCACGAAACAGTCTGTGAATTATGCTGTTCCTTTCATCATCAATTAGCACCACATGGACTTTGAAAACTAATAAACGGTGCAAGGAAAGAGAAGAGGGATCGTTTCAAACTATAGTATAGATGTTTGTCCTTCCCAGGTGAGACTCATTATGTAGGAGCAATGTTTAGTGGAGGTGGGGGTGGGGGGGAGGTTGAGAACTGATCAGTAATTGCTACAGTTCTTTTTCCCTATAAAATTCAGACTATGTGATAGTTTTACTTTAACAGCATGTCTTTACTTTTTACAAGTTATGTTTTTTTTAAGTGTATATACATTTTAAAGTTAATTTTCTTGAATTAAACTTGGTATACTGCTAAAGAATATCTTGAAGTAGTTTTAGTTAAATCCTTGTAGTGTGAGTCTGCTGTGAAATAGTAGCCAGATGAAATGGTAGCCAAAAAATGTTTTCGAATATCTAAGTACTCTG
Organism: Odocoileus virginianus; assembly: GCF_023699985.2. Classification (NCBI taxonomy): domain Eukaryota; kingdom Metazoa; phylum Chordata; class Mammalia; order Artiodactyla; family Cervidae; genus Odocoileus; species Odocoileus virginianus. Next base: position 59,292,520 of record NC_069675.1, read on the forward strand.
ATGAAAACAGCTTATAGGATCATTCACTTTAAGGTCCCAATAAGAGAATTTTTAAGTACCAAAGAAAAACATTCAGAGGGTCAAATGATAATATTGCAGCAGAGACTCAAGAATTCACTCATTCCCTCACTTCCTCACCCCTGAGTCTTCCATTTAAAAGGGCTCCTGTTAACTTGAGATTGTAAGTTAAGTTAGGGCGCTACAGCTTTAAAGCTAAGGAAAAACAAAAGATATTTGAATTCCCAGCAATCATCTGTCTAAGCAGGCAGTTGGAGATGAGAAAGAATGAACTGAAAAAGGGCAACAGATTCATTCCACAGGTGGCCTTCGCAGCTGCAAGGACTCGGCGAGCCAAGCCCCTTTCAGAAACACAGGGAAATATTCAGCCGTGTCCGCTCTCTTTCCCTGCAAGAGGGTAGACCTGGCAGCTCTAAAAAGGAAGAGTCCTGGAATCAGACCAGGCTCTTTTGTGTTTTCTGCTTGATTGAAGGCACTTTGGAAACAAACAGAATCCTGAGATCAATTCACTTAAAAAATGATGTATACACACATATGTATACAGTGTATTTTATACTGCCCGATGATGCCAAACAATTTACTTTTGCCAACTAAACTGTCTTTGCAGATGTCTTGGGGCTACCTGTTTCCTCTATTCTAATTTTCATAACTAGATATAATTTCAAACAATTTTCTTTTTTTGCTTACAGAAATAACAAGGCTAGGGTCACTAATCTGACACCACAGACAATATGCTCATTCTTACTTCCACGCTGCACTTCCAGTTTCATAGAGAAGGCTGCATTTAGGCTCTGGTTTAGAGTTCAGTTTACAGGTGTATCTTCCACTCTATTTTATTCCTGTCCTCTGGCTTTCCATTGCTGTGTGCTTTGCTCAAGTGTGGTTAAATGAATGAGCTACTCATGTAGCACTTCACATGGATTATCTCAGAAGGCAGGCATCACATCTCATTTGTGAAATGAAAAAATTTCGAGAAAAATAAGGTTTACATCTTTCCTTTTTTTTTTTCCTTTTGGACTTTAAATGCAAAGACTTGATTAATCACCCTCCTCAGTTCATAATGGCATATGATTATCCATGCAAAGCCTTTTCCTGTTTAATTTCAGCATATTCTTGTTTTATTATTTCCTCCTTTCAGCTCCAGCACTGACACTCTGATTTGTGTTTGGATATGAATGGACCCCTAAAGTTTTTAATATAATATTGTTTTATGAATGCATGTGTTTTAAATCTGTATTGTTCAATGGCTCTTATTTCTGTTGACTGATTTTTCACACAGTGCTGTTTTTAAGTTCCTTCCGTGTTCCTTTCCACACATCCAGCTAATTTCTTTGAACTGTTACATAAGGTTCCATATCGTGTCAGATACTTTTAATATATCTGTTCCCTTAGTGATGGGACAACTACCCTGTGCTGCTAACTACCCTATACCACAAATAACCCTGTGATAAACGTCTTTACACACATCTCTTCATGAACCTGTGTGGAGAGGAACTTCTGAGTCACAGGCTGTATGTGCAAACACACACACACACACACAATTAAATACTGTTAAAAGTGCTCTCTAGAATACCTGTATCTATTCACAGGCCTATCAACAGCAATGAGGGTCTTTGTATTCTCACATCTTTGCCAAGACTGCCAAAGCGTTGTCCGATTTTCTAATTTTTACAAATCTGGGTGCAAGGTGGTGTCTTAAAAAATCTTAATGTGCATTTCTCTGTTTACTGGTGATGTGGAACTTCTCTTCTTAACCATTTGGGTTTCTACTTGTGAGCAATGGCTATTTTCACCCTTTGTCAATGTTTTTGTGTTTTAACTTAAAAAATTTTTTATTGAGGTATAGCTGATTTACAATGTTGTGTTAATTTCTGCTACACAGCAAAGTGACTCAGTTATTCATATACATATATTCTTTATCATATTCTTTTCCACTACAGCTTATCACAGGATATTAAATATAGGTCCCTGTGCTATACGATAAAACCTTGCTGTTTATCTATCCATAATAGTTAGCATCTGCTAATCCCAAACTCCCAACCTTACCCTCCCCCCACCTGGCAACCAGAAGTCTGTTCTCTGTGTCTGAGAGTCTGTTTCTGTTTCAAAGAAACGCTCATTTGTCAATGTTTTAACAAAGATTCTTTGCTTCACCAAACTTTAGCCAGGCTCCTAATCCTTCTCCTAGGCTCATCTCTTCTCTGAACTTCTTATAAGATCCAGCTTTAGCAAGAACCAACCCTGCTAAGTCAGTTTAACCAGAAACCCCATCCTTGATATCTATCTGATCACCTTGGATGTCTGATCAGGTTCCTCACCCTCCATCATCCCCTAGGTGATGTCTGATCATCCTGGTCTGTCTTCTAGCCAGAATACTCCTGACCCCTGATTTTTCTCTTAGTAATTTTCCATTCACTGACTCCTCTATCCCTGCTCACTTACCCATGCTCTATTTGGAATTGAGCCCAATCTCCCCTACTGTATAATTCCACTGCAGTGGTCCCTAAATGACACAGCCATTTGAACATGGGAAGCTTAATATAAAGGATATTAACTAAAAGTGGAATTAACTACTAAGGAGTAAAGAAAACTCTAACAAATTCAGGAATAGTCAACATAGGGAGCAATACTAATTCTAAAGCAGTGTTGCTAAACTTTTTTTTTCATTATTGTTTCCAATGAAGACTTCAGACGTTTTACCCCTTATTGTTCCCTTCCATGAATTTTTTTTAGGGTTTTATGAGGCTTCATTCCCAGAGAGCAGACATCAATCACTGGGGGAAAAAAATAGAAGTGAGCCTTCAATGCCAAAGCTAAACCATCTTTGTCTGGGTCTCCCTTTAACCTATTGCATTAGGCTCTCTTGGTGAGAATATGAGGGATCTACATTTTTAGTGCACCCCAAAGTAATTCCCTAACCTGGAATGTTAGGTCCACGATTCAAGGTAAATTGGATGTGGTCAAGTAGGAGCTGACAAGATTGAATATAGACATCTTAGGAATCAGTGAACTAAACTGGATAGTAATGATAAATTTAATTCAGATGACCATTATATATATATATATCACTGTGGGCAAGAATCTTTTAAGAAGAAATGGAGTAGTCCTCATGGTCAACAAAAGAGTCTGAAATGCAGTAGTTGGTACAATCTCAAAAATGACAGCATAATTTCAGTTCATGTCCAAGGCAAACCATTCAATATCACAATAATCCAAGTCTATGCCCCAACCATGTATCAATTCATCAGGGCCTGATTATTCTTGGGTGAACAGATGAATTAAGTTTTTGAATCACACATCTAAGATCTAAACCTCAGAGCAGAGGTACACATCATTGAACCAAGAAGCCTAGCTTGGCTAGGGAGACTCCCTCACTCATCTTATACTGAGCTATCTAAAAGTAATGTATGCAGTCAAGGGACAGAGCAAAGATAGCTAGTCAATGTCTTTGGCCTTGTTTGAAATTTGTCCCCTTGCTAATTGCTTATGTAAGCCTATAGCTTACATAATAGATGTCTCCATTCATAGTTCTAGTTTGGATTTGGGCGTGAAATGGCTTGCTGATAGGCTTCCTTTGTGGCTCAGCTGCTAAAGAATCTGCCTGCAATGCGGGAGACCTGGGTTCAATCTCTAGGTTGGGAAGATCCCCTGGAGAAGGGAAAGGCTACCAACTCCAGTATTCTGGCCTGGAGAATTCCATGGGCTGTATAGTCCATGGGGTCACAAAGAGTCAGACATGACTGAGCAACTTTCACTTCACTGGCTTGCTGAAACAGAGCATGTGAATTTAGTTTCACTACATGTAAAGTGAGAAAGTTGGTAAAAATTATGTAAGTGGTATGTTGGATAAGTGCAATTCTCTGACCTAATAAAAAGGCAAGTTTATATTCTTATTTTTGCCCAGACTCTTCCTTTACATATATGTAAAGTCAGGTAGTGAGGGGAAAGAGGAGTCTTTCTCTGCTCTAGGCTGAAAATTTTGGCAGGTTCTTAAATTTTTTGGCACTCTGGCATCATAGACTATCAATTTAAGTTATAAACACAGTCTTGATGCAGAAATTGGATATTAATCAAAATTCCAAAGCTGACTCTAGGAACACATCCTTTCCTCTCCTCCATCTTAAGACATCTTCACTCTGAACGCCTGCAGTGGGAAGAGAAAGGGATGTTGGATGGCTCTTTCTCAATGCTTCTTGTCAAGTGAATGGAAATATCACTACATTGTTCCTGAGATCCACTCGCCACCATTTGTTACCTTCTCCTCTGCCCGGGGAGACTGACCCTGTATGAATGTATTCTCTTTGGCTTCCAGTTGGGTCTAGCCAATGGTGAGCCCTTGCAGAAGATCAGAGAAGGTCAGGGTATTCATCCTTTGGCATTTGCCCAGTGAGGCTGCCTCTAGTTGGCTTGGTCAAGGTCATTGCTCCTCTTACTGTGGTCTGCTCCAAGTAACACTCCATTTCCATATTCTAATAATCTCTCCCTTAAGGCCCAAGGGTGTCAACCACTCTGCTTCTTCTAACCCCTAGCTCCTAGACTGTCCCTTGGGTTTTCATTATATCCTATCACCCCCTTACAAATAGTCACTTTGAAAAGAAACTCTTCTCAACTTATCCTAATTTAATTGTACCATCTGTTTCCTGTTGGGACCCTAACTGAAAAAAATTCATCAAAATTCATATTGCATAGCAACACTTGAAGTTTAAAAAATCCATTTTCTTAGATAAAGTAACTCATATCACAATACTCACTCTTAAATCATTTGCCCCACCTTATTATTAGCCAAAGTACTTCAACAAGTACTGTACTATACTGGGTCTAGTACAGGTTCAGAAAAGCCAGAGTTGGGGCTACTAGTCTCTCTCCTACATCTTTCCTCCTTGTTCAGGGCCCTTTTGCTGATAATTTCTCCCACTGAAAGGAAAATGGAAAGGAAAATGGAAAAGGAAAACCTTATTAATTTCAATATCTTCATGAATTAGTCTAATATATTTCCAGGAATATATTCATTTTAAAAGAGAACTCCAGGATAAAAAATGAAGCTCTAATGATAGAAATTTCAGACTCTGTGACACCAGGAATGGAGAAGTATGTTTGACCTCATCTATTATGAGCAAGATGAAGCCTAATTTTCTTGCATCTTTGTTCTAAAACATGTCACCCAGGGCTGAGCTTTAAAGTCCCTGATTCACTGTTTGTGTAACGGTTCAGGACTTTCCAGGGTATGAGTTATTCAAAACAAATTTTAGCCTATATCAAGGTAAGCTTAGTTTTTAGTTTTGAAAGTACAAGAAATACCTAAAGGTTGTGGGCAATTGTTTTATAGTGTGCCTGAAAAACCACTAGTGTTGCCTGTCTTTTTACATCTTGCCTCTGATCAGCCCTGCCTCTTCAGCTACTCTTAAAATGAAAGGAATCGGGTAAACAACTTTTAGCAATCAGGGAACCTTAAAATAGCAGTGATCTGTAGCAGGTTAAGCATACAGCAACACACATGCAATCATTCAAATTTTGTACCTGGCAAACGAGACTAACAATTTATACTTTGATCTGACTTGATTATTTGAAAAAGCTGCTTTTCAGCAGCATAAATATAGACACTAGTTCTGCCTTGCAGCCAAGTTTCTCACCAGAAAGCTACATTAACCTCATGATTCCCTTACATAGAAACTAGAAGAAATGGTAAACTTCTTCTAAATGGTAAACTAATAAAAAGGTATCCACGAGTGCTTGTTGAGTTTAAAAATATTGTCTTTCTCCTTTTCCCTACTGGATGAACTTAGTTGGTTCCGGTCCCTACATATTTACAGTTTATTATGTGTCAGGAATTGTTTAATGCAAAAATACAGTGCTGAAGAAGGCAAACCAAGTCCCTGTCCAAGGAGGTTGCATTCCAAGTGAGGGCAGATAGGTAATAAACATTTAAACAAACAAATAATACTGTTTCAGGAACTGAGGGCTATTGAAGAAGATAAAATAGGGTTATATGGTTGATGGTACCTGGGGTGGGATGCAGCTGCTTGGTGACATCTGAGTTGAGATCTGAAGGCTGAGAAGGAGGCAACAGTGCTACTGTCTAGGGAAGAGCTCTGCAAGCAAAGTAACGGTAAGTGCAAAGGACCTGAGGTTGAAATGAACCTGGTGTCAAAATGAACCTGGTGTATTTGAGGCCAGAAAGGTGGGTGTTGTGGCTGGAGCAGAGTAAGAGGGAAGGCCTGGAAGAGAGGAGATGAGGCTGAAGAGGAAGGCAGAGTCAGGTCAAAGAGTGATAGGAAGCTACTGGAGGATTTAAAGCAGGGAAGCTGGGAAGTGATAATTTATATTTTAATTAAGGCTCTAACTTATATTTTAAAAAGAAAAGTCTGGCTTTGTGGAGAATAGACTGTAGGAGGTCAAACACAGAAGTGGGGGGACCAGGGAGGAGACAATGGCAGAAGTCCAATGACAGATGCTGGCGTCTGGGTGGAGGGTTTCAGTAGCAAGGCCGCTACTGGCCCACACATTGCTTTTGTGACAATTAGAAAAAAATCTCCCATTCCCTCTGGTGGTTCTGAATAGCAGATGGATTATATACGGAGTGCAAAGGAAAGAGAAGAGTCCAGAATGACTCAGGCTTGCACTGCCTAACTGGCTAGAAAACGGTAGAATCAGTTCAGTTTTATGTTCACTTTGAGGACCATGAAGTTTTTGTATAAAATGGGTGTACCCAAATCGCAACTGAAAACAGTAACTTTTACCACCCTGACACTGGCTTTCCCTGCAGCCCTGAGAACCTTATGCTGATGTCATGGAGATAACATTTGTGAGATATTCTCCCAGCGTGTTTGCTTTCCCAGTAAACCCAGGGTCTATGGCTCCTCCACCCAGTGAGTCAAGGACATGCTTTGAGTCACGGGGAGGAAGGAACCCAGCCAAGAATGGGTAAGTCATCATTTAGCTTTGAGTTTCAAAATAGGATTGGAAAAAAAAATCATAGCAAGACAATAGTTTGAAATTAAGTGCCTTTCATTCGTAAAAGCCAGACTTTGCTGAAAGAAAAAAAAAAAAAATATATATATATATATATTTGTATACACAGATGAGGCAGAGCTTGGAGAACTGACCCTGAGCAGGTCACAGACGGTGCCAGGAAGAAACACAGGATATGACGTCAGAGCCATTTTCCCATGACTGGAAGAGAAACGTTTAAGCAGCTTGCAGGAAGCTGTGAGAGTCAGAGGTTATGAGCACAGGGTTGCCCCAGATGAGGGGTGACCGGAGCCCTAAGGCAGGAGAGCTGTGCACCCTGCTTTCCCTTTGGAACTGGGCCAACTACAGAGAAGAAGAAATGTGAGGGTTGGGTAATGAGAGGCCTTGAGAAGTGCTTCCAGTTCCCGGGCCTGTGTGCAGTCTACAGCAGATCCCGTGGGAGGACGGTGAAGGCTGACAGGATGAATGGGCTGTTATGGGCCTGGCCTTGGGCCAAGAAGGTAAACATATGTGACCTTTACCACTGATGATCATGGTGGAGACTGTGGCTGTCAGGAGCTGGAATGAACACAGCCCAAAGGCCAGAGAGAACAATTTCCTCACCATGGTCTCTTCCCTTGTATCTCCCCTGTAGCGTGCCTTCCACCTGGGCCACCATTTGGGAAAGGGAAGGGGGAGAGGAAAACCCTGGGATGGGGGAGAATCCCTGAAAGGTGCAGTGATTTCCCAAAAGAGACTGTTCTAAGCCTAAAAGTGTGCATGCTAAGTCGCTTCATTCATGTCTGACTCTCTGTGACCCTATGGACTGTAGCCCACCAGACTCCTCTATCCTTGGGATTCTCCCAGCAAGAATATTGGAGTGGGTAGCCATGCCCTCTTCCAGGGCATCTTCCTGGCTCAGGGATCAAACCCACGTCTCTTATGTGGCAGGTGGGTTCCTTACCACTAGTGCTACCTGAGAAGCCCAAATCTAAAAGAGGCTTCTTTAATCAGCAAGATCAAGTGTTTTCCACCTGCATCAGCAATGGGGGCTTTTTAGCAAGAAGTCATTATAGACAATAAAGTTACCATATGTATTTTTGTAAATCTGATTTATTAAGTGTGTCCATTACAAGGCTGCTACCTTAGGGAGGTAGCTTTACTGAAGGACGAGAATTTAGTTTATGTACCTCAGCTTATAATGGGGGTGGGGTGGGGAGTGGAGAGGGCAGGGATTGATTTTGTCAGTATTGGTTGCCTCCAGAAATGGTAGCTGGGAGACAGAGAAGAGAGAAACACTTATTTTTCACTGTACACCTTTTGTAACTTTTGCATTTGTACCACATGTAAGCATTAACTATTCAAAAAATTAAGTAAAATGGGGGAAAAAAAGTTTTTGAAATGAAAAAAAATGTAGATGCACAGAATCTAACATTCAGTGCTTGACAATTAACATTCCATACTTTTTATCTCATCAGGAATCTTTGGGCCACTCCTTGGTGCACCGTGGGGTTGTTACTTTCATTTGTGCTTGTGTTGGTTTTGTAAGCTATCTTGCCCCTCCATCTAGCCCATGACCCATCTGTGCTTTCGTACCCCAAACACAGGACTGCACATCCTGTAGGCAGACCATCCATTGTCCGGGGGAAAACAATTCTACTGACCAATCAGTCTTGCCTGCCATCCTGGATTGAGGTGTGGAATGGATTGATGAGGGCTGGACCTGGTTATTTCAGATTGGCATCAAGTAGCAACGGGGACTCAGTAGAAAGGATTTGAATACTGGAGTCAGACTCACTAGGACTTACCTCTGCCAGCTACTGGCTCATGTCCTTGGGTGAGTCTCGAGTTTCTTCTAAACATTACAGTTAATACAAACCTTATTGGGTTATCCTAGTACAATGCTAGAGCTGTTCTGATTACCCTCGACCCCCAGTCCAAGAAAAGACAGATTAATTTTTATAAAATTTTATGTCCAGCCAAACTCAGGGTACCTATTCTCCCTGTTTTCCTTGATTTCTTCCCAAGACAGTCATCTACCTCATCTTTTACTCTCATTCACAACTTTCCCTAGACTTTTACTCCCTTGGCCCAATCTTCCTTTGCTTCTTTTTTTTTATTAATGTATTTTCACTTGCAAGTAACAGGTGACTCAAGTCCAACCAAATTGAACATTAAAGGTATTTTCTGACCCAAGGGACTGAACATAAGCAGTGACAAAGGCCTTGAGTTGGTTGCATTTCAGAATTACTAAGGCCTCTGTTTCTTTCTGTCTCTACTGCACCATGCTCAACATCAGCTTCATTCTGGGACTGATTCCCCTAGTGGTTATAGGCTGGATGTTAGCAGCAATTGGGCCCACAAATGTCATTATGTCCAGAGGAACTGAGAGGAAGTGAGTCTGTAAGCATCAAATAAAAATCTTAACATTCTGTGAATTGGAATAGAATGAACCAACCATGGTGACTAGGAGACTGCCTTGCACTAATTCACTAAGGTCTAAATTAGGTTCTTAGGTGTCCAATGATTTATGATGTCTATCTTCTTCATGAATTGTATGTTTTATCATTAAAAATATTCATCTTTGTTTCATTTAAAAATAAATTAATTAATTTTAAAAATAGGGAGGCAGACATAGATTTGAGATAGAAGATAATAGTGGGTTTAAGCAAGATACTAGCTGCTGACATTGAAGATGGATGAAGAGGCCATGACCCAAGGAACACAGGAGTGCAGCTCTAGAAGCTGGAAAAGGCCAGGAAAGAGGCATAATTTGCAAACAATAACTGAATCCCTACTAAATGTACAGTTTGATGGGATTATGGACAAACATGTATGTCCCTGTAGCCACCACCCCAATCAAGATACATCACCTCAAAAGGTTCTCTTATGGGGATGTAGGAAAAATGGATTGGGAGTTTGAGATTAGCAAATGCAAACTATTATACATAGAATGGATAAACAAAAAGTTCTGACTGTATAGCACAGGGAACTATATTCAAAATTCTACTATCCACCATAATGGAAAAGAATATGAAAAATAAAATGTTAATATATATATAACTGAATCTCTTTGCTGTACATCAGAAAATAACACAAAGTTGTAAATCAACTGTACTTCAAAAAAATAAATTAAAAAAAAAAGTTTAAAAAACCTGTCCACCCTTGAGCCAATCACAATAGCGAAGCAGATGGAATTACCATGATTAATTTAGACAAGTTGTTCTCAACTGTGAGTGGTTAACACCTCCTTGAGATTATTGAGGCATGCTGTTATGACTAGGAGGCCACTGGCATTTAGTGGGTGGGAGTTAGGAGCCTTGAATGTCTTACAAAGTACAGGACAGCTCTGTACAATGAAGAACTGGCCTGCCCCAAATGCCAATAGTGTCCCTGTCAAGAAATACTGGCTTCAGAACCAAGCCACATCCCCCTGAACCTGGGAGTTTATTTTCCTTTAAAGTACAGAAGCCATACTAGGGTGAATAGACACCTGAACAAAAATGACCAGATCACTCAGTTCCTTCCTTATCTTGATTGGCTCCCTTCTGTCTACTTAAATCCCTCTTGACAGTCTCATTTACTTCCGAGCTCCGTTCTGTTGTGCCTACCCAGATAAACCCAGTGAGTCTTAGTATCTCCCAAGGTCTAGACTCAAATTTTTCATTTAAAATGTAACAGATCACATGGTCATCCAAGATAGAGACTAAAAGTTTCAGCCTCCTTGCAGCTAGATGTGACATGGGACCAAGCTGTGGTCAATGCATTTAGGTAGAAGTGGCATATGCCCTTCTGGTCCTTCTTTTCATCTTGCTGGCTACAAAGCAAACAAAATGGATGGAGATGGAGGAACCACATTAGACCATGATGGGGAAGCTAAATGCTGAGGATGGCAAAGTAAGGAGATAGAAGGAATTTTGACTCTTGACACATTGGTCTACCTGGATTTTTACATAAGAGGATAATCAACTTCTTTCATGCTTGTCTGCATACCAAGTCACTTCAGTCATGTCCAAGTCTTTGCAACCCTATGGACTATAACCTGCCACGCTCCTCTCCCATGGGATTCTCCAAGCAAGAATACTGTAGTGGGTGGGTTGCTATGCCCTCCTCCAGGGGATCTTCCGCATCCTTGGATTGAACCCGCATCTCTTAAACCTCCTGCATTGGCAGGTGGGTTCTTTACCACCAGCGCCACCTGGGAAGCCCTCTTATGCTTAAGAAACTGTTATTTGGGTTTTCTGTCACTTGGAACCAACATAACTGTGTAACAATATCAGATCCATCTAACTTACTCCCCACACCAGTATTGGGGGTTCAAATGCTGATGATCAAATCACATGACTAAGCAGATTGTTGCCAATATCTAGGATATTCTACACCCTATCCTCAGTGCTGCCTAGTGTCTCTAATTCTCTCCAATAGCCACTTCAAACCTCCTTCATGCTCCTCAAATTTTCATTCTTCCTTCTCCCACTTCCCTCTCTCATTTCAGAAGGAAGATGCAAGAAATCATTAGATAGAACTTCTCCTGTCAACTGCCTACCTCCAACATTATTTATCATTGGAAGGACTGATGCTGAAGCTCCAATACTTTGGCCACCTGATGTGAAGAACTGACTCATTGGAAAAGACCCTGATGCTGGGAAAGATTGAAGGCAGGAGGAGAAGGGGACGACAGAGGATGAGATGGCTGGATGGCATCACCGACTCGATGGACACCAGTTTGGGCAAGCTCTGGGAGTTGGTGATGGACAGGGAAGCCTGGCATGCTGCAGTCCATGGGGTCGCAAAGAGTTAGACACGACTGAGCAACTGAAGTGAATTGAACATTGTTTATATCCACACCATTTTTTTCTTCCCTTTCCTTCAGTTACAGTGAAATTAGCTTGTCTCAGGCTAATTCTTTCCATGTGCTATGGATCCGATTTCCTACATCCTACACTCTATCCATTATCTTCCATCCTCCACTGGCTCCTTCCTTTCAGCCTTCAAACATCCTTAAGTAGCTGTAATATGCAAACACAAAAATCGTTCCTTCACCCTTGTGTCTCTGTCCAGTTTTATCCCCTCTCCTCCTCTCCCATTCACACTTCTCCCGTTTCCTATTTCCTCCCTTCCCACCCTTGCTTGTCCTTTTCCATCTCCTCCCCTCCATAACCAAACTATTTGACTTTTCCAGGTCTCTACTTCTTCACCCTCAAGATTTCCTCAAACTTCTGGAGAAGGACTTCTGTTCCTCTCACTCTATGACAATGCAGTTGTCAAAGTCACAAACACCTTCCTGTGGCTTAATCCAATGAATAGTTCTCAGCCCTTGACTTACTTGCTCCTCAGTAATGGCTTTCCTGGTGGCTCAGTGGCTAAGAATTCACCTGCCAATGCAGGAGATGTGGGTTCAATTCCTGGGTCGGGAAGGTCCTCTGGAGGAAGGCATGACACCCGACTTCAGTATTCTTGCCTGGGAAATCCTATGGACAGGGGAGCATGGCAGGCTACGGTCCATGGGGTCGCAGAGAGTCAGACACAACTTAGTAACTGAACAACATGACACTGCAAACCAGCCCTTTTAAACCACATTCTCTTCTCCTGACTTCCACATCACTGGTCTCTTCTGGTTTCCTATATTTTCCCTCTGACATCTCTTTCTTTTTGCTACGGGTTTCTCTTCTCCCACTCTCCCTCTTAATCTCACTGTTCCAACTGAATGGTTCACAGCTTCTTGGGATGTCTCATTTATAAGACCTAAGGCTGATGATTTCCAAATTCATATCTTCAAGGTGGATTTTACTTTGGGTTTCACACTCATACATTTAAGTGCCAACAGAACAGCATCATGGATAGTTAACAGTGATCTCAAATCACATTCATCTTCCTCCTCTTCCCTATAAACCTGCTCTTCTGTTATCCCATACAGGGAATGAACTGCCATCTATCTAGTTGCCTGAGCCAGAGTCATGGCTCCTGTGTAATCTGGTGACTCACGAAGTCCTACCAAGTTTACATTTGGTGGGGGGTGGGGGTGGGAGGGGAAGGTCATGGTCTGCAGTTCATGAGCTCTTAGTTCCCAGAGCAGGGATTGAACCCAGACCCTGGCAGTGGAAGTGCAGTGGACCACTGGACAACCAGGGAATTCCCCCAGTTTACTTTTAAATGCATTAAATATTTAGAATCCATCTACCTCTCTCCATCCCCACTGCTACTTCCTCTGTGCAGTTCCCCATCACCTCTCACTTGGGCTCTCCTGCAATTTTTTGACTCAGCATCCAGGCTTGCATACCTGTTCTCCATAGTAGTCAGAGAGAGTGATGTTTCAAAAGTGCAGATCTGATCTTGTCATTCCTTGTCTCCCTATGGTTATCAGGATAAGGCTCAAGAACACCTTGGCTTTCCTTACAAAAACCCTGTCTGATGAGTCTCCTGCCTGTATCTTTTCCTCCTCCCTTGCTTTTTTAAAAACTCTCCACTTTGTCTAGTTGCTAAGTCGTGTCCGACTCTTTGCCACCCCATCTGCTGCAGCTCACCAAGCTCCTCTCCCATGGAATTTCCCAGGCAAGAATACTGGAGTGGGTTGACATTTCCTTCTCCAGGGGATCTTGATGACCCTTGGGATCAAACCTATCTTCCCCACATTGACAGGTTGGTTCTTTAATCACTGAGTCACCTGGGAAGCCCACTCACCACTCGGCCAATTTAATTTCCATTCCTCAAATATACACTGCTCTCTATTGGTGCTCAGCCTCTGCACAAGCTGGTCCCTTGCTGGGAATCCTCTTCTCACTGCCCCCACCTTCCACCCCTCCCTATCCTTGTCTGCCTCCCTGTTCCTTCAGGTAGGTCTTCTCTGACCTCCCAGATCTGGTTAGGTGCCCCTCCTGTGTGCTCTTAAAAGAGCATTATTTCTGTCACAGTACTTACACATAGCGGAATTGCTAACTTGAAAAGTGAAAGTGAAAGTTGCTCAGTTGTGTCCCACTCTTTGTGACCCCATGGACTGTACAGTCCATGGAGTTTTCCAGGCCAGAATACTGGAGTGGGTAGCCTTTCTTTTCTCCAGGGGATTTTCCAAACACAGGGATTGAACCAGGTCTCCCGTACTGCAGGTGGATTCTTTACCAGCTGAGCCACAAAGGAAGCCTGAAAATACTGGAGTGTGTAGCCTATCACTTCTCCAGGGAATCTTCCCAACCCAGGAATTGAACCGGGGTCTCCTGCATTGCAGTTGGATTCTTTCCCAGCTCAGCTACTAGGGAATCCCCGCTTCCTTGCTCCCTTCTACTAGATTTTTATCATTCTGAGGGTAGGGACCACATCAATTTGATTCATCTTTATATCTTCAGTGCCTCTCACATACTAGATGCTCAATATATTTCTGTTGACTAAAGGAACCCAAAGTAGGGATTTGGTATTCAAGACACACTTTCCTCCCCAGTGGATAAACATGTCTGACTAGTCAGGCAATTAGAAGGTATTCAGTGGAACAACAACTCTCATGGTGAGTGAAATGAAAGAATCCCTTTCTCCAGACATCTTATTTAATGTTTTTTTTTTTTTTTAAATCACTGAGTTTAACAGAGCACTGTAAATTCTGATGTTCAAGCAGAGAAAAAGACCAAATTAAAATCAGCTCTTGCTTTCCAATGTAAGTTGTCAACAGACTTCTCTGAGGTTTCCCCAGGACTCCCACAGAACAAGGAGAGAGACAAAGGTACATCACAACTGTCAGCAAAGACCCTCATTACTCTTCTACTCCACTCAAGAGTGAAATTCCTTTCTCCTGTCTTATGATCCCAAGGTTGCTGGAAAATTAAAAATGACCCTTCATCCTTCATGAAGGATCCAGTTTTGCTCAAATATTTAATGAATATTTCACTGAAGGCTGACTATGCAAGACATCCTTACTCTTCCCATCTTCAAGTTTTATGAAGGATCAAAACTTTGTCTCCTGCAAGTATTTTATTCTCTTGCACAGACTTTCATTCAAGAGGGTAGCCTTTACCCTGTTGCCAAAGGCCCTCTAGCTTTAAAGAAACAGCATGAAATCAGATAAATAGCTTCTGTCTCAGCCATACAGGTCTAAACCACATCACTCTTTGAAGACATCGAAAAGAATTTTGCTCTGAGCTATTTTTCTAATCATATTGATCATGATGCATTACACTACTTACTCTTTCTTAACCATTCATTCCAGTATATATTGGCCCCTGGTACCTGTTTGCTGGTCACAGAATGGGTTTTTCTCCATGAAAAAATAATTGGTCCAGAAAGGAGATCAAATTTTAGATCAAATATCACACCAACTCCACAATCTCTGATTTCATTTAGAGAACTAGTCTTCTGGAATTTCACAAAAGCAAGGCATTACCTTGTTGGTACCCATATAAGCTTAGTTTGCTTAGATACAAACACCAGAAAGCAGAAAGCAAATGCTGGCATTTCAGAAATGCTGTGCTGGCTGGAAAGGAACCATGCAAATAGAAGCAAATGAAAGAGGGCCTTAAAGTCAGTGTATCATATATATGGAATTTAGAAAGATGGTAACGATAACCCTATATGCAAAACAGAAAAAGAGACTCAGATGTATAGAACAGACTTGTGGACTCTGGGAGAAGGCGAGGGTGGGATGTTTCAAGAGAACAGCATTGAAACATGTATATTATCTAGGGTGAAACAGATCACCAGCCCAGGTTGGGTGCATGAGACAAGTGCTCGGGCCTGGTGCACTGGGAAGACCCAGAGGGATCGGGTGGAGAGGGAGGTGGGAGGGGGGACCGGGATGGGGAATACATGTAAATCCATGGCTAATTCATTTCAATGTATGACAAAAACTACTGTAATGATGTAAAGTAATTAGCCTCCAACTAATAAAAATAAATGGAAAAAAAAATAATAAAGTCAGTGTGTTCTTGCCAATCAGGAAGAGGAAGCTGTCACCGTCTTAGACTCCATATTGTTTACTCAAGTTCTCCAAGTAAAGACCTTTCCACATAAAAGAGAGACAAACAAAAAGTCATAAAGCAGATTTTCTGGAAAAGTCCTTACTCAATGAGATAGCTTCTTGCTGTTGTGGACACCTTCTCTAGTAAATGCTGGGCCCTGTGGTTACAAGTGTACTTAGAAATCAAACCAAGGGTATTTGGGAACCCAGAAGGCTAACTGGTAGCTCAACATGTCATTCATAAGGAGCAAACGAAAATGACAAAAGTTATATTAATGTAACATTCTCAGGCTGAAAATTTAAACTTTGGTTCAGTTGCTCAGTCGTGTCTGACTCTTTGTGACCCCATGAACCACAGCACGCCAGGCCTCCCTGTCCATCACTAACTCCCGGAGTCCACCCAAACCCACATGTTATATCAATTCTTTCCGTCATGTTTCTCCCATTTGATAGTCTATCTCCTTGGTAAGCAGGTGTAATTCATAATGAAGGAATGCGTCAGAAGGTTAAGACAGATTTTCTGTTTGAATTCCCATTACAACCAAACATGTTTGCAGATCAAAAAGATGTTTAAACTAGTGACAGAGGTCAACATATAATTAAATTCCAACACAGGCCCATAGAGACAGTTCTTTGGAAATTGTTGTTAGGGAATCTGACATGTTGGGTCATTCCTCTGAACTGTTCTCCAAACTATACTGTCCCCCAAACTTTTAGAGGCGTTTCAGCTATGAATAATTTGGAATATCATTTCCATTAGCCATGGAATGATTAAAAAGGTCCTTAGACTGAAGATAGCTTAATAATTCATTTAAGGTTCTTTGCCTTTGTTGTGTATCAAAGAAGCTACTGAGCTCCCCAATTGAAGAGACCATAATTTATCAGTCTGGGACCATCTGCTCTCACAAGTCTAGCTCCCCACATAGGACCAGCACCAAAGTCCTAAGGAACTAAGGTAGAATGAGTGTTAACTGATGCCAAAGGGTTGGATTTTCCTGTTCCCACAGGATATCAGGTAATAAGATTCATGAGAGACAGAGTCAAGGAGTTAAACATAAAAGTATGTTACAAAATTACAGGAAATGCTGGTTTTAGTATAACTAGATCCTCTCTAAAGGGGGACTGTATATCTTGATATTTTTTCACTCCCCTTACTCTTAGGCTCTATTTTATTTACAATGAATAACTGCCCATTGTTACTGACTCTGATAAAGGAACATCTAAGGACTGGTATCCGAGGCCAGACTAGATTAAGGCTTGGACTCATGCCTTGTCTGAAGAATTTCGTTTTTGTGAAATTCCACCCAGACATTTTCAATGGCTCTTTTGTACTTAAAGAGGAATTAAAACATTTTGGTAAATAAATATGGCCATATTTGAAGTCAGTAGCAATGACGAAACCATAAAAGCACCTTCAAACAAACTCTTAATTGTTAACTTTCAAACTTAAAAAAAAATCCTGTAACATGTAGCAAAGCAGTAAACGGTCTTTTAGTGCTTCTCTGCGAAAGGCCACATCCCAAGAGTAGTATCTTTGACTTTCATCACACCACAAATATCACTTCACAGTTTCATTACATTATCTCTACAACTAAATACCAACATGGCATAGTACACCTGACTCAGGGCTTCTTGCCACAGTTCAGTTCTTTGAATAAAATCAATCAAAAACATAATTAACATCTGCATTCATTCAGTGTGAATAATATAGAAATTACACTAACAAACTTGTTAGAATTAACACACTCAAGTGAACATTGTTTCTTAAAAAAAGTAATCATGAGAACCTATACTTATACCAAAATTGGGAGTGCGTGTTTGGAATGTGAGCCCCTAGTATTCTTGCCTGGAGAATTCCCATGGACAGAGGAGCTTGGCTGGCTACAGTCCATAGGGTCACAAAGAGTCAGACATGACTGAAGCGACTTAGCATGCACACACAGTGGGGAGAAGAGAGGGAGAGAGAGAGAAATCGATTGCGAGGTAGGGAGAATACAAGCAACTGCCTGTCTTTGAATGTTATGATTCTTGCCTGTAAGTTCCATACCTGGATATTTGGATAATTACTATGGTTCCCTGGTGGGGGCCACAAGTTCTCTAACTTCCCATTCCAAATCCTAATATAAACTCAACTTTGGAAGGAATTACTTTGAGAAACTAACATGTTACCAAGATTCAGAGCAGGCAATTTCTCCCATGACCCTTTCAGCTGCCACCAGAGCCCATCCCTGCATTGGGAGCTCCTACCAGCTAAATAGGTCTCTGATGGCCTTTCTATGGAAATATCTTCTCTTATATCTAGCCCAATTTAACTCCTTTCTCTCCACCTGAAGATCTGCCCTCATGATACAAGATTCAGACAACTTTATGAGCACTTGGGACTTGGGGTTTAGGTTGATATTATTATTCAGTTACACTGTGGACTAAGAAAAATTCTGAATTGACAATAAAGTGACATCACAATCATTACTTCAAATAACTTATTTTCCAAAGGTCAACTGACCAAGGAGCCTACTGAAAATGAAGGGTATCTGAATGTGTTGCATTCCTGCAGAGATGCGGTATTCAAAACAACTATGCGAACCTCACAATGAACAGAAAAGTAAAGTAAGTGCCTCCTCACTGAGTGAGCACTCTTGTTGGTCGAATAACTCATGTAGAGACCAAAGGGCTGTAAGTGAAACTACTGAACAACTCTTTTCTTTTCTGTCTGTCATGTTCAAACTAGGTAGCCTTTTTTCCCTCAATTTATTTATTTATTTTAATTGGAGGCTAATTACTTTATAATATTGTGTGGTTTTTGCCATACACTGACATGAATCTGCCATAGCTAGGACATGGAAGTAACCTAGATGTCTATCGGCAGACGAATGGATAAGAAAGCTGTGGTACATATACACAATGGAATATTACTCAGCTATTAAAAAGAATGCATTTGAATCAGTTCTAATCAGGTGGATGAAACTGGAGCCTATTATACAGAGTGAAGTCAGTCAGAAAGAAAAACACCAATACAGTATATTAACGCATATATATGGAATTTAGAAAGATGGTAATGATGACCCTATATGCGAGACAGCAAAAGAGACACAGATATAAAAACTAGGTAGCCTTTTAATGAAAAGAATTCAGAAACTGACTACCCTCTACTTTCGGGAACCATTGTTTACATGACAATGAGAGTTGATGTTTTAACTCTGCTGACACTTTAAATTCAAAAATAAAAACGATTTAAGTACAATGTACTTATCTCTACCTCAACAAACAAAACATGGGGATTTAACTGAATCTTACTGCATCAAGTTCATGATAATCAAGAGTATTAGGGGACACAGGGCATCGAAGTTCTAGTACCAGATTTTATCAACTGGTAGCTACTAACAAGGCCATGATTTCTCACATGTAACTTAATTGCCAAGATCCCTTCTAGTTTATATTGTATATTTTTATTAATAGTTATACAACAATATGATATAGCACAACTTTAGGAAATTCAAAGGTTGGCAGGCAGGTCTTAATTTTCCCGTTCAATCTTAGCTGTCTTATGTGCCTTCACTAACCAAAAAAGGCACAAAATCTTGAATTTATGGAAGGCATACTTTGGGACTATAATTGGTACTTCTCTTTCTCCAGGATAATTCTTTTTGTTCTCTTTTGACACCATCCATGAGTTTTCTCCTTGCTGCCTTGTCAACATTCTAGTAACTGTCACTTTTTCCAGTACCTCCACCTTTTCCATTTTTGTCTTTTCAGCCAAAGAAAACACATTTTCTGATTAAGTAAATAGCTTCTTTAACATTCATTCTTTTGACTGCTTCTGTAAATGCTCCTACTCAGACTGTTTGGACACTTTAACAGTTAAGAGTTCTACCAGTTTTCTGTAATTATGTAAGAAATAGTTTTTGACTATCTACATATGCCAGGCGTCATGACAGTTCTTTATTAACCTGGGAAAGAATTTTTTCAATGTGTTCCATCATTAAAGTGGAGAAGCAGCAGATATGACACTAAAACCACAGGCAACAAGAACAAAAGTACACAAGTGGGACACACCAAACTAAGAAGCGTCTACACATCAAAGGAAGCAACAGAATGGAAAAGCAACCTATGGTATAAGAGAAAATATTTGCAAACCATGTGGATAAGAAACTCTTATAACTCAGTAGTAAAATAAACTAATAACCTGATCAGAAAATGGGCTAAGCACTTTAATAGATATTTCTCTAAAGACGACATACAGATGGCCAGCAAGTATAGGAAAAAATGTTCACTCTCACTAATCATCAGGGAAATGCAAATCAAAACCACAACTTCACATCTGTCAGGTTGCTATTATCAAAAATGAAAGATGAGAAAGTATTAACAAGGAGGTGGAGAAACTAGAACCCTTGCCCACTCTAGATGGGAATGTACAATGGTGCAACCATTATGGAAAGCAAAACTATCCTATGATCCAGTAATCCCATTTCTGAGTACTTATCAAAAGGAACTGAAATCAGAATCTTGAAGAGATATTGGCACTCCCTTGTTCACTGCAGCACTATTCAGAAGTAAGTGGAACATCTATATATCCAATAGATAAATGGATACATACATACACATGCATACACACTGGAATACTATTAAGCCTTAAAAAAAGGAAATCCTGCAATATGCTACAACACGGATGAACCTTCAGGACATTATGCTAAATGAAGTATGCAAGTCACAGAAAGACAAATACTACATGAATCTACTTATATGAAGGAATGGCACTACTGTGTGAATGTGAATTTCTCGGGTTGCAGAACCAGAAATGATGACAAGATTTCACAGCAGTGGATATGTTGTTACCTTCCAGGCAGCCGCATGGATCATAATACCCCTTATTGAATAACCTACTGAACATCTTTGCACTAAATCAATTTGTGACTCACCTTTAGCAAGTTTACAGGCCTTCATTAAAACTATTCATGTACTTATGTCACTGCTGGTTCTCTTATTCTGTTACTAATACCAAATTCTTTCACGTTTGTTCTTCTAAAAATTTTTACCATTGACGTTTAATATCCTTCGTTAATTTCTATAAGCCATCTTAAAATCATTTTCGAAAAATTGCTTAACAATTAAAAGGGGGAAGCAGACAGCAAAATGTGGTGGCTGTGTACCTAGGTATGGAGCAAGACTTTCAAGTTTGAAATTTTGACTCCTCTAGTTACAAGACATGTGACTCGGGCAAATTACAAGACACTGTTGTGCCTGGTTTCTGCTGTAAAAATAGAGATACACAGATGTGGAAAATGAACTTATGGTTACAGGGGTAAGGGGGGAGAGGGATAAACTGGGAGACTGGGACTGACATATACACAGTATTATGTATAAAACAGCTAACTAATAAGTCCCTACTGTTTACAACAGGGAGCTCTACTCAACACTCTGTAATGACTTATATGGGGGAAAGAAGCTAAAAAAAGAGTGGATATATATATGAGTGGATATATGTGTGTATATTATATATATAACGGATTCGTTTTGTTGTACAGCAGAAATACAACATTGTAAATAAACTATATTCCAATTGAAAAAAAAAAAGACGATAGTTCCTATCTCCTAAGGTTGTTTTGAGTTTTAAACAACATCAATAAGATACTTAGAATGATGCACTTAGAACAGTGCTAGGCACACAGCAAATGCTCAAATGTTAGCTGTGAGGAGCTTTCAAGCTGTAGTTTAACATACATAGCTGGGCTAACAATCTGACATCACTCTAAACAAACCAGTGTTTCCAACATAGCATCTAACAGGATGTTTGGACATAATATTTCACAATGATTACTAAAAAAACTCTTTTTATCTTCTTTACTGCACTTTCTGACAATATTATCAAATACAGACACATTTCCTTAAGGGAAGCCAGATATTAAAATCTGGACTTATAAAATAGGTTCAAGAATACTTTGTTTTCTGTTAACATTTAAATATTCAAATTAAAAAACAAACACCAATGTGCTCTGCCAGTGCCCGGAAGGATTTGAAGCAGCAAAACATTAAGCTTCAATAAAACTGAGAACCTTTAAAAAAAAAAAAAAAGGCTAGCGCTAAGGACAAAGGTATATATGAATAAGGGAGAACTGTATCAGAACATGCGGGCTAGGAAGCTACTGTGGTTGAAAATAGAACTGCATTTCCTCAGAGGGCAGCCAAAGCAAAGACAGAGGTACCCCCACTCTCTGTTTTAATGAAAGGAAGCTGGCCCTTAATCAGGAGGAATACTTTTTTGTTTCTAAGCTAGCATGGGATGCATGGGGGTCACTGATCATAATTAGGAGCTCTGACAGTAGTTTAAAAGCCAAAGCAGAGATGGTTTCAATAAATATCTTGTTTAAGAGAAGCCTCCACTGAATGTCCCAGACTAAGTTCCACAACCAGTACACCCTCCCACACAAACTCTTCTCTACTTCACTAACCAACAATTTAATCCTTCTAGTAGTTACTCAGGCTAATTAAACCAAGTTGTCCTTGACTCCTATTCGTTCTTTCATACCTGTTATCTGACCTGCCAGCAAATACTGTCAGCTCTGCCTTCAAAATATACCCAGATTCTGGTTACTTTTCAAACCAGCTCCACTGCGTCCACTTTGACCTAAGTCACCATCATTCCCCCCCAGGATTACTGCAACAGTCTAACTGGTCTCCCTGCTCCACTTCAGTCTACCTGAATCCTATTAAAAGCTAAGTGTGAGCATGTTATTCCCCTGCTCAAAATCCTCCCATGAGCCCCCGTCTTGTTCAGAATAAAAGCCAGAAGTCTCAGGAGGCACTCCGAGATCTAGTTCATCCCCATGCCTCACTCCTCCTCTGTTCCTTTAACTCCTGGATCCAACCTGTTCCTCTTCTCCCCGTTCTTACCCACATGGTCACACTGGCCTCTTGCCTGTTACAGAATGACTTCAAGCATGCTCCTGCATCAGGAGCCTCACAATCGGTGTTCCTTCTGCTTAAATGCTCTTCTCCTAAGTAGCCACTTCCTTCAGATCTTAACTCAAATATTAACTTTCCAGTGGAGTTCTTGCCCTCCTACTGAACACTGTCAACACTCCACACACTCACACAAATCACACATGACATCTGTATCTCCCTTTTCTGCATTATTTATCCCTTCAGCACTGCTATCTATCATACTGTAATTTTACATTATCTTGTTCCTTTCCATCTTTCTCACTAAAACACAAACCTCATGAAGGCAGGGTTGTGGTTTTTGTCTTTCCCTGGTATATCACCCAGTGTTTAGAATAGGGCCTGGTGCACAGTGGATATTCAAATATCTGTTATGAGAATGTGGGAGTAAAATCCTGAGGGCATGGCTGTAGAGTATGCTTGTACAGGGGCAATTCTGAAAGTGGGAGTGGGAGATAGAACAATACAGTTGGGCTCTGTAGTGTTTAAGGGATCCGATTTGCTACAGGGTTAATGCTTAGAACATAAAAACCAAACAAAGGATCACAGATCCTTCAGTTAACTTAAGATGATCATTTGGGATGAGGAGCCAACATGTTACATTTATTTTATGAAGTTTAAAAAATAAATTACATTTATTTTATACATTTAATTAATGGATGGACTTACACGCATGCCCTCAGTCTATGTGTCAGAAGGTCATGCATCACACATGGTTTCTGGGGCACTCTTCTGAAGGAAGGGTGGAATGGGACTACTCTTGTTAGATGTGATTCTATGTTTACATGAGTATTTATTTGTATCCTGTCTCACAAGTACTAGAAGATTTTTATATGATGAAAGTAAGCAATCGCAGCTTGAAGAAGATAACCTGGTAAAGAACTCCTTTTTCTAGATATTCACCCTGTCTTGCTTCATGACCCCAACATTTTAGATAAAGGGGAAATTTAATTCTTTTATGGATTAAGGAGGGCTTCCCTGGTGGCCCAAAAGGTAAAGAATCTATCTGCCTGCAATGTAGGAGACTCAGATTCAATTCCTGGGTTGGGATGATCCCCTGGAGAAGGGAATGGCAACCCACTCCAGTATTCTTGTCTGGAGAATCCCATGGACAGAGGAACCTGGTGGGCTATAGTCCATGGGGTTGCAGAGTTGGACACAAGTGAGTGACTAACACATTCCCCGATGGCTCGGCAGTAAAGAAACCCCTGCAATGCAGGAGACTCAGACGTGGGTTCAAGCCCTCGGTCGGGAAGATAACCTGGAGAAGGAAATGGCAACCCACTCTAGTAATCTTGCCCAGAAATCCCAAGAACAGAGGGTGCCTGATGGGCTACAGTCCACGGCATTGCAAAGAGTCAGGCACAGGTTAAGATTTAATCTTAATCAAACACAGATTTAGATATTAAGATCACTCTGATAAAAGAATTGAGCCATTCAGACTATCTTTCTTGAGAATGCATTTAGGAGACCTAAACACAACTTTTTTCTTTTTGGTCAGAATACTGACATTCCCTTAATACAATGAGTAAGTAAAAGTATTCCAATAGTCATTGGCAAAATGTCTAATAGTTAAACTGCTTGAATAATTAAGATGCTTGAACAGAAAAACATATGACTAATGACTTAAATTATCTAAGTTTTCATAACTTTAATTTGATAGAAAATGAACCAGATTTTCCCCGATAGGAGGAAGTTCAGACAGCTCAGGAAGAACATGAACCTTTTATGATTACTGAGGCACTGCTTAAACAGTCTAGTTACACAACTTACTAAGAGCTCTCTCTTTAGCAGGGTTTAATTTAGAAAATGGCCGCAATTACTCAACCACTAAAGAAGTTCCTTTATTAACAGGGAAGAGATACTTTCCTAAGAGAATAAAGAGTTACATTACATGCAAACTCATCTATTTCAAGTGAATATTTTTGGAGTGTGGATTCATTTTGTCCACAAGTTTTCACTTCTGGTTTCCCATTCTAAGTTATGGAAAAATGAACTCACAGAAACAAATTCAAGTATCTATTTTGAAAAGTATTTACTTAGTTTGAATAAATTAATTGCAAATAAAAATTAGCTACAATATATAGCCTGAATAGAAATGACTAGAACAAATACAACACAGGACTTGATTTCCTTGCATTAGTCACAAAGCATGTGACAATCCAGAAAACTTCAAAATCAATTGTGTATCTTTGAAAAAGGAGTAACAGCAGTTACTGGTACATCACAACTAGTCAACTTATAATACAAGTTTCCTGACATGCATTTCCTGAGTGAACCCAAATGATCATTTTTTTAAAACAAGGAAATTTTGACAAGTTGAAGTAAAGTAAAATAGTTCATGGCTTCTAAGCAACAGGTTTTGTTTTTTAAAAACCAAAAGAAAATTCAGAACAGTATCATAACAGGATAAATTAAAGCTATGCTACCACATACAAAATCTTGCTAGAGTCAATTAAGTATAATACAGCTTTTTGAACTAAAGGAAAACAAATCAAAAGATTAAAACAATGATTCTGTCTAACCTAAAAGTGTACTGATTTTTACAAGTGTCGCAAAGGGTTTGATGTAGTGCAGCTGTCTATACTTTCCTTGTGGGTATTAAAAACAAACAAAAAAAAAACCGGTGGGTGGGGGAAGGGGAGAGAAAATGTTTTCTTCCTTCTGAAAGCAAAGAACTTACTGGAGTTAAAGAATAAACTGACCATGCAAGTATGTCCCTCCAATTGGCTGTCACTGGTGCTCACCTGCCAACCAAGTATTTCCTTGAGTCACACTGTGGCAAATGTCCTTTTAGGATTCAAACCCACAGTTAAGGCTGGTCTGTTAAGATTTAAAAAAAACAAAACAAAAGAGCACTGTTGTCATTCAACCCTTCAAATCTTTCTACATTTCTTAACACCTGAATAAGTCCAAATACAGGATAGTTAATTCAGCATTCTTTTTCTAAAAGCAAATCAAGTCACTCTCCTTTCTTGTTAATTTATGCTTTTTCTCATGGGAATGATTTTTTTCTAGAAACAGTGAACAGATGAACCACAGTTTATATCTAAAAAATAAACTTGCCAAATGCTGCTGATACTAAAAACAGATTTGTTACTGTGGGAGAAAACCAGATAATCTAGATTAAATTGCATTTTCAAAGGAGCATATAAAATGTTTCTTAGCATTAAGCTTTTGTTATAGTACTATACTCGGAAGAAACATTAAGGAAAAAATTCTTTCCCAATTCTCTTTAATGTGGTTAAAAACAAACACCTCTTACATAATGATAATATGAATTTGTTTTTACAAAGCATTCTAATTTACCAAATTTCATATTTAGATGGGGTGGGGAGAGAGTCTCTCCTGTCCTTCTTCCTAACTCTGCAAATCCTTGAGCTACGCTTGCTAAACTACCATTCCCACCAGGAGTGTGAGACTATCGTCACCATGCTACTCTACCGGGAACATTCTAAGATATTTTCTATAATAAAGATAAATAGAAAAAAAGTTAATATACATGTTGCTGTATTTTACAATTTTGCAACAAACTGTAAACTAACATAGTTTGAACCAACAGTACCCTCAGTTATACAAAACAATTTTTCAACACTGAGGATGGGTGATTCAAAAACACTAAAAGGAAGGCATCAAATTAGACTATGTCTTTTTCTCCTCAAAATATATTTTCAAAACTCAGAAATCAGAAGTCTGGTACTTTCGAAAACCCCTTTGCTTGAGTTTCCCAGATTTTTGCTCAGAAATTGCTACTATTTATTACAAATGTTTAAAAAAATTCTTCATCTTAATGCAAACGACCAGAGCAGAAAAACTGTGACGTGGACAACAGGTTGGAAAGCCCAGATCACTTAGCTTATAAATGTTAAATGTAGTCCTGCAGGACAACTGTCTGTTAGTCTAGAGGTCCTTGGAAAATAAGTCTGATGTAGCCTTGTTCACCAGCCAACTGATGTGCACAGAAGGGACAGGCGGCATGAAAAGTGTGAGTACCGTGAGGAAGCGGGATCTGGGACCAATAGGCAGTTGTCTTTTCTGAACACACATGCCCACATGGGCTAAACGCATGGGTTGGAGGGCCGGCGTCCACATAAAATCCAGCTTCACATCCAAGCCACAGAGGGACATAGGGACCAACAGACCTACACATAGGACATTCACGATCCTTTCCATCACGTTCTTCTTTGTTTCCCCAGTTATGATAGCCATGCACATGGCCGCAGTTTAGATACACCCATGGTTGTTTTTCATCAACAACATCTTTTCTCTTCATGCTGGGAAATGCTAGTGTGTTGAACCCTACAGGGCACTGAGGTCGCGCTGCATTGATTTCCTGTCTTAAAGCTTCTAAATGCTTCACGGTAGGAGTGTGGGAAAGGCCTTCTGCAGTACGCCACAGCAACGTTGCGCCGCAGAGATCAATTAATGAGCCATCTTGTAACTGATTGGTTTCAATTTCCACCTAGAGAAAACAAGAATCAAAAAACACACATTCACCATGGAGTTTTGGATTTTTACTTCAGAGTTTTGGTCTTACAAGCTTCTTACTCAAGAATCAAGATTTCCTCTGGTTGTTTATTGAAGAAACTTGAATGGCAGTCATGAAAAATATAGGTTTCAAAATCAAGGATAAGATATTGAACAGTAACACATCTTTTCAGAGTTATAGTAAAGACAATTTATGATTAAACCATCTGACTAATAATCAGTAAGCTTAATATTTCCAATTTGGTAAATATGTTGGTCAAAGACATACAGATACAAGTAGAAAATACACAGAGTATTGTTTAAATTGGGAAAGCTTACCCACCCTATGAAGTCTACTGTAATTAAGTAAGAAGTTTATCTTAGTACTCACCATTTTCCCTCTCTGCTGAGCTGATCTGGTTTCACGCAGGCTGAACACATTTCCACACACTGATATTTCTCTCCATATTCCAGGTTTGGAGTCTTCCGTGAACCCATTGCGTGGATGCATAACAAGAACACCATTAGTGGTGAGGCCATCCATCTGTCCATCTGATGTCTTCCATTTGGCAGCCTTCTCCTAGTAGAATAAAGAGCTTCTATTTATTTGTAAACTGGGAAACAGAAGCAGTTGTAAAAGGCAACATTTAGGAAAAAAGCTTTTTACCCCAAGAAAAATGTTTTTTGATGAGTCAAATCCTGCAGCATAAATCCGTGCTGTAAAGGGGGGATTCCGTTCACATATGATTCTACAGGCAAATCTTGATATGGTGCTCTGCACTGACTGTGTATCAGAATTACTTTGACTTCCAGGAACTGTGTCAGTTACTACAAAATCAATAGGACTTTCAGTCGACCGGCCAATCTAAGAGAAAAAGAAATATCTATAAACCTATCGAAAGGAACACAGCGGAAAATTCACTCAAAGGCACAAACAGTAAGGTGAAATCATCAAGCTTCTGAAATTTCTCAAGCTCAAACTTATCACACTTAACTCTGGAGGTATCTATACCCTTGAAAACCAATCTGTCAGATTTCCTCTGATGTAGTAATTACTTAGAGCATAGAATTAAGTAGGAACTTACAACCCAGAATATAGGAAACCCTCAGGGAATGAAGAGTTTAGGATGGCTGAGATTTCTAAGTGGCTGCAGATTTTAATTTTAACCCCTTGGGATAGAAATATGTCTACCACATATTACTCTAGTTTCCTTAACAGAACATAATGAACATAAAAGTAAATCTTCTGTGATGACTCCAGGACATTACACTATGAATACTGCTTATATTAAGTTGAAGTGCAGTGATGTCTTTGGGTGCTATACAGGTGTAGAAGAACACTGATCCCTATGTTAAAACGTTACAAAGCCGCGCTCTGAGGTCTTATGTCTACTTCACAGATTTTCTCCTGTCTTTTTTGTCAGGCTGTCAACTCTCATTTCTTGCTGATGGGTATACTTGTCTCTGCAGCATACTCTTCCTTGAACTAGCTACTCTTAATTCTGCTATGGGTTGAGAAATCAGATAACCAAACTTCAAAGAAAAGTATTTCAAAAGGTTCTTGGTGATGGCCTAAGGGATTCTCAAGGGAGGGGAGAAAAGGAATTTCAGTACACGGACTCTGTGGCATTTATTTTATATGCCTAAATGTTTTTTCTGTTTTCTTCCTGGTTCTTGGCCATATTTCAGAGAGACAAGTTTCCTTGAACAGAGTTCTTCTGCTGGATGAGGTGTCAGTGAAGTAAAAACATCTTCAAATGTACTAGCTAGTAAATTAATTAATTAAATTTTGAAAGATGAAAGTTGAAAAAATGAAATCGGTGGAAGAGATGGCGAAAGTGACAATTATCATAGGGTATTAAACATTTAAAAATCAGTTCATTAATGTATTTGTTATAAAGTTGTATCACAGGACTTCCCTGGTGGTTCAGTGGTTAAGAACCCGCCTACCAATGCAGGGGACCCAGGTCTGATCACTGGTCTAAGAGGATCCCACATGTCATGGGACAACTAAGTCCAACCACTGTAACTACTGGAGCCTGTGCTCTGTAATAAGAGAAACCACCACAATGAGAAGCCCGCGCACTACAACAGAGGTGCCCACACTCACTGCAACTAGAGAAGGCTTGCTAGCAGCAATGAAGACCCAGGACAGCCAAAAATAAAAAACACTGAACAAGTAGTATCATAAAAAATAAAGAAAATTGTTATTGAGAAAAACTACTGACCCTCTACAAAGATGATGACTCTTAAGTTGTTCTTTGCATAGCTGAGCTTTAAGAATTCCTTTTATCAACACACTTTCAGATAAAACTCTAGTGTTTTTATCCTGCCACTAAGTACAAAGCCCTTATTTAGTCTGGATAGTTTTAGGGGGAAATTTATTGATTAAAAAAATGTAACATTTGGATGTTCCTTTTCTTTATTTCTAAGAATACGATATCTAAAGAAAATGGTCTTAAACCTTTGGAACTAAAAATATTTCCACTATTCTAAAAAATTCAGCATTCCATTAAGAAGGTTGAGTGTAGAGTGACTTTAAAGAAACATTTTGTTACTGACTACAGCAAAGACACCTCCAGGCCTTTTCTTCTTCATTTTACCTCATAAAGTTAAGAAAACTGAAAAGTCATTGGGACAATAATCATAAGAACATTATTAGGCACTTTATATCCTATTTAAATTTGTTTCAAAAAAGCCCAAGGCTTTACAAAAACCCAGTATTAAGAGAGAGGATGTCTCTCTTAATCAAGAATCTTGCTTATGTCTTTAAGGTTTGGCTTTTCTATCATCAATTTATAAAACCATCAGTACTGGATTGGTACAAAGAATGAGAGAAATAAAAACTTACTATACCATTAGCTTTGACCAAATATATGCTGAGAAGAAAGTTAGACTTCACATATATGATATGAAAAATTAGAAACTGTACTTTTAGTTGCCTAGAGAGGGAAGTGAGAAGTAATAGAAAAAAAAATCATCAATGTGTATAAAATATCCCTTGGTTTCTTTTTTGGATAATAATAGATGATAATTATTTTTTACAGCTACCAATACTAGTAGCTAAGTGTTTACCGAGTACCTGGCACAGTTCTGAGTACTTCAGAGGGACTAACACATTTAAGCTTCCTAATAGTCACCTGAAGGAAGTTCTATTATCTCACTTTATAGGAGGAAACTGATGCAGAGAGTGGCTAAGTAATGTTTACCAGAAATTCTGATATCAGAGCCCATCTCTTACTCATGCTATGTGGACTTCTATATATGGGGTTTAGAAATCAACATCTATTTTAATGAAATGCATTAAGTATGATAACCTTTAAGCTGACCACAGCGAAAGTCAATTACAACAGATTTTTAACTTTTTTTTGTTCTTTAAGAAAAAAAGTTTACATGTTATAATACCTGAAACATATCAGTGTTGCTGTCATGAGTATATTCAACCACTACTGTCTGCGCTCGAGACAAGGTGTATGATATGCTATGCTGGTCCTTATTGCTTATTGCCTAAGAAAAAAAAAAGATTAATAGCAAAAATTAGCAGGTACCTCAATCTAAATAGATAAACTTTTCACAACAGATAACCATAATAGATAATAGAGAACCTTTTTTTCACACACACAAAAAAGGGAGCTGTGCTCATTATACTATAACAACGTAATTGGAAAAAGAATTTGAGAAAGAAGAGATACATATAAATGTATAACTGAATCACGCTGTTGCACACCCAACACTATCTCTTTGTATTGGAGTGTATGTACTCCAACATAAAACAAAAGTTAAAAAAAAAAATACCACCATGCTGCTACAAGAGCAAGTCAACTATTTTATAATTACAAAAGAAAACATCTCTTATGTCAGTGCTGACATCCATTTCACCTATACACAGACATATAAAAATATATGTTAATACATAATCAAGGACATCATTACTGCTATTTTGAATAAAATATCTGTTAGATCAATTGAGAATAAAAAAAGCAGAGGTTTTTATTCTTTCTTTAAAAAACGGTAATCTATTTATTACATGTGTGACATATTTTCCCCCTGAAATTTAGAGATTAATAACTTGTACAACCTTTGTGTGACAGTTTCTTAGAGTGAGTGGAGTGCAGAAGAATTCAGGCAGACCTCATTTTATTATGCTTCACAGATACTGAATATTTTATAAATTGAAGATTTGTGGCAACTCTGCATTGTCAGATGATGGTTAGCATTTAGCATGAAAAGTACTTTAAGAGCTTTCCTGGTGGCTCAGGTGGGAAATTCCATGGAGAGAGGAGCCTAGTAGGCTACAGTCCATGAGGTCGCCAGAGCTGGACACACTGAGTAACTTTCATGATGCTATCACTGCACACTTATGTGCTCAGCCACTCAGTCGTGTCCGACTCTTTGTGACCCATGGACTGTAGCCTGCCTGCTCCTCTGTCCATGGGATTCTCCAGGAAAGAATATTGGAGTGGGTTGCCATTCCCTTCTTCTGGGGATCTTCCCGACCCAAGGATCGAACCCGGGTCTCCTGTAATGCAGGTGGATTCTTTACCATCTGAGCCACCAGGGAAGCTTGCACAGTTAGAAGACCACAGCATAGCGCAATCATAACTTTTATGTATATATTAGGAAATGAAACCAGTTGTGATTTGCTTTATTGTGGTGGTCTGGAACTGAACCCAAAATATATCTGAGGTCTACCTGTGCACTGAAGCAATTACAGAGTAAAAACATAAGTTCACTGTATAAAAAACCTGTAAAATCTGAGTCTACATTATAAGTATTTCAAGTTATAAGACACTTAAAAATCAAATCCCAGGTAGTAAATGAAAGCAGTACTCAGTACTGCTCTGATAAGGAGAAAAGACAAAATCTTGCAAGACAAGAGGAATCTTATTTAATAATGAAAGAGGTTTAAAGTTAACACATAAGCAGAGTTAACTGGTTTTCCTAGCCACTCTGTGACTCTATAGATGACAAGTATTTGCCATATGCTAGGCTAGATACAGAAAAATTCATAGAATGATTAAACATACCAAAGGAAATGGATATAATGCTTATGACTGTACTTTTGACATATGCCAAACTAAAAACATTGCTAAAAAGAACTTCTCAGTTTTGTTTTCAGGCGTTTTCTATGCATATGAGATGATGATAATATCAGAGGGGGAAAAACCTGCACAGAGGAAGTGGAAACAGGTTGTGTAAAAGAAACACAGAAAGACACAGAAGAATGATTATATGCAGCAAAGAGGCTAAATGAAAAAAAAAAACTTTCATAATTAGAACTTTGGTATTATGAAATTTTACTTCATTTCAATTGGTAGCTAAACTGGAATAGATAGTCTTCATAGTTTTAAGATAATTAAGACGGTGAAATTTTTCAAATACACAAAAAGAATATACAAACACCTGGGTACAAACTACCCAACTTTTATCATTCTTACTAATACCATTTTTGCTTCTGATATTTTAAAAGAAATTAAACTGCAGATATAATGAAGGCTGCTTATATGTCCTTCCCTACTCCTGTCTCTGTAGAGGAACTGAACTCAAGAGTACAGTTTAGGTCACTCCCATGCACTTTAACAGGCTTTACTACACATTGATGCATTCATAAACATGACAAAATGGTTTTAAAGATTTAAAAAATCTATAGCTACTTATCTCAATATTAAGCAGCTGACTTTTCAATGAAATAATTTTTTAGTACTTTGGTCATTAATTCTTAATGGCTGAAGGGATTTAAAAACACAGGTTTTGTGTACTCTGAGTTTATGAGCTGTTTTTTCTTTTTTTAACTATGAGATCTATTCAGACTGAAAATACAGAGCTGTGTCAAGTTAAATTCTCACTGGATTGGAAGTCAGGGTTTAAGCACTCATCCCAGATGACTGCTAGACTAAACAGTTAGTTTTCTTCCTGACCTCATTACACACTCCTCCAAAATTGAAAAAGCAGAGAGTCAATCTTTGATCCCTAAGATTCTTGCTGCCTAGTAAAGATGAAAAGGAGCCAGCAATGAAACATGAGGAGTATGACAGTAAAAACATGAAGAAAAGTACACAATAGGAAATTACAGAATAAGACTTAGAAATTTTCCCTAGGATAGGAGTTCTTAACCAGAGGTAGTATCGGCGGTGTAAGGGGTGTTTGGTGGCTGTGTTTGTTGGCCATCACAATGATTGAGGGCCGAAATGGCATTCCGTGGGAAGGGACTAAGAATATTAGGTTGGTGCAAAAGTTAACGGCTGTTCTGCATTGTTGAACTCTATGTGGCTATGTTATTATACATCATTTTAATGTGCATTTCTCACTTCATTTTTTTGCTAATGACTTACTAGTTGCTGTTTATTTTATATTTATTTTAGACTATAGAAATGATGCCAGATAAAAAGCAAATTTGAGCAATTTTTTAATTTGAGTTCAAAATGGGTCATAAAGTAGCAGAGACAACTTGCAACATCAGCAATGCATCTGACCCAGGAACTACTAATGAATGTACAGTGCAGTGGTGGTTCAAGAAATTTTGCAAAGGAGACGAGTGCCTTGAAGATGAGGAGTGCAGTGGTTGGCTATCGGAAGTTGACAGTGACCAACTGAGAGCATCACTGAAGCTGAGCCCCTTAAACTACAGAAGAATTTGTCAAAGAATTCAACATTGACCATCCTGTGGTCATTTGAAACAAATTAGAAAGGTAAAAATCTTGATAAGTGGGTGCCTAGTGAGCTGACTGCGAATCAAAAAAATAATTTTGAAGTGACATCCTCTCTCTTTCTGCTGCTGCTGCTAAGTCACTTCAGTCGTGTCCAACTCTGTGCAACCCCATAGACGGCAGCCCACCAAGCTCCCCCGTCCCTGGGATTCTCCAGGCAAGAACACTGGAGTGGGTTGCCATTTCCTTCTCCAATGCATGAAAGTGAAAAGTGAAAGTGAAGTCGCTCAGTTGTGTCCAACTCTTAGCGACCCCATGGACTGCAGCCCACCACGCTCCTCCGTCCATGGGATTTTCCAGGCAAGAGTACTGGAGTGGGGTGCCATTGCCTTCTCCGTCTCTTATTCTACACAACAACAAACCATTTTTCCACCAGATTGTGACATGTGACGAAAAGTGGATTTTATATAACAACCAGCAATGACCAACTCAGTGGCTGGACAGAGCAGAAGCTCCAGAGCACTTCTCAAAGCCAAACTTGAACCAAAAAAATGTCATGGTCACTGTTTGGTGGCCTGCTCCCCATCTGACCCACTATAGCTTCTGGAATCCTGGTGAAACCATTACATCTGAGAAGTATGTTCAGCAAATCAATGAGATGCACCAAAACCTGCAACACCTGTAGCCGGCAATGGTCAACAGCAAGGGCCCAATTCTTCTCCATGACAATGCCCGACCACACACTGCACAACCAGTGCTTCAAAAGTTAAATGAATTGGGCTACGAAGTTTTGTCTCATCCACCATATTCACTTGATCTCTTGCCAACCAACTACCACTTCCTCAAGCATCTTGACAACTTTTTGCAGGGAAAACACTTCCACAACCAGGAGGAGGCAGAAAATGCCTTCTAAGAGTTCATGGAATCCTGAAGCACAGATTTTTATGCTACATGAATAAACAAAATTCTTGTTGGCAAAAATGTGTTGACTGTAATGGTTCCTATTTTGATTAATATAAAGATGTACTTGAGTCTACTTACAACGATTTAAAATTCATGGTCTAAAACCATAATTACTTTTGTACCAACCTAATATTAAATATCCTGCAACAGGTGGGACAGTCCTGCATAAAGAAGAACTGGAATACCCAAAATGCCAAGAGCACTTCAGTGGGGAAATACTGGAAAGAAGTTCTTCAGATCAATAAAGCTTTCACTCTACCACCTGCTTATTATTTATCAGCACATCCCTTCTTTGCAAAAGAACAGAAGGAAACACATAAAAGAAACTGTCACTTTTCTAAATTCCCTGGCTCTTAAATAGTAAGAGGAGACTCCGAGGGCTCTTGCTTAGACACCACACTGGATACAAAACGAAGCCAGAAGTCCAGGGACTGGAAATGTGACTTAAAACAAGGCACTGTATGCCAATTTCGCTCTCCTTTATTTTTAATCTACAAAAATATAGCTCAGATGGTATAATATTAATGTACATTCTGGGGCTGCTTAAAGATATAGGTACTTCCAGATGTAAAGAACTCTTTGTAATGTTTATTCATTCACCACAGTAACAAATTTAGTCTCTGTTATAAAATTTGAAGTAGAAGAAATGTAAGATCTGAAATGACCCCTTACTGTCTATCACTCTAGGAAAAGCCCAAGTGTCCTGAAATGGTGGCCTAGCTTCTGGAAATTCTGGTTGGGAATAAAAAGGGGGTTAGAAGCATGAAGTAGGCTAGGCGCCTGAGAAGTTGTGTTATAGACACAATTGGGTATTTACTTTCATAGCTTTGATTCGATTTAATAATTAATGAAGGTCTACTCTGTTTAAGGCTCTGGTCCGTGTGATCACATTGGCTAGTTTTCTGTGATTATGGTTTGACTGTGTGGATCACAATAAACTGTGGAAAATTCTGAAAGAGATGGGAATATCAGACCACCACACCTGCCTCTTGAAAAATCTGTATGCAGGTCAGGAAGCAACAGTTGGAACTGGACATGGAACAACAGACTGGTTCCAAATAGGAAAAGGAGTACATCAAGGCTGTATATTGTCACCCTGCTTATTTAACTTATATGCAGAGGGCATCATGAGAAACGCTGGGCTGGAAGAAGCACAAGCTGGAATCAAGATTGCCGGGAGAAATATCAATAACCTCAGATATGCAGATGACACCACCCTTATGGCAGAAAGTGAAGAGGAACTAAAAAGCCTCTTGATGAAAGTGAAGGAGGAAAGTGAAAAAGTTGGCTTAAAGCTCAACATTCAGAAAACTAAGATCATGGCATCTGGTCCCTTCACTTCATGGCAAATAGATGTGGAAACAGTGGAAATGGTGGCTGACTTTATTTTTTCGGGCTCCAAAATCACTGCAGATGGTGATTGCAGCCATGAAAGTAAAAGACGCTTACTCCTTGGAAGGAAAGTTATGACCAACCTAAACAGCATATTAAAAAGCAGAGACATTACTTTGCCAACAAAGGTCTGTCTAGTCAAGGCTATGGTTTTTCCAGTGGTCATGTATGGGTGTGAGAGTTGGACTGTGAAGAAAGCTGATCGCCAAAGAATTGATGCTTTTGAACTGTGGTGTTGGAGAAGACTCTTGACAGTCCCGTAGACTGCAAGGAGATCCAACCAGTCCATCCTAAAGGAGATCAGTCCTGGGTGTTCATTGGAAGGAATGGTATTGAAGCTGAAACTCCCAATACTTTGGCCACCTCATGTGAAGAGTTGACTCACTGGCAAATACCCTAATGCTGGGAAGGATTGGGGGCAGGAGGAGAAGGGGATGACAGAGGATGAGATGATTGGATGGCATCACTGACTCGATGGACATGAGTTTAGGTAAACTCCGGGAGTTGGTGATGGACAGGGAGGCCTGGCATGCTGCGATTCCAGGGGTTGCAGAGTCAGACACGACTGAGGGACTGAACTAACCGTGTTTAAGGTACTACGCTACAAAGCTGTGGGAGTCATAAAATAAAAACAAGAGCATATATAAAATCTTTGATAAAGACCACTTAGTTAAGAAAATTATCTCATCCAAACATGTTTCTAGGCCCTGAATACATATATTCTGTACCACACTCCTTGCCCAGCTCACAGAGGTCCCTCGAGTAATAGCGGGAACATACTACATCTCAGGACAGTTCCACAATTCCAAAGTCTAGATGAAGCCCTGCCCCCCCCCCCCCGCTCCACCCCCACTTTTTTTTTTAATGACAAAAAAGGAATTATTTCCTTTTAATTTCTACTCATGGATCCCGTGTGTCATTAAAAAAAAAAAAAAGTCCTATGCCCTTTTAGATATCCTATCTCCCAAGTGTCTTCTCCTATCCAAACAAAAGGAAACTTCTGGTATACAATGTGAAGGGTCTGCGAGAGAATATAAACAGCAAATATGTCTTTCAATCTCTCCAAGTTAATTTATTTAGTTTTTGTTTGTTTTACCTTTGCAGCCTGAGGAGTACAAGCAATATGCACAGTGCTGGGCTTCACCCCATTTGCCTTAGGTCTTTTAAACAAAGCAAATCTACTTTTCCTCCTTCCTCTATCGCCATTTGGGAGAGACCCATTATACCTGATGGGGGAGAAAAAAGTTTAGATGATCTCAGGTGAGAACCACACAATTCTAAAACAAATGCTTTATTTTGTCTTAGAGGATCAACCACTGATTAATTATCTATTAGCAGACTGTTAAGTGTCTAGAATTAACTTTTAGTAACTGCTGATCCCCAGACCAGCTGCCTGAGTGTGAAACAAAATAGATTTTTTTCTATGTCTGAAGTCACAGAGAAGTACCTTTTGGATTACACACAGCTTTAAATTACTTGTATTTTTCTTCCCTCTTTAAGGTAATCAAGAGCTGATTAATGGCATACCTGACTTCTTATGACTCATTCTATTTTTTTTTAAAAGGTGAATGTTTGCATGTGGTAATACAACCTTTAAAAGTACATATTTAAACAAATATGACCTGCTTAAAACAGAATCCCCTTTAACTATGAACCAAATACTTTATAAATAACTGAACTTTTGAAATTAGGAATTTTTAGACTTCTCAGTCTCAGCTACTGGCCTGTATACATTCACGTTAAGTCAGTAAAACCTGTCTGACTGAGCATAACTAAGTGGCCGTTAAACACGTGTGTTGCTCAGATCTTATGACCATTTCTCCATGATAACATAAACATGCCCTTAAGGTAAGCAAGTGAGCGAGGAGTGAATCAATAGCAAAAAGGTTCAAAACAAACATCCGGGTGTTAACTGTGTACTAGGCACTAGTGGGTTCTATTTCACAAATCACTTTATTCATTCTCTCATAAAAACTGCAAAACTGGTACCACTTGCCTCTGTTACAGGTTAGGAATCAAGTTATTCTTCAGAGGAATTGAGTCCCCCCATTATTTTCTGAAGGTCACACAAGGGACACTGGCAAAGCTAGAACTGGAATCTAGGTGCTTGCTGTGCTTTTTTCATTCTTTACTGCTTCGCCGAAGCACGAACAGTAGCTTAATAATCCTCTCTCCTCATGTACTGTCCCCTTATGGCCGGACAAATTTGGTTTTATGGTTTCTTGTTTATCGTCGGTTAATCTGGGGGGAAACTGAGGCAAGGAATGGGTACAGTTTTGAGGGTGGAGGAGACTGTGCTTATAAAATGGTCTACGCTAGTGGCTGACAAGGAAGAGAACGGAGTTTACTTAAAGGTTGTCAGATATAGAAATGACACTGAACAACCTTTGTAAAATGTAAAACACACTGATTCTTCTGGCAAAAGCCCCTGCTAACCTTGCAGGTTCAGAGTAGTGCCCCTCAGCTAATACATACTGGATTTTGCTGCTTGGGACTGCGCTGCCCCCAGTCTCACAAACTGAGGGCTCCTCACTGCCCCTCACTACTGTCTACCAGAGTGCGCCTCCTGCCTCCTTTGGACATATTGTCTCTTCCTACACTGTGTTCTTGTAGCTCAGAGCTCTTTTCTAACTAGCACTAGCACAAAACTGACCACCTTATCCAGCTTGACTTCTCCTTCTAAAATGCTGAGAAGAAGCATTGTTTGCATTTTAAGATATCAAGTGCTAGGTACAGAGACAACCATTTTATAAGATTAACTGTGAAACTGCTGGGCTAAAAGAGCCAGTTTAAACCATATACTAAATTTCAAATTCTAAGTCTTCAGATGACTCAAATTTCCTGCTGAAGAATTTAACTTTGAATAGCTTTTGGTGGTTAAAAATCTGGTATTAATGCATCAAAATCTATGTGATTTTAAATTGTAATATTGTAGTTCCTATATTAAGTTTACAATCTTTTGTTTTTGGGGGAAAAAATTTTTTTTTCTTTAATCTCAAGGGACCTTAGTTGATCTTGTCTGTCATTTTACAGAAGAGGAAACTAAGACCCAAAATTGTTAAGTGATTTGCCTAAGGCCACACAGCTAGCAGTGTTGGAAAAAGTACTGGAATTCAGGATTCCTGGCTTCCAGTCAAGCTCAGTAACACCATATTATTTCCCCAGTTTTTCTTACTTTCTTACCTGAAACAATGGCCACAGTCTCAGTTAAAGAAGAATTTGCACCAACCTGATTCTAAAATATGTTCTAAATGTCTAGAACTGCTTTTTAGGCAGGACAGAAACAGTCTAACATTGTGTTTCCATTTTGACAGCTGTGGCAAGTTTAGACTGGATAAACTAAAATAATGGAATCATTTATTCCTCAATCATAAGACTGTATGAGTAGAATGGATGAAATTACTTTCGAAGCAAACAAGTAGCAATGTCCTGGGCTTCAGAATCATCATACTGTCATGTCTATACAACTCTTTTAAGTACAGGACCAAAAGCAGAAAGCAGCAACTGTCTCACAGGGCAAAGGAACAAATAAACACTAACCTACGAGAAACGACCTAAGCAGAGGGGAGATTTTGGGTACAGTCAGCTGAGGCAAATTTTCTAAAAAAAGGCATAGGGAAGACAGATGGACTGGCTATGTGACTTTAGACAAGTACATTTTTCACTTCATGTTTAAGAAGGTTTGTCCTTTCTAGGGGTGAGGGTGAGGCAGAGTTTATGGAGCATTTGAGTACTTACAAAGGATGACACAAAAATGAGAATTAAAAGAATTTCTTGATTTGGTAATATAACTCTGTAGCTTTAAATACTCTTTGGAAAAAGGCAGGATATAAATCCTAAAAAAAAGTGCATTTAACCAAGATGTTCAAGTTACCATATATCATTCAATTTTATGCTCATCAGATGGAGAAGTCTTACCCTAAGACAATGAGTTCACCATATTTTACTGGTGCTTTGGATGGATGATTTTCTTGATCAGGAGAAAACATGAGCTTGGTTGTCCTTCTCAAATCTTTGTTCACTGGTCAGGAGCCTTGGGACACCTTTTGCATTATTTCCTAGAGGGAAAAGTTTTCATTAATAATTTGAACAATGAATTTCAGTTTAAGTAAAGATGTTCTTTTCTAAAAGTCCTTGGGAGCACAATATTATGAAAATTATCACATAATATATAAAGTGTCTGACATTTCCCCCAATAATGGTTATATATTTGATATAACTGTTTAAACACATTAAAATGTAAATTTAGGAATGTTGACTTTACATTAAAAATGTAAATTCCAGTTCCAGGATGATGAGGAAGACATTATTTTCCCTATGATTTCTGCTAATTATAACCCCAAACCCTGAACATTATATATAAAGCAGAAGAAGACTCTGAAAAGTAGAGAAGGCAGAACAGCTGGGGCCTCGGGGCCCACGGAACAACTCCGTGGCAAGTTCTTCGGGTTTTCTTTTTGCCTAGTATCAATATATCCCAGATCTGAAGCTGAAGAATCTAGCAACCTGGAAATGCCCACTGGCAGAGAGAAAAACAAACATGTGACAAAATGCCTGCTCTCTCTGGTCAGAAGAACAAGAAAACGGCGGCCTTTGCAAGACAGGAAGCTTTTGACGATAATTGCTCTACTCAGCCACCACCACAGCAAACACGCTGACCCCACCATCGCACTCACCAGCAAGAGCTGAGTGCTGAGCCCGGACATCGCCTCAGGAGGCCACAGTGAGGCGGCCTGGCCTCCCCCTGGGCCTACGCTTGCCAGAGGCAGTGTCAGAACAGGCCAAGTGGAGAGACAGCATGGCCACCCTGTTGGCTGGTAACGTGCCCCCTCCTCTGCCTGAGTGGTGTCAGTGGAGAGTGCAGCGAGCCTGGGGTTCCATCCCAACTCCGCAGGATCTTCTTCCCTCAGGTGTCAGTGGAGGCCGAGCAGGGAACCTGGACTTCCATGTCCACCTGGTAGTGATAAGAAGGCTCCCCGTACTTCCCTGACAGAGC
The DNA here is from genome assembly GCF_023699985.2 of Odocoileus virginianus. Classification (NCBI taxonomy): domain Eukaryota; kingdom Metazoa; phylum Chordata; class Mammalia; order Artiodactyla; family Cervidae; genus Odocoileus; species Odocoileus virginianus. The sequence continues at coordinate 59,333,825 of NC_069675.1, forward strand.
AATGTGAGGAAAAGCTAGGGAAAATAGAAGGTCTGGATGATATTCAGTGTCAGAACATTAAACGTAAATGTCCAGCTTTCAAAAGAAAGCCACGTATTATATAAAGTACAAGACAGAATTAAAACAATGCAAAAAGATAATCAACAGATGCCAGAAGTTTAGATGACAGAGATGTGAGAATTATCTAACAAAGATTTTAAATCAGTCATGATAAAAATTTCAGTAATCAATTACAAACAAGTTTGGAGCAAAGAGACAAACAAAAAATAGAGTCTCCACAAAGAAACAGAAGATATGTAAAGTTCACTGGATGGGCTCAACCAGAATGGAAGGTACGTAGGAAAGGAATGAGCTGTAAGGCAGAAAGTACCCAGTCTGAACAACAGACAGGAAATTAGACTGGAAAAAAAAAGGAACGAGTCTAATGGACCTGTGGGGCTACAGAACAGCCCTATTAATAACATTAGTATCACTGGAGTTCAGAATGAAAGGAGAAAAAATGGAGCTGAAAAAGTACTCAAACAACGACTGAAATTCAACAAATGTGAAAAGGGAAACAGAACCACAGATTCAGGAAGCTGAACAAACTCCACATAGGATAAAACTAAAGAAATCTATGCCAAGACACATGATAATTAAACTTCTGACTTAAAGGCAAAGAAATTTTCTTGAAAGCAGTCAGAGAAGAACTAAATCTTATGTATAGGGGGAAAACAATGAATTTCTCACCAGAAACTACAGAAGCCAGAAGCAAGTGGCCTATTTTTTTCAGGTGCTGAAAGAAAGTAACTATCAGCCAGGTTCCAGCAAATATGGAAAGAAAAATCAAGACATTCTCAGATGAGGAAAAATTAAGAGAATCTGTCACCAGCAGAGCTACTCTAATAGAATGGTTAGCAGGAATTCTCTAAACAGAAGATTAAAAAAAAAAAAAAAAAAAACTTGGAACACCAGAAAAGAACAAAGAACATGGTAGTAAAATCAAGACTTATGTTCACACAAACCTGTACATAAAAGTTTACAGCAGCTTTATTCATAGTAGCCAAAAACTTGAATTAACCCAGATATTCTTTACTAAGTGGATGATTAACCTGTGGTACATCCAGACTATGGAATAGTACTAAGCAATAAAAAGGAATAAACTATTGGTACATGAAACATCATGGACAAATCTCTAGAGAATTATGCTGAGTATAAAAATCTAAGCTAAAAAGGTTACATATATGATTTCTTTTATATAACACTCTTGAAATGACAAAAGGACAGAAACAGAAATCAGATAACTGGTTGCCAAAGGTTAAACTGGGCGAGGGGGGGGGAGCGGGGAGCAGGAGGGAGGTGAATGTGACTACAAAAAAGCAACAGGAAGGCACCACAGTGGTGATGGAAATGGTTTGTAGCCTTATTAGTGTCAGTATTCTATAAAACCAGAATATTGTGATATTGTGCTATAGTTTCACAACTATAGTTGCATATAATAAGATCATCTAATCTACACTATGTCATATATCAATATATCAATGTCTATCCCTTTTACTTCTCTCCTAAAGAAGCAATCCATTTTTAAAAGCTTAAGCAGAAGCTTTAACCAGGGGTTTTAAATGAGCTCTTCTTAGACAATTAACGTACTGCCATCTAATCATGAAAACACAGCTGTCGCACACTTCTGACCAAGAACAGTAAGAATTAAAACTTCAATAACATGAATTAATTAAATTTAAAATTTAAATTAAGTTTTAATAACACTGTCCTGATTCAGATTCCTTTTTAGAGTTACTTTTTATTTTTAGGAAGTGGGGGTTTTTCATTTATAGCAGCAAAACATTTCCTTAAAAATAACTTATTTAAAGAAGTCAATTTCAACAGTAGTAAATAGGTTAGTAAGCACATAGATATGGCAAAAATCTGAAAATGATACATAAATGCCCATATTTGGCTGACACTAGTTTTTAGCATGGCTGGCAAGTAATAATCTATGTTCTAGTTCTAGTTCTCTTTGAATAAACCAATCTGCTTCCTCATCTCTAAAAATGAAGGGACTAAAGTAAAATGAAGAGAACACTGGAGGTGAAAATATACGAGAGACCATCTGGTCCTAACATAAGAATTTACAAGTAATGTGCATACAGCACTATAGATTTAGTCCTATTGCCCCTATAGCAAAACAGGAACTAATTCTAGCTTTGACAAGGAATAAGAGTAGGGTTGGCATATACTCACCACTCTATTTTCTAGAGCCTCTGGCCAAATTAGCCAAGAAAAACAACATGTTCCCAATTATTCTTACTCTGGTTAGATCCCTTAGAAGGTCTAATTTGAGATATTTATCAGATAACAAAATTTCAATCACAGGAACACAATGAAACTTGGTTTCTATTTCTGTATCTAATAATCTAAAATCTCTAATAAGATACTTCAGTAGAAATGGTTATTTAGGATCTTAAACAAAGCCCAGCAGCTAGATAGTAACTCTTGCATTCACTCTCTGTAGATAATCTCTGTGTTTTAAAAATCTGAAAAATATACAGAATTCTTCAAAATCAATTCTTGAAGTTATTATTCCTGAGAACATGAAATGCATATGTACATAAGTATATTCTAATACCTCAATCACAGACAACGCCTGGTGGTATTCAATTAAGTTCGCTGGTCTGACCCCACATATTCAATCCTATCCCAAAATGATCTAGCAAAAAGAATATGAAATAGCACCATTAATTCTGTATGAGACTGGAAACAATGATAGAGAAAATCTTGCTAAGACAATAAGGCTGTTTCCTATAATATCTATTACTTTGAAGTCTGCTTCATCTGTGAAAATTAAGCATGCTGTTCTCATCAGCAGAAACCTTCCCAAGTTAAATTTTAAAAGAAACACATTCTGGAACACTATTTGTGTGTGTGTGTATGGGCTAAGAAAACATGAATAATTCGCCATAAAATACATTTCTTAGAGTCTCAATTTGACTGATACAACATTCTAATCATTTGTTCTTTAAAGGCCAGGAAATACAATTGTTTTCTTATCAAGTGTTTGCAAAGGAAAAGACTTTCTAGTATATAATTGTCAGTTTTACCTTAAGAAGGAAAACTGGGGAACCAATCTCGGTCCAAATTGCTCCTTTAACATAACACTTTTCTTTTTCACACTGCACAAAGCCTTTTTGCTTTCTATCTACTAAACACAAGTACAAAATTCCTGTCCTGAAAAATAAAAAGAAGTAAAACAAACACTAAGCAAGGGACAAAACAGACCTTAGGAATGTGTTTACATAAACTTTTGGATACTCTTATTTTGGTGGGCAAGAGATTAGGCATAAGGGATGCTAGGGGGAAAGGGGAAAATGTTTTAAAACATGAAAATGTTATAATTTTTTTATGGTGAAAAATATAATGTGGATTGCATATGTTATCTCTGATGAAACAGAATTCCATCTACACCAGCATTCCCCTGTGGTTGATTTCAAAAGGATGATTCAAACAAAAGGAACTCTTTTCTTATGCTTGTGGTGGAGCCATTTGTTGGTGGAGCCAACAAATTGGAGGGTGGTAAACTTACAGCAGTTTCTTGCTAAGAGTGAAAAACTAATCATCATCTTCCTTCTTTCACCATCAGCGGGATTAATAAGCAGCATTTTTCCATAAATGGAGAAGAGAGATAGGCAAAATAATGGTGTCAACTGTAGGAGTATGAGGTTACTACTTTTCTTTCTGTTGGTGTCTTCTGGCTTCTTAGTGAAGCACTGAAAGAAGGGAAGGCCATGTTCCCCTTCTCGAGATACAGGGCACTCCTGGACAAACTCCCAGCCCTGCTTTTTAGGGTGGCCAAATGACATGCTGATATTCTATCAGCTCCAGTGATAACTTATTTTCATCCTGATGGGAAAGAAATTAACATCTTTTCCACAGATAGTGATTGTTCCCCTAAACTCGGGTTTCTCAACCCTGGCACTACTGACATTTTGACGTGGGGAGTGGAGGGGGGAGATGGCCTGCACGTTGTCAGAGGTTCAGCAGCACCCCTGAGAATGTCTCACCTTCCCACACTCCATCCCCCAACTTCCTTCCCACCCTCACCCTCAGAACCACTGAGAACAAACTGGAGGTAACAATTTTTTAGGAGGAATTCCCCTATTTTGCTCATAGTACTTAGTACACAGTAAGGTATTTAATAAACATTTGCTTACTACCATAATCATACTGATGTCATCTTAAATTTTTTTTATTTTATTCGGCCACACCTCACAGCATGCAGGATCTGAGTCCCCTGACCAGGGATCAAATCCATGTCTTCTGCATTGGGAGTGTGAGTCTTAACCACCAGTCTTAAAGAGTTATTACTAAGCCTTGTGATAGGGAGAACAATGGCTTTGAAGTTGCAGTTTCATTATTTCATCAGACTTGATAAGAGTGGCTGGAATGAGAATGGGAGAACTATCATCTTATCTTGATGGTGATTAATTATTAATATTTCTGTGCATTAAAATATTTTAATATTTCAGCAACCTCTCTCAACCAACCTTCTTTCTTGAAGGAAAGCAACTGGAGTCGGGGTGGCTAAAGAAGTAGCTATAAGGCCAGTGCTTGGCAGCCTGACATTTTGTTGTTGCTTAGTCGCTCAGTTGTGTCTGACTCTTTGCAACCCCATGGACTGCAGCCCGCCAGGCTCCTGTCCATGGAACTTCCCAGGCAAGAATACTGGAGTGGGCTGCCATTTCCTTCTCCAGGGGATCTTCTCAACCCAAGGATCAAACCCATACCTCCTGCATTGGCAGATGGATTCTTGCCCCTGAACAACCAGAGAAGCCCAGCCTGATGTTTAGAGAAAGGCTAATCTATGGAGGCCAGATAAAGAAATATCTTCTTGACCTAGGACACCCAAACTCGGAGAAACTAAAAGCAGGCTTTAAAAGCACAGGGGAATGCTTTTAAATCAAAAGGCATATCATTATCAATCGGAATCAAACTTAGATTAAGGTCTACCTGCACTTGCACAGAAAGTTAATCAGCAAAGTGCCTTCTCACAAGATTAGGTTATTTGACCATCACAATAGCCCTGTGAATTAGGTAGGAATGTCTTACGAACTCCATTTTCCAGACAGGGAACAGAAGGTGTCAGCCAGAAAGGCCAGTGACTGGTTCAAGGCCAAACAGGCACTATGTGACAGAGCTAGAACTGAAACATATATATTAAACAAACATACACTAACTCATCTAATTTCTATCACAACTGCATCAAGTATAGTTATTTATCTCCATTTGATAAATGAGAAGACGGATGTTCTTAGAAGTTAAGCAGTAGTTCAGGTTTTTTGATACCACTGATCACACCCCAAACAAGGTTGGGAAGGGTTGATTCCTAAATATTAATGAGTAAGAGGCCATTAGGGGGTCATTTAGGAAAAGAGACTGTAAAGTAAACTACACTCTAGACTAGCTACACTCCAGCAGAGACTAACAGCAACTATGCAATTATGACTAGGGCTTTTGGACATTATTTGAAATTTTGTCACTTCCTCAAAGCTCACTGTATTTGTCAATCCTGTTGCCTGGTAGTGACCAACAATAAAAACATCAATAAATAAAGTGGACTTTGCATGCTTTTTTAAAAAAATGAGGAGGGGAGAAAGGAATCCAAGGGGAAAAGCATGGTATTACACTAAGACAAATTCCTGGCATCATGAAGAAGAAAAACACATGTATGAGCAGACCACCCAGACAGCGTAGGGACAGGTTTCATGCACTCCCGGGAAAGGGACAGCCGAGAGAGAACTATGGGGCAGCGTTCCTGATGGGGTGGGGGCTTAAACACAACCTGGCCACCCTACCCCAAAAGGATCACTTAATTCCCCACATCTAGAAAATGTATTTTAAAGGACACAACTAAGGACTCTTTTTTTTTTGTTTTTTTTTTTAATTGTGTCTGCCCATGCTTGGCCTGTATTCAACTCTTTTAGTTTACCAAAGCGCCTAAAATGATAATATGCTTCTCAGGAAAGCAAGACCAGAAATTCCCCTAGATTTCACCACTAAAGTCTTGAAGAAAATTTTGCAGAAAGCAGCAAATTCAATGGGATTAGATAGCTATTCGGAACAAAAAATATCTGATAGAATTATACTCGTTGTAAACGCTATAGCTTCCTCAAGTCAGCAGGCAACCCATGCCTCTGCTACCCTTTTTTCTTAAGTGTCCAACACTTTCTGGGTTCTATGCCAAGCACTGTTCTAAATACTTTACATAAAACAACTGATTTAATCCCAGAACAACCTTGTGAGGTTCAATAGATAAAGAAAACCAAGGTTACAACTCAAACCAGTACTCTGGATCAGCTGAAACAACTGAGTTTAAAATGAAAAGTAAATGGGGGGTGGGGAGGAGAGAACTGCACTGGGAAACTAAACAACAAGCAAGAAAACCCTCCAACTCTTCCTACTATAATGTATTTAATAGTGAGAGTTTATATAAATGCTATTGCCCTAATACAGGACAAACTTTTTATAATACTGACTAACCATCTGAAGTTTCTAGTAATTCAATCATTTTAAAGCTGAGTTCAAAAGTCCCCTGGATAAAATTTAAACTTGAATAAAAGGAATAAATGGATTTTTCTCAATCACTTTAAATCTATACCACCCTATGAAAATAAAAAATGGAATATGAAGTTCATGTTCCACAAAATGTATTGTGTAATGATTATTTTGGACAGTTAGATTACTCCCAGAAACAGAATAATCTGGGTTTTCCTTATTTTTATTAAAACACTGACCAAATTACATGCATTCTAAAAAGGCCAATAACAGTCTCAAGTATCTCCTCCAAGATATTTATTGATTATGAAGTGGAAAACTAACTTGACGGTGGGCGAGACCTGGCAGACACCATCTTAACTAACTGATCAAGGTTAACATCTGCAATAAAATGTTTCGATACCATGTATTCCCTGATTATGATGTATGAAAGCCACATCACTTTTGTGCTACGTTGCCAGAAAACGTGTCACCTTGATCTAATCAGGAGAACATATCAGACCAACCCAAACTGACAGCCTAGAAAATAACTCTCAGCACTCAAAGTGCCAAGATCATGAAAGACAAGGAAAGGCTGAGAAACTCCCAAGTTGGAGATTAAGGAGATGAAGCAACTATACAGGATCAGGAATTGGATTCTGGAACAGAAAAGGACAGTGGAAAATTGAAATTTGAATATGGCCTATAGTTTAGTGAATAGTATTGTACCAATGTCAGTTTCCTGGTCTTGATAAATATACTCTGGTTATACAGATCGCTAACATTACAGGAAATAAAGGGTATATGTAAACTCACTGAATTATTTTTCCAAATTTTCTCTAAGGCTAGAATTATTTCAAAATAAAAAGTAAAAAGAGAAGACAATAAAAATGGAAAACAAAATTTAATAAAAAACTTAATATCAAAATGAATTCAAGATTTAAAGTTTGCTTCCTTCCAGCCCTCTCACAACCTAAATGTGTAAGATTTTCACTTATGCTGGGCCTGTCAAGTCACAGAGTCTGGTCTTCCTGTCCTGTCTCTGATGTGAAGCTGCCCCATTCACAGCCTCTTTAGTGAGGAAAGTTGTTACTACCAAGTGCGGCCATTCACTGGACTGAGTGATAATAACTGAACCTTAGTGATGTATCCACACACTGATCTAAATTTGGCAGAATCATGCTTCATGGCTTTTGTTTTTTTAAGTTATGACATAAGAGCAATTTAACTACTGAATGCTCTAGCAAGTTTTATTAGAAAACACTTTGTATATGGAATTATATCATAGCTTTTGATTTAATGCTATGCTATACTCTGACCTTTAACAGGATTTTAGTTTATTTGAGTTCTGAAGAGTTTATAAAAGGGAATAGAAAGAAGGATGGGAGAAAGAAGAGTTAGGAAGCAGCAGCCCTGGGTGATTTTTGACACATTTCAATTAATATAAAATCCTGAAAAGCCAGAAAGTCAAATACTTTCCTGAATTATTCGTTAATTATTTCATTGTGGATACTACTCTCTTCAAATAAGAAGAGGCTCTTGCCAAGGACTAAGCTATGACAGGGTCCTCTAAGGCCAACCCTAAGAACTCTGGCCCTTGACAGTCACGAGGGCTGGACCCAGGGTCTTTCACGAATGCTCAAAGCTACAAACCAGTCCTATAACACACAATTCCCCAAGATGGGGACAACATTTTCCTCACCTCATAGGATTTGTCACCAGCTCTGAATGAGAACCACAAAGCCACACTGGGATTTGTTCTGTTGGGCCATCTCCTTGATTCACTCAAGTCACAGAATTTTGAGTCTCTTAAAATTATTCAAACTGTGAGAGTTAAACCAGTGATTTTCAAGGTCTTAATGTAATGTTAAAAAAAATTCAAGTATTTGTAAAATGTATTCAGCTAGGCTAGATAATACTTGGTAAACTAAATAATGTATCTAATAAAGTTGTCCTTGATAATACTTAATTTATGGTAATGCTGCCTTACCATTTAATATTTGTTTTCTCAGAGATGCATCTTTATTTCTCAGCATCTAAACAAATGTTTATGGTCTGCTCTTTGTCGATAACTGATACCATGTATAAAGTTCTAGTTTTCTACTGCTCATAACACATAACAGATCATAGCAATTAGTTTTAAGGTTGAATGCTATATAAATGTTTTGATTCTCAGTAGTGGAAAAAACTACATTTAAATCAAATTAGATTTAGTGTATGTACTTCCTGCTTTTGATGCTTTCGAATTATGGTGCTGGAGAAGACTCTTGAGAATCTTTTGGACAGCAAGGAGACCAAACCAGTCAATCCTAAAGGAAAATCAACCCTGAATATTCATTGGAGGACTGATGCTGAAGCTGAAGCTCCAATGCTTTGGTCACCTGTTGTGAAGAGCTGACACAATGGAAAATACTCTGATGCTGGGAAAGACTTAGGGCAGAAGAAGGGCGTGACAGAGGATAAAATGGTTGGATGGCATCACTGACTCAGTGGACACAAGAGTTTGAGCAAACTCTGCGAGACAGTGAAGGACAGGGAAGCCTGGAGTGCTGCAGTCCATGGGGTCGCAAAGAGTTGGACACAACCTAGCCAATGAACAACAATTTCCTGCTCTTATAGGGAGTTAACTTAAAGTTTCACAATTTCATTATAAGCTCTACTAAAAAGGAATGGGAAAAGAAAATGTGGTTGAAAATTCAAATAACAACTAAATCTCCAATATTTCTTCTAACAATAAAGTCAGCTACCCACAGAGAGAAGTCATTATTAAAAGATGATGACTATTACAATCTCACTAATGAACAAAAGTTTCATATTATGATTTCTCTGTGGTTCATGAAAAGTTCTCAAAAGTAACAGCATCTGATCTTTCGTTGACCAAACCATGTTTTCCCCATAAATTTTTATAACAGTAATTTAGAGACACTGTGTGTGGGAGGCTAAGAATATCTATTTTTTAGCAGAGTGAATATTTTAAATCACCTGGTATGGTGTTCCTATCTGATTCTTTTCACTAGGAAAATAATACATACATGTAGCCTGGATATTTCTACAAATTTCCTCTTTCCACTCTGATTACCCAAGTAGGTAACTTATTAAGATCAATTTTTCTTCCTAATCTGCAACTTCTCTTTTGTCTTCTGCTGTATACATACCCAAGAGAGTGTATACTTTCCTCTCACAAATTAGAAAGTCTGATAAAAAATGAACACACATTACTGGGCAGCATGTTGGTATTCTAGCAAACATTCAGTTTTAAACAAAATTTAAAAAAGAAAATCTTAAGTTATACCTTTTCTTTAAATGAAAATAAAATGCTTCAGAAAAGAATACTTCTGGGAATGTAAAACTGTTCATTTTTTAGCAGGAGCCTCACCCCCTCTTAAACAGCAGATCTAAAATTATTAAATCTCTTCCTACCACATTACAGAACAATAACAAAACATTCAGGTAGAAACAATATCTAAAATTCTTACAAAGCAAAACTCTCAATATTTAAAAAAATCCTATAAATTTTCCCTACCTTGTAAAAATGTTTAAATTTTTAAGTAAATTGTAGTTATCTCAAAGGCCTAATCTCTTTGAGAGGACCTCAGGAGACTTACGGTCAAAAAGCTAAATTCTGAATAAGCTATCAACAGTTAACCAAAGTACAATGACAGCTCCATCATTCTGGCTACCAAACAATTTCCTTCAAAGAGTAATGTAATTCTCAAATTTCATAATTCAAAAGAAAACACTGGACAACACTGAATTCCAACGTATGTTAAAAACTAAATACTGTAGCTTGAAAGAAAAAAACTAAATACGTAGCCTGGATTGGAAAAACACTGCAAATGAAGAATTTTTAGTTTTCTGCTGACCAACAGTCAACAGGCAGTAAATCCCTGTAGTTATTTCTCTAAGAGTAATGAGAGGTTAAAATTAATAGCATAAACCTCCCTAAAAACACAAAACCCTTGGAGCCTGAGATTTAGTCAACCTTTTTCCCAAGAGGGAAGAAAATATAATTTTTATATACTTCTAAAACCAAATGTGGAAAAATTAAATATAAACCATCTGATGATTTAAATCATTCCTTTTGCAACCCTACCTTTACCCTGAAGCACTGACAATGTGGCACTTGTTAAGCCATAGAACACCCACCTCTTTACTCCTTTGCTATCACCACTAGCTAGATAAACAACCTTCTCACCAGATGATAAAATCCAGATAGTACTAAAGCATCTTCCAGTTACACTTGGAATCACACACATAAAAGCAGTCTGTTCAGTGTTCCTTCACTTAAGCACCTCATAATGTGTGTGGGTGGGCCTGTGTTACGCAAAATAGGTAAACACTATGTAATTCTACATTCTATTGGCTGAGTTGAGAATTCACTTCTCCCCTCTCCTCCCTAAGGAAGTCTGTATCCCAAAAGAGAAGAAACGGAAGGAAAGCACTGAACAATTTTTAACACAGACTGAATTTCAAGTTATGGAATACGGTACTTCAAAAGGGAGTATTCTATTTCTTAAAAGGCTGACTGAATTGACTACATAAAGGTTCTCTAAAAATGTTGAAACTATAAAATTCTGAACTACCTTTTCATAATAAAGTAATAGCCTATTTTAACAGATTTAGTATAATACTTAATCTGTTAAGAAACACTCTACTTAAAAAAAACAGAAGAATCAATACCACTCATATGCAAAGAAAGATGGCTCTTTTAGAACTATCCAATGAAGCAGATTTTTTTGGTTTTGTTACAAAAAACTACATTATCCCAGGCATAAGAACAGGTGAGCATTCAATCACATTTCCAATTGATCATGCTTATTTCCAGATTTATACTTTAAAAATAGATTCACTGGGTGCTCATGAACATAGAGAAATGACAGCAGTCCTCAGAGGGAGTTGGGGTTGTATAAGTTTTGCCAAACAGCCACTGGAGGCACCTTACTTACTGACTTCAGCAGCTTTTAGATCCTACTTCTAAGTTTTATTTGAAGAGTTACTGCCTGCTTTTCCAAATTTCCCTGCACCTTTTCTTAAGAAATGTGTTTTCTTATGGTGAAGGGTTATACATAGAACCTGTTATTCCTCTACACAGCCAAAAATAAACCTACTCTGTGCTTAATTACATTTCAGGGTTTTTTAAGCATGCTAAATTAAATTTCAAGAGCAAATTCTGGCCCATACCTGTTCAATAAGCTGCACATGCAAACTATCTATACTCTCACCCATTAAACTATTGTTCAGCTTGAGTCTAGGAAGCAAATGCTCTTATAGAAAAATATTTGGCAGCCCTACTATCTACCAAATAATAGATACCCTAATATCTGCCAAATAGTAGTAAATGAGAGTATCTACTATCTACCTAATACCTACCAAATAATATCTTGCCACAAAATGAACCCTCTTCTAGCTTATAGCTACAAGTCCACTTCTGCTGCTACCCCGCATTCCATAACTCCGTCACATCCCCTGCAGCTATTCTGGAGCAAATCTGCATAATGTTTCTTTTGCTCATTATGCTGGCAGCAGGCCCACTTAGGTTACTGTGAAGTGAATCTGCTCAGGTAGTCTGCTTTTGTCCAATGTAGATACATGCTCAGTCCAGGAAACCTATTTGTCAAGGTAATCTGGGCATACTCTAACATTTTGCTGTTTGGTGATCCTGCCACGTCATGTGATTCCAGGCTGATGAAACTGCTCAAGAAGCCGGACGTGACAGGTCCAATACTCATACTAAACAGAATGTAGTTGTGACTGACTATGCCTTAAACTTGATGCCACAACAAAACTTGAGGACCTGCCATTTTTGAGACCAATAAACTGACTCTCTTATTAACTTGGGGAGTGTTATTTCTTGCTCACCTCCTAAGGCAATCAAATACATCAAATAGCTCATACACTGTCCATGATTTATCTTATAATGATTAAAAACAGACCATCAGGAGTATAAAAATTCCTCACATAGTTCAAGCTCTGTGTTTATACCAAATAATCTGAAGGAATATATTTTTCTTAAAGAGCTCCAAGAAAATACGAAGACAAAACCTCCCTATTTACTGAGAATGATGAACAATTTTAAAATGAGACAAAAGACCCATATTCATAACAAAAAAGGGCTAGAATTAAATTTTTAAGCTTTTCTTTCCCAATCTGAATTGACTAGTTATCTGGGTTTTTTTTTCTCTATGAACTTTTTTTGCTTTTTACATGTGGTTTATTTTTTATTTACAATGATGTCTGATTCAGTAATATCTCGTTGTTTGTTATTGTTTAGTCGCTAAATTGTGTTTGACTCCTGCAACCCCATGGACTATAGGTCTGCCAGGCTGCTGTGTCCATGGGATTTCCCAGGCAAGAATACTGGAGTGGGTTGCCATTTCCTTCTGCAGGAGATCTTCCTGACCCAGGGATTGAACTCGCATCTCCTGCATTGCAGGAGGATTCTTTCACTATTGAACCACTGGGGAAGCCCAGTCAAATACAAAAACAAAACATTAAGTAGTTTTGTTAACTGGTAGGAATCAAAGTTACCAAACTCTGACAAATGGACCTTAACACCTCAATAACCTTTCCCCACTCTTCTCCCCAATCTGCCTTGGCTGACAGGTGTCAAACTTCCTTGTCTTCACCCACAATATCTGAACTTCTGGGACTTATCTCAGTTGGGCTGGGTTTGTTTTTTTGATACCAATGATAAACTTTCAGTACCCTGGAAACTTAAAATCAATCCAGAAGAAAAACAAACAAAACAAAGTGCACTTACCTCACAATGTCTATGCCTTTTCAGATATTTCTTTTCTTATGCCTTATTTTTCTTATCTGTTGTAGTTTAGGTTTTGATTTCACCTTTGAACACGACTTCCCTCTGAGAGCCTGTTTCTCCTCTAATGGTCTCTGAATACTTCTGAGGATGCAGTCAAGGACTCTTTCCTTCTAGGCCCTTTACCTCTAGCCACACCCACAGCAAGTGTGTAAACTATTTCATCCTTTAGTTCCACCTCACTGGTGACACTTATGTCATGTTCCTCTAACCCATAAGGCAAATTCACATAGATGGCCTTGGCTATTCCCCAGTAAGCTTTTACTGACTATCTACACGTGCCCAGGTTTTTACTTGCCAAACGCACCTAACTCTAATCCTTTTGAAGAAAAGGTATTTGAGGTCTAAGATTTTTCAACAAGGCATAATTCTTCATTGTTAGGGACAGGAAGAAGAACAACAACAAAAATATCATTGGTATTCCTGTATCACATAACCACACTGTAAAGCTGGAAAGAACCTTGAAGAATATCCTATCAGCTTATTCAATTTTCAGTTCCCTCATTTTACAGATGAGAAAAGTCTGTATCTAGAGAGGGTAAGATATTTGATTAAGTCACAGTACTAAGTAGTGGAGCCAGTTAATAGATCTTTTGACTTCTACTAGGTTGTTTCACTCGTTTTGGAGGCAACACCACAAAACTAAAGAAAAGAGCAGTCGGCTGACACGTGACTCACGCCCTGTACCACAGTATTCTCCTGTGAGATGGCCAAGACTGACCTCTAGCTCTATCCTTATCTGTGTGCCATTACTTTATACCATAAAGAAAAAGCTGAAAATTAGACAAATAAAAGTTTGATGATATGTGTATCATGGAGATTTCTTTTTTAAAAACACATAAATGATCAATAATTACACACAAAAAAATGCTCAATATCAACAGCCATTAGGGAAAGAAAGGTATATCAAAACCTGAATAATGAGACACCATTTCACACCCACTAGCATGGCTGTAATCAAAAAGAAATATTGTCAAGGATGTGGAAAATATAAAATTCCCGACCACTGCTGGTAGGAAAGTAAAACAGGGCAATCACTTTGGAAGACAGTCTGTCAGTTCCTCAAAAGATTAAACACAAAGTTACCATATGACCCAGGAATTCCACTCCTGGTAACATATTCAAAAGAAATGAAAACACACATTCAAACAAAGATCTGTGCACAAATGCTCACAGTAGTATTATCCGTAACAGCCAAGAAGTGGAAATAAGCCAGATGTCCATCAACTGACGAATGGATAAATAAAATGTGGCACATCCATACAATTGAATGTTATCTGGCAATAAAAAGGAATAAAATACTGATACATGCCACAACATAGGTGACCTCTGAAAACCCTATGCTAAGTGAAAGAAGCCAACCAGAAAGGATTACATATTGTATAATTCCATTTATTTGAAATGTCCAGAGTAGGCAAATCTGGAGATAGAACTATGATTATGGTTGCCTAGGGTGGGACAGGGTCAGGGGGAGGGGGGGTAAGGAATGGGAACTTGAGGGGGCAATGGTTAAATGCCATGGAGTTTCTTTTTCAGGTGATAAAAATGTTCTAAAATTGTAATAATGGTTATACAACTCTGTGACTACACTAAAAAACCACTTAAGTATATATACACTTTACATTTCAAATGCATGGTATATAAATCATATCTTAATTAAACTATTACATTATCAAAGAAACAAAGCATTTCCATATTTTAAAAAATATGCCATAGACTCTAGATCACTGGATGCTGGCATGCATGTGGAATTCAAGTACTGATCTTGAACTTACTACTTCTTGAACCAAAGAAACTGAGGGAAACAATCATTTGAACATTCTACAAGATAGGTTTTCACAAACAGAGCTGAAGACTTTACCAAACCAATTTGCTTTTTGTACAAAAATCATAACATTCACAGTCAGGCTTGGAATTTTTAATTTTATATTATTTCAATCTACCTTTTATTGTAGACATTTTTGTTTGGTTTTGCTGACATCTTACATCACCTTCAATAAATACGAGTGAAGGGTGTTCCCCTAAGACCAACTCATCAATTCTCTGATACAAACTGAGTGTCTAAGAATTCAATTCAGTTCTGACACTATCCACCTGGAGGAGTTAGCGCAAATCCCACAAGTTAAAGGACTCAGTCCCATAAAAGATGGGACTTTAGCATTTATGATGCCAGCTGCAAATCTCAGGCAACCCTTAATTCTGCCATAAATCAGGGGTTCCCATGACTACCTCTTCATGTTCCCTAACTCATGCAACTCAGGAAAAAACTTAACTTACATTTACCAGTTTATTATAAAGGGAAGTGTTATTTAAATATTTTGAGTATTAATTAGCTTACAGTCTCATTTGGCTAAATGGCTGAAAACAGAAAACTAAGATCTAGGTTACCAGATGATGGTATCTCTCCACAGCAGGATTATAAAGAGCCACCCTTCTCCCAATCCTCTAGATTCCACTAAATGCCTATTAATGATTTCCTCTACTAACAACAGCAATTGTGGGCTTCCCTGCACTTTAATTAGCTTAGATGTCTGAGTAATTTTCAAACTGAGGCCTATGATCTCCTTACTTTTAATTTATACATCTGGAGTCACATCTAGAGTCTAATAATACAATTCCAATTCCAACAAATAGTACTGAGCATTTACTATAATGCCAGAAGCAATAAGAATATTCAAACTAATGCAAAAGGTATGATTCCCTATACCACCACTCATTTACTCACAGTCCGGAGGGGAAAAGGTGTAAACCAATCAGTGCAACCCAAATCAGGCACCATATTAAAGTCAAAGGGAATAGATAATGTAACATTTCAAGAAAAAGTATTACCATGCTGGTGTGAAGAGCATCCAGGGAAAGGTTCATAGAAGGAGAGGTATTTGAATCGGGCCCTGAGAGACAGACTAGATTTTGGTAAATGCGGAAAAGTATTTCAGGTGGAAGAAACAACATGTGTCAAGATTAAAGTACTGTGTGCTCAGGGAAGGTTAGGTTCCCAGGAACTGAAAGGTAAAGAAGAGCCTGATACAGCAGGCCTTAAGAGTCTGGGTGAAGAGACTGAACTTTTCTCTGGAGTTAGTCAAAAGTCTTTAAGGAAGGCTTTCAGAAAGGGAAGAAAACAACTTGCATGTATTACCTATTATATAGCAAGTAAGAACTTTACATGTGTTAAACTCAATCTTTACAACTGTCTATGACAGATGAGGAAATTAGGCTAAATTATGTGCTCATGGTCATTCAGAAACTAAGTGGCAAAAGTTGAGATCTGAATTTAAACATACATCCTGTCTACCATTCTACCTGGCAAAATTCAATCAATCAAGCCAGGGCCAAAAGATGTCTGGCCATAATGTCCATGATCAAATCTGATATTATGTCAAATTAATTTTTTTAAGTCTGCTTATTACTACATTATGGTAAATGGGTTTTTGCCAAATGTGAGTAGACTGATGGGATAGCTTGATCTAAAAATATAGGCTGGAGTAGACACATAAAGGGCTTACGAGGTGGTGCTAGTGGCAAAGAACCTGCCTGCCACTGTAGGAGATGTAAGAGACAGAGATGTGGGTCTGATCCCCAGATCAGGAAGACCTCCTGGAGAAAGGAATGGCTACCCACTCCAGTATTCATGCCTAGAGAATCCCATGGACAGAGGAGCCTGGTGGGCCACAGCCCATAGAATCACAGAGAGTCAGACACGACTGAAGCTACTTAGCATGAGACACATCATTTTGGGGTTTCTTGAGAAGTTATCTTGAAGAAAGAGCTATCTTTCTGACAGATTAAACTAATTACGAGATATGAAGACAAACGGGGAAATACATGCCAGCGCATTATGACGAAATGGATGACATAAGCCACAGAAAGCTCGCAAAGACACAAGCAGCACGGCTCCTTTCTCTAGTTACTGATTGTCTTCACAGTGTTTTGATAATTTTTTGCTCTTTATTTATGAAAATCCATATTGATGAATACAGAAGGCTGGTGGGCTCCCTGAGCATTTGTGTATGTTACTACTCAATTTCTCCCAGGTGAACGGTCTTCCCTAAGGAAGGAAAAAGACCCTGGGATCATCATACAGGAATGGGTTTGTACCTGTCCTTTACCTCAGGTCCATGGGTCAAGAACAAACCAGTAATGTGCAAATGTGAGATCATCTGCATACATGTTTCTGGAAGACACATATATAAGTAAGAATCTGTATATAAAGCTGACAGTTATTGGGGTTATAAAGAATCACACACAACTGAAGTGCCTTAGCCAGCATATAAAGCCAAAGAATGCTTATTAAGCTATTTAAAACTAGCCAGGCCAAAACTAACCAAAAAGAATGTTTGATGTTGGACAGGGTTTTCATATTTTTAGGTTACTGAGAACCAGGACAACCTTACTACAGTTCAGTTTACCTATGAGGATAAGGAGCTGGGTGGGGTAAGATTGGAAGGAAGCTAAAGAAATCACTTGTCAGTTATGATCTTTAATATTTGTGCAATAAATAAAAAACCTCAGTTTAAAAAATTCAGTTTCTGCATAAAGAAAAAGTAGGATAATAATTACGGATTCCTCTTTATATCTTGACAATAAAAAAATCTCTTCACACTGTATTTTTTCAATCATGGATAGATTACCAAGACCAGAAAAAAACATTCTCTTAAAGCATATTGCAAAAGCCCAGGCTGTGACATAACCCTTTGCTGATATTTATTAAACAGAAGTAACAAAACATGGGAAGACAAAAGCATAAAACTCATCCAATCCCAAGCCATTAAGAGCTGGCTTGAAAAGTTTTCAAAGACCATGATTCTGTATAAACTTGTTGGGAGACTGTGTTTTAGTAGATTATGGCCATCACAGCGATGTTTCCTAAACAATGTTAAGTAAGTCAGGTTATTAACACTGCAGAATTGGAAGTAGATGCCTTCTGGAACTTTGTTGTGTTAAAAGTATATTCATAGCGCACCAGGATGAGCTCCCTGCGCTATACAGCAACTTCCCACCAGCTGTCTGTTTTACATGTGGTAATGTATGTATTTCAATGCCACTCTCTCAATTTTCCCCACCCTCTCCTTCCCAGCTCAGCCTGGTGCTCTGTGACCACCCAGAGCGAGGAATGGGGCGGGATGAGGGACAGAGGTTCAAGAGGAAAGGGACATGTGTACACCTATACTGATTCATGCTGATGTATGGCAGAAACCAATGCAACATTGTAAAAAAATTATCCTCTAGTTAAAAATAAGTTAAAAAACTTAAAATGGCATTTAACTCTTTCTTTAAAAAAAAAAAAAGATTTCTTTGTTCTTGACTGCGCTGTCTTCACTGCTGTGGGCTTTCTCCAGGTGCAGAGCCTGGGGCTCCTCCTTGCTGCGCCCAGGCTTCTCATCCTGACGGTGTCTCTCGCTGCTGCGCCCAGGCTTCTCATCCTGACGGCGTCTCTCGCTGCTGAGCGCAGGCTTCAGGAGTTGCGGCGCATGGGTTTAGCTGCTCTGTGGTGACGTGGGATCCTCCCAGATCAGGGATCAAACCTGTGGCCCTGCACTAGCAGGAGGACTCTTAACCACTGTACTACCAGCGAAGTCTCCTAACTATCTTCTCTTGAACTCTATTTCCAATCAGATTTTGACCACAACAATTGCAGTTTTGCTACCCATAGTTCTTTCCCTTGTTGTCAAAGGAATTTTGTACCTGAAACTGGAACTAACCCGGAAAATCGAGGCTGTTGCCTCAGTTAACCATTTGAAAGTCAGAATTCAGCTTCCCTTTAACTACATTTGTTAGGAATGACCACTAGACAAGAAGAAATCTATTTCTCAAACCAGTTCTCCACCTTAGTTTACTGACTTTTATCCAACCAGTCATCTCAGATGAAACCAGATTCTTTCCAACCATATCATTTAGAATCCATATTCTATACACATCAGACACCTGAAAAGAAGGAATGCTATTAAATTGAGTTCCCTTTTAAGTAATTTCAGTTCAAGCTAACACTGGGTAGATGAAAAATTTCAGTTTTCTTTACATTCAAAACTGAAAACCTATTTGTATCAAAACTGAGATACAAAGGTATGTGTGTATGGTAGGTGGTGGTGGGGAGAGTATTGTTTTAAAGCCCAGCAAAATAATACTGTCTTATATGGATATTTCTAAAACAGTAATTAGTTCAGTTTATGAAGTGCCTACTATGGGTCAGGTACTGTAAGAGAAATTATAGATACAAAGATAATTGAGAAATACTTTAAAGAAGTCCTTAAAATTAGGGAAAACTCCTTTTCCCCCTAGAATTCTTCTGAGAGTTCCTACTTTTAACCATTTAATGGTCTTACAAGCAAATAAACCCATACATGCACTTCTGTGCATTTAAGGCTAAGTGATCAGATTTCAAACGTACTTTTTAAAAGTACTGTATACATTTTAATTGCCACCAACACTTCTTTATCTTTCCTCTCCAACTACAGAGTATCTTTTTATCAGACCTCAAAAATTTCCTAAAATTTTACCTTTTAGTCTTTTAATCTAAAATTTCCTAAAACCTCACCTTTTCAACCTTTTAACATAAAATTTACAGACTGAGTTGAATATGATATCTATAATGAGCTTTTAAAAAATTCTTAACTTGCTCCTGCTGTTATCTTTGTTTGCCCTCATTATGCTTCCTGCCCTTATTGGAGTTTTATTGTAGAGTATATATATTTAAATTTCCACACATATCTTTGAATTTGATACAGTTTACTATTCTTAAGGAGAAGTTTCACTGTTGATATTTTCACATACTAACATTGGTCAAAACACTGAGTTTTATGTACATTAACATGGTTATTTTTCATAATAGAAATAAGATGTAATCAACATACTGCTCTTTCTCTTAGAAGGCTGTGACACATACATGAAATTTGCTCCTTGGATCTATACATTTGGAGGGCTTTAAGGGTTTTTGGTTTTGTTTTTACCTTAGACCATGCACCATTTGGTCTATCACTGTGTTTACTAGCCAAGTAGCTACAAAGACAAATAGCAAAGCTTCCTATTCATTCCACTAAATCAATTAGGCTATTCACACATTTATTGAACACTTGCCAAAAAGCTCTTTTTTGGTATCAATAAAAAGTAACCTAATAATAAAGGTTTATTTTGTTTTGGGGGGGAAAAAAAGGCCAGGGTTCTCAAATTCACTGTTACTTTGCAACTCTTGATTCACTTGCCTTCAATATTGTGTAGGTGGAGGAAAGAAACCAAGACATTCAGAACAAAATGTGAAGTCAAGGGAAATTTTTAGACAACAAATAAATTGTGAAAATGACTTAAACTTACTGTCAGAACAATCTTTTGTAGAGAAACATAAATGTAGGCAGTTTAATATATACCCCTGACATTCAGTGAAAAAAATACTAGGCTCAGAAGACCATAAATTCAGATCTTATATGTTTAAACTACTCTGGGCTCTTTTTCATGTAATTCAATAAACTGCAATTAAAATCATATTCGAATTGGCTTTGTCTAATAGCTCGTGAAATATATTATTCCCTTTTTTGTTATTATGAAAATGTTCTTCAGTAAATATTTAGACTATTTACAAATTTTTTAAGACCACTCATTTAACGTCACACTGTATTATGGAAAATCTACTTTAAATGTACCATCCTGTATTTGTAAAATGCACTAGCATCTATATAAAAACCAAGTAAATAAATATACTGCTGATTCTCTAAGATGTAGAATACAGTCTACAACTGCTAATATTGGTGATCCATATAGTCACGGGGATTTCTTTAATAATGACTCTAATGGTAGATTAATTTAGCACCCCCTAAAGCAATGTATGTACTATTAAGTTTTTTTTTTAATTGAAGGATAACTGCTTTATAGAATTTTGTTGTTTTCTGTCATGTACTATTAAGTTTTGATTAAAATCACTGATTACCTACAGAGAAACAATGTAATTTTTGTGAGAAATAATTCTCAAATTTTTATTTTCACTAGGAAGAGTTATTATGGTGGCTGAAACAGAAAGGTCCCCACCCAATTGATATGTCCCAATAAGCTCCATTACTTCAATTTTTAAGTTTTAAACCCTGTGTCTTCTGAATTCACTGTACTTCAAATTCTTTCCAACTTCTTCCAAATATAAAGTGCCATGGCCGTCCCTCTCTGTGTCACATACACCACATATTTTTGACAAAAATGAAACTGAATATATGATAAATGCTCAGTAAACAGTAATTGTTTTAATGTTATCACTATTTAGTTGAAAAGAAATTCTGTTAATGTTTCAAGACCCATTTTGATACTCCTTTTCCAATCACGAAATTTTTCCTTATCCCCTGAACTCTTATTCTTATAAAACCTTTGCATTATAGGTACATATGAGCTTATGCTATCTCCTTATTAAAGCTGGAAACTCCAAGATAAAAACTGTTTTCCTCATTCTGCAGCACTTAATAATAAAGGAAAAGATGATGTTAAATATATATTTACGTTAGATCCTTGGGAGTCTTCATTTTAATTTGGTGGATAAAGTATAAATATTTCTATGATGTCAAGAAATTTAAAAGAAAAAACTAACATTTCCTAGAGACTACAGAATATTAAAGCTCTGTGGGGATGGATATATTTATTCATATACATATTAATGTAAGAACTAGAAGCAGGTATCTAAATGATTGTATTAGAGACTGAAATGTAAATAACATTTACCACTTCTTATTTTTGATGTTAAGAAGCAAGAGTAATTTTACAATATCATTTTTTCAGTAAGAATCTAGTTTTCATTTTCAGACTAAAATCAGTCATAGAAATCGATATGTGATGCCTTTACTAGCATCCCTTATAACCCCTTACGCCTCCTCCTCTCTCTAACGCCCTGAATGTCCAGGAGAACCTTTGATTTTATGGCTCTCTGTGAACTTGGTCCAAGAGCCCAGTATGCTTAAGGCATTAAGGAAGTGTTAAGCTAGAAAAAGATGTTAATCCATAAAGACAATGCCTTATCTCATAAGAACTAGCTATCAACAAATTGGATTACTACAGCTAATAGGAAAATTAGCAGTATGGTATTTGTTAAAACAGCACCAAATTTTAAATTTTGATACATTCTCAAAGCTCTTCAGAGGTGAAAATTCTAACAATTCCCATTTACATACCGCTTTAAAATAGTAATTTAGAAGTGAAATCACACAAATTTCAAATTAGCACCAAATATTATATTAAAAAATAATCAAACTGATCTTTCCTAGTTGAGTGCTAACTCTTAAAATGGAAAAGATACTACAAAGTACATTTATTTTCCACTGCCCAACAATCAATCAAATCACCCTTCAGGTGGTATAATGATATCTTCATTCCGCTTTTGTAAATACATATAGTTTATGTGTGTCTGATGTAGTTGACTAATCCTCAAACTCAAAAGCTGGGTACATCGCTCTGTCCCAGACAATCTGAACTTCACATTCCCTTGGCCACAGGGCAGTGGACGAGTATGAATCCATGAGATACAGTAAGACTTTTGCTGGAACTTCTAGGGAAAAAAAGATAATTAATTTTTTCAGATTACGGATTTAGGGGCTGAATGGACTAAAGTTATGTTTTGCTCATGCATGGCTGGAGAATAAAGTTAACACTGAGGAAGCAGTACTAAGAAACACACCGAAACTGAGTCTTGCTGACTTTGAGCCATGGGTGCAGCTATTCTTGATGCTACACCTATCCTGGACCAGTTTACACAAACCCTTATAAACTGTCCCCCCAGCTGGCCCCCACCTAAGCCAGTTTCAACGGAGTTTTCTGTCACAATAGAGTCTTAGCTGATATTATAACCATTTTAAGTGTTTCCCCAAAGTAAATACACTAGGTCATAGAATTCAGTTTCAAAAACAAGTAAAAACAAGACTCATCCCCATAGAAGATTCTGGTTTTTCAAAGTCCACTCCTTCTCAAGAATCTCCTACCCTACCTCCCTACTATGTTCAAAGACTATGAAAGACTGTATCTTCTGCCTTTATACTGTCTAAACACAAAGTAAAACAAAAAAAAAAGAAAAAATTGCTGGAAGGGAATAAGAATAAAAAATCAACAGTGGGGAAAAAAGAAATAAGTAATGGTGGAGGCGGGGGGACAAATCCGCTAAAGAAACTAAATAATAACCAGATGTCCTTTAAAGCTTATAAATTAAGCAGATTCAACTACATCTAGAATGTAATATAAAGATATCATAATGCTAAAATCAAAGTTCTTATTCAAAAAGCAGCTGATAAAATTTAAAGGAAAATACTTTGGGAAATTGAAATATCAGACAAATCACTACATAATTTCAAGAGGTTAATCAAAATCATAGAAATTATTAATTTTAAGCATATTAGGTGGATACAACATGTTACTGAGCCTCCAAGTCATTCTGAAAATTTCAGCCAGAGAGAATTTAACAGAATAAGTAAAAGACAACTAAAGCCATTTAACAGTAATATAGAATTAGGACTTCCACTTTCTAGGGATTTTGGTGACTTAACTGCTAACAAGAAAAGGGAAAAAACAAAAATACACATGGAATAAAATGGAATTAAGATGTATATCCTTGTGTTTCTCATATCTCGGTGGTGGATTAGTCTCTAAGTTGTGTCTGACTCTTGAGATCCCATAGAATGTAGCCCACAAGGCTTCTCAGTCCGTGGGATTCTCCAGGCAAGAATACTGGAGTGGGTTGCCATTTCCTTCTCTAAGGGATCTTCCTGACCCAGGGATTGAACCCAGATCTCCTGCATTGCAGGCAGATTCTTTACCGACTGAGCTACCAGGGAAGCTCTCTCATATCTTACTGAAGTGAAATTTTACCTGCATATTTTAGATCTTCTGTATTTCAAACACCAAGTGTGAGTGTTGAAATGAATTATAGTTCTCTTGTGATCACAATGAGACCATTACTTTAGAGTCTGTGTGCAAAAGGATGAGATAAATTCTTACTGGTTGAGATGAAGTGAAACAAGAGTGGTTAAGGGAGTTCTGGAGTCAGACTGACTGTGCTGATGCCTGGCACTGTCATTCAACAGGTGTGAGACTTGAACCAACTTCACTGAGGCTCCGTGTACTCTCCTGTAAACCTAAGATAACTAATAAGTAATAATCTTCACATGTAGGCAGTGCTTATCAGAAGTGCCAGGCATATTTCTCAAAGACTTTTACATACTAATTCTTTAATTACTTCTTAAGAGATGTTAATGTTTCTAAGAGACAAATAATAATATCATCTCTGTTTCACAGAGAAGGAAACTGAGACCCAGATCAGTAAATTACTCACAAACATTACAGTGTATTAACTTTTAATCTAACATTACCTAGACTATTGCCTACCTCAACGAGTTGTTATGAGAAAGCAACAAAGTGCCTAGCACAAAGCAGGAGCTCAATCAAGGTCTACTGTTACAGTTCTGACTGTCAACTTCTATTTACTTTAATATTTGTTTTGTCAATTATCTTAAAATGATTATTTTAGTATACAAACTATTTCCTGCTAAAGAGAAATTGGGGGGGAATTGGCTGGAAATTAACTTTTTTGAAAGGTAATAACTCATTGTTCAAAAGCTTCTACAGTCTAGTACTCTTCAGGTTCCCACTAGTTTGAGCACGAGAATCGGAGTTACATTTGAGACATCCATGGAAAACAACTGTACATGTAAGTCTGGAGCTTGGGATGGATATAAAGACCTGGAAATCTCCAACATACAAAAGAGATTACCTAGGAAGAGTATAGAGTAAGAGAATAAAATCTAATCTAAGACTAAGCCTTGTGGAATTAAAAATTTAGGATTCTACAAGATCAGCAGCAGCTTTTGAAAGACATTAAAAAAGCAATAGCATTAAGTGCTGGTGTAAGGTATATGGTGTCCTGGAAGTGAAGAAGAATGTTTCAAAAAGTAGGAAGTATCAACGATATCAAATGCTGCTGAGAAGTCAGGTAAGATAAATGGTGGAGAAGTGTCACTGGATTTAGCAATACAGAGACAGTAAGTGATCTCCACAGCTTTTTCCTCCTCTATAAAACCAAATCAGGATGCCAGTAAGAATAAACACAGCTTCTGAGTTTTGACCACCTACTGAACACTTAACACTGTGCTGAGGGCTTTACATATAATTTCTACTCCTTTCAACAACCCTATCTGGAAGGTATTCAAAGCTTTGAGAGGTAAACTGAGTCAACTACATAAGGCTGCTAAACAGTGAGGGAGGAATTTGAATCCAATTTTCTTCAAATCAAAGCCTCTTTCTATTCTACTACCATACTGAATGACTGACCACCTATGAAGTTGGTTCTGGAAAAAGAAAAACAGCAAAACTAAAGAAGCTGTTAGCCTGAGAAAATAGGGAATGAGTCTAGGAAAACAAGAGGCTTCAAAAAAACCAAGTTTCATGGATGATGTGAAACAGATGTAAAGGAAGAAGTAAAGATTTAAAGATCCAGCAAAAAGAGCCTCATACCACCATAGCACTTTCACAAAGCAAACTCTGGTCCATGGCATACAGTAGTAGCACATCTGGAAGACTGTTAAAAAATGCAAAATCTCAAGACCCATCCAGACTTACTAAATCAGGATATGCACCTAGTTATGACCCCCAGATAATTCACACACTGTATTAATGTCCAAGAAGCCCTGGTCTGTTATCATTACATAGATGAAGATACTAACCAGGTTAAAAAGTTTGCAGACCTAGAACTCAGGCCTCTTCTCTCTCAATTTAGGATACGTTCTGCTTCATTATGCGCCCTCCAAACAGACACAACATTACTATGAACTTCACTAACCTGAGGTTTTGCCACAAAAACACTTAGGAGTTAAAATAAGTCAACCAAATTATCACTGACCATTTTGACTTGTTCCACTTCACTTGGAATTTTAAGTGTACCCATGAATTTTCTCCAATCACTTTTTCTTTAATAGTGCAACATACCTTAGTCCATTCAGGTTGCTATAACAGAATATCATAGACTGATGGCTTATCAACAACAGAGATTTATTTCTCACAGTTCTGGAGACAAAGAAGTACAAGACTAAAGCACTGGCAGATCTGATGTCAGGTGAGGGCCAACTTCCTCATTCACAAATCTTTTTGCTATGTCCTCACATGATAGAAGGAGCAAGAAATCCCTCCAGGGTCATTTACAAGGTACTGATCTCATTCAGGAGGGCTCTGCCCTCAAGACCTAAATGCATCCCTAAGGCCCTACCTCCAAACACTGTCATATTGTAGATGAGGTCTCTACACATGCATTTTGGGCAGGTATAAACTTCAATCTACAGTACTGTGTGAAATATACACATGCTATCCCTGACTACAAAGAATAAGAATGCTTAAATTCACCTAGTGAGTTTCAACCCTGACGCTCACGTGAAAAAGACAGGAAAGCCTGGGAGAGGGAGATATCCCATGGGAAGTCATGGAATCATGGAGTTAGAAGGACCTTATAAGGCGGAGATGACAGATTTCATCTAGAATGCCAACCATACAGGTGCTGACAGCACTGTACCAAAAAGGAGTCTAGGGCCATTTTGGGGTTAGCTATTAGCTTTATCTGCCATGGGTTGGTTTCAAGGAGGGCTCTCAGAGTTCCTGACCTTCCTTGTAAAGAAAAGGAAGCTAAGGCTCGAAGACATTAAGTGAAATACGTGAGGTACATCCCAAATAAATGGACCAGAACTCTACGTCTCTTGACTTCTGAATCAAGAGACGCTCTTATCCAGAACCATACTGCTTCTCCTTTAGGATACATTTATTAAAAATAGTAAGGCATTTTCATGTAGTAGATAATAAAAATCAAACCAATTAAAATTTAGCTGGGAATAAACAAGTCCTTGAAATTTACAAGTCCTATGATAAAGACTCAGATGAAAGTACATTCAAAGATTTAAATGAAGCCCACAACCTCTAAGTTGTATCACTGTGATCCATGAATGATCTCTGACTCAGATTGTTTTCTGACAATTTTACTTCATGGTGAGTGTTTCCATGTGACAATTCTTCTTTAGAATTTAGCCATGATGACTCAGGGAACCTAGGTGCTATGAAGGCGCTTTCAATTTAAGAGGTAGGAGGAGAATGAGGGGGCATACTGAATTGTTAACAGCCTACTCAGCTTGGAAAAGTAGCAAATCCTTTTTGGAAGCCATTTAAAAGACAGCCTCAGGAGGCAAATTCTGGTGAAAGCCTTAAGAAGACTGGTCTTTAAGAACTCAACTATCTGCAGATAAACTAGTGTGCCATTTCTATAAGAGATACAATCAAGAAGCTTCAGTAAAACGGGATTTACTTTCAGTTGAGGAAGTGTCAGTGATGAAATTAAAAAAGATCTGGGACCACTGACATCACAGATCTGCTCTCTGCTGAACAGTTTAAGAGTCTAACTCAAAATTCACAGCCCTTCAGTGACCTGACAGGACTAATTCAGAGACGGAATCTTCCTACTTTAAACGAAAATTACAGTAAAGCAGTCAGCAAATTTGAAAAGCTTTCATATACATGAAGTCTGTCTATAGGACGGTGGTTTCTAATTAGCAGCTCATACTTTATAAAAGACACACACACAGAGTTCACACATTTTCTCATGAATGATAAACTTAACTAGTTTTGTAATTTGGGTCTTTTAGTCCTTTGGTACAGTTAAAGTATGGTAGTGAGAGACTGAAGAAAAATCCATTATGTTAACTGTAGTCTAAAATTAAAGAAAATCAGCTTTCAGTGTTTCCAGTACATGCAGTTCATTAAATCTGGTGTAAACCCACAGGAACACTAAGAACTGTGGATAGTATCTGCCAAGAACCAGGAATACAACTCTAAGGTTCTGAAGAACCACACACCTCCAACTGTTTTCGCTTATTGTTAAAAAGTAAAATTAAACTGAACTGTGCCTTCTGAAGATTAAGGCAACTGACAGATACCTTGAACACTACAACTAGCAAAAAAAATCAGGGCCAGTCACCTTATAATTCACTCTACGGAAGGAAGAAGTTATAAAGGACTTCAGCACATTACTGATCTTTTTCTCCTTTCCTCTCCACTATCAAAAAACAGCTCAACGGAAGTCCAGTTTTCCCCCAAGGCCCTTTATGATTAACTATTATTACAGTGATGATGAAGTTCTTGATTGTTTGATATTTTCAGAAAAGACAACAACATACACCAAAAGCTGAAAACAGCTTTTGAAAATCCACTAGGCTAGCTGATGTATAGATTCTGGACGGTCGCAGGATTAACTTATGAGGCTGAGTTTATTACTGTTTCCTACATTACTCAGTTCAAAAAGTATTCCACCCTATTAGGTCAGTTATCTCTGACTGCCAACTGATACAATATACTCTCTCTCCACTAGAACACACACCATAAAAAGGGCAAGAAAAGATAAAAAGAAGCTAACTAGGTATGAGACATAGGAAAAGTACCACACTCGCCATCTACATGTCACTTCCTTTAGGCCCTTAATTCATTCCAAATCCACTTTATAAGTATAAAAAATGGCAGAAAAAAATGTGGAAGAGCAATGGGCTCTACTAAAGCTGGGGAAGGAAGATAAACAGAGCCGGGGCAGAGTGGAGAGATGAGCAGGAGAGAGAGATGAAGTCAGAGAGGTGGAATATGAGTATTTGCAACACACAAGGTGAATAGAATAACCTGGAACCTGATGCTGCAACCATTAACAGAGCTCAAGTAATAGACCGAATTTTCATATAACTCTATAAACTATTGTTAATCGCCATCATCATTGTTCACTCCAAAATGAAAATACAGGCTTTATCATGGTCATAATGTTCAAGTCAATGTGAAATATAACATGGCTCTGTTGCAAAGCAACTTTTTTCCTTTAAAGAGAAGCTGTATTCTTGATTTTACTTCGGAAAATGAGTTAAAATATAAATAAATGAAAAAATAAAGCAAAAATAAATAAATAAATAAATAAATAAAGAGAAGCTGTATTCTTATCACTACTCTTTACTGAATTTGTAAGTTTGAATCTTAGCTCATTAGGTCATGAACACTTAAGTAGATCCAAATTACTAGGTCTATCTGGTCATGGTTACTATTGTGTGAGAGCCAATTTTTTTCTTTCCTCCTTTCTCCTGCTCTCTCCCTTTTCCCTCTTTCTCTTTCTCCTCCTTCATAAGTTATTTATTCCACAAAAAAATGGAAATGAGAAAACAGCTTGATAATCCTACCACCAAATTAAAAGACTGACTGTTATCTCAAGTACAGTCACCTCTTAGAATTTCAAAGTCCTTCCCAAAAAACTACCACCACTTTTATTTCACAGGTGAATCAAAGATAGTTTGTTAAAGACTTCCAGAGTTACTGGAAAGCCCCAAAATTAAACATGGCCTATGTTCCATGCTCAAAGGATAGTGTTTAAAACACATTAAATAATCTAGCCAAGCAGCTTAATCCTAACAGTATGTGCAGTATATGAAGAAAGGATCTGGCTATCTACCTATCTATCCACCAAAAGGACAAAAACTCTTGAGTGAATTAAAGAACTAGATTCCTAACAATTTTCTGAAAAATAGGAATCTTGGTTAAAGTATTCCTTATACAGTTACGTATTTATGTGCTTAGTGGTCACTGTTAGTAACCTATTATATAATAAAATTTCATAAATTCTACTTAATTCCATTAATTTCTATGTTTGTTGCTATTGTTCAGTCGCTGTCATGTCTGACTCTCTGCGAACCCATGTAGCACACCGGGTTTCCCTGTCCCCATCTCCCAGAGTTTGCTCAAACTTACATCCATTGAGTTTGGTGATGCTATCTAGCCACCTTATCCTCTGCCACCCTCTTCTCCATTTGCCTTCACTCTTTCCCAGCATCGGGGTCTCTTCCAATGAGTCAGCTCTTCCCATCAGGTGGTCCAAGTACTGGAGCCTCAGCTTCAGCTTCATTCCTCCAGGGTTGATTTCCTTCAGGACTGACTAGTTTGATCTCCTTGTAGAGATCTACATATCGTATTATTGGTTAAAGAAAATACTGTACCTTCTTATTATGCATAATTGACTAGAAAAAGGATATTTTCTTTATTCAATGTTACTAAAAAGCATTCAAATGTTAAGTTTCTCGGGTTGAAAAACATTCCTATTCAAAAAATGAACTAGTATAAAAATTTTCAAAACTAATAATCTTTACATTGTCCTATAAGTAGATGGTTTAAAAAAACTCCTATTGATGGAGCTTTTTTTTCGGGGAAGGGGAGCTTTCAAACACTTGGAGGATAGAGGGTCTGATTTTTCTGTAATTTTAATAAAGAGTTAAAAAGAGTTCTTCATGGGAAATCAGCATGTTCTTGAAACAACTTCTAATCTGAGATCTGAAACATGAACACAAGAAGACTTGAAAGCCAAATTCCTAACACTAAACGAATGCTAGTCTTTCAATTCCAAGTGTATGCCATAGCAACAAGAAAGTTATACAGTTTCATTCTGATGATAAATGCCATCGCTTCCATTGTGGATGCATGACACAAAACTTCTCAGCAATGACTGTTTCGAATACTTAAGTATTAAGAAATATGCATGGTCTTGTGTGTATGTTATGTGTTTTCATGTATGAGACAGAAATTAAATATCCAAATGAGTATAGTCTCTTTCATGTTAGTCATTCTCAAAGGTTATATCCTTGTTCTAAATGATGCTACAATTGTCTAGGACATTATTAAAACTCCTCTTTAGTCTATGAGTAGATCTGATTTTCAGAAACAATAATGGCCTTCTTTGAGTAGATCTGATATTCACAAATAGCCTGAAGTTATTTCCTATTTTCTTTCTGTTAAAATCCTTTCTGAGTCATATCTGATAAATAAAATGAGACACCATGTAGCTAATACCCCCTTTTTCCTTAAAAAACAAGGAGTAAATAGAAAGTAATGAGCTATTTTCATGTGTGGCTCTTAAATTGGCTTAGAAGGCAATTCTTTAAAAGTTCCAAAAATATTTGAGTAATGCTAGTATTGTTGATGGAGAAGGAAATGGCAATCCGCTCCAGTATTCTTGCCTAGAGTGTCCTGTGGACAGAGGAGCCTGGTGGGCTGCCGTCTATGGGGTTGCACAGAGTCAGACACTACTAAAGCAACTTAGCATGCATGTATACTTTGGAGAAGGAAATAGCAACCCACTCCAATATTCTTGCCTGGAGAATCCCAGAGACGGAGGAGCCTCGTAGGCTGTTGTCAACGGGGTCACACAGAGTTGGACACCACTGAAGCGACTTAGCAGCAGCTGTATTGTTGAAATAAGTGCATAGCTCCCAGGGTGGCTAAAGACTTATTTTAGATAAGTGTATAAAATAAATATCCTTACTCTAAAGGAAGGATGGGCAACCAAGTCCTATACAAGTTGGTCTCCTCTACCCTCCATTTGCATTTCTGACTGCTGCTGCTGCTAAGTTGCTTCAGTCATGTCTGACTCTTTGCCACTCTAAGGACTATAGCCCACCAGACACTTCCGTCCATGGGATTTTCTAGGCAAGAATACTGAAGTGGGTTGCCATGCCCTCCTCCAGGGCATCTTCCTGACCCAGGGACTGAACCCATGTCTCTTAAGTTTCCTGCATTGGCAGGTGGGTTCTTTATCACTAGTGCCACCTGGGAAGCCCCGTATTTCTGACTATCCCCTGCTATTCTCTCTCACGCTAACCCAGACACACTGATTTTCTTGTAATTTCTTGCCTTACAATCAAACTTCAACCTCAGAGTCACTGTAATTGCTCTTCCCTCCACCTGGAATGTCCCGCCCCAAAATTAGCTCCAAGGCTTTTGCTTTCAACTCCTTCAGGTCTTTACTCAAATAATTATTACCTCTGCACTCCCAACCTATATATCCCCTCTTCTCCCTTTCTGCTTTATGTATATGTGCATGCGTGTGTGTGTGTGAAACTGTTAATTACAGAAATTTTCAAACATACACAGAAGTAGAAAGTAAGAAATCTCATGTGTCCATTATCCAGTTTCAACAACTTTCAATACGTAGCCAATACTGTTTCATCTATTCTCCTCTCTCCTCCAAATTATTTTAAAGTAAAAACTTTGGATATCATATTTTAATTCATAAATATCTATCTCCAAAAGGTAAGGCTCTTGTTTTAAAATTACATTACATGTTAAATACATTACACCCTAAAAACCGACAATTCCTTGTTATTAAATATGCCAGTGTCCAAATTTCCCAAATTTTTCATCAATGTCTTTTACAGTTAGTTTGCTCAAAGCAGGATCTAAGGACCATACAATGCATTTGATGGATATGACCCGTGACTCGCTTTTAAAGTTATATTACCCCTCCCTCTGATTTCTTGCTATTTATTGCTTAAAAGAATCCAGGCCATTTGTCATTAAAACACAAAATATTTTATTTGTTTATTTTATTGTCTGCATCATTACTAAAATGTAAACACCATAAGGCAGAGATTTTAGTTTGTGTGCTATTAGCATTTAGACCAATGCCTAACACATAAAAGGCCTCCAAAAAACATTAAATGAATATTTGGCATTCATGCCAAAAGTGCACAGCAGAAACTGCTAATCACAGCAC
Organism: Odocoileus virginianus; assembly: GCF_023699985.2. NCBI lineage: Eukaryota > Metazoa > Chordata > Mammalia > Artiodactyla > Cervidae > Odocoileus > Odocoileus virginianus. The sequence goes on from NC_069675.1 coordinate 59,366,695, forward strand.
TCTGTCCTGCTGAGTCTGAACCAGGACTCCATGTTTTCTACATGGCACTCTAGGCAGTCACCACCAGGCAATCAGATTTGGTGCCCAAGTTGAAGTCTACTAGCTATATCTGCCACCTTTAAAGTAAGTAAATTTCTATCTCCAAAATAGATCCAACAAAATTTGTATTTTGAAATTTAGCTGAAGCTTAGCATAATAAATTACTGACTGTATTTCTTGTCAAGTATGTTTCAACATTTCTTAGCTCATTTTAGACAATTTAGGGGGAAAAGCAAATTGAAGCCAAAAAGTTAATAGGAGAAACTGCAGAACATGGTGGGAAACTGAGAGGGGGTACTATATATTTTTAGAAGTAGTAACATCCCAAGAGGTACATTATAAAATAAAAGACCAGCAATAAACTCCTCAAAAAGGAAGTAAATAAGTAAATTACATGTGTATTCAATTAAAAACTTTTTTTTAACTACATGGATGGTCACGATTAACTGGAGGATGACAAATGTCAGGATTTTTTCATAGGCATCAGCAACATATTCTATTTTCTGTAAATGGTATTATGAAGTGTAAAAAAGTATTACGGAGGTGACAGAAGGAGTAATTGTAGAACTCTATTTCTCTGAAACGGAGTTTATCGTAGCAAAATATCTAAAACATGTTCAACATTCTGAAAAAATAACCAGGTCTTCTTAGACTCATTTGCAATTCAGTTTTTTTAAAGTACCTGATGAAGCTCTTTCCCTTTGAGTTTATTTCTGAAGAAAGCTATGCTAATTGAAGGGCTTCAATCAGATGTTCATGTTTCAATTAGTTACTTCTATTTAAAATGAAATAAATTCTCTGACTAAAGAAATCTTGTGCTTTCCCTTTATCTTGCAAATTCATTCAGCAAAAACAAAAACTATGTAAGACCTACTACAATGCAATTATTTTCAACCTCTGGAAGGAACAATTATTAGAACTGATCTTTCAAGAGAATACACACACACACACACACACACACACACATCTAAAAGCTAGTGATACAACCTGAAATTATATCTAGTTCTTTCAGTGTCCAATATTTCTTGCATTGAGGTTCCTACACATTAGTCTGGGGGAAACTGTTCTCTAACAGAGGTCGAACTTTAACAAAGAAAACCAATAAACCCCCATTACCATGAGTGTTGAAAAAAAAAACAAAAACCTCCTAACAACTCAAATCCCTTGAAGGAATGATTTCTATTTACATTTCCTATGTGATATATTTAGAGGGAATCTGGAAAACATGGCTAGAGATCTATAAACAGAAAGTGCTAAATGAAATTCACTGTTTACTGACTTTAGCTAGAATTTTGTCCCTTACATACTGTTGCCAGGAATCTGTAATACTGTACTCTTTAAAAATATCTTCATCAGGTTTCCTTCATTCTACCGATTTTCTTTCTTCTTTCTACTGGCTTTTGAATTTTTTTATTCTCCTCAATTAAAAGACACAAATGTAACTTCATGGAAGAGCATGATTTTTCCAAAGAAACTTCTAGCACCACCTCTCAGTCCCATCATGTGCTTGTCATTATGTTTTCATATACACAATTAAAAGACGTAACAAAATAATCCATATACGTCTTTCTGATTCAATAAATATGAGAAAAGGTCTCTACTGACGTGCCATGATAAGGCGTATTATGTGAGAATGTTAGTTTTCAAAGTCTTCCAGATTAAAATCTCTTCTTAGCTACAGAAGCTTCTGTCTGAAAACAGTTCTTCACAGAGCACGACTACAACAGTCCTTATCATCTGACCTAATGGACAACCACAATAAGGCATATTCTGAATTCACAGAACTCTTCATAGAGAAGTGACATTCTGACAACCTGAAAGGAAGCTGAAACAAAGACGGATGGAAACATATTTAGGCTTCCACTTGAAACTTGGCTCAGCAGCATTCAGCAGTACTAGACTCAGTTCCCTGCCCTGTGCTTTTCAGTCATTTCCTTTAAAGGGTTCCAAAGAAACTAGGAAACCTGCAATGCCAGCCTTTTGACAGTCAACACTAACTTCTGCCTTTGGACTCCAGTGACTGAGCAGACATTGTGTTAGTAGCTTTCTTAAAGTTCAAATAAATGCCTCTGGTAAATCTGGTTTGTAAACGCTGTAGAAAAAGTTCAACTTAACCGACTGTAAGGTCACTTCAATGAAAATATTAAGGAGAGCACAGATTTCTCCCTGCCCCCAAATCTTCCACGAAGAGACAATTCCCAGGATCTCTTTTTCTTTTTTAAAGTCAATAAACATCACTATTATTATATGACAGCACTTCTGTATTATTAATAAAAATCTAGGTGACAGTTTTCTCTTTAAAAGTCTTAAATTTATTAGATTTAGTATTATAGCCACTTCACTACATGCATCTTTCCATACACTTAACTGTTCTATTTTTCAACTGTTTTAAAGTCACGATCTCTTTCAAGACACTACAGAAAGAGAACAGGTTAGAAGACTGGGGGAAAATATCAAAATGAGAACATCCTTCCCTTTTCTGATGGAATCACCAGAATCTAAAATCTAGGGGCAACTATAAAGTACAAAATTAAATTCAAGAGAATTGTGGATAAGAAAAAGTCTTGTTACTACAGTTCTGATCATTATTCACCTCAGGAAATAACTAGTAGAAATAATGCTTGATTTAAATTTGCAGTACCTTCTAGTTTGGGTCAACTACCAAAATAAACTTGTCCTCAGAATTATCTTCCTCCACAAGAGGTTGATGGTACGAATAAAAAACATAAGGAATTTATATGCTGTATTTGTACAAGAAGGACAATGTTCTGAAAGATATAAATCTGATCACTCTGGGAGAACATTTTCTCTTTGTTAGTTACAAAGAAAACGCCATAAACTGAAACAAAAACTGGAGAAATTGAACCTTCTCCACAATTCAAAAATCTATAAATTCACACTACTATGCAAAGTAAATAACAACAAAAACACTCTAACCTTTCTGCTCAATTATGAAGGTAACCCATACTCAAGGTAGAAAAAGACAAAGCCAGTTCTTAAACAAAAGATCAGCTGCTATGAAAACAAAACAACATTCTGCAGACTAAGAGAAGTACACCGTCTTTGAACCAAAACAAATAGATGACCTTTTCGTATATTTAAAGCTTCAGTTCTTAGCACAACCAGCACCTTATGGATAAAGCGCTCACTCAATTATCTGATGACTAAACGATGGGGAGGCTGTTGGCGCTATTAAAACCAAGACACATTTCCTTGTGTGCAGTGCTTAAAATCTGTGAAGCCTACGTTAAAAAGTCTCTGTCCTCCCATCCCCCATCCCCCATCCCTGCTCGTCTGCCTTGTAAGAAACCTACATACACAAAAAATAAAAGTAGATGGGTGAGGTGAGTTTATGATCACAGTATTTTCCCCACTCCGGGCATTTTTCAAGAGACTTTTGAGGTTAAAATTCAAACACTATGTAAGAAGAGTTATTGTCTGAACTACCTAACAAGTACCCCGACCTCTTTTAGACTTTAGTTAGCCTGTAAGTAAAAGGAACATCTTTAACTTTTCCACGGGGCACTGGAGAACGAGTTTTTACTCATAAATGCTTTCAGGTCTTCAGACACCAGGTGCGGTGGAGGAGCAAGCGTATCCATCAATTAGAGAGCTCCTCTGGACCTCAGTTTACCCACTTACAGAAACGGGCTTATTAACTTGTTTCGTCGGGGCCCCGGAGGTGTAATTAATTAGTGTTTTTAAGTGCTCTGAGATCCAGAGATGAAAGGAAACGCGAGGGACACGCAGAGATGATGACAATAATCATAATAAAAAGAATGACTAACTTGGAAGTCTGTGTTATGTAAGGAAAGGAAAAAGAAGTTATCAGTGTCGCACAAACAAAAGAAAAGCCCACGACCCCTTTTGTTTCCCTTTGGTTTCGGTCTCGCTTCCCGCCCCCGCGGAGCTCCCCTCCGGCAGCTGGCGACCCGGCCCCGAGCGCGGGGCTCGGACTTGGCCACCCGCGCGCCCGCTCCCAGGCAGAGGGGGAGGGCGCGCCGGGCCGGCTCCTGACAAAGGCGCTTCCTCCTGCGAGGGCGCGGGATGCCGGCGCCGCAAACTCCGCTCCCGGCCGCCTCCGGCGCGGGAGCGCGCAGGCGGGAGGGGAGAGCCGGCCGGCCGGCCGGCCGGGCAAGCCACTGAGGAAGTTGCGCGCCTGCCTGGCCCGCACCCCTCGGTGGCCCCGCCGCGACCCCTCCTGCGGCCACACTCACCGGACAACTGCTGGTGGCCGGAATCCCAGCACGGCCCCGACAACCGGAGCGAGGGGGGAGAAGTGTGCGTGCGCGCGGATCGCGAACAGACAGCCCGGCGTTCCGCCGCCGCCTTGCTCGCCAGCCGGCCGAGCCCAGCGAGGGGAAGTTGGCCGCGGAGCCGAACGCTGGAGAAGCCGCGGGCGGAGGAAGAGCCGCGGGATCCGCTTTGTGATGCGCTCCGGGAGGGCTCGAGGCAAATCCGAAAGCGCGGCGAGGCTGGTGCTGCTGCTGGAGGCGGCGGCGGCGGCGCCCCCCGACGGTTCCACCGCCTCTGGGTCTCTGACCCACGCTCGGAGGGAGGGGAGGGGACTAGCGGGAAGGCGGGACTGGAGGGAGGAGACGGGGCAGGGCCACAGCGGGAGGCGGTGCGGCGGCGCCGAGCTGTCTCTTGGGAGTTGTAGTTCTCCTCAAGAAAAAAGATGTACATTGTTGAGGACGCGTCTGCGTTCGCTAGGCACTGCGCATGCTGGGGAGCGGGGGCGGGGTGGGGGGCGGCTCGGTCCTACTGTTACTATGGTTACCGACACTCTAAGGAAGGGAACGTGTTAAGCGAGGCTGCTGACTGAACAAGGCCCTCCTTGTATTATGGTACTGTTAGGGATCCCACTTTTGGCTAGTCCTTTTACTTCGCTCCACCCCCAGCTTCTAGCCTCATCACGCCAAGTGCCCAGTGAAATCTGACTTCCTCACCATATCTCGGTCTTCCCTGCTGCTTAATTTTATCCCATAAATTCGGGATCACAAATACCCATTTCCCTCCCCTCCCGCAAATGTATCCTCTCTGCCTTAAATTTAAGGTTCTTTGTTTGTTTGTTCTTTAACCTAAGACTTGTAGAAAGGTGTTAGTCGTTCAGTCATGTCGGATTCTTTGTGACCCCAAGGAATGTAGCCCCTCCAAGCTCCTTGGGATTCTCCAGGCAAGAATACTGGATTGGGTAGCCGGTCCTTTCTCCAGGGGAATCTTCCTGACCCAGAGGTGGAACCCAGGGCTTCTGCATTGCAGATTCTTTACCATCTGAGCCATCAGTTGCTTTCGATATCTTAATTAATTAGGTTATAAAAGGGTTAGGAACATCACCACGCTTAGATTCCCATCATTTCTTCACTCAGTCACATCCAACTTTAAGGCCAGCAAAGGTTAAGCTCAAGGTTAAGATCACTATATCTTACTTGATCCATGTTAAAAAAAATTCTAAAATTTTAAGGGCTACAATTTTCAAGAAATACAAATTTGTAAAGTAGAAGTTCAAAAGATAAATGGGAAGTTGAAAATTGTTTGCTGTGTGTACATTGACCAACTTTCATTTGGCAATAAGAGAAGTCTGAACCAAGGTCTGAGTATGCTTTGGGGCTGGTCAGCTAAGTCTATGCTCATGTGGGACAGCCAGGTGTGAAGAAATGGTGGAGGAGGCTGGTGCAAGGCAGGACATGTTACTGGATTCCAGAGAACTAAAGGCACCCTGTCCCAAGATCTTTTGTTTTCCTTCTCTGCCTACCTAGAACCCCATACTCTGGAAGAAAAGGACTAATATTTAAAAATCAGAAACATGAAAAAAGCTGTGGTTTTCAGGTAGAGAGTTTCAAGGTCAAGGATCTTTCTGTTTGCAAACCCCATAATTAATATGAAAAAAACAGTTATTGAGTATAGTATGTCTCAGGTACTTCTTCAGTTCCCAGAAATAGAGATACAGTTTAAAGGAAATATTTATTTTTTTCAAAGTGCTTACTGCAGAGGAGGAGCCAGGTAAATAAACAAACTGCAATAAATACCTTAGTAGAAAAGTTTACCAGATGCTTTGATCCACACCTACCCCAGACTCAGATAGGATCAGGAAATGCTTCAAAGAACATTTAAACTAGAGGTGACTAGGAGTCAGTGTGTCTGTGTTCTTTGGTGGAGGAAGGAAAAGGGAGAAGTAAGTGAGAGCATTGTGGGCATGGTTAGGGCTAGGGTTACGGCAGCAAGAGTAAAGTGCTGGAGGTGTGAGATCAAAGAATATTTTGGTTCAGTAAAGAATTCATCATTGCTGGTGGTAGGATGGGGTTAAAGAGAATGGCCAGAGGAGAGACGAAAAGGTAAAGGAGACGGATTGTGAAGAATCTCGTATAATGTGCAAAGAATGCAGTCTTTTCTAGAAGCAATGGAAAGTTGTGCCAGGATTGGAAGCAAATTTTAGTTAGATGTACATTTTATAAATGCATTTTATTCATGTAAAAAAGGATGAGAGTCTGAACTGGCCCTGGCAGTGGAAGGAGACAGAACTGAGGGAAATCAGACACTATTTAAGTAAAAGAATTGCTAGAACCTAGTGAGTGAATTACCTGTGATTGGGAGTGAAGGATGAAGAAAAGTTATCAGTTATGATGCTTTGGATTGCCAGCAGCAAAGATTCCCAACCCTAACTAGCTTAACCAATAAACCAACATTGACCTGTCTGGATAGAAAGTCCAGTGAAAAGATGGGCTGCGGGGCTGAATGATTCAACAGGTCAGTGATGTTAAGCACATGCTTCTTTCTTGTTTCATTGCTCTTCCTTAGTATTGGCTTCATAGTTGCCAACAATTCCTGTGGCTCTGAGTTTCACCATCTAGGTCCAAGAAGAGAAGATGAGGGAGTCATTTTTGTAAACTCTTTCTAAAACTCTTTTAGAAAGGAGAGAAAACTCCTTTCTTAGAAGTCTCACCAATTGATTCATGGTGACCAGGGGATGGCATGAGTCTAGTTATCTTAGGATAGAGAAATATATCCTGCCTCTAGATCCAAAGCTGTGATGAGAAGGTGTGGATATCCCAATGAAAATTGAGGTGATAACCTAGAAAAAGAAGAATGGAGGCAGAGAAGGGGAGAACCACAGCACCTACTACCTGGAAGGAGAAGAATAATGACTCCCAGATGTTTGGCTTGTATGACTATGAGCAAGTGATGCCATTCACTGAGTTAGGGAATATAAGACATTGAGCAGCTTTTGAGGGGGAATTTGATGAGTTTCATTTTGGGTATACTGAGTTTGAGATGGCTCTGAATCTAGGTGGAGAAGTGGAGTGGGCAGTTATATACATGACTCTATTGCCCTGAAGAGAGATCTAGACAGTAGAAGATCAAATTGGAGTGTACCATCATATAGATGGTGATTGAAATTTTGGAAGTGGATGAGATTGGCCAGAGAGAGAATGCACAGCAGAAAAGAAGTTACTAATAGCATCCAGGAGCCTCGGAGCCAATAATAGCATAGAGGCAGCTTCATGCTCTTCCTGCCTACTTTTTAAGTGCTGGGAACATCAGTGCTTAAGATGCCTGGGAACTAGCGAGAACACTAAGACATACAAAGTAGGAAAACATAATCTATAAGCAGGAAAAAAGTCAGTTAATAAAAAAATCTAGAAATTACAGAGATGATAGAATTAGCAGTCAAAATATTAAAAGTTATTGCAAATATGTTTTATATGCTGATACAGAGAAATTAAAGGTATAAAAATGGAATTTCTAGAGAAACAACAACAACAAAGAAAAGTAAAACAGAGAGCCTCAGTGATCTGTGGGATAATACCAAGTATTCTAATATACATGTAATATAGATGAGAGGAGGGTGAGAAGGGTGATAGAAAAATTATTTGAAGTAATATAGCTGATATTATTTTTGTATTTGATGAAAATTATGAGACAAGAAGCTCAGTGAGCCCTCAGCAGGATAAACACACACATTCCCACATACTCACAAAAACCACTGCAATTAAATTGTTGAAAACTTGTGATAAGAAAAGATTAAAAGCAGCCAGTGGGGGATAAAAGATTATGTATAGAAAAAAAAAATTTCAGTAAACTTCTAATTAAAAACTATGCAAATCAGAAGACAATGAAAGGGCGTTTTTAAAGTGCTGAAATAAAAAAAGTCTGTCACATAGAATCCTATATTTAGAGAAGATATCTTTCATAAATGAAGGCTAAAGAAAACAAATGCTGAGAGAATGTTGCCAGCAGAACTGCATTATAAAAAATGTTCAAGCAAATTCTTTGGCATAGAAAAACAGTACTATATAGAAACTTGGATTTATACTAAAGAATGAAAAGTGTCAGAAATGGAAACTATATGAGTTAGTATAAAAGATTTTTCCCTTCACTTAAAAAATTTTTTAAAGATAATTGACTATTTAAAGCAAAATTTATATAACATAACATAACATATATGGAAGTAAAATGCTTGACCACAATAACTATTTGAATTCAAAGGGTGGAAGCAGGAAATGGAATTACATTGTTAGAATTTACATCATATGTAAAGTGTTACACTATTACTTGAAGGTGCGTGCGTAGCACTTCAGTCGTGTCCAACACTCTGTGACCCTATGGACCATGGCCTACCAGGCTCCTCTGTCCATGGGATTCTCCAGGCAAGAATACTGGAGTGGAGCCCTCAGATTGGGAGAAAATAATAGCAAATGAAGCAACAGACAAAGGATTAATCTCAAAAATATACAAGCAACTCCTCCAGCTCAACTCCAGAAAAATAAATGACCCAATCAAAAAATGGGCCAAAGAACTAAACTGACATTTCCCCAAGGAAGACATACAGATGGTAAAAAAACACATGAAAAGATGCTCAACATCACTCATTATCAGAGAAATGCAAATCAAAACCACAATGAGGTACCATTACATGCCAGTCAGGATGGCTGCTATCCAAAAGTCTACAAGCAATAAATGCTGGAGAGGGTGTGGAGAAACGGGAACCCTCTTACACTGTTGGTGGGAATGCAAATTAGTACAGCCACTATGGAAAACAGTGTGGAGATTTCTTAAAAAGCTGGAAATAGAACTGCCATATGACCCAGCAATCCCACTTATGGGCATACACACCGGGGAAACCAGATCTGAAAGAGACACGTGCACCCCAATGTTCATCGCAGCACTGTTTATAATAGCCAGGACATGGAAGCAACCTAGATGCCCATCAGCAAACGAATGGATGAGGAAGCTGTGGTACATATACACCATGGAATATTACTCAGCCATTAAAAAGAATTCATTTGAATCAGTTCTAATGAGATGGATGAAACTGGAGCTCATTATACAGAGTGAAGTAAGCCAGAAAGATAAAGACCATTACAGTATACTAACACATATATATGGAATTTAGAAAGATGGTAACGATAACCCTATATGCAAAACAGAAAAAGAGACTCAGATGTATAGAACAGACTTTTGGACTCTGTGGGAGAAGGCGAGGGTGGAATGTTTCAAGAGAACAGCATCGAAACATGTATATTATCTAGGATGAAACAGATCACCAGCCCAGGTTGGATGCATGAGACAAGTGCTCGGGCCTGGTGCACTGGGAAGAGCCAAAGGGATCGGGTGGAGAGGGAGGTGGGAGGGGGGACCAGGATGGGGAATACATGTAAATCCATGGCTAATTCATTTCAATGTATGACAAAAAGTACTGTAATGATGTAAAGTAATTAGCCTCCAACTAATAAAAATAAATGAAAAAAAAAAAAGAATACTGGAGTGGGTTGCCATTTCCTTTTCCAAATCTGACGTGAGACAAGCCAAAATGACGACCACAATTTATTTGAAGGCAAATTGTGATAAATTAAAACTGCATATTCTAAACCTTAGAACAGCCATTAAAAAAAAAACCAGGCATAGCTAATAAGCCAATAATAAGCTGGTAATAAATAATAACAGTATAGTTAATAAAAACAGAAATATAAATGAAATCTGTGTCCCTAAGGACCATGGAAAAGACGTGCAGCTCTGGACTTTCCACCTCTTGACTTCTTTTAAGTGAGAGAAATAAACTTCTGTTTTCTTTAAAGGCATAATTTTTTGTAGTCTGCACTATGTACAGCTGAAGCTAATCAGAACAGCCACAAGCCTAAAGTGATTTCATCAAGTAAAGTGTGTTTCCCAGAATCAGGCAGACCCACACATTGCTCAGAATTTGGCCGCATGGCCAATAACTACAACATATGTTTTGGGGTCATGTATTTGTCACTAGAATTCCAAGGACAGTTCATCTCTTATATGAGTATCACTTATTACTATCAATTCAATCAGTTTATTCTTGAAGGAAAAGATACATGTAAATTGCTTAGCGTAGTCCTTGGAATACAGTAAATGCTCAGTAAATATCTGTTACTTTGAAACAGAGCCACAATAACAAGGTAGATGTACCACCATTTAGACCCATGTGGGGTTTGTGCTCCAATGCCAGGTGTAGAAAATCAAAGTGGCATTCATTTATATGTCAAAATCTGTGAATCTCTGTTTGAAATTTACCCACCACAGTTCTATTGTATTCTGCAAAATCTGAAGTCCTTTGCGTAGAGGACAGTTGAGTCAGGGAAAATGCGTTCACCTCCAATTGCCACCTACTTGGTCCACATACCTAGTCTAATACCTACATTTCCTTGACCAAAGCAGCTATCCTTTGGTTGAAAACCTGCAATTCCAAATTTGTTATATTCAGATATCTAGTCATTTTAGTGAATCCTAAGGAACTAATAGGGCTTCCCTGATAGCTCAGCTGGTAAAGAATCCGCCTGCAATGCAGGAGACCCGGTTCAGTTCTTGGGATTGGGAAGATCCCCTGGAGAAGGAATAGGCTACCCACTCCAGTATTCTTGCCTGAAGAATCCCATAGACAGAGAGACTGGTGGGCAACAGTCCATGGGGTCACAAAGAGCTGGACATGACTGAGCAACTAAGCATACAGGGGACTAATAAGTTATATTACTGGGATCCCTTGAATGCTAAAAAGCTTTTCATCTTGGGAAATTGCTTCGTAAATTTCAATATTTCCTCTACCTTATGACTGTATGAAAGTCAGCTAAAACTATGTTTCTACTCTCCCCCAGGCAAATATAAAAATGGTATTTAGGATGTGAACATAAGGAAAAATCACATTATTGGCACCTGTCTCTAAAACATCATGCAATAAACCTAATTTACTAGTAAATGATGCAGAGGAAATTAGACACACTCAGCTTTTCTTATGACTTGAAATATTGCAAACTTGTATTTCTCCTTACATTGGAAATTTTTCATTTCCTGCAAATGAATATATCTTTTTACGTTTAATCCAAATTTCTCATATTTTATACTGACAAATGATTACATACTGTTAGTTCACGTATGCTATAAGTTATTCTTCGTTTCTAAAAATTTAGGCAGACTTCCCTTTAGGATCAGGAAGACCTTAGACTGCATATTTAACTCTTGCTGAGGTTCTTGGATTTTAGAGTAATAATGTATGTGTGTGTGTGCATGTATGTGTGTTCATTTCAATATTCAGACAATAAATAGGCTCTCTCTCAAAACTCCTACCTTCTAACATTTCTCCCCCAAATAAAATTATTCTAATGTCCTCAAAAATCTCCAAATAGCTCATAGTCAACATGGAACATGTTCCTATTTTAAACCTGTGAATGGCACACAATTTGAAGGCCTGGGCTTTCACTCAAAAGATTTGTAGGCCCCACATGTTGGTTCTGACATTTTAGATATATGTGGAAAATGTCAAAGACAAGCTAGTTAAGATTTTAATGTTTTAAAGGAGTATGTTTGTACATCAAAGAATGCAGTCTATATATTAGTATTAGTCCCACCAACATGTATGCCAGCAGGTTATTTTGGGACTGTAAAAATTACTGAATAATGAAAGGCGTGGAAAACTCATGAAGGGAAGATTTAGATTGTGTTTCCATCCCTATTAATGTATTTAATCATGGAATAATTACTTGTATTGTTATCTTCGTACCTCAAATTTCATGCATTTATTCTTTCACCACATACTTATTGAGCATCTACTATGGTGCCAGGATACGGACACAAAGGTTAATTATCATTTTATCAACCCTCAAAAAGCTTATAATCAAGTGTATAGATAGGTGCAATGAGATTTTATAGGTACTTTTCTAGAAGGATGTTTAGGAAATAACGAGACTATAGATAGGAAATAATTTCTCATGAGAATGCAGTCAGAAAACACTTCAAAGAAGAGGCAGTGGTTGAGTTGAGTCCTGATAAATGAGTAGGTGCTCCTCAGATAAGCAAGGACATTTCAGTATAACTGATACTCTAGAAAAGATGCGGAAAAATGAAATAGCAGGTCTCTGACTTTGAGCCCCTTCCCCTGGCAGAACGTTTTTTTTTTTTTTTTTTTTTTTTAACTGGCAGCAGGAATTCCTCTTTATTTCTCTCAAGCTCAGCTATGTATTTCATTTTTGCTTCTGTTATACTTATGCAGCATGTCTATGTATTTATATCAGAAAAGGTGGCTCTAATTAGATGTCTGCCATGATGTAGGAACTTATTTTTCATTCTTTTAGAAAACTATTTTAAACACTTAGCCATATCCCCAAACTTTTAAGAACACATCTGTCTTTCTCAAATACAACTTCATTAGTGTTCAAAGTGTCTTCCCTGGTGATTCAGAGGGTAAAGCATCTGCCTGCAATGTGGGAGACCCGAGTTCGATCCCTCGGTCGGGAAGATCCCCTGGAGAAGGAAATGGCAACCCACTCCGGTACTCTGGCCTGGAAAATCCCATGGGCAGAGAAGCCTGGTAGGTTACAGTCCATGGGGTTGCAAAAAGTTGGACACGACTGAGCAACTTCACTTCACTTCTTCAGTGTTCAAAGTGGTTCAGCGGCTAAGATTCCACACTCCCAACGCAGGGGGCTTGGGGTTCAATCCCTGTTCAGGGAACTAGATGTCACATGCTGCAACTAAGACCAGCACAGCCAAATAAATAAAACAATTTTATTTTTTTTGGTAAAAAAGAAACATGTTGACTTTTAAACATTATAGTCTTGAGTAATAGAATAGAAAATCTTGGCAGGCCAGGGGAGGGTGAGGAGAAGGTTCTGGGTAAAGAACCATATTTAAATTTGCTAAGTTATAAAACTATAAACTCATGATACTTGCTTTAATGCTCCCTATTTCATCCTCCCAACTAGTTAGATGCCCCATAACCCAATCTTCTCTGTTTATTTCATCTAGTTCTCTGAGCTACTTTAATAAATAAAGTAGCAAGTTACTCCCTAAACTCCTCAGTTTTTTGTTTTCTGTTTGTCTGTTTTTATCTCTTTGTAGGCCTAAATACAGGAATGGTGGACTTTGCCACCATTTTCCTACTTGAGCTCTGCCTCTGAGAATCGATTCTTTGTAACTGCCTCTCTTGAACTGGTTCAGTTCAGTTCAGTTGCTCAGTCGCTCAGTCGTGTTCAACTCTTTGCAACCCCATGAATCGCAGCATGCCTGGCCTCCCTGTCCATCACCAACTCCTGGAGATTACCCCTTTAATATTTTCTCAAGTAGTTCCTCCCTGCAGTTTCAGATCCTGCTTTAATCATCTGTGTCTCCTCCTGCTTGTCCTGCGTCCATAGTTAACCTCTCAGAGATCAGTGTCTTCACAGCCCCACCCCACTCTGTCACTGTACAAAACTCCCAGCCTCCCAACCTGAGTCACCAGATGCCCCCTTCTAGTGTTACCAGCCCAGGCTCCTGTCTCTAGCTCAGCCCATCTCTTCTCAGGTAGAATCAGTGTCACACGTTAGTAGAGATCCAGTTCCATCCATTTGACTAGACAGCCAGCCTGGAGTTTTTCAGTTTGTGAGAGTACTTATAAAAAATGACCCAGAGGGATGGAATGGGGAGGGAGGTGGGAGGGGAGTTCAGGATGGGGAATACATGTAAATCCATGGCTGATTCATGTCAATGTATGGCAAAAACCACTACAACATTGTAAAGTAATTAGTCTCCAACTAATAAAAATAAATGAAAAAAGTGTATTATTTGAAAATCTTTTTATTACAGAAAATTTCAAGTATGCAGAATGACAGAGAATAGTCTGATGAACCCCATGTACCTACCCATCATCCAGGTTCAACAATTTTCAACTCCTGGTCAAATGTGTTTTATCTCTACCTCTTCAATACCCACTAGTTTATTTCAAAACAACTCCCAGATGCCATATAATTTCATTTGTATCCCTCTTAAAAAGTGAGTATGTTTATTTTAAGAACATAACTATAATGCAGTTATCATATCTAAAAATACCATCCCTCAGATACTTCCCTAACCTCCTCAAACTCCCAGTCAGTTTTTATGAATTGAGATAAGAAAAAAGAATATATATGCCATTGTTTGCTATATCTCTTAAGTCTCTCTCTCTTCATTTAAAAAAAAAAACTTTCTATTTTGAAAATTTCCAAACATACGCAAAATAAGCAGAAAAATATATGTATTTAACACCCAGCTTCAATAATGATCAACAGTCTGTCATTCTTGTGCCACCTATACCTCCACACACCCTCCAATTTCCATTCGATCAATTCTTTGAGGTAAAATGTCTATATATTTAAACATACAAATCCTAGTGGTACAATTCTGACAAACTGGATATATGAATATACCCAACACCTCTGTCATTACACTACACGCTTGTGCTCAGTCGTGCCCGAGTCTTTGCGACCCCGTGGACTGTAGCTATGGCTCCTCTGTTCATGCGATTTCCCAGGAAAAATTACTGGAGTGGGTTGCCATTTCCTACTCTGGGGGAATGGCAGATCCCTTCCTGACACAGGGATCAAACTCTCATCTCCTGCATGTCTTGCATTGGCAGGCAGACTAATGGTAACATTAGTGCCACCTGCGAAGTGCTTGTCATCACACAGGACATTTCTGTCTCCCTAGATGGTTCTCTTTTGCTTCTTACTTCTTCACTAGCAACAACTTTGATTTTTTTTTTAAATCTTAAAGAGTCGGGCCCTAGTAAGGACAAGATTCAAGCCCTAGTGAGGACCATAGTCAGGCTGTAGTGAGGACAAGAATCAGGGCCCAGTGAGGACCAGTCAGGCCCTAGTGAGGATAACAGTGAGGCCTAGTGAGGACCAGAGTCTGGCTGTGGTGAGGACCAGCATCAGGGCCCAGTGAGGACCAGAGTCAGGTCCCAGTGAGGCAGAGTCAGGCCATAGAGAGGAACAGAGTCAAGTTTCAGAGAAGACCAGAGTCAGGGCACAGTGAGGCACAATGTCAGTTTCTAGTGAGGACAAGAATCAGGCCCCAGTGAGGCAAGGAGTCAGCCATAGTATGGCAAAGAGTCAGGCCATAGAGGATGGAGTCAGGCTGTGATCTGGATGAGAGTCAGGCTGTGGTGAGAATGAGAGTCAGGCCAAAGTGAGGACTAGAGTCAGGCCCTTGTGAAGACCAAAGTCAAGATATAGTGAGGACCGTAGTCAGGCCGTAGTGGTGACTATAGTCAGAGCCCAGTGAAGACCAGACTCTGGGCCCAGTGAGGACCAGAGTTAGGTCCCAGTGAGGCAGAGTCAGGCTGTTGTGAGGCAAAGAGTCAAGAGTTAAGTCCTAGTGAGGCAAAGAGTTGGGCCATTGTGAGGCAAAGAGAGAACCAGTTTCAGTCTATAGTGAGGACCAGAGTCAGGCTGTAGTGACTTATAATATTCTTGAAATATTATACTATTTTATGTTCAGGGTCTTCTCAGTATAAAATGTCTATGAAATTCATCCTTATTACTGGATTAGTTTGTTATAATTACTCTCATTATCACGTATTTTATCTTTTCTCTTGTTGATGGACATTTGGTTAATGCAAGGTTTTAGCTATGGAGAATAAAGCTGCTAAGAACATTCTTACATAAAACTACCAATGGTTAAGTCTCTTAAGTTGCAAGTCTTTTATAAAGTTGCTGAGAACACTGAACTAGTAAATACTGAATGATTACTCCGAGAGGAAACATAAGGTTTAAGTTTCTGAGAGTGTCTGGTCCCAACATTTTAGTCAACTAATCAGTACATAACCATGTCTGATGTGCACTTCTTCTTAAAGACACCTTATTTAATATGTATTGTTGATCTATTAACATTGAACTCACAGTCAACAGCACTATAACTCATGCCAAATGAAGCTTCAGTTCAGTTCAGTCAGCTCAGTCATGTCTGACTCTTTCCAACCCCATGGAAAGCAGCACACCAGGCTTCCCTGTCCATCAACAACACCCAGCGCTTATTCAAACTCATGTCCATCAACTCGGCGATGCCATCCAACTATCTTATACTCTGTCGTCCTCTTCTCCTCCTGCCTTCAATCTTTCCCAGCATCAGGGTCTTTTCAAATGAGTCAGTTCTTTGCATCAGGTGGCCAAAGTGTTGGAGTTTCAGCTTCAACATCAGTCCCTCCAATGAATATTCAGGACTGATTTCCTTTAGGATGGACTGGTTGGATTTCCTTGCAGTCCAAGGGACTCTCAAGAGTCTTCTCCAACACCACAGTTCAAAAGCATCAGTTCTTCGGTGCTCAGGTTTCTTTATAGTCCAACTCTCACATCCTTACATGACTACTGGAAAAACCATAGCTTTGACTAGATGGACCTTTGTCGGCATTAATGAAGCTTGCCTAACACATATTTTCTCCAAAGAAAACATCATAATTTTCCTGTAGTTAGGAATATTAGACAGCACCTCAGTACTACCTCTATGGGTCATTTTAAACAAAATCATCAACGAAAAGCACAAAAATGTGAAAAATTTGGCATTAAATGGACCACAAAAAGGACACTGGTTGACAGTGTGAGAGTTGCAAGAAGGCAGAACATTGTCTCACTCAGTCGTAGCTAGGAATGTGAGCACTGAGTGATTCAAATTTTGGCTGCTCTTCATATTGTCACAAATGATCTGCAAGGTCACTATGAGTATTGATCTGAGGGTTCAAGTAAATTTTAGTGAGTAGGTAAATTCACAAATATGTACTCCACAAATAATAAGGATTGACTGGATATGTAAAACAGGGTTCTCATCTCTTCCTAATGCCTAGAATTGGGGCAAAAAAAAGAAAAGTGGTGCTGGAAAAGTATTATGTATTTTTAAAGAAAGCAACTTGACTAATAAGATTATCATTACTATAGACATCTACATTTTAGTTTCTGACTGGCCAGATTTCATAATATTTAGGAAAACTGTGAACAGTAATTCTTACCTCTTAGAAGATTAGAATTCAAGAAACTGCTGTCACTCAGAAGTAGTTTTACTGATTGAAAAGAAACGTAAAAGAATTTCAGTAAAAGGATTCAGAAAAAAAAATCTTGTCTGTACACATAAAATAGTAGGATTGATATAAATTAAGATAATAAGCCCTTTTGTAACTGCAGTTTCATTTGAACTTTTATTACTCCTTTCCTAATTTTCACTGTTCAGGTAGAACAGTTAGGAGATGATTTTACTATCCAAAGAAATTTGTTGCTATTCACTCCTCATCCATAGCTATCTATCCTCATCTTTTACTGTCCAATTCCAAACCCCAACAGATAGTAATAGACTGGAGGTTTAGACTGGGCTAGGGGTTGTAGACAACTAGGTGATACATAATATGATAATCAGAACAGGGCAAGTTACCCTGAAAACAAGTCCTCATGTAATGCCATGAGAGTCACAAGTGGTCTGACCCTCTGTAACGTTAAATTTGGAGTCAGACCTGAGATTTGGGAATGGTCTTCAATGAATCATTGTTGCCTCTCACCATCCCCCTTGGAAAAATACCTGCTATATTGCAATCACTGAGCATTTGCCAAGTGCTTTCTGGGATGCTCTAATCCTTCTAGGAATACCCCCTCCTTCAAGCTCTTATCTGCTCTGTAGGAAAGTTTTTGAATTTCCAGTCTCTAGCCTGTTGCACCTAGATCCTGGCCAACCAACCTAACAAGTGTGTGGTTCAAGTGGTATCTTCGATCACATGGATAACCAAACATGTCCAGGGAACAGAAGAGAATTATCACGTTAGTAATAATATGTGCCTGATCAGAGCTTGTATGTAACTCTTCACACAGAGGGAAGAAACTGCCATTAGAATTCTACTGATGTTATGATCAATGCCAAACAGTGTCTTGATTGATAAGTATAAAAAGGAACACAGTAAAAACCTTGTTTTATAGGTACAGAGTAGTGAGATTGAATAATAGAAATAATCAATAGTAGTGAGATTGAAAATAAGAAATAATTCCTTTCATAGCTTGAAATTCAGTTAAAACTTTGTTTATTCAAGTTCTAGATTTAATTGAACCATCTTGTATACCACATAAGTGATTCTTTTGGTCTTCTAAGCGATTGGTTGCTCTTCACTCCTCAGCAATAGGCATCTACCCTCATTTTTTATCACTACTTCCAAATTACAACAAATTATTCAACTGGAAGATTAGACAAAACAAAGTTGAAGACAAATAGATGATACTTAAACACAAAGAGATGGAATACATAATGTAAATATTTGACTGTTCTATTCAATATTTAAACGAGTTTGGTGTTAAGATTTAGAAATACTAATGACATGCTGAATTGTCGCCTTGGCTATTGACACGATTGGTCACACACAAATAAAAGGCAAACATTTATACGTGAGAACACATACAAACTGGTTAACTTATACGAAACTTCAAATCTATCACTGTAAATAAAACAGAGAAATTGGATTAAAATAACAGTAAGAAAAAAAGATAGGCTATCTCAAAGACTTAAAAAGCAAAAATTCCAATTATCTTGAGATCATTTATCCAGCAATCAAAATAGGACCCATTCACCCAGAGGTAAGTATAAAATTTCTGAGTGGCTTTAAAAAGAAAGGAGGGGGAAAGGTTTAAAAACTATACTAAAGCTCATAGTCTTCATTAGTAGAAATTTTCTTAAGATTATTTAAATAAACTTGATTATTTCATTTCTGGAGGCACAGAACTTTAGAAACAATCAATTTTTGCCCCAGTCTTTGCAGACCCTAACATGCATTGTGTGTTTACCATGAGTGAGGGATAGTTACAGAGATAGCTAATTTGATCCTAGGTGGTATGTGTTATGAGTCCCCTCATTTCACAGACAAGGAAACTGTTGGAGAGGAGTTGATAAACTTGCCCAGAATCACACGATAGAAACAGATAGGGTCAGAATTCAAAGACAAGTGTTGTTTTACCAGAGACCACATTGTCCAAGTTCCCGTGGCGGGCACACAGTGATGAACAGGTCTGAGGAAGTTCCTGCTGTCACAATCTACAGGGACAAGCCAATGTAAAAGAAGAAAGCTGGCAGGAGCAAGAAACTGACCTAACAGCAGAACAAGGAAGGAGGCTGAGGACTGGGGGCCACCAGACCTTTCACAGTTACGATTTAACTCTCTCTTGGCAGCCATTCTGCAAGTTAGCATTAAGTACGTTGCAGATGAAGAAACTGAAACTGTAAATAGCTAAATAAATTTCCCCCAATTGTATAATTCATTAATAGTGGACCTGCGATTGAAATCCACGTCTGCATGACACGAAAGCTTAATTCCTTGCTCCTACACATCACTTGTTGCTGTTGTTGTTCAGTTTTTCACTCATGTCCAACTCTTTGCAAGCATGCCAGGCTTGTCACTACTCAACAAAACCCTGCAATCCCTGGAGCATAGACCCATTCAGCCCAGTCCACTCGGTACAAAAGGAGACAGTCCTGTACATACTACACAGGCTGTGAGGGACTTGTGCGAGGCATAAAATGGTTAAACATAAAAGTGGGACAATAATGAATGTGTAAAACTGATACCTGAACAATCAAGAACCAGTTACATAATGCTGATTATTCTGTTTAAGAAAATGTATAGCATATTTTAAAAAATCTAAAAATAGACATGGTGAAAATAAAACGAATTTGTGGATTTAAAGAGATGAGCTTTGAGTGTCTGGAAAATTTTTGGAATACTTCTTTTCTAATGAAACCAGATAAATAAAGTTTTCTATATTGGGAAACAGTACAAATAGACAGATGAAATAAAGGTTAACACAATTTTGTGTCATGGGGTCCAACAAAAATAGTCCCAACACTTTAATACCAAGTTGGATTATGTGTTAACACCGAATGATTCAGCATCTAAAAAGTGTTTTATAAGTTACGAGAGATTATAATTTATCAGGAATTAAAGCTTTTAGAAAAGTAAAATAATTGGATTTCCCCTCAACCATACTTTCATGAGGAAAAAAGGAAATTAGGTATTCTTCAAAGACTTCTGAAATTAAAATTCAGGTATTCAGTGCCAAGTAAATAGAGGATTTACATTAGAGAACAATATTCATGGCATGTATTAATGCAATGTTTAACTATGTTTCCTACATTGTCCCATGTACGGTGCTGTATTGATGATTGTCTTGTAATGATAATGTACGTTCTGAGCTATAAAAAGGCAAAAAAGTTAAAAACTATAATAAGTGTAATTTGGGAGTAGTACATTTGCATCTGTCTTTTAAAAATTAGCCAACTGTTGCTTAACTAATACATTTCAGATAACACAAATATTAGAAGACTTTAATCTCAGGCTTATTCAAAGAAGCATTTGAAAAAAAATTATAGAAAGTAGTTCTAGAAATATAAAAAATTATAATTTCTCCATGGCATGTTAGTTGTATTGACCTGAATGCTCTCTTAAAGTCCTATGTTCTGCTTAGGTGTTTGCTTTATTTTTTACGAAAAAAATTTAATAATTTAAAAATAGCTATGAAGAATTTTTCAATTGGCTAATGATCATAGACAACACTCAAAGAAACAAAACTACTACTTACTACTGAGTAGCTTTAGCATTTTACTGTGTTGCAAGAAAACAATGTGTGGGAGATAATTACTTAATTTCGACCTATATATTTGTGTACTCAAAAGTGAACTTCAAAAACATAATCACAAATAAGGGCTATGTTTTGTTCAAGCCCTCTTGCTAATTGTGGGGGATTTTCCAAAAAGATCAAAGAAATGGATTTAGTTTAAAGTACAAGAGAAAGAAAAACATTTTCTTCCTGAGCTTTCACATGGTGGAAGGAATATGTGTAGCTACAATTACTTTATGTAAAATTTCCAAGACAGCTCAAGTGTTAACATTCCCTTTTGAAACTATGCTAAGCCATTCACTTTGATTTTTTTTTCAAAATATTTGGACACCATAGAGGGTAATGGTCTAATATTTTTAGGAAAATCCTACTTTCACTTTGATTCTTAATAATATTTATGAATAACAAAGAGTTTATAAATGTAAGTCCCACACTCATTTAGATACTTAGAACATTTAATTAATAAAAAAATTAATGATTTTGAGTAGGTCTTACTTTTGATGGACTTCATATTTTACAAAATATGATTTGAGTTTAAAACAACAAAGAGAGATCTACTTAGGAAGTTTCTCATGCCAAAGATACTCTGAAAGGTCTTTCTTCCAGCCTTGGTATAAATATATATATCTATATATATAGCACATATATATTAACTAATCTGTAAGTTAGAAAGAGTCCATTGTCTATTATTAGGATATCATTTCAACATGTAAGATGATATATTTCTCCTTTTAAAAACATCTACTATAAATATATCTTCCAGGGAATCATTTAAATGTTGAATGGACTGCAAGGAGATCCAACCAGTCCATCCTAAAGGAGATCAGTCCTGAATGTTCATTGGAAGGACTGATGTTGAAGCTGAAACTCCAACATTTTGGCCACCTGATGTGAAGAACTGACTCATTTGAAAAGACCCTGATGCTGGGAAAGATTGAAGGCAGGAGAAGGGGACAAAAGAGGATGAGATGGTTGGATGGCATCACTGACTCAATGGACATGAGTTTGAGTAAACTCCGGGAGCTGGTGATGGACAGGGAGGCCTGGAGTGCTGCAGTCCATGGGGTCACCAAAGAGTCAGATATGACTGAGCGACTGACCTGAACTGAACTGATGATAGACTTTGTCAAAGCAGCAATTGAGCAATTGGCCAAGAATGATACTTCACACACTTAGAAGAGGCTCAGAGAGTATTTCAAAAAAATAAAATCAGCCACTATTTTCACTGTTTCCCCATCTATTTGCCATGAAGTGATGGGACTGGATGCCAAGATCTTAGTTTTCTGAATGTTGAGCTTTAAGCCAACTTTTTCACTCTCACTTTCATCAAGAGGTTCTTTAGTTCTTCACTTTTTGCCAGAGTAGAGACTCAGAGAGTAGAGACACTAAAAGAACGTGATGTCCTGTTTTCTTCCCCTTTAAAGGAAAGGAAGCATTTTAGCAGAAATATAAAGGCAGAGCATACCTATTTCTTGTTTATTAAAGATAAGGTTGAAAGGGAAGCTTACCTCCACCTGCTTGACATCGTCTCATAAAAGACTAATCTTTTACTTTCCTTGCCTTTTTCTCCTTACAACTTTTAGTTGGTTCACATGTTCCAGACCTCAGGGGACAATGTCATCTTTCGTTTTTAATGTGGCATGTCCTCAGTTTCTTAATGACCATGCACACACAATGGATGTAATATTGGTGGCTCCTAAGACACACCAGTCTTTGTGTCATACTTATTACATATATCTTGTGTGACAATTATGAAATACTCTCCACATCTCAAATAAAGATTTAAAAATTTTTTGAGATAATACATATAGATGTCTCTTAAAAATTATACATATATGTATGCATATATATATATACACAGAAATTTATATATTAGTGTCATTATTATGACTCATAGTATGACCCCAAAGGTATTTTTTAATGACAAGATCATACACATGTAGCAAAGAAGGAAGCTCTTAAACCATCTACATAATCATATA
Organism: Odocoileus virginianus; assembly: GCF_023699985.2. Classification (NCBI taxonomy): domain Eukaryota; kingdom Metazoa; phylum Chordata; class Mammalia; order Artiodactyla; family Cervidae; genus Odocoileus; species Odocoileus virginianus. The sequence goes on from NC_069675.1 coordinate 59,389,604, forward strand.
GAGTGGATCTAAAAACTGCCACAGAAACCTCAGGACTCAACTCAAGACTGGGGACTGGAAATGAGACAGCATTTCTGTTTATATTTGATTTCCTGGCTCCATCATTAAGAAATGATAAGAATTCACATAATCATGGCCAAAATCCAAATCTTCTACAAGCACTGTGAGCGTATGTTTATGTTCATGAATAGACATATTAAAGATTCCTATCTTTATAATTCATAAACTTTTGTGTCTAAACAGAAAAAAATACAACACAATGTTTGACTAAAAATATGTGGATTAAATGTGGTACTTCTAAACAGAAGCCATATCTTTTTCACTCGGGGGAAAATTTGTTCTTTTCCTTAACTAATTTTTCCCCTTTGATTCAAGGGAAATTGTGACCTGAAAATACTTTCCTTGTAGGTATTTTAAATAATATACTATAAAATAACATTTGGTAAATTAAAATTTAATTAAATAGGGAAATATTTAAGAATAAAACTTTTAGACTACGCTCTTGAAATTTAGATAATACTCTTCCTTGAAATTTCAATAAGCTTCAAAATTTGTAAATGTTTTCCCCTTTCTTAAATAAAATATCCAACATGTAGTTGAAAAATAAAAACTTACATATTACAATATTATTGTGTCTATTCATCATATATGATGCACTACTCTATGTGATTGACCAATTTAATCTGAAAATGACATGAGATCACTATTATCTGCTTATGACAGCTACAGCAAGATGGATGCAACTAGAGATTATCATATTAAGTGAAGTAAGTCAGAGAGAGAAAGACAAATGCCATATGATATCACATATGTGGAATCTAAAATATGACACAAATGAATCTATCTATGAAACAGAAACAGAATCAGAGACATAGAGAACAGACTGGTGGCTGCCAAGAGGGAGGGAGATGGGAGAGGGTTGGATTGGGAGTTCAGGATTAGCAGATGCAAACTGTATATATAGAGTGGGATAAACAATAGGGTCCTACTGTATAGCACAGGGAACTATATTCAATCAGTTCAGTTCAGCCACTCAGTCATGTCCAACTCTTTGCGACCCCATGGACAGCAGCACCCCAAGCCTCCCTGTCCATCACCAACTCCCAGAGTTTACTCAAACTCATGTCCATTGAGTTGGTGATGCCATCCAACCATCTCATCCTCTGTCGTCCCCTTCTCCTCCCACCTTTAATCTTTCCCAGCATCAGGGTCTTTTCCAATGAGTCAACTCTTCTCATGAGGTGGCCAAAGTACTGGAGTTTCAGCTTCAGCATCAGTCCTTCCAATGAACACCCAGGACTGATCTCCTTTAGGATGGGCTGGTTGGATCTCCTTGCAGTCCAAGGGACTCTCAAGAGTCTTCTCCAATACCACAGTTCAAAAGCATCAATTCTTCAGCACTTAGTTTTCTTTATAGTCCAACTGTCACATCCATACATGACTACTGGAAAAACCATAGCTTTGACTAGACAGACCTTTGTTGGAAAAGTAATGTCTCTGCTTTTTAATATGCTGTCTAGGTTGGTCATAACTTTTCTTCCAAGGAGCAAGCATCTTTTAATTGCATGGCTGCAGTCACCATCTGCAGTGATTTTGGAGCCCCCCAAAATAAAGAAAATAAAGTTTCTCACTGTTTCCACTGTTTCCCCATCTATTTGCCATGAAGTGATGGGACCAGATGCCATGATCTTAGTTTTCTGAATGTTGAGATTTAAGCCAACTTTTTCACTCTCCTCTTTCACTTTCATCAAGAGGCTCTTTAGTTCTCCTTTGCTTTCTGCCACAAGGGTGGTATCATCTGTATATCTGAGGTTATTGATATTTCTCCCGGCAATCTTGATTCCAGCTTGTGCTTCATCCAGTCCAATATCCTGTGATAAACAACAAAGGAAAATAATATGAAAAAAAGCATATATATGTATGTATAACTGAGTAACTTTCAGTTCAGTTCAGTCACTCAGTCATGTCCAACTCTTTGTGACCCCATGGACTGCAGCATGCCAGGCCTCCCTGTCCATCTGCTTCCTGTAAACTCCCAGAGTTTACTCAAACTCATGTCCATTGAGTCGGTGATGCCATCCAGCCATCTCATCCTCTGTGGTCCCCTTTTCCTCCTGCCTTCAGTATTTCCCAGCATCAGGGTCTTTTCAAATGAGTCATTTCTTCGCATCAGGTGGTCAAAGTGTTGGAGTTTCAGCTTCAGCATCAGTCCTTCCAATGAATATTCAGGATTGATTTCCTTTAGGATGGACTGGTTGGAAATACTTAACACAACATTGTAATTCAACTATACTTCAGTGAAAAATATTAATAAATTAAAAAAATAAAGACAGTCACAACTTAGCGAATCGGTGGTTTACTAAATTTCCCCAACGTAAGTTAATTATCTGGGCGGAGTAAGACCTTTGGCCATCCTTCAGGGTCAAAACTCACTCTCCAGTTATGTCGTTCCACCTCCCTCAGACTCTTTCACCAGAAAGAGTCAGCAGCAGCTCGCATGGCCCCTATTTCATCATAATTTGGTCTTGCTAAGTTCACAGCACGACTTCTCTTTGCTGTACCTTTGAAATCTCCAGAATGCCTCTCTACTGGCTCTCACCTAAAAATGCCTCCCCCATCCACAACTCTCCTTTTGCTCTCACCCTCTCTCCTTTTCTTCCCTTTCAAGCTTCCTGAGAGAGGGTTATATTCAGTTCCTCCACTTTCTCATCTCTCATCCCCTCCTTTATTCTCACTCCCTTTTACTTTTAGTAGAGTACACAAAACATAAAATTTGCCATTTTTAACTATTTCTGGTGTACAGTGGCATTAAGTACATGTACAGTGTACATGGCATTAAGTACATTCATATTATTATACCACCATCACCACTATTGTCTCCAGAACTTTTTCACCTTCCCAAACTAAAACTCTATATCCACTAAATAATAATTCTCTATTCCTCCTCCTCTACCATGAGCCCCTGGCAACCAGCATTCCACTTGCTGTTTCTTGAGTTGGACAGCTCTGGGTACCTCACACAAGGGGAGTCCTACAGTATTTGTACTTTGGTGGCTGATATTTCACTTGGCATAATGTCTTCAAGGTTCAGCCCTGTTTCCCTTATTGTCTTTTTTCCGATCCTGTCTTCTTCATATCATTGAAATGTTCCTTGCCAATGTCACCAGCAATCCCCTCTTTACTGTTCTGGAAAATTGTGCATCTTAACTATTCAAAAGCATTCAGCTGCCCTTGGCATTTCTTAAAACTCTCCTCTCTTTTTGCTTCTAAGACATCTCTCTCTCCTGTGACATTTCTAGCATTTATTTGTGAGCTCCCTTCCATTTTAAATACTGTTTTTCTTTTGTGTGTACATTTAGAGCAGGTACACGTGCATGTACATTTTAGAGCATCCTCACAGGTTGATCTCGCCCATTCCTATGGCTTCTGCTACCATCCACATGTGGATTCTGACTCTATCTCCAACCTGGATTTCTCTCCTGAGCTCTGGAGGTGGACAAAGTTCTGTAGCTGGAGACTGCCCCATGAATGCACCATGGACAATATGTTCAAAACTGAACTTAGCATATTTACCTCCAGATTTATATCAACAAATGGATGGAACCATCCTCTGAGACATTCTTGACTTTTTAATTTTCCCTACCCATATCATTTCAGTTCAAGACATCACTGATGTCTTATAGTTTTCTCAGTTTTGTTCACTGACAATTTCTGGAACATCCCTTCTCACTGCTCCTGTTACTAGTCAGTTCAAGCATTCTTCTCTCTGGGTTCACTGTCACAGTGCCCTGTTTCACTTCCTTTGGTTTCTTCCTCATCTAATACATCCATCTGTTGCCAGAATGATATTTTTACAAAGAAAATCTGATCATATCACTCTCTGAATAAAAATTTTCAATACCTTCCCATTGCCTTCAGGAAGGAGTTCAAACTCGTTAGCACAACACGTCATGTTCTATGTTTAAACCTCAGCATTTATGACTTTCCTTAGACATTCTTCATTTCTACAGGCATGAAAAACCACCCTGAATGTGCTCTTCTCAGGCTGCTATGTTTTTGTACCTGCCCTTCCCCTGGACAACTCCTGCTGTCCTTCAAGACCCAGCTCCAGGGTCACCTCTAGGAAACCTTCCCTGGAGGTTGATGTAGGGATGAAATAGTGTGCCACTTGGATTCCTCTGCTTCCTCAAGACTAAAGCACTCACCCTTCTAACTGCTGAGAGTGTTGGTAGCAGTTCAGATCCCTGCTAAATTTCATTTTGGAGATTACCTTGAGTTGAAGAGCCACTTACTAAAGGTCATGCCTTCCTTCCTTGGGGCAGCCCATTTGCAATGACTAGTCACAGAAGTAGACAAAGGCATAAAGGCCTGGTCCCATTGCCCCCATTGGGACAGTGCTGTAAGCCATTTCAGCCCCTTAGTTCTGTCTTGGAAAGACTGAGGACTTTGTCACAAATGTATCACAGCCCAATTTATTCTTGCCCCCAGTTCACCTTGTTTCACTTCTTCCTACAGGTGTCAATCATGACAGCAAGTCTTCTGCACATAAATCTCCATCTTTGACTCTGTTTCACAGGAAACTGCATGGTAACACTGGGTTAGGGCCCTCAACACCACTTGCTTATTCCTAGTGTGACTCTTATCCCATGATACCTTCATTGTTTACTTGTGGGCTACGCCTAAATATAGTCAGCAGCTTGAGAACAGGGATTTTCAATCTTGTCTTTTCATCTTCACTTCCTTTTTATCCTCACTCATTAAATCTTTTTGAATAAGTGAATAAATGAATGCATGAGGTCATCATCTTGAAAGGCCTTGGGGGCTCTCCTAAAATCAATTCAATCCTTCCCAAATCTTATTTCTTCTAGGAATAGCCCCAGAAAATCTGGAACATTTCTCCTGAATGTATTTTAAGTTCGCTGCTGCTTCTGCTTCATGAAATTGTGAAAGCATAGATTTGGAATATGGATTTAGAAGCCTGGATTGAATTCTCAGTTATCATAACTGTGTGACTTTGGGAAAATCATATAACCTCTTCATATAATTGCTTCTAAATTCATATAACTTCTTCTTGGTTTTGTCAGCTGGAAGACAGTAATAGCTAGTCCACTGATATTGGTTTTTGGTGAATAAATGAGATAATGTATGTGTGAAGTGATGGACATAGTAGATATTCAGTAAATTTTAAGCCTCTTTTTCTTTTTAGATTGAACTTACTCTTTTTACAATAATTTGCAAAGAAATAAATTACAGTAATTTAGTCCCACTGAGATGATCTCATTAACTGTCATTATCTTTTCCCTCCCCCTTACCACATGGCAAAAATCCATCATCCCCTGCTACTATTCTTATTTTAGAAGGAAAAAAAAGGCTGCTGAAAGCATCTACTCAACAGTCCAAGTCCCTGCTTGCTGTAAGTTTTGCTATTTATCATGAGGCATCAAATTTGCTAGTGGCAGGAGGTGTGGCTAGGTGGGTTGAGAGTGAGTCAAAGGTGAGTAAATGACATGAACATGACACTGTTTGATGGGTTTCAGTGAAGCAAAGGAGGAGCTAAATTGATTAAGGCACCAAGGAAAGACTATAGGTATGGTACAAGGTATTCCACATTTAAGTACCCAATTTACCTATGTTTCCATTTTTCTTCTTAGTACTTGTAAAATCCCATTTGTCAGCTTCCTTGAAGTTGAGTAGACCATGTGATAAGCTCTGGTCAATGGCTGTTAGTAGAAGCAATAGATCACATGTAGGGAGAAGAATTTAAAAACAAGGGGTTAGTTTTCAGCTAGAAGTCTGGAATGTTGAAGGACTTATGCTCTAGACAGTCTCCTAAATCTGGAGCAGTTTCTGTACAAAGTGAAATAATTTGATATGTTAAACTACTGAGATGTTCCTGTTCCTTGTTACCACCACAAAACTCAGCCAGTTCTGATTAATGTACTGCAGTGCAGGAAAACTCAGGATAAACCCAAATAAGCAAAACATCTCAGGAAAAACAGGAACCATGGCCAGCTGTCTCAGAAAATAGACCAGGGAGGTTATTCAGTATCCTTGTCAATCTTTGCTGTTCCACCACTGAAGTGACTTAGCTTCTCCCTTTGAATCTGCTCCTCCTTTCTGTGTCCATCTCCTTCTCCCACTTCCAACTGACAGTTGTCTTTCTTGGCATCATTGCATCTCTGTATCACTTGTCCTTCAAAGAGATAGAGCTCAGTTGCTCCAATCTGGACATGCATCAGGAAGTGCTCTTGAGCTTCCCTGGTAGCTCAGCGGTAAAAAGTCCACCTGCAAGGAGACACGAGATCAATCCCTAAACTGGGAATATCCTACGTGCCATGGAGCAACTAAGCCTGGGTGCCACAATTATTGAGCCTGTGCTCCAGAGCCTGGGAACTGCAACTAAGCCATCATACACTATAGCCCATGCTCCACAACGACAGAAGCCACCACAATAAGAAGCCCACACACCAGAACTAGAGAAAAGTCTGCACAGCAATGAACACTCAACACGGCCAAAGAAGTTAAATAAATAAATAAAAAGAAAGTGCTCTTGAGCCAGATTACTTCATAGGCTGCTACAAATAGTAGTCTACAAACTGGTTTTCCTTGAGTCAGCTGTCCTCTCCTGGTCCAATTAGCAAAAACCATGAAATTAGGTCATGAGCTACAAAACATGGTCATCCATGCTTAAGGAGAAGTTTGGGATCTCCCCTGACCTTCACACCCCTACTTTCCCCTCCTCAGGAACTGTAGTTTGGAGTGTTATTAGATAGTGCTGTAGATATTGTAGGCACCATGTTGACTTGCCCAGTAAACCAGGATACGGATCTCTCAGGTCAGTGAGAGACAGGCTCTTACTCCATTGCTGTGGGCATAGAACTGGTTGCAACAGGTGCCTTGGCCTTGATCTGCAAATTGACCTGTGACCTGTGACAGGACAGAATTTTTGTTGAGCTAAGGATACTTCCTAGATGAGACAGGAAAAGTGGATCCAATACAGGGTCAAATGCAGGAGATTTCTGGTCTCCTATTAATAGATTTTTTTTCTTTCCTTCTTTCTTTCATTGATCAAGAACTAGATACCTCACTCTGAGAATTTTTTTGGTTCATAAGAGACACAAAAGGTGATAGTTTTAGGGTAGTGCAATAATCAATGATTTAAAAATGGTTTTAATATCAAAATATAAGTTAAGGACCATTTCACTTCACTCTGGGCATTTGGTTAACTTATAAATGTGAAATAAGACCTTCTCTGCTCTCAACATCAGTTTCCTATGACATTCTCTCATAAATATTCTTTTTAATGTGTGGTAATCTTTGCTTGGACTATATTTATTTACCTCCTTAAAATGCTTTTTCCATTTTTAACTCTACTCTTTAAGCCAACCCCTATTGTTTAACTTTCCCCTAAGTCACCCTCTTATCCTTCCCAAAATACTCTACTTTCCCATTCAAATGGTTTCAACTCCCTAACTGCCCTCAGTGTATCCCCAGTTAAAATTCCCATTATCTTGGAGGTGATCTTGTGTTGGGCTTAGTTGCTCAGCCGTGTCTAACTTTTTGCAACCACATGGACTGTAGCCCATCAGGCTCCTCTGTCCATGGGATTCTCCAGGCAAGAATAATGGAGTGGGATGCTATGCCCTCCTCCAGGGGATCTTCCCAACCCAGGGATTGAGTCCAGATCTCCTGCATTGCAGGTGGGTTCTTTACTGTCTAAACCACCAAGAAAGTCCAAGAATACTGGAATGGGAAGCCTATCCCTTCTCCAGGGGAACTTTGCAACCCAGGAATTGAACCAGTGTCTCCAGCATTGCAGGCGGATTCTTTATCAGCTGAGCTACCAGGGAAGCTCTGAGGAGAATTTAGTTGGGCTTAAAAGGAAATAAGCCAATTCAATTACTACACATTAAGATAAGAATTTCTGGTAGTTAAGCGACAAAATAAAAACCCTGCAGAAAAGTGTTTTGATCAGAGATGCCTTCCTACAGTTCTTTAAATTATTGCAATAGGTCCTCTGTGCTTCCTTTTGACTCTACAAACAGAATAGATACTCTGACATCAGCTCTCGGTCAGAGGTAATGAATGACACAGGATAGGGATGGTGGATTTAATATTTTTTGAGAAGCCATGACCACATTTCAAGTCACTTAAGAGGCTATCATTTATAAAATTCATCCCTATTTCAGGAATGTTAAATTGTAAAAAAGGTGTGCCATAAATTCTACTGCAACATGGTAAATGGTAGACATGGGGTTGGTATACAGTGGGGAAGCTGCAGTGAGGGAGTGGAGTGTGTTGATCTTTAACTGAGACCAGATTCAGCTTCCAGTCCTCTTCCTTTTTAGCTGTGTGACCCAGGGCAAAGTATTTAACTTCTTTGAGCCTAAGCATCCTCATCTGAAAAATGGGGATAAAAATAGCTACAGGGTTATTAGATGCTTTACGTAAGATATTGTACATGAAAGATCCTGACACATGGCAGGTTCTCAGTGGGTGTGAGCTGAATGTGAATCTGCCTTTTAAGCACCTTATAAACTCAGGAAAGAGATTCCTGTCCTACTGAGGATTGATAGAGACTGGAATGAATTCTCTGGCTGGAATAGAAAAGACCTCAGCTTTGGGTACCCTACCTCCTTTGTACTATTGTTGGTTAGATAGCAGTTTGTTTGTTGTCCCTTCCTTCATTTATTCCTTCACTCAGTCATTATTTTTTGGGTTCCTACTTTTTGTCAGACATTGGGATAAAATGATAAATAAGACATGGTGATCTCCATGGATCACTGAACCTAGTAGGGAAATAATGGCATGTAAGCAAATAAGCAAGAAATGTTAAACAAATTAAAAAAAAAAAACTACAACCCTTTCCACTAAAGAAAGAGTTAAAAAAAAAACCCAAACCAAGGTAGATTCCTGATGTCTTTTATGACTTGTAAAATGTTGTTGAAGCATGGGTGATCTAAATTAAACTCTATCACAAAAACGAATTTGCCTTCTTCAACTTTTCTCTCCTGTTAAGTTAATTTTGACTTTGGCATCAAGACACATTTTGTTTTCCTTCTGCTCTCACATTCTGCATCTGTTACCTTCTCTGTCAGGCATATATAGAGAGTAAATCCTCAGGCAAGAAACAATAAGTACGCCACACATCTAGAATCTGAAACAGTATTGGTAGGCATGATTTTAGCTCTTCCTGTTTTCACAGTGCTTTGCATATGGAATACTGTATGTATCGGACTTTTAGTTTTGGTGAGGCAGTATGGCACAGTGGGGAAAATATAGGTGTAGAAGTCAGTGTAAGTTTAAATGTTGGCTTTATCATTTGTTAGTTGTGTGGGCAAGTCATTTAACCTCACCAACTCTCAGTTTCCTTATTTGTAAAAATAAGTGATAATAATACTTAAAGGATTATAGTAATGAAGATATATGCTGACATGTAGTAGGTCTTTAAATATAACTTACTATTGTCAGTTATATTGACACAACATATGACATATATTGTGTCATATGCTGTTAATAGACAGCATATGACACAAAAGAAAATATTTTCCCAGCCCTTGGATAATTGTATAAAATATTCAAACAAATTAATATAAATTGTGTATATTAGGGGCAGAATTTGACCTCATTATAGTAAACAGACAAGCAGTTATTAAAATTGGCTTAACTTGGGACATCTACTGGGGAAAAGTCATTATAAGCTGTAAACTCCTAGCTAGAGTGGTCAACCCTGAAAACTGGGCTGAGTACGGGTTGGAGCCAGCTCTCTAGGTGGGAATGGAGAGTGGGGAATTGCTCTGCCCATTACAGGGCAATACATATAATATTTGGAGTTCTTTGGTAAGGAAGAGTTGTTTCTTATTAATTTATTCATTTGTATGGACTTGTGTTTCTTTTATATTTTAGGTAATAATCTAATGCTATGTTATTTATCTTGCTATTCAAATTGTTCTGGCTTTGACTGTGGGGAATCCTTTCAGGTTGGTTCCTGTGTCCCTCTGATACACCTACATCCTTTTTTTGAACACTACTTTCTTTCTGGGACTATAACATGCTTTGGGCTCATCTTATATTTTCTCTGCTCCAACCCTAGAATCAGACATCTGTCCAAGGAGCCCTGGTTCCTTTGATTGGGAAATAGCTTTTAGCAATCAAGATCTGGTGATAGGTGTGCTCACCCAAAATTTTCTGAGCATTTTCTATGCATCTGGCACTGTTCTGGGCACTGGCGATAGCAAGAGCAAAGGTCTTTGACCTCAAGGAATTTACATTCTAATGAATCATGAAAATTAAAGGTGATACTATGAACAAAAAGTCCAGAAGAATACTTGGCTTATAAAAAGTGCTCAAAAATGTTAGTAACTCCTTCCCTCCCTCTCTCCTTCACTATACTCACTCTACAATTGTTCAAATTCCTTTCTTAGGGATTGGGGCAAACTGGCCTATGCTGTGGGTTGGAGTCCCATCTAGGATTGGTACAGGGATTGTTACTAGTGCTTGGGTACATAGCACATGTGCTCTGCAAAGCACATTTGAAGTGTCCCTAAGAAGGCAAATCAAAGCCTGTAATAAAGGATTAATATCTAACCCTAACCCAAGGGGCACAACAAAAGCTATTGAGGAGATGAGTCAAAAGCTCAGAATTTCAGTTGATCAAAACCAAGTATGGAAGCAGAGTAGAAGCTGAATTAAGTAGAAAGTGTCTCAAGTGAAGCCTGTGAATGAGGCAGTGGAAGTGGGTCTTTATTGGATGTTAACCTCTATAGTATAGGAGCATCCTCTCTGCTTATAAACCCAGACAAGGCAAACACACTTGATCTTTGAATGTTCCTATGTTTTGTTCCTTCCCTCATATTTCCTGTATATTGGTCCCTGTTTGTCTTGCCACGTATTCCAGAGTTCAGGTAAAAGTCCATGGTCATCTGGAAGAGCTCTTAGCGCAAGCATAATGTTGACACCATGCTGGCCATACTGTCATCCAGAGTCACAATGCAGGGACTGGAGAATAAGCTGCTAATAGCTGCCCCCAGAATTGAGGCTTAATTAGGGAATACCACATCTCTCAGCTCTCTGTCTTTGTGTTCGGGTCCTCTTTGGTGCTGGATGAACTGGGAAGTTGTTACTTGTGAGTGTCTGTGTTGAGGAGTGGGAACCCAGGGTCTCACCAGGAAATGTGAACAGGAGAGGCAGATGTCAGTACCAGGTTGGTGGTAAGCAGGGTCCTGTCTGGGGCTACAGATAAGAAAATAACCCAGTAGGCCAGAATCTGAGCTGAGAACTGATAGGGAAACATATGAGAGGGGGTATACAGAAGGTGCAGGACTAAGGCTGAAGGTTAAGGCTCCATGCGTTCAGTTACCTGTGCTGATGGCTACAGAGGGGTTGGGCTTAATGGGATAAAGGTTCTTTTCCAGGCCCTGCCCAAAAACTCCAAGAGACCAGCGTTTCTCCTTTTCAGTGATGGTAAATAATGAATAATTATTTATTATGATATAATGATAATTAAGTATAAGATAATTAGCAACCATATTTTTTATAATCATGCATAATAAATGTTCAATATTTACTTTCAGATACCACTCTGAGGCTGTGGTAACCTCTTATGAGGCAGAACTCACCAAAATCTAGTGAACAAAGCCAGAAGAAAGGTTGTGGTAGTTTAGTCATTAAGTCATATCCAGCTCTTGCGACTCCATGGACTCTAGCCCACCAGCTCCTCCGTCCATGGAGTTTCCCAGGCAAGAATACTGGAGTGGGTTGCCATTTCCTTCTCAAGAGGACCTTCATGACCCAGGAATTGAACCCACATTGCCTGCATTACAGGCAGATTCTTTATCAACCGAGCCACCAAGGAAGCCCCTAGAAGAGAGTGCTTTTAAACAACGGCATTTTAAGCGGCGCTTTGAGTTGAGCCTGCTCTTCTCGACCTCATCCTGGAACAAGAAGAGAGCAATGGGTGGTCAGAGCAAATGTGGTGTCCCCTCATCCCTTTGTAATCCGGCCCTTGACTAGAGAGTGTGGTATCATGGAGCTGAGAGGGAGGACAGGCCTAAAGGAGAGAAGGGAAGGGATGGTTTGGGGCAAGAAGACCTCTTCTGTCCGTCCTTTCATAAAACCCATTGTCCTGGCAGAGTGTTGCCAAAAGCATAGAGATCAATGCTTAAAATGCAAGTCAGGAACACTGCACGGGCAGATGGTGGGAATGAGAGGATGTGTCCTTAGAGTCAGGTCCAATGCCCTCCCGCCTGCGTGAACATCAGGACCTTGGAAGATCACTTTCTGTACTCAGAGTCTTAGCTGCTTCAAAGTGGAAAAGAAAATTCAATAAGATTTTTAACTAATTTCTATGCCTCCTTGACAGCTGTCATATTATACATAGTAAATATCTAGGGTAAACCAAGTAGTCACATGGAAAATGATTTTTCACACCTCTATTTTGGAATTATGTGCAAAGTTTGTTGCATCTTTCATGCTGAATATCACATAGTTAAATTGATAACTACCCCAGTTGAACATGATGATCTGAAATTAAATTATCAGTCATTGTTCTGTTGCTTAAAAATATTTGCTTTCTCAACTCATGGACAAGATCTGTAATAAAGGTGGCTGGCTTACGAGTTGATATTTACCACTGACATGCAAGGTGCTAAAAAATTGATTAACAGGCTAAAAAAGAAAAGCGAACAGTTTGAGAAATGACTAGGTTCTCTGTTATAAAAAAGCAAAACAAACTTTTTATGAAACTTAAGGTTCACCTTTCTAGTAGAAAGGTGAAACTGAAAGGGCTTTTGCTTCCTTAGCAATTGAACACTGGAACTCAGCAGTCCTCTGGCATATATTAGCTATGCTTAAAATTCCCCCTTTGTGCTAAAAAGGAAGTATTGGGAATTCCCTGGAAGTCCAGTGATTAGGACTTGGCACTTTCGCTGCGGCGTTCTGTCCCTGGTCAGGGAACTAAGATCCTGCAAGTCTTGCAGTGCAGTGTGGCCCAAAAACACAAACAAACAAAAACAAATAAAATAACTCGCTATCCTGTCCCTCTTTATTTTTGATTCCTCACCACTGTTCTCCCCTTCTTCCCATCTAGTTCTCATTGTTTCCTTTCTCCTTATTTATGGCTTTCAAGTCTTGCCTCTTTTCTTTCTTCCCTATCTCCTTCTTCCTTGTCTCTCTCTTCAAGGCAATGCTGCACAGTGGTCATTCAAAGCATGAGCTCTGGAAGCAGACTAAGGCTTCCAATCTGGCTCCATCAGACACTGAGGGACTTTGGGTAAACTGCTTTATCTTGCCATGTCACTACAACCTTATATCAGTCAAGGTTCATTTATGGAAGCAGAACCGCTGATGTGGGAGGCACCGAGTAAGTGAAGGTCTGAAAGAGGGAGTTGAAAGGTCAGAGGGTCCGAATGCGTCTCCAAGTAGAGAGTTGGAGGAGAAATCTATGAGGAACTGTTGCCTTGAAAGATTTGCATTCAAACATCTAGTGATGTTGAGTTTGACCAGCAGGGCCAGAGGTCCCTGCAAGATGTGGAGTGAAGAGTGGATAGCTGGAACCTACTGGTACTTCTTTTTTTTTTTTCCATTTATTGTTATTAGTTGGAGGCTAATTACTTTACAATATTGTAGTGGGTTTTGTCATACATTGACATGAATCAGCCATGGATTTACATGTATTCCCCATCCCGATCCCCCCTCCCACCTCCCTCTCTACCCAATCCCTCTGAGTCTTCCCAGTGCACCAGGCCGGAGCACTTGTCTCATGCATCCAACCTGGGCTGGTGATCTGTTTCACTATAGATAATATACATGTTTCAATGCTGTTCTCTCGAAACATCCCACTGGTACTTCTATGTCTGCCCATTGTTGCATCTAACCATGATGACCTTCAGAGTAATGCCTACCGCTTCATTCTACCTTTCAAATCTCAGGCAAATTCCACTTTTGGCTGAATCAAACCCAGAATTACATAGAGAAAAGGATCCTGGGGAACTTAGGTCTAGTTGGACTGGGTTTTTTTTTTTTTTTTTATAGTACAAACCACCATGTGAATCATTTTCAAAATGCAGTTATTAAGAATTCATAACTCATGGAAATGTGAAAAGTAAATGGGACTTGAAACATGTAAAGAAAGCACTTACCACAGCATTTAATGCACTGTAAGCACCCCACTAATTGTTTGTCATTTCTTCTTTGTTTTCAATCTTATCCTTTTTCTCTTATGTTTAATGCTTCTATCTAAGCACTGTGACCAAATTTCTGTGTCATTAACATTCCATCATCAGTGTTTAGAATAATCAGTAAATGATATGGCAAGTTGTAACAACAAAATAGATACTATTTATTGAGTATTTACTATGTGACCTTTTTATGCATCAACAGGCATGATGCTAATAACAACCCCACAATCCAGCTGCCATCATCATTTGATGAGGAAATGATGAGGACATTGAAGCAGAGAGATTATTTACTTGCCCCAAATAGCACATGGTTTAGACACAGTACCAGTTGAGAGCCAAGTCATGGAAGCCCATTTTAAATACTCTGCTTTCGTTAAGGGTGAGAGTACCACCTCCAGGAAGAGGTACTTTCTAAAGGTGTTTAGAAATACAATACCTTCAAAACTAACAAAGGGCCTCAGAACTCCTTTCTTGTTGTTATTGTTTCATACAAAATTTGGATGGATTAGAAATCTGCTCTCCCTGGTTTGGAGCCAGTGGTCAGAAAGAACTTGGTACTTGGCCATGTTAGGCAAAACAGCCTGAATCAACCCAACAAATGTTGAGGTGTTTGAGGAGGGAACTGGAGGAAAGTTGGAGAAAGGTTACAGTTAGTTTATAATTAGATATAATTTTGCAACCTAAAACTCGAAAAACTTGCTCCAAAAGGACTGCCTTGCCCTCTTTTTTTTTTTTTTTTTTTTTTTTTGCTTTGCCTTCTTAAAGCATGGCTTTGTGACTTTTACTGGAATGCAAAGTTTGTCAAGTTATTCCAGCCAGTAACTCTCTCCCCTACCTGCCCCAAGCTCAATCTGCCCCCTAGCAGAAACTCTAAATTTGCAACCCCATGGATTATACTCAATGGGATTCTGGAGTTTTTTAAACTATTTTTTTCCCCAAAAATTCAAATATTTTTGGATGGGACTGTATCACAGTTTCCACTTATCTCTATTTTCTGTCATACAGCCTTATTTACTTCACTCATCAATGTTACATGCCTTGACTTACAAGGCATTGCCAAAACTTGCAATGGTCTCTAGAAGCACAGATTTCAAAGGGATTGTCTGGTTTCGGATTTCCACACAGAAATCAGTAGAGATGAGGCACACGGACCTTCCCAATTCTATTTTTCTACTCATTTGGTCCTTCACCACCCAACACATTCCTTAAAGTTCTTCATGGATGAAGTTGCTGTGTAACATTCTGACAACCCCTAGGTTTACCTTTTAAGAAGCAAGGTCTGAATTGCTCAAGAGCCAAGTGGAGAAATCACACTTTTTAACTTTGCCAAGTGTGACATGCATTTCATAAAAGAAAAACCTCATGATATAAGGGCTAAGTACTGAAAGAGTGAAGCAGAAAGCAAGGTGAAAAGACAGCCTTCAGAATGGGAGAAAATAATAGCAAATGAAGAAACAGGCAAAGGACTAATCTCAAAAATATATAAGCAACTCCTGCAGCTCAATTCCAGAAAAATAAATGACCCAATCAAAAAATGGGCCAAAGAACTAAACAGACATTTCTCCAAAGAAGACATACAGATGGCTAACAAACACATGAAAAGATGCTCAACATCACTCATTATCAGAGAAATGCAAATCAAAACCTCAATGAGGCACCATTACACGCCAATCAGAATGGCTGCTATCCAAAAGTCCACAAGCAATAAATTCTGGAGAGGGTGTGGAGAAAAGGGAATCCTCTTACACTGTTGGTGGGAATGCAAATTAGTACAGCCACTATGGAAAACAGTGTGGAGATTTCTTAAAAAGCTGGAAATAGAACTGCCATATGACCCAGCAATCCCACTCCTGGGCATACACACCAAGGAAACCAGATCTGAAAGAGACACGTGTACCCCAATGTTCATCGCAGCACTGTTTATAATAGCCAGGACATGGAAGCAACCTAGATGCCCATCAGCAGATGAATGGATGAGGAAGCTGTGGTACATATACACCATGGAATATTACTCAGCCATTAAAAAGAATTCATTTGAATCAGTTCTAATGAGATGGATGAAACTGGAGCCCATTACACAGAGTGAAGTAAGCCAGAAAGATAAAGACCAATACAGTATACTAACACATATATATGGAATTTAAAAAGATGGTAATGATAACCCTATATGCAAAATAGAAAGAGACACAGGTGTACAGAACAGACTTTTGGACTCTGTGGGAGAAGGCGAGGGTGGGATGTTCAGAGAGAACAGCATTGAAACAAGTATACTATCAAGGGTGAAACAGATCACCAGCCCAGGTTGGATGCATGAGACGGGTGCTCAGGGCTGGTGCACTGGGAAGACCCAGAGGGATGGGATGGGGAGGGAGGCAAGAGGGGGGATCGGGATGGGGAACACATGTAAATCCATGGCTGATTCATGTCAATGTATGGCAAAAACCACTACAATATTGTAAAGTAATTAGCCTCCAATGAATAAAAATAAATGGAAAAAAAGTAAAGAGTGAAGCAGAAAATCTAAGCATGTTCCTACATAGACATAGGTGCGATCCATTCCTGCAAATACACTTGAAAAAGGGTTACTTGTATATTTTCTTAGTTTGTTGGGCTTGAAGTTTTGAAGTGTGCTGTTAGGAAAATACTTTATTTCCCATGGTTTGGGACACCTGTGATATGAAAACTTGAAGGTATTAGAATATGATAAATGATAATGTTTCAACTATGTTGACAAGCATGTTTGGCATTGAGGTGGTTACCTGTCAAAAACAGTGCTGGTATTTGTCACTTCTATTAACAGTCTCTGAAATTTAGGATGTGAAAATGATGGTTAGGTAAAATGTATTTGGTTAAAAAGCTGGTTTGGGCATTTTATGATACAGATTAACAAGTATGTGATATGTAACCTAAAACATGTGGGTGCAGTTAAGGTAACCATAGTATTTACTGGATAGAGTCTTTTGTATTTTTATAGAGATGTGGATAAAAATAGGATGAGATAGAGTCCAGTTTGCTAAAAGAAGACCCAGAACCTTGCTTTTTACTACAAGAGATAAGCCTCCTAGGGATTTGAATCTGCAAATGTCTCCTGGTGTCTTTGGTTTCCTGGTTTGTACACCTGAATCTGAGCACCTTATCATCTTTACCATTCTCTTTAAAGGAGAGAAGTAAAAATCTATGTCTCTATTTTTAGAAATTAAAGTTTTATATATGTGAACATAGATATTTTCTTGGTAGATTAATAGAACTCAATAGAAGAAACTTCACTTCTCTGTTCTGTGTCTTAGAAGGCATTTAAATGAGGCTGACCATCTAATGGCCTAGGATGTAGAACACTTGAATTTTTATTCTAGATTATAATACTAGTCAGCTGTGGGTGTGGCTGGGCACCTGCTTTCTATACAATGTGACCAGTGGATTGAGTACCTGCTAAGTCACTTCAGTCAAGTCCAACTCTTTTCTACCCTATGGACTGTAGCCAGCCAGACTTCTCTGTCCATGGGATTATCAAGGCAAGAGTACTGGAATGGGTTGCCATTTCCTCCTCCAGGGCATCTTCCTGACCCAGGGATCAAACCCATGTCTCCTGCATTGCAGGAGGATTCTTTACTGCTGAGCCACCAGGGATGCCCCAACCAGTGGATTAGACAGTTCCTGAAGCTTCCTCATGGGACTTTCCTGGTGGCTCAGTGGTCAAGAATCCTCTCGCAATGCAGGTGATGCGGCTTCAATCCCTGGATGGGGAAGATCTCCTGGAGAAAGAAATGGCAACCCACTCCAGTATTCTTGCTTGGGAAATCCCCATGGACAGAGAAGACTGGTGGGCTACATACAGTCTGTGGGGTTGCAAAAGAGTTGGACATGACTTAGTCACTAAACAGTAAACTTAACTAGCTACATGTGTTTCAGTTCAGTACAGTTCAGTCGCTCAGTCGTGTCCGACTCTTTGCGACCCCATGAATCGCAGCATGCCAGGCCTCCCTGTCCATCACCAACTCCCAGAGTTTACTCAAACTCATGCCTATCGAGTCGGTGATGCCATCCAGCCATCTCATCCTCTGTCATCCCCTTCTCCTCCTGCCCCCAATTCCTCCCAGCATCAGGGTCTTTTCCAATGAGTCAACTCTTCGCATGAGGTGGCCAAAGTACTGGAGTTTCAGCTTCAGCATCAGTCCTTCCAATGAACACCCAGAACTTATCTCCTTTAGGATGGGCTGGTTGGATCTCCTTGCAGCCCAAGGGACTCTTAAGAGTCTTCTCCAACACCGTAGTTCAAAAGCATCAATTTTTCGGCGCTCAGCTTTCTTCACAGTCCAACTCTCACATCCATACATGACCACTGGAAAGTGGCTATTATATTGGACAGTGCTGTTCCAAAGTGTTACAGATAAAGCCTCTTTGAGCAATATCTTTAGTTCACACATCTATTCATGTACACATTTTATGTATTTTTACATTCATTAATTCAACAAATATTTTTTGAGCCCCTTCTTGGTTTCAGGCACTGAGAATATGATGAGCACCTTGATCAGGCTTATATTGTCTCATGGAATAGATGAAAACCAATCAAACAATCACACAGCTGGTGGGAATTAGGAGAATGTGATGGTTGTAAGATTATCCCATGTGGCTGATTTCTATGGGGAAATCCAGGCTTTTCAACCTCTTTAAAGTCTTCTGATTTCTCTCAAGGGAGTGACCTCTGACCTGGGATCTGAAAGCTGCTTGGCCCTTTGAAAGGGATAGATTTTATCAGCTGACACTACAGAGATCAAGCAGGGTTGGTAGGAACAAATTTAGATAATTATCAGACTGACTACTCATGTAAACAACATCACTGTTTCTCTTTAGAAAGAAGAAGAATATCAGGAGCCTGGTGGCTTAGAAGAATTAAAACTGTCAAAACTGAAAGTAGAACAGTTGATCATGGGGTATCCAGGGAGTTTCCACGTCATTCTGTCTCACAGTATATAAAGGCACAGACCCTCTTAAGAGCTTCATTCTCTTTTATTGAAATAAGTTGTAGAACACACACATACACACACACACACACACACACACACACACACACAAGCACACTTCAGTATAATTAAGAAGTAAGACGTTAGATAAATTACATTTCCTTAAAGAAATATTTTGATGTTCTTGGAAACCTATACTCCTACTGAATACTAGCTAAGTTTCTGATATAGACAAACTATGTCTCTAGTAAACACACCACATGAAACAGCACTGATCTCTTCCATCTAAATATTTCCTAGTGCCCTAGAATGGTCATCTGTGAAGTAGACAATCTAAAGGTTCAGGAAACAAAATGATCCAAAGGAGCATAAATAATCATCAGAGTCTAGTTTGCATGTTAGAATTCCAATCTCCTTGGAAGTTCTAGTTGGTAATCTAAATTAACCATGAAATGATAGATGATAATTTGAAAATAATTACGTACTCTTAAATGAGACGCCACTAAAGAACAGCAGCACAACATTAAAGTAGCATGTGACACTCTCTAATTTTACCTGCTGTTATTTTAATTTGGGGCTCGGAGTCAGGGTGGCAATGCCTCTTCAAAATGTTCTGACCTTGGTTAAAAAAAAAAAAATATATCCAGGCAGAATATCTAAGAGAAAAATAGTTTATCATCCTCCAAAGAGAGCATCGAACACTTTCCCCTGTGCAATATTTCATGAATCTGGTTTTGTGGAATGTTGCCAGATGGTTGAACTCTATTCCCACACCACTTCCCCCCAGCCTCCCCCTCCACACTTTTCCTGGTATCCCTGACAGCATCTGAATTAGGCTAGCACCATGCTTACATCAAAATTACACTATGCTTAGCTAACGGAAATCACTTCAGAACACACGTATGGACTATTCTGGGGTGTGTGCTAGCTAGAACCACTAGGAACTCTAGGATCCATGTAGCACTGAATGCTTTTCTCTCACCTACAAATGTTGACCCGTAAACCAACAGGTAAGATCTCCATGAGTGATGGGACAGTGTTCCAAAATTCACGTCCACAGATACCCTGAATCTCTGAACTTGACAGTGCAGAGTTCAAGTTTCTATCAAACCACACTGATTGTTTTCATCAAGATACATGCTCACGCCCTCTCCAGAGGCAGGCATTGCTACTAGGGGATCCCTAGGTTGTTGTTACCCAACATCCAGTCTTTCTAGTCTGCAATTTCACGTGAAAGAATTCTTGTGGAGGGGGCTTCGTGTGTGGAGGGGAGGCAGGAAAGAGTAGTGGTTTGGGGAGGAGAATTCCATTCATTTCACTGTGTGCGTGTGTGTCCCATCGCTCAGTTATGTCTGACTCTTTGTAGGCCCATGGACTGGAGCCTGCCAGGCTCCTCTGCCCATGGAATTTTCCAGGCAAGAATACTGGAGTGGGGTGCCATTTCCTACTCCGAAGGATCTTCCCAACCCAGGGACTGAACCCACATCTCTTATGTCTCCTTCTCTTCTTTGAGAAGAGTTGATTCTTAATCACTGCGCCACCTTCCCTAGTGGTCACTAATGCCTCTCTGTCCAATCACTCTTCCAGGCCTAAACCATTATACAATACATTTTGTAGCCTTTTGCATGTAGGTTACAACATAAGCAAACGATCTCCTGGAATACTTCAACTTTCTATAATAGAAAACTTCAAACTTTTTATAATAGAAAATTTAAAATGTATCCAACAGTGAGGCACACTGGTACAATAAAACTCCATATACTCCCATCACTCAGCTTCTACATGACCAACTTGTGGCCAGTCTTATTTCATCTACACCCTTATACACCTACCGTTTGTATTATTTTGAAGCAAGTTTGTGAATAGTTTGCACTTGGATGGAGCAGTTAATAGAGGAGGTCACAGTCCCCCTATACATGGCTTTGATTCTTTTCTTCCCAGCAGGAAGAAGCGGTGATCCTTGAAACTCCCTAGCAAGTTATGTCTACCTTTCTTTTGGCACTAATCAATCACTTTTTGCCTGGAATTATAGATCTTTTGGCACATTTTATCTTTCCTATTGAACCCTCAGGTCCTCGAGGGCAGGACTTAGGACCAATTCATCCAGTCCAATAAATGCTTATCCAGTTCATTAAATTATTGATCCAGTTCAATAAATGCTTATTGAATGAAATAAGAGATATACAAAGATGCGCTACAGTGACTGAAATCCAAATTCAGATCAAGATAGATATACATCCAGCACTGGGAATTAAAGAAATGCACACCTATTCACCTCAAATTTCCTTCTTCTATTTATAAATCTTAAGTAGAAATGTTGAGTTTCTTCCACATGCCAATACAATCCTTTAAAAAATTCATTTATTTTTTACTTGAAGGATAATTGCTTTACAGAATTTTGTTGTTAGGGAAAATGTGTCTGTCTTGAACTGAATGATGATGGATTTAAATATGGTGAAAGATGTATTTGTCATTTTTGATAATGTAAGATAGAAGTGATTTGATGTAGCTATGCATTATATAACACAAAGTTGAAAATGGTGATCCATATTTTGCATGAAATAAAAAAAGAAATTTATAAAGGACAATTTTCTCCCACCGAGAAAGAAGATGGACTCTGGAGCTGGGTAGACTTGGTTGCAAGGCCCTGCCTTCTGCAAGGTACTTAATGTCTCCAACCCTTATCTTCCTAATCTATAAGTGTGGAAGGCTTTTTTTTTTCTTGCTTTACATGATTATGAAGGATTAAATGAGAAAGCATATATGAAATCTCCAGCACTACATGTTATACAGTGTTCCTATATGTTGATGATAATATTAGCAACCACTTAAGACTTAGTAGTAGTAAGAGTTTACTATGCACTGGCTCTGGATCAAGCAGGATACAGGTACTATGCTAATTCATCTTCACAGGAACTTTGAGGAGAGTTAATATTTCCATTTTCTTGATGAGAAAACTGAGGTCTAGAAAATTAAGTAACTTGCTCAAGATCACGTTACTAATAAGAAGTAGAGCTGGTGTTTGGAGATTAAACCTGAGTCTTTTTGACACTAAAGAGTAATTCTTTGCAATCATTGCACTGCCTGTTTCTTTCATCAACATCTCTTTAAAACTTTGCATAGAAAAGGGCCTTTCTTAAAACCTGAAGGAAAACATCTTTTCTTTCAATCACTTATGGCTATTGTAATCATATATAACTGAGAAATAGGCAGCTTTGAATAATCGGGCATTTTTGAAAGTGGGAGACAATAATGGAAGGATGAACATTTGAAGGTCACACTCACTTTTATTTTAAACACTTGTAAGAATAGTGTTCAAATAGAAAATTAATATGTTTGTTTAAGGGATGTATATAATACACAGAGACATTTTTGTAACACTATTCTAGTGATGTAGCAGAAAAGTATACCTAAAAGTACAGCTTCAGTAAGGCTCCAACAGAAATAGCAACATCAAAAATGTGTAAAATCTGGAAGATTTCAAGTGAAGAAGCTAGTAAAGTGTTTAGTGCAAGATATATAGTGAACAGGCTTTCCAGGTGATGCTAGTGGTAAAGAACCCACCTGCTAATCCAGGGTACATAAGAGACAACCCAGGTTTGATCCCTGGGCTGGGGAGATCCTCTGAAGAGGGGAATGCAACCTACTCCAGTACTCTTGACTGGAGAATCCCTTGGGCAGAGGAGCTTGGTGGGCTACAGTCCAGAGGGTCACAGAGAGTTGGACACAACTGAGCGACTAAGCACACACACACATATAATGAACGTAAAATAGGTATTTGTTGGATACTATGAAGTGTGAATCATCAAACACCTAATATATTAAGTCACTCAGAATCTGAGGCATTATCCAGTGCTTAAGCGTCTTATGAAAACCTCAAGAGTATATATTTTCCTTTTTTCCTTCTTGTTATTAGAAGTTCTGGCATTTCCAGAGTCTATTAGTTTTCATTAGTTATTCCAATGCAAAAATCCTAGAAAGGCTTCCACTAAAATATTCAGGTTGGTCATTTCTATGCTCTTTGAATAAAAACATCCAAAGGGTTTGGTCTTCTGGAAAATGCAGTCCAGCCTGAAAATTTGTCTTTAAGACTTAACTGGAGTGGCTGGTTCCCTACACATTTCAGCATTCTGATCACAGACTTACTGTAGTAAAGAAAAATCTGAGTCAAATGTCTGAGGAACAGGGTGTGATTTAGCTAAAATTGCCAATTTTGTTACAGCATGTTTGGAAAAGTTGCCCCCGAACCGGCTGTCATGAATATTTCTTAAATTAAAATTCCCACTGAATCTTGTGAAAGTAAATAGTTGATGCCCAAGAACCTCCCAGAAAAAGCCACTGTAAACTCTCTCCAGGACAGGAAGCTTTGTCTATGGCACTCACCTCTGCGTATTGATAGTCCAATACCTGGCAAGTGCCATAGGTCTGTGTTGACTTTGTAATAAAGGGAAATTATTTATGCCACAGTTCAGTTGTACCAGAAGACTGGCTTTGTGCTTATTATTATGGTTAAAACTTTCCCCTAAGCAAGTTCCAAAACTCCTAGATGTTATAGTAAACACTCCTCAAATGGGTTTGGATAATAACCTCGATATGGTCCAAATCCTATGTGGCAAAGATAAACCTTCCCTTGTATTGTTGTGTCCTGAAACTCCTCTTGGATTTGGATGCTTGCAGAGATAAAGCAGATCCTAAGATGGTCTCAGCTGGACAAATGTTGAATCCAACAATTGCTGCCTCCAGTTGCTTTTGACACAAGTATTTGGTGGGGTGGGGAGTAGAGGAGGATATTATGCTTGTTATCGATGGACAGTTTTTTTCTTATTTATCCTGCAGGTGTTAATGATAAACTAATACTGTAGGGTCCTTTAGGTCAGGCAATCTGTATCCTATGGGCACCTGGACTTCCGATCCACTCAGATAAGGGGAAAGATGAAGGAGCAATAGCAACTTGACTTTATTAGAAATGGTCCTTAGTGCCTTGCTAGGGTTCTGACAGTCTACTTTGGCTTGGGTAGGGGTTGGGCAACTCGCCACTCCGAGTTCCTCATGGGGACAAAGTGTTGAGTGGGGTATGCAGAATCACCCGATTGAAACACAACTCTAAATATATTCATCTTGTCCTTGTCTTATCTTTAGTGTGAGCACTTTAGGAATTTACTTGCTCCTGTATGTTAGGGTCCCTTAGTTTTCTCAAATTTAGCCACGGGCAGAGAATGCACTTCCACTCCAGGGGCTGCTGCTTGCAGCCGGAGGTAATGCTCTTGCATGCACTACTAACTACAGCGTGAAATTAGTCCCCAAAGGGAGGAGGCATGACCACTGCATGTCAGATATTCAGGCTTTCTGTGTGACTCCAGCCAGGGGCAGGGATGTGGCTATGGGGAAAATAGGGTTTAGGGAAACAAAGGAGCTTGAAGGCAACCAGAGTTCCAGGCTAACCCCACAGTATAAAATGCATGGAGAGGCATGGAGGGTCAGTGGGAGGCAGTGGAATAAAAGAGGAGTGGGGGGACCTCCCCTGAGGTTCCAGTGGTTAAGACTCCACACTTCTAATGCAGGGGCCTGGGTTCGATTCCTGGTAAAGAAACTAGATCCCACATGCCCCAACTAAGAGATTCCGTGTGCCACAACTAAAGATCTCGAGGGCCACAACTGAGATCTAGTGCAGCCAAATAAATAAATAATTTTTAAAACAGAGATCTTTGCAAGCCATATATTACTATTAGGGCTCTTGTTAACTGGCCTGTCCAATCACCAGCAGTGTGACCTTGGACAAGTTAACTTTTCTGGGTCTCACTGTCCTCATGTGTAAAATGTCAGGTTGTTAACAAGTTCAAATGAATACATGGAAAACCATTAGCTATGCAGTTGGCGCCCCCCCTTACCCAAAATGCTCAATAAATATTAGCTCTTATTATCTGTAGCTCAGGCTTGCTTTTATGATTTGGTTTGACTAGTTTATCTACTGTTTGTTCCAAGATGGGGTCATTTTGGAAGATAGAGTTTCCACTTAATATCACTTCAAAGTTTGAATAAAATCACGTACGCCTGTTCTGGGAAAGGTTGGAGATGCTCCAGAAATGTTCTTAAGGAAGATTACACCTGCCACTAGGTGTGAATTATTTGGCTAATTTAGTGTTACAACTAACACAAAGAATGAAAAATAAAAGCTTTCCTTAAATCTATCGTCACTTGGTAATATAATAGATACTTAGTGGCTCACTCTCTCACTTGTTCAAGAAAAGGCAGTTAAAGAACTTCACAAAACATTTAGTTGCAAAGCCTGAAGAGAGTGCACATCTCCAGAGCAGCTCCTTTCCTCTGCAGGAATACTTTCTCACTAGGTCTTGGGGTCAGCCTGCCTCTGGGCTTTGGGAGAGAATGTGCTGGCTTGAGGCAGACCTCTGGACCAATTTACCATGGGATCTGATCAAAAAGCCCATGAGAAGAAGAAAGAAGCTGTGAGCTTCCAAATAACTACATGGTAAAGAATTCATAGGACTTGAAAAAACATCTGATCTAGACCAGAATGTTCTTTTGAGAAACACAGAGGAGGAATTATTATAAATGTGATATGTTAACTGGCCCAGTAGGAGAAGGAAGACAACAATGTCAAAAAAAATTTTTTTTTAATTTTATTGCTTAAATCCTGGGGTGAGGGGGAAGTCAACAAACTTTTAGGTTCATCTTTGCTACCTACTTTGCCAAAGGGGCTAAAACATTTGCTACAAGGTCATTTTAGATGTTGAAACAAGAAAATATAGAAGCATAATTATCATATCTAAAACATAAATCACAGCAAGTAGTTGGGAAAGGGATGGGCCAGATAGCTGATGGGGATTAAGAGGTATAAACTACCAGATATAAAATAAATAAGACTAAGGATGTCATGTACAGCACATGGAATATTGCCAATATTTTACAATAACTTTATATAGACTATAATTTATAAAAATATTGAATCACAATGTTGTATACCTGAAACTGATATAATATTGCTAAGTCAACTATAATTCAATTAAAAAAAGTTAACCACAGCAAACAAATTTTTTATAGAGACTTGGTTAGTTTTGGTGATGAAAAAATCCTTGGTGTATTTTCATAGCCTCTACCTTCATAATGTAACCTTGGAGAGGGACTAGTACTGGAGTTACTGGAAAGTCATTATTGTATGATGGCTTCTACAATTAGTCTATGATTAATAGGTCCCTGATGGAAATTAACTCTGAGGAAAGCATCATAGGGAAACTCTATTTTAATCTAGGGTTTTGCAAGTTCATGCAATTGGCAGTGACCTAAGGAGCAAAAGAGGTTAATTGAAGTGGGTTGTTACCAAATTGTTTGAGTTCAACCTTAGTTTTCTTCTTATCTTATTAAAAAGGTAATGCGTTTTCAAGACAAATATTGTGAATGCCTCATGAGTAGAAAAAATAAGTTATTAGTTAAATGGCTATAGTCCATCAGGAAGGAAAGAATTAAAAGAGAAAGAAAAAGTTGAACTTGATACTTTCGAGTTTAGTATCAGAATATTGGAGTCTGGATCTTGCTCATTTGTGGAATCCTGAGTAGTTAACTTAGTTTCCCTATGTATGGAATTGAGTAATAACTTAATCTTTCTGGTATAGATTAGGAATACTTTATGAACATTTTGTCAATGTCTACACAGCAAAAAATTAAGAAGGGATCACTGATAGCCTGGTTTACATGATCAGTGAAGATAGCAGAACCAGTCAAGACAAGTCTGAGATAAACTGCCCTTGACTCGCCTGCCTTGATTACTTATATGACCTTAATTAGCCAGTTTGGTGCAGATGTCTCTTCACTTTGTACTCAGCAAATTTGATTGTAGAGTTGTTTTTCTCCCCTGTGAAAATAAGCAATGTTTACATTACTAAGATATAAAAGAAAATTTTTAAAGATGAATAAACACTAGAGGGTAGAGAATTTTTGTTGATCGAGCCTCCACTTTCCACTTTCTTGTATCATCCGAAGGGTGGCTTCTCCCTCCCTGGGCCTCCTGCCCCTCGCTCAGTGGCTCTCAAGCTTTTGTTAAAATGAATTTTTATCGGGGTATAGTTGACTTACAACATTGTGTTAGTTTCTCCTGTATCGCAGAGTGCATCAGTTATACATTACATATATTCCCTCTTTTTCTGTATAGGTCATCCCGGAGTATTGAGAAGAGTTCCCTGCGCTGCACGGCAGGCCCCTGGTTACCTATTCTACACGTGCTGGTGTGTATACGCCAATCTCAGCCTCTGAGTCTATCCCTCCCCCTGTCTTTCCCCCTTGGTAACCATGAGTTCGTTTTCTATATCCAGTGGCTCTCAAACTTGACTAGTTTCAGACTCACCTTGAGGGCTTATTAAAACAGATGGCTGGGCCCCACTCCTAGAATTTCTGACCCGCTGGGTCTGGAGTGAAACCTGAGAATTTGCCTTTTTAACAGGTTCCCAGTAATGTCGGTGCTGCTCTGCCTGGGACTATACTTTGAGAACCACAGAGAGAGTTGGCCTCCTGTCGGCTATATAATCTGAGCCATCAGTGTCCCCATATCCCCTTTCTCTCCCCCCACCTCACCCCCAAGCCTTTATCTCCTCCTTGGGCCCTTGCTTCCATCACTTAAGTAACCAATGGGATCCTTGACCTCCAGCTGCTCCCTCTGGGTGGCCCCTGCTGGGGGCTGATGTGAGGAAGGCTTACTTTCCTACACCCCCTCTAATGAAAGACTCCTGAATTTTTTTCTAATGAAAAATTAAATTTATTTCTATAAATAACTAGACAGAATTACAAACAGAAGTGGAATAACGTAAAATGGAGGCTGAATGTGACTGTTCTAGTACACAGAAGCTTGGATTGGAAACCCCATTTTTGGCAAACTGGGGGAGGTGCCTCCATTATTATGGCCACTGTGCACCATATTAGTCATTCCTACTCCTGGCTTGGAAAAGATTTTAGAGATGCTCTAACTGAACCTTCTTACTCTGCACTGAGGTGTGAGACCCAGATGGGTACTCTGGCTTGTCTAGGGTGCCTTCCTCATCCTTTGCTATTAAGTTCAAGGCTCTGGTTCTCTCCCAGATACTACTGAGTTTTGTGAAATCTCATGGTAGAGATATCTTACAGTCTATCTGGGTTTAGGCTCCAATTTTCTGAAGAACTGAAGGAAACAAAGTGACCTTTTTGGTTTCTGAACATGAGGATAAGGAAAGACTACAGAGAAGGCCCAGGGTTTTATCAGAGCTTCTCTGCATTTTCAGGAACCTTCCAGTGAGCTCCAAAAAATCTTTCTATGGTTGCCACACAACCAACATAGCAACCAGGAAAGGAAAAAAGGAAGCTAAGGGTGAGGCCTGAACAAAGATTTCCCGTTCCTTCTCAAGTTCCCCTTTTAGTATGTGGTGCTATAGAGACAAGGTCCAATGACATCAGCATCTTCGGTGAAAAAGAAGACAGAAGTCTTCCTGAAAAGGTCTACAGAGAGGGGACCAATGTGTGTGTTCAGCAGCTTAATTAGTGGAAATACCATCTGAATGTGGCCTCACTTGCAGGTTTGGGCCCAGATTCATCTGTGTCTTGGCTTAATTTAAATCAACAAGTGAAGTATTAGGTATTGATTATGTGCCAGGTAAGTGTTATGGGAGATAGATAAGCATGACATGGATCCTGCTTTCAAGGAATCTATTATCTAGAAGGGGAGAGAAGACCTATATACAAACCACTAAGACAGAATGTGACTATACTATTAAAGGGGGAAAATCATAGTTCTCTGCCAGTCCTGGGCTATGGCTGCAAATGGGGTCTTGGCCAATATCCCATGCATCTGGGCCACTGTCAGAAGTTAGAGAAGGCTGAAGTAGAGACCTGTGCCAGACAGTTGGTGGCCACTGGTGGACTGGATGATAAAGAGGGTATCAGTTGATTGCAGAAGAAACTACATACTTCTAATTAGCTATTTGTGATCATTGAGGGCAATTTTCAGTTTTAATCTATATATTTGCATCATTAATTTTGGTGTGGTCCTTCTTCCTACTTACAAATCTGTGCTTGTAAATGACCAATGGTTGTTCTTTTCACTTAAGTAGTTAAGCAACTAAATGATTGCATGTGCAAAGTCAGGGGTTTGGAGACAAACACAATTGTCTTAGTGGTTGCGTAACCCCACGCTGGAAATGGAAAATTAACAGGCAACCTGTGAAAATTGCTACTACTTCTGAACTATCAAGAAATAAAATTACATATTTGATCTTTGGGACATGATAGAGGAGGTAGATATCTGTCTTAGACAAGCAACACAGCAAAGTTCTAAGTTGCTTTGTTATTTAAGTGAGTTGGATCTATAACAACAACAAAAATAAAACCAAATCATGAGATCCTTAATATTTTGAGGCCATTCCAATTTCAGTTCAAATGGGTCTGGAATTAAATCGTAAGCACATCCAAAGTAGAGAGATTAAAATTTTGTGTAGCCGAAATGGCTAAGAGATCATCCCAAATTCATCTTCCTCCTTCCATAACGGAATTGTTGCTGTGAGGTGGATTGAAGCCCAAAGAAAGAGATGATCCCACACAGAATCCTATGTTCCTGCAACCCCATAACCACCTGCCTCTGCCCACCCTCTCCTCCTTGAATGAATGCCAGGAGAGGGATACCAGAAGGACGCAGACAGAGTAGAAAGAGAAAAACATGTTAACTTTTCAGTTTTGTATGAGGGTGGGCCCTTCACACAACTGGACTCTTTCAGAAGCACTAGAAGAAAAGGGTAGGGTCATTTTGGAGTTCTAGGGGCCTTGGAGACAGGCATGCTGGGTGAGTATGTGAGACGGGGTGTTGGCAGGGGTAGAAGGGAATGCTTGTGATGGAGTCAAAGTGACACAAATGCCCAGAGGCTGCAACTAGCTAATCCCTGGGCACCTTGGGCAGGGCATTCTTATCTCTCTTGCTCAGCATATTGGTTAGGCTCCTGAGAAGAAGTAATTAAAAAAAAAAAGTAAATTTTGTCATAAGAAAAAAATGAAAACATGCTCCAATAGGTTGAAAAAAAATTGTTAGGTATTGTGTGTGTGTATCTGATTATTATGACCAAGGACTTTATGTCCATAAATAGTAAGTTTATGGGAAAAAAGTGCATATATGCATGCTCAGTCATGTCCAACTCTTTGCAACCCCATGGACTATAGCCCACCAGGCTCCTCTGTTCATGGCATTTTCTGGGCAAGAATACTGGAATGGGTTGCCCTTTCCTTCTCCAGAGGATCTTCCTAACCCAGGGATCAAACTCGAGTCTCTTGCATTGCAGGTGGATCTTTACCACTGTGCCACCTGGGAAGCTCGTATAAAGACATAGAAATGATTATTCACAAACTAGAGAATAAAGGTTCCTGAGGATGCCTAAGTTGCAGAGACAGTGGCTTGCAGCCAGTAAAGTTGTCATTCTCCACACTCTCCACTGCATCCATGATAGGAACACAAGGTTGGAAGTTTGTCATGCTCAGTGCTATGTGCTACCTGGCTCTTTTAAAAAATCTAATTGGCTCTCTCACACCATCCTCTGGCTGTGGTCTCACTCGAGTTATATTAGTTATTCATTTAACATATTCTGTTTGGTGGTTAACTTCCATTTTTACCTTGTCATTTGCTATTTCTTGGCAATGTTAATGGATGTATTGTAGCCAGGAAAGTTGGATGGTGAACTGGACTGGGCCTAGCTCCTCACTGCACAGGGTATTATATCACATTCCTCTGGCCACCAGCAACACTCTCCAAACTACACCATCAGCTCCAATTCCAAGATATTTTGGTGGATTTAACTAGTCTTATTATTCCCAAACTAGTTTTTATTATTTCCTCTTTGTTTTATTAAAAAATGAAAATAAATGTGTGAACATTGGGAAGTTGGTGTATTGTGTGAGATGAAGCCTTGGTAACAGTGTGTAGAATCTATATCTAGGAATAGTTGAAACCAAGAGTCAAACTGTGAAATGCTTAGTATTACATGCTTTGGTGAACAAAAGGGATATAAAATAAACAGGTAACTTTTGCTTCTTCCTTTCACCTGAAAGGTAGTTAGTGAAGTCCATGTTGCTCATACCAAAAAATATACTGAAGTGTTTGAATATACAACAGGAAAAGATTGATTTAAAAAAAAAAAAAGCCAAATCTTGGCATTAACAAAGCACAAGTATTGTGATTCAAACTGTATTTTGTAGATGTGCCTTTACATTTGTATTCCTATTATTTCTAGTCTGTTTTCCCAGAAGAGCAAAGTAGGATTGTAGATGAGGGAACTGGCTGAACAGGAGGCCATAAAAGTGATGGAACACCCAGAAGGGATATAAGAAACTAAATATTGATCTTTGTTCTTTCAGTGAGGACTTTCAAGTTTCTAAGGATGTCATTACAGCTATAGTGGCATTGGTTAATCTGATCTGCTATTCAGCTGTGGTCTTGAACAGTGCTGAAAGAACACTTTGTTCAGGAGCTTCAGCTGACAACCAGAGCGCTCTCTAAAGCAAGGGTTATAGAGAGAACATTCCTTTCCATGTGCTATGTAAGATATTCAAGGTATGCAGGACTCTGAGGCAATGAATAAAACTTGTTTTAAAAAATGATATAACCAAAAAAACCACACAACCTATACATTCAAATTAGTATTTATCCTTCAAAGAGTTTTGTTGGAAGACATATCCTAGTAAAGCACTGCTCAAAGCATTTTGGAACTTTTTGTTTCAGAGTTGCTTTTAGAACCAGCGTTAGGGATTGTGAACCACTTAGGACTAAATACTTAGCATTTCACCTCAATTTTTAGCCATGACACAAAAAGTTGATCACTTGTTTTTCTCCCCTGTAGACTTAACTCCAAATAACTTGTGATTTTTAAAAAATGTGTCTACTCATTTATTCATTCATCCATTGATTAATTTAATCAATTAAATATTCATTCAGTGTCCCATATGCCAGGCTATATGTTAGAAGTTGAGGATTCAGTGTTGCACAAGACAGAAATGTTCCCTGCTCTATTGGAGCTGTGGTTATAATAGGAAAGACAGACTAAAACCATCCCCACAGCAACATGCTAACAAACAAATTTTAAAAATACTTGCCAGTTGGGGTAAATGGTATAAAGGAAACAGATAAGGGGTTGAGCTAGAGAAATAACAAGAAGACAGTTAGATGGGAAAGGTGACATTTAAGTACAAATTTAGCCTTTAAAAACATCTACTTGCCACCACTGAGAATATTCAAATGAATATATTTTAATTTTGAAGGACAACCTTGAAGCCTGAATGGACTGGGCACAGCCCACTTTTCCCACAGCAAATTTTTTTTTTCTGTAGGATGTGAAAGTGTAACCCTAATCAACAAAGTGGTCTTAAATGTGACACCTCAGTTACCACAAACAATCTGTGATAACAAATTAAGTTGTATGTCTCTTGGCAGCCCTGACCAACTGACAAAAGCTTTTCTTTTTGGGTTAAGCAAACACACACATAAATTTTTCTCCCCAGATGGCAGAGCCATTTTGACTGTCCCATTTGCAAGGCTCCAGGATTTTTAATCCTTCATCTACTGAGGCTCTCAGAATCCCCTGGGAAATGTCTTGGAGGCCCCCAGTACTGCAGAGGTGGCATCACTTTATGCTATGTCCAGTACTTGCAGGCCAAAGTGGAACAGCATCAGTAGTGTGTTTAGATTCTCAAACTCCTCCGGGATGACATCAATGATCTTGAGAGACATTTTGAGGCTATGCCCTGGCTTCACGGGAAACCATGCTGAGATCATTAGTGGTGTCTGCTATGGGCTTGGAATGGGGCATATAGTGTCAGTTTGTCTATCACTGGCAATGTTAAATTTGATCATAAGATTAAGGTGGTATCTGACAGATTTCTTTATTGCACAGGTAACTTTCTCCCTTAAGAGTATTAAGAAATAGTCTTAATATTGGTAAAATTTTGAGATTATGTTAATCTCCTGTTCTCCAACAGTATTTGATTGCCAGATGACTTGCCCAAGTTCATAGCTAGTAAATCACAAAACAGTGACAGGAGTTCTATTTCTCCAGTTTCCAGGCTCAACAACTTTCACTCCGCGATGATAGTTTCATTCATTAGCACATGAGCATTTCAGGTAGAGGGTGAAGAAGTCGGGGTTTTTAAAGACTCTAAGAAAATTTAGGTGCTATTTGGATCTTCACAGTTTATTAAGTATACAGGAAAATAAAAGCTTCATTAGAAACTCCTATTTTGTGGGAAATAACTAGGTTCTCCTTGATGTGGCTTCCTTGGACTTCCCAGGTGGGTCAGACGGTAAAGCATCTGCCTACAATGCAGGAGACCCGGGTTCAGTCCCTGGGTCTGGAAGATCTCCTGGAGAAGGAAATGGCCACCCACTCCAGTACTCTTGCCTGGAAAATCCCATGGACGGAGGAGCCTGGTGGGCTACAGTCCATGAGGTCGCAAAGGGTCAGACACGACTGAGCGACTTCACTTTCTCTTTTGATGTGGCTCAGGAAGCAATAACAGGTAACACTGCTAAGGAGGGGGAAGATCCCCTGAGGGAGGATGGCAACCCCCTCCAGTACTCTTGCCTGGAGAATCCCATGGACAGAGGAGCCTGGAGGGCCACCGTCCACGGGGTTGCAAAGAGTCGGACACGACTGACCGACCAAGCACACACTGCTAAGTAGATGAGTTGTTGCTATTAGTATTCAAAAGCAACCCACAAATGTTGGGGCCAGTTCTCCTGCCCTCAAATATCCTTAAGCAGATTTGGATCCTGTTTCCTCTGCCCTTCTTCACTTAGAATTTTTTTTTTTTTTTTTTTTTGGCCACTTATCTCATGGGACCTTAGATCCCTGACTAGGGATCAAACCTAGGACCTTGGGAGTGAAAGCACAGAATCCTAACCACTAGACCACCAGGGAATTCTCTGTTCTTCTGCACTTTGAATACCAGTGTAGATTTGTTGAACAAAAGACTGTGCTGAGTACCAGTATCTTTCCTTGGAATCATTAACTATGACTCTAAATCAGATGGAGTAATGTTCAGTTTCATTTCTTAACCCATACCGTGTTGGCTTTTACATGAATTGATTCCTATTGTTGAGTCATTCTAAACATCAGAAGCTGTCCCAAAGACTTCCTGCGGCAGCATAGTCTATGGGGTAATTGTATTAGGATAATAGGGTTGAAACATTTCATAATTTAATGAATTTGTAGATTTCTTATTCCCAAAATTAAAAAAGAACTTCTATGAATGTCAAATTCAGTAATTATCAGACAGAACAGAATTTGGCTCTGTTTAACCAACTGGCACACTCTGTAGATAACAACATGGTTTGATATTTATAAAGGGCCCATTCCCCACCCCCCTCCACTTAGACACCAGAAATTCATTAAATATAAAGCCTTACATAATTCTGTAAAGAAATTCATTTCTCTGCAGTTTTCCTAGCTTCTAAATTAAATCTTAAAAAGAGGTATCAATCTTTGGGTGCAGGCTTTCAGCTTTCCCTGAAATGGAGTGGCTGGTTGTGGTCCAGCACACAAACTGGCTTTGGTTTGATGGAATTTAATTAATTAGTTAATAATAAAAATAAACACAGAGTCCCCTTGGTGTTAGGATAACAAGCAAATTCTGGGGAGAGAGATGAGAACAGAATGTGGATCAAGTCTAAAAGTGGCCTAGGGGTAGAAGATTCCTTCTGACATTAGCTACACACATTTGGATTTCTTTGGGTTGGAAATATAAAAGCATAATTTTTGCCTTTAATTAAAGTTTTTCCAGTAGAATTCTTGCCAAATGCCCAAAGAAACATAGAGCTGGATAGGAACAATAGCTGACATTCATGTTTTAGGTGTTTTACATGAATATCATTTAACCCTCATAGACAAACTTTAAGAAGGTACAAAAATTATTTTCCTTCTTTGAAAAATGAAGAAACCAGAGTCCCCAAAGTTTAAGCAATATCTTATAGAATAATCTGGCTTGAAAACCCAGAACAAACAGCATGAGCCTGAGATGCTAAGGTCCTGAAGACAGGTAGTGTCACCTCCCAAACTCTGCTTCCTCTCCACAGAGGGCTAAGGAGATTTATAATGCTTTTCATAGGAAGACTGTTAAGTGCTTCTCTTGAACAGTATGATTATTTTCCACAGCAATCCTTTCATGCAGCTATAAGCCAAGAACTGGCAGTCCATCAAATGGAAAGTGACTTGTATAAAAAATCCCCTGTGGTACTGGGAGATCCAGGCAGAAGGTAAAGAGGCTTTTACCTTTACTCCTGGGAACTCACCAATGGTAGCCCTCTTCCCAGCTCCTCATCTTGAAAGACAAATAGCACCCTTCCTAGTTGGAGTGTACTCACTTGATACTTGCTCTGCATTTCTCCCTAGAGGCCAACATTCCTGGCAGGGAAAATGAAACCAGGATAACAACCATTGTAGAGATTATGAAACTGCTTCCTATCTGAATCCATACTCTAAACCTCCTTCAGTGCTTTCATAAACCATCCCACACTGATAGAATTACTTTTTTATGACTCATAGATATATTTTACTTTTCCAGCTTTATCCTCTTAGCTTTCAAGGAAAAGATCAGATGATGGAAAAGAAAGATTCACCTGCAGAACTATGTTGGATTTTATTTAACCCTAACACATAGACTGTAGACTGAAAAAAGAAACATGCCCAGCTTCAGTTCAGTTCAGTTCAGTCGCTCAGTTGTGTCCGACTCTTTGCGACCCCATGAATTGCAGCACGCCAGGCCTCCCTGTCCCTCACAAACTCCTGGAGTTTACTCAAACTCATGCCTATCGAGTCAGTGATGCCATCCAGCCATCTCATCCTCTGTCATCCCCTTCTCCTCCTGCCCCCAATCCCTCCCAGCATCAGGGCCTTTTCCAATGAGTCAACTCTTTGCATGAGGTGGCCAAAGTACTGGAGTTTCAGCTTCAGCATCAGTCCTTCCAATGAACACCCAGGACTGATCTCCTTCAGGATGGACTGGTTAGATCTCCTTGAAGTCCAAGGGACTCTCAAGAGTCTTCTCCAACACCACAGTTCAAAAGCATCAATTTTTCATCACTCAGCTTTCTTCACAGTCTAACTCTCACATCCATACATGACCACTGGAAAAACCATAGCCTTGACTGGCTGTATGTCCAGCTTAGTATTACGTATAAAGATACTTTTTAAAGTTTTACAGAATATAATCCAATAGTAAAATTCATTCTCTTAACAAATATTTATTGAGTTCTTTCTACATATAAAGTGCTGCAATAAGTACTGAAGTACAAAAATAAGCAAACCTCATCCCTGCCCTCAAGATGCTTATACAATGTGTGATATTGTGTGATCATTTGTTTGGGCCTGCCTGGGGCAGTCTTTGGTTTACACCTATTTCCCTAGTATAATAATAAATAATGTTCTTTCAATCTCAAAATTTCCCAGTTTAGATGACAAATTGCGTATATCCTGGCAAGAATATTTCCCAATAGATGATGCTTTTAAAATACTTATAATTCTTGGATATAAATAAAAAATACAAAGAGCAAAGGTGCAAAAAGTATACTGACACACTGTCTTCATTTTTTTTTTTTTAATTTGGCTGTGCCAGGTCTTTGTTGTGGCCTGGCAGCAAAGTTGTTGCATGTGGGATCTAGTTTCCTGACCAGGGATCAAGCTCCCTGCATTGGGAGCACAGAGTCTTAACTACTGGACTCCCAGGGAAGGCCCACCATCTTCATTTTGGAATTATTAATACTGTCTGTGTGTGTCAGTTGAAGTAAGTTCATTGGGAAAGTGTGGAATTTGGTTTTGACATTATTTTTTTAAATGCAACTATTGTTCAGTCTCTATTGAGAGGATATATTGGCTAGAAAACTTAAGAAAATGAGAGAATACTGTACTAAAAGGAGATAACAGTATGTATCATACACTCAACTCCAGTTTTAGGAGCCAAAGGTGAATAGAACATAGGGAAGCATCAGGTGGAGCAGACAGAGCAATGTTTGGAGGCATTTGGGGTCAGGAGCCTCTGATCTGAGAGTTCACGATGGCATCTATCTTCCTGTCTCTTGGACTCTTTGGTCTCTATCCCATTCCTATAGGTACTGAACTCATTGGTTTTTAAAGCCACCTGCGATGAGCTTTTGTGAAAGGTTGATGTCTGCAGAACTTCTAATTACACATCATTTTGTGTACTGTTGTCTGAATATGTATATATATGTATTTTGACATTGAAGACAAGCTATTTTTAGTTTCCTTTTGGGTATGTTTGGAGAAACTCTTAACTGTTGCTATGCTGCTATGGAAACGGTATCCACGTATACTGACATGTTTACAATTGTTTAAAACACTATAAACTTTCCAGGGCAAAGGCAAACGGCTTACTTCCATGAAAGTTGCTCCCTGGTTTCCTTTTTTTATCAGTTTATTTATTACTCTTAGATCCATGTTGGAATCTGTTTTATCTGTGCCTGCATTAAAGGGCTGTTTTTTGCTGACATGCATCATTTAATTGATTTCACATTCATAACTAAGGTAGCGCCAAGAGCAGATGAAAAGTTTACCCTAAAATCAGAAATATTCTTTGGTCTTGCTAGGAACTGAGAATTAAATATTTTCTAGGCTCCCAAATGAAAAAAAAAAAAAAAGAAAGAAATAATGCCTGTTGAGGGTGTGTTGACTAAACTAGAATTTGCAACTTAGGATTGTTATTTAAATGTAACTACTGTAATTATTATTCATGTGTACAGAATGAATTTAAAAATAGTCTAATTGCTTAGAAATATGCAAACCCCAAAAGGACTTTTCTGACTTATTCCAAGCATGGAGAAAAGTAGGTGGCCAAGAATCTTTACAATTTCTGGAAAAAGGAATCTTAACAAAGCCACATGAATTGAAGCAAACAAGAACTATGTTTGTTTGAAAGTACCAGGAAAGTGATTTTGGCAGGGTAGTTTTCCAGGAGTCAAAAAGTATTTTAAAGTGGAATTGTAATTGTGAATCACACAGTGGTGGGTCCTGACAACGTAAAGGGCACATATTCTAGGAGAGTATAATATTTTATAGAATTTTAAACTCTATTACTCCTTTAAAAAAATTCTCTTTTCTAAAGTTTGATATCTACTTTGGGTAAGTATACAGTAAAGAAAATTTTAGCTGTTATGGAGTCTGCTTTCTTCACTCTTTTGCTAAAATCTAATTTTTGTCATCTTCCTGAAATGGTCATGTAAAAATCACAGATCAAAAAAAAACACCCCAAAAAACCCACTCAATGGTGTATAGTTGATTGACAACTATGCTCTGATATAAAATAAAAATTAAAACAAAAAACACCCAGGGGAAGCCCTGTGGGAATGATCCTGATTCGTGGACAGCTAGTTGACTTGGGCCTGGATTGCATGTAGAGGTCAGAGAGACATAAACCAACAGTCCCCCCGATCCCCCACTCCCACCTCCCCTGACAGGCCCCTTTAACAGCGTTTATACACTTTCTCTGCCACTCATCAGCGGATATTCCATTCTAAGCCCTTCAAAGGGATGAGGTTTATGTGATTTTGTTTGTCTTCTTTGTGGGAAGGGTTCCTCCCCCACCTCTTGGAGTTTAGTAGCAGCTAAGAAATGTGACCCCAAGGTCACATTCAGATTAGAACTCAGTAAAACCTGAGGGTCTGTTATTTCAAGGCACTAAAGGAAACTCACAGAATGAAAATGGTAGCTGGCTATGGAGCGGATTTGGAGCTTCTCTGGTGGCTCAGAAGGTATAGAATTCGCCTACAATGCAGGAGACCCCAGTTAGACCCCTGAGTCCAGAAGATCCCCGGGAGTAGGGCATGGCAACCCACTCCAGTATTCTTGCCTGGAGAATCACATGGACAGAGGTGCCTGGCAGCTACGGCCCCTAGCATCACAAAGAGTCGGACGTGGCTGAAGCTACTTAGCATGCATGCACGCGTGGAGAGGGTTTGCATGGGAGGGGAATCTGGCTTAGCAGTCATTGGTTGCATTCATTCCCCTGGGGTGGAAGCCTAGAAAGAGAGGGTGTCAAGTGGCTCTGGCAACTGAGTCCTGTCAGGGTTGCCCTCAGGATCAGGATGAAAAGGGGGAAATGAAGTAGCAGCAGCACTGTGGCTTAACACTGAGCGCTCCCCAGGCAGCCACTAATTGGCTTACTCTTTTCAGATTTCTCTTAAGAAGCAGATTTCCGTTTCTGTTCTGTTGCCTCTGAGGGGATTTCCCAAATTAACCTTCTCTAAGCTTTCTTGAGGGACTGTTTTTGAGGGCTGGTGGGGAATTTCCCTCTTCTGACCAAAGTGTTGCTGGGAGAGATTTACTGCTGATCTTCATCTGGGGATTTTCTCACAGGCCTTTGCTACTTCCTGTTTCCCAGGAGTCTCTGCTGTCTGGGAACTGAAGAGCTAACAAGCGAAGGGGATAAACAGGTTTAAGGAAAAGGAAAGAGGGTGTGTTTCATATGGTGGTACTCTTCTTCTCTTTTCAGTTCTTTGCCATAGTGATACTGAATTTGAAGACTAGACCCAGGGACCTTGCTGAGGGCTTCAGCTTGATTACCCTAAACATTCCACAGAAACTTGGGTTGGACAGTGAACTCACAAATCATAATAAATGATCAGTTTTACTAGAATAGCTCTTCTGTATTGGGGATGGATAGAAACTCCTATGTTAAAAGAAGCCACTAAAGAATCATTGCACATTTTACTTAATAGTAATACTCTTCCACTAGTTGAGTGTTTTCTGGATCATGCATGGTTTTGCATACATGTCTCATTTGATCCTGGCAGCAACCCAGAGAAGCAGGCTTTACTAAGACCCGTTTAACAGATAAACACATCAAGGCTCTGAGATGTCAGGTAATTAGCCACATTTTCCAGGCTGGTATTAGGAGCCCAATTTTGTGGCATCCCAAAGCCTGTGGTTATTTAGTTATAAATTTGTCCCAAATTTGAGATTTGTTTCATTGGTCTTTTAGGTTCTATTACCAGAAAATTAATGGAAAGGATCCTTAGGAGAAGCAGCCCTCCAAAACCACGAGTGAAGATATTTTTAGGACAGTTGACAGTTGTTAGCTTAGCTCTGTACACCTGTCAGGTGCTTTTGCTTTATATTCACTATTTTCACATCACCTGGAAAGTGATGCTGCTGACCTGGGAATAGTAATCAATATATAAAAGAAGCTCCAATTGGAGCAATTAATTAGTCCTTCCTCTTCGAAAACCTTCTGCCTAACCACTGCTTTACACCTTGTTATTTTCTACCCTAGTTTTGTACATTTTATCAAGGTTCTTAGAAATAATTCCCCTGAAGACAGGTTCTGGAATATCTCTGACCATACTTTGGCACAGGGAAAATAACATTCTTATTTGCTCTGAACCTAGATCCCTGTCTGTATGTGCACTGGTGTGTGTGTGTGTGTTTTCTTGCATGAGTTTCCCAGTGGGGTAGATTATTAGCCACAGTTGACATTTACAAAGCTCTCCATATATTTTCAGTTCCCCCAGAGAAGCTGTGAGCATGGGTGAGGGTGCTGGGGGCAGCAGCGGCACTGATAAGGCAGCTCCTGGGAGTTCCCAACGGCTGGGATGCACCTGCTGCCTTGACACCCCTTCCCCGCTGCAGACTGCTGCAGCCCTTCCTCTCCAGTCTGTCTAGGAGGGCTCCTGACCACATCCTCTTCATCCAAGTGGTGAACTCCGATAGCCATCAACAGTTAAGAGTTGACCAGCTGCCAAATGATTTTCTGACTTAATTGACTTGATCCTCACCCATGCAGGTAGGCAGAATGATTCCCGTTTACTTTATCAGTGAGGAAGCCAAGGCCCTGTCAGGTTAATAATTGACCCAAAGTCACCCAGCAAGTAATCTGAGGGACTGGGACACAAATTCTAATCTGTCTGATTCCTAGTTACGGCTGTGTTGGGGGAGAGGGGAGTACACCTTATTTGTGTGTTTATTTATTTATATGAATATATTCATTTCAGGTGTACAACATTTTTATGTATCATGAAATGATCACCAAAATGATCTCTAGTTACAATCTGTCACCATGCAAATTTGTTAACAATATTGTTGACTAGATTCCCTTTGTGTACGGTTACACAAAGTTGTACAAAGATGTACAAAGTTACATCTTTGTGACTTATTTATTATATAGCTAGAAGTTTGTACCTCTTACAAAGTTGTACACAAAGTTGTACAAAGATGTACAAAGTTACATCTTTGTGAATTATTTATTATATAGCTAGAAGTTTGTACCTCTTAATCCCCTTCACCTGTTTTGTATGTTCTCCCATTCTCCTCCCCTTTGGCAACCACCAGTTCTATCAGTCTGTTTCTGTTTTGTTTAATTAGTTTATTTTTTAAAAATTTCATATATATATATACATATACTACATCTTTTTTATCCATCTATTGATGAACACTTACATTGCTTCTAGAGCTTGGCTATATAAATAGTGCTTCATGAATATAAGAGAAAGAGTTATTTTTTAATTAATATTCTTTAGAAAAATATCCAGAAGTGAAACTGCCGGATGGTATGCAGTTCAGCTTGCAGTTTTTTGAGACCATCTATATTGTTTTACATAGTGGCTGCACCAGTTTACACTTTCACCAAAAATGCATGAGGACTCCCATTTTACCACAACCTCACCACCACTTACTGCTTCTTATCTTTTTGATAATAGCTATCCTGACAGGTGTGAGATAGTATCTTACTGTGGTTTTGATTTGCGCTCCCCTGATGATTAGTGATATTGAGCACTTTTCTTATTCTTTTTGGCCATCTGTTTGTCTTCCTTGGAAAAATGTCTACTCAGATCCTCTAAATTTTAGTCTTGTTGTTTGTTTCTTGATATTGATTTCTTCACTTATGGTTTGGTGCATTCCATTATTGTTATATTTGGGTTCCCTTCATTTTGTGTGTGTGTATCATTAGTTTTTTTTGTGACTACCATGAGGTTCATACATACAAACCCACGTCTATAGCAGTCTATTTTAAGGTGATAGTCATTCAAGTTTGAAGGCATTCTAGAAGTACTACATTTTAGTTTCCCTGTTTCCATGCTTTATGTTTTTGATGTCACATTTTACATTTTTAAATTTTGTGTATCCCTTAACTACCTATCATATGCAGAGTACATCATGAGAAATGCAGAATTCACTGCCTTTACTATATATTTTCTTTTACAAGTGAAATTTTCATTCATGTATTTTCTTATTTCTAGTTATGGTCCTTTCTGCTTAAAGGAGAGAGACCCTTTAACATTTCTCTTAAGGCCTATCTAGGCATAATGAGCCCCTTTGGTTTTTACTTATATGGGAAACTCTATCTTTTTCTCAATTGTGAATCATAATCTTGCCAAACAGTTTTCTCGGTTGTATAAGTTTTTCCCTCTTAGCATTTTAAATATATCCTGCCTCTCCCTTCTGGCCTGTAAAGTTTCTGCTGAAAAATCAGCTGTTAGTCTTATGGAATTTCCCTTGTATATCATTAGTTGTTTTTTTTTCTTGCTGCTTTTAAGATTCTCTTATCTTTACCTTTTCTATTTTCGTTATTTCTTGGTATGCATCTCTTTTAGATTGTCTTGTTTGGAACTCTCTGTACTTCCTATATCTGGATGTCTGTTTCCTTCTGCAGTTTAGAGAAGTTTGGGGTCATTATTTCCTCAAGTAAGTTTTCTATCCCTTTCTGTCTCTGTTCTCCCAATGAGATCTCTATAATGCAAATGTTAAGTATGCTTAATGTTGCCCCAGAAGTTCCTTAAATAGTCCTGAGTTTTAAAAATTCTTT
This sequence comes from Odocoileus virginianus, assembly GCF_023699985.2. Classification (NCBI taxonomy): domain Eukaryota; kingdom Metazoa; phylum Chordata; class Mammalia; order Artiodactyla; family Cervidae; genus Odocoileus; species Odocoileus virginianus. Next base: position 59,432,559 of record NC_069675.1, read on the forward strand.
TTTCTTTTGCTGTTCTGGTTGGGTGATTTCTACTCTTCTATCTTCCAGATCACTTTTTCATTCTTCTGTATTATCTAATCTGCTGTTGATTCCTTCTATGTTTTTTATTTCAGTTATTGTCTTCTTCGGTTCTGATTTGTTCTTTCATATATTTTCTAAATCTTTGTTGAAATTCTTCCAAAGTTCCTCCATTCTTCTTCCAAACTCAGTGAGCATCCTTGTGATTATTTATTTGAATGCTTTATCAGGTAAATTACTTATCTTCATTTCATTAGGGCTTTTCTTCAGGGGTTTTATTTTGTTCTTTCATTTGGAACATATTTCTCTGTCTCTTCATTTTGTTTTATGTATATATATTTATACATATATATATAACTATACAAACAATTATATAATCTGAAAAAAATATGTATTTCTTTTTCAGTTTCCTTTCTATTATAAGATATTGAATATAGTTCCCTGTGCTATACAGTAGGTCCTTACCATTTATCTATTTTATATATAGTAGTATACATCTGTGGGAGAAGGGCATGGCAACCCACTCCAGTATTCTTGCCTGGACAATCCCATGGACAGAGGAGCCTTGCAAGCTACAGTCTAAAGGGTTACAAAGAGTCAGACACAACTGAAGTGACTGAGCATACATGCATACATCTATTAATCCCATACTTCTTATTTATCTCTCCCCACCCCTTTTTCCCTTTGGTAACCATGAATTTGTTTTCTATGTCTGTGAATCTGTTTTATAAACTGGTTCATTTGTATCAGTTTTTTGGCTCCACATATAAGTTATGTCATATGATATTTGTGTTCCTCTGACTTATTTCACCTAGTATGATAACCACTAGGTCGATCCATGTTGCTGCAAATGGCACGATTTCATTCTTTTTTATGGTTGAGTAATATTCCACTATGTGTATGTACCACATCTTTATCCATTCATCTACTGATGGACATTTCGGTTGCTTTCATGTCTTGGCTATTGTAGAGTGTCACTCTGAACATTGGGGTGCACATATCTTTTTGAATTAAAGTTTTCATCGTTTCCAGATATATGCCCAGGAATGGGATTGCTGGATCATATGCATCAAGGATCTTATATAGTGGAGGTGATTTTATAATCTCTGAAATGACCTTGTACAGAAAGTAATATTAATATTTTAAAATAACCATGTTCAGGACATGTTTGTCTGTTTGAAAGAAAATAGGGCATTCCCCTGGAAATTATTAATTATTCATATTATAAATGAATAAAATGTTTCAGAAAATGGGAGCCATGGCTCCATTACTTTGTACTCTTTTAAGCAAAAGTTTGCTAACAAGTTGTCTATATTTGCTGCCTCTAGTTTCTCTCTTCTTATCACCTCTAAAAACTTGTTCCAAACAAGTGTCTGTCATGAATGCTTCATTGAAACTACTCTTTCTGAAGACGCTGATGACTGTGCTTTTCTAAGTCCATCTGTCAGTTCTCAGGCCTCTGCTTAGGCATGAGTCAGTAGCATTTGCCGCTGCTGTTTCCTACTTCTACTCTGGAAGTTTCTTCACTTTGCTTCCAGGACACACCCTCTCTTGGGTTTCCTCCTCCTCACTGGACATTCCTTCTCAGTCTCCTTTGCTGGTCCCTCCTCTCCTCTGTGACCTCATAATCCTGGAGGGCCATGGGGTCTTCTTCTTAGGCCTCTTTTCTTCCTTACTCTCTCCTTGGTTATCTCAACTTAGTTTCACAGCCTTAAATATCATTTACATGCTGCCAAAAGTGTATCTCCAGCCCAGGCTCCTCTTCTGAACTCTAGACCTTTATCCAACTGCCAGCTTGACATCTCAGAATTAACAAGTCCAAACTCGAACTCCCATTCTTCCTTTTAAAGCCTGCTCCACCCACAGTCTACACCTCCTCAGTGGATGATGATTCTACCCTTAATTAGTTCTGACCAAAAACTTTAGAGTCATCCTTGACTCCTCTCTTTTTTCACATCCAAATCTTGTTGGCTCCTCCTCCAAAAAGTATATTTGGCATCCAACCACTTTTCACCACCTCCACCTCTCCTAGCCTGGTCTGAGCCACTGTCATCATCTCTCTCTTGGATAATTGCCATCACTTCTTAACAAGTCACCTCTCTTCTACCCTTTACCCTTGCTTCTACTACAGGCTAGTCTCAAGAATTCAGTCAGAGAGATGCTTCAAAAATGAAGTCAAATCATGCCACTCTTCTGCTCAGAAACCTCATAATGGTGTTCTATTTCACTCAGAGTAATACAAGTCCCCACAAAGACCTACACAATCCAGATCACCTGCTTCCTCATCACCTTTCTGGCCTCAACTCCTGCTAACTTCACCTTTACTCATGCCCCTTCAGCCATGCTGATCTCCTTGCTGTTCCTCAAACACCCCAGGCATTTGGCCTGGAAAGCTTTCCCCAGGTAACCACATGGCCTACACCTTCACCTTCTTCACATGTTCCCCAGGTTTCACCTTCTCAATGGGGCCACCCTGCCACCTACTGAAACTGAACTTGACTTCCCTCTCCACACCCAGCACTCCTGATCATCTTACCCTGCTATTTCCATTTCCCATGACATTTATCCATTCTAATGTCTACGGAAATTACTTACTTATTGTGTTTATGGTTTATTTTTTGTTCCCCGCCTATAATGTAGTCTCCAAAGGACAGGGATCTGTTTATTTTGTTCACTGATGTATTCTAAGCACCAGATCAGTGTCAGTCACCTGGTAGGAAATCAGTGAATATTTTTAAATGAATGAAAATTCAAATCTTCAGAGACAGAAATGACAGACATGAGAAAAGCCTGTAAAGATCATATCTGTATTGGTTCAGAAATTTTAAAAAGGGATTCTTATATCTTACTTCCTGATGACAGAAATGAGCATATAACTTCACAAATTCACATATTAAAAGCACCCACAACAGTTTGTTCACTTCAACTGTTGCTTTTGAAGAATTTGATAAAACATCTTATCTTTCTTATTGGGTAAGCCCCTTTTAAATACTCAAATAACCTGGTTGTTTCTGCTTGGAAGACATTAGAAAGGCATTTAGATGAAGGATAGAATTTATCAGGGCTCATGGTCAAAACAACTCCTCAATATTTATTCTATATTGTCTTTGAATGATAATATTCATAGTTTTCACCTGGATAGGCTTCATAATGTTCTTAGTACTGTTAGGGGTCTTAAAATTCATGTGACCTATTTTCTCAGCTGAAAGTGGGAGAGATCTGACAGCAAGTTGGTTTGTGGGTAAAAGCATGACACCATTGGTCCAGGTCTGTTGGCCTGACTAACCATAGCTGTTAACATGTTTATATTAATACTTCCCTTTTTGAGACATTTCAAGAAGTACTTTTCTCGGTAGTATGAGGTTGACTGCATGTACTAACGACAGAATTTCTGAGGTTGCTCATGAGTGTTTTCTGGTAAGCCTAACCACGACATCATGAGTGCTTAGTAAATGACAACATGGTAGGTATAGAGGTTAAAATAGGGTCATTATCTCATTGTCTTTCTCAACAGAAAGCCCAAAATAGTATAAGCTATTTTATTCTGTAGTTTTCACCCATGCCCTTTTCCCTACTCCAGGAAAGACTTAAGAGGATTTGCTATAACTGTGTCATGCATATGATAGATAGGATCTGTTACTATGATTAAATAATTGATTTATATTTTAAACAAGCAACTATCTGTTATTTATAGTGGCAGTTCTATTACTTAAAGTAACTTTGTTTGGATAGATCAAAATTCATCATTCAATTTTTAACACTATTGTTTGAAATTACTGTTTCTCTTTAATTAAAAGCATTAGAGGAATATACTACCGTTACAGGAATATGATAACATTATAGAAGTTTGGACAATTAAATAGATTACCTGTAACTCCATCTAGCTGTTATGATCATTTGTGAACCAATAAAATAGTCTGCTGTTGGTTGTAGATACCTTTTAGATCCTCTGCAAACCCACTTAATAATTCTTTCTTTTGGCCATAATTTTTCAAGCACCTGCCTGTACCACCTCCTGTGCTACCCTATAGGTATTCTGTTGGTTTATAGGGAGAGGCCAAAGTCACAACATTTTGAAACATCAGCCATTCTGTAACTTGCTCTTTTCCCAGAGCTCTAGGAGAAGCATGGTAGGTAGGAGAGGAGGGGGGATGCCAGCCCAGCGGTGACATGGTCACTCTTCTGCTTTGGCTTGAAGATAAGGGCACTAATTCCTTTGCTTCTCCACCCTTCATCTACAAATTATCTGGGCCTAGACTGGCTTTAAATCTCTGAGACCGGCTGAACCCTAGTAAATGGGTTGCTGATCCTAAAATAAAATTGTGAATCAGGTTTGGAGTTTGATGTAAAAGCCTGAGAGACATTGGTTTGTCACTAATTTAGATTACAAATGTCATCAAAGATGGAAACCAGAAAGGTTAGGTAATTTCTAAATTAAACACTCTTTCTTAGAATAATTACCAAGGTATAGTAACTGTGTACTTTGGTAAAATTTGAATAACACTTTACTGCTCAGAATAATGTTTTATTTTTGTCACCAAATAACACTTGAGTATTTGTTCTTGTACTCCCTGACTGCAGGAAGGGTGTTACCCTGGATGCTGACACACCCTCTACAGTGAAACTTGGCTTTGCTGGAACTTTTCAGGTACTAAAAAAAAAAAAAAAAAAAATCCCTTTTTTTCTATTCCACATTCATTCACAGGCAAGAGACCTAGGCTTTGTTATTTTTTGCCTCAATCTAAAGGCACTGAGAGTCAGGCTTTTATAGTCACCATTAAGGACAGACCACGACAGCATGGAAAATATAATTTGAATCTCCTTTCCCTGGATATTGGCTATGAAAAGGGCAGGTCCATCAATCATAATTTGAAAGGCAAGTTACAAAACCTTTGATGAAGCCTTCTCAAGCTGTCATGGCAGCAAATAGAACTGGGAACCCGTTTGTCAGTTGAGGAAATATACCTGGTCATTTTGGATATTTAAATCTTGATAGCTTAGCCAGAGGCTGAAGCTTCCTGGGCTTAAATAATAGCTTTTCAGCATTTTATGTTTCTAAGTTTGAGTCTGAATTTAAGGGATGCTAATTTATAACAATAGTTACAGAATTCCACGGAATTTTGTCTAAAGTGATGTGAACTGGTCATCATAGTTTTCGAGATAATTCTTCACCAGGACACAGCATTGCCTTTAGTCAAAGGTCCTACAGGCACAAGCAAACAATGGCTGTGTATTGTATACTTCTTGTTACTCTAATGTGTAGAAATTTCAATTATGGGTGTACAAGACATTGGATTGTATTATTAAATTATCCTTTATGCTTCTTAATAAGGACTATTTTCTTTCTGAGTTGAAAAGAAATCCCTTTCACTTAAAAGCCCATGTATTCTTAAAATGAGTAATCACTATACAGAGAGTATACAGAGACTATGATCACTACGGTATTTGTCCCTTAATATGTGTTCTCTTTTCTTCCAGGGTAATAGAACCCCTCCTTTTTAGACCAGGAATGTAGCTGTTCAGAGGGGGGAAAAGGACTATTTCCCAGTTTCCTTTGCATAGGACTGGGTGGAAGTTTTATATGGCAGCTTCTGGAACTTGCCTGAAGGGACACTTGATGTGTACCTCTTGCCCTTTCTTTGTCCCTTCCTCCATCATGCTGCTACAAGCATGGGCATGCGAGCAGGAGCTCTCACTGCCACCTTGGCCCATAAAGACAAGGGCAACACACTAGATGAGGGGGTAGAAATGTCATACCAGCTTGCCCACCTTCGCAGCTTTATATGAAAGAAAGATAAACCATCCTGTTTAAATGACTACTCTTTTGGGTCAATGTTTCTCAAGATGAAAACTAATCCTCATGTACACAATCACCTACAATGGAAAATACTGGACTATTTCATTTGACACGAAGAAATAAACATACTGTAGCAGACACCTAATAGCTCATCTGTCTGACACCATTTTCCAAAACTGAAACCAATTAGCTCTCTCTGCCACCATTCACTTAGTTAAAGTAAGGGTTTTCAAACTATAGAACATGACCTCACCTTAATTGAAACATGAGCCCCTGACAGCCTGGGCCAATCGAAAGCTTTCCCCAGGAACTTGAAAATAAAAAAGAGCTTCATCTCTTTGAATTATAAGACTGTAACAGTAAATACATGAGCTATTGGCAGCTTTGTTTTTCACCATGTATTAGGAGAAGTAGAAGAAAACAGGCTGTAATGAGTAAGAACACTGAATCAGAGTCAAAGAGAGAAGCAGAGATTTAGGGGTGCAAGCACAGAAGAGTCCTCTCATGCCTGACTATCTCAGCACTGTTGCTTGCTTCCTTAACATCTACTCTTCATTTTCTCCTTTTTAAACAATGTTGAAGTTCTGGTTCCTCCCATCCTTAGAGGGGGTTGCAGATTGGCTGAGAAAAATATGGGCAAAGCAACCCCCTGGCAACAGTATTGATCCAGTGTGGGGGGCATGCCTCTTAAATTGACCCAATCTGATTGAGAATTTATATTTCATGTCTGGGGGGAAGTTACTCTTTTTCCTGCTGGACATGAACAGGAAAGCACATAGTCCTGATTATCATTGTCAGCTCTCTTGCCACTGTGAGAGTGACCATCCTGGGATGAAGGCAACATGAAGAAGGTAGCAAGAAGAATTCTAAAAAGCCTTTGATGACATTATTAAGCCCACCCTGGACTGAATCAACTGTGTTAGATAATAAATGACTTATTACAGAAGTCAGGGGTCATCAAAGTTTTTCTTAAAGGGCAGAGAGTAAAAAGTTAAAGATTTTCAGACTATAAAGTCTTTGTTGTAGATGTGACTGGTGATACAAACAAGGTCTGATGCTGTAAAGAGCAATATTGCCTAGGAACCTGGAATGTTAGGTCCATGAATCAAGGCAAATTGGAAGTGGTCAAACAGGAGATGGCAAGAGTGAATGTCGACATTCTAGGAATCAGTGAATTAAAATGGACTGGAATGGGTAAATTTAACTCAGATGACCATTATATCTACTACTGTGGGCAGGAATCCCTTAGAAGAAATGAAGTAGCCATCATGGTCAAGAAAAGAGTCCGAAATGCAGTACTTGGATGCAGTCTCAAAAATGACAGAATGATCTCTGTTCGTTTCCAAGGCAAACCATTCAATATCACAGTAATCCAAGTTTATGCCCCAACCAGTAATGCTGAAGAAGCTGAAGTTGAACGGTTCTTTAAAGACCTACAAGACCTTTTAGAACTAACACCCAAAAAAAGATATCCTTTTCATTATAGGGGACTGGAATGCAAGAGTAGGAAGTCAAGAAACACCTGGAGTAACAGAGAAATTTGGCCTTGGAGTACAGAATGAAGCAGGGCAAAGGCTAATAGAGTTGTGGCAAGAGAACGCACTGGTCATAGCAAACACCCTCTTCCAACAACACAAGAGAAGACTCTACACATGGACATCACCAGATGGTCAACACAGAAATCAGATTGATTATATTCTTTGCAGCCAAAGATGGAGAAGCTCTATACAGTCAGCAAAAACAAGACTGGGAGCTGACTGTGGCTCAGATCATGAACTCCTTCTTGCCAAATTCAGGCTTAAGTTGAAGAAAGTGGGGAAAACCACTAGACCTTTCAGGTATGACCTAAATCAAATCCCTTATGATTATACAGTGGAAGTGAGAAATAGATTTAAGGGACTAGATCTAATAGACAGAGTGCCTGATGAACTATGGACGGAGGTTCGTGACACTGTACAGGAGACAGGGAGGAAGACCATCCCCAAGACAAAGAAATGCAAAAAAGCAAAATGGCTGTCTGAGGAGGCCTTACAAATAGCTGTGAAAAGAAGAGAAGCAAAAAGCAAAGGAGAAAAGGAAAGATATACTCATTTAAATGCAGAGTTCCAAAGAGTAGCAAGGAGAGATAAGAAAGCCTTCCTCAGTGATCAATGCAAAGAAATAGAGGAAAACAATAGAATGGGAAAGACTAAGGATCTCTTCAAGAAAATTAGAGATACCAAGGGAACATTTCATACAAAGATGGGCTCAATAAAAGAGAGAAATGGTATGGACCTAACAGAAGCAGAAGATATTAAGAAGAGGTGGCAAGAATACACAGAAGAGCTATAGAGAAAAGATCTTCACAACCCAGATAATCACAATGCTGTGATCACTCACCTAGAGCCAAACATCCTGGAATGTGAAGTCAAGTAGGCCTTAGGAAACATCACCACGAACAAAGCTGGTAGAGGTGATGGAATTCCAGTTGAGCTATTTCAAATCCTAAAAGATGATGCTGTGAAAGTGCTGCACGCAAAATGTCAGCAAATTTGGAAAACTCAACAGTGGCCACAGGACTGGAAAAGGTCAGTTTTCATTCCAATCCCAAAGAAAGGCAATGCCAAGGAATGCTCAATTGCACTCATCTCACATGCTAGTAAAGCAATGCTCAAAATTCTCCATCCATGCTTCAGCAATACGTGAACCATGAATTTCCAGATGTTCAAGTTGGATTTAGCAAAGGCAGAGGAACCAGAGATCAAATTGCCAACATCCGCTGGATCATCGAAAAAGCAAGAGAGTTCCAGAAAAACATCTATTTCTGCTTTATTGACTATACCAAAGCCTTTGACTATGTGGATCACAGTCACAATAAACTGTGGAAAATTCTGAAAGAGATGGAAATACCAGACCACCTGACCTGCCTCTTGAGAAACCTGTATGCAGGTCAGGAAGCAACAGTTAGAACTAGACATGGAACAACAGACTGGTTCCAAATAGGAAAAGGAGTACATCAAGGCTGTATATTGTCACCCTGCTTATTTAACTTACATGCAGAGTACATCATGAGAAACGCTGGGCTGGAAGAAGCACAAGCTGGAATCAAGATTGCCGGGAGAAATATCAATAACCTCAGATATGCAGATGACACCACCCTTATGGCAGAAAGTGAAGAGGAACTAAAAAGCCTCTTGATGAAAGTGAAAGAGGAGAGTGAAAAAAATGGCTTAAATCTCAACATTCAGAAAACTAAGATCATGGCATCTGGTCCCAACACTTCATGGCAAATAGATGGGGAAACAGTGGAAACAGTGACTGACTATTTCTTTGGGTTCCAAAATCACTACAGATGGTGACTGCAGCCTTGAAATTAAAAGACGCTTACTCCTTGGAAGGAAAGTTATGACCAACCTAGACAGCATATTAAAAAGCAGAGACATTATTTTGCCATCAAAGGTCTGTCTAGTTAAGGCTATGGTTTTTCCAGTGGTCATGTATGGATGTGAGAGTCGGACTATAAAGAGAACTGAGTGCTGAAGAATTGATGCTTTTGAACTGTGGTGTTGGAGAAGACTCTTGAGAGTCCCTTGGACTACAAGGAGATCCAACTGGTCCATCCTAAAGGAGATCAGTCCTGGATGTTCATTGGAAGGACTGATGCTGAAGCTGAAACTCCAATACTTTGGCTGATGTGAAGGGCTGACTCATTTGAAAAGACCCTGATGCTGGGAGGGATTAGGGGCAGGAGGAGAAGGGGCCAACAGAGGATGAGATGGTTGGATGGCATCATCGACTCAATGGACATGAGTTTGGGTAAACTCCAGGAGTTGGTGATGGACAGGGAGGCAGGGCATGCTGTGGTTCATGGGGTCGCAAAGAGTCGGACACAAGTGAGTGACTGAACTTTACTGACCTGAAAGTCTTTGTCATTACTTTGTCTACTCTGCCATTGTAGCACTAAAACAGCCTTCGGAAATACATATATGGACAGCTCTGAATGTGTTACAACTTAACAGCTGGGGACCAACCTGAGGCTGTCACTTGCTCAGTTCAGTCAGTTTAGTCGCTCAGTCACGTCCAACTCTCTGCAACCCCATGGGCAGCATGCTAGGCTTCCCTGTCCATCACCAACTCCCGGAGCTTACTCAAACTCATGTCCATCGAGTCAGTGATGCCATTCAACCATCTCATCCTCTGTTGTCCCCTTCTTCTCCCACCTTCAATCTTTCCCAGCATCAGGGTCTTTTCAAATGAGTCAGTTCTTTAATCAGGTGGCCAAAGTATTGGAGTTTCAGCTTTAGCATCAGTCCTTCCAGTGAATATTTAGGACTGATTTCCTTTAGGACTGACTGGTTGGATCTCCTTGCAGTCACTTGCTAGCCTCCATTATAAGCCCATTTGAGTCAGTTTTCTGTTACTTGTTGCCCAAACTACCACCTATGATACACAGGTTCTAGTCCATTTCTGAGGTCCAGCTGCATCTTGCCCTTGGAGTGTATGAGGATCTTCCGTGCTCAGAACAGATGGCCAAAATATTTAAGCAAGGGTATACATAAACCCTGAGCTTCCCAGGTAGCACTAGTGGTAAAGAACCCACTTACCAATGCAGGAGACACAAGAGATGCGGGTTTGATCCCTGAGTTGGGAAGATCCCTTGGAGAAAGGCATAGCAACCCACTCCAGTACTCTTGCCTGGAGAAGCACATGAAAAGAGGTGCCTGGACGGCTACAGTCCATAGGGTCACAAAGCGCCGGACACAACTGAAGTGACTTAGCATGCACACATGCATGAAGCACCAACCAGCCATAAACACATACAGTGGTTATCTTGGGGTAAATTGGCTAATTATTAATCTGTCATTATCCCTCTATTAAGTCCTCTTTGTAACTTAAACCAGCCAGAGTTTATTTCTGTTATTTGTAAACAAATGCATCTTTACCATTTTTTTTTTCAGATTCTCACCTTAGATACTCTTTTAATCATCTTACCTTTTTTTTGTTGTTGTTAAGATGCTGATCAGTTTATATTATTTCTTCTTTTTGATTATTCCTTTCTTAAGTTCAGTATTCCAGGGACAAGATTATAATACCAATTCTTTTAAAAATTGGGCAGATGGAAACTTTCCCTGATAATGAGCTCTTTTTTGAATTCTGCAGGCCTTTATGATCAATAACATACAAGCTAGCACTTGACACATGAGGTATGACTATAGTATCAAAAAGACTTAAGCACACATGCCACTGCTCAGACATCCAATGAAGTTTGTTAAATGCAAATGCACCTAAAAGTTATATTTCAACAATGCTGCCATATAAAAGCATCTTTGGAATTCCTCCAATCTCCTCATTTTATTTTAATATCTGATGTTGATGAAGATCTATCACATTGTCATCAGGATTGGCTTTGAATGAATTCCTGCCATTTGCAACAAAAGAAGAAAAAAAAGATTTATCTTAAATATTTGCAATCATTGAGTATTTTCTTTTTTTCCTTTCCTTTCTCACATAATTGTTAGACACCACGATATGCCCAATAAGCACCTTTAAGTCTTCTAGGTGCTGGTGAGATAAAGTCCCTAGTATCAAAGTGTTCATAGTTTAAAAGGAGAGAAAGTAAATAAATAAGTCACTATGTAACCCAAATTTATCTAGGTTTCCACCAGTTCATAAGTACAAATATGGTCCTCCTAAGACAAATAGCCCAAATCGCACAAGCTTTGTCCCACTTACACATGTGGGAACACAGTCTCCTGTCAGGCTTTTGACATGGGTTCTCAGGCTGACCATTTATCCGTTTCCATTTCAGGTCTCTGCTGCTTTTTTCTGTTGTTGGTCGGTTGGTTGGGTTTTGTTTTGTTTTGTTTTTTGACTTTCAAAACTTTTCTTTTATGCTGGAAAACAATGATAGTATGGTTTAAGCTTTTCACTTTGTTTTTTAAAAAAAATTCTAAAAAACAATTTAACTGGGGATAAACCTCTGCAGTATGTAGCCTGACTGGCAGTCAGTGTCTGTAGAACCATTCAGAGTAGAGAATTCTTTTTTTTTTTTTTTAAAAAGAACTGCAACTTTATTAAAAGTAAATAAATGTAACATATAGTATGTACAGGTGGCACATGGTGCCAATTTTATTTGCAGATAGTATTCCAAAGTTCACAAGTTACACTTTTGCCACAGCCTTGGCTAAATCTTGAACTAGTGCAGAATTCAGCTGTGCTAGAGTGCTGATCTTAGCATGCTTAGATGTGGCATACTTGTTCTTGACAGTCATGTGCTTTGTAAGCCCGCGGTTCACCATGACCACATTCTTTGCCAGGTGTTGCATAACAACAAGAAGGGATTCCTCAGTGTATGACAGGTAATGCTGCAGAGTTGGTGTCCATTCACCATTATCAAGAATTTTCAGTGCTAAGCAAAAAGCTCCCGCTGCAATCTGAGAAGGAGGAAAGTGCACCATATCGTAGTCCAGCATAGTTAGTTCCATCAGATATTTGGCCAGAGTGTGTAGCTCAACATCAACCTCTCCAATCTTAGACGCTCTCCGAAGGAAATGCAGGGGTAGAGGGCGACCCAGACTAAAATTAAAAGCTCTTAGAATCTTCATTTCCATCTGTCTGATTTGAAACTTGGTGTAGGTATTGTCAGTCACAAAGGCAAAGTCACCGATTTCTGGAGGGTACATTTCCTCGTATTTGCTTGCAACAAACATGGCAGTGACTCCAACCAGCTGCAGCATCTTCTTGGGCACACAATTATCCTGCATGAACCGATCAATTATGGAAACAGTCATGTACATGGTCTCCTGCAGTAACCTGAATTTCATTTGAACTTGCACTAGCCAGTCAATTAGGATGGCTCTCATGTTTCCAGTGACTTCACGACCCATTAGGTATTTTGGTTTGACTGCTTGCTCTCCCTCAAGTTGTCTTAGATAAGCATAGATATCTTTCACATATTCACTACAAAGGTTTGGATCCGCTCCATCTTCTGCATCCACATCACTCACTGCAAGAATTACATCTGAGAAAGCCTGACACAAATATTCTTCTGCAGGGGCACAGCCAGATGTTTCCATGGGGCTTGGAGAGGGAGTATCGACCAAAATAGGCTCGGGGGAAAGTTTCTCTTCCTTAACAGGCTCCGGTTCCGGTTCTGGCTCTGGCTGGGGCTCCGGCACAGGTACAGGAGCCTTTTCCAGAGGTTTTGGTACTTTTTTAGCAGTAACTTTTCCAGCAGCTAAAGTTTTTGCTTCCTTTTTCAGAGGCAGTTTGGCCTGCGGTTGTTCACTGACTTTGTTACCGATGTCTCCTAGAGCTGTTCGGGGCCTCAGTCCGGGCTTAGAGATTGCAACAGAGGCCACAGGCACGCGCTTGGCCCCTGCCATACTGATCTTCGCCTTATTTTCAGCATTAATCTTACTGTTCCTGGTGATCCGGAGCGCCATGGCTTCTTCTGCACCGGGCAGCCGCTCAGCGAGGAGAGGGAGAGCACTGGAGCCCCCGACCAGCCGGGAGCTTGAGTCAACCACAGGCCCAGAGTAGAGAATTCTTACTGTTTTCCAGACTGACCTGCTTCAAAAAGGAAGACACAAGTTTAACTCAGTAAGCAAACGTAGAGCTGCAACAGGAGAAAAACTGCCGCACAACTGCACTCATCTCACACGCTAGCAAGAACTTCCAGATGTTCAAGCTGGATTTAGAATTGGCAAAGGAACCAGAGATTAAATTGCTAACATCTGCTGGAACATAGAAAAAGTAAGAGAATTCCAGAAAAACATCTGCTTCATTGACTATGCTAAAGCCTTTGACTGTATGGATCACAACAAACTGTGGAAAATTCTTAAAGAGAGGGGAATACCAGACCACCTGACCTGCCTCCTGAGAAATCTGTATGCAGGTCAAGAAGCAACAGTTAGAACTGAACATGGAACAATGGACTGGTTGCTAATTGGGAAAAAAGTACATCAGGCTGTATATTGTCACCTGCTTGTTTAACTTATATGCAGAGTACATCATGCAAAATCCCAGACTGGATGAAGCACAAGCTGGAATCAAGACTGCCGGGAGAAATATCAATAACCTCAGATATGCAGATGACACCACCCTTATGGCAGAAAGTGAAACAGAACTAAGGAGATTCTTAATGAAAGTGAAAGAGGAGAGTGAAAAAGTTGGCTAATACTCAACATTCAAAAATCTAAGATCATGCCATCTGGTCCCATCACTTCATGGCAAATAGATGGGGAAACAATGGAAACAGTGAGAGACTTGATTTTCTTGGGCTCCAAAATCACTGCAGATGGGGACTGCAGCCATGAAATTAAAAGATGCTTGCTCCTTGGAAGAAAAGTTGTGACAAGCCTAGACACCATATTAAAAAGCAGAGACGTTACTTAACCAACAAAGGTCTGTCTAGTCAAAGCTATGGCTTTTCCAGTAGTCATGTATGGATGTGAGAGTTGGACCACAAAGAATGCTGAGGGCCAAAAAGAATTGATGCTTTTGAAATGTAGTGTTGAAGAATACTCCTGAGAATCCCTTGGACAGCAAGGAGATCAAACCAGTCAGTCCTAAAGGAAATCAGTCCTGAATATTCATTGGAAGGACTGATGTTGAAGCTGAGGCTCCAATACTTTGGCCACCTGATGCGAAGAACTGACTCACTGGAAAATACCCTGATGCTAGGAAAGATTCAAGGCAGGAGAAGAAGGGGATGACAGAGGATGTGATGGTTGGATGGCATCACTAACTCGATGGACATGAGTTTGAGCAAGGCCTGGGAGTTGGTGATGGTCAGGAAAGCTTAGCATGCTGCAGTCTATTGGGTCACAGAGTCAGACATGACCGAGCAACTGAACTGAACTGAAGTTTAACTCAATAAGCAAACGTAGAGCTAAAGTATAGGAGAAAAATGGAAAAAGAGAGTGGCTGAGACTTTTCTTCTCAAGCTCAACCAGTTGCCTCTCATTTTCAGTAGTAGATTTTAAAAGAAAATAAATTTCTATACATCGTATGATATCCCTTACATGTGGAATCTAAAAAGACATGATAAAAATGAACTTCTGTACAAAGCAGAAACAGATTCACAGACTTAGAGAACAATTTTATGCTTGGCTGGGGGAGGGGGCAAGGATAGGGGTAAAGGACAGTTAGAGAGCTTGGAATGGATAAGAACACACTGCTAAATTTAAAATTGGTAACCAACAAGGACCTACTGTATAGTACACGGAACTCTGCTCAATGTTACATATGGCAGTCTAGACGGGAGGGGAGTTTGGAGGAGAATGATACATATACATATGTACATATACATATACATATATATGGCTGAGTCCCTTTGTTGTCCACCTGAAGCTATCATAACATTGTTAATTGGCCATACTCCAATACAAAATAAAAAGTTTAATAAAAAATAAATAAACATAAAAAAGAGCATACATTTCTGCAGATGGTAATTCTTGGTCATCATAGCAACAATAAGCTCTAAGAAGGCAGGGGTTTTATACTTTTTCTTCAGCACTGTCCAAGACAGTGCCAGACACTAGCAGCTCATATAAACAAGACATACATGAACAAAATGAATGGATGATTCCTAAATAAAGTTAGTCCTTTGCTCCACATTTCACTGCTATCCCTAGTGAATGCCCCTCCCCTCACTGGGTGCTACATTTTGTTTTCTGGGTCCTAATGCCCTTTCTCTTCCCAAGTCCTTGGTGATCACAGTCTTTTCAAATTCTGTCAGATTCTTTCCATAAGAATTCAAGCCTGGTTCTTGGGTCATTAGTGGAGAATAGATATACATGACCCTCAACTACGGCCCAGGCTCAAACTTAATTTCCGGACTTGATGATAATATAGAGTGATAAGAATTATACTAGATGCACATACAGAGACCTAGCAAAAGAGATGAGAAACTGAAGACAGCAGGAAATTAGAGGGAGGGGGATAGCTGGTGTCCCCCTCCCTCTAATGGTGGCGGATTAAACTTCTGCTTCATAGTTTTGCCTTTTACTTGCCCTGAATGTTGTCTTCATAACCTGATTGTATCTTTCTTCTCCTTGTTTTAGAATTTTCTCTTTCCAAGTATGCAATAGGTGCTAATCAAATATTTGTTGACTGGGTGACAAAGAGAATTAAGACCTTAGTATAGTCCCATTGTTTGTCCCCTAATACTTGCTTTTCTATATTGATTGCTTTGTGGTCACACTGGTCTATTAGACTCTGGGTAATGAGAACTCAATAAACCCTCATTTGTTCAAATCAAAATCTGCTTTGGGACTACACATAATGCGTCGAGCATTGTGGTAGATGGGAATCCACAAAGATTAATAAGATGTATCTCTAAAAAAGCATACAGTGTAGCAGCAGGAATAATGCATGTCAGATAACTATAACGTAAGGTAGAAAGAGTTCCATGGTGTACTAGAAGATCTCATAACTTGTTACGGGAACACAAAGGAAAGAGGACTCTAAGAGCTCTGAGAACGGAACACAGGGGAACGCTATGAAGAATAATGATGACCTGGATGGTTGGGATGGGGTGGGGTAGGAGAGGGGTCCAAGAGGGAGGGGACACGTGTGTACATAGAGCTGATTCACTTCATTGTACAGCAGAAACTGACTAAAAAAAAATTTTTAAGTGTAAGTAAGGTTTTAAATGGTGGAGATAGTGGGGGAAGCATGTGGGCAGCAGGAATTGCATGAGTAAATACATGGAGGTGAAATTCAATCTATAAAGGAACATATATCATAGATGTTTCCAGTACATTCTCTCAGTCTTTATCAGTTGTGTATCAGTCTCACAAGACAGAACCAGTAGAATAGTGGTGTGGCACGTTTTTTCCCAGTTTGACTGAAGGGGAGGGTTTCAGTGAACAACACTGCTGGCAGTATTTGAAAAGAAAGACTGAAGTATCATGCTGCATGTGAATTGCTCTGTCCAATTGTACATGCAAAGCAGATGGCTGCTAAACATTTGTTCCATCCTTCATATTATCTGCCTTACAAATGCTGAAGAGTAGCTGAAATGGAGAATTCTATCACGTTAAAGGAATTTTTGCCTATAATTTGTTTATAACACACTCTTGACTAACCGGCAAGCTCCCCGCTCCCTGGGGCGAAGCTCCAAATGCACACACATTCCAGAAAGATTAGCCTTTCCCCTGTTGCCGCTAAGAGCCCTAAAAGCCATGGAAATCAATACATACGATGATTTATCACTGACAGATTAAAATTTTCTATTGATTTCTTCTGGAATGGAAATTTGTGTCCCCCAAGGAGCTTTATTCTTTTAATAGACAACTAGGCGATCAGTTGTAATTTTAAGTTTTGAAAAGCTTTGGCAACAGTTTTTATGAAACACACAGAAGAAAAATAGCAAAAGGCCCCGGGTAGTTTCAAAGTCTTGCTGAGATGTATGGAAATGAATATATTGCCTGCTTGCCTGGGCCCACTGTGAGCCTCGGTCCCCTGAAGCAGAGGCTCTGTCCTTGCCATGTATCTGATGACGATTGTCAATTTGCAAGCACCAGACGTCTGGTGGGCTCCTTGTCTTTCTTTCCTTTCTAGAAAGAACCTACTACTTGAAATGCACTCTGAGGCTATGGCTCTCAAGAAATTGGCAGGCAGTTAGTGTTCGGAGGGCCCACCATTCGAGCAGGCTTTACACTCATGCTTTTCAAACTTAAATGTGTGCATGAGTCTTGTGGGGACCCCATGAAAGTGCAGATGTGGATTCTGGGGTGAGACCTGAGATGCTACAGCTCTAGCATCCTCCCAGGTGTTACCTGGAGTGGGATTTTAAACTCATCAACTCTCCAAGGTAGTACGGACAAGTGGTATGACAAGGACAGTGTGCTGAGCACTCAACAGGCCACTTGATAACATGATGCCCCAATCAAATGTCCCACAAACATCAGAAACAGAACCCGGAGGAGAATCTGACTCTTCACTGGGAAAGCTTGTCCTTATTTATGTGTTTCTGTGAGGCGATATGGTGATGGGATGACAGACGAAGAAAAAGATAATAGATGGTTCATTTCTCTGTTCCACACATTTTAATTCCCTACTCCGAGCCAGGCATTTTAGGCACAGGGAATAGAAATATAATAAGGAAATGGACAGAGGAGTAGTGTATTTTGGAAAGGCAGGCATTGAAAGCATTCCCGTCAACCCCTTTATTTTCGTCAGGAAACTTCTGCTCCAAGAGAACCTATAAGAAATCTAGCTGTTTGGCATTTCCCAGGAGAACAACATTATGTGTCACTGTGCTTTGTGTTCAAAGATTCTTCTGGCAATGATGTTACTATTCCTGTGTGTGAGTCTGGCAGAAAGCCCTAAGATGTGACCTAATTTCCAAATAGCGTTGTCCTTCTGGTGAGCTGTTATTAGTAAAACCTGCTGCTGTAGTTTATGTGACTCTACCCTATAGACTTTGAGAAAACAGGAGGGCAAAGGAGATTTCCACCTGGATTAGTTTGTGTGGCTAGATGATCTTCTTGGAATAACAGCTTATGGCCATTATATGAAGAGATGATGTAGAAACTAACATATCATCTTTTCTTTCTGAGAGAAGGCACTTAAAAGCCTGGAAGATCATTAGGTAATTTGTTGTTAGCTCAAGAAGGGCACATCCTGGTCTATTTATAGTCAAGGCTGCTCAGGGGGAGAATGCTTATGTATGGACCTGTTTTATTATCCCTTCTGTCCTGAGTGGATCTTGAAAGTTAAGTTATAACATTGCATTATGCTTAAAAGGAAAGGATGCTTCATAGAAAAGGCATTTACTAAGCTCTTAAGGGACTGTTGTGCACTGATCAAATGACAGATGGTGTTCAGTTTTTCATAATGTAGGAGTGCAAAAAGAATGCAGGGTCACAGTGAAGCCATGGAAAATCAGAGTAAAATATGGTGCAAGTTGTTCTAAGCCTGGCATAAGAAGAGGAGGTACTAGGAAAATGATCCCAACCACCAAGGGAGGAAAGGAAACCGAAATAAAAAATGACAGTACTTCAGTCTCTGAAAGGCAGGTATGTGTCCTAGTTTAGCTATGGGGCAAAGAGGGTCACCAGTGTTTTGGAGCCTTGCTCTATTAATGCAGCAGATAAGAGGTTTTAGATGATCTTTAAGATCCCTCCAACTCTGTAACTCTTGAGTACTTAATCTGTGCTAAATGCATCAAAAAACAAACACGTTCACAAGCAACATCTTCTATCTCTGGGAGAGTTTTGTGTGTGTGTGTGTTTTTAATCATCCACATTTTGCAGAAGAATAAATGAAGGTTCAGAGAGCTTAAGAAACCAGGCCAAGCTTACACATCTAATCAGAGACAGAGCTGGGATTCAAACCCAGCAACATAACACCATAGCTATTGCTTTTAAACGTTACAATGTGTTGTCCTTATGAGAATTTTATGGGTTAAGAAAGATGGAATATTTTATTTGTTACATTCTTAGAAAATCAGCTGGTGGAATGGGAGTTCCCTGGCAGTATCTGTTAAATACCTGTTTCATAATTCTTGACATATTAGAGTTTGATCTTGATAAAGGAAGATGTTGTAACTGGTATCATAATCTAATGTTCAGGAATTTAAGATGAGAGATGAGCAGTGCACACCTTCCTCAGCTCACTTAGCTGCAGGTACTGATAGCTTTACTTCTCAAGTTCTGACCTGCCCAGCTGAGCCCATGCTGTCAGGCCAGGCTGCTAAAAAGCAGTCACACAAGCATTGACTAGAGGCATCTAGGATTCATGTTCTTGTCTCCTAGACTCAAGATCCTGGGAGATGGGAAGTTCTGGGCTGCAGACAGCAGCTTCCTCTCACTCTTCTCCAACAGAATTTCCCACACCCACATGTCAGGGTTTCCATAGAGTTTCCTAGTTTGCATGCTGACTTTCCTCCTGAGACTAGAATTCTGCATTAAACATCCCATCACTTCATGGCAAATAGATGGAGGAAACAATGATAGACTTTATTTTCTTGGGCTCCAAATCACTGCAGATGATGACTGCAGCCATGAAATTGAAAGATGCTTGCTCCTTGGAAGAAAAGCTATGACCAACCTAGACAGCATATTAAAAAGCAGAGACATTACTTTGCTGACAAAGGTCCATCTAGTCAAAGCTATGGTTTTCCAGTAGTCATGAATGGATGTGAGAGTTGGACTGCAAAGAAAGCTGAGTGCTGAAGAATTGATACTTTTGAACTGTGGTGTTGGAGAAGACACTTGAGAGTCCTTTGGACTGTAAGGAGGTCCAGCCAGTCCATCCTAAAGGAAATCAGTCCTGAATATTCATTGAAAGGACTGATGCTGAAGCTGAAACTCCAATACTTTGGCCACCTGATGCGAAGAACTGACTCCTTGGAAAATACCCTGATGCTGGGAAAGATTGAAGGCAGTAAGAGAAGGGGTTGACAGAGGATGAGATGGTTGGATGGCATCATCGAGTTGATGGACATGAGTCTGACCAAGTTCTGGGAGTTGGTGATGGGCAGAGAAGCCTGGTGTGCTGCAGTCCACCAGGTCACAAAGAATCGGCATGACTGAGCAACTGAACTGAACTGAACTGCCTGGATAGGGCTAGACTACCTTCCCCAGCCCTTGGAGGTGATGTGGCAAAGGGTAGTGGTGGATGCAACCTTCATCATTTTTGTACATTTGCATCCCACCGGTATATACTCTTATTTACATATGCATGTGCATGCACACACACACATAAATGGACACACTCTTAAAACTAGATTAGCTTAATCTTTTTGAGAAAGAAAACTTCAAGAAGGTTTATAGTTTTAAGTTTTATATTTAGGTCTATGATTTATTTTGAATTAATTTGTGAAATATGGTGAGAGATATGGGATGAGAGGTTTTATTTTTTGCATATAGATATCCAACATGTTGTTGGAGAAGGAAATGGTAACCTACTCCAGTATTCTTGCCTGGGAAATCCCAAGGACAGGGGAGCCTGGTGGGCTAAAGTCCATGAGGTCACCAAGAGTCAGACACAACTGAGCATGCAAGGATCTAATTGTAGTACTACTTATTGAAAAGATTATCCTTTCACTAACTAATTGCCTTTGAACCTTTGTCCCTCTCCTTGGGAGTTAGAGTGGCTTCAGTGTTTCTCTTAATTTCTAGTTTGGGAGCCAAAATTTGAGCTACCACTCACCTGGCTTCAACTGCTGCCCCTTTCAGGAGGTTCCTGCTGTCCATTCATTAGCCTGGACTAAACAACAATTAAAACTAAGTTTGCTATATCTTTGGACATTGTACTTTAGTCCTCATTGACTTCTCTTTGGTTAGTTTTATTTATTAGTATAATGCTCCCTTTTCTTGAGGTTTTACTAAGTATCCCACCCTATCTCTGCCAACCCTTCAAATTCTCTCTCTTTTTTTAAAAAATATCAACTTGTCCTTGATGTTCCAAAAGTTACAACTTGAAAAATGAATTTGAAAATTTCAGGGGGTGGGATAGGGTAAGAAAAGTTTTGAATTTTGTACAGAAGAAATGGGTGGGTATTCATAAAGCAGTGTCATTAACTATTGGCATCTCCCTATTGAGATTCACTATTAAAGGGCTCTGGTGCATAGTTATTTCCCTCATGGGATTCCCGTTTTAGGGTTGGGCCAATGCATCCAGGTACTATCACATATATATGAACACACAAAGGTACACCTATAAACATTAAAAATACACACAGACAGAGCTATCTGGAAATATTTTTTGCATTTAACTGTGGCTCGCCTCCCAGTTACAGACATATTTTATATTTATACCATAGGGGAAAATTTTAAGTTATAGAATTTTGTAGACTCTAAGGGATCATCTGGATTGGGTGGGCTCTCAACTCTGCCAACTCTGATGAAATGGTGGTGAGGGCTTTGGAGCACTACACTGAAAAGGATTGCTAGGCTGAGCTTAGCTCAGTGGAGAAAAAGAGCTTTCATTGATTAGTCATGCCTGCCATGGTCAGGGTGGATGCATATATACGGTATATTATTAAGTCTAATCTAAGACCAGGCCACTTTCTTTTCCAATGCAATAATTTCTTCTACGCTATCTTTGAGTACTGTCTTCTACCCACTACGGGAATACTTTCAGTAATTGTGAGCTTGCTGTTTTTAAGAATGCTCATTGCATTGTTGAATAGTTTACATGTTGAGTCCAAAATCTATTATTGCAACTTCCAATCATTTGTCTCAATTCTACTACTTGGACTGGACAAACCAAGTTAATACCCTATTCCCATTATAGCTCTTCCAATATGAGAAGATAGCTATTACTTGATCTCTTCTCCTAGGTAAACACCATTTTTTTCAATTAGTTTTCATATATTGTGGTTTCTGGGTCTCCACCATCCTGGATGTTGTTTAATTTTTCCTTGCTACCTTTCAAGTAGGCTACTCAGAAAGGGACAAAGAATTTTACAGACAGGATCTGACCAATTGAAATTAATTGGACTCTCTTATTGACTTATGCATACTTACATAAACAAGCTTTCACCTGCACCTGAAACATGTTACTTGGTTATTTCACACTGAGATTACAGTAAATATAAAAAAATTATTTTTATTTTTTTCCTGAGTTCATATTTGACTTTTTACCTTTTAAATTGTATCTTAATAATAACTGTCCTTTCTTGAATACCTGTGTTGCATGCTCTATTGTGTTTTCTTTCATATCTATGAAGTAAATATTTATTCCAATTTAGCAGTTGTGAAAACTGAGAATCAGAGATGCCCAGTGCTACAGAGCTAGTAAGTTGCAGAACCTCAACTCAAACTCAGCTCTTCCTAGCTCTAGAGTCTATTTTCTTTTGGCTGCCAAATGTTCAATTTGATAATTTTGAAACCTGAATCAATCACAGGGGGAAAAAATGTGGGAGGAGATAAACAGGCTGTCCTTTTTGTCAAGATGTTATTTTTGGCATTCTGGTTCTAGTCAAGTACTTCATGTAAATACATAAATAAAAAGAAAATAAACTTTTTCCTGACCAGTTCTTGGTGAACTCTTGTTGTTTTCTTAGTGGTCATCTGTTTTAAAGTGCTCACTAGATGCCTGCTTAACTATCCAATCTGCAACTTTGCTGGGGACTAGTGGCAAGTTTATCAATCTATAATTTCCAGAATCCATGATTACTGGAACATTTGTTTGTGTCATTTGTCCCTGTCCTACTTCCCATAAGATCTCACAACTGCTTGAAGTGGTTCTACCCTTACATCTGCATATGTGTACAGTTGTCTGGGATGCAAGTGGAGTTGGAGGGGGGCAGGTTGACCTCCTTAAAAGTAGCTAAGTGCTTTCATACCATATTTCCTTGTCTTTTTTATTTCCTCCCAATAATGTTATTTCTTCCATTTCCAATTTGTAGGTAAAAAGCAGAGCCTCTCTCTTAATGGAGGGATTAATGGAACAGATGCACTCAACAAAGTTTCCAGCCATTTCTGTTAAGTGAATTCTAAAATGAAATCTTATGCCCCAACAACAACAAAAGACGGTGAATGCATTTTCCCCAAAGCCCACTTTGTATTACAAGTCAACGAAATGCATTTGGGTACTATCTACTCTTTCAGATAATCTGTGCTAGGAAATTCCTGTCAATAAAAATAATGAGCCAAATATGAGTATTAATAGATGTGGAATCAAGCAGAAAACTGCAGGGTCCTCCCCAGGTACAAAACTAAGCAGTTAATGATCAGGATAGTAGAATCACAGACTTAGTGTCTGTTGCACATTCCTGAGTTGCTTTTATTTTTGTTCAGTCCCTCCATCGTGTTCAACTCTGCAACCCCATGGACTACAGCACGCCAGGCTTCCCTGTCCTACACCACTTCCTGGAGTTTGCTCATACTCATGTCCGTTGAGTCGGTGATGCCATCCAACCATCTCATCCTCTGTCGTTCCCTTCTCCTCCTGCCTTCAGTCTTTCCCAGCATCAGGGTCTTTTCAAATGAGTTGCCTTACAGATACTATAAACTGCCACCAGAAAACAAAAAAGAAGAAAAAAAAAACCTAACTGCATGATGACCAGACTGAAGCCATGATGTAAGCTGTTCCAACTTAAGCAGTATTGAACCCATGGCTAGTACAATTCCAACAACTGACCTTAAGAGAACGGGGCTAACATTATTGCTCATAATAATCTGTATCTCTATAGGCAACAAAAATAATTGCAACTTTCTCTGCTTGTCTACGTAAATGGGCAACTAAAATTGTCAGCAGAGAGATGCTACAGATCTATGTTGACATCTTCCACTCTGAGTATGGCACCCTGTATAAGCATGAAGAAGTTACAGAAGATGTACCTTAGCCCCTAACCTCATACAAATGACATTTGCCAGCCAGGAACTGAAAGCTGCTCTTCTGCCCCTTTCCTGTTTGCCCATTTCTGTTCCCCTCTACCTTTAAAAGAACCTGATTATAGCAATGGGACCACTAGGCAATTTAACCTAACTCCTGATATAGTCTATTCTGTAATGCACACCATGTCTTGCCTAACCTGTTGATTCTTTTCCCAGATTAAAAAGAAGCAAGCATGAAGAATTAAACAGTTTAAAAAACTGACTAGCTTTCTACTCCCAACAGCTCTCCCTAAGCAATCTTGCAGGCAGTCATGCAGGAAAGATAACATCTAAAGAGAGAGCCGGCCAATCTGCATGAAATCCAGGAAGGTACAGAACCAAACCTCCTGCCTCAATGATTCACAGAGATTCTTCACCACTCCCTCCCCCACCACCCCAACTTTCCCTTTAAAAATGGTCATGGCTGAGCAGAATCTTCGGAGCTGGCCTCTGGACAGGATGCCACCATCTCCCCAGATTGCCAGCTTTTCTAATTAAAGCACCTTTCTTTTCTATTGACTCTTGCCTCTTGAATTAGTGGTTTATGAGCAGTGAGCAGCCGAACTTGGGTTCAGTGGTAACAGGTGTGGTTAATTTCCTATGCCCCAACTAGACCTAAGAGCGTATATATTTTCCAAGTTTATTGAAAAGTTACCAGCCTATGACATAGCCTGACACCCATACAACTGTCAGTAGGTCACTGTTGCTTTAGTTGCTAAGCCTAGTTGGACTCTTTTCCGCCCTATGGACGGTACTGCGTCAGGCTCTTCTTTCTATGGCATTCCCCAGGCAAGGATACCGGAGCAGGTTGCAATTTCCTTCTCCAAGACATCTTCCTGACACAGGGACTGAAGCCACGTCTGCTTGGCAGGCAGATTCTTTACCCCTGGGCCGCTTGGGAAGCCCACCAGATCATTAGCCCTGCAAACTGACTCACCTGCCAGGACCCTATGTGAGAGGGGTCTGTGGTTAACACAGAGGTTTTACCTGGATAGAAGTTAGGCAGCAAAGCACTGAATACACAATTAAAAGCTTACCTTTGGTTGCCTCCACGCTTCCCAGTGTTACAAAAGAGCGCTTGTGTGCGAAACACTAGTAACTGCACGTTGCTGGTGTGAAGGGACATTGAAAGACTCGATAAACTACAAGGGGCAGCGAGCTCCCTTTATACATTGCACCTCACCTAGTTTAGCAACTTTCCATGTGCTCTCTCTTCTTTGTAGTCTCCAAAGCTAGCCCTGACCAAGCCCAGCTCCCTCCTTTCTTCTAACCCCTACAGTCTTTCTAATCCCCTTAAAGGCTTTGAAATCCGGGACTCTGAGCGCAGCCAGTCATGAATATTCATTTAGGGGCGTGGCCCGCCGGGTGCGCGACTCTCGGCAGCTGGGACCGGCTGAAAGGGTGCACCAGCTGCGTGCAAAGAAAACAGTTCTTATTTTGTGTGCTGGGCTGACAAGATGTCCAGCCCCAAGCCGGCTCCAGGCCGCACATTGTGCGTGCGTGGGAGGGGCTTTGCCAAGACGAATGGACTTTTCTGAGGCAGGGCCTGGGAGCTGTCATTTGAGGGGCTCCAATCTCCCTGCCACCCACCTGCCAGGGTCTGTGAAATTCCATTGATAAAAATTCAAGCATTATTCTCTCCAGGAGTTTGTCCCCTTTTAAGAAAACAAATACCTCTTGTGTTAATAATTGGAGACTTTTGGCCCCTCCTCCTTTGTAGTTCTCTCTCATGGAGAGACTCTTCTGCCTTCACAGGGCTGGTCACTGCTCCTCACATTTTTCTTTCTTTCTTTTTTTTTTTTTTAAGGTTATCAAGCCGTCTTCTCTCTGTCTCACATCCTCTCCATTCATCTTTTATTTAGCAGTAGTATGAGAGTAACGGTTAAAAAACAGATATCCTAAATTAAAGTTCCAGTTTGACCACTTTGAATCTGTATGAATGTGGCAAGTTAACTGCTTTTGCTTCAGTTTCTTCATCTGTATAATAATAGGAGGTAATAATACCACCTACCTCATGGAGGTCTGAGAATGAAATTTTATTTATTTATTTATGCACATATAAAATATGATATTGTAATATAATTGAATATTAATCATGTATACTATATACTAATATATTAATGTGTGGTGGTTGCATATATTATCCACTGTATCTGATCCTAAGCATAATATGCTTATACAATGAAAAGCATGTATTAAACACTCAATATTTATTGTTACTGTTGTTTTGTCTTATGACTGGACAAGACTGGCAGAAGACAGCTGAGTGTAAAACAGAGTGGCAGTCAGCTGAAATACATGCTTCTGGAGGTGGAGTTCCATCAAAAGTGAAGGAGGCAAGAAACCACATTCATCTAAGGCAAGAAGAAAGTCGGACTGAGGCCAGATAGAAGGGGGAGGTCAGCCTGCAGTAGGACTGGGATGCACCAGAGAAGGAAGGTGTTAGTGGGGAAGTCTGGGAATCAAACCTAGGCCCCTTCTATCAGGAGCTCAGACTGTTAACCACTAGACCACCAGGAAAATTCTTCCACTGACTCTTAAAGCAATTGGAACCTCAGGCAGGCCCTGGGAGCAGCAGCTGGCCCTTTCCTTGGGGTGTCTCAAGTTGAGAAATTTTAGCTCTAGGATTTTCCATTGGTCCCCATCTCTGTGTCTTTGCATGAGTCCCACCTTTAAAATCCCATTATCCACAGCATAGAACTCAGGCTCTGAACCCCACCCAGTCCTTCTAGTTATGTTGCCTCTGACTTTACCTACTTTCCTATCTCTCCTGGCATTGTCTACCTACCCTTTCCCCACAAGACTTATTCCCAACACCATTGATTTCCACATATGACAGTCTTCCTATGGTTTGATAAGCACGTGGTTTTGGAAACAATGCTATGTTCACTACCTTATTTCATTTTCCTGGGCAGCTGAGAAGCTATTTCTCAGTTAGGTTGGGACAATGACCAAATTCTTGACCACAGACAAGTGAGCAGAAGGGATATGGTACTTCTGGTTCAAGGAAGCTAAGACAGAGTCATTCGCTCTTGTCTATCATTCAGAAGTGCTGAACAGTGGTTTGCAAGATGGCAGCAGACTGCATCCTGAGTTTCTGTTTCAGAAAACCTAACCAATTGGAATTGTACCTTTTCTTTTAATGAGAAGACAAGCCATTGAGATTATCGGGTTTATTTATTATCTCAGCAAGAGCCCATCCTATCCTGACTAATAATACACATGATATGCTCTTTCTCATTTTGGTGACTCTATAATAACATTATGCCACTTGGAATGCCTCTTGGATTTCCCACCTGCAATAAAGTGCTACTGTCTTTGGAGTATCCTCTGAATATTTTTTTTTTTACCCCCTTTCTTTCTTTTTGTATTCTTATATTATGCTCAGATTTCTGGGCTGAATGATTGGATAAATCTTGAGACCAATAAAAGAAAATGAAAAGGAGTATATTTGGTAGAGAATAAAATCTCACTAATGTGCATGATGACTTTGAGAACAGGATATCCAGGCAGAGATGTCTGGTAGGTATTTGGATATATGAGAAGTAAGGTAAGAAGAGGGTAGAAGATGGGGAGATGGAGCTGAGTGAAACACCAAGGTTTTGGGGAAGGAAGAGAAGACAGAGCTCTTACACACTTCCCTAACTTCACAGTGTCCTCCCAGGCCTTTCGGGATCCAGCATGAATCTGGGAAACTAGTACTAGTTTGCTGATCAAAATTTATAAATGTGAAACTTAATCCTGAAGAAAACAGGGTACTGTGCATTCAAAACTGTTGAACAGACATGAAAATGTCTTTGAAGGTGGAATGGCTTGCCTTTATTACTGAGAAAACTTCCCTGTGAAAGTTTAGCTTTGATCATGTTAAAGGAAACCATAAATTGGTAAATTTAATTTAAAGCCTACCCTGGCTTTTATATTCCTGGCTTTTCTCAATCCAAAGTCTTCTGGCTTAGATCAACTCAAAAGACTGACAAAGTTGCAAAGATTTTAAACTTGCTATAGAAGTGGATTGTTTTCACTGTCTTTGGTTTTGTTTTGTTTTTCTTCATGTGATTACTCTCAGAAGGTATTTCTTAAACTATTCTAAGTGGTCACTCTATAACTGCAGGCCTTTAGATGGCACCTGGACTACCTTCAAGGGTATGAGAGAGATGTCACTGGTGCATATTTCAAGGCTATCAGCAGACCTCTGAGGTTCTTTCAACCCAGATACTATTTAACATCTGCAGTTATGAAGGTTCCCAGGTCCAGATTACTGGAGTATATCTCCCTCAGTAGTGTAACTCCCTTTGAAATCAGTTCCATGTGAAAAGGGGATGCTTTCTCTTTGACACAGAGCTATAAATAATATCAACCATTATACTATCAGATAAAATTCCAATTGCATCTCACCATGCTGGTTTAATGGAATTTGGGTTTGGAAGGTGAGAACCCCCAAATGCATTTTCAGTTGCCAGTTCTGTCACAAATCCTACCATTATTAGATGCAGCAGTAAGTAATTTAACACCAAGCCCCCACCTTTTTTAAAGTCTTTGGGCAAATTTAGGCACCTATTACCTCTGCCCTTAATCTTGGGAATCTGTAGTAAAAATGCAGTCTGTATGGTTTGTGAATACACCACCATGCAGTATGTGGTGTATTAAATGGACATCGTATATAGAAAGCCATAACTGAGAGAGTGAGAGGGAGGGGAGCAGACAATGAAAGGCAGCCTGCCCTGTGTCAAGGGCAGCACTCCAGGATGACATCTGCTCTTAAGCTGCTGGATAGCATTTCTCTCATACTGAAAAAATTATCCTTGTGATCTGCAGATTGAAAGCCCTGCCCATGTGTTTACTAGTGATTTTATATTTCCTTTCATCAAGTGGGTGGAAACCTTTCCAGGTCCTCTAACTGTATGAACCCCTGCTGTTCTTTGTGGAACCATGGCTGTGACCATTCTGTTCGCTGGTTTGTCCCTGAGCCTATTATGGACTAGTCTCCACGTTCATGCTTCGTCTCTTCGGTCGTGTTCAATTCTCTGTGACCCCACGGACTGTAGCCCGCCAGGCTCCTCTGTCCATGGGATTCTCCAGGCAAGAGTACTGGAGTGGGTTGCCATGCCTTCCTCCAGGGGATCTTCCCCACGCAGGAGTCAAACCTGAGTCTCTTACATCTCCTGCATTGCAGGTGGATTCTTTACCACTGAGCCACTGGGAGAGCCTGGATTAGTCTCCATATTCGGGGCTTATATAAAATCTTCAGTATCCATATCAACTCTGCAAGATGGCCATTACTGTTTTCCTTGTCCAAATGAGGACATTGTGTCTTGGAGAAGTTAGTACATTGCATTTCGTTCCAGCTTGTGTGTGGTCCTGTTGGATTCAGAACCTCCAGAGCTCATGTCCTTCCTGTGGGGGACCTGGCCACTCCTCAGTCAGTCTTCCTTGTGCCATCTTAGTGCTTTTCCTCCATAACTTATCACTTGACCTTGGAAGTTCCAGTTTCCTGAGCCAGCCCCTCGGAGTGTCTGATGAGTTGATCTCAAGTTTCTTCATCTGTTGAGGGAACTGGAAATTCTCTGAGTCTCCACCTCAAATTCCATTTATCTTGAATTCCTGCCTCCTCAGCAAGTGGCCTCCTCAGTGGCTGACCAGTTGAGTGGTGGCTAGTGGGTGTTTGTGCATCTGGTTCTCGTCTCAGCTCTGTCTCTAACTCGCAGGGGACCTGAGGATGTCATTTAACCATTTCATGTCTCTGGTTCCCCAAATATAAAATGAAGGTATTACGAATGATCTTCGTTCTGAGGGCTTGCATGGACTAGCTAATTAGGCCCTGGACTACATTGTAGAACTAAGAAGCATATTAATTCAAGTCAATAAACATTTACTGAGTTGCAGAACAGGTGGAGGCATGATGTACCTGGCCTATGGATGCCCTATTCTAAACATTTCCTTCATCTGCACCCCTCTGAGATTCTACCCCACATCTAGGAATGCCTTTATCTTCACCTACCTGTTTCTTTAATTTCTCTTTGTGCCAAGACTCACTCTTGAATGCTTTTTCATCCTTCTTCAGTCTACTTTGTTTGCAGGGAAACAGAGCATATTTCCTTATTGTCCTTTAGGAAATTCTGTTAGAATTCAACCAGTTTGGAAAACGAGCCCTTCCTACTCTGCTAAACTGGTCATAGTTCTCTGGGTTGAGGCATAGCATGGTCCAAAGAAGTCTACACAGCTAGCTTAGAGGAACATACTTTTTATTTTTTATTTCGAACATAGCACCTGGCCTAACATTGAGTCTTCCCACAGTGAGATCGTGATAGTAACAATAGAACCTTCATGAATTTTGGGCTCTCTGCCGAATGCATCCATGAGTCTGAGATACAGCATTCCTGAGATTCCCAGGTCAGATCTTCCTTGGCCTCTGTGCCAACCCATGAGATAACAGCATGCTCTGAACAATTCCAGTATTGTGTTCACGTCTCTGGAGCTGGCTCTCCAATGGTTGAAACTTTACCCAATTTTTTTTTTTTTTTTTTTTTTTGAAGCTGTTTTCTTATATTTTCCACTTGGGATCTTTTAGTAACAAGACAGCCTCCTGGGACTCTGTTGTGAGCCATTCTGGAACTGATGGGTATTTTTACATGTGTGTACAATTGCTCCTATTCTTTTTTGTGTGTGTGTGTGACCTAGCAGAGGGAAAAGTCTGTTTGACTGGAAGTCTGGAATGATTCAGTCTCTACTGTTTTGGTTGCATTAATTAATGGAGCAAATGTCCCAGAAACTTAGTTATCATAGGGATACCAGGGGAAGGTCTTCAAAGAATCTCTACCATAGTCAAAGATGCGTAAAGAGAGTATTCTAAGAGTGAATAGCCCTGTGGACCAGGAGCAAAACTGCTGAAAAGCACTGGTGGAGGGTCATTCTCTCCCTAGTGTCTCTATGCTCCATTTCATCAAGTTTGTGAAAGTTGCTCAGCTGTGTCTGACTCTTTGCGACCCCATGGACTATACAGTCCATGGAATTCTCCAGGCCAGAATACTGGAGTGGGTAGCCTATCCCTTCTCCAGCAGATCTTCCCAACCCAGGGATTGAACCCAGGTCTCCTGCATTGCAGGCAGGTTCTTTACCAGCTGAGCCACCAGGGAAGCCCAAGAGTACTGGAGTGGGCAGCCTGTCCCTTCTCCAGCGGATCTTCCCGACCCAGGAATCAAACCAGGGTTTCACGTATTGCAGGTGAACTCTTTACCATCTGAGCAGACAGAGAATGCTCCATTTCATCAAGTTTGAGCTATGTCCATTTCTTAAAGCTTTCGGTCTGTGATAGGTGTTGTTCAAAACAGGATGTCCGGTGACTTGAAGCAGAAGATTAGAGGAAAAACTACTATTTTGGAAGAATAACAACAATTAAGCATCTGAACTTGCAGAACAAAACAGAACAAAACAAAACACCCCAAACTTGAAGCAATACCAACAAACAAACAGACTCCAACCCAGCAAGAATACTGTTAAAGCCTCCTCTCTATTTTTGGTATCATCTCTGGAAACCAAATTTTATTAGAAATACAAAAATGGGATAAAATTTTTGAGACCATTTCTTGTCTGTTGGGCTTCCCCCCCCCCCACCACCACCACCCTGGTCCCTTAATTATCAGATATCTATTGTAAGGGATCCAAATAAATCTTGAAGACTTTGTCTTATCCACTGAGCTTATTCATCTGACAACATGTAGGTTTGCAAGATGAAAGATGTCAGGAGGGTTTTACAGATTGAGGATCTGTTAGGGTTTTCTGAAATTGGGATCCACTTTTTTAAAAAAGCTTTCCAAGGTAATGACTGATGTGCCAGAGGGCCTGATGTCACAAATAGCTATCTGAGACAAAGTTGTTCAATGAGGTTCAATAGCTGTACTGCTTTTTGCTGTGTCCTGTAGCATTTCAGTGTCTAGATGTGCTGTCCTTTAAGGGCCACCACTGCTGAAATGCATCCTCTACAACAGAGGTCCCCAGCCTCGGCAATGTGACCTTTTAGGAACCGGACCGCACAACAGGAGGTGAGCGGCAGGTGAGTGAGGGAAGCTTCATCTGTATTTACAGCCATTCCCCATCGCTCACATCCTCTTGGTTCATGAAAAAACTGTCTTCCATGAAACTGGTCCCCATACCAAAAAGGGTGGGGACCACTGCTGTACACTAAGGTTTCTCCTAGGTGGGAACATCGTGGTCCCTTATCTTGTATTTCTACCATTAATTTTGGAGAAACTTTCACTCCTGTGGGAATGTCAGCAAAGCTGACATTCCCACAGACCTTGAGTCCTATTATTTATGAAATCAGTGATTCTATTCATTGTTACGCACAGTAGGACTGGCTTCATACTAATTTTAGAAACTCTTTTCTCTTGGGACCACACAAACCCTGAAATGACCTGGTTTGCCTTTTAGGAGATAAGAAATCAAAAACATTCAGTCTTGACCTTTTAAAATTCTTACTAGTCTAGTTAAAATTCTTACTAGTCTTACTAGAAAATTAGAGATTTTTCATGGAAACATAGTGGAGTGGTTCATGATTGCTTTGTAAATTTATCAGTTGCATACATTTAAAAACCGTCCAGAATTAGAAGAAATATCATGACAAGTATTTTAAATATTCACTGTCAGAAATGTACCACAGACCAAGGTCCTACCATTCCCAGATGGCGCATTTAGAATTTCTTTTAACTTTGCTAACATTCTGCTGCTTTGATTGAGGCGAGATGAAGAAATAATAAAACAACTCAATGAAAGTAAATTAAAATGCTAAATGTTTTTAA
The DNA here is from genome assembly GCF_023699985.2 of Odocoileus virginianus. Classification (NCBI taxonomy): domain Eukaryota; kingdom Metazoa; phylum Chordata; class Mammalia; order Artiodactyla; family Cervidae; genus Odocoileus; species Odocoileus virginianus. The sequence continues at coordinate 59,465,486 of NC_069675.1, forward strand.
TGCTGTTAAATGTTTTGAATTTGTTAGCTCTGTTCTCTGTAAATTAAAGGAAGGGTATGATCTCTGGCTTGGGTAAAATTCATCTGAATCCATATTCTTCTCAAATACAGTTGGAAATATTGGTTCCTATAATTTGATCGCATTGATATAGTGAATTTACTCCAAGCAAATAATTAAGAAGTGCCCAAAGGTTTAACTGCATGTTGATAATAGCAAAAAATTGGAGGTAACCTAGCATTTAGGTTGCCCAATCGTAGAGGAAGAGTTAAACAATGGCACACACATGCAGTGGACTTCTTGTAGTCACTTGTAAAGATGTTGCAGAGGAACACCTGATGATGTAATAAGATGATCAATGTACACTGAGTGAAAAATGCAGTTTGCAAAATAGTATACAGCATTTGTTTTTAACCCTTTGGGGTTCCACATATGTATTTGAAAATCTAAGTGAAATGTACATTATCCTGGATGGTCTCTTCCAAGCTTTGCTTTTGGCAGTTTACCCATAAAACTCAAGTTTCTCCTTGGCTTGTAAGTTAGGTAAATCATGTAGTACTGACTTTGAGACCTTTCCCCTAAATTTAAAGCTTCATACGTAACTTAAGAGGAGATCTACTATTCATGAAGATGATTTTAATGTTCTTGGTGCTCATTTTTGAAGGTCTCTCATTGCTTCCATCTAATGTGAAATATTCAGCAGAGAGCTTGACATGTAGTAACAAATATACAAATGATACTGCTATTTTCACTCACATGCGCTGACTTTTCCATTCAGAATTTTATTGAACAATTACCTTGAAATGGCTAGCCAGTGGTGAAAAAAGACTGGTATCATTCTTACTGTTTATGGGGGCATGCAGACATCAATCAACCACTGAAGGAAAAGGGGGAGAGCACTACAAGGTGGAGATAGAGAGTACCATGTGAACATAGATGGGGCCTCAGCCTCTTCTGAGATGTCAGGGAAGCTAAGATCCTAAGGGGGAAGTGAGATTAGATTGGAAGTTGGGGTACAGTGGATGGGAAGGAAACAGCATTCCAAAAAGAGGAAATAGCATGGGCAAAGGGCGCTGAGTTGACACTTGACCTAGATTCCAGTAGATTTCATAATTTAGAAAAGGTGTACTCTTAGTCATTGGCAGTCAAGAGAAATGAAATTACTACTCTTTCCTTTAAAATGGACTTCCTTCTGTTTTTAAAGTTTGTCTTCCGTTAACTCTATTTAGATTGGATGTCCATTGCAGTTATGGTGATCTTCCCAATAGCTCCAAGTGTATGTAGAACGTATCGTGGAAAGTAAGCCTGCAAGACTGTTCAACAACAAAGATTGACCAAAGAGAGCATTTGATCACCATTATTTTCTGGGAGGGGGGGGGGGGGGAGTTTCTACTTGCCCCCATAACGTGTATAGATGGATCTGACTTTCTTCCTTTGAAGTCTGTTTGAATATATAAATAGATGCAAGGTCACTAGAAATTAAAAATATGGTAGATCATTTTGCAGGCATATCTGACTAGACTGGACCCTCTTATCGACTTGCAGTTATATCAAATTTTGCAGCAGGCTCGAGTCCATGAAACCAGATTTTGTGGAAGAGAAAGTTCAGTGTAAGTTCACAAACAAAGGATGTGACAGAACCACTTTGCGAATATCAAAGACTGAAAAAAATGTTACTTCCCTATATTTAAGCATTACTAGCCTCCCTCTTCCTACATAACATCATGTAAGACAATATTGCAAACAAATGCCCAGACAGATGCTGAATTATTTATAAGAAACAGACTACTGCCATGGATTAGAGAGAAGAAATAACAAAGCAAGAAATAATACTGTTATAGAGACTGACAGAGTAAAAGCAGGCTTCCCTGATAGCTCAGTTGGTAAAGAATCCACCTTCAGTGCAGGAGACCTCAGTTCAATTCCTGGGTCAGGAAGATCCGCTGGAGAAGGGATAGGCTACCCACTCCAGTATTCTAGGGCTTCACTTGTGGCTCAGCTGGTAAAGAATCTGCCTGCAATGTGGGAGACCTGGGTTTGATCCCTGGGTGGCGAAGATTCCCTGGAGAAGAGAAAAGCTACCCACTCTAGTATTCCGGCCTGGAGAATGCCATGGACTATGTAGTCCATGGGGTCACAAAGAGTCAGACATGACTCAGCGACTTCCACTTTCAGAGTAAAAGCACTTCTATCCCTGGGTTGGGAAGACCCCCTGGAGGAAGGCATGGCAACCGACTCCAGTATCCTTGCCTGGAGAATCCCTTGGACAGAGGAGCATGGTGGTCTATAGTCCATAGGGTTGCAAAGGGTCAGACAGGACTGAAGAGATTTAGCATGGGCAGAGTAAAAGCAACAGAGTAAAATCACATAAGCAAATGTGTGTGAACAGTATCTGGAGATTTACACCCACAGGAAAGCTGTATGCTGTCACTTGCTTCATGTAGATCCTTACTTGAGAAGAGAAACAACACCTGGGAAATTAACTGTACTGTATTACTTAGCATTTATTTATAACTTTTCAACAATTTCCATAACCAGCATTATTTAGTCACAGATGTCTTGGTAATCAGGATCACAAGCTCTGACAGCCATATTTTTAAAAAGAGATGATTCGTAGTATCTTAAGGACGTTTGACAACTTTGAACTTTCCGGTTCTTGCCTATTCACTGTTGTGTTTTTACAACGGACTACGTCAGTGATGGCAATTAGAAGATTTTGAAGCTCTATTCTAGTGCTTTTTTCAAAAGAAATATCTAAAGACTGTCTGTTTCTAAGGGTTTTATTGTTCTGTTTTTTTTTCAGACATAAGTGGCCAAGATAGAATTTATATTTTGGCCAAGAGCCAAGAGAAAATCTCATGGTTAGCACTGGAGTAGGGATACAGAAGAGCTAAGAATCTTGAGGCCCTTTCTCTTCAGAAAGTTATTCTAGGGTGAAGGTGTGCTCCCAAAGCTTCCTGATGTGCCACATCTACTAAATCCTCCTCCTTTTAAATTTAAGTCTGAATCAGATTTCCTTATAACAAAATCATATTTAAATTAAATCATAGCTTTAAAAATTAAAACATCGATAATCCTTTCTACTCCTGATTAGGATTTAGAAAGTACATAATGTACATTGAAATATATTTTTCCCTTTTGTGGGTAGGGACTTTTTCATGAAGTCAGATTTGCCTCTTCTTTTAACTCTTTCATCCCTAATGCCTAGAACAGTGCCTGGCTCAGTGTTGGTGCTCCATAAACATGAACAAATGAAACAAGGTATTTAAGTGATTAAAGTAAACCAGAACAGAAACACTCATATAACCTATATGTACAGACCTTAGTCATCCTGAACCACAAAACTAGTCACATTTGATACCCACTTTATGATGCCTTTGAACCTCTTCCTGGCTCTATGGGAAGCTAACTCCCATCAAATAGCCTCAGGTATTTCTTAGAGGTCCTAAATGTGAGGGATCCCATGTGTTTAGAAATGGAACCAATAGGTTCTTTTCTAGCCATTTGGCTGAGCCACTATACCCAGCCAGACTCCATCTATAGCACTGGGAGAGAGGTTACTGTTTTCCTCTTTGCTACTCTGTCCCAAGCCTGACACAGACTCTTTCCTTAGTTGCTCATAGCACAGCTGAAATGGGGCTGCAATTTGGGATAAAACTTGTATAGGGTGTTAGAGTTAAGAGTTTTGTATAGGGTGTTAAAAACAAAATTCAATTGGGTAAATTTGAAGATCTAGTTACTCAACAATTCATGGATCAGGCGGTGTACCACTGAGCAATCAGAAAGGTGCTCCAAGGGGTCACACAAAATAGGAGAGTTTTACAGGTAGAAGTGGGCAGAGACAAGAAAAGAGCAGCTTACCTCATCTTTTTTTGGAGAACAGAAGGAGTTTATCAGGTGGATTACCTCACTAGTGCTGACCTGGAAATTCCAGATTGACCAGTTTAAGATTATGTTCCTGGGAGGAGTTAAGACTGCAATTAGGTTAGGTATTAAATCTTGATTTGCTGATGTGGATCTTAGCACAAGTGACTCCATTTTGGACCTGTTGTTTCTTTTTAACCTGGTGAACATCTCAATGATTACTGCTGTATTAGGTTGTGCATAGAACCCATGAGTTCCAAATCTAGACACATGAGTTTGGAGGCACTCAACCTGTCTCAGTGTGGCAAGGGTCAGTTCCTTCCCACTGCTGGGAGTTCCTTCTCTTAGATCACAATATCTTTAAAAACGTTTGCAAGTACACGAGGTCTTAATGCTTGGTCCAAACAACAAATGCTAAGGCCATCCAGGTATAGGTGGTCAAGGGTACTTTCACCACAAAGGTGAGAGCTGTTGCTGCTTGAAAAATATAGACATGAACTAAAAGGTGATCCTGATAGTAGGTAAATGAAGCTACAACTACCTTTGAACAGAGGAACATCTACTTCTCAGGCTAGATAGCCAGAAAGTTTAATCCAGGTAGAAACTGCCCTGGGCTGTGTCAGAATGCCAGATCTTACAGTATGTTGACTTCACATTCAGCCATAAAGTTAGGCTAGATTTTAAAAAATAGGAATCCAAAGCAGGTTTTTATTTTTGTCTCTTAAGGTTTAGATTTGCTTTTGAGGCAAAAATACTAGGAAGGATGTGATGCAGAAGTAGTGGTCAATTTAACACAAGTCCACTCCTTGCTCCCCATCAGTTTCACATTCCACTTACTTTTGGGGCCCACCCTTGGTTCCCCCAATATGTGGAGAGGGCTGACCACACTGGGCACTCAATGTAATGAAATGTTTTACTTGTGAGTTTTATATCAACCCGCAAGTAATTGCAGAACAACCTGTGTTCTACAACTTTCATCAGTCTAAACCTTTGTGAGCAAGGCATTGGAGCTTCCTTGTCTATCATTATTGACCTAACTTTGTGGCATTAAATGCAGGAGATGATGGCATTGCCATTAAGATGTGAAGTAGGTCTATGGGCATGACTCTTCCAAGGCTTCCATGTACTTGCCAAACTCTCCCTATGTGGTTGATTTAAATGAACCAGTAATTTTGCTGAGGTTTTTTTTTTTTTTTAATATTTCCTTATGTCACTCCGAGTTTTACATTCCTTCCTTATTTATTTATATCACATGAATTCCTCTTACTGAAGAGAGGAGATGTGATGTAAGTTAAGAAAGAACAAAGACTCTGGAGGGAAGTGGGTCAGCTCTGAAATGTTCTAGTCACAAGACCTTGGACAAGTCATTTCCTTTCCTCTGAGCTGCTTTGCAAAATAGGGAGATAATTCCTTCCATCAGGGCTGCTGAGAGGCTTAAAACTGTATGAAGCTAACTTTGCAAAATGCCTGTCACATTGTCAATGCTCAAAATGGGTAGCTACTATTATTCTTGATTTTGTCTTTCATGTTTCTAGTTTCTCGGTGGAAGAGTCATAACTATTTTATTTTTTTTCAACAGGTACACAACAGGATCGTTGATGGTGTTTGTGTCTGTATCAGCATTAATTACTCATCAGCCTAAGCCATGGTAGCAAATGTTCTTGCTTCTTCTCCATGCCCTACTTGTGGGAGGTCTCTCCCCTCTACCCACTTTTCTCATTCTCCACCTCTTTATCACCCACTGTCACCCCTTTATCAAGGTAGAAAATGTGGGCACACCACTACCAGTTTACAGCATAGTTTTAATAAAAAAACATTTCATATAATCCCATAACACTAGGTGGTTTCCGTCTAAAAATCAAAACCCAAGACTATTGTGTAGACCAAAAAACATATTTGGCGACTGGATTTTTAAATTTTTTTCTACCATTTTTCATACAGTGTACACTTAATACAACTCTGAGACTCTTTGAGAACAAGCTAGCAGGAATTGGTGAAACATTTTTATAGACTAAAAATTCCACTTACATCCTTGATTTTGACCCTAGTGAATAAAGGAATAAGAATGCTAAATGGTCTCCTCCCAAGAAGGGGGCCTGGAGTGGGGGAGATCACCACCAGTGTGGTGTCATTAGCAATTGACCTGCCTCAGCCATACTTCTTGACTCACCTGCCAGTGTCTCTCAGACATCACTCAGGCTCTGGGCCAGTTCACCTCCACCCCACACTCCTGCCCTGGCTATGCCCTCAGCCTAGAAATACTCCTACTCTTCTTTGGGAATTAGTGCATTCATGGCGCTTATTGGAAGAGATAGTAGATCTGGAAAAGAAAACTAAAATATGGTAGAGTGGACAGAACGCATTTTGGGAAGTCATTGGCAGATGTAGTTTCAAATCTGGACTCTGTGAACCTCTGAGTAAATCATTTAGCTTCTTGAGCCCATTTACTTTATCTGTAAAACAGTGTTTCCTTTATTCACAATTGGATATTTATTAAGTTCTTAGTAATTGCCAGGCATTGCTCTAGGTAGCCCCTATGCCAGAGAAGAGGGTTAGAGGAAGTGGGTAAAGGGTGTATGAGTCCAGTTTTAAAATAGGTCAGACAAGGGTTCACTGAGAAGGTGACATATAAGTGAGCATTTGAAGGAAGTAAGGGAGTAAGTGTTGAGGGTATCTGGGGAGAGAATGTTCCAGACAGGAAGTAGCTTGTGCAGAAGCCCTGAGACAGGAAGGAGCCTGACATGCTGGAAGAATAGTGGGCAGACCAGTGCGGCTGCAGCCCATGAAGAAAGCAGACAGTAGTGCAGATGGGGTCAGAGGGAAACAAGAGCGAGCTAAGTTGTGTGCAGTCTTGTAAGTCATGGTGAGGTCTTGAGTTTTCATTGTAAGAGAAGATGGGAAGTCCGTGGAGTGTCATGAGCCAGGGACTTAGGTTTTGGAAGGGTCACTCTGGCTGCTGTGTGGAGAATAGACTGTAGGTGGGCAGGGGTGTGAAGCGGGGCACAGGTTAGGAGGCTGTTGCTCTTAAGGCAAGAGGATGGTGGTTTGGACCAAGGAGTAGCTGTGGAGGTGGTTGGATTCTGGACGTATCTTGAAACAGAACAGTTTGCTGATGGATTGGACTGAGCGTGAGAGAAAAAAAATAGTTAAGGCGCTCTCAAGGGTTTTGGTCTGAACAATTGGAAAAATTGTGTTGACATTAATGGAGATAGAAAAGCTGGGGGAGGAACAGATATGGAGTCGGAGGGAGACGCGGAATTTAGTGATGATAATCATATCTGCCCTGCCTCCCTCATGGGATTAAATGTGATGATTCATGTGTAATTTACCCTCCCAATATTCCTTACAGTTCCTAGTATTCAGAGACTCTATCTCTTTCCATTCAGATGCCGTCTATACTGTGAAGAGTTGCCTCTCGTTTGCTCTCAGTTGATTGCAGGTGGTAGTGGGTGAAGGGTTCCTAGCACGTGGATTCTTGGATCTGACAGGTATTATCTGAGCTATATTTAGGTGGATATTTTAGGATAGGTTTTCACAATCATGACTCAAGTATGACTTAACAGTTGATACCTTCATTTCTCCCCAGCAGAATATTGTTTCTAATTTTTCTTTTATATAGCAACTGATGTTGCCATGCAGATCTTTTGGTTGCTATGAGATGGTAACATTACTCTGCCCCACGATTGGCCGGGTCCTCCTAAGCGGTGTAGTTTTCACTTGGGTGACTGGCACTGAGCTGTTACTATGGTGAACTTTACAATTTCCTTTGATTGGTGGATTTCAGAAATAGGTCATCAGTGGAACTCATTATATTTTGTAAGTAGAGCCAAAAAGTAAGTATCATAACTTTTCCCCATCACCAACATGAAGGAAATGTGACACTTAATGACATAATGAATCACTGTTTGATGACTTAGGAACATGTTGAGAACTGAAAAGTAATGATAATCCTGTACTAAATTTTGGTGGGGATATTTTCCTTCTTTCTTTGAGTTGACTATTCAGAGTTAGGGACATCAGACTGACCAGAGTTGGGGTGTGGCTGGGGAAATGTACTTAGATTGAAAGGTAAACTCTCTTCTCTCCATAGGATTCAAGGTGATGCTGGGGGCCTGGGTGTGGAGGTTAGGAGGGATGTGGGCTCCAGGCAGTGCTGATTCATGCTGCTTCTCAGGGAAGTGCTCTCATGGTCTCAGAAGGGGCTAAGCCTTTGGTCATCAGGTTTGCCTCTAGAGTGGAAAGCTATTGAATGTTCCTGGCTGGACATGGCTTGATGCAGGGGTTCAAGAGTCCAAGCAGGGCTTGTACTAGCTGAATCCTTCTGTCTTCCACCCTTTCCCCAGCTTTACTCTGGTGGGTAGGCAGATCTTGAACAGTCAGGCTTCTACTGACCTTGCTCTCAACAAATGGGAAAAGAGGGTAGAGGAATGCATTTAAACCTCTCTGATTTTATAACATGCTTCTCTATAAGAAAAAGTAGGAGAAAGCTAGAAGAACCTCAGAAGGATGAATTATTTTAAGTACATCTGGTCTACCTTTGTCCAACACTTGACTAACAGGTCTTGTTTGGAGTGATAGGTGGGGGGATAGGGGCAGGGATGGCAATGAAACTGTGTGGGAGAGCCAGGGAACCCCCAAGTGGAATAGGTAACAGATTAGGGTGCTAGGGCTAATATTTGACACCTAGAGGGGATCATTGCTAATGCCCTTTTCCTATATGACAAACTTATCTTTGGTAATAATCACACAATGAAATCAAAAATAAGAAAAAAGAAATCTTCTTTTATGAAACTTTGTACCACATTAATTTAAAAAATAAAAAATATATATCACAATCTAAAAAAGGAAAAGAGTTACAAGGTAATATTTTTAATTTCACTAATGTATTTTTGAAGAAAGAAATGAAAACATAGACCGACCTATTGGTTTTATACAGTAATGAATAGCAACTTTATAGTTTCTGTTTTTGCAATTACCTTCTGCAAATTTGTCAGTGAATTTGTCAAACTTGTTTTTCTTCCCATAATCATGATTTTGATCCACCTTTGATCAAAGAACACTTTTCATTCATTTTAATTTTAGAAGGTTTCTTTCACATGAAGCAACAGTTTAAATAAATAGAAAGTCTTCAACCTAAGGATACTTTTGGCAGAGATGCATAAAAATCCCATTACACAATAATATCAGAAACTTTAAACACAATAAAAACTCCAAGTGATCACACAGCATGACAGAATTGAAGTAACTCTTCTGTTTGTCCTTACAGTCACTGTACAGTCATTTATTTTGAATTAATTGTTTGAACACAGGAATTTGAAGGACCAAAGAGATTGGACACATGTGCCCAAAGCAAGCTTCCTCATGCACTTACTCTTAAAATAAAGGCACAGAGTTAATTCTCTGAGTCAGCTTCCACATAGAATATATTTACTAAAGGAGAAGCAATAAAAATATGCTAAATTGAAGCTTACGTTTATGTTGTTAAACCTCAATATCAATTGTAGTAATTGTTTGGAACCTAGACCAACGAAAGACATTTTTTTGGTGAGGACAGAGCAGCTTATCATTGACATTGTTTAGAACTGCTTGCCATCCTGATAATAGAAAGCAGACTTGCTTTTTAGCTGATTTTATCACTGTTTTTAAGTCTCCTTCAGGCCATGTACCTCTGGATGGCCCGCCTCTGGGAGGGACCACTCGTCTTGCCCCCAGCTCTGCACTGGAGTAGAAGCACTGACTGTATCTTGCTGGAGACACAGCATAGCAAAAGGTGATGATGCAGGGGATTGACAGAATGACAGGCACTGAGAGGCTGTTAGTCAGCAGATATCTGGTAAATCCTCTGACCCTGATAAAACCAAATGGATTTTTTTTTCCTCAAACATTATTAGCTTAAGCATCCTTCTTTCTCGTAAAAACACTGGTGATTCCTGCAGCTTTGCGTGCTTTCTATGTAGCTCTTCTGTGGCCTGACATTTTCTCCTAAACTTCCTGCTATTTTATTTTCTGTTCTGGGGCATTGTTTTTAAGCCCTAATTTAATTCTGCACTGAAATCAACCCCAAGCTTATCTTTACTAGTAAAACATGTGACATGCTTTGCTGAGTCTTCAGAACTGGTTGAGTCATGGAGCAAAGGCATTGGATGTCTGAAGCTGCAGGGACAATTATGAGGGCTAGAATGATTCGTAAGGGAAGGAGGAAAAAATAAACAGCAGAAGTCACGACTTACCCTTCAAGGTTTGCTGTATATGACACCCCTTTTTTTTTCCTTTCACCGCATCAGACAGATATATTTAGATCCACCTTGTATTAATAGATAGTTTCCTTGGTAGGGTGATTTAAAAGCACTGGTGTCTGAACTTCTTCCATGAGCTCTCTATATTCCTTTAGCTTAAATATTTGCTCTCCACAGGCCTCTGGAAAGCAGCTACCTCTGGAGTATAAGTACCCGTGGGAAAAGTAGCATGCTGCTGCTGCTGCTAAGTCGCTTCAGTCATGTCCAACTTTGTGCAACCCCATAGACGGCAGCCCACCAGGCTCCCCTATCCCTGGGATTCTCCAGGCAAGAGCACTGGAGTGGGTTGCCATTTCCTTCTCAATGCATGAAAGGGAAAAGTGAAAGCAAAGTCGCTCAGTTGTGTCCGACTCTTAGCGACCCCATGGACTGCAGCCTACCAGGCTCTTCTGTCCGTGGGATTTTCCAGGCAAGAGTACTGGAGTGGGTTGCCATTTCCTTCTCCAGAGAAGTAACATATCCAGTCTCTAACACTTTAGTATAAATGAATGTATTTGATTGCTTCTTCTGTCACCTGATCAGCAGGATGTGGACCCTGGGTAACTAGAAAGTCATGGAGACACTTCTCAACTCAGCCCAGCTCAGCCTTGAATATGTACATTTGCTTTAAGGTCTTCCAATTCCCTCTCTGAGGATAAGCAATAGAAAAAGGCCCACCCTGTTGATAAGTCTGAAAAAACTTCATGTGTAAGGAATAATATGTTTTAATTCTATTTCTCTTCCAAGAGCCAGAACATCCTCGTATCCCACAGCACAGCCCCTGACTTTGCCACAAGAGCTGTGGAGGCCTCGTGCCATCACTTGTGTCTCATTTTTATTCTACTTTGCATATTATGTCTGGGGAGAGGGCCCTTTGAGATTTCCTCTTGGCTGTGCTTTAGGCTGCATAATAGCAATGGATCCACGCTTCTTAATCCAGTGAGGGCAGGTGGCAGCCAGCCAAAGTGGCCTCCGTGGAGTGCGTTGGTAGGAGTGGCACTTTCAGAATGCAATAAAATATCAGGAGCCAGCCAGGACAAAAGCCCAGACTGACAGCATGCCTCTAAGAAGGGTGCGTGCACCAAGGTTTAAAAAAATAATAATAAAGGAAGGAAAGTATTTCTATTGAACCAAATTATTGTTCTGTGCCAGCTTTTGTTCCTAGAAGCATTGTTTGTGTGTGTGTGCACACATCTGTGAACTTGCAGATGACCGGTTATTCAGAGAGGCGCCTACCTGAAAACTCACACAGGCAAGTTGTAGAGAGGACGCTAGAAAGTGTTAAGAAGGCAGCTGAGAGGATGCCCACCAAGGTTATCAAGAGCAAGTGAAGTGACCTTGATTTTGTTAATACTTCGTCTTCCTCTCAGTGTTTAAAAATATGTGTGTGTGTGTGTGTGTGTGTGTGTGTGTGTGTGTGTGTGTTTTAGTCACTCAGTCGTGTCTGACTCTATACAACCCCATGGACTGTAGCCCGACAGACTCCTCTGTCCATGGGTTTCTCCAGGCAAGAATCCTGGAATGGGTAGCCGTTCGTTCTCCAGGGGATCTTCCCGGGATCTTCCCGACCCAGGGATCGAAAACAGGTCTCCAGCATTGCAGGCGGATTTTTTTTTTTTTTAACCATCTGAGACACCAGGAAAACTCTTAAAAATATATTCATGTCCATATATAATCCAAGAATGTTCATTAACTGCCTACTTGGGTGGCTGTGTTCATAATATGTATCTATTCCAAACACAAGTTGTTAGTAGGAAGTAGGAAAACTGCTCTGGCTGTGGAATAGTGTCTGCTGCTCTAAGGTTTAGAACAGCATATATAAATGTGGTACCACACAAATTCACCCTCCCTTCCATGAGCCGTTGTTCTTCACTATACACAGGTATTTTCCCATGAATATGTGTACAAGATAAATATTTTCAAATAAAATCATATTTTGATTGCGCTACAAAAAAGAAAGTGCCTGTGGCAAAACTTTCCTTTCTGAAAAGTATGAGTAAGGAATGAAAAGCTCATGGGCCTGGTCATTTTCCCCCTGTGGGCTTTTGGTTTTCTCATCGACAGAATCAGAGTGCAATGAACAGTTTCTAATACTTCATCCCAGTTTTATCCTTCTGAGTTCCAAAGCTGTTTTAACCAAATCACCTCATAATTTGTCCATCATCTTTTTAAATCCAGAATTTTGACTCTGGGCTGTCTTACTTAAGAAGGGTTCACCTGAACTGGTACTAACAGGTTGTCTTAATGTGTTAGTCCTTTCCACTGTTCTTTAGGGATGAAATAGAATGACTCATAAGTGAGGAGGTCATAGAGGCACAGGCACATCAACAGGAAGACAGAGGCAGGAAGAGGGGTAGCGAGACGTCAGCATTTTCCCCCAGACAGCTTGAAAGCAAAAGCAGAGGCCCCTTGTTTTTGCTCACGGCTTTTGTAACACTGACCTGTCAGCGTGGGACACCTGGCCACAGAGCACAGTCAGGAGCATTTCCTGGAAGCCCGCAGGCCTCGAATGCAAACAGCTGCCCTGCAGGTGTCTACAGGAGAGAAAAGTCTGAGAACTGCATGAATTACAGGAAGTGAGTCTTAGGCAGGACATCTCCAACCTTTGCCCTGTTTGACAATTTCTTGAAATTCTCCCCACACCAAAAATGCCTTGAAAGAGGATTTTTTCTTAGTATTTCCACTGTGGGAAATTAAAAGGCTCTTACTTGGTGATGGTAAAAATTTGGTAATTTTGAACCCTTGGTGCCTTTTTCGTGATTTATATCCTTTCTGCTGGAAATAGCCTACTGACCAAGAATATTTATTAACATACTTTGAAGGAAAGTGACAGCAAAATATGATCTGCCTCTTGTTGTGTCTGACTCTGCAACCCCATGGACTGCAGCATGCCAGGCTTCCCTGTCCTTCACTATCTTCAGCAGTTTGCTCAAACTCATGTCCATTGAGTCAGTGATGCCATCCAACCCTCTCATCTGTTATCCCCTTCTCTTCCCACCTTCAATCTTTCCCAGCATCAGGGTCTTTTCCAATGAGTCAGTTCTTCACATCAGGTGGCCAAAGTATTAGAGTTTCAGCTTTAGCATCAGTCCTTCCAGTGAATATTCAGGGTTGATTTCCTTTAGGACTGACTGGTTTGAACTTCTTGCTGTCCAAGGGACTCTCAAGAGTCTTCTCTAGTATCACAATTCAAAACCATCGATTCTTCGGCACTCAGCCTTCTTTATGGTCTCTCACATCCGTACATGACTACTGGAAACACCATAGCTTTGACTAGACGGATCTTTGTCGGCAAAGTAATGTCTCTGCTTTTTAATATGCTGTCTAGGTTTGTCATAGTTTTTCTTCAAAGGAGCAAGCATCTTTTAATTTCATGACTGCAGTTACTGTCCTCAGAGTGATTTTGGAGCTCAAGAAATAAAATCTGCCACTGTTTCCACTTTTCCCCCGTCTATTTGCCGTGAAGTGATGGGACCAGATGCCATGATCTTAGGTTTTTGAATGTTGAGTTCTAAGCCAGCTTTTCACTCTCCTCTTTCACTCTCATCAAGTGGTTCTTTATTTCCTCTTCACTTTCTGCCCTTAGAGTGGTATTATCCACACATCTGAAACTGAAACTGAAATCTGCATATCTGAAGTTATTGATTTTTCTCCTGGCAATCTTGATTCCAGCTTGTGATTCATCCTCTAAATCACACAAATTACTCAATTTGTAAATGAGTAACCACACCATTTACAGAAAAGAGTAACTTGGTTTACCTTAACAGCCATTCTCTGAGCATCTATTCTTTATCCAGTAGTGTGTTAGGGATGAAGTGATCAGGCCTTTCTTGCTGTATTTTAATATTCCTGAATCCTCTCCACCTATGGACTGAGTGTTTATATACCCATTGTTCTGATGTTGAAACCCTACCCCCACAATATGATAGTATTAGAAGGTGGGGCTTTTGGGGAATAATTAGGATTAAATTAGGTCATATGGATGGAACCCTCATGAATGGGATTAGTATCTTTATATAAGTCATGAAAGAACTGGCCTCCCCTCTCTACTCAAGACCATGTGAAGTTACAGGGAAAAGCCGAGAGTCTGCAACCCAGAAGAGGAACCTCACCAGGATACGACCATGCTAGCACCCTGATCTCAGACTTTCAGGCTTCAGAACTAAGAGAAATAAATTTCTACTGTTTATAAGCACCTCAGTCTATGGACTTTATTATAGCAGTCTGACACTAATACACCCTCTGTTAGTATTTTCCAGAACCACATATTTATCTATTGTCCTACCTAGGATTTTGTGATGTGAAACAGTACACATCAACAAATTCTAGTTTAACTTTGGTTGGTTATAAAGCAGCAACCTTGCCAAAATTCTCTGTTCTGCATTTTGACCTTACGCCAGTTAGTGGCTTTCTAGTAATGCTTGTTTTCTAATACTGTCTTCAATTTAGTGTGTGCTGCTAGATTAGTTGAACACTACTAGCTCATCTATCTTATAGTTTTAGCACAATTATTGTGGCAGCTTCTATTACCACAGGAAGGGAATTAGACTTTAGTCTCCCATTGGTGACTGTCCTCTGTCTATGTGTGTGGATGCTAAGTTGCTTCAGTCATGTCTGACTCTTTGTGACACTATGGACTGTAGCCTGCCAGGATCCTTTGTTCATGGGATTCTCCAGGCAAGAATACCGGAGGAGGTTGCCGTGCCCTCCACCAGGGGGTCTTTCTATCCCAGGGATCAAATCTGTGTCTCATGAGGCTCCTGAATTGCAGGCAGATTCTTTACCACTGAGCCACCAGGGAAGCCCCACTCTGTTTATACATGATATTGAGGTTGTTTTTTGTAAAATCATTTTCAAAAACCATAACCCTCTTATTAATTGTTTAAGAAAACTTCTATATAATCTTGACTGAACTGATGCAGGTAAATATCACAAAGATAATCCAACCTGGAGTGGGATATACTCTTGTTATACTGTAAAAGTAGAATGTCAAAATTCTCTATATATCTCAGGGCTTGTCAAAAGAGGATGCTAAGGGATCCAGGGCCACTGTTTGCACCATATAATATTAAGTTATAAAAATGGTAACTATACTCCAAACCCTATAACAAAATGATGAAAATCCAAATCTGATTATGGGATAAAACAGAGCTTTAAAGGAAGGGGTGAAGAAAGGTGATAGAACGGTGATAGAAAGTTGGTGAAACATATTCACTTGCTCAACCATTTTTTGCGAACCACAGTGGTAGTACTAATAGTTATCAGAACAAGACTGGAAGTGATTTCAGTGTCCCTTTTGGCACACAATATAAATGCAAGCCTGGGCACCTTTAAATGGAATGTGCTCGTGTGGTACATATATATGATGGAATATTAATCAGCCATAAAATAGGAATGAAATAGCACCATTTGCAGAGATGTGGATGAACCTAGTGACTGTCAAACAGAGTGAAGTAAGTCAGAAAGAGAAAAACAAATATTGCTTACATGTGGAATCTAGAAAAGTGGTAAAGATGAAGCTACTTGCAAAAAAGAAATAGAGTCACAGATGTAGAGGTAAATGGGGGTGGGATGAATTGGGAGATTGGGACTAATACATGTATAAAATAGCACAGGGAACTGTACTCAGCACTCAGTGATGACCTACATGGGAAGGAAATCGAGAAAAGAGTGGATGTATGCAAAAATATGCCTGATTCAATTTGCTGTACAGAATAAACCAATACAACACTGCAAAGCAACTATACTCCAATAAAAATTAACTTAAAAAATTGAATACACTCAGTGTAAATTGAACCTTTTAGTATGAGGATCCATTTCTTTGTGAAGAGGAGCAACTCCCACTTCACTCTCCTCCTGTTTTCTTGGTAGCTGCACCCTGAGCTGGCCTTACTGGTCCTTCCCAGGGTTAGCTGGGGTTGCCTTTTGGCTCTTGGATCCATTCTCCTTTCAAATCCTATAAAAACACAATTCAAAAGAGGATTGTGAGCTCTTGTTGCCTTTGATCCCTGAGCAGGAAAGGTGACTGTAATATGATTAATGAGCTCAACTGGACTTTGCCCAGGAGCCTAGAGGATGATATGGGCTCCCAAGAACATTTAGAGGAAGAACAGGAAGAGACCCAGCATGTTCTGAGGGCAGTTGGTCTCTTGGAAATGTGTAGTCTTGAAAGAGATGTCTCAATCCAGCAGGGTTGCCTGTCATGGAGTGACAGAGACAAGCTGAAGCGGGTGGGCACCCATCCACTCACAAAGAATAAACCCACCCTTCTGCTAGCTATGTGTTCCCTCCAGTTCAAGAAAGTTTCCACTCAGTGTGGTAGCACTTGAATTGATGGGAGAAATGGATTTGAATGGGATACAGAGAGGGGCTTAGCTAAGAGGGAGGGCCAGGTAAAAGGGAGACAAGCTGGACTGTGACCAGCTTTAGTTCTCCAGCTAAGAAAGACTGTGATCACTCCCCAAAGCATACTAAGTCTATACTGTACCCGTCACCTTCTTGGTAAGCTATGCTGTGTTTATGGTCCCGTATGGATTCAGTTCTTCTCAGTAAGCTTATCTTTCTTTTGAGAAACATCCCCTCTTCCCGAAGGGAGCTCTCTGAACAGGATGATTCAGTTGTACAAGCTGACAATGGTGTCTTTTCTGGGTGAAGGATGAGAGGAGGGGCTGGATCTAGTTGCTCAACTTGCTGAGCTTCTGGCCCACAGTGGAGTCAGCTGAGGGAAGGAACACCTTTGTATAATTGGCCTGCATTTTTCTAGTTTACACAAGCCCCCCTAAAGTGCTAGTACTATATGAGCACCATCCCAGGAGGGTCCAGGCGCCATGTGTGATGACATCCTGGTACTCACCCTGGGTAGCTCTTAGGCACACTTGCATGAAGCCTACACCTCTTCAGGGTGCCACTTACCACTCTTGTACCTGAACAGTGACAAAACCTTGATCTTCAAGACTTCCACAAATGGCTGCATTGGTCTAACTGCTCTTGTGAAGCCCCAAGTTCCTTCTAACATGAGGATAAACCCCTATCCTGAGAGGACTCTGAAGACATGAATTTTTCATCTGAATCTACCTCCAACAACTGTTTGATCTAAAAGGAGTCATTTAACTCTTCAGATCCTCTGTTTCCTTGCCTGTAAAAAAGGAATTGACAATTTTCACATCAAAGGATTCTTCTGAGGATTAAACAAGATAATGTTTTGGAGAATATTTGGGGATGTAATATTCTGAACAAAGGAAAGTCAGGAGTGACCATCATTCTCCTGTATCATCTTGAGATGGAAACCAGATGTTCTGTTTCCAGTCTGTACAGCATCCACTTCAAACTCTTGTATAGTCTTGCATGATGTTGGTGAGAACCGAGCCCCTGTGCTCTGGAAGCAAGGCTCCAGAGCTTTCTGTCGCTGCTTACTTGGAGGAGACTTCTCTAGAGATAAATAACACTGCTCAAGGGAATTTCAGAGAGAAAATCTTCCATGGGCCATAAAAAAGATTTATCTCTGGGAACTTAGCTATCTGTGAAAAGTAAAAAGGCAAAGGATTAGGGGACAACCAAAGTCAGGAATCTGACTCTCTTTAATGGACTTCCGAATGTTTTTGTTAGTTTATAAGTGATAAGAATAAATATTTGAGTCAGACGGAGACAAATTACAGTCTCCGGATTGTGTGTTTTCCACTCCAAAATGCCAGCTGTGGCAGTCCCAAGCTGCTTTCAGACTGACCTCTCTTTCAAGTCTTTCACCAAACCATTGTTAACTATCAAAATCCTCCAGTTTTGGCCCCACAACTGGGTTGATGGGCAGGTGGAATAGGTATTCATTGAACTTAAGATATTCCTCCACCTCAAAATACCTCCTGAGTATCTCATTGCCAGTAACTGAAATCCTGCTATTAGCCATCACTCACTCTAAATGAAAGATGTTGCCTCTTATTAAAGTCTAAGTAATGGATTTTTTTTTCTCCTGGAGAAGTGACATATTCAAACTGTAATGCCTTAGTGTGAAGGACTTGATTCAAGGGCCAGTAGACAACTTTTTCTGAAAAGGATCAGACAGTAAGTATTTTAAGCTTTGTGAGTCATCAGATCTCTGTTGAAGCTGCTCAGCTCTGACATAGTAGGATGGAAGCAGCAATCGAATAAGCATGGCTGAGTTTCTGTAAAATTTCATTTACAAAAACAGGAGGTGGGCTCTAACTGGCCTGTGGGCTGATGTTTCCAACCCCTGACTTAACTGAATCCTTTCGAAAGGAGCAACCAGCTGAGAGCAGGGGAAGGAGCACCTGACACCTGGTTTAGGGGAAGGGAGGTGACCAGCAGAGTATGAAAATGTGGAACAAAGAGCCACAGGGAGAGATGGGACCCACAGGGCAAACTTTGTAAGAGTTAGTACTGTTTAGCCTTTCAGACTTTTTTTTCTAGTTGAAATAATTTGACTCAATCAGTTTGCTTACTACATGTATTTCTACAATATTTTATTTGGTGGAAGGGTGACACTCATTTTAATTGTGTTTAGTATATCATTCTTATTTGAAAGTGATAGTGAAAGTTGCTCTGACTTGTCTGACTCTTTGCGACCCCACAGACTCTAGCCTGCCAGGCTCTTCTGTTCATAGAATTCTCTAGGCCAGAATATTGGAGTGGGTAGCCATCCCCTTTTTCAAGGGATCTTCCCAACGCAGGGATCGAACCCAGGTCTCCAACATTGCAGGCAGATTCTCTATCATCTGAGCAGTCACAGGAAAAGGCAGCTCCCATTCTGCCACTGAACAGCTCATGATACTATTCACATCATGAAAATTGATAAACATTAAAAGGGAAACATTTTTGCATACAAAAAAAATTCAAATTGTATTATGCTCTCTCTCCCCTTCCTCTGTTTGCACTGAACATTTTTTGATGCTTGAATTATGTTATAGATGGTCTGATTCAAGAAAATCAAACTGGCGTTCTGATTTTCTTGAAGCTATGCATAAAAGAAGTTTTTTTCCAAACAGGGTTTTATTTCAGGATCAATGAAAGCTGATGCATGGCTGTTAGTCTTAGCTATGACATATTCTTGAAGGAAAAAGAGAATTATCTGTAAGTTTTTTCAAGCCTCATTCAGGTGTTCATGGGCATGTGGGGGAAAGTGCATGATATCCACAGAACTGGCATGGCTGACCCGCACCATGGAGGGTGTGAGCTTGAGTGGTCTTGAGTGGCTTCAGTGGTCTTCCAGGTGCGCGGTGTGGTATGACTAAGATGTGACTCCTTGTTGCCAGTTCCTCCTGAGTCAGACAGTGCAAACATGGAAGAAGACAAATTTAAAATTAGCAATAGAGCCTGCAGTTATGGACCAGGCAAGCTAGAATCATCATCTCAGCCTCTTAAGAAGACTACTGCTGACCACTGGACTGGGGAAAGGAAGGACAGTGGGTTGTTAAATTGGTGCCTTCATGTCAGTTTGAGACATGCTGGCTTCTCTCCACTTGGAAGTAGGCCTGATGCCTTGGATACAGTCTAATTATCTTTTTATACATTCATAAAGAAGTTTATTTTTGGTAAAGTCACTAAAACTGGAATAGACTTGATTGGTTTATATTGGAAAAGTAATTTGGGGCTCATCATCCAAATTACATTAAAAATGCTGAAATGCATTCCAGTTATTACCTAATCTAGCCTACTTCTTTTTTATCAGGGAGATGGAATAACATTCAAATTATAGGGCTTATGTATATTTTGTGTCCCTAAGTATGAGCTATTAAGAGAAAAACTGTTTTTAAAAGGGGACTGCTAATATTCACTGGATGGTTTATAGATGGACCTCCTTCGTCCTTCTGCAGGATATTGTTGGAGATCTGAATGCAGAAAGGGCAAAAGATCCTCATCATCTGTGCTGTACACAGCCAGCCCTGGAGGAAAGGGTGGTACCTGCATGAGTCAGGGTGCCTCCAGAGAAACAGAACCAGCAGGGCACACGCACATGCATGCCAACACACACACACACAGAGTCAGTTCTCACTATTTATGGTAGTTATGTTTCATAAAGTCTACAAACATTGAATTAGGAAGTACAGAGTCATCATTCCTAGGGGAAATACAGTGTGGTTCCTATGAGCCTCTGGTCACATTCCCATCAACTGATCAAAATATAAACTTGTTTTATCTGTATTTCTGTTTAAAGACACCTTACTTAATATATACTCTTGATTCATTAACATTGAACTCACGGCCAGCAGCTCTGTAACCGACGCCTAAAGGAATTCTGTTTCCTCACGGGGCACAATCACAGCCTTCTGGCATTAGGAACACTAGACAAACACTTCAGCATGATGCTTAGGAGCCTTTGCAAACAGTAAATTCACCAACAAAAAGGTAAAAATATGAAAATCATGGTGCTACATACACCGTGTAAAGAACACTTGTTTACATTCTGAGAGCTGAACAAGAAGGCAGAGGGTTTCTTGTTCAACCTCAGATAGAAACGAATGGATTAGGTGACAAATTCTTTACCACTCTACATGTATCCAGGAATGACTGTGGAAGCACCACAAGTGTTAATTTGGGGGTAATAATAAATTTTAGCAAGTAGGCAAATCCACAAATACAGAATCTGTGAATAATGAGGATCAAATGTATACCGAACAAGATTTATTTAAAGCAATCAGCCTTCATGATTGTGGGGACTTGCAAGGCTGGAAACTCTCTGGCAAGAGCTGAAGCTGCACATTTTAACAGGTGGAATTTCTACATCAGGGAAACTTCAGTTTTGCTCTTAAGGCCTTTCAAGAGAGTGGATGAAGTCCTCAGACTATGAAGATCTTTACTTAATGTTAGCTGATTGTATATGTCAACAGCATCTACAAAATAACTTCACAGCAACATCTTAACTAGTGTTTAATCAAACAATTGGGTGCTATCATCTAGCCAAGTTCACACGTTAAATTAACCATCACAGCACGCAATTTAGAGTCCAGGATAGTGGCCCTGGAGATCTTCCCTTTGCATTTTCCTAGAAGGCTCGTATGAGAAAGCAACAACCCATAAACCCCACCCTCTTCCTGGGTCAGGGTTTGTTCCATGTACTTTGACAACTTCCAGTCTACAAAGGAACCTCACTCTGTCAGAGCACTGAGCACAGTAGGTGGAAATGATGAGGATCTTTTATCTGAAGTGTTAAAAAGGGACCAGAGGTATAAATAGCCAGTGGGAATTTGTTGTGTGACTCAGGGAACTCAAACTGGGGCTCTGTAACAACATAGAGGGGTGGGCTGGAGAAGGAAATGGCAAACCACTCCAGAATTCTTGCCTAGAGAATCCCGTGGACAGAGGAGCCTGGTGGGCTGCTGTCCATAGGGTTGCACAAAGTCAGGCACGACTGAAGCAACTTAGCACGCATGCATGCCTTGGATAAGAAAATGGCAACCCACTCCAGTATTCTTGCCTGGAGGATCCCAAGGACAGAGGAGCCTGGTGGGCAGACGTCTGTGGGGTCATACAGAGTTGGACAAGACTGAAGCAGCTTAGCAGCAGCAGAGGGGTGGGCTGGAGAAGGAGGTTGGAGGGAGGTTCAAGAAGGGGGAGACATAGGTATACCTATGGCTGATTCATGCTGATGTTTGGCAGAAACCAACACAAAATTGTAGAACAATTATCCTTCAATTAAAAATAAATTTAATTATAAAAAAAGGGACATAGGTTGTCAAACTTTCCCTTTGATTCATCAAATACAACCCATCTTTGTTTGAAATTTGATAATTTTCTTATGCCTGAAAGATTCAGGCTTTTTCTGCTCTGAGCCTCATCCAGCAGACAGTTGTTCAGCCCCTGCCCTGGAATTAATGACAGGGCTCAGACTTCTCCCAGCCTCTGGGCTGCCGCATCCTGTCAACAGTGCTGTTGAGCAAGAGCGGTGTTATTGCCCAATCTCCAGGCTTCCTCATTCCTCTCGGGCCCATGATGGAGGAGGAAGGGCAGGAGGGACCTTGCCTTGTGCTGTAGCCCCTTTATTCCGTGTGTGATGCACAAACCACAAGCACTGGCATCATCAGAGAGCTCATCAGAGATGCAGGGCACCAGACCTACTGAATCAGAATCTGCAGTTTTTTGTCAGGTTCCAGGAGACTCATACACACAGTAAAGATTTGCAAGCATGCTCTGGGGAGTTCTGTGGAGCCACGATCCTTCAAACCTCATTGTTTAGGTCTTGAATCCTGACCCATCTTTCCACCTGTTTTGAATCAGATATTCCAGAACAACACTACTTTACCTGGCACTGGTGAATGGACACCTCCATCTTACTTCCCACAATAGGAAGCCTTTGAATAATCCCAGCTGCAGAGCTGGCCTGCAGTTTTTGTTCCCCTGGTTGCGGGTGACTTTATTCTCAGTGCCTGCCCAGGAGCACTACTTCTGCCCATCCTGCCCTGTTATCCTGCCTGCTCACTGCCCCCTGGACCACTCCTGTGGTTCTACACACAGACATGTGGGAGGAGAGACTGGAACTTCGTCTTCAGAACTGACCTGGACAGATTCAAACAGGGATGAGCACAGTTGAGAGGAAGTAGAATCAGCTGAGAGATGCAGGGAACAGGGAGTCAGTTTCTAGACGTCTCATTTCCAGAGCAATCTGAGGTCAACATATGAGCTCTACTAAAGCTTCCGTTGCCTAATTCTAAATTGACAAGGCATCGACCTCTGAAACCCTTCTGTGAAACCCATTAAACCAGTTGAGAACCTCAAAGTTTCTCTAGACGTTTGCTTTTGAGGCCGGTTTAACAGGGATGTGGCCAGCAACGAGCTACAGTTTTGACTTCCCTAGAAGTCTAATGGTCTCATTTTTATTAATCATGGCATGCATTAACCTGTCTTTATGGGATACCCCCATGCCATGAAGTCAAATGATTAATTTTCCATGCATTTAATAGATTAGTCTGTAATTATCAAGGCTATTTTCCAAACTTCACATTTGATCATTCTTAAAGAGAGAGGATTTCTCATCATGAAAACCAGCTTTAGGCTTGGATAGCAATTACACATCTTTTTTTCCCCTGGCATTAGAACTATAGGGGAAGACAATAGATTGGTTCCCAAAATGACCTCAAGATTTTTCCACTTGCTTTGTTGTTCAGTTGCTAAGTTATGTCTGATTCTTTGTGACCCCATGGATTGTAGAATACCAGGCTCCTCTGTCCTCCACTATCTCCTGAGTTTGCTCAAATTCATGTCCGTTTTGTCAGTGATGTTTTATAACTATCTCATCCTCTGCCATCCCCTTCTCCTTTTGCCTTCACTCTTTCCCAGCATCAGGGTCTTTTTCAGTGAGTCAGCTCTTTGCATCAGGTGGCCAAAGTATTGGACTTTCAGCTTTAGCAACAGTCCTTCCAATGAGTATTTATGACTGACTTCCTTTAGGATTGACTGGTTTGATCTCCTTGCTGTCCAAGTGACTCTCAAGAGTCTTCTCCAGCACCACATTTCTAAAGCATCAATTCTTCAGTGTTTACCCTTTTTCATGGACCAACTTTCACATTGGCATAAGACTTGGTCCCTAAAGAAGGCTAACATCGCCAAAGAACTGATGCTTTTCCCATGTAAACTGTGTCAATTTCTAGGCTCATCTCCCGTGTCTCCAGATGGGGAGAACATAAGCTGATCAATCAACATCAGCCTGCAATTTGCTGAGGGTCGTTTCCTTGACTCGTCTGAACCAACACATGGTTAATTTGATTGCCATTGTGTCTAGAAGACTAAGTGCCTGTCAGTAGGTGTGCAAGTCAACCTGAGCGAAGGAAATTGACTAGACAAATGAATTGACTTACATGTGCCTGGAACACTGTGAGCTGTTCTACAGCACAACTCTAAGGGGTACTCTCGTTGTCTGTGTAAACGGAATTCATGGGCAGTGCACAACCTGTAAAACTGCATGTGGTGGCCCTGGGAACATTCTTTCCCTGGCTCTACCTTTGTCATCCACCTGCTATTACCTAAATACCATCTCAGAAAAGCTTTCTTGACCATTTAATCATAAGGAGCTGCACCCTTACACCCTACTCTGTTTATTTCCTTCATTGTACTTACCACAGTCTGAAGGGATCTGGTTTAGTCTCTGCTTTTCTATACTAAACTGGAAGTTTCTGGAGGGCAGGGGTGTTATCTGTTTGATACACAGGAGGTGCTTAATATGTGTTTGTGGAATGAGTGAATGAGATAATCAATATATGCATTTAAAGCAATGCCTGAAGGAAGGGAGATTACTTCAGAAATCTTTTACCCTATCACTAAAATCCTTAACTGAAATTTTTTCCATGGTTATTCTTTCTGGAATTTTTTGTTTTGTATAACTTCTTCTGTACTGTTTTACTTTGTCTTGTCTCTTATTCTCTGCTATCTTAAGGTAAAAATAATAACTTTAAACATCTCTAAAATGAGAGAACCACCTGGTATGAGTGCCCACTGAATACCAGGCATGGTTACAAATACAAAGTAGTGAAAGCCATGGTCCTTACATCAGTGATAAAGCAAGATACAGACATGAAACATTGATGCTTTTTAATAATTCAAGCTATGCCTACGTTCTTAAGGATTGATAGAGGAGACTATCTTTCTCTGCTCTATATCCTCAGAACCAGAAAGATAATCCATTAAATATATTTTTTTCTAGTTCAATAAAAATAATTAACACTGATTTGAGGAAAGAACAGAAGATTTGTCACAAACAAAAACATGATTAATTACCAAATTAACTGTGCAATCATGATTGCTTCAGAGGCCTATATGTTTAGCCTGAGACAATCAGAGACTTGATAAAGGTTGGTGCTAAGTCTGAGAGTCTTAAAGGGAATTTAGTGGGACTCCTGATTTAAACCTAAACTCTTTCCACCAGCAAGACTAGAATGCATCCAAGTTCCTCTGAGTACAGCCAGGCAAACAACTCTCAGATGTGTGCTTGCATGAGTAAATTGTCAAGAGTGCCTCTGTGGGGGGTCAGGGACAGAAGACCGGGAAGGACTCTTGTCTGAGCCTGTGGAAAGAGGGCAGATGCCCAGGGAGCTGCCATCAGGAAGTGTCTGAGTCACAGAGCTGTGGGTAGGGTCCCCTGGTGTCTAGGGGGTGGAGGCTGGCCTACTACCTATGTCCTAAGGACTCCACGAGACTCAGTGCTGCACCTTGAGGGTCAACTCTTGGGCTCATCAGGAGAAAAGATATTACAGCATTCATGGAGGATATATACAGGAGTGGCGGCCTTGGCTGGAAGCATACACGTGGGGGCATAAGGGTAGCTGGCATGGGAAAGGAAGAACACAGCAGAGGCCATATATTTGTGGCACATAGTGAGTATACACCAAACAATGCGTGGGGTGAAATTTCTGGGTGTGACTCTGAGGGGCCTCAGAGATCTCGCATCACTCAGATGGGGTGATGTAGGGAGGTTCTATTGCTGTGACTCATAGGCCAATAAAGCTAGATGGACTCAGCTTATACAGTTTGCAAATATTTGAAGAGTTGGGTGCATAATGTAGCAGAAAGATGTGAGCAAAAGATCAGGAGTAGGACCGTGCACATCACATTCTAGAAACAGGGTCTTGTAGGGGGTTGATGGGAAACCAGGGTGCAAAGATAGATTGTGGCCAGCAGCAGCGGCCCTGAATGACCAAGCTAAAGATATTGCCTTTGGAGGCTAATCAGGAGGAAAGTGATGCAAGGAAATTGGGATTCGGGGAGACTTACCTGGTCCTGGTGTTTAGCAGTAGTTTTTAAACTTGCTTTAACATTGGAAACATTTTTGTGAAATGACATCTAATGGGGATGCTTTGTAGGTATGAAGTAGATCAGACCAGAATGGTATTAATAGAAAGAGAGGGTAGAAAAAGATGGAGCCTGGGCTACACTGTGATGCCCAACAGATACTTCTTGGTGGTGCAGTAGTTGGGAGTTTAAACTTGTTTTTCTCACCTGTATTTCCTAATATAAACAGCTATTAGTTTCATAATTAAAAATTCCAAAATTATTTTAAAAACAAAAACAGTTCTTGCTTTGTATTTAGAATCAGTTCATGGCTCACCTCCTCAAAAAAACTTTCCATCGTTCTCTGAACCTCATGTATTTTCTTCTAATATATCATCTGGCATGCTCTTTGAAACTTGTGGATGGATTCACAGAGGTGCTGTTTTGGTCAGTTAAGGCCACTACAACACTATACCATAGACTGGGTAGCTTATAAGCAACAGAAACTTATTTCTCACTGTTTGGAGGCTTAAAAGTCCAAGAGCAAGGCACCAGCACATTTGACTTCTGGCAAGAACCCACTTCTTACATGTATGAGTCTGTGTATGGGTGTGTGCGTGAATATGCATATATATGAGTAAAGCAACAATGAGGTAAAAGGAACACTGCTCAGATGCCAAATTCATTAGCCAGTAAATCTGAGATTGATGAAAAGTCCTGCTGTTCTCTCCTGGGTATGCCCTGTCCCAATAGATGACTCACTCAAATTCACACTGGGCCCAACCACAGAGGAGAAGCAGTGACTAAAAGTGACTAAGCACTTTAGGAAATCAGCATTCTGGTTTCTCAAATGTTGAGTCTGATTATAGTTTCACATCTTGGGACCCGCCTCACACTGGCACAGCTTCATTCAAAATCTCCCCAGAGAGGGTGTGGGGGCAGACACAGGAGCCCCCAGGGCTTGAAAAGAACTTTGAGAGGCTAATTGTCTATGGAGATGAATGGTTACAGTCAGTGGGCTGTAACCCACTGTACTCGAAACTGGAATGTAGCTTATGAAATAGAACATTATTATTCCAAAACCCACCCTCTGCTGAGGAAGTGGAACTTCTCCAGCCGGTTGGTGAGCCTCTCAGTTGTTTATCTCTGGGCTTCAGGTCCAGGGAGAGCTTATTTCCTAAGGCCTCACCAGCCACAGGGAGAGAAATCAAGGATCTGAGTTACAAAGAGGTGCTTGATTGCAGGCACCACCTGGTTTCCCAGGATGTCAACATTTGCCAGAGCTCAAAGAAGCTGCTTGGGCTATTCCTGCCCCAGGTTTGAACTTAATGACCCCGTAGAGAGGAGGCCTCCCACAGGCCTCAGAAAACACAGGCTGTCTAGTACCAGATGTCCGTCTGGTGGGCTGGAGGCCAGTTGGAAAGGGGCCAGAACTGATTTTCACCCTTTTTTTGCTACCCTGAGCCCAACCTCTCCCATTCAGGGAAAGTGCTCCATCTCATAAAGGAGTTGGGTGGCGGGGAGCGTCTCTTCTTTCTTCTTCTCCTTTATATGAGTGTCTAATCCCAAATTTAGAGAAAGGTCTTCCTTCTCCTTGAGATCCTCTTTAGAGCAAAAACCTGGTGGTCACTTGGATGTTCCAGGTCCCTGAAGCAGGCAGGCAGGCTAGTTTTGGCTGCTGCCCTCCCTGTAAACAGGTATTTAGATGCCCTTTTTGTGACAATGTGTGTGTGCTCAGTTGTTCAGTCAAGTCCAACTCTTTGCAACTCCCCGGACTGTAGTCCACCAGGCTCTTCTGTCCATGGGGTTCTCCAGGCAAGAATACTGGAGTGGGCTGCCATCTCCTTCTCCAGGGGGTCTTCCTGATCCAGGAATCAAACCTGTGTCTCCTGTATCTCCCTCATTGGCAGGTGGATTCTTTACCACCAAGCCATTGGGAAGCCCTTTTGTGACAATACTTGTGGTTAAATACAGGCATCTTAGTCAAACAGGAAATTCACATTTTTCACATTCTTTAGCCAGAGTTGAAGAAGATGCTACAGAAGCAGCAGCAGCAGGTCAAGAATCTGTGGAATGTGACTGTTCTTCATGTTTCACTCTTTGTTGGAAACCATGGTACCTTCTCCATCCTCTTTGTCCTCTGATATGACAACGCTCACTCTTCACCTGGTGACAGCTCAGAAGGGACTAGAGCATGGCATGGCGCTTACAGGATCAGCCTTCCATGTTAGAACAGACCAACTTTCAAATCTCCAGGCCGCTCACTTAAAGGACAGGGCTCGAGGAGACTCACTCAAGGAAAAGAGGAGAAACAGGAAGGTCTGGTATCTGGGAAGCCAAGAAAAGTGACAGAATCTACTTCAAGGTAAGACAGGTACGTGGCCAGGGTCATGAAAGAATGGACTTTTCCAGAACTTGGTTGTGGAGGAGAGGGACAGTGGCAGGCAAGCTAGGGAGAGAGGTTTTAAGAAGCGAGAGACCTGACCATGTTTCTAGGCTGGAGAGAAAAAGTAAAAAGGAGAGAGCAAGGCCTAGAAGAGACTGAGCCCCTAGAAGAGATCCAGAGCCCCAGAGGAGTCTCTGGGCAGGAGAGGATCCAGCTTTTCCTTTGTGAAAGCTGGAAAGTGACTGCAGAATTGGCTGAAGTTCCAAGGATGTGAGCTGAAGTAATTCATGATATAGAAATTGTAATCCTCTAGAGGAGGAAATGGCAACCCACTCCAGTATTCTTGCCTGAGAAATCCCATGGACAGAGGATCCTGGTGGGCTACAGTCCATGGGGTCGAAAAAGAATCAAATGTGACTTAGTGACTCAACAACAACAGTGGACCAAATGTTTATGTCCCTCCAATTTGTATATTGAAGTCCTAATCCCCAGTGTGGTGACATTTGGAGGTGGGATTTTGGGGGGATAATTTGGTTTAGATGAGGTCATGTGCGTGGAGCCCCTATGATGGGATTAACGTCCTTATAAGAAGAGGAAGAGATCAGAGCCTCTCTTACCCTGCCATGTGAGGAAACAGCAAGAAGGCAACCCTTTGCAAACTAGGAAAGGGGATCTCACTAGACACAGCATCTGTGAACATCTTGATCTTGAAATCACCAGCCTCCATAACCATGAGAAGTAAATGTCTGATTTTAAGCCACCCATAAGTATATGATATTTTGTTATAGCAGCCCAAACTGCCTAAAAAAGAAGACTTGGTGGTCTGCTGAGAGAAAGGTGGCTATGGCTGGATGTAGTGGTGATGGTTTAAATAGCAACTGGGAGCATCACGGGAAGAAAGGAAGCTTGATCAATGAACTGGAAAGGGTAGCTGTGCTGAGAACCCAGTTGAGGCCAGAGGACATGGCTTGTCAAGCCCAAACCATAAGGTTATGAATTCCTATGCTACACTCAGTGCCCCTCACATAGGTAGTAAGTAGGAAAATGGTTGGGGTGATCCACAGAAAAGGATTTGTGGGACTGACAGCAAAAGGAAGGGGGCAAGGAGTTTGAGGTTTGTTGCAAGAATGACAGAAGAGTTACGTCTTGGGGTCCAGCTGTGTTGTCAGTGATGGGCTAGGAGAAAAGAGTAGAGATGAGCAGCAGGTGACCTAGGAGAAAGGGGACGATGGAGCAGAAAGAATAAGGGGTGGGTGTGATGAAAGAGGGGGCTTCCCAGGTGATTCAGTGGGTAAAAAATCCACCTTCAATGCATTAGACCCAGATTCAACCCCTGGGTTGGGAAAATTCCCTGGAGGAGGGCATGGCAACCCACTCCACTATTCTTGCCTGGAGAATCCTGATGGACAGAGGAGCCTGGCAGACTACAATGGAGTCACAGAGATGGATGTGACTGAAGAGGCTTAGCACACACGCACAGCCATCATCAAGTAGTTGGAATTGGCCTATGAGATGAAAACTGCTTTCGGTTCTCCTCCAGATGAAAAGTGACAAGCCTGGGCCAGGTTTTTAGCAACGTGCATAAAGCAATAGTAATGTGTAAATTAAGGTCAGCTTGTCATAATCCATGTATCCTTCCTATTCATCCTTAGGTGCTCAATTAATGCTTATTGGCTGAGGAAATGTCCTTCTGCTAATCTGGGAGGGAGCAGGGCCCGAAGCTCACCTGAAGCCATTTAAGCTGCGTTTGGAGTGTGGCCTACAGCTGTAGGAACTTTTGCATATATCTTGAATATTGACTTGTTTTTAATTACTGGATTTGTACTACTCTCTGTAATGTTATATATTTGGCTCTAGCCTAAAGAGACTGCACCTGAAGAGATTCTGCCACTTACTCAGAAGATCTTAATCTTTTACTAGTTAGGTTAGGAGGGGACACAGAAAGAAATGTGGGAAGCCAGAAGCTACTACTACGGAGAAGGCAATGGCAACCCACTCCAGTACTCTTGCCTGGAAAATCCCATGGACGGAGGAGCCTGGTAGGCTGCAGTCCATGGAGTCGCTAGGAGTCAAAACATGACTGAGCGACTTCACTTTCACTTTTCACTTTCATGCATTGGAGAAGGAAATGGCAACCCACTCCAGTATTCTTGCCTGGAGAATCCCAGGGATGGGGGAGCCTGGTGGGCTACCGTCTATGGGGTCGCACAGAGTCAGACACGACTTGGCAGCAGCAGCAGCAGCAGAAGCTATTACAGCTCACCCTCGAGGAAATACCATGAGATGGGTAACAGGGAGCATGTGTATTACTCTCAAGCTTCAAATCTGCCAAGTGTGTGTCTGGTCACAGATATTTAATGTCACACCTCTATTTGCCACACAAGGCTCTCTCATCTTCTTCCCTTCTGCCCTTACACATCACAGATGCACACACACATACACACAATCTCAAGTGTTGTGCTTTCCTTTGTAAATCAATAAGGCTTTGGTTCTATAGATCAGGGTTTTTCTCTCTTCAGTTCTTGGCTCTCCTGGTAAGTACCAAAGGGGTAACAAACACGAACGATGAGATGAACAGCAAAACCCAGTCCCGGAAGTCCTCACATTGAAGCCATCTCATTATGTAAAAACAAGTTAAAAAGTCCTAGATACGTGAGAACCAGGATGACATATAGATGACTTTTTAAAATATTAATAACAGTCTAAAGGAAGTTATGGAGACAACTCAGGGATTACTTCTTTACATGGTATCTGAATCTATCACCACCACTGTGCTTAATAGGGTTCACTAGTCTCAGTCATACTGTGCAATCAGAGATCCGTTTGACAATGGCTTAAGAAGACAAAGGCCTAAAATCAAAGAGTTCTAGCAGAGGGGAAAGAAATGAGGCATTTTGCCAGCTGAAGCCACGTACCCAAAGGGAAAAGGATTGTAAGGTGAAAGGTGTTTCTCTGAGATGGGCCCAACGCTGCTTCTGTTTTCTCGTAGCCTCAGGCTGGTTCTATCTTTTAGGACTTTGTGACCCGGAGTGACTAACTGCATCTTCCCACCAGCTCCTACCAAGCCAGGGACAGAAACGCTCATCTATGGCCGATGTGGATGATCACTGAGTCATGAGATCTGTGTTTTCCCTCATTCTCCAGCTCTGGAAGGCAGCCCATGGCTCACCAACCTGGGATTGCCATCTGGGACAGAAAGAAGCAGTCCAGGTGAGCTCTGGGGCTTCAGTAAACTGGCCTTAGGGTGTCCTCAGGGCAATTCTGAGTTCTGGGGTCATCCCTAGAGCCACCCCTCTCAGGGTTCTGAAAACCAGTGAGGCTGAGCTGTGAGATGTCCTTTCCCCGTGAAAGAACCATTAATTGAGCATCTATTGATGAATAGGAAGGACACACAGATTATGGGAAGCTGACCTTAATAATTTTACAGAATGGTTAGGAAGGAACATTAACACACCTTGGGTATTAGGTGCCTGCCTGTCATATATGGACTGTTTGTGTCCCTGTAAAGTTCATGTGTTGGAACCAAATCCTCAACATGATGATATTTGGAAGTGATGGCCTTTGGGAGGTGATTAGGTCTTGAGAGTGGAGCCCTCAGGAATGCAGTTATACTCTTATAAAAAGAGACCCCAAAGAGTCCCCTTGCCCTTTCTGCCATGTGAGGACACAGTGAGTAGGTGGCATACCCACACACACACACACACACACACACACACACATGTTCATTCATATATGTATATATTCATTCACATATACATAAAATATATGAGAAATAGCCTTGGGAAATAGCACTTGAACTCTTTTGCTAGAAGATCAGCAGTAGTAGCTCACCTCGTAGTTTCCTCAGCATGAATACTGAGGGGTTTCCTAATTTGGTGGTACAGATTATTCCAGGGTTTATCCTGTGGGTGGAACCCCCACTCTCCCTCACTTTCCGTCACTTTCCAGCTCCCAGTGGAGTTACAGAATGCAGAAGGAGATGGCAGGAAAGCATTTGAGAGAGCTGCCCACCAAAAACAAACCCAACCCAATTCCAGATGACTTGGCTCCATTTTGAATGGGGCTTTCTTATTGTTCTTTTTCCCTTTGAAATTGGTTTTCATTATCCACTGTTTCCCTAAGTGGATAAGAACTGAAAACTGTGGCCATTACATTTTAATTGGGGTTGGGATTATTAACCGATTAGGAATTTAACTGATGTTTTTCTAGAAAACTCAACTTGCTGGCATGAGAAAATATTATTTTGCCCCAATTTTTCATATGTTGATGCAGGAGTGTAGGAAAAGTCACCCAATGTCCAAAATAAAATATTTTCAAGTAGTAAACTGTAACTCAATTTTACATTTCTTTTATTGTGTAACAGATTACAGGGACCCTTGCAGTTGTCAGCACTAAATGGTTACCTATCACAACAAATTTCATCCTACAACTCTTATTTGCTCGTTAACTTCTGTTAAGTGGTTTGAGACAGTAAACAATTCTTTCTAACTCTAGAACTTCCAAACAGAATGGTTTTAAAGAATTAATCATACCCATTATTGAAAGTAGTCCCAGAAAATATGTGATGTGATATATTATCATATATTCTCCATTTGTGAATATAAAGATATCAAATAGGAATAACCTGTTTGTCACCAACTTAGGGAGACAAATGGAAAACCCCAATCTATATTAAAGATCTAATTAATTTATCAGCTGTTTGCCTCATCACTTGAACAAAATAAAATGCCATTTATAGAAATTATATAATTTTGTCATATTTTATTTTCTAGACTAGTTTTATAATTATCTTAGCCAATAGATTTCAGCTGGTTATGTCATTTCTTATTTATTATTGTTGTTCTTGTAACTTGGAACGTACTATTGGTGATTAAAATGACTTTATAGATTGACTATTGAATGATTCAGTAGATCAGTATCTAACCTACACCCAGGAAATAAAACTTAACTTACTTTTTAATCTCAATATTATAGCTACACTATTTCATAGAACCTAGATTTAGTCTTCAGAATTTTGGAAGGAGAAAGTGGCAGGCGAAAAATGACTGACTTAGTTTTTAGTGAGACAGAACACAAATATACTTGCTGCCCTTAAACGGTCAAATGTGAAACCACATTGATCCCCCAACCTGTGAATGTTTAAAATCTGTCTAGTTCAGCTCTTTTCAATGCCTGGAACATTTAGGAATGTAAAATTAATTTAAAAATGCACTTTAAAAACAGGTTTCAACTCAGTTCCTCAGAGGAGGAGTAAGAGTATTGATAATCATCTGATCAGATCTTCGGTTTCCCTAAGAACTCACAGAATACTTACAATCTTCCATTCCTATCATAGTTGTGTTTTAGACATCAGGGTGTAAGACTAGTTTTGTCTGTACATTTATTTCACTGTCAGTTGAGCAGGGTAAGGGAGACCCGGATTGATGTCTGAAACCAGAATTGCCTGATTCTTGTTATTTGGTTACATGAAGTATAACATAAACAGAATGAGTGTTGCCTTGTAGGATAGAAGTTAAAGAACTCAAAGCAGAGTGGATCTTGAAGAGAGTCTGCTGCTGCTGCTAAATCACTTCAGTCGTGTCGGACGCTGTGCGACCCCATAGACGGAGAGTCATATGGTTGTAAATGGATCTCAGCAGCCTTTGCTCTTATTAACTACTTCAATTACCATTTTTGCTTTCAGAGATGATTAAATCACTGGCCCCCAGCTCCTGCTTCAACCTTTTGACTGCCACACAAGCAGTACTCCTCTTCATGTAGAAGGGATCTGGGGATATGAGTTGTACTTACACAGTTGTTGCTGAAAGACATAGTTAGAAGATGCAGACTGTCTTGCTGTGGACAAGACAGTGGAGCATCGGGGTCTGGCAGGTTCAAGAACATGGTTGGCACTTGGCAGCTGACTAAGCCAGGACCTCCACAGCTATGATAGCTGCCACAATCAGGTGGGCAACAGGTCTGCCTGATTTTCCATTAACTCCACACCACCATGGAGTGAGGCAAATAGGATCACCCCCAAAGCAGAATAAGCCTATGCTTCAGCCACCAGCAAAGCAAAGGCCAATCCCTCCTTCTCTCTGCCCATCTATCTAATCAGTTGAAGGCCTTAAAAGATTGAGATCCCCTAAGAAGCAAGAAATCTGTCTTTGGACTCTGACAGCAGCATCAGCTCTTCCCTGGGTCTCTAGTCTGCCATACAGACTTTGGACTTTCTAGCCCCACGATTGTGTGAACTGATTCCTGAAACTCCCTTTCTGTCTCTCTCTTATTCCATCTATCATCTACTACTACTACCTATCCATTCACTACTGGTGCTGTTTCTCTGGAGAGCCCTAACAAATACAGTGGCATTTCTTCAGAGGTGGTCACTGAAGAAATGGGATGGAATAATATCCCTAAAAGTTTACTGGTGTTTTATGTTCCTATTACTTCTCCCCTTTGCCTGTCCCTCAAGCTAAGGTACTCATTGCTTCACAGCAGATGTAACAGAAACAAGTCTTTCTTGCTTTGGTTTCCAAAAGCCCTATGGCCCTTAGGGGACTGTACTGACTCTATCTAGAGCCAAAATATACGGGAGACATGGGGTTTCAGAAGAGCAGTGTTTCCTCTGGACTAGACAAGTTACCCCAGACCTTGGAAGGAGAAGTGAAAGGGACATAAGAGGCCAGAGACATTGTTAGTCCTGAAGTTCCAGTGGAGGTGAGGTGGGAAGGCCAAGAGGAAGGAAGACCCTAGCTACGGAATGACTGTGCAGCAAGTCTGGACTAACAGTTCTTACACAGCCAGGCAGAGTCCTGGTTTCCAAATGAGACACGAAAGCCACAATGAAAGCCTAGACCACTTGCGAAGAGGCAAAGTGACCAGGAACCCATCCCAGTGATGACTAACGTTTCCATGGCCTGTAATTAGGAGAACAAAGGATGCCTCCGTGGACACCCTTGTGGTTGGATGATGTAGGACCAATGGGCCTTCACCAACCCAGTGACCTGATACAACTTCAACTTCCAGGAAATTAGACACCACCAGAGAAACTCCAACTTGGCTTAGATAAGTTTCTACCACTCTGGAGAATGGGAACTCAATGGTTTAGAGAAAAAGATATGTCTAGTCACCTGGATTATGACAAGCAGCATATAAGAGTGGGATGGCTTTGGGGAGCTGAAAGGTGGCCATGAGTGTGCAGTGCAGTGAGCGAGCAGAAGGTAGTCCAAGCTGGGAGGATAGGCAGGGGCCAGATCACACACGCCTGCAGAGAGCAAGTATTGTGAGTGACAGGGGAAGCTGTTGAAAGATTTCAAGAATGCCGCAACTTTTAAAGGTGACATTGGCTATTGCATGGAGAATGGAAGGGGTGTGGCCTGCGTGTAGGTTAGGAGAGCAGCCTGAGAGGCTATAGCAGTCATCCAGACAAAAGATAGTGACAAAAGATGGAAGTTTAAACCAGGTTGATGGTAGTAAAGTAAGGGCATGGATTATTGATATGTTTTAGTGGTGGAAATAACAGGTCTTGTCATTGGGGTGTACTTGTGGAGTGAGGAAAGTAAAGGTTCAATAAGGACTCTCAGGTTTCTGTTTAAGCAACAAGTAGAAAATGAAGCCATTAACTAAAGGAGGAAAAGTCTGAAAGAAAACGAGTACATGTGGGGAAACACAAATTTCTGCTGTGATTGTAGTAAGTCTGAGATGCCTGAGTGGCAATCCTGTGGAAATGTCCAGAAGGTATAAACAGAGCACAGAGAAGAAGTCTGGGTTGTGGCTACGAATGTGGATGTCATCAGAATTAGCCTTTGCTGTTTTTTGTATTGTTTTGTTTTGCACCTGCCCAATTTCCATTCATCTTTCAGGTGTCAGCTTAAATGTTGCTTTCTCGTGAGGTCTCCCCTCCCCCTCCCCCAATAAACATCAGTATAAATGAGGGGCTCTACTAGGATCTCTCTCTGTTTCACTTTTTTCAAAGTCCTTATCGGTTAGAAACTAAGGTTCATGATCGCTCGCTCCTTATGGATGAATCTCAGCCTGCATTGAGATGCTCTAGGAAAAAAATGACTATTTTTCTATAATGAAATCTTCTAGATCCTAAATTTTAGAAAAAAGAGAAGGCAGGAAGAAAATAAAGAAGGGCCCAGAGCTGAGTGAAGATAGACGGACACATTCATAGGTGGAATAGAAGAGGAAGCTGACAAAAGCAGCTGCCAAGAAGGAACTAGAAAGAATACAAAGTCTGGGATGTGAGGGGAGACAGGGACTGAGGGAGTGTCACTGTGTCCAATTCTGCTGAGAAGTCAAGCCCAGTGGAGAGACTGAAGTGCCTGTTGGATTTACACCATGGTGAGCATGGGGGGCTTTGAAAGAGCTGTTTGGATGGAGCTGTGTGAATAGAAGGCAAGTTGCAGTGAGTAAAGGAATGAATGGAAAAGAGGAATGATAAATAATACATGAAGACCATTGTTCCAAGAAGTTTTACTGTTGGGGGAGAGAAAACTAGAACAGTGGCTAGAAGGATATGTGGGGTTAAAGGAGGGTAGCTTTGGGCAATACTGAAGTGTATTCCTGTGCAGATGAGGACAATGGGTTTAAGGGGAGTGGGGAGAAATAACAGCAGAAGGAATTAGAGATGAATGAAGAAAGAAGAGGAAGGGACAGAGCAGGTAGGAAAGTGGTGACACAGAGGATGGAGCCAAGAAGCCTTTGAAGGCCACGGCCAGAGCTGCCCCAGCTGTGCCCATCGCCTGAGGCAGTGCCAGCTGCTGCTAGGAGGGGGACGCCATCGCTGGCTAAGAGGTTAGTCAGTCTGTCGGCAGCCAGACCCTGGCCCCCGGCCAGCCACATGTTGGGAGCAGAGTCATGAGTTTTCTGGCAGGCGTCATCAAAGAGGAAGGGCGGTGTGGGTGAGCTCTGAGCAGCAGGAGGGCAGTAAGACAGGCTTCAGAGGGAGCCTGCAGCTGAGATGCCACCCCCGTGCCCCCTTTGTTCCTCTCACCCACACAGCCTGCAGCCCAAAGGAGAGGGGGTGCAATTTCACTCCTTTCTCTTACCACCTCTCAGCTCTGCCGCTCCAGGGGGTCAGACCCTGCAGCCCCAGGGCCAGATGGGCACTGCGCTGGCTGCCCCGTGCAGACCTCACCTTCTTGGTGGGGAGTCTGAAGCTCACAGATGGGAGAGGCTCCTGGCCGCCCAGTGGGAGGCCCAGGCTGGCTGAGCCCCAGACTCACACAGAGGAGCAGACCTGGGCTCTTCGCACTGCAAGAGCCTGGGGAGGGTGTCTGCTGCAATACACAAAACCATTCCATGTCCCTGAGTGCCTTAGACCAGTGCTTTTCAGATTTTAATGTGCAGGAGAATGGCCAGGGGGTTGTGTTAAAGGCAAATTCTGAGGCCACAGAACTGGGGTGGGGCCTGAGAGTAGGCATTCCTTTTTTTCTTTTTTTCTTTCAAATATGTCCTTATTTATTTGGTTGCTTTGGGTCTTAGTGTGGCACGGGGGGCGGGGTCTTCCCTTGGTCACATGGAATCTTCCTTTGGGGCCCACAGATTCTCGAGCTGTGGCCCACCGGCTTTGGACCATCCAGGCTTAGTTGCTCCATGGCATGTGGAATGTTAGTTCCCCGACCAGGGATTGAACTCATGTCCCTGCATTGCAGGGCGGATTCTTAACCGCTGGACCACCAGGAAAGTCCTGAGAGTAGGCATCTCTAACAAGTTCCAGGGTGATGCTGACACTGATGCTGCTCTGTCAGGGCCTTGAATTCATAGCAAGGCTTGAGAGCCCTGGTGGGCCTCTTCCACAGAAACACATATCAGCTCATATGCACAGACCTTTCACACCAGCGGAGAGTCACACAGACACTGGAGGCTATTCTTTGGGCTTCAGCCCCAAAGGACAGTGACCCTGCAGCACATAGGATTACCGTCAAGTTGTTGCCCTTCCTCTAACTCTGCCCCAGATGGTCTCAGAACTGAGAGGACCAAGTCACCTGGGATACCTGTTAAAAACACAGACACTCTGCCCCTTTCCTCATTCCCAGAAGACCAGATTCAATAGGTCTGGGGCAGGGTGCAGGAATGCACGATTTTGATCAAGTTCCCCAGGGGATTCTGATCCAACTATTTTCATTGAACACACCTGAAAACACTAATTACAAACAGTTAGGTTTATGGTTTCCCAGAAATACATGTACTCAAGTCTGAAGACTTGAAGTAATAAGTATTCTACTGAAGAAGTTTAGATGCTGAGGCTGGTATTCCTGCTCATGGGACCCTCCTGAGCATTCTCTCAAGTCAGCCTAGAACTATCACTGTGACGGCATGCTTGGTTGATCCTACCTTCTAGCATACCAGCAGCTGCCCCCCAGGAAGGTGAGTGCTATTTTTCAAGCATTGGTGATGGATTTGAAGTGGCTGATCGGGTTCTTCCAGGAACTGGGGATATCTCCTTACTAGCCGCTCTGTTAACCCCTTTGTGGGAGGGTTCTGGGGTCTTTCAGACACGTTTAAGTCATAGGACAAATTTTTCTCCGGCTAATGGAGCAGGCAGGAATCTTATTCCATTATCCAGGGACCTGAGAAATGTCACATTAACTTGCTTTATTTACATCTGATTTTAAGTCTCTGGTCCACTGGGCTAGCAGAAAATTTGAGTTCAGTCATTACTAGGGAGCTTAAAACCTCTTTAGGGTGGTGCAAAGATCCCCAGAGACCCTCAGATATTTAGCTCATGCTAGTCCCCTTTCAAGGCCCCTGCTACCCAGTGACTTTAGTCAGAACTGTTGCTCTGTACTTGGATTTTTGGAGGCTGGGAACACCATGCTTCGGCTCTACCTGCTAGGTGCCCTGTTCAGCATTTCCTTCCAGAAATCCTGCTGCTTTTCTGGAGAGTGGGCCAGGGGTCAACATAATCTTTAGGGCCTGTGGGCCCATCACCTTCTCAGCCTTGGGGATTCTCCCTCCTCTGTCACCCTGCTTCTGCCTTCTTTTCCTTCCCACTTTTCATAAACTCAGAAGAAACTCAGGTTTTTGAAAAACAAAAGCTAGAAAGAGAGATTGTCTGTAATATAAATCGTTTTTGAAGGAGTGTAAAATTTTCGCTAAAAAAATAGCAAGGACCTCAAAATAATATCTCAATGATCCCATCACAGAAGCATATGACTCTCCTTGATATGACCTTGTTCTTTTTTTTAACACTTTTTTTTTTTTTTTTTCTTTTCGCTACACTGCATGGCATGTGGGATCCAGGGATCAAAGCTCAGGCTCTTAACTACTGGATGACTAGGGAAATCCCATTCTTATGCTAGCAAAGTATTTTTGTCTTTGTCTCACCGAAGGAGCCCCCCACTTCCTACAAAGGGAGGAGGATGAATAGGATATTAACCTCTTTCTATACCAAATCATACTGGAGAGTTTAATAAACCTCTTTTTATACCAAATTAAACTCTCCAGTGGAGATTCAGCCTCTGTTGTGTCCCTGAAGCACATTTACAGATCCTTCTGAACATTGCTTGAAAATCCACAAAAACAGAGAACAGAGGGCAAACTCACCCTGGATCTCATGAGTGTGAGATGTTAGCCCACCTGTCCCATTATCAAAACCTGCACTCTAACTACAGCTTGCTGCCTGCCCGAGGCCTGGCTAAGTCACAAGAAAAGAGTTGAACATATTGTGACAAATCACGCCTGTGGCTGCAGGGTTACACAGAGGAGAGCAGCCCGAGAACTGCACCTGTGGGGAGCATTCTCCTCCCTGAAGTTGACTGCAGTGGTCTCTCTCACTTCCCCAGTGCACTGGGTCACAAAGAAGACCCTCTTCCTGTGAGCAGACAAGCGTTTGCTTCTTTAGTTTGTAGAGCTGGGCCTTCGAGTCTCCATGGCTGTGCTGTTTCCCTTTCCCGCTCGCGCTGCCCCTTCTTCCCTTTGTTTCACATGAAACTCATCAGCAAGTCAGTCTCGGGGCAGGAGTCACTGGAGCCTCTGGCAGGGATCCTGAATGGGAGATCAGAGAGACCGTGAGAAAAATGTCAAGCTCTGCTCTGACCGGATGTGTCCCAAGATGGGAGGAAGGTGGGTCTCACAGAAGAGAAACTGTTATTCATCTCAGTCTTTTGGATTTAGAACCTAAAGTTACACATAGAGTTTACGGAAGTGAGCTAACCCCCAAGCCTCTAAAATATTCAGATGGCCAGGTTCCCTAGTGGCTTTTCAGTATGAAATATTGCCTTGTCCTTCTAGATTTATGGTTCATGAACTGTTAGCAGGTGCCAGAATCACCTGGATGGCTTGTTAAAACGGAATCCCGCATCCTGCTTCCCAGAATTTCTCATTCAATGGCTCATGAATTTGTATATTTAACAAATTCCCAAATGTTGCCACTGCTGCTCCAGGGAACACACTTTGAGAATCACTTTTTTAGATTACTGTTTCTTAAACTTTAATATATATATAAGAATCCTCTGGAGACTCTCCTTCAAAGGCAGATTCTGGGTCAGTAGGTCCGGGATGAGAGTCTGCATTTCTAGCAAGTTCTCAGATAATGTCTATACTGCTGATTTTCAGACCACAGTTTGAGTCACAAATCTCTAAAGCAGTGGTTCTCAACCCTGGCTACATATTAGAAACATCTGGTGGGGTCTTGAAAAATCCCCATGCACAGGCCACACTCATCCAGGGAAATCAGAATTTCTGGGAGGGAGGTCCAGACATCAACAGTTTTAAAAACTCCCCAGATGAATGTAATTGTGCAGCCAAGATTAAAGACTATTGTTTTAGAACAGTGGTTCCCAACCCTACTGCATATTTTAAATGTATGAGATGCTTTTGCAAAATACCTATTCTTTTTTTTCCTCTTATGCTTTATTTTTTTAATTTTGTTTTTAAAATAAGCTTTTTATTTTAGGGTAGTTTTCGATTTACAGAAAAGTTGCAAAGATAGTCCAGAAAGTTCCCCTGTACACAGCACTCAGTTTCCCCTGTTGTTAAGATCTTACATGAGTGTGGTACATTTGTCACAACAGATGTCACAGCTAATTCCTATTGTTTATTCGCTCAGTCACGTCCAGATCTTTTGCGACCCCAGGGACTGTAGCCCACCAGGCTCGTCTGTCCATAGGGATTCCCAGGTGAGAATACTGAAGTGGGTTG
This sequence comes from Odocoileus virginianus, assembly GCF_023699985.2. Lineage (NCBI taxonomy): Eukaryota > Metazoa > Chordata > Mammalia > Artiodactyla > Cervidae > Odocoileus > Odocoileus virginianus. Next base: position 59,506,847 of record NC_069675.1, read on the forward strand.
CCATTTCTTCTCCAGGGGATCTTCCCAACCAGGAATGGAACCCACATCCCCTGCATTGGCAAATGGATTCTTTACCACTGAACTACCTGGGAAGCCTGTCATAACTAATACTGATATGTTATTACTAACTGAAATCCATGCATTTTTTAGATTTATTTAGTTTTAACATAACATCATTTTTCTATTCTAGAATCCCATCTGGGAAACCACATTATATTTGTGTTGTTTTGGGTTTTTTTGGAAAATACCTATTCTTGAGTTACATGCCTAATAACTTCCTAGCTGGTCTGCCCAATAAACAAACATGATCACATGTTTTCCAAATAAACATAAATACACACACACATTCACAGACCTTTAAAATTTTCAATAGCTTCTCTTTCCTTTAGATAAAAACAAAAGTCAGAATTTCTGGACATGGGACCTGGGTCTTTATCTTAGAAAACACCCTCAGAGATTCAAGTGTACAGCCAGGATTGAGAACTGCTCTAGATAGTCTCTGATTATATTCTACCTGCTCTATAACATTTGCCCATTAAATGTGGTCTGCCCACCCAGGCGTGCAGAAACCTACCCTGGGCAGCAGCCTCTGGTGGCTGACCCCTCCCACTTGCCTGCTTAACCTGCTCTTCCCCACTTTGATCGTTGTCAGTTTGATCCTCTTCATTTGTTCTTTGCCTCCCCAGAGATGCCTTGGGACTCCTCCATGTTTAACTAAACAAAAGCCCCTCATCTCTGGGTTCTGACCCTGCTCCACAGTCTCCCACACTCTGACTCGGATTTTGGCTCTGAACACTCACCCCCCTCTTGGGCTTCCCTGGAAGTTCAGAAGGTAAAGAATCTGCCTTCAGTGCAGGAGACCCGGGTACAGTCTCTCGGTTGGGAAGATCCCCTGGAGAAGGAAATGGCAACCCACACCAGTATTCTTGCCTGGAGAATTCCATGGACAGAGGAACCTGGCAGGCTATGGTCCCTGGGTTCGCAGAGTTGGACACTACTGAATGACAAACAGTTCTTTCACTCCCCTCTTGGCATCAGCTTCCCCGCCATCCAGTACTGGCTGCCTGCTTAGCCTCCCAGCCACCAGGTCAAGTATGTAGACTCTCTGCAAATATTTACTATGGGTCTCTGAGGTGCCTGGCACTGTGCTGGACAGCAACTGCCTTGTGAACCAAAACAGACCTGTCACTGCCCTTGGAGAACTTCACTTTCTGGTGTGGGAAACAGTGATGAAACAAATGTAAAATGTGTAAAGTATTATGTGCTGGGGAGGAGAGGGCACAGTACTGTGGATGTCATAAGAGGGGAGCCTTGCCCAAGGAGCAATATTTAAGCTAGAATCTAAGATAGCAGTGGGTGTTATCTAGGTAAAGAGGAGAGGGAGATGGAGGAGGAAAGGGTGTCATGTGCAAAGTCTGAGCTGTGGGACAGAACATGTCATATTGGGGGACGGAAGGCCTGGGTGGCTGCTGCAGAAGGAGAGAGATGTGTGAAGTGGCTTCTGACCTTCTATAACCTATATGGCACCCACTCTCTGGCCAAGGTTCAGCACACAGCAGCCACCCACCCTGATGTAGCAGTCATTTGGTAACTGGCTCTAGTGGGCCACACTTTGTGCAGCGGTTGTCAGCCCTGACTGTGAATAGCAAAACTGAATGTTTCTCTTCCCTCTTCCTATCCCCTATCCCTGGGGCTTTCACCCCTTTTCTAGGGAAATAGGACAAATCTGACTACAGACTATAACAGAAAGAGATGGGTACCATGGTTTATTTTAGTTGGCCAGGCACAGGATGTTCAAAGCAATCCTTTATTTTAAATTCAAGTTGTGTATCTTCCAATTCATATGCTGTCCATAGGGGCTGGAAGTCTGGGAGGAACTCCTCTATCCCATTCAGTTGTCCCCCACATCCTCAGCAATTGAAGTGTTCCCACACATCTTAGCTTCTGGAGGCCAGCCCCATCTCCTCCAGCCCCTGGAGAAAAACAACAGACTTCCCTTTGAATCCTCATTTACAATAGAGTGTTCTAGGAAAAGGTGACTAATCACAGGGAAGAAGGGACTGTCCCAAAGGACTCCATGATTCAGCAGGAAACTCCAGAACTTCTTATCTATGGGGTGCACTCCCCAAGAATGTACTCAGGTCTTTAAATGCCAAAAATAGGGATGAACCAGCCCTTGCACTAGACCCAATGAGAATACCTGAAGCCAAGGGGAGGAAGATGCTAACATAAATAACTATAATTAAAGGTAGAAAAAAAAAGGTGTGTTAAAAAGGCTGTAACTTCCTCAACTTGATAAATACTATCTATTAGTACAAAAACTCTACAGTTAACCTCATGCTTAAATGATGAGAAATAGAAGCCTTCCACTAAGATCAGGTACAAGGCAAGGATGTCCTCTCATACCAAAACTTTTAAAATCATACCAGAAGTCCTTGCAAATACAATAATGCAAGAAAAGGAAATAAAAGGTATAACGATTAGGAAAGAAGATATAAAACTATCTCTGTTCACAGATAACATAAGCATTTATGTAGAAAATCTAAAAAATTCCTGGAACTAATAAGTGATTATAGCAAGCTGGCAGGATACAAAGTTCATATGCACAAGTCAATCCTTTTCCTGTATATTAGCAATGATCAAGTAGAATTTGAAATTAAAAACCATTTACATTTATGTTAGCACCCTCAAAAGATATACTTAAATGTGTGTGCATGTACATGCTTAGTCACTCAGTCGTGTCTGACTTTGCAACCCCGCCAGCTCCTCTGTCCATAGGATTCTCTGGGCAAGGATACTGGAGTGGGATCTTCCAGATTTAGGGGACTGAACCTGGGTCTCCTTCATTGAAAGCAGATTCTCTACCATCTGAGCCATCAGGGAAGCCCATACTTAAGTATAAACCTCACAAGAAACAAAATCTATACACAAAAACTCTGATGAATGATATCAAAGAAGAACTAAATAAATAGATATTCTATGTTCCTGAATAGTTATAGCTAGTTGGTAAAGGATCCGCCTGCAATGCAAGAGACTGTGGTTTGATTCCTGGGCCAGGAAGGTCCTCTGGAGAAGGGATAGGCTACCCGCTCCAGTATTCTTGGGCTTCCCTTGTGGCTCAGCTGGTAAAGAATCTGCCTGCAATGTGGGAGACCTGGGTTTGATCCCTGGGTTGAGAAGATCCCCTGGAGAAGGGAAAAGTTACCCACTCCAGTATTCTGGCTGGAGAATTCCATGGACTGCCATGAACAGTATAATCCATGGGGTCACAAAGAGTCCGACATGACTAAGCAACTTTCACTTTCATGTTCATGAATAGGAAGACTCAATATTGTCACTATGTCAGTACTTCCCAATTTGATCTATAGATTCAATGTAATACTAACAAGAGCCTTGTAGAGAAAGGTAGCCTACAGAGAGAATGGAAAAGCAGCAGGTTTTGCCTACAGCAAATTTTGTCTGTCCTTACAGAAAGGCCATATAAATTATTTAGTTTCCAAAAATGTACATTTAGTAAAAGAATTTCAGAGAGTAACAAACAAGGTCTGGTGAGGTCTGTGTGCCTGGGACTCTGTGTACCATTCTAATTGACAGCTGACCTGCAGAGAGATTTGATCATCTCAGATTACAATGAAAGTTTAATTACCTAGGTAAGAAAATTGCCCTGTAGTAATGGCTCTCAATCCTCACAACCTGTTATTAATGCTGTACTTTTTCATGATTCTTAGTGTCAGACTTTATTTTTGGGGGTCTCCAAAATCACCGCAGATAGTGATTGCAGCCATGAAATTAAAAGATGCTTACTCCTTGGAAGGAAAGTTATGACCAACCTAGATAGCATATTAAAAAGCAGAGGCACTATTATAAACAGTGCTGCGATGAACATTGGGGTGCTAGCCAGGACATGGAAGCAACCCAGATGCCCATCAGCAGACGAATGGATGAGGAAGCTGTGGTACATATACACCATGGAATATTACTCAACCATTAAAAAGAATTCATTTGAATCAGTTCTAATGAGATGGATGAAACTGGAGCCCATTATACAGAGTGAAGTAAGCCAGAAATATAAAGACCATTACAGTATACTAACACATATATATGGACTTTAGAAATATGGTAATGATAACCCTATATGCAAAACAGAAAAAGAGACTCAGATGTATAGAACAGACTTGTGGACTCTGGGAGAAGGCGAGGGTGGGATGTTTCAAGAGAACAGCATTGAAACATGTATATTATCTAGGGTGAAACAGATAACCAGCCCAGGTTGGGTACATGAGACAAGTGCTAGGGCCTGGTGCACTGGGAAGACCCAGAGGGATCGGGTGGAGAGGGAGGTGGGAGGGGGGACTGGGATGGGGAATACATGTAAATCCATGGCTAATTCATTTCAATGTATAACAAAAACTACTGTAATGATGTAAAGTAATTAGCCTCCAACTAATAAAAAAAAAAAAAACTGGAAAAATAAAAATAAAAAAAAAAAAGCAGAGGCACTACTTTGCCAACAAAGGTCCGTCTGGTCAAGGCTATGGTTTTTCCAATAGTCAGGTACAGATGTGAGAGTTGGACTGTGAAGAAAGTTGAGCACCGAAGAATTGATGCTTTTGAACTGTGGAGTTGGCGAAGACTCTTGAGAGTGCCTTGGACTGCAAGGAGATCCAACCAGTCCATCTTAAAGGAGATCAGTCCTTCATTGGAAGGACTGATGCTGAAGCTGAAACTCCAATACTTTGGCCACCTGATGCAAAGAGTTGACTCATTGGAAAAGACCCTGATGCTGGGAGGGATTGAGGGCAGGAGGAGAAGGGGACAACAGAGGATGAGATGGCTGGATGGCATCACCAACTCGATGGACATGAGTTTGAGTAAACTCTGGGAGTTGGTGATGGACAGGGAGGCCTGGCGTGCTGCAATTCATGGGGTCGCAAAGAGTTGGACATGACTGAGCGACTGAACTGAACTGAACTGATGCTATGTAATCATTCTTTCTTTCCTATAGTCACCCATTCATCTATTGATTCTACTACTATTCATTTAGCACCTACTAAGTAACAGGCTTTGGAAATACCAAGACAAATAAGACATACTCTCTGTTCTCAAGGGCAGTGAGTACTGTTCATTCATAGACCTTTTAGAGCTTATAATGATGTGTATTTGTAGGATTCTTTGTTTAATCTCTCTCTTCCCCATTATGTCAGTTTTATAAGGACAGGAATCATGTCATCTTGTTCACTGTTGTAACCTAGCACCTGGCAGAGTTCCTGGCACACAATGGGCACTTGATACATATTTGGTGAACAAAGGGCTTTCAGTCTATTCAAGACTTAGAATTGTCTTTCCTTAGTTTTTATTTAGCCCTTATTACGTCCTACTACATAAAAGGAGATTTTATAGGAGGATCAGGCAACAATATATTTTGAAAGCTAGGTGACTAATGTCCCACAGTGTTTGAAAATTACAAAGTCTGTGACAGGTGCCTGAGCTAACAACTTGGTAACAAAAATCCTGCCTTGTAATGTGGATCCTTGGCAGCTAGGAACTCTTCCTTTCTTGGTAGCTCTCAGATTAAAACTGGTCATAAGAGTGGGTTCACAGAATGCAGCTGATTCTTTGACCTTGAGGAAATGGACTGTGGAAAGCAGAAGTGGATGTGGGAAATGCCCATCCCTAGACTGATAAGAGGCGGTGAGCAGAGAGGATGAGGGATGCCTCAGAGAGTTGGGCAGGTTGCGCACCCCATAAGGCACCCAGACAAGGGGTAAGGAGGGGCTGAAACCAAGCCAAGCTCTTCTTCCTGACAATGAACATCGGTGAGAGGCTGTTTCAAAGGAGTCCCAAGGAGGTGGTAGCCCACGGAGGAGTCCTCATTTTCTTAGGAAGAATGAAAGTAATGAAAGAGGGCATGGAAGGAACCTGCATTTATTTTCCATCAGAAAGCAGAGAGTAGAGCCTTGCCCACTCTGATGGCCTCACTCTGAACCACTGATTCCCTCCCGCCCACCCCCTATCCCCACTCCAGCACACCCAATCCTCACGGTGATACGGGTTGTCTCCTAGTAAGAGCAGGAAGATTTGTGACAGGACGTTTTAAAACCAAAGATGTCAGCAAGAGGAGATGAGCCACCTGCTTCCCTGAAGGTAGATGCAGGGGGCTGGGAGGGCCGACAGAGGGGCTGCTAAGTTGCTGACCCAGGTCTGGCTGGCGGCATAAGGCATCCTTTCCCCAAATGTGGATAGACTCTATGACACTGCAGAGAACTCATGTATACAGCTTAAAAGAAAAGCAGTTTGGTACCAAATAGCTTTAAAGAAAAAAAAAAGATTACCCACACCTACCCTTATTCTGCTCTTTATGGTGCATGGAAACTCCAGGGCTATTTCTAGCTCGAGATGAAGGGGATGCTGGTGAACAGTGAGGTTTCTGCAGCTGATTACTCATAGGCCCGAGCTGTTGCCACCCTGCAGAGGTGCTAGGGCCAGGCAGCTTGACTGCACATGGCCGGCACATGGCGGGTGGGCGGGAGGACGTCTGGCTGGTTCTTGGGGGAGGAGGGGGGATGGAAGTGGCTCTGAAATTGCATTTTTGGAGTGGTAAGCTAAAGACAGTGCAGTTCTGTGTGCCTCCAACACCACCTTCCTTCCAGAAAGAAAGAAAACGAGATATCAGTGCTGCTTCTGTGATTGTTTCTCTTGCTTCCAGTCTGGAATGTCGCTGCAGGGGGCCAAGATGCAGTTCTTTTTCCTGATGGAGAATGAATAATCTTAAAGAAAGTGGTCAAATCTCTCTCTCTCTCTTTTTTTTTTTTTTTGGCTACGAGGCATGTGGGATCTTAGTTCCCTGACCAGGGGTTGAACCCATGCCTACTGCATTGGAAGCACAGAGTCTTAACCACTGGACCACCAGGGAAGTCCCTAAAGTGGTCAGATCTTAAGGAAGGTTATCAAAACATCATGGAGAGGTCAGGAAAGGGAAGGATTGACTTCAACTATAAAATATCACAGACTTTGAAATCAGATGAATTTGAGTTCAGTTCCTATCTCTTTCATTATCAGCAGTGTGACTTTCAGCAGCTATTTAACCTCTCTGTAACTCATTTCCTTCATCTGTTAAGTGGGGAGAATCCAGGACAGGACTGTTTTATTTTGGTGGGGAGTGGGAATTGGCCGCCAGTGCATGGTCATGGATCTAAACACTCATTTTCTGAGCAGGTCAGTCATTCCAAAACCCAGGATTCTGACTCTTGTTCATCCTCTCCTAAGAGAATACTCATTGATTTTCTTCATTTTTATATTTTATCTTAATGGAAAGCTGGCAGTTTTTGCACAAAGACCAAATAGAAATGTGATTTATATTACCTATGGTATGTTACTTACAGAACAAAATTCACACACTGCCTTGTTTTCAAGTTTAAATGTTTTTGTCTTCTAGGACGTGGGGTGTCAGATATTGCTCCTCTTCAAAGCCATGTCTAAATTGACAGTAATATGTAAATTGAAATGATTTTTGTAAGAGTTAGGCATGTGAGTATTTCTCTCCATGCCTGGCATCTAAGCACAAAGGAAAAAAAGTGGCTTTGTTGGGAGGTATGTGTTTTCAAACACCACACGTAGGCACAGAATTATTCGATTACTTTCTAAATCAAATTGCACCTTATCCTGAGCCTCCACTTTCTACATCCTATTCATTATTGGGGCTGGAATATTCTCCTCAAGTCATGAGAAGTCTGAGGAAACTCACATGGTGCAGAAGTGTCCAGAAGGCTCTCTGGCCTTCAACCCCCATTGGTCACTCACTGCTGTGCTCACGGTCGGAGCGCTCAGAGGGGGCCTTGCTGCTGTCTCCACCCTGTGCTTAGGTTCACAGGGTTGGAAGGAACTAAAAGTCCCAGCCCCTATTACCCGGTCCCCCCACCTCCCCAGCCCTCCAGTTTACCTCCTAGCTATTCTCCACTGAGACATCTCTCTGAGTGACTGCAAGAAGCAGGGGCTCCATTACCTGGATGCTCCTAAGACTCCTGGAGCCTAAACCACCCTTCTCTTCTCGGACTCAGAGATTATCTTCTTTCCCAGAAGGGAGAGGGTGCCAGACAGGGCTGCTTCAGCATCTACTTTTCTAAACACTGGGCAATCGCCATCTAAAGAGGCCATTTCGCTCTTAATTCACATTTTTACTCCATTATCTTCACTATTTTTGAACAGGATTTGTCATCTTATCACGGGGGATTTAGGACTCTTTGGGGAAATCCCTGGTGACTAAGATGGTAAAGAATCTGCCTGCAAGGCAACAGATCTGAGTTCAATCCCTGGATCAGGAAGATCCCCTGGAGAAGGGAATGGCTACCCACTTCAGTTTTCTTGCCTGGAGGATTACATGGAGAGAGGAGCCTGGCAGGCTGAGGTTGCAAAGAGTAGGACATGACTGAGTGACTAACACTTAGCACGTAGGACTCTTATGCCATATTTTTTATTCTAAGAGCTACGAACACTCTCAAAATCCCATTCATTCTGGTACCAAATGAAGATCTAGACCTATAGAGCAGAAATTAGCTCAGGTCCATTGAAAAACAGAGATCTCTTTCAATTCTTTGTTTCCTGTTCCTTTCAAGATAGCACAGTGCTTTAAATTCTTTGTGAAATATCCTCTGCTTACCTTTCTTTGTTACAGAACTTCCCCAATTCTATGAGCTATTTCACTTGACTGTACTGGGAAGACAGTGTGTGTCTGTAGAGTGTGATCATCTCAAAGGAGGAAGTATGTTTTTCTGGGATTTTTCTGCCGAAGGCAGCCGGCAACACAAGCCCATAGCCTATAAATAGAACATCTGACTTTCTTACCAATGTGGTTGAATCTTCTGTTTTCTTACTCAGCAAGAGTTTGTTGAAAACTGACATTGTAGTTGCTGGCTGGGGTCATAATGCTGCAAATTATTTCTAATGGTATGCAGTGTTTCTAACAGGAGTCAAGCAAGGTCAGCTCTGTGGGTATTTGTCTGATAGCTTCTGGGGTTAATGAGCATTTTTGTTTACTTTGAGAAGGGGAAAGATAGGAGAGGATAAAGACCTGTGATCAGCAGTCCAGAAAACTATTACCATAGATGTTTCTGAATTTTTCCATCCATGAAGGAAATGACTAATAAAATATGTGCACACTTAGCTCTTAATAAATCTATTTCTACTATTATATAGTGCTTTTCAAAGTCATCAGAATGTTGAAGAAGTAGATGTTCCCTTGTTGGTAATTCATGCAAATGAGGAGGACCCGAAGGAGAAGGATGAGAATTAGTCCAGACAGACATGGCCAATGATAGAAAGTCATAAAATCTTATCACAGACTTTCCAAAGCCCTGCTTCATTTGTGAAATTGGGAAAGAGTTAGGGAGGACTTTAGCTAAAGATGATAAACACACAAAGGGAAGCTCTTGACTCAATCCAAGCACTTGAGAACTTCTGGACACAATATAATCAAAGTGCTTGTAATATATGAGTAGACATGAAGTCAGAAAGGAAAATCACCAAGTTGCAGAAGGAAAAAGAGAACTCAAGGTCAGAGGTGAATGGGAGTTGTACTGTGTATAAAGTGAGATCTAATCTCATACTATCTACAGAATGTGGAAACCCAAACTTTGATACTAACATTAAAAACCTGTCTGACCTTGATGTAAAAATATGAGTTCATGAAAAGTTAGATTTAAAAGTCTTCAAGATGAAAAATAAATCAGGTTCAAGGACAAGAAGATTCACTATCAAGAAGATCAATTTGGCCAGATTTATCTGTAAACTTGGGAATATTTTGTGGATATTCTGCAGAAAAATCCCAGCTGCTTATAAAATGTACATGGAAGGGCAAAGGGCCAGAAAGAGGAGAGGAAATTCTGAAGAGGGAGAAATAGAAGGAGGAAGAGGGCTTGCCCCATCAGGTGACAAAAACTGACTGTAAAACTCTAGCAATGAAGACTTGGGGGAGGGGAGAATTTATGGGGATGGAATAAACAAAGAAGCCATTTCTAGAATGGAAAGGAGCTTAGAAATAAACTCACTACACGAGAACAACTTGATTCATAACAGAGCAAGTATTACAGGTAAGTAAAGAGAGGAAACATGTCCATCAGCAGATGAATGGAAAAGAAAGCTGTGGTACATATACACAATGGCATATTACTCAGCCATTAAAAAGAATACATTTGAATCAGTTCTAATGAGGTGGATGAAACTGGAGCCTATTATACAGAGTGAAGTAAGCCAGAAAGAAAAACACCAATACAGTATACTAATGCATATATATGGAATTTAGAAAGATGATAACGATGACCCTGTGTGCAAGACAGCAAAAGAGACACAGATGTATTGAACAGTCTTTTGGACTCTGTGGGAGAGGGTGAGGGTGGGATGATATGGGAGAATGGCATTGAAACATGTAAATTATCATATGTGAAACGAATCGCCAGTCCAGGTTCCATGCATGATACAGGATGCTCGGGGCTGATGCACTGGGATGACCCAGAGTGATGGGATGGGGAGGGAGCGGGGAGGGGGGTTCAGGATGGGGAACCCATGTACACCCATGGCGGATTGAAGTCAATGTATGGCAAAACCAATACTATGTTGTAAAGTAAAATCAATTAATTAATTTAAAAAAAATTAAAAAAGAAAGGAATGGGATGGTCAAAAAGAAGTCAGGACACATAAATTCAAAATAGATTATAAAGACTTAAATGTAAGACCTGAAACTATAAAACTTCCAAAAGAAAACATAGGTATGCTCTTTGACATTGGTCTTAGCAATGCTCTTTTTGGATCTATTTCCTCAGGCGAGGAAAACAAAAGCAAAAAGAAACAAATGTGACTACATCAAATTAAAAAGCTTTTTACACAGTGAAGGAAACTATCAACAAAATGAAAAGACACTCTACTGAATAGGAGAGAATATTTACAAACAATGTATCTGACAGAGCTAATATCGAAAATATACAAAGAAATTATGCAATTTGAAAGTTAGTCACTCAGTTATGTCTGACTCTTTGTGACCTCATGGACTTCTCTGTCCGTGGGATTTCCCAGGCAAGAATACTGGAGTGGGTTGCCATTTCCTTCTCCAGCAGATCTTCCTGACCCGGGGATCGAACCCAGATCTCCTGCATTGCAGTCAGACTCTTTATCAACTGAGCCACCTAAACAACCCAATTAAAAAATGAGCAGAGGACCTGAATAGACATTTTCTAAAGAAGACACTCAGATGGCCAGAAGATACATGAGAAGATGCTCAATAACACTAATCATAAGGAAAACACAAATCAAAACCACAATGAGATACCACCTAGCACCCATCAAAATGGTTATTGTCAAAAAGACAACAAATCACAAGTATTGGTGAGAATGTGGAGAAAGAGAACCCTCAGGCACTGTTGGTAGGAATGTAATTTGGTGCAGGCATTATGGAAAACAGTACAGAGATTCCTCAAAAAATTAAAAATATGATCCAGCAAGTCCACTCCTGGATATTTATCCAAAGAGAATAAAAACATGAATTAGAAAAGATGTATGCACCCCTATGTGCATTATTTACAGTAGCCAACATATGGAAACAACCTAAAGGGCCATCAATGGATGAATGGATAAATGGTGCAAGAGAACTAAACCTTTATTTTCCGTAGTGGGATCGCACTATGATTCTGACCACTAAAACAAATAAGCAGACAAGAAACAATAACACAAACGTGTTACTTAGAGATGGAGCAGTAAACCTCAATCAATCAACTGAAAGAGCTGAAAATGACTTCTCTGGGGAAGAGAACAGAGGGTCCCTATTTGCCTCTTTTAACAATGAGCACATATATCTTTATAATAATAAAAACTGACTCCACTAATAAATAATCACAAAGAACCAAGTTGAAAGTCTAAGAATTAAAAAATTAAACCACAGGAATTAAAAGCTCAAAAGATGGATTGAACTGAGGAATAGACACAGCTCCCTCTGGAGTTTCTTGGTCCAACCAATAAAAGCAGAGAGATTAGGAAAAGAGTATGTCTTCACCAGGAAACAGACTTGCTGAGCAGGGCAGGGTGATTTCTAAATCATTTAGCACTCTGCCCAGCCCCCTCTCTCTGCTCTACAGTTTGGCTTAAGTTCCAGGATGAAAGACCTAGATTTTTGGCATCACCTCCCTAACTGCCTCACATTAACAATAATAATTAACATTAACTGAGCACCTGTTCTAAGCACTTTACACATACTAATTATTACCACTTTACCCTCACAATCACATTATAAGGTAAGTATTTTGACTCTCATAATTAAAAGTGAGGGGCACAGAGTGAAGGAACTTGCTTAAAGTCATTCATCTGATAAGTAGTAGATTCAGGATTTGAACCCTGGCAGCCTATCTTCCCAGGAGGCTCAGTGGCAAAGAATTTGCAGGCCAATGCTGGAGCCACAGGAGACATGGGTTTGATCCCTGGGCCAGGAATATCCTCTGGAGAAGGAGATGGCAACCCATTCCAGTATTCTTGCTGGTAAAATCCCATAGACAGAGGAGCCTGGCATACTGTATAGTCCATGGCACTGCAAACAGTCAGACTCTACCGAGCGACTGAGTAGGCAGCACCTGGTCTGTCTTCAAGGCTCACATTCTCAATGATTATGCCATGCTGTGTCTTGTTACACACACACACACCCCTGCCTCAATGTCTGAAGTCTTGTGAAATAGCAAGTTTATCTCTGATCACAGGTTAACTTTGTTGTTGAGCTGCTAAGTTATGTCTGACTTTTTGTGACCCCATGGGCTGCATTATGCCAGGCTCCTCTGCCCTCCACAACTCCCCGAGTTTGCTCAGATTCATGTCCATTGAGTCAGTTATGCTAACCATCTTATCCTCTGTCACCCCCTTCTGCTTTTGCCGTCAATCTTTCCCAGCATCAGGGTCTTTTCCAATGAGCCAGTTCTTCGCATCAGATGGCCAAAGTATTGGTACTGCAGCTTCAGCGTCAGTCCTTCCAAATAGATTGGAAAATAATGGAAACAGTGACAGGCTTTCTTTTCTTCAGCTCCAGAATCACTGCAGATGATGACTGCAACCATGAAATTAAAAGACGCTTTCTCCTTAGAAGAAAAGCTTTGACGAACCTCGACAGCCTATTAAAAAACAGACCTTTGCCAACAAAGGTATGTCTAGTCAAAGCCATGGTTTTTATAGTAGTCATGTATGGATGTGAGAGTTGGACCATAAAGAATGCTGAGGGCAGAAGAATAGACGCTTTTGAACTGTGGTGTTGGAGAAGACTCTTGAGAGTCCCTTGGATTGCAAAGAGATCAAACCAGTCCATCCTAAAGGAAATCAGTCCTGAATATTCATTGGAAGGACTGATGATGAAGCTGAGGTTCCAATACTTTGGCCACCCGATGCAAAGAACTGACTCAGTAGAAAAGACCCTGATGCTGGGAAAGGTTGAAGGCAGAAGGAGAAGGGGACAACAGAGGATGGGACGGTTGAATGGTATCACTGACTCAATGGACATGAGTTTGAGCAAACTCCAGGAATTGGTGATGGACAGGGAAGCCTGGCATGCTGCAGTCCATGGAGTTGAAGAGAGTCAGACACGACTAAGTGACTGAACTGAACTGAGAAACTAAATAAAATATGAGCAAAGTAAAAAGAGCCTAAGCAAGTGGTTAAGTGAATATGCCAACCAAAAAAGTCAAGAAGTTTCCTGTATCTGAAAATAAAACCAAAATATGATCCTCCTGGCAGCCAAGACAAAGAAAGGAATACAAGTAACTGCAAAAATCTCATTGTAAACTAGGAGAGAGTTGATAGAATGTTGTTATGATATATAAGTTAAGTGCATAGAAAAAGAAGGGTAGGTGAAATGTCATGTCCTTAACATATGGAGTCACTGTGATTTTGGAGAAAGTTACCATCTTTCTTTCATGAGTTGGGAAAGTAAATTTGGAAAAGCTTCACGTGGCCCCACTGGCTCCTTTCTTAGGGTCACAACATTAAAACCACAATTTAGGCGGCTTTCCTGTCAACAGAGCCATCAGGAAGATGAATCAAGCTAACTCAGGTAAATGGAGAAAGCAAACAGTGCAGAGCTAGGTGAGACTTGAACTCAGCTTGCAAAAGTGCGATAACATTTCCTGTGCTCATGGGCCTTGTTGGCAGCCCTCTTCCTCTGCTGGGTGGAGGAGCTGATTGTGCAGATTTTGGAAGGCTGGGATGCAGGCCACCTGTGGATTGGTAGCCAAGTGCACCTGATGCTGGCATTGAGAACAGAGTCCTTAGGTGCTCCTGGGATCCTGGGTACTTGAGGACAATACTAGCTACACCCACTGTGATATTGTTGCTTGGTGGGCACATCTCTTGTCTTCTTGATCTCTTTGCAGCAGAGCTACCCTTTCTTTGGAAACTCGCTTCCCTTGGTTTCCATAACTCCACTGTCTCCTGACCTTTATTCTCAGGTTCTTGCCCTGGGCCCTGAGTTTTTATTGCCCCTCCCCCTGCATGCAAACCTGGTGCCCTGTGAGCTCTGAGGGAAGAGAAGATCTGTTTGCTCACCATTGTTTCTCTCTATATAGTTTGGCTCAAGTCCCAAGAGGACAGAGGACAGCTGGTAGTACCAGCTCCTCTCCACCTCTGGGGAGAGACTTGCAAAATTCTGGGCATGTAGAAGGTGATCAGTAAATATTTTGAAGGGATGAACAAATGAAAGTCTTGTTCATATTTATTTAGGATTTGTATCCTGATGACTTCAAGGAAAGGAACGAAGGACGCTTATAATATTAAAATATATAAAAAAATACAAGTAAACATTTAAAGAGAGAAAGAAATGGTGGAAACCAAATAAAAGTAGAATGAGATGGACATATCAGCTTCCTGGAATGAATTAGTTACCGCAATGGAACATTCAGTTTAGTTCTGAGCTTCCTGGTAAGCAAAGCAAAATGAAAAACACCAAGTTATACAGTTCGTCGTTAGCAAATAAAAGGAAGCTTACAAGTTTGAGTATGGATAAAAAATATTTTCGGATACTGAATTTTAGTAGGTATTCTAATATAGTTACCTTGATAAGGAAGGCACATTACTAATATCCTGGGTACTGTCTTTGACCATCATTTTTATGTCTAGATGCTTCTCCAAGTTGTTCTTTTTAAACATCTAGATGATACTACCAGAAGGGTTAGGTATTTCAAGACATACCAGAGCTATCTTAATGAAAGAAGTGAATTGAGATTGAATGGGATAAACTCCTTGTGGATATCAGGCATTCACAAGATGCATTTGTAATATGTACTCAAACACTATGGCTCTCTTCCCCTTGTTGAAAAGCCTAAGTGCATTTCGGTGAAGGCCAAGGGGACCAGCTACACTGATTTTCACAAGGAAACACACACAGAAACCCTAGCTCCATTTCCCCTCAGAGATTTAACTCCTTGGGTTCGTAAAAGCTCCAACTTGGAAATGGGGGAAATCTGTGTTCAAATAAAACCTGCACTCTGGGAGCATGTGATGTTAAAATCCCCAAGAGAAGCTAGGTAGGATTTCTGCTGGTGCATCCCTCTCCTTCCAGATTTGGGCTACATCCAAAGACACCACAATTCAAAAGGAGGTACAAGGTTCAAAATTAGGTACAAAGGCCTATTAAAAAAAAAAATCCAGTGAGATAATTCTTAATGCCCTCTCAACATCCAATTTAAAAGTAGAGTTGAGAATGGAACTTTAGAGACAAGACTTTCAGTGAGAATTTTGGAGAAAACCAGTGGTATGTCGAGGGCTTCCTTCATCCCTGCACACAAATGAAAGAGATGCATGCCCTTCCTCTCACCATAGCGGGGCTTACGGAGAACTTAAAATGTGTCGCTTTTAGTTTAGGAGACGCAGAAGGTTGGAACTGCCCGGAAAACCTACACGGACTGGCTAGTGGCCTTGATGGCTGAGTGAGGAGAGAGGGCTGGGCGAGTGAGTGTAGGACAAAGAATGCAGAGAGCAGACCATGCTGAGGTTACCAGCATGGAGACTTTGCTGCTGCCCCTAGAGTCATCTCGGGATGGGGTAAAGGGATCTCGGCTGGGAGAAGCAGAGACATCACTGGATTTCCAGGAACAGAGGGAGAGTAAGCACACTCTGGAATCTAGATGTGTTGACCTTTGCTGTCCTACAGCTCACAGGTGCTGGCCCAGGAATGCTGAGGTGGAGGATGGGGTGTGGTGTCTCTGAAAGACTAAACTGTAATCATGACCAAGTCTTAAGAAAGCTAGAAATTTCCAGCTCCCTCTTCAGATCTCCCTTTTCCTCCAACTTCCTGGTATGTGTGTATGTGTGTGCATGCCTGCATGTTTGGGAGGGTGGCGGGGTCAGCAACTGCAGTCAGCAGTTACAGGAGGAGAAGAAGGGAAGGAAAGTGACCCACAGCTGCCCTCCCTCCCATGGCTGGCCTGAGCTGGAAGCCAGGAGAGGCCTCAGCTTTAAATCTGGTTCATTGTTTTTATTAGGACATAGGAATAGACATTTTTATCTCTGGATTGAGACTCTTATTTTTTTTTTACTTCAATGACTACAGGCCTCTTTTTCAGCTAAGATGGACCTGAGAGATCGGAGGGTCTGCCTAGGTTTCCTTTCAGAACCAGGGGGAAGAGCCCATAATACAAGGTTTAAGGGATCCTGGAAGATGCAACCAAGCTTCTGGGTGATGCCTGCCCCCAGTTGCAAGGCACAAAAGTAGCGAGCGGGTACACAAGCAGGCCCATCCCTGCCCTGAAGCAGGGACGGCGGGAGTACAGAGTCCACCGGCTCAGGCTTGGGATTCCAGCCCGTTCAGAGAGGCCTATCCCTGGGGCAAAGCAGGATGCCGAGCTCACCCTGGCACCAAAGAGTCTGGAAAGTGTGGGTGCTGGTGGAGAGGCTCCCAGATCCTGGTGGGGAGGGATGGGGCAGAGCCGCTCGAAGCCTTCTGAACCACCCTAGGGTCAGGTCCAGCCCCCAGGGGCCCGCCCAGATGAAAAGCACCTCCATCTGATAACACCCGGGAAAGTGAACCCAGGTGATGCACT
The DNA here is from genome assembly GCF_023699985.2 of Odocoileus virginianus. Taxonomy (NCBI): domain Eukaryota; kingdom Metazoa; phylum Chordata; class Mammalia; order Artiodactyla; family Cervidae; genus Odocoileus; species Odocoileus virginianus. Next base: position 59,523,898 of record NC_069675.1, read on the forward strand.
CTTCCGCCCCAGGCTCTGGTAAAGAAAATGAGTTTAGAGCCCCAATCCAAAGAATGTGTAATTAGAATCTGCATGTAGACACAGACAGACAGGTCACACCTGCTCTCACACAACTGAGAGTACTCGAGGCACTTTGGAAGAAGGGCACAGGGAAAATAAAAAGTAATATTATTATCACTTTATTATAATTAGAACCTACAAGTCAAGTCTTGAAAGACATTTATAGCTCATCTTTACTTGTTTAGGTAAGCTTCCCAGAAAAAGCAGGGAAAATAGACTTGGACTTTTAAAATTTAGGCAAGCAACAGATGGGTCTGTGGGTCAGGGCCGCTATCTAGAGCTCCTCTATATTAAGGGTACCCTTTGGGACTCAGATAGATTAAATCTTAGAGCCTAAAAGTTCAACTTGGTAAAAATAATAATAATAATAATAAGCTTGTTTTTTAGCCTTGGAGGGCTCCAGGCCAACTGGAAGCTTCTACCCACTGTGAAGTAATGCAACCAGTAAAATAGCTGGTAAATTATCCATGACTCAGCATCTGATGAGTGATGTGTCTGCAAAGCAGAGCATGAAGGGAGGATGCTCAACAAGTATCTAGGGGAACCCCAATGTTTCCTGATTATTTCAGGGCTTATTGTCTTGTTTGAGGATAATTCAGACTCATTGGCCTCTTGCCTCTCACCTCCTGCCTCTATTAGAGGCCAGGAGGCGGCGGAGTGGGGCCAGAGGGGGAAATGCTCCCTGCTTATTTAGGTATGAAGGGCAACTCTGGTAGGAAAATCCATGTGAGCAGGTGAGGGCTGATGGTTGCAATGAGTTTCTGTCTCTGTGGATTTCAGGCCCCTATTCTCAGAGCACTTTGGAAGAAAAAAAATCCAGAAATGCCTGTGATTGGCAGAGATAGTGAAACCAGAGATGCGTAGACATGACGCAGAGAGTCACACCATGTGTGTTGCAGCAAGGTCTGAGGCTTTGTGACTGATGAAGATAAGCGTTGCATAACAACAGCCTGTGAAAAACTGGTTTTACAGGGCCTGTGTCAGAGTCAATAAGGGCATAGTGGAGCTGCAGTCAGCGATGACCTGCTTCTGTTCACCTCCTATTTCCAAAACATAGGCTCCTAGGCTTCCTGGGCTATCCAGGGCCCAGCTTCATGCCTGACACCGCCTGTCTCATCCTCTGAATCCATTTCTGAGTCCTGTTTCCCTTCTACTCAGTTGTTGTTGAGTCGCTAAGTCGTGTCCGACCCTTTGTAGCCCCATGGATGGCAGCGTGCCAGGTTTCCCTGTCCTTCACTATCTCCCAGGGTTTGCTCACACTCATGTCCATTGAGTTGGTGATGTCATCCAACCATCTCATCCTCTGTCGTCCCCTTCTCCACCTGCCTTCAGTCTTTCCCAGTATCAGAGTCTTTTCCAATGAGTTGGCTCTTCTCATCATGTGGGTGAAGTATTGGAGCTTAAGCTTCAACATCAGTCCTTCCAGTGAATATTCAGGGTTGATTTACCTTAACATTGGTCACTCAGTCCTTATATTCCAAACTTACCCATCCTTAGTCTCTCCCTTAGGGATTCTGAGAGTTTGAAAATTAACAATGTTGAATTAACATATCCCTTCTTCCAGATAGCATTTTATTGTACTTGACTGTGGAGCTGTGCCTTCCAGAAGGAGACTGGTGTCAGCCTCTGAGGCATCGGGTAGCACAAGGGGTGGGTAACTGGATGTAGAATATTCCAACAGCACCAGATACACGTCTGAAAAGGATATTTTATTCAATGTTGTTCTGAGTTTCTTGGCTGCTATCTTCACTCAGATAAATTTTCCTCTTCCTAAATTTCTAATCCCTCAGTTTGTCACAGCTCGCAATGAAAACAAACAAATTTTACCTCCCCCCACCTCCCAACCACAAGTGTTATAGCAATTTTTCCATGGGTGGGAACAAACTGAAGAGTCCACATCAGAAACTTGAGAAAAGGAAACTTCACTTCTTCAGTGATCACTATGTATTTTTCACTGGCAGGGGGTTTCACTGAAGTAAGGAGTATTTTGTATGCCTTCTGGGTGATTTGGTGCAAAAATCCAGTGTCGAGAGAACATGGTTATTAGCAGCAAATGGTACAACCCCTTATCTGTTTCTTCACAGGCTCTATCCATGGGGGTTACAGCCAAGTGCCAGCTCTTCGTGCTAAAAATGTTCACAATTTGGTCTATGCCAGCAGTGAAGACTGCAGTGTGAATATGCGAATTCTTGCTCCAAACTGGCTAGACACACACTCTGTAAATGTCATTTTTCGGGCGCCTGCTTTATCTGAGGAACCAGATTTCAGCAGCGACACTGACACTAGCTGATGATGTCGTACAAGTTCTGAACCTTGCAGGCAGAAGATCTTTTAAGGCCCCTTTCAATACAACTGGTGTGCTTCTCACTTTCAAACCTTTTTAGGATGAGGTTAAGTCCACAAATCACTCTACAAATCTGACAAAGTGAAAATCAAACACATTACTTTTACAAACCGCTCAAGTCCACTTTCTCCTTTACAACATCTGATGTAACCGCCAATGTAATAGAAAATATTAAAACCTTCTCCTTGCTTTCTACCAATGAAGTAATATGGGTTCGATATACACCAAAATGGGGCTTCCCTGGTAGCTCAGCTGGTAAAGAATCAGCCTGCAATGCAGGAAACCCCAGTTCGATTCCTGGGTCAGGAAGATCCCTTGGAGAAGGGATAGGCTACCCACTTCAGTATTCTTGGGCTTCCCTGGCAGCTCAGATGGTAAAGAATCTGCCTACAATGTAGGAGACCGGGGTTTGATCCCTGAGTTGGGAAGATTCCCCTGGAGGGAGGGCATGGCAACCCATTTCAGTATTCTTGCCTGGAGAATCCCCATGGACAGTGGAACCTGGTGGGCTAAAATCCATGGGGTCACAAAGAGTCAGACATGACTGAGCAACAAAGCACAAGAACATACACCAAAATGAAGAACTGAAAATGCATTACAAATTTAAAATACAGATTTTTATATAACAAGATGACCATCCTGGACCTCCCTCTTTAAAAATTAATGTCATCATCTCCAAAGTATTTTTTGACCATGCAAAGTCAGTATCAGGTAAACCTTGAATTCTAATTCTAGGGTAAGAGATGCTGTCTCAAAATGGAACAAACTGTCTTCTTCCAGAATCATTAGATGCTTGTATAGATATGCAATAAAAGCATTAAACTGATAGAAAAGCTGGTCTCTAGGTATTTATTAACCTGAGAAGACAAAGAGAAATATAACATGTAGACAATCTCCAATCAGATACTCTGCTTTGCTTCAACATGAGCTTCATTAAGGTTTGTACTCAATAGAACTACTATCTATGTATATTTAAATGAAATATAATTTTCCCACTAAATGAAAAATTTAGTGGAAATGTGTGTCGTTATTTTGGCAGGCAATGAATAACAAGATGAGGGAGCTACATGTTCAGTAAATTTAAAGTTGAAAATGAGCATTTGTTGTTCAAATTACAATAAATTCTTATTTGCCCAGAATCCAAATTGCTTGAGATGTCAAAAAAAATGCTTTGGAAATATTCTGCTTTTATAGTTTTTGTGATGTGACTAGTAACTAAGCTTTCACCCCAGGATATCTGCCATCTGAGGTTCTAGTCCTCTGCTCTTGGTTCTGTGCCCATGGGAGGGCCCTGAATGGTTCTGAAGGGTTGTGTGTGCCCAAGGCCCAAGGACAACACCCTCAGAGCAAAGAAGCAGGAAATTGCTGTGACTGAGTGTGTGGATGGCAGCTGGCAGCTGGCCTGGGTTCAAAGCCCTGCCAGACCATTTAACTGTTGTGTGACTTTGTGCCAGTTATTATTCTGATTTAGACTCAGTTCCCTTATCTGTTAACGTGCATCATAGACTTGTGAAGAATATGTAGAATATAGAGTGTTTAGCATAATATTGGCACATAGAACAATAAACATAGGCCATAAACATCAGTGATTACTATTCCCAAATGTTTTTCTCCCAATGCATCCCAACCTTCAGTCTATGCTTTGACCTGACTAAATATAACGATAGGACCATATTTGGGAGGGTTACCATAGAAACACCTATCACCTTTTTATTGCCCCAGGGACAGCTCCTAAAATTTCCATCATTTGAGCAAGTATCAACAGAGTATATTTGGACGTTGAACACAAGTGTTACTATTAGCAGAAACAACTGCAAACACTTTTCTGCAAGCGTTAAATCCTCAGCCTCAGAAGTCGGTTAAGAAACAGGGCTCTGCCCAAGCTCAAACCCAGAAACCCCAAGCTCCTGCTCCCTGTGTCTCCAGACACCAGGCTCACCATTCATCTTGGCCTTCTGACCAATTACAGATTTTCTCACTCCTCCCAGTGGTTGTGTGCTCTAGATTTAGGAGGAGCAGATCTCCTTTCCTCTAGGCCAGTGCAGAGCAAGCATGAAGGAGACACTTGTTTCTCTTCTTTGCCTGACTGTCTGGTCTTTGGGAGCTGGCCAAGGACAGAGGATGGCACTTTGGGGAACCGCAAAACCAGGGTCAGCTGCCTGGCTATCACAGGCTATACAGACTCCTGGGGTTTTCACTTTTCTCTGGCACTCAAGCAGCGTGACAAGGACCCCCACCCCACAGGTGGTGAAAGCCAGCATGCCCCTCCCTACAATATCTCAGGGGACTCTCAAGGAGCTTACTTGCCTCCCAGTCACCTCTTTTCCAGATTTCTTGCTTCCACTGCACTCTTAAGCTACTGCATATCTTGCTTCCTAGAAGTCCTCCATTCTCCCCACTGTTCAGTCCCATTCTGGCCCTAATTCCTACATTTTCACCAAAGCACCACCAACAGGAGGCTGTGGTATGTAGCAGCATTTGGAGCAATGGAGAGGTGACAAGAACAACAGGAACAATAAACCTCACGATGTGAAAGCCCATCAATTATTGTCACCCGGGGGAATTTCCTGCTGGCCTTAGACCCATCTTTTTTTTTTTTTTTAAGTTATTGGAGTATAGTTGCTTTACAGTGTTGTGTTAGTTTCTGCTGCCTAGCAAAGTAAATCAGCTGTGTGTTTACATACATCCCCTCTTTTTAGACTTCCTTCCCATTTAGGTCACCACAGGGCACCGAGTAGAATTCCCTGTACTCTCTAGGTGCCATTTCCCAGGTCCTCCCTTCTCCCCTCTGCAGGCCTTTCCTCCCTTTGCAGGGGCCAGTCTTCTCCAGATTCAAATTTCTTTCTCATGCGCAGCACTAGCTCTCCATCGCTTGCTCCCTACTAAACTCATATCTACCTTTGCATGTCTGCCAGCTCCCCCAAGGTGTTTTGCTAAGTGGGGCCTCTGCCTTTGGGGTTCTGCCCTTAAGCTGCATAATGATCCGAGAGAAGCTTTGCAAACACAAGATCAAAGTTATAACTTGGACATCGGTTCCCCACAATCTCTGTAAGAGAGAGGAGGACAGTACAGTGGATAGGATAGGGTACCAGTGTAGCTCGATGTCAGAGATCCACAACAACAGTGGCTGAAAGAAACAGAATTTTAGCTTCTCCACACAGAGATGTCTGATCTGGAGCTGGGGCACTGCTGAGTCCTTGCATCTGGTTGCTCTTCTAGCCCTAAGGTGTTCTCTTCATCGCCCAGTTCCAGATGGTGCACGGCTACATTCCAGTCAACTTAGCAAAAAGGAGCAGAGAGCCAAGGAAGGGCTGCTTCCCTCAGGCATAACCTGAAAGTCACCTATATTATTGTCCTTCATACCTATTGGCCAAAATGTAATCCCATGCCTGCAAGAGAGGCTACGAAGCAAAGTCTTTATTTTAGGTGACCATGTGCCCAGCTAAAAATCAGGGCTACTCCAGAACTTTGCCCTTAGTACTGGCAGCCACTGATTCCTAGCGGCTGCAGAAACAACCTAAGTGTCTGACACCAGGGGAATGGATAAAGAAGATGTGGTACATACACAAAATGGAGCACTCCTCAGCCATAGAAAAGGAATGAAATCAGGTCATTTGTAGAGACATGGATGGACCTGGAGAATGAAATAGTCAAAAAGAAAAAAAATTCTGTATACTAATACATATATGTGGAATCTGAAAAAACTGGCATAGATAATCTTGTTTACAAAACAGAAATAGAGACACAGACATAGAGCAAATATAGGGATACCCAAGGGATAATGGCGGGGTCAGATGAACTGGGAGATTGGGATTGACATATATACACTATTGACACTGTGTATAAAATGGATAACTAATGAGAACCTACTCTATAGCACAGGGGACTATACACAGTGCTCTGTGGTGACCTAAATGGGGAGGAAATCCAAAAAAGAGGGGACATATGTATACGTATAGCTTGTTCACTTTACCGTATAACATAAGCACAACATTGTAAAGCAACTATACTCCAATAAATATTTTTAAGAAAATTAATGAAAATAAATCTAAATTAGTTAAAAATTCAAATTCAGTTCTTCAGTCAGCCTAGCCGCATTTCAAGTGCCCAGCAACCACGAGTCAAGTGCCGTGGCTCATTGCCTGGTGTGGATATAGAACATTTTCATCATCACAGCAGGTTCTACTGGACAGTGCTGCTGGAGCAGAAAGAGTGAGACACTGGGGCAGGACTCGTAGTCACTGTCACCAGCAATATAAAGATTTACTTTGCCCCTCTCACGAGGAGGTGCCTTCGGGCTGAGGACTTTGTCCAGTGCCGCTCTGTGCTCTGGTTGCTCACTCGTTTGAGCATGCCCTGCAGCTGTTCACCAAACAGGATCTAACACAGGCCTGGCACATAGTAGGCAGTCACTAGATGTCAGTTCCCTATGTGTCCCCTACCCACCAAGCCCTCATCCATACTCATGGTGTCCCTCCCCCGTACAGAACTTATTTCCAGAGCCCTACACTGCCTCCCTGAGGGACAGGCATCATTAATCACTCCCCCATCATAGAACCCCATCCCTATCACAGAAGCTGAATTTTTCTTGGGCTCCAAAATCACTGCGGACGGTGACTACAGTCATGAAATTAAAAGATGCTTGCTCCTTGAAAGAAAAGCTATGACAAACCTAGACAATGTATTAAAAAGCAGAGATATCACTTTGCTGACAAAGGTCCATATAGTTAAAGCTATGGTTTTTCCATCAGTCATGTCTGGATGTGAGAGTTGGACCATAAAGAAGGCTGAGTGCTGAAAAACTGATGCTTTCTAATTGTTGTGCTGGAGAAGACTGTTGAGAGTCCCTTGGACAATAAGAAGATTAAACTAGTCAGTCATAAAAAGGAAATCAGTCCTAAATATTCATTGGAAGGACTGACACTGAAGCGCCAGTACTTTGGCCACCTGATGCGAAGAGCTGACTGTTTGGAAAAGACCCTGATGCTGGCAAAGATTGAGGGCAGGAGGAGAAGGGGGCAACAGAGGATGAGATGGCATCACTGACTCAATGGACATGAGTTTGAGCAAACTCCAGGAAGTGGTGAAGGACAGAGAAGCCTGGTGTGCTGCAGCCCAGGGGGTGGCAAAGAGTTGGACGAGACTTAGCAACTGAACAATATCACAAAAGAGGATTTGAGACTTGGCCAAGGGAAGGGAGCAAAGTGTCCACCAGGGTAGGGGCTCCAGCTCGCTCTTGCTCTGCTTATTAATGTCCCCTTCGATGCAGGGGAAAGCCTGACAGTGACAGATGACCACATTCTCCAGCTTTTTTAAGAATTCATGGAAAAAATAATCACATATACCTGTGAAAGAGAGGGAGGTTATTCTCTCTAACTAACCCAGGCCTCAGCAGGCACATTTGTCCCGGACAATACTTGCTGGGAACATTCTGGGCCACCTGAGAACCCATGCCAGTTCTTTATTCAGAAGGACTGCTGGAACCTTAGAGCTGGGTCACTTTGTCCCCTTGACCTTTTGCTTCTGGGAGGTCTGTGACCTTAGATTTCCTTTCTTTAGATCAGGAATTCACATGCTGAGAGATACTGTCCAGAGCTGCTGGAGGCTAACGGAATGAAGGAGGAAGCCAAGGGTGTGGAAAACTTTCAGCATTGATCCCTCAAGTCAACATCTGCATTTGGGTTCTTTGGAAAGAGGGAGGAAGCATGAAATCGCTAATTCTTAAATTTCGTGGGGTCACTTGCCTGTCTGAGAGTTTGAGATTGTCTCCTCAGAAAAATGCATGTACACACCAAAATCTGCAAACATCTTAGAAAGTTCATGCACCTATTTAATTAAATTGTGTTACCATTTGACTTGGAGTCCCAGATGATTGCTGTGGCTTCTAAAAGTTTTATGAGAGGGCATTATCAGGCTTGAAGAAGTCCCCTAGGATTCCAAGCTCATTAAGGGCCAGGCTTCATAGAGGTCAGTTGTAGACTGATGTCACAGTTTGTAGGCTCCATTTTCCTTCTTTCCCCTGCCCCCCTTTTTTGGATTTCTTTGTTTCTGGGAATATGAGGAACTCCTTCTCTAGAATGACACTCCAGGGATAAAGTCAGCCACATCCACCAGGCTGAGAAAATACCCGAAGGTTCAGCCAGGAGCACAAATTACCCAAATTGGAAGATAGGGAAATGAAAATGCATGAGAAATGAAAATGCATGAGGCTCAACTGCACAACTTTCAAACAAGAAAATAAAATTCCTGATTTGAAGTCTCCTTGGGGAGGTTCTTCTTTGCTCTATAATGGGAACAAAAGGTTATTGCCTTGGTGGATGGCGGATGTTTTCTCATTAGCGTGTGGGCGGTTTGATGAGAGGCTTCCTGAGGCCTCTTGGCTCAAGTGCAGGGATTGAAGTGTGAGTGGAGGGTGGAGTGAAGCGAGGAGGGGCCACACAGGCAGAGACTGGATCGTTACAACCTGTGCTGTCCGCTGAGGCTGCCATCTATGACACTTCGAGCTCTTCCTGCTTTGCCCAAGGTTGCATTTCCTGAGGCAGCTGGTGTTCATAGCTTTGGAAGCTCTGCCCATTCAGTCAGTGGTTCTCAGCCCTGGCTGTACATGACGGCCCCCGGAGAACATTAAAATCACTGCTGCCCAGACACTGCTCTTTGACTGGTCTGGAATGGATTCCAAGATCCCTGGAAATAAACACTCCCTGGGTGATTCCAGCGCCCACCTAGGGTAGAGAATCATCACTCTCAGTGTTGTTGAAACTATCATAGGTTTTCTGAGGAGCTGTAGAGAATTTAGAAAGTTAATAATCAGAGAAAAGCTAAAAGGACTGTTTCATTAACAAACATGACTGCCTTAGAGAGAGAAAAATCGTGTTGCCCAAGAAGATTGACCAGGAAAATGGGCTGTGGGTACGTTTGTCCTCCTTTCAGTCCTTAAACAACAGATTTTGATCAGCTTTGGTAACAAAAACTGAAGTTCTGTTAAATACTTAATGAGAGTTTCCAGAGAGAATTAATCAAGAATGAGTTTAATACTATTCCAATTAGGTGTGGGTTAAATAATGCACAGCATAAAAATTCAAACCAAACAGAGATCAAGTAGGCGGTGGGAGTCCCTCTGGTCAGGAAGGGAGTGGCTGTGCTCGAAGGTGGGGAAGGTTGGCTGTGCAGGTTACTTGGCAATAAAATCTGGTGATTTTGCACTTCGTTACGGTTTAATACTATTCCAATGAGGTTAAATGTCACTTTTCTTCCAACTAGATTATTCTTGTTTTTAGGAAGCAGACAGAAGGTTAAGGGTGACCCCTGGAGACTGGTCAGTCATATATCAGAGCAATCAGTAAGTTGGAGGTCTTACTTCAGGTTCCCACAGAAGCATGCTCTAAAACAAGGATTATATTAATAGGGCAAGTAGTTCATTGGAAGGTGATGCTAGTAAACATTGGAAAGACAATGGAGAAGGGAGAAGGGAAGAAAAGAAAGGGTAGAGAGGATCTGTTATCAAGCAGTTACCACTGAGGGCAACTGAGTTGCCATGCAACCATGCAGACATGCTTCGGTCACCCTGAGATGCAAGAAAGCTGGCTGTTTATCCACCAAGTTCCATCCATAGTCTATGGTGGACTTCTAGGATATTATTAACTCTCCCCTTCTGGCTACCAGGCCTAATGTGCTCCCCTGGCCAGATAAAAGCTCTCAGAGACAGAGAGGCAGGTATGGGAAATAAGCACCCTTTGGCATAAAGAGTTCATATGCGCAGGGCACTAACAGTGTCTGCTGCAGTGGATGAATACTGAGAGTAACACAGTCATCCATCCACCCATCCAATAGAATCATGAGCAAGTGATGTGTGTGCTCAGTCGCTAAGTCCTATCTGACTCTTTGCGACCCCATGGAGTATAGCCCTCCAGACTTCTCTCTCCATGGGATTTTCCAGGCAAGAATACTAGAATACAAGAGTGGGGTGCCATTTCCCCCTCCAAGGGATCTTCCCCACTCAGTGATCAAACCCACGTCTCCTTCATCTCCTGCATTGGCAGGTGGATTCTTAATCACTGAGCCACCTGGAAAGCCCTTGATCAAGTGGCAGATATATACAATTCAGATTAAGGGCTGGTTACATAAACGCTTACAGATTTCTGTACAGTGGCTTTGCAGAAAAGAACCAGGAGGGTACACCTGTCCACCATATTTCTCTTTATCTGCCGGCTAGTCTCCTAGCCCACTTTGATCATTAAATCTAGGAAGTATTGTTTACTCTGATTCTCCAAAAAAAATCTGTGGTGCTTAAAACTTCCTTCCACCCCCCACTCCCACTCCAATACTCAAAACTCAATGACAGGTCAGCAGATGGAGTCCCCGTGGATCTGGCCTATAAGAGATAAAGGGAGAAAAGTCACTTGGTAAGTGTCATTGACACTAAAAGAGATAAAATGACCTACCCAAGTTGGGCTGGATCTCCTGACCGTTTTGCCATTTTTAACTGCTCTGCTTCTATCAAAGGAGCCTTTGCCGTGACCTCTAGACCCAACCCTAAGCATGGATTCTTTAATGGTTTTCTGATATTTCTTTATACTAATCGAGTAATCAAAGAAATTCTTACCAGTAAGAAGCCAGGAGCCAGAACCCAGGGTCACTGCAGGGATAGGGGAGGTATCATTTCTGGTGAGTGAAATTCAAATGCAGTCATTTCATCCCTTAACAGAGTCAAACAGAAACACCTACTAAATTTTAAGGCTTCAAAAAGTAACTAGGGATTTGCAGAATCAAATAATCTCACTCAATCCCTGGCCTCCCTTCCTGCGGAGCAGAGTTTGGGGTAAGGCAAAGGACAGGAAAGGATGACGTGGAGGGACCCCCCCCCCGGAAGGAGGGCCTTGTGGGGTGAAGGGCTGGTACCACCTGGCACAGAGCCAGGTTCCTGTTTTTGCTCCATGTGCTCATCTCAGGAGGTGCCATCAGTCAGACAGACAGCAACTGCCCTTCTCTGAGAGTTTGCTCAGAATTTACTAGTCCGCCTCTCACAGTCTCTGCTCCATCCCTTAAAATTAACAACAAGTTGTTGTGTGGGGTTCACTGAGGACATTTGAACCATAACATAAACTCTTTTTCTTACTTCAACATGCCCAGAAAAACCATCAATTAAATTTCTAGGGCTTCTCTAAATACTTTTGATTAAAGACACACATTAAATGCATCACGGTGCCTCCCAAATTATGATTTTTTTAGAGACAAAACTAATGTAGCCCTAAAGTCTTCTCCAGTTCTGACAGACTTAAAACTTCTCTTTATGGCCTTTTCTGATTATAAAAATAATTCACTTCATAAAAATTCAAGCCAAACAGAGATGAAGTGGACTACAGGAGCCCCCTCGGGGTCGGGAGCAACACAAAGCCGGGAGTGTCTGCTATGCATGTTACTTGGCAATAAAAGCTCGTGACCTTGCACTCGGACAGGGCACTAACGACAAGACGGCTCCATCGTCACAGTCACAAGGGCCTCTTTCAGATGTCCTGCCTCCTGGGAATGGACAGGTGGAGGCTTCAGGCTCCTGGCCTGTTTGTTCTGTGTATCATGCAACACAATTCCACACAATTTCACAATTCCATATGTGCTCACTGAGTGCCAAGCTCTAAGACATTGATGAGCAGGGCAGACAAAAGAGACAGATCGCCTCTTTCCACGGCTGGTCTGAAGGGAGATAGACCAAAAGAAAATTGGCCACACTCCTCATGCACAATTGTAATCAGTGATGAGAACTCCTGAGAAAAGGAAACTGGTCCTAAGAGAATGGGTAACAGAGGACTCTGCCCTAGATGGGATTGAAGACAACTTCCCTGACGAGATGCTGATGAGATCAGAAGGGATGGGGCAGTGAGGTGGGAGCCCTGGGCGTTGCAGATGGTGGGGACAACATGTGCAAAAACCCTGTGGTAGGAGGGGATCTCTGCAGTTCTAGGAAGGCTTGCAGGGAACAGAGAACGGTGGATAATGCAGTGGAATCAGGCAACATTTGTCAGTCAGTCTAGGGGTCTGGAAAAACTCAGGAGGGTTTAAGCTGGATTTAAGCATGTGGATCAGTAGGGGGTGCCTGGTGGAGGGGAGGCATGCTGATGCTGGTCACAGCTGGAGGGTGGGTAGGGCAGGGCAAGAGTAGCGGCTGCATTATTGATGGGTATAACCCCAGCTTGTAGTCTACTGCAACTGTCCTGGCCAAAGCAGCTGGACATGCCTGGGGCTGGCATGTGCCTCCAAAGCCTCTTACAGCCACAAACACAGCATTACTGTTTCTGAGACTGGCTTCCAGACCCTAGTCCACCCTGCCAGCCCAACAGAATCAGTTTCCCTGAGGTAGGTTCCTTGAAAGTGTTAGTTGCTCAGTTGTGTCCGACTTTTTGTGAGTCCATGAATTCTAGCCGGCCAGGTTCCATTGTCCATGGAATTCTCTAGGCAAGGATACTGGAGTGGGTAGCCATTTCATTCTCCAGGGCATCTTCCCAAAACAGGAATTGAACCTGGGTCTCCTGCATTGCAGGCGGTCTCTTTACCAACTGAGCCACCAGGGAAGTCCACTCCTATACATATCAATTCTTATTAAGCTTCTACAGGAGACTCAGATGTGTGTCCACATTTTTTTCCATTTTCTCCACAAAGATTTGATTGGGAAGATGGTGTTGAACCTTGGACTGAGCACTGGGTGTTAGTTCAGTTCCACTACTCCTAACAGTGTGGCCTCAAACAAATGGCTTCACGTTATGAACCTCGACGTCACCATCTGTAAAATGGGCATCATATTTATTTTCTTCCTGTGTGCCTGCGGGGGCAGGGGGCGGTCATGGAGGGTGTTTTGAGGATCTAATGAGATGCTGAATTTGAAAGTTTAACACAAATACCTGATATTCTTTACCTGCAAACAAACTATAGTTTTCAGTGTGGATAAGGCATTCAGATTTTATTGCTCGGTTGGTGCTTTGGCCCTTTCTTCTCTGGTTACCTTTTGTAAGTGAAAGCTGTCTAAAGGCATTGATGCTTGGTTCCAAAGGCACCCTCCCTATTCTCTCAGGAAGGGGTGGTCTCCCTCCCCCTTTCCTAAGGGTCTGTCCTGCCTCTAGGCAATGGCCACAGAGTCCCCTTTCCCGTGCTCATACACTCGTCCCCACTGCGGCCAGCATTGCTGTTCCCCCTGCCTGTTTGCATTGAACTTAACTCTTTACACTTATTATTAAAAGTTACCCCATCACCCTCATTAAAGACAATGAAACTGAGCCATGAAGAGGTCAGGTAATTTACTGAGGGTCATGTGGTCAGGAAAGCAAGGAGCTATTTGAACTGATTAACCACTCTGTTATACCATTACATGTAGGAGGCGTCTGACCATTAGTCTTAAATTTTACCTTCGCCTTTCTTCCAGAGGAACAGGGGTGTCATAAGGCAGTGGTGACTCTTCAAGTGAATATAGATACAACCTTGAGTCTCGTTAAGCAGTGGAGATACTCATAAGATTGTGAGCCTCCTGAGGGCAAGGACATACTCATTCATCATTGTGTGAATGGCACAGAGCAGGTGTCAGGTAAAGTTTGTTGATGAATGAAGCATTGACACAGTTTACACAATGGCACAACATAATATTTATCCCATGAGATGATTTTTATACCTATTAGAAGGAAGACAAAGGTGAGGCTCAATGACTTGCAAGGCTGCAGAGTGATTTGCTGCAGATAACACCAGCATGGAAGTCAGATGGACGGATTACAGCTTTGTTCACAATACTTATCATGTGATTATGTGGCACTGAACTGGGTACTCAAACCCTGGAATCTCCACATTGTGTGTTTGTGTGTTCAGTCACTCAGTTGTGTCCAACTCTTTGTGACCTTATGTTTGAGACCTTATAGCCCATCAGGCTCCTCTGTCCATGGGTTTTCAATCCTCACATTCAGTTCTGTTCAGTTCAGTCACTTAGTCGTGTCCGACTCTTTGTGACCCCATGAATCGCAGCACACCAGGCCTCCCTGTCCATCACCAATTCCCGGAGTTTAATCAAACTCATGCCCATCGAGTCAGTGATGCCATTCAGCCATCTCATCCTCTGTCGTCCCTTCTCCTCCTGCCCCCAATCCCTCCCAGCATCAGGGTCTTTTCCAATGAGTCAACTCTTCGCATGAGGTGGCCAAAGTACTGAAGTTTCAGCTTCAGCATCAGTCCTTCCAATGAACACCCAGGACTTATCTCCTTTAGGATGGACTGGTTGGATCTCCTTGCAGTCCAAGGGACTCTCAAGAGTCTTCTCCAATACCACAGTTCAAAAGCATCAATTCTTCAGCACTCAGCTTTCTTCACAGTCCAACTCTCACATCCATACATGACCACTGGAAAAACCATAGCCTTGACCAGACGGACCTTTGTTGGCAAAGTAATGTCTCTGCTTTTTAATATGCTGTCTAGGTTGGTCATAACTTTCCTTCCAAGGAGTAAGCGTCTTGTAATTTCATGGCTGCAGTCACCATTCACAGTGATTTTGGAGCCCCCAAAAATAAAGTCTGACACTGTTTCCACTGTCTCCCCATTTATTTCCCATGAGGTGATGGGACCAGATGCCATGATCTTAGTTTTCTGAATGTTAAGCTTTAAGCCAACCTTTTCACTCTCCTCTTTCACTTTCATCAAGAGGCTTTTCAGTTCCTCTTCACTCTCAGCCATAAGGGTGGTGTCATCTGCATATCTGAGGTTATTGATATTTCTCCCGGCCAATCTTGATTCCAGCTTGTGCTTCTTCCACCCCAGCATTTCTCATGATGTACTCTGCATATAAGTTAAATAAGCAGGGTGACAATATACAGCCTTGGCGTCCTCCTTTTCCTATTTGGAACCAGTCTGTTGTTTCATGTCCAGTTCTAAGTGTTGCTTCCTGACCTGCATACAGGTTTCTCAAGAGGCAGGTCAGGTGGTCTGGTGTTCCCATCTCTTTCAGAATTTTCCACAGTTTATTGTGATCCACACAGTTGAAGGCTTTGGTGTAGTCAAAAAGCAGAAATAGATGTTTTTCTGGAACTCTCTTGCTTTTTCGATGATCCAGGGGATATTGGCAATTTGATCTCTGGTTCCTCTGCCTTTTCTAAATCCAGCTTGAACATCTGGAATTTCTCGATTCACATATCGCTGAAGCCTGGCTTGGAGAATTTTGAGCATTACTTTACTAGCGTGTGAGATGAGTGCCATTGTGTGGTAGTTTGAGCATTCTTTGGGATTGCCTTTCTTAGGGATAAGAATGAAAACTGATCTTTTCCAGTCCTGTGGCCACTGTTGAGTTTTCAAATTTGCTGGCATATTGAGTCTAGCACTTTCACAGCATCATCTTTCAGGATTTGAAATAGCTCAACTGGAATTCCATCACATCCACTAGCTTTGTTCATAGTGATGCTTTCTAAGGCCCACTTGACTTCACATTCCAGGATGTCTGGCTCTAGGTGAGTGATCACACCATTGTGATTATCCAGTTTGTGAAGATCTTTTTTGTACAGTTCTTTTGTGTATTCACATTACTCATAGGTAAAATGGAGGTGTCTATAGCACCATTTACATAGTATTTTCTTGAAGTTAAATGAGATGATGCATAAAAGCATCAGGCACATAGTAAGTGCTCAGTAAATACTGGTTTTTGCTAGTGGAAATAAAACTGATGAATTCTGGTCATTTGGCTTCAGTTGAATGTTCTTTGCCCTAGATTTGAAGTATGTGACCAGTATGTTTATACTAAGCAAATACATAGCAGAATATTAGAGACTTTATGAAAATACTTACCCAAAGAGTTAGCATTTGCATTGATGGAAACCAAAGTAGTAGGACCCTCAGTACCGAACAGGGGTGTGTGTCTTTGACAAACCTGGGTCCTTGAAAGTAAGAAAGATGGTCCCCTCTGCTTATAACTACAGTGGCCAGCACATTGACCCCAGCTCATTGTCACCAACTAATTTCAATCATTACCTGAGGCATCACTTGAGAATGGAATTCATCTATTCAACCATCATTTATTGGGCACCTATTGTACCAGCCACTGTGATAGGAGTCGGGATGTGATGGCAAGCCTAAGAGGCTGTGTCTGCAACTGCATGAAGTTGTGAACTAGTAGGAACACTGGAGAGGCTATTCTTAGCTTCAGAGAATCTTGGCACCTGAAGAGCCACACCCCTGGTGGAACATAGGATCACTTGGGCAGATGGCGACCAGTGTCTATTATTTTTAATCTTTTTTTAAATTTATTTTTTAATGGAGGAAAATTGCTTTACAATGCTGTGTTGGTTTCTGCCATACAACAACTCAAATCAGCCAAATTATACATAATCCCTCCCTCCTTTCTGGTGGCTCACATGGTAAAGCGTCTGCCTCCAATGCCGGGTTCAATCCCTAGGTTGGGAAGGTCTCCTGGAGAAGGAAATGGCAACCCACTCCAGTATTCTTGCCTGGAAAATCCCATGGACAGAGGAGCCCGCTAGGCTATAGTCCAAGGGGTCGCAAAGAGTCAGACATGACTGAGCAACTTCACTTTCACCTCTCTCTTGAGCCTCCCCCATCCCATCCCTCTAGGTCATCACACAGCGCCAAGCTGGGTTCCCTGTGTTATATAGCAACTTCTCATCAGCAACCTATTTTACACATGGTACTGTACATAGGTCAATGTTACTCAGGGTCTGTTATAGTCCATTTTCTCTTAGTGGTAAAGTTTTGAACAAGTCTCAAAGCCCATTTCTGCTTGGAGGAAATACAGGTAAGAAATGGTCATGGAAACAAAACAGAGAGGAGTAGAGTCCAAGGATCCATGAAAACATCTCCTGATGGTAGATACCCTCTGCCTGCAGAGAGAACCCCATGCCGCATCCTGATGTAATCTGACCAGCCTTTACAATGCTGTCCCCAGGGACGTGTGTTCTTGGCTGGATGGAACTAGGAAGGGAGTCCCTTTGATCTTCCATGATGAGACTTACCTCCCTTCAGTGTAGATTCACAGAGATGGTAGCTTAATAGAGAAATTTAAATTATCCAAAATTAACTACTGGAAACATAAAACAACATTTACAAGAGACTAAACAACATTTATGGTCTTGGCCTCCTCTTAGCTACTGATACAGAGATAACCAGAGCTAAAAATATTGGTTTACATGTCCTCTTACTAAGGGAAGTGTTTATTTCCAAAGAAACTGTGTTCTCATTTCCAGATCATATTTTCTGAGTGTCCCAAACCCAGCACTGGAGCTGGCAGAAAGGACATAGTTACAAATTGTGTTGTGACTTTTCATTTGTATAAAAGGCAAATGTCTTACATAGGAATCTTGTAGAATCAGCTTAGTAATCAAATGAGATCATGTATGTAAAACAGCACAGTGCCTGGCATGTTATAAGCTACAACTATTTGTAGTGGATGTCTGGTGTTGGTCTGCCTGGCACCCATCTCTCCCTTGGGGAACAGTCCTCCCATTTCACATGGCTTGGTAGGTATGGAACCCAGATTGGGCTGATCATGGTACCCTGTCCCTTATCTGCGGCAGACAAGAGTTAGGTCAACATGCAAAAATGTGCAGAAATGAAAGCCGGGTGGACAGAGAGACAATCCTGGCACACTTGGGGCCAACTTTGGTCCCTAAATCCAGATTCCTATTTAATAGCTCCTTATGTAGTTCTGTCAGCTGCTCTGAGCGGAGTCACAAAGGTGAGCCAAAAGCTCCTCTTTTGCTTAAGTGACTTGAGCTGGGTTTCTATAACATACTGTTGGGATTTTGAGGACGTGAGAATGTGAAGCTGGAAGCCTGTACGACAGGAGGATGGGATGAGACAGTGCCCTTTCATGAGCCCACAACTGAAAGGTGAGAATGTTCTTGGTCCATTCCCCAGGTCTTAGTCACTGATGTTTCAACCGGCAGCAGAACATCTCCTTTCATCTTCCTCTCACCTGTCCTGGATGAGTTACATCATATGGCTCACCCCCAAATGTCCCCTTCCCTTCCGAGTCCCAGAGACAAAAAGTAGGCTGAGAAATGGAACCGGGTCTTAGTGATGGGGACCTCTCATTTGTTTAGACGAGGCGAGGGGCTGGAAGGAAAGCAAGGTGGGCGTAATGAGCAGTGAAATTTAAACTGGAAAACAGGCACTAATCCCAGGGCACTTTCTGTGTTTCATTCACCTTTGGATTCCCCGGGGGGGAGTGCAGTATCAGGTGCTTCACTGAGGTCTCTGTGAAGGTCTCAGCGAGTGGAAGGAATCTGAGGAGGCAAGTTCACTCGGGTTATAAGGCCGTGTGGGACGAGGCCCTTACAGGGGGAGTTGAAAAGGCTTGAGACCTGCCTCCTGCCTTCAGGGAGCTCCACCAGAGAGAGGGAGGTGATGAAATCGCTGTACTGGGGGAATTCAGCATATCATGGAGCTATGATTCCACATCCACAGGGTGGAGCTCTCTCTTGAGAGGTTGGAAAGGCCGGGGAGTGGGGTTTCCATTGGCCTCCGGTGGGGAAGGAGGGGGAAGTGGTGACTAGGATTCTGAGTCTGAAGAGTGAAGTGGAAGATCAGGCAGCTGTGGGTTAAGGGAAGCAGGAGCTTTAGACCTGCAAGGGGTCAGGAAGATATAGCTGAACAGATAAAATGAGAACTGTCCTGGTGGGCATGGGGGTTTGTAGTAGATAGGATGTGTGGCAGGGTGGTGGACAGATTTCTGCTCACACATTTCAAATCTGTTGATCGGGTAGCACTTGACCTTGACTGACTGGTGGGATGCTGGGGGACAGCTGCCTTCGGTGGCAATGCAGAGGTGTGGGCAGAGTTGTTCTTGACAGCAGCATCCAGGAGCTGGTGAGTAAAGGCAAATCCTCCACCTACCCTAGACCTGCTAATTCAGAAACTTTAGGGGTGCGACCCTGCTGGTTGTGTTTAACAAGCCTTCCAGATGATTCTGATGTCTGGCCTCGTGCAGTCCACATTCAGAGAATGTCTATGGGGGCTAGGCAGGCAAGGTGGGCTGGCATCTGACTGCAGGATCCTGAAGGCCAGATTCTACACTTAGGGTTTCCCTGGTAGCTCAACTGATAAAGAATCCACCTGCAAAGCGGGAGACCCTGGTCCAATTCCTAAGTTGGGAAGATCCCCTGGAGGAGGGCATGGCAACCCACTCTAACATTCTTGCCTGGAGAATCCCCATGGACAGAGGAGCCTGGCGGGCTACAGTCCATGGGGTCACAAAGGGTCAGACACAACTGAGCGACTAAGCAGAGCACACAGCACAGGCACAGGGCATTTTCCCTGTACCACTGAGAAGCTGCGAAAAGTTTCTGAGCATGAGTCATGTTTTCACTCGTTCACTCAGCTAATGTTTATTGTGCACCTACCATGTGCCAGGCCCCACACTGGGCATGGGAGAAAATACACCAGTGTGAATTCAGGCCAGCGTTTTAAGAACAAACTTATCTGGAGACAAGATTGCCATTGTCTGTCTTTTTTTAAAAAGTCTGATTTGCAGATGGAAAAGAACACCTCTTATGCTCTCCAGAAACAACTCTGCTGCTTGCCAGTGCCAACAGAAGTTATTCAGCTAAACGTTTACTAAAGTTTCAAACACTAGGCATGGGAACTGATGAAGGGAAAACAGGGGCACACACACATGTACACACGTGTACACACACACACACACAATGGAAAGGGGTGATGGGAGGGTCAAAGGAACAAACTTCCAGATGTAAAATAAATGAGTCCTGGGAATGTCATGTACCATGCAGTGACCATAGTTAGTAATGCTGTGTTAGATATCTGAAAGTTGCCAAGAGGATAGATCTTAAAAGTTCTCATCACAAGCAAAAAAAAAAATCTGTAACCATGTGAGATGAAGGAAAATACCTAGGCTTCTTGTGACCATTTTACAGGGTGTACAGGTATCAAATCACTATGCTGCACACCTAAAACAAATACACTGTTATGTATCAATCATATCACAGTTTAAAAAAAAAATTAAAGGGGTGGGAAGGAAGCATTTTTCTCCTGTCCATGCTGCCTGTCAGAGAGCTACCTTTTACAGAGTTCTCAGAGGGACCTGCAGCTTTGGACTTTGGAAGGTGAGGGCCAATTAGCTCCAAGTGTTTCAATGTTTATCTAACAGTTTTGGAGGGTGGGAGGGGAGAGAAGGGGAGGAGAAGGAAGGAGTCAAGTGTGGGAGGCTCACTCCTGTTCTCAGACATCAGTCCTGCCCTGCTGCTCAAGGAAACTGGAGCTTGATTTCAAAGGCGAACACGTCCTTTCATCCGAGTCCAATGAAACAACCAAGGTTCTCGTCTGGAAGGGTACATGTCCTTAGGACAACTTTCAAGCCTTTTTACTGTTTACCCTGGCATGCACGCTAAATCACTTCAGTGGTGTCCAAATGTTTGCGACCCTATGGATGGTAGCCCACCAGGCTCCTCTGTGCATTGGATTCTCCAGGCAAGAATACTGGAGAGGGTGGCCATTCCCTTCTCCAAGGGATCTTCCCAACCAAGGGTTCGAACCTGGGTCTCCTGCACGGCAGGCAGATTCCTTACCATCTGAGCCACCAGGGAAGCCTTTACTGTCTGGCCAAACTGGGGGTGAGGATGGGGGGGTCCCTGTCTGTGGCCACGAGGCTCCTCCATGTTCCCATCTGGCATGCTAAGGTTGGTGGGCCTGGCCCTCCCCTGGGGAGAAACCTACTAAGGCGAGTGGTGGTTGCACCAAGTGGCAGAGGACAGGAATCAGACGTGTCCTGGAGCTGTTCCAGGCTGAGTTTCTCTCTGGCCTGTAAGAAAAGAGACAGGTTTCTGATCTCATCTAAACCCTGTCTCCCGAGTCTATACCCTCTGCTACTCCAACAAAGCAATCATCCACTCCTTCCTCTGAGCGGTCCTCAGCTAGCTCCAAATCAGAGGAAAGGGCCAGGAGAGAGAAACTGAGAAATCTCTGATTTCAGCATCACCAGTGCCACCAGCCCCATGTCCAGTTTCTGAGTCTGTGTGTGACAATGCAACAGCAGCCTGACTGATGCATGACCCCCTCCTCATTTGGCTGATGCATGACCCCCCTCCTCATTTGCTTCCTGGAGATTGTTTATTAGAGACCAGCATTTCAGAGAGCAAGGGCCAGCTTGAACAGCAATAGGCAGCAATAGGCATGGTGGAGCTTATTTTTAACTAATTACATTACAGAGGGGTGGGTGGCGAGTTATAATTGGATGAACTGAAAAAAAAAAAAAGATACCCAGTTTAAAAAAATCTCAGGCTTAATTTAGTAAATTTCAATTACAAGGGGAGTTACTAAACTGCAGATTATTTGCATTATATCCTTAATCACCACTTCATTTGTACTGGGGAGATTCTTGGGAATGCGTCGTCAGAATAAGTGATGGGTCCTAATGAGGTCTTTGTTCTTCCTCAGTCTCTCTTCTGAAGCTCTTTCCTCCCTCTGTGGAGAGGCACAGAGTTTTCCAAACGGGGTGGAGACGCCTTAAATTAGAAATGGAGCGTGTGAAGAAATCAAGAGTTTTTCAAGCTGGCTTCACCACCGGGGAGAGAGGACGCCACACCCCTCCTCCAGCTCTCTTAACTGCTCTTCACTGGGTTTTTAAATTCCCTTCGCATGCATTAGCTCTGCTGGGCTGCTATGGACACGTCTGCTCCCGTGCCAGCCACAGACGTCCGCTTTTATTAGCTGGCAACAGAGAAAATGGCCTTTCTGTACCTTCCTCTTGAGAATAATGGATATGCTGCCATAGACCTTCCTGCTTCTGTTTTTTCTGCTTCCTCTGAAGAAAGTGCGTCCAGTGGTCCCTGGCCACTGGGTCTTTATTGGAAAAGCTGTTTTCCAAGATCATTTAGCTCTAAAAAACTGATGAACCCACAGGGACTTTGAGACTTTGTGTGTGTGTGTGTTAAGATCCATTTTGTAAGAGAAGGTCTCTTTTTGGGGGCGGGGTGAGAGGAGTAAGGAAAGGATAAAGTGAATAAAAATCTCTTATCTAAATCCTAATACCTGCAGTTCTTCCCTTCATATGCCACCTCCTACTCTGCAGGGCTTTATAAAGCACTTGTTTATTATCTTATAGCTTTAAAAAAAAAAATGCCCTCATCCTGCAAATGGGGAAACTGAGGCTCAGAGAGGTTAAGCGACTTGCCCAAAGCCACTCAGCTTAGGCAGACTGAGGATTTCAGTCCAAGTCTCTGAATCCTGTGCTCCTTCCAATACCCCACCCCTTCTCACAGGCTGCTGGCAGACCGCACATCTACCCGATTTGTAGAGGTCAGCATTTGTATCTTACTGCAGTGTGATATCCATTTAAACTTCATTTCTGAATCTGTGTATTTCAGCAGCAGTTTTGTTTCAGAGGACTCCAGAGAGTAGCCTTACTTAACCTTCCTCTGGAGGTATGTTTCTTTGGTGGGGAGTAGAGAAGAGGGTGGAGGGGGGAGCGGAAGGGAGCAGCCAGCAGCGAATTTTCCCAGTTTTCCACTGGAGGAAGCCAAGGCCCGGGGAATCAGACAAATCCACGATTCTCCTGGCATTCTGAATGTTTGCCAGGTCCCTGCTCTTTGCTCTCACTATTCCTCTGGGCTGGTTCCAAGTGTGGAGGAGTGTAGTCTGCTAGAGTGTTTGTGTTGGGGTTGTGTGGCCGGGGTGGGGGGTGGGGGGGTTGTGGAGGTTGCAGGGAGATTGATGCTGGCAGGAAGGAGGGTGTTTACACCAAGAGTCCAGCCAAGCCTTGGGGTCACAGGGGCTGGTCCAAAGTAGGAAGTGTCCTCTGAGCTGGAGGGGCGTTTGTGTCCTCCAGAACCTCCTGTATTCTGTAGCTTCCTCTGCTCTAGCTGGCTACCCCCTCATGGTGCAGATAGAATGTGTGTGTGTGTGTCTCTGTGTGTGAAGTCACTTCAGTTGTGTCAGATAAAATACTTTGGTGAAATGTTTTTAAGCTAAATACCTGGGCTCAGATCCCACCTCCACTTGTTAGCTGACAGATCTGGGTAAGTCACTTAACTTCCCCAAGAATCAGTTTTCTCATATATTGAATGAGAATATTAACATCCACTCTCTGGGCTGTTCTGAGGTTTAAATGAATGATGTAAAGCAAAGAGCAAAAGGTGGCTTTGATTAGTAGAGGATTTGAGGCAGCCAGGAAGTGGGAGGATAATAAAAGGAGACTGCTTGTCCCACAAAGACATTAGCAAGAGGGCAGGAGTGGGTTCAGTGATGAGACAGCTTGCAAGGACTTTTGCAAATAGGCCATATGCTGGCTCTGGGGGAACACTGAGAAACTAGTTTGAAAAGCACAAAAGTCATAAAATAGCACTGGTATTATTGTTTTTTTCCCTTAGTGTGAGCAAAAATATTCAAGCTGACAAAGCCAAGCCAATCTTCTGGGAACAAGACTAAATTTACTTGTGAATCACCTCAGCTTCCTTCCAAGAGAAAGACACCCCCGTCCCTTCACCCAACACCCCCATCTATGACGCATTAGGATCATAACGTCTCAGTTTCTCCCACCAAAATCATAGTCCCTCGTCGTGGGCTTGAGGACCGCCCTGAGGTCTGGTCCTGTTTCCTTGTCTCAACCCCTCAGGCGGTGGGAGTCAGTTGCCGAAACACCCTCTCAAGGGAGCAGGATGAGCGCCAAGCCCTACAGTGGACACTAGGTGGCGCCGGACCCCACGTTATTCAGGCAACTTGACGCCGCTTCCCTTTCTGGAAAATCGTGGCTGCAGCGACGTCCTCTTCTCCGAGAAGGGGGCTATTTCAGTTTATGCCACAAGCATAAAGGGCCACTAGAAGACTGCCCCCGGCTTTTCTGCTAACTGGGACAATTGTCCGGGTGTGGCTGCGGAAGGCCGTTCCCAGAGCTGAGGCTGGAAACCCAGCAGCCAGTTGCTGAGCTATATATAACTTGTTAGGAACAAGTAGCTCTTTTCAATTTCTGCTCTGCCCAAAGGGGCAGGAAGGAAAAGAACTTTCTCCCTTAGGAAGAGGTGGGGGGCGGGGAAGAGGCAAATGCCCAGGCTCCTCCCTGAACTGCCCGGCATCTGCCCTGCCCGGAAGGAAGGGAGCCGAGGACTTCCAACCCTGACCCCAGGCCATTTCATTCCAGGCCCCACCCCGTCTGGCGGGGACCAGCCATCCTTAGTGCCCCTGGGGAGCTGAGTTGTCGGTTTATTTTCCGTCGAGGGATCTGAGCTGAGTTTGCCATTAAGCACCCGCTTAATTTCATTGCACTCTTATCTGGTGGCTCAGAGGTTAAAGCGTCTGCCTGCAGTGCGGGAGACCTGGGTTCGATTCCTGGACTGGGAAGATCCCCTGGAAAAGGAAATGGCAACCCACTCCAGTATTCTTGCCTGGAGAATCCCATGGACGGAGGAGCCTGGTGGGCTACAGTCCACGAGGTCGCAAAGAGTCAGACACGATTGAGTGACTTCACTAAGAGTACACCCTCACGTGGATTGGTGGCATATTGGGATCCTGAGGGCTGTGATCACGAAGTTCAGCAGCAGTAAGTGGCAGTTAGAAAGTCATTTCCAGTTTTCTAAGTGTTTATGAGCACTCTACCTACAGAGGCAGGTGAATTTCATTTTCTGATTGCAGATAAAGTGACTGACACTCCAGGGTCTCACTGGAGCTGCTGGCACTGATGTCTCTTTGAAACAGTGATGATCCTTGTTGCTTACTATCATTTTCACTGTTTGTTCCCTTTTGTGTAGGAGGCCAAACAGAAAACTTGCCTAAAGACAGCTTTTGGCTACTGAGTTTCTATTTGGCTGATACCATCTAGGCAAAGGGGCTTCCCAGCTGGTGTTAGTGGTTAAAAAGAACCTCCTGCCTGCCAATGCAGGAGACATAAGAGAGATGGGTTCAATCCCTGGGTCAGGAAGATCCCCTGGAGGAGGGCATGGCAACCCACTTCAATATTCTTGCCTGGAGAATCCCAATGGACAGAGGAAACTGGCAGGCTATAGTCCATAGGGTCACAAAGAGGGAGACATGGCTGAAGTGACTTAGCACACTCGTATCTAGGCAAAGGAGAGCTGAATGTGGAGAGCCAACGAAGTGGGGTGAACACTGAGCAGACCCTTGACTTCTTGGCAGGGCAAGAGTTTCCTTCATGGGGGGTGGGCTCTGCAGAGTTGGAGGGGGGATGTGTTGGGAGGCAGGTGTGTTGGCAGTGCTGTTGACAAGACAACAGGGGGAGTCCCCATCAACCAGCCAGTCAGCACATTCATGGGTACCTACCATATAGAAAAGAAATACTGTGGCTCTGTGAGGTCTCAGAGCCTTTAAGTCTGCCTCCAAAGAGCTGGTGGTGCACTGTCAATGGGGCAAGTATAGCATGTGCAGATAAAAAGAAAGTTAATGACTCAGAGGAGTCCTAGAGAATATCCTGGCTTGGTTCTGTGGTGCTTCCCTTTGAAGCAAGGAGGAGGGGAGGGGTTGGCGGTGCTAGAAGGAGATGGGAGGAAGGGGCCAGTTGGGATTGCTGGTGGCCTGGGCTGGACCTTAGAGTCTGCATAATGTGGGGCTTGTGCCCAGGTCATGTCCAGGATGTAGACGTCCTGCTTGGATCAAAGTGGAATCAAAGGTGCAGAGGGCCTGGGTGGTATACTGTACCTACAGGATACCTGTGCTGTGGCCTAGGAAGTCAGAGGAAGTCACCTGGGGCAGGTGAACTTTCTACTCTTGAACTTTATATTCTCCTGCCCTCCTCCCTACAAGGTTCTGTTCCCCAGGTCCTTGGAGGTGTGGGCACAGTTCCAGGCCCATCACCCCCACTTCTGGTCAGTCCTGGCAACTCTGCTCTGGACTTTCTCCTTCCTCCCCACCCCCACCCACCACCACTGACACATTTCAGGCCTCATCTTACTGGTCTGAAGGGCTTTTAAAAGTAAAATGATTTCTATAGGAAATAAATGCACATGGAAATGAGTATGCATGCATAAGTCTAACAAAAGCATTTATAGTAAAAGTAAGCTACCCTTTCACTCTAGGGCCGCAGCCTCCCAGGTCCTCCCCACAAAGCAGTCCACCCCTTTTTCTCGCTTGGGACCAGCCCAAGCCTTGTTCAACCACCCTTCTCTGCTTTCTAGAATCTCGTTCTTTAAAGCACAGATTGATCCTGTTTGCCCTTGATCTTGGATGGGTGAAAATGCCAACTCCTTGGCCCAGCCACCAGTCCCTGTAGACTTCTCTGACCTTCTCTGCACCCCACATACCACCCCCAGCCCCTCACAAGCTGTGCTCCTGCCTGGCCCACACATTTGCAGTGGCCTAAATCCACGTTCTTCTCTGTCAGAGTGTATATTTAAAAATACTTTTAAAAAATAATAATAATTTTTAATTTACTTTTTTGAATAGATAACACCAATACACACATACATAATAATCTACGCTCCTAACCACCATTTATTAATGTCTTGTATTTCCTTCCAGGTCATTTTTATGCATAGCCTTCTTCCTTTTTTTACTCAAATGATAACATGTAAGTCACACTTTCTATATCTGCGTTTTAAACATTTAGTCATAATATCCTAGAAACTTCTCTGCAGCAATTCATAAAGAGCTTTCTCATTGTTTTCCGTAGCTCTGTGGTATCCAATTGCTTGGATACACTCTAATCTGGCAAACTTTTTTTGTAAAGGACCAGATAGTCAATATCTGAGGTTTCTGGGGCCATCCGGTCTCCATGAAACCACTCCCCTCTCTGCTGTGGTGCAAATGGAGCCCTGGGTGTTGTGTTGTGTAGACAAAGAGGCCTGGCTGTGTTCCATATACTTCTACTTATGGACACTGATGTTAGAATTTTATATGATGTTCACGCATCATGAAATTGAATTATTCTTTTGATTTTTTTCAACCATTAAAAAATTTTTAAATGATTCATAGCCTCAGGCCCTACAATAGCTGGCAGAGGGCCAGTTTAATGAGAGTTCACTGACCCCTAACCTAGTCAACCAGTTCTCAATTAATGAGCATTTAAATAATTTCTGATTTTTTCCTGCAATTTATAATCGTGTACACATGTCACTTTATATGCAACAAATAGATTTCTCTGTAGGGTCAGCTCTAAGAAGGAGGGTTGCTGGGTCAGAAGGTGTATGCATTTATTTTGATGTATGTGTGTGTATGTTAAGTCACTTCAATTGTGTCCAACTTTGTGAGACCCTTTAGACTATAGCCCACCAGGCTCCTCTGTCCATGGGATTCTCCAGGCAAGAATACTGGAATGGGTTGCCATGCCCTCCTCCAGGGGATCTTCCCAACCAGGGATCAAACCTGCGTCTCTTGTCTCTGCTGCATTGGCAGGCAGGTTCTTTACTACTAGCGACACTTGGAAAGCCCAGGTTTATTGTGATAAAGATTGTTAAATTGCCCTTTGGGTCTGTCCTAGTGGACATGCTCACCAGCAATGGATGGAAATGTCTGAGTCCTCACAGATGACCGTGTATTTTCAAACTTGTGTTTTTGTCAAGCTAATAGGTTAAAAAACACAAGAGGTATCTCAGCACATAGCCATTTGGATTTCTTTTTGTTTCTGTGAGTTGTCTTTTCATTACCTTTGCTTGTATTTTAATGAATCTTTTTTGTAGAGATTTGTTTTATTTTCATAATTTAAGGCGATTAGACCTCTGTCTGCCAAGTTGCATATATTCTTTGCAGGTTTTCATTTGTTTGTTACTTTGCTTATACAAGTTTGCTTGTTTGGTGTGCACAAGCTCTAAATTTTTTTTTAAACTTTTATTAGGTGAATTTATCAACTTGTTACTTTATTAGCTTATGGTTTTTGAGTCATAATGAGGAATAATTTTCCCACTCTAAGATTATAAAAGAATTCTCCCATGTTTTCTCTTGGTACTTGTGTGGTTTTATTATCAAAATTTAAATGTTGAATCCATTTGGAATTTATTCTGGTATATAGTATGATGTGGCTTCCCAGGTGGCTCAGTGGTAAAGCATCCACCTAACAGTGAAGGCAATGTGGGTTTGATCTCTGGGTTAGTAAAGATCCCCTGGAGAAAGAAATGGCAACTCACTCTAGTATTCTCGCCTGGAGAATCCCCATGGACAGAGGAGCCTGGTGGATCACAGTCCATGAAGTTGCAAAATATCAGACACGACTGAGCGATTAAGTACAAACGCACCCATGGCTTCTACTTAATCTTTCTCTAGACGGTTACCCAGGAATCTCAACACCATTTATTGAATGAGTCACTGGATTTGGAATGTCACCTTTATCGTATGCTAAACGTATTTATATTCTTCCAAACATGTATAAATATATATATATATATATATATATATATATATATATATATATAGTTTATCTAGTACAGGATTTCTCAACCTCAACACTATTGACATCTTGGGCCAGATGTCATTCTTTGTTGTGGAGGGTTGTCCTGTGCAATGTAAGATATTGAACAGTATCTCTGGCCTTTCTTTACCCATTAGATGTCAATAGCAGGAACATGCGTGCATGCACAGGTGCATGCATGTACACACACACACACACACACACACATACATACTTGTAATATACAAAAAAGGAAAGAAAAGAAGAAGTTTCTAGATTTGCCATACATCCTCTGGGTGACAAAATCACCCCTCTTGAGAATGACTGATCTAGTCATTCCATGTTGCTCTTTTTTTCCCCATAACTTCTTGTTTCTTCTTATTTATTTCATCACTGTGTGTTTATACATGCTGATCCATCTCTGGGAAGGTCCTCCAATTATTTTCCCATCAGGATTTGGCTCAGGGACTCAGGTAGCCTTCTTGAACCACCCTGCTCTGTCTCCAATCAACAGGTGCGACCCCCGTGAGAATTTCCGTGAAATTTGTTCATCTTTCACCCCTGAGCGGGCTGTCAGTTCCAAGAAGAGAGGGCTTTGTTCCTGTCTTTATCTCCAGCCTCTGGCACTGAGCCTGGCTCTATCACTATTGGTGGCTGAAAGAATGAGTGGATACTTCTTTACCCACCTCCCACCAACAGCCAAGAGTTCAGTCAAAGCAGACAAAGGATGCAATTGGTTACTAGGAGCACAGCCCTGGTGTTGAGAAACAGCCGGGGTGGGGAGAGCTTGTGTGTGCCTGGGCACACTAGTGATGAGATGCGTGCAGTCTCCTGTTTAGTACCCTGCAGTCCCCAGCTATGAAGACGCACTTAGCTGCTTAAAAACAGGAAAAGGAGAGCTGGGGACAGCTGGCCATGTGGTTTCTTGGAAAAGCAGGATAAACAGTGTTGACAGCATGAGCCCTGGATTCTGATGGCTTAGGTCAGATTCCTACTCTGTTCACTTACCAGGTACTTAACCTCTTTAAGTCTGTTTATTCATTAGTCAAATGGAGGTAATAACAGTACTCACCTCAGAGGTGAGCAATGCCCTCTCTGGCTGGTTGTTTATAGTCCCTCAATTTCTCCCAGTTTTCCTGCCTTAAACACCTTGGAGATAAGAGAGAGAGAGACCAACCTGTCCTCCAAGGTACAAGCCAGACGGTATGGGAGAGAATGATGGTTTGGGGAGCCTCTGTCTGATTTCTCTAAGGCAAGGGGACCCTAGCATTCATGTGAAAAGAACCAGCTACTAGGTAAGAAGTGACCGCTTCATCCCTGCCCTCCACAAAGCTGACACCTGAAGCATTTACCCAATATCTTAAATGAAGCAGAATGATTCAGTTCTATGCATAGGAGAAGACAATGATAATCATAAGTAGCATCTATTAAATGCCAGACACTGCACCCACTGTTTACGTTCAGTTACATAACCAACCCCCACACACCTCCCTCTCTCAGAGCAGGTTTTCATCTGGTGATGGGATGGGGTGGAATTGCTGTATGCAGCCCCCCTCCCCCATTATCAATTTCCTTATTAATTCTAGCCCTGTTTATCTCCAACCTGAAATCTCTCTCCTGGCTGCCACACCCTGCTCTGTGTAGGCTGGGCTGGAGTTTGAAGCAAACTAAATGAATCAGATGTAAGAACAGGCGCTAGTCTTGATTTTAGAGGCTTTTAACTCACAGCTGCTCATGGCTAGAGGAGGAGGAAGGGTTGTGTGCCTGGCCTGCACCCTCATGCCTGCTGCCTACAGCACCATGAAGAGCATGCCTGTTCCTGGTGAGACGCTCCGAGAGAGAAAACAGAAGAGCCAAAGAACACATGCTTCTCTTTTGCATTTTCTCTGATGCCTGCTCAGAACCATGGCTGCTGAGAAGTTGTTGCTGATGGGTTTGCTCTGGCCTGAGATGCATCTCTGTGGATGTGGCTGGCAGAGGCAGTGGGGTATGGAAACAATGTGCCCCATTTATTGTTTTTTTTTTTTTTTTTTTTCTTTTTAAAAAGTATTTAGTTGGCTGCGCTGGGTCTTGGTTGCAGCACGGGGGATCTGTAGTTGCAGCATGCAGGATCTTTAGTTGTGGCATGTGGGGTCTAGTTTCCTGACCAGGGATAAAACCTGGGCCCTGTGCATTAGGAGCATGGAGTCTTAGCCACTGGACCACCAGGGAAGTCCCTTGTTTTCACCATACTCCTTACCCAGGCCACCTGTCACCTTTTCCCCCAGAATCTACAGCCTTTTCAAGGATGTCTCTGACCCTAGCCTTTACCTGTCTGATATATTATGATTTATAATAAGAAATATATGTTTCATCTTTGGCCTCTCATCTTTATTTAGTGAAACTCTACCTGGTGAGTGCATCAAATAGCATGTAAATGTCACTTCCTCAAGAAGACCTGCTCCCAGGTAGTCATTACCAGCTCTTGGCTCAAGTACTCATCACACACAGGTGCAATTTTATATTGTTTGTGCAACTATTAATTAATGTTTTCTCTCCCAGTCCATGAGTTCACGTGGTATCTTTTGTTTTCTTACCACTTGTCCTCAGAGCTTAGCATAATGGCTGAAGCATAATAGATACTCAATATTTATTGAATGAATGGTGAATGATGGGTTAAGTATAACCTAGTAGGTAATACTAATATTTATGTGCCAGGAAAGTTCTGAACATGTTAGAAATATTATGATCTTCCTAACAGTCTATGGGGTGGGTAGTATTACCCCTACTTTACACATGAGAAAATTCACTCATGAGCCCATAAATAATAAGAGGCAGAATTTGAACCCAGGGTGCTGGCTCCAGAGTCTGAACGTTTAACCACTATGTTATTCTAACTTATGTTGTTCTCCCCTGTTTCAGTGAATTCACAAATTTCATTTTGTTCTAAATTATTATATCATGCCTCATGCCTCTTACATGCAATGAATTGTACTCCACTTGATGTGACATTAGAAAATTTCTTTGACAAAGTGTTTTATCTGCCAAATAGTGCTGTAGTAATATTCATCCTGTGTTTTAGCAAAAAATAAGTTCTATGTATTAACAAACATTTGATGGCAAAACTATGAATGGACGTCACAGTATATGTTGAGAACCACTGGTCTACTGGCTGATAACAAATCTTTAGTATACTTTTTATTCCATTCTCTCTTATGGCTTATAGTTAAAATTCTGCTCACCATTCCCTTAATAAAAATATGTCTTCCTGGACTTGGTGGCCTGCTTCATCTTTCTGCTTGGTAAAACTTTGATCTTAAAGAGAAGCAAGGTCTCCTTCTATCCCTAAGCCCCAAATACCCACCTCTCTGATACTTCCAGTGGTTCACCTCAAAGGGTGAAGCCAAACTTGTTTTCAAAGGTTTTGATATCTTTCTGTTTTCTTTGTTCCTTGGTACTTGGGAAAACCAGCCTCACCCCTTTGCAGGAAAGAACCAGGGACATTAATTCAGGGCTTTCTTGAGTAAACTGCATGTTTCACTTTTCTAGATGAAACTGGAAGTGACTTACCATTCCTGGTAAAATACTTCTTTTAAATGTATTTTTTTAAAGTTGTATAAATATGTGTATATATGTGTGTATATACATAGTATACTGTACATACATAGTATATGTATTTTGCAGTCCATGAGGTTGCATAGTCAAACACAACTTATCGAATGAACAACAAAAACAAATTAATAGAATAGATGTGGGAAGAATCTCTGTCAAAACTGATTACCTCCAGGGACTTCCCTGGTAGTCCAGTGGTTAAGACTCATGCAGGAGGCATGGGTTTGATCCCTGGTTGGGGAACTAAGATCCCACATGCTGTGTGGCCAAAAGATTTTTTTTTTTTAAGTGGTTACCTCCAGAGGCAGAGGTAAGAATGAAAGAGATATGAAGGGGAACATCTTCAAATCTGGGGAAGTGGTATGCTTTTAAACATTTGGATCTTTATAAAGTAAGACTATATTCACATATCAGATAATTAACTCCTTCCCCCCGAAAGAAGAGAACCAAAAAAAGAACTATTATTAATGCTGAGAAAGGAGGGGAGAGAAGGGGGGTAGTTGATAAAAGGACTCTTTCATTTTTTACTGTATACTTCTGTATTATATTAATTTAGGCAACAGGGACAAACTCATGTATTTCTTGTATAGCTGTTTTTTTATATCATGCAAAGACTCATTTATGCATTCAACAGCTATTATTTTTATTCCTCACTCTATGCTGAACACTGTGCTCTGTATTTGATCTGCTATAATCCTCACACTATTTCATGAGTCACATACTATCATCCCATTCTATAAGAGAGAAATTTGGGGCCCAAAGACTGGTTAGGTCATCTGCCCAATGGCGCATCTAGCTAGCAAACAGCAGGCTGACATCCAGCCAACTCTCCCTGATTGGATGTGGGCCACAGTGGTGGGTACCAGAAGGAATGAGGCCGCCCTGCCTTTATATAAGTGGAACCTAGTTGAGACGGGAAACATGAGAGAAAGCCTAAAGGGGTGAACAGACTGAGAAAAATAAACAGACATTTAGCCTAAAGAAACACTCAGAGAAATAACCTTAGTAAAGCTGAATGACCTCAGAAAGACAGTCAGAGATGGTCTGGTGCCCCCAAACACCCATAAACATTTTCATTTGGTTCTACGCACTCCAGAAGCCTCCTGTCACACTGAAGCTCTGTCCAGATGATTCTAATAATAGCCCGATGGAGTCCTGTGGTTGGAAGAGACTGTGAGAGGTCAGTGAGCCCGCCCCCCACCCCCCCCACCTGCAGAAGGGCGTCAGTGTTCTCCTTATGGGAAAACCGAGGCAAGGAGTGACTTAAACTACTAGATCAAAGTCACTCCTCCACCCCCAACCCCAAGTCAGCCAAGGAGCTGGACCCAAGTACTGGGGTCAAGGGCACCAAGAGCTTTGTGAGTCAGCATGTGGAAAATATACTCATATTGCAGCTCTTTACAAAGGAAGCTACTGCTCACCCTCTTTTCCAGCTGTAAAACATTTGGCTGGCTGTGGGGAAGGGTGTCAGCTGGGGAAATGAAGGGGAGTCACTACAATGCCCCTTCTCCCGAAGCAGCAGCAGGCGGAGGAATGAGGACAGTGTCAGGGGCTTGGGGCTGGGAAGGAGCTGGGTGTCAGTTGCTCTTGCATTGCTGGAGTCACCCTTCTTCCTATTATCTACTTCGTCAGGATGCGGCTCCATTAGCACACTGGATCAGGCCAAGTGTGTTAGGAATGATTAAGGGCCTTGCAGGAGATTAAGGGAATTACATTTGTATACTCCTTCTAGCCAAAGGCTCCTGGACAACAGCAGGCAAGCCTCTGAATAGCTTTACACGCAAACAGTAAGAATAACTGCAGCTGGTTCCAGGCTTAATGCTTTGAATCATGAGGATGTGATGTGATGCAGAGACAAGTTGTCTGAGGGCAAGTGGCTCCTCAGTCATGGGCCCTGAGAAGACTGTGGGTGGTTGGTGGGGGATGTGTGCGTGAAGGTACAAGTCTGACAACAGCGATCTAGGAGGCGATCCTCAGGGCCGCCCTTGGGCCACTGGGGTTCACCAGGCCAGGACTAGAGTGAAGCTCTCACCTCCAGTGCAAAGTTTAAAGGGACACCAAAAAATTCAGTTATCAAGAAAAATAATATTTTAATGCCCTATTTTTAAAAAATAAAAATTAACGTAAAAATTTCATGATGAACAAAGGATCAAAATTTCAAATAAAGACTATTTGAATAGTCTTTCAAACAAAGGGGCCGAGCCATATTGGAGCCTGAGGCAAAAAGAAAAATGTGAGCTCCTGGCTTTAGTGGAAGCAAACTCATCAATCCTATTTTCCGAACTTACTTCTCTCCCCTCATTTTTAATTGAGAGAATTGCCTTGTTTGATTTTTCTTGACTAAGCGACAATCTTAAATAATTTTAATTAATTATATTAATATTTTAACCATTAATTAATTGTTAATAATTAATTATAATATATTATTTAATTATTTAAAATCATGGTAAATTCCACTGGGGTATAAATTAAATATTTGAACTTAATGTGAGTTGTAACATACCTACTTTTTGATCTTTCAGTATGTTTTCCACTACTTTAATGTGCTGGAAAAAAACAAGTGCATATGGGGGTGCACAACTTTCCTTCTGCCTCAGACTCCAACACAGCCCCCATGGCTTGGGTAGTAAATAAACCACATCCGATGGTCTCCAGGTGGAAATGGGGTATGTCTTGGTCAAGTGTGGGGAATCTTGCTGATGATACCTCCCCCCAGCCTACAAAAGACCCTTTCCTCTCTGGGGCTACCCTTTGGGAGTAGGGATTCAGGAAGTCATCTCATCACATTTCACACTGTTCTAGAGGCCACGAGATTATTGCGAGCTGTGACATCACCCCATCCTCACTGCTTGATGAGTAGGAGTCTCTGACCTTTGGGGAGGGGTCAACTTGAGTCCAAGGGCACATAGCACATCCCTGATAGAGAACCTATGACTAGTACTTCTACACAGCAAGCAACTTTAAGAAACACCATTGGGAAGTTTCTTGGCTAGAAGAAACTTTCTGAGATAATGAGGGTTTTTCCCTTATTTTCTTTTGAAATATATAATATGCTCCCATGGCTCAAATACAAAAAGATGTAAAAAGGTAAGCATTGAGACGCCATCCTGCCAACCTTGTTGCACACTCCTCTCCTCACGTACAAATAGGCTATAACTTATAGTCATTTCTTGGCAATTGCGGCTTCTTGAAAAACAGTATTTAAATAGGTTTTACGAGTTAGGCTGGGACCCACCCAGCTCCTCCGGGATGAGACTAGCTAGCCGGCACGGAATACTGAGCAGAGTGGTCACATTTTGTGTATGTGGCTGACCCCGGCAGCACGGAGCCAGGGGCGTGCCTGGGGCCACTGGAGTCCACAGGCATGTGGGCACCAGACTGGCACACAGTCTAGTGTCGGTGCTACCGGATACCCCGGAGCCAGGCCAACAGGGAACGGGTCTGAGGCCACTGGCATGGCTGGCATCTTGGTCTAATAATAATCAGGTATCAGCATTTCCTAGAAACACATGACGGGGTTTGTGATCCATCCCTCCTGAGCCGCGAGCAAGCTTCTGCATACTCAGGATGACACGCATCCTCGCAATCGGAATGACATTCCAAACCACAAACACAACTCTTTGTTTTTGTGGTCACCATGTCCCCTCAAGATATCAGTTGCTCTCAAGGTGACCGATTTCCTCTGCTCTCTTGGTCATGGTTGGGAGGTCACTGGAAAAGTAGAAGGGAGGAATACCCTTATAGCCAGGGTCCCACAGGGCCCAGAGCTGGAGGCTGGGCTGGTTGAGATCTCAGTACCAACTGGGGAGAAATGCTGATTGAACCACCAAGCCACATTGGCTTTACAACGTGCGAAAGGCGTCCTCTCCTCACGCCTCTTTTGACCACATCCTACTCACCACTCTTCTCTATAAAGTTGCTTCCCACTGAGTCACCCTCTAGGGCTTGCTGGCAAACTTTCAACTCCCCTGGTTTTCAGCCAAGGGGCCGCTCCCAGACTTCACTCATTCCGACCCTTCACAAGGCCTTGGAAACTTTGTTGAAAACTTGAGTGGTGTGTGAACTCCCAGGTAGTTCATAAGCAGAGTGAACCCTCTTTGCTCACTCTGGGCCCTCGGTCTAATTGGAATTTAGGAGGACATGGAGACTACAGGGTCAAGAAAAAGAGAACAGAGTTTGTGGTTCCACCCTAGGGCAGCATTCCCTAGCCTACAGCAGACACATTTTTGGTTCAGTTCAACTAATGTTAATTAATGCTTTCAAGAAAGTGATGATGGCTTTGGAAGGCAACTTTGAGTGTAGGAATCCTCTGTTGAGGAGGAGGGGCTAGAAGTGGTAGCCTATATTCAGAGATCAGGAAATGTCTAGACAGCTCTGGAAAGACAGGCTGTGAAATTGGGACAAGTGTCAAATGCCTAAGTGCTGAAGGAAATCCACGTGAAGAAAAGAGAAGCTGCAGGGTGGGTCTGAAGGGAGGTTTGTAGGTGAAGCAAGATCCCTGAGCACTGTCCCTATTTTCCTCAAACCCATGCAAGCCTCTCCCTTCTTCCATTTGTGCAATGCTGTTTGTGCCTACTTCACTATGGGCACTCAACGATCAACTCAAATAATGTATTTCTCTGTGTATTTTTTCCTATCTCCTTGGATAGGTCTTCCTCCATTTTTGAGAAGAAACATCAAAGAAACAACTTTTTGTTGTTTCATCAGCAGTAGTCCATTTCCAGAAATATACTGTAGCCTGGGGCTTCCCTTGTGGCTCAGCTGGTAAAGAATCTGCCTGCAGTGTAGGAGACCTGGGTTCAATCCCTGGGTTGGGAAGATCCCCTGGGAAGATCCCCTGGAGAAGGGAAAGGTTACCCACTCCAGTATTCTGGCCTGGAGCAGGAAATGGCACCCCACTCCAAGATTGTTGCCTGGGAAATCCTGTGGACAGGAGCCTGGCGGCTGACCATCCATGGGGTCGCAACGAGTCAGACATGACTGAGCGACTGAGCATAGGACTTATCTTGTGTGCTATGTCTCAGGAACACTTTAACATATTTTCATAAGTAATTGTCACGTGCATTCCCAAGGGTTATTGGCTATCCTTCTGTCAGTGAGTGGGGTAACGAGTAGATCATTATCTCACAGTTAAACCAAAACAGAGTGTCTGAATGTTGCTGATTTTCTTGACTGTTTGACTCTGACACTTGCATAGTTTTTCTCAAACTCTGTGATTTTGAGGTCACGCTGATGGAATGCTCCTTTGTACTCCTGCTGCTGTCTGGAAATGTCTGTTGTCATCTTATGGATTAAAGAGATCTCAGATTTCTATAGTTTAATAAGTTCGACCTACATAGTGGTGAAAGGCTCACACTTCACCCATACCGTTCTGATGTGATATAGGACATCTAAGCATGCCTTTGAAATTCGGATTAGCTCAGGGCAGAAGAGTTTGAATTGCTTACTTTACTTCCCACTTGCTGTTAGGAGATCTCTCCCAGGTTCATCCCACAAACTCTAACCACCTGCGGGGTGGGAAAGAATCAAGAAATATGTTCTCTCACCACAAAGTTGAATAAACTTCAACTTCCTTCCTTCACAGGTGAACTGCTAGATAGTTCTCATCTTACCAAGTGCCAGCTCCTCCCTCCTATAGGATGATTCCTCTGATCTACCCAATAACTTCACTCCTTGGAGTGGCCTCTCTTTCTCTGCTGCCTTGATACCTCTCTCTCTCTTTCCCGAATCATTCCCATTCGCAGAGAAAACACACATGAAAACATCCCCTTCTCTCACGCCCTCCAGCCACAGCCCCACCTCCCTGTTCCCATCATACCCAAATGACTTCTCTGCCCACTGCTGAAAACTCTGTCTTCATGCTACCACTGAAATGACCTCTCTCAGGCCCCCCAGGGACTGCCCTGCTACCCAAGTCCAAGACTCATGCTTTTGTCCTAAGCTTTTTTGATCTGACCATTCCCTCCTCTAGGACTTGGCTTCTGGATCAACTCATCTGCTGGATTCCTTCTTCCCTCCCTGCCCCCATCTGCTTAGCCTCTTCTATCCAACTTCAAAAGTTGGGGCAGGGCTTCCCTGGTGGCTCAGTGGTAAAAAGGCTGCCTGCCAATGCAGGAGACACAGGTTCGATCCCCGATCCAGGAGGAGCCCACATGTCATGGAGTAACTAAGCCCATGTGCCTCAACTACTGGACCCAGATGCAGCAACTACTGAAGCCCGCGCACTCTGGAGCCTGCACTCCACAACAAGAGAAATCACCACAATGAGAGGTCTGTGCACTGCAACGAGAGAGTAGCCCCTACAGGCTACAGCTAAAGTCCACACAGCAATGAAGATCCAGCACAGCCCCAAATATATAAATAAAAAACAAATGGAAAATTTTTAAAAACTTAGGGCCGCTTGAGGGTTTCATCTTAGCCTCTTTCCTCCTCCATCTACACTCTCCCTGGGTCATCTCACCATTGCCCAGGGATTGAAGTTTCCCCTTTATGCTGTTGACTCCCAAATTTCTGTCACCAACCCAGACCCAGCCAACACAAGGCTGACTCACCAAACTACCTGCTGATATGACTTCTCTCTGGTCTTTCTATTTCATGGATGTCCCACAGCCAACCAATTCCAAACAAGTGCTCATCTGCATTTCTGAGCATCTGAGAACTAAAGAAATTTCTTCTTGTCCTCATCCTGGGTGATGATGCGTGATGCTAAAATCTCTGAGTGTGTGTGTGAAGTGTGATTTGGGTGTATGTGAGTGTGTGTGACCTAGAATTCTACCCTCCCTCTCCGTGTGTACACTACCCTGATAGGCAGCTATATGTCATTTTCCCTGAGTTTACTTCTACTGGACTATTTGGACTTTTCCTGCTACTCTCATGATATTTTGAATCATGGCCTCCCACACCCCAAAACCAACAAAAGTCCACACCCCACATATTTCCTGAAATGTTGAGAAATGTTTCGTAAACTATGGTGACTGCCTTGCTGGGACCACAGAGCCAGGCCATACCCTTTCAGGTAAGACTGGAGGAGGGTTTCCCCTGAAGAAAAAAGATGTTCTCACTGCTGTTCAGTCACAGAAGGGTTGGTTCTGAGCCTTAGATGTAAGTGAAGGAAACCATAATCACTCTGGATTCAAGGCCTGGGGGCACTGAAAATGCCAGTAGTGGGCAGGTTCCTTACATTGACATAAAACATTTGAAAGCTTTTTTTGTGTCAGCTTACTCACTAGTCCATCTCCTGTCCTAGGTGTCCCCTAAGGTCCTAACTCATCAATCATGAAGCTTTCAACAAGAGAGATTCTCATATGAGCAAGACCACACAAGAGGGGCCGTGAAGCTCTGGTCTGTGGCTTCCCATCCTTCTTCTCTGGAATTACTGTGCTGTGCTTAGTCACTCAGTCGTGTCCGACTCTTTTTGACCCCATGGACTGTAGCCCACCAGGCTCCTCTATCCATGGGATTCTCCAGGCAAGAATACTGGAGTGGGTTGCTATGCTCTCCTCCAGTGGATCTTCCCAACTCAGAGATCAAACCCAGATCTCCTGCATTGCAAGCAGATTTTTTTTTACCATCTGAACCACAGGGGAGCTTTAAAAAGTGCTGAGGGCTGGAACCTTCCCCAGAGATGCTGATTTATACGGTCTGGGTGTGGCTGGGTTTTCAAAGTTTCCCAGGTGTATCAGATGCACAGCCAAGGTTGAGAGCTCAACTCTGGGCCATTCTGACACCAGCTTCACGTTTCTCTTCACCACAGATGATTTCCAGCGGTAGGATTTCTGCTCCAGTGAACCTCAGGCTTGCATCTATCACATCACACCATCCTGTAATGTTCAGCGTAGATTTCTCTTTCCCAATAGACTGTGAGTTCTTTGAGGACTGGGGCTGTGTCATGGCATCTGCTTCTTTCTGTCCAGTACACTTTGGAGCTCAGTAAATGTTAGCTCAGTGCATAGGTGCCTCTCCCAGACAAGGTGAAGCGGATGGTTGCCCCCGCATCCCATGCTCTGGCATTCAAACTCACCTTCAGAGACCCTGCACCATCTGGTGCACACTGGATGTGTACTTTGCATCACAGTACATTTCAAACTCAGGTCCCCAGGCTCCCATGCCTGGCAGGTACTCTGTGTGGAATTGTAATGCTGCTCCCTCCTCCACAGTGGGGAAAACTCACCACAATATGTTAGTTCCCTACTTGCTGCAGCTGAGGACTGTCAGCCCAGAATGTTTCATCACCTACTCTCCTTCTGGCCCAGGAATGCAGTTTCCTGAACGCTGGAAGGTCTGGAACCGAATGGGTGGTTCTGAGAAAGGTCCTTGTGGCCGTGGAAGTAAGTGTTCCATAAGGAATGGTTTCTCTCTGGGATGTGTCACTGATCTGACATTGTCACTTGTCTT
Organism: Odocoileus virginianus; assembly: GCF_023699985.2. NCBI lineage: Eukaryota > Metazoa > Chordata > Mammalia > Artiodactyla > Cervidae > Odocoileus > Odocoileus virginianus. Next base: position 59,564,595 of record NC_069675.1, read on the forward strand.
TCTCTGAGTCTCAGGATGACTTCATACGGCTCAAGACTCCGGGTGTGGTGGGTGGTGGTGGTGCTGGTAATCTTTGTGTTTGGTTTTAGGCAGCTGGGTTCCTTGGGACTGAGTGCTTCACAGTAGGGTGTCTTAACCCAGGGCTGACAGATGGGTCTTGGTGAGGAGGGACCGTGACTCCCTGAGATTATACGTGGGGTGTTGCATCTGTATGCTTAAGCACATTTCTCTAAAGAGCTGTGCTGTGCTAAGTTGCTCGATCATGCCCAACTCTTTGTGAACGCACGGACTGTACCCCACCAGGCTCTTCTGTCCATGGAATTCTCCAGGCAAGAATACTGGAGTGGGTTGTCATTTCCTACTCCAGGGGATCTTCCCAACCCAGGGATCGAACTCAGGTCTCCTGCATTGCAGACAGATTCTTTACTGACTGAGCCACCAGTGAAGCTCTTCTCTAAAGAGAGAGCCCCCTAATTTTCTTCAGATAGTTAAAGCTGTCCATGAAACTGCAAAGGTTTTGGCCCTTTGACTGCCACTGTCTTCCTTACAATTTTAACTTTCTGCTGTTTCTAGAAGGTCCTGAGAGGGTGAGTTCTACATCCTTCTGGCACAAGATGTGGAATGAGGTTGTCCGGGTTAGGTCAGCCTCTGTGGATATAGAAAGAGACCAGGGATTACTTGGTTTTCTGAGACCTTGGAAAATAGAGGAGCATATTAGTGGCCATTTGTCATCCTCCATCTTGAACACTGATGTGTGTGTGTATGTGAATGAGCGAGCGTGAGAGTGTGAGTGTGTGAGAATATGTGTGTATGACTGCACGTGAGAGAGTGTGTAAAAGTGCGTGAGTGTGTATGAGAGTGTACGTGAGAGAGTGGGTGAAAGTGTGCATGTGAGTGTATGGGTACATGAGGGAATGTGTGAGTCAGCGTATGAGTATGTGAGAAAATAGGTCTCTGAGAATGTGTGTTTGAATGAATGAGAATATGTGTGTGGGACTGTATGGGTGTGTGGGCGTGTGAGGGCGTGTGAGTGTGTGTGAGAGAATGTATGTGAGAGTGTTGTGTATGAGAATTGTGTGAGTATGGGAAAGGGTTAGTGTGTATGTGAGAGTGTGTGAGTGTGTGGATGTGTGAGAATGTATGTGAAAGAATTATGTGAGAGTGTAAAAAGGTGTAAGTGTGCATGTGACAGTGTATGGGTGTGAGTGTGTGAGTGTGAGAATGTACGGGAGAGTGTTGAGTGTGTGTGAGAGTGTGTGTGTATGTGAGACAACTGCAGCCCTCCTCACACTGAGTGTGTGTCACTCGCGACAGCGACTGTGTCTCATGTCCCTGCCTTTCCCTGTTGACAGCCTTAGTACGCCCTGGCTCTGTGAGGCCTACTCAGAATGACTGGAAATTCCTCCGAGATGACCCTCCTGCCTCCAACACCCCCACCTCTGCCCACCTTGAACTCCTACACCCACCCAATATCGCCCCATTCTCCAGGCCTGGTTGGGTTTATTTTCAGCAAGCTGTGCGCCTGCTCCCCCTCCATGGGCAGAGGCTGCTCCTAAAAGGAAGCCTTGTTCCCACATGAGAGCTCCACCCCCAGCCCAGCCCTCGCTCCATCTCCTTGGCAGGGGAAACCGTGACAAGTGAGGACTGAGGCAGGGAGGGCACCCGACTTGGAGGTGCTGGGTGACAGCACCCTAGGCTGGAAATGCCAGGCCTACTCACTTTCTGTGCTGGGCTCAGCTGCCCTGGAGAGAGCCCAATGCCCAAGGCCTCCCTCACCACCCTCCAGGGGCAGGGCAGGAGAGGGGTCGCCAGACTTTTCCAGGTCCTCTTTCCACATACCTTGTATTCCAGAGGGCTGGCAGCAGCCTCTGGCCGCTGGTGCTAGGGTAGTGAAAAGGTGGCATGGCGCCAGAAGACACTTTTTTTGGCAGATGCTGGGCCGTGAATTTAGGGAAGCAGGTCTCATGTCAGAAACGTGGAAATCCTGGTCCTTGTTATGAAACTAACTGTGGGCCTGAACCCATAGTCTTCTCTCACTGCCCAGAATTTTCTATGTTTAAACTGTTCGCATATATGAGCACCTACTTCGATACAGAAGCTACTGTAGCTGGCACCTGCCCTCAAGGAGACTGCAGGGTAGTGTGGAACCTGTTATGTGCACACAAGAATAACGACTATTGTTTCAAAACAGTAGCTGGCATTTATGAAGTATGGGCCACAGCAGATACACTGCTAAGCACGTCATGTGGATGACCCCTTTTAATCCCCATAGTACACCTGAAGCAGGTACCGCTGTTATGAGAGTTTAGAGGAAACTAAAGCTCAGAGAAGTTAAGTAACTTGCCCTAGGTCTCACAGTAGGCAGCACTGGGAGTGGTGCAAACAGTAGGTGATATGGCAATTCAGGTGATAAAAGGAAAGGAAGGAGTGGAGAGGGAACGAGAAACAAAATTCTGGAAAAGAGAGCCTTGCCTCTGCCGTGGAAATCCATTAGTTCCACTCCAAGCTTGATAATGAAAGGATGCCTGTGGTAATCTTGAAAGCTGTGTCTAATCTCTCCACTCTGACGGACCATCTGGCCACCAGTGTGGGAGCCCCTTGTCTGCTCCCAGACCCCTCTCATTTCAGTTGATTCTGGGGACTCATCGTTCTGTTGATGCTCCAGTGCTCCACCTCATCCTCCCAGATCCCTCCTCCCCTGTGTGGGCTTGGTTTTGAACAACCCGTACCTGTGGCTTCCTTAAAGGCCTGCCCGTGGGCTAATGGAACCACTTTCTCCTTGAGAAGTAGGAAGCCCTGGGAATATGTAAGCCCTCCGGAGTCGCCTGTAACCAAGGCTGACTGGAGAATGAAAGCTCAGCAACCTTCTCTCCAGGTGGTACCGACACTGAGGTGTGATTTCCACCCCAGAGCTCTTCGGGCGGGCTGGGGCCGGGCTTCCCCCGAGGTCACATCCACTGCCCGGCCACCCTGCCTACTTCCCCACTCCCTGCGATTTCTCGTGGGAGCACCACCTTCCCAATCACGTGTGCAGGAACCTCACCTCAGGGCCGCTCCCAGGAACCAGACTTAAGACAATATGGCTGTGAAGTTCCAGCAACACCTCTGGGGAGACCGAGTTAACCTGAGCTGACAGGATACCATGCCAAGAATTAGACTCTGGGAACCTTTGTGGGTTAACGAACCCCTAAAGGAAGAGCGAGAGCTTTCAGAGAGCGGGGCAAGGACACAGGCTGGCATTCACCCCTCCCAAAGGATAGGTAGGAGGGTGAGGGAAAACATTCTTGGGGGAGAAACAAGATGAACACTGAGGAGGAAGTCCTCTTGGGTCTCCCACTCTTTAGTGGAGCTAGACCTGGGGCCACAGCCCTGCAGCTAGCTCACTGAAGGTCAGACCCCTCTAGGCCACCTGTGGAGTCCTCAGCCCGTGCTTGGGAGAGCCACTGAATATGAGCCTTTTCTTCCTTCAGTAACTCCTACTCCTCCAAGCCATAGTGCACTAAGGTGAGAGTGGGTGGTGATTTCCACAGGAGTTACCTCACCCGAGGAGCCATGTTTCCTGAGTTTCAGATGCAAATATTCTGATGGGAAGACACCCAGTGATTAGGACTCCCTCTGTGGAGACTCCACATTACCTCCTGCACATACACACCCATGAACACACACACACACACACACACACACACACACACACCACTTGTAATCTCTCATCCACCCATTGACCTCAGTCAAGGCCAGCTGGGTCGATGCAGGTGACCCGGCCTTGAGGCCTGCAGTAAAGCCAGACTCTGGGGTGCCTGCATTTTCGTGCTTAAGTAAGCCCTAGCTGGCAGCCTAACCCAGATAACCACCAGCTCAGGTCACAGAAAAGGTGGTGGCGATGGAAGAAAGAAAGTGAAGCGCTGTAGGGCCTTGAGACCTAGCTGAGAGTGACGGGCCCCTCCCCTGCTTAAGTCATCTTGACTCTCGCCCTCCACACCTGCTCAGAGAGTGTGACCTGCTGCTTGCGGAATGTAGGTGCCTCCCTCCACAGCCTCGCAAAGGAGGACAGCTGTTCCACCTCTGGGGAGAAGGAGTCTCTTCCTTGGCCCCAAAGGGATGCTGAGTCCCGCCCTCTTCCTCATTTCTGAAGTTGTGGTAGTTCTTCCTTCTTGGGTGATGCTAGGTGTGGTCTTCATTGGAGTCTATCCTCCACTCGTGGGTGTTTATCCATCATGAACCAGGAATGCGCTTCCTCCCCTCTGGGAAGGTCCTAAGGTAGTACACCATTCCTCCTCCTTTGTCAGAACTTCCACTGATCCTTCCCACAGCCAAACTAAAGCCTTGAAGTAGGCTGAGAAAATCTTCAGCAGGAAATGTAGAGCTCCCAGTGGTATATTTCCCTCCATTCAGGAAAAGCAGCAACTTCAGATTCTCTCAGAAACAACCCAACTGACCCTTAGGACCATTGTGGACAGTTGTGTAGGTTACATACTGCACAAATTTGCCCTGCTGAAGGCATGAGTGGAGGCTGAAACTCAGCCAGAGTTTTATTTGCCAAGTCATGTACTCTGGTATGGGACTGCATCCATTTTTGCTCACTGGGCTGTGTACCTAGAAGGAGCACCCAAATGGCAATCCACTCCAGTATTCTTGCCTGGAAAATCCCATGGATGGAGGAGCCTGGTAGGCTACTCCATACTACTAGCATAGGGTCACAAAGAGTCGGACACAACTGAGCGACTTCACTTCACTTCACTTCTTAATTCACACAAAGGCTCCCGATTATCTAGCTTCTGACCTGCCAAACTTGCTTCCCTCATGTTCTGCCTAGAAATATTCTCAGCTCTGCAGTTTCAAAAGACAACATCTTTTCCCTTTTCATCTCTTCCCCTTCTGTCTTCAGTTCAGTTCAGTTCAGTCGCTCAGTCTTGTCCGACTCTTTGAGACCCCATGAATCGCAGCACGCCAGGCCTCCCTGTCCATCACCAACTCCCGGAGTTTAATCAAACTTATGTCCATCAAGTCGGTGGTGCCATCCAGCCATCTCATCCTCTGTCATCCCCTTCTCCTCCTGCCTCCAATCCCTGCCAGCATCAGGGTCTTTTCCAATGAGTCAACTCTTCACATGAGGTGGCCAAAGTATTGGAGTTTCAGCTTCAGCATCAGTCCCTCCAGTGAACACCAAGGACTGATCTCCTTTAGGAGGGACTGGCTGGATCTCCTTGCAGTCCAAGGGACTCTCAAGAGTCTTCTCCAACACCATAGTTCAAAAGCATCAATTCTTCAGTGCTCAGCTTTCTCCACAGTCCAACTCTCACATCCATACATGACCACTGGAAAAACCATAGCCTTGACTAGACGGACCTTTGTTGGCAAAGTAATGTCTCTGCTTTTTATGCTGTCTAGGTTGGTCATAACTTTACTTCCAAGGAGTAAGCGTCTTTTAATTTCATGGCTGCAATCACCATCTGCAGTGATTTTGGAGCCCCAAAAAATAAAGTCTGAAGGTCTAATAGATTCAGGGGCTAACAGTCTATGCCTATCATTGAGAAAGTATGCCTACATGCCTTATCAGAGTCTTCATTCTCAATGAACAGCAGCTCCAGCCTCTCTGGACAGAACTGTCAGTACCAGCTTGCCCATCCACTCGGCTTGGTCTTCCATCTCTTCCTTCCACATTTCCAGTAAGATCATTTCTTACAAGGCTTTCTCCTGGGAAGGTGAACAAAGATGACTCTGAAAAAAAGCCCACTGCCCCTGCTGCAGCCTTAACACATAGTAAGTGGAGCTTGTGACCAGCCTGGCTCCAGTCCCCTTTTGATCCCCTATTAATATTTACATCCCCTTGTCAGGTCTTCTGCTGCTAGGCTGTGAGCTGGAACTAAACACTGCATCTGAGGGCAGTGCCCAGCAATGGAGAGGCGCTCAAACAAAATCATGGAAAGTGTCTGCCACATACACTGCCCTCACCAGCTTCTGTCTGTCTGATGTGCCAGAGGCACACTTCTATTTCAGGTTCAGTTAGAAGCCAGGCTCAGGAAGAAGTGGACTGATTCCTCACTGCCTTGTCACCACCTTGTTCTCAATAACACCTTAGTGAAAGAGAGCATCGTGGTTCCGAAGAAGTCAGAGCACTTACTATGTGGCTCTGTGCATGTCCTCAGTCCTATCAGACTCTTCATGTCTCCGTGGACTGTAGCCCACCAGGCTCCTCTGTCCATGGGATTTCCCAGGCAAAAATACTAGAGTGGGTTGCCATTTCCTTCTCCAGGGCATCTTCTTGACCCAGTGATAGAATGTGAGTCTCATGCATCTCCTGCCTTGAAAGGTGGATTCTTCACCACTGAGCCATCAGGGAATCTCTGTAGTCATATCCTACTAAACCTCCTCTCTACTGAGGGCTTCAGGCACATTTTATCTATGTGTCTTCTTGACCTTGGAGTACATGCAAAGAAAGAACAGTTTCTCCTAAGAAATGAATACAAGAACTTTATGCTGGGCAGAGGGTAGAGCAGAAAGAGTGGCATTTTGACACCAGGGCTCAAGTCTTCTTTGGGGATGAAGATAATACATGACCTTTAGTAAGCCCCCAAGTGCTGAACTAATGCAAGTCATTATTGCTGTAATCTAATCCTTCTGCCTTCCATCCTGACCCTTCACAGAGAGAATATTGAACCTGGGGAACCTCTATATTGGTAGAAAAATCTATCTCCCAGGACATAATTGCTTTCTCCTCTTTAGACGTTTATTAGCAGTTGTGGGAATGTTTTACAGCTCTGGACCTTCTAAATTAGCAGTGGCTTTTCCACTTCTGTCTCAGGAGGCTTCAGCAAAAACGATAAGTCTGGGTTTGTTCTCCCTCTGCCTTTGTAACTACAGCCCTGATCCTGCAACCCAGCACGTGCTGTAAAACGTGGACTCGTGGAACCCAGAGGATGTAAAACACCTTTGGGAAAGTGTGTTTCTTACAATTCAAATAGGCAAACTTCACCTGCTGAGAAACAATTTAAGTTGCTGTTGCTAAAAAGAAGACTCTTGAGAGTCCCTTGGACTGCAAGATCAAACCAATCAATCCTAAAGGAAATCAGTCCTTAATATTTGTTGGAAGGACTAATTCTAAAGCTGAAGATCCAATACTTTGGCCACCTAATGTGAAGAACTGACTCACTGGAAAATACCCTGATGCTGGGAAAGATTGAGGGCAGGAGGAGAAGCGGGTGACAGAGGATAAGATGGTTGGATGACATCACCGACTCAATGGACATGAGTTTGAGCAAACTCCAGGAGATGGTGAAGGACAGGGAAGCCTGGAGTGCTGCAGTCCATGGGGCTGCAAAGAATCAGACATGACTGAGTGACTGAAAAAAAAGAGAAGAAAGATTAGAGGACTGAGGTTAATCGCACATTTAGCTTTCTATGCCAGTCACTGTACTAGGTAGTTCAAGGTTAAATTTAATTCTCAAGCCAAAATAAAGAGAAGTGTCCTTATATGACATAGAAGGAAAGTGAAGCTTCAGTGAAGTAGTGTTCCTGAGGTTACATACCTGCAAGACTGGTGATTAGTTTTGAGACAAATGTTATTGACTTCAAAGGTTGTTGAAAACACACTTATCATACTTAGAACAGTAAGGCTGAGGCTCGACCTTAAAATTTTTTTAAACTGGAATGATGGGAATGGAAGCAGGGTGGGTTAATGATGGGGCTAAGAGCCTGAAAAATGACTGTTCCCTTAAAGGTGCCAGGGGGTTTTTAGTCTCTGGAGGTGGGTACTTCTTTTCAACATTAGTGAAGAGTAAGGCATGGCAACTCACTCCAGTATTCTTGCCTTGAGAATCCCATGGACAGAGGAGACTGGTGGGCCATACAGTCCATGGGGTTGCAAAGAGTTGGACACAACTGATAACAAAGTGCACACACACAGTCCTTGGTTTGGGGACTATCACCACCAGAATGGGCTTTCTGGTGCTGAGAAGCACTTGCAAGAATTGAGGGGAATGGTTTCCTGAGAGACTTGGGGACTTGGCTGAGGGCAGCTGCTTCTTGAACCAAGGAAACCAGCTTGGCACAGATAAGAGGAGGCACCAGGGCATCCTTCACAGTCTCTGTCTATAGAAAACATATGGCTTAAACACGTATCACTGAATTAACAGGTCTATATTTCATATATCCATTTATCCATGAAGATGGTAGGAAAAAAGTACTTCTGTTTCTGTTTATTCTTCAATCAGTAAAGCTGTGCGCCTGAAGATTCTTTGTAAAGTCTGAGCACCCAAAAAGGTGGCAACACAGCCCCATGGCACTTTAGAACCCTTTGCAATTAAACAGTGTAGGTTTCTTGCCTCTGCAGTTCCCTGAAACTGTTAATACTGGTTATATCTTTATTCATGATGCTGCATCATCCATCATGTCACCATCTGCCACTCTCTCTCGAAGGCTGTTCTGTGCTTCCTTGATGATGACCAAAACTGGGAGTGTTATTCAGAGTATGCAGATAAATATAAACAGTTATTTGTCTTTTTGTTGTTGTTCAGTCACTCAGTCGTGTCTGTTTTGTGGCCCCATGGACTATAGCCCTCCTGACTCCTCTGTCCATGGCATTTCCCAGGCAAGAATACTGGAGTGGGTTGCCATTTCCTTCTCCAGGGGATCTTCCTGACTCAGGGATCTAACCCATGTCTCCTGCATGGGCAGGCATATTCTTTACTACTGAGTCTTTTCTAGTCATGCTGAATTATTAACATTTATAAGAGTTTTATTAGTGAAAGCATAGAAACATATTTTCTGATCTTGTCTTCTCTTAAACTCATTAGTCAAAGTCACTGCATTCCTAGAATGTAATCTCTCTCAAGAGAAGGCATGCCTAAAGACAGCCTCTTCAGCAAGGGATGTTGGGAAAGTTTATAGCCACATGTAAATCAATGAAGTTAGAAGACACCTTCACACCATACACAAAAGTAAACTCAAAATGGCCTACAGATGTAAATATAAAGCATGACATCATAAAACTCCTAGAAGTTTTATGAAGAACTCCATAAAACATAGGCAAAACATTCCCTGACATAAATCGTACCAACATTTTTTTGGATCAGTGTACAAGGGCAATAGAAATAAAAGCAAAAATAAACAAATGAGACCTAATCAAACTAAAACTTTAACAGCAAAGGAAACCATAAGCAAAATGAAAAGGCAACCTACAGACTGGGAAAAAGTATTTGCACATATATAACTGACAGAGCTTCATTTCCAAAATACACAAACAGCTCATACTATTCAGTAACAAAAAACCAAACAACCCAATCAAAAAATGGGCAGAAGACCTAAACAGACATTTCTCCAAAGAAAACATACAGATGGCCAATAGGTGCATGAAAAGATGCTTAACATTGTTAATTATTAGAGAAATTCAAGTAATAATTACAATGAGGTACCACTTCACAACAGTCAGAATGGCCATAATTAAAAAGTCTACAAATAACAAATGCTGCAGAGGGTGTGGAGGAAAGGGATCCCTACTATACTGTGTATATACACACATATACACACATATACTGTGTATATACACACATATATACACACACACTGTTGGTGGGAATGTGAATTGGTGCAGCCATTTTGGAAAACAGTATGGAGATTTCTCAAAAAACTAAAAATAGAGTTGCCATATGATGCAGCAATCCCACTCCTGGGCATATGCCCAGGCAAAATTATAATTTGAAAAGATACATGCACCCTATGTTCATAGCAGCACTATTCACAATAGCCAAGACAGGGAAGCAACCTTAATGTCCACTGACAGATAAATGGATAAAGATGTACGGAAATGGAATACTACTCAAAACAAGAATGAAATAATGTTGTTTGCAGCAACATGGATGGACTTAGAGATTATCACACTAAGTGAAGTAAGTCAGAAAGAGGAAAACAAATACCATATGATATCACTTATATGTGGAATCTCAAACATGACACAAACGAACTTATCTACCAAACAGAAACAGACTCACAGACATAGAGAACAGATTCGTGGTTGCCAAAAGGGAGGGGGCCTTGGAAGGGATGAACTGGGAGTTTGGGACTAGCAGATGCAAACTATTATAAATAGAATGGATACACAACAAGGTCTTGTCATATAGCACAGGGAACTATATTCAATATCCTATAATAAAACATAATGGAAAAGAAAAAGAAATTTTTTAATTAAAAAAAAAAAAAAGAAAGCATCCCTGACTACTAAACACTCCCCTAGTAGAGACGATAATTGAGGGACCAGTGATGGAGCCAGAAGATCCAGCCCATTTGCACAAAGCAGTCAGTCCTGGTCCTGGTCCGGCAAGGCTGAAGACCAACTGGACGAGTTTGAAACCAGTCAGAAAGGCTCATTAGCACTGCAGAGCAACTGTTCCTAAACCCCTGGAGGAGACAGGCAAGGCCACCCCAAGGGACGGTCTGACACATGGCCTGGAGCCTGTGATAGAGGTGGGATAACAGTGATGAGGGGAGGAAGGTGCCATAGGGTTCAGGACTTCCCTCTGACGCCCCGGCCGCCCTTGGGTGTTTACACTGGGAGTGACTCCACAGTGGGAACACATGTGGGTGAGAGTCAGAGCGTAGCTCAAGCCCAAGTCTGGCCACAGGTACCCCCAAACCGCAACCTTGTCCTTAGCCCTACAAGAGTGAGAATCTCCCCAAACCAAGGTGTTCACCCCATTCTGGTGGCCCGATCTTTTGTGATCCCTGAAAGCAATATTGCACTGACCCAGCAAAAGCAAGTCATTCACCAGGCCTCCTGGTTCCAGGGCTCCACAGGTCCCAGGAACCATCCCCACTTTAGAAAAACAGACTCCAAAGCAGAGGAGCAGGGGTATGGAGGATCAGAGCCTCACTCGTCTGGGTCTAAGGGGGGCAGGAAAACACTGTCTCCCTGTGTCAAGAGCAGCTGCAGTCCTGGCATCTGCTCTGGTCCTGGCAGTGGGATGACTGAATAGAGGGAGGGACCACAGCCAGGGTTAGCTGGAAGGAGAGGGAAAGCCCACAGGTTCTGCTGGAGAGGCACTTCTAATCCCTTTGAGAACTTTTCCCTTGCATTCACAACCTGGCTAACTGTTTGCTGCAAGAGGCCTAGATTTTGGCCTATCTCAACTTTTGACATGCCTTCCTCTCTGTGTTTAATCACTCATACTTTTTGATTTAAAGTGAGACATGTGTGACTCTTCCTTTCACTTGAACACTTAGAGGCCATGGTAGGGTTATTAACTGACCTAGTTTCAATATTGTTGTGTCTCAGGGAATAGGGAGGCCGAGGAGAGTGAACAAAATGGGGGAGACGGCTGGTAGAGCAGTCAGAATGCACAGAGTATTTATTAAGTTTTCTCTTACATAGGTGTAGTTTTCAGCACCCCAAAACTGTTATAGTAACTTCAAACTGATCACAGATAATAATAACCAAAGGCATTATAATAATGAGTTTGAAATATGACAAGAATTATCAAAATGTGGCACAGAGAAAATGAGCAATCACTCTTGTAAAAATGGTGCTTGTTGACTTGTTCAACACAGAGTTGCTGCAAACTTTCAGTCTGTGGAAAACATAATATCTGCAAAGTACGATGAAGTGAGGTATGCCTGTATTTCAGCAGTTCTTTTTTTTTTATTATTATTGCTGAGATGATTCTGTTTATTCTTTTGTATTCTGTTGTATGGACAAGCATGGCTTATTTTCCTACTGATGGACTTGGAGCTGTTTCCATCACCTGTGATTTAGAACCATGTTCTGAGGCACCTCAGAGATATGCAGGGTCCACCCAGGATTAGCTGCTAGAGTGGAAATCAAAGCCTCCATGTTACAGCTCCCTGGGAAAGAGTCGATTAGCTTTCTAAGAGCTGAGAGTCCCTTGGCTTCTTTGCCTTGGTGCAGCATCAGTGCTAAGGGAGAGACAACTGAGATTAAGTCAGAAACCAGTAAACCAGGGCAGTCACAGCTGCCTGATGACTGACTGCCAAGTAGACCTGTCCAGATACGCCATGCAGCTCACTCTGGTGAGTAACTCTGCTCTTGGAACAATGACTCCTGCGTAATGAACGAAATTCACAAAAGGAAGTAGACTCCTACTGTTTGCCAAATTCCAAAGCAATGAACCAACTGAAGGCCAATGGGAGTCTCAGCTTCTGCTGGAGTTTAGGTCAGACATATCAATACAGACATCTAAATCAATACAATGGGATACAGCATAACCATCTAGAGTGTCTCCACCTTATCATTCATCCAGAAAGTGGAATATGGATGATGTGTCTCTCACAGGAGGACAGTGAGGTGGCTGACAAGGCCTGGGTTCTCAAAGAGGGTCCATCAACTGGACTTGCTGAGGCCCAACTTGGAGAATTGGACAAAACAGGAGGTGTGTCCATGAACAGAGCTAGATTTTCAAAATGACTCCTGCCTCCCAGTCCTCTTCTCCTCTCCACCCCACAAAATACTGCAGCAAGAGGAAATGTAATGCTGGCTCCACCAACACAGCTCCTCTAAAGGAACCCACAGTGAACCACTGACACTCTCCCACCAGCCACAGCCAACTTCCTTTTCTGTGTCCTTACCCAGTTTCACAGGAAGTTTTGTGCTTTCTGCTTTCGGCCACCAGCAAACTCAGAGATACTTTTGCCACCCAAATATCTCAGGTGTATAATACCTTCTCATCTAGACAATCTATTCTTTTTCTTTAAAAATTTTTATTTATTTATTTATTTTTTTGGCTGCGCTGGCTCTTAGTTGCTGCATATGGGATTTAGTTCCCTGACTAGGGATTGAACCCAGGCCCCCTGCATTGTGACTGTGCTTAGCCACTGGACTGCCAGGGAAATCCGTCAACCTATTCTGATTGGTCCTTTCCCTCATGCTAATTTCATTTTGCATTTACATTTCACTAACACACTGTGCATTACCTATAAACCATGTTGAATCCTTTGTGGAATGAGATGGGGTATGAATAAATAAGTCAGAAAGCCTGACCTCAGAGCTTAGCTGAATCCATCTACATTTCCTCTCTACTCCTACCCAGCAGGGTGGCTGACACAGTGACTCCTTCCGGTTGAGTGCAGCTGCCTCTGGAGGTGATGCTTTCCAACCTTCTTACCAGTACTTTGAACTTTTACTATTTATTCATTCAACAAGTATCTACTGAACACCTAATATATGCCAGTGGCCAGGTGAAATAAGTAGGTCCCTGGTCCTGTGGAATCTCCCCCTGTTGGGGGCGGGGGGGTGGTTGGCAGAGATAAATAACTGAGCCAAAAAAGGGGAAAAAAAACACATGATTTCAGATAAGTTCTATAAAGAAACTGTGTTTTAGCTAGGACAGTCAGAGGAGGCCTCTGGGAGGGGCCGATATTTGAACAAAGATATGAATAACCGGATGGAGGTGAGCCAGAGGATGTTCTGGGGGAAGAATTTTCCAGGCTTCGGGAACAGCCATGCAAAGGCCATGTGATGACCCAGAGAGCTTGACCCATTCTGGGTGAAATTTGGCTGCCGTCACCAACCCCTTCACTAGCATTCGGGTCTGAGCCACCTCACACCCCTGCAGGGGCCTCCTGACTAAGCCCCCTGCTTCTGCTCTTGGCCCTCTTCAGTCTATTCCGCACACAGCAGCCAGAGAGAGCGTTTGAAATTAGAAATTGGTTTATTCCACTCTCTTGCTCAAAAGGCTTCATCAATTTCCAATTATACTCAGAATAACATATGAGTTATTTACCACAACATATGAGGACCTATATGACCTGATTCCTTCTCTCCTACCACTGCTATAACTATCGTCACCACCACCATCACCATTAATGATCATCAGCACCACTCCACCATCATCACCTCATCATCACTCCCATCAATATCACCGTCACTACCACTTCATGCACACACCAAAAAAAAAAAAAGCCTCTGTAATAATTATACTAGTTAATATACACACATTAATACACATATAGTTAATATATACATATATATCTATGTATAAGCTCCTATTTGTATGGCAGACATTGTTCTTAGCACTTCCCAGGTGGTGCTAGTGGTTAAGAACCCGTCTGCCAATTCAGGAAACAAGACAGACGAGAGTTTGATCTCTGGTTCAAGAAGATCCCTTGGAGAAGGAAATGGCAACCCACTCCAGTATTCTTGCCTGGAGAATCCCATGGACAGAGGAGCCTGGTGGGCTACAGTCCATAGGGTCTCAAAGAGTCTGACATGACTGAAGCGACTTAGCACACAGCACATTCTTAGCACTTTCCACATAACAACTCATTTAAGCATCACATTTAATATGTAAATTCATATATAATTTATATACATTTAAGTCACATATAAATATAAAGCCTCAAATTTTCACAGAATAGCCCACTTAAGCTTCAACAATGCTGAGGAGAAAGTACTATTATCATCATCATCACCACTATCACTTCATAGATAAGGAAACTGAAATTTAACCAAGTAACAAAATAGAAGAACCTTAGGTCCCTGACAGGATGGAGCCCTTTTATCCATCCTGGATTGATTAGGGGAGAAAGAAATCAACTTCTGCCTGGTTTAAGCCCCTGTTATATCAGGTCTTCATGACAACAACTGAATTAGTATCTGTAATGACAAGTGGGCAAAGTCAACCTGGAAAACAGAGGTTTGCCAGTGGCATGGCCACCGTCCTCATCTCAGAAACTGACGTGCCAAGGCGTCATGTTCATCTCCGTGTGAGGCTAGAGATTTCTGAAGACCTCTACACCAGGCTACACAAGCCAGACTCACACAACAGAGGTGGGAGGAGCTCATCTCTGCAGCAAGGTGCTGATGCTTTTATTTATGTAGAACCATAAATGTCCCAGTAGTTTTTACGAGTGTAAAGCAGAAAATTATCAAACCAGAGCAATGCTTCCTAAGCCAAGAGCTGACACTCCAAAAAAGAGGCCTCATCTCACAAAAACAGGGTGTGTATATATTTGGAGGATGTAAGATCATAGGAGAAACTAGATAGGCAATCTAATCTGATCTGAAGGCTGGGAGAGAGAAAAGGAGAGTGAGGTGAAAGAGGCTGAGCTGAGTCACAAGGGGCTGGTTTGGGAGGTGCACAGAAGGATTCAAAGTGTTTTTTCAAATCTCTTTTTTCATTGAAAAATCACTATAATAGTGAAAGAATGTTTTAAGCTTCTGTGATTTCACTAGTTTTTAACAGAACTTTAAAAGGAATCTTTGACATAAACATACCTTCTAGTTTTTGTACTGGTTATTATCAATCTTATCTACAGGTTAATTCAACTTTAAAATTTCTAATTATACTTCCCCATATTTCTACACACCCATTGCTGTTGTTGGGAAAGTCACTTAACTCACAGAGCCTCAATTTTCCTGTCTTTAAAATGGGGTTAATAATACCTATAATAATACTCCATAAAAATGGGATTGTTATTGAGGATTAACTGAAGTAAAGAGGGTCAAACACTTAGCAGAGGGCCTGCCACAGTCAGTGTAACCCAGAGGCATCGTTCTTCCTAAAGAGTTAAAGTTTCCCCCAGAATCCAGTTCAAGGGCACTGAGAGTTCAAAACATCTCCTTCAATTTTGTAAATTTCTGACAGTGAACTTCCTCAAGCTTCTATCTCCATGCTTATAAGCTATTTCTTATCTGTTCGCATCAAACAGCAAAGGAGTAGCATATAAAAGCTTGGATACATAAATCAACAGTTGGTTGATAGAATGATAGACAGCAATAAAAAAGAACAGATAGATCATTGTTACAGGCAGCATTGTTACAGGCAGCAATACTCATGGTTGTAATGTTGGCTGGAAGACATTTAGATACAAAATGACATAGACTCTGTGGTCCCCTCATACAAATTTCCAAAACAGGCAAAACTGAGCTATGATGACAGATATCACAGTAGTAGTTACTTTAGGGGGAAGATGATGGGGAGGGTGGAACAAGGCAGGGGTTTAAATAATGTCCAATATCTCGATCTGCAAGATAGTTACACAAACGTGTTTACTTTGTAAAAATACATCACCCAGTTCACTCTTGATTTGTGTAGTTTATTTATGTTCTACTTCAATTAAAAAGTTAATTTGTGGGGCAGGGGGAAGGAAAAATTGAGAGTATTGAATTAACAGGTGTACACTACCATATATAAAATAATCAACAGGATTTACTGTATAGCACAGGGAACCATATTCAATATCTCATAATAAATAATCATGGAAAAGAAGTAAGAAAGAATACAGATATATACATACATCTGTATAATTGAGTCACTTTGCTGTACCCCTGAAACTAATACAACATTGTAAATCAATTATATTTCAACAAAAGAAAAAAGTTAATTTACAAAGTGGGGGGTCTGAGCTGCCACAGGAGCAGATTCCAATGCAGGATGCCTGGCTTGCCCTGAATGTGCCAACCCCACTCCCCTCTTCTCTAGTGTCCAAACACATTTTCCCCCCTTTCTCAGGCAGAACAATTTTTCCAACTCTAAGGGTCCCAGGAGAAGTTTGAAGTCTGCTCTTACGTGTCATGGTGATGAATTTCTTCCCTCCAAATTCTTTTCTCATTCACATCATTGTGATAAACTCCTTTATGTGTGTGTGTATCTTTTTCTCTTAAATGAACTTCTAAGAGTGAGATCCCATCTTTACAACGCTTTATTCATATGCCCACTGAGTTTTCTTAAGTTGGGGGTACCCAGTCACAGCATCCAAGGGATTTTCACACACTATTAGTTCTTGCTAGTTTGTAGACCAGGAAAAAAGACCACTCTTGAGGACACCAGCCTGGCTACTCTTAAGTCATTTCCCTAAAAATGATGTTACTTCCCCTGAACTCGAGGTGATTATTCATCTCAAATGCGTCATCATTCACACTCATGCATTCCATGAACACTACATGTCTACCCAGGCCTGGTACTGTGCTGTGTGCTAGGATGAGCGTTACAATGGTGTGCAGCCAGCACGGCGATCTCTGCTTTCTGACAATGTCTGCTTTCTTCCTAATAGTTCTTGGGAAGGAGGATAAGAAGGAGAGTCATCCCCAGTGGAGGAGAGCATTTCTCCTGGTGGGAAAGGAGGTGTTGAACAGACCAAACAATACATGACCTTTATGACACAGTGAGCTCACATGTGTGCATGCATGTACACATGTGAAGGCAGATGCTGTCTTAGCTTCAATTCTTCCCCCAAAAGACCCTGACACAAAGATTTGAGCACAGTTTTTGTGGGGAGGTGATCCTAGTCAAACAACAAGACTAGAAGTGAGGGAGGGAAAACATCCATGAAGGGTACATTTTTTACAATATTTATTGGTTTATTTAGGGCTTCCCTGGTAGCTCAGCTGGTAAAGAATCTGCCTGCAATGCAGGAGACCTGGGTTCGATCCCTGGGTTGGAAAGATTCCCTGAAGGAGGGCATGGCAATCCACTTCAGTAGTCTTGCCTGGAGAATTCCATGGACAGAGGAGCCTGATGATCTACAGTCCATGGACTCGAAAAGAGTCGGACATGACTGAGCAACTAAGTACAGCACACTGATTTATTTAGAGGCTTCCCAAGAGGCTCAGTGGTAAGTAATCCACCTGCCAGTGCAGGAGACATGGGTTCTATCTCTGGGTCGGGAAGATCCCCTGGAGAAGGAAATGGCAACCCACTACAGTATACTTGCCTGGAGAATCCCATGGACAGAGGAGTCTGGCGGGCTACAGTCCATGGCATTGCAAAGAGTCAACAGACTTAGTGACTAAACAACAAACTGATTTATTTACCCACTGGACCACCAGGGAAGTCCCATGAAGGGGACATTCTTAAAACCAAATAGCAACAAAGCTAACTGGAGCTTAAGCCCACTGGAAATTCTGGAGTCCACGCAGCAAAGTCACCTGACTTATCGCACCTGAGTAGCTGCTTCTACACCAATTTGCATCATCCATTGCTGGAGGGCTGCTCTGGAGCTTGGAGAAGTCCCAGTTCTCTGAAACTTCTGGCCTGTCATCAGCCACATGGCCTCCTGTCTAACAGGCTCTGGGTGCCAGAGAAAGCCCAGTGCACTGGGAGGTCTGGCCAGCATTCACACAGTGGTAGAGGCCCTGGGAAATATTGTTGGGGTGTTGACAGTGTCTGCTTCACACATGCTTCCATTTCAGGGGCAGAGACAACTCTGGGAGGCCCTATATCTTTATATATAATGTCAGAAGAACAAGAAACTTGTGTCCCCTCTCAGCACACATGAAAGTGAGGCTCAGGTCAGAATAGCTCTTGGGAAATGGATAAATACAGAGCTTTACCTGAAAATCTGTTAGTTTCCCAGCACCTGGAGTGCTGGGCTATGCTTCCGGGGGCAATGACCCTAGACAGGGTGTTCATGTATGGGCATATTTGTTGGTTTCTTTCCATGCAGTGTGGCAGACCAGTGTATTTCACGGCCCGAGTCCTAGCAACTGGTTCAGGGATGAACTTAAGACCAACATTAGTAAAATTCAGAATTAATTCTAGAATGTTTGCTGGAATAACAAGGAAAATATTCTCTCTTTCTGCAAGACATGAAACTGCTAATCTGTAAGCCTGGAGCTATGGAGGCCACTGTATAAAAGGAAACTGCCTGAAGAATAGCAACAGAAAAAAAAGAAAAGAGCCAAAGGTTGTGAAGTGACCGAGGGCTGATGACATCACATGAACTACTGGGTCTAGCGATGCCTGAGTACCAACCAAATACACTCCTGACTTTTCGGTCATGTGTATTAAGATGAATACGATTTGCTAAAGCAATTTTTTTTCTGTCACTTATATCTGGAAGAGTTTTTGCAAATATAAGATATGAACTTGCAAACAGTAAGATTTCCAGGCAAGTCCTGGTTGAAGGAACAAGAAAAATGTCAACTGCTCTTAAAAAAAAAAAAAATTATTTTTAAAATTGGAGGATAGCTGCTTTACAATATTGTGTTGGTTTCTGCCATATATTAACATGAATCAGCCATAACTATACATATGTCCCCTCCCTCTTAAACCTCCTTCCCATATCCCACCCCATTCCACCCCTCTAGTCAACTGCTCTTAATGCTTCTCAGAACTAATTTTCTGAAACCTTGGTGAATGGCATCTTAAGGGTTACCAAAGCAATACAATCAGTCCTTAGAAGTGAGTTTAAGCCTCTCCTTCTTTATCTCTGGAAGATAATTGATGGGACACTTGCTGGAGAAAAATCTACATTGTTTGGTTAAAGAAATAAGTAACTTCTAGAGACTTCCAATGAGTTATTGGCTCATTAGAGCCTCAGCCAGACTTTTCTTGGCATCTTTCAAAGCCAACCAGGGTAAGAGATCAGAATAGGATCTCATAATAGCAGCTAACATTTTTGAGCACTTATTATGTGTCTGGTAGAGTTCTAAAATGTTTCATATATATAAACTCATTTAATCTTCACAAAAATCCTATGAAATAGGCACTATTTTTATCCCTGCTGTACAGATGAGCAGTTGAAGAAGAGAGGTTAAGTAACTTACTAAAAGTCACACAGCTGGGGCATAGTGGGACCAGGATTCAATCCAGGAATCTAGAACCTACACTCTTTTCTAATCACCCCATGTAAGGAAAGGAACCAAACCTGCTTTCCACTAATGCCATAGCACCAGCCGAGCATGTCTCCAACCTATTCCTAATAGTGAGATGTGAACTATTCCTCTCAGGATGAGATGGGCCAAGAGTAGTCAGGCATTTGGGGGCAGAGGCTGTTTTGTTGAATTAGCTGTATATACGTAATACAGCTAAAGTCTTGGAGAACATTCCTGGGGGAAGGTGGGGTCTAGCTCCTTTCCATGTCCCTTTCCTCTCCTTTTCTATAGTTACCATACCAAAGCACCTCATCCTCAATGTCCTATTTCCCTCACTATCCGCTGACGGCCTCACCACCTGTTCCACCAAGAAGAGAGCATCTGAGCCCCTCAGGTTCCTGCTCCCATAAATGTACCAGCATCTCCAAACATAGGAACCCAGGTTCCTTTGCTCAGCCTAAGAGGATGTGTCCCATCTCCTCCAGGCTCTGCCTTCACTCCGGATCCCATTCCTGTCACCTCTGCAGACTTCCCAGACCCGATTACTTTCTCTCCACCCTGGCTCCTTCTCCTCAACCAGTAAGACTGCCCAACTCCCTCCCAACCTAAAAAACATTTAAAAAGTCAACCACCTCATGAAAGAGGTCCACAGTGGTGTTTCTACTTCTTCACACCCAGTCTCTCTGCAACCTGCTGCTCTCTGGTTTCTGCCCACCACACCGCTCCCTTTACAAATTGTTCCTGTGCCAAGCTTGGATGACCTAATCTTATTTGACATCCCTACTGCATTGGCACCCCCCTTCTCCTTTTTTGAGTGTGAATAATAGTGTGGCAGTAAAGAGTGCTGTCTCAGGAGACAGACTATCTGAATTCAAAGTCCAGCTTCCACCTGTGTGACCTTGAGCAAGTGACTTAATTTCTCTGAGCTGCATTTTTCTCTTTCTTAGAGGTACTTAAAAAAAAACTCATTCATTTATTTGGTTGCATTAGGTCTTAGTTGCACCATGCAGGACCTTTCGTTGTGGCGCCCAGACTCGTTGTGGCATGAGGGTTCAGCAGCAAGAGGCTCAGTTGCCTTGTGGCATGTGGAATGTGGGATCTTAGTTCCCTGACCACACCCCCTGCATTGCAAGGCAGATTCTTAACCACTAACCCAACCAGGGAAGTCCCTCTTAGAGGTACTTATAATAATGGTGGTTTACACAATCAGGTACCTTAGACTGGATGAAATATGGTACCTTGCTACGCTTGTTTCTCCCTATTAAAAATCTTAGTGACTCTCTTTTGCCTGGAGTATGACATCCAACTCCTTAACCACAAATACAGGGCCCATTCCTGTCTCCCCCAACTCTACCAACACCAGATCACAGAGATGCCTCCACAAACTACTCTCACCTCTTCAGGCGACCAGTTCAGAGGGGAATATGGGGTGGGAGATTGCTGTCTTGGAGCCTGTTTTATGGAAGTCAGCAGGCTGGACCTGCATTCAGTTTCCCCTCTCTGAGTCATGGCTAGAAAATTATTTTTCTATTTTTTTTCTCAACGAGAAATAAAATATTAAAATTTCAGATTTTATTTTATAAAGATAGAACACTTGAAACTAAAAGGCATTTAAAAACTAGGATTAGATGTGGGAAATAATGAAAAAGAACATGTTTTGGGAGAACAATTCTATTTCATACATGTATAAGTATTGTTCAGTATGTATGTTTCAAATCCATATTTAAATAGTTTCTAAATTTTGGAATAGAGTTGATTTCACAAGAAATGTGATACTTCATTCAAGTACAGTTTCGCAATAAAGATTTGTTATGGTGTTCCTGAACTTGATTGTTCTTGAACTTATTTTTCATTAGTTTGGTGTTTTACTCTGAGCTATCAGAGAAGCCCTCTTAAATAACTATAGATTAGAAAGTATAAAAATAGTAAAAGAGGCTTTATGTACTCCTGTGATTTATTCTTAACAGATGCTAGAAACCAATATAACAAAATATGTCCATAACATTTAAAAGTTCAAATAAAACTTACAAAAGAGGGGTTTTGTGCATTTTATATATATTTAGGGATAAATTCCATTTGGCCACAACACATTATTATTTTTATGCATTGCTGAACTTCATTTGCTTATATTTGTTAAGGATTTCTGTGTCTATATTCACAGGTATATTGGCCTGTCACTTCATTTCCTTAGATGTCTTGTCAGGCCTTAATATCAGGGTTATGCAGATCGCCTAAAATGAATTTTAAAACTTTCCCTTCTTCTCCTTTTTGAAACAGTTTGTGCATGATTTACACTATTTTTCTCCTTAAATGAATCTAATTCACAAGTGGAATCATCTAGGCGTAGGGAGCTTTCCTGGTGGCTCAGATAGTAAAAGATTCTGCTTGCAGTGCGGGAGACCCGGGTTCTGTCCCTGAGTTGGGAAGTTCCCCTGGAGAAGGAAATGGCAACCCACTCCAGTCCTCTTGCCTGGAAAATTCCATGGATGGAGGAGCCTCATAGGCTACAGTCCATGGGGTCTCAAAGAGTCAGACACGACTGAGCAACTTCACTTTTCTTAGTGGCAAGCTTCTGATAATGAATTAAATTTCTTTATAAAATATAGATTATTTAGATCTTCTGTTCCTTCTGGGTCAATTTTGGTAAGTTTTATTTTTCAAAGAAAGTTCATTTCACTGAGTTATCAACCTACTAGCATAAAGTTGTTCATAGTATTCCGCTATTACCATTATAATGCCTATAGGATTGGTAATGTCAGCCCTTCTTCCATCCCATATATTGGTAACTTGAATTTTCTCTCTTTTTTTAACTGATCAGTCTTACTATGGGTTTATAAATTTTATGAAACTTTTCAAAGAACCAGTTTTCAAGTTTGTTAAAAATCCCTACAGTTTGTTTTCTGATATACTGATTTCTATTTTATACTTATTGTTTTTTCTTTCCTTGGGTTTAATTTCCTTATTTTTCTTTTTAAAGTGGAAATTTGGATAGTTAATTTTAAACCTTTCTTCTTTTCTAATATGATCAGTTCAGTTCAGTTCAGTTGCTCAATCATGTCTGACTCTTTGCGACCCCATGAATCGCAGCACGCCAGGCCTCCCTGTCCATCACCAGCTCCCGGAGTCTACCCAAACCCATGCCCATCGAGTCGGTGATGCCATCCAGCCATCTCATCCTCTGTCGTCCACTTCTCCTCCTGCCCCCAATCCCTCCCAGCATCAGGGTCTTTTCCAATGAGTCAACTCTTCGCATGAGGTGGTATGATCAGGTTGGTGCTATTGATTTCTCTCTAAGTGCTATACCCTATAAATTTTATAAATGGAAATGTAATATTGACTTTTTATCATTCCATTTAAATATTTTCTAATTTCTCTTAAAATTCTTCTTTAATCCATAGTTATTTAGAAGTATTACATATTGTTTAATATTCAAATATTTATAATTACCTAGGTATTTTATTCAGTTTTAATTTCATTCCATTGTGGTCAAAGAACATACTCTGTAAGATTTCAGTCTTTTGAAATGTGTGAATATAAACAAGTATGTAACTTGCTTTATAGAAAATGGAAAGTAGTCATCAGAGAGGTGAGGATAAAGTACCGTGAGAGTGGAGGGAAAGGGAAATTCCAACTGAGCTCAATCATGGAAGGCTTATGGAGGGAGGTGGCATTTGAGCTGGGTCTTGAAGGATGGATAGGATTAAGAAATAAGGAGTAGAAGGAAGGGAAAACTCCAACTAGACTCAGTTTTCCTTAAGAGGAGAAATTATGATTATCTTTTATGAAACCCAAGACCTCAGAACACAGCTGAGTGCACTTCAAATAGGTTTCATTAAAGTGACCAGCAACCTATGGCCCCAATTCCTTCCTCTAAGCTTCCTTAAAACACCTGCTCCCAAACCACCACTTAAATACTTTGAATTTTCAATCTGGTCACCTCCTGTTTTAGAAACTCAAGCAGCACAATATATTCTGAACTAGTAATAACAACAACCAGATTTCATAACTTCAAAAGTGTTTTTCGCTTCAGTTCCCTGGTACTCATCGTTCTAAGTTTTCTTTTTATGCCCACAGATACAGGAGTTTAAGAAGTGAGATATACTGGGAAGTCTGTATTTGTAGTCACCCCTCTTCCTTTCAGAGAAGTTTGGAATTCTCAGTGACATCACTGGAAAAAAGCTCTCTGTCACTACAGTCATGTGGCAAGAGTCACTCTTGAAAGTGTCACAGGCAGCAGGCAAGTGCCTCGTGGGGATCTATGTCATCTGAAAATAACTCCTGATCAGAGCCCTCTGGGTGAGTGATGCAGTTAAACCTGGGCCTGAATCCATTATCCTTCAGCCAAGCAACATAGAGGATGAGATGGCTGGGTGGACATGAGTTTGAGCAAACTCCGGAGATGGTGAAAGACGAGGAAGCCTGTGCTACAGTCCATGGGGTCACAAAGAGTCAGACACGAAATAGCAACTGAACAACAAGCAACATGTAGGCCACCTTTCAGCTCTGCAGAATCTTGAGGGCTCACAGTCACCATCCCAGAGCTCAGAGCAGGGATGGTGTTCTTACCTGTTTCACTTTGAAAGTCCCTCAAGGGTCTGAGCAAGGCCCAGTTGAGCCTCTTCTTCCCTGAGCCCAGCACACGGCGGGTGTGGCCTTTACCCTGCTCTGCCCTCTTAGAGGCGAGATGGTCGCCCTTATCTTGACTCTTTCTTAGGGACTGAGCTCCCTATGTGGAAGGGTTGGCTTGGAATGTTCGCTCAGATCTTCTCTGACATGCTAACACCTACCTTCCTGCCTAAAGTTAATAGTCTTGCCAGATGTCATGGGCTTGCCTGTGTCACAGATGCCCTGGGACCTGTGGATGGTCTGAATGACTGAGTCCTGACAGCTGACTCTCAAAAGACTCCAAAGCCACGCCAAAGTCTATCAAGGCCTTCTGTTCCAAATAGAATCATTTAATATAATTCCTGGCAAGAAGAGTGTAATCCAAAGTCAGGGTGAGGGTTAGTCCTCTGTGGGTCTAATGAAGCCTATTTGAAAAAAATCAGCTTGCTGTTCCATTTGGTCTTGCTGAAAGTCCGTGTCCTCTGGCTGGTGGCTGATTTCGGACACACCAGCATGCCTGCCCACGTGTGACACACTTCAGCCGTGTGTTTACAATGAAACCTGCAGCAAGGTCCCCACCTCTAGTGAGCAGTACTTCCTTGGCTTCTGCAATCCCTAGGCTGAAGGGCCCCCTAATTAGGACGGTGGTGAAGATGAAACTCTCCCCAGAATGCTTCTCTTCAGAGGCACCTGATGCTTTTGTGTTAGAGACACAGACAAAATGTGAGGGCAGAAAATGCCTCTTCCTCTGCAAGCACACCATCTCCAGCAATGACATCTGATTGTTTCTCAGGCTGAGCTATCTTGGCAAAGCCTGCCAGCTCAGTTCTTAACACCAGGCAGGAGATGGGCACCTGGTACCTCGCTCTCCAAGTGCGGAGTGAAGAATGTTCAGGGAGCCTCTGGGTTAGAGGCCCCCTTGAGGTTGTGAGGCCTGGATGAGTGCTTTTCTTTAAAGATTATTTATTTTTAACTGGAGGATAATTGCTTTACAATGTTGTTAGTTTCTGCCTTACAACAATGTGAATCAGATGTCAGTACACATACGTCCCCTGTCTTGAACCTCCCTCCCAACTCCCACCCCATCCCAGCCCTCTAGGTTGCCACAGAGCACGGGGTTGAGGTCCCTGGGTTATACACCACTTCCCACCAGCTATCCGTTTTACATATGGTAATGTATACGTTTTCAGTGCTACTTTCTCAATTCATCCCGCCCTCTCCTTCCCCCACTGTGTCCAGGAGACTGTTCTCTATGTCCGTTCTCTATTTCCTGCCTTACAAACAGGTTCTTCAGTACCATATATCTAGCTTCCATATATATGCATTAATATTACAAAATTTGTTTTTCCTTCTGACTCATTTCACTCTGTATAACAGGATCTAGGTTCAGCCACTTCACTTCAACTGACTCAAATTTGCTCCTTTTTATGGCGAGTAACATCCCATTGTATGTATGTACCATATCTGTCAACGGATATCTAGGTTGCTTTCATGTCCTGGCTCTTGTAAACAGTGCTACAGTGAACAATGGGGTGTGCTGGTGCTGTCACTTCAGTCATGTCTGACTCTTGGTGACCCTGTGCATTGTAGCGTGTCAGGCTCTTCTGTCCATGGGATTTTTCCCAGCAAGAATACTGGAGTGAGTTGCCATGCCCTTTTCCAGTGGATCTTCCCAACCCAGGGATTGAACCCACGTTTCCTGCATCTCCTGCACTGGCAGGCAGGTTCTTTACCACTGAGCCACTGGGGAAGCCTGAACATTGGGGTACATGTGTCTTTTTGAATTATGGTTTTTGCAGGGTGTATGCCCAGTAAGGGGATTGCTGGGTCATATGGTAGTTTTATTCCTAGTTTTTTTAAAGGAATTCCATATCGTTCTCCATAGTGGCTGTATCAGTTTATATTCCCACCTTAGAGCATTTAGGGGCAAACACTTCAATCTCGAGTCTGGCATCTTCTTCCTGATGGGTTGGTTTATGTCACTAGTCCATCCCATCAACTCATCAATTACTTCCTTCCTTACTCCTCCCTATTTTCCTCTCTCTTTGCAGAGGAGGCTAGCATCTGAGGACTGCAGGGTTTGGAGGCTTGTGGACTGAGACTGGAAACTACAAAGAGGCCCAAGTGAAAAAATGAAATGACTAACAGAGCCCTATGGCATATATTTGTCAAGAGAGGAAGGAATGCTGATGACCAGAAAGGCCAAGGGAAGGCTGCTGGTAACACCTCTTACAGATTTTGAAAATGCATTTATAAGCTAAGCCAAATGCCACAGAAAGACATGTTCCAAACGTAATGGGTTTGACAAGCTGGGGTAATGTCAATGTCATATTTGTTTGAGACATTTCCAGCATCCTCCCAGAATGTGCCCAGAGCAATAACTATTACAACAACCTCATCGAAACAGGAGTGCCCTGGAGTGCTCCACCCTCCACTTTAGGGGTTAGGCTTCGTGTATTAGCATACATTCCCGACACTTAACAGAACTCCCTCCTTGTGTATAAGATGCTTGGGCTCAAAATAATTGGTTTGCACTTAAATGCCCAAATACGATTATATAACTTTGATCCAATTAACAGGTCTGACTTGATTTAAACCTTGCCTAGGAATGAGCCAAACAGTCATCTAAATAATAATTAGAACAAGACAAACCAGCCTGGCTGGTCTCCAGTGTGGAAGATTAAAGGAACTTCCGAGTCATCAGAAGGACCTGAGGATCCAGAGGTCCCAAGACTGTGCTTACTTACCTTTGAGACCTGGGGCTAATGGTCTGGGGTTCACTCACAGTGGTCAGTGAGGGCTCTGACCATTGCTCCCTCTATCCAACTCAGAAATGATAAAATGGAACCCAGGCCAGGTTTGTTCCATCAGCTGAAAGCAGAGTGAAGACTCAAGTTCAACACAAAGGGCTGGAGAGTTTATCTCATTCAACCTCCCTCCCAGTATAAGACCCTCTGACTGTCATCATGCCTCTGCTTGGCCTCTGTCAACAAACACCCACTACCTCCACCAGTCTTGGATGGCTCCAACTATGATAAATTTTTCCTTGTTTTGAGCTCAAACCCATATTCCTATAACTTTCATCCAAAGATCCTTTTATGCTTATCATTGTCATTTCTTGTTTAATCACTAAGTCGTGTCCGACTCTTTGCAACCCCATGGACTGCAGCACGCCAGGTTTCCCTGTCTTTCACTGTCTCGGGAGTTTGCTCAAGTTCATGTCCATTGAGTCAATGATGCCATCCATCCAACCATCTCATCCTCTGTCAACCCCTTCTCCTTCTGCCCTCAACCTATCCCAGCACCGGGTCTTTCACACTAAGTCGGCTCTTCCTGTCAGGTGGCCAAATTATTGGAGCTTCAGCTTCAGCATCAGTCCCTCCAATGAATATTCAGGGTTGATTTCCTTTAGTATTAACTAGTTTGATCTCCTTGCTGTCCAAAGGACTCTCAAGAGTAATTTCTTAACCTCCTCAGTTCCACTCCTTCAAAATAGATCTTTAAAAAAGATCTTCCTGGATCTTTAAAAAATCTGCTCTGCAAAGGTATGTTAACCAGCAGCTTAGACTCATGGTTTCTTACAAAAACCAATTGTGGGCCCTGCCTTGAATTCTGAATGTTTCAGCTGCCCCATCGTTGAACACCAAAACAGCCCCAGACCTGGCAGGGTTCAGAGGAATTAAGGAATCCAGAACTTTGTTGTACAAAGTCATTGGAAGACTAGAACAAAATTGGAGAGGAAAATAAAATAATTAATTAGAGCCTTGGCCATAGAATGACATATGTTGATGAGAGAATCTGAATTGTTTTTCTGAATAGATTTTTATATCAATTTCATGGTATTATTTATGATTAGCAAATGATGACATAGTATGTCTTTCATAATATTAGAAATGGATCCCACTCAGGGCAAGTTTGCAGAAGGAGAGGCCAGATTACCCAGCATCTTGATTAGATGTTTCATTTGAAGAGATTAGATAGAATTCATCACAGTTTACACAATGCATGGCACCTAAGATGCTGGGAGCTGTGTACCTGCCTGCCTTTGCCACCAGACTGTAAAGTCCTTGAAGGCAGGAAGTATGTCCCCTTCATCACTGTACCCTCAAGGTTGGCACAGGTGGGTTCTCAGTAAAGCCTCACTGGCCCACAGCCTCCATGAGAGAAGGGCTTTGGCTTCTTGGGCGGGGCAGCTGCCACCTTCAGGGTTTGATTTCTCACCACAGGTTCACAGTTAACCCAGAATCCCTTGGCTTTTCCACTTCTAATTGTAAATTACTTAGAAAAACATGTCACGTCTGGGAATCCCATCCTGATGTAAAGGGGCGGGGAGGGCCGGTGAGTACCTGCCGTGATGGTGAACTGGGTTCTGACACTGTTCTCTCTTCTCTCCACCTCCTTCACACTCAGCCATGGGACAGGAGAGAAGCCACAGTGTTCCTGGCACCCCCAGGCTTCAATCTTGTCTTTGCAGGTAATGGATTGAGACCCTGGCTTTGAGATAACCAACTTGGGATTCAGCTTAATCCTCCCCTCTAAGACAACTAGGGAGGAAGAAAACCTATCATGAGTCCCTCTTCACCTATAAGCCAAGGGGGAGGGGTCATTTTGGGAGTACTGATGTCCTCAGGCAGTCTCTTTTCTGGCCTTTGCCAAGAATGACCCAGTTACGTGGCATATGGGATAACCACAGGATGACTGGGGTGGGCCTGCCCTGTGGGAATGAATGGGACTGGAATAAAACAGGTAATTGGTTCCATTTCCCATTGTTCATCCTAGCCAGAGGAAGCTGTGCATCAGATGGCTCTGGCTGCATTTGTCCCCAGTTAATAATCTCCTTGCGTCATCTGTAGAATGATGGCCCTTTACCCCTGGCTCCACCCGATCTCCTCAAGTCTTCCCCCACCCTGTCTCGACTCACGCTTTCCCCTCACAGTGCCTCCTCTTTATCCTCAAACACACCATGTTCTTTGACACCATTGAGTCCCTTCTATCTAAAATAGCTCTCCCCAATCCTCTCTCTGTTGTCTACACCCAACTCTGATGTCACCTCCTTGCTGTAGGTTGCCATAACAAAGCAAAATTAATGACTCCCTCTTCCAAATTTCCATAGCACTTTGTCTATATCGCTTGTCATACGATATGAGAGCATTCATTCCCATGTCTGTCTCACTGGTCGGACAATGCACTCTTTGGAGGGGAGGGGCCATTTCTTATTCCTGCGTACATCCCCAGGGCCTGGAACACAGAAGTGGCTTCATGAATGTTGTTGCTGCCATGAGAGACGCAGCATCAGAAGACATTTTGTTATTTTGCTCCAAGGGTCCTGGGAAGCTCCTAGAGACCAGGAGCACAGGACAGGTCCCCGAGTGAGAGGATCTCGCCTCCCTTTCTTATCACGTTCTCCAGGGGGGCTCAGCTTGCGTGCTAGAGGAGAGAGTCTATCATTTCTAGAGTAAGGAGGGTGTTCTGGGGGCAGAGTTTGGTTTGGGGGCTCAGAGTGTCCTTTGAAGGACATCAAGGTTATTTCTCAAATCCCTGAGGATGGCTCCCTAAGCAAGAGGTACAGATAGACAGATGGAGTCACAATTTACTACCTGACTTGTGCATGGGCTTGCAAAATGTTGGACACGACTGAGCGACTAAGCACACACACCTTTGAACAAATCTCAATACGTTCACAAGGGGAAGATGATCAAACCTGGTGTTGCTGTGAAGATTAATAATTACTACTTATTGGATTTATGGTAGCAGAATTAGCTCTACAAACATCAGCTGGTGAGAAAACAATAGAGACAGAATCAGAACAATGACACCATATGAAAAGGACATGGAAAAATGCAAAAGACTATACAAATGTTACTACAGCTTTTGCTGAAAGTGCATTGAGACTTCAAAACCTTCATCCAATTAGGAACTGAAGCTGGGAGGTGGGGGGAGACATTGTTCCTGAACCAGAGTAAATGGTGGTTCTAGAAGTACAAAGGTGAGGGGATGGCAGGGACAGCTAATTGTCCACCAACAAATAGTGCCTCATCTTCCTGGCTGAATTATTTCTGGAAGTGGCTGCCCAGCCAGGGATTACATTTCCCAGCTTCCTATGCATGTAGGTGGGGCCATATAATAGGTTCTCCTAAGGAATGGGATCAAATGACAGATGTCACTTGCATGTCAAGATGGTTAAGAAGAGGGTGTGAAGAGCCAAGAGGTTAAAACAACCCAAGTGTCCATTAACGGATGAATAAACAAAATGTGGTGTACACATACCATGCAATATTATTCAGCCTTCAAAGGGAAGGAAATTCTAACAGGTGCTACAACATGAGTGAAACTTGAAGACATGATGCTAAACAAAATAATCCAGTCACAAAAGGACACATATCACAAGAGGCCACTTATATGAGGTATTTAAAGTAACCGAATTCACAGAGACAGACAATAGAATGATAGTTGCCTGGAGCTAGGGGGTAGCAGGAAATGGGGAGTTAGTGTTTAACGGGAAAAGAGTTTCAGTTTAGGAAGACGAAAAAGTTCTAGGGAGTTCCCTGGTGGTCCAATATTTAAGACTCTGCATGGTCAATGCGAGGGGCATGGGTTTGATCCCTGGTCAGGGAACTAAGATCTCACATGCCAGTAGTGTAGCCAAAAAAAGATAAAAAGTTCTGAAGATGGACAGCAGTGATGGCTACAAAGCAATGTGCATGTACTTGCCACTGAATTATATAATTTAAAAAGATTAAATGGTAAATTTAATGTATATTTTACTGCAATAAAAAAAGAAGAGGATATGACTTCTCTACATCTGTCATTAGACGCAGAGGACTTCCAGGTCCTTGAATGGAAAAAGCCACACGATGGCAACAGCCTCATGACAAAAAGCCACTTGCTGACTAGGAACCAGGCACTAGACTCTTGTGTGAGTGGTAAGTAGACTTCCAATGTGTCAAATCACTGAACTTGGGGCTTGTTACAGCAGCTAGTGGCACCCTAACACAGCCTGCGGCCAGTACTCATGGCTGATGTCACAGCATGATACCACTGCAACATGGTCCTCTGAGAACAAGAGAGAAGATGCCGTCAGAGCTTGGCTTGGTTTGGAGATGAGCAGACCTTTTTGCTGAGGGCACATCTCCAAGTTCAGCAGTTCTCAAAGACTGAATCACAACCCCCTGGCTGCAAGATGGATTCCAAGGACTTTATGACTGAGGAGTCTGTCTCCTTGAAAGACACATAACTCATTCAGTGATAGGAACTGGGTGTGGGCTTAGGCTCTAGCAATGCAGAGGAGAAGGGAGCTGTGGTCCTCAGTCTGCCACAGGCAGACAGGGGAACCTGTTCCCACACGCTGTCCTGGCCCAGGCTGCTCAGGTGCAGCAGCTCCTCATGGCTCCAGGAGCAGCCTTAGCTGAGCGTGGTGAGAGGGGCCAGGGACCATCTTGTCTTGGGCTCAAAGGACAACTGCCAGTGGGACCTGCACCAGGGCTTCTGGCTGTGCCACAGACTCCAGGATCAGCAGCAAGAGAAGTCCAAGACTCAGGGTTAAAGCAAGTGGGAGCAACCAGGACAGGCTTGGGGGCTCAGACAAGGTCATGGAATTACAAACTGGCAGCAACCGCAGCAAGCACATAAGCTGCTGCGGGCTCTGGCCCCTCGGGCTTTGGCGACCAACCAAGAATCCTGGGTTTGGCAGTGACTGAGGAGCTCCTAGTCTGAAGGCATGCATCTGAAGTGGCTCCAGTGGTCCAAGAGACCAGGAGTCACTGTTGCATTTCAGATCATCATCCTGGGAACCTGGACTTCCTGGGTTCATCACAGAACAAGTGACCTGGGGAAAGATAGAAGGCCATCCTTACGGAAGAGCGGATGAAGCTGGAGCCAAAGTAATGGAACTGACTAAAGAGATGCAACCTCATTTCATTCTCAGTTTTGCAAAGAATTTACTGTTTTAATGACTTAGAGCAATTCAAGGTTACCCTATAATGACTATACTCTTACATGCATTCTTCCTGAGCTGCTAAGCTGGAGAAAAAGAGATGAAATGAGGGCCCAGGAATTGCACACATTTGACAGTTGTGTCAAAATCTGGCACTGTCTACAGAGGTGAATTATGCAGGTAAAGGTCATGTAAGTCACATTAAAATAAAGGCTGAGGATGATTGGGTTTTCCAGATTTTTTTCAAGGAGCCAATGTTAGTGGCCATCAACACTGCTGTTGGCTATTAGTTCTCTTTAGCTTGTCTCAGGCAAGATGTGGGTTTGATCCCTATGGCAGGAAGATCCCCTGGAGGAGGACATGGCAATCCACTCCAGTATTCTTGCCTGGAGAATCCCATGGACAGAGGAGACTGGTGGGCTACAGTCCATTGGGTGGCAAAAAGTCAGATACAACTGAAGCAACTTAGCACGCACGCATGCAGGCATTCACCGTGTGATACAACATCAAGCTCTGAGGCATTCAGAGATGACAAGTGGCATGACAGTCAAAGAAAAAAAGGTGCAGACCCAGGCTTTCTTTGACACCTCATGTCTCTTGGAGTCATCCCCCCATCTTCCTACAGGAAGGTGTCTGTTTTGTTCTCCACCTCTGGGCTGATGTTCACTTTTTCCTTCACTAAGGTCCAAGAAGTATGGAAGAACCTGCCTGTGATCTGAGCCTTATTTTTAAAAAGCTGTTCTGACTTCCCTGGCATCTTCTATGTTCTTATGCAGCCTCAGCCTGGGCCTGGTACAAAAGCCCACTGATAAAGCATCTTGAAGCCAGCCTTTGAAATGGTGCCAAGGCCACCTGGATCCCTTGCAGCTTCTTGGGAGCTGGTCCCAAGGTCAGTGCTTAGCACCAGGTCTCCCGCCTGCCTAACCCGGGCAGGGCCCAGAGTGGAAGCCCTTGCGAAAGGGAGGCCTGACCTTTGCCAATCGGAGGCTGAGTCAGAGCTGCTGATCTGGAATCCCAGGTCCCACAATGTGAAGACACTCTCCTGCCACTCACTTGCCAGGATACCCAGCCCTGCCCCCCTCCCCTGTGGCTGGCCCCACCTCCACCCCTCTGGCTGGCAGTGCTCCCCTGTGTGGGAAGCACTCACAGGATCACGGGAATATTTTCCCATCCCCTACAGCCCCGGGGTGGGTTGGTGGTGGTGGTGACTGGGGTCATTCAGTGCCCTGTCTCTCGGTCTCCTCTGGGCCTCCTGTCTTCTTGCTGCCACTGGGAATGGGCTGAACCATTCCTGACACCTGGAGTTGAGTGACACTGCAGGGAGGCCATGGGTGAATGAGGATAACCACGCTGGGTTCAGCATGCCTTGCGACACACAAAAGCACATGAATCCCAAACCCTGGCCCATGTTCACGGGGAGGCTAGGGCCTCGAGGAGCGGGGGAGGGCAGACTTATGTTCTGAGGGCCACCTTTGCCTCCTAGATTCTGCTTCCTCTGGATTTTTTCAGTTCGAGTCACTTTGGGACCTGTGTGCACTGTCCTAGGTCTGCACCTAACTCAGGTCTCTGCCTCAGTTTCCACCAAAACCAAACCAAACACTCACGAAAGACCTGTGTGTGGTCCGTCGAGGGCCGCTCAGGCCAAGCAGGTTTAGGGTGCAGAAATACAAACAACTTTGAAACGAACTTTTGATCCTTAAGGATCTTCTTTGAGGCTTTCCCACCTCTGAAGAGTTCTAACTAATCAGATTACCCCAAGTTGCTAACCAAGTGTGGTTCATTAGCCGGCTGCACCGTAATTGCCAGTGTGGAATTGGGCGTCTGTTGGGGGTCTATTGTGTGTACACGTGTGTGCATTAGAGACAGGCAACTTTGTATTTTTGGCTCATTTGTTTGGATTTGGGGGTTTTTTTTTTAAGGACACCTGTTTTTAAGGGAAGTTTTACATTTGGGGCTGTCATTACACACTCCCCTCAAACATTTTTACATTGGTGTCTAAGATTTTTCATCTTAAGTTTAAATAGCTGCAAAAAATTAAAAGTCCACTGTAAATCTGAAATATTTTAACAGTTTAAACATTTAAAAATCATTGTTGTCCCTCATTTAAATGTATCCAAATAGAATTGAAATATTAAAGGAATTGATATCCTCCATCATCCTTTTAAAAATATCACAAATGTGCACTTCCTTAACAGTAAGAAATTTTACATTATTCCTTCTTCTCTTTGAATTTGTATTTCCATTTCTCTTCCACTGTAAAACTTTATCATAATATAATATACATTTATGATTAAAATACTTTATTAATCATTTTATCATAGTTCTCTTAAAAATGTATATAAATTCAAATTTAGTAGTTTCCTTTTCGTGGCCATAAAGTTCTAAAGCTGTGCTGTCCAACACTATAGCCACTAGCCACGTGTGACTATTAAAACTTTTTAAAATAAATAAAATTTGAAATTCAGCTTCTCATTCACACTAGCCACATTCCAGGTATTTAATAGCAACACATGACATATGGGGCTGTACTGGATGGAGCAAATCCAATCATCACAGAAAGTTCTGTTAAACAGGGCTGGTCTACAGCATGAAGATTTTCTTACAGAATGAGTTATCATTACAATTAATAGTAACACACAATTCATCAAAATAACATAAATATATCACAGCTTTATTTAACATTCTAATAAAATATTATTATCCCAAAGAATATTTTGGAAATGCTTTTCTTAATGAGATGGTTGGTGCTTTCCCCTCCACATATCCATGGATAAATATTACTCTTTCCAGAATGAGAGTGGGTTCAGCATCAATTCTAGCTTTAATCTTTCACTTTTAAAAATGTAAGTGCTAAGAAAACATGCTCAGGATGGAGGAAATTTATTATAGTTATTATTTGATTCTCTGAACTCTTTTGGAATTCATGCATAATAACAAGATCATTATTAATCATTTATCACGTGATATTACTAAATGTTCATTGGTTTCTCCTTCACCTTTGTTAAAATGATGGGGTAATATCTGATTTGCAAACAGATCTGTAGTCCTATCTTTGGAGTAATTCACTTCCTCAGCTAGAACCAATGCTTTGAATTGTCTCTGATTCCCGTCTGGAGATTTTTACCAAGGACAAAATGACAAGAAGGAGCACATATTTCTTTTGAAAAATATGGGAAAAGGCCACTTAGAAAAGAGGAAAGGGGAAAGGAGAACAGCTAAAACACAGTAGTATTCTCAGGAAGACCAATGTTAGTCAAGAGGTCATCTAGAAATGAGCATCTAGAAACTGATTCTTTAATAGAATATGTATTACAACCTTTTAGAATGTCTTCATGGACCCTGGGAATATGTTTACCCCAGCTTAAAGACCATTGTTCCAGGACTTCCAAGTGTTTCTCATTTTAGCTCTCACCTTCTCCTCTCTCAGCCTCCACCTTTTAAAAATCTAAATATACAAATTATGTATTTGGATAAAAAATATTAAATTAAAAGATTTATTCTTGTCTCTCTTTTTTTGTTTCTTCCTTTCTAATATTTTATACCTAATATACATATATGCATAAGTGAAAGTGAAGTCACTCAGTAATGTTCGACTCTTTTGCGACCCCATGGACTGTAGCCCACCAGGCTCCTCTGTCCATGGGATTCTCCAGGCAAGAATACTGGAGTGGGTTGCCATTTCCTTCTCCAGGGAATCTTCCCGACCCAGGGATCCAACCCAGGTCTCCCACATTGCAAACAGGCGCTTTAACCTCTGAGCCACCAGGGAAGGCCCTACATATATACATATATATACTTAAATAAGACACACACACACACACACACATATATATATATAGTTGCTGTTGTCATAGTTTAGTTGCTAAGTTGTGTCTGATTCTTTGTAATCTTATGAACTATAGCCCGCCAGGGTCCCCTGTCCATGGAATTTTCCCAGCAAAAATACTGGGGTGGGTTGCCATGCCCTCCTCCAGTGGATATTCCCGACCCATGTCTCCTGGTTGGTAGGTGGATTTTTTTACCACTGAGCAACCTGGGAAGCCCATATACGTAAATAGCATATGATAAGCATAAATGTATTTATAAATTTATATGTATAAATTAATAATTAAGCAAGTACTCTATGAACCTACCACTCAACTTAAAGCCAAATGATCCTAATGAAGTAGAACAATACCAAATGACCCGAATGTCTCAATTTCCCTCGTGGGCACTTGATCAGATGACATTTCCCCACTTCCCTGTACATACACATGGCCATGTGACTTGCTCTGGCCAATAGGATGTAAGCAGAAGTAACAAGTGCCTCTTCTGGATGACCTCTAAGACCCAGTGCGTGTCTTATCATGGTCCCTCTCCTCACCACACTTATTCAAGACATACCAACTGGTGGAGGCCATATTAGCTGGCCTGTAATGAATCTTTAATGTATTTAAGACATTGAGATTTCAGGGGCAGTTTGTTCCCAAAGCATAATTAGCCCATCATAACTGAAACAGAAGTATCTCTGAAATTCCACATATATCTCTTGGCAGTGGTATTCTTTCCCTCTTCCCCAGTGATAACCATCATCCTTGCTTTTCTTTAAGGTTTTGCCATATATTTATATCAATAAATAATACACTTTATGTTTTTCAACTCTATAACATGAAATCATACTTTATTGTTTTTTGTAAAGTATTGTTTGTGAGATTCAGCAATACTATGAATATATCACAATTTATCACTTCTACTATTTATAAACATTTAAGTCAGGTTTCTTTTTGTTGTTACAAATAAGACCACTCTGAGCATGCTTGTACTTTTCTCCTGGGATGGGAGTAAGAAATGTTTTCTGGGCAACCCTGAGATGATCTTGGCCGGGGTGGAGGAGGGGATCTGAGAAGTCAAAACTGTTTTCATAATAATATAAAGACTTCTTAGCTTTTTTGCTTTCATACTCTCATAAATAAATGGTGAAGTTTTCCACCAACTGCATGAGATAATGCAGAGATGCAGAAGCAGATATGAGAATTCCAGCTGTCTTCTATTAATTCAGATTTGCAAGATTATAAAACAATGGCACTCTTCCCACTAAATTGTTTTGTTTTAGAAAATAGTTATTTTTCATAAATGTTTTGTTGGTTATGTAATGCATTTTTATTTTTACTTGTAAATGCATTAAGTTATCAAATTCTTAGGTTTAATTTCTAGTGTGGTAAATATTAGTCAATATAACTCACCTAAGCAAAAGTTATTTGGCACCCTAAACAATATTTCATAGTAAAAAGGGGTCCTGAAACCAAAAGCCTTGAGAGCTGCGGTCCTAGGACACGTAACGAAGAATGGAATTGCTGGGTTAGTTTTGCACATCTTGGACTCTCCTATGTAATGTGACAAGTTCTCCCAAGTGGTTGTACCAAGTCACCCTCCCACCAGGAACACCTCAGAGTTCCCGTAGCAGTACAGATGACCCACCTTCTCAGAAAGCCATGTGAAAGGGGTGGCTTTAAATGCATCCATTTCTCCCCTCGGGCTTCCCAAGTGGCGCTAGTGGTAAGGAACCCGCCTGCTAATGCAGGAGACAGAAGAGACACAAGTTGGATCCCTGAATTGGGAAGATCCCCTGGAGGAGGGCATGACAACCCATTCCAGTATTCTTGTTTGGAGAATCCCCATGGACAGAGGAGCGTGGGGGAGGGGGGGCTACAGCTCATAGGTCACAAAGAGTCAGACACGACAAGTGACTTAGCATGCACACACACACGCACTCATCCCCTCTTCCATCCCCTGCCCCACGTGGGCTTTCCAGGGGGGCTTCCCAGATTAATCAGAGTCACAGTCCACTCCCTGAGAAAAAAAGGGGCTCCT
The DNA here is from genome assembly GCF_023699985.2 of Odocoileus virginianus. Taxonomy (NCBI): domain Eukaryota; kingdom Metazoa; phylum Chordata; class Mammalia; order Artiodactyla; family Cervidae; genus Odocoileus; species Odocoileus virginianus. The sequence continues at coordinate 59,602,523 of NC_069675.1, forward strand.
TTGGCTCTGGGCACAGCTTCACAGTGAGGCTCTGAAGTCAAAGGAAATTATGAAATGCCCCCACCCCATCAGAGACAGCTGTGGGCTGGGGTTCTGGACAGGAGAATGAGTTAGTGCAGACTGAGGGTCTGCTTATCCACTTTGGATCTCTTGGGAACCATGCTGATTTTAGACCTCTCTGCAATTATGAATGTGCAATTCCTTTCCCCCTCTTCATTCACACTTCCCGCTCCCTGCTCAGAGCTCTCCTTCCCCAAGTGCACCTTGCAGGAGCAGCCAAGGCAGGTTGTCTGCATATCTGTATCCCTCACCCTCCCCAGCCTAAAAAAGCCCTGAAGAGGCCAAAACTGGGCCTCTGACTCTCACAGGATGGAAAGGAGCTTCCCAGGAGAATTCCCAGCCTTGTCCTGGAAGATGACATCTAGAAGGCATGATCCTGCCTCAGAAACACAAAGAGGTGGGGCTTATTTATTATTATTTTTTAAATATTCTTAACACCAAAAATATTTTGTATTGGGGTATAGCCTATAACAATGTTGTGATATTTTGAGGTGAACGGTGAAGGGATTCAGTCATACATATACATGTATCCATTCTGATGTGGGCCTGAGTTTTGCACTCCATGATTCCAAAGCCTTCTCAGGCTGGGACCACAAATAGTTTATCATATCCCTTCTTTGAACACAAACACGCACACCTGAGAATAACTACATTCACAGGAAGTAGGTCAGTCTGGAAGAATAAAAACCGTCCTCATTTTCAGAAACATGTTTACCCCCAGACAGGCTTTTTAACCAGGGAGAACGCGGCTGGGTTGTGTCCATTCCCTTCAGGGCCCTCTTCCCTCCACCCTTCCCACAAAACCTCCACTTCCGTCACAAGTTGGCAGGAACTTGCTGTTCCTCAGGCCTGGGATGCCTGCCAGAGCCCTCCCATTTTCCGGAGAGATTTTCTTCTATTTCTAAGTAGAGTTGTTTAAAATCCGGATGCCATATGGAGCCCGGGCTCCTTGCCCTTCAAGTCCCACCCCTTTCCCTAACCCCTGGGCCCATAGAGCAGGCCACTCCCCACTTCACTGTTCTTGACTTTGGAGCCAGACAGTGTGACCACAGCCAAGCTGCTTCTGTGGAGCAGGCAGGCTCCAGCTCCAGGTCAGTGATGGGGGAAGCTGCCAGAAGAAATCTCACTGGGCAGTGAGGCTCCTGAAAGACCTACCAGCTGCCTCTTCTCTCAGGCACCTCACTTTCTTCTCCCCCACCTTGCTGTCCTAGAGTCCTCAGACCAGAGGAATCAGACCAGTTCATCTAGCCCTCAGACCGAGCCAGACTTAAGCCAGCACAGATGACAGGGAGATAGTCTAGCTGAAAAAACAACCAAAGGAGTGTCTACAGCCTTCATTCATTTTATTCCAATACACAGCCATTCATTCATTCATTTTCGGCCCAACAAGGAATCTACAGGTACCAGCTGCTGCTTTCAGTATTGCGCCATTGTGGATCTTATGTACAACTGATGGATATTGATGGATATTAGAGATTTAATACAGGAAGGAAAGGGGCTTCCCTGGTGGCTTGGTGGTAAAGAATCCGCCTGCCAGTGGAGGAGACTCGGGTTCGATTCCTGGTCTGGGAAGATCCCACATGCCTCAAAGCAACTAAGCCTCTATGCCATAACTACTGAGCCCGTGTTCTAGAGCCTGGGAGCCAAAACTACCAAGCCCATGTGCTGCAACTGCTGAAGCCCACGCTCCATGACAAAAGAAGCCTGCACACCACAACTAGAGAGTAGCCCTACTCGCTGCAACTAGTAGCCCCTGCCGAAGTAGCGACGAAGACCCAGCTTAGCCAATAAATAAAAAATTAAAATACATATATAGGAAGGAAGGAATAGGAAGTCGTTGGAAAAATGATAATAAAGAGAATAATTAGAGGCTGCTCAGCCCCAGATCGGAAACTATCCTTTGACCCTGTTGCAAACTTATCGGTGCATCTAGGATTCACCTGGCCCTGAAGTCTAGATCTAGCAATTAGGAAGGCTGAAAAGCCCACCAAGAATGTAATGGCTAATGGGAGTGGGAAATTGAAAACGTAGCTTTGAATTTCCCCCAACACACACACGGAAGGAAGTGAGCCATCATCGGAAGCTTAGAGGGGAGGGCCCTGGCCCGCAGCGGCTGCAGAACCCTTTGCTCAAGTCTGCAGAGCTGCTGGCAATTAGAGGATCCCCCCCAGGCTGGGGGAGGGGCCCCTGGCCTCCTTCCCTGGTGCTGCTCTTCTGGCTGCTACAGGAGCTGTGGGTGTGCCCAGTCGCTCAGTTATGCCCGACTCTTTGCCAACCCCATGGACTGCAGCCCATCAGGCTCCTCTGTCCATGGGATTCTCCAGACAAGAACACTGAAGTGGGTTGCCATTCCGTTCTCCAGGGGATCTTCCCACCCCAGGGATCAAACCCAGGTCTCCCACATTGCAGGCGGATTCATTACTGTCTGAGCCACCAGGAACGAATCTGTTATACCCACAGGTCACCCATGGTGGCAGGGGTTGGCCGGGGAACCCAACAAGAGACAATCGCTGCTGCTCTCCAGAGCTGGAGTGAGGTCCAAGTCTTTCCAAATCAAATTCAGTTCTCCACAGTGAACTCATCGTCTGTGTGGGAGACTTTATCTCTGTTCCTGATGATTGTTTCTTGAGCAAGGCCTTCAACATTTGGCCTCCAGTCTCTCTGTGTCCAGCTTATCTGTCACATGGACAGTGGTCTATAAATACACATTCATTCATTCAAGGAACATGCACTGGGTGGCAACCACGGGCCAGGCCCTGTGCAGGATGCGGAGAATACTATTTTGGAGAAGTATGGGTCCTGCCCTGAGGGTTGTGATGGGAGAGGCAGGCACCTGAGAAATGCTTTCATGGAGACATTAGTGAGCCGAGTGTCCGGGGCAGATAGAAGGGCACTCCTGACTCCCTGGGGGTGCATCTGAGCCTTCAGCCAGCATCGATTGCACTGTGCTAGGCATTGGGATCTCAGCGGGCTTAGCTTAGGATGGATGGTGAGCTCATTCAAGATGAATGAAGAGAACTTTGAAGGCAGGCTGCTGACGGGGAAGGAGCCAGGAGCTGGCACAGTGAATGACTTGTGCAAAGGCTGAGAAGGGGAAAAGGGCAAGGTTCACAGCGTGCTAAAGAGTAGTTCCCATGTCGGAGCCTGAGTGTGGGGGTGGGGAGGTGGCCTGACAAGGAGAACTTGGGAGTGGAGAGGCCAGAGGGTGTGTATGGAGGACTCGCCAAGGAGAGTTTGGACTTCACTCTATAATAAGAAGGAACTATGGAAGGTTTTGAAAGCATGACATGATCAGATCGAGAGACACGCTCGCATATACATACATATATATATATAATATATATATTACACAAACAGGTACACACATATAGATATCTATAAAATATACTAAAATATTTAAATATTCTAAACACATTTATATTTGAAATACATATATTTTACTCCTATAAATCTAGATACATCATTTTTTATGTTTTTCTTTCTCTGTTCGCTCTCCCTCAGTCAGTCAGAGGCCTGAACATTGCCCAGGAGAATTACGATGCTCTTAGCAGAAACATAAAGAGAAAAACACAATTAATATTCAGTTGGGCTTTTTTTTCCACTTTCTTCCAAATGATGCTCTTGAGAATCAATAAGCAAGGCTCTAGGGAAGTGAATTGAAAAAGAAGGGGAGAGAGGAGGGGCAGATGACACCCCTCCCAAGAAGGCCCCCTTGGGAGCTGGCACAGGGGAAGGCTGCAGACACAGCCTAGGGAGGAGGAGTCCCCTTGAGAGACTGCCGTGATGCCCACACCCACACCCCTTCAGCTTCTTCGCCCTGACTCATCTCCACCCCTGGGCAGAAGGGGAGGAAGTTCTACATCAATAGCTGGCTGAGCATTGTGGGGGTCACACCTGAAATCGCTGAGCCCCATCGTCTGAACTGGCTGAGGTGAGGGCTTAGTGCAGCCCTCCAGCTCTCCCACTCCAAAAATACCCCCGAAGGGTAGTCCCGAGAGGCCACACAAGAGAGGAAGGAATGGTGGGGAGCTATAAATATATATATGCCACATATCATTAGAATATTTTTGAGACAACTTACAAAATCTACCCACTGTAAAATCTTTTAAAATTTGATAAAGAAATCAGGTGTAAGGAGAAAATGGAACAGACGTATAAGAAAGGAGATTCATGTAGAAAGGCAGTACTCAGTGATTTGCACTGATCTTATAATATTTTCAAAAGTAGGCTATCAATTAGGTTGTGAACTTCCTATAAACAAAGCAAAAATGAAAATGTGAGTTATAAAATTGTTGTTGTTGTTTAGTTAAGACTCTTTTACGACCCTGTGAACTGTAATAAAAGACCTGAGAAAACCAGTTCCCCAGGACTAGCTCTACTTGTCCTTGTTCTGAGACCTGAGTGAACATTTTCCTCCGCGTCCTCATACAGGGCAGTCTCCCAGTGCCCCCAACAGCTCTCCAGCAACACTAAGTTTTCTATGGCATTTTCCATAGGGTCACTGTGGGTGATACTCCAAAGCTCAATTTAGGACAGCAATTCTTTGAGGTGACAGAGGAGGAAGGCCAAACATATCAACCCACAGTATTAGACTTAATCCAATGTGGATCCAAAAATAACATCTACATTCTCTAAAGAGTGGACTGCATATCCTTCAAGCATTCTTCCATAAACATTTCTTGAATGTTGAGTTGTACATAAAAGTTATACTATCTGAAAAGACTCAGCTAGAATCATTTTCTAATAGAATAATATTTCTATTAATCAAAATACTGATTAAAAGCAAATCAGTAATCTTGAAAATCAATCTAACACATTCCAAAGAAACACTAGAAAGTCATTAACCATTATTTTCTATATCATCATTTTCACAGTCTACAAATGTCTATAATACAACAGTTAAACAAAAAATCAGTAACAAAATATGATGTGTAGCTTGAAGCACTGGGGGAAGAAAAGGAAAGGTATAAAATATTAATTGGTCAATTCTAAGTGGAAAAATGTGTGCATGTGTGTGTGTGTGTGTACTCATATACAGGGAGAGAGAAAGAGAGAAAGAAAGGATATAAATGTTAACTGTTTCTAGGAGGTAGAATCCTACCACTTTGCTCTTGACATGGGCTGCCCTGGTAGCTCAGTGGCAAAGCATCCGCTTGCCAATGTAGGAGATGCAGGTTCCGTCTATGGGTCGGGAAGATCCCCTGGAGGAGGAAACCACAACCCACTCCAGCATTCTTGCCTAGGAAATCCCATGGACAGAGGAACCTGGCAAAGCTACAGCCTTGGGGTCACAAATAGTCGGACACAGCTGAGAAACTAACACCCTCACTTTCACTTCCTCTTGACATAGTGTAGGTTCTCCTTACTCCTAAGACAAGGATTTGGGTGCAGGTGGTATGTTTGGAGATGATCCAGGAGGCACTAGAAGGGGAGTGGGAAAGTGAACAGAGCAGGGAAGAAAGCCAACCAGGAGTGCCTTGGTGAGGGGCACTTGATGTGGGCAAGTGGGCAACTAGAATGAAATCCCCCAGGGACTCTCTGAGAGGCAGGTGTGACATATCTTAGACCTGTGGCGCAGAAGGCCAGATAGCCCGGGGTCTTACCCAACCACTCTCACCCCCACTGTTGAGGGCTGCCCTTGGGGTGTTAACTCCCCAGTACTTTCGACCTGCCCTGTGTGGAGGCCAAACAAGCCCCTGTGGCCTCAAGAAGATAAAGTCCTTACAAAGAGGACAGAGATGCTGAAAAAAGGACACTACCGACAGATAAGGTCCCCTGTCAGCAGGGGACCTCCAGAACAGATTGAGGAATATGGACAGACAACATAGTTTTCAAATTTTCTATGTATATTACTTTTGCTATTGGGAAAATACTTTAAAAAATTAAATTGTCAGAAGCTGTCTGTTGGTTATGAGAATTGAAGAGCTGACCATGATTCTCCTAAACAATGACAATTGCCTCTCTGTCCAAAAGTGGGCTGGGGCCAGTACAATAGAAAAAATGAAGTTTGTCTCATCAAATATGCTGGAACCAACCCAGAACATAGCTTCCCTGGTGGCTTACTTGGTAAAAGATGCCTCCTGCCATGCGGGAGACGAGGATTCAATCCCTGGGTTGGGAAGATCCCCTGGAGAAGGAAATGGCAACCCACTCCAGTATTCTTGCCTGGAAAATTCCATGGACAGAGGAGGCTGGCAGGCTACAGTCCATGGGGTCACAAAGAATCAGTCGTGACTGAGTATACACACACACACACACACACACACACACCCCAGAACACAAGCCAATGAGAAGTCAAAAATCTCAAACCTTCACCCATGGAATACTAGCCACACTGATGCTGGCCTAAAATCTGTTCACACTGGGAGTTACCAACTGTCCACTAGACCATACCACTCAGTCATGCATTCATGAAGCATTTAAATTTGGGCATTACAGTTTCCAAGGAAAGATGACTTTCACTTTAAATTTATCATCTCAGACTTCAAATGGGTGCCCAACCCTGCCTGAGCATGATCACATCCATTCTAGTAAGTTTGTCTTCCCCATGGTGGCAGTTGAGAATGCATCATAGGGAACATAATTAGCCTAAGGATCCAGCGGCTGTGCTCTGAAATCCATTCAGGTCTGTGTTGATGCTAAGACCACCTTCCCAGCTGCTGCTCCCCAATGACTGGGCTCAGCAGGAACAACAAGGAAACAGAGGACTCCTCGGACAGCCAGCTTCAGTTCCCCATTGGCCTCGCTGAAACGTCTCTAGATTTCATGGCAGTCTAGTATGCTTCCACCCGCCCTTCCTTTCCTCTCTCCTTCACTTGGAGTCAGACCTGCATCACTATATCTGACAGCTTTCCCAGCCTCTTCTGGCTCCCTCCCCATTTTTTTCTTACGCATGATTCTACTAATAAAATCCTTGCATGTTTACTCCCATCTTGGCATCTGCTTCTGCCAAGACCTGGGTCGATACACCACTCTTGAAACTGGCTCTTTCCTCCTTCTCCTCTCTTCTCAAGAACTCCCTTCTCTTCCTCCCCTGCACAGGTGATGTCCTGAAGCCTGACAACAGAAATCATCAGATGGAGCCTAAATCCACGAGCATCTTTTTTCCTCACAATATGGGGGAGATGAAGTGTCCCTCCTCCTGCCGGAGCCCAATCTTTCCAGAGGCACCCAGGGTCTCACCCACTTCTCCCCAAGAAGATCTTCACCCCTTCAGTTCTCTTCTCCTCTCCTGCAGAAACAAGTTCTTCCTCACTCTCTGCTGTCCAACCCCTCTGGCTACTGCCTCATCCTTTACTCCTCTCCAAAACCAAATTTTTAGGAGGCAATATTTACACATCTTATCACCACTTAGTCACTTTCCATTCACCCCTAATCCACTTCATTTTAGCCTCAGAAACCACTGCTCTAGTGCTCTTGCCAAGGGCAACACTGCTTCCACTCAGGCAAACCCATGGAGCACTCGCCTATCTTCATCCCACTCAGCTGTTCACAGCATTTGGCACAGCTGACCATTTCCTCATTCTTTAAACCTTCTCTTTTGACTGACACCACAGCCTCCTGGTTTTCCTCCTACGCTGCTGGCTATTCCTTCCCAGTCTCTTTTTCTGACTCTTCCTCTTTTGTCTGATATCCAAATGTGGTGTTTTCCAAGGTTCTCAACTCTTTTCTCTGCCTTTCTCCCTCTGTGAGCTCATTCGTGACCTGATTTTCAATACCACTGATACGCACAAGTGTCAAGTTTATATCTCCAGCTCTTACTTTCCTCTAATATTTAGACTTGTTATAACCACCTACCCACTCCACATTTCCACTCAGATGTCTAATAAGCATCTCAAATTTAATAGATCAGAGTTGTTTTGTTTTGTTTTTTCTCTCCCCAGATATGCTCCTTCTTGGCCCTCTTCTTCTCAGTAAACAGCACCACCATTCACCCTGATTGTATTAGAGATGTAGGAGTGACCTCACTTCTTCCCTCCTCAACTCCAAACTATAAGGAAAGGCAGATGTGTTTCTCTTTTTCTGTATTTCTAAGGTTCATTCATTACCTGGACTTTACTACATGACTGAACCTTTCCATTTCCCTTGCACTGCAGAGGGTAAGGCTCCTCAGAGAGTATTGGCAGTCCTCCCCAAGTTACAGAGTTAAACTCCAGCCCCTTGGAGGAAGCCGCGTGCTTCTGCGGCATTCCTCTGTTGTCCAGGACTCTCGGGCTGAAACCACGCATGGAGCAAAGTGGTAAGTATTGGAAAAGTGTATCCCACTGAAACCAGATTAGCAATCACAGTGCAGTCTCAAGGTTAGGGTGGGTGGTTGCTGTTTTATGTTTCATTGGTTGCTGAAAGAAAAGGTGGTGGGGAGAGGAATCATCAGGAAAGCTTTCATAAAATAGGGATCAAATCACCACTACCCTTAGCAAGGCGGAAGGAGGTGAATCATGATTTTCATGTCAAAAGTCAACCCCTTTCTAATCCTCCAGCCTGATCTCAAGTCATGATGTTTAAAACTGCAACAAAAGGAGCCAAGGGTAAAGAACTATTGAATTAATTAAATTACAGGGGGAAAAAAAGCTAAACACACTTAAATATAATCCCAGAGAAACGAATGCATGTGGTCCTCTAGAGACATGTATAAGAATATTTATAACAGCTATATTCATAATAACAAAAAAGTAGAAACATCCCAAACATCCTTCAGTAGTGAAATAAAAAACAGTGGTCTGTTCATACATATGAATACTACATGGTGGAAAAGAATGAACAAAGTATGCACTCATCAAAATAGACAAATCTCATAGACATTAGGCTGAACCAAAGAAGTCAAACACAAAACAGAATGTGGCAGACACACTCTGTGGTGACTCCCCCCAACATATCATGTCCTTATCCAATCCTCTCCTTCTGATTGCAGGGGGAGTCTGTGACTTGTTTCTAAGAATAGAATAAAGCAAACGTAATGGGACATTGCTTCTTTGGTTAGATCATGATATATGTTACAAGTAATGGAACACCATTTCTTCCACAGTAATATCACTTTATACAAGACGCTGTCATTGTAAACTAGAGAGAGAGAGATTCTCCCTTACTTTCCATGAAGTAGCTATCATATTGTGAGAGAGCCTGTGATAAGAGGCCCACGTGGCAAGGAACTACAAGTATTTCCTAAGAATTGAGAGTGGCCTTTGGTCAACAGTCATGCAACCAGAAGGGAGTGAATTCTGCCAAGAACCTGAATGAATTTGCAAGCAGTTTCTTCCCCATCAAACCATCAGAAGAGAACACAGCCCAGCCAAAACCTTGATTACAGCCTCAGGAGATCCTGAGCAGAGGATACAGCTAAGCTCTGCCTCAGAAAATGTGAGATGATAAATATCTGTTGTTTTAAAGCAATGTTTATGGTAATCTGTTATACCATAGCAGAAAACTAATACAGAAAATACATTGAATGACTCCTTTTATGAAGTTCAAGAAAAGGAAAAGCTAATCAATGGTAAGAGAAATCAGAATACTGGTTACCTCTAGAGTAAGGAAGGATAATAAAGTATGAAGGAGCAAGGGTTACTTTCTGGGGTGCTGAAAATGTCTATATATCTGAGTAGTGGTGACATGGATTTACATGTATGCAAAAATGTATTGAGCTGTATAATAAGATTAATACACTTTAAACACTTTACTATACATATTGTATTCTTTGATTTGAAATTTTTTAAAAGAAGAAGAAAACCAAAGGAGAGCAGGACTTCAGAAGGATCCTTTCTGAAGAAAGGATCTGTTCACCAGTCTTGCACACAGTTAAGCCTCTAGCAAAGAGAGGTTCCCAGAATTTGGGTTCTAGTACATTTCCTTAGCCTTCCCTCAGCTGAGGTCCACTTCCCTGACCTACACTTTTTCTCTACTTACAAAAGGAAGCCACTTGCAGAATTTGGGGCAGAATTTTAAAGCAGGGTCATGGCATTAATTTAACAATGACGGTTTGATTGTTGTTGTTCAGTTGCTAAGTCGTGTCCATATCTTTGCGAACCCAAGGACTGCAGCACACCAGAATTCCTTGTCCTTCACTATCACCCAGAGTTTGCACAAATGCATGTCTATTGAGTTGGTGATGCTATCTCACCATCTCATCCTCTGCTGCCCCATTCTCTCTTTGCCTTCAATATTTCCCAGCATCAGGGTCTTTTCCAATGAGTCAGCTTTTCACATCAGATGGCCAAAGTATTGGAGCTTCAACATCAGTCCTTCTGGTTAATATTCAGGGATGATTTCCTTTAGGATTGACTTATTTGATCACCTTGCAATCCAAGGGATTCTCAAGAGTCTCCTCCAGCACCACAATTTAAAAGCATCAATTCTTGGACTCTCAGCCTTCTTTATGGTCCAACTCTGACATCTGTATATGACTACTGGAAAAACCATAGCTCTGACTATCCAGACCTTTTTTTGGCAAAGTGACATCCCTGCTTTTTAATACACTGGGTTTGTAGTAGCTTTCCTTCCAAAGGAGCAAGCGTCTTTTAATTTTGTGGCTGCAGTCACCATCCATAGTGATTTTGGCACCCAAGAAAATAAAATCTGCCACTCTTTCATATTTTCCCTTTCTTTGCCAGGAAGTGATGGGAGGGTCTGACTAGTCCTTCATAACCCAGAATCCCCGTGATGCAGGTGTCTTTGGATGAGGCTCACTTGTGTCTATCTCTCTCTGGAAGCTTGGGTGATCCAGAATGTCACTTAGCTAGTGTAAGTGAACCTGGCCAACAGAGCAGCAACCATATCTCAAGGGGATTGTATCATTCTCTACTGTCTTTGTGTCCACATTCTACTGGGTAGTGTCTATACTCTTGGGTGTTCATGTATTGAGGGTTCTGAGAAGTCTCCAGTTATCTCCTGCCTCTTGAAGTCAATCACACAGACAAGCACCTTCACTGCCCCATCCCACCCCTCCACCCCCAGCAGAGTTCCCTCATATCTTTCCTAACGCCTCCTGCCTGCTCAGCTTCCAACACGACTCAGTCAGTCATACTCTCTGCTGGATTCTCTGCTGACAATCCAGCTTTGTCTGTGCTCTCTTTAGATGGGCTCCAAGGAAGAGCTTCTGTTTCTCAGTGCTTTCTCAAGATATGTACTCATCTTAGAATTTTCTCCCCACTTCTTGAAAGATTAACCCTGTTTCAGGGGATAGGAGACAATGAGGATAACTGGGGATAGGAGACAATGAGGATAACTAACTGGGAAATATCAGCTCAGGTCCTGCACAGGTCCAATACTTTCAAAACACTCAGCACTCTCAGGGGAAAAATCTCAGCCCTGTGATTCCCACAATCAACCCTGGCCTCTGTCTCAGTATCAAAGCAGAGGTGGATCTACTGTAAAGCCAATGAAGCTCTAAGATCTGCTGACTCCTCTTGCACTCACTCCTCCGGCTTTCGAAGGACCCTAGCAATGGGATCATATAGCCATATATTTTTTTTAAATTGGCAATATATATATATGTGTATATCAATTTATATGGTACATGTATACAGTAGAATATTTACTATTATAAGTGTATAATACATAGCATATAATAGACTGCATATCTATTATATATATCATTGATATATACAGTATGCTGCTGCTGCTCAGTCACTTCATCTGTGCCTGACTCTGTGCAACTCCATGGATTGTAGTCTACCAGGTTCCTCTGTCCATGGGATTCTCCAGGCAAGAATACTGGAGTGGGTTGCCATTTCCTTCTCCAGAATATATAGTGTATATATATATATATACATATATATATATGAATATATAAATAATATACAAGTTACAGGGTCCACTTGAAATATGTATCATACTATCTGCAGTATAAATAATAAAATATACATATGTAAATATATGTATTTCTATCAGCAACAATTTAAAATCACAGCCTCTTTTCACTCTCCCTCCTCCTCCATCATGCATTCATCCCAAGTCAGTCAGTCCTGGACTGCTCATGGGCATCTGGGGAATCTGGCTGAGGAGAATTCAAATTAGAGACACACCTGTGCATGCATTTAGGGAATGTCTGTGGTGTTTTCCACGTGCAGATCAGTGACAGCGAGCCATCCCACTGCAGGAATGGCCTTGACAGACCACTCTGCAAGCTTATCCAATGTCCTGACATGTCCTCTCTAAGTGAAGCTAAGGCAGAGATGGATGCGCCTAGTTCATTTATTCCAACATTCTTATTTCTTAAATCCTCCACCTTCTCCTTCCTCTTAGTCCCCCACCTCCCAATATAGCCAGGAAGGGAGAAGCAGTGGCCTGGTCTCTTCATAGTTACTTACTGTCCCACCTCCCTCCAGATAAACACACACACACACATGGTACTGTGATCTGTTCCCCTAACACATTTAGCGTATAAGCCATTTATAAGGATAAATACCCAGTGAGGTCCAAGGACTGTCTAGAGTCTAAACAGCAAATAGACCACAGATCCCATACCAGGAGTTTTAGAAAATAATTCCTGGTAGATTTCACAAATGCTTATCTGTCCTCTATATGAAATGTAAAAGCTGGACCTGTCACATCCAGTTTCATTATTGACTATGGGGATAACCATAGGGTGAACCAGAGAATAGCTGGTGTGATTAATTTCTGACTCAGGCCTTTATCACCATCTTGATGCTAACTAGTAGTGATCTGATCTGCTCCCTCCAGACATCTGGGGCCTCGTGAGACTGGCAACCAGAACAGGACACACACTTTCAATTTCTAAACAAACTGGATGCCATTTGAGGCCTTAGCAATCATAGTCCCTGAACTTTGCCTGCCCCTGGTAGACCAAGTTAGGAGAAGACAGCTTTTGCCTCATGGGATAATGTATGTAAACTCTGCCAATTATCAGAAGCAATATAAATGCAGTGTTTCTACTCACTATTTTTAAAAGCCCTGATCTGGAAGTTTTTGGAAGGTGTTCCCGAGCCCAGAGTACTCAGCTGCGTTCCCCTAAAACGCATAAGTGTGGACCTGACTAATAATTTGGCCCAAAAAGAAACCCTCATGATAATACAATTCTACTTTTATAAGAGCTACAAAGAAGACTATTAATGGCAATGCTTTCTGTTGTTAATAATCAAGCTTGCCAAAAACAGTACCTTTGGTGTTCAGGTCCTCACACCCCTGAGACGTGAGAGACCGCCAGAGCTCAAACCAACCTGTCCCTAGGAGACGCTGGCTTCTTTTGCTATGAAAGTTTTGCCTATGAAAAGCATGACTGTTTTTTAAATGTCCTTTGGCCTCTCTGCTTCCTCTGCATTAGTGTCCCAAAGCTAAATCCAAGGTCTATCTGTTTCTCTAAATAGACTTGTATTATTAGTTAGTGTTCTATGAATAAATGTCATCCCTACCTTCATGAATATGGTGGTCCTGATTCTAAGGGTCATAGCTAAATAGTACTTCATCTCAGTGATTTAGGAAGTCCTTTCCTCTGTTTTCAGGATTAAAAATAAAGATTACTCACATAGATCTGTGATTCTATCTTGGCAGAGAGTTTCAGAGTCTGAAAACCAGAGTCTATTAGATGAACATTCAGAGGCTTAATTTCAGAATCTCAAATGACAGGAACATTCTCACTGACTGCAAATGAGGGCCAGAATACTAGGTGAGTTTTTATATTTTAAGCAGCCTTAAAACAACAGGGACTACCATCTCTTGAATTTCCATATTTCAAAATGTATTCTTGAACTGTCGCAACAAAAAAAAAAGTTGAAGTTCAGTCATTGAGAAACTTACCTGGTAAATTATCAAGAACATTTGTTGATACACAAAGAACTATGCTAAGTACCTTGGTGCCCAAAAAAACAGGACACAGTTTCCATCAGGAGGACCTTACAGTCCAGTTGAGGAGTTAAAACATGTGCCCTGGTGAACACAAATAGAATGTGAGAAGTGCCACAAAAGAGGGACAAACAAGCTATAGGATTTCAGATGCAAGAGATTACTTCTAGCTGAAGAGACTCCATGAAGATCTTAAAGGAGGTGACATCTGAGCTGAGTTTTAGAAGGTGTGCACAGTCTTGCTACTAGATCTGCCTAGTGTTTCTCCAGTTACCCACTCAATAATGTTTTCTTGCCAGTGGATCTCATAGTTTTGACTTGTGTGAGTTTTCTATGCTGCATAACACATAGCACAAATTGGATGACTTAAAACAACACACATTTGTCATTTCATAGCTTCTGTTGGTCCGAGACATGGAGTAGCTAAGTTCTCTGCTCAGAGTCTGGAGATATTAGCTGGACTGTGTTCTTACCTGGAGTTCTTCCGATTTCACTCAGTTGTTGGCAGAATTTTCTTGTAGGACTGAGGTTCCTTTTTCTTACTGGCTGTTGCTTGGCATTGCTTTCAGCTCTTAGAGGCCACCTTTATAGTGTAGCCTCATGGCCTTCTCACAACGAGGCAGTTTACTTTTCAAAGCCAGGAGGAGAATCCCTAATTTAGGGAAAATCTGACAGGGGGTCCCCACTTCCAGGATCTAACCTGATGAGCTGAGGTGGAACTGATTTAATAATAATAAAAATAAAGTGAACAATAAACGTAATGCACTTGAATCATTCCAAAGCCATCCCTACCTCACCCTGTGTCCATGGAAAAATCGTTTTCCAAGAAACCAGTCCCTAGTGCCAAAAAGGTCGTGGACTGTTGCTTTAAAGGACTCATCTGATTATGTCAGGCCACCAGTGTAATCTCCCTTTTATTAACTCAAAGTAATTGATTAGGGACCTTAATTACATCTGCAAAATCCCTCTACCTTTGGCATCTCATGTAACTTAATCATCCCAGGAAATCCCCATCATAGGCACACGTCCCCCCAACTCAAGGGGAGGGGATTATACAGGACATGTAGACCAGGAGGTGGAAATCTTGGTGTCATTTTGAGGCCATTCTTCCTACCATGTGGTTCAAGCAAAGGTGTAAGTTTAACACCCATACATTACACAAACCTTACTATAAATTCCATCTCTGTCTATATGTGTAAACCACTAGAATATAAGAGGCAAAGAAAGGGATGGTGAATGTGAAAAGAGAGGTAGTAGATTGAACTTTCTTCTAAACACAGCTGCCACAACATTGTGTGTGTTCACTATACTTAATACGTATACACTACATTACTACAATAGAGTAAATAGAGCATTACATGTACACATACACACCACACAGGCTGTTTTTACCATGCGACATTGAACCCTCCACCCATTCTGTAGTGTGTTCTATGCTACACCCCTCTCTTGAATCTGGACAGAATTTTGTGACTGCCTCAACAATTATAATATTGGTATTATTATATTACCAAATATTACCATGGTTAATACCATTAAACAGGTATTTTCTATACACAAAATGCTTTACAGTCTGTCATTATTAAATAAGCAGTTTTACATTTTTTTTCACTGCTATGCGCTACAACCTCTCTATGAAATAAGTTCAATATTTAGCAAATGAGAAAATTAAAGAAATGCTAAAAAAAAATGTTATCTAGATTCCTAAAACTGATTTGTAGTGAGAGAGCCTAGAAGGATCCTAACTCCAAGTTCATTCTCCTTTCCAGTTCCTTCTTCAGGGAGAATGAGATACAACATTAAAGCATTGCATATTGTCAGTAAACACTAGATTTTCCAAGGATTTCTAGTTTCTTAAAGGTTCAGTATTATTTGTTCACTATGACAATTAGTTCAAATCTTTTTTCCCTCTCACTCTATGACTGTTTTCATACATGTTTGCATACTTTAAAGTGTTTGATTTAAGTTTTGTTAATAATAGAATGGGCTTCCCAGATGGTGCTAGTGGTAAAGAACCTGCCTGCCAGTGCAGGAGATGTAAAGAGATGTGAGTTTGATCCCTAGTTGGGGAAGATTCCCCTAGAGAAAGAAATGGCAACCTACTCCAGTATTCTTGCCTGGAGAATTCCTTGGACAGAAGAGCCTGGTGGGCTACAGTCCATGGGGTCACAAAGAGTCGGACATGACTGAAGCGACTTAGCACGCACAGCCAGCAGAGTATAACAGAGTGATGTTAAATTACTTTCGAGACTAAGTCATAAAAATAATACCCTCTTCCACCTTGTCTCTTGATACACTCTCTCTTGGAACCCAGCCACCAGGCTGTGAGAACGCAGGTTTTTCAGAAAAGCCACATGAAGGTGTTCCAGCCGACCGTCCCAGTTAAGGTCCCAGCCAACAGCCAGCAATAAACAGCAGACTTGCGAGTGAACGAGTTTCGGAAGACTCCAGCCCCCAGCCGTGGCGTCACCCCTCACCTTTGAGCCACCCCAGCAAGTGCCATGCTGAAATCACAGATCAATGAGCAACACTGATGATCGTTGTTAGAAGCCACTGAGTTTGGGGTGACTTGTTAAGGAGCAATATAGGACTGGAACAGATGTGGAATGGCAAGCTGGGCCCTGGCAGCTCTGAACAACCCCAGAATCAAGAGGAAACTCTCCGTAGCGAGGAAGGTATAAATGCTAAAGATTCTGACATCCAGCATCCTAGCAATCATACGGCATTCTAATCGTTCCTGATTGAATGTGGGGCCCCCTCCACACAGCAGATTATGAACACTGAGCTGCTGTCACAGGGAGCTTGACACGCTGTTCCCAGGAAAAACAGGAAGCAGGGGGTGGGGGGCGGTGCTGGAGGCTGGGGCTAGACAGATGAATGAAGAACAATAGAACCGGAGAAAGAGATGCAAAGGGAAGAAGAGGCTGACGTTTAAATTGGAGCTTGAAATGCAAATGCACGTGTAAATGGGGGAACACGAGAAAAGACAGAGATTTTAATGACAGATGCCCCCTACACACACACACACACACACACACACACACACACACACCCCTTAGAGAGGGCAGCCCAGCCCTCCCTTGCCCTCTCAGGTTTAGGAAAAGGAATTTGATTTCCAAATACAAACTGAACTTTTTTTTTACTGCCATGCCACGTCCCTGGTTCTCTACAAAGCATATAATTCCAGCTGTTTGGCTGCATCTCAAGAGGCACTGGAATAAGGCTTTTCACATGTGTTCTTGCTTATTTGTCTGGGTGTGGGAGACAGGGTTTCTGAAGGATCCGGAAATCCAGCACTGATGGGGCCATGTGGGTGGTCGCTCTGGATAGCAGGAATAAATAGTGCATGACATGCCAAACACACACTACACACACAACATATACATATTGCACACATGTGCCACATACACTCAACACACATACACGATGTACATATACACTACACCTATACCAAATACACATTACACACACACACACACACACACACACACACACACACACACACACACACACACTGCCATTTAACCTGCAGGAAGAAAATCATTGTGATAGGTAGGGTTTGACTTAAACACTTGTAAGAACCTGAGTGAAATGACAAATCCTAGAATTGGAACATTTAATTTCAACCTATTTTGTAGGCAGAGAAGCTGGGGTTTAGCCAGAAGTGGAAGCCTGCATTCCCATCTCCAGGCTGGAGCT
The DNA here is from genome assembly GCF_023699985.2 of Odocoileus virginianus. Lineage (NCBI taxonomy): Eukaryota > Metazoa > Chordata > Mammalia > Artiodactyla > Cervidae > Odocoileus > Odocoileus virginianus. The sequence goes on from NC_069675.1 coordinate 59,620,076, forward strand.
TTTCCCTCCCGTCTCAGTGCTAGGGAAGTCCTCACTGTGTCTCTCCTGGAGTTTTAGAAAGAGCCACGCTAACTGAGACAGCTTCAGCAGCAGTCACACACACTCATCTGTGCGGCTGTTGTTTTGACTTAAGTTTAAAAAAAAAAAAGAAAGGAAGGAATGTGTTGCTTCCTTTCATTACCCATGCAGAAAACCATGGACTTCCTCTAGCTCCCAACACATGCAATCTTGTCATTCATTTTTCAATCTGAACACCAAATCCAAATCTGAAAACTCCAAGGATAAAGTTGCTGTGGTATCAGAGGCCCAGAGCAAAGCGACAGAATGGTGGCCACAAGGATATGTCTCTTGTTACCCAGAAGTCCTCCTTTCCTCACACTCAGAGGTCACCCTTCACTTTGGGGCCCATGAGACAGCATCTGAGACCCTGAACCACATACCCAGGGCACCAACCTCTCACTGGATCCTTGCTAGTTAGTTAGTTGTTAGTCGCTTATTCGTGTCTGACTCTTTGCAGCCCTGTGGACTGCAGCCCACAGGCTCCTCTGTCCATGGGGATTCTCTAGGCAAGAATACTGGAGTGGGTAGCCATTCCCTTCTCCCGACCCAGAGATCAAACCCAGGTCTCATGCATTGCAGGCAGATTCTTTACCATCACACTGGATCCTTAGCGGTCTCTTAACCGCATCCAGGGATGCCTTAGGAAGGTAAAACCACAGGTCTCTCTGTGGATGGGGCCACTTAGGAGCCCTGCTGGTCACGGGCCATTTCATTACCAGTGCCTCCCGGCCTCCCTGAGTCTGCTTAGACATACCAAGTCAACTTTTGAATCCTGGGCCCCATGAGAGACAAACACCTATTTCCTCTCAGTCTTGTTTCCCAGGAGCTCAGGGGACTTCACAGTGAGGTTAATCATTTTCTGCTGAGACGCAGTTCTGCCCACCAAGAGGATCTTCTGCGCTGCAACCAGGAGGGCTTACCTGGTCCAGCCCCACCTGAGTTCCTCTGCTGCGTCTTCCCTTCCACGTCATCCTCACCCCTCCTGGGGCCAAGGACACTCTGTTGTGGAGGGGCTTACAGGTGCCCCAGGCTGTTGTTGAAGGAGTCTGCCCATCTGCGGAGAGAGCTCAGCAAGGTCCTGGCCCCGAGAGGTCAACTTTTCCATCGTTGATAGCCTTTCTGCTATGCTTCTTTCTATATAGTTTACATTTTACTTTTAAATCCATGATCATTCTAAGTTAATTTTGTATAAGATGTGCAATTTAAGTCAAGGTTCATTTTTTTGGGGGGGGGGCCTATAGATGTCCAATTGCTACAGCACCATTTATTGAAAAGCCTGTCTTTCCATCACTGAACTGCTTTTGCACTGTTGTCCAAAATAAGTTGGACCTGTTTATGTGAACTTATTTTTGGGTTCTCTGTTCTGTTCCATGGACCTTTGTGTGTGTCCCTTCACCATTATCACTTAGTCTTGATTACTGCAGCCGTATAATAAATCTTGAACTAAGGTAAACTGAGTTCTCCTACTTAATTATTTTAAAAAATTATTTTAGCCATTCTAGTTCCTTTATCTTCTGGTGTAAAATTTAGAATGCTCCTACTATATCTTTAAAAGCTCTTTCTGAGATTTGATAGGGATTCTGTCAAGCCTGTACATCATTTTGGGGAGAATTTTTATCTTTGTTGAGTCTTCTTGTCCATGAAAGGTGGTATGTTTCCATTAATTTAGATATTGCTATCTTTTATCAGTGCTATGTAGTTTTCACTGTAAAGTCCTAAATGCATCATATTAGGCTTACACTTAAGCAGTTCTCTCTTTTGAGCAATTATAAATGATCTTGCATCTTTAATTTCAGTGACTATGGTTCTATATTTTATATAGAAATATAATCTATTTTTGCACATTATTTGGCATATATTTTGCATCTTGCATCCTGTGCCTCTTGTACTCTTTGATCTTGCTGAACTTATTGCTTCTGGGAGGGGTTTCTTGTGTGGATTTCTTGGGACATTCTACATAGTCAATCATGTTATCTGCAAACAGGAATTGTTTTATTTCTTCTGGCCCACCAGGAAAGTCCCTGGAATGCTTCTTTCATACTTGTTTCTGAAAATCAGGCTTAATAAAACTTCCTTCAAGTAAGGAGTAAATTCGCCTATCCAGATTCCTTTAAAAAATCAAGTAATGGCATTAACATTCTGTTTTGTTTCTATTTGAAGGCTTAATTATGTAAATTAAATAGTTTTTAGTAACTATTAAGTTATTTAATTAACTATTAAGTTTTTAATAACATTCAAAAATTGAATTAAATAGGACCTCAGATCTATCATCTTGATCTATTTGTGAAGGTTCATATTACCAACCACTCTAAAATATCTTACTGCCAGGATATCTGTGCTGAATATTTTCCATTTGTCCTTCCAGATCCACTCAGCTCTCTTTTTCATCCTGCTGAGGGCTTTAGGAGACTAACCTTTAGGACTGCACTAACTACCCCCTGGCAGTTGTGCTGGGTCAGTGAGAAACACCCCAGAAAATCAGAGGGTAAGTAGAAATCATCAAGGTCAGGATATTTATTTCCTGTTCACCTTCTGCTGGGTCACCATGGATTGATTGTGTCTCCCTTTCGAAGGTCACAGCTCTACAAATGTCAGGCAGCCATTTCTTATAGTTGTCTCTCTGAGTTCCATGATCTGCCCCCTGCCCCAGAAATGGTATTATTGTTGCTAGCTCTATAGTACTATACCAGCCCCTGTTAGCTTTCCTTAACACATCACACTTCTATAAATATCCCCTTCATTAAGCACTCTTCACCATGCTGAAGACTAAGACCTTGATTAACAGAATATCCTAACCAATTCTTTGTTTTCTTTCATCACATCATTCCAAGGATGACCTCCATAAGCCTTTCATTTTAAAAAGTGAACAAATGTGTGATCAGCAAGTTTACCTTTATACAAGTGTCATCAAGACTTCTCTACAAGACGAGATACAATTAGTAAAACAAGCATGTGGGAAAATATTCACTATTTAGGCCCAACTGTTTATCAAAACACAAATTAAACAACAATGAACTTTGTTTTCTGCCAGTCAGTTCCCATTATGCTGGCAAAAATGTAAAAAAACAGTGAGATTACTAGTTCTGGTAAGAATACAATGACAGGTACACTCAAACTTGGTTAACAGGTATTACCCCTGGAAGCGATGTTATTGATACAATCCTGATAAAGCCACTGAGCAATCTATTTTGAAAATCATTCACTGTTCATCCCCTTTGACACAATAGTTCTGATGCTGAAAGTTCATCTAAGAGGAGATACTTTATAAAAATTAAAGGGGCTATATTAACGTTTGCATTAATTAGATAAGTATTTAAAATAAAGCAGAAAACAAGATTGGAAATGATTTAGATGTCTACTGATTGGTAAACTGTTGAGTAAAGAAAATGATAATTAAGAAAATTAATGGAACCTCCCTGAAGATCCAGTGGCTAAGACTCCATGCACCCAATACAGGGGGCTTGGGTTTGACCCCTGGTTGGGGAACTACGGCAAAGAATCTGCCTGCAATACAGGAGACCTGGGTTTGATCCCTGGGTTCGGAAGATTCCCCGGAGAATGGAACGGCTACCCACTCCAGTATTCTGGCCTGGAGAATTCCGTGGACTGTATGGTCCATGGGGGTGCAAAGATCAACACAACTGAATAACTTTCACTTCACTCCCAGGGAAACTAGATCCTACATTTTGCAACTAAAGATCCCACATGCAGCAAGTAAAGATCAAAGATCCTGCATGCCGCAATTAAGATGTGGCACATGGAACTGGAGGAATCAACCTGCCTGACTTCAGACTATACTACAAAGCCACAGTCATCAAGACAGTATGGTACTGGCACAAAGACAGAAATATAGATCAATGGAACAGAATAGAAAGCCCAGAGATAAATCCACGAACCTATGGTCACCTTATCTTCGACAAAGGAGGCAAGGATATACAATGGAAAAAATTCAACCTCTTTAACAAGTGGTGCTGGGAAAACTGGTCAACCACCTGTAAAAGAATGAAACTAGAACACTTTCTAACACCATACACAAAAATAAACTCAAAATGGATTAAAGATCTAAACGTAAGACCAGAAACTATAAAACTCCTAGAAGAGAACATAGGCAAAACACTCTCCGACATAAATCACAGCAGGATCCTCTATGACCCACATCCCAGAATATTAGAAACAAAAGCAAAAATAAACAAATGGGACCTAATGAAACTTAAAAGCTTTTGCACAACAAAGGAAACTATAAGCAAGGTGAAAAGACAGCCCTCAGATTGGGAGAAAATAATAGCAAATAAAGCAACAGACAAAGAATTAATCTCAAAAATATACAAGCAACTCCTCCAGCTCAACTCCAGAAAAATAAACGACCCAATCAAAAAATGGGCCAAAGAACTAAACAGACATTTCTTCCAAGGAAGACATACAGATGGCTAACAAACACATGAAAAGATGCTCAACATCACTCATTATCAGAGAAATGCAAATCAAAACCACAATGAGGTACCATTACACGCCAGTCAGAATGGCTGCTATCCAAAAGTCTACAAGCAATAAATGCTGGAGAGGGTGTGGAGAAAAGGGAACCTTCTTACACTGTTGGTGGGAATGCAAACTAGTACAGCCGCTATGGAAAACAGTGTGGAGATTTCTTAAAAAACTAGAAATAGAACTGCCATATGACCCAGCAATCCCACTTCTGGGCATACACACCGAGGAAACCAGATCTGAAAGAGACACGTGCACCCCAATGTTCATCGCAGCACTGTTTATAATAGCCAGGACATGGAAGCAACCTAGATGCCCATCAGCAGACGAATGGATGGGGAAGCTGTGGTACATATACACCATGGAATATTACTCAGCCATTAAAAAGAATTCATTTGAATCAGTTCTAATGAGATGGATGAAATTGGAGCCCATTATACAGAGTGAAGTAAGCCAGAAAGATAAAGACCATTACAGTATACTAACACATATATATGGAATTTAGAAAGATGGTAACGATAACCTTATATGCAAAACAGAAAAAGAGACACAGATGTACAGAACAGACTTTTGGACTCTGTGGGAGAAGGCGAGGGTGGGATGTTTCAAGAGAACAGCATCAAAACATGTATATTATCTAGGGTGAAACAGATCACCAGCCCAGGTTGGATGCACGAGACAAGTGCTCGGACCTGGTGCACTGAGAAGAGCCAAAGGGATCGGGTGGAGAGGGAGGTGGGAGGGGGGACCGGGATGGGGAATACATGTAATCCATGGCTAATTCATGTCAATGTATGACAAAAACCACTACAATATTGTAAAGTAATTAGCCTCCAACTAATAAAAATAAATGGAAAAAAAAAAAAGATGTGGCACAGCCAAATAAATAAATAGTAATAAATTTTTTAAAAAGAAAATTAACAATGAGATAAAATTCTTAGCATATATGCTAAGTTCAAAAGCACACCTCGAAACTATAGTAATGCTATAATTATGTAAAATAATAAATGGATGTGATCAAGGACTAAAATGGAATCATTAAAATCAAAAGAATTTATTTTTAAGACAACAGAATTATGGTTGAGTATTTTTTCTTTTACCAGTTTTGTAATATAGCTGATTTTTAAAGGGTCAAAGGATACCTCACTAAGATAATAATATATATACAATATAGTATGTATTATAGTAATATAATATGCTCTATTGTACACCATTATATTTCATACTACATGGTATTGCATTTGGCCCTTACCTATAGCATGGAGGTAGTGTAATCCTCATTTCACCCATGAGGAAATTGAGGCTCTGAGAGGTTAAGTAAACTTGCTCAAGAACACCATGTAATCAAGAAGTGGAGCAGAGAGTCAGGCAGAAAGCTTGCAGTAGCACTATCTGCTCCAAGATCTGACCCCTGACCCAGTGCACTCTTCTAGAGGCTTACCTCCTCCACTTTCATAACATAGCTGTTGGCTGTTCTGCTCCTCTGACCATCCTTGCTGAATCCCAAGAGTATGAGCCTGGAATGAAGGAATTTTCACAGTTCTACTCTTGGCTTTCCCCTCTTTAGACATCATCTTTTAGATCACTGAGCTATCCCCAGGGTTGTAACTGGTTCTCTCTGTAGATCCAGACCCCTCTGTCCTCCTGCCTTTGAAACCTGCATTTCCAACTGTCTGGCAGGCCTTCACATAGGTTGGCATCTCGACCTAATCATGTCCAAAACCAGAGCTCTTCTTCCTTGAAGTACTTTCTTGCCCCCTAAACTTCAAAGAGACTGATGCTGGGAAAGATCGAAGGCAAGAGAAGGGGACGACAGAGGATAAAATGGTTGAATGGCATCACCGACTCAATGGACATGAGTTTGAGCAAACTCAGGGAGATAGTGAAGGACAGAGAATGGGGTCACAAACAGCTGGACACAACTTAGCTACTGAACAACAACCTTCATCCCCTGTTATGATACCATCATTCTCCCCCCAGAGACCCAGGCATAAAACCTCTCTGAATTCCCTTTGGTTCTATACCATCCTGACATTCCTTCACTTGTCAAGGCATGTAAGTTCTTGACTCACTTTGTTTATTACATCCTTCCCCACCTTTTCTGCTCCCACTGCCTCTTTCCAAGTACTGGTCTCATAAGCTCTCAACTGGACTGTCAATAGTCTTCACAATCAGTTTGGGCTCATAAATTCTCACCACCAGTTTCTGCATCAGAAGTACACACAAACACACACACACACACACACATTCCCAAGCCCAAAGGCACACCTACTAAATCAGAACCTTTAGAAGTGCAATATAGAGTTGGCACCTTTTAAAAAATCTCCAAGGGATTCTGACAGGTAGCCAGGTTGAAAAGAGCCTGACTTACTGATTCTTTGCCCCTAGTCTTCACTGAGGCACACTCTTTCCAAAATATTGATGATACAGGTTGTACATTGCTTTCAGAAATGTTTCTAAAGCATCTGTTTACATCATTCTTTTCAAAGAATTCCAGTGGCTCCCCACTGTCCCTCCAGCACCTTCCTGTTGTCAGGTATTATGGCGGGAGAATGGTGAGGGGAATCCTGGATTAAGTTTAACCAGTTCCTTTAAAACAGAACTTCTCAGCCTTTTGTCATCAATTATACATCATGAATGTATAATTTCAAGATGGAGGGATGGATGTATGGTTCCCAAATTTATATGACAATGTGCTAAGTCGCTTTAGTCGTGTCCGATTCTGTGCAACCCTATGGACTATAGCCTGCCAGGCTCCTCTATCCATGGGATTCTCCAGGCAAGAATACTGGAGTGGGTTGCAAGGCCCTTCTCCAGGGTATCTTCCCAACCCAGGGATCAAATCCGCGTCTCTTAATTCTCCTGCGTTGGCAGATGGGTTCTTTACCACTAGCTCCACCTGGGAACACTTTCTGACCGTAGGATCTTTCTTTTCTGAAATATCTCATTACCCTAGGGTTCTAAGAAAGTCTTTGGCAAAGTATGGGATGAATTCCAAATTTCTGTATCTGGCCAGTCAGTCCATGGACAAATCCCAGTCTGCCTTTCCAGCTTTATCATGCACAGCTTCCAAATACCCCTCCCAGACTGAACTGGTCACTTTTCTCTCACCTTTCTCTTTTTTCCATGTTATCTTATTTTGTATTGGAGTATAGTTGATTAACAATGTTGTGTTAGTTTCCGGTGTACAGCAAAGTTATTCAGTTACAAATATATATGTATCTATTATTTTTTCAAGTTATTTTCTGATTTAGGTTGTTACATAATATCGAGCAGAATTCCCTGTGCTATTAAGTAGGTCTCTGTTGGTTATCCATTTTAAATGTCTCAGTGTCAATACATCTTTTTCTTTCTCTCTTGAGCTAGAAAGTGTTTTATCATGATAGTCAAATAGGAGTCTACCACTCGGCATTCTTGTCCTCTAAATCCACAGGCCCATTTCTATTTACCAAACTAAAATGTATAGTTATGCATTTTAACTAGACTTTTAATAGGAAAAAATAAAAGCCCAGATTTCCCTCCTATATCAAAGAATGATATCCATGATGCATGTATACACACTAAGGAAGTCTTGATTGTTTGGTACCGCAGGCTATGAAACTGACTTTTGTTCTTTATATATTTGTTTACTGGAAAAAATTTGGAGAAGGAAATGGCAACCCACTCCAGTATTCTTGCCTGCAGAATCCCATGGACTGAGAAGCCTGGTGGGCTACAGTCCATGGGGTCACAAAGAGTCAGACACAACTGAAGTGACTTAGCACGCAAGCATGCACAGAGAAACTTATTGGCTTATTGGGAAATAATGACATAAATATGACCAGGAGTTAGTCAAACAGACTCTATGAAGTTATCTTCTTTCATTCAATCTCTGCAAAGTTGTGTACATCAGACAAATAAACTCCTTGACTTTTGGGTCACAGTGACCACTGAAAGCACCACAAGGATTAAAAGAGGAATTTCAGAGTTGTCTTTCTTTCCTGTGGTTAATCAAATCCTCAGGGTATCTGAAACTGATCATCCTCAAACCCTAAGTACAGTGACTTTTTGGGATAGTTGACCTACTCTTGTTTAGAACCAAGTCCCAAGATAAGCACCCATGATGCAGAAATTAGGTAATGTGTATCAGTGCTTCCATTGCATGAAACAAAAACCAAATTACAGTGCCTAAAGCAAGTAGATTATTTCCCTTGCCTAAGAATTGTGCGGATAGCACTCCAGGTTAGACACCTAAGGGTCCTTGATACCATCAAGGACCAGGTTCTGCCTAACTTTCTGCTCCCCCATGGTTAGCGTGCAGCTTCTGCCCTCATTATGTCCATGTTCCAGTAAGAAAGAAGGAGGAAGAACAAAGAACTAACGGCACGGGCTGGTTATGGGTAAAACAGTGGCTTTTCAGAAAGCCCCTTCAATTAAACTTCTATTAAAATCATGCTGACATTACATGACTACCTTGACAGCAAGGAAGTCTGGGGAACAGAGCTTTCTAGCTGGCAAGTAGCTACTCACCTTGAATAGGTTCTTTCTGTAAGGAAAGGATAACATTGGGGGTGGGGGGAGCTGGATACTGGGGAATCATCGGAAAGTATCTGACATAAAGGAAGTACCAAGCTAACTGCCCTGGCAGAGTCCTTGTAATTTCTATATGGATGTAACCCCCAAAAAGCATCTAAATAAGTGTCTGACTCTGATTACCTTCCTGTATTGCAATGTGCACATGCACCCAGCATACCTTCAAGAATTCCTTCTCTCTGTACATGTTGTTATTTAGTCGCTAAAGATGTGGCTAACTCTTTGTGACCCCATGAACTTAGCCTGTCAGGTTCCTCTGTCCATGAGATTTCCCAGGCAAAAATACTGGAGAGAGTTTCTATTTCCTTCTCCAGGGAATCTTCCTGACCCAGGGATGGAATTGTTGTCCCCTGCATTGGCAGGCAGATTCTTTACCTCTGACCCACCAGGGAAGTCCACTCTCTACATAACATTTAGCAAATTACCTACATAAGGATGACTGAGCATTCCTTAGATCTTCTAGTCACTAAGCATTTAAAATGAACTTTCAGCAAATGAGACAAAAAAGCATAGTGTGCTCTGAAAATTGAAATTGCTATCAAAGCTGCTCTGGAAGAACTCCTTTTGCCCAGGGACCAAAAGACTGATAGATATTTGAGTGACAAATTTTTCAGTGAATTCCACTAATTCATGCATTTTCACACAGCATGCAGAGAGGAAGAACTGTCTGCCTTATCTTGCTGATACTGAAACCACTATAGTTTTTTTTTTAATAGAAAATGCTTAAAAGAGTCCAGTGTGAGCTGATGATATATTAAATGCCTTGAATTTAAGAATTTGGGCAAGCTGCAGACATAACCTTCCCAACAAAGTAGACAAAAGAAATACTAACAACAAGTAACAGGGCCAGTGAATAGGAACAACTCATTCCTTCTGTAATGATCCAAAAGAAATAATCATTAAAAATACAATCATTTTCCAGATTGCTTTATTGCAGTTTCATGCAAGGCTTTCAGGAGCTTTGCACTCGTGTCGTGTGACAGCAAAGCCAAGAGAATTGAGCTGGCATCCTTCTCCCTCAGTGACTCAGGCCGGGTAGCTCTTTTCCACAGCACTTGTTAATCTTGTTAAATCGTAAGTGCCTCTTGGTTTTATGAACCACGCTCACTTTCCCTTCCAGCCTTCACTGACCTTGCTTTTTGTGGCTTGAATGTCATCTTATGAAAGAGGTGTACAGTTAATTCTAGAACCACAGCAGGCTGAAAAGTGTGTGTGTGGCTTGCATCACAGAGGGGAGGCACAGAGCCAACGGTCGATATCAGATCCCCATAGAATTTATTTTAGAGCTATCTGTGACCAAATATCTTGTAGAGATTGAATTTTGGTGACTTGGATGCTGCATGTTTGTCCTTGTCTTTCAGAAGAAAATAGCTTTGTCTTAGGGTTGGTTCAAGAGAGTGATGATATATCACATATGAGTGAAGATAATGTGTTTAGTTGGTCCAGCTGCCTCTATAAAACTATTAGATGTGTACCCTATAATCAAGCGATTTCACTTCTAAGTAGTCAAATGCCTTGATTTTTCACAAGAATGTATCCTGATTTATATGGTGAGTGGAGCATTCTATGAAACAGATCACTTTTTGATACTGAATTCAGCTCTTGGAAGGGATAAACGTCCTAGAAAAGATGGATTCCAAATGCAGTGTCCAAAGATTGAATACAGGCACCTCAGTGTCCTAAAGCAACCCACCTTTTCAGTCCTCGCTAAAACAAAGCTTATTTTCAGTGGGTCCCATGCACAATGCCACAGAAAGGCAAGTCAGAATTGTCAACGGCTCAATAGAGAACATGAAGAACTCCAAAATATCTCTTCCTTCTGTCACCCCAATCCTTACCGCTCAACAGTGATCTTCCATGCTTATTCCTGCTTCTGTCTTCATAAAGCCTGTCGTGTTTGGGAAAAATATTCTTCAATAAAATCCTGGAGTTCAGAAATAAGTTACTTGTCCCCTGGCCCAAATACAAATCATGTACTCCAGGAGACAGCTATTTTCCTCTGAAAACATGCTCGTTTTTAAGATAATGGCATTCGAAATATACTAGGCTCCAGACACACATCCTCGCAATTTGGTTTAGTATAATAGATGAGTTTGAGTGTCTACTCTAAGTAAGATCCGTACTGGGCATCATGAGTTCTCCTGTGGTTGTAAATTATTTAACATCTATGTATGTGCTTTGCTTTGTGAATTATTTAGAGCAGTGTTATTCTGTGGGCTGAAAAGTAAGTTTCTAAGATGGCTTTATGTGTTATAAAAATGGACAAATTGTGCTGAAATACCCATAAGGGAATGTGCTAGAATATGTGACATGGGAAAGAACCTGTGAACATTAAGGATCAATAATAACGTAATCAGTTCAGCAGCAAGACTGACCTTTATTCAAATCCCACATAGATCCTTTAATCCCTCAGAGGACACATTTGGTCTGCTGGGAAGTTTACATGACCTGTTGTGAATCATATCCCCACTGACTATTTTTGCAAAGAGCCCTTACTTATCAAGACATTGTTACAGCCATTGGCGATGTGTTTTAATATACAAATAAAGATAGTGAGGGGTTAAAACAGAATTTCTCTACTGTTTTTAAAGAGGGGATTTCCCCAAACTTCAGAAAAAGAACATGAAACAAGGTTAATCCCACTGGAGTGAAAAGTCTTAAAGATAATGACTTCTATTGCTTGAGCTCTTACAGACAAAAAGAGAATAAGGAGAAACGTGTATTCTACATCATCCAAAATAAAACAGTCAGCCTTGGATTCCTTTCTTACCCTAAGCCAGTTTGTAGAATTAAGAAATCTAATTATGTAATGTGGGAAATGATTTCTAAATATCTTTAAAAGATTATCTGTTGTCGTTGTCGTTCAGTCGCTAAGTCATGTCTGACTCTTCTCGATCCAATGAACTCTAGCACTCCAGGCTCCTCTGTCTTCCACTATCTCTCAGAGTTGACTCAAATTTACATCCATTGAGTCAGTGATGCTATTTAAGCATTTCATCCTCTGTCACCCCCTTCTCATCCTGCCTTCAGTATTTCCCAGAATCAGGGTCTTTTCCAATGAGGCAGTTTGTAACATCAGGCAGTCAAGGTATTGGAGTTTCAGCTTCAGCTGAACTGAGGCCCCCCAAGCTCCTCTGTCCATGGGATTCTCCAGGCAAGAATACTGGAGTGGGTTGCCATGTCCTCCTCCAGGGGATCTTCCCCACCTAGGGACTGAACCCACATCTCTTACATCACCTGCATTGGCAGGCAGGTTCTTTACCATTAGCACCACCTGGGAACATTCTGTAAGCACTAATTAAGTAATAGGGAAAAGCAGCACCTTCATTGCTCATTCTTCTTAGAGAAGATGTTATAATCAATGTTCAATATCAGGTTACTTTAAAGAGCCTGAGAGCCTATCTCATCAGGATGAGGAAACAATAATACTGCTAATAAAGCTGACATTGTTGTGCTTGTGCTTTGGGATTTTTTTTCACTATTATCTTTTCTGCCCTTGATCTCACCAATCCAACTTTTCATTGCTTACAAGTGTACTTTCTGACAATTTTTATTTAGGCTCAACAACCTAATTTTTAGGTTGCGTCATGTTTAGGTTGAGTTTATGTGTAACCCATGGCGTCTAGAATCAAGACTTCTCAGGGATGGGAAGGATCTCTCAGGGCATGTCCTTATATGTCAGTCCAAAGAGGATTGTTCTCAGGCTGTGCAACAGAGGGAAACGAGTAGACTCTGGCCTTGGGACCCTGGAAGGGTCCCGACAAGTGCGAGGTTTTTTTTTTAAAAATTATTTATTTAGTTTTGGTTGCACTGGACATTTGTTGCTTTTTCTAGTTGTGGTGAGTGGGGGCTACTCATTGCAGTGGCTTCTCTGGAGGAGAACAGGCTGTAGGTGGACAGGCTTCAGTGTGTTGTGGCAGAGGGGCTCATGAGTCCTAGAGTATGCAGGCCCCAGTAGTGGTGGCACATGGGCTTTAGCTGCCCGAGGCATGTGGAGTCTTCCCAGGTCAGGGATTGAAGTGATGTCCTCTGCATTGGCAGGCGGATTATTATCCACTGCACCACCAGCAAAGTCCGGTTCTGAGATTTTATTTCATCTGCAGATCCGCAGCTGTGCGTTATTCAGTAATTCATTCATTTACTCATACATTCAGTCAATAAATCTTTGCTCCCAGTTTCCCTTCACTTCAGGAAGAAGAAAGACAAGAATCTGCTCTCAAGGCTCATATCCTCTGATGTGGAAAAGCCACACCAGGTAATAAACAAGACAATTAAAGATGAAGGGACAACGTGGATGCAGTGCAAGAGCCCTGGCTGGAGCCTATATTAGGAACTGTCTCTCATGGAAAGTGACATTTGAGTGAAGAATTTAAAAATAGGAAACCCAAAGGAGTGCCTGGGGAAGCACTCTCCCCCAAGAGCAAGTGAAAAGACCCTAAGGAATGAGTGTGCTCAACTGTTGGGAAAACTTCAGGAAGGCCAGTTTGGGCTGAAAAGCAGTGAGCAGGGGGTGGAACACAGCCTCCAGGTAAAGGTGGAGAGAGAGGGCCAGCTCCCACAGGGCCTTAAAAGCCATGGAAAGGAATTAGGGTTTCATCCTAAATACCATGAGAACTCACCACGTGATTTTAAGGAGAGTTAATGGTACATGATTTATGTTTTTTAAAAGACCATACTGATAACGTGAACTCAGCGCTGAAGACAGACCTGAATTACAGTTTACAAAAGATGTGGCTACTCTCAGATTCTTGGATGATGCTCTATTTTAGCACGGTGCAGTAATTTCTAAGGGCTCTGGGGTGAACTGTGACTGTTTTATGAGCTGCTATCAGGGCACTGAGAATAAAACCACACTGTAGATTAAAACCAACACTAGACCTGAGGAAACACGCATCCTGCCCATACTCAGAAAGTCTACCCATCCTCTCTTCTCACTGAGCTCATTCCTTGTTATTTCTAACTATAGAATATCACCTGACATTGGATAGTTTATATAAATCATCTAAAGCAACCCTTAGTTATAGCTTCTCTAGAATAACTGTCAGCTGTATCACTTTATGAAATGGGATGACATTTCTTCTGCCCGGTCCTGGCTACAGCATCAGTCTGTCAACAGTGACTAAAAGAGAAACCTTCTGAAAGACAAAAACTGCCTTCCAGAGAAGGGCATTTTGCAAATGCAACGTGTTGATTTTCTCTTGCAGGCTGGGTGAGAGTCTACTCAATGAAGACAGGCTGTGGAGGAGGGGCCTGCCCAGGAGGAGAGCCCAGATCCAATGGGAAGAGAGGGGTGGAGCCTGGGAACAGCAATGACGTGCAAGAGTCTGGCGGGGCGGAGCTGGGATTGCTGGGGAAAGTGCCCAAGAGACTGATGTGCAAAGTGGGCATCACTGGCCAGGAATAGAGTTTTGTGAAGGAAGATTCCAAACCAGTATCAAGGAGGACATCTGTTAGCAGAGAAAATATCAAAGGATAGAAATGTAATATGTGTACCTCTGCCTCAGTCATCTGAAAAAAAAGAAGTATGAGGTTCTCGTCTGTTGATGGGGTTTTTACTTAAAAAAATCAGTGTACTCAAAAACAACCAGTCAGCTAGTTTGCTTCCTCTCCTGAAGTTACTTCTATCTATTCCTGGTATTAAAATGAGGACTGGCTTTTAAGAAAGGCTGAAATTCTCCCTCCTTCCCCACTCCACCTGGCCTTACACACACACACACCTCACATACCAAGTAAGTAAGTAAGTGTTAGTCACTCAGTTGTGTCCGACTCTTTGAGACCCCATGGACTATAACCTTCCAGGATCTTCTGTCCATGGAATTCTCCAGGCAAGATACTGGAGTGAGTTCCCATTCCTTTCTCCAGGGATCTTCCTGACCTAAGGATCAAACCCAGGTCTCCTGCATTGCAGGCAGATTCTTTACATCTAAGCCACCAGGGAAGCCCCATTTGTTACACACACACCCCACATACCAAGCAACCGTGAAAATTCACACCTAACTCCAAAGTCTCCTGAATTTATGTGATGTGTGATGTGCTCAATCGCTCAGTTGTGTCCTACTCTTTGCAACCCCATGGACTGCAGCCCGCCAGGCTCCTTTCTATGGGATTTTTCAGGCGAGAATAGTGGAGTGGGTTGCCATTTCCTTCTCCAGTGGATCTTCCCAACACAGGGATTGAACACGTGTCTCCTGCATCTCCAAGCATTAGCAGGCAGATTCTTTACTCCTGAATCACCTGGGAAGACCCCTAAATTTACAAGTTCCAATTAATTCTTATGTTCAAGAGCAACACTGAGCCAGCCATGGCCAAGGTTGTGAATGAATGAAATGTGATGAGTTTAAATATTGTAGATTACCAATTTGAACTCCTGCAATTTAAAACACTTTCTTCAACTCTTCGATTAATCTTTCTCTATGGGATAAATTAATCATTTGAACAATTTCAGGCCTAAAAATCAACATGTTACCAGCTAAACTAAATTTAGATAGAAAATGTGTTATCTGATTGGAAGTGGAATGAAACCAGCCTCTGAATTCAAAACACTTTATTTTTATTTTCTGGGCTATGCTGCCATGTTGGCAAGGGAGCTCTTAGATCCATTCTGGATACTGTCAGATGGAATAGGCGGTATGCAGGGAGGGGTCTACAGTATGAGGAAAGAGAGATGCCCTAAAGAGACTCATATGGAAAAGGAGGGCAAATATTTTCAGTATGAGTATGTGTATGGTCGTTTGGGGCTTTTTTAAGGAAGTAAAAAGTGATCCTAATTACAACTAAAACAGAGCCCAGCTCAATAAAGGATTATTGAACAAATAAACGAAGTCTGTTTCCTCTGAATCTCTTTGGTTAGTCAAATTTGGATGCCAAGTTTAAATTCTCAGGTCCCTCCTGGCTGGTGTTGAGAAGCTGCCTGTGTTAATTCCTCCTCTGCGCAGTTCACCAAAAGAAGTCTAGAAATCTTTGTCACCCAAACATGTTTCCTCTAAAAATCAAATGACCACCTGGCAGCCTGTCTCCAGAGTTTTCCTGTGCCCATTAGTCAGGATTTCCAGCGGACTGCTAAATCTGAACCTTCATCTGCTTCCACGCAGCCAAGCCAAGCAAGTTTCCATGAAACTACCAGAGCAAGAAACTCTTTATGCCACTTGATGACTAGAAAATAAAATCACAGAGGCAATAAAAAGGAGGACTATAAACCAACAGATGAAAACAGAAACCTCATGCATAAGGAGACGAATGAAATGAGGCCTGGGGCTCCATCACATAGTCCGGTCACATTCCTTATTGGTACAAGGCTGGCTGCACACAGATCTGACTCTTGGAATTACTTAGAGGGAAGGCTGGAGAGGGGGGCACACAAACACAGTCTTGGCTCTCAATATTCACACAAAGCCTGTGTTTTAAAATACCTTTCATTCATGGTGCCAGATCCACAGGCTGGACGTAGCGTCCTTTTCTGTTTCACAGCAGAATGCTTTTTGCTTCCCCATCAATCAGCAAAGACTCCTGTTACCTTTCACAGGAGTGAGCCCATTTGGGAGCTGTGTACTCCCAAGGTGTCTCAGACATGATAAAGGGCCCACAGTGTCATCCCTGGAGTAGGAAGCAGTGCACAGCTTTGAAGCCCTGAATTCCTCCTGGGAAATGGGCTCATTATTACCCTTTTCAGCCTGAAGCTTTTCTGAAATCAATCCTTCCTGCGCTAAATAACTAAAATGCAAGCAGGAGTCTGGTTCCAGTTTCCTCATAAATAAACTGAAAATAATGAAATGTTGGAAACTGGCACTGATTGCCAAATTTTATGGCTGTCCCCTAATTACACTGGTACAACACAAATTTGTGTGTGTGTCCAAAATAATTATTTGATAACCATGACCAGAGTTCCTAGAATAATTAAGAACTTTAATCATGTATTGAAATACAGAAAAAGAGCTGATAAATGTTTGCCCTCCTACCTAACTAGGTAAACAAAAGAATGCTGAGTTTGTATATTTTCTGCCTAAGTGATTATTTATCCTGAGCAGAAACTGGCCTGACTAAAACAATTATGGAGCGTTGAAAGCCTGACCAGCCTATAAAACGGTGCATTATCTTATTCCTCAAAATGGGCTGCAACCACCCTTTGGGGTCTGGGACAGGCAGGGAATCTGGCCACAAGAAGAATGGGTAAACATTTAGATGCTTCAATTTTGCTGTATTTATGGGTGTGGGGAGCACATCATGTTTATATAAAAAATAAACATGGTGATATTGTGGAACAGAATGCAAAAGTCACACAAATTTCTCAATATTACAGACATTTTGAGCTGGCAGCTACATTCATAGGGGTCCTCACAGGTCCTGTTCATTGTAGAGGTTCTTTGTGGAATCATTTAAAGTACTCCCACAATATCAGGAAGCAATGACTTGTCAAATAAAAAGGCAAATGTTTCTGATGTACAAGTTCCTACTCTAGATCAGATTGGATAGATTATATATATATGTACTGCTTAGTCGTCTCAGTTGTGTCCAACTGTGAGACCCTGTGGACTGTAGCCCGCCAGGCTTCTCTGTCCATGGGATTCTCCAGGCAAGAACACTGGAGAGGGTTGCCATGTCCTTCTCCAGGGGATCTTCTCAACCCAGGGATCAAACCCAGGTTTCCCGCATTGCAGGCAGATTCTTTACCACTGAACCACCGGGGAAGCCCACACACACACACACACACACACCCCCCCCCACACACACAGATACTGGAGAAGGAAATGGCAACCCACTTCAGTCAGACACGACTGAAGTGACTTACTGCACACACATATATGAGTAAAAGGAATCTTAAAGGAAAAACATCTATTTCTGCTTTATTGACTATACCAAAGCCTTTGACTGTGTGGATCACCACAAACTGTGGAAAATTCTGAAAGAGATGGGAATACCAGGCCACCTGACCTGCCTCTTGAGAAACCTGTATGCAGGTCAGGAAGCAACAGTTAGAACTGGACATGGAATAACAGAGTGTTTCCAGATAGGAAAAGGAGTACGTCAAGGCTGTATATTGTCACCCTGCTTATTTAACTTCTATGCAGAGTACATCATGAGAAATGCTGGCCTGGAGGAAGCACAAGCTGGAATCAGGATTGCTGGGAGAAGTATCAATAACCTCAGATATGCAGATGACACCACCCTTGTGGCAGAAAGTGAAGAAGAATTAAAGAGCCTCTTGATGAAAGTGAAAGCTGCTGCTGCTGCTAAGTCGCTTTAGTCGTGTCCGACTCTGTGTGACCCCATAGTCGACCAGGCTCTCCCGTCCCTGGGATTCTCCAGGCAAGAACACTGGAGTGGGTTGCCATTTCCTTCTCCAATGCATGAAAGTGAAAAGTGAAAGTGAAGTCGCTCAGTCGTGTCCGACTCTTAGTGACCTCATGGACTTTGCCATTGCCTTCTCCAGAAAGTGAAAGAGGAGAGTGAAAAAGTTGGCTTAAAGCTCAACATTCAGAAAACTAAGATCATGGCATCCAGTCCTATCACTTCATGGCAAACAGACGGGGAAACAGTGGAAACAGTGGCTGACTTTATATTTTTGGGCTCCTAAATCACTGCAGATGGTGATTGCAGCCATGAAATTAAAAGATGCTTACTCCTTGAAAGGAAAGTTATGACCAACCTAGATAGCATATTAAAAAGCAGAGACATTACTTTGCCAACAAAGGTCCATCTAGTCAAAGCTATGGTTTTTCCAGTGGTCATGTATGAATGTGAGAGTTGGACTATAAAGAAAGCTGAGCGCCGAAGAACTGATGCTTTTGAACTGTGGTGTTGGAAAAGACTCTTGAGAGTCCCTTGGACTCCAAGGATATCCAACCAGTCCATCCTAAAGGAGATCAGTCCTGGATGTTCATTGGAAGGAATCATGTTGAAGCTGAAACTACAATACTTTGGCCACCCGCTGCAAAGAGCTGACTCATTTGAAAAGACCCTGATGCTGGGAAAGATTGAGGGCAGGAGGAGAAGGGGACGACAGAGGATGAGATGGCTGGATGGCATCACCGACTCAATGGACATGGGTTTGGGTGGACTCCAGGAGTTGGTGATGGACAGGGAGGCCTGGCATGCTGCGGTTCATGGGGTCGCAAAGAGTCGGACATGACTGAGGGACTGAACTGAACTGAACTGAAAGCATCTTTTAGATAACTGGTTCTCAACTGGAGGCAAGTTTGCCCCATCCCACTCAGGGATATCTTACCTTTGTCAACACTGGAGGAATTTCTGGTTGTCACCATTTGGTGGTGGTGCGGGTAGCACTACTGACATCTACCCCCCACTGGAAAGAATTTCTCAGCCTAAAATGTCAATAGGGTTGAGGATGAGAACCCTGCTGCTGCTGATGTATATACATACACACAGATAGGAAGGCATGCATCTATCTGGACCACAGCAGGAGACAAAATCAGCCTCTGAGAACTGGGGTTCAGCTGGTTTAGAATCTGAACCATGAATACAGCTGTAGCGCAGTCTCTGCAGACTCACTTTGGGGGGACAGTGGAAGGGGCTGCTGTACCTGTGGTCAGAGATATGCCAGCCCCTCCAGAAAGCTGCAGTAATCCTCTCAATGGAGTGCCTCTCCCAACTTGCTCGGGCTGTAGATCTGAGGCCTTTATTATCTCATCTCCTGCATTCTACATAGGTTCCCAGAATGACCTGTGAGCTCCTGCAGGACAGCATCCATGGATTTTCAAATAGCTCTTCTTGGTGCACACTATCACAGCACCTAGCCTTGCTCATAATACGGTTGCTGAACTGAAGTCAATGCTATATTTTCCCCCCAGTATTAGAAATTCTACATGCCTGCATTTGAAAAAAAGAAAAAAAAAACATATTAAACAGGAAGGAAAGAAAGACACTTCCCTTCTACTATTTCCATCTGGGAAGATCATTTAGCAAAGTCTGTCTTCAAAGAGCTGTGCATACTTCTTTTTTGATGCTAATCATGTTTGACTGCCTCCCCCACCTACCTTAGCCTTTTTAGTAGTTTCCAGCAGTAATGCAGTTCACTCTTGCATTTCATAAAAGGGTCATAGTCTTGGTTAATGTTTTATAGACACAAATGCCCATAATCAAAGCCCAGAGCAAAGTTTGCCTGTCTTTCTCTGTACAACTCTTTAAAAACTCAAGCTCTATCTTTCATTTATTGGCTAATGAATTTCCCTGTAAGGGATAGTTTGACTCTGCTCAGCTTTAATTATAACAACAAAAAAATTCATTTAGGCTTTCTGCCTGCTCTCCATGTTCAAAACTATTCTATAGAAAGATTGAGAAGGAACAAAGCATTTTTGGAATAAAAGCAATTTTCCAGAATAAAATGTTCTGGGCAGGCTCAGTATCTTCCTGTTCTTCACATTCCTAAAACATAAGAAATGTAAGACCTCATCTCAAACAATCCAAGTATCTTCAACTTCACTTACAATGTAAATCAAAGCGTTATTCTTCACCCTACAAACTACTTACTGAAAGACTCAACCTAAGATTATTTTCATTCAAAACACCTACTCTCAAACCATTTACATTTAGATGGTATTTACACAGCTTTTCAGGAACCAGGAGAACTTTTTAAGCGTTAAGGAGGAATGGTGAATGAGCCCAACCTCTTAATTTTGCAGTGAGGTAATTGAGGTTCAGAAGTCAATTTGAACTCTCCGAACTATGTAATAACAATGGCTAGGACTTATCAAGGGCCCACAGCCTGTCATATCTTCAGCACTTCTACCATGTCTGAGCCACCACGATACCTTGCTGGGATTGGTGCAGAAGCCTCCTAAGTCCTGCTTATACTCTACTTAGGTCAACAAAAAAGTCCTCACTGAGGTTCCTTAAAAAGCTAAAAGTAGAGTTACCATATGATCCAGCAATCCCACTCCTGGACAAGTACCTGGAAAAGACGGAAAACTATATTCCAAAAAGATACGTGTACCCCAATGTTCATAGCCGCACTATTTACAATGGCCAAGACACGGAAGCAACCTAAATATCCATTGACAAATGAATGAATAAAGAAGATGCATTATGTATATACAATGGAATATTGCTCAGTCACTCAGTCATGTCTGACTCTTTTTGACCCCATGAACGGTAGCCCGCCAGGCTCCTCTGTCCCATGGAACTGCCCAGGTAAGAATATTGGAGGGGGTTGCTTTCCTCCTCCAGGGGATTGTCCCGACCCAGGGATTGAACTTGTGTCTCCTGCATCTCCTACAATGGCAGGTGAATTCTTTACCACTGAACCACCTGGGAAGCCCACAATGGAATATTACTCGGCCACAAAAAGAATGAAATAATGCCATTTGGAGCAAAATGGATGGACCTAGAGATTATCATAGTAAGTGAAGTAAGTCAGACAGAGACAAATATCATGTGATATCACTTATCACTTATATGTGGAATCTAACAAAAGATACAAACGAACATTTGTATTTACAAAACAGAAACAGACATAGAAAATGAACTTATGGGTACCAAAGGAGGAAGGGGTAGAGAAGGATAAACTAGTAGTTTGACTTAACAGATACACAGTACTATATATAAAATAGATAAACATCAAGGCCCTACTTATAGCACAGGGAACTATATTCAATAATGTGTAATAACCTAAAAGAGAAAAGAATCTGAAAAAGAATAGATAGCTGAACCACTTTGCCATACACTTGAAACTAACACAATGTAATATAATCAATTATATTTCCATTCTTAAAATGATTTTAAAATAATAATAAAATAGAACTACAAAAAGAATCCCGACAAATTCCCCAGTGCCTGATACACTGCAGGCCTTCAGGATGTTTGTGGATTTGTAAAGTGTTTACTATATGCCAGGTACTAATCTAATGAAGGTATGGGAACCAATTACCTAATCTTCCCAATAACACAAGATGAATGCTATCATCATCACTGCTGTCATCTTGGATTCACAGATGAAGAAATTGGGGCACAGAGAAGTTTAGTAACTTGTCCAAGATCACCCAGCTAGTTAATCATAGAGCCAGGATTTGAACCTAGGGCACAGGCTCTTTAACTACCACAATGTACTGTGTCCCTCTTAGCTTAGCTAATGACAAAAAAAAACGTCAGTGAGTCTTCCGTTTACCAAACTCTCAGAAGTTGAAATGTATTGAAGTGCGCTTTAAAAACATTAATTGTTTCCTACGACTGTCTAACATTTTAAAATCATCAATAAGGTGTGATTTTGAGCTAAGACTGGTAAATAAGAGCAAAAGTGTGAGTCACAACTGTGTTGCACTTCAGTCTCGAGTTCAGAACACAAAGGGTATGACTGCGGTTTACAGTCGTGTGCAGGTAATTCTCCCTACTCAACTGAGATTACCATGATTAGCTCTGGTCCATAAAGGGAAAGCTAAGACACAAAAGCCTCAGTGATGTTCCAGGCTACACAGTCAGCAACCATGGCAGGACAAGAGTCTCTCAGGGCCCCTCTGAAGTCACACTTGTTCTCTGATTATTAAGTATAAAACACCAGGGTGATTCACACAATGGAATGTTTAAGCCAAGATGTCACCGAATACAGGGTATGTTGATACAGCTTTATCTGAGAAGTTACATAATCTTCCTAATGTGGAAACACCATAAAGGAATTTGTGACTTGGACTGAAGACTGGTGCACTCCCTGGGAATCACTCCTCAAGGGGTATCAGGAGATGTTCAGTGAGAAACCCACTCCCCTAGATTGAGCAGGTGACTTGTAAAAAACAAACAAACAAAACAGCCCAATGAAGGCTTTCTGAGGGCAGGCAGTGTCCAGTTCAATTTGATGAGACTTAACCAGACCCCTGGCTTGAAAACAGTCTCTGGGGACCCCATCTTTTCGCAGGGCCGGGAGGTCTAGTCTATATTCAGTCTCCTGTTATATAAAAGTCCCTACTCCGAGTCCTCTCTGCCTCTAGCTTTTAGGTCAAAATATTTACTTATGCAAGCCCAGAGGCCTTTCATTATCTTTGTACCCTGGAAGGCTCGAAACGAATCTCTTCTAGCACTTCGTTGAAATTCTTTGAAAGAAATCTCGAGCTCTGGAATCCACCTCCACCTCCAATCTTCCCTGGATCTCGGCCTCCACTGTCCCACCTGCCCCCAGGCGCAGCCAGAGAAGGAAGGGGGTGACCGGAGGGGAGGGGCGGGGATGTCACAAGCACCTGTCACCTGGCAGGCCCCGGCCTCACTTCCTCACCCCCGGCCCCACCCACCCTGCCGCAGAAGAGGACCGACCAGGCGCCCGCCCCCTCGCACGCCCCGACACTGGCAGGCCAGTCCCTCCCGCCCCAGCCTCCAGCCGCCGTCCAATGGCCGAGGGGCAGGGCAAGCTGAGCAAGCCGTGGCAGCCCAGCCGGGTCTCCGCCCTGTTCCCGGTTCCCAAGCCGGGCCCCGGCGGCCTTTAAATGCCGCCCTAGGCCGACACGGCGCGGCCCTCGCCACCTTTTTCCTCGGGCGGCGGCAGCGGCAGCGGCACCCCGAGGAAGAAATCAGCTTAGACTCTGCAGCTCCGTCCCGGCCGCGGCGGCCACCTCCGACCTCGGGGCCCGCGCCGCCTCCCCCGCCTCCCCCGCCTCCCCCTCCCCCGGGCCCCGCCGGCCAGGTCGGCGCCGGGCCCCCGGGCGTGCGCGCGCGCGTCCCCGCGCGTGTGTGCGCGCCCCAGCCAGCCTCGGACCCGCGCCCCCGCCCGGCGCAGGACCGCCCCGGGATCCCCGCCCGCGCGCCGCGTCCCACGTCCCCCGCCGCCCGGCCGCCAGCCGCGCACCCCGCCGCGCTGCGCGAGAAGATGGCGGGGTCGGTGGCCGACAGCGATGCAGTGGTGGTGAGTGCGGGCGAGGCGCCCCCTTCCCGCGGCCCGCACGGCCCTGCCGCTGGCTCCCGCCTGGCGGAGGCCCAGCCCCGCGCCCCCGGCGGGAGAAGGCGCCCCAGTACCTGGTTGGAGGGAGCCGGCTGTGCCTGACCGGAGTAAGGGGAGGGCTGGAGGGGTGCCCCGCGGCAGGACCACTGGCTGAGTGGCGGTGTTGGGGGCGGCCTGCGGGTGGGGGTGAGCTACAGCCCACTCCGCGCCGTGCAGCCACCAGCCAGGTGTGTGTGCGCGGGTGTGAGTGTGTCCGGCGCGCGCGCCCCGTGTCCTCCGCTCCCCCTCCCCCCCACGACATCCCGGGGATTCCCCCTTGGAAATGGGTCCTAGCCAGGGGCTAGCGGGAGAAGTTGAGCGCGGCTGCTGCACTCCAGCCACGTCCTGGAGGACAGGCCTGGGCGACAGGTTCTAGGGGCGTTTGCAATTGGAGAGGAGCCTGCCCTCCTCCGGAGCGGGGCTCTGGTTCCCCAGTGGGCCTCGACCTTCATTTTGATCTAGATCTGAAAGGTCTGGGGAGCATCAGACGCCTAGCTACCTGATGGAAAGGACGGGTTTGGCTCCGGGGTTTTCTGCGGGTATTCGGTGGACTGAGCCTATGTTGTGGGGAGGGCTGCTGGATTCCTCCAAATTTGTATAGGTTTTTCCCCGCTCCCGCTAACACCCACCTCCGAAAGCCTTTGGAAAGCCAATCTGTGTGCTTCTATTTTTAGAAACTAGATGATGGGCATTTAAACAACTCCTTGGGCTCTCCAGTTCAAGCCGACGTGTACTTCCCACGATTGGTAAATGATTTTGTTCCCTCTTCGGTGTCTGCCTGTACCCTCTTGTTTCTAATTGCATTTTCAAATGGGTCAAGTCCTAAGGAACTGAGGGCTTGGCTCCTCCCTAACAGACTGTGAACTTTGTTTCTGCTCTCATTCTCTATAGATTGTGCCGTTTTGTGGGCATATTAAAGGTGGCATGAGACCAGGCAAGAAGGTGTTAGTGATGGGCATTGTAGACCTCAACCCAGAAAGGTAAGGCAGATTCCTTGTCTCCTATGATGCTGTCAAAAATCTTAGCTTTCTCTGCCCACCCAAGCCAAATGAAAAATAGGGAGACAGAGTTTGGAGGAAATAAAAGGGTGGCTTTAATCCTCAGCCAGAGGAGGGGAGACACAGCAGGCTAGAGCCTCAAGAACTGTGCACCCCTTCCATGAGGAATCAGGGGTGGGGGGGGGTGATTATATAGATGAGGGGGTCGGTGATGAGGAACAAAGGTGTGAAGGTCTTCTATTCTTCCTTTTGGATCATTTCAAAAACAGTCAAAGACTGGCCATCAGGTAGCCCAGTAGTTGGGTCTATTGTCTTGCATGAATTGTACTGTGGCCTCCTTTCTGTAATTCGAAAAGACAGGAAAAGAACTGTGAGGGGTCGTCTGCAAAGAGAGTGCTGTAAAGGTGAGCCCCAGACAGAATGTGATCAGCATATCAGGTTAGTCTTGATTACCTACTACAGATCAGGAACAGTTAAGTGAAAAAAAGAGCTCAGAAAAGGGCAAGAGAAAAAACAAAACAACTTTTTCCTCTTTTTTTCCTCTACAACACTTACACCTATCCAGCAGTTACGAGGTGCTGCTCACTCTTGTTGTAGCTTTCTGCTGCTCTTCCAACCCCTGTGGCCAGTGTTACTGGTTGCAAGTGCCAAGAAAATACTATGTTCCCATGAAAAGAATGTGTATGAATCTCAGTGGTCATTTCTGTAGACAGCTATTTATATCAGAGATTATAAATATAGACCCAATCATTTTCTCTTTGACCCTTAGGGAGGCCAGAGGACTTTTTTTTTTTTTAATGTTTTTCAAACATAGTGCTTGGAGTAAGAACTATCAATATAAATGAGAACCAAACTACAAGATATTGTTTCCCTTAGTCCATTTCCCCTGGCTGTTTTTGAGTCCTCGGAAATGGATTAAAACACAGATGTGTGGGTAGTTTGGGATATCTGAAATGTCTACAGTTAGTTATTTTCATCTCTGTCAAGGTTTTCTCCAGGGCCACCTCCTGTGGGTAACAAAATAAACTAGATTGTAATCCTTCTTCTCCATAGTCTATCACACCCCCACCCCTGCCCCGTGGAGAGTGGTGGCCCATTAAAAACTGACAAATCCAGAGAGGAAGAAGGAAATGGGAGCCTGGGTCTTTGTTAAATGTTATTTTGCTCAACCGTGAATAAATGAGATGATTTTCTTTTCAGTTTTGCAATCAGCTTGACCTGTGGTGATTCAGAAGATCCTCCCGCCGACGTGGCGATTGAACTCAAAGCAGTGTTCACAGACCGGCAGCTACTCAGAAATTCTTGTATATCTGGGGAAAGGGGTGAAGAACAGTCAGCGATCCCTTACTTCCCATTCATCCCAGACCAGCCATTCAGGGTGAGTACCTCGAGTGCTTCAGCTCCAGCCATTGGCAGGATGGTGATATTCTCATCTAAGATGTGCCAAGAGTGCTTTAAGCAGCCAGAATTTTTTCATGTCCAGGAAATTTGTCACCTGATGGTGAAAAAAAGAAAAACGATCAAAAGAGCTCTGTTTGCCGATATGAATTAACAGTCAATAGTAGCTCTTGGTTCTGTTTAGCCAATACATGTAAATAAACCCATATTTACATCTCTAGATTGTTAATAAATGCTTCTCTGTGTAGTATTCAATATAGTACTAGGCATTTAATAGATAATTGTCCTAAGATAGCTATTTAATAAATACTAATAAATACCTAGAATTTCTTTATTTTTTCTCAACCATTAAGTAGTACCAGGCCATATCAGTTATACCTTTTTAAAGAATAGAGTGATTATTATTTTATTTTCTCTTGTTCCCTTTGCTGATGAGCACTAGCCATGCCGTTGCTCCCCTGGGCTTCCCTGGTGGCTCTGCCAGAGTAAAGACTCTGCCTGCAAGGCAGAAGACCCAGGTTCCCTAGGTGGGGAAGATCCTCTGGAGGAGGGCATGGCAACCCACTCCAGTATTCTCGCCTGGAGAATTCCATGGACAGAGGAGCCTGGCAGGCTACAGTCCATGGGGTCATAAAGAGTCAGACATGACTGAGTGACTAATGCTGGGTTAAGTAGCCTCAGTCTACTTCATTGTCATAGGCTGTGTGGCTGATAGATTCCTTCCCTTGGGCCGGAATGAGTATAGATTTGCTCCCCACTATCTGTCAGGCAATGAGCACAGCCCAAACTTTGATTCCCATCATATTGCACAAGCCGCACCTTCCTCTATGAAGGACAATGTCAAGTAAAAGATGCAAGTCAGTAATGTGTTAGAAAAGAATTTACTGACATGTCAGACCTGGTGATGAACTGTCTGCATTATACTTTGTTGTGCAGTCGCTTCATTTGTGTCCGATTCTTTGCAACCCTACAGACCGTAGCCCGCCAGGCTCCTCTGTCCATGGATTTTCCAGACAAGAATACTGGAGTGGATTGCCATGCCTTCCTCCAGGGGATCTTCCCCACCCAGGGATCGAATCCATGTCTCTTGCATCTCCTGCATGGGCAGATGAGTTCTGTACTGCTAAGCTACCAGGGAAACCCTACACTTTGTTAACATACATCATAATAATGACAACTTGGTTAAAAACTCCCTGTTTCATGTATACCTAACAAGCCAGAACTACCCTTAGCCTGTTGCTCCTCATCTAGAAATGTACAAGGACCTTATGAATAAGTCATAATTTTTCTTCCCATCTTGCAGTCTTGGGGAGAAAGAAGAATCTATGACATTCACATCAGTGATAGAATAGAGACTAATTGCCTTTCTAGCATAGCCTGGGGAAGGCACCCCTACCCTTCTCTAGAATGATAATGACCCTGAGGCTCCCCTGAACTGTGACAGTTTCTTAATGGTGACTCTTAATGCAGAGCTCATGAGTGAGTAACCAAAGCTTCTGCCCAGTGGAATAATGCTCCCCCACAACAAAACTGAGATGGAATCAGCCCTTCTTGGTGACATAATTTTAGTAATAATATGCATTAAATGTGACTAATATCACATATGGAGTCTCTCCTTATATGATGAATGCAAATGCTTTTAATAAATACATAGTGCAAACCCAGTGATTAAACTCTATGGTGAATTCCTTAAGTGAGAAAAAAGAGGAAGAAAAAGCTTTTACCATATGGAATCAGTATTTTTGTTTGGCTTAACAAAGCCTTGTTAATTACACATCCTTGGTCCAATGGTAATTACTGTGTATCCTTCTCTGCTTAGTGTTTATCTTGTTTGAGTGTCCAGACTGTTATTACATGCTCCTAATGGGTACCTGCTCTGCCTTGTGAGGGGCTTCTCTGAAGTTGGGATAGAATTGTTCAGGGGATGAGGATGGAGGCATTAAGTGCCATATAGATAAATCTGTACCACTTTATATCTCTTTCTGGCATGCAATGAGAAGGGAGAAATAGTAAAGCAATTTTAAATCCTTCAAGGACATTGAATAGTGTAGAGCAATGCCTCCCAAAGTGTGTCCCCTCATTCCAGCAACACCAGCATCATCTTGGAACTTGGTGGAAAAGCACATTCTTAGACCTTACCCTTGACCTACTAAATGGAAAATTTGGGGGGGCGGAGCCCAAGAGTCTGTTCTAAAGCCTTCTGTCTGATTCCAGTGCACTCTATAGAGTTTGAGAACTATTGAAGATGTTGCCTTTCTCTAAAATGAGGTATTTGTTCATTTTTCCTAGCATTGTTCATTGAAATTGTGAACTGAGGGATTTATTTTATTTCTTCCAGGTGGAAATCCTTTGTGAGCACCCACGTTTTAGAGTTTTTGTGGATGGACACCAACTTTTTGATTTTTACCACCGCATTCAAACGTTATCTGCAATCGACACCATAAAGATCAACGGAGACCTCCAGATCACTAAGCTTGGCTGATGTTTAAACCATGTCTGTTTCAAAGAGCTTCAGGTGCCACAACTGCCTGACTGTTGATCTGGAAGAAGTGTACTAGCAAGGTCTAAAGACTTGAAAACAAAAAGGCAGACTTCACTGTCTCTTCTTTCTGTGCAGTTTAAACCCAAAATGACTTCATAAACCACTTCAGCGGTGGTTTGCCCTTAGGAAGCTATCGGAACTAAGACACCGAGCCATTATTCCCAGAACAAAGTAATACATTTATGCTGGATTTTATTCAGACTAAACTGAGATGGATTTGTGACGATTTGTGATTCAGTAGTAAGTTATTCATCTTTTCAAAGCAAGGTGATATTTAGAACAAAAGTGCTAAAGACTTAAAACAACAACAACAAAGACGGTACACAGAAATCAACTCCTTTCTGCACTGAAGTGGAATTGTGTAGCACAACCAACATTTTAGTCAGGGTATTTAACATAGAATGTAGGTTGTTCAAGGTTTTTTTTTTCTTTTTGCACAGCATAATGTTAACTCAGATTTTTTAAGCTTTCTTGTAGTTATTTATTTCTACTCAGTGTATGTGTTAGAGATGATTAATGTCTCCAGAACAGCTTGTTATGAACTTTTGAATGTACAATTAATTATCTTAGGTCTGAGTGGGGAAATTACCTATTACAGTCATGAGAACGGTGAGTTTCTACCTTAAAGAGTTGAGTCTTATCCTCCTACCCCTAAACTTAGGATCTCTTGATATAAATTGCTGTAAGTGCTTTTGGGAAAACTTTGCAACAGTTCAGCAAGACTGCTTTTCAAGTTATTGATGATTATGTAAAATTCTACTTACATTGCTTCTTCTCCATACTGTGAAATTGGCACAGTATTGGCTTCCTTAAGACTAATTAACTACTTTTCACTGGATCTACATATTAGCTCATCAAGTTGTTAAGCTAATTGAAAACACATTAAGAGGTGATTGCATTGATAGTTTTAAAAATGGACTATTATGTACATTTTTAAAGGTATAGTGTGAAAATGATTTGGGAATGCAATGGAAAGCAGAAGCAAATGGCCCCAAATAACTTACTTGGAAATAATTTATATCAACTTAAGCTGTTAGCTCATTGTATCACTTTTATTATGTGGCCCTCACCAATCCCTAAGCAATGCCTTTGGAGCTTCAGAGTAGAAGATGCTTCCTACTGTGTGGGCTCTGCTGAGATAGTACGATAAGACAAGATCCAACCTAGGAAATGATCCAGTTAGTTTATCTGAAAAGTTAACTCCCAGGACTCGAGGTCTTTGAGTCCAGCCAATAGTGTGAATGCTCCAGTGAAGCTCTGGGAGTTTCCCTGTACTTGTGGAACTGATTAGACAGCAGGAAGTCTCCAGAAAAAGCCTGCAGTGATGCACACATCACTACAAGGCCAGGGATGGTTGGAGTCCTGGGTGCTGGATTTCATAAACTGCATTGACCTTGGAGAGAAGGACCCTTGGCATTGCTCTGGTCAGCTAGTTGTGGGGGTAAGGGGGTGCTGGGGTGGGGGTGTATTTATATATAATTTAGGTTTTATTTGTACAGCATACTGCGTCTTGTTATGACACGTCCTTGTCCTGCTTTGCTTTTGAGTTTTTTTACACAACATGCAGAGGCACTGAAGTGGCCACGTCATTTTCACGTGTCAAGAATGTAGACAGTGTTTCAGTACCAAAGTTTAAGAAAAAGCAAACTAAAATCGTGAATTTTTTTTATAGGTGATATATTTGGATCCTCCTCAGCTTTGAAACTGTTTAGCACAGTTCCATTGTGTTATGTAAGAAGATGCTTTATCCAACAAGACTGGCTGAACATTGAAAAGCTTTATGTCCCAGCTGACTTAACCAGCCATATTCATCCAGGAGGGCTGTGCTCTGGCTCCGGGTATTTTGGAGCCCGTGACTAACCTTGTGCAACCATTAGATTTTGTCAGGTGTTTGTAGAGAGACCTAGAGGGCACCCTGAAATATATTGGTAGGGGTTTTGATTCTCCTTATGGTAGAAGACCCCCCACACACGGGAGGTTTTCTTTGAGTGGGCATCCATTCCCACCCACTGCATAATTCAGCAGAAACTAGAGGAGTTGGGGGTGTAACTGTTGGAACTAACAGTGTTCTCTCTACCTATCAGCTAACTGGTTAGCAGCCAAGCCCTTAGGCAGCTTAGTGCAAAGATACACTGTTAACCCTTCATTGTTCTGTGAGGTCAGTGAGAACCTCTTGGTTAAACTTACTGAAATTTATCTGAATGATGTGATGGTTTGATTCAGGTATAATTAAGTTCACGGGAGGCTAGTCCAGCTGTATTAATTATTAGCTGGAAACTGTTCACATCCTCTCATCAGCATGTGAGGTCTAAGGTGGGAATTCAGGATGAAAAGTGCAATTTTAAGCTTCACAGGAAAGCATTTGGGTGTGTAAGGTGTTATTTCTGACCAGAGCCCTAATTCTGCAATATGACCAAAACCAAGGAACATAAATAACAATCAGGCTCTGGGGGAATAATAGGCAGGCTTTAGACAATCTGTTCATTTCTGCATCACAATTGGAGTGAATGTATGTATCTTCTAAAAAGTTAATAGAAGTGACTTCTACTTTCTGGGCTATCCCAGAATTGTCTTAATTTTTTTTAAATTTTGAAACCCCATTTCAAATCATGCCAGTCTTAGTTCAAAACCTCCAAAGAGATCATTCTTAGCATTGTTGATGATTTATTAAAATGGCAACTCCTTTCATTTGTATTAAAAAGAAAATATCTAAAAAGAGGGAGGGAGCCCTTTTGCCTTGAGAGAAACACCCTTGGCATTTTCCAGCTACATTATTAATGTAGAAATAATGTTCCTATGATGACATATTTTCAAAGAAACACTTTCTTATTTACTGCGTGGTGTAAAATGTTGCTAAATGTGTTTTAGCGTTATGATGTCACTGCTGAAAGTATTTGCACTATAATAAAGGAATTTTCTACAAAATGGTTTCCCATTTATAAGATGCTAAGTTTGGTACCAGATGTGATGTACTTGGGCTTCCCGGGTGGCTCAGTGGTAAAGAATCCTCCTGCCAATGCAGGAGACACAGGAGACTCAGATTCAATCCCTGGGTCGGGAAGATCCCCTGGAAAAGGAATTGGCAACCTACTCCAATATTCTTGAAAAATCACATGGGCAGTGGAGCTTGGCAGGCTACAGTCCATGGGGTTGCGAAGAGTCAGACAGGACTAAGCGCATAGGCACGTGAGGTACTTAGCATGGACCATCTGGTAGCGCAACCCTCCCTCACTTGCACACACTCACTCCAAGACCACTTGTTTCTGTGTTCCTCATTAATAAACTGATCAAGGGAAGGAAAGTGTCTGAGGGGGGCGCCTCAGAGACCTAATGAGTTGTGTGTGCAATGGATTATTTTAAAATACAATTTGCATATGGTAAATTCACATTTTTTTCTTGATGTGCAGTTTTGTGAATTTTAGTACATGAATGGATTCACATAACAATCACCTCAAACAGGATACAAAATTGTCCCATCACCCCCCAAACCCCCCTTGTGCTGTCACTTTATGGTTAAATGTGACCTCCACTCCCAGGCCTAATCAGGCAACAACTGACCCATTCCACATGCCTATAGTTTTACCTTTTCTTGAATGTCATATAAAGAGAATCATATAATCCTTTGGGATTGGTTTCTGGCATAATGCATTTGAGGTTCATATTGTGTGTATTAAGTTTTTCCTTTTTATTGCTGAGTAGTATTCCTTTGTGTGGATGAATCAGGTTCTTGATTAATTCACCTGTTAAGGATGTAGTGGGTTCTTAATAAATTATTAATATAATCTTATTAGCACAGTGTATATACAAAAGCAAGATTGTGTATACAGTCTTTCCTGTGGTTTAAATGATTAAGAAGGAAACTTGATCTCAAATATTATGACTACAAATAAAACTGGCTTATAGAAGTTTGCCTAGCTTTAGTTATGGGTGGTTTAGGAAAGAAAATTTACTCAATATGCTGGATTTAGGGTACCTACTTATTCCTTCAACTGAGTGACTTCACTTTCTGTGGCTCAGACGGTAAAGCATCTGCCTATAATGCGGGAGACCTGGGTTCAGTCCCTGGGTCGGGAAGATCTCCTGGAGAAGGAAATGGCAACCCACTCCAGTATTCTTGCCTGGAAAATCCCACGGACAGAGGAGCCTAGTAGACTACAGTGCATGGGGTTGCAAAGAGTCGGACACAACAGTGACTTCACTTATTCCTTAGTTGGTTTTACTAATTCCTTCCTTTATTATTATTTTATTTTTATTTTTATTTTTTAAGGAAGCAAAGCCGTGAGGCTGGTCTTTGTCACAGTCTTTTCAGTGAAGTATAGGCAGGGAAGGGCTTCCCAGTTGTCGCTAGTGGTAAAGAACCGGCCTGCCTATGCAGGAGATATAAAGAGACTTTGAGTTTGATCCCTAGGTTAGGAAGATCCCTTGGAGAAGGACATGGCAACCCACTCCAGTATTCTTCCCAGGAAAATTCCATGGACAGAGGAGCCTGGTAGGCTACAGTCCATGAGGTCACAAAAAGTCGGACACGACTGAAGCGACTTGGCATGCACATACATAGGCAGGGAAAGCCCTGTCAAAGTGGAAATAATTTGCTGAGGCTGCTGGGCAAAGATAGGAGAGCTTCCTCTGCCCCCGTGGGATACAACAGTATCCTTGTTCTATGACAGCATTTTGAATTAGACAGTCTAGAAGATATTTATAACTGGAGTCTTTGAGTGCCACAGACACTTAAGAACCTTTATTCATTCAGCAGGTATTTGAATTGCTGTTCTAGATACTTGAACACATCAATGAATAAAACAGACCCTGGTGCTTTTAAACTTCCATATGCTGAGGAATCACCCAAGAAGCCTCCTTAGAGGGTAAAAGTCCATTCTCACCCTGGGAAATTATGTTTCAATGGGTCTGGAGTAGGTCTCAGGGGTTTGTATTTTTAAAAAACATCCTTGATGGTGTCAGTGGTCTCAGGTCCCAAACTAAGCAGCTCTGCCTTTGGGAATTCCATAAACATTCACTGAATCAAGCTGTTGAGTTGTGCCAGGCTGTGGGATTCTGATCTGTGGGTATCTTTCTGTGAAAACTGGAACACTGGGGCATCCTTCTTTGCCAAAAAAACTACCGCGCAACTTTCATTGTAACTTTACAACTATGTCTTTCCCCACCACCCCCCACCATGCCCCTCGCCCCCGGTTTAACCTTCCTCACTCCCACCCCTCCCTCACTATAAACACTGTAGGAAAAGGAAGTGTCTTTCAACAGAGTTGTGTAAGAAACCTCCTTATTGGGGTGGCTTTAGGACCTCACTAGAGCCCTCTGGGTGTGTTAGTCCCTCAGTCGTGTCCAACTCTTTGTGACTCCATGAGCCCTCCAGGCTCCTCTGTCCATGGAATTTTCCAGGCAAGAATAGTGGAGTGGTTAGCCATTCCCTTCTGCAGGGAATCTTCCAGACCCAGGGATAAAACCTGGGTCTCCTGCATTGCAGGCGGACTCTTTAACATCTGAACCACCAAAGGACCCTGACACCTGTTTTAAGTAGCAGGTGCTCTGAGAAAGATTAAGGTTCTAGGGGAAGCTTACCTCATTTCTTGGTAAACATTTCAATTAATTATTCATTTGCAGAATTGCCAGGGTGGGGCCCAATTTTTCTATAATGTAAATATACAAGGTATCTTGTAACTTGTAAAGAGGGTAGAGGGCAAGTGGTAATGCCCCAGCTGAGCTGTTCACAGCATTTTGGAAATAAATTTCAAGTCTCCCTTTCACAAAGAGCAGCTGAGTTTGTACCCAGTAATGCATGCCTAACTTGTTTCCTGATCACTGTGTTAATTTCACAATGATTTTTTAAGTTTCTTGCAAAAGGCAAAGAACTGCTTTGGAAAGCATATATTTCATCATGAATTTACATAGGTATATACAAGGTGCCGAAACAATACTCAACTTAGAGAGAGAAGGGGAAGAAATAGCCACTGACGCTTTCTCTTGCTTTGATACACCCTTCCATCTCCCAGGGAAAGATGGTGATGAGGTGAGCAAACACAGACGGGAAGCAGGCTTTGTTGTTTGAGAGGACAACACAGAGAGTTCTAAATAATAGGCTCTGGCAGTGCAAGCCAGCTACAGACCTTGGGGATGATGGATCTTCCAAGCTTTCATGAGTAAGAACAATAAGAAACATTTGCCATTAACTCCAGCACCTCCCTCTCTGTCAGTATTCTGTCATTAGTTCTGAAAAGACAGGTGCAAATGATCAAAGCTTACCTGAACAGTTAGTCTGGGAACGGGAAGAGAAGCAGTGAGGCTGTGATGAGGGTGAGCAGGAAGAACAATCTGGACCTCAGGGATATATTGTGTATATTGTGTGTGTTCAGACGGGCACTTTAAATCTCCAGTCTTAATTTGCCTCCCATGGGAAATGGAAATAATGACACTTGTGACAGTGTGTTTTGAGAGCCAGCAGTGACAGTGGTGTAAGCATTTCTTACAGCTGATAAGGCCAGAGTTAAAATAATTTCTGTAATAATTTTTGTAATTTCTGTAATAATCCTGCATGATTTTGTAAGAAGCAGTACTAAAAGTGTTAATCCTTGAAACTGTATCTAATCCATTGGAACATACCTTTCATATCATTTCATTGAAGCCTGTTTTATTTAAAATCTAGCCAAAATTAGCAGTGTATTAGGCAATGTGTAGAATAATGTTTGTAAAATGTACTCAGGGATTTTGTTTTACTTTGAATTATTACAGCTGTCCCAACATTAGAAAGCATGGGTTTTCTCCTAATGCAATAAAAATCACCTTTAGTTCAGCATAAAATTATTTTTAATGCTGTGAAAGATGAACAAGGAAGAAATATACAACATAATGAGATATGACTTAAAAGAAAATTTTTTAAAATGAGAGTCTTCCTAGCATCCTGTGGTCTGTTATTCTAAGATTCTAATTAACCATTCATTTATCCCTCATTTTAAAAAAAAACGCACACATGTACGCACACATGTCTCTTTTAGGAAGTTAGAAATAGATGCTGTTTTTTTGGTAAGGCTTTGATTAACATCAAATATTGGGATTACCTTATAGTTTGAGGTTTTTAGGGCAACTAACATTATCTTTGCTTTTACAAATGTAAATTCCTGACTTGGGAATCCCCTTGCAATCCTCAACTTCAAAATTAAGTAAATGATTTTAAAAATTCAGCTTGCTGAATTGAAAGGGCAAATCCTGGCCTTTTCATATAGTTGGTGCTCTTATAGCACGTGTGTAGAATTAGTTCACATCCTGAGAGAATCACTCATAACTGATGGAGCTGCGTAGAAACAGAGCACTTTTATATGAAGACACTGTGTTAGACAGTGTGGGTTATAAAAAGATAAAAGACCTATGCCATCTGCCCTTGAAGAATTTATGATCTTACTGAAAGACAGGTCAGGTACCTATGAAATAAAGCATAAGGATGATTGTCAATATACAGAGCCAGACTGAATGGGCAGAGAAGTGCATGTGACCGGAGTTCCCAGGAACACAACCTGTTCACTGGGGTGACCCAGGAGGGCGTCTGGGTCTCAGGGGCCTTAGCTGGGCTTCCAATGGCCTGAATGCCCCTTGCTCTCTGTGCTTCACCCAAACACCCCGGTACATAGACCAACTTCAGGTTCGATCTGAGGGGCTAGTGTTGTGTTTTCCGGGACTCAGTGTTGTAGTTGAGATTCTGGCCTCCCAAAGGAGGAGTTCAAGGAGAAACCTGGTATTCTTTAATTACAAAACACATGAGTCTCTGGTGGCGAGCAGACCCTTTCTCTAATGACGCCCCCGGCAAAGAAAGGATGGCCTGGACTTCCCTGGTGGCCCAGGGGTTCAAACTTCACACTCCCATTGCAGAGGGCATGGGTTTCATCCCTGGTCGGGGAACTAAGATCCCACATGCCCCACAACAGTACCAAAAAAAAAAAAAAAAGAAAATGACATCTTCATGGAATGTGTGTGGGGAAATTGTATTGTAAATGCATTTCATGTATTCAAATTCATCTCCACACATTTGGTACCAAAACACAACACAAAACAAAAAACACCATATAGAGAAAAAGAAGCCTTAACCACTTTGGGCAATTCCACCTGCCCTCCCGTCGAAGGAGCAGAGGGCCCGAGGATGCACATGTGATTCAGGTGCTTCTGTCTCCTGCGTCTCTCACAGTTGAGCTCTCTGGCTCCCTGCAGTGTCACACCAATGTGCAGAGAGATCTTTGATCTTCCTCGTGCTTGCTCCTAACTGCAAATCACATCTTTCTGGTGCTCAGCCAAAGAAACAAAGATCTGCTCTATCACTGGATGAAAAATTGTGGTCTTGAATTCACTGAGAGCTCATCTCCCAAGTGACCCCTTCCTAAGGGACTTTTCAAGGGAAAATTTGACATGAAGCTATTTTTGCCTTATATGCTGACTTTTGCGCCTAACCCATGTGTGACACAGACTTCTGTTTATCTTGAATGAATAGTTTTCTTGTGTATACATAATGGCCAGCTCTTTGATAGCAGAATCCATTTTTTGAGTTCTGGCTCTATACACAAGGCTGTTCAATAAAACTGTGGTATTGGGGAAGCTCAATCTACTAATATAATTTACACAGTCCAATATGGTTGCCACTAGCCACAGGGTCTATTAAACCCTTCACATGTGGCTAATGCCACTGAGGAACTAAATTTTAGATTTTGTTGAATTTTCATTAACTTAACTTTTTGTATGTGTCCTTGTGTATGTATGTGTGACACATGGGCTTAGTTGCTCCACGGCATGGGGGATCTTAGTTCCCCAGACCAGGGATTGAACCCACATCCCCTGCATTGCAAGGCAGATTCTTAATCACTGGACCACCAAGGAAGTCCCTCATTAACCTAACTATTTAAAGCTAGTAACTTTTAAAGTTAGTAACTATTTAAAGGTAGCTCATGGCTACCATATTGGACATTGCAGGTCTAGAACATCAGACCCTGATGGGCTTATGTTTGGTCTCAATACTCATTTGCATATGACAGGTAGTAGAAGTTCCTATTTGAACCTAAACCATGTTCACTCTCAAATTCAGGAAAGTCTAGGCACATTTTGAAGGCTAGTGGAGAAGTGGAGGCCTTTTCATAGAAGAGACCAAGATGCCTACGGGAAAGAACTTACCCCAACGGAAACAAAAAAAGAGTTCACAAGGGTGTTTGTTTCAGGAAGACAGGCAAACTTCAGACGAAAGTGGCAACTATGTGGTCAAATCTGTGTTGTCACTCACACTGTCCCAGGCCCAGCGCAATGGAGCCATTCCTGAATCTAGGAACAAAGGGTTGCAACCCACACCCTGCTCCCTGTAAGCCCCACTCCCCCGAGCATTGAAGGACAAGGAAGTGGCGGTGCAGGAAGCATGCAGCCAACATTTCTGAGCTGCTCCTGAGTGCCAAGCATGGTGCCAGGTGCCGCCAGGGCTGACAGCTACTGCAGCACCTGCCTGGGCCCTGCCTTCAGCAACCTCTGTACAGTTGTCAGCAGGGCACCGATGCCTCTGATGAGCATCAAGAGCGCAGCCCCCACAGCACTGGGAATTGCCATGATGAGCTGAAGCATTTTTTTTTTTATGGTTAACACCACTGCGTTTATATATTTATTCAATGTTACTCTAAGTGGCTGGTCTCACGTGAACAGTCTGGGGTTCACCTGAAGACATTCTTGAAAGCAGGCATGTTCTCCTCTGTCCTTCTTGTCACATCCTCAAAGACAAGAGATTATACTGGCCAAGAATGGCCAGTGGGAGAAAGAGCATTTTACCACTCTTTACATGGGAAACAAAAGGATAAAAATCCTCACTAGATTTTTTTTCTCCCCAAGTCCCTCTTTAGCTTCTAGCCTTCTCCAATCCTCTCCTTGGTTGCTTCTTAAATCTCCCTAATTCCTTTCCTAATGCAGAGCTATTTGACCTGTACCAGCTTTCCCAGGGGGCATTTTAGCAAAAGGTCACTTTCTTCATAGGGGAGATTCATTCCCTATGAAAAATAAGAATTCTCCATCATTTTGATTTCTAGTTTCTTTAATACCCTGTGTCATTTCCAGAAGAACTCAAGGCAGCCAAAAATGAGGCCATTAAGAGGAAAATGCCAGAACTTTCTGGTTCTAGCTTCCTCAGGTTTAATATCTCCTCTTCAACTTTCCCAACAACTTAATTTTAAAGAAAGTGCCTCCTCTCTCTCAATGTTCTTTGACCTGTTTGTCTGCTTGCTTAATGTTTATCTCTCCTGCTAAATGATTATTTCCGTCAGGGCAAGTACTATACTGACCATGTTCACTACCACACCCTAAGCATGTGGCATGGGGCGTGTCACAATAAATAATAAATGGATGTCTGTCAGATGAATGAATTGTCAACAAATGCAGTATTGATTATCTATTGCTGGGCAACAAATTATCCCAAAATGTACAAGCTTACAGCAACAATGATCATTTATTATCTCACACAGGAATCTAGGAACAGCTTTGCTGGGTAATTCTAACTCAGGGTCTCTCATGATGTGACAGTTACACTATCTTCCAGTGCTGCAGTCATCTGAAGGTTCGACTGGTCCTCCATAAAGTGTGCCTTCTTTGTATTTGGCAACAGTTTTTTTAGCGGACCAGCTTCTCTCCACTCAGAGGTACCGTGCAAAGGGAAAAAGCATTAGGAAAGAGATTGGCATTCAAATCCTGCTGCTTACCAGCTCCATGATCTCTTTGTGTAAGTCTTGACAAGTCTGAACTCTTTTTTTTAATCATTCCTCACTTTTCTCTTCTGTAATAGCGGCTTGCACGACTCTTCTTTGCAAGACAAATGTAAGGCTTAAGCAAAAGGAGGTCCATAAGGCACCGAGCATAGCGCCTGGTGTGTAGTAAGAGCTTGATAAGTGGTGGCTGTTAGGGTAACGACTCCCTCACCTGATCCTTTATATTCTGGACCTCAGCTTAGCAGTTCTGGCACCTCCTGAGTGGTAGAGTTGGCGAGGTTCTCACATTGCCAATGAGAAAAACAAATCCAGAGTGCTTAAGTGCTGTCCACAGTGTGACTTTGCTCCTCACTGCTTGTCGGGATCCTGGGCAGGGCTCTCAGAGGAGACTCAGTGATCACCAGTTCAGGAAGGGTGACGAGTGGCCCGAGACAGCGGTGTTCCATCTCAGCTCCCCCAGGCCATCCTTGAGGGGGAGCTGGGACTCTGGTTAACTTCTCGGCTGAGTCTTCAGGGGAGGTTCCTGTGCCTGACCCTCCTCCCGGCGCTGGGTCACAGGGATTGATTAGCGGCTGGTGAAACAGCAATGACAGAGCATCCTTATCCCAATGAGCCACCGGAGTGCCTCCAACAGCTACAGGCAGATGGAAAACGACCACTTAGGACTTAATGAGCTTGCTCAGCGGTGATTCTGGGGCGTCCTAAGAGCCTTAGCAGTCATCCAATCTTGTAGTTACTGTTGTTGTTTGGGTTTTCCAGGTTTATTTTGGTTTTTGTTTGTTAAGGGGTTTGGAGGTGGGGGTGTTTGTTAGTTTGTTTAAGATTTTCCTTACTGAGCAGACTCCTGCTTTGATTACTCAGCCAGGTTGTCACACCCTCCTTTGTGGGTAGATTTTCAGCCATTTGCAGAGGTGAGATTATGAGACTGCGTTTGCATCTGCCTGCTTTCTAACTGCCTTCAGTTCTGAAAGGCTTTCATCTTTCACCCAAAGAGCACACACTTCTTTCTTGAATCCAATCTAGAACCTGTGACAGCCCACTCAGGGCGCTAGCGGAGAAAAGGGCAAGACTTTCTCTTTTCCAAAAAAGTAACTCCCTGGTTAAGCAAAGAAAAACATCAGACACTTTTTAGGTCAGCAGGGTCAGATGGAGTACCCTACACAGGTTTTGATGAACACCTCTGTATGTGAGACACCACAATGAAATTTAAAGTTAGTTTGTGTTCACAGTGCAATAGGCTCAAAGTCCACTTCATCTCACCCATGACTTAACAGAGGGAAAATTCCTGCTTCTGCATGAATTTGTATAAGCAGAGTGTCTGGGCCAGGAGAAAATCACTGAGACAAGCAAGTTCTGGGTGGCTGCTTGCTTGCAGTGAGTGGTGGCCACCACAAAATCAGGCTCCAGAGCACCACTCACCCCCAATCCAGGGTGTGCTGTTCGCCGCAGGAGAGTTATACTCTGGAGGTGCGGCACCGCCTCTAGAAGACACTTGGGAAGAATTCAAAGAAAATGTCTGGAAGACAGCATATTGATCCTGTAGGAGTGGGACCTGGAAGGTTAGGTCAAAGGTGAGAGGGGGAACTGACAGGAGGCATAGATCATTCAGTGATCTGATATTGTCATTTTTTAGAACTAAGTTCCAGGGAGATGAAGTCAAATGCTTAAAATCACAGTTTGCCATAGACCTGCCTCCTAGGCTAGGACGTATGGCAGGAGAAAAGCCAGGAGCAGGAGGAGGCAGCGTTAGAAGTGGAGGTGAGATGGGAGTTTCCGAGGCTGCTTGAGTGGCACTGAAAGGCAGGGAGCCGGGTACTCCGCGTACTTCCCGTGTTTTCCAGGGATTATCCCAGCTTAGTGAGTAATGAAGGCAACTCTCCAAGAAATTGAATTTTGCTTCAAGGGTAAGGGAAAAAAGATGCGGAAACAGAGGAGGGCCTATTCAATGTAGTTGGAGGCCCAAAAAGAGAAGGACTGAGATGAAGCCCTCTCAAGTGAATTTGGGACGCTGCATGCAGATACAGTAGTCTGCCGGAAGCATGGCCTTCAGCTCAGGTCCACGGAGATGCTTCCAGCAGAGAGTCTGTTGAAAGAGAACAGGGGTAAACTGATCATCATGGGGTCGCAAGAATCAGACACGACTTAGCGACTAAAACCACGGCCACCTTGGTACCTAAAGTGACAGTGAAAGTGTTAGTCATGTCCGACTCTTTGCGACCCCATGGACTGTAGCCCACCAGGCTCCTCCATCCATGGGCTTCTCCAGGCAAGAATACTGGAGTCAGTAGCCATTCCCTTCTCCAGGGGATCTTCCTGACCCAGGGATCAAATCCGTGTCTCTTGCATTGCAGGCAGATTCTTTACCATCTGAGCCAACAGGAAAGCCCAATGGTACCTAAGAATGACATAATTATCCAAAGACAAGTGCCAAAGGCCAACTCTGCCAGGTGTGCCTGCCACGCACATTCCTATCAGTCACCGGCTCTCAGGGATGAGCTTGCCCATGGGACTCTCCCCCTTGTGGAGGGCTGTTCATCCCTATAAAATGAGGAAGGGCAAGGGCCCCTAAGAACCCTCCATGTTAGTCTGGCAGATGAGGATATAGACCCTGAGAGGAATGGGTGGGGACAGTGAGAAGGATGGGGATGCTGGGCCTCAAGTTCCCCTAACTATTGGAGCCACTCCATACCCTGAAGCGGGACACTGAGCAGTCCACGTTGGGGAGGGACAGTGTGTGTTTGACCCCTTGGTGGGCAGGAGGCTGAACTAAGGCTGCACTGCAGAGTCAAGCCTGCAACATCTGGAGCATCACTCGGGATAAGGAGAACAGAGAGCAGGCACACGCTCTTTCTGCACTTCTCTTCACCACTACATGCCCCAAATGATGAGCTTTTAATAAATCTCCTTCCAATAATGGGCTCCCCTGGTGGCTCAGACAGTAAAGAATTCGCCTGCAATGCAGGAGACCTGGGTTCGATCCCTAGATTAGGAAGATCCCCTAGAGGAGGGCATGGCAACCCACTCCGGTATTCTTGCCTAGAGAATCCCTATAGACAGAGGAGCCTGGTGGGCTATAGTCCAAGGGGTCACAAAGAGTTGGACATGACTGAACGTCTAAGCACACTTCCAATAACGACCAATAATATAATGTGGCTCTCAGGTCATTGGTGATGAGCCTGGCCATCTAGGGCTTGGCCCAATCAAGACTTGGGCTCACCTCTATTCCCAGGTGGGAAGGAGCCAAGTGACAGCCTTGTGTGGTCCTTGGACTTGGGCTACACTCACTTGGTCAATGTCATGTTCCTGTAATCATCATATCCTGTGGCCTCTGGCCTCCAAAGGGTTCGATTTCTGCTGAAAACACTGTAAAAAGAAATCTCTCTGCTTGTCAAACAACAGTTTGCACGCTTCAGAGGGTGTGAACGCTGAGACTTCCTATTTTCTGTTCCTTTTCTGAAGTGCAAAGGGCAGCTGATGGGCCAAGAGGCTGTTCCAGATTAAAGCCCTCCTAACAGGCTTCCCACGGACCTCCCAGCACACAGCCTCCTGAAGTACCAAGATGCCCAGGCCAGCCTTTCCTGTCAGGAGTCTGACCTGGACAGGAAAAAGAGACAGGCTTCCTAAAGGCATTTTATAAAGCAGAAGAGAACACTTTTTAAAATTCAGGCCTTTGGAAACAGACGCTCTCAAACAGTGCTGGGAGAAGTATGCTTGGAAGAGCTTTGTTGGCAAGTCATTCAGCAAAAAGCATCACAAGTGCATCTGCCATTCGAAATTCCCATCGAAAGTGCAGTTGGGAATTCCACTTCTAGGAACTTACCCAAGGAAACAGTCTAAGATATGCCTAAAGACTGAGATGCCAGGGAATTCATTACAGCCTATTTAGAACAGGGGAAAAGCTGGAAACAACCTAAATGGAGAATAGCTTCAATAAATAAGTGTGATCATAAGATGAATCCTACCTAGACTGTTACTACTAAAATACTGTAAAGTGAAAGAAAGGAAGAAAAAACAGTAGTGAGAGGGAGAGGAAGGAAGGAAACAAACAAGACAGTAGGTACAATAAAATCTTATTTTTGTAAAAATGCATGAGGGACACATTTCAAGGGGTAATATAGGATTATGTGTAAATTTTATTGTCTTCCTTTTGCTGTTCAATACATTCTGATTTTTCTGCAGGAAACACACATTCATTTAGTCTTTCAACAAACATGTATTGAGTAACTACGAGGTATCAAGAGCTATGCTAGTCCAGTACTGAGAGAAGATTTCTGTACACCAGAACTTCCTGATCTATTGCTACCTGTACAATTTTTTTTAATTAATTGTATTATTTAGTACTGTAGAAGACTCTTGAGAGTCACTTGGACAGCAAGGAGATCAAACCAGTCAGTCCTAAAGGAAACCAACCCTAAATATTCACTGGCAGGATTGGTGCTGAAGCTTGAAGCTGCAATACTTTGGCCACCTGATGTGAAGAGCCGACTCATTGGAAAAGACCCTGATGCTGGGAAAGATTGAGGGCAAGAAGAGAAGGGGACGACAGAGGATGAGATGGTTGGATG
This sequence comes from Odocoileus virginianus, assembly GCF_023699985.2. NCBI lineage: Eukaryota > Metazoa > Chordata > Mammalia > Artiodactyla > Cervidae > Odocoileus > Odocoileus virginianus. Next base: position 59,664,328 of record NC_069675.1, read on the forward strand.
GCATCACTGACTCAATGGATGAGTTTGAGCAAATTCCGGGAGATAGTGAAGGACAGGGAAGCCTGGCATGCTGTGATGAATGTAATCGCAGAGTTGGACATGACTTAGTGACTGAACAACAACAATAGTAGTAATCATACTGCTTAGGTAATTTTCAGCCTAGAGTCTAGGGGTGATTTATACCAGAAGCTCTCCAAATGATTCCCTGGTAGCTCAGCTAGTAAAGAATCTGCCTGCAATGCAGGAGACCCTGGTTCAATTCCAGGAAGATCTGCTAAAGAAGGGATAGGCTACCCATTCCAGTATTCTTGGGTTTCCCTTAGTGGCTCAGCTGGTAAAGAATCTGCCTGCAATGCGAGAGAGCTGGGTTCGATCCTAGGTTGGGAAGATCCTCTGGAGAAGGGAACGGCTACCCACTCCAGTATTCTGGCCTGGAGAATTTCATGGACTATACAGTCCATGGGGTCACAAAGAGTCAGACATGACTAAGTGATTTTGACTTTCACTTTCACTTTACAAACCAACCTGCTTTGCGGAAATCCATGGCCCTCCTATTTCTCCCAAATCTTACTCCTGCTTGTCATGGCAAAGCAAGCATAAGCTTTGGAAGTGCAGTAGGGAAATCCAGAGCTGCCTTTGGAGAAGGCTGCATTTTTGGTAAGTATCTGAAGACTAATTTGTGTGGGAAGCTGGATACCTGTGGTGAGAGATGGGGCAATGGGATAAACAGCAAGGATGGCTGTGACACCAGCCTTGCTGAGGCATCTAGATGGCTCTCACAAAGTCAGTAATGTCGGTGCCACACTTTTCTTGTGGGAATGTTTGCCCTGCCTGTAGGTCTAATTGGATTAAAAGAAGGAAAACATATCTGTCCTGTCTACCTGCATGGGGAGGTGCCCCAGGATGGCCCAACCTGTGGCCACAGCAGGTTGAACCAGGAGTGGACACCACCCTCACATAGGTCTAATCAGACTTCCTGTCCTGGGATTATATTTTATTTTTAAAAACATTTTATTTTCTCAAACATTTTATTTTATTTGGAATAGAGTTGATTAGTAACGTGGTAGCTTCAGATGTACCACAAAGGGATTCAGTTATACATATACATGGATCTATTCTTTTTTAAATTCTTCTCCTAATTAGATTGTTACAGAATATTGAGCCCAGTTCCCTGTGCTATACAGTAGGTCCTTGTAGGTTATCTATTTTAAATATAGCAGTGTGTACATGTCGATCCTGAGTCCCTCCTGGGATTTTAGAATAAGTACCAAGAGGTTCAGGCTCAGTCTGAATTGATTTTTTGAAAGGAAGAAATGAAAAGCCTCAGTCTCTGGGCTTGGCCATCTTTGAGAGAAGTTGGGCTATAGAAGAACAGAGCAGCTCGTGGGAAAGGCAGAGCTGAGAGATGGTCTTGACTGTTTTCCAGAAAGTTGCCAAACCCTGGCCTGGCCTGAGACTGAGCTTTCCTTCTATCTTCAGGTCTGAGGAAATGCCCTCATCTTTTATCATAAGTTCCCCAGTTTTGCTCACAGTTAGCTTAAATGGTCTCAGCTTCTCAAAACTAAAGGGTTCTAACTAATACCCTTGCTCACAAAGCTGGTATGAAAATCAAATAGACTCATTTTACACAAAACATCTGAAAACTCCTTTAAAAAAAAACAGACTTAAATTTGCAGTTAGGGCAGGATCACAGGCTCTGACTGTTTTTTTAGCCCCAAACTAAAAAAAAACTCTGCTGATTTCAACCCTATCCTTGCCACAAGTTTAAAAGTACATGTTGCATCCAATTTCTGGGTTTTGGGTAAGGGAAGGCAGCGGGGAAGGTGTCTGTGACTGAAGGCAACATGACCCTTGGATTCTATATTATAATCAGTAACCCTGACTGCTCTACCAACAAACTCCCAACTTCAGCAATTTGCAAAATAAAAAGATAACACCCACCTCCTGTCCAAGCCCAAGGGTGTTGGCAAGGAAGCTCTGCTTAAACCCGTTATCTGGGAACCTAGGTTTCTTCTACTTCTCAGCTTTTGCCACTTGGCATACCTTCCTTCCAGGGCCACGGAGTTCTCCATGGATCCTCTGTACCCAGCCAGCAGACAAGTGAGAATGCAGAGATCTCCTGGGACGTTTTTAAGGAGCCAGGCCTGAAGATGGAAGACTTTATTTCTGCTCATATTCCATTATTCAGAGTTCAGTCACATGGCCACGCTTAACTATGAGAGAGGTTGGGAAAATGTAGGCCACCTACAAGTCCACAAGGAAAAGGAAATGCTGTGAGCATCGCAGTCCCTGACTCCATCATTTAGCCCTTCTTCCCTGACTCCTGTTTGTAGTTGTCTCTGGCCTGCTGTCATGCAGCCAGTAATACAGGGACTGGCAAACAACCGGCCTGTGGGTTAGATCCCACCTACAGCCTGCTTTTATAAATAAAGTTTTATTGGAACACAGTCATGCCCATTTGTTCATTTCTTGTCTTTGGCTGTATTCCTGTGATAATGGCAGTGTTGAATAATTTTGATGAAGACCACAAAGACCACAAAGGCTGAAACATTTAATCTCTGGACCTTTACAGAAAAATTTAACAACTTCTACAAAAAATACATAAGCATTCCAAATTCCAAAAGTATGTTGATCTCTCTGAACTGTGTCTTTTCTTTATCTTGTGGGTCAGTTTGCTGCCCTGGGCAAACCAGTGAATGAGACCACACGTGGTGAAGGGTTCCATTGTGTTGGGAAGAACTCGGGTGCTCACTTTTTCTGGGGTCATTGGGGCATTTTGGTCATTTTCATCACATTGCTGAAGTTTACCCTATTTTTAGGCTTAAGGAAACTCTTTCTGAATTGAATTCTTTGCAGTTATTCAACCTCTAAATAAAGTTCCCATATCATCTGGAAGCTTTTATATGTTTTCAATTAATGGAAGAGAAAGCCGATAATGTAAGTGTGGCCAACTCAAGAACAACAACAACAAAAAACAGATTATAGGAAGAGCAAAAACTGGAAAGAGAGTTGAGCAATGTTATGATAAGCCTCACAAACTGCAACCCTAACTCTACTCCTGTAAAATTCTTATTGTTGCTACTGAAAAAATGCCTAACTGCAAAATATGATTTACTGCATAAGTTGTGCTATCTTTATAAATTAAAATATTATATGTCACTTAGGTCATTTTAAATTAACAATAACTAGACATTGCTTCATTTTCCCTCATTATGTATGATGTTATTATACTTTGCTGTATGATCGAGACCTTTTGGATCCTTTATTTGATGAAGATTTTGAGACTTCAAAACAGCCTGCCTCCCCTCTCAAATGGCCTTTTCTTGCCTGGAGTTTCTGTGATTCACTGCAATACCATCAACTCCCAGTCACTCTGCCAAGCCCTTCTGTGGTGTTTCTAAGGACACAGGTTTGGTTTCTAAGAGCACTGACACGTCTTGCCTCTCCCAGTGCTCAGAGTTTCCACCTTCTGGTTTGGGGCTTTGGCCAGAGCACACGCCCTGTTCGCAGATGTGCCAGAAGGAGCCCAGACCCTCTGGCAGAAGCACTGTCTTTTCTGCCTGTGGAGTGTCTGGTGGGGCGGTGATGTGGTTGTTGTTCCCCTCCCCCAAGTCACAGGGAGACTCGGGTTGGGGCTGGAAGATTTGCAGTCTCTTCCTCTGGGCCCCACCTGAAAAAGAAATTCTAGGCTATGAAGCTTGCGAGGAATTTTTGTTTTCTGCTTTGTGAGTCTTGTTCATGAATCCCCCTTTTTCATTGATCATTGGGGCATTTGAAAACAGAAATTCCAGGGGCTCCAGCTGAAACCAGGGGGAACCTCTCTCTCCTCTGCCCGCTAAAGGATCTTGCTAGAATGTAAGCTCCATGAAGACAGGTAGTTTTGTCTCTTCATTGATGGATTCTCAGTTCAGTTCAGTTCAGTCGCTCAGTCATGTCCGACTCTTTGTGACCCCATGAATCACAGCACGCCAGGCCTCCCCGTCCATCACCAACTCCTGGAGTTTACTCAAACTCATGTCCATCGAGTCGGTGATGCCATCTAGCCATCTCATCTTCTGTCGTCCCCTTCTCCTCCTGCCCCCAATCCCTCCCAGCATCAGGGTCTTTTCCAGTAAGTCAACTCTTCGCATGAGGTGGCCAAAGTATTGGAGTTTCAGCTTCAGCATCAGTCCTTCCAATGAACACCCAGGACTGATCTCCTTTAGGATGGACTGGTTGGATCTCCTTGATGGATTCTAGAACAGTCCTAATACATATTAGCTTCTCAAGAAATATTTGGTGAATGAATGACAGATGACTGACCAAATGGCATTTGAGAATGACTCTATGTCTGCTTACTGATACTTCTTTTCTCATTTCTTCAACAACAATAACAACAAAAACAGGTTTTAATTAGGTAATATTTACACACAAAGAAATGTATAGGTTTTCAGTGCACAATCTGATGAACTTTGAGAATAGATAACCCCTATGCATCCAAGGTCTTCCCAGGTGGCACTAGTGGTAAAGAATCCACCTGCCAATGCATGGGACATAAGAGACATGGTTTTGATCCCTGAGTCCGGAAGATCCCCTGGAGAAGCGCATGGCAACCCACTCCAGTATTTTTGCCTGGAGAATCCCAAGGATAGAGGAGCCTGGCAGGCTACAGTCCATAGCGTCGCAGGGAGTAAGACACAGCTGAAGCAACTGAGCTTGCACATACCCATGCAACCAGTGTTCCAATCAAGTTTTATAATATTTTCATCACCACAGAAAAGAACAATGCCTTGTATTAATCAGCTTGGGGTCCAGCCTCACTTTATATAGTTCCCTTTAGCGTTCTCATTTCATTTTATCCTATTACAAGAACTCATGTGAGCCTACACCTACCAAAATATAAGCTCGGTGAGGTTGGAGATACCATGACCTGTCATGGCATGTCTGGAGCCAGGTAACTAAATAAATGTCGAAGTAGGCACTCCTGGATAATCCGAAGATAAGTCTTACATCAAAGATGCACTGGGGTGCGTGTGACCTATTTCTGAGTGCAGCGCTGGGTGCAGAGCACAGAGAGAAGATACAGAGTGGAGGAGAAGGAGGAGCCAGCTAAGTCAAAGAAAGAACAGAAAAGGTTCAAGAAGGGCCAGATAGTGGGACACACAGGGACTTCACAATGTTGTCTCAGGTCAGATCTACTATTCTTGCCAGCAAAAGGATTTCCTTCCCAATCATTACATGAAAAACCAGTGTGCTTCATCTCCATACCAAATCTCACATCCCAGGTTTGCAAATTAACAGTGCTTCACACTCAGTGGATGTTCAACACAAGATTCTTCAACAGAATTTATTGAATACCTGTCTTTTCTCATGATGCGGCTGTACCTGACCCAAACAACTAGGACCCAAAGGACTCTGCAGGAAATGGGCTAAGATCTAGAATCAGTCACTAGCATCATGGTGCAGAATACAGGTTTTAGAGCCCTTTGACTGCATTCAACTTCCAGCACCACTACAAAATGGACAACCCTGTGCATGTTATTTAACCTCTCTGCTCCACACTGTCCGCATTTGTAAAGGAGCATGACAAGAGGGACAAGCTTCTTGCGGGGATTAATGAAAACAAAGCACATAAAGAGCTTAGCATGAGCCCAGCATATACTAAGCACTCAACCAGTGTTCTCATTACTAGCAACTCAGAGAGTGAGCCTGACAAGAATACCCTCAGTTGCAGGAACTGAGCAAAAGGTATCTCATACGTTCTGGGGTCAGCTACAGTACTGAGAAGATGTGGCCTCAGCAGGTCACAGTCTCAGCAGACAGAGGGCCTTGGAGAATCTCATTGGAGGTGATGAATAGCCCACAAAGCAGGGATAGAAAAAAATAGGGCAGTGGGGACGGAAGAGGAGTCTGGGAGAACTCCTTAGAGAAAGGAGAGAAACCAGGAATGAGTGACTTGTTCAGAAATATGGAGGCAATTCTGCCTTAGGACCCAATACATCTAACCCCTTCCCCCAATTTTGTTCTAATTAAGCTACGGGTACACACCAGGTATGTGCTTGATATTGGCACATGCACAAATACACCATATGTTTGTCCTGATGAAAAGATTTTGGTAATTAATACATAATATTGAAAATACAAATGGAGGAAAAGGAATTTGTGATACATTTCTGCTCATGTAGTGGTGTCCTGATAAAATGTGATTCTCAGCTCTATAAATCAGATTGATAATGAAATGCAACTTTAGGTTGGTAAGGACTGTGAGAACTGGAGTCTGGAAACTTGAGCTAATCATCACTTCTTCCCTAGATCAGAGCGAAGCGGGGGGGAAGAGACATATCTTGGATAAGAGGCTGGTTCTGTGTAAGCTTTTTCCTTTTTCAGGTCACTTTCAGAGTATCACAATTATTAATTATCCATTTCTACACTCCCTTATTAGAAGGACCCCCTCCAGGGAAAAAGCAGTTGACCTTCTAAAAAATGCAGTCCTTTAAAGGCTTGGGCCTATGACTATCCCCTCTGTGATGTTCTAAAAATGCTTCCCTTGGTGGTTCAGCTATGACTCACATGGCCCAAAACAGCATTTCAGGAAAATTGTTTGTCTCTGTCTCTAGTCTCTGTTCTTGGCTTCTCTTGTTCAGCTGATAAGACTTTACAGTGCTATCCAGGTGAAGGAATCAGAGTTATATCTGCAAATAGAACACTCCACTCCATCACACGTCCCATTAGGTGTGGCAGAAGCTGAGACTAAGGGCTCCTCTTCATAGTGAGGAAGCTTAGGACATCCTCTCTGGGCCCCAAAATTCCTGGCTGGCCTCCACTGAGGTGGGCCATTGCAGGTACCCATGAGAGCAGGTGGCACTGCATCTTCCCTGGCAGGTTCAGCTTTGGTTTAACACAGAAGCAATTTGACTTGGAGAGTGATGAAGGGATTCCCTCCCCAAGGGATCTGTTTAGCTGGCAGTAGTTCCGGTTAGAAATTTATCTGTTGGCACAGAAAGAAAAGAGCAGAGTAATTCTGTCAAAACTGTACAATCAAACTGGTCAGCCTTCTCTGAATGAAGGCCTGATGCTGGAGTCAGCCCCATGCCCCCATCAGCATGAACAAAGGGCCTATTATTGGATGAAAACAATTACCTGCATGCCAGCAGGCAGCATGCTGCAGCGGGACCAACATGCTTTGTTTGTGTCCCATCACTGCCACTTCCCTGATAAGTGATCTTGAGAAAGTTTTGTCAACCCTCCATGCTTCAATTTTCTTACCTGTGGAACAGATCTAATAAAACTAGCCTCCTAGGGTTTGGGGAAATGATTCGATGAGACTAATCATGGAAAGTGGGCTGCAAAGTGCTTGACACATAGTAGGCTCTCATTATTGCTAGTTTCTCAACATATGTCTCTTCTTTGTTCTTTTGCTTTCCTGCTGGTTTTCCTAAAAGCAAGGAGAATGGAAAGAAATAAAAGTTATGAAGAAGACAGGGATATTAAAGGCAGCAAGGAAGACAGAATTGGCAGGAAGTCTGATGAGGAAAGCTCAGGACATTTGGAAATCAGAACAATAGTGGTATTTTGGGTACTAGTAGGTTCTGCAGCAGATAACTGTGTGTTTTTTCTGTCTGTGCAATGTCCTTCCTTCTTGTATTAACTTTCTTTTGTTGTATAACAAGTTACTCCAAAATTTAGCAGCTTAAAGTCATGTGCACTGCTGACATCACAGTTCCTATGGGTCAGGAATGTAAGTACAGCTTAGCTGGATCATCCAGCTCAGGGTCTCTCACAGGCTATAGTCAAGGAGTCAGTCAGGTCTGCCCTCACTCAAGGCTCATACGGGGAGGCATCCACTCCTAAGGTCACTCAGTGAGTGGTTAATGACAGGACTCAGCTCCTTGTGGGCTATTGGATTGAGAGTCTCAGTTCCTTGCTGTCTATTGGCCAGAGCTGATCCTCAACTTCTTGCCACATGAGCCTTTCCATAGGGTAGCTTATAATATGGGAGTTGGCTTCATCAGAGTAAGCAAGGGAAAAGGGGGATCATAGACTTTGGTACAATAATGTTAGAAGGACTATTCCATCACCTTCACTGTATTCTATACATTAGAAGTGAATCACTAGATCAAACTCACACTTAAAGGGAAGGAATTATGTAAAGGTCATTATCATCAGACATGATGATCACTGAGGTCTTAGAAGGCTGATAACCTCACTGCCCTTCTGGTGAGAGCAACCCTCCAGAATACCTGCCATCTCTCCTGGACCCCTCAATGGGATAACATGAGACCCAGGTCATCTTTGATCATAGCACATCCAGTTAGCCACAGTGATTGGTTCAAGAAGTAGCCACGTGACCCAAACTGGGCCAATCAGAGTCTTTCCCTGGGATTTATATGTACTAAAACAAGGAGACAGAAGTTCTCTGTTTCATCTGAAATCACTAATATGAAATGTAGCCTGGGGTTTCCCATGGCCATATCCTCTACTAATCATAAAAAAGAATTCCAACTCTACAAAGAACAATTTAAGACATCACATTCTGAAGTAAAGACAAAAGATCTAAGATTAAAAAGAGAGCACTAACAAACCAATGGCATTTGTTTTTAACCCCTGAAGCTAGTTTCCCTTGAAAATGAATATATCTCCCCATTTCACCTGAGATAATTTAAGTTGGGTTACATCTCTTGAAACAAAAAGAATCTTGGTTAAGTTGGCCTTGGTTTTTGCATCTGTAAAGTCAAGGAGCTAAACCAAATGATTCCGTGTTTCAAGTTCTAAGATTTTGACTTGAATGGTCTGATCCTTTATCAAGAAACAGATTTTTCAGAAGTGGGGAAAGAATAGAAGAGCAGCCTGAAAGGAGAGGCACACACAAGGGGCACAGAGGCTCTCCTGTGACCTGTGGGAGCCAAAGACCAAGTCTGCCTTCCCCAGAATTTACCAAGGCTCCAGGTTTCAACTCAGAACATTAAGAATGCCACCAAAAAGGATTCATGCTTCTAGTGACCCAGAGTAAGAATCAGACATCTTATTTCATAGACTGCTGGAGCCATGATAACACAGTCTCAGGGAGGTGGACTTTATAGAGGCAGTAGCCCTGTGCTTAATGATGATAATAATAAAATAATAGTATATAATGTTTACTGAGTGAGTACTACATACCTGGCAATATCTCACATCCCAAGTTCTTGACTTACTAGGTATGTGACCTTAGACAGGTGACTTACCCTCCATAAGCTCAACCTCTGCAGAGCTGAAGTCGCTCAGTCATGTCCAACTCTTTGCAACCCCATGGACTGTAGCCCCCCAGGCTCCTCAGTCCATGGGGTTTTCTGGGCATGAATACTGGAGTGGGTTGCCATTTCCTTCTAAAGGGTCCTCATCTGTAAACTGGGGATAATAACAGTTCCCTTCTCACTGGGCTGTTGTGAGTGCCACATATGAGTCCATGCAGGTAAAGCACCAAACACAGTAACTAGCATGCGCTGTTCTTCAAAGGCTCCTCCTTGCCATCCTCGTTAGTATAGTGGTGAGTATCCCCAACTGTCAAAGGCTCCTCCTTGCCTTTTACACCCAGCTCAAGTATCAACCATTCCACACACCACCCACTCTTGTCCGTCCACCTCCTCTGTGCCCCCCACAGCACTTCATTCCTGCCTGCTTTTCTAGTCCTACAAATTTGCATTACATTTACCTATTCCCCTAGTTATCACTCTTGGCCAACCACACCTTATTTATCGGTGGGTTCCTAAGGTCTAGATCCATGCCAAACACACAATTTGGATCCCGACAAATCCAAACAGGTGGATAAGCACAACACACATCAGCCTCTAAAGCAGAAGAGCAGATGATCTGCCTGGGAGGAGGACATATCTCTGGGTTTCATGACCTGGTTGGGTATTCAGGATTTTTGTCAAGCGAAACTCTGATGTGTGTTTGTAAAGCTTCTCCTCCAATGAAACCATCAATTGCTCAAGTGAAAAGTAATAATTCCTCACAACTGGCAGTTCAACCCATCAGTAACCAGCGTGGAGCCCAGTGTTAATGGGTGCGGTGCTGCTGGTTTGGAAGCTGACCAGAGACAGTAAGTAAACATGACGGTTGCCTGGGTGTACAAACACCAAACCAGCTTCTCATGGCCTCATCCCTGGGACAGTCCAGTCACCGCATCCGTGACACCCACATGTGGTTACTTGTCAGCTCCTGTCAAGTGCAGCAGCAAGAGCCGATCACCCTCAAAATGCAGATATTAAGGACAAAAACACAATAACAGCAGTTTTTATAAGAAGCCAATGTGTTTGTGTGGGTGTATTCAGAAAAAGTGGTCATTTTCTAAGGGGGGTATATGATAAGGGCCTGTGTTAAAAGAGGAAATATTTCTCTCCTTCTAAGACCACATTATTTTTTCCAGCTAGAGGCCAGGCAGGACTAGAAGGTTAGAACTGTGCACCCATCCAACTGACGACAGAAAGATGCTCTGGGGGATGGTCTATACAGCACTTCATTTCTCATTTGTGTGGATGTCAGAGAAGCAGTGCAAAGTGTTTTTGGAATCTATAAGTAGTGTGGAAAAGGAAATGGGAAGCATGCCTGGCTCCTGTGGCATGAATAATGGAAAAAACTTTAAATATAATGTTTACTCCCTTGTACTCACTGGAATTCAACTCCAGGGCATAGTAGGGCTTACAGGATTACAGTGGGTGGTCTCCCTCATGACAGGAATTCAATAAAACTCTCTTACAAATTCCTCTTCCCCATCTGTTAGTTTCTCTTCATTCACTCACCATTTATCTATACCCTGTCTGGTTCCTGGTTCTGGAAAGGAATGCAGCCACATATTCTATAGGCTTGGGGAGCTACGCATGGTTTTTAAGCAGGGGAACTCTGTGATCAAATAAGACTTTTAGAGCATCTAGCATCTAGAATCAGTGCTGAGGATGAGAATAGAGGCCAGTAGCCATCCAGATGAGTCCTAACTAGTGGCTATGGAGGAGAGAGGATAATCAGAATTTCTTGGCTTGGCCAGAATGTGGATGGTGGAGAAATAGCAAAAACTAACTAGAAAGTTTTTTGTTTAGGTGATTTTATGAATGATGACACTACCAAAGAAGACTGACAATACAGAGGAGGAGAATTTTGGAGAAGGGGAGATGAAAAGCATGAGGAACTGCCTAGTGAAAAGTGCCATGTAATGATGTGTCCCATTACCAGTGAAGGGGACAGATAATGTTGCTAAGGAGGGTCATGTGTTGTTCCAGTGGTCAATTGTGGGTTGACCTACAGCTGCACCACGTTGGGTTGCTCTGTCTCACATCCACAGCTGGTCTTACATGCTGATTGTGCCCCATGGCATGACCACTATGGCCACTAAAGGAACTGTGAGAGTGTGGGAATGGGGCAGTACAAGCCTAGGACCACCCTTAGAGACCCCCAAAAGGCCTCTATCTTTACTGATAGTGAGCCTGGTGTGTACCACTTTCACACCTAAATATCTTGAGTTTGGACAGAAATCCACAGGTAGGGAAAACTGAGTACACCAGAGTAGATAATCAGACTGTTAAGATCGTCCTCAGGCTCTGCCTTGAATCTCTGCCCAAATTTGACCTCCTAACCTAAGGGATGAAGTATACTTAGTCGCTCAGTCAGTTCTGATTTTTTCATCCCCGTGGACAGTAGCTTGCCAGGCTCCTCTGTCCAAGGGATTTCCCAGGCAAGAATACTGGGGCAGGTAACCATTGCCTGTGCCAGTGGATCTTTCTGACCCAGGGATAGAAGGTGGATTCTTTACTGTCTGAGCTACCAGGGAAGCCTGGAGGGGAAAGAGGAATTCTTTCCAAGAAGCCTAGTCTTCTGTCTTGACTCCCAAAGCACCTTCTCCTCATCTGAGAGCCTCTGCTGCTCCTCACACGTCCCCATAAAGCCTTTCTTTTCCATACTGGGCAAGTCTGGGAGCCGAGCAGGCTCCTGGGTGGGAGAGCTGTTCTCTATTGGAGCAATTCGGACTTTGTAGGCTGTCTCTGCTGCACACATAGAAGGCAGCTTGGAGGTTTTCTTTGATTTTTTTGTCTTGTGTTGCTTATTTATTCTCACTTTGTTTTAAATAAAAGTGTTAGGCTTCTCAGTATAATGGGCTTTAAAATTTTTAAGAACAAGCCTTGCACAAGGCTGACTGCCCCCCACCCAAGGAGCAAATGTGGAGGCGACCCCTGCTGGCTAGTTTTGCTCCTGCAGCCCTCTGCCCATCTGAACACGTTAGCGTTTGGGAAGGCCTGTGCAGTTTCACAGGGGAGAATCACCTAGCACCAGAAGATACTCTTGCTTTCTGAAACAATGGTCAGTGCCCCGGTAGATCGACCATTTGTAAAACTCATTCCATCACCCTCTGCCCTTCTCTTTCATCAGCTCTTGCACAAATATTCAGGGTCTTAATTTGCTCGTCCGTGGAACATTTCCGGGGCCCTGAGGCTAAGCCCGCACTTCGCCAGCAGTGGGAGCCTTCAGGAGAAAGAACACGCTTCCTACCCGGGAGTCCAGCATTAGCAGAGTTGGTCTCTTTCAGTAGTAAAACCCCAGCCATCCAGGCTGAGAACACTCAGTCTACAGGTGTTCCTCAGACCCGAGAGGTAGGTTTACATCTACCTAGGATTTTTCAGGAAGCCGGAGTATTTCTTTTATCATGAGATAACTTAACGCGGTGCTTCCTCTAGGCTGAGGCAGAACCAGGCTGCCCCCTGCAGGTGGGAGGGAGAGGCACGCATCCTGAGGGCTGCTGCCCAGGCGGCCCTTGCTCACCCATGTGACCTTCTTCTCAGCGGCTCCCCCACGCCCTGGGCGTTGCTCCACGTGATGCTCAACTCTCGATCCCCAGACTAGCGGCAGGGGCGCACCTGGGAACTTGTTAGAAGTGTAAATTCTCAGGCCCCACCCCAGTCCTGCTGAAAGGCAACTCGGGGTGGGGCCAGCAGCCCGCTTCTGCAAACCCTCCAGGGGATCCTAATGCACCTCAAGTTTAAGAACCACTGGTCTGGAAAGAGCAGTGTAGCCGGCTCTGGGGGCCCTACTAGACAGCCCCGCTACATGAGACGCGGCCCCTCCTGCCTCACGTCAACCTCAGAACCAAAGGATCTCAGAAGTGCCTATTGCAGAGCCCTTCTGTTTACAAACGAGAAAAGTGAGGTGCAAGGATGTGAGGGAATTCTCCTCCAAACCTCGCAAGTTACACGAGAGGAAAAGGAAGGCCAGGAAAAGTAACCCTCCCGGGGTTCCTCAGACCTACCTGGGTTTGGGGGCTCTGCCCATTCCTCTCTGCGGGTCTGGCTTTCCCACGCTTGTGCCAGGGCGGCTCAGAGCTCTGGGCTTTGAGACAGAGCCCCTGGCCTTGCCTTCCTCTCTTCAGAGCGATGCTCTTTCCGACTTCTCCTTTTTGATCACACTAAGTCTTGCCTGCCACTCAGAGATGGAACAGAAAGGGCCCAGCTGTGAAAGGATCACAGCAGGATTTGGTTTTGTTTTTCCTCAGTCTCCAGCATCTTAAAACGATTTGTCAACCACAGAGAAATAGGAAGTCACTAGAAAGACAGGAAACACTGGAGGATGGAAACACATCCCGTTCAGCCGCAGCTGTCTTTGCAGATGAGCGCCTGGGTCTTTCTGGCAGGCTGGGATGAAGGGGATGCACTGCCTCCCTCTCCTCCCAGTGTTCAGATGCAGGCTGATTTTCTAGAAGGGCCGGGGAGCCGGGGAGCTGGGGGTGGGTGGGATGCGGGTGGAGGAGAGAAGAGAATAGCATCTAATAAAGAGCTATGTGTAAAAAGAATTTTTAAAAAATGGCATCTGAGTATATTTGTTAACAAAATCAGAGGGGTTTGGTCCCCAAGGGGAGATTATACCTTGAACACGCAGCTTTCTCTCAAAGACTGGAGAAGCAATCGGCCCCTTTCTAAGCTCTGCACACAGCCACAGAGGATCCCCCGACACTCCCCACTTGCATGGCCTTGGTGACAGGTCCAGCGCTCCTTTGTTTCAGAACATCACCACATACACTTTTCCACCCAGTACCCACTGGGCAGGGTGGGCAGTGGAGGAGACTTTAAACAAAGGAAAAGCTGTCCTTCTCCCCAGATTTGGAGGAGTCATCTTCGCAAGAAGCTTTAACTGAATGCTGCAGCTTTAACTACTGAGGAAGCACTGAGGGAAATCATCTAGTAACAGGAGGACAATCCTTTTTCACATTTTGATGGGAGCTCTACTCCCTCCAGCCGTCTTGGGAGGTGGGCTTTTACAAGGCTGTTCCATTCAGAGGGACTTCAGCAGGTATTTGTAGCCTGGCTGGACTTTGGGACTGCAATTAAAAGAGGCGGAGGAGAGGATCTTGCAGTGGTGTAGAAAAGGGAGCTCAGGGTATAAAAGGCATGTTCATTACCAACACACTTGCATTACACACACACTCATACTCACACTCAAAGCTAATTCTGCTTTGTTTTCTGGACATCCTGTCTCCGCATTCCAAGAAAATGTTAAGCTAATACTTATATTTCTTAACTTTAAGAGCACTTGCTAAGTGGAAAGTTGGTGTTTTCAGAAGATAAGCTCTTTCCCAGGCCTAAATGAAAGTTTTAATCTCATTGAGGATTTTCTATTCTTCTGGAAGTGGGCTGTGTTTAGGGGAGGGATGGGGCAGGAGCTGAAGCAAGAGGAAGATTCACACACTAGGGTCCTGGCATCTAAGAATGTCTAAATACTGTGGAACAAGTGATCATGACTTTTTAGTGAGACATGGAACAAGAGAGGAAAAAGCAAATAGTAGTTGGGGTGAGGAAGAAAGAAAATGTGTCCACAAAGATCATATTGGAGGACATATCTGGAGATATCAGAAAGGAAATACAGGCAGCTCTTCCAACAGGAGCACATGTTCAGAACACGTGATCAGAACAACCAACCCCCAAAAAGAGGTGGAAGCAATAGACACTGTCATGTTGGAGGGGAGGTGGTGATCAGGCCAAGAGTGGCATGTGGCTCCAGGGAACCAAGTTTGCCCACAGTCAAAAATGTTTGGGCTCCATAGATTGGTGGCCTTACATGTACTGGAATTCTGAAATGTTAAAATCCTAGAAGGGGCTTTGCTGCTTATCTAATCTGACCCCTTCCCTTTTTATAAGAGAGGAGGCCGAGACTCAGAAACATGAAACAGCTTGCCCCAAATCGTATTAAACTTGTCAGGGCTTTTTCATTCACAGTGACAGAAACCCAGCTCAAGCCAATTCAATATACAAAAGGAAATGTATTGGCTGGTGTAACTATGGGGACCACAACTGGTCCCACAGCAGGACTGAGACAGAAATTTGGATGTGAACAATTCTAGAATTTACAGCAGAGATAGTATGAGAAATAGACTTCTGTCACAGTCTTCTGTGAAGAGACAGGCAGGCAGGCAGGCAGGCGTGGGACTCCCTGGAATTTATAAAACTTTTCTTAAAAATTCCTTGTGGTCTATTTCCCAGAACAAAATAAATCAAACATCTACTTTGTGGGAGGCAGGAAATTGCTTGCAACTCTAAATGGCACTTTCCTCCAAGGACTTCTCAGTAAGGGTCTAAAACAGAAGTTGTAAACTCATGACCCAGGCACTAAATCCGATCTCCAGCTGTGCATTGTCTGACCCACATGTTAGGATGTTTTTTAAAGTTCATTTACTTAACAAATAACTGTTGAGCTCTCTAAGTGCCACATACTATTCTAGGCACTTGGCACACAAAAGTGAACAAAACAAGACAAAAAAAAATCCTTGCTTTCATATACTTTGATTATAATGGTAGGAAATGGGCATATCAATCACTAGGTTTTTAAATTATTATTTATTTGTGTGTGTTAGTCGCTCAATTGTGTCCGACTCTTTGCAACCCCATGGATTGGGGCCCACCAGACTCCTCCATCCATGGGATTCTCCAGGCAAGAATACTGGAGTGGGTTGCTATTCCCTTCTCCAATTATTTATTTAGAAGGCAATAAATAATATGGAGAAGAGAAAAACAGGAAAGGGAGAGAAAATATAAGGCAGGAGGAAGAGGGTGTTGTGGTTTAAAGAGGGTGGTTGGGAAAGGCTGAGAAGATGACATTTGAGCAAAGACATGAGGAGAAGAAGAAACAAGCCTTACAGATATCTAGAGGAAGAACATTCCAGGAAGAAGTGCAAAAACTTTGAGGCAGAAACATACCTATGATGTTTAGGGAATAGCAAAAATGTTTTTTGGTTTTCTAATCTATATGAGCTGCCAACATTTAAAAAATTGGAAGATTTCACATCAACATCTAGATTCCCAGTTTTTCTTGGAAAAAAAAAATCCAGTTAGGATCTGGCAATGTTGGCCCCAAATTATCCCATAAGAGAATGAGCCAGATCTAAATAGCAGCTCTTCCCCTGTAATGGAACAAGCATCTCCAACTCAGCGCAATCCCCTCCCCACCCCAGTACCTCTCTTGGCTCTCCACCTCTTCATTCATTTCAGTTGGTCAAGTCCCTGCGGGCGTTTAAGCTCTCGTAGCTACATAGGCCAGGTTATGGTCTTAGGTAAAGCCCAGCAGCTCAGTGGCTTAATACATCAGAAGATTCATTTCCTGTTCACACAAAATCCAGGAGGAGTGGGGTGATTCTTCCAAGCATCTGCCCTCTGTGAAATGACTCCAGGATCCAGGTTATTTCCATCTTGTGGCTCTGCCTTTTCAATTTTGGAAACCTCAAGTGCTTTGACTTTTATAGCAGGTGCAACAAATGAGCCAGTGGAAGACAAAGGTGAGAGGGAGGAAGAGCACGGTGTTACGGAAACTGCTAAGTTTCTGAAGAAAGAGAGAACAGCCAAGTTATCATTCACTCCTGGATAAAGTCATGCATTTAGAGTAATTGGGTTCTATAGATTAGAAAAAGCTCACTTGGCGTGAGCTTTAGCAATATGCCTAAGTCCATCAAGTAAGAGGAAAACTCCCTATGGGTTCTGGGGTGTCTGTTCAAATCCCCCAAACAAAAGCCATACAGTCATTCCTCTGCCTAAGCAGTGCTGCACCCAAGCCCACCAGGATGGACAGGACCTGCTGTTCTGGTTCTGACAATGTCTGCTGTGTGTTCAGTTGTGTCTGACTTGTGGCAGCCCCATGGACTGTAGCACACCAGGCTCCTCTGTCCATAGAATTCTCCTGGCAAGAATACTGGAGTGGGTTGCTGTTCCCTGCTCCGGGGGATCTTCCCAACTCAGGGATCAAATCTGAGTCTCTTGTGTCTCCTGCATTGGCAGGTGGATTCTTTACCACTGGTGCCATATGGGAAATTGTAGTTCCACGTAAACTGACTAGAGCCTGAATTCTGATAGACAAGCATAGTCATGCTCTAGGTTTTTGCAGTCAAGGCATTACGGACTGTTTTCAAGTAGCTGGAGGAGAACAGGACCTTGAAGATGCCAGAAAGAGAGAGAACTGTCAACAGAGGAGGAGTTGGGGAATTATTGATAAAATCAAGAACTCCAGGAAAGATTAGTTTGGGAAACAAAAATAGGCTTCTCTGGAATTAAGTAGAAAAACTGAAGGAAAAAAAAGCAAAGGATGGATGACAATTCAGATCAAGTTGAGACAGAAGGGAGGAGAGCTAAAGCTTTGACCCCCTCAGTAAACTAGGTATGGAGACCATCTGTGGGGAAGGGGAAGGTCAGAAGTTCTTCGAGAAAAGGATTTGGAACAGCTGTCTTGAAGAATTTAATAGAAAGTCAAGAGGAATAAAAAGGCTACTCCTTCAACAAAATGACATATGAATCTGAAAATCAAACATGCCTGGATAATGCATTGGATACAGATTGATTTCCTCCAGAAAAAAAGTCTTTACAGGTCTCTGCTGATTGTACTGCTTGTTGGAACATCCATCTGAATGTCTAAGTCTGATACAAATCTTTGGCAGACTAGCTAATGGCTGGGATAGCTATTAGCATGCACGTCTCAATACTTAGAGAAATGAAATGTTCCACTCACAGTAAGCTGTTAAAATCCTAATTATCTCCTTGGAGCCCAGCCCTTTCAATTTCAGAAACTAGCTCCTTTACAAAGGAATGAAATCTCACACACACACACACACACACACAAACACACACACACCCATTCATAGACACTATGAATAAAATAAATGGATCTTCATTTCCTCATCCAGTAAGATACTCTAAGTCACTGCTTGACACACCGACTTTTTGGTAATCCCATCATTGATCATTCCAAACAAAGTAAGCTTTCTACCAGTTCCAGTGACAGCAGCAGCTGGATTTTGTTGGAAGATGCATTTATGTCAACTCTGGAGAACATTTACTCCCACACCACACTGTGGCCAATTATGAATGAAAGGCCTTTCCTCCTGGGCTTTTGTGGAGAGACTGAGAAAATCATTTCCTGGGGAAATGAAGGCTGAAAGCCCTGTCAGGAAAGGAGACAGTTCTCCAGAGAGCGGTAGCAAAAGGTTGGCAGGGGGAAAAATGTAAGGGACTGATGCCAGAAGCAAGGTACCCGAATGATTATGGCACCGTCTTCTCAACCCTAAATGGCTTCTCCATGGGCTCAGGCTTTCAGCAAATGGCAGTGTGAAGCAGAAAAGAGAGCTATTTTTACATGGTCCTGAGTAACACAGCCTGGGAAGTCCCAAGTCACCCAGAAGCCCAGTTTGGCAGTTTGCCCAAAGGGGAACCCAAAACAGAATAAAGGTTGGAGGAGGTTTGGGAAGCAGAGCCATGGTTTGACCAAAAGGTGAGCAGCAATAAAAGGAAAGGGAATGAAAGTCTTCCTGTGTGGTCATTCCTGCACAGAAAATTGAATTAATTAAATAAAGAGGCTCTAATAATACTCTACATGGAGAAGGAAATGGCAACCCACTCCAGTGCTCTTGCCTGGGGAATCCCATGGACGGAGGAGCCTGATGGGCTACAGTCCGTGGGGTTGCAAGGAGTTGAACACGACTCAGCGACTTCACTTCACTCACTTCATACTTTATAGCTGGAGAAGGAAATGGCAACCCGCTCC
Source organism: Odocoileus virginianus (assembly GCF_023699985.2). Lineage (NCBI taxonomy): Eukaryota > Metazoa > Chordata > Mammalia > Artiodactyla > Cervidae > Odocoileus > Odocoileus virginianus. Next base: position 59,683,342 of record NC_069675.1, read on the forward strand.
AGTGTTCTTGCCTGGAGGATCCCATGGATGGAGGAGCCTGGCGGGCCGTAGTCCATGGGGTCGCAGAGAGTCAGACATGACTGAAGTGACTGAGCACAATAATACTCTACAAAATTTAGAATTTGCAGCATTTTGTTATTTGGGAGCTGTTAGATTGCAGTGAGACCTGTAGTTTAGTATAAACAAATCATATCTGTTATAATTATTATGAATCCACCAATGGTAAAAAGAAAAAAATGGGAACCAGCAGGGCTATGAGGATGGGGGCTGCTATGGGTACATAGTTATGGGCAGTTAAAGAGTACAAAGGACATCCCTGGTGGCCCAGTGGGTAAGAATCCGCCTTCCAATGCAGGGGATGCAGATTCAATCCCTGGTCGGGGAACAAAGATCCCACATGCCCGGGGCAACTAAACCCAAGCACCTCAACTACTGAGCCCAAATGCCCTAGAGCCCACACTCAGCAACTAGCGAAGCCCCTAGGCCACAACGAAGACCCAGCACAGCCAACAACAACAAAAAAGAGAGTGCAAAGAATATGGAGTTAAATGAATAGAGTGGGGCTACCCCTTGGGAGATGAAGGTTAGTAATTGAGTTGAAGCATAACCAGACAGGTGATATATTGTGTTCTTTCCCAAGGTTGGCTGTTTTTTAATTGTGCTGTTTATCTCTTAAGAACACTTGAGTACTTGCAAAGTTAACTTCTGAGCTGAAACTGAAGAACTATAGGTCCCACACATCCCTATTGCTGTAGACCCCTTGGTGCAGAAGTAAAGACCCTCCACAGATTGGTCTCAGCCTGCCTTTCCAAAATAAGGCATAGAAGAGCCAGTGGGTAATGCATTAGGTTGGGAAAAGATGAATTAACATTGGACCTAACACCACGTTGGAAATTGATAGCAATGACAGGTTGTCTATAAAGGAGTGAGAAGGTGGAAGCACAAGGCTTTCCCATGGGTCCAGGCACTGTCCCACCCCCTCTGCTGCCCTCTTCATCCCTCCTTCCTTCTCAGCCCCTTTCCAGGACATCCAGTTACACTCTGGAGGCGCTTTCTGATTAGCTGAAGCTACCATCACATCTCAAACTAGGCTGGCAGCTCTTTGACATGTTTCAAATTACTTATACCCCTTTCCTTCCACTTTCTGCCCCACTTGTTAGACAAATCCATAAAGAAACCACGGAAGTATTTGTCACAGTGAAATACAATAGAGACAACTTTATGCCAATCATCTTGGGAATTGGTTAAAAAATTATAGCCAGCATATTGTGGAGTGCTATGCAACCATAAAAAGGGAAACACACTGTGTAAATTGATAGGAGAAAATGTCCATAATATATTGCTGAGATTTTTCAAAAAGTAATTTGTCTGAAACTATGTCAGAAGTCAGATGATTCCATCTTTGTAAAATGAATAAAACCAAAGAATATATAGATGCCTTGAGACCCCAGGAGTAAGCTTGGGGAACAGCAGGTAGTCTGCATGGCAAGAGCCTGAGACTCACCTTGATGGTGAAAGGTTGTTGCTGAACCACAAAAGATGCTAGGATTTTTGGTCTCCAGAGGAGAAGAATTCAATCCGGGGCCAGAGATGAGGCTTGATCACTTAGAACTTTTGTGTAATAAAGTTTTACTAAAGTATAAAAGAGATAGAGAAAGCTTCTGACATAGACATCAGAAGGGGGCAGAAAGAGTGCCCCTCTGCTAGTCTTTAGCTGGATGTTAAATAGCTACTAGCAGGCTGTTAGTTATAGAAAGGAGATGTCTCAAAACTCAGAATGGCACCAGGCCGCTCACCCACAACATGCATTTTGAGATAACATTGGCACCAGATGAGTCACCCCGGGCAGGAGAAAAGGAAGGACTGGAGAGACGCCTTGCCACAGGGAGAGGAACTACATAGCGGATGTTCTGACAGTTACTCTGCATGTCATCTAGGCCCGTGGTGTGATTGCCACTTACTCAGTTCAGAACATCTTTCTGCACACTGTGGAAAAACAAAACTCCTCACCGAGTTTTAAGTTTATAAACTAGCAGAAGAACTTTTATTTATTCATTTTTAAGCAGGATTGGCGTTTGCTGCTTCAAACACCAGACATTACACTGTATGGTCTTGAAGAAAAACCTGGAGAACAGTGAGAAAGGAGGAGTATATGGACCTTTGTTGGCAAAGTCTCTGCAAAAAAAAAAAAAAAAGCTTTTGATTTTTTTGTCTCTGCTTTTTTAATATACTGTGTAGGTTTGTCATAACTAACCTTTAAAAATTGTGAAACACTATGTTGTTCACCTAAAACATATAACATTGTACATCAACTAAATACCTCAGTTAAAAAAAGAAACTTGGACTGTTTATACATGTAACTCCATGTCATTCATTCATTTTATTTTTTAATTTTTTCATTCATTCATTTTAGATGTTCTATACTGTATAACCACATCATAATGTATTCATACATTCTTTTCAATGGTGACAAGTGGTTTTCACATTTTTGCTATTACAACCAATGTTGCCATAAACATTCATACTCTCACCTTATTATGCTGGCTTGCAATGTTTTCTCTGAGATGTACTTCTGAGGCAGAGTTGCTGGCGTGAGAATCCCTTGGACTGCGAGGAGATCCAACCAGTCAATCCTAAAGGAAATCAGTCCTGAATATTTATTGGAAGGAATGTTATTTTAAGTTATTTTAAGAACTATTTCCTTATCATGAGGTCATAAAGTATTCTTGTATATTTTCCTGAAAATTTTTAAATTTTATTTTTCATTTTCAGGCTTTTAGTCTATCTAGAATTTATTTTTCATTTGTTTTGAAGCATGGTTCTAATTTTACATCCAAATGGAAAATTCAGGTTAAGACTCTGAATTCCAATGCAGGCGGTCCAGATTCGATCCCTGGTCAGGGAACTAAGATCCTGCATGCCGCATGGCAAGGCCACAAATAAATTAACAAAGAAAATTCAAATGAAGTATTTTGCCAGCCCTTTTTATCCCATTATGCCTTTTTCATCTCCTGTCTGTAGTGACAGTTCTGTCATGTATCAAGCTGCATTTGAGTAGATCTATTTCTGGGCTCTCTAATCTATTCCATTGGTTTACCTGTATATCGCTAAGCTAACACAAACTTTTTTCAAAACTATAACTTTACGTTATGGCTTGATAAGGTAATCACCCCCATCGTGTTCTTCAAATTTTTACTTTTCTTGGCCCTTTGCTCTTCCAAATGTTTAAATCAACTTATTAAATTTTATGCAAAAAGGCATGTTTGAATTTGTGTTGGAAATTGATGAAATTTGTAAATTTATTCATGAAAACTTGACCTGTCTACCATATTGCAGCTTCCTTTCTGTGAACACAGTGTACCTCTTTACTTAGGTGGTTTTAGTACATTTTTTTATGATCTTCCTCTATAGAATCTTGCCCATCTTTTGTTAAATTTTCTCTTTTGTTGTTAGTATTATGAATGACATACATATTTAAGTTACACTTTTCTCACTGTTTCTTATGTATAGCTTTGCAGTTGATTCTTTCAAATTAATCTTATATCCAGCAAACTTTAGCTCCAACAATTTGTCTATAAAGTATTTTAGATTTTCTATGTTGTTTTTTCTTCCCTTATATACAATATAATAATATTTATATGTTTTTTACTTGCATATGATGATCTTACCATGTTGTCTAAGACCTCCAATACAATGCAGAATAAAGCAGTGGCAGCAGGCATTTTATTTCTGATTTTAAAGACAATGCTTCTAAAATGTTATCACTACATAAAATAATTGTGGCAGATCTGGTAGATACTTTAGTTTCATGTCCTTTTTTTCAAAGGGGAGGTGGTTTACATTCTTACTTTTTTCCATGGATATGCAAGAATGGTCAGGTGCCAATAACTTGAAGCCTGCTGACCACACTTACAAAAGACTGACTAGAGTATCAGTTAATTACTTTATAATAAGAAGAATAAATACCAGGTGGACCAGATACTGGTACATAGATACTCTGTCTGGGGCCAAACCTTTCTGAGAAACCAAATTATCTTCAGAAGCTCATTTAGTGTGTGGGAAAAGTTTGCAAAAGTGTTATCAAACTGTGACACTTCATCGCTGTATGCTCTACTGCAGGATAAACCCAATTGAATCAGCACATGGTCAAAAGTCAAGGCTTCTCTGTCCTGGACAAAGTAATGCTGCATTTGTTTCTCCTCTACTTCCCATGTGTCTATTGCTGGCCAACCTTTTTCTGAGTGACATCCTGTAGTATGCTTGTGCCTTCAATCATATTAATACATATGATGACAATTTAAGAACTTCTTATAGTCCTACTGAGATCCACAGTGTGTTTGACACTCTACAGCAACTGAATTTATAGTTTTGACACTCAAACAGCAACTGTGTGATAGTGTGACACTCAGAGTTTGACGCTCATACAATTATATTTCACCTAATTTTAAGAAAGTAGATCATCCCAAAATGTGTTCACCCTTTGATCTTACAGTTTTAATTCTGAGAAATGGTAGGATAAGTCTTCAAATGTGCATAGGTAGAAATGGTTCAGTGCTATTTTAATATTTTAAAAATTGAAACATAAATATACCTCAACAGGGGACTGGTTAAATTAATTGAGTATATCCACTCAATGAAATATACCACAGCTGGTAAAGAGGCTAGGATAGGTTTTTGTATACTTGCATGGAAATAGGTAGGCTTCCCTGATTGCTCAGCGGGTTAAGAATCTGCCTGCAATACAGGAGATGTGGGTTCGATCCCTGGGTAGGGAAGATCCCCTGGAGGAGGAAATGGCAACCCACTCCAATATTTTTGCCCCAAAATCACATGGACAGAGGAACCTGAGGGGCGATAGTCCAAAGGGTTGCAAAGAATTGGACACAACTGAGTGGATACCACAATGATAATGGAAATAGGTACCTAACATGATTCCACAGAGAAAAAAAAATCATAAAGTAAGTATTTATAATATTATTTTCAGTTCAGTTCAGTTGCTCAGTCATGTCTGACTCTTTGTGACTCCATGGACTGCAGCATGCCAGGCCTCCCTGTCTATCACCAACTCCCAGAGTTCACTCAAACTCATGTCCATTGAGTCAGTGATGCCATCCAGTCATCTCATCCTCTATCGTCCCCTTCTCCTCCTGCCTTCAATCTTTCCCAGCATCAGGGTCTTTTCAAATGAGTCAGTTCGTAATATCAGGTGGTCAGGTATTGGAGTTTCAGCTTCAGCATCAGTCCTTCCAATGAGTATTCAAGACTGATTTCCTTTAGGATGGACTGGTTGGATCTCCTTGCAGTCCAGGGGACTCTCAAGAGTCTTCTCCAACACCACAGTTCAAAAGCATCTTTTCTCGGCACTCAGCTTTCTTTATAGTCCAATTCTCACATCCATACATGACTACTGGAAAAACCATAGCTTTGACTAGACGGACCTTTGTTGGCAAAGTAACGTCTCTGCTTTTTAATATGCTGTCTAGGTTGGTCATAACTTTTCTTCCAAGGAGCATCTTTTAATTTCATGGCTGCAGTCACCATCTGCAGTGATTTTGGAGCCCCCAAAAATAAAGCCTCTCACTGTTTCCATTGCTTCCCCATCTATTTGCCATGATGTGATGGGACCAGATGCCATGATCTTAGTTTTCTAAATGTTAAGTTTTAAGCCAACTTTTTCACTCTTCCCTTTCACTTTCATTAAGAGGGGCTCTTTAGTTCTTCGTTTTCTGCCATAAGGGTGGTGTCATCTGCATATCTGAGGTTATTAATATTTCTCCCGGCAATCTTGATTCCAGCTTGTGCTTCTTCCAGCCCAGCATTTCTCATGATGTACTCTGAATATTAGTTAAATAAGCAGGGTAACAATATACAGCCTTGATATACTCCTTTTCCTATTTGGAACCAGTCTGTTGTTCCATGTCCAGTTCTAACTCTTGCTTACTGACCTGTATACAGATTTCTCAGGAGGCAGGTCAGGTGGTCTGGTGTTCCCATCTCTTTCAGAATTTTCCACATTTCGTTGTGATCCACGTAGTCAAAGATTTTGGCACAGTCAATAAAGCAGAAATAGAAATTTTTCTGGAACTCTCTTGCTTTTTTGATGATCCAATGGATGTTGGCAATTTGATTTCTGGTTCCTCTGCCTTTTCTAAATCCAGTTTGAACATATGGAAGGTCATGGTTCACGTACTGTTGAAGCCTGGCTTGGAGAATTTTGAGCATTGCTTTGCTAGCATGTGAGATGAGTGCACTTGTGCAGTAGTTTGAACATTCTTTGGCATTGCCCTTCTTTGGGACTGGAATGAAAACTGACCTTTTCTAGTCCTGTGGCTACTGCTGAGTTTTTCATATTTGCTGGCATATTGAGTGCAGCACTTTCACAGCATCATTTTTAGGATCTGAAATAGCTCATCTGGGATTCCATCACCTCCACTAGCTTTGTTCATAGTGATGCTTCCTAAGGCCCACTAGACTTCATGCTCCAGGATGTCTGGCTCTAGGTGAGTGATCATAGCATCGTGATTATCTGGATTGTGAAGATATTTTCTGTATAGTTCTTCTGTGTATTCTTGCCACCTCTTCTTAATATCTTCTGTTTCTGTTAGGTCCATACCATTTCTGTCCTTTTTTGAGCCCATCTTTTCATGAAATGTTCCCTTGGGACCCAAGTCTGCACTCAAGGGTCATCCACCCTTTGCCCCTGGAGTCCTGGCACAGGTGGGAGAGCAGCATTGGCCACCAGGGCTCAGTGCTGTGTGCGCTCGTCTCACGTGGCTGTGATGGCCACTTCTAGCAGTGACCTGGTTCCTGGAGGCCACAGACACACACCCCACCCCTCACATCCTGCCCCACCCCAGTTTCCAGGCCCAAGCCTTCCTCCCTGCTTGGTCATGAAGACCCTGACACCCAGAGCAGGCCCTGCAGATACCTGGTCTCCCTCCCAGAAACATGGGACATATTTTTCCGATTAAAGAAAATAAAAAGTGCTGTGCCGTTAAAAAAAAAAAAAAAAAGAAATGTTCCCTTGGTATCTCTAATTTTCTTGAAGAGATTTCTAGTCTTTCCCATTCTATTGTTTTCCTCTATTTTTTGCACCAATCACTGAGGGAGGCTTTCTTATCTCTCCTTGCTATTCTTTGGAACTCTGCATTCAAATGGGTATATCTTTCCTTTTCTCCTTTGCCTTTTGCTTCTCTTCTTTTCACAGCTATTTGTAAGACCTCCTCAGACAACCATTTTGCTTTTTTGCATTTCTTTTTCTTAGGGATGGTCTTGCTCCCTGTCTCCTGTACAATGTCATGAACCTCTGTCCATAGTTCATCAGGCACTCTGTCTATCAAATCTAGTTCCTTAAATCTATTTCTCACTTCCACTGTATAATCATAAGGGATTTGATTTAGGTCATACCTGAATGGTTTAGTAGTTTTCCCTACTTTCTTCAATTTAAGTCTGAATTTGGCAATAAGGAGTTCATGATCTGAGCCACAGTCAGCTCCCAGTCTTGTTTTTGCTCACTGTGTAGAGCTTCTCTATCTTTGGCTGTAAAGAATATAATCACTTGATCTTAGCCAAAAGGCCGAGAAGCCCCCTTCCCCCATGTTGTTATCACTGTGTGATAGTCTGTCCGTTTCCACTCCTGACCCTTCACTCTCTTCCTCTATTTATTTCACTCTGTTTTGGGTTCCAGCCTGTGCCCCCAGGCCCCCCTCCCAGGTTCCTGTTTATAAGCCCCATCCCCTCTGCCCTGACTTGTACGTGAAACTTGTCTCAATAAACCCTTTGGAGTAAAAAAAAAAAAAAAAAAAAAAGAATATAATCAATCTGATTTTGGTGTTGACTCTCTGATAACGTCCCTGTGTAGTTTTCTCTTGTGTTGTTGGAAGAGGTGTTTGCTATGACCAGTGTGTTCTCTTGGCAAAACTCAGTTAGCCTTTGCCCTGCTTCATTCTGTACTCCAAGGCCAAATTTTCCTGTTACTCCAGGTGGTCCCCTATAATGAAAAGGACATCTTTTTGGGTGTTAGTTCTAGATGGTCTTGTAGATCTTCACAGAACCATTCAACTTCAGCTTCTTCAGCATTACTGGTTGGGGCATAGACTTGGATTACTGTGATAGTGACTGGTTTGCCTTGGAAACGAACAGAGACCATTCTGTCGTTTTTGAGGTTGCATCCAAGCACTGCATTTCAGACTCTCTTGTTGACTACAATGGCTACTGCATTTCTTCTAAGGGATTCTTGCCCACAGTAGTAGATATTATGGCCATCTGAATTAAATTCACCCATTCCAGTCCATTTTAGTTCGCTGATTTCTAAAATGTTGATGTTCACACTTGCCATCTCCTGTTTGACCACTTCCAATTTGCCTTGATTCATGGATCTAATATTCCAGGTTCCTATGCAATATTGCTCTTTACAGCATTGGACTTTACTTCCATCATCACTTTACTTCACCTCCACAACTGGGTGGTGTTGTTGCTTTTGTTCCATCTCTTCACTGATTCATATTATCTTACCTTTATCTTTTTAATGTTTATGTGTGTTTATATAGGTCAAAAAAACCTATAACTACATATCCCCCACACACAGATATGTATATATTAGCAAGATGCTAACATTAGCTATCACTGAGGAGATATACTGTATTATCTGACAAAAAATATTTGTGGATTTTTTTTTGCATTTTTATAATTTTTTAAAATTATGCAACATAAAGGTACAAAAATTATAAATACATTGTAGGGGTAAAAAAAATTGACAGACCCAATTTTTTTTAAGATTACTTGGGTAGAGAAGGAAGGAGAGGAAATTTGTCAGCAATAAGAAAGCAGAAGACAGAAAAAATTTTTGATGTATTGAGATGCTATTTTGTTTTTTCAATCATGCTGTACAGCATGTGGGATCTTAGTCCCCTGGTCAGGGATTGAACCCAGCCTTCCTGCATTGGAAACAGAGAGTCTTAGTCACTGGACCACCAGGGAAGTCCTAACAGACCCGTTTAAAAAAAAAAAAAAAGCCTTTGCAGGACTTCCCTTGTGGTCCAGTGGTTAAGACTTTGTGCTGCCAATGCAGGAGACAAGAGTTCCAGCCTTGGTTGGGGAACTAAGATCCTGCATTCCACTTGGTACGGTCAAAAAGTAAAAATTAAACAATAAAAAAAACCCCACCTTTGCTATTTATTAGAACTGCATTGCCAAAAGGAAGGAAGAGAGGACTCCTAGCTAAGGGCTGGGAACCACCTACCCCCGTTCCTTAGTTCCCCAGTTCCTTGATTTTGTAGGGTCTCTTTTACACCCAAGTACAACCTGAGATTCAATGTGTCCCCATGCTACTCTAGGGACTGTTTTCTGAACCACAAGAGAGGAAAGGCCTGTGACACATGGAACACGGGTCCAAAGCACCTGCTGGGAAAATGCAGACTATCCATCTCTAGCAAATGCCCAACCTGAAGGATGGAAGTAGGAGGAGAGATACTCCTCCGCCCAAAGCTCTGCTCCGCGTTGGTAGACAGCATGTCATCCAGGACTCTCATCTAACAAGCTTCAAACATTTATTTGAAAGGAAAAATTGAAAACATACATTTGAAAATGAAAGGAGTTCCAGCGTTTGTTTGAAGAATAAGACTCAGTAGCACATTAAGGAACTCAATTTTAACTTTTAGAATGTGTGACATGAAGGTCTTTGATTATGGGAGGACTGATTCCTCATTACAGGCTCCTACCCATTTTGAGATTATGCAGATGTTAATATTTTGCCTTAATTGCCGCTGACATTTCTCTTTTTTAACAATAAAATATGGCAAGAAAAATGAAGGCCTCCCTCCCAAACTTCCCCTCATTTTCCTTCCCAGAGATCAGCCCAAACTCCTGCCTTATATCTCCCTTTCCGAGCTCTTTTTCCATTATCCTGTAGTTTGTATGTTGTATTTCCCATGCACGTTTTAATATGGTAAAAGAGCATGCATACTATTCTATGTTTAAATATACACAGATAATTTCAAATTACACAAGTCCTTTAGCTACTTGCTTTCTCTTCCAATCAACCTTGTTTTTGAAATTTATACATGTAGATCCAGTTCATTCACATTAAGTGTGAATAACCACAGTTGGTTTACCATCCCCCTGCAGAAGGACAGATTGCTTCCACTATTCCACTGTTACAAACGGAGCTATAATGCGTGTTCTTATACTTACTCCTTGGACACAGATGCTGGAATGGTTCATGGGAGTTACTGGCATACATAGTTTCTGAATTCCTTCAGAATGAACTCTAAAGCATTTAAGTGAATATTTTGTTTATTAAAATAAAAATAAAATTATTATTCATGGAACATATCTATCATTCTATGAATATGTGCGATCTCAAGTGGTTCTGGATATATATGGTTTGAACCCTTAGGTCAGTGGTCCCCAACCTTTTTGGCACCAGACATCTGTTTTGTGGAAGTCAATTTTTCTGTGGACCAGGTTGGGGGTGGATAGTTTCAGGATGATCAAATGCATTGTGTTTATTGGGCAGTTTATTTCTATTATTATCACATCAGCTCCACCTCAGACTCCCCTCGTGGCTCAGACAGTAAAGCGTCTGCCTGTAATGCGGAAGATCCAGGTTTGATCCCTGGGTCGGGAAGATTCCCTGGAGAAGACAGTGGCAACCCACTCCAGTACTCTTGCCTGGAAAATCCCATGGACGGAGGAGCCTGGTAGGCTACAGTCCGTGGGGTTGCAAAGAGTTGGGTAGGACTGAGTGACTTTACTCATTCACTCTGCCTCAAGATCATCAGGCACTAGGAGGTTGGGGACTCCTGCCTTGAGGCATGTTAACCTTCTAGTAAGATGAAAGTGACAGTAAAGTGAGTGATAATAACTCTTTGCACCTCAAAAGGAGAAACTGAATTTTATGGTATATCACCCTTGTTAGTCTTTTTACATATATATCCTAGCTCCTCAACTAGTTCATGAACCACTTGTCAGGAGGTACCTCACAATTCCCAGCCATCAGGAGGGTGCCCTTTACATAGTATAACCTCCTTGCTACTCAAATATGTAACTCAAACTAGCATCATAGGTATCACCTGGGTACTTGTTAGAAATGCAGAATTACATGTCTCAAGCCAGACAAACTGAATCTGGTTCTGAAGGTTAATAAGATCTTTCTCCCATTAAAGTCTGAGCAATGCTGGTGTAAGTAGACAGAATGTTCCCTGGGCCTTCCCAGCAGGTGTGGTTAATTTTGATTGTGTTAACCTCAGTAACTTAGATTCCCTAATCCTATGTTTATTTGCTTTCAAGAAGCTTAACTATTTCTGTGCCTATGATGCACCACCAGTGTGTTTTGGGGGTATTAGAAACCGGGCATTCTCAGATGAGTGGGTCAGAACACGGTCCCAAAGAAGTTGATGTCTGAGCAAGTCTTGAAGGACTCTTGGTCAGTAACCAAGTAACCAAGAAAGGCAGAGGGAATCAAGTGAGAAGAGGTTTCAGAGCTGCTTTAACAAACTATATTTCATACCATCAATTTCATATTATCTTATTCACCCATCCAACAGATGTTAGATGAACCCTACAGTAGATGCTAGAGATACAGAAATGAAAGTACAGTCCATTCCTTTAAAGTTGTGTGTTTAATGGAGCAGACAATTAAGGAAGTTGAAATTACAATTGATATAAGAGCAACATTATGGATACACCAAAAAGCACTGCAGGGGCTTAGAAGAGGGGCAAAATATTTAGATGGGGGAGGGGGCAAGTACAGAGAAGATATCAGTGAAGTCTTCCAGAAGAAGTAATTCTTGAGCTCTGAATTTTATCTTAAGGAAAAAAAGAGAAGTCAACTGGTTTAAAGGAGTATTGTTTAGAGATCCTAGTCACAAGCAACAGAACTTGAGATAGTCTGATTAAGGAGAAAAGAAATTTACTTAAATGATAGCAGATAGCTCACAGAATTTCATGAATGACCCAACAACTATGCTCAGAGTCCATGCAGCCAGAAACATTTCCCCAAATTATGCCAGAGATCTAGTCCAGTAAGGATGCAGCTGAAGTTGGTCTTGTCGGTGCCACTGGCCCTGGACACTCAACAGCAACTAGCCCCTGCTGCCTTGAAGTTCAGTCTTGCTCCAGCTGCTACCATCACCATCGGCAAAAATTCTCTGAACTCCTGCTTTTGTGTATCATTAGCTCCTAACTGAAAGTCTGGTCAGCAAAACCTAGGTCACATGCTATCTCTAGCTGCAAAGAAAGCAAGGAAAGCCAACAGCTGCCTGTTTTCTTTACCCACTCCAGTATTCTTGCCTGGAGAATCCCATGGACAGAGCAGCCTGGAGGGCTACAGTCCATGGGGTTGCAAAGAATCAGACACTACTGAAGCAACTTAGCATGCATGACGAACCGCTCCAAAACTTGATGGCTTCAAACATCAACAACCATTATTATATCTCAAGATTTTGTAGGTTGACTGGGCTTAGCTGGACAGCTGTGCTCCAAGTGGTGTCTTCTGGGTCTAAAGCCATCCAAGATGACTCACACGGCTGGCTGTTGGCTGGGAACTCAGCCAGTCACCTAATATTATTTTAATAAAGTTATTTTCTACTTAATCAGCCAATTTGATTGGTTGAACATTACTTAATTGAGGAAAAAACAAGACTGAGGAAGAGGTAGAACTGTAGCAGGTCAAATTCTCCTCAATGGGTCTCTTCACGTAGACTGGGCTTCCCCACAGCTTGGTGCTCTTGGAAAAATTGTACATTTCACGTGATATCTTTCTTCCAAGTGGGGACATGCCAAGCAGCAAAGTCAGAAGCTTCAGATCTCCTAATGTTCGGCCTGAAAAGTTACACAGCACCACCTCCACCAGTTCTGTTAGTTGAGTCAAGCCTCCGGTTAGCACACCCTCAAGTAATAGATCTCAAAATACAAAGAGGGGCAAAACCCCTGCAGCAGTCTTAAAGTCCCCACACTGGCACTTTCAGCTCTTATATTAATATGTGGAGGAAGGCTTTGCCTTCCACCTAGGCTAAGTTAGAGATTTTCTCAAAGGTATAAAAAAGGGTTCAGATGCTGAACTCTCAAAAAAAAAAAAAAAGACTATTGTCCACTGTAAGAAGCAGGAAGAAAGGCATTCCATGCAGAGTGAACAGTATTGGAAAGTCAGACAGGGCTTCAGCTGATCCTGCCACTTAAATAGTGTACTACTCATGACAGCTTAATTCTTGCTAACACTGCATTAGAACTGCTCTTTGTTGAGCAAAGTTGTAATTCTACTGCATTTGTATGTATTAGAGAGTTTAACTTAATTACAATTGATTTGGGAGTTGCAATCCTTGCTTGTTTTCTCCTTTCTACATCTTTAAAACACTTTACAAGATCACTGTTTACAAGATCTGCTCCTGAATCAGAAATGCGTGTTTGACAATGATCGCCTAAGGTGCGCAGTAATCTGGAAATAAATGTAAGGGAAATTCAAACCTCATTATATGCTCGGGTATTTTGAATAGTTCTTTAATTATGAAAATATTCAAAATGGGAAAAGTCGAAAGAAAAGTACAATTAACACCAAGATATTCACCATCTTGATTCAATTCAGTAACTGCTAGCATTCTGCCATATTTTCTTTATCTCTATGTACATAGCCTTTTTTTCTGAGCCATTTTAAAATAAATTACATATGACATGATATTTTAGTCACCTCCAAAAAGTAAGGACATTCTCCTACATGTCCATAATTTCATTATTATATCTAAAAAAAAGTTAATAGTAATTCCTCAAGGGGATTTCACACCAGCGCACATTCAGATTTCCTCAGTTATCCCCAAAACGTCTTCTATAACTGATTCATTCAAATAAAGGTCCTATTAAGAACCATACACTACATTTGGTTGTTATTTCCCTTAAGTCTCTTTTAATCTAGAATTTCCCTTTTGAAGAGACCAAGTTATTTGTTTTGTCCTATAATCTGGGTCCTGGATTGGTATGACTGTTTCTTTGTAGCCCTGTTCAACTGGTTCTTCCAGTATTTCCTGTAAAACGAAATGTATATTTACAGGCTTATTTAGATTCAGGTTAAATATATTTGGCAAGAATACCCTGTACTTCTGTGCTCTGTATATTTCATCTGTGATGAAAATATACAATTGAATGAACTGTATACATTGATTACAATTCAATACATTGAGTACAATGAAATATACACTGAATTATATCAGGAAGCTCGTGGTGGTCAGTTGTCTTTGTCTTTTAGTTTGGGGAGGAGACAGCAAAAATAAATCACATCAGGGTTATGAGGCAAAACAGTCTAAGACAGGGTCATAGCAGGACTAAAGGTGTGGAGAGAAGAGGTAACCAGCCCATGACCGGGGTGCTGTCAGCTTCTAAGCACTAAGCTTCAGGCTGACTTGCTCACCTGAGACAAGAGACACTCATCTTTTTTTTTTCTTTCTACTTTTAAGTCTTTATCGAATTTGTAACAATATTGCTTATGTTTTGGTTTTTTGAACAAGAGGTATGGGGATCTTAGCTCTCCAGTTAGGGATCAAACCCACAACCCCTGCACTGGAAGGCAAAATCCTAACTGCTGGACCACCAGGAAAGTTCCAAGAGACACTCATCTTGACAGTATTAATGAAGGAGGGCAAAGATGCTGGCTGCAGTCTGAAGATAGGTCCTCCTCTCTAGCTCAGAGGAGAGGAAGATCTCAGCCTAGCCCCTGAACAAGTCTTTCTCGCCCTGTCCTAGGAGAAGACTAGCCTGATTTTCTAACAAGGAAAGCAGTACATCAACATTTATTTCTTGGGAGCTACAGAGCTGTGAGAATTTAGGGTCTGGTGTACTTACATGGGCCCAGAGGCCGAACACTGGAATTAGTGTCACTGTCAGCTCTAACACACCAGTAGAAGCCCCAAAATGGCATTAAGAAATCCTCTGGAAAGCTGGTGAGGAAGTGTGGCTCCTGGAGTGCTTTCAAGTTTGTAGGTGCAGTAACAGGCACTTAAGGACCCAGGATTAGCAGCCCCAGTGGACAGAATTAGCCAAGGCAATACAGTAACAACTGGCACCCTCAAGGTGGTCTAGAGCAGGATTTCTCAACCTAGCCAATACTGACAGTTGAGGCTGAATAATTCTTTATTGTGGAGCCCATCCTCTGCATGGCAGGATGTTTCGTGACAGCCCTGGCCTCTACCCACTAGATGCCAACTGCACCCCAACCCTAGCTGTGACAATGAACAGTTTCTCGAGACATTGCCAAATGGCCCAGGCAGGGGCAGTGAGGTAAAACTGTCCCTTGTTTTGAATCACTGGTCCAAAGGAAGGGTCAGTTAAGTAGCAGTAGGGTTTTCCACCAAGGGACTAACACCAGGCTGTATACTGAAACCTCTTACATACATTCAGTTCAGTTCAGTTCAGTTCAGTTTAGTCGCTCAGTCGTGTCCGACGCTTTGCGACCCCATGAATCACAGCACGCCAGGCCTCCCTGTCCATCATCAACTCCCAGAGTCCACCCAGACCCATGTCCATCGAGTCAATGATGCCATCCAACCATCTCATCCTCTGTCGTCCCCTTTTCCTCCTGCCCTCAATCTTTCCCAGCATCAGGGTCTCTTCAAATGAATCAGTTCTTCGCATCAGGTAGCCAAAGTATTGGAGTTTCAGCTTCAACATTAGTTCTTCCAATGAACACCCAGAACTGATCTCCTTTAGGATGGACTGGTTGGATCTCCTTGCAGTCCAAGGGACTCTCAAGAGTCTTCTCCAACACCACAGTCCAAAAGCATCAATTCTTCAGTGCTCAGCTTTCTTTATAGTCCAACTCTCACATCCATATCTGACCACTGGAAAAACCATAGCCTTGACCAGGTGGACCTTTGTTGGCAAAGTAATGCCCCTGCTTTTTAATATGCTGTCTAGGTTGGTCATAACTTTCCTTCCAAGGAGTTACATACATTAGTGCATCTCAATTAGACAGCAGCTCTGTGAGGTACGGGTACTGTCTCGAATTTTAAGCAGAGAAAAGTTCTCAGCAAGGTTCTATGATGTGGCTAAGGTTCTGTCCAGGGTCTAGCCCACTTTAAATCTAATTATTGGTCTTCCCTGGTGGTTCAGTGGTAAAGAACCCACCTGCCAATGCAGGAGACACGGGTCCTATCCCTGATCCAGGAGGATCCCACAGGCCGTGAGGAAACTAAGCCCGTGAGCCACAGCTACTGAGGCCCAAGTGCCCCAGAGCCCGTACTCCACAACGGGAGAGGCCACCGCAGTGAGAAGCTCATGCACCAAAACTAGGGAGTAGTCTCCACTCAGCGCAACTAAAGAAGAGCCCTCACAGCAGTGAAGACCCAGCACAGCCAAAAATAAATAAATAAATAAAATTATAATCTAATTGTGTGTCTATATGCCCAGCTGCCTCTCTCTCTGGCAGCAGGGAGCCGCTGCCATAACACCAGCATCTAGCCTGGTTTCTGGCACTGAACTTCAAAGCAGGTGAGGAGTATGAGGGACAGTCTTGAAGGAGCTTTTTTAGCTCAGGGCGGGGAGTAGCTTCCAGCTCAGCGTCAGTAATTTGGTTGTTCAAGGGCACAGGGAAGTTTCCCCTGGTGGTCTTCACGCGGCTGCTGCTACTTGGCCTGCCACAGACAGGAGGAAGGGACAGCCAAGAGGGTCGCAGAGACCTGGCTTGAGGGTTGGGAGAACATGGAACATGTTAAAATATGGAAGGGAAACGTGGTGGGTCCCTGAGAAATAATGAGATTATCCTTAAGTTCTTTAAGTAATGTATAAGATCCTGGCTCCAAAGAAGCCTGAGATAATTCAGGAGTTGCAGCATGAGAACAGTACCTGGACAGACTGCACCTCCACGGAAACAGTGGAGTTGAAAGCAATTCAGCAGATACCCTAGTAAGGAAGGCGGGGCAGGGCTTGATGCACTGAGTCCTAAGGAGTCTGGAGAAGTACCCAGCCCCCAGTAGAACCTATGGGATACACTGAGGCAAGCACATACCTGAAATGAAGCCTTTTCCAACCACTCTAGCAGATCTTTCTCTTCTCTGAATTCCAGTTATTTTTGTCAGTACTTTGCAGTCCTCAGAGTTTTATTGTTCTCCGTTTGAGAGAGTCAGTTTTCAGGTGGCACTTGTTTCAAGTGTGTTGGTTTTGTCTTCCTAACCGGACTGTAAATTCTTTTGTTTATGGTCAAGAACCAAGATCTGTTTCTTGATAGTCCCTCAGCAAATGCTGAGTGCATAAAGGTGCTCAGTAAATTGTTAATTGATTTTAAAAGACAAATTACAAAAATAATCAAGGATAGGGTAACTATAAAATCACTGAAGAGTGTGGTAAACAGCAAAGGTTCGAAAAAGAAAGCTAGTAACAAGTATTTTTCAATTTTTTTTTCTAGAAACATTCCACTGCTTCAAGAGAATGTCATTTGTTCAACAAGTATATATTGTCATCGATGTTCTTGAACTTGGAAATATAGAAGTGAGATAGAAATCTCTGCCCTCGTGCAAGTATAAGCCACATGAAATTATCTCTGTCATATTTCCCTGGATCCTGCTACCACACAAAGTTAAAGACACACATGAGCTTTTCACAAAGGTAAATCTTTAGTTCAGCATTATCTAATGGAAATATAATTTTAACTACATATGTAATGTAAAAAATTCCAGTAGCTACACTTTTTAAAAAGTACAAAGAAATAGGTGAAATTAATTTCAAAAGATTTTGTTTAATCAAATATATCTAACATATTATTTCCACATATAATCAATATTTTTACTGATGAGATCATTTACATTATTTTTTGTACTAGGTCTTCAAAATCCTGTGTGTGTATCATATAACAGCACATCTCAATACAGAGTACACACAGGTGGCTAGTGGCTACCATATTGGATAATGTAGAGCTAGTCATTTTTAAGTAGCTTATTTGATTAGCCTATCACGTCTATGATAGTTATGTGTGCCAAGTCACTTCAGTTGTGCCTGACTCTGTGAGACCCCCATGGACTGTAGCTCACCAGGCTCCTCTGTCCATGGGATTCTCCAGACAAGAATATTGAAGTGGGTTGCCATTCTCTTCTCCAGGGGATCTGCCCAATCTAGGGATCAAACCTGCATCTCCCGTGTCTCTTGCATTGGCAGGAGGGTTCTTTACCACTAGCGCCACCTTGGAAGCCCCTTATGATGGTTATATCAATGTGTTAATAAAGTTAACTAAACAGGAGTTAAGTTTAGGCATTATATCCCCTACACCCTGGAAATGTCTTTGGAGTCCTTAATTTAAATGTGATATATTAATGTGAATCCCTACTCCCAGGAGCCTATCTTTCAAAACTTCATCCTTGGAAAGGTCTATATTGCCCAGACATACTGAATATTTTTCCAGAATGGTCTAGTTATCCAGTAGTCCAGAAAGTACCACAGCATTAAATTATAATTCTCATTATTTTTGCAATAAACTTGATAAGCAAGTTCAAGAAGGACCAGTGGGAATAAGAAACAATATCTCTGATGCTCATCACATTTTTACAAAGTATAAAATGGTAAAATCCTCATCAAACCAGCAACAAAATTTAATTGTATTCCCACTATGAAACAAGTTTCTTTTTATGCTTTTATTCCACATGATTAATGCAATTTGTATCTAACATGAATATTTATCTTCAGTGCATATTATGACCATAGCCAGCTAAGCGCATAGAAAATAAGCTCATGAGGGTCCCAAATACTTTTGGTTTCTCATGTATTTTGATAAAAGAGAAAATAATAACAAACAAGAAATAATGTGGAGAATAAATGGAGGTTACTGGATTAGGAATCTGGCTTTTAGTTTCTAATACCTAGTTCTCTACAAATCAGTGGGATGACTGAGGACATTGCTGTCATTTAATCTCTTAGGACATTATTGATCTAACCTATAAAACTGGAAGAGTAAGTGGGAATGAGACTACTTTTGGACTAGATGATCTCTCAAATTCCTGAAACTTTTTCAGGAGAGTTTTCAATGGCCCAAATTCTATATACAGAATATTTTTATAAGGAAGTAATGTTCCATTCACTAACCAACACTTTTTGTGAGAAGAAATGGGGAATACATGTAAATCCATGGCTGATTCATTTCAATGTATGACAAAATCTACTGTAATGATGTAAAGTAATTAGCCTCCAACTAATAAAAATAAATGGAAAAAAAAACTCCATTTGAAAGCAATTCAAACATGAGGAAAATGCGGAAAGGCTTCAAATGATGAAAATGTCTTTGCTATGAGGAAACTGAGGAAGCAGTCTTCTATAAAGTGAAAAAGCCAGAGGGTTTCGGGGGAAAGACTTGTGAATCAGGAAATCATGGTTCTAGTCTTAAATCCAGCCCTAACTTTTTAAATTTTGTAAAATCCTTAAATCTGTCATCACATCTTCTATACAATGACATTAATTGGCTCTAAGAGTGTCTATGTGAGAGTCAGAAGAGCTAATATATTTAAAAGCACTTTGAAAAGTTGTACAAATTTAAGATATTAGCATTAGCAAAGTACATTAGGAACTATCTCTAGGATACTGTTCACAATTCATGGTTTTAAACTAACTGGTTCGGGAAGAGTTATTTTTAACCATAAAAAAATGAATGTAAAATATATCAGAGAAATATGTAACAAATACTCATGTAACCCCTACCTGGAATTTAATGTAAATAGTTTGATTAAAACATCAGGTTGCACACCTTAAATCTATTTAATTTTTTGTAATTATATCTCAATAAAACTGGAAACAAAAATGTACATGGTTTTTCAAATTTGCTTCAAAATTTTTTAAGATATAAAACTTTGAAATAACATATAAAATCCCCTTTAGTGCTTTCTGACCCGCTCTATGTAAAAAAAGGGAAAGTATTAGTCACTCAGTTGTATCCGACTCTTTGAGACCCCCATGGACTGTAGCCCTCCAGGCTTCTCTGTCCATGGGATTCTCCAGGCAAGAATACTGGAGTGGGTTACCATTCCGTTCTCCAGGGGATCCTCCCGACCCAGGTATCAAAGCCAGGTCCCTGTATTGCACGCAGTTTCTTTACCATCTGAGCCATTCCATCCTAACCCCTTATGAATGTTGTGTATATCATCCCAGTCCATATTTTTATACTTTATTATGAAAATGTATATTGGGTCATTTGTAGAGATGGACCTGGAGCCTGTCATACAGAGTAAAGTGAGTCAGAAAGAGAAAAAAAATATTGTGTTACATAGTAATGTATATATGTGAAATCCAGAAAAATGGTACACATGAACCTATTTGCAGGGCAGAAATAGAGAAGCAGATGTAGAGAACAGATGTGTGGACACAGGGTAGGGAAGGGGAAGGTGAGACAAATTGGGAGATTAGGATTGACAGATACACATTACCATGTGTAAAATAGCTAGCTAGCAAAAACCTGAGCTCTTTAGCATAGGGAGCTTACTTTTTATAGCACAGGGAAATTCACTTTGTTGTACAGAAGAAACTAACACAACACTTAAACCAATTATGGATGCCTGAGTAGTTGCTTCAGTCATGACTGACACTTTGTAGCCTGGCTGGCTCCTCTGTCCATGGAATTTTCCAGGCAAGGATACTGGAAGGGGTTTCCATGCTTCCTCCAGGGAATCTTCCTAACCCAGGGATCCAACCAACATCTCATGTCACCTGCCCTGCAGGTGGGTTCTTTACCACTAATGCCACATGGGAAGCCTGTAATGCAATTATATTCCAATTTAAAATATGTAAAGTAGAAAAACAGTATATCTGTAAATAATAAGGTATTGGTTTAAGTCACATATATTGTAAAATTCATATATATACTCAGTTTGAACTTCATTCACTTTTTTTTTTCATAATCTGATCACACTGATAGTTCTAGTTTGAGTGCTGGTAATGGTAATCCATTTATGAACATACCACAATCTGTTTATCTACTAAAAGTATTTTTTAGACAGCATTCACTGGATTATGAAATGAAATCACAGGATCTGTGTAGGTATGGAAAGGACCTTGGAGATCATCTTGTACAGGGTTTCTTAAGCTGAGTTCATAGAATCTCTTCCAAAAATGAGATTTACAAGATCTAAGAAATTTTGAGCATTTGTGGAATGAGCATTTTCTGCAGAAAGAACCAAAGCTTTCACCATATTCTCAAAGGGATAAATGTGCTAAATAGTTATGTCTTAGTAATGTCCTAACAGAGTTGAGAACATGTGGTCTAGTTCCATCCTCTCATTTGATATATAAGACTGAGCTCCAGAGAGGTTAAGCAATTCACACAAAATCAAAGTGACAATAGAGCCTGTTGGCAGACTCAGGTCTACCTATTGCTTTTTCAATACATCACATGGGTGGGGTTTTGTGCTTGCTTGTTTCTTGATTTCTCATACAATATGAGTTAAATTTCTTTCAACTGTTAGTCTACAAAGTAAAATTCAATCTTTTTTCTCTTTTAATTATTACTAACTATTATTCACTGCTGGTGAGAAGGTGGTAAAATTGGTATACTCCTGTATTACTGGTGGTGTTGTAAATCAACAGAGTCTTTTGGTAAATAATATAAGATGATGAAGTGCCAATAAAACATTGAGCCTTTTGGCTTAATTGTTTTCATATTGAGAAAAAAATTTCTAAAACTGGACAAAGCCACAAGCACAAGATCAATACAGTATCATTTGTAATATTGGAAAATATTCACAAACAGGATAATGGATAAGTCATGGTATGTGCACTCCATTGAATACTATGTAGGTAATTAAAATCAAAGTTTTATAAAATGTTAAGTAACAGGATGAAATACTTACAACATAATATTAAGTGAGAAAAGGGATACAAAATTGGTTTACATGATGATGACAATTTTGTAAAGAGCACAAGAGAAAAAATTAGAAGTAACTACAACAAATGGTAACTAGTCATTCAATGTTTCTTGATGCAAAATCTTAAGTAATTATGGCCATAACTTTTAAAAAGTAAATAAAAACGATCACTGGATCCAAATGCAATGGTTTTTAATAATTCTTCCTCCCCCATTCAGCTTAAAAAATTGAGATTTTTTTGTAATACAATTTCATAAGCATTGGAATGCTGCCTCCAAAATTATGTGTAACATTACCAAATACAAGTTGGTTGATTGCTCTCAAGTTAGCTGGCCAAACAGGGACTCAACAGCTCTACACAATGTTGGACACTGATTTCTCTATTGCTGTCCTTAACTGAATAGAACTGGCTTCTGCAGTTACCTCACAAAAATCATTTTATAATATTTCATGTATGAACTTAGGAAGATTTTTCTGAAAGCAGAGTTTTCTTTTTAAAGTTTTGATGCTTAAATTTATTATTTCGTTTTAAACATTTTCTTGATGATGGGTCTGCTTTTTGTCCTACGTTCTGCTATTTCTGTTTGGTTGAGCTATCAAATTGGAACAGCCATGAATACATCTAAAATCAATTCATTTCCAGTCTCTAAACACATACACACAAATGCAAATATTTTCGTTTCTTTCCTTCCCGGTCAATAAACATTTATGGTGAAATACATATACATATATACATACATGGCTTCCCTGGCGGCTCAGTGGTAAAGAACCGGCCTGCCAATGCAGGAGACACGGGTTCAATCCCTGGATAGGGAGGATCCCCTGGCGAAGCAAATGTCAACCTGCTCCAGTATTCTTGCCTGGGAAATGGACAGAGGAATCTGGCGGGCTATATAGTACATGGGGTCGCAAAGAGTCGGACTCTGCTGAGAGAGTGAGCACAAACAGGCTCCCATACCAGCAGGGGGCGAAATACAATAGGGATAAATTTGACAAGCTGCATAGATTTTTCTTGCTTTAGCGACTTAGCAATAACAAAAATCCAGCACCACCGCCGCAAAACAATTGATACTCCAACTTAAAGTGATTCAGTCTCTGCACATCTTACAGCTATTGAGTTGTAAAGAGATGCGGGTCTATTTTAGCGCTCCAAGTTAAGTCGTCTAGAACATTGCAGAGGCGGGATAAACCGTGATGAACTGCTTTTGTCCTTATCTTTCCCCTGATTTGTGTAATTCCTCCACTCAAAAGGGTGGACACTTCTCTGTGGCTGGGGAGGGGGGTTGTTTTCCATCCTTGTTTCTTTGCGTAGCTGCTGAGCTTTGCTGTTTTGGAACTATTTTAAATTATTCAAATTGCCTGTGCAAATAAGAAGGAGCAGCCGGTAGCGCTCACGATTGCCGGATAGGATCCCAGGTTCATCATCCCAGACGATAACAATAATCCCCGCAGTCTTGCAGTCTGGTTTTTACAGTGGCTAGCGTTCTAACAGACATTCATTACAAAGGAAGGGGAAAGGTTCTAAGAACGCAAACGGTCAAGGTTGACGATAGAAAAATGTTATGACCGCTGTTATAGAAACGCGGAAGTTAATTTTATTTCTTTACTTTAATCGAATAGTCTTACGCAGCATATGTGAATAAACGACCACCGTCTCAATCTGTTAGCAAAATCCCCCCAATTTTTGTTGTTGTTGGTCTCAAAGACGGTTTTCAGTTCGGCGGGTGCTTTCCCTCTTGCTTCCCATTTTAAATTTGATTTAACTCATCTTACATATCAACTTCCTCTTCTGTCAGCGTAAATTAAAAAGAGGAAGGGACTTAGACTGTGAACGAAAAAGTCGTTTTTCGTGGCGAAAAGGGCAAGCTAATAAATGCTCTCCAGTAGGCTTCTGGTGAAGATACAGTTCCGTACCTCAAAACCTTTGCAAATTTTACTTGGAGAGCAAGAGAGTTAAGACGGTCTCGAGCTGAATGTTAATCTTAGCGGGCTGAGGAGCACCTGCCCCTTGCCCGGAGCGCTGCCTCAGGAGCGGCGGAGTGCGGGAGAACGTCCTTTCCCCCACCCCACAGCTCGGTGAATCGCTAGGAAGTCAGGAAAAGGGGCAGCTTGCCCGCACCCAAAATGGCTGCCGGCGCTCTGTACGATGGCGCCTGCGCAGGGGTAAGCATTCTGTGACACTAATTCCCCCTGTGTGTCCTCCCCCACCCCACCCCTTCGGCACCCACCAGCGCCGGGCCCCGACCCAGCCACCTGCGCCCGGAAGTGACGTGTCAGCGGCAGCGGTTCCCCCGCTGCATGATGGGAGAGTGTGTGGAGTGGGCGGGGGGTCTCCGCGGAGGAGGAGGTGGAGGCGGCGGCGGCGACGGCGGCGGCGGCGGAAGAGGGCGGAGGGTAATGGGATGGGGGTCTCGCGGCAGCACTGAAACTCCGGGTGGGCGGCCATGGCGCTGTTTCGCTGACAGGGCTGTGAGCAGCCTGCCTTCCGCTCTCACCAGCGCCGCGTCCGAATAGCCGGTCCTTCCCCGGGGAGCCAGTTCCTCCCCGGGCCCCTGAGCCATGCCCATCGCGGCCGCCCCGGACGAGCCAGGTAAGCTTCACCAGCTTTCCCAGCCGCGCGGGGAAAAGAGGTTAGGAGACTTGGCCCGGCCCACCGGCCGGATCCTTGCCTGGGCCGGGGACACCTGCCCGCTGCGGAGCCGGGGGCTGCGGGGACGTTGCCGGCTCTGCGGGCCTGCGGGCTCCCGGCTCTGTCCTCTTCTAAAGCGGGTGTGGGGACGCCGACGGCGGTGGCGTCTGAGGCGCACGGCCCCTCCTCGTCCTCCCGGGCACCGGCCGGCGAAGTGAGAGCTTTTCCCACGTCCCTGGCCACCGCCGGCTCGCCCTGCCCCTCCGCTTCCACCTGCCCTCGGCTCTGCACCGGCCGCTCCCTCTCGGGAGCTTGTTGAGAAGTTTGGGGCTTTGCTCCGGCTTCCTCGTTCTCCCTCCCCCTCCCTCGTGACAGGTGTAAACACTGCCTGCTTCGCCCAGGCCCCAGGCCAGCGGCGACCAGAGTGTGCTGCTTCCTAGGGTCTCTGAAGCAAACAGCTTTTGAATCCTCCAGCAGGCAGAGGAGACGGCACCAAAGCTCATTCATCCTTTCCTGAGAGGACCTTTTCTGCTCCCTTCTTACACTGCTCAAGAAATCGCCTGCGTCCCCTTCCCAGACTGCGTGCGAAAAGTTGGACCATTATTCTTGAAGTGCCCAGTTTGGCAGGTGCTACATCTTGCTTGGGCAGGGGACATAGTATAAGGTAAACGGTGATAGGATCCTTTCACCAGTGGGAAAGTACTGAGAATGCTTAGGTTTTACTCTTGCTGGTTAGTTCACCTTGATTTCGCACTGAATCTTCCGTTGGGGCCAAGGGAAGGACTAACTCAGACATGGAAATATTTTACTGGGGAGCAAATGAAACAAAATCGGTAGTTCCGTTTCAAAGTTCTCACTTTAGGAGAAGTAAAACTCTTGAACTTTAATCTTCCCTTTCACCAGCTACGTTTTAGTCTTTGGTTGAATGGGACGGGGAGATAGTTTAATCTTTGGGGTTGCATTTAACTATTGCTTTCCATTAACCTTTTAGACGTTAGTGTATGCCAAAACTCTAAGGGAAACAGCTGTTTCAACGCTGTTGTGTTGATACAATCTACACAGTTACTCTACATTTTATGTGCTTTGCCGACTTTGTCAGTATTGGCCTTTGAAGTAGTCATTTTTAATTCTTTGCAGAAATATTTGAAGAATTTATGGTAGTCTTCAAAATTTTGTTCATGAAGACATCTCACATGGATTAAAAAACAGATCCTGTGTAAAACATCTAGCCCAGTAAATGTTAACCTTTATTAAGTGCTCATTAGATCGAATTCTTCCATTTAGTATCTTTAGATATATTAATCTTCAAGGCATAGATACCTTTTTATAGATATCTATTAAAAACATAGATAAATCTTTTTGAAGTGCTTGAAAGAAATTCACTAGAATCCACATAGTATGTGGGACATTTAGGTTTTGTTATTTTTTGATCTTTTGATCTAGAGACTATTATAAAAGTAATCTTGTACTCAAAGAAAATACATCCACAATTGCATCGATCAATTTTACAGAATCCAATTGCCTATGAAAATCTTGTAATCTAGGTGAATCCTATTTTAAAATAGATCATTTTAAATTTTAATTTCTTCCTACTTAGAAAAAAAACTGGTTCAGAGAAATAGTGAAATTTATCAAACAGTGTTTTGTTTTGTGTGAAATTCTAAAGTGCCTCCCTTAACAGTCTAATAAATCTTTGATTAGCATCTCATTGAGGGATTACCCCTTCATCTCCCTAGCCTACCCCCAAAAACTCATAAAAGGAGGACATTAAATTTTTAGGTATTTTTAAGCTATCACACATTATTTAAATTAAATGTTTATATTCGTATTTAATTTTATCTAGAATTTATGAGTTAAAAAATACCCTTTTCTCTCTATGCTTAGTACTTTCAATTCCTCTTTAAGTAGGCTAGCCTGAAATGCATAAGTATTTCTAGTTTTTACACAATTTTGAAAATATATGGTGTTATATGGATTATATATACATATCACTTTGATAATTAATCTTTTCTCAGTGTATATGCACACATGTACATAACATGACACACACGTCACAGATTCCTTTGCAACTTCATATGATGTTACTAAACCAATACAGGCTACTTCCTATGAGCTAGATATTTATTTTTAGCCCTTGCAACTTGCTGAATCTTAGTTCCCCCAGCCCGAATTGAACCCATGCCCTTGGCAGTGAAAGTGGCAAGTCCTAATTACTGGTTTGCCAGGGAACTCCCAGCAAGATTCTTTTCTGAGTGATTTATATACACTCATTTAACTCACTTAATACTCAACAACAGTCCTGTAAACTAGGAGATGGTATTATCCCCACTTTTCAGAAAGGAAACTTAGGCACAGAGATGTTAAGTAACTTGCCTGAGGTCAAGCAACTGGTGACAGAGCCAGGATTTAATAGGTTTATTTATCATATTTATATAGTTTTTAAAGCATGCCAATACAGTATGTTTTATACTAATCGTATAGCATCACCATCTCAATGGACATGAATTTGAGGAAACTCCGGGAGATGGTGAAGGACGGGAGCCTGACATGCTGCAGTCCGTGGGGTCGCAAAAAGTCAAACTTTTAACGGCTGAATGACAACAAATGATATGTAACAGAAGTATGAAAACATGCATTGCAATAATAAACTCCAAATCAAAGTGAAAGTTACTTCTGGAGAACTGGAGAGGAATAAAGGATCTAGGAAGAGCCCGTGGCTTTTCAACTTTAACTTTTAAATCTGAGGCAGATTTGGTAAAGATTAAGATTTAACACAGCCGGGTGGTGTGTACTTTGTTCATCATATGTATTTTTCTAAACTTGGTTGTACCCTTGAAATCATAGTAAAATACAAAGTTCAGGTTTTTCCTTAAAAAACAAAGTATCACTCTGTCTTTCAACAGTGTATATTTAAAAAGAGGACAGGAAGGAGTTAGTGTTATTTTGTGTTGATTTCCTTTTAAATTATAAGAAGTTTTAGTTTGAAAATATTTGAATGAAGAATTGTTGGCCTCCTGAGCTTCCTTTGCAGTAACTTCCCTTGCTGGGGCTCTCCTTTACTAGCTGCCAGCCATCTCAACAGCCCTGTATCACACTTCCAGTTTCTATTTCTGGCCTCAGCCAAGGGTAGGGCTTAGGGATCAGGATTAGACCTGTTCCCCGGGAAGGGGAAAGGTCTGAAACTATATGGAGGAGAAGGGGGACGCAGGGAAGTAAGGAGTTTGGGAAAAGTGAAAAAAGAGGAAAAATAGGTAATTTAAGGCCCCATCCTGTTATTTTTCAGTCACCACCACTCCTGTTCCAAATAACTAACTTAAATAAATCTTGTGAAGATAAATTGCTAATAAATTAAAGGTTGTCTGTATGCTTAAAACTTAATTTACAAGCACTATTTTGGTGAGTAGTTCCCAGAGGAAAATTAAGTTGTAAATTAGAATAAATTCATTGCATGTTCTATTTATATAAATATTTATAGCATGCCACAAACCTTTCCAACTAAATATCTACTAATCTCATGATAGTCTCTTCCTTCCATTCATACAGCAAATACATATTGAGCACTCACTATATGTCAGGCCTTGTTCTAGGTAGGTGCTGGAAACACTGAAATTATCAAATTTAAACAAAAATAGTAGCCCTCATAGAGCTTCAGTGTCTTGGCGTTTTTGTATATGTGTGTGCACATGAACGTTTGTGTTTGTGTACGGGACTCAGTGATTTAGAGGGTGAGAGGACAGTGCTCTATCTAGAGCTTTGTGGAAATTCTCATGACTTTGGTTTTCTGATGTGTGAGATGGGAAGCTGTTGCAGGGTTTTTAAGTAGCGATGTGACTATCTTTTAAAAGGATCTGTCTGGCTGCTGTAGAGAAAGTAGATTACAGGAGTACAAGAGTGGCAGCCAGAAGATTTGATTAGAAATTGTTGACTGATACAGCTAAACATCATCATATGATCATTTCATAAGGAATACAGATGTCAGCTCTAAATGTAGTACACTGTATACTATTGCAGAAATTAAAAATGAATAGATGATAGTGCCTTGAACCAAGATGATAGCAAAATGGAATCAAGATGATGAGAAGTGGTAGGACAGTTTCTTGAACTAGAACCTCAACAAATTTGCCCGTTGCTAAACTCAAAAAACTTAGAGGTACTTGATCCCTTCTGAGACGTCAAGGCCCTCATAGCCTACTTTCCCATTACACTGCCTATTCCCTTCATATATCCTACATTTCAGCCAAACTCTATAATGTGACTTTCTGCTCTCTTTGACAATCACTCCATGCTTTATCTTTTGTGCCTGCCATTTCCTCTGTAAGTTAAAATCCTTATTTCAAATTCTCTTTCATAAAGTTTTTTCTCATTTTCATTCACTACTCTTCCCAATCAAGTGAGGTCTTTTTCTTAGACTCCTTATAACCACATTTTACTTTACTTGATGTTTATATTCGGCCTTGCATTAATTACTTGTACTGTTTTCTTATATTGCTCCTCCTAATTAAAGTTTCTTTAAGCTTGTGACTCCATTTACTCAATTCTACCCCTTATAGAACCTAGCAGTATCATATGTAGTAGATGCTCAGTAAGGTGTATATATAGTTTAATTTTCTAAAGTCTTGTTATAGAAGCATATAAAGCATTGTAGAAAATAATAAAACAATTTACATTCACATTACCCAGAAATCCCACTGTTAACAGTTTAGTGCCTATTATTCCATACATATATATGTATACTTTTTACCAGAATGGAATCTTATCATGCAGACTGTTTTGTAGGTTGTTTAGTTTTATTCAGTTAGACTCGTATACCACTTCAAAAAATTAATATTCAAGGCCATATTCAAATTCTCCCTCTCTTTGACCCAAAAATGTTCCTTTATAGCTGACTTGCCCAAAACAGCATCCACCTGGGACAGAGTAGCACTCATTATATATATTTAAAGGAATTATAGTAAAAATAATATTACTAGTCATCACACCACAAAAAAGAACTGGAAGCATTTTGGTGTTTTACACTTAGTTTTATTTTTTTCCCTAAGGACATATGAGTGTCATACGCACTGTGTGTATGTATGAGTCATATCATATCTCAGTGAACAATTTGTAGGTAAATCTTTGTCTTTGGTTATTCCCATATGACTAAGTCTTAGAAGTGGAGTTACTAAATCAAAGGGAAAGCCAATGACTTTCCAAGAGGTCGTGATAAAGTCACTTCTATCAGCAGTGGTTGAGAACACTGCTCTTCCCATAATCTGCTCAAATGGTCAATAAATATACAGTCTTAAAATTGTTTACCTGAATTTTTATTTTGAATTTAGGCTTTTCAGCAGCATAGGATGTTTGCATAATTTAAATTTTTTTGAAGGATTTAAATGTGAGACGTATCCTTGTTGATAGAGGTTAACTGTTTAATGTCATGCTCTCTTAAAAATAACTCTGATTCTGTTAGCATGCTATTTGGTCTTCCGTGATAGCTCAGTTGGTAAAAGAATACACCTGCAATGCAGGAGACCCCGGTTCAATTTCCTGGGTCAGGAAGATCACCTAGAGAAGGGGTAGGCTACCTACTCCAGTATTCTTGCCCGGAGAAGCCCATGAATAGAGGAGCCTGGCAGGCTACAGTCTATGGGCTGGCAAGAGTCGGACACGACTAAGTGACTAAGCACACAGTACCCACTCCAGTATTCTTGGGCATCCCTTGTGGCTCAACTGGTAGAGAATCCGCCTGCAAAGTGGGAGTCCTGAATTCTAGCCCTGGGTTGGGAAGATCCCTGGAGAAGGGAAAAGTTACCCACTCCAGTATTCTATCCTGGAGAATTCCATGGACTTTATAGCCCATGGGGTCGCAAAGAGTCAGATACAACTGAGCAACTTTCGCTTTCACTTTAGTTATAAGAAATAGAATATTATCTTCTAGGACTATGTTGTACAAAGGAGAAGCCAATGGCCACATATGGCATTTGAGATAAAGCTAGTCCAAAGTAAGATGTGTTTTATTAAGTGTAAAATGCACACCAGATTTCAAAAACTAATGTAAAATACAGATTTTACATTATTACATGTTAAGATAATATTTGGATACTTGAGTTAAGTAAAATATATTAAATTTCACCTGTTTCTTTTTTAATCAACTGCAGAATATTTTAAATTGCATATATGGCTTTACTGTGTTTCTGTTGGATAGTGCTGCTCTAGAGCGTGACATTTTTACCTGTGGAGGGAAATACCAGGTAACTTATTGTTTTAGGCAGTACTTAACAGGTTTCTTAAAATTACCTGCTACGTTTAAGCCTATCTGCGTTTTCCCTAGTATACTCAGTTTTCACAGTGATTTTTGAAATTATGTTTCTTTTTACAGGTTATAACTTACTGCACTTCTTAATGTTCTGAAAGAAATAGTGTAGTAGGAGTTGGGGGAGGGTGTTAGGAAACTTACTTGAGGAATTGGTTACTCTTTTAAGAATTTAAGCATTTGTGGGCATGTTTTGTGCAATAGACAGCAGATGTAAAAGCCCTTGGCATAAAAGAATGTTATTGTCTGACTTTCAAAAATTGAAAGAAGGCCTTGTTGTCATTGTTGAGTTGCTGAGTCGGATCCAACTCTTAGTGACCCCATGGACTGCAGCACGCCAGGCTTCCCTCTCCTTCAGTATCTCCAGGAATTTGCTCAAACTCATGTCCATTGAGTCGGTCAGTGATGCCATCCAACCATCTCATCCTCTGTCACCCCTTTCTCCTCCTGCCCTCAATCTTTCCCAGCATCAGAATCTTTTCCAGTGAGTAGGCTCTTCATATCAGGTGGCCAAAGTATTGAAGCTTCAGCATCAATCCTTCCAATGAATATTGAGGACTGATTTCCTTTAGGATGGACTGGTTGGATCTCCTTGTTGTTCAAAGAACACTCAAGTCTTTCCAGCACCACTGTTCGAAAGCATAAAATCTTGGGGGAAGGGAGAGGGAATCTGTGACTGGAGAGATCTCAGCCTGGAATGGCTTAGACTGTATTAAAGACCTTTTAAAAGTGTTTATCAGAAGCAGGGGATTGATGTGATCAGGTTAACTTTTTAAAAGGTTACCTGGGGAACTTCTTGGAGATCCACTAGTTAAGACTCCAGGCTTCCACTGCAGTGGGCCTGGGTTTGATCCCTAATCAGTTCAGTCACTCAGTCATGTCTGACTCTTTGCCACCCCATGGACTGCAGCACACCAGGCTTCCCTGTCCTTCACCAACTCTCAGAGCTTGCTCAGACTTGTGTCCATCGAGTTGGTGATGCCATCCAACCATCTCATCCTCTGCAGTCCCCTTCTCCTCCTGCCCTCAGTCTTTCCCAGCATCAGGGTCTTTTCCAATGAGTCAATTCTTAGCATCCCTAGTCAGGATCCTGCATACCACAGCCTGGGGTGGGGGCAGGAGTCAAAGAAATAAATAAGTAAAAGATTACTTGGGTTGGGCATGATTAAGTACTAATGGGGGAGATTAGATAATGACACCTTACATCAGAATGGAGTCAGGGGAATTGGAAAGAGGTACAGGTATACCATAATCGAGGGATTCATGAGATTAAAACTGTTCTTTAGAGATAGCAAAGGGAGGGGAGCTTTGTCAAGAAAGGCTCTGGAGTTTCTGACTTAGAAACTGGGTGGGTGTTGGGGCCATCTGCTTGGGGTGAAAGAGTTGTGAATAAGGACCAGATTTGAGAAAGAAAAACTTGGGTTCTGTTCTTATTAAGTTCCAGGTCTTTGAGGAGCTCAAATGGAGAGGACTGAGGAGAAGTGATTTGTCTGGACTAGAGTTCAGGTTTGAGGGCTCGGCTGCAGGGGAAAATCAGAAGTCCTGGAATGTACTAATTAAGACTTAGGTGGCTGAGATTGATTGAGGGAGAGTTGAGTAAGAATAGACCGTGGATGAAACCTGAGGGAACTTCTGCTACTAATTTGAGTATGTTCAGTACTTAGCAGAAAATATTAGTTTGTTTTGAAGCCTACTCATAAGTGTTAAAGTAAGGAGTAAGTTGGATCAAATAAAGTCAATTCAGTCGCTCAAGTTGTGTCCTACTTTTTGTGACCCCATGGACTGCAGCACTCCAGGCCTCCTTGTCCATCACCAACTCCCAGAGTTTACTCAAACTCATGTCCATTGAGTCGGTGATGCCATCCAACCATCTCATCCTCTGTCGTCCCCTTCTCTGCCTTCAGTCTTTCCCAGCATCAGGGTCTTTTCAGATGAGTCAGCTCTTCGCATCAGGTGGCCAAAGTATTGGAGTTTCAACTTCAACATCAGTCCTTCCAATGAATATTTAGGACTAATTTCCTTTAGGATGGACTGGATGGATCTCCTTGCAGTCCAGGGGACTCTCAAGAGTCTTCTCCAACACCACAGTTCAAAAGTACCAATTCTTTGGCACACAGCTTTCTTTATAGTCCAACTTTCACATCCATACATGACCACTGGAAAAACCATAGCCTTAACTAGACGGACCTTTGTTGGCAAAGTAATGTCTCTGCTTTTTAATACGCTGTCTAGGTTGGTCATAACTTTTCTTCCAAGGAGCATCTTTTAATTTCATGGCTGCAGTCACCATCTGCAGTGATTTTGGAGCCCCAGAAAATAAAGTCTGTCACTGTTTCCACTGTTTCCCCATCTATTTGCCATGAAATGATGGGACCAGATGTTTTTGATCTTAGGTTTCTGAATGTTGAGCTTTAAGCCAACTTTTTCACTCTCCTCCTTCACTTTCATCAAGAGGCTCTTTAGTTCTTCGCTTTCTGCCGTAAGGGTGGTGTCATCTACATATTTGAGGTTATTGATACTTCTGTCAATCTTGATTCCAGCTTGTACTTCATCCAGCCCAGCTTTTCTCATGATGTACTCTGCATATAAGTTAAATAAGCACGGTGACAATATACAGCCTTGATGTACTCCTTTCCCTATTTGGAACCAGTCTGTTCCATGTCCAGTTCTAACTCTTGCTACTTGACCTACATACCGTTTTCTCAAGAGGCAGGTCAGATGGTCTGGTAGTCCCGTCTCTTTGAGAATTTTCCACAGTTTGTTGTGATTCATACAGTCAAAGACTTTGGCATACTCAATAAAGAAGAAGTAGATGTTTTTCTGAAACTCTCTTGCTTTTCTGTGATCCAGCGGATGTTGGCAATTTGATCTCTGGTTCCTCTGCCTTTTCTAAAATTAGTTTGAACATCTGGAAGTTCATGGTTCACGTACTGTTGAAACCTGGCTTGGAGAATTTTGAGCATTACTTGGCTAGCGTGTGAGATGAGTGCAGTTGTGTGGTAGTTTGAACATTCTTTGGCATTGCCTTTCTTTGGGATTGGAATGAAAACTGACCTTTTCCAGCCCTGTGGCCACTGCTGAGTTTTCCAGATGTGCTGGCATATTTTCTGCAGCACTTTCACAGCATCATCTTTTAGGATTTGAAATAGTTCAACTGGAATTCTGTCACTTCCACTAGCTTTGTTTGTAGTGTTGCTTCAAGGCCCACTTGACTTCATGCTCCAGGATGTCTGGCTCTAGGTGAGGGATCATAGCATCGTGATTATCTGGGTCGTGAAGACCTTTTCTGTATAGTTCTGTGTACTCTTTGTCACCTCTTCTTAGTATCTTCTGTTTCTGTTGGGTTCATACCATATCAAATAAGTTAAATATTCCTTTTTGACTTTGAGTAGATAATCTCTTTGAGTAGATAATTTTTATTTGAGTAGATAATCTGACACCTTTCTTATTTGATTGTTTGGAAACATACCTTTTTCCTGCAATAGAAAACAAACTGGGCTTCCCTAATAGCAAACAGGCTGAGAATATTTATGAATATCAGTTCAGTTCAGTTCAGTCATGTCCGACTCTTTGCGACCCCATGAATCACAGCACTCCAGGCCTCCCTGTCCATCACCAACTCCCAGAGTTGACTCAAACTCATGCCCATTGAGTTGGTGATGCCATCCAGCCATCTCATCCTCTGTCGTCCCCTCCTCCTCCTGCCCCCAATCCCTCCCAGCATCAGGGTCTTTTCCAGTGAGTCAACTCTTCACATGAGGTGGCCAAAGTACTGGAGTTTCAGCTTCAGCATCAGTCCTTCCAATGAATACCCAGGACTGATCTCCTTTAGGATGGACTGGTTGGATCTCCTTGCAGTCCAAGGGACTCTCAAGAGTCTTCTCCAACACCACAGTTCAAAAGCATCAATTTTTTGGTGCTCAGCTTTCTTCACAGTCCAACTCTCACAACCATACATGACCACTGGAAAAACCATAAGCCTTGACTAGATGGACTTTTGTTGGCAAAGTAATGTCTCTGCTTTTTAATATGCTGTCTAGGTTGGTCATAACTTTCCTTCCAAGGAGTAGGCGTCTTGTAATTTCATGGCTGCAGTCACCATCCGCAGTGATTTTGGAGCCCCAAAAAATAAAGTCTGACACTGTTTCCACTGTCTCCCCATCTATTTCCCATGAGGTGATGGGACCAGATGCCATGATCTTAGTTTTCTGAATGTTAAGCTTTAAGCCAACTTTTTCACTCTCCTCTTTCACTTTCCTCAAGAAGCTTTTTAGTTCCTCTTCACTCTCTGCCATAAGGGTGGTGTCATCTGCATATCTGAGGTTATTGATATTTCTCCCGGCAATCTTGATTCCAACTTGTGCTTCATCCAGCCCAGCGTTTCTCATGTTGTATTCTGCATATAAGTTAAATAAGCAGGGTGACAATATACAGCCTTGACGTCCTCCTTTTCCTATTTGGAACCAGTCTGTTGTTCCATGTCCAGTTCTAACTGTTGCTTCCTGACCTGCATACATGTTTCTCAAGAGGCAGGTCAGGTGGTCTGGTATGCCCATCTCTTTCAGAATTTTCCACAGTTTTTTGTGATCCACACAGTCGAAGGCTTTGGCATAGTCAGTAAAGAAGAAGTAGATGTTTTTCTGGAACTCTCTTGCTTTTTCAGTAATCCAGCAGATATTGGCAATTTGATCTCTGGTTCCTCTGCCTTTTCTAAAACCAGCTTGAACATCTGGAAGTTCTCGGTTCACGTATTGCTGAAGCCTGGCTTGGAGAATTTTGAGCATTACTTTACTAGTGTGTGAGATAAGTGCAATTGTGCGGTAGTTTGAACATTCTTCGGGATTGCCTTTCTTTGGGATGGAATGACAGCTGACCTTTTCCAGTACTGTGGCCACTGTTGAGTTTTCAAATTTGCTGGCGTATTGAGTCTAGCACTTTCACAGCATCATCTTTCAGGATTTGAAATAGCTCAACTAGAATTCCATCACATCCACTAGCTTTGTTCGTAGTGATGCTTTCTAAGGCCCACTTGACTTCACATTCCAGGATTTATGAATATATATTGGTGTTTTTGCTACATTAGTAAATCTGAGGAAAAATTGTGTAATTAGCTTCATAAATACTGAAAAGACATTTTTAAAAGCCCCTTTTCTGATTTTTTTAAACAACTTTAAGAATTATTAGAAAATTCTGTAATATGATCAAGCATATTTACCTCAGACCAAAAACCAGTATCTTAATTAAGGGGAAATACTAGATGCCGACTCTCACCACTATTATTAGATCTCGTTTTGGAGGCAGTAGCCATCACAATCAATGAGGAAAAACAAGAGAGGTGAGAATTGGAAAGGAAAAGGCAAACTACCCCAGTCTGTTTATGATGTGATGGTACACAGTTTGGTTTTATAAACAGCACTCTGCAATTAGACCATAAGATAGGTGTGTTGTTGTTGCTAAGTTGTGTCCAAGACTCCCTGCAACCCCATGGACTGCAGCAAGCCAGGCTCCTCTGTTCTTCACAATCTCACAGAGATAAGTGAGCAGAAGGGAAAAAAAAAAAAAAAAGGTAAAATACTTAACAATAAACTTAATAATAAATTAAAAAACCCTACATTGCTACTTCAGTTTTATTAACAATTCTGTGTTCAGATGATAGAAGTCATCCTGAGTCACTTGTTCTTATTCTTTAAATGCTTCCTTTAAATGATACTTTTCAAAACAAAACTTTAAGGAGTAGGATCTTTAATCGTACACCAAGATCTTACATCTTAATGTGACCACAATTTTTTAAATGGATGCAGTGAATAACATTTCTGCTTCACCCAGTCTCCAAATGGGCATTTTGTTGTTGTCTTCTTGATCATTGCTTGTGTTTTGTAGTATTTTTTGTTTTGCTGCAGTTTATCATCTTACATGTTGTTGTTCAGTTGCTAAGTTGTGTCCAATTCTTTGCGACCCCAGGGACTGTAGCATGCCAGGCTTCCCTGTCCTTCACTATTTCCGAGTTTGCTCGAACTCATGTCCATTGAGTCAGTGATTTTATCTAACCATCTCATCTTCTGCCGCCCCTTTCTCCTCTTGCCCTCCATCTTTCCCAGCATCAGGGTCTTTTCCAAAGAGCCAGCATTTGGCATTAGGTGGCCAAAGTATCAGAGCTTCAGCATCAGTAATTGTTTATTGTATGGATGCAGAAATGTTAATGTGGAATATTTGCAGATAAACACTTCTGCTACAGCAGCACTCAAAATCTGAAGCAGTAATTAATTTTCTTAAGGCTTTTGTTTTTAGTAGCTATTTTTAAATAATAATGAGCCTATTATTAAGAAATAATTTGACTCTTTCTTTTTTTTTTGGCTGTGCTGCACAGCTTGCAGAATCTCAGTTCCCTGACTGGGGTGGAACCTGGGCAGTGGCAGTGAAAGCATGAAATCCTAACCAGTAGACCACCAGGCAGCTCCCTGACTTTTTACACTGGATATTTTTAGTAGCACCTTTGTTCCTTAAAAAAAACTCTATAAGATTCAGGTACCAAATTCAAATTTTCTCTTAGCTGAAGCCAAAACAGAATGTTTGATTATTCATTACTTTTTACTTGTACTTAAATCACCATGTCTTCTTACTTCTTTCCGTATTTAGGACTTATTCCTCTGTATCATAATGAGCCAGTAGATGACAGCTTTCTGTCTCATTAGGTTTCAGAAATTTACTTGAAGCACAGTGCAAGTGTTAACTACCTGAATAAAAAATACAGATTTTAATCAGATTACCAGTGACCTTGGTTTCTGCAAGTGAAGAAAAGTTTCTGTCACTGCTGTTCACATATTTATTTCTTAGTGTTCAACTGCAAGTGAAATTGTAATTAATTTTTTAAAATGTGGGGGTTTTCCCAAGATTTCTATAAGATTTAAATTATATACATAATTATAACTGTTTCAAGGATTAGTATAGTAATTTAAGTTTGATCGTTAAAGGAAAATTTTTTATTTTAATTTTTAAGAAAAGTATTGAAGATTTATCCTAAACTTCTTGTTTTTGAAATCTTAAGAAAGTTAAATTTAATAGTGATTTTCTCTTGTTATCTGACAGAACTTTAAGAAATATTTGTATAATCAAATCATTCTAAGTAAGGGAAAATGTTTTTTAAGAAAAAATACTATTTCACTGATTTACCTATATTACTGAGTTCAGCAGTGGAGTTTAGAGACGTTTATGGTATCCCATACTCGATGGACATGAGTTTGAGTAAACTCGTAAACTCCGGGAGTTGGTGATGGACAGGGAGGCCTGACATGCTGTGATTTGTGGGGTCACAAAGAGTCAGACACGACTGAGCAACTGAACTGAACTGATGGTATCCCCAAGAATAATAAATTCCAGTAATATTAATATTCTCTGGAAACTTAACACAGTGGTTCTTAACCTTCACTTGGCCATCAGAATTACCTTTGAAACTTTTTTTTTAATGCAGATATTCAGGCCATATTCTGTAAAAAGATCCTTTATTGAAAGTTAAGCTTGAAAAAAAAAAAGTTAAGCTTGAGAAGCATTGGTTTATTGCCTACTAGAGGAAAAAAACATGGAAATAAATTTGATTCACTTTGTTAAATAAAATAGATATAAAGAATTATTTCAGACGGGCAACCTGACGTAATGAAAAGAGCTCTGATTTTTTTAACGTTAGAGCCCTGTTTTCTGAACATAACTCCTTATGGGACCTTGAGCAGATTTTCTTGACCTCTCTGAGCCTATTTCTTCTAAAAATGGATGGTTGAGATTAAGTTGGATAGTGTATGAATAAATATCTTGCCCAGTTCCTATCACATAATAACTTGATAAATATTGGTGATACTGCTTCACAGAAAGCACTGTGCCTGAATAGGCTTCTGGAAGCTTAGCAAATGACTTCTCTGGAACTATAAGAGTAGTAAATTGGTAGAAGTGGCATATAGGACAACTGAGATGTAGTGTGGAGCCAGTAGAGGAGCCAGAAGGTAGTTTTGTCTGGCTGGAGGAAAGAGGGAGTATCTTAGCCATGCTGGGTAAGGTAAGGAGTTTCAAGTGACTACAGGAATTTTGGCCGAAAATAATGAGGCCCTGAAATCTGATACTGGTTGTGGGATGTTAAATACAGTAAGAGATGTTAAGGACTTAATTTGTGGTTGATTTAATTTGAGGGAGGAAGATGGAAGAAGATGGCAGAGGGAACAGACAGAAGTAACACTCAGATTTCTGAATTTAGAATTCAGAATATTGTGTAAGAACAAGTAGTTTCTGTTTGTTCTTTGACTAGAGGTTGACTTCAGTTTTGAAATTGAAGAGTATGAGATCTATGTGGGAAATCCATGTCAAGAGATTCAGAAAGGTAGTTGGGTGTACAGAGGTTGGGCAGCCACAAATAGAGGTTTGGGCATTGCAGGCATATACTGTCAAACAAAATGGGGAAGAGATCTCTCAGGGATAAAAATATAAGGAAGCCAGAGCCTAGGGAACATGGACGTTTATGAGGCAAGCAGAAGAAGCAGATCCACTAGAGAAAGAAAGGATATATATGATAGGAGAATCAAGAGAGAATGCCTCTTCAGTAAGGCTTTTTCACTTAAAAATGTGTTTAAACACCTTTCCCTATGGGCGATATAGCTTTGTCTTAAAAAAAAAAAAAAAGCTACAGTTTCTATTTACCCTTTAAGTTTTCAGTTGCTTCTTTAAAAACAAACAAGGCAGGAATTAACATTTTGTGGAAATATCTTTGCATACTTATATGACTGCATCTGTGGAATACATTCTTGCGGATAAAATTGCTTAATCAAAAGAATATGCCTTATAAAATTTTTGATATATTACTGATTTGCTTGGAATATGTGAACCGACATATACTCCCACTGGTGGTATCTTTAAATTTATCTTTAAAGTGGCTTGCTTCCTAGACTGAGGGTAGTATGAACTTGAAAAATGAATATTTTTTATTTATTACTTTTATGCAAATTTCTATAAAGAGAAAGGGAACACTTTATCAGATTACTTGGTTCATTCAAATAATATTATTTAAGAATGCATTTTGTCCTTGTAAGTACCAATCAAGGAGTTCTTTGTTTTAAAAGAAGCTCTTTTTCCTCTTCTTATATGTTGGAGTCAATAATTGGATTTAGAGGAAGTGGATCAGAAGGAAGGAGGATGATAATATTATTGTGACGTGAATTAAACTTGAACAGAATTAATGGATGCAGTTGGAGACATAATGACATAACACAGATTCTGTGCTAAGATTATGTACAGAGATATTTTGATTTTTTTTTTTTTCCGCTTCTTATATAAACTTTCAGCCATGGCCCCAAGACTGTAAAATGAGTTATTCTTAGAAAGCTGATCACAGGAGAGTCAGTGCTTTCTGGGTTATGACTTGTTTATGGTTTATAAAATCATTTATAGGGGATCATGACCAGATTTTAAGAAAAAATGAAATAAAACTAAAAATATCAAAAGTACACAGAGAATAAGAGTAAATACTGTTTGGTGAAATTTGTAAACATTTCTTCTGTAAATTACAGAGGGGAAATTTTTGAAAAATTTGGCTTTATCCAATAGGCTAATTCTCAAGTCATTTCTAATCAAAAGTATAATAATACATTGCAAATAATAAATGTTGTCTGGGTTTGTTTGTTTTTCCTTTTTACCCTTTAGTCTTTTTACCTCTCAGAAGAAAGCAAAACTTTAAACCATAACAACATTAAAAGGTCAGCTAGCTAGAAACTTGTTTGTCATGGGAATTCCTTCTGTAGTTTCCATGAAAGTTATTGGTGCAGGTAGATCCACCTATGGTTATTACCTGTATACACACACAGTCATGAGCACTGTTTTGGAATGTGTTTACATTTGACTTTTTCAGATATACAAAACTTTTGTTCTATGATAATCTGTCCCAAGAGAGCCATTATGTGTTATTGTCTTTGGATAATTTATGGCTATTTCTAAGCCTGGTTTATTGTCTGGTTTCCTTCTGTTACCTCACATGTCTCTAGGTCATCTTCTCAATTGATGGGTGGTCAGGGAACAAATTAAAACTAATAGTACTTGGGAAAGACATCATTTGTGAGGTAAATCTTCTGTTCCATAGGTCATATGTTAAGGCCAAATTTGTGAGTTTTAGGTTATCTTGGACATTGCTTTCTTTCTCATTAGTTCAGATCATTGAATTTTAACTGCATTTGGTTGCAGTTTTATAACTTTTGCTAGATGTTTTTTCATCCAAAAGATGAGTTGCTTTCATAGCAGGTATTCATGATATAGACAGTAACAACACTGTTAGGGAAAGGGCAGCTGCCAAGAGCTTTACAAGGTGTACATATTTTAGTTACTGGATAAAAGGGGGTCTTTCGTTTTGAAAGCCTACGAAGTACACTTTTGGGATTTGTTTGTTTGTTTTTCCCAGAATACCCTGGTCTCTGGAGGTTGAACTCTTGCTAGTCTTGACCAGAATGCTAATTTAAAACTTGACAGTGAGAAATTTCTTTCAACCAGTGTCAGCTATTGTCAGCTGATGGCAAATCTGTGGAAAATTTACATGAAGTACTAAAGAAAGTTGCTGGGAGCAGAGAACAGGAGCAAAGGAAATTAGCTGACTGCCCAGAGTAGTTTCAGTCAGCTAATTTCCCTTGCTCCTGCTCTCTGCTCCCAGCACCTTTCTGCCCTGAGTAGTATCGGACTTCCCAGGTGGCTTAGCAGTACAGAATCCGCTTGCCAAGTAGGAGACCGGAGTTCAGCCCCTGGGTTGGAAAGATCCCCTGGAGAAGGAAGTGGCAACCCACTCCAGTATTCTTGCCGGGAGAATTCCATGGACAGAGAAGCCTGGCTGGTTATAGTCCATGGGGTCACAAAGAGTTAGACACGACTCAGCAACTAAACAGCAACAGCCAGAGTAGTATTACGCTCTGGTGATACTCCGGCTGACACCTCCCCTTGTGCTGAGAAACAAATCCGAAAACTGTACTTTGTGGGCTTTCAAAACAAAAGTGCCCCAGAAGGAACAGAAGTAGTGTGAGCCAGGCCCTGAGAATGCAGTGCCCCAGAAGGAACAGAAGTAGTGTGAGCCAGGCCCTGAGAATGCAGTGGTCAGCAACATAGGCCTGTGCCTGAACTGTCTTCTTAGTCTTTTCCACTCAAATAAAGTCACTCTTGACAGAGCAATTTCAGTGGAGTGATAGGGTGGAAGCCAGATTGTGCTGGGTTGAGGAGTGAGTGGGAGGTTAGGAAGTAGAGACAGTGAATAGACAGGGTCCTTTCAAGCAGCTTGGTGGTGAGGAGGAGGAGGAGGAAAGTTAAAAGGGCACAGAAGGGAGGGGTTTGTTTTGTTTCGCTCTGATTTGTTTGAGGATGGAAGAGTCTGGAACATTTACTGGCTGAAAGCAACAGTATTAATGGAGAATTTCAAAAGAGCCCCCTGAGCAAGCAGCTGAGAAAGAAAACAGAAGGTCCAGGGCTTATCTGTACACAATACTGTGAATATAAGCAAGATTTTAGTGATGGGGCGTGAAATTGAAATAGTTTCTGTTTTTAGATTCTACTTTCAGTGTAACATCTCAGGGATATTAGGGTGGAAAATTAGAGTGTTTAATTTATTCTGCAACTATATAAGAGTAGAGGGTACTAGGGGAAAAATGACTTTCTGAGAGCTAATGCATCTGCCTTCACTGCTGCTTCTCTTCCATTGCCTTTGTTATCAGCAGTTATCCAGTGTCATTTATTCAATTTTAAGTTGAAGTACTTTCTGGGAAATTAAAAGACACTTGCTGCTTGGAAGAAAAGTTAAAACCAACCTAGACAGTATATTAAAGCAGAGACATTACTTTGCCAACAAATGTCTGTCTAGTCAAAGCTATGGCTTTTCCAGTAATCATGTATGGATGTGAGAGTTGGACTCTAAAGAAGGCTGAGCACTGAAGAATTGATGCTTTTGAGCTGTGGTGTTGGAGAAGGCTCTTGAGAGTCCAACCAGTCCATCCTCAAGGAAATCAGCCCTGAATATTCATTGGAAGGACTGATGCAGAAGCTGAAACTCCAATACTTTGACCACCTGATGCGGAGAACTGATTTATTTGAAGAGACCCTGATGCTGGGAAAGATTGAAGGTGAGAGGAGAAGGGGACGACAGAGGATGAGATGGTTGGATGGCACCACCAACTCAATGGACATGAATTTGAGTAAGCTCTGGGAGTTGGTGATGGACAGGGAAGCCTGGCGTGCTGTAGTCTATGGGGTTGCAAAGCGTCGGAAACGACTGATCAACTGAACTGAACCTTCTGGGAAAAATGGCTAATAAACTCTTAAATATGGTTTGTTGATAAAACAAGTTAAACAAGTTTCTAATGTTTTAATTTTTGCTGTAAAACCATACAAATAAGTACAGTACTTTATGGATTTGCATAGAAGGTTAAAGTATACAATGAAAGAAAAAGCTCTTTCTTAGGAATTTTTGAAAACTAGCTTCCATAATAACTCTTACTGCTGTTTAGCTACCTTCATTCGGAGAAGGCACTGGCGACCCACTCCAGTACTCTTACCTGGAAAATCCCATGGACGGAGGAGCCTGGTAGAGTTGGACATGACTGAGCGACTTCACTGTCACTTTTCACTTTCATGTATTGGAAGAAGGAAATGGCAGCCCACTCCATTGTTCTTGCCTGGAGAATCCCAGGGATGGGGGAGCCTGGTGGGCTGCCATCTATGGGGTCGCACAGAGTCAGACACGACTGACGCAACTTAGCAGCAGCAGCAGCTACCTTCATTGAAAAATAAACGTGTTTTGCTGCTCTGGGTGTCATTTACCTTACATATAGAATATTTGTACTTTTGTGACTCGTCCTTACATCAAAACCAGGAAGACAAATAATTGAGTTGTCGCTTTTGGCAGTCTTGTCTTTTGAAGAATCTGCCTGCCAGTGCTGGAGACACGGGACACTTGGGTTTGATCCCTGGGTCAGGAAGGTCCCCTTGAGTAGAAAATGGTAACCCACTCCAGTATTCTTGCCTGGAAAATTCTATGGACAGAGAAACCTGGCAGGCTAAGGTCCGTGGTGTCACAAAGAGTCAGACGTAACTGAGCACACATGCACAACTTAGATATAAAGATATTTTGCTGCTTATTTTAATTATTTGCCACATTTTTGCCACTATGTACATTAATATTGAAATAAGAGATTCACTTCTCGGCATTTTTGTTGGTTATACTTTCTTCATCTTACCTTATAAGCATCTTTTTTTCCTCTTCCAAGTTGTGGATGTTTCAGGAAACTTTATCTGTAAAATGAATATAATCGTTCATATCTCATACCATAGTTTGAGGACTGAATGGGACAGTTCATGAGTGCTTCTCACATAAGTATTGATATATAGTGCCAAAGTAATATTAATATTGTTATTGATGGAAGCAGGAAATGAAAGTATGTGGAATATACTATTTATTTGACAGATATTTTAAATAATATTGTGTATTATTGATACAGTTGATGCCAGTAGTGTCTTGAATTTTTGTTTTTCAAAGGGCAAGTTCAGAGAAAT
Organism: Odocoileus virginianus; assembly: GCF_023699985.2. Classification (NCBI taxonomy): domain Eukaryota; kingdom Metazoa; phylum Chordata; class Mammalia; order Artiodactyla; family Cervidae; genus Odocoileus; species Odocoileus virginianus. Next base: position 59,727,632 of record NC_069675.1, read on the forward strand.
TCTGAGGTCCATGAAAAATACTCAGCTTTGGAATTGTGGGAGTTTTATTAAGTAGTCTTTAAGTTTGCACCCTATGTTGAAGGGAGGATGATAATCCTAAAATGAAACAAACACCATCACCTTTCTCAGGTCTTTACTAAAAATATTTTATTTTTAGGAGCTCTCTTTGTTTTGTTAGCCACCATTGAACACCATGTTTTGCTAGCCACCGTTGAGTACTATGACATCACTAACTCAATGGACATGAGTTTGAGCAATCTCTTGGAGATAGTGAAAGACAGGGAAGCCTGACTGTCTATGGGGTTGCAAAAAGTCAGACACCACTTAGCGACTGAACAGTTTAATTTAATACACTAAGAATAAACCACTCAAAAAGAGAAAAGAAAATTATCATTTTATAGGTTTTAAATTTTAGAAGCATAAAAACTTTTGTGACATCATGGCCCAGGCATCTCTAGATGTATTGAAAACAAAGAGTTAACTAAATTTAAATCTTCATATGGCTCAGAAGAAAAGCTTTTTCTTTTTTTTTTTTTTCTGACAAGATGACTTCTAAGCAGGAATGTAGGCTGGGAGGATTCATTGACAGTGCATTTTGATAGTGGCAGTATCTGAAAACTCCCATGAGGATGTTACAGTAAAGATTTGAATAATTTGGACTACTGAAATAACAGGCAACATTTGTAATGCAAATCGATGTTAATTGTTTATATAATATTTTCTTTCATTTTTCTGAAGAAAATACAGATTTTTTTTTTAAACAAGTGGTTAATTATAAACCTCAAATATATTGTGGTAAAAAGGTAGTGAGTGTGTGTGTCTGTGTTCCATTAAATAAGGCTTGCTGGTGTTGTTTGTACTATTTAAGTCAGTAGCATAAGTTCAGATACAGTTGTCTTTTCCCTTTTCTTACCACTAAATTTCTGCTTGTGTTCTTCACCACAACCATCCACTTCCAACTCAGTACCTATAAAAATGTGTCTGGGTTGAAGGGTCCTTGGTAAAGCTGGATTACGTCATCTGGAAGTGCTGTCTGGCCTTGAAAGTTGATGTATACGTTGATTAAGCTGGGCTGGTGTCCTATAAAACAGGGATCCCCAATCCCCAGACCTTGGACCTGTTCCCTAATCAGTGTCAGGCCTTGGCCTGTTGGGAACTGGGCTACACAGCAGGAGGTGAGCAACAGGTGAGTGGAAGCTTCGTCTGCTGCTCTCCATCTCTCTCACATTACCTCCTGCACTACGCCCTTCCCCCACTGTGGAAAAACTGTCTTCCATGAAACCGGTCCCTGCTGCTGTTGTAAAAGATGGGGATTTCTCTTTGGTGAGTTTTCAGCTTGTCCAGAAGGAAGTCTCAATGGTTGATTCTGGATTCCCTAGAGGGCCTCAGAGACCCCACCATTACCACCAAATGTGTGCTCAAGGTTCTTCGGGGTAGGGGATACTTTGTGTGGATGATGAAGGGCAGAGGTTTGGTCAAGGATTCTCTCTCTCTTAGAGAAGTATGCAGAATCATTCTAAGCATCTGCTTAGAAGCTTTTCCCCTTGTGGTCTTTCCTCTAACTTGGAAGTGTCTATAGCCAGTATCCTTCAAGGTACTACTAGTGAGAACTTTTGGGTTACACTGTCCTGTTCTATTTCAAAGCCTCTATCTTTTAACAAACTACTACTGGTCCCTTGAATTAGTTCAGAGGTTATGGTCTCAGTCCTTTAACCTTGGGCATTGTTTCATATTTTCTTGGGATTGGTTATAGAAATTAGAAGTAAAGTCAACTTCCTATATCTTTAATGTGGTTACTAATAGTTTTCTTTTCTTTTTTTTTTTTTTTTTGTTTATCTTTGTCTCAAACTTTATTCTTAGGCTTCTTCAGCTTCATTAGCTGCAAAGAATGAATTGTATGTAAGCAAAAAGTGAAAAGAGCTGCAGTGTCCAGGGGCTTAGGCTTAAAAATATTAGAGATCTAGATTTTTATCAGATCCATAAACAAAATTTTAAAAAGCAGTCACAATATAAAATAGCAGCTCCCAGTAACTTCCTCAAGATTCATCTTCTTCGGAAGTTAACTCAGTTCCGTGTGCTTCGTTCTTGGGAGCCTCGTCAACATTCTCCACAAGATCTGGAACTTCATCCTCCTCCTCTCCAGTGGCAAGTGGTGCTTTTCCATCCACGGACTGTTTGGGCAGAGCTTCTTAAACGATTTATTCTTTCAGTGACCTTTTAAGCTGTGTGATTCTGTTTTATTTTTAAATTTTTTGACTGCACCATGTAGCATGTGGGATCTTAGTTCCCTAATCAGGGATTGAACCCAACCCGCCCCCCACATTGGAAGCGCAGAGTCTAAACCACTGGACCACCGAGGCAGTCCCTCAGTGACCTTTTAAAAGTACATGCAGAGTCGTGTGAATGTCTGTGCCAAGTGAGCAGGCACTGGCTTAGAGCTTGTGAAGGCTAGAATGTGATTTGAGCCACAGATTTGGGTATAAGTTTAAATGTGATGATAGTTGATAACTTACCAAGTGCACAGAATGTGCCAGGTACTTAAGGTCTGTTATCTAAAATCCTCATAACAGCATTGTAGAGTAGGGACTGCTAGCCGCTTTTTATAGATAGGAAACTGGAGGCTCAGAGAGGACAAACTCACATAGTTAGTAAACAGGGAAACCAGAACCTAAACCTGGGCCCTGTCTAACTCCAGATCCAAGATCTTGCCCTCATACCATACTACCTCTTGAGACATATTATATCTATATAAATATAGCCTTACATTTATATCCCAGAATAAGGCAAGGTATTAATAAGCAAAAAAATTTTTTTCTAGAGTGTATATTTTTAACTATGGTCATATATTAATTCACTGTAATCTAAATATGTTGATTTTCTGAGAAACACTTTTTGACACATAGCATACGCACAGCAAAGCACACAAACCGTAAGTGTACAACAGGATGAATTTTTACAAAAGAATGTGCCAGTATAAATACTACCCAGTGGAGAGATAATAGCGTTATCTCTGTTAGTATCCAGCAGGCTCTTCAGTGCCGCCCTTCAGTCAGTACTCTACCCCTCCCTATCAGCTCAGTTCAGTCGCTCAGTTGTGTCCGACTCTTTGTGACCCCATGGACCGCAGCATACCAGGCTTCGCTGTCCATCACCAACTCCCAGAGCTTGCTCATACTCGTGTCCATCGAGTAGGTAATGCTATCCAGTCAGCTCATCCTCTGATGTCCCCTTCTCCTCCTGCCTTCAGTCTTTCCCAGCATCAGGTAACCACTATTCTGAGTTACCATCATAGATCACTTTGTGTCTTTGGAACCACATAGAATTGGAATCATGCAGTGTTTATTTTATATATAGTTATCTGGTTTCTTTTATACATTATGTCTGCGATACTCATCCCCGTTGTCGCATATAGCAATAATTCATTTCATTGCCATGTCTGCTTATACTATGGTTTATTTTAACCATTCTGTTGATGTACATTTAGGTTATTTTCAGTTAAGATTAAAGTTGTCAAGAACGGTCTTGTGCATGTCTTTTAGCACATGTAAATAGTCACTTTTGTGGGATATAAACCTGGTATAGTTGTAATAAATACTTCCGAGCAGTTCTCCAAGTGGGCAATACCAGTTTACACTCCCGCCATTAAAGAATGAAAATCCCAGTTGCTCCAGTCTTTGCCATCAGTGGCTATAGTTTGAATTGTTCTAATTTTAGCCATCCTAGTGGGTATGTTGTTGTGTCTTGTTGTGGTTTTAATATGCATTTCCCTGATGACTTTTCATATGCTTATTTGCTTTTTGGACATCCTCCTTTGTGAAATACTCTTTTGTATAAATATTTTGGCCATTTTTCTTTTAGGTCATCTCATATCAATTTGTAGGAATTTTTTGCGTATTCTGGGTGTGAGTTCTTTTGACAGTTACATGTATTGCAAGTATCTTCTTTCAGGCAGTGGCTTGCCTTTTCAGTCTCTTAATGTTCTCCTGACAGAAGTTTTTAATCTTGAGTCCAATTTATCAATTTTTTCTTTTATGATTGCTGCTTTCTATTACTTGTTTAAAGCACCTTACCTTCCCTGAAGTCATGAAAATAATCTCTTAAATTACCTCCTAGAAGGCTGATTATTTTATCTTTCACATTTAGGCCTACACTCTGTATGGTACTAACTTTTGAGTAAGATGTTAGGTAGGATAAAAGGTTTTTTTCTCCCAGTTAATGATCTAGCACCATTTGTTGAAAGCCTGTTCTTTTCCCCCACCACTCTGCATTGGCATCTTTGTTATCACATGGCCATATAGCTTTAAACAAAGGCTTGGTATCTGATAGGTTAAGTCCTCCAACTTTGTGCTTCTTGAGGAACTATTTTGAAATGGGTCGATAGTCTTAAGTGATATCAGCCCCATCCCTCTTTTTATTCCTTTGCCTTCCCAAGTCCATCTTGCCACTTGAGCCCAGAGCTTTCAACCTGGAGACTCACCGTCTTTTTTTTTTCCCAAGACCATTTCAGACTTGCGGCTAGAGCTCGTTAAGCAAATGTGGCTCTTCCTCTTGAGAAAGATGAATTCTGAATCACCTTCACTCATTGTATCCCCTGTCTTCCTGGCTGCCACTCTGACACAGGGTTGCTTTGACTATCTTCAGGACTACCATGACTACTCAGTCATGAGAGCCTTTTGTAAACTGTGACTTCAGTCTTTCCTGGATATCCCCATTACTTGTTTACTGTCCTCTAACAGGTCTTGGAATAAGCAGACAGGAAAAAGGCAAGTTGAGCATACCGCCGTTCCCTGCAAAACATACATGCACACACACACAAGCGCTTGTTCAGGTTGTAAAGGAATTGGATAATAGATAGGACTCCTTGTGTGTGAAGTAGTTCATTAAGGATGAAGAAACATTTATTGAGGTGGCTCTGTGCCAGGCACAGTATTAATGTCAGCTCATCTATGCTGCTTCTGTTTGGTAGAAAGACTACTTAAAAATCCATATTTTCCTGTGGTTAAAAAAAATAGTAGATTTGTTTAAGTCAGACTTAATATTTAAATTCATTACACAATTAAATTCATTACACTTCAGCTAAAATGAACAAATATACTTTAGTTAACAAATTTTACTGATTTGGCCTGGGCACGGAAGAATTTTCTGGAAATTTCAGGCCTTCTCCACACTAGCCGGTTGGCATTTGTGGCTGAAACCTCGGAGCATTGGCACTCTCAGGCTTCTGAAGGGTGAGCTGGATCAGAGCCAAGACTTGCTGAAACAAATGTGCAGCCCATGTTCTTCTCATCAATAGATGACACAGTTTTAAGGAATGTGGAAACGTTCATAGTCCGGCGGTCTCATAAAGCCTGTCTCACCTAAGGAGGAGAGAGAGAATACCTTGCTAAAGTGGGACAAGAAGAAAAACTACTTTCTGTTATTGGTTACAAAGTTCCTGATTCAGATCTTTGTATTTGCCTTAACATCCCAGTTTGAAGTAAGCCTTGAAACAATAAAATGTTTCATTTTTCAAACAATAGAAAAGGCAGTAGATTAACCATGAACAGATTCTACTTAAACATCACAGATGGTCCTTTACAAATAAAATGTTATAAGAATGTAAAATGATACAGCACTCTCAAAAATAGTTTGGCAGTTTTTTACCAAACTAAACATGCACTAACATAAGATCAGTGATCCTGTGCTTGCTCATTTATCCCAGAGAAATAAGAACCTGTGTATGTAAATTTCTTTAGCATCTTTATTATAAATACTATTTAAACATACTATTAGTGTATGTATTATTAATGAGTTGATGATGGACAGGGAAGCCTGGTGTGCTGCAGCCCATGGGGTTGCAAAGAGTCGGACACGACTGAGCAACTGAACTGAACCCACTCCAATATGCATCTACTCAGGCAGTCCTTACCACAACCCCAAGGGACTCTCAAGAGTCTTCAACACCACAGTTCAAGAGCATCAGTTCTTCAGCACTCAGCTTTCTTTATAGTCCAACTCTCACATCCATACATGACCACTGGAAAAACCATAGCTTTGACTAGATGGACCTTTGTCAGCAAAGTAATGTCTCTGCTTTTTAATATGCTGTCTAGGTAGGTCATAACTTTTCTTCCAAGGAGCAAGCGTCTTTTAATTTCATGGCTGCCGTCACCATCTGCAGTGATTTTTGGAGCCCAAGAAATAAAGTCTGTCACTGTTTCCATTGTTTCCCCATCTATTTCCCACGAAGTGATGGGACCGGATGCCATGATCTTAGTTTTCTGAATGTTGAGTTTTAAGCCAGCTTTTTCACTCCTCTTTCACTTTCATCAAGAGGCTCTTTAGTTCTTCTTTGCTTTCTGCCATAAGGGTGGTGTCATCTGCATATCTGAGGTTATTGATATTTTTCCCAGCAGTCTTGATTCTAGATTGTGTTTCATCCAGCCCAGACCTTAAGTGCTTATACTGAATGAAAAAAGTCAACCTCAAAAGGTTACATGCTGTATGATTCTGTTTACATAACACTTCATAAAATTAATGGAGATGTAGACTAGATTAGTGGTTGCCCAGTAACAGTGTATTAAAAAGCAGAGACATCACTTTGCCATCAAAGGTCCATATATCAAAGCTATGGTTTTTCCAGTAGTTATGTATAAATGTGAGAGTCGGACCATAAAGAAAGCTGAGTGACAAAAAATTGATGCTTTTGAACTGTGTTCAAGGGACTCTTGAGACTCCCTTGGACTGCAAGAAGATCAAACCAGTCAATCCTAAAGGAAATCAGCCCAGAATATTGGAAGGACTGATTCTGAAGCTGAAGCTCCAACACTTTGTCCACGTGATACAAAGAGCCAACTCATTGGAAGAGATCCTGATGCTGACAAAAATTGAGGACAGGAGGAAAAGGGGAATGAGATGGTTGGGTGGCATCACAGACTCAATGGACATTTGTTTGAACAAACTCCAGGAGATAGTGAAGGACAGGGAAGCTTGGCGTGCTGCAGTCCATGGGGTCGCAAAGAGTTGGACACAACTGAGCAACTGAACAATCTCAACAGGGACAGGAATGGGTTGGAAGAGTGGGGACAGGTCTGTATCTTGATAGTGGTGGTTACATAGATCTGAACGTGGGATAAAATTGAACTACACACAAACACAAAAGAGGGCAAGCTTTTTTTTTTGTTTCTTTTTTTTAAATGGTGAAAACAAAGGTCTGTAGTTCAGTTGATAGTAATACCATGTTTCTGGTTTTGCTATTATACTAGAACTGTCTGAGATGTCACCATTAGAAGGAACTGGGTGAAGGGTGCACAGGACTTTACCATTTTTGCAACTTCATTCATCTATTATTCTTTCAAAGTAAAACATTTTTAAAAATAAGGTATGTTATACACTCACGTTCACGGAAGCATGATTCACAGTAGCCAAAATGTGGAACCAACCCATCTGTCCATCAACAGATGATAGTATTACATACAGTAGGATCATATTCAACCTTACAAAGAATGCAATTCTGACACCATGCTGCAGTATGTATAAACCTTGAGGACATCATGCAAAGTGAAGTAAACCAGTCACAGAAGAACAAATACTGCATGATTCTACTTACAGGAGGCACCTAGAGTAGTCAAAATTCCTAGAGATAGAAAGTGGAATGGTGGCTGCAGGAGCTAGGGGGTGGGGATGGGGAATGGGGAGTTGTCATTTAGTAAGTACAAAGACACTTTGATGTTTTGGAGGATAAAAAGTTCCAGAGATTGATGCTGGTGATGGTTGTACAACAGTGTCGATACACCTAAAGCCACTGAACTGTACACTTAAAAGTGGTTTAAATTTGGTAAATTTTATGCATATCTACTGTAATTTTTAATAAAGCATTATTCTTGTGTAAGTAACACATTTTATTATAAAATAGGCATATTTAAATGCAAGCATAAATCTCCTGGAATGCTTTTAACTTTTTAAATTTTCCATCTTGCGGTGATCAGAAACTTATAAAAAGTTGCAGGTTTAGTACAAATAAGATTTTTTTTTCCCCCAGAACAGTTTGAGACTGTTGCCCCCATCTCTTCCAAATATTTCAGTGTGTAGACTGAGGACTTCTCTTACATACCGCAGTACTACCATCAAAATCAAGAAAGCATCAGTGCATTGCTGCTAATGCTTGGGCTCTATTCAAGTCTCACAGTCATCCAATCATGACTTTTATAAAAAGGGGAGCCAGTTGAGAATCAAGTGTAGTATTTACTTGCCACAGCTCTTTAGTCAAGTTCAATCTGAAACAGTTTTCCAATTTTTCTGTTACTTTCATGGCATTGATACTTTTCAAGATTATTATAGACCAGTTGTTTTGTAGATTATCTCTTAATTTGCATTTGTCTGAAGTTTCCTCATGAATCCAGTCAAACTGTGTATTTTTGGCAGGAATTCCAGAAAGGAGTCTGTGTCCTCATTGCATCTTATCAGGTGATGCATGATTTCTGTATCCCCGCTTCTAGTGGTACTGACTTTGGTTACTTGATTAAGTGTCAGTCTTCACCAAGGGAAGCCACCCTTGTTCCCTTTGTAATTGAGTATGTTGTGGGGAGGTATTTTGAAGCTGTGCAATATCTTGTTCCTAATCTAACTTTCAATTTATTCATTTACATGTTTATATCCATGAGGGCTGATAGTGTATTATTTTATTCAGTGAATTATAATCCATCATCATCTTTATTTTGATCCTGAAGTTGTCCCTGATTTAAACAGTAGTAACCCCTTCAAGCTGGTTTTTGTGTCCTTTTGACATGTCTGCATCATTATGAATGCGTTTAAATTTTAAAAAGGAATTATATTAAAAGGATTCAGATGGATCCTATTGTAATGATATGGCATAATTTGCTTAAGTAATCCTTCTGGAGCATTTTGTTTAATGAAAAAAAAAATGGAGTTCATATAGTATAGCCAAATTGCCTTCTGTATGTGTGTGCAAGTGTCCCTTTCTCCACACCTTCATTAACAATTGGAGAGTATTTTTAAACACTAGGAACTTCATAATTATAGGGAAACTGTTAGAGGCCAAATGACCTTGTATACTCGGCATTAGAAGGGGTTATCAAGAAGCTCAACAAGGGAATAAAATAGAATTTATCTGTATCTTTTACTGTGTGTATGATTTTCTCTTTAAATCTGCAGGGAAAAAAAGTATCTTGGAACTAAAGCAGTTATTTCCTTCTTTATAATGCTGATTTCGTAAGGTAAACAATTTAAAGTAAATATATTCCAGTGGGATCTTTCTTCTTCTGACTTGCTTATTTCTCTCAGCGCTGACCAGTCTTTAACCTAAAGATCTTTTTGTATTCTGAAGCCGTTTTCTGCTAACCAGCTATATGACTCAGTAAAGCTGCTCATCAGTTACCTCATTTTCCTCCTCTCTGAATTAAATTATGTGGTTTATAAGGTACCTTCTCTTTAAAACGGGAAGATCTTAAGAAATTTTATCCTGAGAGTTGAAAGAATTTATTGGTTTTTTTTTTTTTTTAATTTATTGTTGTTATCTTGCAAAACTGGTTGAATTTTGCAGTAAACATTTTCCTCTTGTGTCTAACTTGACAACTGTGAGGATCAGTTTATTGTTTATGGGCTGTTTTTATTCTAGGACTTTGGTATTAATCTTCCCTTTCCTTTTACTGATAATTTCTGTCTTGTGACACTTTTGACTGTTTAGTACAGAGGAAAATAATAATTCATACACAGATTCCATTTAAGAATTGAATGTTAAAAAAAAAAAGGAGATATCATAAACTCACAGGCCTGGGAAGAATTATTCAAGAAATGTGACTGTGATAATTGCTAGTTAGGAAAAAATTCACTTAGACCTTTGCTTTAGACCATATGCCAAAATAAATTGTAACTGTATTAAGTGTAAAAAAAAAAAAAACAAAAAACCCTGTAAAGTAGAAGAAAATAAAAGTGAATATTTATTAAATTTAAAATTTAAGCTTTTATGACAGCAAAATAATGAAGAAAACTACTAATGGAAAATCAATTTGACCCCTTAAAGATTAACTTGGGAAAACAGTTTGGCTTATAATGTTAATTACACACTTACCATGTGACACAGCCTTCGCACTCCTGAGTATTCATCTTAGAAAAATGAGAACTCACGTTCACATAACAGTCTGTACACAAATGTTCATAGCAGCTTTACTTGTAGTTGTAAAAATACTGAAAATAACCTAGATGTCTTACATGGTGTAAACGGAAAAACAAACTGGTGACATCTGTGTAGTGGAATACTACTTAGCAATAAAAAGGAATGAACTGTGGACACATACAACAACATGGATGGATCTTGAGGGCATTAAGCTGAGTGAAAAAGCCAAGTTTACAGGGTTACATATTACATAATTCCATTTAGATAACACTCTTGACATAGCAAAATTATAATGATGCAGAATAGATTAGTGGTTGCCAACAGTTCAGGTTTATGGAAGGGCATGACTATTTAGGGATTACACAAAGGACTTTATACTGATTGGTATTATTGAACTATTTTTGCAACAATTTTAACCCCAATTATAGTGACAGTGAAATCTAATCTGCCTGTGTGATCAGTTTCATAAAACTGTGCAGACACCCTAAGAAAGGAAAAGTGATGAAATCTAAACAAGGTCTGTAGCTGTTTAATAGGTTATATGGATGTCAGTTTCAGGGTTTGATCATGTACTATTGTTGTTTACCGTATTCTTACTGAAGGAAACTGGGTAAGAGCATATGTGAGAACTCTCTGTACTATTTTGACAACTTCTTGTGAGTCCTAAGCAATTTCAAAATGGAAAGTTATAAAATATTAAACTATGATATAGTCAGGTAATGGAATATTATTCAATACTTTAAGAAAATAAAGTTTTCAAGCCATGAAAAGACATGGAGGCAGAACCTTCAATACATGTTACTAGGTGAAAGAAGCCAGTCATACAGTATATACAAGCTACATACTCTGTAATTCTAATTATATAACATTCTAGAAAAAGTAGAACTATGGAGACAGAAAATCAGTGGTTGCCAGGGTAGGGGAGAGGGACAGATGAATAGAGTAGGTGGAACACAGGATTTGGGGGACAGTAAAACTATTCTGTGTGATACTGTAATGGTGGATGCATGTCTTTATGTATTTGTCCAAACTCAGAATGTATAGCACCAAGAATGAACCCTAATATGAACTATGGACTTTGGGTAATAATGATGTGTCAGTGTAGGTTCATCAGTTGTAACAAATATACCACTCTGGTAGAAGATGTTTGTAACAGAGGAGACTATGCAAATTAATGGGGGTAGGATCCGTATAGAAAGTTTCTATATCTTCTGCTCAATTCTCCTGTGAACCTAAAGCTTCTCTGAAAAAATAAAGTCTTTAAAAACAGAAAAAAATTAACTTGAGTCAGAAATAAACATTGAAAAGCAAATTGAGGAAAATATTTGCAGCCATTATTAGAGACAGAATTTTCATTTTATTTATAAAGAACTTTTACAAATCCACAAGGCAAGCTGAGTCCCCAGTGAACTAGAAGGAGAGTCTAAGAGAACAAGCAAGTGCCCAAGAGAGACTCTTATAGATGTACTTTTGTAAGTGTTTATTTGAAATTTTCTGGAATCCTCAGATTCAGTAATGTGCTGCCAATGCCATTGGAAACATACACTGTAAAAGGTGTTTTGTTTTTTTCCCCATTATATTATAGCTGTGTAATCTTACCTAAGATAAAAATAGTTGGGTTTTTTTTTTAGGTTTTTTAAAAAATTTATTTTTTAATTGAAGGATAATTGCTTTACAGAAAAATAGTTTAAAAAATAAAAAGCAGAGCACTGTAAATTTACACCATTTTGGAGTTTCTTTGAGAGAATTCTGAATGACTTTGTTGTATGTAATCTGTTCCCTAAAAAGAAATCTTTCTTTTTTTTTTCCAGGTGTAAATTAAGTATTTGAAAGCAATTGAACAATGGAGCCAGACATCATTCGAATGTACTCTTCATCCCCACCACCACTAGACAATGGAGCTGAGGATGATGATGACGATGAATTTGGGGAATTTGGTGGGTTTTCTGAAGTTAGCCCTTCTGGTGTAGGGTTTGTTGATTTTGATACACCAGATTATACTCGTCCCAAGGAAGAGTTTGTACCTTCAAACCATTTTATGCCAATTCATGATTTCTCAGAAAATGTAGATAGCCTTACAAGCTTTAAGTCCATTAAAAATAGTAATGATAAGGACATCACTGCTGAACTTTCTTCTCCTGTGAAAGGTCAGTCTGATGTTTTACTTTCTACCACCAGCAAAGAAATAATTTCATCTAAAACTTTAGATACTTCCATTGATGGCATAGAAAGTCCACAAGATTTAAATAAAGAAGTGGAGCAGAGACAGAATGTTGGAACACCTGAAGGTTTCTCTCCAGGAGATTTTAGAACTGATCTGAATGTTATTCATCAGAACAAGCAGTTAGAGAGCTGCAATGGTGAAAAGCCGCCTTGTCTGGAGATTCTAACAAATGGGTTTGCAGTGTTGGAAACTGTAAATCCTCAGGGAACAGATGATCTGGACACTGTAGCTGATTCAAAAGGACTAAAGCCTCTTAACACTCATAGTACTGAGTATAATTTAGACTATGCACCTAGTCCTGCTGAGGAATTTGCAGATTTTGCCACATTTTCCAAAAAAGAAAGGATACAACTAGAAGAAATAGGATGTGCAGTTTTAAATGATGAAGCACTAACCAGGGAAAACAATAAAATTAATAGAGTCAATGAACTGAATTCCATAAAAGAAGTGTCTTTGGATAGAAGCTTTGATGATGAAGGAGACACTGCTAGAAAGGATCAGGTTTGTGTTTCAGAAATAAGCATAGTGAGTGACAGGGGTTTCACTAGGGGAAAACAAGGCCTTCCCACATTGCAACAAGATGAATTTTTCAATTCAAGTGTTCAGTCAGAGGCTTGGAGTTTGGCAGACCCAGCTGAAAATTCAGAAGCCAGTAGGAGAGAACAATGTAAAGCTGAGGAAAATCTTGATTTATTCACTTCTAAATGTGCTGACCTATGCATGGTTTCTACTAAAACTTTGGATGCAGACGATGAAATTAGTTCTTCTAAAGAAGAAATTAGAGGGTTTACTGACTCCCAGAGCCTCAGCTTTGATCCTACAGAAGAAAATGTTTTGGATGATTCTGTGAGTGTAAAAAATGGTGATAGTAGTAATGACTTTGTGACTTGCAACGATACCATTGAGGATGATTTTGGTGACTTTGGCACAGCCAGTGGCACAACTCCACCTTTTGTTACTGCTGGTACACAAGATTCAATGAGTGATGTCACTTTTGAAGAGTCCTCAGAGCACTTTCCACATTTGAGTGAACCAGGTGATGACTTCGGAGAATTCGGGGAATCAAATACTGTCTCTTGCCAAGAGGAAATTATATTTACTGAGTCAGACCTAAAACAGACTTCTGATAGTTTATCAGAGGGATGCAGTTTGGCAAGAAAACCTACTGGGACAGGCATTGAACCTGTTTCAAAACTGGAAATTGGGCAAGAAGGTGAGTTTGGAGACTTTGATTCTGTGCCAAATATTCAAGATGACTGCAGTGCTTTTCAAGACTCTGATGATTTTGCGGACTTCAGTTCAGCTGGTCCTAGCCAGGTTGTAGATTGGAATGCTTTTGAGGATGGACAGAAAGATAGCTGTTCCTGGGCTGCTTTTGGAGACCAGCAAGCCACTGAATCTCATCATCGAAAGGAAGCCTGGCAGTCACATAGGACAGATGAAAAGATTGATACTCCGGGAACCCCCAAAGTGCACAGTTTCTCCTTAGCAGTTTCCAAAGGAGCAGTTGCTGGTGGTCATTTACACGAAACAACCACTTCAGTTCAGGTATTTACTGATTTTTCTCTATTTTGTATAACAATGCTATGGAGGTCTCTAATTCAGCTTTTCAAAAAGCATTTTTTAATTGGGTACCTGTTAAGGAGTCTCTTTATGATACATAGTGTTTGCCAGATTTGTAGATTAGTTACATGTTTCATAATCACTTGGTTAACTTTAAAGAGACATTCCTATAATAATGCTTGGTAAGATTTTTCTTTACCTGTTTCTTTAATATTTATAGAAATTCATCAACTTAGTTTTTTGGTAGATATAAATACCACTTATGAAAAAATTCATTAATTAGCTAATGAACTATTCCAGCAAATCCTTCAGTTTCTACCTTAAGAGTGATTTTACAAGGTTAAACTAAGATCTAAGCTTCAGAAAATAATCTCTTAATTTTGTTTAGGAAAGACTTTTGATTGTAGACGAGAGCAAGCAGAATTTGAAACCTTAGTCTGTGATGAAGGCTATAGGGACTTGAAGGTTAGAAAAAGGATTTGAAAAAAGCAGATTTGGGCCTCGGTTTAACAGCTAATAAAAGACCTGGGGTGAGGCTGTGAGATAGATTAAGGGTTAGACCTAGAACAAGAGGGCTTCCCTGGTTGCTCAGATGGTAACAAATCTACCTGCAATGCAGGAGACTGGTGTGGGATCCCTGGGTTGGGAAGATTCCCCTGGAGAAGGGAATGGCAACCCACTCCAGTATTCTTGCCTGGGAAATCCCATGGACTGAGGTGCCTAGTGGGCTACAGTCCATGGGGTCGCAAAGAGTAGGACACGACTGAGGGTTAGACCTAGGAAAAGATACAGCCATACCTTGACTTCATGTGACTGTTTATTTGCTTATAATTTCTTGCAAATGCATGTTTATGTTTACTTTTCTTAGGAATTAGCCTTGTCAGGGAGAATATTTTTAGCCCTTGTCCTTTATCTTTTTCTGGTCCAGACTTTCAGAGAAGATTCATCAGGGTTTACTTTGACCTAAAGTAGCCCCTAACGGTGCAGTATGTTATTCAGATTGTTCCGCAGTCCTGAGTTGTACCCTGTGCTACATTTAACCTTTCCTCAGCCCTAGGAGCATAGAAAAGAGCATCTCCTTGAAAATCACTGCTTTTTATTGATATAGGTGTATTATTGCCTAGTATTAACTTGGTCCACAGGCCTATTTTAAAGATACTGAGAAACAGAATCAACAAACTCTGATTCTTCACTTATCTTTTGCTAAGCAAACCATTTTCAATTTAAAATTTTTCTGAAGTCTAGTTAAATATCTCTAATACATTAAGATATTATAGAAATTATGGTACCACCCATTGGAGTGCACAACGAATCACTTTTCATCTGACATTGAGTGCCTGAATAGCTTAATTTGCTAATTCAGTTATTACATGGTTTGGCTAATGTGTATTATTCCTGTTGAGTAATTCATTATTGAATTCATTATTGAGGCAGAAGCTTACAATTTTAAACAAAGACTGAATTAACTATATAATGCAAAGCAAAGACTATTGGTTTTTGACCTAATCCTTTCCCTGTTTACTTTCATCTTACTGGAGTATAGAGTGACACTGGTATTGGATGGTCTTTAATTTATAGCCTTAGAACTTTAAACATCGTCATTATATAATGAAATTTTAAAGTACAACCACTTTAAAAAGGATTTTTTGCAACCTATGAGCTGATTAAAGTTATTTATGTGTAATTTGATAACTGGATATACTAGGAGGAAATAAAGTACATGGGCTTTATGGAATCTTACAGATCTGAGTTCACATCTTGATTCAGTGTTGTATAGCATTATGATTTTGGACAAACTGCTTCTGAACTCAGTTGTCTGTAAAAAGGAGATAATATCTATTGCTGCAGACTTTTGTGAAGATAAAAGGACAGTAAAACTTTTAATGAGTGAAAAAAATACTCTGGGAAATACTGGGAAAAATAAGAATCTTGTAGTATGATTCTGTTTTGTAAAAATAAAACACAAATGGTATAGATACAGCAGGATGCATTGACTTCCCAAGATTGTCTGGTTCCATCCTCAGGCTTTTCTTTTTGCTGAATGGGTTATGCAAAATGAGCAGAACTTGGAGATAGATGTTGGAAAGGAGAAACTGCTGAAAGTGGGGCCAGAAGAGGAATTTGGAAAGGAATTGAGGTGGGGAAATGGAAAGTGACTTTCATCCTTATCCTGCTGTTGTGAATGCTTGTGACCTATAGTTTCTTCCTTTTTCAGAATCTGCTGGAAATGCACTTTAATCTAGTTCTCTTAGAGAGGAATAGTTACACTAATATTTATCTTAAAATCTTTATCCTAGCTGCTGCCGTGTAATGGGGGACAGCATGTTGAGGGACAGCACAGAAATCCTCACGTATTAATGTAAACATTAGGTTTTTTTTTTGTAAGCTGTAAAACTTTGATTGTAGATTGAATCTTACCAAGATACAGCAATTCTGTCCTGAACAGAGTGCCATCAAATTGTACTTTGACAGAATGTTGTGAGAGTCTTTTAGAATTCAGAGCTCAGTTAATGCAGTTAAGCAAACACAAGGAGTAGTTCATTGTTTGTGAAGTCAGACAAATGGTATAGTTGTTATTTCAAATTTCTTTGACTTCTCACTATGTATGTGACATTGTCTAGGTCCTTATTTTTAGTACTTTCCTTTTTTCAGTCTACCAAAGGGATATCTTAACATTTTAATAAAATATATCTTCCCTAGATTGCGACAATGAATTATTGCAACCTTATTGCAATAATTTATTACTTAGGGAAGAGTCTAGAAAAAACCCTTTCAAATTTCTAAAATGTTCCTAGTCAACCCAATTCTCAGCTGTGATTCCAGCAAGCCTCAGAGGGTTCAGGCCTTGATGTAAAAACCATAATGACCATTTATTGAGAAATATTCTTCCCCCTCAGTGAATATTTTTTTTTCTGAGAACCCGGAGTTCAGATTATTTCATTTTTATGTTAACATTCTTGTAAATTGTAGAGAAAAGCAAATTAGTGATGCCTCTATTGTACGAACTGGGAAAAGATCAAAACTATTTTTCACTTTTGTGGCTAAGATTTGAACAAAATAAAATGACAATAATAAAAATCTCCTTACTTTGAAAGCAGTGTTTTTTCAAAAGACCATTATGTGTATTATTTTAACAGTTTTATTTTTTTTAATCTGTTAACATTCTAGAAAGGAACGTTGATTGAAATAGTCAAGATGCTTTTTCCTAGATATATGGTAAAGGCAGTAATGTCATGAATATTGCATTAAACCCTGAGCTTTTGTAAACGTTTTAAAATGTTGCCCTGGGTGTTACTTGAGATTTTAGGTAATTGGGGTAAGTAATCTCTTTATATTGACTGGCTGTAGAAAAGGAAGCTATGAATCATTTTCTTTTATTAGCCATCTAATTGATAACACTGCTGGGAAAATGTTATTAGAAGATTTATCTTGAGAGTTTTAAAAATTGAGTGTCACAAAAAGGAAAAAGAAGAGAATCAGTAATACTTTGGCTTATGTTATTTAGAGATTCAGTTATTGGTTTGCTCAGCAGAGTCAGCATTCTCATACTGACATATGACATATTCACCTTCGTTTATTTAATCACCTGCCTGAGATTTGTGCAGGTTTTCCTTTTTGTCGGTAAACACTTGAACTTATGACTGAAAACATAAGTAAGCAACAAAATAAATTAAGTAGTCACAAGGTACAACCTTCCAGTTACAAAATAAATCAGTCCTAGAGATACAGTGTATAGCATGGTGATCAGTTAGTAATACAGCCTTTTGTATTTGAAAGTTGCTAAGAGAGTAGTTCTTAAAAGTTCTCCTCACAAAAAAAAAAAAAAATGTGACTATGGTGGTCATTTTGTAATACATACATATATTGAACTATTCATATGAAAATAATATTATAAGTCAATAATATGTCAATTTGAAAAGAAAGAAATTGATATTTTAGGCCTTATAGCTCGTTGCTTGCTTGAAGTATTTGGACAGCAATTACTTTTGTTTTATTTCCTTCAGAAAATTTGAAATTCTGGTCTTTAATTCCAGAATAGAAATACTTTATTAGATTTATCCAGAAATTATGCAAAAGCAGCAAACCATCTTTTTAGAGCATAGGGAATTGCTTACTCTTCTTATATAACTTGAAGTTAGGGATTGATAAGTATACAATTGTAGATTGTACTTGATATCTTACTTAATATTTCATGATGGTAAGACATAAGATATCCTCTTAAATGGAAGATTAAATTGCCCAGTGGATTTTATGTTTCTTCTAAACTTCCACTTAAGAACAAGACCTAATGCTATCAATATTAAAACTGTTGACATGACCGACTACTGTTTGTAAGGAAGAAAGGAAAACTTAACTAGAAATATGTTGAAGGAATTTTAGAAATTACCTTAAAAAATTAAAGATACTTTAGAGGAGGTGTGCCTTTGTCTGGCCTAAGAGCCAGATTCTAGGATCTTTGGTGCTGGCATTATACACTCCTTTGGAACTTTGAATGAGAGTTTCAATACAGTCTCTTTATACCCCAGTGTAGTCATTTATACAAAACAAAGGTGTATTAGTCAAAGGTTCTCCAGAGAAATAGAACCAGGAGGTTGGATGGATAGATGCATGCATGCATGGAGAGACAGACTGACCAGTTTTTTATAAGGAATTGACTCATGCAGTTACAGAGGTGACCATGGACATCCTAAGATCTACAGTCCACAAACTGTCTTCAATTGATTGAAGGCCATCCGTATTAAGGAAGACAATCTGCTTTACTTAGTCTACCAATTCAAATGTCAATCTCATCCAGCAACACCCTCACAGATATGTCTAGAATAATGTTTGACCAAATGTCTGGGCACCTCTTGGCCCTGTCAAGTTGAGGCATAAAATTAGCTGTCACAAGAGGGAATACCATATGTCCATATATAGCTTTCAGGGTTTTTGGAAGACCTGTAACATGTTTGTAACTGAGCCATATCAGCTGAGAAGCTCTGTATTAGATAGTATGACTTACTTGCATCAGTGAATAAAGTGAAATGATTGCTTGTATACCCGAGGGCTTTTTTCCTCCAAACCCAGACATGGAGATAGGACAGAACTGGGAATGAGTATAATTCAGGCTTAGTGCTTTGCCCTCATTGATGAATTAAAACATCTGGTAATCATTTTTGCTTTCCCATAAATCCTGTATGGGTTGAAGAAAATAAAATATAGACGCATTCAAGGTAATAAAGACCCTAATAGGTCTTTCCTAATAGGAAAACAAATATATGAAAAATGAGAAAATTGAGAAAGATAGAGAAATCCTACAAAAGCCAGTGAACCTTTGAAAAGTAGTATAGCCATGACCACATATGATTTTTGTGAGCCCCTTCCCCTTAAATTCTGTTTTATAACTTGCTATAAAAATGAGTATGCTAATATTAACTATTAAAATGTTCTTATGAACCCTTAAAATTATTGTGGACCCCAGGCCTTGTGCCTACTGCAGAAGTTGGTCCTGGTTATAATACAGTTCAGTTCAGACACTCAGTCATGTCCGACTCTTTGTGACCCCATGGACTGCAGCACGCCAGGCTTCCCTGTCCATCACCAATTCCTGGAGCTTCCTCAAACTCATGTTCATCAAATCAGTGATGCCATTCAACCATCTCATCTTCTGTCCTCCCCTTCTCCTCCTGCCTTTAATCTTTCCCAGCATCAAGGTCTTTTCTAATGAGTCAGTTCTTTGCATCAGGAGTTTCAGCTTCATCAGTCCTTCCAATGAATATTCAGGACTCATTTCCTTTAGGATTGACTGGTTTGATCTCTTTGCAGTCCAAGGGACTCTCAAGACTCTTCTCCAACACTACATTTCAAAAGCATCAATTCTTCGGCACTCAGCTTTCTTTATAGTCCCAACTCTCACATACGTAACTACTGGAAATACCATTGCTTTGACTATACAGATTTGTCAGTAAAGTAATGTCTCTGCTTTTTAATATGCTGTCTAGGTCAGTCATAGCTTTTCTTCCAAGGAGCAAGTGTTATTTTAATTTCATGGCTGCAGTCACCATCTGCAGTGATTTTGGAGCCCAAGAAAATAAAGTCTGTCAGTGTTTCCATTGTTTCCCAGTCTATTTGCCATGATGTGAAATACATTATTGATACATAAAAATCAAGGCTCTGGAGTCACCCTCCTAGATTCAGATCCAGGTTCAGCACTGACTTGCATTAGCTACTTCCCTGAAACTGAGATGTAGGGAACAGTAATAGGACTTACTTCAAAACTCTCACTATAAAGATAAAATGAAATTGTCTATGTGAAGGTGCTTAGCACAATGTCTTGCACATAATAAGAGTTCAATAAATGTTAGCTGTTAGTGAATAATCTCAGAAATGCATTTCTTAAAATGGCCTTTAAAGGTGCAAGAAACAGTGTTGCCAGCTGTTTTGGTGAATAACCAAAGGTCATAGGCACATGAGAATCTGTGTAGGGTACCCCTGGGTGGCCTACATACTCATCTGTCAGACTGTCTTGAGAGTGAAACTGCTGCTTCTGGCTAGTTTCCCTTCCCAGAATAGTTTTGACAAGTAGGAATTCTTCTGAGCACAAGTGCACTTCTCTGTAAGTAGCAGACTTTCTCCCTTGGCTTCCTAGCACTGGACACAACAGAGAAAATAAAAAGGGAGCCTGGTACTTGCCTTAGAAGAGCATTTGACTTTCAACCCCACATTTGCCAGAGCCCAAGTTTCTTTGAAGGTTTAATGGCCAGATGTGCTGCTGTTTGGAATTTGATATATATTTGAACTGATGAACATGGCTCAGTCACCAGTTTCCTAAATCTAAATTCAAGAGAGAACTGATAGTTATTTTTCCTCTTTGAAGTTGAAGGCATTTGAAATTCAAGTAACTGGAGTAGGTAGTTTTTTATTTAGTTGTTATTTAGTTACTGTTATAACCTCAGCTAAATATTTAGTATGCTAAATGTGTGTGTACCTTTTTTTATTACCATCACATTGATTAGGAGTGCAACACTGACTCTGGTAAAAATTTCCAGTTTACTTTGTTAGAAACTAAATTGTAGTGTTAGATGAATAATTTGCTCATGTATAGTAGGCTAAATCAAAGTTTAAAAAATATTTCACTTTATTGACTTTAAGGCTGTTGCACGTATTAAATTACCTTGACCGGCAGTGTTGAGGGAAAAATTGCAAATATTTAAAAATAATTAAAATTATTTAGTAATCTTTAAGACAAAAACCTGAAACCTTTAGCAGTATCAGTCTTGCTCAAAATAGCAGTGAGTTTTTAAAAATTTAGTGTCTGATTACAGTGTTTCAGAAAATCTGTTTGTTTTGTTTTAAGAAGGTTATCTGCCTGATCACAGGAGAAGCTGTTTTTGTGGTAGGTTAGTTGCTCTTCTTCTGGCATTAATGTTATATTCTTATACCTCTTCTACTTTCTAAGTTATTTGGACTATGTTCCATCACATCTTTGAACTTTATTGTGCTTCTTGGGAAGTAAAGCACTTAACACACCTAACGTGTGGTTTACACTCTTTGTATTTTATGATATAATCAAGATTTAAGTCACAAATGCCAACTATCAACCAAAATGTTCACCAATTTTCAAAATTTAAAATCCCCAAGAAGTAGCAGTAACAGGTTCTGTTTGTATAAGCAGCTCTTAATGACAGATATTTTTACTTAGATACTCGTCTCATAACTTGATAGGAAGAACTTCAGGAGGATGCAAAATATTTGATTATTTAATTTCTTGTTACAATATGGTAGAAATTGATATAAATTGAGAGAAGTATTTTAATCATGATATAGAATGTTAAATAGTGGTAGAGAAATAGCCTTAGTGAGATTTGAACCTAGTTTTGACATTTATTTTATTCCCTGGCTTGTCATTTTGTCTGTATGTGTCAACTGTATAACAACAGTAGTCATAAAAGCTATCACTTCTTGAGCACACACTGAGTGTCAGGCATTCGCTCCTCTAATTCATTCTTCACCCTGTGAGGTAGGCCCTGAGAGCTTCCGTTTATAAGCTCTGAAACTGAGTCTCAGCCCCATGGGTCCACAGTCCTCTACTGAAGTTTTATAATTACATCAGCCGTTTACTTACTGGAATTAACTGGTAGTAAGTGAAATTTGGCATTATTTATTACCGTGAACAAGGTGTAGCCCTTTTAGCATCAAATGGTCTTGTGGATAGTTAAAACAATATACTTTTTAAAAATGATATTATTTATATGTGGAATCTAGAACATGATACCAGAGAACCTATCTACAGAACAGAAACAGACTCAGAGAGAACAGACTTCTGGCTGCCAGGAGGGAGGGAGGGAGAGGGATGGACTGTGAGTCTGGGGTTGGTAGATGCAAACGATTTACCTTTAAAATGGATAAACAACAAGGTCCTAATGTATAGTACAGGGAACTATATTCAACATCCTGTGATAAACCATAATGGAAAAAAATATTTTTTTAAAGTGCATATATGTGTATACCTGAGTCACTTTGTTGTAAGTCAGATTGGCACAACATTGTAAATCAACTGTACTTTAACATAATTTTTTTAATTTAAAAAAGTAAAATGTTAGGAAATTTAATTTTAATCAAAATCTTTGTTAATTCTATTAGCTGCTTTCTTGTTGAACTGTTAAAGAGTTCCTCCTTATGGTGGGTGGTACTGTTCAGTTAGTGGATTCTGGTTATTTGAATCTTCATTTAAAATTTTTGGCTCTACCTCAGGGATCAGCAAACTATGGCCTAGGAAACAAATCTGTCCTGCTGCCTGTTTTAGTAAATAAAGTTTCATTGCAACACACCCACACTTATATGTTTATGGATGGCCTGCAATACAAAATATATTCACTATCTGGCTCTACAGAGAAAAAAATCTGCCAACTCCTGCTCTACCTCATTCAGCAAAAAGATTTGAAGCAATTGACTTGTCATATCTAATCCTAAAGTCATATGGAACTTTCCTTTAAAATTTCCGTGTAATTTTATTCTTTATGAAAAAAGGTTGGGGAAGAAGTTTAAAGCAAAGTTTAAAAGTGGTTAGGTTTAAATAACATTCTATTTCTTCAATACATTGCACTGACGTGAGGATTTGCTCACTAGTATACCTAAGACCCTGGTGGCTCAGATGGTAAAGAATCTGCCTGCAGTGCAGGAGACCTGGCTTTGATCCCTGTGTCAGCAGGATCCCCTGGAGAAGGGAATGGCTACCCACTCCAGTATTCTTACCTGGAGATTTCCATGGACAGTCCATGGGATCATAAAGTCAGACACGACTGAATGACTAACACTTTGCTACGTAAGACCTGGTAGTTACATTTAATGTTTAATCAAAATGATTAAATATGCTTTGAAATCCTTTCTTTCATCCCTAGAGAGATATATATTTTTTCTATCCCATTAAACGGATAACAAAGAGGATACAAGAAGATTCTGTTTTAATTTACAAAGAAATAAAATTTGGTCATGTATGAGTTTTTGTTTACCTTCCCTACCCAGGAGGAGCCAGTGCTTATTATGTTTCCAATTAGATGGTTATCTGATCCCTTTAAAAGTAATGTCTGTCCATTCCCTCTGTTGAAGCAAGTAAGTGTGGGTCCCCTTGACGCACTCGAGTTTCACAAGCCTTGGGATCTTGAGTCTACTCTTTACTGTAGGTTTCATAATTGATACTGAGAACCTTTTCCCATATCACACACATGAATATAATGAAGGTGTTAGACTAACTTTTGTAGAGATAGCAAAAGAGTACCCTGAGACTAATTATGCAGCATTAAGTTTTTTGCTCTGGTAACAGTTTTCAAAAGAGAAAATGTTTTGGAAAATGGGTGTATGAAAGTTTTTCCTTTTGTTTTTTATCTTCCTGTTTGCTGACTAAACAACAGAAATCAAACATTGACTTGTTTTTGTTAGCTGGCAGAAAGTACCTTCATTTTGTGGCATTTTTCTTGTACAGTGGGTGGCTTTTCAGTGGTATATTTAATCTTGCAGTAAACTTTAACCTAACATTTTGTATTCCTGGTTGGTGTTTTAAGTAGTAAGGTGAGCAAAGTTGAAAATATTTTACATGTATCTGAAATAAAGTTAGGAATAAATGGGAATAATAAGTGGGAATAAATGTTCTTGTAGGTTGCACATGTAGACAAAACCTACTAGTACCCCCGAAATCTGAGTTAGTCTAAATCCAACAGTTTCAATCAATAAAAATACTCCAAAATGCCAATGTTCTCAGAGAAAATACTCTAGGGAGTATGCAAGCTTTGCTTGGAGGAAAGGTAGTATACTATTCAAAACCCCAAATATACATACCATAGAAGAGTAGAGAAATGGAATATCTGAAAGATAACACAGATCATCAAAATGACAAATGAACTGTTAAATTTCTTAGTCATAAAAGACATTCTTTCCTCCTTAGCAGCAGAGGTATTTCTGAAAAGTTTTCACAACAAGGTCTACTGTATAGCACTGGGGACTATATTCAATATTCTGTGACAAACCATAATAGAAAAGAATATGGAAAAGAATATATATGTGTGTGTGTATATAATATGTATGTATAACTGAGTCACTTTGCTGTACAGAAGAAATTAACATAACATATAAATCAACTAGCACAAGGTGGAATCTAGATTGCCGGGAGAAATACCAATAACGTCAGATATGCAGATGACACCACCCTTATGGCAGAAAGTGAAGAACTAAAGAGCCTCTTGATGAAAGTGAAAGAGGAGAGTGAAAAAGTTCACTTAAAGCTCAACATTCAGAAAACTTGAGATCATGGTATCCGGTCCCATCACTTTGTGGCAAATAGATGGGGAAACAGTGGAAACAGTGTCAGACTTTTTTGGGGGGCTCCAAAATCACTGCAGATGGTGATTGCAGCCTTGAAATTAAAAGATACTTACTCCTTGGAAGGAAAGTTATGACCCACCTAGACAGCATATTAAAAAGCAGAGACATTACTTTGCCAACAAAGGTCCGTCTAGTCAAGGCTATGGTTTTTCCAGTAGTCATGTATGGATGTGAAAGTTGCACTATAAAGAAAGCTGAACGCTGAAAAATTGATGCTTTTGGACTGTGGTGTTGGAGAGACTCTTGAGAGTCCCTTGGACGGCAAGGAGATCCAACCAGTCCATCCTAAAGGAGATCAGTCCTAGGTGTTCACTGGAAGGACTGATGTTGAAGCTGAAACTCCAGTACTTTGGCCACCTGATGTGGAGAACTGACTCATTTGAAAAGACCCTGATGCTGGGAAAGATTGAGGGCAGGAGGAGAAGGGGATGACAGAGGATGAGATGGTTGGATGGCATTACCGACTCATTGGACGTGGGTTTGGGTGGACTCCAGGAGTTGGTGATGGACAGGGAGGCCTGGCATGCTGCAGTTCATGGGGTCGCAAAGAGTCAGATATGACTGAGCGACTGAACTGAACTGAACTGATAAATCAACTATACTTCAGTAAAAAAAAATTTATTTTAAAAATTAAAAATATTTCCAAAATTCAAGTGTTCATGTTTAGGTTCTGTTCAACTATTATATAACAGCATAACACTTCTTCCCAGCATCCAGTCTTATTGTTCTAAATAGAGAGTATGTGAGTGGTAGTAAGAAACACCCTAGTTTAGTAGAAAGAGTATGAATGTTGTCTGGGTTTTTTGGTTTTGTTTTTGCTTTGGAAAGATAGTTCAAACTTTGATTGCTTTCTCAGTGTATAATGGGGTAATAATTTCTTCTTTGTAGAATTTTGTAGTCAAGTAAGGTAATGTTTGTAAAATGACAGACATAATGCTTGGTGTGTAACTACATTTATTTGTCACCATTGTATCACCACAATTATTTTAAAGTGTTCTATGAGTAGTTATCGTCCCTGGTGGCTCAGACGGTAAAGCGTTTGCCTACAGTGCAGGTAGACCCGAGTTCACTCCCCTGGTCGGGAGGATACCCTAGAGAAGGAAATGGAAACCACTCCAATACTCTTGCCTGGAAAATCCCATGGATGGAGAAGCCTGGCAGGCTTCAGTCCATGGGGTCGCAAAGAGTCTGACACAACTGAGTGACTTCACTTTCTTTCTTTACGAGTAGTTAGCTTATTTCCCTTAGTGCTTCCTGTATCTGTCTAGTAGTTCCTCCACCCCTTAGCAGTGGACAGAATATCGGTCTGTGGGGGTGTGTGTGTCTGTATTAATGATAAATCTGCGACATTTTAAAATTATGAAAGTGAAAATTAACCTTTGGGGGATGTTTTGATGCAGACAGCTTTACTAAACCGCCTGGAACGAATTTTCGAAGCATGTTTTCCTTCCATATTTGTCCCTGATACTGAAGAAGAAGTTACTTCCCTGAAGCACTTGCTGGAAACAAGTACCTTGCCAATAAAAACAAGAGAGGCCTTAGCTGAAAGTGGGTAAGTAGTAGACACTTTTTACGTCAACTTGTATATTTGTTAGTTTGACTGTTCTAGTTTATAAGGTTATCTAAGGTTATCTTAAACTGTTAAGGTTCTAAAACATTAACTTGTTTAGGTTTAAAAAATCATATTGTGCCTAAAGATGTAATTAAAAAATCTCTCTACCTCTCCACTTTTGAGCTTTTTTAAAAAAAATTTTCTAAAGCATTATTCTGTTCAGTCAAATTTTTATATATTATTTTTTTGATTCCTAGTATGATAGATGAGAATTTAGATCTTACATCTGCTGTTTTCCTCCCTTCATCTTCCCAATACACTTATGTCATAGTTTTTGGTTAAATTGTTATTTGATATTTTCATATAATGATCATGTAAATAGTGTTCAAAGCTAAGCCACTATTTCTTTTATAGTACACTTTTTTCCTGGATTTAATTATTTCTTCTTTTTTTTTTTTAAACTCACTAAATCTGTCCCTACCCTCCAATAGCCTGTTAATACAATTTTACTTGTGATAAGACCTATCAAACTGGGTCAATCCATTTTTTACCTGGAGTCTTCCATCTTCCAATTCCTTCCAATCTGGAATAGATCAGTCTAGGCCTCCTATTGCATGTTGTCTTGGGACTTCCCTTCAGTTAAATCCCATTTTGATGAAGCATATCCTCTAATAGCCCCTTTGGGGGTAGGTGGGGGGAGGGAGGGGAAGAAAAGGTTCCCAGGAAGTAAAATTTTACTTTATTCTACCCCCACTTCACACTTATAATTTAGAGTCTTTCATTGCTGGTGTTTTGATGCTTTACTGTGAAGTATCTTGGTGTGGGTCTTTTTTCATTCATCTGACTGAGTACTAGGCACAGCTTTTCAGTCAGGAAGCTTCTGTTCCTCAGCACTGAGCACTTGTCTTACAATGCCAGCTACCTTCCCTCCAATGCCTCTGTTTTCTTTCCAGAATTGCTGTTAATTTTTAGATGTTACAGGGTCTAGATTGACTTTCTAATTTTAATTTCAAAGTTATTCCTAGATGCTTCTCTTACATTTCATTACTCACCACCTCTGGAGGCAGTATTTCTTAATTTCATTTAAGATGAATATTATTGTGTTTCTTGACTTTTGTTTTGGGGTGATTTCTGAGAATAAAAGGAGATAAAAAGATTGATGTTTTGCCATCTTTAAACCATTTAGATATTTTCTTTTAAATATACTAGCTGTACAGACAGTTCATACTCTTAGACCCAAGAGATTCATTCTAAGGAAATAACAGAATTCTGCAGTAACACACTGTAAAATACAGGAAGATATTTGCCTTACTAGCAATAGGAGCCAACAGTAAAAACAACTTAATTAAAACTGCAGGATTGTGGCTAAATAAGTGATGATGCATCTGTCTAATAGAACATAATAAACCATTGAAAAAGGTACATATGTAGATAAGGAAATGCTTAAAGTCTGAAAAAAGAATACAGAATTTTTTGTATGCTCTAATTGCAACTGTGTGTGTATGGGTCAAGACTCAAGCAGAAAACATTAAATAGCTCTATTAAGATGGTGAAGTGCTCAGTGATTTCTATCCTCCTTTTAAATGCTTTTGTTTTAAAATTAAATAAGAATAACATACAGGCTAAATTTTTGCTTGATTGTTTCAGACAAGTTTAACTTAGTTACTTTCCTAATGACTCTTGGCTCTTGATTTCATTCAGGTAATAGGTATATATATACACTCATGTCAGACACAATATTAATTGGGATGTATAATATTTTATAGTCACTTTAAAAGTAGAGTTCATGGTAAAAGCCACTGAGTAACCCATTGTTGGTGGCTTCATTGTGTTGTGACCGTTGCAGGGAACTGCTGGATGTGTGGACTGAACTACAGGATGTCCATGATGCACATGGCTTGAGATATCAGTGGGGTGGCTCCCATAGCAACAAGAAACTTTTATGCTCCCTGGGAATAGACACCCGAAACATTGTAAGTTTATTAGTATCTTAGAAAATCCTTTAATCAACTTACCGATGTTTTTAAATTCTTTCACACCTCTGTACAAATT
This sequence comes from Odocoileus virginianus, assembly GCF_023699985.2. Lineage (NCBI taxonomy): Eukaryota > Metazoa > Chordata > Mammalia > Artiodactyla > Cervidae > Odocoileus > Odocoileus virginianus. The sequence continues at coordinate 59,755,994 of NC_069675.1, forward strand.
ATGATAAACTAGTTTCTCAGAAAAATAGATATTCATTTGTTTAAATGTTCATTTATTTTAAATATGCCAACTTCTAAGTGTAAATCTATCTAGATTTTTCTCTGAAATTTCTTATCTTTAGAAAAAGATGTTTTAGTGTTTTTCCTTAAGTATGAGATGAAGGAATTGGGCTAGGAGATCAAAACTAGAACCCATAAGGGCAGTTTAACAATTTCTTCAATTTTTCACTCACAGTGTATATAATAAAGCATTACAAGAGTATTTTGGAAACTGTTTCATTGTATGACAAATCATTCTCTAAATACATATTCTTTCTTTCTAACATACATGTGTAGCTCTTCACGGGTAATAAGAAGCAACCTGTTATAGTGCCCATGTATGCAGCAGGGTTGGTAAGTACACTGATGCTTTTGCATGTAGTTATTATTGTTACGTTCATTCTGTAAAGTCATCTTACATAGCATGACATGGAAAGTGTATTTTAAGGTATGGTATGGGACCATTAAGAGAATAAATACAATAATATCCTTTTTTGATATCATAAATCCCTTCAAGTCTTGATCTGAGGACATTTTTCTGTATTTTATTTATTATAGACACTTTTAGTATTATTAGTGTTTATAACTTCTGTAAAATTCACCTTTGGAAGTCTCTCTCTTTTAATTTGTTTTTAAAAAGAAGAAACTGAAGTATCTGAAGCCTTAGATATCTATCATTTGTTTAAATGCATTTCTGATTATTTTTAAATAATGCAATGTTGAAGCCATGGATATATACAAAAGGTTGGAGACAGCAAATTATATAACAAATGAAAATGAGCCAGGACCCATAATTGGTCCTTAGTTTTTCCTTTAATGTTTTAAACGTGTTAAATTTTGTTTTTTCAGATATGCCAGGTAGTCCAGGAGAACTGAGGCATTTTCATTCTGTGCCTTATCAGGACTCGGTCACATTTGAAAGTTTGATGCGTTTGTGGTTTTTGGCATGTCTTTAAGTTATTGGTGCATAAAAATGTCCTGTCTATTAAACTAAAAGTATTTAAAATATTTTTTCACCAATAACTTGAAAATAAGGGAAAAAATACTATGTTTAAGAAAGAAAAAAAACCAAACTAAGGAACACATGGTATGGAATTTAAATTTAAAAACCCTTTATGTGCATGTGAAAATGAATTTGCTATGGAACTGGACCTTATTTTAATCTGCAAACTTCTCTATGAATAAGCTCTAATTATTGTTACTGAATTGAAATTTTGCTTTGTTTTGTTTTTGTTTGTTTTGTGAGGTTGGACAAAAAGCTTCTCTGAGCTTTTTTTAAAAGTCAAATTCTGCTCCTTTGTGAATGGTTATCTTGTATTTTCAAAACACCTTGATCATCCCTACTTTCTTTTATGTTGTAGGTAAATATAGTCCATAATGTTTCTTTAACTTTCTGGTTATTTGGATCTCTTTTCTCAAGAAGTAGCTTTCTAGAGATTGTTGATGGTGTTATTGTCATATTCTGAATAGGAAGTAGGAATTTAATTTGTGGGCACTTTCGTTCTGCATGTTGGGGACAGTAACCTATTTAATGCTTCTGTGTTAGACTCAACACATTAGCCAATTTTTAAAGTTTTATGAAGAGCTAAAGACTCATATCTGTGCTTTTTTTCCCTCTCTTAATTACAACCTTTTATTAGTAATGTAGTTTTACCATTTTTGTAAGCTTTTTAATACCAAAGTTGTTTTAGTGAATATATCATCTCCTCCTCCCTCTTTTTGATGCCTTACATTTAGAAGCATTCTTTTTCATATCTGGTTTTTCTGATTTCAAACTTTAAAGATACCTGGATTTTTTCCATAGTGCTTTACACACATGAGATGTTCTGTATCTTTTGATCTCATCTGGAGGAGTAGTACCTGAAGCAGTCAGCTGAGTCACTGGTTCTGAGACTTTGATGTGCATTAGAATTGCTTGAAAGACTTGTTTAAAATGCAGAGTGCTGGGCCCCACCCCCATAGTTTCTTATTCAGTAGGTCTGGGGTAGGAGAAGTTCCCAGATGATAGAGGAGCTACTGATGGGGACCACTTTGAGAACCACTGGTTTTAGGGAGAGTTCACATTAGAAAAGTTGGCTAAGACTAGTAATGGTTTACCACACGCATGGAGTGTTTCTAGAAGGGCACATGCCTTTATAATGCATATGACATTGAATTGGACCATGAATTTATTTTCATTTTTCAAGATGCTCGATTAAAGCCTTTCACGTGTACTGTTGTTAAGAACTATTGATATATATGTAAGTTATTTATTTTAGCGTATGCTCAATTTTATGAAAGTAGGGGGATTCTCCTGAAAGCAAATGTATAGATTCTAACTATAAGATTGTTAGACTTAGCAGCTTCCCTGCCCTGCCCCACCCCCCCACCCCCTATAAAAGGAGACTTTTATCTGGTTGATAATTCAAGAGCTTGTCAAGTTATTATTCTAAAATGTGTAAAAGCTTGGGCCTTCTTTCATGCCAGTAACCTGGCATGAAAATAACACATTGTTTTTAGTGTTTGGTAGAACAACAGATATAAAGTGCTGATTATTTTTTCTTCTTTGTTTCTGCACCCATCTTGAGTGTCTTTCTCTCTTACTGAAGGAGTGTGTTAGATTCTTAACATGCCTAGTGGAACATATAAGATGTTTTCCCCTCTGAAATGACTGTGCCTTTGCTTTGCCAATCCAAAGAACTAAGGCTCCCATCCTGTAGTGAGCAAGGATCAGACACTAAATTCACGTTGTAGCTTATGGATGTCATCACACTATGTGGTGTATTTTAGAATCCACTCCCACCTCTCCAAGTACCACCATGGTGTAATGTGTATGAAGAGTGCCCTTCCTGCAGTTCTGCGTCTGAAACATCAGAACAGTATTGGATTCTCAGGACATGGATGTAATAGGCTGTTTTGCTTGCCACTTCCCCCCCCCCACCATTCCACGTGTTTGTGCATTTTTGTGACAGTGATAACCAGGCACTCTAAAGCAAATCCAGTTTAAATTACAAGGTCTTGTTCAAAAAGTTTGGATTATAAAGGTATTATGAATTATTTCCCATTAGAGTGCTGTAGGATTTTCACTAAACAAAATTTAAGACTAGTTGCTTTTTGTCTTCAGTACTATCCAAATGACCTGTTTTCTTTCTGCTTTCTGCTAGTTTAACTTTCTTGTGAAGTTTATGGGCCAATCCTTCCCCCAACTAATAGCTAATATGCCTTTTTCAGGGTATGTTAGAGCCCACCAAGGAACCACTGAAACCACTATCTGCTGCAGAAAAAATCGCTTCCATCGGTCAGACCACCACTGTGTCACCAGAAATGAACACATGTACATCTGACCAATTCCAGGTAAAAATATCTGGATGTATATAGATACATTTATGCATATGTACATATGTATATGCATATCTACACATATGTCCACACACATTGTTGTTTCCCTTAATATGTAACTTTCCATTTTTAAAATATTTTAAAAATTTAGTTTCATGATAGGTGTGATTTCAGTTCTTATTAACATCCTTTGAAATACAATGAGAAAATTCTCTTTAAAAAAATAGAAAAGACAGTTTGAGAACTGGCTAGTTATGGGTAAGTCCTTTAAACCCATCTAGCCTTAGTCTTTTTACCTATAGAATAAGAACTCTGAAGCAGCAAAAAGTTGCTTACAGCTAGTACATTGTGTGATCACTATTACTGACACATAAATCTGGTAAGTGCTGAATTTTCAAAAAAAGAAAACATAGCATTTATACCAGCTCTTCAAGTCTGCCATTATGTGTTTTTCCTGAAGCTTGCAAAAATTTTATAAAGTTATAAAATTTAGGTGTGTAATTACATCAATAACTATTGTTTTAAGAGTTTGAATAAAGCTGTTAAGTTGAAAATGATACAGCCTTTAACAAAATATTGTATGGATTAAGAAAAAAAGAAGGCTTTCTTACCCTTCTTATCCTTTGCTACTCTGGTACATTTAAGCACAAATCATATTTCAGTCAAATATATTTAATATTAAAAATATATTTAATATTAAAGCCTTTCCTCTCACTTTTTTCCTGGGAGAACATAGCTACTTTGGTTTGCTTGCTTTTTTGACATCAAGTTAGCAACTGACTCAGTGCAGGTTAAAATTGTTTTTTAAAATATTAATATTTTTAATGAACATTACCATCTCTAAAATCTATTCTTGCTGTCTTTGTCATTTCTTAACCTTAAATATCATCACTAATTATGTCTAACACAAAAATGCATGTTTGGACACCCTTTCCCACCATGTGTTCCACTGAACACTCTTCACTAAAGAAGGGTTCCATAGTGAAGTGAGTTCGGGAAATATTTCATATCAAACCCTAAACAACCCTTGGAGGTTCACAACACATACATTAAGGACTCTGAAAAATCCTGCAGTGAATAACCCTATTTAATTTTATTTCATTTCTCAAATTTACTTGGCCATAGAACCCTTTTCTGTAGGGATCAGGGAAGAAGAATTTATAACACCTGTAGAACTAGTGTTTTGAAGAACATACTTTGGCAAATGATTTTGTAAAGCAGGGTCCTGTCTTTTCAGGTGTGTTTCAAGAAACATGTAATATTATTGCTGTGTACCACTGTGGTTTATACTTGAGCTTAGTTTCATTGTCCCTCTGAAACCAGTTTATTACTGTCACTGAATTCATGGGCTTGGAGACCTAATGCATAAAATGCCTGGCCTTATTGATTGGGCAACAGGCAAGGTGCCTTGGGCAAAATGTCTCAGTAGGCCGAGTCTGTCCTTAGCTCTCTTCCTTTCATTGGATGTTTATTGCCCTCTGGCTATCAGCTGTTCTCGAGGCCTGCCTTGTCTGTGCAGATTCCAGAATTACAGCACCTTCTCACTTCTGCCTCAGTCAGCATTCTTATTCCTACAGTGCTAGGTGTTAGGAAAGTAATTTGAGTACTGCCTGGTATGTTTTCTGGAAATGGAGCTGTTCTTAATTTGAGCCACTTGTTACTTTTCCTTGCTGCCTCCTCCTCTTCTCCTCCATCCAGCCACTTCCATGTATCACAACCCCATAAGCTATTACTTATTTTATTAATTAGCTATCACCTGTCATTTTTGCCTAGTCATACCTCTATATAATTTAATTATAGACTTGATTAAAAGTCTTGATAACCTAATAAAAAGCATGTGTGTTAATTTAATGGAACATTTTTAGTAGAAATCAACGTGTATTAATTTGATGGCGGTTAGTTGTAGCTGCACAAGGATTCAGCTGCTGCCATCTCTGTACAAACATATAGACCCCTATGTACTTGTAATCAAAGGACTGTCTCCCTAGTTATAGGCAAGTATGGGAATTTTCAGCGACATTGAAGCATATCTAACTTTTTTGCTAGAAGATGGAACTTGGTCTCTTGTTATTTATATTTTTTAAAAGCTCTTTTTAATCAAGTACTGCCTTTTATTCTGTTTCACATACACATTTCTCTTTTTTAAAAATACATATCAATATTGAATTAACAAGTTTATTCTATACTTTTTATGATATTTTTGTGATCCTCATTGGCTTTAGTTTTTAGGCTTTGGAAAACCAATGAAAACAGTATTTCCCAATGGAAGTTCAAAGTTATTTCTGAATTGACTTGAGCCTATGTAGGTCTGCTTTCTAACATTCAAACTGAAGATTTCAGCATGCATATCAGAATTTTGTGCTAAGATGCCTGACCTCCATCACTAAATTGCATGATCTTTGCTTGGCTCCATACTTTTGATTAAGGTTAAAATACTCAGCAAACACCTGAAATGCATTCTAAAGGTTCTCCATATAAAGTGTATTTCTTACCACTCTTCCTTGGCACACAGTGTATTTATTATTTTTCACATAACATTTTGGCTGTTCAGTCTTCCTCCTAATGATAATTTTCAGGTGAAACAACGATAAACGTTAGTGCTAGAAGCTTAGCAAAATGTGTCAGCAAAGACCTGTTCAATACCTGAATTTTTTTCCCAAAAAAGCAAACCTTCCTTTTATGTTTTGGCATCCTTGAACAGTGACTTTCAAACTTAGCATAGTGGCATAATTCTGACTATGACTGCATGCTTTTTGATCTCTCTTTTCTATTTCAGTTTGGTACCCACTAAATTTTTATCTTTTCTTTCAAATGAGTTTGTACTCATCAGTCTTGTTGCCATTATAACTCTTGTTTAGAAATTCAGTATTTTACTGATATCTGTTAATAAGGGTTTTTTTTAAAAAAGATAATTTTACCTGGAAAAAAAAATAACAGTTTACAGATAAAAAGCAGGTAGTGATACTTTTTGTTGTTGTTGACATCTTTTTTCACTGAATTTCAAGGTCACACCAATCACAGTGCCATACTGATTCCCTCTTGGTAAGGTTAGGATGTTAACCATGCTTTATTCACTGCCACGTGGAGTTAGCTCTCTGGCTAGCAGTTATCCACCTGGTTACCACCAGCAAATTTCCTCTCTCAGGCTACTTAATGTTGCTATTTCAGTTGTGAATCAGAATCTTAGAAAAAAGAAAAAAATGGCAGTCTAGCTCTGTACTCGTTTTACAATTAGAAAACCTATTTCCAAAGACTAAGTAATTTACCTAAAATCACATGTCAGTGCTGTACTTAGGACTAGAACCAAAGTCTCCTGTCTCTAACCTTTTCTTTCCCCCTCTTTTTATTATGAACTTGTCTCCTTTGGTCTCTGTGGTAATCATTCATGCCACATGAAGTTGTTTTTAAATGTTCCATTCCAGTGTTTCTCTTTGAGTTGCCTGCTTGTCAGTGCCAGTAGTTAACCTGTAATTAATTAGGTATCTGTTTTTCATCTGTCTCAATTCCACTAAATTTTGATTCATGATTTAGCACCTCATTATTATAATATTGGTTGTGTCTTCAAAATGCCATACATGTCTGTGAAAAGTAAAATTCCAGAAAATCATTGAAATATTTCAAAACATCCAGGTACTTGACATCATTTAGATAAAACATGTTAATGAAAGAGCTTTGCTTCGCTTTACCCAGAAATTTTGTTATTACATATATCTGAGTTTTATCCATCCTAGTTCTAAAGGTTTTCCTGATTGAGAAGTAGAACAAGTTGAATCTGTTGGAATACCTAGAGCTTTTTGTTTGTTTTTGAGATCAGCTAAAGAAGATCTTTTATAAATATTATTTATCAGTCTTGCAGGTAGGTTATGAACTAGATTTTCACCAGGATTTTTAGAACTTTTATTTGAAACAATTATAGATTTACAGGAAATTGCAAAGATCATACAGAAGAGGTGCCTTGTATCTTCACCAATTTTCCCCACAGTCACATTTTACATAGTTACAGAATAATATCAAAACCAAGAATATGACATTTGCTCAATATGCGTGTATAGTTCTGTGCTATTTTTTCATGTGACCACCACCACAGTCAAGATACAGCATTCCATCTCCCTCACCAACCCCCCATTCCACCTCTCTCTAATCCTGGCTGCCACTATTAGCGGTATTTTATTTTGTTTATATCTCCAGGCCTGACTTGATATGGGGGAGACCAAATGCTGATAGCAACATGCCCATCACTGGTTATCAAAGCAGTTGTATTATAATAAATTAGCCAATTCACGTTCTTTTCCTACAGGGAACAGTGTCTTTGTCTACAGAGAAAAAATGATTAAAATTTTAATAAGTGCCTACCTTACAGTGAGCAAAACAGAAAAAAAAGATGATAGTAAGAGTCTAGTAAAAGGTTATTTCAATAAGTGTTGCCAACACCACTCCCAAAATAAAAGAAGAAAATGAAGAAAATGTATTTTTTCCCCCCTGTCAGGAATATTCTTAAAATAAAGCATGGATCATTTTCAAAATGTTTTGTACTACCTTCCATCTTATATTTATCATTTGCTTATTTTATCCTTATGTGTTTGGCAGTTAACAGAGTTTTTAAACATAGAATATTCAAATGAGTTCTGAGTATACTTTTCAGTACATTATTTTAAAAATTCTAATACTGATTATAAGTAATTTCTAAATTAGAGAAGGTTATAAGTTTTTTTAAAAAAAATGTATATATATAAGGAAACCAAATAAATTAACATCCATGTTTATACAGCTAGTTTCTTAGTCCTTAATAACCCAGCTTGCCTCCAATTCAGTATGCTGCCTTCTCTCTTGCCTTGTATTCTCTATTAAGAAATTGTAAGTGGCTAATCATTTAAAATAAAATAGATCACTCTTTAGTGAAAAAAGATCAGTGAGGTTTTCAAGCCAGTAGTTTAAATTGTGAATGGACAATAGATTGAAATCTTGATATAGAATCAGTCTATAAACTTCTGTTTGAAAATGTAAGAGAATTCCATTTCTCAGATACACCATTTTTAATGTCAACAAGCTGTACTGTTTATAAATTTTGCAATTTCAGTTTGTGTTAATATTTGTAGATAACCTCCTGAAATTGTAAATTATCCCAACTTTGTCTTTAGGTATTTTATTGCCTAATGATCTTGCTATAATAGTGTTTTGTTCTGTTTTTAAGGATTCTTTATGTTGCTACAGCCTATACTGATTAATTTTGATTTTTTGGTTTTCAACTCTAGGAGTCTCTACCACCCGTCCAGTTTGACTGGAGTAGCAGTGGCCTTACTAACCCTTTAGATGGTACGTCTCTCCGTAGAGCCTCTAGCGCCAGAGCTAGAGTTAAGAAAGCTACAAAGTTCAGACAGACTTCTCTCTGCTGATTTCCATTTTTGTTTGAACATAACTTCTTATCTTTGGAAATTCAGGCTTTCTTTCTGAATAGTAATTGCTCATGAAACCAGCTGTTACTATTATTAACAGTATTAATGTCCATATCTAAGTAGTAGTAACCAAATAAAACTTTAGTTTCTTCTTAAGTCAAAGATAAGCTTCTTTATTTCTCACAAATATTTAGGTAGTTTAAATAACATTTTAGGTAGACCAATTTATTTGAAATTTTTTTCTGTAGTTTTAGTTTATGGAATTTTCTTGGATGCCAAGTCTTGTGTCTAGAGGCTGCTTTAAAGCACAAAGCACAATTATTTAACCAAAAACAATGTGCAAATAGATCCATATTTATTGACTCAAAGTAGTTTTCAGACTTAATAATATTTTATAGAGCACTTGTATGCAAATGAAAAATGAATGATTTTCATGCTCCTTTTCTAAAACTTATCTCAAAATACTAGTAGGTAGTTCCAGAAATAATTGGTTTCTCCTATGGCTTTAAAAGAAAATCCTGAGAAAGGATTAACTTATTCTAATAAGGTGGGGTCTTTTAATAACACAAAATACTAGGTTTCCTGTGTGTTGATATCACAAGTTTTAATCGGACTCTAAAGTACAATTATTCTTACTGCTTATACTTCATAAGTTGTTTGAGCCATGGTCTGAAACACCTGTTACTCTTACCAGCTCTGCCTTAGAGTGGGGGATCCTAGGGTACCTGGAAAGCATCCAATTGAATAACAGTGCTGAAGGAAAGCCTGGATGCACCTTTTGCTGTTGTCTGGTGTCCTATTCAGTCAAATCATCATGCTTTTTATTAACAAAAAACTTCTTTAAAAATGTATACTATTTCTGATTACTGTTTCAGAGTTAAAGGGGAACAGTACAGCTTGAGGTTGCACATCAGGGTAGGGCAGTTATGACATTTCTATTACCTTATTTTATTTTAAACTAAGTTAATGTATTGGTGCGTGTCCTGAAACTGACAACTTTGTCACTTTTAAAATCATTCATTAGAAACCAACACTACTAACATAAAAGATTGATTTGGGCATGTACAGTGATTTAATATTGGGTTGAGATTAAAGTATTGTTTCCCTTTAACGGGTACACTTTCCCCCTTGGTCTTTCTGGTATGGCTTCAAGTTTCGATTGAAAAAACTGAACTCCTAACTAAAACCTTACAAAGTGTTGAATTATTTACATTGTACATGAGAAAATGTACATTAAATTAAACTGTTACTTTAGAAATGTCCTTAGCAATGAAAAACTAATACTGTACACATTGTTTTAATGTTGATTTTAAAATGTGTAATGACTACTAATTATAACCTGCATGTTCAAGTGTGTGTCTTACCCCTTTTTACACATAACCCCTCCTCCCTTGGCTTACCTTCTGTGTGGCTGCCTACCAACACGGTCACTGAATTTCAAGCTAGTGGAGGTTCCACTCTTCTGAACCTTGATTTCTTTGGGCCCGTGGATGACAGTAGCTCTAGCAGCAGCACCACAATCCCAGGTCAGCAGAGTGTTAAAACCACAATTCTAGTATATTTACTAAAAGCATGACCACATCACTTGACTTTCCTATAAACAAGGAAACAAATAGATTATATTATCTGTGGTGTCTTTCTAATACTTTTCTTTCCTCTATCTACTGTTATTTTCTAGTATCTGACTATAACAAGTGACTTATGTGAAAAATGTATTTTAAGGAAAGGTTTGTCAGAGTGTAATAGTCAGAGCTGAAAGTAGTTTCTAGATACAAAACAGCCCTAATGTCCTTTACATAGTTAAAGGCAGGGTTTTTTCCCCCCCTGTAAATAGAAAATGTGATTTTTTTTGTTTTTTTTTTAGAAAATGTGATCTTTTATATGCTTTTTTTTAAAGCATATTCTACAGAACCATTTGAAAAAATGCAAATTTAGATATATAAGAATATTTTAGTACACGGTGACATTATAGTGTCTGTGATAATAGAACCTTTACAGATTCTAGTGTTCAATTAGTTATTTATTAGTGCTGCTAAATGTATAATTAGGTTCCAAAATGTTAGAGTCTAGCACTTAGTTATATATTCCCACATAGAATTATTACTGTTTTTATGTAGCTCTTGAATAGAAAGCTTACTGTTAGTTTTTCATGGAGGGAAAAAAAAATGTTAAAGGTGATAGCAGAAAATAATTGCTGTGAGATACTAAAAGCTAGAAATTAAAACTTATTGGAGTGCCTGTTAATGTTCAGCCTGGCAAAAGTTCAGTTCATTGACCCAAGGACTAATGTACTTTGTCATTTTCTAACTGAATAAAAAATTAAAATATAATGGCATTTTTATGTTTATATTTTATTTAATATAATTTTAATGACTCTCTGTCATCCCTGCTTGTGCTCTGGTAATCACGCCTTTTGATCACCAGATGGCTATTACAGTGCCCTGTAGATGCTGATGCCCAGAATGCGTAGTCACGGTCCCTGTCAGACCCTACTAGGATCAGGTAGATAGCCAGCCTGGTTCCTGAGAATTTGCTGGTTTTATTCTATTCAACTAGATAACCCTGCCACCCACTTCTAGCAGTTCAGGAGCTATAATGGAAAATGGGGGAGGCTAAGAGAATAATCAGCTAAGGGTGAGGCTGGGTCCCAGGATACCCATCTCCAAGCCTGGTTTATGGAAATCTGATTGTATTATAAGGACGTTCCAAGGCCGTTTTGTAGAGTGACTGGATTCCTCAAATCTAATCCCTTGGTTATCATTTTCATTGTTTCCAAGATTTAACAAGCATATAAGAAACTAATCTGTGTCTGGTTTTAACTTCAATATGGTATTTCACTATTTAAATTACTTCTAAATACATGTGAGCTATGGAATGACCTGGATGAGTAGTTTTTAATACTTAATGGGGGGTGGGGGAACCAAAAAACTTATGTATCGGTTTCCTTATTACTATAATCCCAAGAATGAGGTCAGTTCAGTTCAGTTGCTCAGTCGTGTCCTGACTCTTTGTGACCCCATGAACCGCAGCATGCCAGGCCTCCCTGTCCATCACCAACCAAGCTCCTATTTTTAATTTGCTCTCAGCTTTGTTTTGTCATGAACTGTATGGTAACTTAAATGAGGTCACTATTTTTGGATGCCTAAAAACCTGGTTTAAATTTAACTTTTGGTTACATGTCAAACTCAGTTAGAAGTCATCCATAAGAGCACAAATAATCTGACCAAATAAAGAAGTACAGAAATGACCTGATAACCAGGTTCAGTATACATAGCTTGGAGAAGAGCAAGCAGTTTCTGAGGTTTATAGCTATAATGGAAGTGAAATTAGCATGGTCGATTGTGATCCTTACTTCAGAACCTCTTAAATATTTTTGTTCCATTTTTTCATGATTATGCTCTAGCCTCTGTGTAAACCTGATTACTATAAAGATGCTTTGACTTGCTTTATTGCTACTGGGTTTTGTTAAAACTTACCATCAAGCTGTAGGTGTAAACACTTCCCTGAGTATTCCATTTCACCACTTGCTTGCACTTTTTCTGACTTGTTTCTGGGAAAGTCATTTTGTCTTAGCTTGCAGTTATTTATTTTGTGTTTGAGACTTAGGAGGTTGGCATAGAACTTGGTTGGCTAGTTTTATTTCTGTAACTGAACTATGCCTCATTAAGGTTCTGTTTAAAAAAAAAAAATCTTTTCCATTAAAAAAAAATTTACTCTCCAGTTTTTTGTGTAGAGTAGTTATCTTGGTTTTGAAAAATATAAAATAAAGCCATAGTACTTTTTTTTGGTGATAATGGTTTTAGAGGGCTGGGGGAGGTTGATTTGGGTTTTGTTGTTGTTGTTGTTGTTGTTTTCAATCTCCCACTTTCCTGTTTGACAGCCAAGTGGCCAGTATTTTACAAACCCAACTAAATTTTCACTAGCACTTTCCTGTTGCCAGTCAGATTGCAGTTGTTTATTCTGCATTATGCATTCACCATCTACCTAAATTTTGTGGTTACTTGGAATAGAACCTTTCACAGTAGAGGAAGGAGGTGCTTTGGGTTCATCTGGTCCTGCTTTACAAGCATCTGTAAATTTTTGCATTTTAGCTGCATATTTATGCTTATTATAGAAATAGAAAGGGGCTTTTAAATTATATTTTGAAACTGTACCTTAATGAACTATTAAGAACTTGGGAGAGTCAACATTTTCTATAGCCTTCCTGCCTTGTTGGACATGGTAACTGTGAAAGCCGCTTTTGCTGGTATAATTTCTGTAAACATCTGAGATCTGTGTTTACATCTGCTAGTCAGCTACAAAGTTGGTTCATAGAAAGCAGTTCCTGATTTTCTTCTTAACCTTGAAATACCCTAAAAGGAGATAACTTGTAAGCATCAATATATGACTCTTTTATATATAACTTTATCTGCTGATCTTAAAGACTTTTTTAAAAAATGATAAGTAGAATTTGATGGAACTATAAGACATTTGTACTTAAAATCTGCTTTTCTATTCAAAACTACTGAATTTGCTGAAACCAAAGAAAGGGTAGAATTAAAAAATTTTTGTCTGATTGTCTTTATTTTCCTAGTTGAAAATTTTAACAAGTTGAAAATACTTGTTACTTGTTTTTTGTAGTCATCATATTTTATATAAATTAATATTCAAGGAAGTTTAAAAATATGTATGTGTATTTTAATGAAGTCAGACAGGAAGGATTTTACTAGACTTCTACAATAAATCTAATCCTAATGAACTCAGCTTCATTTTGAATTTTTCCAAGAAGATATTTGAACTGTTAGCCACTAGATTCAGCCGTGAAACTCTAGGAGTGTAATTAACCCTTGAGACAATGTTCATTTTGTTCAAAAGTAGCACTTTTATTCACTTTTTCTGAAAATATTTTACCTCCCCACTTCTTAACTAAAGAACATTGTGGTATATAACTTTTCTTTATAATAATTTAATTTTTTGGATAATATTTCATGTCCTCAGATAGTCAGAATGTATTTAAATTAACCAAATCATTTAGTGTATGTGAGACTTTACATTAACTTCCAAATTTGGGGGTATGAGTGAAAATACGGAGGAAAAATGGTCATGGAGATAAGGGAAAATAGAGGTTCAAAAACTGAGGTTAAATCAGTCCCTTTAAAAATTGAGGTGTCATATTGTGTAACAAATCATTGTGCATTCTATTTGTAAAACATTGTTAACTTTCATATCACAGACAAATCCAGCGTTTAGGGAGTTTCCTATAGCAGGCAGGTTTTTTTTTTATAAGTATTTGAATGATATCTGCTACATAAATGTTAGATTAATTAAGGCTATATTTATACCAAAGTGGAATTTTAAAAAGTATTTTCCTACTTTATAAAAACTCTGAAAAGTGGAATTTATAATTTAAAAAGTAAATACAATGTTACAGTGTTCTAAAGATGTGTTTACTTATAAAGACTCAGATGTTTACAGAATAATTGCCTTTTGCATCTTGGATTGTGGCTAATCGAGTAAGCCATTGCAGCACGCCGTCACTGACTGTCATTTTATACTATAAGGTGTGGATCCAGAGTTGTATGAATTAACAACTTCTAAGCTGGAAGTCTCCACCTCAAGCCTCAAAGTGACTGATGCATTCGCGAGACTCATGTCCACAGTAGAGAAGACAAGCACATCTACCAGGTAAAAGCTAGTGTTCATTACACCCTAATTTTGAATTCTGCGTTTGAACAAAGTGCCCAGATGGGAAAGCATGTAAGTTGGTAGTATTTCAATATATTGTACTAAAATTCACTTTATATTTATATAAATGCAATGGATGCCCAATTCCAGAAAATAGTATCAAGTTATGTTTAATTATGAATTTACTGGAGCAGAGCTATTTCATGAGAGACTGGAAAGGGCTGACATGTGGTCTTTTTCTCTTTCCCTACGCCTATACCCAACTTTGTAACAGAAGAGTCTGATTAAAGAATTGAGATCATAAAACCACTGCAAAAATGCTCCCCCTTTTCCTTCCTGACTACTGAGGTGATCATCTTTGGGGTCCCAGTTTGACAATCCCAGAGTCATGTAAGCTAATCCTTTCACCTCCAGGCTAAGAGAGATGGGCACAGCCACTGTTTTGTTTTCTGAATATTTGCTGATGTGTGGCACCTTTTATTTAGGTCCTGAAGCCTTGTTTTTAACAAGCCTTCTGGGATCCCCTTAGGTTCATGACCTTTAGAAAAGCAGTTTTCTCAGATACCAGGAATGTCATGTGGGCTTGTGTGTAGGATTCAAAAAACCTTTAGTTTTACATAATTAGCTCTGGAATAACCCACTGCTCTGACGCGCTAGCCGTAAAGTAAGGCAGTCTCTAATAAGAAGGTGGTCGTTGTGAAGGAAACCTCTGCTTCGAGAGCAGATACCAGTGTTGCCTGGGGTACCAACTCTGCTGTCCCAAATCTGTGATTCACTGGCAGTTTAAAATGAAAATATTTTGACTCTTCTTGCAGTCCAGTAATTGAGACTCCACACTTCCAAGGTGAGGGGGTGGGGTGTGGGTTCAGTCCCTGTTTGGGGATCTAAGATCCCACATGCTGCATGGTGTGGCCAAGAAAAAAAAGTGGAAATACTGACCTTTGCCCAGTTAGGCAGAGATATTATAGCGCTTTCTCCTGGGTAAATACATTCCATTCACATGTCAAATTCAGATTTATCTTTTAAATCAATTCTTCTGTAGAAAAACATCCATTTAAAAACTAACTTTTTTCTTTGTGAATAATAAATGCTTACCTGTCTTAAAACTTTGGCTTGAATTTTTCACATGGCCTTTTAAACTGTATTGTGTGCTGAAGTATCCATTCAATAGCTATTATTATTAATACACTTAATGTTCATAATTAAGAAAATCCCTTATTATATGTTTTATAAGCAAGGCTGCCCTGAACTCTAATCAGGAATGGGTTTGTAGTCTGCCCATTCTTGCTTAGCCGCAGATTCTCTCCCTCATTCTCGTCGCCCATTTCTTTGTTGTAATATTACCTGGCACAGTTAAGCCTCCTATCAAGCTAGTGTAGATTTTTTGCTTGCTTTCTAATTTTTTCTCTTTCCAAATAAATTGTATTTTCAACTTAATGTTCTTCTTACTCAAATTTCTCATCCATTTTTTCTATATATGTTAACTAAAGGCTAATGACTTTAAAAACAAGCAAAAAAGTGATGCTTTTTTTTTTTTTTTTATCATTTGGGCTTTCTCCTGCTGTTTATTGTACAGCCTTTTCTAAGGGCAGTCCTAGTGTTTCCTCACCTTTTTCCCTGGGCAGTCTCACTGAGGGAACTGTAGGAATGTTGCAAGTCTCTGTGGTGAGAATTCATTGTTTCTGCCATTAGGAGGAGCTCTAAGCCACGTAGTTAACTTGCTTGCTCTCCTAACTTTGCAACTCACCCTTGAAACATTCTGTACACTGAGGCACTCTTCCACTCTTCCAACTTAAATAACTTTTAACTTATTTTCATTTTTTTCTCTTATTCTGTACTGTTATGGGATGAACTGAAACTGTAGTGTGCATCTTGGGGTTAGTGTTGTAACTGAATTGGTCACTAATACCTGTCCAGCTTCACATTTAAAACACAATGAAATGGAAGGAAAACAAGTTGCCACCTTTGAATTTTCTGTTTTGAGGAATTAACTATTCGAAAATGGTGAGAAGTGCAAATATTCACAGGTCTTACAATTAGAAGTTAATACTGTAAAATGTCCCCATGAGTGAATCTCAGTTGTACAGGGAAGAGAGAGGGTGGTGACATAGTTTCAACAGAATTTTTAAAGTGTCTTTGTTATTTTTAGGTTTTGTTTCATTTTTTGTTTTTGATTAAAACAAAATTTGAAGTGTACACCCCAACCAAATCTTGGCTTTTGTCAGTACACAGAAGACACAGTGAAAAAGCATTGAGGAACTGTAGTGTGAGGAAGGGTTAAGAAACAGTGGTCTAGGTAGAGGAAATTTGCCATATAGCAAACAACATTCCATACTCTTTTCCAAATGCCTTTGCATATGTAAGAGAAAATACATGTGCTCTTCTCTTTCTAGACATAGATTGTGAAAATGACTTAGTTTTTAAAGAAATGCAAGTTCTCAGTTTTAAAATAGTTCCATCTTCTAGCTTACCTTTTCTAATACAGAGAAAAATTACTTCCTAATCCTAATCAGTGTGTAGCAGCTAGTTAATAGCCACAGACTTTTAGCTGAAGCTTATATAAGCCAAAGGACTAGTTTTCAAAAGGCATACGTGGTTTTTTTGTTCTTTTTTTTTTTTACCTTTTAATTGACATATATTCACATACCATGAAATTCACCCGTCTCAAGTATACGATTCAGTAGCTTTTAGTGTATTTGCAACGTTGTGCAACCATTTTTGTTGTTGAGTCGCTCAATCATGTCCAACTCTTTGCAACCCCATGGACTGCATACACCAGGCTTTCCTATACTTCACTGTCTCATGGAGTTTGCTGAAACTCGTGTCCATTGAGTCAGTGATGCCATCCAACCATCCCGTCCTCTATCATCCCCTTCTCCTTCCGACGTCAATCTTTCCCAGCATCAAGGTCTTTTCCAGTGAGTCGGCTCTTCACATCAGGTGGCCAAAGTACTGCAGCTTCAGCCTCAGTATCAGTCCTTCCAGTGAATATTCAGGGTTGATTTCCATTCGGATTGACTGGTTTGATATCCTTGTATGTAGACCAAGGGACTCTTAAGAGTCCTCTCCAGTGCCACAGTTTAAAAGCATCAATTCTTCAGTGCTCAGCCTTCTTTATGGTCCAACTCTCACATCCATACATGACTCCTGGAAAAACCGTAGCTTTGACTAGACAGATGGTCAGCATAGTAATATCTCTGGTTTTTAATACATTGTCTAGGTTTGTCATAGCTTTTCTTCCAAAGAGCAAGCATCTTTTAATTTCATGACCAGTCACCATCTGCAGTGATTCTGGAGCCCAAGAAAATTAAGTCTGTCACTGTGCAACCATTACCACCATCTAATTCCAGAACATGTATATCATCCCTAAAAGAAACCCCATCCCCATTAACAGTCACTCCCTATATTCTACTTTTTCTAGCTCCTGGCAGCATTATGCCTTCTATGTCTATGGATTTTCATATTCTGGTTATTTCATACTAATGGAATAATACATTATATAGCCTTTTGTGTGTGACTTCTTTCAGTTAGCATAATATTTTCAAGCTAGCCATATTGTTGCGTGTTTTGGTACTTTCCATTCCTTTTTATGGCTGCCTAGTAGTCCATTGTGTGGCTGTACCACATTTTGCTTATCCATTAATCAATTAATGTGCATTTGAATTGTGTCCACTTTTCGATTATTTTAAGTAGTGCTGCCATGAACATTCATGTACAAGTTTTTGTGTGGACAAATGCTTTCAGTTTTCTTGTGGGTGGAACTGCAGTGTTACATGGTTATGCTACACTTAATTTTTTGAAGAACTACCAAACTGTTTTCCAAAGCAGTGGCCCCGTTTTACATTCCCACTAATAATGTCTGAGAGTTCCAATGTCTCTACATTCTCACAAGGCTTGTTATTATCTGACTTTTTGGTTATAACCCTGCCAGTGGGTATGAAGCGACATCTCATTGTCATTTTGATTCACATTTCCCTGATGGCCAGTGAAATTTTTTTAGGTGTTTGTTGAATAGTTGTATCTCTTCTTTAAGAATATTTTTCTTGTTGTAAGATTTCTTCTGGATACTTGACCTTTATCAGATATGATTTGCAAATGTTTTATCTCATTCCATAGGCTGTTTTTTCACTTCCTTGGTTAGTATCCTGTGAAACACAAAAGTTTCTTAATTTGAGGAAGCCCTATATATATATTTATATACATACATATATACATATATGTATGTTTCATTGCTTATACCTTAGATGCCATATCTAAGAAACCATTGCCTACCTCAAGGTCAGGAAGTGTTGCACTAAGTTTTCTCATAAGTGTTTCATAATTTCAACTCTTAAATTTAGTTCTTTGATCCATTTTGAATTAATTTTTAAATATGATGTAAGATAGGGATCCAACTTCATTCTTTTGCACATGGATATGCAGTTCTACCAGTGATAGTTGTTGAAAAGACTGTTCTTTCCCAGTTTCTCTCTTGTTGAAAATCAGTTTAACCATAATTGTATGGGTTTATTTCTAGACTCTTAATTGTATTGTATTGGCCAAAAAGATAAATCTTAACTTGGGAGAGTATAAATCAAAAAGAGGTCATTGCCTTTGCCTCTTGGGGAAAGGCCATGATGTAACGTTTTATTTTCAAATTCCCAAGCGTTTTCTCCTTTCTCACATCGTAAGAAAACTAGAGCCCATCAGCTCCTCAGTGACTACGGCCAAGTGCACAAAATACGAGCCATGTAAGCTTCTCTCAGTTTAAATTCAGCTTCAGGTGGCCTTCACGTGGTGCCTCTGAAAGAAGGCAGTTGGTAGAAACTCTAGAATGGTCTTTACCAACCATTCCTTGGGTGAAGACTTCTTTGCTCTCCTTCCCCACACCCCATCTGCACTCCACAAATGAGGAAGTGCATTTAGGTGGGATTTTACTTGTTACTGTTTTTAATAACTTTTTATCTTTACAAAAGCAGTAAGAATAGAAAGAAAATACAGACAAAATGTTTTTAATTAAAGTATCACATTCTTACCAGTCAGATCACTGTAACTCCCTAGTTCAATTCTTTGAGATCTTTATTTTTGCAAATATACACATATAGTTGTTGTTTTAACCAAAAATGAGATTTTATAGTCTATGCAAATTGAGCCTACTCTTGTAGTCAGTGGTCTCCATCTGTCGATTTCAGTAAATTTTCATTTCATCTAACACTAGGGCTGTATGTATTCAAATTCCCAACAGTGTCCTTTATCTCTGCTTTCTCCAGATCAATATCTAGTCTAGGACATTTGTACTTAACTGTTAGGACTAGGTCACTTTTAACCTAGTATATCTACCTCCATCCCTTCTGTTGGCTTCTCAGTGTAACAACACTCGCTGGTTGAAAAGGTCAGTCCATGTGTCCTACAGAACATCCCAACCTCTGGATTTGTCTATTTGCTTCCTTCAAGTAGTTTTCAAATGTTTCTCCGTTTCCCTTATTTCCTATCAGCTAAATATTCTATCTAAAGGTTTGATGGATTCAGGTAAAACATTTTGGCTGGAAGACATCATAGGTGCTGTGTCACATCAGAAGACACAATGTCATTTTGACCCCATCGTGAGTGATGCTGAGATTGACTACTGGTGAGAGGCTGCCCTTTCCTGTGGAGCCTTCCAGCTGTTCACTCTGAGACTAAAAAGTGCCCCAGACTCTCTGGTTTTATTTTGGAATAATGCAGATAGTCAGTTTCCCATCCACCTCATAGTTTTTCTGTGATTTAAGTGCCATTAAAAATGTAGACTTTAATCAGAAGAATTTTGGAGTGTGATTCTCTTCTTCTGAGAAACCCTAGAACTGAGATTGATCTGATGGTTTCAGTGTGCCTTAAGCTGACCTTTATATTGGAGGACTTCAGTCTTAAAAGTCTGATGTTTGGCTTTTTCAGTTCTGTAAACTATTTTTATTTCAGCCTGAACTCAAATGTGATTACAACAGAAAAGTCCAGGTATTAAATAAAGGCCTGCATCTATCTTCCTTTCTTGTTTCATCTCCTGACTTCCTTCACCTCATCCTAAGGACAAAGAAAAATTTTAGGTGGAAGAAATAACTTGTGTCCCACCTAGTAGAGTACCATAAAAGAGAATTGAGCCTTGTAGAGTCAACAGTTTTAAATGAACTTTGATCAAAAATTAATATCACTATGACTACAGCTATTCTTTCAGTGTATTTAACATCCTAGAAAATATTAAGGTTGAATTACAGTCCTGTGCTCAATGTGAGCCACAGTTGAGACTCGGTTGGCATTTTCTGTAGTGCACTGAGGGACCCAGGTCAGCAGGAGCTCTTCCTCTCTGTCCTGGGTTCCACAGGGCTCATCTCTTATATTAGGGGCATTTCATCTGCAGGACCCATCAGATTTCGAGACTCCCCTCTCCCTGAGTCCTTCCTGCCTGGGTGCATTCTTGGCCTCAGCAACTGGTCCTACTGCTGCAGGCTTTGGACCAACCATCTGTATCCCAGTGGGGCAGAGGCTGGGTGTTTTTGAGCTGAGGGCTTTCTGTCCTGGAATTCCCCTTTGGGGTTGAAGAAAGCCCAAGGTGAAAATTACTTAATGAGGGCTTGTGCCAGACATACTTTATGTTGAGGTAACTGGTAGTTTCTCGGCGGGGAGGGGGAAATCTAAGCTGGCAGAGTTTTACTAGGGCTTCAGCGTTATATTTCTGCTTGGTAACTTTTTTTTTTTTTTTGGCTGCACTGCACAGCATGCAGGATATTAGTTCCCCAGCCAGGAGCAAACCTGTGCCCGGCCCCCACCCCACCCCCCGCAGTGGACGCTTGGAGTCCCTAACCACTGGGCCACCAGGGAAGTCCCTAAGTAAAATTTAAAAGTACGCTTGGGTAGATTCCTCTAACCTTAAATAGAGCTGTGAGCTGTACACGGGTACATGTGAATGTCTCCATGGACATGCCTAACTGTAATGAACATACATAAATTCGGTGTGTGTTTTCAGAAGAGATTTCACCTCAGGCACAGAAAGCACTTAACCCCAAGGTATGACAAGGTTCAGGGACTGGCAGAGGAAAAGGTACTCAGGTCCCCACAGGTTGCTGTCTGCTTTGAGAGTGGATTTTCTCCCATTTGGCCTATAGCTAGAGTCACTTTAAGACACTTGTTTTTTTTCATTTGTCAACAGGAAACCAAAAAGAGAAGAGCACCTGAGTGAAGAAGCCATCAAGGTGATCGCCAGCCTTCCTGACCTAACGTTCATGCATGCCAAGGTGTTGATGTTCCCGACCACCTTGACACCTTCCACAAGCTCCCAAGAGAAGGCAGATGAATAACTGATGTGAATTGGACAGTTTCAATTGCTTTTCCTTCCTTCCAGCCCTTCCCTACCATCAAAAGCATACCTGCTCTAATTAAAAAAAAAAATTTAAAAGTTCAGCTGATTCGTTGGTAAGCCGCACTAGAAAGGTATACATAGTAATGTATATTTATTTACATACTGAAGTCATAAATTTATATTAGAAACAAATGTAAATACTCGGGGGTGAACATTTTTGAAGATTTATTCTTTTTGTGTTGCTGGGGTGTATACATTTATGTCTTTGTGAAATACACTGGTGGTGTCCTTCTTACACAACTTTTGAAATAAAAAATGAAAATTAAAAACTCACATCTCCACTGTCTATGAAATCCCCTTCATTCTTTTCAGATTTCATTGAATGTCCCATTAATTTTTCATATTGTATATTTAATTACTTTTGCTATCATAAATAAGCTCCAAGTCCCTGTTTAATTTTTTTTTTTTTTTTAATTTTATGTGTGGTGGGTTTGTTTCAGGTCTGGCTTTTGTTACCATCTTTGTGCTCTTTTTTAATCTTTTCAGTCTGGCCTATTGCTGTTTGACCTTTTGCAAGGTACTTGCATTGATTGGTCTTTTGTTATAGGGTATGGATCAGTGTCAGAACTTGATTGAAGGGGTTTAAAGAGATTGTGTCTGTTTTAAATCAGTTTGGTTTGGAGAAGGACCAAATTATATGAATGTCTTACAATGAAATTTACTTGTTACTGATCTTTTTGTTCTATTGTACCACTATTTTTTGAGGATTTTGCACAGTGTAAAATGACATAATCATAGATTGCTATGGTTTAGGCTGTATATACAGTAAAAACTATGGGTTTTAAATGTTTGGGGAAATTCCTATGGAAAAAAGAAAGACATGTAGAAGAACCTCTAACAAGGTTAACATGCATGCCTAAGGTCTTTTGAGATTTCAGTGTGTAAATTTCCTTTTAGCTTACACAAAAATAAAATAATTTAAAAGAAATTTAGTTTGGTGTCTGTACTTTGGTATCTGAGGGAAAATGTAATGAATTTGGACATCAAGTTTTATTTCATATTAATGTGTTTCAATCCAGAGAAAATCATTTGGTAGGGCTTTCACTTTATTAAAACCAAGAAGAATTAGATTCTCACCCATCAGAATTTGAAACAACCCTTTAAATAGCTGATCTGTTTTTATGTAGAACATGAGATCATGCAAGAAATTTCCATGATTCATTATAATGTATCTTTGTCAGAATTGGTGACGTCAAATAGGGATGTATAGGGAATTTTTTTTCTTCCCAAGAAAATATATGCATGAAACTAAGGTGAGCAGAAAATTTATTAAAAGCACTTTTAAAATATTGTTACTAGATTAGATGTTGCTTTAGCAAAGTCACATGACCCATTTCATTAGAAGCAGGCAATCAGCCCAACAGTAGTCCACCTCATCGGCTATGGGAATGTTCTGTTGGAGCTCTTCTGTACCTCTCACTGACAGAGAGTCCTGTGTTGCCAGGTTATTACACGGGCCATTGCAACAGTTGCTGGAGTGTAATTTAAGTAAGGCCTGAAGCAACAATGCTTATCCAGTCCATCTCCTGCCATTTCCCCAAACTTTTTTTTTTTTTTTTTTCAGAGAAAGCTTTCCTTCAGAATAATCACAAGTCATCAGTGCCCAGTGGACCTTCTGAATGGAAAGATAAACGTATTCCTCAGCAGACCTTTACTTGTTTCAGTAAACTGAAGCTGAAGGGCTGCTTGTACAGTCCATTACAACTAAAGTATAATGGTAGCCTTCATCAGCCTAAGTTCAGAGCCTATTGATTAGCTGTGATACCATGAGAAAGTTAATCAACTTCTCAGAGCCACAGTTCCACTATCTTTAAAAATGGGAATGATACCACCTACCTGTGGGGTTGATGTATTAAATAATAAATGTAAAACATCTATCACATGAGGAAACCATCAATAAATGATAGCGCATAGTTCACAAAATCTATAAAGGCCCCTGGAGTCCCAGTAGATTCAAGAAGCAGTCACAGGAAACAGGATCACTTAAGTTTCTGTGCTGTAATTTAAAAGTGATCAAGTGGACATTTCTCAAGAAAGTGCCCCTGCTTTAATGACACATGAAGTAAATAATCAGTCTTAAACTCAACTTTTCAATAAGCCACATTTCCTTCTCGTGTGCCATATTGGCCTTTGATGTTTTAGTCACAACAGGTACATTAACACTTGGTTGTCATAGGTTAAGGTCAGGGGCCTAGTCCTGAGGACCAAAAGTCTTAGCTTGCTTTCAGCTTTCTGTTTTCCAGCTTTTCAGCTCAGCTTTGCACCAGATCAAGGCTTGAATTACACTGGAAAGCAATAAATAGTAGGGCTGGTGCGGGAAAAGCCTTGCGCATCTCCATGTGAATCTCAGCTACGGTAGAGCTTATTGGCTGCAAGTTTGTCCTGATCGTCAGCTGCTTCTGGGAGCAGCTGCTCATTTGTCCTTCTCAAAGTCAGCCAGAAGGACCCTGCAGAGGTGGGGAGAAGAAACCAAGAAGTCAGACACCCTAAAAGCCAAGTCACACACAGTGGAGACTTGATTTAGCCTTGGCTTAGACAGTAAAGAATCCGGATGCCTGCAGTGCAGGAGACTTGGCTTCAATCTGTGGATTAGGAAGATTCCCCTGGAGAAGGGAATGGCATCCCACTCCAGTGTTCTTGCCTGGGAAATCCCACAGATAGCTACCAGAGGAACCTGGTAGGCTATAGATCGTGGAGTCACAAAGAGTCAGATACGACTGAGTGACTAACACACTTTGTGTCTTCCACATCTTAAAACCAGCACACTTATGCCCTAGAATCTCATCTTACTTGATGGTCAAATCCAAATAGCCATACCTAATCCCCCAGTTAATTCAAGTCAAACTACAAAGTTATAGGAGAAACTTCCCTAAATTGAGTCATGTGTCACTACTGTTTTTGTGAGTCATTCTTTTATAGAGAGACTTGTTCTTCCCTCTACATGATTGTCATGCTCTTTATTTAGAACTTGTTGTCTTTTTGCTCCCTCATGTTTCTTGAATCAGGATTAGACTTGGCTGTGAGTAACAAAAACCAAAAATACTACATATAATAAGACTCATACTTTTGTCACATTTGAACTTCTCTGAAATTGGAGTGTGTCATACAATTGAATGGGGTAGCTGTTTAATTGCCAGCAGTTTCTTTTTCTTAGTGATATATAAAATAATGCTGTCTTACATTCAATGACAGAGTTGGTGGGAAATGGTAATGATGTCTTCAACATTAGGAGTTTATTTCTCTTGCCTGTAAAACATCAGAAAACAGTCTGGGGCTAGTAAAGAGGCTTCATAAGCTCATCAGAAATGGAAACTTAGCATCCTGTCCTGTGATTCTCAACACGTGGTCTCTCTTATGGTCCAAGTATTCTGTTGGGGATTCAGCCGCCAAGTCTGCATTCCAGTCATTGTGGGAGAAGGGCATACTCCTTTCCGCTAAGGACACTTTCCATAAGGTATAGACAGTATTTCTAATTCCAGCCCATTGACCAGAACTTAGTTGCAGTGCTATCAGTTCAGGTCAGTTGCTCAGTCGTGTCCGACTCTGCGACCCCATGGACTGCAGCACGCTAGGCTTCTCTGTCCATCACCAACTCACGGAGCTTATTCAGACTCATGTCCATCGGGTCGGTGATGCCATCCAACCATCCTGTCCTCTGGTCCCCTTCTCCTCCTACTTTCAATCTTTCCCAGAATCAGGGTCTTTTCAAACAAGTCATTTCTTCACATGGTGGCCAAAGTATTGGAGTTTCAGCTTCAGCATCAGTCCTTACAATGAATATTCAGGACTGATCTCCTTTAGGATGGACTGGTTGGATCTCCTTGCAGTCCAAGGGACTCTCAAGAGTCTTCAGTACCACAGTTCAAAAGCATCAATTTTTCAGCACTTAGCTTTCTTTATAGTCCAACTCTCACATCCATACATGACTACTGGAAAACCATAGCTTTGACTAGATGGACTTTAGTTGGTAAAGTAATGTCTCTGCTTTTTAATATATTTTCTGAGTTGATCATAGCTTTTCTTTCAAGAAGTAAGCGTCTTTTAATTTCATGGCTGCAGTCACCATCTGCAATGATTTTAGAGCCACCAAAAATAAAGTCTGTCACTGTTTCCATTATTTCTGCATCTATTTGCCATGAAGTGATAGGACCAGATGCCATGATCTTAGTTTTCTGAATGATGCGTTTTAAGCCAGCTTTTTCACTCTCCTCTTTCACTTTCATCAAGAGGCTCTTCACTTCCTCTTCACTTTCTGCCATAAGAGTGGTGTCATCTGCGTATCTGAGGTTATTGATATTTCTCCCGGCAATCTTGATTCCAGCTTGTGCTTCATCCAGCCCAGCATGTCTCATGATGTCCTCTGCATACAAGTTAAATAAGGGGGGTGATAACATACAGCCTTGACATACTCCTTTCCTGATTTGGAATCAGTCTGTTGTCCCATGTCCAGTTGTGTTGCTTCTTGATCTGCATACAGATTTCTCAGGAGGCAGGTCAGGTGGCCCGGGATTCCCATCTCTTTAACAATTTTCCACACTGTTGTGATTCATACAGTGCCATATCTAACTGCAAAAGAGACTGGGAAATACCTTTATCCTGGGGGGCCAACTTAAAGGGAGTCTAGTAGTGAGGAAAGAGAGAACAGATGATGTAGGACAACCAGAAGTTTGAGTCACTCCTGTTTTTCACTTCTCGGTCCTTACAAACAGTATGTCATGAAGCTAAAGTAGTACCTAGAGAAATGAATTCTGGGATCATTGTCTCAGGCTGTAGCAATGCCTTAAATGGGTTATGTCACCTTTCTGTTGCTTTTCCAAGGGGGGAAGATCAATAGAGGGTAGCTCAGGTTTACCAGCACCTTTCAGAGACACAAACGCTGAGATAAATCATAGGTGGAAGTAGGGAGCAGTCTGGGGAGGTAGAAGGGACACCGGATTAAGCTAGGAGTTGTGTGTTCTAAGTTTAGCTCTGCCACTAATCAGCTGTTAAGATCTTTGATAAATCCCTTTCTAAGGCACAGGTACTTGATGCATAAAACGAGGGGTCGGAATCTACAGAATCAAAAGCTAAAGTAGGAGGACCTCCCTGGTGTCCATTGAGTAAGGTTCTGCATTCCCGATACAAGGGGCCTGGGTTTGATCCCTGGTAGGGAACTAGATCCTGTGTGTGTTCTCAGTCACTAAGTCGCTTCCAACTCTTTGCGACCCCATGCATTATAGCCCGCCAGGCTCCTCTGTCCATGGGATTCTCCAGGCAAGAATACTGGAGAGGGTTGCCAGTTCCTACTCCAGGGGATCTTCCTCACCCATGGATCGAGCCTGTCTTCTGCATTGACCGGCTAGTTCTTACCACCGAACCACCAGGGAAGCCCCCTAGATCCTACATGCCATAACCAAAGCTCCTATATACCACAACAAAGATTGAAGATCCCAAGTGCCACAACTAAGACCTGAGCAGCCAAATGAAAAAAACATAAATTTAAAAAAAAAAAAAAAACTTTTTTAAAGCTAATTTGGAGAAACCTTAGAGAATCAGAATTTTAGAGCTGAAAGTTCAGCTGGCCCAGGGCTCTGCAAGTCACTCCCAGAAGCAGTGTTGCAGGAGGGCTGGGCCCTGCAGCGATGGGGGTGTCCATAGTAACGCACTGGGCTTATACAGGGAACAGGGAGATTTGCAGAAGATTCATTGGAGCAAAGGGTCCCATTGCTATCAAACGTTGGGAGCCAATGATGATTACATTCCCAGAGCTGAAGAAATTGAAGTCTGGAAAAGGAAATTGGCATTCACAACGTTACTCATCTATAACCAGAGGCCAGACCTGAATCCAGTTTCCTAATTCTTGGTCTTTTCCTTTGCATCCTCTTGCATCTCCCCTCTGAATAGGCAGCCAGTTTAGCCTTTGCCTGAACAACTGCAGGCCCTCATGTGAGCTCAGACTTTCACAGGTTGTATGCCCCCCACACGCACCTGCTTTGCAGGCCAGAACTGACGGTTAGGTAGAAGGGGCACCAGGTTAAGGTTGATTCAAGGGAGAAACCTAATCCCTTTACCGTAAATACTGAAGACCAGTCTCATGATCCCTGTCCCCTCCTTCTACCAGGTCACCCATGATAACACGGCTGCCAGGTCTTTCCTAAACATGTCATCCTTTCCTGCATATTATTCCAGTTTACCATAATTCCTCTTAAAATGTGCTCTCGAGGGCTTCCCTGGTGGCTCAGTGGTAAAGAATCTGGCTTCAAAGCCAGAGACACAGGTTTGATCCCTGGGTCGGGAAGATTCCACATGCCTTGGAGCAACTAAGCCCATGGGCCACAACTATTGAATCCCATGCACCTAGAGCCCGAGCTCATCAACAAGAGAAGCCACGCGATAAGTCTGCCCACCGCAACTGGAGAGTAGACACAACTAGACACAACTAGAGAAGAAGCCTGTACAGCAACAAAGACCCAGCACAGCCCCAAATAAATAATAATAAATAAAATTAATTTTTTAAAATGTGCTCCTGAGACTGGACCAGATGTTGCTTCATCACTGGCACGAGGGCTCATATTTATTTCATTTAAGACACTTCTTTCAAATGTAGCCTGCAATTAGATTATTGTAATGTAATTACAAGAAAATTAGAGATACCAAGGGAACATTTCATGCAAAGATGGGCTCAATAAAGGACAGAAATGGTACAGACCTAACAGAAGCAGAAGATATTAAGAAGAGGTAGCAAGAATACACAGAAGAACTGTACAAAAAAGATCTTCCCAAAACAAAACAAAACAAAAAAGATCTTCACAACCCAGATAATCATGAAGGTGTGATCACTCACCTAGAGCCAGACATCCTGGAATGTGAAGTCAGGTGGGCCTTAGGAAGCATCACTACGAACAAAGCTAGTGGAGGTGATGGAATTCCAGCTGAACTATTTCAAATCCTAAAAGATGATGCTGTGAAAGTGCTACAGAAAATATGCCAGCACATCTGGAAAACTCAGCAGTGGCCACAGGACTGGAAAAGGTCAGTTTTCATTCCAATCCCAAAGAAAGGCAATGCCAAAGAATGCTCAAACTACCACACAATTGCACTCATCCCACACGCTAGTAAAGTAATGCTCAAAATTCTCCAAGCCAGACTTCAGCAATATGTGAACCATGAACTACCAGATGTTCAAGCTGGTTTTAGAAAAGGCAGAGGAACCTGAGATCAGATTGCCAACATCGGCTGGATCGCTGAAAAAGCAAGAGAGTTCCAGAAAAACATCTATTTCTGCTTTATTGACTCTACCAAAGCCTTTGACTGTGTGGCTCACAACAAACTGTGGAAAATTCTGAAAGAGGTAGGAATACCAGACCACCTGACCTGCCTCTTGAGAAACCAGTATGCAGGTCAGGAAGCAACAGTTAGAACTGGACATGGAACAACAGACTGATTCCAAATAGGGAAAGGAGTACGTCAAGGCTGTATACTGTCACCCTGCTTATTTAACTTACATGCAGAGTACATCATGAGAAACGCTGGGCTGGAGGAAGCACAAGCTGGAATCAAGATTGCTGGGAGAGATATCAATAACCTCAGATATGCAGATGACACCACCCTTATGGCAGAAAGTGAAGAAGAACTAAAGAGCCTCTTGATGAAACTGAAAGAGGAGAGTGAAAAAGTTGGCTTAAAGCTCAACATTCAGAAAACTAAGATCATGGCATCCGGTCCCATCACTTCATGGCAAATAGATGGGGAAACAGTGGAATCAGTGGCTGACTTTACTTTTCTGGGCTGCAAAATCACTGCAGATGATGATTGCAGCCATGAAATTAAAAGACGCTTACTCCTTGGAAGGAAAGTTATGACCGACCTAGACAGCATGTTAAAAAGCAGAGACATTACTTTGCCAACAAAGGTCTGTCTAGTCAAGGCTATGGTTTTTCCAGTGGTCATGTATGGATGTGAGAGTTGCACTATAAAGAAAGCTGAGCACCGAAGAATTGATGCTTTTGAACTGTGGTGTTGGAGAAGACTCTTGAGAGTCCCTTGGACGGCAAGGAGATCCAACCAGTCCCTCCTAAAGGAGATCACTCCTGGGTGTTCACTGGAGGGACTGATGTTGAAGCTGAAACTCCAATACTTTGGCCACCTGATGTGGAGAGCTGACTCATTTGAAAAGACCCTGATGCTGGGAAAGATTGAGGGCAGGAGGAGAAGGGGATGACAGAGGATGAGATGGTTGGATGGCATCACCGACACAATGGACATGGGTTTGGGTGGACTCTGGCAGTTGGTGATGGACAGGGAGGCCTGGGGTGCTGCAGTTCATGGGGTCACAAAGAGTCTGACAGGACTGAGCGACTGAACTGAACTGAACTGACTGTAATGTTGCCATAATGTCTATGGCAACAATGTTGTCTCTTTAGATTGTGTAAACAGTCTTTTCCCCATAATTGCCATCAAGCCAGATTTTCTCTATCATCTTCTTGAGTCCTTGAATTTCTAAGAACCAAAAACAGTTCTTCATTTGTCCTTTTACAACATTACTTTGTGAGCTTTGGATGACTATTTCAGCCTGTCCATCTCATCAAATCTTAATAGTACCATCTAGCATGTAGTCTCCCCATCCTTCCTCAGCTTTGTCATCCACAGATTGACAAATAACCTGTGTGATCCAATCACTTACCCAGATATTGAGCTGTACAAATTCCCACAAGTCCCCTTGCAGAGCGCCAGGAAGACTTGGACATATCTTCCCAGCACAGGGACACTCAGGTTTCTCCTTCTTGCCCACGGATCCTAAGAGCAGGCAAAACTTTGCCAAATCACCTCTCACTCTGCCTCTGGCACTTCATGGACATCCTGAGCATTTCCACACATGATCTCCAACCTCTCATTCAGCTTGATGTTGTGCCCTAGTGCTCCCAAAGTGTAAGGGTGATAAAACAAGTTAAGAGATAAAAACATCTACTCAGGATGGGAGATTAAATGAGGATAATCCTTAGAGTCAGTGGCACATAAGAAGCACTCAGTAAATAATTTTGTATTAATATCCTTCATCCAGGTCAGCACTCCATCACTGATGATATAGAGAAAAGGCTGATGCCAGGAGCAACCATCATCCTCCTGACAATAGGTCAGAAAGTCTGCCCACATCCACAGTCACTGGATGACCTCCATGTCTAATGCTTCTGTTGTCCATCATGTCACCTCATCTTTTCAACAGGACTATCTCTGAAGATAGAATTCATATCACTTCACGTATTTTGTTTTAGATTTACCACTTTCAAGAACTGCTCCCTTCCTTCAGTTTTCCAAAACTAGGATTTAAGGACTAGACAACTTAGCCACCCTGACCAAGACTGTGAATGCCGACATCGGCTCCTTCGGCTTCCACCTTTTGACTCACCTTTGGACCATGCTCATGCTCCTCTGCCCATGTGGTCATCTCTCTCCTGGGGGTCAGCGACTAGAGTCACAGAAAATCACGAAGGTCAGGGGGTGCTATGTCTGCCTCAGGAAAAGTGCTCCCTGGTTGCCGACGGAGTGTTTCCCAATGGCTCCTCAGCCCAAACAGGTAACACACGGTCCTGACGGAGCTCCTCATCCTTGCCCCTCCCCCAGCCCTGCCCCAGGCTTCTGAAACCCGCCACCCCCACCCAGGACCCCACAGACTCCTGCATCGCAGTGTGTGCGCCACAGAGCCACACTCTGCCCTGCCCGCACACCCTCACCCCTGGCCCTGGTGGCCCGTCCCCACTAACCATCCAAACCCCACGTTCGCTCAGGGCCTGCTCCCCTGCCTCATGCCTAATCCTCTCAGTCCTGGAGTTCCTACCGGGGATGCTTCCTACACCCCCATCTCCTCCATCTTCAGGCCCCCCGAGTCTCTTGCGTGACCACGGTGACAGCCCACGCTGACTCACCCCGCCTCGCCTCCCTTCCCATCTAACCTTTGGCCGAGGGCAGAGTGCTCTTCTCCTATCAGAAAGCCTTCCCGGTGCTCCTTCGCCCTCCTGACAAAGTCTTAACTCCTCGGCGTATCACAAAGCATCTGGGGCCGCACCCACATGTGGCAGGCTCTGCCAGGATGGCTGGCTGCTCTCCAGGACCCGAACGCCCCCTCCCAGGTCCGCTCTTCCTTACCAGGGGGCCAGTGTCACCCCGGAAGCCTTTCTGGACGCCCCTCCCCTGCCCCATCTGTCCCCCAAACCAGCTGGTTGGTCTCCTGCCACCCTGGGTGCTTGGCAGAGTTCTCTGATACTAAGAGGTTTACACTATTGTCATCCAACCAGCCTGCATTACTAGCAGTGCCACTGGGTGCCAGGCATGCGCTTTGCACACACGCGCCCTCAGAATCCTCCCTGGAACTCTTAAGAGGTCCCTGAACGCTACTCACCCGTTTGCTGGGGATAAAACCACGACTTGGAACACTGTGTAATGTCCCCAAGATCACTCAGCCAGGAAGCAGAAGAGTCTAGAAGCCAGGTCTGTCTGATCCCAGAGGCTTCACGGCATGCTGAGGGCTGTCAAGTCACCTGTGGCCCTGCTCCTCGCTCCCTCAGGCTGTGAGCTCCTCGCGGGCGGGACCCTGTCTGGCTCTGATCGGCCTGTGGTCCCTGGCAGACATTCACCTTGTTTGCTTCCTGAACAAGTTAGAACTGAGCCTGTTGGCGAAACGGGGGGATCCTTCCAGCATCTGTCCTGTGCCTTGGCCTGCAAATATGAGAGCCTTGCCTCATATTCTGTCTGATTTTTCTCCAGATACCCTATTCGATTGATCACTGACTCAAGCCTCCAAACTCTGAAACTAACACCAACACTAACCCCGTGGGATTTCAGTTTTGCCGAAAGCTATTTGTTTGGGATGGTTTGGCCTCAATTCCTGCCTTGAGCAGGAATTAGGGACTGGACATGGGGAGATTTCAGGTGCTCCAGGGGCATGGCTCCATAGCCCACACTGCATGGCGGGTCCTGTTTGGAAAGCTCATGGCTCTGTAAGGAGATTCCCAAACCCGGAATCCTGACCTTTCCCCAGAGGGGCCCTCAGTGGGTGGTGATGGGCAGTAAGTTCCTGGGCAAGGCCTGGGTGCGCTCGGGCTTGGGGGTCCTCAGACAGAGCCTGATATCCCTGAACGACAGGGTCACACTGACAGTCACTGAACTCAGGGACACAACAAGGAAAACTGAAGGCATGCCCATGTTGAAACTTGCCCAGCCAGCTATCTGCTTCCAATATCCACCCCTCCTTTCTCTTCTGGTCTCCAAAGCAGGGCTTCTGAGTTAGGGCTGGAGGTGGTGTGTTCATGGCAGAGGGAGTTGCTCCTGACTTTTCTGTTCTGAGGCAGGCTCCCCAGCACGGCCCCAGCACCCCAAATCCACAGGATGACTGCCAGAGACAACTATGCCAGGGGCCCTCCTCCCATTAATAAATCCAAGCTTCAGCTGAATGGAGACATTTGACTGAAACCAGTATTTTTACTCTGAAGGAGTAGCGAAGTGTGACTCAAGGCCCGTCCAACTCCAGGCTTAATGCCTTGGTCATGGGAAGACCGGTTTGAGTGGGTGAGAATTTGTTTCACTTTATTTTTGCTGAGTTGCCTTGGGAGACTGATCTGGGTGGGAATCACTAATTCATTGGCTCACAGGAAGACATAGACCAGTGTTCCACCTCCTGTCAGAAGAAACCAGTGCCCCTTGGCTCAAGGAAGAAGCCTGAATGCAGTCCCCAGCACCCTGGTCCCCTCCCACCCATTCACCCGCCTGCTTAGTCACCTTTCTTGGCCGCCTGGGTCCCATCAGTGCCACACCAGCCACAACCAGAAAGCTGGGTGGCTTGGTTTCCCTTCAGTTACTATCTTGTAACTCCCTCGTAATTTACAATCTGTTTGCTGTCTCAGATGTTTGGAAAGAAAACTCCTTAGTCAGCAGCCCTGGAAAGCTTCATTTTCAGTGAAAACTGGACCCTTCTTTCCCAGGTTTTATTCTGGGGCTTGTGGCTGGAACCTAACATCTGTGAGGCAGACAGGACCTCACTGGCCCTATGTCACCAGATACCTATTGAAAGGATGCATTCGGGGTAGAAAATGTGGGCAGAGCCCACCAGTGACAACTGGTCTTTATTGAATATCACCCTCTGCCGACAGGAAGCTGGGTGAGCTATCGGCCCTGAGAGAGGAACAAAGATAAGAAACATCCAGCCTAGCTCAGATGCTAGTGGGGACCGACCAGGAAGCCCTTTCCCTAAGGGATGACAAGAAAGCCACACAACCTGAACATCTTCCTGACGGGAGGGGAGCGTTCGCCACCAGGTTACTTAGCTCCGCGGGCTGGCCTCTTGGACAGGATCCTTCCAGGCAATTCCATCAAAGGTGACGCATCAGCCTGCTCGACTTTAAACCGTCCTGTGGTGTGCTTCTGAAGGTTGTGAAAGAAGGGGCAGGAGCCGTTACTAAGGATAATCATTTCAACGTGGAACTTGGTAGGGAACAAAACTCCCCACGGGCTCTGGGGCCCTGGCAGCTCCAGGACTTCTCAGCTGTCCTCAGGCGCTCACCAGCCCCACGGCTAAGGAACCCTGAAATGCGGCCTGGACGCTGCTCCTGGGAAAGAAGCAGGAATGAGGCGACTGGAGTTTGAATCCTGCTATGCCACTTCCTAACTGAGAGACTAGGAACCAGTCTGCCAAATGGGGATCAGCATTAAAGTTAAAAAAAAAAAAGAAAAAAACAATGAAAACAGTCCTCTTGGGAGAATTAAAGAAAGAACTTTTGTTAAACAAATTCGCACAAACTCGGAAACAGTAAATACTGAGTGATGTAACATATTATTATTTTCATTAATCATTATCATTGTTATTATTGTTTAGGACCCCAGGTTCTTAGTGGGTACCCACAATGTGTCTCACCTGACTTGGGAGCCTTACAGGGAACAGGACTGCTTCTGACGCTACACCTGATTCAATGAAATGAATAAGGACCAGCAGGCCAGCTGCTCAGGACAGAAGGATTACGAACAATTGACTCTCGACCTGAATGGCGGGGCTGCAGAAGTAGCTGAGCTCCACGAGGGGGCCGCCCGGAGATGCTGAAGGGGCTTAGAGAGAGGCCATGGCGGTGGTGTCTGGAATCATCCGGTGAGACCTCAGAGAACCCTCCCCGGCACTTCCCGCAAAGGTGACCCTTGATACCGTGCCAGTGTTTTTAACTGTCTTGTGATGAGTTTGGAGCACAGGTGGAATGTAAACAGGGTTGGGGGTTGTTCAGCCAGAACCCATCCCAGAAGGTGAATCCCACAAAGCCTGTCTGTCCATTCTTTCATTTATTCAAGTTTGGTTAAGCACCTACTGTGCGCCAAGTGCTGTTGCACATTTCCTTCCAAACACACAGAAAGTGCACACCCCTGGGTTTGTCAAGCACTGGGGGCCCAGCCAAGCCCAGAAAGGTGAGTTCTGTCCCCTGGGGCATCTCACTCTCCTCCCTTGGGCCATCCTGAACCTTAGAATGCTTAGATTTTATTTACTCATTTACTGTGTGAAGAATTTCAGAATAAATCATGGACATTGTCCCCCGTCATCTCCACATGCCAACAGCATATCCAATATAAAGGAATATTCTCCTAACTGCAAATACCAAGATCACACCTAAGAAAACTAGTAATAATTTCTGAATGCCATCTGAAACCCAGTCTATTAAAATTCCCCCAAAGGTTTCTAAAGTATCTTTTGTAGCTCATCTGTTCAAGTCAGAGTCTGCTCATGGAGTACACGTGCACTTGACTGTATGTTCCTTTTGACCTAGAACAGTTCTCCCATCCTTTTATTTTCATTGCATTGATTTTTTTTTTTTTTAAAGAGACCAAGCCAGTTGTAGAATGTCCCACATTCTGGATTTATCTGATTATTTCCTCCTGGTGAGAGCCTGCTTGCTGGTTCATAGACAACACACATGGCAGAAGAGAAGGGAGCTCTCTGTGTCTCTTCTAACGGCACTAATCCCATTCATTAAGGCTCTACCCTCATGATCTGTTTACTTCCCAAAGGGCCCACCTTCTAATACCATCACACTGGGTGTTAAGATTTCAACGTATAAAAAAAAAAAAAAAAAGATTTCAACGTATGAATTTAGGGGAATACAAACATTTCATCTATTGCAATAGACTTCCTAAAGGTCAATATCTTGAAATATTGCCAACTTCATCCAGCTTTCAGCAGAAGTTTTTGGGCTCTGCAAGGCACAGGTACAGTAGGGAGGGGTAAGGATGAGAAAGAAACAGCCCTGGAGGTGCTGTTGCCATGACAGGAAGGCCTCAAGCCATAGCCAGGAAGGACCTATGTGCCCTAGGAAAGGTTCCTGCAGAGAGCAGGGGAAAAAATTTTTTCATCCAGAAACCCCTAGCTATGCACTGCACAACTCCAGGGGGTGCCCTCACAGAGTGAACAGCACAAATGGTACCTCTGGAGTTGCATATCTGGTATCTCTCTATGAGCCCTATGAAATATACACTATTCTCATCTCATCTTACACATACCATGATAAAACCTAGGCCCAGAGAGGTTAAATAAGTTGCCCCAAAGCACACAGCAAACCACATTTACACCCGGAGGATTTGGCTGCCCGTCCATGTGTCCATGTATCGCCTCCAAGCTCTGCCATCATCTTTGAGCCTCCCAACCAGCCCTTGAAAGATCTCCTATGCTACCACTGTTCCACAGGTGAGGACACTGATGTTGGGCAAATGGGCCAAGGTTGTCCCGCAGTGAAGGCCAGAGCCAAGGAAGTCAGAGGAATCGAGAAGGGCAAGAGATCACCCTGGGCCGGGGCAGTGGAAATCCAGAAGGCTGCACAGCTCAGAAACGTATTCTTGAGGTTCAGCTTCTGGGGGCCAACAAGCCAGATCGCGGCCCAGCCCCTCATCGGTCTGCCTCCCTCTAGAGCCCCAGCCGGGAGAGATGGATTCTGGAGGAGGGGATGGTCTCAAGGTTAATATTCACCCTCATTTTCCACTCAGCATCAGAGTCACAGGGGCCCTCTATGGAGTGTGCTCTGTGGGTAGAGAGAGATGAACGAAGCAACCTGGCCAGCCCTCCCTTACCCCAACCACCTCCTTGGATCTTGACCAGATGCCTGTTTGCAGTTCTGCAGAAGAGCTCCCACCCCACCTCATGGGGAGCTTGCATGGTGCCGAAGCTCAGGCCACATGGAGACTAGCTCATTAAGGCCACACATGGGGCAACTACAAGGGAGGACAGGCCCACTGCTTCCCCCTCCCCCTGCCGATCCCCCAGCACAGACAACACCTAAGTGCCCACAACCAACCTACAAAGAGGTGGAGATGGCAGCATGAGGAGTCCTATTTCACAGATGAGAAAAGCAAGGCTTGGAGGCTCCACTATTGACTGCCAGCCCCCTCAAAAGAGATGTCTCCCCTAAATTTGTGACTATGATCTTATTTGGAAAAAATAGTCTTTGCAGATATAATTAAGAATCTCAGAACGAAACATTCTGGATCAGGGTAGGTTCTAAGTCTAACGAAAAGTGCCTTTGTAAGAGAGGGATGGGTGTGAAAGTACTTAATGCTATTGAAACATATACTTTAAAATGGTTAAAATGATCAATTTTATGCTACGCATATTTTACCACAATAAAAATTTAACTCATTTTTTTTAAGAGGGTGAAGAGGATGGGAAAAGAGACACTGAGGAGAAGGTGATGGGAAGATGGAGACAGAGATCGCAGGGATGTGTCTTTAAGCCAAAGAACGCAGGATCGCTAGCAGAGGCCAGGAGAAAGGCACAGGACGGTTTCTCCCGAGACTATAGAAGGAACCAACCTTGCTGACTCCCTGATTTGGACTCCTGAGCTCCAGAACTGTAAGGGGATAAATTTCTGTTGTTTTCAGCCCCTCAGTTTGTGGTAATTTGTTTCTCAGTCCTAGGAAACTACTACATAGAATGACACTTGACCAAGGTCACATGCGTCTGGGGCTTCTAACTACAAATCTGGTGCTTGGTACACTCTTGGGATGTTCCCTGATGCTGCAAGTCAGGCCCCGGTGGTTCACAGGGCAGGAGGAGCTCAAAGGAAGGCTTCCATCTGTGTTTACCACCATGGCCAGTGCACCCCACCCTGAGAATGCAGTGTGACCCCCCCAGAGGAATCAAGTCATCATACCACTGCGTGGCATCTCTTTATGAGGTACCTCAGGAAGCTCAGTTTCTAATCTCTTTCTAAAGATTACCCGGTTGTCCTAAATGACAGGAATGCTTCCAGGACCACACGCACTGTGCACTGCACAACTCCAGGGGGTGCCTTCACAGAGTCAACAGCACAAACAGCACCTCTGGAGCTGTGGTACACAACCCGCACCAGTGCACAGGGTAACTGTGACCACTTCCACTGAGCAGGTCAAAGTCCCAGGTCACCAGCGCTTCAGGGAGATTGGCCCCACCCCTCTGGCAGAACTGTTTGGTGGGCCTCAGCCTGAGAATCACGTGGGCTTCATCAGTCCTGGGCAGTGGGAGTCTTTGCATGCTGGAGCCATTACCAGGAAATAAGACTTCCCATGTCCTGCACAGACTCAGATCCAAAGGAGCCTCTCCCAGACCCAAAGACTGGTGAAGCAGTCTGGGCCTGCAGCAGAACCCTTCTCAAATAGGTTTGCTAAAGATTCCCTTGCTTCCCGGGTGACACTAGTGGTGAAGAACCCACCTGCCAATGCAGGTAGACCTAAGAGATGTAGGTTTGATCCCTGGGTCGGGAAGATCCGCTGGAAGAGGGCATGGCAACCCACTGCAGTACTCTTGCCTGGAGAATCCCATGGACAGAAGAGCCTGGAGTCCATAGGGTTGCAAAAAGTCAAACATGACTCAAGTGACTTAGCGTGCACGCAAGATTTTTGAAGACAAGTCGAGCTGAGACTTTAAGTTATCAAGCTTGGAAGTGGTCATGAGAAAGTCCTATCACTTGGGGGGCCCAACAACATCCTTGTCCTTCCTATTCGTTTTTAACCTTTATTTAGATTCTGTAAGCCAAATATTTAGACCCTGTAGCCTAAAGGAAATCAGTCCTGAATATTCATTGGAAGGACTGATGCTGAAGCTGAAACTCCAATACTTTGGCCACCTGATGTGAAGAAATGACTCATTAGAAAAGACCCTGATCTGGGAAAGACTGAAGGGAGGCGGAGAAGGTGATGACAGAGGATAGGACGGTTGGATGGCATCACTGACTTGATGGACATGAGTTTGAGCAAGCTCCAGGAATTGGTGATGGACAAGGATGCCTGGCATGTTATAGTCCATGGGGTCGCAAAGAGTTGGATAAGACTGAGTGACTGAACTGAACTGAAGAAAAATATGCATATGAAATACTGTCTAGATATATATATTTCATAGGTACATACATCTTTAAGAGGCACTTCTGCCACTTGAAACCAGACTGTCTTATATACTGCTCTGAACCATCTGGACATTTTGTGGGAGCTTTCCTTCCTGCAGAGGGGAGCAGGAGTGGGTTGGGGAGGACGTGAAGGCCTTGGGGTTAATGTGCTGGAAGCTGCCTCCAAGCTTATAAATT
Source organism: Odocoileus virginianus (assembly GCF_023699985.2). Taxonomy (NCBI): domain Eukaryota; kingdom Metazoa; phylum Chordata; class Mammalia; order Artiodactyla; family Cervidae; genus Odocoileus; species Odocoileus virginianus. The sequence continues at coordinate 59,795,328 of NC_069675.1, forward strand.
AAGAACTAGCATCTTTGAACTCACTGAGTAAATCTACAGGAAGATAGATTTAAGCCAAAAATAATGTCATTTCCACACAGTCTGAGGAGCATATGTGTGCAGCCTCAAAGCTAAAAGCTACTCGACTTTTTGCTCCAGAACTCTCAGCCTGGTGACAGCGGTGTGCCCAGACCAGGGCTCCCCATGGTCCAGCAGGGCAGGTGCAGGGGACATGGCCAAGCAAAGCTTCAGCCTCAGGTGTGAGATACAGCAAGGACTGCCTCTGGCCCAGCTGTCTTTTCCAGTTCAGCCTGCACGTTCCTTCCTGTTCCTTCCCTCATCCTCTGGCAAACAGTGGCTGCAAACCAGCACCCAGAGAGCCAGGGGATTCGCCGGCTCTGCCAGCCTACTCTTGGAGGCCAGGAAGAGTGGGGGGTGGAGGGTGGGAGAGCCGGCCGAAGGCTCCTAGGAGGCCCCCTTGGGCCTCCTCTCCTCCACCACCTCCTAGCTCCCCAGGGCCTCAAGCCTCTTCTCCCTACACCCACCCCAGCCCACCACCTGCCACTCACAGGTGGACGAGGTAGCTCTCTAGAGGGGTAAGGAAGTTCAAAAACTACCCCTTCCAACCCAGTTGCTTTACACAAGGAGAAACTGGGACCAGGGGAAGTGAGGGGAGCTGTTAAAGGCCGCATGGCTATGAGAAGGCGCTCCGGCTTTAGAACCTGGGGCTTTAGACTGCGGTTCTCGGTTCTCGAGGGCGGGGAAAGAGAGCCGTGGGGGCAGGACGTGGAGCGGTCTCTCTTTCCCTCCCTCCGTGAGCTGGAGCGGAGCCCAGCACGAGTGACAGGCAGCCACGGAGGTGGACGGGTTTGAGAGGCAGGGGCCCAGGCAGTCTGGGCAGTCAGGAGGGACGCTCCAGTTCCGCCCCCCGTGGCGCCTTTGTCTTCCTGAGGCGCGGTGGGCGCGGAGGCCGGGGAAGCCGCGCGGGGCGCCCCGGAGCTGCCCCGGGGCCCGGGGAGGGAGGCCCGGCCGCTGCGCCCTGGGTGGCCGGAGGGGCCTCCCGCCGCCGAGGCGCCCGCCGCCCCCGTGTCACCCGGCCCAAGTCGCCGCGCCGCCGCCCGCGGTTCCGGCCTCCTCCGCCGCTTCCCTTCCCCGGGGCCCTGGGGTGTGAGCCTGGCCCGCCTCCCTGGGGCGCGCCCCTGAGTCCCTCCCTCCGAGCTGCCGGGCGGCCGTCCTCTTTTAAGTGTGGCCCCGGGACCAGCAGCATCGGCTTCCCCCACCCCCGGAGCTTGAACTTGCAAGGGCAGACTCCCGCGCCAGCACTGGCCTCTGGACCCCGCGCGCTGTGTTCATGGGCCCTGCCGGAGACCCGCGGCTCTGGAGCAGGGACACCGCCCCGTCCAGCGCGGAGGGAGGGATCCTGTCTCCCGGTCTCGGAGCCCTCAGGTGGCCCGCTGTTTCCCGCAGCCATCGGCCTCTGCTGAGTAGTGACTGGTGAGGGAGGGGGAGACCTGTTCCCATAGGCAGGCCTGGGTTTCCGTACTAAAAATGGCCTTTCCTGGATGATGACCCGGAGTGACTTGGAAATTGAAACAAATTACTTCAAAGAATTGATCCCCTTGGCGTCTTTTTAGATTAAATCCCAAATTGTTTACAATGGAGGTGGAAAAAGCACTCTGACTGTATTGTCCACGGCCTCTGAGACGCTCACAGCCCCTGGAGGCTCATATATTCAGCCCTGTGCTAGAGAACCAGGACCATTGCTTAATGAATGTCATTTATAAACTGAATGAAAATCCATCCAAGAAATTGTGGGACACTTTTGAAGATACTGATCTAAAGAGTCTCATTTCATAAAGAGAGACTAATTTCTGACCTTGAAAAATGTGGAAAAAAGGAAAAAGCTGTAGCCATATTTTGTCTGTTCCCCCCAGAATATTCTTTAATATGTTTACATAATGTCTTCAATAAAATTAAAAACATGCATACCTTTGTAATATGTCCCAATCCCTGAGGCCCAAGTCTCAGCTGTTAATCTAGTGACAAAGAAGTTTAGCCTAGTGGCCATGGCTTAGTGGGACTGTCTCCAGCTACAAATCCATTTGCAGTCATCGACTTTTGAGCCCTTAACCCAAAGGAGTAATTCTGATGATGGAGTACAGGTAAGAATGGGGGGAAACCTGTGCATAGGTTGGCCAGTTCTCTCAGGTCCCATCTCTCAGGACCCTCCCCCCTGCTTCTGACCATTTGAAAAAGCAAGGGGAGTGGAAATTAAGAAGGTGGACCCTGGAGGACTGGGCCCTTTAGGGGGTAGTTAAGTACATCTGGGTGGGTGGGGATGGGAGAGGGTTTGATAGAGCAAGGGTTTGTTCAGAGCTAACTGTGATGTGTCAGGAGCCTTGGAAATATCCTTTCTCTTTGTCCCAACAATTCCATTTCAGGCATTTCTCCTATAGGAACAATCAAATAGGCTATAAATTAATTACAACAATACGGGAGTGGTTTAAACAGGAAGGGCACAATCACATGCGAGAACAATCTACAGCCATCAAAAATGCCATTTTCAAAGAATTTCTAACATCATGGGAACTGTTCATAAGGTAAAAAAAAAAAAAAGCAGCATAGAAAATGGTATTGTAAGATGTCCACTTCATGCAAAATGTGTATTATTTGAGTAAAAATATGAAAGTGAAGGTGTTAGTTGCTTAGTTGTGTCTGACTCTTTGCAACCCCACAGACTGTAGCCCGCCAGGTTCCTCCTGTCTCCAGGCAAGAATGCTGGAGTAGGTTGCCATGCCCTTCTCCAGGGGATCTTCCCTACCCAGGGATCGACCCTGGGTCTCCTGCATTGCAGTCAGATTCTTTACTGTCTGAGCTACCAGAGAAGCCCAAGTTAAAATATGTGTGTGTGTGTGTGTGTGTGTTTAGTCACTTAGTCATGTCCAAATCTTTGCGACCCATGTACTGTAGCCTGCCAGGTTCCTTTCTTTGTCCATGGAATTTTCCAGGCAAGAATACTGGAGTGGTTTGCCATTTCCTTCTCCAGGATACATACAATATATATAATATAAAAACTATATATCTACAAATCTTATATATACATAGAGAGAGACTGGAAAGAAATTTGCCTAGATATTAGCAATGGTTTTCTCTGGGTAGTGGGATGATAGGTGATATTTGTTTTCTGCTTACTTTTTGTGTTTTCCTTTTTTTCCTATAATGAACACATTACTTTAGAATTAGAAACATTATTTAAGAACCTACAGTTCTCTAAGCTTCCTGCCAGACTCAAAGATGAAGAAGATACAAAGACACATTTTCTGCCCTAAGGTCAAAGGAAATGAGAGGTATCCAGAGAATACCAATGCTGGGCAGGGTGGGATCAATGGTGAAGAGCGAGCTGAGCAAGATGTAGTGGGAGCCCAGGTCCGGGAGAGAAAACTCCTACTGGAATTTTAGCTCCTTGCGACAAGCACAGGGCTTTCCAGGTGGTGCTAGTGGTAAAGAACCCACTTGCCAATGCGGGAGTGAAGTGAAGTCGCTCAGTCGTGTCCGACTCTTTGCGACCCCATGGACTGTAGCCCACCAGGCTCCTCCATCCATGGAATTTTGTAGGCGAGAATACTGGAGTGGGTTGCCGTTTCTCTCCAGGGGATCTTCCCAACCCAGGGATCGAACCCGGGTCTCCCGCATGGTGGGCAGATGCTCTACCGTCTGAGCCACCAGGGAATCCCCCAATGCAGGAGACACAGGTTCAATCTTTGGGTCAGGAAGATCCCTGGGTGGAGGGCATGACAACCTATTCTTATCTGGAGAACTCTATGGACAGAGAAGTCTGGCAGGCTACAGTTCATAGTTCATACAGTTCATAGTTGCAGGGTGTCGGACATGACTGAAACAACTTAGTACCCACACATGGGCAAGCCCACAGACAGGCAAACATAGACACCAAACATAGAGCATGGTAGTGTGAGAATCCAGTTCTGCTCCTTAATGCCCTGTGGGTTTAGGCAAGTTATGAAGAACTAGTCTGACTTTACTCATCTGTAAGATGGGGTAACAAAAATCTTCCTGTAAACAATAAGGTATTGGAAATGAAGCTTAGTCCCTGGGGCAAAGTGCTCGATAAAAATCAGGTTTACAGTATAAATGCATGGTTTAGTTTAGTCTGAGTGGGAAAGCGTAAAGGCTGTTGGGTTTGAGAGGAGAGGGTAGGAGAGAAGGCAGGGAGGTTGGGTGCAGGGACACAGCTTTGGAGGCCCCGTTCCACTCAGCACTCGGGGCCTGGAGACCATGTGGGCAGGGCTGCTTCCTGTGTCCTGAGAAATGGAATAAGTGGGGGCCGTGGGGATGGAAAGGGAGATGGCCATTCCCAGGCTGGACTCAGATTGCCCTCAGCTCTGACACGTGAGGGTAGGGAAAGACAGGCACAGAGCGCCCCAGGCATCTTCTGGGGATCTGCAGTGTGCATACACTGCTTTTTTAAAAGTCTTCTCAGCAGCCTGAACATTAGCGTTTCACACATGAAAAAACTGAGGTTCTGGTTCACACACTTGCACCAAGTGGGCCAGGGTTCAAGCTGAGGAACCTGTTCTACCACGTTTGGTGGCAAGGCTGAGTTTGCCGTCCTGCATGTGCCTGACCTGGAGAGGTTCTGAGCCAACCTGGGGCTTTCCAGAGACCTTCCGGCCTGAATCACCAGAAAGACCCTTTCATCTCATCCTGTCCCCCAGGTGGGACCTGCATGGCCTGCACTCTCGTAGGGGAAAGGGATGGAGCCTTTGAGTTTTAACGGTACTCAACTTTGTTTGGAGACTGCCATAAGCCCTTCAGGAGGATTAGAGGTGGTGCTGGCAGCCCCAGGGAGCCCTCCCATGCCCAGGGCAAGCCTGGAAGCCAGGGGGTTGGTGCCCTCCTGGTACCTTAGCTATACCCCTCCTGTCTCATGCTGACCTCTGAAAGGAGAGGAAATGTCTCAGATAAGCCTTCAACTCTAAACCCTGAAGTCCCAGAAAGGGCAAGATTACTGTGCATCTGAAGGTAGGTGCAATAGAGAGACAAGTTTCCAAAAAACCCCAGCCTCGTCCCCTCCGCTTTGAGCTCAGGCTGTCTTCAGGGAAAGTCTAATTGCCTGAGTGAGCGTTTTTAATTTTTTCCAATCCACCTGGCAGAGAGCCTGACCACAGCGTCTGCCTCACCCTCTTTCCTGAAACTCCAGCCTCCTCGATGGGATTTATAGAATTTGGGAGCAGGGTGCTGTGTTGCTTCCCAGTTCTGCTGCCCATTTTTCACCAGAGAAAACTGAGTGTCAAAGAAATGAAAATAGATTCAGCGATGAAAGCATTTGGAGCCAGACAGTGGGAGAAATCTAATTTATAACAAGGGTTCTCAGCCATGACTGCAAATTAGAAGCACGAGGACACTTTAAAAAATATTGAAACTCAGGCTCCACCAAATGTTTACTCTGGGATGAAGCCTTTTTGCTTTCTTCCTTCCTTCCCTTGTCATTCTTCCTCCCCCCCTCCTCCCTCCCTCACTTTTATTCTTTCTTTGTTTAAAAAGTCTTCCGGGTGATTCTAACATGCCAGGGTTGAGAACTACTCACCTAAAGAAGATAACCGTGTTAGAAAGATTATCCGATAGAAAAATAGATAAAGGACATGAACGGGCAATTGAGAGAGGAAATAAAAATGGCACATGAAAAGCTGTTGACCCCAATTAATAATGAAAGAAATGCTAAATAAAACAATAATGAGATAGTGTTTCATGTATCAAATTGTCAACCTTTTTTTTTCTAATGAAAGAATATTCTAGGAATAGCAATTGTGTGTGTGTGTGTGTATGTGTGTTGTGGTGTGACTGGAGCAGGAGTCTCTGTTTATGAGGATACCTGCCTACAATCTTTCCTGAGGGCTACTGGACACACACTTGCACCTTTTGATTCATTAGTTTTACTTCAAGATTCTAGATAAAGATGCAAGGAGATTTTTAACTAGAGTTGCTGATCACAAGAGGAGCAAAAAGTAGAAATTCCTAATTATTTAACATTAGGAGATTAGTTCTATGAATCATTATGGTACAGCCATAAAACAGAATACCACACAGCCGTTGAATACGATTAGAGTAGGTGAATAAATATGTCCCTACTTGGAAAGGTGTTTAGATAAATTATTGAGTTAAAAAAAAATGCAGTTTCCAAATAATAATAATAAAATTTTTGCTCTGTTAGGAAAATGGAATCTGAAAAGGGGTATGTGCATGTATGTATCTGCACTTAGAAAGTGCATATTGACAAAATATTTGCATATTGACAAAAATATCTGCAAGGTTTTAGCAGGCATCACCTCTATGTAACACAAAGGGAGTATTTTACATTTTTATTTTTGTCTCTGTATTTTCTAGTTTTGCCCTAGAAAGGACGTACTTGTTTTTGTCAAAAGGAAAAAAAAACAAAAACTTATTTTCACTTTAGAAGTTTACTTTCTAGAGCAAAATTTGCTAAGCTGTTTTATTATGAGAGGGGAAAGGTCAACATCATGGGGCAATAAAACCTCCAGGTAATCTTCTGACCACTCATCTTCTTCATTGCATCTCACCTTTGACCAAGAAGACAAACTCGAGGCTCAAATTGGATTTTTCCTTGTCTTCCAGGCCTTTTCCACATTGCTGGACTGCAAAATGGCTGAGAGAGGTGGCCCTGGGGAAAAAGAAAAAGATCCAGAGGTCTGAGGGATCCCCAGCAGAGTAGAGAAGCGTCCAAGTTTTGAAGTCCTGCCTCACCTCCATTTAGCCATGTGACCTGGCATCAGGCCCTTAACTTCTCTAAGTCTCAGTGTATACAGCTACAAAATGGGTTTGTTGAGGCTCCTCAACAACTGGTGCACGTGCCCTCTGACAAAATGGGCTCTATGCTCTCGGGAATAAAGTGGCTTTATGATTTCCAGAGCTTCCGTATGAGAGTTGCAGGGGTTGTGCATCCTCCCTGACACAGAGGAAGCCATCATCATGGAGGCAGCAAGTGGCCCCCCCTATTCTCCACCCACCTCCGGGGCAGTTGGGGTTGTGGGCTGTCAGAGACCAGGTCCAGGGAAACAGTGCTGGGAGGAGAGAGCCTTTATAGCACCCATGCATTCCTCTTCCACAAACAGCACAAAAGTGTTGGGAGAACATTTCAGGTTTTTAGTACAGAGGACCTGGTGGGCCTGAATGAGTGAAGAGATGAATGAGTGAATGAATGATTCAAGCTTACTTTTTTACTTCCAGAGTTAATTGTGCCATGCTAAGGCACTTCAGTCATGTCTGACTCTTTTGTGACCCTATGGACTGTAGCCAGCCCAATCCCTGTCCATGGGATTCTCCAGGCAAGAATACTAGAGTGGGTTGCCATGATCTTCTTTAGAGGATCTTCCCAACCCAAGGATTGAACCTATGTCTCTTATATCTCCTGCACTGGCAGGTGGGTTTTTGTTTTTTGGTTTTTGTTTTTTACCACTAGCGCCACCTAGGAAGCCCTAGAATTAATTAAGGTAGAATAAAACATCTGTGGTTGTGCTAACAGCCACTAGAAAACAGTTCATTAAGCCCGGAAGCGTAGTTGTAGCAGGCAGCCACATTGTGCGTTTCCTGCCCAGCAGCTAAAAGCAGAACTTGGCCTGCAGAGCAATACTTTGGTCAGCTATCGAATGAATGAATAAATATTACCAGACGTCTCAGCTAAGGCAGAAAAACGGGGAGGAAGCTCTGGGTCTGTGTCCGCACCACACAGAGTTAAAACCACTTGTACTTCACTGTGTGACCTGACAGCTCGGCCAGCTTTGGGAGTCAAACAGCCACAGATGGGAAATGCATTTAAAAAGTGAAATTAACAAAGCAGGAGGGGCAGGGGCAGATCAGGGGGTTTCAGTTCACACCTCAGGCCGCTTATTAATCTAGTAATGAGAGCAGAGCTTCTGCTACACAAATAACACCTGCCTGGGGCGGCAGGCCCTCCCGCCTCAGAATTACCCAACATTCTTAGATACACACACACACTGGGACTGTGTCCTGGGCTATTCTAACGTCTCAGCTGAGTTAGGGTTGGTGGGGACTGGATTTCCTGGAAGTGGAACTTCTGGCCGGGACCAGGTGCTCAGTGAATTCTCGGGAGAGGCGGGTCGAGGCCATCGGGCAGCCCACTGCTCAGGCCCTCTGCCCTCAGGACTGTGCTGGGGACTCCTGGTGCCTTGAAGGCTCTCCCTGACCTGGGCTTGGTCCCTAGGGGCAAGGGGTTGCCCCGGTCTGAAAGGGACAGTACTGGGGCAGTGCCCAGGCCCTGTCAGGCAGTATCTGGAGCAGATAGCAGGCTGGTGAAGCTGGGGTTTTTCTCCTGGGGCGTGGCCTCTTTTTGTGACTCAAACGCTGGGAATTTGGGAGCCCTGCTAGGCTGCTAGCCTCTGGCCGAAGTTGAGCTCCCAGGAGCCCTCACCAGGCTCAGAGTGAATGCACTTGGGTTTCTTGGCTCCCCCCCCACCCCCCACCCCCCGCCGCCCCCCGGCCCCCTCCCATTCCCCTCAGTGGGTTCCTTTTGTTGTCATTAAATCCCCTCCAATCTCCCCTTCCAAAAGCTGGCAGATCCAAGTGGAATTCAACACCCAAACACTCACACAAAAGCTAGGATTAATAGCTGGCTTTGTCTGGGCACAGATGTGCAGCAGCTTGGAAGGGTGGGGGGAGCATTTTTCCTGCCACTTGAGTCAACTCGCCTGGCTCCGCAGTGGGGGAGGGAGACGGAGGGAAGGAGGGTCGGCTGCACGGACCTCTCTCCAGGGCGCCGCACCCCACCTCTCTGAGCTGGTGCACTCTTAGGGGTCAGGCCCCACCAAGGTGGCTCAGTCTCCCCTCCTTCCCCTTCCAACAAATCACACTCCACAGCCAGCTGGCGCTCACAGGCCCTGGACTCGGTCCCTGTTCCTCTGGAGTCCGAGCTCTGAAACAGGCCCCAGCAATCCTCCAAAACCCCGCGAGCTGAGCAACTAAACGGGGGCGGGGGCTGACAGGAGGCCCACAGGAGCCCGTGCGCGCAGGCAGTCAGGGAAGTTTCCCAGAGGAGGTGAGCGGGGGCGGAGCTCCGGAGGGTGGGCGGGGCCTGGCGGGGGCGGGGAAGAGGGCGTCCCGGGAAGAGTCAGTGGGCTGGGAGAACGCAGGGCTGCAAAGCCTGAAAAGGGTTTTGTTTTGTTTTTAAGGTATTTCCTCATGGCAATAGGGAGCCACTAATGTTGTGCAGCTGAGTAGGAGTTGAGGGGCAACGGTGAGTGTAAGGAAAGCTGTTCTATTCTTGAGGGGGGCCAGGTTGGAGGAGGTGGTAAACTGAGGCAAAGCCGGTTCCCCCCCAGTTTTCTCTGCCTCCGATAGAATCCCTATTCTGACAACCCATACTGCTGTTCCATGCCACCTGGGAGGCTGTGAACTTGGCCCTCAGCACATAGGGGGAAATATCATATTTCTCTATTGTTCTGTCAGGTCAATCAGGTCCTGTCCCCAACCAGGGAGCTGCTTGGAAACATGACATCAGTCAAGTTTCAGGGGCTGCTGGTGAGCGTCCCCCTCCCCAGGGTGGTACAAGTATCTGGGGTCCCCGGACCATCTGGTGTCTGAGGAGTTTATTGACCTCTTGGTCAATATTGACCTGTCTTCAGGTCCCTATTGTCAGGAGGTTTGTGTGTTATAGGAGAGAAAAAGAAGAAGGAAGAAGAGGAGAAGAGGGAAGCAAACAGATAACTTCACATGATAATAAAAAGCTATGAAGAAAATAAAAGAGAGTGATATGCCTGCTTGAGAGTGGAGTGCTCAGGGAAGGTCACTCTGAGTAGGTGGCATCTGAGCTGAGATTTGAAGGATGAGAGGGAACAGAATACATTAGGTAGAATCCTGTGTGATCTCTGATTTTAACTTTTTTAAAAAATTCACAAAAAATAATCATTTCCTAGGATTCAATGAAATACCAAGATAGGGTTTCCCTGATGGCTCACTGGTAAAGTATCCAACTGGCAATGCAAGAGACACAGGTTGAATCCCTGGTCTGGGAAGACCCCACATGCCAAAGGACCACTAAGCCCGTGCCCCACAACAAGAGAGCTCTAGAGCCCAGGAGCCACAGCTACTGAACAGGGGCACAGCTGCTGAAGCCCAAACGCTCTAGTGCCTGTGCTCTGAAACAAGAGAGGCTGCCACTGCAACGAGAATAGCCTCCATGCGCCACAACTAGAGAAAGCGCTTGCAGCAACAAAAACCCAGCACAGTCAAAGAAATAAATAAAATTAAAAAAGAAATAGAGGGGAAGGGAGACGAGCTTGAAGGGGTGGAAATTTCTTACAAAACTAAGAATTGGTTGTTGTTCAGTCAGGTGGCGCTAGTGGTAAAGAACCTGCCTACCACTGCAGGAGACGTAAGAGACCTGGGTTTGACCCCTGGGTTGGGAAGATCCCCCGGAGGAGGGTATGGCAACCCACTCCAGTATTCTTGTCTGGAGAATCCCCGTAGACAGAGGACCCTGGTGGGCTACAATCCATGGGGTTGCAAAGAGTCAGGCTTGACTGAAGCGACTTAGCACGCATGCACGTTCATTCGCTAAGTCGTTTCCAACTCAGCAACCCCACGGACTGCAGCACGCCAGTCCTCTGTCCTTCCCTATATCCCAGTTTGCTGAAATTCATGTCCATTGAGTCGGTGATTCCACATGATCCAGCAATCATGCTCAACATTTATCCAAACAAATTCAAATATTATGCCCGCACAAAAATGCTGCACACAAATGTTTATAGTAGCTTTATTCGTAACCACCAGAAACCAGAAGCAACCAAGATGTCCTTCAATAGGTGAATGGATACACAAAACATCATATATTGATGCCAGAAGTTCAGCCTCTCTGTAACTCAGTGCTGAATCAAATCTCAGAGACAGAGTTTTGGGTGAAGCAGAAAAGATAGCCTTATGGCTTTGCCAGGCAGAGGGGGACACAGCAGATTTCTGCCTGGAAAAAGTATGTATGCCAACCTGGGAGGATTTGTTGAGGAATTTTTATAGCAAATAGTTCAAGCGTGGGGTGCTGACAAGATTAGGGTATATGCATGGTCTCAGATGGTCCCCCCTAGTCTTGATGAGCTCTCTGGTCCCTGTAATCTTGTCTCAGGTGGTTTCTTGGCTGCTCCTCCCTTGATTAACTGTTCAGATTAACTATTCAGATGCTGTAGGAGCAGAAGGCCAATGGGAGCAAAGTGAACAGAGAGAGGGGAGATATAAGGTTGGAGAAGTAGCAGGGGCTACAAAAGTCATGATAAGAACTTTGGATTTTATTCTAAGAAAGTTGACGGAGTGCAAGAGTGACATAATTGCACACTTGGCTACTCAATGTGTGGTCCATGAACCAGCATCTCCTGGAAGCTTGTTAGGAATGCAGGCACCATCTGCTGTGATGGGGATACCGAGGGACCAGCGGCAAAGGTAAATTGAATGAAAACCCAAGGGCTCCCTAACCTGCAATTGCCCCAGCCTTGTCTTCCTGCAGCCTCCACCATCAGACAAGCTTGCAGATCACCTTTCTAGGTGGAAAGGGCTCTCTCCTCTATCTGCCATGACCCACAAGGAGCAATATCAGTGAGCAAGAGTTCTTCTGGCCTCCAAAGGCTCTCTTGCCCATTTGATTCTTCCCTGTAGCCAAACTGAGGGGTCTGGCAGGCTGGGGATGCAGACTGCTAGGATTTAGGAGACAGATCATGCCCCTCTGAACCAGCCCCAAGACAGCTAGAGATCATGGACAATCTTTTGCGTGGCACTGTCTCCACTGTGACCCACAGCCTGGCCCAGGCCCCCGGTGGCAGTGTGACGTGTCCGTGTCTTACTGAACAGAGACCTGTAGGCACACGCAGACCCCAAATATGAATACCAACTGTGCTGCCTTGGACAACTTGCTTAACTTTCCTGGGCCTCAGTTTCCCTGCCCGAGTTTGTGAGTGGGTGGCCAAGAGAAGACCTAGTCCAGTGGCCAGCAGAGAGAAGGTGTTTTACAGAAGAAAGCAGCCCCACCTCCATCTCCCTGTGGGCGCAGGCTTTTCCCCCTACCTGTTGACCCCCCACACAGGGTCCCAAGCAGCCCCTGCCCACGCTGCACAGTTGGTTTGAGGGCCCCTTAGAAAAATGACCCAAGCCTCTTCCACTGCCCACTCCCTGATGGCACAGCCCCCAACCCCTTCCTCACAGCCCCCCTCTGCCAGCCCCCTGCCCCCACACCCTACCAGCTCAGCCAGCTCAGGGAGCCCTTCCTCTCTGCCTAGAGACTCCCTCCACACCCACAGCCCAGCTGGACTCAGGCCAGTCAGAGCTGCTCAGGCCAACCTGGAAAACAGCTGGAAAACTTCTTATCCCCACTGACCCGCAGCTGGGAGTCTGGATGGCCCCAGATGGCGAAGCCAGGTACTCAGGGCCCCGGAGCAGCAGGGGAGCCCTGCTCAGACGCTCTGGGGACCCTTGCCTGGTGACTCCGAGGTCCTGGACTTCAAGACACCCAAGCCCTGGAGCCTCCCATCCTGCCAGGCTTGCCTGAAAGCCCAAGAGCTGGAGCCCAGCTCCCTGAACCTAAGAGGAAGGGGAAGGCTCCAGATCAGAAAGGCGGTGTCCTCAGCAGTTTGCAGCAGCAAAGATGGCTTCCAAGTAGTAAAGTAGGAGACAGACGGAGGCAGGGAGAGACGAAAAGGAGGAGACGGCCAGTAGGGAGAGTCAGAGACGGAGGAGTGTGGGAGGGAGTCGGGGGAGTGCCGGGAGGTAGAGAGAGGCCAGCGCAGGGGCAGGACACCCACATGGCCTGGGAACGGCAGTTGGGTTTGGGGCGAGTAGGAAGATTCAGCATTTGTCCCGAAGCTGGTTGACCTTCCAAGTGCTGGTCTTTTTAGGCTGAGTGTTTGGGCTGGCTCCAGGAGTCACAGATAGGTAAGCCTCACGGCTGAGAATTGAGGAAGGGCATTGGTGCCCCCTTAGCTAAGCCCCTTCTGCTCCCCTCAACCTTGGGAGAGTGAGTGCCAGTGGGGGCGAGGGAGAGAGACTCTCAGGGACAGAAAGGACTGAATGGAAGCTCCTAATGGCTGCAGCTCTTAGTGAGTCTGTTACCACGTTCCAAGAGATTTGTGACTCCAAGCTCCAAGGCAGGCTGTTGACCCTTCTTTTTCATAGTTAACTTTCAGGCCAGTTTCTTTAAATTCTGAAGCACTAGAAGGTAATAAAGATAGGAGTTTAGATCCTGGGCCTGTATCCCTGACCCTCTGTGTACCTGTTTTCCTGAGCAAGCTCAACCTGCTTCCATTGCCACCCACTCCTGATTTGTCCTGTCCTGAGAATCAAAGAGCACAAATGTATGTGAAATGCTTTCTACACTGCTAAACTACACACACACACACACACACACACACACACACACACACGTCCAGGATGACTGTCGCCTTCCCTGGAACCTCTCCAGGCCCAAGGAGGCAGCATTCCCCATGAGCGCGTGGGTTGGACTGACTTCGAACAACAGCATTTCCAAAGCACTTCGCCACCTGGCACCATTTTCAGCACTCAGCTGGGAGATAAGTGACCATAAATCCTTTTGTAGAGGCAGCCTGACTCGGCAACGCTGACACACAGAAACAGTGACACGCACTTCCTCCGGTGATGACATCTCGAGGAGACAAGTGTGAAGACGTCTGCTGGGTGTGTTTGTGCTCTGGCTTCTCCAGGCAGGCAGGCCAAGCCCGAGAAGACATCTCCCCAGCTTGGCCCACCCCTCCCCCTTACCGTCTAGAGCCTTTCCTGGGGCTTGGGCTCCTGCAGCCATTTCTTGTCACTGCTGAACAATAGGCCTTGCTAGCAGCTGGCAGCTTGGCTTCCCTGCCCAGGGAGGGAGGGAGGAGGGTGGGAAGGAGGCAGCAGGCCGGCTGTGGGGCTGGAGCAGCCAGCCTGCTACAAGGGGGTTCCCAGCTCCAGGAATGGCGTCAACGTGTGCGCCTCCTCGGTCATGGTCATGCACACCCAGCAGCTGGGAAGACTGGTGCTGGCAGACCGTGCGCAGCGGCCTCCTCCCACCTGAGTAGTTTTGTAAACTCCCGAGGCCTGGGGCTCTGTGCCCAGAGATGCTGGCGGAGGCCCCCGTGATTCCAACTTGCAGCCAGGAAGAAGCACAGCCCGCAGCATGTGCCGTGAGCGTAGTCCTGCCTCCTTCTTTGGCCACTGAGCCAACCAAGTCCCTGCGAGGGGAAGCAGCCGATCCAAGGTCACACAGCGTCTTCAGCCCTGCTGAAGCAGTCCCAACTCCTGGTTCACTTCTGGCCCCGCTGGGACACCTTGCTCTCTTGTCCCTCAGGGTAGTGCCTCAGTGGGCCGGGAGGGAGCCCTCTGGAGAAGAGGTGGGGTGAAGCGGCTTGTCCAAAGGTCAGGCAAGTGACAGAGGTGAAGTTCTGATTGGGCCACCATCTCCTGACTCCCTCCTTTTGCTCAGCCTCCAGGCAGCACCTGCCTAGCTGGGATGACACCAGCAGTGACGATGGGTGATAGGAGAGTGTGCTGAAGGGGTTATAAGGGTCTGAGAGGCCCAGCCTGCAATCCCAGCTCTGCCATGTGCCCGCTGTGTGACCTTTGCAAGGTTGCTTAGCCTCTTTGAGTCCGGACTCCCACCTCTATAAAGTGGAGGTGGTCAGGTAAACCTGAAAGTGCTCAGGAAGAGTCCACCAGATCGTGCACATGGCACCTAGTGGTGTCTGGCTTGAGTGCTCAGCAAGTGGTGATCCCGAACCTCCCAATTCAGCTAAGATTCCTTTCCCAAAGGAGCAAGCGTACATTAAAAGCAAAGACAGAAGAGACAGTAGGGACTCTGGGACCCCATATTGTCATACAAGCTTGGAACACAGTGTCCTCCGTAAATACACAACTGAATGCCATGATGACAAGCGTGGTGTTAGGGAAATGGTGGTGCCCCCCAACAATCGTGCTTTCAGCATTAAGAGGCTCCAGGTTTGCTTAATGGCCTGACCTAAAACCCCACACAAAGCGGGGGCCTGGATTTTAGCCTTGTCACTGCCATGTTTGCTACAGCTAACATTTGAGGATTTCTTCCTCTTTTTTTTTTTTTTTTAAATGCCCTAGACCTGTTGTAAGTGCTTTACATGTGATCTCTATCACTTCATGAGATAAGCTCACTTATGACCCTCATCTTACAGATGAGAAAGCTGAGGTATAGGCAGGTTTCAAAAACTTGTCCAAGGTTACATATAGGCCATCAATGATGGAGGCAGGATTCAAACTCAGGCGGTCTGATTGCAAAGCCATGAACCCCCCCGACTACGTTCTCTTGCCATAAACAAGAATCACTTCCCCTCTCTGGGTTTCAGCTTTCACATCTGTAAAATGGGGCCCTTTGGCCAGAAGATCCACATCTAAGCCTCCCCAGGTGTTAAGCCCTCAGAAGGTGTCCATTTTTGTGTGACTTTTCTGATGCCCCTGCCCGCTCTAACCCTCAAACCCCCACCTCCAGCACTCACTCCGCTGCCCCCATCCCTTTACTGGGCCAATTTCCAGACCCCTTTCTAGACGTCCTGATCTAAGACCCTGAGTAAAGCAGCTATGGCCTGGCCTCAACCATGGTCAGATTCTGTCCTAAGCACTATATGGTTTGCAGAGACCAAGGCTTGGTGAACTGTTTCTGTTAAAGGCCAAAGAGCAAGTATTTCAGACTTTGAGGGCCATACGGTCTCTGTGACCATTGCACTCGGACAGCAGTCAGACAATACACATGAACAAGTGTGGCCATGTTCCAATAAAACTCACACCAACAGGCTGCGGGCAGGATTTGACCCAAGCGCTGAAGTTTGCTGACCTCTGTCAGAGATGTACATCAACAGGGTGGCTGCGCTCCGAAACAGCAGGGGTAGCACAGGAAACACAGTTGCACAGTTGTACAGGTAGCAGCGGCAGCTCAGAAACTAGCCTGAGACACAGTTGGCCTTGCTAAGTGTCTTTGCAAAGGCAGAGTCCAGAAAAGGAGGAGGCTTCATGCCCAGGCACATAAGCTTGGCCTAGGGGTGATGGATGAAACTTCTACAGCAGGTCTGGGGGCCCAAGCGAGAGCATGCATGCCAGGTGCTGGCAACAGGGGCCGCCAGAGGGCCAGATGGGAGTGGGTCTGGGACCCGGACAAGGAAGATCAGGCTCTGTGCTTCTCTCCTCTGGAGAGAAGAATCAACTACAGTGTGTTTTGTTTGTTTTAATATTTATTGGTTATTTGGCTGTGCTAGGTCTTCGATGTGGCATGTAGAATCTTTAGTTGTGGCACGTGGGATCTAGTTCCCTGACCAGGGATCTAACTCGGGCTCCTTGCTTTGGGAGCGCGGAGTCTTAGCCATGGGACCACCAGGGAAATAAATCCCTGTTTTTTTAATTCAACAAGTGTTCTGAGTGCCTACTCTGGTGCAGGTGGAGGCATGAGAGGATAGACAACATCCACAGCTTGCATTTTTCTTGCCCTGTCAACATCTTCCAACAGACTTTGGAGCCATGACTATCTCCTCCTTGGGAGCACAGAAATTCACGAGTCACCCAAGTCCCATCTCTAATTAGTAGCAGATGCTCATGTTCCAGACACAAACCTCTCTACTGAGCAGCAGCCTCTTGTTTCTAGTGTCCTAATGAGGGTTTCCACCGGGCTGTCTGAATAGAGCTAAGCCTGTTCTCCCCACTGTGAGTCTGCTAGGGCTGCCGAAACACAGAGTGGCCTCAACGATAGAAATCATCCTGGAGGCTAGAAGTCTAGAGACTGAGGTGTCAGCAGGGTCAGTCCCTTCTGAGAGCCCCGAGGAAGAAAGCTCTTCATGCCACCCCTGCCCCCTCCAGCTTCCAGTGGTTTGCTGGCAATCTTTGGTGTTCCTTGGTGTGTTGACATGTTACCCCGATCTCCGCCTTCATCTTCACAGGGTGTTCTCTGTGCTTGTGTCAAAATGTTCCCTCTTAAAAATAAGGATACTAGTCATTAGGATTAGGACCCACCCAACTTGACTCATTTGATACATTTTAAAGTTAAAACAGTAAAATTATTTCCAAATTAAGGTCACTTTCTGAAGTCGTGAGGGTCAGAATTTTTAACAGATCCTGTTTTGGAGGACACAATTCAACCTATGCCACCTCTCAAATGCTCCCTGTTTGCCACCATATTCCATGGCTGATTTACTGGAACCCTTTTTCCAGCCCCATTCCCTCACCAGCTGGCAAGAGTTGCCCAAAACTACCCAGAGCAGATGAGGCTGGGATCCCACGACTCCCTCCAAAATGGCCCAGCTGTCAAGGAGATCGCACTGGGTCTCCCCCACGACCCTGTGGAGGACTGGGAGAGGGCCAGAGGGGAGCTGGACTGTACAAATGGGGGGTGGTGCTGCCAGAGGATGTGCAACAAACTTGTGAACCACTTGTTCTTTGGAACGCCAGACCTGGCGACAGGGTGTTATAGAAATGACCCAATGGCGGCGAACAGCAGCTAGGAAGCAGGTGCAATAATTGGAGGTGAGGGGGGAAGGCAGCTTGAGCTGGGGAAGTGGAAGCTGTAGTAGGTTGGGAAAGGAAGCTGATAGAATACACCTGGGAGAAGGGTGATGAGGCCAAAGAGAGGCCCAAAGAGGAAGGACCAGCCCTGTTGGGGAAATGAGGCTGTTTTAGATTCACTTGAGTATGAGATGGCAAAGCTTGGCTGAAGTCCAGAGCTTGGGAGAGGTGAAAAAGTGAAAGTGTTAGTCACTCAGTCCTGTCTGATTCTTTTGCGATCCCATGGACTGTAGCCCATCAGGCTCCCCTGTCCATGGAATTCTCCAGGCAAGAATACTGGAGTAGATAGCCATTCCCTTTTTCGGGGACTTTCCCGACCAAGGGATGGAACTCGGGTCTCCTGCATTGCAGGCAGATTCTTTACTGTTTGAGTGACCAGGGAAGCTGGGAGAGAGGTAGGAGCTAGAAATAAGTTTTCAGAGTCCTGGACGGATTAGGAACCCTTGGAAAACAAGCGGAGTAGAGGCTCAGCAAAGAGCTGGTCACCAACTGAACCCTGGGAGAAACCCAATGTTTAGAAAGAGCTGGAGAAGGAGGCTTGAGAAGCACCCAAAGGCAGGGGGAGAACCAACAGAGAAAAGTGCTTCTGAGACAGAGATGGAGGGAGAGGGTGATAGCACCAACTTCAGCGGAGGCAGTAGGGGGTGGGGGTGGGGGCACTGTTCCCTGACATGGGCAGACGGTGACATATGAGATGGTTGTACTCCAGGCAGAAGGAAACTGCAAACACACCTCTCTCATCTTTTAACTGTTTATTGTATAATATAAAACTACAAAAGTAAGACTGCTCATTTCCATGTACATTTAATCTGTCCAATTGTTCAGATTACAGCCCAAACCTACATGTGAATACAACCATCTGGGTTCTGATGTAACGTCTGTAATATTGCATAGAAAAGGCACAGCTCTCAGGTCTGTGGGGGAAAGGTTACACCTCCTTTTTGACAAAAGCCCTCCTCAAAAACCATGCACCAAACATGTTGCTATGTACATCTTTTCCAAATCTTGGTTGTATGGACCGCACTTCTCTTCCAAACTTGTTATCCCCAAAAGACATCCACAATTTTTATTGGCTTTGTCTGCAATAGTACTTGATCCTGGCTAATTTTTCAAGAACCATTTAGACTCATTCTCAGAAGCCCTGAAAACAATTGTACATAAGCAGGACGCACACACCTCACTGCCACTGGCAGTTACAGGAAGTTAACCATTTACAGCCAGAAAAGGTTAAATATGCTCTTTTCAATTCTTTTCAGAAAGTGTATAAAGGTCCAATTTGTAACAGCAAGATTTTTAAATTAAGACAATTCATATAGAAAATAACAATCGCTGCACAAAGTAGAGTCTCTCTCTCTGGTTGGTCGTTTTTTTTTTTAATCTGTCATCTGAGAAGGCTGCCCTGCAGATTCATAATTCATTATTTACCACCAAGGGTGGTTAATAAATTTAAGCTCTAAAAATGATCCGTAAGTTGACACTTTGGCTCTTTGGAATTTATTTATTTAAGAAATTTTCCTTGGTTGATCTCAGGGCAGTTGGGACACTCTGAGGGGCTATGGCAATAAACAGCACAATTGAGAAAGACACTCCTCCGGTGGAGGTGGCTTGGCTAGTTCTCACCCTTTGGTGTGAACGAGGGTGTCAGTGGTGTGGTTGCCCCTTCTGTCATAGAGAGAAAGTGCGACTAAAAAAAGTTTAAAAATATCAACCCTTTGATGCTTGATTTTCTTAAAAATTTGGAGGTATTAAAACATTCCTCATCCATACCTTTTGCATATTTCAAATAGACCCATATTTTATAGGAGAGAGTAAAAATGAATGTGGACTGTGCATACGATGAGAAGACCCAGGGGTCTGGCTCAGACCCCCTTCTAGAACAGATTGACATTCCTACAGGAGAATACATTCCTACTTACATTCTGCACATGTTACCATCCAGATGTTGTTAGAGCTCCACAGTAAAATAAATATATTTACACAGAAAAAAAAAAAGGAATAAATAACTTATGAAAAAAAATCACTTCAAATTCAAAGCTCTTATTATTCTGCTCTCATCTTGTCACTTCATTGCACATCACTGTCAATAATTGTCCTCTCCCAGCCCCACCCAGCATGTCGCTCTCGTAAAGGCACCTCACGCTGCCTGCCTGCCTCTGAAACCCACATGGTGTCCTGCAGGAGGGGAAGGCACTGCCGCCGGGTGGCATGTGGACGCACGTCCCACGCTTGAGCTGGGACTCGGAGGTCACACACAGGCTCACGTTTTTCCCTGTTGGGACATTGCTTTGTCAAAATAAGACACAAAGATAACTGGAACACTAGGTGGTTTTGTCCTTTCAAAAAAGGGCCACTAACTTCCCATGTTCTTCCTCATTAGACCTTGAATACCAAGAATTCATGGCAAGGGTGTCCAGAGATAAAAAGCACTTTCGCGCTGCTGTTGGGGGTTTTTGTTTTGATCTTGAAGCCCAGCCTTACCAATGTGGGAGAGGGGGAGAACCACGTGTGGGCAACATCTCGCAGTGCTTATTTGAACTGCTGCCCAACATATGGGACTTGTTTAAACACACGATTTGCTAATCCAACCAAAGTACAGTTGTTCTAAGTTACTATCAATCAGTTTTTAACAATGGCAAATCAGCCGCCTTACCCTGTTATTGTCCGGGATAATCAACACTATTGTGCACGGACACGTATGTGTATGTGTGCGGCATGTGGAGGGTTTGCCGGGTCCTCCAGCTAGCAGAAGCATGGCGTCTGGGCGGTCTTGTTCTCTATAGGAAAAGGAAGCCCTCAAATGGACAGGCACAGTGACACTGGAAGCATCTACAAAAACCCTCACCTTAACTATATGGTCCCTGATCCTATTACAGGGAATGACACATCTGTAGTAGTAAGAGGTGTCTGGTGGAGGGTGCTCACAGAACAGTGCAATTTGATTGGTTTCTCACTGCTTGAATGAGTTGATAATTAGCCTTTAAAAACACATTTAGGTGGGTGGGTGGGGGCTGGGGTGGGGGGGAGTAAATCAGAATGTAGAAAGATTTAATCATATCATACATGAATCTTTTGCTTAGATGAGCAGTTCCTTCATCACAAATTTATTTGCTTTGCCATGTGCATTATAAAAATAAAACTATCTATGGCTTGTTTAAAGTGCCATTTTATAAAGCTGTCTTTTTTTAATTGGCCAGAAAGACTCAATTTTATCCATGGCAAGAAGTGAGCAGAATTGGTGACTGAATATTGACAAATGACCAAACAACAAAGACAACGACAACACAAATCCCATAATTTAAAAATTCTTAAATAAATATAAAAGTTATTCCTAAAGAAGCCATCTGCGTTTCAACAATATAGGTTGTAACCAGCTAAAGTACCATTGGAAGAAAAGAAAAAACTGAAACAGAAAGGCCATAAACAATTTCGGCAACAAGCATGATACATCGCAAACATTTTAAAATTAAAAGTACATCACTAGGAATAAA
Source organism: Odocoileus virginianus (assembly GCF_023699985.2). Lineage (NCBI taxonomy): Eukaryota > Metazoa > Chordata > Mammalia > Artiodactyla > Cervidae > Odocoileus > Odocoileus virginianus. The sequence goes on from NC_069675.1 coordinate 59,816,387, forward strand.
AAGCTAGTTCTCCTGGCAGAGAGAGGATGGCAAAGTAGGGGGGAGAGGGGAACATGCATAGAAAGTCCTGTCTGTGTATTTGGGTAAAACAGCCTTGTAAAGTGAAGTTAAAGCAGTTGATTCAAGAAAGCAACCAGATCAGAGGCCGTGATGTAATGGGGCCAACTCCAGGTTCAAGAGCCATGGGTGTCACATGAGGGCATCCCAGGCTGGGCCGAGGAGAGTCAGGCTCACTGTGGTGATCATGAAGATGCCATTTTCAGCACTTAGCAACAGAGGGAATGAAAGCTCTAGGGAAGGGAAGCCGGAAAAGACAACTGAGCAACATGATGGATGCCTTCCAGGGGAAGAGTTCCTTCTTGGTGAGCCCTAAGCATTGCAATAGGGTTTAGTTCCATGAAGAGGTTGGTCGCTTTTCATAAAATTCTGTTCGCGTGTAAAATTTCAGGTCTTCATAAAAATTATGCCCAAAAGGGAAAGATATGGGGTTTTGTTAAAAAAAATAAAATAAAAACAATTAAAAGCGCAGACTTGGCATAAATAGAGTACTTGGTAGCCTTCCCCTTCAGAGAGCAAGCGAAAGAGAACCATCATGTAAACCGGAAGCTCCATGGCTGCCTCCCGCCAACTGCTTAATGCAAGCTTGATGAGCCACGTGGCTCTGGCTTCGGAAGTCACAGTGCTGGCGGGTGTTCATGCCAGGGGGTCAGTGCTCATGAAATTTGGGTGTGATATCTCCTGGCCCTTTTTAAAGCGCTGTGTGTGTGTATGTGTGTGTGTTTGCATCTGGGGACATCAACTGCGGATTGATTTGATCCAATTTTCTCTTTGCACCAAACACATATAAAACATTACAACTCTATAAAAGTACAAGTGCAACTTGTACATCTGAAGTTTGCAGGAACTATGTGAGCAAATCCTATCAAAATAGCTATCTCATATGTATAAACAGCATTTGTTTTTAGAAAAACAATATCATAAACTGCAGAATCTGTACAAAAATATAAAATAAATTTGGGCAGCAGTTTCTAAACAGCCATGTAAATGCAACACTTAAGAGGAGTAGTTAATGCCTCTAAAAAGGCTGAATTGCCAAGTCAACCTATACAGGGCGAAAATGCCGGAAAAGGTACTGAGATTATCTAAATAATATATATATATATTCTTTTTTTTACCTCTTGCAATAAAACTTATAGAAAAAATAGACAAATATGCACATGCAATTTACAGCTTTCCCAACTTATTCCTTGTGCTTCACTTGAACTGTTTTTGTCATTCAACACAGCCACATCGTCTTCAAATGTATTCTTTCTTATTCCCGGGTAGTAGGTCTCTGATGAACCACTCAAGAAAAGCGTATTAAAAGTGGTCATACTTGGATGAAGGCACTCCAACTCTGCTCAAAGCAAAAACTAGTGTGATCCTTTTGTAGAATGTTCTTCTCAGAAAAAGGCAAGCAAGGGTGCATGCACAGTGCGGAGAGCTGTCGGGGTGTGGGGGGGTGGGGGACAGGTGCGGGGGCCCCGGGGCTCAGGACCCGACCAGCACCTCCATGATGTGGTCCAGCTCCGTGAGGTCCATCTTGAAAGGCTGGCTCGGGGCGACGGGCTGGCTGCTGTAGGGGGCCAGCGTCTTGAGGAGGTCGTCGGCCGACACGGGGGACATCTTGGAGGCGGTCCCCGACGCGGACGTGCAGGGGTCGAAGTCGTACATGGACGTGTCAATGTCGGCGAACAGGATATCGTCCAGGGTCAAGTCTGTGAGGAAGCCCGTGGACGCGGTGATCTCAAAGTTGCCAGGCAGCGAGTCCATCAGTTTCGCGTCCTCAGGCCGGCCGCCGTCCTGCAGCCCCTCGGGTCTTTGAGGCGCGCCGGGCCCGCCGGAGGAGTCCCCTTTCGGGCCGTCGGCCTCCGCGGCCTCCGTGGAGGTAGATGTGGGACAGAGCTCCTCGATCTCGTCCAGGGCGGAGGAGAAGCTGTCCTTTTCCGGCGGGAGGAGGGCGGGAGGCGCGAGTCTGGCGGGGGCGGCCGGCGAGGAAGTGCAAAACGTGTCCGGGTCGTCGTCCTCGAGCAGCGAGGCGGGGGTGAGGCAGGCCTCCAGGGCCGCGGCGCCGCCCAGCTCGCAGGGCGCGGGAGCGGGCTGGCTGAAGGCGGGCGGCGCCTCCCGGGAGCTGGAGCCCAGCGGGTCGGCGGCAGCGGCGGCGGCAGCGGGCGGCGAGGCGGCGGGGAACGCGGGCCGCAGGCTGCCCTCCTGCTTCAGCTCCTCCTGGATGCGCCGCAACATGTTGTTGATGAGCACGGTCTTTTGCAGGCTGGGCTCGGTGAGGGGCCTGTGGTTGTAGAGCTTCATAAGGGAAATGTTGAAGATAGTCTGGCGCTGTAAGGTGTAAGACACCTTGGACGGACCGTCTGACGGGGACACGATTTTGCCTTCCAGCCCATCTTCATGCTCATCAAACTTCCGTTTTCCTCCTTTCCCCAACATATATCTGCCAAGAAGAAAGGAAGGAGATGGAATCAATCCCACAGAAACAAATTCCATCCCACCCCCCCACCTCCCGTTTTCAAAAAAGATGCCGATTTCAGAGGTCTGGACTCAGGACATGAGCTCCCTGCCCAGGGCTGGTTACAACAGAGGAATTCATTGGGAAATCTACCTTCATGCGGCGGTGGAGCAATTTTTATCACTGGGTAGTCTGTTGAATGTATTTCTTGAGAAATGTGTACGACACAGACAAGTTAAACATTACCATGGGAACCGTGATTTTGACTTTCTCGCTTGTGTGCCTGTGTCTACCTACCCTGTTACCAAGCAGGTTCAACTTCCCTCCCTCCAACAGATCTATTTTTAAAACCCAAGAAAATACTGACAATGCTATGACCTAAACAGGTAAAGGTGTCATAGGTTACAGCTTGAACACAGCTGGAATGATGAAAAGAACACAGTTGGAAAAAGGGGAACTTGTACAGTTCTGGTAGAACCGCATATGCTTTCAAAACACTGCTTTCTTCCCCATCACGCACAGAGCCTTTCTGACTGGTGACATGTAGTGAAGGGCTTAGGACTGTATTAAATGACCACAGTGATGGAGCTGCCATCGCTTTTCTGTCGAGAATCAAGTGGAGGATCTCCCAACCCAAGTTTTTCCATGGCTCAGTTTCATCATAGGCTGTCATACCTGAGTGCAACTGAACTAATTTAAAAGAAATTTGCTGTGATTATAAGTACTGCTGTTTGGGTACTGGATACATTTCTTAAAATACCTACTGTGATTCCTGCAGCGATTTCAAAGAGACAATGGCCTCCTATCTCAGACCCTGAGCACTGGGGAATGGATTTTAACTCCTGCCCACCTTGCCTGACATGGCAGCCTCCTCATGTGCTCTGTCCTGATTGAAGACACCCCCATTTGCCTGTGCTTTCTGGAGAGCAGCTGGCCCTTCCCCTCAGAACATTAGCATCTAAACCAAGCAATCACAAGTCCACCGGTCTGTGTCTCACAGACCCCACTTTATAACCATTTAACCAAGAAAGCTGTCCTTGTGTCGTTGTTCAGACCCGGAGACGTGCTTCTAATCAAGCTAGGCCTGTGGCTTGCTCCCTTCCCCCTCTACAATGCTTATCCAGAGGAGCGTGTTAATGCTCTCCTCAAGGCCACTCACTCTTTTTGATGATGTCACATACAAGAAAGTGCTTTGCAGTTACCCAGCATTTTTTTCTAAAGGCGACTTGCCTTTTCTGAATGACCTCCTTCAATCCTTTAACTCATCCCGCCTTTACGCTGTCTTGGGCACCCTCCCAGAAAGTGGGTCGTCCCACACAGGAATAAAGCCTAGTCTTCAAGGGGCTGAACAACTTCTCCTACACCTCATTACCATTTTAAAGTAGGAGTCTCATCCTAAAGGGATAAGGCTAACCATAATAAAACTTCCTTCTATGGCTTTGTGGAAGAAGGCTAGACATGCAGGTGGACACAGAGCCTGGCACACAAGTCCCATTCCAGGTGGCTGCCTTCATGGGCCTCAGTCTCCAGCAGAGGATGAAGACAACTGCAATCCATCAAGTCAGAATCGGCCTGAGAATGTGTTAACGCTCATAAAGAATGTGGAGTTACTTATAGGAAACACTTCCCCCCACTTCGTAAACATTAAGAAAATGGCTGTCAATCACTAGGACCAAAGACCAGTCCCATAATTAACTGTTCTCTGAGGCAAAGAAGGTATGACAGTAACAAAGGGCTTATCTAATGCTTCACATGACAGCAACATTTCCTACTGCTCAGTGCTGTCTCATTTGTATACACACTTTGCATAGGACATCTCCTATCTAAAGTATCTATCTGTGCCCATTTAAACCTGAGTGTGAATCAGAGGAGGTGACTTCATTTCACTATACAAAACACTTTCTACTTTATCCATCAGAAGTACTCCCAGACAACTGTATTTTGAAACAGATAACTGTATTCACGTATATACCATTTGTATTTGCTTACAATTTAAGCATTTAATGCCATGTCCAGAAAAACTCCACTTTTACCAAAGGGGAAAAAAGTGAAAGTGAAGGTTGCTCAGTCGTGTCCAACTCTTTGTGACCCCATGGACTATACAGTCCATGTAATTCTCCAGGCCAGAATACTAGAGTGGGTAGCCTTTCCCTTCTCCAGGGCATCTTCCCAACCCAGGGATCGAACCCAGGTCTCCTGCTTTGCAGGTGGATTCTTTACCAGTTGAGCCACAAGGGAAGCCCAAGAATACTGGAGTGGGCAGCCTATCCCTTTCCAGCAGATCTTCCTGACCCAGGAATCAAACCAGGGTCTCCTGCCATTGCAGGTGGATTCTTTACCAACTGAGCTATCAGGGAAGCCCCGCTTTTACCAAAGAGCTCACCAAATGCATTTAACTATCATATAAGGCAGTTATATAACCTATGTCATACACTATAATTTGAATGTACCCAATACACCCAAATGTGTGTGAGAGTACACAAGTGCGTGTGTGCGTGCGTGCGCACACACACACACTCTCTCTCTTAAAACAGTGTTTTTCAAAGTGTGATCCATAGATGGAACCAGTCTGCAAACTGTTACTGGTTCACAATGAGGTAAGTAGAGATTCTATATTGCTTAGAAATTTTTATGGCAGATTTACAGAGTAATTATGTTTTGCAAATAAAACTTTTAAAAATGAGGCTTATATTTTTACATCCTTGTAACTCATTTCATTTTTCCAGTATTCTTTTTGTCAAGTTTTACTAAAATATTAGTCCATAAAGGAGGAAAAACACAAACAAGATGGTCTTTCATCACAGAAAGTTTGAGAAGCACTGTCCCAAAATGTAAACCAAACACATGCCTCAAAACGAGTATGTAATCTCATGGCTACTTTAAATGTTTACTGGCTCCCTGAAGGAGAAGTAACACTCAGGAAAGACAACACAGACTTTTCCTTTCTTTTAGTCATTCACACAGAACTGTCTTTTAAAGACTTGTTACCAGGAAAAAAACAATAGGACTTTTTCAATAACTCACATTTCTCTAGAAATAATCACCAGGCACATAGAACTTAACTATTTAAAAAGCACGTGGTACTACAGGCATGGTTAGCCAAATTCTCGTGGCTGAGGGAGGTCTATGGAGATACTTTTCAGAGAGATTTCAATGTGAGAAGCACCTGATTTCCAATTAGAATGATCTAACTGGTCATTATCGACTCAACAGACACGAGTTTGAGCAAACTCCAGGAGATGGTGAAGGACAGGGAAGCCTGGTGTGCTGCAGTCCATGGGGTCACAAAGAATCAGACATGATTTAGTGACTAAACAACAACAACAAAGCTGGTCACAGCTCTGTGATATGATATGGATCCAAATGATTTAGGGAAAGCCTGATAAGACATCTGTAATGCTGTCTGGAAGGGGAAGGAGGACGACCCAGGTAAGCCAAATCCGTGAGCAGGAACAGGCAGACGAATTGAATCTTGGATGCTTCTCAAATGTGTAAATAAGGACCCGTGATACAGTATCTCTCAAAGCAGGTTTGCCTTCATTTTTCTATTTTGTTTTATGAGGCAAACCGCTCTACACACCCAGTAAGATTGCAAAATGCACACAATCCTGATTTGTAATCTGAACTCTATCTACATTTTTACAAAAAGGAGTGAAAAATGACATGGTAAAAAATCTAACCCACATTCTTATGTAGAACAGTAACATTAAAAATTTTTTTTAATTTAAAATTTGCAAAAAAAGAAAAAAAAGTTTTCCCAAAGTTTGCTTAACACGCTGTTGAGAGTTTTGTCTGCCCACGTTCAGAAGAGGCCTCCAACTCCTGGGAAGTGGTAGGGAGGTGAGAAGGACCCTCACTCGGAGCTGTGTGAACACGGAGCAGGCACGATTCAAAGAAAAGACAAGCCTCTCAAAAACACGAGGGCCAGGCTGCCCAAAGCCGTTTCCTCAGGCACTCTAAGACAACAGCAGCAGCTCTTCAGGCCGCTGGAGAGGCACGGGACCTTTCAAAAGGCCCCACTTGGCTGCAGAGTGAAGATGGAGCACTAGCTGGAGGACATCCAGGGCTTCAAGGTAACTGGGGTGGGGGGTGGCAGGAGGTGCGTGCTGTCCCAGCATGACAGGCCCCTTGGCAGTGGAACTGGACACCGGATGGTAGCCTGTGGTTCCCTGAGAGGAGGAGCTTGTGACAAGTTGGTTTCCAGGCTTGGAAACCCCCAAGGCTCAGCACCTCACTTTGCCTCCTCCCTCGACTTGTGAAGACCCAGGCCCAAAGCCCGTGTCTTCCATCCTGTCTTTCAGCCGAAGGCCCAAAGGGGACCCGGAACTTCAGGACTGGTTAGAGACCCTGACATGGAGGAGTGAGGTGGGTCCCCCTCCCTTCCCTGCCCACCTCGAGGGGTCTAAAACTAACCACAGTCACTCTTTTTGCTGAATATTCACTGGCTCTTAATATGCAGTTCAGGATCAAATACCTTCCCTCCCCAATAAACTTGTTAGAAACAAACCCCTAACATTCTGATTTGCTTAACATACATTTTGGCAAGTATTAACTGCAGCAATCTAAGTTTTGAAAAGAGACAACAAAAACTCATGGGGAGCAATACAAATGAACACTTCTCTGCGGGACTTTTCTAGGAAGTTTAATAGTGAATAAAACTCTCCAGATACCAAACCTGGCTTTCAGTCGAGTCACTTTCACTAGGAAGGACCCTGCCCTCAAATGCTACAAATCTGCCGGGCAGATGGTCAACAGTAACATGTCACTAGGCGACTCCTCAGAAGGGAAAGAACCAGATGAAGCAGGAAAAGATATTACTTACTTGGGGGGTTGCGAGTCCAAATTCTAATGACTCCGACAGTCAGGAGTCAGAGATCAGTACAAACTGGGTGACTGGGGGGAGACTTCCGGAGATAGGACTTGAGGTTTATATTTAAGGCAGGATTGCCTTTCACTGTACATGTCCCACCCCAGACAGTAAGCTCTCCGAGGGTTTCAGACTGTTCTGTTCATCTCTGTATCCTCAGGGTAGGGCAGTCCCTGACACACAGAAGATGCTTCAGAAATAGCGACTGGATGAATAGTAAATGGAAAGAATGAGAAAAGACATTGAGGGACAGCCAGAGAAGGACTGTAAAACAACAACAGAGAAGTGTGTCTTTGGCTCTGCGTGTAACGTGGCGTGAAGGGAGGGTATGACAAAGGGGAAGGGTGAACGAGCCTCAGAGGGCACGGCTGTACAGGGCAGGCGTCGGGTAAGGAGATCCGTCGGGACCCAAGGCACTCAGGGTGGGCAAGGACCCTGTATTCAGACAGCTCTGCCTGCCTCTCCCACTCTTCCGTTCTCAAACTTGGGTGAGCATCAAATTCACATAGGGGGCTCGGGAACAATGCTCCCCACCCCGCCCCCCACTATCCCAGATCCTCATTCATTTGGTCTGGTGTGGAGGACAGAGATCTATATTTTCAGCAAGCTTCCAGGTGATGCTGGTCTAGGGACCTCATCTCGACAACCACAACTTCCTTTTTTCTCCATCCAGCAATTTCATATTTAAGCCCGAGAATACCTTTACTTGATTAAATCTGAGTCTAAACTGCTTCCCTATTTGTGCCTAAGCAGGTAAAGAAACAAAAAATGAGTAGCTCTGTGATGGCAACTGACATCAAAAAAGAAAGACTACATGCAGAAGTAAGATGTCCTAAGCTCGATTTTAATGATAAAACTCAGTTTCTCAGACTGATACATGTGACACCATCAGCTCACTGGGGCCTGCGTTCTTACTGTGATCACAGAGTGAATGGTGAGGCCTTGTGCCCAGGGTCCAAAGAGAAACTGAAATCGTACCCGTGTGTTAAAAGGAGCATTTCATAGCTTTTATATTTTTAAAGCATTACAGGAAAAAGACGCAAACATTAAAAAAAAGAAAAAACAAGCAATCAAAAAAGTTCTCTTAAACTCAGTGTTTTTTCAATTATTTTAAAGCTATGCCTTGGAAAAACTGTTTAAAACACTGTCCTTTAATATTATTTGAACTGTCAAAATAAATGTTACAATTTTCTTATCCCCCTCCTTTATTTTAATAATACAAACACTTGTGTCTTGAGGGCTTTCAATAGCTCGCAGCGAGAGAGCTGCTTTGCTCCATACAAAACCCCAGCCCCAAAGGCTCTCTACGAATGGCTGAGCACCAGTTCCCCACGAACTAATTATGATTTAAAAATTAAGAATATTAAATCCACTTTTGCAAACCACCACTTCTGTCATCCCCACTAACAGCAGCAAAACCCACTGCTTTAACCTGCAGCCCGCTGTGGCCACTAGTGCTTCCGAGAGGCCCAGAGCCTGGGGGCGGCTGACTTGATAGGTGCACGGAGGGGCTGTGTGTGACCCCTGAGGGCAGCATCACCGCTGGGGCTTGTCAGAGGCCCAAACTGAGAGCCTGCCCCGGCCCACCATGGGGGCTGGCTTTCTGACTCAGCGGGGGTCAAAAAAAGATGCAAAAGACTTTAACCCAGTTTATCCCCCAGTTATCACCCCAAACAGAAGGAAAACCCTCCAGAAGGAAAATCCTACTCAGTATCCAAGGGAATTAATGCTGCAAAAGGTGTTTTAAAAGAAGGTCAGGACTGATAGTTTAGTTCCAATTTCTGAAGGAAGGAAATCACTGGGGAAGGTGAGACTGACCATATGATCAAAGAGGCAGCCAGGAGGGGCGGCAGGTGGCCAGCACGCCATGGCAGACGTGGAAATGGCTCCCAGCTCTGCACCACCAGATGCTCATACACACTTGTTTGTCCACACACAGAGGCGGGGCACGTGGGAGAATCCTGGAAGTTATTACTTTAAAACACCTCAAGGCTGGATGGTTTGTACCTTGTGTACATTTTCAAGAGCTTGTTCCAATTTCCTTTTGGGCCACTAAGTAACAAGTAGAAATCCAGGGTTTTCCTTTCTCAGGAGTGTAGCCTGCTTCCTGATTAAGTGACATGTTGTCTCAACAGTCAGTTAACAGCACAGAACTCAGCCCTGGTGTCTGCCGTCAGGGAAGGGTAGTTCCTTGTGGGGCCCTGGGGTCCCCGGGAACGGGTCTCACTCTACGCCCTCAGCAGGGTGAAGAGGCTGGCGCCTGCTGTGGTGAGTCACTGGACTCACACTTAGGACCCGTGCACGTTCCGTATGCCCCTGTCACTAGTTAACAGCTCTCAGGTGAAAGGCTCCTAATAAGAGTCCCGGGTCTCCTCAACCACACCGTCCTGTGTGACCACTGGTGTGACTACTGGCTGCTGAAGGGTCCAGAAGTACCCATGCTGACACTAAAAATCATAAAAACGAGGCGTTCACAGTGATGCTAATGACTCAGAATGATGACTTTTCCTCAAAGAGCTACCCAGTTTGAAGAAAAAAGAAGCTATGATGTGTGACGCATGTCCTCAAGCAGGCTAGCAGAGGCTATTTCCTCACTCAGACATTCTGAGCCGCCAAACCCAAAGTCCTGTAAGTGGAAACACACTCACACTTTCAGTTTCTTTCGGGGGCAGTGGAAGAAGAAAGAAGTTGCCCCTGGTAAAACTGAGTGGGTGACAGTCTCTCCAGAGTAGGAGAGAGGCTGGCTACAAATGCTGGTAAGACAACTTCTGAAACACAGAATATTCTCATCTCCCCTCTCCTCCTCCCTGACGCCTGCCTTAGGATGTGCTTTGGGTCCTGCTCTTGAGGTGGTCCAAGTGGACAGCCCCTGCTCCTGACCAGGATGCCTGCCACCAGCCTCCGGCAAACTCTGGGAAGAGCTCTTTTGTCAGCTGGTCGCACAGCACTGCCCAGGAAGGAAAGGCCCCATCCTTGTTCCACTGGGGAAGCCAGGTTCCCTTAGACAACTTTCTACACTGTTAAAATATTACACCTTAATAAACATCCAACACTCAGGAATCTGATAATGGCTATGCTTTTGACACCCTTCCTGGGCTCCCCCAGGTGACAGCAGAAGCAGCCGGGTGGGGGCGGGGGGCGGGGGAGACACGACACCCTGAAGGGACAAGCCAGGGGGTGGTGGTGCTGGCAGATCTGGGAGAGAGCTGACAGAAAGTGGGGTGGTCCCAAAGCCAGTGCTCTGGGACAACCCAGAGGGATAGGGTGGGAAGGGAAGTGGGAGGGGGGCTCAGGATGGGGGGGACACACGTATACCCGTGGCTGATTCATGTTGACGTATGGCAAAAACCATCACAATATTGTAATTATCCTCCAATTAAAATAAATTAATTTAAAAAAGAAAGCAGGGTGCCTGCAAGGATCTGCCAGAGGGGGTGTTCCATGCACTGTGACCCGTGCAGTTCCCCCAATACCGGGTGGTGAGCTTCCGGGAGGCCGTGCGGGGTCAGCACTCCCGCAGGCTGCCTGCAGACCCCAAAGCGACTGCTTCCGGCCTCCGGGAATGGCAGAAACATGGGCACAATTCCAACAGGGAGAAAGCCTCTGCGTGTTTACTCCCAGAAGACAAGGGAGGGTGAGTAACTGAACCCCTAAAGCTGCCCCTATCGGGGAAGCTTTTTTTCTTTCTTTAAGCCCAAGCTCATCCAGGATGAGGTCCCTGCAGTAACATCCATGCTAATTGCTAAGTAAGACAAAGCCTTCCCTAACAAATCAGCAATGTAATTATGAAGCCAGTCACTAGATCAAGCCAGTTAGGCGCGCTCGGCGCGGCTCCGAGGCTGTAACCCGACACCACTGTTTGCGGAGGCGCCTCCCCGGGCTCCCCCGGCGGCGCGCTCTGCCGCGGGCAGCGCGCAGCCGCGCATCCGCGATCAGACTCCAGTCGGACGAGTCCCGCGGCGGACAATCCCCGGGCTTTCTCGACAGCGCCTTAAAGGCTGGAGACAAACCGAAATTCGGCAGGGAAGTCAACCTCGAAATCAATTAAAATTACAGCTTTTACTGTTTGGGGATGTCTTCCTCAAGTCTGCATTGTAAGAAACTCTTGCCTTCCCTCCTAGGACTTTTATGTACTTCTATGAAATTGCAGGCGGTTTCTGACTGGTTTGTCGGACATAACCTTTCCTCTTGGAAAAAGAAAAGGACATTTTCAAATGTTGATAACTAACTGCATTTAGTAAACAAATCCTGAGAGATAATATTTCAAGTGAATATTTATTAGGGATGAATTATGATCTTGTTAATAAACATCTGGAAAGAAACAGGATTTTTAGACTGTAACTGTTAAGTACTAGAAAATATTTCTAATACCCAGTCTTACTGGTTCCTCAGCCAGCTGGGAATTTTAGGTTTTAGACCTAACTCTTAAGAAGCTAGGGACATCAGTCACCTTCCAAATACTGAGGATGTTTATAGTTTTCTTAGTTTACCTTACAATTGTGACTAAAAGTACTGCACACCTAAAGTAAAAGACTGAGCCGAATTATACAGTTTCTAAATTTATGAGCCAAAAAAAAAAAAGTGATTCCATGCCTGGAATATGCTTTAGAATACTCTAGAAAAAAACATCCATGAAGATGAAACAAGACTGACAAAATATTGATGACTGTTGAAGCCCGATGATGAGCACAGGGGATGCATTGTACTCTCTTTACTTTTGAGTGTGTTTGGAATTTTCCATAAGAAAAAGGTAAAACATGTACACACACATCAATACATATTTTAAAAATTCTACAAATTATAAAAAAATCAAACACAATAAACTATTTATACCCTCAGTGAGAACTATTATATTAACTTGATAGGCTATTTTACACAGAAGAAAGCTATAAATGCTCTTTGTAAACAAGCATGCCCACTACAAGTTGGAGCTCCTCCTGAGCCATGAAAGAGAGTATCACATCTAACCACAAGGGGGCGCAGGAGAGCAACAGGCACTCCTGAATTCTGATTATTCACCGCTATATCTATCTACAGATCTCTCCAAGTATACACATTTCCAAGACTGTTTCCGAATTCAGGTCTCCATAGGACACTGCTCGGCAAGCCAAGAGCCCTGCCAAGACCACACTATATTATGCCATGGTTCAAAATCTGGAATGTTGTATAAAGAAAAGGTTGTTGTCTGTATATAAGTAACACTGATGTTTCAAAACCCATGACTAAAATCCCTGGAGGACTCCTGAAGCAGGAACACACACCACAAACACACACCCTGAGCCATAAGATGCGGCCTGGGAGAAGTTCAGAACTTCCAGTGGGGGTCCTAAAGTGATCTCCAACCACACAATGAGTCTCAAGGTTAGCAGGAGGAATTTTATTAGGATAGAAAAGGCTTCAACAATCCAATTGCTTTGTAATAACAGGAAATTGCCTCCACACTGAACAGAAGTGGTTTCTGGCAGTTTTTTGGGAAAACTTCATAAAGAATATTGGGGAGGAGCCATTAAATCATAAAACACTGGTAACCTTAAAGAGATCATGAAGCAAGCTGATTGTATAACTTGCTGGAATTCTCCCTATACAAATTACAAATTACACCACTGTTTGAGGTGCTGAAGTTCTATGACATTGTATGTTCATAAGAGACGAACTATTATCACCAATCTTTCCACAGGAAACTTGGTAAATATGAACCATTGTAATAATATTTTTATAAATAATATATTATTGTAGACATTAAAATTATGCTACTCCACACTAATGTGTTGTCAGGAACTCAGCTTTAGCATGCTGAATCTAAAGGCTCCTTATCATTAAGGGAAGGAATTCTTAGATTTGAATTTCTTTCTCTTAAGATTATATGCCAGTAAAGGCCAACCAGCCTTGCCCCACCCCCATTCCCGTGCATAATGAAAACATTTTTTTCTCCAGTACTTATAATTGCTTGGATGGGATTCTGATTTCAACTCTCCTGTACTATCTTTTCCCCAAAGATACCTTGTTTTTCTGCTCACACTAGAGACCCTTAATAAACAATGTCAGAGGGGAAAAGGCTTAGGGCTGAAACCAAATGCTTTGCCAAAAGTATGTGATGGTGGGTTTTTTGTTTTTGTTTTTAAAAGAAGGCCTTCAGATACATAAAACAGTCACACCAAAACAGGTAAATATAATTTGCTAGAACAAACCTGTGAAAATAAAATTTCATCTTAATTAAAAGATTACTACCTTCTAGGTTTTGTTAGCCAACTAACTTGTCACTGAATAAAACTAACAAAAAGTAAGTATGCTACATTAGGAAGTGTTTTTATGAAAGTGTTTTTAAAGGATATTATTAATTTTTAATCTCCTCTGTTTTCAAATTGGGAATGCTTTAATACTGTGAAAAATCACTTAAAAGAAGACATGCTTTATAGTCCTCAAAAATACAGAACATACTTTATCTTCCAACTTCTACATGCAACCTAAAGAGAAAAACCAGAGAAATATTCTTTAATTTACTTACTCATTGAGTAAGTCTAAACATTGTACTATATAGTCTAAATCTGAATTCCTCAAAAGAAAACTATCCCTAAAAAGAAGACTATCACACTTCTATAATATGACATATGAGTATTAAAATTTAAGGTACAAAATAAAAGAAATATACTTCAGAGATGCGTGAGAGGGAGGAAGGGCTTCCTTTGTGGTTCAAAGGTAAAGAATCTGCCTGCAATGCAGGAGACTTGAGTTCAATCCCTGGACTGGGAAGATCCCCTGGAGAAGAGAATGGCTACCCACTCCAGTATCCTTGCCTGGGAAACCCCACAGAAAGAGGAGCCTGTGGGCTACAGTCCATGGGGCTGCAAAGAGTTGGACACAACTGAAGCAACCAACACACATGAAAGGGAAGAAACAACTATTCTACTATGTAAATATCTATTTCATATAAGTAATGTACATATTCAGAATGTTTAGTTAATTCTAAAAATTAGGCAGAGTCCTGATAAGGTTTTACAAAGACAACTTAACTTCATACACTTGAATAATTCACAGAGTAGAAAAAGGGAAGGAAGATACAAACTAAGCTTGAAGGCAGTGAATGATACTTTGTAAATATGGCAGCCCTTCTTTAAAAAAAAAAAAAATTACTTTGGGGCTATTTTGAGATAAAAAGTATTTCTTCCTGAGGATTTCTGGGCATTGATAACTAATGACCCACAGAACTTTACATAAAGTCACTCAGTCAAATATAATAAAAGTAATTAGAGTACCACACTGAAAGCAATAGTATTTATTTTCTAAGGAAACTACCTCTCAGAACTTCAACCTGTAGGAGCTTCAAGGACCTTTAAGGGGACCTTGCCTCCACCCCACCCCACTGCCACCCCTGAACATTCTGTTCACCCTGCCTATCTTTAGAGGCTTCTGAAGCAAGAAGGCAGGTGCCGCTTGAAGAATCCACGTTTTGAATTTGCTAACCAACTACTGCTAGACAGCTAACAACCATCATCAGGTAAAATCTATTTTATTTTCTATTTCTGGCCATAATAAAAATATTTTAAAAAGCAGTCTGTTAAAAAAAAACTCTTCAGAAAAGACCATCACCAGGTTCATGACAAGCACAGAGGCAGTGCAAAAATTCTTCATCAGCTGCAGACCACGGGGCTCAAATTCCTCTGCCAGACCCATTTTCTGTGACAGCAAGGAAGACACAGAAGTACACACGCATGGAAGTTCCCTCCTCAAGAAAAGGGAAGAAATCTGAAAAGCAAATCTGTATCAAGTATTATTAAAAAATGGAACAACTACTAAAACAGGTTCAGATTAAAACAGTTGCCACCTCGTTATCTCATTGGCGTGGCTAGAATTTTATGCAAACCTGTTCTGGAGTAGAGATGACCTTGGGACTTTCAGATTCCCTGAGTTTAACTCAACACTTCTGAACACCAGGGTGGGGTACTCCAGCCGGCCTGCCTGAAGCCGGGGAGCTGTGGCTGGCGTGGAATGATAAGCAGTCAGCCAGAAGAGCAGAGCAAGGGGCTAAAGGTTGATCAGCAGCAAGTAACGCTTCATTATTTAATTTTCTGACCACAGGCACCATTCAAGGCACCACTTTTTACTTTTGTTGAACAGGTTCAGAGACAGCTGAGTGAGTGAGTGGCTGGGGGTGTGTGTGTGTGTGTGTCCTGAAGAGTCAGAAGCCCTTCCCCTTCACTGTTCTACTTTATGAAACTCCTCAGAAGCACACAAACGCCTGGTTTAGCCTCGTCTTTTCAGTTAACAACCTATGAAGGTTTTTAAAAGGAAGAAAAAAAAAAAAGCTTAGGATTAAAGAGCAACTCTGCGAAGCTACAGGTTTCTGCAAGGGGACAGAGATAGTAAGGCCAGACATAGATGCGTGTTCAGCACAGAGGTCTGCTGCTTGCTACCCGGAGTTACCAGAGAAACAAAGCTGCCTTTGGGCACCTAAACTAGTCGGACCTGCTGTAGCAGTTGCGCGGTCGGCCCGGCGCTGTCCCCCGCTCTCCTCTCTCCCGCCCCCGCCCCACGCATCCGCAAGGCTCACTCCACTCGGGGCGGCGCCGGGCGGGCACACTCGGCCCTGGTGCTGCTGTCCCTGCTCTGGACACACGGGCGTGCAAGTGTGAGAGGCGGCCAGACGAGACAGCAAAGGCCGACTCCATTCCGAACTGAAAGCTGCAGTGGGTGCAGAACACGGCTTCTGTGCTCCCGGGTTGCTAAGACAGATACACCAAATTGTGGGACTGGCTGCTGGGACTCCAGGCAGGGATTCCCCTTTAAGTTCAGAGGAGGGACGGGAGACCTTGAGAGGAGACGAAGGAGGCTTTCTAGCTCCTGGGGCCCTCCAACCACAAAGAGAGCTGAATTCCCTTCCAAAAGGGAGTTTTCATTGTCTGTCTGGGGT
Organism: Odocoileus virginianus; assembly: GCF_023699985.2. Lineage (NCBI taxonomy): Eukaryota > Metazoa > Chordata > Mammalia > Artiodactyla > Cervidae > Odocoileus > Odocoileus virginianus. Next base: position 59,832,665 of record NC_069675.1, read on the forward strand.
GCTTGTTGAAATGACATGCATCTGTTTTGTCCTATGAGCAATCATATGTTTGCAAAGATATTCTTATGTTTTTATTTTCGAATTTCTATTTCAAAGAAAATTTTTAGACAGCCAAGCGTGTTTTGTTTGTCTCATGATCTTTAAGGAAAAAAAAAAAAAGCCAACAAGGCGTCCATTTATTACCCAGAATAGGAATGTCGTCTTTTTGGCCTGACATATGCCATTCACAGATTCATACAAAGAATGAACTGCCACACAGTGCTCATAGAGAAAGACACTGCTCCACACAAGGAGTGATGGGCACTCCGGGGGACAGTGCTGCTCACAGGACTGCCCGGCATCTGTATAGAGGGCAGAAGTTTGCCTTTAACGCCAATTGCACTGGCCATTGGAGACAATCATTTTGTTTAAAAGATATGCCAACTCTGGTGAGCTGCTCTTTCCTTCAAGAATATTAGAGCTAACTATGTGTAAAGTAGATAACCAGTGGGAATTTGCTGTAAGACACAGGGAGCTCAGTTGGGGGCTCTGTGACAACCTAGAGGGGTGGGATGGGGTGGGAGGTGGGAGGGAGGTCCAAGAGAGAGGGGACATATGTGTACCTGCCACAGGCTGCTTCATGCCGATGTATGGCAGTAACGAACACTGACATTGTAAAGCAATTAGCCTCCAAGTGAAAATACCTTTTAAAAAAAGATTATTAGAATTAAATTAAGTATCCACACATTTCTTTAAGCAGGAGTCCTAGCTTGGGGGTTTCTGTCGGCTGTTAAAGGAATAATTATTAACAGTTGGTAGAAAAGACATGATTTGTGCATATGCGGTGGCCACCGCATTTTTAGATGATCCTGTTCTGCTGGTCAGTGCTGATTAGTGGAAAGACCCTGAAGGTGGGTGTTACCCTTATTTCAAGGTAATTTTCACTTAAAACTGGAGCTTGCCCTCTGGTGCCTTGAGCATACACCTGATCTTTGCACTCAGTAATCAGAGACACCTCTCTCTTCCCCTTCCCCACCCCTGCTTTGCCAAGAAACTACTGCAACTACAGCCATTTCCTACAGGACAGGCTGTAACAGTAAATATGAAATTTCTGTAGCAACAGTTTTAAAAAATTCTACAAGTGAGTTAAGAGTTCATACTCCAAAATATCATATTAACCTACACATTTTTAAAGTCTATGTTACAATACTAACAAAGTTGTCTTGATTTTTTTGATATAAACAAAATATAAAATAAAACTTCATGCTTTTATTAGTATTTGTTTTTTAACAGGAAATCACAGCAAAAGAAACTTCTAAAAGTTTCTGTTGTAGCTTTTATCTCTATTAATAGTTAAAGTGTAAAATATTTTGAGGATGGGCAAACTTTTACTATAACTTGTTACCGATAATTTTAAGTATGCTTTTATTTTTATTTTCTTCATCAGTTTAATTTTTGACAGAAAAAAATCTTGATTTATTTGTACATATGTACACTTATATCTTCAATGTCCCCTTATATGTTTATCTATTTTGTGTGTGTGCACCTTTCTAAGCAGTGTTGCAACTCATTCTGCCATTGGAACACTGTTTAAAATAGCATATGCCAAAAGCTATCAGCAGCTACACAAATTTGAGTTTTAAAATATCAAAATAAATACCATTTAACTATGCTCATTATTAATAATTTAGTGCATGGCAACTGGGTAAAGTTTATATTTCAGCTTCTCAATTAAATAAAAGGCTTTCAAGGGGACAATTCCACAAACAGAAGTCTAAAGAGTTTCTAAATGTGAGCTAATATCCCTTTCTTAGTTTTTTAAGGGAAACAGGCCCGAGCAGCTGTTACCTAAGAAGCTGTGACACTCGTCTGACAATAAAACTGTTCCCTAGGACATTCAAGTCCTACACTTGGTTGGTATTATAAAATTTAAGTCTCCTACCTATTGTAATTACCCAAGGAACAGAGCTGAATGTTTAAAAAAAAAAAAAAGAAAAAAGGTTGTCCGATCCATTTCATAAGATTTCTCACCTGAGAGCAACATGGTTATGCACATTTTAATTAGGAGGAGGGGAAAGAAATAAAGTTATTTTAAAGGGTTCCAAACTTGATGAACAACATAAACAACTTTACATTAACATATAATATCTCTAAGTAAATCAACAAAGTTAAAGGCAAACTTCCTAACATTTATCTCTCTCTTTTTTTTTCCCATGAGAAATAGCTGAAATGAACAGCAAAGTGGAGATCCACGAACAAGCTCTTCTTGCTCATGCCAGAAGCTGAGATCTCAGGATGGGTATTTTCATCCTCAGAGCACACCCTACCACACTCAAATCAGAATAGACTGCTATAAAAAGGGGGAGGAGTGGGAGGAGCTCTAGGGGTGAGTTATGGCTTCTGGGTAGCTGAACAACTAGCCCCCCCCCCCAGCACCCCATCAGCAAAACAACCCAGAGGCTCTCAGGTGGACTGTCCTCCAGGGGTTGAGTGGAGCCAAGAGCCCACTTCACTCTTGTCAGAGACTCCTCTCTAATTATAAAAGGCTACTTTGAACACTTAAGGCCTCAGGAATCCGATTGGCTAGTACAACTTCTAGGCTCTTTACACACGTTATGGACATTTCTTAACATATATTGAGAAATCACAAAGCATATTTCATGAACAAAGCTTGAAAACATTTACTATCTTCCTTAAGACCAAAGGAGGCTGTCCAGCTTGATTCAAATGAAAACTGGTACAGTCTGAGACTGGATGGCTCACCTTGCTGACTGCCCTTCCTCATTAAGTGCCTGTAAAAACTTACTCTCCACCTCCTGAAACATCCTGAAACTAACCAGCTTGGGAGCAAAGTTATTCTAAGACAATGATACCTAATCTTTTTGCGAAATTTAAGGCTAAACACAGAATTCTACTCCCATCTCAATCTATTATTTCTGCTAAAAGTAAGGTAACTGCTGGCCAAGGCGGGGAGGGGGGGGATTTATGATTTTCTCTCGATGCAGGGGCGCTCTGACAGCACCACGTCTTGGTACAAAGTCCAGGGCCTGGGACAGCTGGCTCCCCTCGGCCCCCTCCCTCTCAGTCATAGGCGGTCACCACTAAGATGACTTGTAGATTTCTAACTTAAAAAACCAATGAGACATCAAGTTTAACAAACATACACATTCAAAATCAATTCACTTGGGCACGGGCGAAAAGAGGGCGGAGAGGGATGTTTCTAAGCTAAAACACAGGGCAACTCACAGAAATACACTAAAGCAAGCTGGATGCAAACCCGGCCACAGGACTGAAAAGTGAAGCAGCCGTCGCGCCAGCAATACGAGTCTTAAAAAAAAAAGAAGTCTCGCACGTTCACAACAACACAACCGCCACAACACGCACACAGATCCCAGCTGTAAAAGCGACAGCTCCGAGCTCCCTCCGCCCCACCGTAGGGCTCTGGTTAGCTCCCGACCCCCTCCTGACCCCGGTCCGTGACTGCCCGTCCCCTGCCCTTCCCCCAGCAGATCTGCCCGAGAACGCCGGGGGTCCCTGGCGCCGGCCCCGGGGGTCCAAGAGCGCGGGGCCGGGGAGCAGCGGGAGGGAGCGCTCCTCTCGGTACCTGCTCCAGCCCAGGTCCCTCTCGCCGAGGCTCCCGCGACCCTCGCGGCCGCCCGGGCCCCTCCTCCGCCCTCCAGGCTCACCCGGCCCTGGCCAGGTCCCAACGCTGCCCCCACCCACCCGGAGCCCCGCGCATCCGAGAATCCCCTCCAAGCCGGCGCCGGGAGAACTTACCACATGCAGCTCCACCTGGGAACTAGCACATCGGGAGGGGTTTCTGCCCACTCCTCAAGCTACTCCCGCTCCATGCGGAATCCCCCGCTCCGGGGGCCCGAGGGTGGCGCCGGGGAGCGGGCAGGAGGCGAGACCGAAGCTAAGACTCCGCCGTCCTCTGCCTGCGCGCTCGGAGCATTATACAATGGTGGAGGAGGAGGCGGCGGCGGCGGCAGGCAGCGGAGGAGGAAGCCGGAGGCGGGCGGAGGGGGCGCCCTGACCGAGCGAGCGGCAGCCAGCGCTCCAGCACTAGCTGTGCAGGAGTGACGTGCGGCCAGCGAGCCTCCCGCGAGCTCCGGGCCTCGGGCTCAGCAGGCCCCGCCCCTCGTCCTGCCCCGCCCCCTCGACCGCCAGGCCCCGCCCCCCCGACCGGGCCCCGCCCCCTCCCCCGGCGGTCCCGGGAGGCGCGATAAATGCTGAGCGGGGCCCCGGCCGCCCCAGGAGCAGGAAGGGGCAGGCGGAGCACGCGAGACGCCGGGTGGCAACGCCGCCCACGGCTCCCTTCCCAGCCGGCGCGCCCTTGATTTTCTTAAGGAAAAGCTTAAGGAGCAGGGGAGAGGAAACGAGACACTCCGGCCAGGGGACAACTAACCACCAATAATCCCCTCAGACCACTCATGCAAATGACGGAGCCGCTAGTGACAAAGGCGGCAGCGAGTGCCGCGCGCGCACAGCCCGCTGAGTCGCGCGACCGCAAATATGACAAGCATCTCAGCTATTCTGCAACTTGGGGCCGGTTAGCCGGGCAGGCAGGGTCCCGGGGGCGAGGGGCGGGGGTGGATGGGGAAAGAGAAAAATCCGACCCCGGGGCGCGGTATCCACGCTGCCCGCTGGGTTTTCGAGACAGGCGTCCCGGGAGGGCGGGGGCCGCGCGTCCGCAGCTGAGACGCTCTCCAATGCCTGCGTCTCCGGACAGAAGAGTGGCCCTCGGAGTGTCCGAGGGGCGGGATGGGAGCTCCGGCTGGAGGTGGGGACAAATTCCCCTTGAGTGCGGTGTCCTCAGCCCTACACTTGAAATGGGTCACCAAGTCAAGAGTACTTTATCGGAACAGGACTGAAACGACTTTGCAGCCTTCGTGGCAGGCTTCGGCCGCGGTGCAAACCCGGCAGAGCCCACGCAGGTAGGGACGCCTGGCTTGGAGACGCAGGGGGGACCTAGGCGCAGTTTCACAGCGATAGCCTTTTCCTTCTCCTTAAAAAGTTCTGCTTTGAACTTCTTACATTTATCAGGGAAATTTATACTAGTTTTGGGAGGCTTGTGTGTGTGGTGTAAATTTAAAAGTCCTAGGACAGGAGACCTCCCCTGGAAAATTAATGATTATTTTAAAAATTACATGCGCATTCAGTTTAAAGATGTTACCAAAAGGAATTCAGGCACATTAAAATTTTGGCTGCCGCCTCAATCAATATCGTCTCAGATCTGTTTGGAGTTTAATGCTCCACTATACTATTTATATTTAAGGATAATAAAGCTTTAAGACCTAACATAAAGGTGATATAAATCGTTAACATCAAGACAAGTTGAGACCTATTGGAACTGTTAAGTAATGATTTGTTATCAATCAGATTGAGGATATTATTGAAATTAAACCTGGGTTAAAATGTTGGTAGAGAAGAAAATGTTTCTAGTTTTATCTTGAAAGGGAATGAAAAAGATTTTTTACTGGACTCTCGATATAATCAAAAGATTACACAGATTTTTCTTTTTTAAGTATAGCCAGTGCTAAAAGCTAATGATTTGTGGATATCTTTGGAAAATTTCTTTACAATGGCATTCCAGATTACTCATCGTGGAAGTCGTGCTTGGGGCCCTCAGCACATCCTGCTCAGTTTGTGCCTAAGTGGCACAGTATTCACAAACATTTTGCCACGAGACCAAGGTATTTTTCATTTCCAGAATTCTGCCTTTCAGAGAGGACACTACTAACAGTTTCTGAACAACCCATTCACTTTAAAGAGAAGCCATTGAAATAGAAGCTGCAATAATCCTGTGATATCTCTAGTGGAGGCCAGAGGCTCTCTTGAATTTAAAATAAATTTAAACTGTTATTCATGAATTAAAGTGAGCAGCAAGTTAGACTTGCATAATTTTTGTGACACTTGGATATTTTCTAGCAAATGAAAATAGTTCTTCCAGTGGAAGAACTAAAGATCAAAGTGACAATTTTTGTGTCTCGAGTGGACGCATGATTTTGCTAAAGCACGAATTCTGTGTGTGCTCAGTAAAGGTCTGAGTTCTAAGGAAAGCAATCTTGAGTTCTGGGGTAAAATATTTTTCACCTTCCCACACTTTTGAAGGTAAATGCCTTAGCATTTTATATATGTTATATACAGGTATCTACGTTATATATGTGTCCCACTTCCCCTACTTTGAGATTCTGGCATCTTTTACCAAGAAGTCAAAGCATGAAGTGGCCATTTGAACACCTGCTCATGTGGTCCCTCACCAGGTGGTACACAGTCCCTTCTAGGGCCGAGTCCCCCACAGCCCAGCACAGCAATTCCTGCCTGGCCCTGGGAGTCCAACTCCATGAGGCTAAGGAAAGCCCCTCCCAGAGCTTTTGAAGTCAACTCCCTTTAGTATGCATGATTTTTTTTAAAAAATATTGTTTATTCCTAGCAAATGAACAAGAAATGCTTAGTGAACACGTAAGTGTGGTTTTCACACTTTCACTCTCTGGGACACTTAAAAGCCCATTTAAAATAATCCTACTCTCAGGATTTAGAGTTTCTCCCTCTCACTTGCACATACAAGAAATTAGGCCAGTCATCCACATTTAACTATCAGGAACATATCTGTTTAGGGAGAAAAGAAACACTGCTCTTGTAAGTATAGGACTGTGATGGTAATTTTTAAAAATACTCATGAGTTTAATTTCAGAGAGGTACTTCTCAACATTGCTTTGTGGTTCTGGGTACTAGTTTGCACTTCACTGCTTCTCTTGAAAGTTTCTGTACCCTCATGTCTTGCAAACGACCAGATGACTGCACTAACTGAAGGCCACTTTTAGCACTTAATTAATATGCACCAAAGAATTGACACAAGGACAAGCTAGCTATATAAACTGAGAAAGACTTCACAACAGTTTTCAAACTTACCCTCTCTCATTATCTTTTATCTTTCAAGTTTCACAAGAAATACCAGTCATAATCATCCATCTATATACCTTGGAAATATTGATCTTATGCCCCCCCATAAATGTTTCAGTTATTAAACACAATAATATAGCCAGCTGGGTTAAATCATCTTTTCATAGAAAATACAGACAGTCTAATTGAATGTGGACTTCCCATTCACTGATCACTAAAATCTATTAGTAAATCTTCAAAATAAAGTCTGGAAGTCCCAAATCACCTAACTGATTATCAGAGTTGACACAGGATAGGATGACTAGGAAAACGAATGAACATCTCACAAAGACAGCACAAACAGGTTCAGTACTTTCCAGCCACTAGCAAGTTAAAACTTGACGGTACCAAAGGAGCTGGTTAACTCATCTGCCTCTGCAAAGTCTTCTCCATCTCTTTGCCCAGCTCTTCAAGTCAGGCTTTCTCCTGCCTGTCCTTGCAGTCATGCTTCACAAGAACAGAGCTTCAACTCCAGTGAAGAGCCACTCTTGCAGTTTCCCTCCCTGTTACTAGGCTGCTTTGCAAGGATGGCCCCTTGTGTTCCGAGAGAGAGAGTCATTTTCCTGTTAGTGAACACACCTTTTTCTCTTTTAAAGATCTGACAATATTTAAATCCTTATTTAGAACAGAATCTTAATGATGATATTGGAATAAGACGCTCTTGAAACTCTTTTCTTTTTTCTGGTATCTTTGATTAGTCCCTTCTATTTCTAGACGAGATGGCTTCTGTAGAGCACGAGCTTCCTCCCTACTTCACTGGCCACTATTTCCTGGTAAAATCCTCTGATAAATGGAGTGGCTCTCCTTAGACACTCCGGCTTTTGTTTTCACCTTCTCTCAGCTGGAAAGAGAAAGCCTTCCCTGGTGACAGTGCTCCCTTCCTGCCAGATGCTGCTCCTCCATGGCTGGTGGGTGCTCCTCAGAAAACTCTCTCCTTGTCCTCCGTTCCCCAGACAGCACTACCTCTCTGGCCTCTACATGCTGGCCTATCTGCATGTTGACCCTGGACTTCCTGTCCATAAACCATGCTCCCTTCTTGAGCAATTCACCTTCTTCTCAAGGTACCCGGCACTTCTGGCTTCCCTAGAAAACTTGTATGAATGTTAGAAATCGTGCAGCCTCCAGAGCATCCTTGTTCCTGGGACCAAGCCTGGTAAGAGGAAGAGTCCTGGAGTAGGACTTTGAAGATCTTGTACGAATTAATCACTATGATTGATCACTGACTTTTTAGTTTCTTAATCTGCCATGTCACAGATTTAGGATTAGCACTGGTTCTGGTGAAAAGAGCACATGTGGTTGGGCAGAAGATCTCAAGTGTAGTTCTTCAACCACAGTCAGCAAGGAAGCTGAATCAGGGCCTTCCCATCTTGAGGGCTGTGTCCACCTCCCACCAGATGAGGCTCTAGGGCCCAAAGGTTCCTGTAGCCCCTTCCCAGAAATAAGAGTCTACGAAAAGGTGGCTACAATGGGGACTACCTTCACAGAGGAGTTTGAAAGAATATAAAACCAACTTCACATCCTATTTTCTGACACACATTCTCATATCTGTTGTAGAAATGATCTGAGATTATGTACCTTTAAATCACCTATGAGTAAAGAGGTCATTTAAGAGAAGTAGGGTGATTTGGGGAGTGTAAATAACATATTTAAGCCACTTTTTGAAGTCCCAGATATAAAACTTCTACTTTAAGAAGTGAAAAAAAGGTCAAAGCTTTAATGTGTATAGATGCCCAGGAAATACCTCTGACTTCAGACTATGAAGTATGATACTATGAAGTATCATTAAAAATAAACATGTGGGCAGAGAACACAGTTTAAATGGAAACAGTGCAAAAGACAAAAAAAATGAATCACTACTTTGCCACTGTGAATTTTTATTGGTTTTCTGGAGGAGAAGGAACACTTAAGCAAGACTTTATCTTTTAGTCATCAATGCAGAATTGTTCTTTAAAGACATGTTGCCAGAATAAACAAGACTTTTCCAAAGTTATCTAACTGTCCAATAATATTTGCTTTAAATTGAAAAAATATATATTTTAAATTAAAATATTTTTACACTTAAAATTTCAGAAAGGCAAAGTGAAAGCCAAATATGAAGAAACCAAGGTAAACTATTCAGATAAACAGCAATGTTACATTAGATACATTTGTGCAACTCGTCAATGGTTTTCCTAAACATGCTTTAAATATTGAAGGTTATCTTTCTAAGTAATATTTATTTCAAAACTGCTGTCTTTAGAGAAGTCTTGTTTGAGGTGTATGAAACTCCTTAAATGGTCAATTATCAGAGAAACTGGCTTTTAAGGAGAAAATAATAGTGTGAATGAGCTATATGTAACTTCCCTTTTTGAAAACAGAAGTTGAATCTGTAACACCAAATTTAGAAAGGAGAGTGGATGGCAGCAAATACCACGAGAATATCATCTATAGCATTGACGCCCACTGCCGTTCTGTTCTGTTACAAATAATGTACACTCCACAAACTTGAGTTTGTTCAAACAATGCATGTATTTAGTTGTTCCTAAAGATGATTCTTTTAAAAGAAAATATACATATGAAAGAGTCATATCAAATTTAAAAAAAAAAACTCATTGAAAAAGTATCAGATTCCCTGACTTTGGCTACAGTGATTCATTTGGCTTCATTACACAGAGGGCAGCACAGTACATACTGGGACAGCTGATAAACAGCTTTTGTGGGAATAGTAATGGCAATTTTAACATCATTTGTATTTCTGTTTACTTTTCTTTAAAAAATTAAAGCCCAAATTATAAAAGATTGAAAAGAATTTTGATGAATCATTCATTTTCAATCAATCCTAATTTGTTACCACTTTAGAACTGTTAGACATCATGCTTTCAGTTTTAGTGATTTAAAAAAAAAGCTCTAAAGAAAAAGACTCCAGAATTACTATTTCCACATTACAACCAAAAATGAAAAGTGAGAAAATAAAAACCTTTCCAAAAGTTTATCAGATGAAAAGAGTTAATGGAGAACCACACCATTTATAGACAAGAATACCTGAAATACTATTCAAGTCTCCCCAAAATGCATCAATAAGTTAAATGTGATTCCAGCTTAAATCCCAATGCTCCCCTCCCCCCTGCCATGGAACTTAAGCAAATCCAGAAATCATGTGGAATAACAAAGGACAAAAGATAGCTTTAATAAGTTTAAAGAACAAGATGGGGGATGTGGCCTAACAGATATCAAGGCTTATTAAAAAGTTCTAGTAATTAAAACAGAGTGGTGCTGGCAAGAGATAAATAGATCAGCAGAACAGCATCAAGAGTGCAGAAACGGAACCACACATATGTGTAAGCATAAAGTATGACAGAGGTGAGGCAACAGATCAGTGGGAAAGAATAGGCTATTCAATAAATGAGTAAAGGTCACCCAGTTACCATGAAAAATAAAATTAGGTACCTCAGATTTTTAAAAAAAAAATATTTCAGGTGGACTAATGTCTAAATATGTGAAACATAACTTAAAAACATTTAGGAGAGAATATATGAAAATATATTTATGGGCTCAGAATAAGGAATGTGTGATTATTCTCAGTCGCTTAAGATTCATTCTCTCCTTTGCTCTGTGCCTGGAAACGTTGACCCCTAGGGACCAAGCACCTTTGCCAACCAGCTTCCAGCTGGAATCCTCAACAGAAAGAGACCAGTGGGTCAGAGGGGAGAGAGGTTGGGCTATTTCTTCCCTGCTCCTTCCTACTTGGGCTCCTGTTACAGCAGGACCCATCCCTTAATAGCCACAGTTTTTGCAGGTGGCCCTTTCTCCAGGGCACTCACTCTCATAGATTCTAGCAACACCATTTCCTCCCCTTTCCCCTGTAGACCTGAGCATAGTAAGATCTAAGTTCTTGGTCTTCCATGCTTCAAGTTTTGTCACATCTCTGTCAAAAGTCCCATCATTTATGTCTATTTAGTTGAATCATTTGAGTGGAATATTGTTTCCTGCTGAGACTTTGACTATTAAGAAACAAAATGGCCAGGGCCTTCTCTGGCAGTCTAGTAGTTAAGACTTCATAATTCTAATGCAGGGGGCGTGGGTTCAGTCCGTGGTTGGGGAACTAAGATCCCACATGCCACCTGGCACAGTCAAAAACAAAAGAAAAGAAATAAGACAGCCAATGCACAAACTATAAAGAAAAAGACCAATAACTTGGATTATATTAAAAATTAAACATCCACTAAATAAAATACAATATAAACAAGATAAAGACAAGTGGAAGACCGTTGAGTGATGGTATATAATACATATAATCAACAAAAGATTAATATTTAGAAATAAAAAAGAACTCCGAGTCAGTTTTTTTTTTAATATAAAACCAACAGAAAAATGGGTAAAAAGAGGAAACTCAAATATCCAACAAATGTGAAGAGATACTCAATCTCCTCAATTTATAGGAAAAATGCAAATCATAGAAGGTTAGTTCACAGCTCTCCACTTGACCACTTTGGAGATAATGTGACATTAGCCAGTGGAGCTGGACATGCACACACCCTGCCCACATACCTGCAGTCTTTCTCCATGAGGGTTCCATGAGAAAATAAGCCCTATAGAAAAGAATTCAAGTGACTATTTCCTCAATTCTCCCAAGGGTGGTATAAAGGTAAGAACCAGTGGTTGCTGGCAAATGTTTAACAACTGGCTGGGGTGGGGGTGGGGGTGGAGAATGGGGAAAGAAGGAAAGAAGCCCTTTTTGAAGCATTTGCTGATTTCTGTGGTGTAAATACCAACCAGGGCTGATTTCAAACCTCCCCACTGAACTCAAGCATTACAAAGAGATTGGTGTGATCGCTCTTAGGAGCAGGTATCAGACTCCAGCTCTAACCCCAAACGTGAACCATTCTAGACTTAGAAGACAATTCATTACATATGATAGACGCCTTAGGATGCATTGCATGAGTGCTTAGTCACTCTGTCGTATCTGACTCTTTGCGACCCCATGAACTGCACCCTACCAGGTCTTCTGTCCATGAGGATTCTCCAGGCAAGAATACTGGAGTAGGCTGCCATGCCCTCCTCTGCTTTAGGGTACTGGGGCTTAATTTTCTGGAGGAATTCTGGATGAGAAGGGCTAAATCTAGAGAGACTCTTGTTTTCATCCCCCATGGAGACATAGAAGAATGTTTATAGTAGTTTTGCTTGTAATAGCTAAAGGAGAATTAATCAATACATTTGAAAGTTATGGTGGTTAAGAAGTACTAAGGTTACCAAATATCAACATGGTTAAATCTCAAAAACAATGTTGAGTAAAATAAAGCCAGTTTAAAGTATGTACAGTATAATATCATTTATATAAAATACTTTAAAACATGTAAAACAATGTTATATATTGTTTATCAATACAGATGAATGCAATTATAGAATAAAAACATTAGAGACCAAAAATATTCATGAAAGTGGTTAATTTTCATAAATGGAGGAGTGCTGGAATCAGGGAGAGATACTACAAAGTTTAATTTCTTTGTTAAAAACATGAAAAGCAAATAAATATGTTGTAGTAAACCATTTAAATGTATTGTTTTAGATTTCAAGACATTAAAAAATACATTTTCTTCCCTTTCTTATGGTTCCCATAAAATAGAACTTTGTGAGGTTTTTTCCCCAAACTTCTAATATCTATTAATAAAGCAATGGGTAATATTTATATTTCATGTATTTAACTTCATTATTTCAGTAATGACCTAATTCCTTTTACTCATTTGATATGACTGGCAGACTACAGTCCATGGGATTGCAAAAAGTCAGACATGACTGAGCACACATGCACATGCATACTGTCCTTCTCTCTCTCCTAATAACAGACTGCAAAACTCAATGACAGTGCTAGCGTAACCGAAAGTTGTTAATAGGAAGCCCAACTGACAAGGCAAGTATAAGAGAATAATTGGTTTAAAGCCAGTATTTGGGGTGTATTTCTCACCTGTCAGGCTAACTTCTATCATGCTGCTGCTAAGTCGCTTCAGTCATGTCAGACTCTGTGAGACCCCATAGACGGCAGCCCACCAGGCTCCTCTGTCCCTGGGATTCTCCAGGCAAGAACACTGGAGTGGGTTGCCATTTCCTTCTCTAATGCATGCACGCATCGTAAGTCACTTCAGTCGTGCCCAACTCTGTGCGATCCTATGGACAGCAGCCCACCCATGCTAGAAAGGATAAAAGCTTCCTTACAAAATATGTAAGGCTTCCTGTTACTTTCTTACCATGCATCTAGCCCTAAAAAGTGAAATCTTGTTTTGTTTTAAAAAGACAATGAAAACACTCTTTCCTGGTGAACTATCTTCCACTGGGTGTTCGGTTGACCATTTCCTGCTACCCCAAATGCATTCTGATTCTCTCTTCTTTGTGTCCCTCCATGCAGGGTTATAGGAATAAAGCCCCCATACCCTCTGATCTCTGGGAAGGTGGTGCTCTCTCAGCGCATGGGTAGTGTAACTTTTTTTTCAGAGACTGTCTTGAAATAAGCCTATGTTTTAAATACACACTTTTCTGCTCGCTAGCAGGCATTCTGAAGCTAGGTGGTTCTAAATAAAGAACTCTAGTCAACAACAGGAAATAACTCCCACAGAAAAAAGGGGCAGAATACAAACTCTCACCAACTCTTATACACAGCTCACAACGGCCTTTTGTTCCGTGCACATTAAGCCTGAAATCTTTACTTTTCAGAGCATGTTTGGGCCTTTGCAGAGCAATTAAACCTTCCTTTTCCTTTTGCTGCTGTCCCTGCCTTCTTCTCTCTGAGGAAGTTAACCTTACAACAGAACTTCTTACTATGAAGTAGCAGATCAGAAAACCGAACGGTTTCTATTTGGAAACTTAACAATTTTTTTCCTTAATGGAGCTTCCCAAGGAGGGGCGGGGGGGGGGGGGGGGGGGTGGAATCAACTCTCGGTGTAAAACTCACTTTTCCTTCTAATTGTTGATAACCCATCCATTTAGGTTTATGGGTTGATATGATAGTGTCTTTGTTGACAGGTCCCAAAAGAATATTTTCATCTGCAATGTATGTTTCTAAATCTATCAATAAAAACACTATCGTATCAACCCATAAACCTAAACGGATGGGTTATCAACACTTTGCCAGTGACATTTCAGCAAATCAATGCATCTGTAAGACACATATTGTATTCAAAGGCTCACATCTTGAGTCTGTAGTGAAAAAGAGGGAGAAAAACCAAGATCCCAAGCCAACTAAACAGAAAAAACATGTAAAGAATGGTTTTTAAAGTCTCAGTGACTGCTACTGGAACAGATTGGTGGCATTCAACTATAGTACAGCACAGGTACCCCAGACAAGAAAATTGGGCTGAGTAAAATAGTTTAAATATGACTGCAGACTAGTATTTCTTCCTCTCCTACACACTCAGCCTTGCCCTCTCTACTGGCTCCTTCCTGCAGTCAATAAATTACAGACTTGGTGTTCTCCCTGTTCACTTTTAAAACAAGAAACAGTCCTCCCCTGCTTCAATGCTGCAGGAATGTTGGTGGCTCCTGGTGGCTCAGAGGTAAAGAATTCTGACAATGCAAGAGACCCAGGTTCGATCCGTGGGCTGGAAAGATCCCCTGGAGAAGGAAATGGCAACCGGCTCCAGTATTCTTCCCTGGGAAGTCTCATGGACAGAGACTGCAGGGCTACAGTCCATGGGGTTGCAAAGAGTTGGACACGACTTAGCAACTAACAACAACTGCTGTCTTTACCCTTCATGGTTTTAGATCCACCTACTTCCTCTGGCTTCACACACAAAAATATATTGACCACCTCTGAAAAGAGCACCATTACTCCCTAAATGCCACCCCAATGGAGACTTCTCAGTTCCTCACTGACTGAACACCTATCTATAGCATTTGACATTAATGACTGCCTCCAACCATTTCTTTCAGTAACTCTAGTTGAACTCTTGGTTCTTATCTCTCTGGCTACTTGTTCCTTTGCTGGCTCCTCTTCCTCTTACCACCCTATAAACCTATAGGTCTTCTCTTTAAAAAATAATCATCCCCTACTGCAATTTGGGACCAGAGAAGATTACAAAGCTGAGTGATGATGGTGATGGTTGGTTAGGATATCGGAATCTTCATGAGGCAACTTTACCCACTCTCAGGGCATCTATATGCTAATGATTCACAAATCACTAATCACATTCTAGACCTTTCTCTTTGAGGTTCATATCTGAGCTTTATATAGAGAAAGACCATATATATATCCCAGTTTGTCAGGGTCATACCAAATTTATGCTTGTCCTCGCATAATTAGTAACAGCACCCTGTTTCAATCTCAAAAGTGTCCTAGGTTGAACAATGTGCGTGCTAAGTTGCTTCAGTCATGTCCAACTCTTTGCGACCCTACGGACTATAGCCTGCCAGGTTCCTCTGTCCGTTGGATTCTCCAGGCAAGACTACTGGAGTGGGTTGTCATTTCCTTCTCCAGGATTGAACAATAATAGTATATAATTAGCCTATTTCTATCTCATTACCTATTAGATATTTTCACCGGGTAGTATAAAGGCATCTCCAACTCACAGCACATCTAAAATTGTCCTAATCTTATCCTCCTTAAATTTGTTCCTCCTTCTGAATGCTTAAATATGGTTAAGGTAGCAACAAGGTGGGTTTCCCTGGTGGTTCAGTGGTAAAGAATCCACCTGCCAATGCAGGAGATGAGGGTTCAATCCTTGGGTTGGGACGATTCCCTGGAGCAACCCACTCCAGTATTCTAGCCTGGGAAATCCCATGGACAGAGGAGCCTGGTGGGCTACAGTCCATGGGGTCGCAAAAGAGTTGGACACAACTTAGTGACTAAACAACAACCACCAATAAGGTATCCCTGGTGTCTTAAGTTGGAAATCTAAGATTCTAAATTTCTTCTCTCTCCCTTTGTCTCACATTTAACCAGACATAAAATCCTATCAATTTTCTCTCTTAAATGTTTTTCAAATATGTCCCCTCCTTTCCATTTCCCCACCACTGCCCTGGTTAAGGCCATATTATCTTTCATTTTCATTATTGCAACAATCTATTTCCTGACTTCCAGTCCTAGATATTCTCCTCTAATCCATCTACACCACCTATGGCATGACAGGTAGCATGCCAGGTTCAAGAAATGCAAAATGAACAAGAGATGCTCCCACTGAGTTCAGAGGGTAGACTAACTCATCACTGTGACACAGCGGGTTGCATGCTGACACAGACAGGCATAGGGTGACGATGGATACACACGAGTGGCCACAGAGCCTGACCAGTGTGAAAACAGGGAGGTGGTGACGGATCTTAAGGTAAATGGTGGTTAGTTAAGGTCATTAAAGGCAGATGGAGCAGCAGAAATGGGAAGGTGAGAAACAGCAGAGAACATGGGTGAGGATCTGAAGTGTACATCGCAAGCAGGGAGTAGCAATAATCCAGACCAGAGAGTCTGACTGGGCACATCTAGGAAGGACTTGGATGCCACATTGAAGGGTCTGGCCTTTATATCCTGAAGGAGGGAGGGAGTCATTAAAAGACTTTCCATGGGAGAGAGGCACAATCTGATTTTTATTTTAGGATGTTAATTCCTCATCTATTCCAGAACTTGACAGAATGAGCGTAAAATGTATTAATAATAATCAACAAATGAAAAAAATAAAATAAAATTTATAAAGAATGTATTAAAAAGCTGTAGTAACTAACAAAGGTGGGTTCTGGCAAAAGAAAAATATAGATGAATCTGCACTGAAATACTTGAAACAGACCTGAGTATAAAGATTTAGTATATTCTAAAGATGGCATTGTTAGTGCAACAGTTAACAATTTAAGGTGAATAATGGATGTTAGAGTTTCGCCTCACACAATATGAAAAAACGCAAGAGATTAACTAAATAATAAAATAATTTTTAAAAATGTAAAAGAACTAAAAAAAATTACAGATGAATAACTGATCTTAGAGGTAGACAAGATTTGTTTTCCAAACATAAAGCAAAAAAAGAACTAAAAACAAATTATACCAAAAAACTATACATCAAGAAACACCATAAGCAAAATTAAAAGAAAAATGACAAACCTGGAAAAATATGTGCAAAGCAGATAACCAAGACTTAGTAACCTAACCTAACCTAATTCTATGGCTCGGTTACACCAATACCACAGTACATTAAGACACAATGAAACTAAATTAGACAAACTGGCAAAGGACACAAGCTGATGCTCAACAAAAGGAGGAAATGCAGGAAAAAAAAAAACGAGTACAAAGGCATCTAATCAAAGCAATACAAATTAGAAATATAATTGCCATACACCAAGCTGGCAAGTTAGATAAAACTGCTAACAATGTGAAGGTGCTTCACATCACTTCAATGTGGCGGAGAGGTGGTCATAGCCACTGATGAAACTCTAAGTGAATTCAAACGGGAAGGCAGAGTTTGGATATGTGTATCAAGAATCTCCTAGAAGGTCCATATCCTGTACTGTGGTCATCTCATTTCTAGGAATTTACCCCCATGGAACCAATCAGAGCTATGCATAAAGAATACATTCATTCAATACATATTTATTGCATGTCCATGTGTCCTAAGTTCTAGGAGCTGAGAATGTGGCAGCAAACAAAACACATCCAAATCCCTGTTCTCATGGCTCTTACATCCCAGTGAAGGGAAAGAGAAAAGAGAGAAGAGTCAATTACACAGCATAACAGAAATTAGGTGTTCCAGGGGAAAATAAAGCAGTGAAGCAGGATGGGGCATGTGTGCTTGGGTGTGTCTGTGTGGGGTGGGGGGCAATTTTGAAGAAGTGGTTTAGAAAAGCCTCTCTGAGAGAATGACGTTTGAGCGAAGATCTGAAGGTGAAGACTCAAGTCAAGCACCAGTTTTCCTGACAGGAGGAACAGAAAAAGTGAGCAGGGCTGCAGCGGGGTGTGTGCCCAAGGGCGCAGGGGCCTCAGGGCACAGCGAGGAGGAGGGGAGAGGCACCCGGGCAGAGAGGAGGGAAAGGGAAGCGGGGGCAGGGTGCAGAGGACTTAGACGCCAACGCAATGACTCTGGCTTGACCTTGAGTCAGATGGGAAGCAAATACTGCAATACTCTTGGCCCCAACCAGGTAGTCTCAAGACAGTGGTCAAGGACCCTTTTATAATACAAAAGTCGGGTCGCCTCACTCCTCTCTTAAAACCCTCCAGTGATGGTGACTGGGTTATAATGACTGATTTGTTTAGTGTTGCTGTGACTTTGTAATCTCTTCAACTGTGCCCCAACCCTGATATTCAAAGATGTACTAGGAATAGCACACAGCAGAGAATCACTGCTGGAGCTGGTGTGATGGTAAGAGCCTGAGCTTCACAGTTAAGGCGGATCGGCGACCAGTGAGATTTCCACTGCGAATTGTGGGCAGGTTTCTCCATCTCCGGTTCTTCACTGTAAAGAAGGGAAAATATTATCCACCTCACAGGGTTATAAAGATTAAATAAGAAAATGCACTGTTGTTTTTTTTTTCTTTCCAAGTGAACGGTGCCACTGGTGGCATGTGAGGTGATGTTAAAAGGCACAAAGACCTGCGCCTAAGGGGTCGTCTCTGGAGGAGGGAGGCACCAGCTGGGTGAGAGGTAAGTGTCCTTTGAGGGACAATGTTTTCCAGGAGGAGGAGGACAGGAGAGCGTTTTGAGACAGTATTCTGGTCTAGGGGGCTTCCCGAGTGGCTCAGCGGTAAAGAACCTGCGTGCAATGCAGGAGATGCAGCTTTGATCCCTGGGTCAGGAAGATCCCCTAGAGGAGGGCATCATATCCCATTCAAGTACTCTTTACTGGAGAATCCCATGGACAGAGGAGCCTGGCGGGCTACAGTCCACAGGGTCGCCAAGAGCTGGACACAGCGGACACGACTGAAGCGACTGAGCGCGCATGCACTCTGGTCTGGGGTTTCCTGCTTTCTGGCCTCTGTTGCTGCTGGAGGTAATGCCGGGTGGTGCAGTTCTGGCCCATCGGGTAGAGGGGATAGTCTGCTGGGAGCCTTGGGAACTTTTCTTCTCTGATTAAAAAATGGAAGACAGATGGGCATGCAGGAAGAGCTCTCTGTCTCCTTCCTGACCGTAGGAGGATGTGGTCCCTGGAGCTATGGCAGCCACTCTGCGTGCACGATGTTAGGAGGCTAAGGACCACAGGCAGTGGGGAAAGGTCCAGGTGGAGCCTGGGTCCCTGGAGGTGTTCACTGAGCCGATGAGACAACTGACGCTGGGCCTACCCACCTTCAGACCTCCCAGGGAGACAGTAGATGGCTTTATGAGTATGTTTGTAACCACAGGTGAGGTCCAAGGACAGAGACCACTGAATCACCAGGGGAAGGGTTCAACCCTACAACCCGGACCCCGCCCAGCTCTGCTAAAACAGTATCTCTGTGGGAGTGCCTAGGAGTCTGTATTTTAGACTTGCCAGCTATAGTGGTCTCCTATTGCTGCTGTAACAAATTACCATAAACTCAGTGCCTTAAAATGACTCAAATTTATTCTCTTACAGTTCTGGAGGTTCAGCAGTCTAAAACTGCAGTGTTGACAGCCCTGTGTTCCTTCTGGTGGCTTCACCAGAGAATCTGTTTCCTTGACTTTTCCAGCTTCTAGAGGCCACCTGCACCCCTTGGTTTGCGTCCACTTCTTCCATCTTCCAAATATCCCATTCCAACCTCTGCTTCTGTCGTCCCATCTTCTTCTGCCTCTGACGTTCTTGCCTCCCCCTAATAAGGACCCTTATGATTACATGGAGCACAGACAAATAATCCAGGATAATCTGGACAATAAGAATTTCAAGATCCTTAATTTAGAAACATTCACAGACTCTTTTACTATATTAAATAACATGGGTGGGGAGGGAGGGCACTAGTCTGATCACATCACCTGGGTCTCCTGCATTGCAGGCAGAGTCTTTACCATCTGAGCCACCAGGGAAGCCCCCAGTTGACTACAGAACCATTAAAAATCCTAAGTGTAAGACACTATTTGTTGACATGCAGGTGAAAACATCTTAATAAATCACTTACTGGCCATAGAAACTCAACCTAGTGGTTCTGAATGAGAGCAGAGATGGTGGAAGAGTGTAGAA
The DNA here is from genome assembly GCF_023699985.2 of Odocoileus virginianus. Lineage (NCBI taxonomy): Eukaryota > Metazoa > Chordata > Mammalia > Artiodactyla > Cervidae > Odocoileus > Odocoileus virginianus. The sequence continues at coordinate 59,852,656 of NC_069675.1, forward strand.
AATGGGAAAAAGAGTTAGGAAAAGCTTTAGGCATTAGAATTATTTGGGATGTTTTTCCAAAATGTAACCCAAGTTCTGCCCAGACCTAGTGAAATGGGATAGCCAGCTGGGAAAAAACCCTGATGCTGGGAAAGACTGAAGGCAGGAAGAGAAGGGACAAAAGAGGATCAGATGGTTGGATGGCATTACTGACTCAATGGACATGAGTGTGAGCAAACTCTGGGAGATGGTGAAGGACAGGGAAGCCTGGCATGCTTCAGTCCATGGGTCATAAAGAGTCGGCCACAACTGAACAAGAACATCCAGGTAAAGGCTACATGCATGTCTGGGTGAATAAGCCTCCCCAGAATGCATTCTGCTACAACTCCTGGATAAAATAACCTGCCAAATAACCTCCAACTATGCCTTAGTTTTCTCATTTCATCATCTTAAAATATTTTAAAAAAATATATACAACCTGCCTATCTCTCATGAGCATGTGAGGATTGAGGAATGCTGAAGAATTTTATAATTGGTAATGAGCTAGATAAGTATCACTGGTGACTATTAGAGGAAACTGATACAGACTATAAACAGTGGTGTTGCGCAAAATGATTCATTCAGAGAGACTCTAGTTACTCAGAACCAACAAAGCAAGCAAAAAGAAGTCCTTGAGGAAAAAAAGAAGAAATCATAAAGCCCATGCATCAACCTCATGTGTTATTATGCCCTCCCTGAGTTTAAAGATGATTTTGTTTTTTCCCCTACACAATAGATCGTAAATGGAAATTAGTGGGGAGAATGGATTTAAAAAGAAGCACACTGATAGTAACCCCTCCCCCCCACCAAAAAATAAAGGAAAAGAAAAAGGTGGCGAACAATTAGAAACCAGGGTTGGGGGATTAAAGAATGTTGACACAAGAGCTCAAAAAATTTAGCGCATGGGATCATTTAAAATAGAGACAAATAGCACCATGCCCCCTCACTAGCCCTTCCCTAAAGGGCTCTGTATTCCAACGGAATACCTTAGCAATATAAACGATCCTGAATCATGAAGAAAAGGCAGCATTATGTTCAATGCTTTCTGGGGGGACAATGTAATAATAACAACAATATAGGGAAATGATACAGGAAATATTTTTATTGAACAAGTTTACATTAAACAAATTTGGGTGCTTAAAGAGAAAGTTCAAACATCTATGAAATGCACGTATACAGAATGCCTGAATAAATAATATGCCACTGTATAAACCATAGCTATTGTAAATCTAATCATAAGTTCCGCTGATGTGAAGGAAGTCCTCACACAGTCTAAGAGTTCAATAAATCTGTGTTGTCTGAGAGATGGAAATTGACATTGTCACTTTCATGGATGAAGGATGGTGTTAGACTGGTCCATCTGCTGGCTGTGGAGTATGTGATAACCACACCACACCTTTAAATCTGTATAATTACTTATTTTTACACATTATAAAGTGCGTTGACATCACCATCTTTGTTGCTCCCTATACCTCAAAGCTCCAAGTAGCCCCAGCTGCTACCACCCCACTTTACACTTGAGGAGTTGAGGTTCAGAGAAAACGTTCTCAGAATGCCACAATGACCAAGCAGCAAAGCGTAGATTCCAGATGCAGGTTTTTTTTTTTTTCAAATTAATGTTATTGCAAATATCACTTCACTTAACTATCTAATGAAGACTCTGCCAAAGCACATTTCTGCAAACAGATTCATATGGAAATTTTAACCATGGTAATCTATCCATTTATCTATCTACCTACCTATTTATAAAGCAACAAATCTTTAACATATCTTTTAAAAATATATTTTTTCCTTTCAAAATGCCCACACACTGGCTAAATGTCTATAAACAGTTTTAGTTCAGAGTGAGATTTTTATGACTGAATCTTAAACACTTAAGTAAACAGAAAATTCTAAAATGATCTAAGCTAATAAAATCATTACCTCTAAAAACAAAAAGCTCAAAATGTACAGATCTCACAAATATTCAGTTGCTATATGAAATGCTGCAGTTATTCCAATGGTGTATTTTTGCTTTTATTTATTTCTTGTGGACTACTAGGCTTCCGTGCAATTTCAACCCACATACGTTGATGACACACACAGAGCTTAAAATGCCATGATTCATCAGGCTGCCACAGTCATGCAGCTCAGCGATGCACCTATCGGATGTGAAGCTGCGCTCTGCGTAATGTACATTCACGCTCTTCTGCCCCCACCATGCGTTGCTGTAACGCCAGCAAAGCATGCTCATCCACCTCCGACCCACCCTCCCACTCGAAGTAAATAAAAAAAGATCATGTAAAGCACCCTTCCTCAGAAACCATCTTTTTCACATTAACAGTAAAAAAAGTCTTCACTATGAGTTAGACCACTTTTATACCATTACCTTTTGGTTCTTTGCAGAGAAACCAAAGTACAAAATACAGAGTATTATGAGATTATTTAACATGTAATTAAACAAACTATAGTTAAGATTTTTTGACATGCCTAAGAACACTAACTCTGGAGTCAAATCGTCCTGAGACAGACAGGGTTTCAAGTTCCAGCTTGACTGTGTGCTGGTGATCTGACCTTAGACAACTTGCTTAAGCCTCAATTTTCTCAACTGTAAAAATGGGACAGAATTACAACCTGAGGCATGGTGTTATCTTGTGGGTTAAATGAGATTATGAATATAAAGATGTTGGCACACTGTTTAAAAAATGATAAAGTAGGGTATTATAGCTGTTCTGTTATTAATAATTACTTAATTAGATAATGCCCATTAAATTCAATACTGCACCAGTGGTCCCTGGTGTTGCAAGGCGAGCTCCCTCGCTCCTCGCCATCAGGCCTCGTGCACTGCTGTCAGCCGTGATGAATCTCATGTACAGGTTTGGGATACACACTGGAGATTAGATGGAGCTCCACTTACTTAAGGCATTAGGCCAGACTGGAGTACAGGAAAGAAACATTTTTATTGAATAAATCTCATCATCTGACTAGCATTCAAAATGTACCTCTGTCCCTGCAATTCAATATAAAACCAACTCCACTTTTTCTTTCTTTGTCTAACAAACATTTACTGACTGTCCACTGCATCAGGCCCCAGGCTAAGCTTAAGACAAGAACTAGGAGAAAGTAAGATTTCTGGCTGGTTAATTATTCATAATTTTCTCCTCCTTGTCACTTCATACTCTGATGGAAAGATGTATACATAACAAAGCATAATAAAGACTAGAAAAGATCAGCTACTTTCTTCAATGGCTTTAAAACATAAGTAATGGGAGAAACCAACATGTCCCTTTCTACTTTCATTGCTGTAACTGGGCTACAATACTTTCTTTTTTTCACTTTAAAAAAATGCCAGTAATGTTTGGCAAGTGAACCCCAAGAAATGAGGAATGTACACAAAAATTTAGAAAGCTTTAAGTCCCATTAAGAGTACACATACCCATCTTTTTTTAATATCCATTATGTGTGTATGCAACTGAATCTTAGATCCCAAATCACAATCTCTTGAATTACTCTGAAAAATACTGGTGCTTATCACAGTCATAAATATTTCTACTGGTCTATGCTTCTATTTTGTTTGATGGATTATGGGCTTGAGTAGTATATTAGGATTTACTTGACTATAAGTAGTGGCTCAGATGGTAAAGAATCTGCCTGCAATGCAGGACTCCCTAGTTCAATCCCTGGGTCAGGAAGATCCCTTGGAGAAGGGCATGGCAACCCACTCCAGTATTCTTGCCAGACAAAGGAGCCTGGCAGGCTACAGCCACAGGGTTGCAAAGAGTCAGACACGACTGAAGCAACTTATCACCACCACGTAAGTAAAGAAATACTAACAGTGGCTGAAATGACTAAGAGTTTATTTTTTTTCTCATGTAGTTAGTAAGTCTGGGGTTCACAGGTCAGGACTAGAAAGATGGTTCAAAGGGAGTGTTTACTATCCTCATGGTAGCTCATGGTCACAAGAGTTGCTATCCATGAGCTATTTCATCTACATTGTATATAAGAATAAATTCAAAAGTCTTGTCTTCATGAGGCTTTGTCTTTTGATTTAAGAAGGCATATTCTCCCCAGGGACCTCTACCCACATCTCACAGACAAGAACAGAGCAGAATGTAGCCACTTCATCTAGAAGGGTGTCAGAACATCATGGATTTTAGCTTAGCACAGAACTACCCCCAATAAAATCAGAGTTCTCTTAAAAGACAGAATGACGAGGAGAGGATTCTGGGAAGATGGTAGAGTAGGAAGCACCAGGAATCTGTCTCTCCACCTAGAAAACAATTGTACTGGCACAATCTTTTGAAATTCTGGCATCTGTTGAAGGCTTCCAACTTCCAGGGGAAGGCTTACATGGTAAACTATAGTAAGTGTTGGTTACTTTCAGTCAATTACAGCTCTTAGCACAGAAGCAGCTGGCCACCCTCCTACCCAGGGATATGCACATGCTCCTGAGTAGCTTGCAAGCAGCTTTTAAGAGTTAGGGGAGCAAAAAGGATCCTGTCCTCTAAATATTAGGGGGTCTGGGTTCTCACTGTTGCTTCTGATGATGTCAGTACAAAGAAGTGGCAATCATTGTTGCTGTACTTGCCCCCCTCTGTATTATTGCAAGCCCCTCCCCTTCCACCTGAAATGACTTTCCAAGGGGTTTTAAAGGGCCAGCACCTACCCACCACATCTAGACATTAAAGACTAGGACATTGAAAAATTGTAATATATAGGGAAAATAAGAACATAACCATGTACACCTAAAGAAAGGCTCAAAAAGACCCAACAAAACCTAAATTTACACCTCAGGCTGATCTTGGCACACAGACAGGCTACCACATTCTAAAAAACAAAAATGATCAACAAAAACAATACAAGAAAACAGCAAACCTTGAGGAAGAGGGTCTGAAACCTTGATTTCCAGAGTTATAACATTATTAGATTCAAATGTCCTGTGTTCACCAAAAAAACCCCACAAGGCATGCAATGAAACAGGAAAACACGATCCATTAAAAGGAAAAAATAAATCAACAGAAACTGTCCTCAAAAAAGATCTAATGGAGATATAATAGACAAAGACTTTAACATATTGTCCAAAACTACTCAAAGAAGTAAAGGAAGATGTGGAGAAAGTCAAGAAAATGATGTGTGAACAAAACAGAAATTTCAATAAAGAGAAAGAGAACCTAAAAGGGAAACCAAAAAGAATGTCTAGAGCTGAAAAGTTCTATAACTCAAATGAAAAATTCACTAGAGAGATTCAAAGGCAGATTTGCACAGAAAAAAAAGAATCAGCAAACTAGAAGACAGGACAATGAAAACAATCAAATCTGAGAACAGAAAGAAAAAAATATTGAAGAAAAGTGAAGACAACCTAACGGACCTGTGGAACACCATCAAGTGGACCAACATGTGCACTGTGGGAGTCCCAGAAGAGAGAATATTTGATGAAATAATGGTTGGAATTCCCACATTAATTAAAGTCATGAATATAACCATCCAAGAAGCCCAAGAAACTCCAAGTAAAATGAGTCAATGAGACCTACATACTAAAATACAACTTTCAAAAGACAAAAGAGAGAATCCTGAAGGCAGTAAGACATAAACAAATCATTATATACAAGGGATCATCAATAAGATTATCAGCACATTTCTCATCAGAAATTGGGAGGCCAGAAAACAGTGGGCTGATTTACCCAAAGTACTAAAAGGAAAAAACCTGTGAGCCAGAAGTCCTATATCTGGCAAATCTATCCTTCAAAAGTGGGGAGAAATTAAGACATTCCTGGATAAACATAAACGAAGGGAGTTCATGATGACTAGGAGTCTCTTAAAGCAAATGTTGAAGGGAGTCCTGCAAGGTGAAATGCAAGGAAACCAGACGGTAACTCAAAGTCATATGGAGAAATATGTAGACACATGGGCACATATAAAAGCTAGTATTATTGCAAAAACGGTTTTTAATTGCACTTTTGGTTTCCTACATTATCTAAGAGACTAATAAGATTTAAAGAAAAAAGTTATTAGTGTAAAAGCTATCTTACTGTAACTTTGGTTTATAACTTCAAATCTTGTCTTCTCTATAATTTAAGAGACTGGTGCATTTGAAAGAATTGTTAGTTTATGTTTAGGGCACAGGGGGCTTAAAGGTGTAAGTTTGTGACATCAACAACTGAAAGGGGTTGGGAAGGAGCTACAAAGGAACAGAGTTTTTGTATGTTATTGAAACTAGGTTGCTATAAATTCAAATTTATATTCAAATGTTATAACTTTAGTACGTTAAATGTAATCCCCATGGTAACCAGAGAGAAAATAGCTATAGAATATACCCAAAAAGAAATGAGAAGGGAATTTAAACATTTTTAAACATTTAAACTACAAAAAAAATTCAACTCAACACAAAAGAAGATAGTAATACAAAATATGAGGGACAAAATCTGTAAGTTATAGAGAAAACAAATAACAAAAGGACAGAAGTCTTTCCTATATCAATAATTACTTTAAATCTGTTGCACTTCCATAAACAAACAATCTGAAAAAGAAATTACAGAAACAATTCCATTTATGATAATATCAAAAAGAACAAAATAGCAATTAATTAAGGAGGTGAAAAAGACTTGCACAATGGGAACTACAAAACATTGCTGAAAAAAATTAAAGGTCATATAAATAAATGAAAACACATCCCATATTCATGGATTGGAAGACTTAATATTATTAAACTGTCAATACTACCCAAAGTAATCTACAGATTCAATGAAATTCTTATCAAAATTCCAATGACACTTTTTTACAGAAATACAAAAATCATCCTAAAATTTATATCAACTCTCTAGACATGCCAAATAGCCAAAGAATCTTGAAAAAGAACACAACTGGACAGACTTACACTTCCTAATTTCAAATTTTACAACAAAGCTACCATAATCAAAACAGTGTGGTAATGGCATAGAGACAGACATACAGACCAATGGAATGGAATAGAGAGCTCAGAAATAAACCCTCACATATACAATTAATTATTTTTGACAAGAATGCCAAGACTATTCACTCTTTCAATAAAGGGTGCTGGGAAAACTGGAATATCCAGATGCAAAAGAATGAAGTTGGACTTATCTAATATCACATACAAAAATAAATTAAAGATGAATCAAGAACCTAAAAGTAAGAACTAAATCAATAAAAAAAATCTTAGATGAAAACACAGGACAAAAACTTTATAACATTGGATTTGGCCTTAATTTCTTGACTATAATACCAAAAGCATAGGCAAATAAATAACAGACAAATTGGATTTTATGAAAATTTTAAAATATCGTGCATCAGAAGACACTATCAACCGAGTAAAAAGGCAGCTCACAGAATGGGAGAAAATATTCTTAAATCATGTATCTGATAAAAGATTAATATCCAGAAATACAGAGAACTCTTAAAACTCAACAACAAAAACAACCCAATTCAAAAGTGGGTAAAGGATCTGAATAGACATTACTCCAAAGGAGATATATGAATGACCAACAAGCACATGAAAAAATGCTCAATTCACTAATCACTAGGGCAATCCAAATCAAAACTATAAGGGTGGCTACTATCAGAAACAAAACAAGTAAAACCTAGAAAGCATCAAGTGCTGGTGACTTCCCAGGTGGCATAGTGGTAAAGAATTTGCCTGCCAATGCAGGAAATGCAAGAGATGCAAGTTCAATCCCTGGGATTGGAAGAGCCCCTGGAGTAGAAAATGGCAACCCACTCCAGTATTCTTGCTTGGAAAATTTCATGGACATAGGAGCCTGGCAGGCTACAACCTATGGGGTCAAAGAGTCAGACACGACTCACTGTCAGCACAGAACAGCAGCGTGCTGGCAAGGATGTGGAGAAGCCAGAACCCTTGTGCCCTGTTGATGAGAACATAAACTGGTACAGTCACTGTGGAAAAGACTGTGGTGGTTTCTGGAAAAATTTAAATAGAACCACCTTATGAGAGATGGCTGGATGGCGTCACTGACTCGATCGACGTGAGTTTGAGTAAACTCCGGAAGTTGGTGATGGACACGGAGGCCTGACGTGCTGCAATTCAAGGGGTCGCAAAGAGTCGGACACGACTGAGCGACTGAACTGAACTGATGATTGAACAACTCTACTTCTGGGTGTATATCCAAAGAACTGAAAGTCAAGCTTTCAAAGAGATACTTATACACCCATGTTCATAGCATTTTCCACAACAGCTAATATGTGGAAACAACCAAGTATCCGTTGAAACATGAACGGACAAGCAAGTCATGTTGTGTACATATAAAGGATTGTCATTCAACCTTGAAAAGTGAGGAAATTCTGCAACACACCACAAGTTGGATGAACGTCACTGATGGATGAGGACATTATGCTTACTGAAATAAGCCAATCACGAAACGACAAATACTATATGCTTCCACTTACATGAAGTACTTAAAGTAGTCAAAATCATAAAGACAGTGTAATGGTGGCTGCCAGGGGCTGGAGGCAGGGGAGAATGGAAAGTTACTGTTTAATAAGTATGGAGTTTCAGTTTGGGTTTTTTTTTTTAATAATTTTTTTTTTTTTTGGTCTCACTGGGTCTTAGTTACAGTATATGGGATTTAGTTCCCCAACCAGGGATCAAACCTATGTCTCCCGCATTGGAGCTTGGAGTCTTAACCACTGGTCCACCAGGGAAGTCCCGAGTTTCAGTTTTACAATATGAAAAGACCTATGGGGATGGATGGTGGTGATGGCTGCACACAATATGAATTTATTTAATACCACTGAACTGTATACTTACAAATGGTTGAGATGTTAAATGCTAGGTTATGTATATTTTACCACCAAAAGAAGCAAACAAATAAACAAAACCAAAATAAAGGAACATGGGAATAGATATAGCACAGATAATTTATAGAATTTTACTTAAGTGATAGGAGACTGTGGCTTAAATATGTGACTTCACTGGGGGGGAAAATGTCAAATTATTATTAACAATTAAAATAGCTTTGTATTGTTGGTAATTAATAGTAATAACCATATAATACCTTTACTTATTCACATAGCGCTTTTCTCTGAGGATCTCCACGTTTTCTACACATATTTCTCACAAAGTTAAATGAGAAATTTTCCAGGGAATATTTTTACAAGGTAAAGGAAAGAAACAGAATGCAGAACTACAGAATGAGTCCTTGTACCAAGTACTATGCTAAATATGTTACACATGTGACTTCATTTTCTCCTCTCAGAGGAAATTAAAAAAGGTTAGGCAGGCTTTTAATGGCTCTTCATGAGAAATGCAATCTGAGTCTCGACAGGTTCACCAAAATTGAATGTGCTGAACCAAAGAGACTCTTCATGAACCCCAAACTCACCTTTAATCAAAGAGGTTTTGCAAGCTCAGTCCTTGTGAGTAGTATGTATAGTGAAACTAAAAAAGGTCTCAATATTTAGGTCAACGGAGGGGAGGGAAAAAACAGGGAAGGGGGTGAAAGGTGGCTCTTTGATTACTATGAAACAACTGAGGATTTAGAAGAACTAAAAGATGCTCGCTCCTTAGAAGATAAGCTATGTCAAACCTAGACAGCATATTAAAAAGCAGAGACATCACTTTGCCAACAAAGGTCCATATAGTGAAAGCTACGGTTTTTCCAGTAGTCATGTACAGATGTGAGATTTGGACCACAAAGAAAGCTAAACGCCACAGGATTGATGCTTTTGAACTGTGGTGTTGGAGAAGACTCTTGAGAGGCCCTTGGACTGCGACGAGATCAAACCAGTCAATCCTAAAGGAAATCAATCCTTAATACTCACTGGAAGGACTGAATGCTGAAGCTGAAGCTCCAGGACTTTGGCTACCTGATGCCAAGAGCCAACTCATTAGAAAAGACCCTGATGCTGGGAAAGGTTGAAGGCAGGAGGAGAAGGGATGACAGAGGATGAGATGGTTGGATGGCATCACCGGACTCAATGGACATGAGTTTGAGCAAACTCCAGGAGACGGTAAAGGACAGGGAAGCCCGGCGTGCTGCAGTCCATGGGGTTGCAAAGAGTCAGACACGACTGAGCAACTGAACAACAACAACAAAACCATGTCACCGATTAGGTACATGGCTCAGCTGTAAAGAATTTGCCTGTCAAGCAGGAGATGCAGGCTCAATCCCTATGTCCGGAAGGTCGCCTGGAGAAGGAAATGGCAACCCACTCCAGTATTCCTGCTTGGGAAATCCCATGGACAGAGGGCTGCAGAGTCAGACATGACTTAGTGACTAAAAACAGCAATGTATACACGCCAGTCAGGATGGCTGCTATCCAAAAGTCTACAAGCAATAAATGCTGGAGAGGGTGTGGAGAAAAGGGAACCCTCTTACACTGTTGGTGGGAATGCAAATTAGTACAGCCACTATGGAAACAGTGTGGAGATTTCTTAAAAAGCTGGAAATAGAACTGCCATATGACCCAGCAATCCCACTTCTGGGCATACACACCTGAGGAAACCAGATCTGAAAGAGACACGTGCACTCCAGTGTTCATCGCAGCACTGTTTATAATAGCCAGGACATGGAAGCAACCCAGATGCCCATCAGCAGACGAATGGATGAGGAAGCTGTGGTACATATACACCATGGAATATTACTCAGCCATTAAAAAGAATTCATTTGAATCAGTTCTAATGAGATGGATGAAACTGGAGCCCATTATACAGAGCGAAGTAAGCCAGAAAGATAAAGACCATTACAGTATACTAACACATATATATGGAATATAGAAAGATGATAACGATAACCCTATATGCAAAACAGAAAAAGAGACTCAGATGTATAGAACAGACTTGTGGACTCTGGGAGAAGGCGAGGGTGGGATGTTTCAAGAGAACAGCATTGAAACATGTATATTATCTAGGGTGAAACAGATCACCAGCCCAGGTTGGGTGCATGAGACAAGTGCTCGGGCCTGGTGCACTGGGAAGACCCAGAGGGATCGGGTAGAGAGGGAGGTGGGAGGGGGGACCGGGATGGGGAATACAAGTAAATCCATGGCTAATTCATTTCAATGTATGACAAAAACTACTGTAATGATGTAAAGTAATTAGCCTCCAACTAATAAAAATAAATGGAAAAAAAAAAAAATAAAAACAGCAATGTATAAAATAGGTAACTAACGAGAAACTATTGCATAGCACAGGGAACTCACTGGTGTTCAGTGTTCTGTTGCGACCTACATAGAAAGGAAATCCAAAAAAGAGGGGATGTATACATATGCGTGGCTGATTCATTTTGCTACACAGCAGAAACTGACACAGCAGTATAGAGCAACTATACTCCAACTGAAAAAAAAAAAAAAGATTTATTTTGCCATTTTTGTAAATGTGAATACCAGTTATATTGCTTTTTATGGTTATTATGAACTACAAATAAAGTAGTAAATGTAAAGTATTTTACACACCAAAAAAATATATAAGCAACAAGGATACACTATATAGTGCAAGGAATAATAGCCATTGTCTTGTAACAACTTTTAATGGAATATAATCTGTAAAAATACTAAATCACTATGCTGTACACCTAAAACTAATACTGTGGATCAACTATACTTCAATTTTTTTTTAATTTATTTTTATCAGTTGGAGGCCAACCACTCCACAACATTGTAGTGGCTTCTGTCATACATTGACATGAATCAGCCATGGATTTACATGTATTCCCCATCCCAATCCCCCCTCCCACCTCCCTCTCTACCCGATCCCTCTGGGTCTTCCCAGTGCACCAGGCCCGAGCACTTGTCTCATGCATCCAACCTGGGCTGGTGATCTGTTTCACCATAGATAATATACATGTTTCGATGCTGTTCTCTCAAAACATCCCACCCTCGCCTTCTCCCACAGAGTCCAAAAGTCAACCCAGCATGGACAGACTTCATGGTTTACTTACTGTGAGGTTCAGGCATAAAAACTTTTATTAGAAAAGCCATGAATGTATACAGATGTGTATAATTTTTATCTGATTATCAAATACTCATTTTCTTTTCTAATTGCTAAGTCATTTATTCATTTAGTGAATAACTGTACCGAATTGAAGTCTAAATACAGACTCTGGTCAACAATTCTTTTTTTTTTTTAATGAGATATAATGAAACCCTGGAGGCTCAGATGGTAAAGTGTCTGCTTGCAATGCAGGAGACCTGGGTTTGATCCCTGGGTCACGAAGATCCCCTGGAGAAGAAAATGGCAACCCCCTTCCAGTACTCTTGCCTGGAAAATCCCATGGATGGCAGAGCCTGGTAGGCTACAGTCCATGGGGTCGCAAAGAGTCAGACACGACGGAGTAATTTCTCTAACAACATTAAATATTGTATCAGTTTTAGGTGTATAATATAAGATTTGATTTTGCATATACTACAAAATGATTTCTACTATAAGTCTGGTTAACATACATCACCACCTAGTTACAACTTTTTTCTTGTGATGAGAACTTTTATGATCTATTTTCTTAACTTTCAAATATACAATACAATATCATTAATCATGGGTTTCCCCTGGTGGCTCAGTGGCAAGGAATCTGCCTGCAATGCAGGAAAGCCACAAGAGACACAGGTTCAATACCTGGGTCAGGAAGATCCCCTGGAGAAAGGCATGGCAACCTGTTCTTGCCTGGTGAATCCCATGGACAGAGGAGCCTGGCAGGCTACAGTCCATGAGGTCGCAAAGAGTGAGACATGACTGAAGAGACAGCCCATACATACACACATAGTTAATCCCAGTCACCAGGATTTCTTTATTTAAGTGGAAGTTTATACATTTTGACTGCCTTCACTTCTCTTGTGTGCACCCCCTGCTCTCTGCCCCGGCACCATCAATCTATTCTCTATAAGTAAGGTTAACAATTCTAACCAAATTTTAAACTATACCATTTCACATGTTAACAGATTTTAAAAATCATCCTTTCCCCTCCCCTCAAACTAAATAAAAATAAATAAAATCGTCACCTAAGATATGATTCCCTTAAATTCAAATATAAGTGCACAGATGGGAGTATTGTCCCGAGGAAATTAAACTTTCACAGGACATGTATGCCATATATTCAGGTCAAGAATATATTAAAATTTGGTAGGTATCATATAGCCATTAATTAACATTATAATTGCTTCTGAACATTCAGAGTTTCTGCCTCAATCAAAGCATATTTCTAAAATTTTAACCATGCTATAGACTAAAAAAAGAGTAGTATTACAATATTATTACTAAGCAAAATACTAAAACACAATGGAAGCTATTTGCCACTGGGTACATATACAACTCCTATTGTTATTCAGAGAGCTGAGCGCACATGCATTTGGAAGAAAAAAAAGAAATACACTGTAATGCCTGAGAGCTATTATCAGTGATGCATTAGCTTCCTAAAACTAAATAAGAAAAGCAGAGACTGGCTAGATTTACAGTTTTCAAATATGTACATGTTCAATCAATTATTTACTTCATGTTCATTTTAATTTTAAAAATTACCCCAAGTAAAATGGTTGCATCACTGATGTATTAGATCATAACACTCTTTACAGGAAAGCAAAGATAAGTTTAGTAAGTTTAATATACTAAATAAGGATCCTTTTCTCGGCCGAGAAAACATGTGAGTTGAAATCAAGCATGAGTTCTGGAGTCAGCTTCATAATTACTTATGACCCCACAAGTAGTAAGAGCAGAAATTCTTTAGAGGAAAAAAAATGGTTTTAATTCATGATTAATTATGTGGCTGGGTACAAATTCACCACTAGCTATGCAGATCATAAGGTCTCAAAAGCAAATAAATATACGCTCTCTGTTTTGAGATCTTGGTCTTTCTTTGAAAAAGAATGGGTGTGGTAGTGGTTGGGGAAGGGGCCCTAAAGCTGGAACAGGCTTGGGAAGTTCTTCCAAGACTTTCGTTTTAAGAAAGATAGATAAACAAACCAACATTGGGTCCATTGATTGAGGAATATTTGCCTGGTTGCAATAATGAATACATTTCTTTTCTGCAGTGTGTGTATTGAGGAGGTGGACATGACTTTTAATTGTATATTACCAAAATGGGTTTACAACACTTTCTGTTTTAAAACTAATAAAAAAAATTTTTTTTAAGTAAAACTTTTCACCCCCGTGGACAAAGACTTGGGCCCTCTAATGGCTTCATACAAGTTGGTTTTTAAAACCTGGAAACTGATTGGGTGACACTCAATCTCCGAGATTAAAATCACTTAGTGAATATTGTATTGTTCCACTGTTCTCACTGTCATTTTGGCATTTGGGGCCTCGCTCTGCTGCTTCTGCTGGCGCACTTACCAGCTAATGAAACCTAGCCCAGGAGCAGCTGCCTGAATCTATGTCACACTGCATCTGGCACCCATCTATCTTCCAGCCATCTAAATTCACCTCTGAAATCATACAAAAGCAGCGCAGAGCTCCCTGCAGCCACACTAACACACCAGTCTTTGTTTCATCAAGGCTGTAAAGCAATTTCAGATTTTTTTTTTTAATTTGCCACATATTTCAGAGGAGCAGCTTTTGAAAGGAATGGGAGAAGTATTTTTTTTTCTTTTTAATTATGAGAATATCAAGTCTTAAAAATATCCTGTTAAAATTTGCTAGACCATCATTAGTACAGTTTTGGCTGAAATAGTACATTTAAGGGCTTGCCAGGAGAGACACGCTGGTGCCGACTGATCCCAGACAAGGAGGCGAGTCTGCTTAAAATTCTTGAGTTGTCACGGTTATTAAATATGCTGTGCCACGAAACCTTCCAGTACTCAAGGTTTTCTCCATATCAGCTCTGCTAAATTATCAAAAATACTGGTTTTAGCAGGAAAATTATTTACATGTGCATCCAAAGAACATTATTTTCAAGAACCATTATATGAGAGAAAAAGGTTTTATAAATGAAGGGCTATCTCTATATATACACATAGTTAGATATAGATATTTCTTTTAGATGAACTCTTTTTCTAAAAATTGTAATTAGTTCGATCACTCTGTAACAACTGACTCTTCCCTGCCCTGCTGAAGATAATGTCTTTTATAAAGGGACACTATCTTCTTTAACTGCAACAGCTAAGTCTTGAGCCATTAAGAAAGGCCTGTATAACAAGCATGTACTACTGCATCTCAAAGGAAAGTCAAGTCATAGATGATGCTTAAAGCAAGCTGAGAAATAAAACTTTAAAAAAGCCTTCTTTTTCTTTGCTCATTCCTCAATTTTTATTCACACACACTATATATATATAAAATCAGTTTCCCTTTATACAGTGTTTTATCTGTATCCTATATTTTCTTTTTATTTTGGTTTTCATTTGCCATTTCAACTTTTTTTAAGGTGCACAATTCAGTGCCATTAAGTATATTCATATTGTTGTACAACCATCACGATTATCCATTTCCAGGATTTTTTCATCATCCCAAACAGAAATTCGATACCCATTAAACACTAAATCTCCATTCCTTCTGGCCCTCGTCCTCTGACAACCTCTATTCTACATTAGGTCTCCATGAATTTGACTATTTTAGGTAACTTAATTTAAGTGGGGGCTTCCCAGGTATTGCAAGTGGTAAAGAACCTGCCTACTAATGCAGGAGAGGTAAGAGATGTGGGTTCAATCCCCGGTTCAGGAAGATCTGAAGGAGGCCATGGTAACCCACTCCAGTATTCTTGCCTGGAGAATCCCATGGACAGAGGAGCCTGGTGGGCTACAGTCCATAGGGTCTCAAAGAGTCAGAGACG
This sequence comes from Odocoileus virginianus, assembly GCF_023699985.2. Taxonomy (NCBI): domain Eukaryota; kingdom Metazoa; phylum Chordata; class Mammalia; order Artiodactyla; family Cervidae; genus Odocoileus; species Odocoileus virginianus. The sequence goes on from NC_069675.1 coordinate 59,868,378, forward strand.
ACTAAAGTGACTTTGCACACAGGCATAACACACACATATATAAGCACATATACAAGTGCTGCAGTCCATGGGGTTGCAAAAAGTTGGACACAACTGAGTGACTGAACTGAACTGATATATATATATATAAGTGGAGTCATGTTCTTCTTTGTCTGGATTATTTCACTTAGTATGTTTTCCAGGTTCACCTATGTTGTAGCATATATTTGAATTTCATTTCTTTCTAAGGATGAATAACATTGAATAAACACATTTTGTTTATCCATTCATCTGCTGATAAGACATTTGGGCTGCTTCTACCTTTATGTTAGGCTGAATAATGCTGCTAATGAACACTGGCATGCAAGTATCTGTTTGAGTTCCTACTTTCAATTCTTTGGGATATATACCTAGAAGTGGAACTGCTGGATCATATGGTAATTCTATAACTTTTTGAGGAACCAAAAGTAGTCTTGCTAAACAAGATTGTCAAAAAGTTAATTTTGTCCTTGAAATGAGCCACAGATTAGTTTGAAGACTAAAATTCTTCTTCTCTGATGTATGGAGGTCAACAATTTCCTCCACATTCCTAAACGCAATGGTGAATTCTCAGTCCTTATCTTACTTAACCTACAGAGTCAATCAGCTGATCACTAACTCCTACTCCAGGAAACGTTTTGTTCACCTGGCCTCTAGGATCCAAGAGCCTGTGGTTTTCTTCCTTTCTCACTTGTCATCCTCTCTCTGCTGGTCTCTCCCAATCTCTCTCTCTCTCTCTCTGACTTCTCAAGGGTCCCTTTAGGCTTTTAGGTCCCTGTCTTCTAAAGGTTCAGTCTTTGGACTTCACTAAACTCCTCCCTTGGAAATCTCATCTAGTTTCATGGTTTTAAATATCACAGAAATGCTGACAACTCGCAAGTTTATATCTCCAGGCTGTTTACTTCTCTGAACTCCAGAGGGGAATATCCAACTGCTATTCAACATCTCTACTCATAAGTCTCAAGTTCAACTTGCATTTCTCATCTGCCCCTCTTAGGTGCCCCATTCCTGCATCCCCCCCCGCCCCATCTCAGTTAATGACACCTCCATTTGCCCAAGTCCTCAGCTCCAAAGCCTTGGGGTTATCATTGCCTCCTCCTTCCTTCACAAAGCACATTTAACCCGGCAGCAAATCCTATTGTCATTGCCTTCAAAATCTAAACACAGATGGATCTTTTCTCAGGACTCTATTGCTACCACCCCAGTCACATCACTAGTGCTTCCTTCCTAGAGTACTGAAGTAGCTTCTGAAGTTCTCATCCTTCCTTTCACCTTGTTCTGCTACTGTTCCTTCTCAACACAACAGCCAGAGGGATACTTTTTTAACAGTTAAGTCAGATCATTTCACTCCTCCACTCAAATCCTCCAATGCCTCTCCATTTATTCAAAGTAGGATCCAAAGACTTTGCCACACCCTATGTGTCGCTACACGTTCCACACTCTTGTCTAACTTCAGGGCCAAACTACTCTCCCTCTCTCATTCTGTCCTGCAACCCTGGTTTCACTTCCCTGCTAGGCCTGAACGTGCTAGACACCTTTTACCTCATAGCCTTTTGCACTGACTGCTCCTTCTGCCGGAACTCTCCTCCTCCATATACCTGATGGTTTTCCCCTCGCTTCTTTCAAGACTTTACTCAAGTGACATTGTCTCTTAGGCTTTAAACCCTGGTTAAAATTACAAATTGCAATCCATTTCACTTCTGCACTTTCTTTCATATTCTCAGCCCCTAAACACTGCTTAATTTTTTTCTTAGCACTTACCACGTCCTAACATAAATAATTTCTGTATTGGGTTTATTACCTTCTGCCCCAGTTAAACTGTAAGTTTCATGAAAGCAGGAATTCCTTCCCCAACCCCAATTTTGTTCCCTGTTGTATTTCCAGCACTAAGAAGACAAATGAGATAAAGTAGATGCTCAGTAGTTTTTAAATAAATAGTTCAGCAGAGAAATAATCTTCACCTGATGGTATACTGTCAGCTATGGGTGCTTAATATGATTACATTCATATGTTCAGCCTCTCTCCCTTAAGGCAACTTATCAAACAGTTTTAAAGCATTTTTCATTAGGTAGGCACGGTACTAGCTACTCATGAAATAAAGATACTCCGTCCCTAATGGAGCCCACAGTCCAATGGAATTCTAAGGACTTCATAATTTTTTAGTTAAACTGTTTATTTTGAGATAACTGTATTTCCACATGTGGTTGTAAAAACCAATACAGAGACACATCATGCACCCTTTACTCAGTTTTCTCCAAGGATAGCATCTTACAAACCCATAGCACAGGGTATCAACATTGATAGAGTCAAAACCCAGAACTTTTCCATCACCACACAGATCCCTTCTGTTGCCTTTTAATAGCTACAACACTTCCCTTACCCTCTTCCCCACCTTCCTTAACTCCTGGAAATCAGTAATCTGTTCTCCGTTTTTATGTACATGGAATCATATGATATGCAACCTTTAGGGACTGGCTTTTTTCATTCAGCACAACCCATCCAGGTTGTGGCATGTATCATTACTTGGTTCCTTTCTGTTGCTGAATAGTACTGAACCTGGCTTCCCCGGTGGCTCAGTAATAAAGAATCTGCCTGCCAATGCAGTAGATGCAAGAGATGGGCTCGATCCTTGGGTTGGGAAGATCCCCTGGAGAAAGGAATGGCAACTCACTCCAGTATCCTTGCCTGGAAAATTCCATGGACAGAGGAGCCTGACAGGCTACAGCCCAGGGGGTCGCAAGGGGCTGGACAGGACTGAGCACAGCACAGCAGCATACAGCAGAGCTGAACATGCCGTAGTTGGTTTAGCCATTTACTTATCAATGGATCTGAACTGTTTCCAGTTTAGTGCTATTACAAATAAAGCTACTACAAGCATTTGTGTACAGGTTTTTGTACTAACTTAAAAGGTTTCATTTTTCTGGGATAAATGCCCAGGTGTGTAATTGCTGGGTTGTATGATAGTGGCATGTTTATTTTTAAAAGAATCTGTCAAGCTGTTTTCCAAAGTGTGTGCAACATTTACATTCCTAACAGCAATGGACCAGTGACCCAGTTCCTTGGCATCCTCACCAGCATTTAGTGTTGTCACTATTTTTTATTCTAGCCATTCTGACAGGTATGTACATATCTCACTGACTTAACTGCATTTCCTTAATCTACTGAGGTTGAACATCTGAAAAAGATGCCTCTCAATATCTTTTGCCTTTTTAAATTGGATTGTTTGTCATTTACTGTTGAATTTTGAGAGTTCTTTATATAGTCTAGACACTAATCCTTTGTCAGATACATTCTTTGCAAGTATTTTCTCAAACTCGGTGGCTCATCTCTGCATTCTTTTAACAGTCTTTCAAAGAGCAAATTTTAAGATTTTGATGGTCTAATTTATTGATTATTCCTTTTATGGATCATGCTTTCCATGTGTAATTCAATTTATTTTGTAATGAACTTTAACGGGTCATAAATGAGTAAGACTTTGCCAGACTGAGAAATGGGAAAGAACATTCAAGGCTGATGTATCAGAATGGCAATACTGGCAACTAGTTGGTTTTAAAAATATGAGAACTGGAGAACTCTTTGACAATCCTATACTTAAAATATTCTACGTGTAGTCAGAAAGTTCTACACTCTACAGGATGGTGGGAATGGGGAGTAGTTGCTTTATGTTTACAATTTGAACTATATGGTGATTTACATATATAAAGAAATACATTTACATATATAAAGAAATACAATTTCTTTTAAAAAAATTACTAATGTCAACCACTTTGAGACAATATACAATTCTAGTACCAGAAACCAGTATGGAACTCAGAATTTTCCTACACAAATAATGTGGTGACAACTATATAAAGGTGAGGAGAAAGGCCTCTGCTTTATTTTTAGGATCATTTTTATAGAATGTTCTACCTAGGTGGATTTTCCAGATAATTGATGGAGCCCAACCAAAGACTACATTTCCTAGCCTCTTTTGCAGCTGAGTGTGGCCATGTGACTACATTCTGGCAAATGGAATCTGAGCTGAAATGAGAGCAGTAGCTTCTGGACTGTGTGCACTGTTCCCCTCACTCTATTTCCCTTCTCCAGTGGCTGTTTTCAGAGGGTTCTGAGCCATCCTGGACAAAGGGTAATGCTCACAGCATAGTGGAGCAATAAGACAGAAAGTGATGTGGTAACACTTCTAATGTACTGTTCTCTAGACCTTTATCCATCACACCTTTGAGTATCACTAATATTTCAAGAGATGTCATAATATTCCTAGCAAGAAAACAAATTTTCAGTTATAATACATATCATGTAGAATTTTCTGAGAGGAATGTTGTGGTAGGCAGCATCTAACATGCCCCCCTAGTCCCATTCAATCTTGCCTCCTGTCCTTGTGATGTTCCCTTCCCCACCGAGTATAAGCTGAGCTACTGACTCACTGCCAATATTTGATGATACAGCAAAGTGATGGGATGTCACTTTCAAGATTGTTTACAAAAAGACTGTGGCTTCCATCTTGCTCGTCCTCTCTTGCTTGACTGTTCTGATGGAAGCTGGATGACATGTCATGAGCTACTCCAGACAGAGGCCCATGGATCAGGAAACTCCTTCCAACATCCCAGCAGGGACCAAGGCCTCCATTCCAACAGCCCGTGGGGAGCTGGATCCTGCTCGCAACCATTTGAGTGAGCTTAGAAGTAGATCCTCCATCCATCAAGCCTTCAAAAGAGGCTGCAGCCCTGCCTGACACTGAGGGACTCTGAGGCAGAGGCACTCAAACAGGCTGCACCTGGATTTTTTACTCACAGAAACTAAGATGATAAATGTGTGTTGTTTTAAGCTGTTGATTTTTGGGGTAGTTTGTTGTGCAGCCATTGGTAACTAATACAGCTGCTGAAAGCAAAGATCAACAATAAGAGAACATAATTTCAAACTGTCATATATAAATTTCATTTCATAGTTTTGCTTTTATACATGCCAGAAATTTGAATGTAGTTCTTATGTGAAAATGAAAGAAATAAATAATTTCATTTATAGCTATATAATTTGGATGGGCTTCCCTGGTGCCTCAGATGGTAAAGAATATGCCCACAATGCAGGAGACCCAGGTTCGATCTCTGGGTCAAGAAGATCCCCTGGAGAAGGAAATGCCAACCCACTCCAGTATTCTTGCCTGGTAAATTTCATGGATAGAGGAGCCTGGCAGGCTACAGTCCATGGAGTCACAAAGAGCTGGACATGACTGAGCAACTAACATTCACTCACTCACGCAATTTGGACACTAACACATCAGTCTTTGAAGATGACCAAATAATTAATTTTATTAAATCTGTTAGGACTAATGATCTATATTACATATCATAATGAAAAAATACCAGTCCATCCTAAAGGAGATCTTTCCTGGGTGTTCATTGGGAGGACTGATGCTGGAGCTGAAACCCCAATACTTTGGCCACCTCATGCGAAGAGTTGACTCATTGGAAAAGACCCTGATGCTGGCAGAGATTGGGGGCAGGAGGTGAAAGGGACAACAGAGGATGAGATGGCTGGATGGCATCACCAACTCGATGGACATGAGTTTGAGTAAACTCTGGGACTTGGCGATGGACAGGGAGGCCTGGCGTGCTATGATTCATGGGGTAGCAAAGAGTCGGACACGACTGAGCAACTGAACCGAACTGAACTGAATGACTTCTTACTCTTTTCTACTAAAATAAAATAGTACCTTGATTATAACATAATTTAGAATTGAATTTTAATTGTAACACTTATAAAATATAACGAAATTCATAACAGATACCGACAGTAATAAGCAAACTTATAAATATTCAGATTTGGAAATATTTTAAGTACTGGTAATTTAAATATTCATATCCTGGTAATTCCAACCTCCTAAGTAAACTCTCTCTTACACAGAGAGTAACCAATTTCTTTTCTCCAGATTCATTTTTTTAAAAAACTTAAATACAGCAGATAAATTGTTTCAACAATTTTGTTGAGACAGAATTCACATATCCTACAACCCACTCATACAAAATGTCTAATTCAATGGCATTTAGTATATTCAGAGTTGCAGAGCCAACTATTTTTTGCACTTGGTGTTTTAAGAGACCAGGTTGGAAAGAAAGTGGGAAGAAAGGTTGAAGTCCCATCTTCCAACATTAACCTGCAGGCATTTTTCCAAAGCTTATTCTCCTTCAGAACACCTGACTAAAATCCCTAGATTCCTTTTTAGTCTACCACCGGGAAACCTGGAAGGTAAGTGCCACTTCTTTGCCTTGCTTGTCACCATATCAATATCAGGACCAGTACCAGGTCTGGCTTATTCCAGGTGGCAAACAACTTGGCTGAATGACTGGAGCTCACACTCAGCATCTTATGCAATGTGACCCAACAACTAAGGGTTCACTTTTGTCAGACTCTGCGGAGTTACAAAACCATTGGAACATGCAATCTTTGTCTTTAGTCTCCTGGGATTAATTGATCCTTTTCTGAGGACTTCTACCATCTGGTATTTCTCAATTCTGCACTAAATGTAAACGCAAGAATTCATTTAATTTAATTTAACAAATAATGAGTGCCCACTGATAGAAAGCCATCTTACTGGAAATTTTACAGATTTCACAATACTGACTTTTAAAAACACTATCTGCCAAATAAACCTTAGTAAGAAAAGCTAGGTTCTAGCAAGGGCATGGCTTGTTTGTTTGTTTGTTTAAAGAAGAAATAATCAAGAACTGCCTCACCCAGGAGGAGACACCTAAGTATAATAAGAAGAAAGAGGGAAAAGCCTAAGTAGAGAACTTAAACTCAGAACAAGGAAGCACTCATTAAAACCAATCAAAAGGAAAAACAGAGTGTGGATGGTCATTTTATCTCTTTTGTAATTTATAATTAGACTTCCTCCTCTATAACAATAGATCTCAGAATTCAAATTTGCTTGGTGTTTATTTCCCACTTTTCCTTTTTAAATAAATACAGCTTCAAACAAACAAAAACAAACCCTCCTACCAGAGAGTAAAAAAAGAGAGAAAATTATAGAAAATACAGTTACAGCTATAGCACATTCTATTTATTTTGAACTATACAACTCCGCTGATGCACAGCTGTCAAATACAAACTCAAAGAATGTAGGAAACAAGAGTGCAAATAATTCTCAACAATAATGAGTGTAACTATCACTCTGTCACACTTAATCCCTAGGATTCACAGCATTTAAAGAATTCCTAGGAGCTGAAAGTGTACAACAGGCCAGAAGAATGATACTCCCGTCCTTAAAACTGGCTCTTCTCTATGCCAGTAAAGTTTCCTTCTAATTCTGAGCATTGCACCCTATCTAATCAAACCATCAAAATTCCCTCGGGAAAGGAATTCTTAAAAAGTTTTCCTTGAGTTGGCCCTATCACCCTGTTAACTACAAATCTTTTGCCTGGGGTGAAAATTCATACTTCAGAAGGAAAGTTATCAAAAACAGAAATAAAATGTTCTGGAGAAGCAGGTGGACAAGCATATTATAAGTTCAGATGATTAAGTGAAGCTAAAAATTAGAATTTGATATTGAATTTCACCTATGAGCTTAAAATCTCAATCTTGGTGGTTTTACCATTGTATAACCTTCCTCCACCCCACCTGCGCCTTAAAAAACTTTTTAAAAACAGTTAGAATGTAGCAGAACTGACTGGTTTGGTTTTAAGTATTTCTTCCCCTATCTGGGAGGCTCATAAGCAGTGAGGTGTTTCAAAAGACGAAGAGCAAAAGGAAACCAAATGAGGGGGTTGAATTATGTCATTTGATTCTTCAGTTTTATAAGCCAAAGAGAAAATCTGTATAAATCCATGAATAAAACTATCAGATAGTGAATAGTCAAGAAAGAATATAAATTAACCAAATAGCTAGTGATTAAGAGAATTTTATTTGATTTTATTTTTTCCTTTGGGCTTGTATTTAGTATTTGCTGAAGAGTACAATTAAGTGATTATCTTATGCTCTGGATAAAATTAAATATTTAAGATCATTTCCCTAAGGACAAAATTAGTTCTTACACATTTTTACCTTGCTTTACCTTTTTTACCTTTTGTTTCATCAAAATTCTGTCACTAAGTAACACTACAAATAGTGGTGCAGATTATTTATCAATGGATTTGAAAACTGAAGTGAAAGTGAAAGTGTCAGTCGCTCAGTGCTGTCTGACTCTGTGCTACCCCATGGACTGCAGCCCACCAGGTTCCTCTGTCCATTGAATTCTCCAGGCAAGTATGCTGAAGTGGGTAGCCATTCTCATTTCTAGCGCTCTTCCTGACCCAAGGATCAAACCCGGGTCTCCTACATTGCAGGAAGATTCTTTACTGCCTGAACCACCAAGGAAGACAACGGAAGCAATCAACTATTAAAAATTGTACATCATTTGCTATGCTGGTGATTTCATTTCTATACACTTTTATTTCTTTTGGCAGATATTTGTTAATCTATAGTACTGAATAACACCTCACAGTAAATGTGTACTATGAAAGAATGTTTCTTACAAATGAAATCTACAAATGTCCAATGTGCATTTTTCAACATCTTTAACTAAATTTTCCTGGAACTTTTATTATTGCTCAAACTTTTTCATCACCCACTTTATACACTTTTTCGTTCAAAACTGAAGACAAAATACAGAAAGTAACATAGAAATTGTGGAGATTCCCTTAAGTATAACTAATTATCTTTCAAAGAAATGTTTCTGAAGTAAATACATCGATCATAACCAAACTGTTAACTGACAGATAAGTCATTCATTTTACTTCTACATAAGCTGCATGCCACACAATAAAATCAATTTGTTTTAAACAGTCAATTGTGTTTTGTTTTGTTTTTTCTTAGTGTTAAATGGAGAAAAGTCTTTCCTATTTATCACTTTCAGTGCTCTTTATTCTTTTATGGACATCTAATTTTCCATCTGGGATCTTTTTTCCTTCAACCTGAAAAATTTCCCATTACATTTCTTGGTGTGCAGGTCTGCTGGCCATGAATTCAGTCACCTTTAGTTGGTTTAAAGGTATTTAGTCTTCATTTCTGAGGTATTTTTCACCTGGTATACAATTTTATATTGGTTGCTTTTTCCTTCAGCATCTTAAAAATGTTTCTGTCTTCTGCTTGTATAGTTACTGATGAGGAGTTTGTGATACTTAAGAAAATTTTACTGTGTACATATGACTCTTTTTTCTGGTGTCTTTTAAGATTCTTATTATTATCATTGGTTTTCAGCAACTTGGTTATGATGTAGCTTGGTGTGGTTTTCCCTGTGTTTATTCTGCTTCAGGTTCATTTAGTTTATTGAGTCTGTAGGTTTCGTTTTCACCAGTTGGCTATTTTTGTCTTGTATTTTGTCTTGTTCCCTTACCCTTAAAACTTCAATTACATGTATTGTTGTTGTTGTTCAACTGCAAAGTTGTGTCTACGTATTTGCGACCCCATGGACTGCAGTAAGCCAGGCTTCCCTGTCCTTCACCATCTCCCAGAGTACTGAGACTTGTCTGATGAGATTACAACATAAAATGCACTTGTGGGAGACCGGAGGAGCTGAAGCCAGAAGTCAGTCGGGGTCATTTTTGGCACAGTCTTTATGGGACAGAATATTTTATCCTATAGAGTGATACTTTCCAAACTTGTTCAAATCAAGCCCACAAAGACAGTGGTATCTGTGGAGCAAACTGACATGAATGGATGTCCTTACTGGTTGCTGGATGAGTTCACTGGGGACTGTGGCTTGCCAGGACCACTCCCACACCATCAAGAGCTCAGAGCATCGCACAGGGAGGTGAGGAAGAGTTGGGGTGTGGTCAAGATGATAAGAGGATGGAAAGATATGCCATAACGGGAGAACCAGAGGCTGGGGCAAGTTAGCAAGTTTAACTCAGGATATGCTGAGTCAGGGACCTGCAAGGCGCCAAGAAGAGCACTTTGTAATACTTTTTGGAGATCAGGAGCAAGGTCCTACCCAGTATCTCCTTTTCTCACCTTAATTAATTATTACCCTTGGTGCAGCTTTCAGACCACGTGTCCAATGTCTTTTGGAGGTACGGAAAAGAACGCTACTGAGTACGTATGGAGAAATGTGTCTGTGAGTTTGGGAAGAAAGTAGAGGGTTAGAAGAAGGAGTTGGAGTGAAAGTTTTTAGAGAAAGGGCCAAGTTCTGCTTCTGGTGAATGCTTACAATAAGAGCATAGCCTATAAACAGTTTTTAAAGTTAAGAAAATAGGGAGCAGCCAAACAATTAGATTTACTAGGTATCAGGGAAGGTAGAACACAATTGTGCAACACTGGAATTTGACCAGGCCGTTAGGGTCAAGCCGTTAAATGGAAAAGGTGCTTCTGATTGCCTGGAATGTCAAAATGTCTGTTTCCCTATTAAATAAAAGAAAACCTCTAATCACCCTGATTTTCAGTTCTTTTTTTCCTTAATTCTAAAAGTAATTAATCACACTCAGGTAAGGGGTACAACTGAAGGAGAGAAAAGATAGTAACCCCCAAAAATATGTATATGGGAAAAATCTTTTAATTAATGATTTTGAACTAGTTTAATGTGTGTATTTACAACTGTAGTTCTGTAAAAAGAAACCATGCAGAGAATATACCAACATTTAGTTTATGTTTTCACAAGTATATGCTGACTGCCTCATAATTAAGTACACAGAGCTCAAAACAGCCAACACAACAGAGAGCTTACACTGTTAACCATTATAGAAGTGGTTGAGAGATATTTGCTAATGACTACCATAAAAGGAATGGATGACTAAGAACAGAGAGGATGTGTGACTAAAAAGTCCCACTACAGTTCTTTGAAAATTCCCTGAATAACTAGGCATGCCAAATGTGGTCTATCATAAAATTATTGCTAGACTCCATAGTTAGACAACACATAAAAGATAAAGCCTTTGTGTAAATCATTCAACTGCAAAGTGCTGATACAACAAGCTCATCAATAAGTGAAAGTGTTAATCAAATTAAAATGTGACCCTGAGTTCAAATGCTGCTGGGCCAGACTGGGCTAACTCCACAGATAAGTCATTCAGTTTCTAGGCTGCTGGACCACGGTGTAGTCACCAGGCACTTCGAGCTGCTGCTGTTCTTCCTGGGACCTGAAAATGTATAGGACGTTCCTCACAGATCCTGAACACTAGAAAAATCCAAATCAGCACATCAGAGCCTCTCTTTGGTAAACTAATCTTTTCACCCCAAAGGTTCACCACAGCAATATCTACACTCTAAAAGAAAATTCCAGTACACATTTGGAAATGCATCGTATTTCTTTCATCTACACAACTGTCTCTGAATTTGCTAATTGATGCAATGGATTTTCTGAAAGCATGTTACCTTTTCCCCAAATAATAACTCTAAATTGCAATAATAATGATAATAGTTACTGTTGTTATGCAAACTGTGTCACTTAAATCTTTAAACTCATGAGATAGATACTACATCATTCGTCAGATGGGGATGCATGCTTGAAGTCACATCATTTAAGATCAGATTGAAACTCAAGTTCGGCTGACTCCAAAACCCTTCTTTGCTTCACTACTCCTCATTGTTTCTTGATATTTTCTGTGTGTTACTGGCATTCGTGGGAGAAAATACATTAAGCAAGTACTGACTCAAACGGGGAAACAGTTTTGAATGACTGCAGGAATGTCTCGTAACACACAGCAGTGGTTTTTCATGCTATGTGACTGAGGGTATTTGTATTTTTCTTTTCTGTTTTATATCTTTGGCTTTCCTTATCTCTGGATCTTTAACATATTTTAACACTAAATCAGATTTCAATAACAAATGGATTTTTAGGAAGATGTACATCTTCACCAGGTATGAATCTTGCATCTTTAAGGATCTGTGTTCAACGTATATAATAAAAAAAGAAGCAAAAAAAACAAAGCAATTCTTTACTCCTCTATATAGCTGTCTTTTATTCAATGTAATTCACTCTAAAATGAAGGACACAGCTTACTCTTCTTATTGGGATTCTAATATTTCTTCTTCCTGTGGGCTTCCCAGGTAACTCAGTTGGTAAAGAATCCACCTGCAATGCAGGACACCCTGGTTCAACTCCTGGGTCGGGAAGTTCCAGAGCAGGAATAAGCTGCCCATACCAGTATTCTTGGGCTTCCCTGGTGAGTCAGCTGGTAAAGAATCCGCCTGCAATGAGGGAGACCTGGGTTGGATCCCTGGGCCGGGAAGATCCCCTGCAGGAGGGCATGGCAACCCACTCCAGTGTTCTTGCCTGGAGAATCCCCAAGGACAGAGGAGGCTGTCCATGGGGTCGCAAAGAGTCGGACATGACTGAGCGACTAAGCAAATAGCACAGCACAGTGACTGATGTACAATAAGAAATAACTAATTTAATAAAAAGAAATTTTCATTTTCTGAAACAATAAGTTACACAGTGAAATTCTGTTCCTCCGAAAGAATGCACAACGCAATATTACTGAAAATGTCAAACACCAGGATGACAGAGGACATCTGCTGCTTTGCTGTATCTGTCCCTCTTCTTCTATAACAGAACCCCACGTTTCTTTGAGAACCACTCCTCCCTTTTTCCTCAATCCAGCTGATTCTACTACCAGCAGAGGGGAAGGGCACATGACCTACGGCTGGCCAGTCTAGATACATACGTGTCCCAAAAGAGGCCAATGAAATTCAATCCAAGACTTTTGCACAAACAATTGGTAAAGAAGTGCCCTCTTTCTGCCAAGGATCCTAAAAAGGTAAGACAGTCACTTCTGGCTGTCATTACTACCACATGGGGACAATATACCTAAGAATGATGCTACCATGGGGGGTGGGGGACGGGGGAGAGGAATGAAGGAAAGCAAGAAAAGATTACATATTCCTGACATTATTATTTTAGCACAAGCAGATTCACGATGAGAAGGTTGATCTTACCAGTCCATCTTTGTCATGTGTTTTTACTCAGCTGCAGACCACCCATCTCCTCTGGACTACCTGTTTCTAGCTTTCCTGGCAATTCTCTGAGCACCTGATACCATTTTTGGCTTACAAAGAACAGGGTCATTTTCTGTTTTTGCAACCAAGAACCTTAGCTAGTCCAATGAGCAAATAATTTTGTGGTCCAAGAGTAGAGAAGTCCTGCATAGAAAGACAGATCTGACTATATAACAATCTAAAAGTAGTAATAAGATAAGAAAAAATTACAGGAAAAATAAGTTTGCAAATATGCAATATTTAACTATTCAAATTAATACAAAGAAAAGAAATGAAGGTTTAGAAAACAGATACTAGTCTCCCAAAACAAATCCTGTACCATTTCTATATTGTTCATTATTGAAACCTTAGTATACCGTGGCATGTAGTAAGCACTCACGTTTTTTTTAAAATAAGTGAATCAGTTAGGAAAGAAGTAACTGAGTGTAATAAAACAGACCTTCTCATGCACCACTAGTAGGAGCATACACTGGTACAGATGGAGAGCAAATCAGCAATACTGTTAAATGTTTTAATATGCTGCTAGACTCAGCAAGCCCATACCTGTGAATTTATCTTACTGAGAAAAATGGTGTGCAAAGATATAAGTGTTGTTCCCAGCAGCACACTGCTTCCAAGAGAACAAACGAAAACAGTACAAATGTCTGTCTGGAAATAATGGTTTACTGAATAAATTATTATATATACATTCACATTGGAATACTATGCTGCTATTTAAAAATATAACCTATATTGACATGGAAAGAGTTCCATGACTGAAAATAACAAAAAGCAAAACAGTATTTCTAGTATGGCTTTATTTAATGAAGCCATTTATCTCTTTATATCTCCCGGGGGGGAGGGATTAGAAGCTTATTCATTAAAATGGTGCCCATAGATTCTGAATGGAGGGATTTTAGTCAGAGGGGGTATACTTTTATAGTTTGGACTGCTTGAACAAGTATCTGATCTCTTTATAAACATACAGAATAATAAAAACAATATACACATGCATATATATAGACTTAGTGCAATTTCCAAAGGAATTAAATTTAATATGAAGTCACATAAGACATGCGAGAATCTTAATCTTTTCATTATGGCAATGTAAACCTAAAAATTTACCAAATTAGCCTAATAGGGAATAAAATCCCCCTTTTCATTCCAGAGGTGTAAAACCCAAGGGAGAAAATGGAGGCTAGAGCAGTTTATCCAGGGAAAGCATCCCAAGAATTGAAATTGTTTTATCTTGTAAATGATGCTCTTCTGAATTAAAACAAAAAGCAAGGAAACTGAGGAACTATGAGAGGGTGAACCAAAGCCATCAGTTAGTTGTCCAGATGGCACTGCATCAATTTGACCAGTTAGAAAACCTACACTTGAAAACACATATAAACTGCAGTGGAATTCCTTTATTCATCACCACCAGAATGTCTCTTATTTTGCTGAGAACTCAAAGGTATTCATCCACTACTTATCTCCAAATTCTCAGATGTATAATCAATTTTAAAAGCAGTAAGTCAAATGCTTGGCAAACAAGGAAGGCAAGACTGATATCAGGAAGAAGTAATGTAATATTATAAGCTGCCAGTCTAGTACAGTAAACAGTACAACCAGTGTATCTGAAAGCCTTGTTGCAATAATATTCTTGTTTCTGTAATATTCTGAAGTACTTAAATTCTCAAGAAAGCCCCTTGGAAACAGAAAGCTGTCTGCAGGGTACCATAACTTGTACCCTGAATCCAAGTTAATATTATGAATTCTCTCTACTTCTTTAAAAATTAAGATACATGGGGGATTTAAGCATTTAAACACCATCTCAGAATTTGCTTATTCAAATACAGACAGGCTAGCATAATGGTTAAGGTCCAAGAAGTGGAGTATGAGGACAAGTCTCAGCTCTGTCCGGTACTAGCTATGAAATCTTGAGCAAAATAAGACCTGTTTCAGAGCTGTAAGGATCAACTGAGCCCTTAATCACATATATAAAGCACTTAGAGCAGTTTCTGACACAGAGAATGCTCAATAAATAATAGCTATAACGTGGCTGAGGCATAAATGATTTTAGTACTCTAATGTTGCAGGATAATCACGGAACCATCCAGTTAAATTTAACTTCAAAGGCATTTATCCTGTATGGATGTAAGAGTTGGACTATAAAGAAAGCTGAGCACCGAAGAATTGATGCTTTTGAACTGTGGTGTTGGAGAAGACTCTTGAGAGTCCCTTGGACTACAAGGAGATCCAATCAGTCCATCCTAAAGGAGATCAGTCCTAAGTGTTCACTGGAAGGACTGATGTAGCTGGAACTCCAAGACTTTGGCCACCTGATTCGAAGAGCTGACTCACTTGAAAAGACCCTGATGTTGGGAAAGACTGAAGGCAGGAGGAGAAGGGGATGACAGAGGATGAGATGGTAGGATGGCATCACCGACTCAATGGACATGAGTTTGGGAGATGGTGATGGACAGAGAGGCCTGGCATGCTGCAGTTCATGGGGTCGCAAAGAGTCGGACACGACTGAGCGACTGAACTGAACTAAAGGCATAATTCAACTTATTATGGTTCTGACTTTTTTTTAAAGTGGTGAATAATTCTCTTCCTTTGAGATGCTTTAACACTCCGCATTAACTAAATGTTTTCACAAAGCTATATAGTACAGTTGTTTCAAAGAGTTCCGAGGTTTGAAACTGAAAGTGAAAGTCACTCAGTTGTGTCTGACTCTTTGTGAACCCATGGACTGTACAGTCTATGGAATTCTCCAGGCCAGAATACTGGAGTGGGTAACCTTTCCCTTTTCCAGGGGATCTTCCCAACCCAGAGGCTTAATCTAGTTATTTATTTTCTGAGCCAAAACATGGTGTTATTTTTCTCAGATAGATAATTTCTAAAAGTGGGTATGTTTATCAGTTGCAGGTTTAATTCTGGAAAAAAAAAATCTCTGCAAACATGACAAATATACTTCAAAAGAGAGGTAATGAGTTTATGCCAGTAATTACTACAAATTTGAAAGAGACCATTACAAAATTCAATTACATGAAAAACCTAGTACTAAGAAATGCTCTAATCTTAGATGTACATTTCCCCCTCCACTCTATCAAAATGAAGCTTCTTTCTTTTTTACTTCTTTATCAGTCTACTTTTAGTCATTCTTTAACTTCATTAACACATCATTAGACATCATTTCATTGTTCCTTTTCAACAGGGAAGGTCTTTTAAAATGTCTCTCCAATTTTTAAAAAAATCATAAGGCCTAAAATCCGTCCAACTCATATTATTTCACATACAAGAGTGTGCCTATGAATCACTATTTAGTACACCTGAAAAATAATATAACATTGTAAATCAACTGTACTTCAACATAAAAAATAGAAGGAAAAAAGTCTATCTTTAACACATAGCACTGTTGATTTTGATAGAGACAATCTAGAAAATTTACATTTCTAGAAATCTAGTACATCCCAACATAGCTGCCATTTATCTTAGTGCAAAGACCATGATTCTGAGTGTTGACTGGCGTCCAGATGGTCTCTGACTTCAATGGTTCAACTTAACAGTTTTTCAGTTTTATGATGGTGTGAAAGGAATACACCTTCAATAGAAACCAGACTTCCAATTCTGAATTTCGACCTTTTCCTGGGCTAGTGATATGCTCTTTCGTGATATTGCGCAGGGGTAGCCAGATCTCCCAGATAGTCATGTGATCACAAGGGGAAACAACCTATACAATTACAACTACCCTGGACCCTGTAACCATTTTGTGTTTTTCACTTGAAGTACAGTACTCACTAAATTACAGAAGATGCTCAACTCTTTATTATAAAAGAGACTTTGTATGAAATGATTTTGCCCATCTGTGGGCTAATGGAAGTGCTCTGAGCACATGTAAGACAGGCTCAGTATGTTAGGTGTATTAAATGCATTATTCGATTTATGATATTTTCAACTTACAATGGGTTTATCAGGATGTAACCTGACTGTTAGTCAAGGATGATCTGTATTTGTTTAATTTTGAGATTTGAGAGAGACCCTTTTGTGGCAGGTTTGAGTATTTACAAGTCATAAATACAGTCACCAATTTTGGTAGTAGACATCTGAACTTTGCCAGCAGCTTTTTCATCTCCTGGGCCACAGTCTAAGGTCTAATAAAAGCCTGACCTTGTGATGTAAGTAGTAGTCTAACTTCAAATCACACTTGTGAATCAGTACACGCCACTGTTATTCCAACTCACAGTAATAATTTCTAACAGCACTGGCTGTTTTCCATGCTTTGACTTATTTATCAGTCAAACCTATGAGGTAGATATAATTTACACGCTGACTTTATAGATGAGAAATCAGAGGAGAAGAGAGATTAAGCAATGTGACCAAAGTCGCACGTATTGTGAGTGACAGTAACATGGTTTGAACCCAGGTCTGAACCAGGGCCCAAAACCATTGTATTATACTCTCTCAAGATGATTTTGGACAAGCAAGAAATAAAAAAATAGAGTAGCGTGAGTTACATCATCATATGTAATTTCTGCAAATTCACCTACTATATGCTCAATTAAAAAAAGAAAACTGGAAAATAACAATTTAGGTAGTATAGGACAATTCCCCCTGTTCTACTCATTGTATGCCCAGGGCAGAGATGGGAAACTAATTCTTCTGTACCCTTAATCCATTTTAGTACTTAAGTATTCCTGCTTAATGACCCAAATACTTCTCCTTAATGAGAATATTTAATTAAGTTGAGTGTGGTACTAGTGTAAAGAGATATTTTTTATATAATTTTATTTATAAACAAGTCAACTATTTCATCTGGTGCTCAGTGGAATAAACAGTGATAATTCCACTGCTCCTAGGGGAAAACTGGCTCTCTGGGGAGACAGAATGGCAGTCCCCACTGCACACCTTCCTAAAGGATTTACATGAACAATTTTGACCAAATGCATTTTTTGCCTTACATACTAACTCCAAAACATACCTCCTGTCTTAGATGCAACTCCATACTATGTATCAGCACTGCATGTGTTACTTCAATAACCATGAATAATAGAGGCCAGATAATTACAGAATGCAATTCACGCTCATCTGGGCCATTACTGTGGCTTTGCAGTCTTTTATATTCCTCAGAGCATCTGTTCAGCTTCTTCCCTACTCTGCACAAAATCTCAAATAGATCCACACCCCACTCATATAGTAGCTGACAACATTTATTTTATAAGAAGATGGGGGCCATGCAACATCAATTCCCTCCATTATTCTGTTTACC
Organism: Odocoileus virginianus; assembly: GCF_023699985.2. Lineage (NCBI taxonomy): Eukaryota > Metazoa > Chordata > Mammalia > Artiodactyla > Cervidae > Odocoileus > Odocoileus virginianus. The sequence continues at coordinate 59,886,595 of NC_069675.1, forward strand.
ACAAAACTCTGTATCCTCATCCAGCCCCACTCCTGCTACAATTTGGGGTCTAGTTTCACCATTTTACTAAAACTGCTCTCGAAAGTTGCCAAATCTAATTACGTCTCAGTCTTCATACTCTTGCTATATGAGTGTTTCTTAACCCTGGCTACAAAGTAGAACTATGAAGAAAATACTGATGCCAGGGCCCCACCTGAAAAATCCAATTTAATTGGTCTTGGGTTGGTAGGGCTGGGAACTGACTTAAAGCTCCACAGGTGATTCTACAGGATGAAGAACCGCAGTCTACAGTACTGACTCCATTCAGTAACTTGCCCCTTCTATTTGAAACTCTTGGCCACCACAATATCACACTTGCTGGGTATTTCTATTTGCTCCTAGTGTTTTTTCTTCAATATCCTTGACTGGAGGCTCTTTCTCTGATTCCATTTGCTCTGCCAATTGTTCCTTTCCCTCTAGACCCTTAATTTAAGATTTCTAACAATCCCAGATCTCAAATCTCCAGATTTAATCTTGAACTCAAGCCTCAGCTCCAGACCCACACCTCACATAGACACTGTCCCTCTGAATTCAGACTCTACATGTCCAAAATCCTATCATTGTGCTAGCTGTCTCACTCTCCATTCCACACAGTAGCTGTTTCAAACATTCTGCATTCCACCCCTCATTCAAACCCTTCATTCCACTACATCTCTCCTTATTTATAGCAGAAAACCTCACTCCTAGTTCACAGAGAAAACAGAAGCCTTTATAATCTCTTAACTTTTCCCGCTCTGAGAAAGTCAGAGACGTGCACTTTTTCTCGGCACCCCAACACTTCTGGGGCTCTTGTTCTCAGTCACCCTGGAGTCCAGGACCTACCAATTATTTCCTTTTCCCTCTTCTGGATCCTTCCCATCAGCATCTAAGTGTACTGAAGTATACTTAAAAAAAAAGGAACTCAAAAAACTATCCTGCTCACTTACATCCTCTCCACTCTCATCTACTCCCTAATGTCAATCTGCCTCACAAGTATTTTCCCATCCACATCTTTTTTGGCATTCAGATTTATAAATTCAAATGCCTGACTCTACTTCCCCTATGAGAAGTCATATGGGTTTCTAAAATACAACGTGTCCGCAACTGAACTCATTCTCTTCTCACGCCTTTTCTCAAACCTGCTGCTCATGCCCTTTCTCAGTGAAAGGCATCACCGTTATCCAACCAGTTTCCCAAGCGAGAAACTGCAGCATCTTCCTTATCCCCTTCTCTTTGGAAACCCACCACATTCCAGCATGTACCATGCCAGCCCAACTGTTTCAGTTCAGCTCAGGCTGAGGCTATCTCTTGCTTGAATTTTACTGGGACGGCTCTCTGGATCTCTTTACAAATCTGATCATGTCATTCTGCTGCTTAAGACTATTGAAGACGGCGCATTTTATATAGGCATGGGAACAGACAAACAGACTTAAGGGGTGCAACAGAGTTCAGAAACAAATCCAGAAAAATAGCTGTATATATGACGACATTTAAAGCAGCACTTAAAAGCAGTGGAATAAAATTCAATTAATGGAATTGGGATAATTGGCTATTTAGTTAGGAAAAATTAAAACTGTACCCTTACCTCATATAATGAATGGGTATAAATTCGAAGTAAAGATCTAAATGTAATAAAACAAACCATAAAAGCACATAGAAGAAAATATATGAGAAAATTTATACTAAGCTTAGGATAAATAAGGTACTTGAATAAAAGGCCTAAACTCTTTAGAAGAACATACGAAGACCCTTGCTTATCTCCTTAACACCATTTCTCTCTCCTGCCCCTACTCCTCCTCTCTAGTGAAGAGAATCTCTTGCTCCAACAGAAGCACCACACGGGTCTCTCATCTGAGGGTCTCTGCTAGGTTCGTGTGCTCTCTAGTTTACTGGAGTCTGTCCTCTTCCCTTTGATTGTAAATGCTGTATTTATCATATATTCAATTTGATTCTTCATCTTTTTTTCTAGGCTCTATTCTGTGTTTTGATCTGTTGGTCTCTTCCTGTGCCAATGCCATGTTTAAATAACTATAAATTTGAGGTAGATGTTTGTACCTGGTAGAATTATGCTTTTCATTCTTCTCTATTCAAATTTTGAGAAATGCTCGAATTAGCTCATCAAATTCTACTAAAAATACCATCAGGGCCTTGGTTGTAACTGCACTGAATCTACAGATCACCTTGGGGAGAACTGGCATCTTCTCACCTAGGAATATGTTTCTGTCCATATTTCATCCTTCAGCAAAGAAAAGTTTATAAGTCTTGCAGATCTATTATTTAAAATCATTTCTGGGTATTGTATAGCTTTAGTGGCTATAGTGATTGAGGCTTTATTTCATTATATTTTCAAATACATCTTTATCATAGTATTTTCCTTAATTCAGCATTATCACTGATGATGTACAGGAAAGCTATTGAATTCTGTGTACTTCACTTTGCATCTGGTTGCTTTACTGTTTTCTCTTACTAGTTCTAACAGTTGGTACTTTGGGAGAGGGAAAGAGTATTACGTTCCACAGGAAAGAAAAAAGGTATTTGAAGCAAGTTTGTACGCAAGATAATGAGGCCGAATAGTGACACTGTTACACTTAACTGGAGATGTCCTAATAAAAGTAAACAAAAATACAGGACTGAGGCAGAGGGAAGATGTGAGGACTGAACAAGCTGTAGGACTCACCATGTGCACACGGTAAGAGGTGAAAAAGCTCCTTAAGACCAATGTCAATGCCAGGACTGATAGAAAAAAAATGTTGGTCTATTCCAAAATTTGCTACTAAAAACAGAACAAAAAAGACATTTTGAAAATTGTGTTGTAGTTTGATATTACAATTATTGAGTACAGACCTGGAAAATGTACTTTTCCAAAACGAATTTCAGGAGACTAAGGGTGGGGTCTCCTGACTATGGGTCTGACTACTATACATTACTACTGTGGGATTCATGTGAAAAAGAAGCCTGATGATCAAAGTAAAGGCAGGAAATGGGTGGAGGAAAAGGGAAATGCTGAACTACAAGGTCATGGTCAGGAAACCAATTTGGCAAAGCACATGGAAAACCAAGGCATACAGGACCCAGTACCACACAGTAATGCACAGTCCAAAGCCAGCTTTGTTTACAGTAACAAGACTCAAACAGCAGGGTAAAGGCCGGTACCTGTGATCCACAGAGGGAACCCCCTCAAAATGCCCCGTCAAGCTCATTTTCTGTTACTCACTCTTACTGTGGAGACAGACTTTCAAATGGAGCTTGGACAAAAGGCTGCCTAGGTCCCCAGAAATGCATTAGTAAAAAATGCCTAATGCTGATTATTAGCCATGTACACCATCTCCCTTTCTTTCATTGCCATTATTTTCCTAAACAAGTCAAAGTACCATACTTCTTAACCATACAATAAAAGAAAATTAAGATATAGTATGTACAGTCAAACGCTAATTTCATGAAGAACATGTGTCAAATTGTTAAAAATAAATATCACTCAATACCAGAATGCAACACTGTTTGTATGTTTCAACTTACACTTTCCTGAATTTTTACAGTTTCCTACAATGAATATTTATTGATTTTGTAATAAGAAATATTCAACAGTAGGTATTATGAAAAACAGAAATCAAAGATCCTGATAAAATCAAAGAAAATCAAAATTAATATTAAAGAAAAAGAATCACAACTGTAATACATAATTTCAGATTACTCAAGAAATAGCAATTCTGATGAAATCTCCAATCAAAATAAAACTAATAAAATAAAGGAAGATGTACACCTAAACCTCTCCTTTGTAGAAAAGCTAAAATAAAAGGGTCTTTAAAGCGGTAAGTGTGAAATCCATAGAAGTAAGTGTAGCAGCATGAAAAAAGAATGTGACTGATACTCTCATTATGCCACAGAATGGGAAAGAGGTCAGAGAAGATGATCAACTCAGAAATGGACCCTTGAAAACAGCGAGTCAGGGGCTTCCCTGGTGGTCCAGTGGTTAAGAATCCACCTGCCAGTGCAGGGGACAACTGTTCCATCCCTGGTCTGGAAAAATCCCACATACCATGCGGCAACTGCCCATGCATTGCAACTAGAGTCCATGCCCCTAGAGGCCATGCTCTGCAGTAAGAGAAGCCAGTGCACTGCAACAGAGAGCAGACCCTGCTCACTGCAACTAGAGGAAGCCCATGCACAGCAGCCAAGATCAAGCACAGTCAAAAATACATACATAAATAAAACATTTTTTTAAAGAATCAGAAAATAAGTAAATAAAACAGCAAGTCAAAACAGGGTCATACTTTGAAGAAATGAATGCAACGTCTGTCAGAAATGGATGAGTAAGATTAACTGCAGGAGGAAGCTTCTTCCTGGCGCCAACGCAGTCACCAGGGAGGGGAGACCTGGGTGGCATCTGAACCGGCCTTCCCCTGAGACACCTGTTTCTGAGCCTGGCCTTTTACCTCTCAGCACCCCAGCCAAGCTGCTTCCAGGTGTCTGGTTCTTTTCAGAGAGTCCCTGCCAAGTTCCATGACCCATGACACCTCCTCCCCTCCTCAGAACAGCGATTTTTAAAGCTCAGAGGGAAGAGGCTGGGAAAGCAGCTAACTGGGCAAATCAGAGTCCTGATTTGTGGATGGAAGATAGACTGCCAGAAGACAGTTGTCTAAAACCAAGGGTAGTTTACTCGTGACCAGATGTGAGAAAGGGGTATGCTTATTGTGCTCAATTGAACAGAGGCTTGTAAAGTATCTTCTACAGATGAGGTACTTGCCAGGTGCTATAGGGGAATAAAGAAAAATCACTCACCTTCTGAAGGGATAGATGGGCTTCCCTGGTGGCTCAGATGGTAAAGAATCTGCCTGCAATGCAGGAGACCTGGATTCGATCCCTGGATTGGGAAGATCCTCTGAAGAAGGGCATGGCAATCCTCCAGTATTCTTGCTCTGAGAATCCCCATGGACAGAGGAGCCAAGTGGGCTACAGTCCATGGGGTTGCAAAGAGTTGGATACAACTGAGAGATGAAGCACAAGGGATAGATAGATATAGCACAGAGGAGGAGGATGGGGAGAAATAAAGTCAATAAAAACGCAATGCAATGAGAAGGAACACTGCCTGGTGGGTGATATGGGCTCTGCAGTCAGAGGAGTGAGTCCAAATCCATAGCTTGTGTGACCTTAATAACTTGTTATTTAACTTCTCTGCATCTTACTTTCTTCATCTGTAAAATAATGATGATAGTCATATCACCTTATAAGGTTCATAAGAGGAGTAGTTAAAACACAAAGAGCTTATTAGGACAGAAATTGTGTGTGCTCAGTCACTCAGTCATGTCCGACTCTATGTGACGACATGAACTGTAGCTGCCAGGCTCCTCTGTCTGTGGAATTTTCCAGGCAAGAAGACTAGAGTGGGTTGCCATTTCCTACCCCAGAGAATCTTCCCAACCCAGGGATCAAACCAACATCTCTTGTGTCTCCTGAACTGGCAGGCAGATTCTTTACCACTGTGCCACATGGGAAGCTCCCCAGGACACCAACTGACATACAATAAAAATATCTGCTATCATTTTGTGCCTCTATATGTCAATGTGATATTGAATACTAGAGTGGGTTGCCAGCCCCTTCTCCAGGGGATCTTTCTGACCTGGGATCAAACCCAGGTCTCTTGCATTGCAGGCAGATTCCTTACCAACTGAGCCAACAGGGAAGCCTATTTTTTTTATTTCTCATATTAAATAAGGGAGACGTTATTAGCCCTGTTTGTAGATGAGGAGTCTGAGGGTCAGAGAATAATGTAATCTGGATAAGATAAAGAGAGGAGGAACAGAGTTGTGAGTTGAGTCCACATCTGCCTGATCACAAAGCTTCTGGTTTTTATTACTACTCTGCCACTATGGGAAAGGAGTACATCAAGGCTGTGTATTGTCACTCTGCTTATTTAACTTATATGCAGAGTACATCATGTGAAATGCCAGGCTGAATGAATCACAAGCTGGAATCAAGATTACTGGGAGAAATATCTTGAGAAGTATCAAGATATTTCTTATGAAAAATATCAACAACCTCAGATATGCAGAGGACACCACACTTATGGCAGAAAGTGAAGAAGAACCAAAGAGCTTCTTGATGAAGGTGAAAGAGAGTGAAAAGGCTGGCTTAAAAGTCAACAGTCAACATTCAAAAAATGAATGTTTTCATGGCATCTGGTCCCATCACTTCACGGCAAATAGATGGGGAAACAAAGGAAACAACGAACTTTATTTTCTTGGGCTCTAAAATCACTGCAGATGGTGACTGCAGCCATGAAATTAAAAGACACTTGCTCCTTGGAAGAAAAGCTATGACAAACCTAGACAGCGTATTAAAAAGCAGAGACATTACTTTGCTGACAAAGGTCCGTCTCGTCAAAGCTATGGTTTTTCCAGTAGTCATGTATGGATGTGAGAATTGGACCATAAAGAAAGCTGAGTGACAAAGAATTGATGCTTTTGAACTGTGGTGTTGGAGAAGACTCTTGAGAGTCTCTTGGACTGCAAAGAGATCAAACCAGTCAATCCTAAGTAAATCAATCCTGAATACTCATTAGAAGGACTGACGCTGAAACTGAAGCTCCAATACTTTGGCCACCTGATGCAAAGAGCCGACTCACTGGAAAAGACCCTGATGCTGGGAAAGACTGAAGGCAGGAGGAGAAGGGGACGACAAAGGATGAGATGATTGGACAGCATCACTGACTCAAGAGACATGAGTTTGAGCAAGCTCCGGGAGACGGTGAAGGACAGGGAAGCCTGGCGTGCTGCAGTCCATGGAGACGCAGAGTCAGACACAACTGGGCTACTGAACATCAACTCCACTATAAAACACCAGCAGCCAGCATTTGTTTAGTACTTACCCTACACCAATCTTGGTATGCACAATTGAGATTATTCTCACAAAATACTATCTGAACCCCATCTTAAGAAAAAAGAAGAAAGTCTAGGTGTAGAGGCCTGCGCCCATGCTAGAAATCACTGGGCTGCTAAGTAGCAAAGACAGGATGTAAATCTGTGTCTCCCCTTTGCCAGTGTCAGAGGGCAGCCCCCTGCCCACTGCTGCTTTACCTGGGGGATTTTGAGAAAAAGAGATATTTTGAAGATTCCCACATCTAGAAGTTTATGATGAGGCAAATCTTGGGTTGGGGACCACAGCAGCATGCTCATCTTCTGGCTGGTAGTTCTCATAAGTCTGCAAAGGCATGTTTTGTCATGGATCTTAAATGCCAAGGTGAAAAGTTTATACTCAATTCATCTAGAAATGGGGAGTCAATTAAGGTTTTCCAGTGAGGTTTTTCAGTAAGCAGTGTTTTGGGGAAATTAATCTGGGAGTAATGAATAGGATGGACTGAAAGGGAAAGAAAAGTGTGGCAGACTGACTGGCAAGGAGACTATTCTAAGCCACAAAGCTTACTTTAGTCTTAACACAGCTACATATCAGACACACAGAAAACAAGTCCTCAGAAAAAGGCACATCTGAACACAAGATGACTTGCAGCTTGCAGAAAAACATTATTTTAATATTCCACACTGATATCTAATAACACAAACTAAAATTAGGTTTTCCCTTTTAAAAATTAAGAAAAGAAACATGCATTCATCCACAAACATCAATTTTTAAAAAGCAAACTCTGGTACATATTAGGTATATATTCATATGATTGAGATCATCTAGCGTTATTATGAAAAAAAAAAGAAAAATTAGAATTTTATAGGGTTTTATAGTTTTAAAAAACTAGTGATATAAACCTCCTGGAAATACTGAAAAAAAGAGAAGATAATATGTGAGATTTATTTTAGATAATAAAGGATAGAGCTTATTTAGATAATTATACATTCACAAAGTGAATTTATTGTTAATTTATATTACAGATGGAACTGTATTTCTGAAATTTAAGGGAATAATAGTTTTTATCAATTTGAGATTAAAAAAACTGAAATAAAAACTGTGGTAATGAAGTTTTATATTTCTAGGTTTATTATCATTAGCATGTTAAGTAGTTATAGAAAGTACTCATTTTCAAAACAGAACTGAGACAAGCACCATAAAGATGTTATACCCTTTGAGTAAATAAATCTACTCTTACGATTGTATTCTAGAGATATAGTTGAATAAGAGCAAAAAGGCACATGCAGAAGACACACAACACAGTGTGTGTGTGTATGTGTGTGTGTGTGTGTGTGCGTGCATGCGCTAGTCACCCAGTCGTGTCTGACTTTGTGACTCCATGGACTACAGCCCACCAGGCTCCTCTGCCTGTGGAATTTTCCAGGCAAGAATACTGGACGGGGTTGCCATTTCCTTCTCAGGGGATCTTTCCAACCCAGAGATCAAATCTGCGTCTCTTGCGTCTCCTGGATTGACAAGCAGGTTCTTTACCAGATCAAAACAAGAAACAATCTAATAATCCAGCATTAGATAAGTTTTTGGTAAACTGTCAACATAATAGAATATTTATAACACTAAATTTCAATCATAAAAATGCTATAGAAATACAAGAAAATGACTGTTATATTTTAGGTACATTTTCCTGACCACATCATTGTATAGATATTATTTATACCTATATATAAAACACACATGAAACAAGGCAGATGTCAAAAGTAAAAATGGTAGTTTAATGGTTGTTATGTGTCTTTCTTAAAATGAAAACTTCTTATAATAATATTATTCTATTGTCTTTTTATTGTCTTTACTGTTTGTATCAATTTTCTAGTTTCTTTATAGTGGAGGAAACTTTGTAAGAGAAAGCCACCTCCCATCCCTCATCTCTCTTCTCCCATGTGTCGTTATGCCTAATTAATCTGATTTCTAAGGCAGAACTAACAATGGCCTTTCTTCTCACTCCTCATATTTATATTAACTGGAAAGAACATAAACCACTGTCCCTTCTCAGAATTCTGAGTCCAGGCCTAATTCGGGAAAATCCAGGAGTGCTCCCACACTCACCCCACCTTCCTTAATTTTTGGGTAGGAGCTCTCTGCTGCTACAAGGACTGGCTTATGACAAAATCCTTCCTATTTCTAAATAAAGTATTTCTCTGTGCTCATAAGTGGAAATGCACTCAGATTCTCCCAAAGAGTTCATTTTATCTGGGACACTAGATAAAGACTGCCTGACAAAGAGAGAATGAGATTCAGGGAAGTGAGTGCTGTAGATGTTTTTTCAGAGAAGTCCTTTCTACTGCCAGGTTTTTAGAAATAATTTGGGAGGAGTCAGCAGTTATGAGCGGGCTGCAACAGAAACATCTTATTTTAAACAATCTACCCCAATAAACGACATTCAATTTTGGGTAGGGGGAAGGGTAGTTTTCAAAAAAATTTTTTTCCAGCTTTATTCTGTTCCTTTGCATTCCTAGGTAAAACCCAAAGACAGGTCTGAGATGGACTCATACAGATCCACTTGTCCAACAAGTGTTGCCACTCGTCCATTTAAGATAAAGCCAGTTCTATGGGCCAGTTCTCACATCCTCCAGAGTCCAGACCATCTTTGCCTAACGTGCCAAACTGGGATCATTCTTTTCTGTTAGTGCAAATACACTCTTGCACACACAAATTCCAAGTGTGTGAACCTCAGCCAAGGAACAAGAAGACGGTACTATTGGGACATCAGGTACATCTCAAAGTGAATTGGTTTCATCTGCAGTCCAGATTCTCCACCCTCCAGTTACCTATCCTGAGAGCTAATAAAAGGAGCATAAACACTCCTCTTACTTGGGGCACATCGGTTCAGGTTGAACGTCATGATTAGTAGCATAGAACGCACACCTCAATGGACTCAGTCTCTTGACAAGCAAAACTGAAATTTCAGTTAAGTCTTTGCAGTTTTCTAAATGTTCTCACTCCAAGTATCAGAGCATAAGGAAGCATGATAGGTACATGGTACTTACTGATGTATGTCAGAGCGCTGACTTGATGTTCCTGGCTAAGAGTGGAGTGGCCTTGCTTGCAGCAGGAGGACCAACAAGGCCAAGACAAAAATGTCCAAGTTTTGATGACTATCCTGAATTCCTTAGGAGTCATGAAATCTAGAGTACAGTGTAGTTCTGACTTTGCTACTGAATTAATTCATTGATCTTTTCGGTGCCTCAGTTTTCTTACTTATGAAATGGGAGTATTAGTACCTATTGTGCTTTAATTCAGTGTTGTGGAGATAAAATTAGACAACTAAAGTGAAAATGTTCTCAAAGCACAACCATAAGTAAGATTATCCAGAAATGTCAAAATCTTACTACGACTTCTTATTTCGTGTATGGTCACCATTGTTTCATGATTTAATAACAGCAAGAGAAGTGGTTTTATTTTCCACTTGTGTCCTTAATGAGTTACTTCTCACTTTGTTTCCCTCCCAGAAAAGAATAATGCAGGAATAGCTTCTATAGTAAGGTTCCTAAGTTTCAAATAACTAAGCACTACATAAAGTTTTCAATTAAAAAAAAAGAGAAAAGCTCCCTCCTCATAATTTTCACTGCCGTAGCCATGTCAGAAACTATGAGGGGGGAAACACACTAGAAGTACTTGAATTCCTACCTCAGCTGTAATATCAGCAAAGGAACCACAGCCCAAAATGCAGAAAAGACTGAAGAAATACGTCCCATACACAATACAAAGAGGGGAGCACTGGAGGGTGCTTTCGCCTTCTCAACACCCTTTATATCACTAACTAAGGATGCTAAAAAAGTCAGAGAATCAGACTTGTAAGTAAAAGACATACAGAAAAGTACCTAAATAAAAATGGACAGATTCACACACCATAGAACAAACACTCTCACTCAGGCCAACAAACAGAACGTTGTCAACATCCTGAAAGCATCTTCCTTACCGTATACCCCTCTTGATCATACGCCCCCTCCTGACCTCCACTCACAATCATGTATCCCAGATGTGTAACAGTGTATCCTGGTACACAAGAACCGGGCTTTCTCTCAGGCACAGTTCTCAGGTGTGGCCCAACTCCTGGATGGGGAAGGGCGTTCTAGTATCCCTGGGGATCTCCAGACCCCTTCAGAGCGTCCACGGAATCAAATTATTTTCATAATAATTCTAAGATATTATTTGCATTTTTCACTATTGGAAAAACAGTGAAAAGCTTTGATGGATTCAGGAGGACACGAACAAACACAGTAGCACCAAACTGTACTAGCAGTCATTATTTTCCTGACCTCCACCCACTAAAGCAGAGAAAAATATTGATTCAATTAAATCTCAGCCCTTAAGTACATGCCTTTTTAAAGTTCTGTGTGACAAAATAGGAGAGTACACATAAAGCACTCCTGCCACATACCAAGGTACGAAGGTTGCCTGGAGAAAGGGCTTGGGCAATTGTTTGCCTTTGAGCTGGCAGTAGCCACTTGTTTCATGGGACACCATTCTTACTGAAGGAATGACAATCAGACAAACTGTGGTTATTCAGACTTGAATACCTAGCAGACAAGGAAGCCTACTGCTTCAAGAAAAACTGAGTTTTGGTGCCAGTGATAAAATTTGGGCTTTCAAGTGAAAATTAGAATTTTGGAAAGCTGTTTATCTGCCACCGTGTGCTTGACAGCATCTCAATACTTTTCTGATGAGATCAGTAATAAAGTTAAAGAATGTGACATTTTAATATTGTATAATGAAATGTGTCAACAATGAAAAGATCTACATAGCTCAGTGAAACAGTATTTTCCAAATAATCAATGTATGACATTACAAAATTAGGCATGAGTGAAAGATCTACTCAACAAATATGCAAGGTACTAACAGATTTTAAGTAAACTAAATGGTTATTGATATGATTTCAGATTTTACAAATAGTATCCACAACTGTTTGAAAAGCTTATTAAAATATTCCTCTTTTTTCCAGTTACATACCTGTGTGAGGCTATATAGTCTTTGTCTACTTCAACCAAGACAACACACCACAACAGATAAATGCAAAAGCAAATAGGAGACTCCAGCTCTCTTCTATTAAGCTAGCCATTAAACTGGTCTGCACAACTAAAACAATGCCAGTCTTCCCAATAATTATTTTTTAATTTATTTTTAATTGAAGGATAATTACAGTATCATGTTAGTTTTTGCCATACATCAACATGGATAAGCCATAGGTATTCCCACTAATAATTTTTGCATTATATGAACTACAATACAATGTAATAGAAACTATCAGAATGCCTAATTTTTTTTGCTTTGGAAAAATGTAGTTATTTTTCATAAACAATGTCATGTTAATACATAATGGTTTTTTTAATGAATAAACAAATATTTAAAAAATTTCTTTATTTACTAATATGGTAGATATCATCAGACATAATCCACAGAAATAAAAGTTCTTTGAGGTCCTCAATAATTTTCAAAAGTGTAAAGTGAGATCAGAAGGTCTGAGGAACTATTGCTCTAGGTTATAAATCTAGTAGGAGTAAAACTGCTGGATCACAATGTATCTTATCTTCAGCTTTACTAGATAATGCCAAATTTTTTCCTAACATGGTTATACCAGTTTACAGTCCCATCAACAGTTCTTTATATATTTTGAATACGAGTCCTTTGTCTATTACATATGTTCTAAATATTTTCCCTAATCTACTTTTCCTAGTCTTTTTAGTGAATAAAAATTCATCAACGGTTGTCAAATTTATCAATCTTTCCCTTGATGGTCAGCATTTTTTGTATCTTGTTTATGAAACCGCTCTGTATTTCTACTTTTATATTCTCCAATATATTCTAAATGTTGTATGGGTGCGCACCTCACAGTGAGATTCACGGCACCACATGCTAATCAGTTGTTACTTAGGATCTCCATGAGCTTCTGCAGAAAGGAACTCTACACCACTCTTCTCTGCATTTTCAAGTGTCCCGTTGAGGAGTGACTTCTCTACTGCTGTTAAGTGTCCATCTGAATTTCTCAATTCAACTTAAAAGACCAAAGGCTTGGGAATCAAATGTTTCAGTAGAAAATAAGAAATAAGAGGCCTTAGTTTTTCAACTGACTTATGGATAAGTAAGATTTCATCTATCCTTTTACAGTATTACCATGATCAACAAAACTGCCCCTCAGGCTGTCACAACAAAGTTTTTAAGAAAGCAGTGTTGATGTTTTAAGAGAGAACTGAAAGTACTTTGGGAAATTTTCTAGGTCCACAGGATTTCAGTATCTCTCAGCAAAAGGTAAGTCCAAAACAGAGGAGTGCAGCTGGCAGCACATGGCACTCACCTTGCTCACTTTACAAAGGCCTAGGAAATGGCTCCAGAATTTTCCAGTTTTCCAGGAAAACTACCATCATATCATCCACCATGAATCTGGAAAAAGCATTTACATCACGTATCTGCCACCCTATGAGACCCAGCATCTCATATAACCCAGGATGTAAGTTATTTCTTCAACAAGACTGAACAAATATCCTTGCCCAAGGACTGCTATTTTTAACATCTAGCACAGTATTTTTCAAACTACAGATCTTAACCATTAATGAGTCATGAAATCAATTAGGTAGATTATAATCAATATTTGTTAAAAATGAACTATAATAGAATGTAACAAAGTATCAGAATGCCTTGTACATAGTGAGAGTAAATAAGGTTTCACAACCTTTTCCCCCAATTTAAATGTGTGAGTATATGTGTGCTTCAATGTAAAGTGTATTTTTTTTCACTATGGTTTTCTGCCAAAATATTTAAAAGCCAGTGGTCTGACATACTGTAGTGAGCATACATGCTAGGGAATTTTCTTCCCAACCATCATCTCTTATCCTGGGAAATACCTACCCATTTTTAGTCATACGGGCAAACATATACGTGCTGCCATGTGTCTGGCTATATGATCCCTACTTCCCTGACTCTGCTGAGTGACCCAGGGATGGACACGAGACACAAACAGATCTGAGTTCCTGCCTGTGATTTTTTTCTTAACCTGGCATCCAGAGAACTTTTCTGTGACATAAGCTATAAGATAAACTATCGGTGGCCATGTCTCTAGCTATGAGAAGGAATGAAACAAACATGCAGAAAACAGGCAGAGATGAAAGATGGAGAGAGTCCGGGCCACCTTCAAGCTGACCGGGGTACTGCTGCTCCCACAGTCTGGTGGCCCAGGTGAAAGGCCAAGTCAGTAAGATTGTCCAAGTCAGTAAGTCTCCATTCTCCAAGTTAGTTTGACAGGTTTCTGACACTTTTTGTCAAACAGACAGACAAGGCAATGCCTGTTTTTCTCCTAAAGTCTTGGGGACCAACACGATGAACGAAAATTTAAATGATGAATAATGAATGAAATGAATAATGAGTTGGGGTCTTGCCTTAAAATGTATGGAACTTCCCTTCACCACCACCACCATTTATCACCTAACAGAAAAAATTGGCACAACTCACAAAAAGCTTCAGATATACAAAGATGGTTATTGAAATTCAATTTTGGGCTTTAATACTAAATGAAATGAGGGACACTTCCGAGTAAATGTGGTAAATGAAGGTAGAACCCTTGTAGCCTCTTCGCAAAATTTACATACATATCATTTATAATTTTTTACCTCTGTCTTTGGCCTGATTTGAAGCCAGTGAGACACAATACAGCAGAAAGGTACTACTCAGACTGTAGTCAATGGGATATCTGTTTATCTTTTTAAAAGCTAAACCCAAATCATTCCATCCAGTTCTTAGGCCCTAAGAACCAAGTGAGGGCAGGGGCACCTGATTTTAAGCAAGTACAGCTGAGTGCAAATCAAGGACTTAGAGGTGAAACATGAGAGTGAAGAGAGGTTGGCTGAAGAGCCAAACCTGAAGCTGACAGAGGTGAGCATGATCCAAGCCAAGAGACTGGGAACTTGAATGCTACTTTTATATTAAAGTGAATTTTCTCTTTCTCTAAGAATATATGATAGCTTCCTCTTATATCTATTTTACTGGAAGCTAACTTGCCCTTGAAATGTATAACCCAGCTGCCTTTGCGTATACCTGAACATGTCATGCAGAATACTGCACCAACTGACCCAGTTACACAACATAGTTTGTTTGGCTCTGGAAGTAACTAGTAAGAAAGACAAGTTTAATTCTGGTGCAAGTTAGGTCCTATAAAGGCATTCCGTGAGCACGTTTGTTGGCAAAGTTTTACATAATGGAGCTTGTAATTATTCTGATCAATTCTGCACCCCCTATCAATTCAGCCTGACTTGGAGACTGCCCAAATTACCAGGGGGTTCAAAAGGGCTCTTCAGGCTCTCAGCTGGACTCACTCACCATCGGTTCTTTGAAAATGTATGCCAAGGAATTCAAAGGTATTAGCAGAGCTTTTACAACAAGGCACAAGTAATATACAATTTTCTCAGTCAAAACTTCTAGGGACAATGCCGACAGAGAAATCCAGTGCTAACAATCACGATTTGATTTACTTCTAATCTTCATACTTCAGCTTCTTAGAGATGGGCAACCTTACTCTGAAACACTCCAAAGTGGCCACAGTTGTCATTTCTCTTACAAAGAGAAGGTCATGTAACAAAGGGATTCTTCATAAACGTTTCCAGAAGACTGAGGCCAAATCTGAGTTATCCATGAATCTATCTGTGACCTTCTCAGTCTCTTAAATGACTGAACACTTAACATGGGGGCGTCTCACCCAGAGTTAAGTCTCCCCCAAAGATCCTAAACTCTCACAAGGCTGGTTCCAGCACAAGGCTTTGCACAGGGTAAATGCTTTTGCTGGAAGCTTAAGTCAAATTAATTTCTGGGATGAGAACTGTGGTCTCTATTTAAGGAGGTGTCCTTTTTAAAAGAAAATGCAACCTGGTCTGAGGCTTGGGAAAAGGGCTCTAGTTCTCTGCAATTAACTGGAGTTTCACTTTCCTTATGCAGGGCTTTACCCTGGGTAAAACAATGTGTATTAAAACCAAATGGTCCCTACGGTTCACTCCACACAGCTCTTCTAATTCTGAGTAAGAAATAACGAGGGTCCCCTTTCTTTATTGGATTATTAACTTCAAAGTCAATCAAGAAGCTGCCCTTTGATGATATACTTTTACTGTGAGCAACAGGAACTGATCACTAAGCTTGATTTGCTGCCTGTGGTTTTCTGTGCAGATGCGGGAGCGAGAGGTGGGAAGACCACGAAGCTGGGCGCTATCGAGGTGCTCCTTCCAGGCTCCACAGAGGGAACTCTGGAGTCAAAGGCCAGAGATTTCAGCTGAACTCTAGTACTGCCTACTAGCTAGGTGCCCTTTGACCAGTCACACTTCTCAGAATTCTGTTTTCTCATTTATAAAGGGAAAGGGCAGTTCCTCACGAGGTGGTCAAGGCTGCGGGTGCTAAATAAAATAAAATAATGCTCCTGAGAGTGATTACAAACCGCAACACACCATACAAATTCAGGTGGCATAATCATTCATACCAAATCTGCCAAAATGGTATTTTCCAACTCTGAAATGCTGAAATAAAAACATAGTGCTTTTATGGAGGGCTAAAATTCAAATTCCACCTTGTTTTCTGCTCATATTTTATCCACTGTGGGACACATAGCAAGATGGTTACTTAAGAGTTAAAATCTAAGGCCAGCTTGGCTCTCCCCCTGACTTCACTTACCTAACATCTGTCCTCTGCCCTCACTACTATGTGTTTACAATTACAAACAGCGCTTGTGGAGATGAGAAACTCCATGCTGTTAAGTGATAGCCTGGGACACTTAGGCATCAGTTCTTTAACTTAAAGCTGGGTTGGGCAGACCCCTGTGGCCTTTCCTGTAACCAGTGGGCATGGGCATCCCCCACAGGCAGCACTGGGGAAGTCCCACACTGGTGCCAGCCCCGCACTGGTTGGCACTGCCCTCACTGAGGGGGCCGCTCACTGCCCTGGCCACTCTGCTCCCCCAGCACCCCCAGACTTTTGAGACTTCACTCCCCAACAGAAATGAGGGGTTCTGACTGGCAGCTGTTACTTGCTCCTTATTCACTGTCACAGATAGAAGGAAGCAAAAGATGCTGAGAAGGTAGTGACTTGTGTTAAAGTAGATCTGATGTACCACCCCTCTATTCCTTCAAACTGCTATAATTTTTAAAACTAGCAGTACCGTCTTTTAAAAACAAAACGGCTTTTTCCATTCAGTGAAATAAAAAGCAAAATAAATAGCTCTTTGGTTCATTTTAAGTTATGCAATATATTTCTTTCACCCCAAATGCACTTTTTTTCCTGGGTATAGTTTAGTCAACTACTATATATAGATGCTAGACTTATCGAGGTTGCTAATACAGTTAATTTCTGATTATCACAGTTTCATTTAAAATTCCTTTTTGAGTGCCTACTGTGTACCAAAATGCAGTTTTAGAAAGCAGTTTTTTAAAAAAATTATATTTTCTTTTTTAATAGGTAGGATTTAAATGCACTTTCTGTCAGGGGTAAGCTAAAATCAACATTAATTTTCATTCCCTAAACACACACGTCAAAATGAGGGGAGCTGGCTCAAGTTGGGGCATTCAGTAGAGAAGTTAAGGTCCCACTAATTTACCGTGGATAGTCCACTCACATCTAAACACCCTTCTGCCTACTTTTCAATGTCATATTGAAAAACCTACTCGGAGTCAAAAAGAGAAAACCAAGAGTTATCTACAGCCTCAAGTACTCCCAAACCACATATGCAACTATAAATCAAGAAGGGTCATTGTTCTTTTTCACATTTTGTAACCATCTGAAAATAAACTAGAAGTGGGCACATGAGAAAGACAACTATTTATACAACAAACATGTTATATTTTAACCAGTAGTGCAAGTCTCTCCTCCTTCCCAATAAAATTCTGATTTCTAACTAATAGAACAGCCCCTTCATGTCAGCTTTGTCTCTTCCTGTTAACAACACCGAAGAATTACGATTTTATGTAGCCTTCAGAGGCCAAATGAAGAACAAGATCACTTTGTTAATAAATCTTCCCAATTAGGCTGGTGAGTGTAGACTTATGCTAGATTTTTCGAAAGGCTCTCTGAGGCAAGGGAGTGGGTTAATGTAATGTCTGGGAGTTCCCAAATGCAACAAGACTGTATCTGATTTTAATGCACAGATGTCTTGACTAGGGAAAAAAAAAACTCATAAATTATCTTCCCACACATTTTAGATGGGAAAGGAAGTAACAGAACAATTAACAATTATTAAAGAAGTTATTTAATATAGTAAAAAGAGAGACAAAACAGTGTTTAGAAGGCCTACATTTCAGTCATTCTACCCCTGACTAACTGCTGAATTCTCTGGACCTGAGTTAGCTCATTTCTAAAACAGAAATAACTACAATTCTCCGGCCAATCACACAGGTTTTTCATTAGGATTATATGTGAAAATTCAAGGTCATGTACTTTGCAAACTGTTTTAAAGGGCTTTGCTAGTATTCCTGATATAAATGAATCTCTCTGCACTGCATTGATTCAGGTGTGAATGAAGATCAAAGCCAGTGACAGGCCTTCAGCAGATCTGCCAACTGAGAATCTCTAAAGTGGGTCCACTATCACTGCTGCATGGGGTGACGTCAGGCTGTTGTTTACAGGAGAAGAAAGGCTGCCAATTTCCACTGAGCAGAAGACGGCAGCGGCCAGCCTCCTTTGGCAGAGTGTGAGCAAGAATGGACTCTTTATGTGCGGCTTGTGTGGACATGCAGCGGTTCACGTGCGGGGCACCAAAACAAGGAGACCGCTTTGTGTGTGTGCACCAGCACACGCTCTGCGCCTGGAGTTGTCACTAAGAAGGCTGAGCAAAACTGATCAAAATGCAGCTTTCACTTTTGTTACTCTGTAGGGAAGGGAAAAAAAAACAAAAACCTGCCACTCTCAGAAACTTTATCCTCAGTTAGATTTTTTTAAAAAGCATTTTTAAAGCAGGAACAGTCAATTCTTCTAGTTTTGACAGACTCCCCCTCAAGTTCTACAAACATTCACTAACAAAAAGAATTACAGAAGATAAACATCAAAGCACAAAATATATTCAGACTGCGGTAACTTAAGTTTTATAGGAACAACTTCATTTTCAGAGTGGTTGGAGTTGCTTCCTCCTGTAAGTTCAGGAAGTACTCGCTCAAGTATTAACACACTCTAACTAAATCCACTTCAGGGAGATATTTTGTTTAGTTTATTACTATAGTAGAAAAAAAAATCTGGCTTATTAACATATGCCCATTCATGAAATTTCCTGGCAGAAAGCAACCTTATATTAAATCAAATTTAGAAGGGCAAAAAGAAAATAGGGGATGCATTCATTATACTCTTTCTTCAACTATCCAGTGACTTCTGGGATAGCAGTCAAATCAGGAATAATACGGGAATGGATCATGTTTATAACTGGCACTGAAACTTTACTTCAGACAATAAATCTAGTATAAATCCTAACGCTGGAACGAACACTGAAGAAGAGATGTGGGAAATATTTTTGGAACCTGAAATGTATTTTCTTTGGTTCTGTTGTAAGAATGTACATCTGAAAAGGAGAAAAACTATTGCTCAGTAATAAAATGAAGTCGAGGAAGAATCCCAAGCTCTGTTTTTGGCACTGCGGCTGCTTACAGTATAATCCCAGGTCAAATACTTAGCCAAAATGTGCCTTATTCTTAGCATCTGAGAAGTGAGGATGATAATAGCAAATACTACTTTCCAAACTTTAGGAGAACATAAGAAAAAAGATAATGAATGGAGGCCTTATGCAATATTATGTTACAGGAATTAGAAAATAACAGAAACACAGGCTGGGAATCCTGCCTGATATTGGCCAACTCCTTGGAAAGCTGGGGAGGAAAACGTGCTAAACAAGTAGGAAGTGTTATTAGCACTTCCTTCATTTTGTAGTCAGGCATAACAGTAGCAAGAAATATATGGCACCAGTTCAACTTTTCCAGGGCTGGTTCCACCAAGTAACAGTGGCCACACATTCTTAAACACATCAAGAAACCTGAAGGGCCATCCTGGGTGCCTCCTAAACATGAATGACAAAAAAGATGCCAGAAAATCTTGTAGAAAGATACAGAGTAGATTATACATTTATACACACCATTATAAAATGGCTGTTGCCAGCTTCATTCCTTTATGTGGTGAAGGACACCTGATCACACAAGTCAACGATGATGCAAAACAATGGTAACAAAATGGGCAGCATGCAGTAACACTGACAGTCTGACAGCCAGGGATGTTTTAAAAGTACAGGAATTTTATTGACTGAACAGAGCAGTGATTAAAGCACAGCATCACACATCCTGTTAACAGTTCAAAGTTCATGAACATTTATTTTTAATTTAGAAGAAATAAAACTTTACATAAAGTGAAGCAGTCAACTTGTCAGTCCAGGCGATAAGGAAGAGGACAAGTAAGAAAAATCAAATTGATGGTTATCCTCACACTTCATATGTTCCCCCATGAGACTTCTTTAAAACTCTAAAATCAACTATTTGGGCTTTATTTCTGTTACTCTTTCTGGTTTTCAAATTGATAGGATCACTTTAAAACAATTACAAATACATACTGAGAAAACGAGGGCTTATGAAGAGTGATGGTGTTGGTTTAGTCACTAAGCCATGTCCGACTCTCGAGACCCCATGGACTGCAGCCTACTAAGCCCTTTGTCTATGGGATTTCCCAGGCAAGAATACTGGGGTGGGTTGTCATTTCCTTCTGCAGGAGATCTTCCCAACCCAGGTATTGAACTTGGGTCTCCTGCATTGCAGGCAGATTGTTGACTGCTTGAACCAACAGGGAAGCCTCTGATAACTAAACTGGCTAAGGCACTAAGTTTCCACTTGACACCTCGCAGCTTAACTGCTGTGCCCCACTATTCTAAATATTATCTGCTCTTATAGCATGTAGTTAAAGAAGCCACAATACATTTACTCGTTATGCATTTGCTTCACAAACTGCCTCCTTGGGAGTATAAAGAGTCCCAAGAACTCACTACTCTAATGCTTGTAGATGACTAGTGAATCACTGCAACTCCAAGACACATAATAAAAGAAAACTCAGTTTCATTTCAGTAACTGATTGAACAGGACAAAACTTTTCTTTTGCCAAGAATGTTTTCCTAGTCATAAGCATGTCTTTTTTTTTTTCTCATCACATAATGGCATACTGAGTTTGCACTAATACCTGTATCTAGTATTCATAAGTTAAGTGCAAATAGTCTAAAGTGCATCTCTTTTTGTATTCCTAAAATAAGAAGTAGGGACACTGTCAGGTATGATGTCAATAACTTGGACCAAAAAACAACTTGAAGGAATTCAAAAGAGTAATTCTCACACCATAATGTTTATAAGTATACAAATAGCTGATAGAAGACAAAGCAGAAAGAACAAAAGAAAAGGTTTCCACTTTATTTTAGGAAATAGGAAATCTATTTTGAAAAAAAAACCATTTTCTTACTCATATAATTATTCAAAAATAAAAATCACAGTTCCTCCAAAAGAAGTGAAACTTGTCACCAGAACAGTTGCCAAGGATCATATGAAATGATCAGTAGACTACTACACAGATGAACAAAAAGCTGTAGCAGCAAGCACCTCTCCTCCATCACCCCCTCTCAACATAGATTCTATGGCCATTTTCCCAACCAGCAAGCAGGTGAGAGCAAAACTGGGGGAGGAGGGGAAGTGTTCAAATGCCTCTATGTGTCTATTGGTGATCATAAATTAGCCCTAATAGAAAATGTTTCAGTTTTCATCATGTTGTTCTTACTGCATAAGTACTGCAAGAAAACAAACCCCTGTTGATCTAGTGTGCTAACCACTGAGCAGTCACTATACTGGCCATAAGAGGTGACATGGGTTGCAGCAGAACATGACAACAGTGCTGAGAAGACAAGAGGGTCCCTGAACCACAAGGTTTTCACACTAAGTTAGGAAAGATGGGCTGCATCTCCAGCAGAGTCCATGAGTTGGTCCACAATAAAACTAAATTTATGGCTATTACAGACAAATTTTCTAACAATAAAAAATTTTAACCATGATACAATTCCAATAATACCCTCAAACTATCCTTTGGTTTTGTCTAGCTGCAAATTTAAAAAGAATTATTTCTCAAAACTCAAAGTTGACCAGGAAGTGTCCCAAATGTTTCATGTTCAAATATATAGCGTATAGTTAAAAATGCACAAACTGAATGGTACAAATGGTTAATACAGCAGTACATTCATGGCTGCAAAATTTCTCCATGGTATGTGGGTCTTTCAGAAATAATAATAAAAATCATTCTCTAAGTATAATCTCTTTTCCAAATAATTTTTTCAAAGCTATTATAAATATAATTTTCTTAGCTGGTCAACAATTTTTTGTTGGTCATACTGATATTTTTCAGCTAAAATAAGAACTTCTTATGGAAAGTGAAAACAATAAATGACCTGGGACAAAGTTTGACCTCAGAATCCACTCCACATAACTTGAGACCCTGCCCATGAGAAGCTCCAAGGCAACGCAGAAATGACAGAATCAAGAAAGAAAAAAAGACAAAGCTCTGGCAATTATTCTAATCATTAAAGTATATAAGTCTTGAGTAGTAAGAAACAGATAATGCACTGCTCTCCAACCCACTGTCACCTGGACTTTCGTTTCATCCTCTCAGGGAGACTAAAGAGAAGGTAGGGGCAAGAAGCATAGTTGAAACATTTACCTGTGGGAAGGAGAAAAAGCAGATGAGTCAGCTCCAGTTGCTTACCCTTGGTTGGTTTTTACCTGCCTGATTCAGTATCTGAAGACAGGAATACACCCCCATCCAACTATTCATCTTAGCAATCAGCATGGCCAACTGTTTAGCTATTAGCAAATGTTTTCTACCCATGACTTTTCACATCATGGCAAAACCAGCCTTATTCTAGTTAGGAAATTAAACTTTAGTTTGAGCTTTTGGATCTTGATCTTTGCTTTCTTCTCATTTCTTTTTTTAACATTGGGTAGTGGAAATAAAAACAAAATCTGGTGTCAGATGGGAAACAACAGCCATTTCACTTTTCCTTTCAGCCTCTGAGCCATCGGGAGCAAACCTTAGCTAAACAGTAAAAACATTTGTTACACAGCAAAGGGAATCTTGCCCACTAAACTTTTCTGCAAGATACTAAAATTAAAAATTGGCCAAACAAAACCAGGCTTCACAAGTTAAAGTCTTATGTCACCCTTTATTAAAGTAACAAATAGCATTTTGAGGAGCGGCAATACCAAGTTCTAACTCCCCTTCCCCCAAACTCTTTACCAGCTGAGCCACAAGGGGAGCACTCCCCTGCCCCCAAACTCTTGCACTTTTAACTAAAATTGTAGCCACAATGTCCCTTCTTGGTTTCTTTAATAAAATACAATTTATTTCAGAGTTCCACATTCAATGTACTGCTTCATTATTTAAAGTTTATAGAACTTTCACTTGAGATGTATAAGAAACATCAAAACACACTTAAGTTTTTTTAAAAAGCATCCCTCTAGCTGAAACAATTCATGCTAGCAGAAGCTTTGAATTATGGATGGAATGATTCAAAATCTGAGAGGTTTCAGTATTCACAGCACTTACTACAGCAATAGATATCTCATCAACACTAAATCTAAAACTTAAAGACAAAGTGAAAAAACTGTTAACTGAAAATTTAGGGACAGACCAAGACTTGGCATCTCTCAAGTCAAAAGAGACACTGGACTTGCACCCTTCTTCTATTCTTGCCATGGAGGTTGGCAGCAATTAGTCTCTTGAGGGGTCAAGAAGAATCCAGTAGCTCTTCATCGAGAATGATCCCATCATTTAGGAAGAAAATTTAGGGGCGAAGAAAAAAAAGTGAAGATCTTCCCAGGTAATTGGGTTGTGATGCAGACTTCATAGGTGATTCAGGAGTGCTTTAGAAATTCCATAGGGGAAAAAAATGTGACAATCCTTCTCTATATATTTTGAGAAGAGCATGCCTGAACAAAGACCCTCCAGGATGCACACACACTGGAAAACACATCTTTAGAAGATGACTTTCTCAGGGTAGGTAAGAAAGGGTTCAAGACCAAACAATCCAGAAAAGACTGAAATGTAAATCAGAAACAATTCTATTTAGAAAGTAAGATCTAGAGACACCAGAGCAGCTAAACTACCATGATAAACCCAACATCCCCAAAGCATCAAAGACCTGGTCCATCCTCGACAAATAAGATACTATATTTCAAGTACAGCACTTTCTTTTGCTGATTTTTCCACAGGACATGGTGCATTTCTTTGAATAAAAGGGGGGAAAATCTATTTCAACTCTGCTGTTTTCATGAGTAGTGAAATTAAAGAGATTTTTGTTCCCATCAGATCTGTATCTTAATGAATATACATACCCTGTTGAGCTTCCTTTCCCTGACTTTGAAATAATAGAAACTGAAATATATAAGAAAAAATAAGAAGGGCCAAGATAATTAATGGAGGGTACCTAACCAATGTGCAAAATTCATATAAAAGGCTACACCCTAGATACTTAGGTAAGAGGATAGGTTAAAAACCAGTCAGAGAGTCACTTAGTATACACTTACTAGAATGTAGTGTAGCAGGGTCAAAGGAAGACAGAATTTGCCATAAATGGAAAGAAGAAAAAAATAGGAATCACCATTTATTAAAATCAGCTATGTGCTTATTGCTTTACCTATTATATATCAAGGAATAATCACAGAGGTAGATATCACTGTTCCTAGTCGAAAGCAAGGAAAACGGAGACTTAGAGAGGCGTAATGACTACCGTTCAGAGAAGGCAATGGCAGCCCACTCCAGTGTTCTTGCCTGGAGAACCCCAGGGACGGGGGAGCCTGGTGGGCTGCCGTCTGTGGGGTCGCAGAGTCGGACAGGACTGAAGTGACTCAGCAGCAGCAGTGACTACCGTTAGCGGTACACCTAACATCCATTCCTCCCTTCCTCACCCTGAGAGGACCTCAGTCCTGCTTACTGTCCACACCTGTGGAGGTTTCTGACTTCTTCTGAATACCATGACATATGGCTCTGAACAGCCTGAGGAAGGAGCCGAAACAGAAGCAGGAGCCAGTGAGGAGTCCAGCTGGGAGCTGAGCGTAGCTAAGAACCGGAGCTCAGAACTGACCGACCCTGGAGCCTGCCTTGCCTCTGGATTTGTTGTGAAACAAAGAATTTCCTGATGATTCTAGCAAGCTTGGGAGTGGTTTCTTAAAGCATCCTAACTGATACATGAATTTAACTTCTCCGAGGTCACCTGCAGTAAGACAGCGAGAATTGAGCCAAGGTCATTCTGGCCCAAAATGGGGCTTTTTCCACTAAACCACACTGGGGCATGAGCTTTCATAAATGTTTTTTCTCATGATAAGATCAAATGATGTTAGATCCAAATAAGGATCTTACCTCAAACATACATTAAAAAGGCATTTACCTTATGGAAATGTTTAAAGTAGTGACCTTACTTGCACATATCTTTAGCAAAAATTCTCAGATTTTCATATTCTGTGGAACTTCCCTATTGGCATTTAATTTTTAATAGAATGTGAATTCATACACCTTTAATAAATGAAATTGAGCTCTTGAAAAACATTCTGAGTTATTATTAATTTTCCTAGGTGTGACAATGGTACTGTGGTTATGTAGGAAAAATGTCTTTATTCTCAGGAGATGCATACTGAAATATTTAATGGTAAAAGAGTCAGGATGTCTAAAATTTTCTTTCACTTGGTACAAAAAAGTATACATATAAAGAAAGGGAGACAAAGAGTCATAAAGCTAATATAGCAAAAGGTTTAGAATTACTGAATCTGGGTGGAGGAAATATGGGTCTCTTATTGAATTACTCTTTCAAGATTTCTACATGGCTGAAAAGTTTTACAATAGAAAGTTCGGGTGTGGGGAAATATGGTGTGGGAAACAGTGTTGCAGAGCGCAGTGTGCTGTACACTGGAGTAATTAAAGGATTTTCAAAAATACTGAAACCAGGGCCTCACCCTGGACTGTGGCCTGGGGAAGGGTGATTGTAATGTGGCCTTCTTGTATGGTAGAAAGAGCCTGAGCTTGAAAGTCACAACTCATTAATACCTTGACAGTCCCAATCCCAGAAAAACAACTCTGAATTTTTTTCTAGACTGTTTTTTATCCATAAAAAAATTGCTGTTTTAAAGTTAACATATTAATTCCAACAACAAAGAAACTTCTCTAGAAACATACATTGGGTGAGAGAAGGAAAATTCAATTAAAATTAGACCACGACTTTAACAGATATATATGACTCAGTTCAGTCACTCAGTCATGTCTGACTCTTTGCAACCCCATGGACTGCAGCACACCAGGCTTCTCTGTCCATCACCAACTCCTGGAGCTTGCTCAAATTAATGTCCATCGAGTCAGTGATGCCATGCAACCATCTTATCCTCTGTTGTCCCCTTTTCCTCCTGCCTTCAATCTTTCCCAGCATCAGGGTCTTAAGCTGTGCTCAAGACCAGGAGGGCAAGAAGAATAGAGTAGACTTGGTTATTCCCTAAACAAATCTATTCATAGAATCTACAGTCCAACATGCCAAAATTTAACTTATAAAAATGCAATTTTACAAAAGGAACAATATTTAAGAAGCATTAAGCCACTTAACCTCTCAAAAAAAAAAAAGTCTTACTAAAATCATGCTCTTTACTCCACGCCAAGGATGAGTCATCATCTGTTAAACTATAAGGAAAGGAGAATTCCTTGAAAAATACACAACTCCAATTCTCCAAATTCAAATTTGTGCAAATTACTTAAAGATACTCTAGTGAGCATTACATAGAGTAAAAAGCTCTCTAAGGTCCTATATCTAAATTTCAGCTGGCACATGAGTCTCCGTGGTTCCATTTGTCTTTCTTAAAATATATGTGTCTTGGGTACGGAATAGACGTAAACAAACAGTAGATAAAATTTTAAAAGAAATAAAAAATGAATGACAAACTTTAAAAATATAATCTTACAACAGAGATTTTTAGCTTGAAAAACATACCTTACAATATAGGGTTTTTTTTTTAAGTTTCACTGATATGCAATAAATACATATATTTAAAATGTATAATTTGATAAGTCATGACATATGTATATACCCTTGAAACCACCAGCAATCAGGATAATGAACATAACTATCCCAGGTGGCTTTTAAGTCAAATAGATACATGATGGTTTTAGCACAGATGCAGTTTTTAGGAAAATAAACTCTTGATAGAATTGTTATTTTAAAAAAGAAGATTCCACACAAGTGTCCAGATATTTTCATCAACAGATAAAATAAACATTAAAGCTTTAGATCTTTTCCCCCCTAATTTAAAGAGATAAGCACACATTGTATTATTCTAGCTTAGATTTAGGTCCAAATATACAAATATACTCAAAAAATAAAAGCTTGGTATTTTCAAATGTGCAGGAAAATGAAAACAAAAGCCATAGTAACAAGGCATTATATTTGAGAATTTAAAATATACACACATCAGGATTTCAGCTAACTCCAAAGCAAAACAATTTAGAAAGATTACACCTACATATTACAGCAATATAAAGACTTCCTAATTTGGGCATATTAGGCCCAGGACATGCCCATCTCCCAGGCAGGACTGGTCTGGGCAAAAATGAGGGGAAATGAGTGCGTCTTTGGTAACTGTCAAAAACTTCCATCTCCACTTCTTTCCTCCTCTTTCAGTGTTTCTTCCATGTTTCAGGGAACACTCCTTGTGTACAGGGCCCTCACTGATGTACCAGCCCTCCCAAAGCTATGGAAAAATTTCTGTCCTCAAGAAGCCAAACCACATCCATACACAGGTCTCCCTTGATTTACAAGAGGGTTACATTCTGATGAGACACATGTAAACTGAAAATACTCTAGGTTGAAAATATATTTAAAACACCTAAACTACCAAATACCATAGCTTAGCTAAACCTACTTTAAACATGTGCAGAACACTTCCACTGGCCTACAACTGGGCAAAAACACCTAACACAAAACCTATTTTCTAATTAAGTATTAAATATCTCATGTAATTTGCTGAATACCATACTGAAAGTGAAAAACAGAATGGCTGTCTGGTACAGAA
This sequence comes from Odocoileus virginianus, assembly GCF_023699985.2. NCBI lineage: Eukaryota > Metazoa > Chordata > Mammalia > Artiodactyla > Cervidae > Odocoileus > Odocoileus virginianus. The sequence continues at coordinate 59,914,581 of NC_069675.1, forward strand.
TGGTTGTAAGTGCCTTGGTTAGTTACCTCATACTATCATCCAAGAGGATCATTTAACATATCGTTGGTCCAGAAAAACTGTCAAAACTCAAAATTCCAGTTCCCACAGAATGTGCAGAACTTTCATACCTCTGTAAATCACTGGAAGCTGAACCCTGGTAATTTGGCTCATCTGTATTCTATTTCTGGGTGCAGAGTTTCTGCCTCCCATGAGAAGAGCTAACAAATGGAATGAATTCCTAGGATGCGTGCTCCCTTTCCTTTCCGTCCTCCCTGAGCAGCTAGCTTCAGTGGCTAGAAAAGGGACTGTTCTACCCTTAGGTCTCTAAGGTACAAAGAAGGCCCTCTTTGCCAAAGTTAAAAGAGAGGATAACAAAAAAGGAAGGACAGATTCCCATGAAGGCTGTCCAGGATTTCCAGGAGGGAAGTCCATCTGACCTAGCTTACAATATAGTGGCCTCCACTAGACTTCCCATCAAGTTAGATCGCATGTTGTTCAACACAAGAGACCATCTTAATATGCGGATCTTTTCTGTCCCATCTGGACCGTTACACCATTATGGACAGGTGCCATGTCTATTAGTCTCTGATTAGGCTTCCAAGTGGCTCCATGGTAAAGAATTCACCCGCCAGTGAAGATGCGTGTTTGATCCCTGGGTCGGGAAGATCCCCTGGAGAAGGAAATGGCCACCTACTCCAGTATTATTGCCTGAGAAATCCCATGGACAGAAGAGCCTGGTGGGCTACAGTCCATGGGATTGTAGAATCGGATGCGATGTAGCTACTAAAAAGGAGCAGCAGTAGCAACCCCCAAGCACTTGGGACACGTGTTATTTATAAACAAAAATAAAATAATAAAGTCATTATCTCAGATTAGTGCTATTTATGCTGTAAAAACACATATATCCACTTTAATATTTGAGGTGAAAGGTACCCTAAGGGTTTTATTTGTTTAGGAAATTATATAGTTTTTATAATAATGGAAACAAAAGATTAGTTCTTTATGTACACTAGACAAAGGAAACATAAGATTTTCTTATTCACTGTGCAATATAGCTATGGGGACTACATTTCCATTGTGCAATTTTCAGTGTTACACATTTTTTTCAGGCTCTGTCACAAAGAAAGCAAAGCAACGGGAGAAAACAACTTCAAAGGTGTAAAGAAAAGCTAGGAGAAATTTCAGACCATGTCCACTGCAAGGTTTCCTGGGGTTCATAAATGAGGACAATTTCATGATTTCTGGTGGAAACACTGGCAACATTATATGTTTTTAATATTTCATCTCAAACTCAAATAAAAATGGTTAACTCAAATGCAATTGTTTCAGGATTCAGTTTTAGACCTTCACACTAAGTCAAAAGGCATAAAATTCACATGAAGAAATCTTAACGTTTTTGTAGACCACTATTACATAATGTGGAGCTGTGACTACTCAAGGTAGTAGACAACTAGCTCTAAATATATATCAAAATAGTTTAGAATGTAATTTCTACAAGGAAAATAATATTTGTTCCTTTTCTTCACTGCTATAATGTATTGCCTCGTAAAAGTAGCTGGCACATAATAAATGCTCAATAAATCTGCTGAATGAAATGAACAGAAGTCAGGAATGGGATACAGGGTGTACAAAAAAAAAGAAAAAGACCAAACTTCCTCTAAGAGGCATAGATTTTACAAAGCATAATTTCTGTAAAGTCTCATTTCACCAACTCCAAAATGCAGTTTATCTAATCTCATATTTGAATTGTTTAAATAAAAAGTATAATAGACCGTTTGTTTTGTAAATCAAAAGGGGGATTCATTCCATTTAATCAAATTGAAAGGTCTTCTACTACTAATGTCTGAACAATGTGAAGTATTTTAAGAAACTACTAAACATTCTCTCCAAATCAATGGATTTGGGTCCTTAGAAAATCTTTTTACTCAAAGGATTTTTATGTAAATTTTTTTATTTAAAAATACATACTCATTTTCATACTCCTTGATTTTCTCGTTAAAAAGAAGTCTTAAAAATCAAAACAAAAGTTAACTCAAAGGGATACATTTCAGTTGAGTTGAGATTATTGGAACACAATAAAGCTGATGGTTACTTCATCAGGAACCATTAATCATTCAACAATGGCGAATTCTGGAAAACCTCAGTGGACAGGGTCTGGGGTTCTGTCTGGTTTTACAGAGTTAAAAACAAAACAAAGGACCTGCTTTTCACATCTCACGTGCTGTTCTCAGGCCTGCACGCCCCCTCAAATGGTCAGGTGGCCACAGTCACAGCTCAGACAGCCACCAATGCGCATCAGGCACTGGGCGCCAAGCAATACAAAGTTTGGATGCTTGAGATGTTTTAAGGTAATGTAAACAACAAAAAATTCTGTGGGTATCTCTCCAAAAAAGAGGTTAACAGAAAAGCAGGAAATACTAAACACATCATTATTGTCCCTTTTTATCACCTCACTTAAGTTAAAACTTGGTTTTAGGTTTACAAAATGGTTCCTTAAGTTTTGTGCAGATAAGATGATGAGAAAGTTCACCTTTTGAGATAGGGCAAAGCAAATTTTCTATATAGAAGGCCTTTGCCTCAGTCTCATAAAAGCAGAATGAAATAGATGAAAACCCCTTTTCCATGCCTTAAACAGAGGCAAAGGCAAAAGAGAGCCAAAGGAAAAAACCTGCAGTAATCAAGGAAAAAGACTAGTGCGAGAAGAAGGGCAAAATGAGAAAGACACCGCATTAAAAGAAAGACAAATTCATGCGGTAATATTAAGAAAACTGAAAAACAGTGGTAGAACAAAGCAAAGAAGGCTGTGAAAATCAGATAAAATTTAAAAGACTGTTTTGGTCATTTTATTTAGTAAGTTAAAAGCAAACATTCAATACTAAAGAGTTGTACATAACATCACATGAAACTTTATAAACAACAGTGCGGACTATACACTTAGAAGGAGAAAAGAAATCTGATCAGTTTGAGTTTTCATCAACTGAATGTTCAACAACAAGGACAAAAGGACAATATACTTTTAACAGTTGCTTTCGGCTTAGCAACCCTGCATTTGAGGATCACTGTTCATTATACTTAATATTAGTTGGAACGAAAAAACTATTTCTTTGTATGTCTCACTTGTTTTAGTAAGTCTTACTCTGAATAAACTAGAATTTCATTTCTACTTTAAAAAGTGATATAGTACCATTAGGTTGTGACAACTCTTCTGTTAATAACCACAGAGAGGAAAAGTTGAATTCAAAGAAACTAATATAATGTGCTAACTCTAGGTTTTTGATTTTTAAAGAGTCAGAACTCACTTTTTGGAACAAGACGTTTAAAAAAAAAGAACTAGTTTCTTAAAATACAGCCTTTCCATACCTGTCTTCACTCACCTTCCTAAATAAAAGATTATATGGAATAAATGAAATCCTCCAAGCTACTATATTCTGACACATGCACATTTCACTGTACTCAAAGTACAAAATGAATGTCAGGAGGGAGTCCGGCACAGGCAAGTTTTACAATCTTTAATAAATGTATTATCTTCTAGATACATAAAGTTTGATCTTAGAACATCAACATCTGCTACAATCCAGGATACACCAAAACTTAATGTTAACATTTAAAATCCCTTCCAAAGTTCCTCACCTCTTTAGGTACCTTATTCATTCTTCTGAACATACCAATAAGAAGTCTCCACAAATATAAAGTTAAAAGGGAAAAATGGCCTTAAGACAAAAGATCTAAAGTCACAATTTTTTAATAATGACAAAACAAATGTTCTTTTCTAAATGTGAATGTTTACTTTTTATTTGCTTACACTTTGTCCTTCTCCAGTGCTTTTAAAAAGCATTCACAAATTACCCCTACAATGTCCAATGTGAGTGAGGGCCAGGCAACTGCCTTCTCTCTTCACACTGAAAGGACAAGAACTAGGAGAGTCTTGGAGGTTAAGCGTAATGCTCAAGGTCACATGCCAGTTGGTAACATGGCTCAGTCTAGAGCTCCATGGACTTTAATTCTAAGTGTATGGCAACAGATAACACAAAAATAATTTTCTTCTCCTTTTGATCACTGACAGAGTATACTGTTACCCATTTTCCTAATACTAAAAGACATGGATAGGCCCTAAAGGTTATTTCTATTCCTCTTTCCTCTTCTTTCCAGACAATTCTTCATCAGAAACTTTTGTTTTTTTAAAAGCTGAGGACATCCCACATATCTGTAAAATGCCAAAGAGTACTCAAATGTCGTCACCAAAAAATGTTAAATAAAAGAAAAAGATGTGAGCTACAGAAATCATGTTGAAATCTGTCAAGCAAAAAATTAGACCTTCCATCCTGTAAAGTATATGCCTCCGTGTAGCTTCTAAGTGCCTATAAATTAATTGTTTAAAGTTTCATTTTAGATTAACTGCTTTCAAAGTGTATGAACAAAAAAGGCAAGTTTTTAAAATTAATTGTTTTAGCCAATGAAAATGCAATATATCAACTAAAATGGATTAACTGATTATTTGGTTAAACAAAGGATTATGTATACAAAATTACCCACATTGTGCTAGATAGTTCACCCATTTGAAAAGTTTTAACAATGTTATGGAACACTGTAACACTTCTGAGTAGATGAGTATTCAGATTTTGTTACAGAGGACATCTCTTTCATGAAAGATATTTCTTGCATTTTATACTTTCAGAGGGCACAGTAATTAAAGTGGTTTTATTGACAAGTAAGGCAGAATGATTCTATAAATGAAGCAGGTGGTGTAGGCCCCGTCAATTTGGCCTATTGAAAAAATATGTATTACCCAGTTGTATAATGCCAATTAAGTGTGTGGTAAAGTTTAAAGTGTTTTATTTACTGATTACATATACCTTCTTCATGATTCCTATTACACTATTTACTACAATGATTTGAAAAGCTAATTATTAAGTCTGCTCAAGAGAAAGAATGTCACTCTTGAACGGAAAAAGAAATAAAGCTTAGGTCCTTAAGGAAATTATGCTGTTTTATTCCCACAGTATTGGTTTGATAAGTTGACTTTTATTATTATTAATTATGAAGCCAATAATAACATCATATCATCCTTAAGGACACTCAAAATCTAATTTGTATATCTATATTAATTATAAAAACATCCAACTTAGTGAAAGGAAGTTTGGGAATCAGAAAGTCTTTCAATTAAAAAAGAGGGCATGTTAGGTATTAAGATGAGATATTTGATAAGTACTTTTCAGAAATATTTTAAGTTTAATCTTTAAAATAAAAATCATTTTCCTAATAAAACATTATAATTCCATTTCTATTTACAAAAATAGTAATTGAAAACATAAAAATTCAATTCAATAACACAAATAATAGTATTCTCCATAATATCACTTACAATGTCATTTAAGCACTCATAAGCAAATCGAGAACAAGATTGTTTAATCCATTCCACAACATTCATCAAGACTATTTCTGTACCAGGCACCCTGCTAGGCACCTGAGATTAAATTTTGAATGAAATACTACTCTTATCTTCAAAGAGCTTTGTGTTTAGTAGAGGAGGAAAATCACATGTAACAGCAAATGTGTGATACATATCATTATAATAGAAGTATGCATACTCTGTTGTGCAAGTTAAAATCAAAGAGTAATCAGCTCAACTCATCCAATAACTAAATTTCATAAAAACTCATGTAAACTTTAAAGTGCAAATCCCAAAAAACATTGTACAGGTGGATAAAAACTCTGCTTAATTCACTGACAGTAATAACTCTTTATCTTTACAAAAAGCATACTTCTAAAAAATATAGTCACTCACGTTTCTAGATGTACTAGGAACAAAGCAGAGAATTAAACTTGAAAATAGGTACTAAACACCAGTCTAAACTCATTCTGACCTCATGATAACCCTATGAAGAAAATTTTTCTATTAATCCCCACTTTATAGATGGGGAATCTGAGGTTAATTTGGCCAAGATCACAAAGATAGCAGGAGGAAATACTGAGACTTGAACCCACAGAGACTGGTTATGGAGGTCCCCTTCTTAACCACTACACCAGACACCCTCTCAGGGGGTGATGATGATGATGATGGAGGTGGGGCAGCTAACACCAAGTGCTCCCTGACCTGTGCCCTCTCACTTACCCTTAAGGCAACCCTTAGAGGGCAAAGTCATCCTTCCCGTTTACAGGAGAAAACTCTCACAGGCCAGGTTTGAACTTGCCTAAGGTCAGTCAGCCATCCTGGGATTGTGGCTAGATTCAAACTCAGGCAGCATGGCTCCCCTGTGTTATAAGGCCTCTGAACGATTTCAGTCTTAAACACTCATGAAAAAGGCCACATGATGAAATGTATTAAACAATTCAGAAAGGCTTTGTATAAGTCTTCCTGAAACACTCTGCCAGGTTTGGGGGCTTATGACAAGCATTTCCTTATGACAGCATTTACATTTGAGTCAACTTTACTACTTTGGGCTGATCATAAACACATTGCTCCTCTTTAAAAAGAAATTTTTCTGTAGAAACTTGGCAGACTTCAGTACAGGAACAGTCTATTCTTTACAATTAAATTTAGCAACAACTTATTCTGGTTAGTCTGAAAGAAAAGGAGAGAATGAACTACTAAGAGGCCTTTCGTGTACTTTAATATTTCAAAACATGTTTGGTTTGGCCTAATTTGAATCTTGTGGACAAGGAGACCAGAACTTGATTCAAAAAGAATAAGTACCATTTTAAACAGGCTGAATTCTCAAAAGTAGCCTCAGAAGGTGATTCAGAGTATTTCTCATAATTTTTATTTTTACCTCAAATTAAATACTAAAGATGCATAGGGGAAGTCTCATAAAGCATATATATGGCCACACACGTGTATTTTTGAACAGCCTGCAACCAAGAAACCAAATTAAAATTTTGCTCAAGAGCAATCAACTATACAAAAAAGGGATATCAAAAGAAAAAAAAATCCCTATTTGTCTTTTAACACACCCCCACTGTGCCCAGTGAGGAAATAAAAAATTCTGTGTTATACTTTCTGGCTAAAATAGAGGTGAGCTAAAGATGAAGTGTCAAACTGGCTTTCCATCTTACCTCGCTTTCCTCCAACAGGTTCAAAGACTTTGTAATCTTTACACTAATATTGAATTCTCTTTTTTTTCCAAAAGGGAACCTACGAAACTATTTTAAAATAAAAACAGCAAGCCATGCCACTAGGCAACCTGTCTTCTCGTGATCTATCTCATTCAAATCAGACATACCTTTTGCTTTGCCTTTACTGAATAAAAGTTTAACTTTGATTTGGAAGACAACGTACCCGTTATTAGCCGTCTGACACTTTTTGCAGGTCATAGAGTCTATCAGTTCAATTCGCTGATTATGACCGCTCACTAAGAAAGCTTGCCATTACCGCTCATTTTATAAGCGTTGGCAATACCTAGAAATACAGCAAGCTGGTGAATAAGGAGTCGAGGGGCGGGGGAAAGAGGGAGCGAGGGAGGAAGGCAGTCGCCACCTCAAATCCACGCCGGACCGGGAACCTCCAGCCCACAGCGTGATCCCTTACCCTCCCCAAAGTGGACCTGCTACATTTTCCCAGACCGTCCCCCCGCCCCAACGCCCGTCCCCGCTAACCCAACACGGCACTCACCCTTCAGCGAAGTCGGCACCGGGTCCAGCTCCGAGACGGGTCGGGGTGGCAGCGAGGGAGGGGACGTCTGGGCTGTGGGCGGGGGGTGTCGGTGCGTCACTCGAGTGCAGGACGGTGAGTTCGAGGGGTGGGAGGGGAGCGGAGCAGGGAAATCAAGTCACTGCCGAAAAGGGATGAGGAGCAAGAGGGGGGTGGAGGGGAAAGCCCCTTTCCTAAAATAAGCCCACCGGCCCCTGCGACCCCCTGCCCCAGGGAGGGAAAATAAAATCCGGGGAAATGAAAAGACTGACAAATAAACCTCTAAAACGATGAGATGCGAGGATCAGACTTTAATTTAAAAGGGGGAGACTGAGCGAGGGCTGGAGGGGTGACAGAAGTGGCTCTAGGTCTATCCCATGCCTTTGCAGTCCCCAAGCGGAGGAGGAGGCTGGCTGAGGGGAAGTTGCAGCGGCTCCCGAGGAGGAGGCGGAGGAGGCGGAGGAGGAGGTTACACGGTAACAAGTACAGACAGACAGCCATGGATCAGAGGGGCGCTGCGAGCAGGGGCGGCCGCGGCGGGGCGAGCGGCCGCGGCAGCAGTACCGCCTGCTCGGCTAGCTCAAGACATTTAATTGGATTGATGGGTTGTGCAGTGACTCACAGACTTTACAGAGTCGTAAAGCAGTCCCCGCCCAGCTGGACAGGGAGATGCGGTGGGGACGGCAGAGGAAAGGGGGGCTGTGAAAGAACCGGGAGGGGAGGAGGCGAGTGAGAGGGCGAGGCGTTGGAGGGGGCGGGGAGCGGAGCGGAATCACCCAATGCCGAAGCCCGCCGCTCCGACGGGCGTGGGCGTCGGCCAATGACGATGCGGCTCGATAGGCGGCAGGCTTCGCCCCTGGCCCAATGAGTCTTCTAAGGACACTGCCGCTAACGGGGCGGGGGGAAGTGGAGTGGGGGGTGGGGAGTAGTGGGTGGACGTTGAAGTAGGGAGGGAGCGGTGGAGGGAAAGATGAGGCACGGGAGACCGGCGGAGTCACTCAGCCCTCCTCGCTCCAGAAGTGCGCCTTCTGCCAATCCGAGGGCCGCCTGGGGGTGATGGACGCAAGCGTGTGCCCAATGAGGAGCAGAAGGTGTCGCTCCGAACCACAGGGGAAGGAGTGGGCGGGCCAAGGTCCTCCCCCTTCTCCGGCACCCAGGTCCTCCCTCCCGCCCTGTTCAGGTCAGTCACGCAAATAACAGAGTGAGGGCTGGGGCCGTGCGCGGGGGTGGGGCGGCGGAGGGGCCGCGCTGCCGAAGGCGTGACAGCGAGAGGGACTGGCTGGGCTGCCGACTCCGCACCGACCGGAGGAGGCGATGAAGAAGGCTGGCTCCTTACTCAGCCTTCAGGCTGCTGCTGTTGCTGCTGAGCCTCTGCCCGGCGCTGCCTGGGAGCCCCTGCGGCCAAACCCCACTCCCGAGTGGCAGACAGATTTGGAGTGAATCGGATCAAAACTTTGCCTCCCGTCGGTGCAGTGCCCACTCTCGGAGACAGCTCCGTGTGACGTCCTGTGGGGCTGTGCTCCGGAGCCGAGGGATCTGGACGCCGAGACCGGAGGCATTTCCCTCCTTGCTTGCCTGTGTCCTGGGGAAGTCAGGGTAGGGTGTGGACAGGTTGAAACACCTCCTGAATACATAACATTTCTTTACTGGGTTTCTGGAAAAGGCATTTAACCTGACATGAGTGAAGCTGTGTGGGCTTTATGCGTGTATATATCAGCTTCCTCCAGCCCTTCCTCCCACAAGCATTACTCTTTTTCTGCCACTTCTCTGCCCACTCTCCTCACCTTGGACCCTGACACCTTGTACTCACTACTAGATCTCGCTGCTCATTCCCCGGAGCTACGGCTTTTTCCTCAATTTCTTGCCTACTGTCTAGGAATCATTGTACACACCTTAACACTCCACGCACTTGTACTTGAAAGTAACTGGGATCACTAATAAACCTGAACAGAGGTACCCGCAAAAGAAATACACTGGCAAAAATCCACCTTGTTAACCACAAGATGCATTTCTGCAGGTTATTGAAATTTATGACAATTGCTTCCTATTAAAAAAACAAGGAAAAGCAAATCACATATCACATCCCTAGAAAAAAAGATTTTCCAGTCCACTTAGAATACTCAGTATCCATTTTCTTTAGAAAAGTCAACTAGAGAGACCTAGGATTGACTTGTGGTCTTGAAGGGAGCAAGATCATTTTTTCCCCACAATTATCAGAGTAAAACCTACAGTGGTCTGGAATTCAGAGGAGAGGTAGTAAGTGAACAATAAGCCTTAAGGCTTACCCTAGTCATAGGGAGGCTTTCCTTGATTTCTGTCATTTTAAGATAGGGACCCTTCCCCTGAACTGTAATTGTGACACTCAACCTGACACCTCTTACCTCTTCTCTTTCTGATTTTAGCCTTATTCCATGATGTCAGCCTGCATCCTGAGTTCACCTAAGAAAATGAACCAACCTGCGGACTTCCTATAGTGCCCAGAATGTGTGCGCATTGCCCCTCGGTGTGTTGAAACTTCTTTGCAGTTTGGCAGTGCAAGGACAGCAGCATCCTCATTCCGGGACATAATGATACTCAGGAGGGGGGCCATGTTCCCTTAGCCAGGTCACCCTGTGATGATTGAAACACACTAAATCCCTCCTGTGGGAAGAATCAGCTCCATCTCTAGTGTGGGCTATGCTACTACATTTAAGAATGTGCTAATGATACTTTCAGAAAGCCTATTTCTTATTTCTCTTGCTGTGAGGTCATTTTATGACTCAGATGAATATACTTGATCGTGAGGTTATCTTATGTACTATGAATGTCACTAAAAACATAGATGATTTTGAGTCTAAACTACACTAGAGGATCTTTCAGAGGATCTCCAAATAGCCAGGGTTAGCCTTCTGTGGCAGAAGTTGCTCCCTTGTCAGTTGATATTGGCATGCCTCCAGTCCCCACCATGTGTCATCTTCTAATTCTGTGCTCACCCTATTCCAGTATTTCTTAAATGGTTGTCTTAGGCCCACCTAGATTCCTGAGTTTGCTCTCAGACCTGCTGAATCATCATCTCTGTAGGCTGGTCCTGGGCTTCTGCATTTTTAGCAAATATGCCTGTAGCGTGAATAAATATTAAAAATCAAGTGTTTCATTTGAAACCCCCTTTTTATTCCTTTCTTTTGAAAATTTAAGAACTGTTACTTATTTATTCCATCCTTTTTTCTTTCTCACACATATTTCTTTCCTTTTTTCCACATATATTCCTTTCTCTTATACATTTTTTCTGTCATTTTTGTGATCACTTACCTTTTTATATTTCTTGTGCACAGGATTGTGTAATACACTGGCAGAGTAATCCCTTAAAAAAAAATGGGTGAAGTTGGCAAATTCCCTTTCATAAATACCATAGGTGTACTTTATAACTACACCATTTAAAATGTATACTAAGTCAAATAGATGTATAAGCTTAAAAATAACACTGTAATTGATGTTATGTATAAATCTCAACATGTGTGAAACTTACTAGTTTATGATTTCGAAGTATACAAAAAGAATTTTTTACATGGGGGAGTCACGTTTCAAAATGCAAATTTCAATGTACAAATGATTTGTTACTATCATTTTCTAAACAGTGGAGTGAGACTAATGATGTACTGAGAACTGTTATGATTACGAAAAAAAATAAAAAGTGCTATATGAGATTTTTGTTATCTCAAAGAGCTTATGTACAACTCACATGGACCAGGAAGCAAAAGTACATCCTTTATTGAAGATAGAGGTTTCAACCCGAGTTTCATTAGCATTCCTACAGATAGAGCCCAAATGAACATTAGCTCGCAATCCAAATTACAAAATAAATGAATTAAAAAGTCATAATCAGCAAGAGGAGGCAGAGGCAGAAAAAAAGAAAAATTAGAATTAGATTCTAAATCTGAAAAAGAACAAGAATAGGCCCATTTTGCTTATGAACATATATGCATAAAATTCTAAGTATTAGCTAACCAAATCCAACATTCTTACTCCAGAAAAACTAGAAGAAACCTTGAGACTCATTTCCTGGAGAAGGAAATGGCAACCCACTCCAGTATTCCTGCCTTGAAAAGTCCATGGACCTAGGAGCCTGGCGGGCTGCAGTCCATGGGGTTACATGACTGAGCATATGTGCACAAGGGTGGAGGGAGATGGGTTGGTAGCAATAAAGTGGTAGAACTAAAAAAAAAGAGAGACTCATTTCCCTTTCTTTAGAATATACCTGTCTAGCTACCTATCTAGCCGTTTATCATGAAAATGTAATAAATCAAGTAGGGTTTATTTCAGAAATTCAAATATGATTTAACACCAGAAAACCTATCCAAATAATTTACCTAAAGAAGGCTAAGAGAGAGAAAGCATTGGAAAATGTGCATCACTTATTAATAATAGAAACTTTCAGAAAAACTAGGAATAGGAAGAAATGTACTTAACTTCATGAAGGACCAAAAATGTACTGCAAAATATTTTTAATGGATTAACTTTAACACATTCCATTTAAGTGTGGGATCAAGACAAGGTTGCCACTGCTGCTCAAATGATATTGAAAGTCCTGGCTGACGAAGTAAGATTTGTAATAAAAGGACGAAGAAATTAAATGGAAGAATCAGAAGGAAAGAGAGAAAAATCGGGATTTTTGCAACAATATGATCAACCACATAAAACACCTAATAGAAACAATAACCTATTAAAAATAATACAAGAAAGCCACAAAGTGACAGACAGCAATTTTTTTCTCTTTCTTCCACAGAAGTACTTTTTTGTGGGGCACATGGCCAACCAGAATAAAGACAATGTTTGCTAGCCTCCTTTGTAGCTGTGTTGCCACGTTCTAGGCAATGGGTTAAAAGCAGATCTGGTGCACACGTTCCTAAAGGGAGAGAGTATGCTTCACCCTCTTTCCTGCCATCTGAAATGAAGATAGAGTAGCTGGAGCTTCAGCAGTCATCTTAGACCATGAGCTGAGGTTGGATATGGAAACCACACACAGAGGAACAAGAAAGAAGGCACCTTCTGTACTAGCACCAACCCTAAAGCAGCTACCTCCAGACTTCTGGAACTTCTTGAACACATCTCCATCTCATTCGTGCCGCTCTTATTTTAGTTTGTGTGTATGCATGTATGTTGTTGCAGACAGCCAAACTTAATCCTAAATGATACAGCAACATTTCCAAATTCAAAATCATTTCATGAAAACCAGAAGTATACTTATATACTAGTACTAAAAAATTAAAAATCAGATACTATTTATAATAGCAAGGAAGCTCTAAAAGTCTTCAGGGATTAACCTAAGAAAAATGCACAAACATTTATGAAAAAAAAAAAATACTGGACTTCCCTGGCAGTCCAGTGGTTACGACGCTGCCCTTCCACTGCAGGGGATGCAGATTCGATTCCTGGTTGGGAAACTAACATTCTGCACACCGCATGGTGTGGCCAAAAAAAAAAAAAAAAGACTAAAGAAAAAATGTTAATGCTATTTAAAGACTTCAAAGAAGACCTAAATAGGGGTGTGTATAATGTTTGTGGATAGGATGAAGTAATGTTACTAAGATAATTGTTGTGTGTGTGTGTGTGTGTGTGTGTGTGTGTTTAGTCTCTAAGTTGTGTCTGACTCTTTGCGACCCCATGGACTGTAGCCTGCCAGGCTCCTCTGCCCATGGGATTTCTCAAGCAAGAATACTGGAGTGGGTTGCCATTTCTTGCCCCAGGGCATCTATCTTCTTGACCCGCGGATCAAACCTGTGGCTACTGCTGCATCTCCTGCATTGCAGGCATATTCTTTAACCACTGAGGCACTGAGGAAGCCCACTAAGATTTTAATGATCTCTAAATGTGTTCATAAACTCAGTGCAAACCATTCAAACTTGTAACAGGATTTGAAGAATTTAAACATTCTCAGATACATATGGAAGATTAAATTCCATTATAATCTGGTCATTTTTTAAAATGAAAATCAGAGAGGGGAAATTTACCTTCCCAGATAATAAGGCATATTATAAGTCATAGTAGCAGACATGTAAAACAGAACCAGAATAGACAACTCAGAAACAACACATTTACCTATGTGAACTTGGTATGTGATAATGGTAACATCACAAATCTATGAGGAAATCATGTAGAGACAGTCAAATATCACTACAATAATAATACCATATAACAAATAACCCTGAAATATCAGTGACTTTTTAAAGCCATTGTTTTTTCTCTTTCACAGGTCTGTATGTGAACTGAGACTCTGCTGATCCCATGTGGTTAAGACTTGATTGGACTCAGCTGGGCTTTGCTCCAGGACACAGGTTAAGTTCAGGTCTTTATCACATGTCTCTTTCTGGCAATGACAGGAGCTCAAGAGGTGAAGTCAAATCACTCAAACACATTTAACACTTCTGCTGCCATCATATCTCCTAATATTTCATTGGCCAAATAAGTCACATGGCCAAGTCCACCAAAGTAGTGGAAGGTGCTGCAAAACCACATGGCAAAGAGCATAGATGTATAATTCTATAACTGGGAGGATGTGAAGGATTAGGAATAATAATCCAACCTAACAGAGAAGTTTTGTTTCATAGATAATGTTGAAAAAATTGGTTCACCATAGAGAAAAATAAAGTTGCATCCATATCTCATACCATTTGCAAAGGTAAAATTTCAATGAATAAAAAAAACCTAAAAATGAAAGGGAAAACTGTAAAGCTAATAGAAATTAAAACCAGAAGAATTGCTTTGGAATCTTAGGATAGGAAAAGATTTCTTCAAAGACTCTGAAAGCATAAACTATAAAACCAAAAGATTGATGAACTTGACTATATCAAAATTAAAGCTTTCTGGTCGACAAAGAACACCATAAGACAAGAGAAAGTTGATAGATTGAGGGATGTTTCCAAACCAACAAGAGATTAATGTCTATAATATGCTAGGAATTTCTGCAAATCATTGAGAGAAAAAACAAAACAAAACACAGGAAACACAATAGAAAAATAGCCAAAGGATATGAACAGGCAAATTTACAGAAAGGAAGCTTGAGAGACTAACAACTAGATGAATAGATATATTGTACAACATGGGGACTATAGCAAATATTTAATATTAACTATAAATGGAATATAACCTTTAAAAATTGTAAATCATGATATTGTACACCAGTAACTTATATAATATTGTATACCAATAATTGTTGTTCAGTCACAAAGTCATGACCAATTCTTTGTGACCCCATGGACTGTAGCAGGCCAGGCCCTCACTATCTCCCAGAGTTTGCCCAAGTTTACATCCATTGAATCAGTGATACTATCCAACCATCTCATCCTCTGCTGCCCTCTTCTCCTTTTGCCAATTTTTTGCCAATTTACCAAATATATTTCAGTTTAAAGAAGCAGATGAAGAGATATACAATTCCACTTATAATCAGATAAATGCATATTAAAACAAGACACTTCTTTACATCAGTTAAATAGGCAAAAATGTGAAAGTTGGGTAACACCAAGTGTTGGCTAGGATGGGGGGAATCAGGAATCCTCATGCATTCCTATTGGGTGTTAAGTCCCTGGTATAGTCATTTTGGAGTTATCTGGAAATAGGTAATAAAATGTAGCATGTGGGGACTTCTCTGGTGGTCCAGTGGTTAAGATTTTGGCTTCCAGTGCAGGGTCTTTAACTGGTTCGATCCCTAGTTGGGGATATAAGATCCCACATGCCTCCCTGTCCAAAACACCAAAGCATAAAACTGAAGCAATATTGTAACAAATTCAATAAAGACTTTGAAAATGGTCCACATCAAAAGAAAAGAAAAAGTAGCATATGTTTTCCTAATGGCCTAGCAGTTTCACTCCTGGGAATATATACCTTTAAGAAAATCTTGAAACATGTCTATAAAGGGGTACAACTGAGAATAGTTATCACAGCAGCACTTGAATTAGCAGCATATTGTTGGTAAGCTTAGTATGTATTGTATGTATGCAATACAGAGAGGAAATAAAATGTAGGAAATAACTCTGGGAGATATTATGGAATAACATGCAGCTGCTAAAAGTAATGCACTAAATGTATGTCTTACAAAATGGATAAATGTTTTATACTGAAAAAGGATAAGAAACAAGAAAACAGTGTAAGCCCCAGGCCTTGGGATGTCTTCCACTAAAGGGTACATCAGTGTTTTTCATTTCTGCTCTTAGCTGGGGCACTTTGAAGGAAGGATAAGAAGGTACTGTTGTGATTCACTTTTAACTCAAATATTTCCTTCTAGTTTTCACGTGAGGTTGTTGCAGGTTTTCATGCAGGTTCCTCCCCCTTACCCCCTATGTTTGCAGATAGATTGGTAATTTTTCAAAAAAATTTAAGGGTTTTCTAATCTAAAGACAGGGGGAATGGATGTGATGGCTCTTGAAGTTTCTCCCAGCCCCATCAGGTTAAGAATCTCCCCCATGCAGACATATGGGAAACACAATTGATTCCCACAAAGGTACACTGAGAACAGCCACTGCTTGGGTTATACTGCCTTAAAAGCTTGTCTCTGCCCTAAACCTTCCTTAATGGTTCATTACTAGCATATGAAATTCTGATGCTTAGTAATGCTACACTATGATTTCATGGCCCTCAAAGTCCAAGAATTTGCAAGAGTCCAGGTGGGGAGCGCCACAGGGCGGCAGCCCACACACTTCCAGGAGGACTAAAAAACAGGTGCAGGCTTCTCTCTGACTAGCTTTGGGTCCCCAATTTCTGCAGAAGCTAGGATGTGATCTTGCAAAGATGACTTTTTTGAGATCAAATATCTTACGACTCTCATTTAGGGTCTGTAACACTCATCACCAGGTCCCAGGATTGGGACATTAATGTGAGCTCACGTGTATTATGTAACCCTAAAAAGAGCTAATGATTTATCCATCAGTAGCTTGTGTAACTCCTGGGAGCTGTGTAATCCAATCATCCCATATTTGTTCAACTATTACTAACAGAGTTCTAGGGAGTTTTGGGAGATAAATTAGGAAAAGATTGAACCCAGATTATAGAACTGAAAATGCCTGATTAAGAGTTTCAATTTGTAGATTAAAGCAAGAGAGCCTTTGAAGTTGTTTGAGAAAGGTCTGATGTAAAAAGACTGTTTTAAATTTAAGTGAGAAAATGTTTATTGAGAAAATAGACAGTTATTAAGTTCCTATTATAGGAAAGCTCCATGGTAAGCACTACTGTGAAAGTGCTACACTGAATATGCCAGCACATTTGGAAAACTCAGCAGTGGCCACAGGACTGGAAAAGGTCAGTTTTCATTCCAATCCCAAAGAAAGGCAATGCCGAAGAATGCTCAAACTACCGCACAATTGCACTCATCTCACATGCTAGCAAAGTAATGCTCAAAATTCTCCAAGCCAGGCTTCAACAGTATGTGAACTGTGAACTTCCAGATGTTCAAGACTAGATTTAGAAAAGGCACAGGAACCAGAGATCAGATTGCCAACATCTGCTGGATCATCAAAAAAGCAAGAAAGTTCCAGAAAAACATCTACTTTTGCTTTATTGACTAGGCCAAAGCCTTTGACTGTGTGGACTACAACAAATTCTGGAAAATTCTGAAAGAGATGGGAATACCAGATCACCTGACCTGCCTCTTGAGAAATCTGTATGCAGGTCAGGAAGCAACAGTTAGAACTGGACATGGAGCAACAGACTGGTTACAAATAGGAAAAGGAGTACGTCAAGGCTGTATTGTCACCCTGCTTATTTAACTTATGTGCAGAGTACATCATGAGAAATGCTGGGCTAGAGGAAGCACAAGCTGGAATCAAGATTGCTGGGAGAAATATCAATAACCTCAGATATGCAGATGACACCATCCTTATGGCAGAAAGTGAAGAAGAACTAAAGAGCCTCTTGTTGAAAGCAAAACAGGAGAGTGAAAAAAGTTGGCTTAAAGCTCAACATTCAGAAAACTAAAATCATGGTATCTGTTCCCATCACTTCATGGGAAATAGATGGGGAAACAGTGGAAACAGTGACAGACTTTATTTTCTTGGGTTCCAAAATCACTGCAGATGGTGATGGCAGCCATCCAATTAAGACGCTTACTCTTTGGAAGAAAAGTTATTACCAACCTAGACAGCATATTAAAAAGCAGAAACATTACTTTGCCAACACAGGTCTGTCAAAGCTGTGGTTTTTCCAGTAGTCATGTATGTATGTAAGAGTTGGACTATAAAGAAAGCTGAGCACCAAAGAATTGATGCTTTTGAACTGTGTTGTTGGAGAAGACTCTTGAGAGTTCCTTGGACTGCAAGGAGATCCAACCAGTCCATCCTAAAGGATATCAGTCCTGAATATTCATTGGAAGGACTGATGTTGAAGCTGAAACTCTAATACTTTGTCCACCTGATGTGAAAAACTGACTCATTTGAAAAGACCCTGATGCTGGGAAAGATTGAAGGCAGGAGGAGAAGGGGGCGACAGAGGATGAGATGGTTGGATGGCATCACTGACTCGATGGATATGAGTCTGAGTAAACTCTGGGATTTGGTGATGGACAGGGAAGCCTGGTGTGCTGCAGTCCATGGGGTTGCAAAGGGTCGGACATGACTGAGCGATTGAACTGAACTGAAGCACAAGAGGAAGAAGGTCCTTGCCTTTAAGGAATTTCTGCTCGATAGGTGTTCTGTTTTTGTTTTTAACATGGGTGGGGCACTATTCTGAGATTTTAACCAGTGTGATTTTCCTCTGCTTTCTCTACCCCAGCCTGTTCCCTCAGGGTATGGATATTACAGAGATTTAGAAAGAAGAGTCAACTCTTGACTTCTAGGTCTTGAAATGGGCTTTAGGAAGTCATGGCAGAGACAAGAGTTTTAGAGAAAAGGCCTGGGATTTCATGAGCCACAAGGCAACATAAACTATAGTTTTGGAATTATAATTTGCGGCGGGGGGTAGAGGGGGGTGTTGGCCCAAAAGGTACTGTTAATGGTTCTCCCACAGTCTCTCTCAACTTGCCATGTTTAAAAAAATATTGTTGTTTAATGATATTCTAAGTAAACAAAGGGAGATCCCTTGTGGCTCAGTGGTAAAGAACCTGCTTGCTGATGCAGAAGTCACATGTTTGATGCCTGGGTCAGGAAGGTTCCCTGGAGAAGGAAATGGCAACCCACTCTAGTATTTTTGCCTGGAAATCCCACGGACAGAGGAGTCTGGCAGGCTACAGTCTATGGGGTCCCAAAGAGTCGGACACAACTTAGTGACTCAACAAAACAAAAAGTAAACAAAAATTGAAAATATTAGCCTGAATTTCATTGTTTATTTTTATATTGTAAAATATCCACTTTAAATGCAAATATAAGAGCATTCAACTTATAAGCAGAATCATTAAAAAGATCTAATTCATATTTTGTAGATTGTAGGTGCTTATGTATTTCATTCTTACCAGAACAATGGAAACTACTGCACACACACAAAAAAGTTGTTTTTATTTCACTTTTTGATATGTGCTCACTCCACCAACCCTCTACTTTCAACTTTCTGATGAGTAAGGAAGGGCTAAAAGGAAAAGGAACTATGGAGTGCCCTATATTTCCCTTTCCTTCTATGTCTTCATTTTCAGGATATAAGATTCCGTGACTGTTCATGTCTTTAGAATACTATGGCCCTTTTTCTAGCTTCAGAACAAGTCCTGGTTTGAATGGAAGGCATGACCTCTCAGGGCTGTCAGCACCCCTACTTACTCAATCAAAGATGAAACATTCTTAAATCTTGCCGAACTCACAAACACTTGGGACAACCAGAAGTCTATGCTCATGTGGCAACAGGAACAGCAAACATACAATGCATGAATATGCCCTCTGCTCCACTGTCTCACCCAATTTCACATACAAAACATAGGTTCAAAAATAAAATCAAGACAGCATAGCAGCAGAAAGCCCTTCTGAGTGCAGGCTCCTGTGTGATTGCAAAGGTGGCACACGATGCTGGCACTGTTTTCAAGAATGGTTGAAGGGCCCAGTTGCCTCACTCAGAGGAAATAATGATGTGCTGGCCTGAGGGTGGAAAAGAAAGGCTGTGGCTTTGAATATGAGTATCATTGAGAAAGGATCTCCGTGTTCTGCTCTTGTACCCCACACGCCCACCTCTTCACCAGGCCAGACCTCAGAAACCAGTGGGAGAAGATAAAAGCAGGGAAGACCTGAACCTTGCATCCAAAGCTTCCACTGACAAGTTGGGGAATAGAAAAAAATCACAAAGAAAAAAAAAATAAGCTATTTATCATCCTACCATCCAGAGAGAGTCATTGTTAAGATTTTGTGTGATTTGTAATCTATGCATGCAAGAATGCTAAGTCACTTCAGTTGTGTCCAACTCTGTTTGACCCCATGGACAGCAGCCCACCAGGCTCCCCTGTCCGTGGGATTCTCCAGGCAAGAATACTGGAGTGGGTTGCCATTTCTGTCTCCATTGTAATCTATAGTCATACAAAATTTTTTTTTCATGCAAAATTTTAAAGGTAAACATTTCTCAGGCCACTTGAATATACTGCTGGAAAATAGTTTTAAATATAACTTCCCATTTGAAGGTGAGGATTTGGTGGTGGTTTGCACAGTGAATTCTGGAGGGAAGAGTCTGTCAACAGAGAGCCTGGTCAGGAGATAAATGCAAGAATCCCAGAGGAGATCTGGGCTGGAGGTCTGCGAAGAGGAGAGAAAAGACAGGACTAGATGAGGCTCAAAAATAGAATGCAGAGCAAAAAAAAAAAAAAAAAAAAAATCCAAGTTGTCAAAGATTCCATCTATTTCTAGTTCAAAGGCAGATAAAATAAAATACTATGTTATTCAGGAATACATACATAACCATTACAGCTGTAAAACAAAACAAAATTCGGAAAGGTAGTTCCCAAGAGAAGCCAGGGAGGCAGTTATGTTCAGAAATGGGCACACGGGCACTTCCTAAGGGGCTGGTAATAGCCTGTTTCTTAAGCTGGGTTGGTAGACATACGAGTGGCCAATTTTTTAATTTTTGTAAACAATACCCTTTCATTTTATACAGGCACACCTCAGAGACAAATGCTTTGGAGTTTTTAACTGATTTTAAGAAAAACCCAAAAAAATTTGAGACTGTTTGCAAGTTTGGTTCCAGACCAGTGCTCAGTCGCTTCAGTCGTGTCCTGACTCTTTGTGACCCCATGGACTGCAGTCCACTAGGCCCAGGTCCATGGGGTTCTCCAGGCAAGAATACTGGACTGGGTTGCCATGCTCTCCTCCAGGGGATCTACCTGACCCAGAACTGGGCCTGTATCTCCTGCATCTCCTCCACATTACAAGCGGAATCTTTAACTCCTGACCAGTGCAATAAAGCAAATATCAAAATAAAATGAGTCATGAATTTTTTGGTTTCTCAGTGCACATAAAGGTTATGTTTACATTTCTCTGAAGTCTATTAAGTGTGCTATTGCATAATGTCTAAAAAAAATGTACATACCTTAATTTAAAAATATTATATTGCTTTAAAAAAAATGCTAACGATCACCTGCACCTTCAGAGAGTCATAATCACTTTCCTGGTTTCCTAGTAGAGAGATTTGCCTCTTGCTGATGACTGCTGGCTGATGAGGGTTGGGGCAGCTGTGGTAATTTATTAAAATGAGACAACAATGAAGTTTGCCGCATTGATTGAGTCTTCCTATCACAAAAAATTTCTCTGTAGCATGTGATTCTGTTTGATAATATTTTACCCAGAGGATAACTCTTTCAAACTGTACTCAATCCTATAAAACCCTGTGACTGCTCTATCAGCTAAGTTTATGTAATATTCTAAATCCCTTTTTTGTCATTTCAACTATCTTCACAGCATCTTTACCAGGAGTAGATTCCATTTCAAGAAACCACTTTCTTTGCTCATCTATAAGAAGCAATTCCTCATCTGTCAAAGTTTTATCATGAGATTACAGTTTAGTCACATCTTCAGGCTGCACTTTTAACTCTAGTTCTCCCGGTATTTCTATGACTTCTGCAGTTACTTTCTCAACTGAAGTCTTGAACCCTCAAAGTCATTCCTGAGGGTTGGAATCAACTCCTTCCAAACTCCGGGTAATGTTGATATTTTGATCTCTTCCCATGAATCACGAATGTTCTTAATAGAATACACAGTGGTAAATCCTTTTCAGGTTTTCGACTGATTTTGCCTGGATTCATCAGAGAAATCACTGTCTATGGCAGCTAGAGCATGATGAAATCTATTTCTTCAATAGTAAGACTTGAAAGTAGAAACTATTTCTTGATTCATGGGCTACAAAATGAACGTTGTGTTAGCAGACATGAAAATAACATTAATCTCATTGTACATCTGCATCCCAACTATTGGGTAACCAGGTGCATTGTCAAGGAGCTGAAAGGAATCTTTCTTCCTGAGCACTAGGTCTTAACAGTAGGCTTAAAATGTTCAGAAGACTAGGTACTAAAGAGATGAGCTATCACCTAGGCTTTATTTTTCCATTTGTGAGCACAGGCAGATTAGGTTTAGAATAATTCTTAAGGGCTCTGGGATTTCTGGAATGGTAAATTAGTGTTAACTTTGACTTCAAGTTACCAACTGCATTAGCCCTTAACAAGAGAGTCAACTTGTCTTTTGAAGCTTTGAAACCAGGCATTGACTTCTCCTCTCTAGCTATGAAAGCTCTAAGTGATATCTTCTTCCAATAGAAGGCTGTTTCATCCACATTAAAAATCTGTTGTTTAGTGTAGCCACCTTCATTAGTTATCTTAGCTGGATATTCTGAATAACTTGCTGAAGTTTCTATGTCAGCACTTAATTCTTCACCCTCCACTTCAATGTTCTGGAGATGGCTTCTTTCCTTAAACCTCATGAACCAACCTCTAACAGCTTCAGATTTTTCTTCTGCAGCTTCCTCGCCTCTCTCAGCTTTCACTGAATTGAAGAGAGAGAGTTAGGGCCTTACTCTGGATTAGGCTTTGGCTTAAGGGCATGTTGTGGCTCCTTTGAGCTTCTCTCCAGGTTAAAATTTTCTCCATGCCAGCAGTAAGGCTGTTTTGTTTTCTTATCGTTGTGTGTTCATTGGAGTCGCACTTTTAATTTCCTTCAAAAAGTTTTCCTTTGCATTCACAATTTGGCTTAGCTTTTCGCCTATCACAGCTTTTGACATATCTTCCTCACTAAGCTTAATCATTTCTAACTTTTGATTTAAAGTGAGAAACATGCAACTCTTCCTATCATTAGAACATTTAGAGGCCAATGTAGGGTCATTAATTGGTCTAATTTCAACATCATTGTACCTCAGAGAATTGGAGGGCCCAAGGAGAGGGAGACAGAAGAGTGAAGCAGACACCACAATATTTATCAATTGTTTGCTGTCTTATATGGTGGATGTTTGTGGTCCCCCAAAACAATGGTAACATCAAAGATCACTGATCACAGATCACCATAACAAACAGGATAAGGAAAAAGTTTGAAATTTTCCACGAATTACCAAAATGTCACACAAAGACACAAAGTGAGCAAATGCTGTTGGAAAGAATGGCACCAATAGACTTGATCAATATAGGGTTGCCATAAACCTTGAATTTACAAAAAACACATCTGTGAAGGGCAATACCTTGAAGTGTAATAAAAACAAGGTGTGCCTTATATTCTTTTGTATGCATGATTTTATCTAAGCCAATATATCTTAGGCTAATGCCAAAAGATAAGGTTTTCCACAACCTCTCACTCTTCTGTAACCTGAGGCTTGCCAGAGAGGTCACACAAACTGGGGCTCTTCCCCCAAAACACTCCCACCCTTTTAACATCTTCACTACCCACATAAGGTGCTCTGGTTCTTAAATAACTGACTGGAGTATATTTATCAGAGAGTGTCCTTTCTGAGCTGAGACCAGCAGCAATGCAAATGTCCACCAGAATATGGACACACAGACACATGAATACACGCAGGTCTAATCACGCGTGGCTAGGAGCCAGAAGAGCTTTCTGCTCTGAAAGTGTGTGCACACAGCATGGTTAGCCAGTGATTATCCAGCATGGCTAGGCAGCATGGTTAGCTCTGAAGTAGCCACCCCAACCAAATCTAGGATGTGAAGGGGAGTGGTTGTCACTATTGCTGTTTAGTAGCTAAGTCATGTGTAACTCTTTGCGACCCCTT
The DNA here is from genome assembly GCF_023699985.2 of Odocoileus virginianus. NCBI lineage: Eukaryota > Metazoa > Chordata > Mammalia > Artiodactyla > Cervidae > Odocoileus > Odocoileus virginianus. The sequence continues at coordinate 59,938,336 of NC_069675.1, forward strand.
GGACCATAGCCCACCAGACTCTTCTGTCCATGAGATTTCCCAGGCAAGAATACTGGAATGGGTTGCCAGCTTTTTCTATAGGGAACTTTCCTGACCCAGGGGTAGAAACTGCATCTCCTGCATTGGCAGGTAGATTCTTTACCACTGACCAGGGAAGCCATGAGGAGGAGGAATATCTGCCAAGAGTCTCACAGGGTCCACTTCAGGTTATGGAAGGCAGTTACATGGCAATTGGGTCAATAAGCTACATGGGTCGACATGCTTTCAGCAGGTTCACAGACAAGCATTTTTTATTCTAATATGATATACATATTTTATCCTAATATTATATGCATATTACATATGTCACTGACACCTAAAATCCGTGGTTATTGCTTTGAACAAAGCTTAGCAAAGTAGAGAGCAAAGCCAGCTTGAATTAACGATTTAAAAACTCTCGTAATTCAGTCACTCAGTCATGTCCGACTCCTTGTGACCCCATGGACAGCAGCATGCCAGCACTCTCTACCTGTGTTAATAATAGTGTAACTGGTGCCTAGAGATAGAACAAATCATGAATGCGGTTCACTATGGTGGTACCTGTAGGTGGGAAACATTGCACGGGGACTTGGCAGCTCTTAAGAATTGTGGAATATGGGCAGCCCTTATCTTATGACCCCAAACACAACTTGTGACCCAGGAGACTACAATAAACCTCTCCTCATTCCAATAATAATTCTATGTTGAGCCCCCTTTCTCTGCCAGACTCTTGCAAAGTGCCCTATGTGCATTAAGTAATAGTGCATATATTAAGTAATAGTTCTGCTTGTTCAAAGATATCTCTCCTAATCTTCATCATCATTTTCATCACAAGGCTTTGGTGCTGGTTCCTCTGAAGAAAACCATCCTGGCAAAGTCCTGCACCCAGTCCTGTTGTTATGTTGAAGGGTAACAGCACACACCTACATGAACTTATACCTGCAATATGATTTTGCAATAGGTAAGGGTATCAAGTCAACACTTTGTACACCTTAAACGTACACAATATTATATGTAAATTATATCTCAGTGAAGCTGGAAGGGGGAAAAAAGATATCTACAATGGAGTTGAAAACATAAAACTTTTATCTCATGTCTGGTATAACTTTTTAGTGCACATCTCTCATCTACCCTGATGTTCTGTTTTTTCACTTTTTAAACAGAAGCAGAAACACTCTGTGTACCATTATCCCACTGAAATAGTTTGAAACCTAACCACTTGATCTCTAGCACAAAAAGTCATTGTAGGAAATTCGACTTCTGATAAACAGTCCCTTGCATTAAGTGACAGTCTAATGCAAAATAAAATAGATTGAGTTATAAAAAATATCTTTAATTATTTTATAATAGATACTCAATAGACCATTAACTTTGCCATTACTCCCATTCATAACATGCCACATGAATAGAGAAAAATATATATCAATAATTGAGAACCTTCTTTTAAAGTGCTGGCAATAGCATACTAGCAACCTCTGGGTAAAGCATTTCTATGATGACTCACAGATCAGGTAGAGCTAGGATAAAAGAGTGCTAAGGATAAAAGTTTAGCTTAGTTTAGTTTAATTTAGTATTGTTTCATCACAGTAAACTTCTCTAAAATGATAATAATCCCAAATGTAGAACTTCTACAAATTAAAGACAGACCTATCATATGTGGGTAAATTTAGAAAGGAATTTAAATGTAATTTTAGACTAAAAACTTGCAAATTGATGATACATCCATATGGAGCAAAATTCAAAGATACAAAATGATAGATAATAGAAAATGTTTGTCTCCTATTCTAGCCTCTCAGTTACCTCACAGGAGGCAAACATTGCTACCAGTTTCATAAATATTTCCATGTAAATATACATTTGATATTTATAAAACAAACATAGCATTATATTTATTTTTGTGATGTAATTGATGATATTTTATTCTGTTTCTGCACCTTTCTTTTTTCACTTAACAGTGTGTCGGCACAAAAAGAGGTTGCTTTAATCTTCTTCAAGCCTATGGAATATGGATGTACATGGATGTATCACAATTATAGGACATTTACACTGTTTCTAACTTTTTGTTAGTACAAACACTGCAACAAACCAATGACTTCACATGTGTGTACTGCATCTGTAGCATATGTTCCCAGGAGTGGAATTGCTGGGTCCAAGGGCGAATATTAATGTGTTTAAAAATGTGATGGCTATTGCCAAATTGTCTTTCAGAGTGACCTACTATCAAATGGATATTTTATAAAGCACTAACAGCAGCAGCAATAACTGCTATTGTGGTTGCTCTTAAACTTTATTAAATGATTCTACAGTAATAGCATGTGATTTTTGTATAGAAAATCGAGTTATAATACAGTTGGCCCTTGAACAAGGTTTGAACTGTGTGCGTGTGTGCAAAGTTGCTTCAGTCATGTCCAACTCTTTGTGACCATATGGACCATAGCCGGCCAGGCTCCTCTGTCCATGGGATTTTCCAGGCAAGAATACTGGAGTGGGTTGCCATTTCCTTCTCCAGGGATCTTCCCAACTCAGGGATAAAACTGGCGTCTCCTGAATCACAAGCAGATTCTTTACCACTGAGCCACCATGGAAGCCCTGAGGATGTGAATGGCCCACTCTAAATTATACTGGGATCTTTGACTGCACAGAGCATAGGAAGGTCAGTGTGTTTCAACCTCCTTCCTTTGTTCAATGGTCAACTATATTGCTTTTACATACAGATACCCCTTACTTTATACACTAGGTGTTAGCAGGAGTGGACACTGGCTATTCTGCTTGCATTTTGCGGTCTTAGAATTGCCTGCATGGTAAGCAATCTGTGGTTTAGCTAGGCTTTTAAAAATGGACCTATAGAGAGTTTAGAGGATTTTTAGAGCAGTGAAAAGACTTTGTATTATAAAGATGAATATTTGTCATTATACAGTTGTCCAAACCCATAGAATGCACAAGGCCAAGAATAGAACCTTAAGGGAAACGATGGGCTTTGGGTGGCTGATTTGTAAAGGTAGGCTCAACCTTGGTAAAAAGTGTATAAATCTGGTGAGTGATAATGATGATGGGAGAGGCTATGCTTGGGTAGGGGCACAGGCTATATGGAAAATCTATGTACATTGCCCTCAATTTTGTGGCTCTAAAAAAGCCTTTCAAAAAGGCATATAAAATGCCTATATTTACATATGTATATCTTTTTTATTAATAAATGTAAAGGGCAGTATTTCTTTGGTTGACTCTAGAGTTTAGAAAGTGAAACTGAATAGAAACCAAGATGAAAGATAATGATCAGGCTTCCTTTTAAGTGTTGACTGCAGCACAAACAACCAAATTATGAGAAATAAATTACAGTTTTAAAAAATCCCCTGTTTTAATTACTGCAAATGTTACTATGACTAGGTAAGAATTATTTTTAATCAACTATAATTACATGGATGGTGTACATCTAAGAGCATAAAGTCAGTATCCAAAAGTGCCAATTAAAAAAAACAACAACCAGAACCCTAAGACAAACTTTACTTTTGTTTGAAAAGTGCGATATTTTCCCTCTATATATGTCCCCTCCCAAATAAATTTTATGGTTAGAATTACTAGTTTTTAGTAAATACAGAAAGCCAGCTAGAAACATCCTTTCTCTGAATTCAGTGGGGTTGTGCCTTAGCCAGTTTGAGCAAATTCTTGGCGAATATTTCATGAACTCACAAGAGACGAATTTATTTGACATGTTTAGGAGACATGTAAAATAAAGTCATCTAGGTTTTAAAGCTTCAGAAATTCCCTGTGCCAGAGAGAGCTCCCTAGACCTGCAATTAATAGTTGGAATTATAAAGGAATGCGCAAAATGGAATTCTTCTTTATGACTGCGTATTAGGAGCTTCCATTCTAGGTAGGATTTTTCGTCCCTTCCTTCACGACGGAGGGAAGGAGAGCTAGGTCTGCGGTTGGAGGAGTGTCTATAAATAGAAGGTGAAGTGTTCTAATACCGGAGGGTGCGTCACAGCGTCCCTCCCCTGAGCTGCGAGCGGCCAGGCGGCCGCGGGAGCCACTGCGCGGCACCGGGACGCCCGCCCGGCTTCCCGCTCCCAGCCTGTCCGGCTGTCACCCAGGAGCGGGGCACCTGCGGGACAGGCACGGGCCCGGGGAGGCGCGAGGCGGCCCCCGCATCCTCCCGGCCCCCCGCCCCAGGTGACATCGGACGGACCCACCCCCGGGTGCACGACCCCAGGACCCAGGCGGCCGCCTCACGCCGCCGCCGCCCCCTTCCCACCGGTCCCTCCCTGCTCCCCGCGGGCGAAGGTAGAACAATAACCCGGAGCGCGCCGGGGAAGCGGAGACTCCCTGGCGCACAGACAATGCGAGGGGAGTTCCGAGGGGGCGGCCCCGGCGCGCTGCGCGTTCCCGCGGGGCTCCGGGAGCTGGCGGAGCGGGACCGCCGCGACTGGCCGGCCCCCCAGGCACTGTCGGAGGCCACGTGGAGGGTATTTAGGTCTGTTGAAATGTAAAATTTCAGTATCTGTTCAAGGCTAGGGAGAATTTCCTCTAGATAGAAGCTCGTCCGGCGGTTAAAATACACACAGATAGTGTGTGCTTTGGGTCCTTCTCTATTTCGGATTTGAATCTCAAAAGTCACTTGTGGAATTTCCATAGGCCTATCTTTTTGTAAACAGATCGCTATGGGATTCCCCACCAAGTCCCTGGTTCTTACTCTGCCAGTTCTTCCAGCTTGACCCGGTCTAGATCTTGAGATTTCAATCTGCCTCTCTCTTGATTCTTCTCTCCCTCCCCGCCCCCCTTCCCTCTTCCACAACAAACAGTTTTGTTTCCTTCGCACCTTTTTCTTGAAAATATGTGTGTGTGTGTGTGTGTGTATGTGTGTGTGCAGGTCCTGCAGTTCCTTCCCGCTTCTGATTGGCTCCTCCATTGGGTTTCCCTGTCCTTTTCTGTTGATTTTATTTCAATCTTTCTCATAATCTGCTCCCTTCAGTTCTTTCTTTTGTTTTTCTTTCACAGGTTGCACAAGTTGTTTTTTTTTTTTTTCCTCTTCCCATTGCCTTAAGTTCTATCCCTTTAAGGACTCAAGGGTTCCTGGAAAAAAACCAAAAGGATTTCATGGCATTTTATCTCAGGGAAATGTGTTATATAGTTCCACTTTCAGAGAGTCTGGACTAGCTGGGATTTTTCTACTTATATATAGGTCAAGCCATCTTAGCTGAAGGAATCACAGACTTCTGTAATGTCTTGGGTGCTGGGCTGCTTGCTTACAATAAAAAGGCATGCATGGGTGGTGGGTGAAGTATTTTCAAATATGACTTCCATACAAAGATACATGCACACACATTCTAAAGCAAAATTTTGATCATTACAGTATTTGAAAGGACACTGACATCTTTCATTCATCCATCGTGTCATCTCTTTGGTCATGTTTTTGTTCTTGTTCCTATCTGTGGAATGGCTGACCACTCGCCTCTTTCCTGTGGGTCCTGTCTGGAGTACAAAGTGCAACCCTTTATCAGCCTAGACCTGGGACCTGAAAAAAATCCAGGCAAAAACTGGTTAAAGTTTTAACAAAAGACATACCTTTTGTGGCTAAAATATTTGGAGGTGAGAATGGATGTGAGAGGCTGGAAGTAAGGTTGGACTTATGCAATCATTACACAGATCCAGAAGGCATTTTGCTCTGCCAGGGCCAACCCTCAGGTTGGGAGGGGCCTGAATATAGCACAAATCAGATGATATCAGAAATAAACCTGGTGCAGCCATGACAAAGGAAAGAAAAAAGCAAGGACCACAGCAATATCCTCCAAAGGAAAGAGTCACCTGATTGATGAGAAGGGAGTAGAGGGTAACTGGCAGCCTTGTCTTTTTCAACACCATCTATGGAGGGCAAGGGTCTCCTCCCTCCTGCCACTGTGTGCACATGCCTTCCTGAGTTACCAAACCCACTTTCCTCCAGTCAGCCCAGGTTGAAGGTGGATCAAGGTCAAGCTTCAGGTCATGAACAATCCTATTTACATAAGCTACTCTCATACTCTTCAAAAAAGTGTAAGGATTTGGGTGCCCAAAAGTCAGACCCAGCCCCCAAGATTAAGACTCAAAACTAAAATGACCTTTTTGAAGTTTATTTTCTGCCAGGCACTCTGCTGTCGGCTCTAACATTTTATCTCACTCAATCTTTACAAGACTTTGAGGCAGATATTACTACCTTCACTTTACACATAAGAAAACCAAGGTTGGGGACTTCCCTGGTGGTCCAGTGGCTAAGACACCTCAATCCCAATGCAGGAAGCCCAGGTTTGATGCCTGGTCAGTGAACTAGATTCCACGTGCAGCAACTAAGATCTAAAGTAGCCAAATAAATAAATAAAAATAAGTATATATAAAAAAAGAAAACCAAGGCAAAGATTAATGGCTAAGAACTTATTTGCCCAAAATCGCAAGGCTAGTGAGCAGTTGACCAACTCTCAAACCCTAATTTAGCTCCAAAGCCTAAACAGTTTATCTCCAGACTTGAACCTGCTCTAGGTCAGCAGGCACCTGAAGAGTCTCAGATACAATCAGGCCTTCAATGGGCCTAGAATCAAACTGCCTGGGTTCCAATAATGCCTGCATCCTTCCCAGCTCTACAACTTTCAACAAGTTAATTAATCTCTCTCTGCCTCAGTTTTCTTACTGCAAAATGGGATGCATGCGTGCTAAGTCGCTTCAGTCACGTCTCTTTGCAACCCTGTGGGCTATAGCCCACCAGGCTCCTCTGTCCATGGGATTCTCCAGGCAAGAATACTGGAGTGGGTTGCCATATCTTCCTCCAGGGGATCTTCCCCACCCAGGGATCAAACCCAAGTCTCTTATATCTCCTGCACTGACAGGGAGGTTCTTACCACTAGTGCCACCTGGAAAGCCCCAGAATAGGATGGTGATGATATTAATGCTTCTCTCACAGAGACTTAAATGAGAGAATGTATCAAAAGCATAGTCTCCGGCGCATTGTGAGTCCTCTCTCCAGTGTAGGCTGTTATGGTGATAATTATGTAACTTCAGCTTGGCTGAAGCCCCTGGGACTGACAAGAGCAGAAGGGGGATTCCTGCTTCAGGTGTCCATTCCCTCACTAAGAAAATAAAGCAAAACTAGACAACAGAAAGACTGGTGAAGTTAAAACTTTAGCAAAAGACTGGAAAGAAGTTTAACATAAGACCCTTAATTCCACCCTCTTTCACCGCTAGCCTGCTGTCTTTCCTGCTGAAAGAGCTTGAAATGAAGCTTGTACAGAATGAGCAGCAGTGTGGGGGAGTGAGGCAAGTGTTTGACGGACTGCCAGATGAGCCAAGTTTAAGTACAAGCTGTGACCTTGAGTAAGTCACTTAATTTCCCTGAGCCTAAATTTCCACATCTGTAAAATGAGTCAGAATGGATTTTGGGGGGGGGTGTCTGCCCATCATCTCCCTCCCTTCTTCCAGGAACTGTTTCTCTCCCACACCCCAAGTGTTGTTGGACCTCCATTTTCTTACAGGACTTCATTCCCCTCCCTGGCACTGATTAGTTCGGAGGGGCACCTGACCAAAGCTGGACCAATCAGAAAGCTTGCTTGAGATGTTTTGTTTGTTTGTTTTTGTTGTTGAACTGAAACTGTGAAAAGCGTGACCATCTCTGGGTAAAGTGTGTAGAATGGGGCTCACAACCACTCGGCAGTCCTGGTTCTGCCACATAAAGTTGAAGTGCTAACGTGCAGTGAAAAGCAGATGTAGGAGATCACTCTGGTGGCATTTGGACCATAAGACCCATGTATATTGCCTGATCTGCTGTCAAATGGGACACTAAGATTGATTCCAATCCACTCTCCCTTTTGCCTAAGATGTTTTGAGATCGTATTCTGTCAATCATAAAATCCATATTCCTGACTGATACAGACTAGTTTATTTCTAAGATCCCTTTAGCTCTAAATGTCTATGCTGTTATACAAAAAATAAATGAATGGCATTCAAATAGGGCTATTTCTCGCAACCTTGTTTAGGTGTATGGAATAATCAAAGATTTTTAAAAAGAACCCTCATTTAATTCACAAGTGTAGAATAGATTCAGGATTCTTTATAGCCTTTTATTTGATCTAAGTGAGAAAAATAAATAGGTCAAGAGCTGGTGTTTTGGTGAACTGTGAGGAAATCGGCCATTAAACTATAAAAATTGATTTCAAAACTCTTGATGTAGTGACCTGATTTTGAAATTGAAGCCATTTTTTTCGTATGCCCAGTATAACACAAGAGGGAGATTAGTAACTTTGGCTTGATGAAGACCAAGAGTTTAGAAACACTCGATCTAGTGTCACTACTCAAAATTCCCCAGTTTCTCTACAGTACCTAGTTAGCAATGAGTGAGTGAAATCTTTTCTTTCTTTTGGTTTAAGCAGATATAGCTATCTGATTCTCCACTTCTGATTTCCACTCTAATACATCCATCCGTCTGTGTATTATTAAAAATAACTTATAGTTAACTTAAAACAAAAATTTTTTTTGGTTTCTTAGCATTCATGAATTTCAATATACAAAACTCTATAATTTTTCCCATAATAAAATAACTCAGGACTGCCTGGTAACAATAAATCTTCCTGTTTATTTTTAATGACCTCACCTGAATATTAAATTTAAAATGCATGCGTATGTGTCCTTATTTATATCTATAACTGTGTTTTATTCTTTTCATTCTGGTAGAGTTAATTCTTGATAACTAATGGTATGACAGATGATGCTTTCATAGATAGTACTAATTGAAATTCAACTGTACAGAAAATTATGAGATCTCATTTTATGCAATTACTTCATTTTAATCTCCCCAGGAAAAAATCTTAAACCAGCACTTACAGGTATAGAAGTAAAACTATTTGGGGTTTCACAGAATTTCTTAGCCCACCTTTTTTTAGTTGAAGACCTTGTAAGATGTGAAATCACAGGTAAGTGAGAAGTGAGAAGAGGGAGGAGGAGGCTGGTACTTATATGAGCCACTGCAGAGATATTAACACACTTGAATAACAAAGCGTTGATGATATGAGAGAGACCTGGTGTATCAGTGATGCCTAATGACTGGCTCGCACTCTCAAGATGATGATCTCAAGATCATCATCTCGAGCCCAGCAGGACTCCACCGATCAAGATCACCCCTAGTGAAAGGCCAAAGCCATGCATCCAAATACTTCCACTTTATTCCCACTTGATAACAGGTGTGTAATCCTTCCTGGCAGGGTGTACTCCTAATGGGAGTCAGCTGACCTCAGCAACATGGTGCGCAGTCTAACCCACATGCACCACAACCCTATCGTCTTCTCTGTCCTTTGCTCAAGCATCTCTTTTCTCTGCCCTCATGTCTACCATGTCTTTTTTTTTTTAATTTGTTCATTTTAATTGGAGGATAATTGCTTTACAATATTGTGATTTTTTTGCCATGCATCAACATGAATCAGCCACAGGTGCACGTATCCCCCCATCCTGAACCCTCCTCCTGTCTCCCTCCCCGCCCCATCCCTCTGGGTTGTCCCAGAGTACTGGCTTTGAGTGCCCTGCTTCATGCATCGAACTTGCACTGGTCATCAATTTTACATATGGTAATATACATGTTTCAAAGCTATTCTATCATATCTTCCCACCCTCACCTTCTCCCACATAGTTGAAAAGTCTGTTCTTTACATCTATGTCTCTTTTGCTGCCTTGCATATAGGATCATTGTTACCATCTTTCTAAATTCCATATATGTGCGTTAATATACTGTATTGGTGTTTCTCTTTCTGACTTAACTTCACTCTGTATAATAGGCTCCAGTTTCATCCACCTCATTAGAACTGACTCAAAATGGCTGAGTAATATTCCATTGATGCCCACCATGTCTTAACCCTAGAATATCCTGCTTCAGTTGACTACTTCTCCCCTTATGTCTGGTACCGTCTCATTATAATTAAGCAAGTGTTGGTTTCCTAGGGGACAGCAGGTGGGCAGGAGTCTTTAGGGAGCTCTCCTGGACAGTTAGCTGATCTTGGCTTTTAATCTCCTTTCACTCTGTTTATTGGGTGTGGCTGACCTGTTACACCTGTTCTTCATACAGTTCCTGCTTTGGCTGTGGCCAGCTTGGCTTACTCTTAGTTCTCTTTATCCACCCTTTGCCATTTACACAGTTGGAGAGAAATCCCCAGCTCTACCTAACAATTAGAAATACACTCAATAGGATATTTGCAACCACTGCCCACATGTACAGAGGGCTCCATACCCTCACTTTATAGATACATATTTAATGAGGAACCCATGTGGGCCATCAGTGGCTCTCTTGCATTTGGGTCAGGCCAAGCATCAGAAAACTGATAGTCAATAGATTGGCACCATGATGTGCGAGTGGTGAGCTGCCAAACCGGCATAGGTGGGTGAATTCAGAATCATGTGTAAAATGTATTTTTGCTATGATGAGACATAAAATCACTGCCACAGCATCAGTCAATGAGTATTGTAACTTGGTGTGGACACAACTTGCGTCTGTGCAACTTGCTGGAATTACAGTACTAAAGAAGCGACATCTAATGTTAGAATATGGATAAATGTATGTAGATGTATTCTCAGGGAGGTAAAATGTTGACCCCACCACGGGAACCATAGATAATTTTATAATTACTATAAGACATTGTTTTGTAATCACTGTTTACTTCTTTAGTCTTGTTCTGAATCTTTAAATTTCTTCAAGTGCACAACCAAATTTCAGGAATTGAAAATGTGTTGTGAGCACAAAACCAGCACTGAATTATTAGAACACCTGTGTTGAAGAGGAGCCAAGAAAGTGGAAGGGCTTAGGCAGACATTAGTGCAGATTGGTTTTCTGCAATGAGAATGGACATGTGGAACTTCCCTGGTAGTCCAGTGTGTAAGAATCCACCTTCCAATGCAGGAGACATCGGTCAGGGAATTGGTCGATTCCTGGTCAGGGAACTAAGATCCCACATGACGTGGGGCAACTAGGCCTGTGTGCTGAAACTAGAGAAGTCTTCTCATGCCACAGTGAAGAGCCAGAGCAGCCAAAAAAGAAAAGAAATGGGCATGAACACTAATATCCAGACCCACCAGGAAAGTCTTCTAGCCTATGATGAGAAGGAGGATTTGGTCTGAGAAATTACTTAATCATTCATTTTAAGTTCCATCAATAAGTGTTTACTGGGCACCTGTGATAGACCACAAATTGTTTCCTGGGAGATGGACGTGTGACTGGAGGAGCCCTATCTCTGCTCTCAATGAGTTGTTATTCTAGTTGGGGAGAAGGACTAAAACCAAGTAAATAGACATCACTGACAAATTTTCATTCATTTTTCAAATGAATGAAAAACGGTATGGAATCACCACTGAGGTATAGAAAAACTTAAGGAGGTCTCTCAGAGATGAAAGAAGGGAAGTCAGTTACTTGAGAGAACTAGGAGTGGACAGTATCAAAGAGATGAAGGAGGAGTTTCAAACATTATCACAAAGTGGAACATGGGGGAAATAATGGGGAATAAAGATTCAGCAGACATTTACTGAGCATCCCCTACATGCCAGGTCCCCGGGGGAGAGCAGACACCAATTACGGTGCCTGAAACAGCCACCCAGCCGCTGATAGACCTGAGTGCCATAGAAGGCAGCTGGACACTGAAGCCCAGGGTGGGCACCCCACAGAGCCCAGTATTTGCCCAACCAACAAACCCAGCACTGATTAGCTTATTAATATCAGACAGAGATGATGAGGAGGATTTTTGCTTTTAAAGGACAAATTTTCCCAGTCTCGTCCCCCATAGATCAGGCTCTCTTGGGAGAGGAAAAAAAAAAAGTCCATTCAATGCTCAACTCCTGGGCCCTCAGAGTTTATTTTTCATTTAACACCAACAAGTTTCTTCCCCTCCCACCCTCCCCCACCTGTAGGGCTACATTCTAGCGGGGGAGACCAACACATACCAAGACATCACACAGGGACCAAGGAGAATTTATTCTAACCTAATATGAACAGTGGGCTTTCCTCGTGGCTCAGATGGTAAAGAATCCGCCTGCCACTATAGGAGATGAGGGTTCTATCCCTGGTGGGGAAGATCCCCTGGAGAAGGAAATGGCAACCCACTCTAGTACTCTTGTCTGGGAAATCCCATGGATGGAGGAGTCTGGTGTTCCTTGGAGTTGCAAAGGAGTCAGATACAATTGTTTAGCAACTAAACAAAAACAATATGAGCAGTGGTTATCTCAAAGAATGGGTGTCTGGGTGATTTTCATGGTCTCCCTTGTCCTTTTATGTAATGTTCAAAATTGTTCCAATGAACCCATATTATTTATATTATCAGGGGAAAAGTTACATTTAATTAAAAAAATATTTATTTATTTATATTTATTTGGCTGTGTCAGATCTTAGCTGTGGTACGTGCAGGACCTTTGCTGTGTTATGTGTTGCAGCAAACAGGCTCAGCTGCCCTGGGGCATGAGGGATCTTAGTTCCCTGACCAGGGGTGGAACCTGCATCCTCTGCATTGCAAGGTGGATTTGTAACCACTGGACCACCAGGGAAGTCCCAGATTTAATATTTTTTAAAAGGGAAAACACACAAATAGGATGCTATAACCGGGCAGAATGAGAAGGAAGAAGCTCATAGTGCTTGGGAAGGAATCACAGGGAAGGAACCTGCTCAGATGAACCTGAGAAGGCTTCCTGGAAGAGAAGCTCCTGTGCAAACAGGACTTGGAAACAGGAGAAAATTCAATGATAAAAACCATGTACAACAGATACAGGCAAAGAAAAGTGAAAATGAAAGTCACTCAGTTGTGTACAACTCTTTGCTACCCCATTGATTATACAGTCCATGGAATTCTCCAGGCCAGAATACTGGAGTGGGTAGCCTTTCTTTTCTCCAGGGGATCTTCTTAACCCAGTTATCAAACCCAGGTCTCCTGCATTGCAGGCAGATTCTTTACCAGCTGAGCTACAAGGGAAGCCCAAGAATACTGGAGTGGGTAGCCTATCCCTTCTCCAGGAGAATCTTCCAGATCCAGGAATCTAACTGGGGTCTCCTGCGTTGCAGGCGGATTCTTTACCAACTGAGCTATCAGGGAAGCAGATGCGGGCAAAATATGCTTAAAGCAGTGGTTCTCAAACTGGAGGCCTGAGGGAAAAAGTCAGGGGCTCCATGAACATGAGTGGGAAAAAGTTAACATATCTCTTTTCCTTAATGTATAGCTGAAATTTAGCATTCCATTCCATTTTAAATGTAAACAACCAATACAGCAATATCACCAAGAACTATGACTTTGTCAGCAGTAGAAACTTCAGATATTTTCAAATCATATAAAAACTGCTGCATATGTCTTCAGTTCAGTTCAGTTCAGTCACTCAGTTGTGTCTGACTCTGCGACCCCATGGACTACAGCATACCAGGCCTTCCTGTCCATCACCAACTCCTGGAGTTTACTCAAACTCATGGCCATTGAGTCCATGATGCTATCCAACCATCTCATCCTCTGTTGTCCCCTTCTCCTCCCACCTTCAATCTTTCCCATCATGAGGGTCTTTTCAAATGAGTCAGTTCTTCACATCAGGTGACCAAAGTATTGGAGTTTCAGCTTCAGCATCAGTCCTTCCAAAAAATATTCAGGACTGATTTCCTTTAGGATTGACTGGTTGGATCTCCTTGCAGTCCAAGGGACTCTCAAGAGTCTTCTCCAACACCACAGTTCAAAAGCATCAATTCTTCGGCACTCAGCTTTCTTTATAGTCCAACTCTCACATCCATACATGACTACTGGAAAAACCAAAGCTTTGACTAGATGGACCTTTGTTGGCAAAGTATTGTCTCTGCTTTTTAATATGCTGTCTAGGTAGGTCATAACTTTTCTTCCAAGGAGTAAGTGTCTTTCAATTTCATGGCTGCAGTCACCATCTGCAGTGACTTTGGAGCTCAAGAAAATAAAGTCTGTCATTGTTTCCATTGTCTTCCCATCTATTTGCCATGAAGTGATGGGACCAGATGCCATGATCTTCGTTTTCTGAATGTTGAGTTTTAACCCAACTTTTTCACCTCTTTCACTTTCATCAAGAGGCTCTTTAGTTCTTCACTTTCTGCCATAAGGGTGATGTCATCTGCATATCTGAGGTTATTGATATTTCTCCTGACAATCTTGATTCCAGCTTGTGCTTGGATGAAAGTCCAGCATTTCTCATGATGTACTCTGCATATAAGTTAAATAAGTAGAGTGACAATATACAGCCTTGTTATACTCCTTTCCCTATTTGAACCAGTCTGTTGTTCCATGTCCAGTTCTAATTGTCGCTTCTTGACCTGCATACAAATTTCTTAGGAGGCAGGTAAGGTGGTCTGGTATTCCCATCTCTTTAAGAATTTTCCACACTTTGTTTTGATCCACACAGTCAAAGGCTTTGGCATAGTCACTAAAGCAGAAGTAGATGTTTTTTTGGGAATTCTCTCGCTTTTTTGATGATCCAATGGATGTTGGCAATTTGGTCTCTGGTTCCTCTGCTTTAACACTCATTATCTTTTCAAAATTACTATAGCTATTAAACTCACCTTTAAATCAGGTTGATTAATATTTTAATAAAGAAATGTGTATTATTAAATCACAATTTATATGTGCTATGTGTATTGGATTTCCTTTATAATCCCATTCATTTTATCTTATGCATTTAAAATCATTATTCCAAAAAGGGATCCAAGAAAGGGGTTCTGTAGGCTATTCTAGATAGTTGAAGAGGTCCATGGCACAAAAATGGTTCCTTCTTTGCCTGCAAGAGAAGGAATGGCCCCAGGTCTTCTATTTTGTATAGAAAGTCACAATCAGTGAGAGAATTAATAAACCAATTGAAAAAAATAACATTTCTTTTCCAGCTCACAAAGTCCTAGAGAGTTGTTTTGAGGACACAGGACACTAGGACTGATGCCAGACATTAGGAGGATTCTGGTAATTCCTCTAGTTCAGCCTTCCTGTTTACCAAGCAACTTGCTGGTTTTCGTATAGCTTCCTAAGCAGTTTTGCGTATAAGGAGAGAAATCCAATTGTCAAACATGAGACTACCGTCAGCTTGTAATGTATTCAGATTTCTTATTTCTTTTTTTTTTGGCTGTACTGCACAACTTGTAGGATCTTAGTTCCCTCTCCAGGGATCAAACCCTGGACCCTGGCAGTGAGATCGCTAAGTCCTAACCACTGGACCACCAAGGAATTCCCCAGATTTTTTATTTCAAATTCAAGTTGAACACCACTAAATGCTGGTAAGGTCGTGGAGCAACAGGAACTCTCCATTTCTGGTGGGAATGTAAAATAGTACAGCTGTTTTGGAAGACAGTTGGGCAGTTTCTTATAAAGCTAAGAATATTCTTACCATATGATCAAGCAATCTTGATATTTACCCAAATGAGCAGAAAACGTATGTCCACCCAAAAACTTGCATGGAAATGTTTATAGCAGTTTTATTCATAATTGCCCAAAACTTGGAAGCAACCAAGATATCCTTTAGTAGGTAAATGGATTAAAAAAATTGTGGTATATTCAGATAAGGAGTATTATCTGGTGTTAAAAAGAAATGAGCTATCAAAGCTCATTCCATCCATGGAAAGACATGGAGGAAACAAATGAGTATTACTAAGTGAAAGAAGGAACCCTGGAAAAGCAATATACTGTGTGACTTCAACTCTAGAAAAGGCAAAACTATGGAGACAATAAAGATGTCAGTGGTTGCCAGAGATTGGGGACTGTAGGGGAGAAAGATGAATAGGTGGAACACAGAAGATTTTAAGACAGTGAAATAACTCTGTATGATACTGTATATATAATATTATATGATATGCTGTATAATACATGCCATCACATATTTGTCAAAACCTATAAAATGTAGAATACCAAGAGTGAACCCTAGGGTAAATTAGGGACTACTTTGAGTGATTATGATTTGTCAGTATGTGTTCAAAGATTGTGACAAATGTATCACTCTGGTGCAGGATTTTTATATAGAGGAGGCAGTATGTATAATGGACTCAGAAGGTATACAAGAACTCTCTATACCTTCTATTCAATTTTGCTCCAAATCTAAAACTGCTGTAAAAAAAAAAAAAACAACTATACTTTTTTAGAAAATTCAAATTGAAATGTTTATATCAGTCAGTATGAATTGGGCTAATGTGAGCCCACTGCTGAGAGATGGAGTCCCATCTAGTGTGCTAGCAGGGTCAGCATGTCTTCCTTCCTGGACTGAAATGAATGGACCCGGTGATTCTCTGAGCCTCAAGTGCTCTTTTCTTTTCCAGAGGAGAATTTTTTTCTCATCTGTGAATGCCCAGGCATGGTGTAATGTTGTTCTGTTTCATAAGGACTTCTTCTACACTCCCCTTTTGATTAGCAGAGACTGGTGCCCTGCTCTGAGGTGGTACATGTCAGCTGGTCCTGCAGGTCGCTGCTCTCGCGTGTGTCTCACTTGACTGTGAGTTCCTCAGGAGCAAAGGTCATCTCTTTATCATGTTTCAATCTCCCCAGCATCTGGCACATTAAAACTGTCCTGAAAAATGATAGTATCAGATCTGCATTTTTGAGGCAATTCCACTGGCAGCGATGTGGAGGAAGGCTTGGTGGGTAAGAGATTAGCAGCAAGGAGATCCTTGGCATCACTCCCACTGAAGGACACGAGGTTCTGCAAGAGGTCAGTAGCAGAGAGAGAGTGGCAAAACCGAAATGGAGGCAGAATCATTAAACTTGAGTGATGAGTTAAATGGTGGGGAAAAGGGGAAGGAAGACTGGAAATCTGGAAACTTCCTAACAGGTCTTTTGGCACTAGTCTTTTCTCTGCTAAGAACTATATATGCTGTTTTCAACACACTGAGCTGATTAAAAAATTAGAATCTTTTCCTCTTCCACTCAGAAGCTTTCAGTTTCTTCTTGGTGATTCTTACCACAGTTCTTAAGTGAAGTGAAAATTGCTCTGTCGTGCCCAACTCTTTGCAACCCCATGGACTGTAGTCTGCCAGACTCCTCTGTGCGTGGAATTCTCCAGGCAAGAATACTGCAGTGGGTAGCTGTTCCCTTCTCCAGGGGATCTTCCCAACCTAGGGATCGAACCCAGGTCTCCCACATTGCAGGCAGAGTATTTACTGTCTGAGCCAGCAGGGAAGCCCACAGTTCTTAAAAAATGGTCTATAAAGCCCTCCTCCTCCCTCTAGCCCCGTCCCTTGCCTCCCTCCCTCCTAGAACCCCGTTCCCTCTCTGTTGCCCTGTCTGTTGTGTCCTCTGCTCCAGCTCCACATGGCACTGTCCCATCCCAGTGTCTCTGCAGCTTCCATTCCCTCCACCTGGATCCCTTCCTCCAGCTCGTGACCTTGCTTCCTTCCAGTCTCCACTCAGTTGTCACGTCTTCACCGAGGCCTTTCCAGACCACACTGTTTAAAAGTGCAAAACCCTCTGTCAATTCCAAGGCTCCATTAAAAACAATGAAATAATGCCATCTGCGACAACATGGATGGACCTAGAGATTGTCATACTGAATCAAGTAAGTCAGACAAAGAAGGAGAACTGTCATATGACATCCCTTATATGTGGAATCTAAAAAGACATGATACAAATGAACTTACTTACAAAACAGAAAGAGACTCACAGACTTAGGAAAACTTATGGTTGCCTGGGGAAAGAGATAGTTAAGGACTTTGGGAAGATCGTGTACACACTACTATGCTTAAAATGGATAACCAGCAAAGACTTGTTGTATAGCACATGGAACTCTGCTCAATGTGGTCTGCCAGTCTGGATGGGAGGAAGGTTTTAGGGAGAATGGATGCACATATAGTATATATATATATGTCTCAGTCCCTTCACTGTTCACCTAAAACTACCACAACATTGTTAATCAACTACACCCCAATACAAAATAAGAAGTTTGAAAAAAAAAATTTCGAGGCTCTTTCCCTCTTTATAGTGCTCTTTTCCTTCTTGCTGTCTAACAAGCTATACATTTCAATTATTTTTCTATTGGCCCCATTAGACTATAAGCTCCAGGAGGGCAGGGATTTTTGTCTGTTTTGCTAACAGTGTTTTGCTCACTGCTCTATTCCAGGGCCTAGATCAGGTCTTATCCAGCACAGAGTTGAATAAATGCTCAAAAATCAGTGGTAGATTTGGACTTGCCTGGCTGTCCAGTGGGGAAGACTCTGCACTTCCAATGCAGGAGGCACAGGTTTGACTTCTGGTTGAGGATCTAAGATTCCAGCATGCCGGGAGGCCAGAAAACAAAACAAAAAAACTGTGGTGGATTGATGGACTGATTTTTTGTGACTCACGTCCTGAACAAGCCATAAGCTCCTTGGATGTAAGGCTTCTCTCATGACCCCTGTAGCACCTAGCATGTTTTGTCATGTGGCAGATGACCAAGTGAACCCTGGGGAGTGGGCTGTCCTGGATCTGATGCCCTAGGGCTCCTTTGATCTCCTTTTGGCCACCACCCTACAGACCCACTTACACCGTGCCAGAAATTCAGTCTGGATAGATGACAAGCTGGTCCTGTAAAAAATGAGCACATAAAACAGCATTCAGCAAAGACACCACCTCTGGGTAGCTAAACAGGCAGTACTGAAGCACAGTCATTTACAGGGCCAAGATCATGATAGATTTCCCATGTTGTAAAGTGAAGCCGATAAAGTTCTACCTTGTCCAGATGCTGTCGGGATCTGGCAGGATGAATGTGACACATCCATGGCAATGCTTGTACATAGTATGTGCCCAATAGATGAGGGCTATTAGATGATGAAATGGGGTCAGCACTCCCCTATCCAATGCAGCGACAACAACATGAATGGTAATGAATATGTGACTCGTTGCGAAGTCCAAGGCCATTTAGCAGCCTTACCTGCTGCAGGTTCTGAGGACACAGTTATTTCTTAAGACTTCAAGTAAGACCTTGCAAAGACCCATTCAGGCATTTCATGCAGCCCATTTCCTTCCTCATCCAGTAGCATCAATGACTTTAGACATTAAATATTAGAAGAATGTGTCATACTTTAAAACTGATTAGGACTGTGTCCAAAAATAATGTCAAAAGGATTCCCTGGTTCACAGACAATAACCACTGCTGTGAGCTGTTATAATATCACAATTAAAACAAGAGGGGTGCTGCCATCTTCTCTGGCAGAGGGAATTCTCTTTTTACATGGAGAAAAAAATGTTGTCTCTACCACTAGCGAACTTAAAACAAGCAATGTGCTGTGTGCTTAACCATGTCCAGCTCTTTGCTACCCCATGGACTGTGGCCTGCCAGGCTCCTCTGTCCCTGCGGATTCTCCAGGCAAGAATACTAGAGTGGGTTGCCATGCCCTCCAGGGGTTCCCAACCCGGGGATCAAACACATGTCTCCTGCACTGCAGGTGGATTCTCTACCATCTGAGCCACAAGGAAAGCTCTAAAACAAGCAAATCATTGATCAATCCCATGAAAGCCCATGGGTTTCTCAGGTGACACTAGTGGTAAAGAACTCTCCTGCCAATGCAGGAAATGTGAGAAACACGATTTCGATCCCTGGGTTGGGAAGATCCCCTGGAGGAGGGCATGGCAACGCACTCCATTATTCTTACCTGGAGAATCCCATGGACAGAGGAGCCTGGGGGGCGACTGTCAATAGGGTCACAGAGTCTTACGTGACTGAAGCGACTTCACACACAAACACACATAAAAGCCTATATTTTGACATGGCCTGACTTTTCCTTTGAAGGTTTTACTTTTCCATTTCTCCCGTTTGCATTTCAAAATTTCCTTCCTATTATTATTGGGTTGACCAAAAAGTTCATTTGGGTTTTCCCATAAGCTGGAAAAGGCTGAACAAATTTTTTTGCCACTCCAATACTTCTCTTTGGCTCCTCCCCCACCCCCCTCCCACCACCGCCACCCTCTTTGTGATCTCTCTCTTCTTTGCCTGATGTACCTAGTTTTCAGTGTTTATTTCCACCCCCACTAGTCCTTCCATGTGGGATCCCAAGTTCCTAAGCTCCTCTCCCCTCCTGGGTAACAGCACTTCTGGCCTTTCAGTTATAGTTGATGCCACTTGGCTCAGAGAGTTCATAACTTCCCTTAACCACCAAGTCCACTGAGTTTAGAAGAAGCCCTGGTGCCTTCTATTTAATGGCTTTCAGACTAGGAAAAAGGCATGTTCAGTACACCCTTGCTCCCTTACAGCTGGAAAGAGTTAACATGCAAACAGCACTTTACAAATACTAAGCAGGGACTGAAATATCAGGAAAGGAAAGTGCTCTGCGTGCTGCTGTGTCCTTGAGGGCAGTGGTGAGGCCATGGCCGGTGTGGGCATCCCACTGGCCCCGGGCCACGGGTTTCAGAGGGGGTTCCTGCCACTCCTTATCCTGTTGTGACCTCCCACCTCCACCTACCCGGGTGCCCAGCTCACCTGGCCAGCTCCAGAGTCTCGGCAAACACAGCACACCCCACAGAGTTGGACCTTGGCCCACTGCATCTCAGTTGCCAACCAGCCAGGAGAACACCTGCTTTTCATTCTCTTCGGGGGAGTGTGAAGTTTCCCCTTGGGGGAAAAAAACCTGTGCTTGGGTTCTAACACTTCCCCTGGTTTTCTTTATCAACGTCTTCTAGCCTCACTTCAGAAGGTGTTCCAATGAGTCCTGACCTCTGCTCTTGCCGGCCCAGGATCTCTGCTGAATCTCTACAGTCAGTGACAGAAGTTCCATGGTCCATGACTTGCCTCTACGGTTTTGTTTTCCTTTGTCTACATTTGGTTGGCATAAACACTTCTGAAAAATGGGCTGCAGCTGATGCCTTTTCGTTTGGTTCCCTTTAATGAGAGGTTTATAAAATGACTCTTACTATGCAGAACACATGTTCTAAGTATACAGTTACTTGATGGATTGAAACAGTGCTGAGGGAGGCAGAACACGTGTTTTAAAATATTCCTAAAATACATAATTACTCCATGCACCAATTGGGTATGTAATATACATTTTAATATACCATTTAATTGCTGTTTACCTAGGAGACAGAAACCTTTCTGGTCTCTTGGCTTAAACTACAGATCTTTAGAAACTGCCTGAACACATATTTCCTGATTCATGCTCCTCTCATGGGTGAGGAATCCTTCTCTAAAGAAGCAGCTTTATTAAAAAAAAAAAAAAAAAAGAAGCAGCTTTACATTAAAAAAAAGAGAGAGAGAGTTAAATGCTCTGAGGTAAAGGCTACTAATGAAAAGATAAAGGTTTTACCTTTCATGACTTAGGGATCATAATCTCAAAGATAGACTTAGCCTAAGAGCCTTAAAAGTAATCCACATCACTGGATCTCACCCCCTCCCAATACCTGAATATTTTTTCATAAAATATAATAAAAATTTTCTGATAAAAATGCTTAGGTTGCACCTCAGTGTCTTCTGTAAAAAGAGAACATTAAGGAGATAAGGCTGGAGAGTTCTATCTCTCCAACCCAAGTCCAAGGGAGAGCTCATGATCTTCCCCCTAAAAAGCTTGCTTCTCCCCCCAGGTTCCCCGTTTTAGGAAATGGTATGGATATCTAACAGTGTTCATGTCAGAAAGTAAAGTGCCTCTCTTTACTCTTTCCTCCCCCGCCCCCGCCCCCCGGGCTAGTATCTTCATGCAATCAGAAACTCTCTGAGCATGTTATTTCGCTTCTCTGTGCCTCAGTTTGTGTATCTATAAGATGAGGATTATACAGGGGCTCTGTATCAACCTAGAGGGGTGGGATGGGGAGGGAGATGGGAGGGAGTTTCAAAAGGGAGGGGATATATGGCTGATTGAAGCACAAGCTGGAATCAAGATTGCCGGGAGAAATATCAATAACCTCAGATATGCAGATGACACCACCCTTATGACAGAAAGTGAAGAAGAACTAAAGAGCCTCTTGATGAAAGTGAAAGAGGAGAGTGAAAAAGTTGGCTTAAAGCTCAACATTCAGAAAACTAAGATCATGTCATCTGGTCCCATCACTTCATGGCAAATAGATGGGGAAACAGTGGAAACAGTGGCTGACTTTATTTTTCTGGGCCCCAAAATCACTGCAGATGGTGATTGAAGCCATGAAATTAAAAGACGCTTACTCCTTGGAAGGAAAGTCATGACCAACCTAGACAGCGTATTAAAAAGCAGAAACATTACTTTGTCAACAAAGGTCTGGCTATGTCAAGGCTGTGGTTTTTCCAGTAGTCATGTATGGATGTGAGAGATGGACTATAAAGAAAGCTGAATGCAGAAGAATTGATTCTTTTGAACTGTGGTGTTGGAGAAGACTCTTGAGAATCCCTTGGACTGCAAGGAGATCCAACCAGTCCATCCTATAGGAGATCAGTCCTGGGTGTTCATTGGAAGAACTGATGTTGAAACTGAAGCTCCAATACTTAGGCCACTTGATGCAATGAGCTGACTCATTTGAAAAGACCCAGATGTTGGGAAAGATTGAAGGCAGAAGGAGACGGGGACAACAGAGGATGAGATGGTTAGATGGCATCACCAACTCAATGGACATGAGTCTGGGTAAACTCCGGGAGTTGGTGATGGACAGGGAGGCCTGGCGTGCTGTGGTTCATGGGGTAGCAAAGAGTCAGACACGACTGAGCGATTGAACTAAACTGAACTGATGGCTGATTCATGTTGAGGTTTGACAGAAAACAACGAAATTCTTTAAAGAAGTTATCCTCCAATTTAAAAAATTAATTTTAAAAAAGAACCTAAAAAAAAATGAGGATTATAATATACTTAGCAGTTTCCCTAGGTAAACACATCACATCAAGTTGAGTTAGTTAATAAATGTATGAAATGCTATTGATACTATTGGGGCTCCCCTGGTGGCTCAGCAGTAAAGAAGTCACCTGCAATGCAAGAGACACTGGTTCAATCCCTGGGTTGGGAAGATCCCCCGGAGAAAGAAATGACAACCCACTCTAGTATTCTTGCCTGGGAAATCTCATAGACAGAGGAACCTGGCTGGCTACAGTCCATGGGTTTGCAGAGTCGGATATGAATTAGCAACTGAATTTTCAAACTTTCACCTAATAGTACAAATCACATAAGGTTGCTGCTATAAGCTTTAAATGTCAAGTGACTCACACAGAGTACATGGTATGTAAGTGTGTTCTTTCCGTCCCCCTCGCCTTCCTCTGTATACATTATCTCGAGAATCTGACCATCTCCCCAGCCAATACCCTGAGTCAAGCTGCCATTCCACCTCACCTGTGTCCCTGACTGGTTTCTGAACATTCACTCTTCTGACCCCATCCTGTCACACTCCAATCTGTTCTTTGCAAGGGAGCCAGAGCTGTCCCCTACATTCAGATCTGAGCATGCCGTTCCCATGCCTGGAAGCTCCTCCATCATTCTGAGGATAAAGACCAACTTTTACAAATAGCTTTCAAGGGCCCTCATGATCCTGGCTCCTACTCCAGCCCTGTCTGAATTCGAGGAGACTGTGGTTACTAGAAATCTGACTTCAGCATGAGTGGTACGTGAAGGATTAAGAAGTGTAGTCCCCCTTTCTGCAACAAGGGGACCCACTCAACATGCCAGTTTCCAGAAAACCCGGAAAACCGCTGCCTCCCTCAAATTCTTCCTCTCCCCAAATCCCGAGACTCCACTGTTAGTTTTCTTGGCCTCATGAAACAATAGTACCCCCAAGAGGGGCAACACTTCCTTCTTTTCTTGGGCGGACACCTGGGTTCTCCAAACAAAGGATAAAAATGTTTGGTTCATGGCCCAGAACAGATTGAGCATAGGCTAACAAGGGTTGACCACCTTGCTTCAAATGACAAACCACAGAAAACCCTTAGTCTTGTAAGGAAAGTGGACACTCTTTCCGTCCAGGAGAGAGAATGAGGAGCCACACA
Organism: Odocoileus virginianus; assembly: GCF_023699985.2. Lineage (NCBI taxonomy): Eukaryota > Metazoa > Chordata > Mammalia > Artiodactyla > Cervidae > Odocoileus > Odocoileus virginianus. The sequence continues at coordinate 59,962,204 of NC_069675.1, forward strand.
CAGAAGAATGGTTCTCACACTTGAGCATGCATCAGACTTCCCTGGGGGCCGGGGGACTTCTTAAAACACATTGTGGGCAGCACCCCAGAGACTCAGACTCAGAGGATCTGGGGTGGAACGGGGGTGAGGTCAGCAGGCCTGTGGGAAACCACCCTGAGACCATGAGACTTACCCTGAGACCGTGGCATCTCTGTGGCCAGTGTCGTGGCAACTCCTGAGTTTTACTTGCTTTATCTGCCCTCGTATTGGAAGGGCAGTTTAATGGACATGAGTGTGAGCAAGCTCTGGAAGATGGTGAAGGATAGGGAAGCCTTGTGTGCTGCAGTTCATGGGGTCGCAAAGAGTTGGACATGATTTAGCAACTAAATGACAAGGCAGCCAGGTCAGAAAATGAAGCCTGTAGCCTGACAGATGAGGGGGACCAGCTTCATCAAGGGTGTGACCACAAGCAGGGTCCAGAGACGCAGCCACACCAGGGAGAACTGAGGGCAGGGGGAGGTGGGGAGTATAGGTTTGGGGGCCTTTTGTCCTAACACCTCAGAGCCACTCACTCTGTGCCTGGCAAAGCCTTTAGTTTCTAAAGATCCAGAATCAGAGCCACCAGCTTCAAACATCTGATGGAGACGTTCCCCCTATCCTGTTAGCAGCAGACACCAACATCCGTGTCCATGTCCATCACCCTCAGAGCAGTTCACACTTGCGTCGAAGTCCTGTCCTCTACAGGGGAAGACTGAAGACCATGGGCTTGGGACCCACATTTTCACATGTGCAAGAGAAGGTTTTAATGATAGGAAGATAGGCAAGAGGGAAGTGAGAGGGATAGAGCCCCCAGAAGGTGAAGGGAAATAGACAGGAGAGGGATATAGCCCCTGAAGAAGATCTGTTTCCATAGTGACGGCCCAGAAGGGGAGGAGAGGTCTCCCTGGTATCAGGCCCTTGCTGCCTGCTCCTGCCTAACAGGGAGACTGAGGAGGAAAGGTGGATGCTGGATGCTGACCCCTCAAAGACTTCCTATTTGCTGTAGCAGCAGAAGGGAGGGAAAATCTACATCATTCGTGGCTGTAAACTTTTAGGCAGAAGGTACCAGGCAGGGCCTGCTTATCTGAGCAGGGTGACAGATGCTGGGCCAGACCTACTAGTGTTCAAGAGGATGTGTTTTGAGGTAGAGAGAAAGATAGCCTAGGGGCTGGAGCTAGGGCAGATATAGCGACTGGAATGGAGTTGAGGGCCCCTTCCCAGCGCAAGTCAACTGGAGCAGCTGAAGCCATGTGCCCTATGAGACAACCAGCAGTCCAGTAATCAGGGAGACTGCTTCAGTTTCCAGGGGAGTCTAAGAGGTGGTGATGCAAAACTTAAGCTTTTCTGGTGCAATTGCTGACAAGGTTCCCTGTGGAAGAACTACAAGACAAGACGCACAAGGATGTCCACAGCAGAAATGTGATAGCAAAGGGTGCTCACAAAGACTGAGGTCAAAATTTCAATCCTAGTTTGGCTTCTCACCAACTGTGTAAGAGCAAGTCACTTAAACTCCCCATCACTGTCATTTTTAAGAGGGGAAAAAAGTAGCACCCAGCCAAGAAGGTGGTTATGATCCCCAACCACTGATAGAACCCAGGCCCTTGGCAGTAAAAGTGCCAAGTCTTAATAATGGACCACCAGAGAATTCTTGATGATATATTATTAAGTGAAGAAATAAAACACATGCGTGTCACAATCCCACCTATGCGAAAAGGAACCACTGTATTTTTCTCTGTGTTTGTGTTTATAAACACATGAAGAAGAGTCAAGAAGGATCAAATGGTTAACAGTGGTGAATTCTGGGGAGTCGAATTGGGGAAGTGGGTAAAAGAGGATCTTACCATTTCACTCACAAGCATCTGGACTGTTTGGGTATTTGTGGGTACAGAGAGTGAGGAAAGAAAGGAATGTGGAGGTGGGAGGCACCCTTCTGTCTTAAGGGGCTGTGACCTGCAAACAAGGCTGTGCCAAGGTCTCAGTACCTACTTAGTTGTCCAAGAACCTCATGTGTGCCCTTGGGTAACACTCACTGAGCTTTCTCACTGTGGGTGACACTGTTGACAAAGCACACACTGCCTGCCTACTTGCTTCCTTTGTTCCGTGGCCGTTCTTTCTTCACGGCCAGGGCCACCTGCCTGACTTGGCCCCAGTCAGGGTCTAGCCCAATTCAGGCTCCACACCAATCTAGTACCCAACTGGGGAAATAGGAAGAGCTGGAGACAAATTGTCTGGTGCTCAGCATTGAGAGAGGTTTGCTGTGTTGACCAGAGTGTGAAATTTAGCTGGACACACCCTGGTGGCTCAGATGGTAAAAAAAAATCTCCCTGCAGTGTGAGAGACCCCAGTTTGATCCCTGGGTTGGGAAGATCCAGTGGAAAAGGGCATGGCAACCCACACCAGTATTCTTTCCTGGAGAATCCCATGGACAGAGGAGCCTGGCAGGCTACAGTCCATGGGGTTGCAAAGAATCAGACATGACTGAGTGACTAACACTTTAACTTTCACAACCGTATTAGGTAAAGGGTACCTTTCCCAGTGCTTCTGACAACTGGGAGTAGCCTCATGACTAGGTTTGGCCAATGAGTAGTAGTAATATATACAACTCCTGCCTCTTGAATTCCAAATAAATTTTCCTCCCTGTTCTGCGTCACCCCGCCTATGGGCTGGACCCCAACATGGTGCTGGTAAGCCAGCTGTACCAACGGGCAAGGAGAGCTGGAGCAGCACCTTCAGACCAGTGAAGGGAGCTGGGAGCAGAGTGTGGGTTTTTAGACAACCTTGTGGAGCTGTAGTACTCTTCCTGTTTCTCAGTGTTGCTTGAGAGAGGAATAAAATTCTATCATGGGAGCTACGTTATGTATGGGGGGGTCTATGTTATGTGTGTTATGTTGGGTGGGTCTCTTTGTTACAACAGCTATATCCAGCTATACCTTAACTAAAACATTGGGCTTCCATGCTGTTTGGATCAATCGCAAGCTCTACCTGCCTATAAATTCTCCCTAAATCTGTGCTGGAGTCCTGGCTCCACTGACCTGCAGCCCCAGTAAAACTGACCATCTTCCTGGATTTCTGACTACCACCAACTCCAGGATTATCAATCATCATACTTTGCCTATCTGTCCGGACACCTCCGCTTTTCTGTATGGAGCTGCCTATTGCAGACGTCTTGCTGGCACTACCGAAGTTCACCTGTCACCATATACTCTGGGTGCTAAACTCTACCCTCACTGCTTTGGCTGGCTGTGTCTCCCCGGGGTATGTCTACTCCAGGAGGAGATTTGCTTCTAGGCCCTGACTCCTCCTTGTCCATCCTGTCCTATAGCAATTAACGAGGCCATGCCTGGTTATGTCCTGAGATAAGTGGGGAAAGTGTTGCCAGGCTCCCGACAGGAAGCACATAATATGAGTGCTTAGTCTCCCCTGACCCGACACTTCCCTACCAGTCCCGAAGCCAACTGGTTTGCAGTCTGTTTGCAGTGTCAAACCCAGCAAAAAAAAAAAAACCTGGGCTTTGGTAATAGAGATACATTTCACTGTTTGATGACTTACATTTCTGCTTGCTTTCCTTCACACAGTTTGACAGTTGATAATGTAGCATCGGACACTGAGGATGACCTGAGGATGGGAACTGCTTCAAAAACACAAAGAAATTTCAAGTTTGGGATGTACATGGGTCTGACTTCAGGTAAAGAATCACCTGGGCTCCTGGTGAGAAATGCATTTCATTAACTCTGAACAGTGGAAGGAAACTCACTCAGGGTCCTGAATCAGGCAGCTACTATTTACTTATGCAAAGCATTAAGACAAAGTCATTAAAGTCCCCATTCCTGGTAATTGTCTCAGAAATTGCGTTCCCTGGCCGAGCAATTAGTTTTATACAAAGCAAGAAGATATTCAGGTTAGTAATCTTGAGTTTTTATGACTCAATCAATATTTTGCTTGCTGCAGGCTGCTTTGCTAGTATAAATTTTGAGTACAGTGCATGTGGGGTATATAAATATTTAGCCAGCCATTGAAGCAGCAATTAATGAAATCACTTCTTCTGCTCTTTACTTTGGAAGATACCATTGGTAGTATACTAGTATGAGGTATTTATTTCAGCTCCTATCAAGGACAGGAAACTAAATTGCTATTGTGCTGTATGGTTTACCATTCTATCCCTTTCCATATCCATACTGCAAACCTCTCTTTCCATATCCAAACTGAAAATCTCCCTTTTAGATGCATCTCTTTCAAACAGATCTTGAATAACCTAGTCACTTGCCTCAGGTGATTTTGACCTGATTTTAACTTGGCAGCCATGCCTCTCTGTTTTAAGATTTGCAGTGTTTTGCATGTGTGTTGTATGTGTGTGTGTGTGTTAATATCACCTATACAACTAGAAGTCACAACCAGGACTAATTACTAAACCCTCCCTTTTAGAATAGAATGACTTTATTTTTTTTTAACTTTTTTTTTTATATTGGAGTATAGTCAATTAACAATGTTGTGATAGTTTCAGGTAGATGGCCAAGGGACTGAACCATAAATATACATTTATCTATTCTCCCCCAAACTCCCCTCCCATCCAGGCTGCCACATAACACTGAGCAGAGTTCCCTATGTTATACAGTAGGACCTGTTGCTTATCCATTTTAAATTCAGCAGTGTGTATGTGTTGATCCCAAACTCCCTAACTATCCCTTCCCCCCATTCTTCCCCCCCAAACCCCTATCCACCTCACCCCCCGCCCCACCGGCAACCATAGGCTTATTCTCTAAGTTTGTGAGTCTGTTTCTGTTTTGTAAATATGTTCATTTGCATAATTTCTTTTTCGATTCTGCATATAAAGGATAACATATACAATATTTCTCCTCTGTCTGCCTTGCTTCACTCAGTATGACAATCTCTAGGTCCATCCATGTTGCTGCAAGTGGCATTATTTTAGAAAGTGATGACTTCAATAAAGAAAAGTTTGGGGCTTTCCTGGTGGTCCAGGGGTGGAGAGTCTGCCACTGGTTTAACCCCTGGTCCAGGAAGATCCCACATGCAGTGGGGCAACTGAGCCCATGCGCAATGACAGAGCCTGAGTGCCTAGAACCCTCCGCAACAAGAGGAGCCACCACAATGAGAAGCCTGCACACTGCAACAAAAAGCCCCCACTCACCACGACTGGAGAAAGGTCCCAAGCAGCAACGAAGACCCACCACATCAAAAATAAATAAATAAATAAATCTTTAAAAAAAAAGAGAGAGAGAGAGAGATCTACATAATGAGTCCAAACCTATTGCTCAGTTCAGTTCAGTTCAGTCGCTCAGTCGTGTCTGACTCTTTGTGACCCCATGAACCACAGCATGCCAGGACTCCCTGTCCATCACCAACTCCCAAAGTTTACCCAAACTCATGTCCATCAAGTCAGTGATGCCATCCAACCATCTCATCCTCTGTCGTCCCCTTCTCCTCCTGCCCTCAATCTTTCCCAGCATCAGGGTCTTTTCTAATGAGTCAGCTCTTCACATCAGGTGGCCAAAGTATTGGAGTTTCAGCTTCAACATCAGTCCCTCCAATGAACACCCAGGACTGATTTCCTTTAGGATGGACTGGTTGGATCTCCTTGCAGTCCAAGGGATTCTCAAGAGTCTCCAACACCACAGTTCAAAAGCATCAATTCTTTGGCGCTCAGCTTTCTTTATAGTCCATCTCTCACATCCATACATGACTACTGGAAAAACCACAGCCTTGACATAGCCAGACCTTTGTTGACAAAGTAATGTCTCTGCTTTTTAATATGCTGTCTAGGTTGGTCATAACTTTCCTTCCAAGGAGTAAGCGTCTTTTAATTTCATGGCTTCAATCGCCACCTGCAGTGATTTTGGAGCCCAGAAAAATAAAGTCAGCCACTGTTTCCACTGTTTCCCCATCTATTTCCCATGAAGTGATGGGACTGGATGCCATGATTTTAGTTTTCTGAATGTTGAGTTTTAAGCCAACTTTTTCACTCTCCTCTTTCACTTTCATCAAGAGGCTCTTTAATTCTGCTTCAATTTCTGCCATAAGGGTGGTGTCATCTGCATATCTGAGGTTATTGATATTTCTCCCAGCAATCTTGATTCCAGCTTGTGCTTCATCCAGTCCAGTATTTCTCATGATGTACTCTGCATATAAGTTAAATAAGCAGGGTGACAATATAAAGCCTTGATGTACTCCTTTTCCTGTTTGCAACCAGTCTGTTGTTCCATGTCCAATTCTAACTGTTGCTTCCTGACCTGCATGCAGGTTTCTCAAGAGGTAGATCAGGTGGTCTGGCATTCCCATCTCTTTTAGAATTTTCCACAGTTTATTGTGATCCACACAGTCAAAGGCTTTGGCATAGTCAATAAAGCAGAAATAAATGTTTTTCCTGGAACTCTCTTGCTTTTTCGATTAAATACCAAAACAGTCCCCTCTTTCAACTGGTTGTTTTGTCTAAATCAAGATTTTCCAAAATGTGTTCCTCAGCATACATATTCATGGGACGCTAAAAGAATTCTATTTTCTTTCTATTTGGCAAGTCAAGTGAGAGAAGGAAAAGGTGATATAACCTTGTTATCAGTCACTTCTCTAGCCAAGAGATGTCTTGAGGATAGAGAACTAAATGTCCTCTGTCCTGTGCTTTTCAGGCTGAATTTTTAAGAGGGTTTTAACTCTATTGTGTCCTAGAAGAGAGCTATCAACTATTTGTACATTTTTCCAATGTGTGATTGCTTGGTTCTGGTGTTTGGTTATAAAACTGAATCAATATGACAAACACAGAGCTCCAATGGTTTTATTAAAAAGAGGTGGACTCAATTTTTTTTTAGGTAATCAGGGACATTGACATGTGAATTGAATATTGGTATATTAAGAAAAAATATTTTAATCTTGTTAGGCATGATAATGACACTTTACGTAAGAAAATCTCTCCCCTTTTTTGGAGATATACACTAAGGTATTTAAGGATAGAATAGCATGCTGTCTGAAATTTCCTTTAAAATACTTCAGCAAAAAAAGAAAAGAGAGAGAGTGAGATGGGGGGGAAGTGGGCATAGATGAAATAAGTAGGAAGAATAGTGATAGCTGTTGAAGCTGGGTGATGAGTAAGTAAATGTCTTTAGAGCCTCCACTTTAATTTACTTTCAACAATTTTTATAAAGCAAAGTTTAAAAAAATGTTCTGTGGTCAAATAAGATTGAGGAATTCTAGTTTTTATGAAATTAAATTAAGCATTTTTCTTTACTATAGGCCTTCTTATAATCTTCATATGTTAGTGTGTAGGTAAATCTTTTGTTTTTCCTTTGCTGAACATCTCAAAAGACTGATATTCTGCCAAATAAGCTAACATACATTAAGAAACACTGGCCTAAATTCCACCTAAGAACTAGTTCAGATTGAATTGCCTGTACCAACCACTGTTGGACTTTGTGACAATTTGCTTTTCTTTCTGTATTCATCCATTTCAACTGTAGGCAACCAAGTGTTGGGGTAGAGTTTTAGTACCGTCAGATGGTGTGAGGTTTAGACCTTGGCTCAGCCACTTACTAACTCTCTCATCTCAGGCATGTCATTTAACCTCCTCCCTCCCCAGTTCCTTCATTTGTAAAAAGGATAATCATAGTACTTATCTCACAGAACTGTTATACAGAATCGGTTATCAATAGACAATGTCTGTAAAGCATTTCATGCTCTACCCAATTCAGGTAAATAAAAGTTGCTCAGTCATGTCTGACTCTTTGTGACCCCATAGACTATATAATCCATAGAATTCTCTAGGCCAGAATACTGGAGCAGGTAGCCTTTCCCGTCTCCAGGGGATCTTCCCAACTTGGGATTGAACCCAGGTCTCCCACATTGCAGGCAGATTCTTTACCAACTGAGCCACCAGGGAAGCCCATAATTCAGGTAAGTCCTCAATAAATCTAAGTCATTATTGTTATAATTCATTCTTTAAGAGCCAGCTTAGATTGTATTCTCTTTGTGAAGCCTTCTGAATTCTCTTCACTCAGAATGAATTCTCTTTTCTTCTGCATTCCAGTAGTTTTTATACCTTTAGTGTGTGATTAATTATAAATGCCTCGAAGATAGAGGTCATGCCTTACTCAGTTCCGCATCACTCTAGCATCCCAACACAAACAACCAAACCCAAAAGGGTGAGAAAGGTGTTCATCCCTGCAGATTCATCTGTAAGTCCTTGGAGGATCCATATCACATAGCTTACATATCATGGCTTAGCCACATCTAGCTGCCAGAAAGGCCAAGAAATGCAGTCTTCATCCTATACCGCCCTCCCACCTCTGTATCAATCTTCTGTGTATGAATGTTTCTATCCATCTATCTACACACCTGAGATGAAGTCAAAGGGTCAAGGCTAGTCCTGCAGAGTCCATTGCCTGCTCTCTGGTGGCTGGAAAAGACTCTCACTGCCTGTGTTGTTGTTGCTGTTGTTCAGTCGCTAAGTCGTGTGTGACTCTGTCACCCCACGGACTGCAGCACGCGAAGCTTCCCTGTCCTTCACTATCTCCTGGAGTTTGCTCAAACTCATGTCCATTGAGTCAGTGATGCCATCCAACCATCTCATCCTCTGTCGCCGCTTTTTCCTCTTGCCCTCAATCTTTCCCAGCATCAGGGTCTCTTCCAATGAGTCAGCTCTTCACATCAGGTGGCCAAAGTATTGGAGCTTCAGCATCAGTCCTTCAAATGAATGTTCAGGGTTGATTTCCTTTAGGATCTACTGTTTTGATGTCCTTGCTGTCAAATGCATTCTCAAGACACTGCCTTTAATATAGTGACTTCAGTTTCCTGATGTTGTAAGTATCATTGGGCCTTTGACACATTAGAAAACATCTTTTGGATTGACACATTTGAGTACTATTTAGAAAAAATAGTATTCAAACCAGGGAAAAAAATAACACAAGTGCCTCTATAGCAGTACTGTCCCCACTGAGGCACAGCAAGCACACACACTGACTATTTTGACAGGAAAACATGCGATATTTACTTTGGCAACAGCCAGATTTCACAGTTATTACTTCCCAGGACTAAGCTATATAGTCATACATCTTCCAAAAGAACATGCAGGCAGCAATGTGAAACCCAGGATTTAATCAAATTATACCTGTTTCTTTAGCATGAGCAAGCTTTCTGTCAATTCCTAGGCATCTTTTCATTTGATTTTCCTGACATGGTCTATAAGTGAGAAATCAGGTTAATCCAGTAGTGAAGACTTGCAAATGGCAGAGACCTGATTGGAATAAGCTTTGGGCCAAAAGAGCTTAATTGAGTGTCTTTTCTTTTCTAGTTATGGTAGAAAGGAGCTAATAAAATCAAGAACACAGAGCTCTTCAGTTCCCACAGGAATAACTAATTAATTCATGGAGAATAACAAAAAATCCACAGATGATCTAAAACCATCATATTAACTGTCACATTTCACTTTCTCCTTTGATGAAATTTCTCTCAACCAGCATACAAGTATAAATGATGTTTGCTTGTCTATTTTCTCTTTTTTCCTCTTTCTCTTATCACTTAGGGCATTTCTTCTTTTTTTTTAAGAGCATTTCTTCTTATTGAAATTAATAAAAATATATTAACTGAATATTTGCTGTGCAGTGTAAGAAAGACAAACTATATGAAGCCACTGTTCTCACTAGGCTAATTTACAATCTGCTTTATTCATAATTTTTGTTCATTTGTAACCCAAATTATGGTGCACTATATAACTACTATGCACCTTGGGTTTTTGCTTATGTATCATGAAAAGGGAAATATGGAATATACAGGACTTCCCAAGTGGTGCTAGTGGTAAAGAACCCGCCTGCCAGTGTAGGAGACATAAGAGAGATGTGTTCGATCCTTGGGTTGGGAAGGTTCTCTGGAGGAGGGCATGGCAAACCCACTCCAGTATTCTTGCTTAGAGAATCCCATGGACAGAGGAGCCTGGCAGACTACAGTTGACAGGGTCACAAAGAGTTGGACACAACTGAAGTGACGCAGTATGCAAGCATGGAATAAATAGTAGTATGGAATATTTCTATAATAGGAACATGGAATTCAAAAGAAATACCCCATTCGTTTTTAATAGCTACATGATATTTCAGTGTATGAAAACAGCATAACTTACTTAACCCGTCCCTAAATAATTCAGATTAAAATTTTGCAATTGCAGATAATGTTGCAATGAATAACTATACTTTCTCCATTTCCCACTTGGGCAAATATATCTGTAGAATAAATACATAAAATTTGAACTAATGGCTTGCATGTCAGAGAGCATCTGCTCTTGTGATGTGACCTCTACTGCAATCAAAAAAGCTATTGTCACTCTGTCCTTCATGAAGGGAGACAATTTGCGTACTCTACAAACACCTATCCACTCATATATGTGGCACCTTACTGTTGAATGCTGTTACCAAACAAGGAAATCACCATATTTAATAAATTTTGCTAATTGAAAAGATTAAAAACGTCAGTTCATATTTTAAACTTACATTTACTTTATTATGAATGAGGACAAGTACTTTTCACATGTTGAAGCAGGTATTTAGATCTATTTTTGGATTCTCTATTCTGCTTCATTGATCCATCTGTTATGTCTTTTTCAGAGTTAAGAAGGATGATTCTTAAGTTTTACAAAAGTTAGAAGGTATAGCTGAGCTCTACCACTGATTAGCTATCTTGAATGAATCCTTTCATCTCTCCAGTCTTAGCTTCTCCACCTTTAAAATGAGTATTCAATCCCATAAGAGCCTTTACTCAGTGTAAGTTTGTTGAGTGTTAGACTCTGTGCCAAGGGTGCAAAGAGGGGCCAAATAAGATTCCATCTCTATTGTCACAGTGTTTTACAGTCAGTGTGGGGAGGAGGCAGACACTATTCCATTTCTGACATAGATCATTGAGAGACTGTAGCAAAGGAAACTTAGGAGATATTGGGGAGGAGGGAGCCGGGAGAGGACCATAGAGATTTCTTTTGGAAGGAAGTGATATGGAAACTGAGGTCTGGTGGGAAAGGAATTAGCCAGGTGAAGCCAGAAGAGTGGTGGAAAGAGTTTTCCAGGTTGACTTTCTGCCATGTGAGGGCTTGGCATGAATGAAGAACTCTGTTCTGTAGCTGGAGATAGAAAACGATGGTAAAATAGTAAGAGAGGAGGGGCTAAAGAAGTATATAGGAATCAACCCATGGAGAGACATGGACAGATATTTTGGTCTTTCTCTTAAGCATTTGCTTTGCCTGGGACCTATAGGAAGTAAAGTCTGCATTAAAGATTAAAGTGGTGACATTTTATTGGAAGGTGAAAGCCCAGGGCAGCGAGAGTGAGGAAAAAGGGAGGTGAGGCAACGAAATGCTATCTATGTGTTATCACTCTGGTCACCAGGTCACAAGGAGTCTCAGCCGCAAAGAAACACAGCTGATCAACGGCCAGATGTGTTGTTCAGCCCACAGGATTGCTCCAGGAAGTTTACAAGGAAAATCATATTTCAGAGCAGTTCTTAGTAGGGAGAAAAGAAGGAGTAATTCATCTGCTTCGTATTCTCCTATCTTCTATTGCTCATTTGTTGGTTTCTCACGCTGCAGAAAGCTAACCTCTCTGCACTTTCAGAGTGCATCTCTCAGCCCCTCTCTGGTCAGGTCAGAGGGGTGGCATTTTATTTAAACCTGGAAGCTGAGTTGTGGGTAGAATACCAACTGAGAGAAAAAGAAGGACACAGACAAGGGAATCTGAGAAGCACATGGAGTTTGTGTCCAACACACCACTAAAGGATTCCATGCAAGAGAGTGATGTGGTCTGTCAATGTTATGGAGAAAAAGAGTGTCAAGCATGGATATGTGGGAAGCAATTGCAATGATCCACAAGAGAGTAGACGGTGTCTAGGGTTGGGGAGGTGGGTGTAGAAACGGAGAGAAGTGAATAAATAAGAGAAATTTTAGGAAGTAAAATTGTTGGGGCTAACAAAATGCTTGGGTTTGAGGAATAGGGAAAAGTATTGAGAACATCAGGCTTATGACCTGAGAAATCCAGTGAATGGTGGCATTATTTGCTGAGATAGGGATCTGAGGTAGAAAACCAAGTTGGGGAGGGGAGATCTTGACTTGGAGCTTGGACTTGTGCCTATGAGAAACCTCACTGGAGATTTCGAATAGGCAAATGAATGTATGAGTCTGATTGTTGGGGCTGTACACATGCATGGTAGGGATCCTGCCATAAATGAATGTAGAGTGAGAAAGGGAAACTTAAAAACTTAAACGTTTAATGGCTCTGCAGAGAACGACGGGCTTGGAAAGAAGACAAAGAATAGGCATCTGAAGTGCCTTAAGTAGACTCTTAATTTCCTTTTCTAGTAATTATTTAAATATTGTTTGTTATGCATTTAAAAACAGTATTCAAAATGACATAGTGGCAAAGATAATCAAATATCTGGCTGTTTGCTTTTTGATCATATCAATAAACTTTTACAATCTAAATAAACAACAACAAAAAGAACTGGCAAAGAAGTAGGAGGAAAATAAGAAGAGCATCAGGTCCTTGAAGCCCAGGGAAGAAGGTTTCAGGAGCGAAGGGTCCCAGAAAGGGTAAGGGAGGTGAGGACTGAGTCCTTCGCTCTAGCAACACGGTGGTCGTTATTTTAGCCAAAGTGATGGAACTGAAGAGTGAGAGGAGCTGATGAAGAGCAACCCATTCAAGACATTTCACTGGAAAGGAGAGAAGGAGAAATAATAGCAGGAAGGGGCTCTGGGTTGAGACAGGTGTTTTGTTTTATCTTAAGAGAGACTTGAGCATGTCTAAATGTAAATGGAAAGATTCGGATTCAGGTAAGGGTTGAATATACAGGGGAGAGGAGCCACGTTACAACTTGAGACTCCAAAGAGGACAGGAGGAGCTGGGATCCAGAACATAGGTCCTGACCTCAGGATGGGAGCATCCACTGAGAGATGGGAGGAAAGGGAGATGGCGCCAGGGGGTCTGGTTCAATGGCTTCATTTTCTAAAAAGTAGGAGGTAGGTCATATGCAGAAATGGGGAGAAGGTGGGAGGAAGAAGGGTAGGCAAGAGAGTGGAAAGGGTTTGAAATAGAAGAAACTTCAATTTAGTGATTGAAAAAACTTCCTTCATGGGCAGGTTGGAGGAGAGATAACTGGGTGGAGGGAACAGGAGAAATGCAAGGGGAGGAAGGAAAGACGGAAGGGCGGGGCCACAACCAACTGGCCAGCATTTGCCTCCCGGCTTACCTTTTAGCCAACTTTGGCTCTGATCTTCCAGGTCATAGACAAGGAAGCAAACAAGATGGGGTTGATAGAGCAATCCACAGTTTTTGGCTTCTAGATAACTGGAAGTGGGTGTCATTTTTATGATTCACAAATATTAACACAAGGACCAATCCATTTCTGAAAACTCTTCCTTTATTGTGGCATCATGGTGATACTTCCCAGTGTTGACACTGGAAAACAAAATACTGTGAGCATCCACTAAAATTTTAATGCAGAGGTATGTTAAAACTCTTTTGTTCCCCAGGCTTTTCTTTTCGGCTAGGACAGGACCTGACTGTTTAACTTGTGGTTAAGGATTATTTGCACGGGGCACCTTGGTAGGTGAAATGTAGTGGATTTGGCGTTTTGCCCGTGCAACACTGGGCAGGAGCTCCAGTTACAAATTGCAGCTGTATAAAATAACAGGAAATGTGGGGCTTTGAAAGATTCCACTGGAAAGATTAATTATTTGGAAAAGAGTTATGCCGCAGCTTCGTGTGCTTTTGGAGAAAAGGTGGCCTGCGCCATTTTTAATAGTGCAAAAGAAAATTCTGCTACTAGGCGAAAGAGTGGAAGAGAGGAGTTCTTGCTTCCTGGAGGGGCTCACATGTAGTTTTAAAACCATCTTTATTCTCTTTGTTGGAAGAGGAGGAGTTGGAAATGAAAGCCAGATGGAATCCCAGAAAGATCTGAGGCTTAGAAAAGAGAAGATCAGGATTTCCTAATTCTCTGAGACAACCTCCCTGTTTGTTTTTTTTCTCCCTCCCACCCCCCATCTTGTCCCTCAACATCTAATAATTTCCTATACATCAGCCCACCATGGACATTCATTTTTCTGTAGGCATAAGAATGTTATTCAAATAAACTCACAACTTCTGGGTGGACAACTCACTCTAGATTTAGCAATTCTGTGATGTCCAGAAAGATAAACCAATGTTTATTGCCCAGCTGGGACAACCACAGATGATCAGACAAGCTGACACACAGATAGACTTTCTGAGAATAACATGTTTCTACACATTTAAAAGAAAATAACCCAGTCTCCCCAGTGTACTCTGGCTATAAACTGCCAAGAAATTGTAGGGATTCTGGAGTTTGGGGGCCAAATGGCGATTTTCTGGAGTCCCTGAGACATTTGTTTATAAACGTCTATAGAAAAAGGATATGTGTCTTCGAGTAGATTCATCACTTTGTTTCACCTTGAACATCATTCATCTGAGGTCATCTCTAGAGAGATTTGTCTTGAGAGCTTACTTGAGCGATGAAGGGAGAAAATTTTATCCATTTCTATATCTCTCATAATTGAGCTTGACCATTGAATATTAGAAATGTTTGCTATACAGTATGATGGGAAATGGGATATTTAGGTCAATCAACTCTTTGGATTGGTAAAGAGCAACTACTTGAAGACTCTATGTGTAGTAATATATGCTTCATACCCAGTTTTGAAGCTGTGAAACTTGGGCTTTCTGAGATGACCAGGACTTCAGGACTTGAGAATTTGTCAGCGAAGTGGGTCATCCCTACAGGAATCAATCTCATGTAAAGCAGGTGGGTAGTAAACTGGATATTTCCAGTTAATAGAAGGCCAGAAAACCATAGTTCTGCTAAGTTTCTAATTGAATTTTTTAAATCAGAGAAGTGTGTTTTGGGAGAGATTATGATGGAAGTGCATGGTTTTTCCTTATCTCTAAAATCTAATAGCAGAGTCTCATGGCTGCCTCACAGGTGAAGTGCAGGGAGTATGTCTATTTATCCATCATCTCCATTTTCTGTGTTCTCTCTCCATCTCCACCACCATCTTCTACACACCTTGACTCTGGTACCTGGGGTCTCCTACTCTCTTCAATAATAAAAGTTTAATGGCCCTTGTGCTAAGGGTTGAGAATGAGAAAAGACACAGTTTCTGCTCTCAGAGGATATTCATTTTAGCTGGAGAGACATAAGTGCATGTCAATCCTGGGGGGTGTAGGCTTGGAGCAGAGAATACAGCCCAGAGTTTGGAAGGCAAGAAACTGGAGTAAAAGAGGCCAAAAGCAGCTCTGCCAATCACTGATTCATCTGAGCCCAAGAACAGAAGTCTGGAAGAGACTTTGCATTTATCACACCTGCTATGTCTGTCCACAACCTCTGGATGATATCAGAAGCACAAATCCCACTGCTTTTCCAGCCTTAGGTGTTACTCAAGAGTCTTCTGCTAGACCAATCTCAATCAAACCTTCACTGTGTCACTTCGTTTAAAGATTCTTTCCTTCTCCTAGTCTTGGAAATCCTAAATGTCTCACATTTTTCTCTCTGTTCGTCTGTTTGTCTCCAGCCTCTGGTTCCTCCAGGATGAGGTTTGAGGAGCTAAGGTGGGTAAAGGGCAGAAACTGTCTACCTGACTGGGGCCATGATGAAGAGCCTTGGGAAGTGGCACAGCTGTTGGAGAAGAAGAGGAAGCAAGAGAATGGTCAGGTCTTGAGTGAGTTTCTAGGATGGGCTGCAAAGAGAGAGGCCTTGGCTTTGAGCAGAAAGGAATTCAAGAGTGAGCCATGCTAAAATGGAAGCAAGTTTATTTAGAGAGAAAGGACTTCCCTCATAGCTCAGTTGGTAAAGAATCTGCCTGCAGTGCAGGAGACCTAGGTTCAATTCCTAGGTCGGGAAGATCCTCTGGAGAAGGAAATGGCAGCCCACTCCAGTATACTCCGCCTGGAGAATCCTATGGACAGAGGAGCCTGGCAGGCTACAGTCCATGGGATCACACGAGTCAGAAACGACTTAGCAACTAAACCACCACCAGAGTCGGAAACGACTTAGCAACTAAACCACCACCACCCACACATTCCATAGGCAGAAAGCAGCCCATCACTTGTTAATTTAACAAGTCCTGCCCAGTACCTTTCTTTTAAAAAAGTATTCTTGTTACCTGTTTCATCAATTAGGGGGCCTCAGCTGTGCCTAAAGTAACATGAAAAGTCCTGTACTACCTCATTGTTATTCTGTTTTGGGGGGTGTTGTAATTTTATTTTCTTTTTGGTCTTTATAATTTTTTATTGAAATATAGTTGATTTACAATGTTGTGTTATTTGCAGATGTATAGAAAATGATTCAATTATATTTATATTTATCTTTATGTATTATATAAGTATATACATATATAGATAATATATATATTCTTTTAAAGATAATTTTCCATTATAGATTATTATAAGATACTGAATATACCTTGTTGGTTATCTATTTTATATATAGTAATGTGTATCTGTTCATCTCAAACTCCTAATTTATTCCTCCCCACATCTTCCCCTCCTCCCCCCATTATTCTTAATTGAGGAAACATCTAAAATTTGTGTAGAGCTTCCTCGGGACACCACTAGATATCGTGTGCCATGTGGTGTCACCCCCTAGAGGTGTGACAGCTGAGCTGGCAGCCTTGTGATTCATGGTTTTGCTTTAAGAGCAATAGGCCTTTTTACATACAAAGAGGCAGTAGTTATCATAGCAACCACTGCTATCTTTTTTTTAGCATTCCAAATGTACCAGTATATATTATACAGTATAGAATATACATTTTTTGCTCAGTAATAAGCAGTCAGGATTTGAATCTGTCTCCCTAGGCCATGCTCTTTTTTCTTTTGGATTCTGCCAGTTATTTTACAGATGAGCAAACTTCAGCTCTGCGAGGTTGCACAGCTTGCTTTGAGACTCTCACACAGAGTCTTCCAGTTTATTTCCTGGGCTTAACGTATCTTCAAGAATGTGACCTCAGAGGAGAATCTCAGGGAGAGGCATAATAATATTGAACACACACACAAGATACGGCTCAAGCTCTTGTGGAATCTTTCTGTTCCTTTTCCTGCATGAGTAGTCATCTGGGCAGAGGGGAGCCCTGCATGTGTTACCCACAGAAAGAGTTTGGTTCTCTTAGCTTGGATTAAAAGAAAGAGGTTAAATACGCGGTGAACTCAACGCAAATCCAGCAAGTGAAACTGAAATTCTATAACCCAATGTGAAAGCCTCTCAGTCGTGTCTGACTCTGCAACCCCATGGAATAATATTGTCCATGGAATTTTCCAAGCCAGAATACTGGAGTGGGTAGCCATTCACTTCTCCAGGGGATCTTCCTAACCCAGGGATTGAACCCAGGTCTCCCACATTGCAGGCAGATTCTTTACCAGCTGAGCCCATAGGGAAGCCTATATAACCCAATAACCCAATACCTGTGTGTTTTCAAAAATGAATATTTAATGATTTTTTTCTGATTAAAGATAATACATACTCACATTGAAAATTTATGTGATACTGCAAAATATCAAGAAAAATGTAAAACCCTGTTATATGTGTTCAGTCACTAAGTCGTGTCTGATTCTTAGACTATAGCCTGCTAGGTTCCACTGTCCATGGGATTTTCCAAGCAAGAATACTGGAGTGGGTTGCCATTTTCCCTCCAGGGAATCTCCCCAACCCAGGGATGGAACCTGCGTCTCCTGCATTTGCAGGCGGATTTGTTACCACTGTGCCCCCTGGGAAGCCCCTGTTACCCAAAAATTAATAGGGCTTGTTCACCATTTTAAAGCAGACAAAGAGAAATTGCGCGTTTATTTGCTCCTTGAGACTGTCCTACTGGGGCTGAGGCTACAGGCATTTCTTAGTCCTAAGAAGACAGAGAAGACCAGAACTCACATTGTGTACCAGGGAGAATGGCCTGCATAAACCTGGAGCTGGCGCTATTTTAGTAAAACTGCTTTTCTCTCTCAATCTTCAGTTAAAGTCAGTCTCTTTTCTCTTAGTTCAGTACTAAAAGTGATTTACAGACTTGAAAAACAATTCCTCCATTATATTAGGGGCTCAATATATGCTCTCAGTTGAAAAGAAACGAAATATATGAACAATGGGGGCAGGGACCACTGTCTGAGATTTTATGAAATCTGGTCTGATGGAGGAATTAAGGCAAACACATGGGTGGGTCAGACAGGTCTGGTTCTATTCCTTTTAACTGTTTGACTTTGGGCAAAGGTTCCACATGTGCCCAAATAGAAAAAAATGAAAATGTTAGTTACTCAGTCAAGTCTGACTCTCTGCGACCCTGTGGACTGTAGCCCAACAGACCCCTCTGTCCATGGAGCTCCCCAGGCAAGAATACTGGAGTGGGTAGCCATTCCCTTTTCCAGGGGATCTTCCTGACCCAGAGATCCAACCCAGGTCTCCCACATTGCAGGCAGATTCTTTACTATCTGAGCCACCAAGGAAGCCCCACACCCAAATAAAAGTTGGCACCAACTATAACCAGCTACTGGACTTCCTTGATGGTGCAGTGGTTAAGAATCCACCTTCCAAGGCAGGGGTCACAGGTTCGATCCTTGGTCTGGGAAGATCCCACATGCCACAGGGCAGCTGACCCAGTATGCCACAACTACTGAAGCCTACACGCCCTACAGCCCATATTCTGGCAACAAGAGACACCACTTCAATGAAAGCCGCAAGCATTACAACAAAGAGTAGCCCCTACTTGCCACAACTAGAGAAAGCCCACGCAAAGCCCATGCTTTGGACCCAGAGTATCCAAAAACAAACAAACAAACAAATAAAAGGCAGCACTGAACTTTTCAACAGGGGAAACCTTTAATATTTTGGTCAACTTGGGCACATAAAACTTTTAGTGAAGGGATGAAGTTGTGATTTGCTTTTGCAATATATGAATTTAGTTACACATCCAGGTTTAATACCATGGGGTCGCAAAGAGTCAGACAGGACTGAGCATACACACACACAAGAAATACAATACACACAGGAAATGCAATATAATAAAATAATTTATAAATACTGCTTTTTTCTACTTTCATATTTCAACAGCTATTTAAAGTCTTCATGTACCTATTGGTTGTCAGTGTCTTCACTTCATGACTAGCACCATGTATCAGGCATTCTCTCTTTCATCTGGATTGTTGGAGGTTCTCCTGGACCTTTTATGGGATGCTTTCCCTGGAATTTTTATCCCAAACCACAAAGTACCCATTTGAATAGCATTAGCCTGTTCGTGCTTTCACTGGTCTCTTCAACATAACTACTCATGGTTCTGCTTTTTAAAGTGATCATAAAAAGCTTGTTTATAGCAACTTTCAGCATTGCAAATGTGAAGTCACATTCCCAGGCATAACTAACAAATCTGTGTTACATTTTCTCACCTCCTTTTGTACTGAGCTGGTGATCTCCCTAAGCTTCCAAAACCAGAAATTTATAAAGCACTGGTGTAACATGAGAGGCGCCCACAAGGACCCTCTGATATTGTGATTTATGTTAAGGAATATATATTTGGTTTTTGTTCTCATTTCTGGCTCAGAGCTCCTAAAACCATTGGAATTTCCTAAGTGATAAGAGCCATAAAGGTGAAATGGGTGTCTTTCATTATTTCTGGAATAAGCCCCTTTTAACCACACCTGAGTTTATTAATGAGCTAAATGTTTGGAAAGCCCCAAGATATTGTAAAGATAGGGGCGGGTTGCTGGAGGAACCAACCTTGTGGTTAGGGATATGAAACTTCCACTGTCACCAGCCTGACCTCTGGAGAGGGCAGAGGAGCTGAAGGTTAAATCAGTCAGGGATAGCCTGTGATTTTGCATATGATCACATATGCATACATAATGAAGCCAAGAGTGGCATGCCCAGAGAGGGCATGAAGGCTCGGCTGCCTCTTTCCATGTAACTGGCCCCATACATATTTCCCATCTGGCCATTCCTGAGTTATATTCTTTTATAATAAATGGATAATCTAGGAAGTAGAGAGTCTCCCTGAGGTCTTCGAGCCACTCTGGGAAATTAATAGAACCCAAGGAGGGAGAAATGGGAGCCCCTAATTTGTAGCCAGTCGGTCAGAAGCACAGGTGACAACCTGAATTTGCCATTGGCATCTGAAGTGGGGGCTGTCTTATGAGACAACCTGTGAGATCTATCTCCGGATAGATAGTGTCAGAATTGACTTGAATTACAGGCACCAGACTGGTGTCACACAATTGCTTCATGTATGGAAAACACACACATCTGGTAACCAGAAGTGCCAGAAGTATTAAGTGTTAGTAGGAAAAGAGGCACACAAGAGTGCATTTTTCCTTTACAGACCTCAAAATACTCTCCTCTCTTCTGGGCAGTCATTTTAAGGAGGGAAAAAACCTTGCCTTACTGGTAGACATATATAGTGGTTAACATGTTTAGACTTTACATGCCCAGGTATAAAATGTAGGTAGTAACTGTTACAATTAACTGTGGACTCCTGGAGGGCAGGAATTTATTCCTGCATCTAATTAATTCATCTTTGTCCTCTGCGCCCAACACAGCGACTGGCTCATAACAAGGGCTCAATTATATCTTTCTTGGACAAGTGAGTGAATCCAAAAGCATTACTTAGTTTACAAGGCAAGCATCCATTTCTGTCTGCAAGACTGTCTTTTGACTCTAGGCTTTTCTTACAGGTTTGGGTGTGGGAACTGGCCCAAACCAAGTGATTATGTAAGCTGACATATCACACCCATGACTACAGCCCAGTGCTAAGAGCAGTGCTCCACACACATGAATTTCCAAGCCCACATAAGTTAGAATGTATTCAATCAAGATGCTGATTTTGAATGCTGCCACCTCCCCTCCCTCTGGGCACAGCTCTGTAACTTCCCACACCTTGTGAAGTCCCAGCAGAGGCAGAGCAGAGGGAGACCAGTCCGGGCCTGCAGTGGGGGTGGCGAACCCTAGACCCATGACTAAGACAACACCTGAGAATAAAGGACCAGCAGACTGAAACCAGTGTGAATCAAAAGGCCAAGAAAGTGTCTAATTTGGGTGGTGTTTCCATGGAAAGATCAGAACCCCCCATAGAAATCCCGAGAAAACTGTCATAACCAGATAGGACATGGTCAGAAAATCCAGGTGAAGTGAAAGTCGCTCAGTTGTGTCCGACTCTTTGCGACACCATGGACTATACAATCCATGAAATTCTCCAAGCCAGAATAGTAGTATGGGTAGCCATTCCCTTCTCCAGGGGATCTTCCCAACCTGGGGATTGAACCCAGGTCTGCCGAATTGCAGGCGGATTCTTCACCGACTGAACCACCAGGGAAGCCAGAAAACCCAAACTGAATTATATTTGCTTAAATGAGTATCACTCCACTCGCCTGTTTTATTCATTTATTTATTTTTGTCTGTGCTGGGTCTTCACTGCTGTGTGCAGGCTTTCTCTAGCTGTGGTGGGTGGGGCTGTTCCCTAGTTGCGGTACACAGGCTTCTCTTGTGGAGCACGGGCTCTAGGGAACATGGGTTCAGTAGTTGTGATGCACAGACTTAGTTGCCCAGCGACATGTGGAATCTTCTCGATCAGGGATCAAATCTTTGTCCCCTGCATTAGCAGGCAGACTTAACCACTCGACCACCAGAGAAGTCCCAGCCTGTTTTTTCAAGAAGACTTTACCACAAGCCCTTTTGTGCATATGAGAGTATGTGTGAGAGAAGCCTGTACATAATGCGGTAGAAGGGGTCCCAGCTTCTGCCCATAAGTGGCTAGAGAAACAGGGTCAATAGGGAAGGAGAAAGCAAACATTGGCCTCACTGCTGAATAGCCTAGATTGGAACCCCAGCTCTCCTGCTGATCAGTTGACTAACTTTAGCCAAATTAGTAACATCCCTGCCTTTAACTTTCCTACTTTCGAATGTGGATAATACCAGTCCCCACCTCATAGGGTTGTGATGAGGAATGCCTGAGCAGATGCATACTGGTGTGGGTTCAATTCAGGTCAGTCGCTCAGTCATGTCCGACTCTTTGCGACCCCATGGACAGCAGCATGCCAGGCTTCCCTGCCCATCACCAACTCCAGGAGTTTACTCAAAACTCATGCCCACTGAGTGGGTGATGCCGTCCAACCATCTCATCCTCTGTCGTGCCCTTCTCCTCCCACCTTCAATCTTTCCCAGCATCAGGGTCAGATCTTTGCATCAGGTGGCCAAAGTATTGGAGTTTCAGCTTCAGCATCCATCCTTCCAATGAATATTCAAGACTGATTTCCTTTAGGATGGACTGGTTGGATCTCCTTGCAGTCCAAGGGACTCTAAAGAGTCTTCTCCAACAACACAGTTCAAAAGCATCAGTTCTTCAGCGCCCAGCTTTCTTCATAGTCCAACTCTCACATCTATACATGACTACTGGAAAAACCATAACTTTGACTAAACTGACTTTTGTTGGCAAAGTAATGTCTCTGTTTTTTAATGTGCTGTTTAGGTTGCTCATAGCTTTTCTTTCAAGGAGCAAGCGTCTTTTAATTTCATGGCTGCAGTCACCATCTACAGTGGCGTGGGTTAAAGAGCCACAAAAGATTTGTCATTTCTCCCATCAAATAGTGGAGTCTATTTCCCCTCCCCTTGAGCCTGGGCTATCCTTGTCACTGGTTTTTACCACACAATCAACAGAATCATAGCCTCCCCACGAGAGTGTAGAAGTTGGGTGGCAGTTTCATGGATGGGACAGAACCTTCATAACGTATAGGATATGATCAGAAAATCAAAATTGAATTTATGTTTACTTAAATGGATATCACTCCACCACCCAAGATCAGGGCACTGGCAAATCAGATGTCTGCTGACAACTTGCTTTCTGGTTCAGAGATGGCTGTCTTTTCTCTGTGTCCTCACATGACAGAAGAGGTAAGGGAGCTCTCTGAGGTCTCTTGGGCCCCTTTTATAAGGGCACTAATCCCATTTATGAGGGCTCTACCTTCATGACCTAATCACCTTTCGAAGGCCTCACCTCCAAATACTATCACATTGAGAATTAAGTTTCAATTATGAATTTAGGGGGGTACAACAGTCAGTCTATAGCAGCAGGTATTACCACATCTGTGTTAGTTGGGATTATTGTTGAACAAATATTCCTCCTATCACCCTCTCACTGTGAGCAGAGTGAAGTTGACTTGATTTGGCCAATGGGATGTTACTGAACCCAAACTTGGGTGAGTTCACTCATGCACTATAAAGACACTCTACTGACACTGGGTTGTGATGAAAGAAAGTGCAGGGTTTTCTTCAGGGCACCAAGCAAGGAGTCCAGGGCAGCTAGTGCTCAAAACACCTGAACTCCTTGATGGGTTTCAGCAAAGCATCTTTAAAGGCCAGGTGAGGGTACTGTCACTTAATCAATCTTCGGGCTCCAAAAGGTTTGGGGCCTACATACTCATGGTCACATGGTCATCAGGTAGTTAATTTCTTCTGTTTGGTGGGGTTTTAGCATCTGTAAAACAATTTGGAAAATGTGCATCAGATACTGTTATGTAGGTGCTTCAGGGAAGCACTACAGCAGAACTTATGGAGAGGGTTCTGTCCCGGGAAGGCCCCATAATGTTCTGCTCAGTTACAGTGACATAAGCAGAGACTTTAAAAAAAACGCACATTTGATTGTGTTGGGCCTTAGTTGTGCTGTGCAGTCTTTTTTTGTTGTTGTTGTGGCACATGGGATCTTCAGTTTCAGCACACGAACTCTTAGTTTCTGCAAGTGAACTCTTAGTGGCAGCATGTGGGAGCCAGTTTCCAGACCAGGAATCAAACCCAGGCCCCTTGCATTGGGAGTCTTAGCCACTGGACCACCAGGGAAGTCCCAAGAGGAGGCTTTAAATGCCAACTTGGATTTCTGTCATTACCACAAGATGCTCAGGAGACCTGGAGATTTCAGAAGAATAAGGGGTGTATGAGCAGAGGCACCTAGCCACCCCACAGACCTTTGAGTGTGGTCATACACAATCATTGTTTCATGCCAGTGAGCTGTGGGGTGGTTTTTAAGCAGCAACAGCTGATTGATACATAATCTTTACATGAGAAAACTGAGGTTCAGAGAGTCTCATTTAAAAACAAGAAAAATTCATGGAAATGCTCATAGTAAAGGAAGCTTTTTATTTAAAGAGTCGAATGAGAGTCTCTATTAATTTCCTAGGGCTGCCATGACAAGTTATCACAACTATGTGGCTTACAACCCTGGAAAAGTATTCTCTCACAGTTCTGGAGCCTGGTCTGCTCCACGAAGGGGTCAGCCCTACCATGCTCCCTGGGAAGCCAGGAAGAGTCCTTCCTGGCTTCTTTCTAGTTTCCGCTGATTCCCAACTATCCTTGGTGTTCCTTGACTTGTACAGATAAACCCTGCTTTTCAAAAGTTCACTTTATGCCACTTCACTTTTATGAAAGATCCGTATTAGTACCTGTTTTCACTAACTGAAAGAAATCTGAAGAGAAACTGCTTTTACCCAAAAAAAGTGAAAAATGAAAATAGTGTTCAGCATTGATCTTGCAAGGAGATCAAACCAGTCAATCCTAAAGGAAATCAATCCTGAATATTCATTGGAAGGACTGATGCTGAAGCTGAAGCTCCAGTACTTTGGCCACCTGATGCAAAGAGCTGACTCATTGGAAAAGATTGAGGCTGGGAAAGATTGAGGACAGGAGAAGGGGATGACAGAGAATGAGATGGATCGATGGTATCATCGAATCAATGGACATGAGTTTGAGCAAACTCCAGGAGATAGTGAAGGACAGGGAAGCCTGGCGTGCTCCAGTCCATGGGGTTGTCAGACACAGCGAATAAACGATAACAACAAGTCAAGCAGCAAAAATGGCTCCGTCAAGCTCCTTCCCGGGGAAACTACACTCAGCATTTCATCATCAAGCCACCATAGCTTTGAACTGTGTCGTTGAGCATCTGTGCTTTGTCTTGATTTATTTTGTGCATCTGTTAGCAAGATGTGTCATAAGGTAATCGCTTCTCCACTTTACACGATCTTGGCTTATGAAAGGTTTCCTAGAAACTCCCTACTTTCAGATAGAAGGGAAACTGAAAGCTGCATCACTCCATTCTCTTCCTCCATTGTCACATGGCCTTCTTCCCCGCTCATGTCTTTGCATCTGATTCTCCTTCTCCTTTCTCTTAGGAGGATGCCAGTCATTGAATTTAGCTCTCTACGCCCCAATCTGGGGTCTTCCTTTGTGGCTCAGCTGGTAAAGAATCTGCTTGCAATGTGGGAGACCTGGGTTCAATCCCTGGGTTGGGAAGATCCCCTGGAGAAGGGAAAGATCCCAAAGAGTGACGTTATCTTAACTAATTACATCTGCAAAGACCTTATTTCCAAATAAGGTCACATTCTGAGGTTCTGAGTGCACATGGACTTTATGGGGAGGCACTACTCAACCCAGTGTGGTTCCTCTGTTTAATACTGAAAAATCAAAGAGATTGTTAGGCAGAGTGTGCTCAAAAGAGAACTTCAGGCAAAAATTCAGAGGGCATGGTTTCAACCTTGAGGGAAACAGGTTGGGGAGCCTTGGGGTACAAGCTAAGACTGAATCTGTACGTAGATATTTCATACATCTCTGACGGTTTGGGAGCTACAAAAGAACAGAACACTTTTGAGAAGCCCTGGACACCACCTTCCTAGTACCTGCTGTCCTCTGGATGATTAATTTCTGAGGGAGTGTATTTCAGAAGTTTGGGAAAGCAACTGAACATGCTGTGTGAGTCTTGGCAAGAATACTTCTGAATGTCTACAAACTGGCTATTTCAAAATCAAACCAGTGTGTAGACAAGTGCGTGCATGCTCAGTCGATCAGTCGTGTCTGACTCTTTGCGACCCTATGGACTATAGCTGGCCAGGCTCCTCTGTCCATGGAATTTTCCAGACAAGAATACTGGAGTGGGTTGCCATTTCCTACCAGACAAGACAAAGCTTGAAATCCATGGCTAAGATGTTGTGTGTGCCAAGTTCAGATGTAGAAGATACCACTTCTCAGGCTAGTTGATCCAAATACAACAGAATGCAAAATGTTCCTACTGTATCAAGTCCCACTGGCTCAGATTTTCTTTAATATGCATGGGGACTGGAGCCAGACAGTGAAAGTGAAGTGAAAGTGTGAGTCACTCAGTCACGTCCAACTCGGTGACCCCATAGCCTATAGCACCCCCAGACTCCTCTGTCCATGGGATTCTCCAGGCAAGAATACTGGAGTGGGTAGCCTTTCCCTTCTTTAGGAGATCTTCCTGACCCAGGGATGGAACCCAGGCCTCCTGCATTACAGGTGGATTCTTTACCGTCTGAGCCACCAGGGAAGCCCCAGTGTCAGGCAGACCTGTATGCAAATCGCATTTCTGCTCCCCAGTAGTGATGAGACCTTGATGTGCACCTGCTCTGAGCCTCAGTTTGGAAATCTGCAGAATGGTCCTAACATCCATGTCAGACGGCTGTGTGAGGATTAATGACAGTAAGTGTAAAGGGCTGAGAAGAGAGCCAGGTCTGTAGTGGGCCCTCTCAATATCCAAGTTCTGTTCTGTTGCCCTTATCTTCCTGTGTAGAGACAGATGCCGAAGGATGGAGAGGTATCACCATCATGGATGTCACAGAGTCCCCAGGAGTCAGGATTGCGCATCCTTATTTTTTCATCACCAGACTTTGTCCTCAGCACATACAAAGGGCTGGGGCAGGGAGACACCAGAATTGGGAACTTGGAAGGAAACTGGACAATGCAAAGATGAGGGATCAAAGAGACACAAAAGCACCAGGGAGGGAAGTGTTTGTTTTGCCTTTGGTACACGGTGGGCTTTTTGGCTTTACGGGAAGGGGTTGAGGCTTTGATGGTCCTGCAGAGGAAGACTGAAGGCTGGCTAAGGTGGCAGGCATCAAGAAGAGGCACAAAGGGGGCTGCAGAGACTAGAAAGATGGGTCAGGCCATAAGAGCCTGGAGCAGTCCCCTCGGGCCAGACCAGGAGAGCAAGGCAAATCCAAGGAGGCCAAGTGGAACTGAAGCAAGCTAATCTAGTCCAGGTAACGGAAGCTGGGCCACAACGTTTGGGCCACTTCACATAACAATTAGGGCTGATTTACAGAGCTCTTGCCACAGCTATATATCAACTCCTTTAATGTGCATCACAGCTCTACCAGGCGCTTACTGAGGCTCAGAGGAGTGCGGTTGCCAGTTCCAAATACCCTTACCTCCTGGTGTGATGCCCCCGAGGATTTCCCTGCTACACTGACCCTTCAAGTTGTGAACTAGGGCTGCCCTGTCTGATACTTACCGGGGACCTTGCTTTTTGGAGGACATGTTTCTGCAGCTCAGCCTTGGCACCCCATGCCCAAGGTGGTGGCATTTGCCCCTCCACCACAGGAAACAGACACAGAGACTCCAGCCGCACCCTTAGGTCCTGAAGCACCCAGGCCTGCCCCTTCCTGTCTGCCCTCCTAGGGCAGGGAGAAGGCTGGCATGATTCTGGTGGTGATGGAGGGCTGTGAGGACATTGGCCCAACTCCTGAAGACACAACTGGGAAGTCTTAAGGAGGCAAATCTTTTTTGTTCTATAATTATGGTGAGTAAAAAACTTAAAAGGCAGATACCACTAGGAGCAAGAAGTAGGTGCTGACTTGAACTCACATTAAGTCTAAATGATTCTGAGAGGCGAGTTCAGAGTAACTGGGGTGGGGGTTGAAAGTGAGGGGCCAAAAGAATCCACAGAAGGGAGAAAAAGGCAGACAGAAAAGGAAGGCTCAGTTTAACCAAAATGAGCAATGGTTCCTCAAACTAGTCCTGCCTGGAAGCACTCTTGAGGTCCATTTCCTAAAATCTCCAGATTTCAGCCAGGACAATGCAGGCCAAGCATCTGATTGAAGGAAGAGGGTGGGTGAAAGTAGTTGGATTCACTCACCGGACACAGATTTGCCAGAAAAGGAAGTGGGGGTGTCAGGGACATTATTTCCACTTCCTGGATACACATTCAAACATGGAACAATGAAGTCCTAACAGGACAAGGCAATAAAATAATCGACCACCCCTGGGGGTACCACACCCAACACAATTCAGATGAGAGTAAGAACTAGAAGTTGTATTTATAAGGCTTCCAAAGAGCATTGCCTAGCTGCTACCCTAAATCTAAAAGACAACAAAGACCCTTCAAGAACACTTTCTTTATTTAAAGCCAGCTCTAAGAAGACTGAACATAACCTCTTTGCCTTTTAATAAAATTAAATAAATTCTGGTACACTCAGACTGTGGAACAAACACCATGTGACCTCTCCAGAAACTTAGCTGTTTTCTAGGTGGTGGTATGGAATGATTATCAAGATCAATGTGAAAAAGTCAGAAGCACAAAAGATTGGATAGCTTGCTACACAGTGTGCAAAGTACATTTAACTCTGTGTGTGTGTGTGTGTGTGTGTGTGTGTGTGTGTGTGTGTGTTAGTTGCTCAGTCATATCTGACCCTTTGTGACCCCATGGACTGTAGCCTTCCAAGCTTCTCTGTCTATGGAATTCTGTAGGCAAAAATACTGTAGTGGACAGCCATTCCCTTCTCCAGGGGATCTTCCCAGCCCAGGGATCCAGCCCAGGTCTTCTGCATTGCAGGCAGATTCTTTATCATCTGAGCCACTTTGGAAAAAAATTTGGAATAATAAATAAGTAAAAGAATATAAAATAAATTTCAAAATAATTTTGAATGATAATGAAAATGTAATTCCAAACTCAGGCAAGGCAAAAAAAACTCTCAGCCCCCTTCCTGGTAGATGAGTCCTGACTTCACTCACACGTGCCCGCCTGCTGGGTTCAGGACTGGGGATGAAAGAGGCTTACGTTCCAGCGGTCCCCAATCTGGCCTCATTTACTCTTCCTTCAGGCTGACCTCAGCCTCCTGTTTATCAATTGCTTCAGAACTTTTTTTTTTCCCCAAAAACAGATTAAGCCACAGTTGTTCGTCTGTTCAACAAAGTCTGCCCACTGTGCAGTCTGTGGCTCTGCAGGACTGGGACTTGCAGAAAACCTGCTGGCTGTGAAACAGAAGGGGAGTTGTTTTATTTCAAGCCAGTAGCTTCCAGCATGAGCAAGCATATTTCTCGTTTAAAAAAAAAAAGGTGAAAGCTTAATTCCTCGATCTCTTAAATTAAGGAAAAAGAAAAAAACATACTGTTTTCTTCATACAAGGTGGTGATATTTTTCTTGCAGGGGGTCACAGATTGTCCCAGAAAGAAAATCTCAAGTGCTGTTCAACCCGTTTCAAATTTGATCCTGAGCATTCCCTTTGAGGAAAGTTGGGTGTCTGCCCAGGAAGTTTGGAACAGGGGCCAAGATTCACTCACATCTGGGATATAAGACCTCCTGGAGAAGGGGCAGGGAGGACCTTGGCATTTACTGAGGACCTACTGTGTGCTGGGTTCTGTGCTTGGCACGTCTACCGTTATTACATTCATATCGCACTAACTCTGTGAAGTAGATACTGCTAGTTTGCCTGTTTTACAGGAGGAAACTAAACTTCCAAGTGGTTAAGTATCTCCCCTGAGGTCACACTTTAGAAACACCCCAATATGTGGCGGCTTAAAACAACACATTATTATTATTGCTTATGGTTCTCTGAGGCTCAGCAACTAAACCACCACCACCACATGCTTCTCCCGACTTTTCTGCTGTGCTTCTGGTGCTATGAGCCAAAGGTGTGAATGGGCATCATGAATGTGCATCCCAAGGTAAGCTCAGTCACCGTGAGGCACTGAGATTCAGCCAAGGCCAGTCAAAGAGGGAGCCTTCCCTGGGCGATTGAGGTCACTCCCCCAAGAGGGCCTGAACAAGGTGTGCCATTCCTGCAGCACCACTGCATCTTTTAGTCATTCCTTGAGCACTCCACTGGGGCTTCCCAGATGGTGCTAGTGGTAAAGAACCTGCCTACCAGACACCTGGGTTTGATCCCTGGGTCGGGAAGATCCCCTGGAGGAGGAAATGGCAACCCACTCCAGTAATCTTGCCTGGAGAATCCTGTGGACAGAGGAGTCTGGCGGGCTACAGTCATGGCATCACAAAGAGTTGGTCACGACTTAGCACGCACACACGCATGAACACTCCATTGGTGCCAGGCACTGCCTTCCTCCTCTTCTCATTCAGTATGGCCTGTTACCTTCTCTCCTCAGAGAGTCTCCTAAACCCCACATCCAGCGCAGTCATCTGCTTCAGGCATTCACTGAATGAAGAAATTTTACCATTAAATTTTTTCAAAAGATTTTAAAGTTGAGGGGAGGAGACAGTCTAAAGAATCTGAATGTTACAAATTGGAGAGTTTAAAACACAATGACTTTAGACAAGGGCCTGGAAATGGCCTCAATCAATGTTTATTGAAAGATTAAGCAAACTTTACATTCCTGCTGTTGGTAAATAAAAGGATTTCTTTCTAACAAGCTAATCATTAGAAGAGATTGCAAGAAGGAGTCAAACTTAATTAAGAGGATAGTTTTCAAACCTTTTGTTCTATCCATTCCAAGTAATAGGCTTCTCACAAATTTCAAGAGTGCCTTATGTATTTGTTAAAGAAAGTCTAAGATTGGTCTCCTGTCTCCATTGGACAGGATTTTATATCAGTTAACTTATGTTGGTGCTTAAAATCAATAACACTATTCAGCTTTGAAATAGCCCTTCTCCTAATTTTTTTATATTCAAAATAATCTTTAAACTTTTCACCCATGCATGTGTGCTTCAGTAGTGTCTGACTCTGCGACTCTATGGACTGTAGCCCTCCAGGCTCCTCTGTCCATGGGATTCTCCAGGCAAGAATACTGGAGTGGGTTGCCATGCCCTCCTCCAGCAGATATTCCTGACCCAGGGATCAAACCTGCATCTCTTTCATCTTCTTCATTGGCAGGCGGGTTCTTTACCACTAGTGCCACCTAGGAAGCCACCATACACCAAAAAGTGTCCTGGCAAAATGTACTTTAAGAATAAAATGTTGTGCCTTCATCTGTCAAACAGAGATAGTAGTGGGTGTATCACTACTGTATCATAGAGGGGTCACTGAAACTTAAATGACATTGGTACATAAAAATATTTTGAGCAGTTTACAGCTTTTCCCTCTAGGTTTATTGCCTAGTGTCCCCCGCCCTACTCCTGATTCTGTCCGTAGTCTTTCCTTATCACCTGGAAGTCAGTAGCATTTATTGCCTCAGGTGAAGTGAAAGTTGGTCAGTTGTGTCCGACTCTGCAACCCCATGGACTATACGCTGATGCTAGGAAAAATTGAAGGTGGGAGGAGAAGGGGACGACAGAGGATGAGATGGCTGGATGGCATCACCAACTCAATGGACATGAGTTTGAGTAAACTCCGGGAGTTGGTGATGGACAGGGAGGCCTGGTGTGCTGCACTCCATGTGGCCGCAAAGAGTTGGACACAACTGAGCAACTGAACTGAACTGAACTGACTCGACTATACAATCCATGGAATTCTCTAGGCCAGAATACTGGAATGGGTAGTCTTTCCCTTCTCCAGGGGATCTTCCCAACCGAGGGATCAAACCCAAACCCAGGTCTCCCACATTGCAGGTGAATTATTTACCAGCTGAGCCACCAGGGAAGCCCAAGAATATTGGAGTGGGTAGCCTACCCCTTCTCCAGGGGATCTTCCCAACCCAGAAATCAAGCTGGGGTCTCCTGCATTGCAGGAGGATTCTTTACCAGCTGAGCTATCAGTTGGATCATCCTTTGGATCATCGAAAAAGCAATAGAAAAACATCTATTTCTGCTTTACTGACTATGCCAAAGCCTTTGATTGTGTGAATCACAACAAACTGGAAAATTCTTAAAGAGATGGGAATACCAGACCACCTGACCTGCCTCTTGAGAAATCTATATGCAGTTCAGGAAGCAACAGTTTGAACTTGATATGGAACAACAGACCAGTTCCAAATAGGGAAAGGAGTACATCAAGGCTGTATACTGTCACACTGCTTATTTAACTTGTAAGCAGAGTACATCATGCGAAATGCCAGGCTGGACTAAGCACAAGCTGTAATCAAGATTGCCAGGAGAAATATCAATAACCTCAGATATGCAGATGATAACACTCTAATGGCAGAAAGTGAAGAGGAACTAAAGAGCTGCTTGATGAAAGTAAAAGAAGAGAGTGAAAAAGTTGGGTTAAAACTCAGCATTCAGGAAACTAAGATCAAGGCATCTGGTCCCATCACTTCATGGCAAATAGATGGAGAAACAATGGAAACAGTGAAGTCACTGTTTTAGGGGGCTCCAAAGTCACTGCAGGTGGTGACTGCAGCCATGAAATGAAAAGACGCTTGCTCCTTGGAAGAAAAGTTATGACCAAGCTAGACAGCATAGTGAAAAGCAGAGATATTACTTTGCCAACAAAGGTCCGTCTAGTCAAGGCTATGGTTTTTCCAGTGGTCATGTATGGATGTGAGAGTTGGACTATGAAGAAAGCTGAGTGCTGAAGAACTGTGGTGTTGGAGAAGACTCTTGAGAGTCCCTTGGACTGCAAGGAGATCCAACTAGTCCATCCTAAAGGAAATCAGTCCTGAATATTCATTGTGCTGTAGCTGAAACTCCAATACTTTAGCCACCTGATGAGAAGAACTGACTCATTGGAAAAGACGCTAATGCTGGGAAAGATTGAAGGCAGGAAGAGAGAATATGATGGTTGGAGAGCATCACCAACTCAGTGAACATAAGTTTGAGTAAACTCTGGGAATTGGTGATGGACAGGGCGGCCTGGTGTGCTGCAATCTATGGGGTAGCAAAGAATTGGCCACAAATGAGCAACTAAAGCCTGGCTTGGAGAATTTTGAGCATTACTTTACTAGAGTGTGAGACGAGTGCAATTGTGCGGTAGTTTGAGCATTCTTTGGCATTGCCTTTCTTAGGGATTGGAATGAAAACTGACCTCTTCCAGTCCTGTGGCCACTGCTGAGTTTTCCAAATTTGCTGACATATTGAGTGCAGCTCTTTCACAGCATCATCTTTCAGGATTTGAAATAGCTCAACTGGAATTCCATCACATCTACTAGCTTTGTTAGTAGTGATGCTTTCTAAGGCCCACTTGACTTCACATTCCAGGATGTCTGGCTCCAGGTGAGTGATCACACCATTGTGATTATCTGGGTCGTGAAGATCTTTTTTGTATAGTTCTGTGTATTCTTCCCACCTCTTCTTAATATCTTCTGCTTCTGTTAGGTCCATACCATTTCTGTCCTTTATCGAACCCATCTTTGCATGAAATGTTCCCTTGATATCTCTAATTTTCTTGAAGAGATCTCTAGTCTTTCCCATTCTGTTATTTTCCTCTATTTCTTTGCATTGATCATTGAGGAAGGCTTTCTTATCTCTCCTGGCTATTCTTTGGAACTCTGCATTCAAATGGGAATACCTTTCCTTTTCTCCTTTGCTTTTCCTTCTCTTCTTTTCACAGCTATTTGTCTAAGGCGTCCTTAGACAGCCATTTTGACTTTTTGCATTTCTTTTCCATGGGGATGGTCTTGATCCCTGTCTCCTGTACAATGTCATAAACCTCCATCCATAGTTCATCAGGCTCTCTGTCTATCAGATCTAGTCCCTTAAATCTATTTCTCACTGTTCAAGCTGGTTTTAGAAAAAGCAGAGGAACCAGAGATCAAATTGCCAATATCCACTGGATCATCAAAAAAGCAAGAGAGTTCCAGAAAAACATCTATTTCTGCTTTATTGACTACGCCAAAGCCTTTGACTGTGTAGATCACAATAAACTGTGGAAAATTCTGAAAGAGATGGGAATACCAGACCACCTGACCTTCCTCTTGAGAAACCTGTGTGCAGGTCAGGAAGCAACAGCTAGAACTGGACATGGAACAACAGACTGGTTCCAAATAGGAAAAGGAGTACGTCAAGGCTGTATATTGTCACCCTGCTTATTTAACTTATATGAAGAGTAAATCATGAGAAACGCTGGGCTGGAAGAAACACAAGCTGGAATCAAGATTGCTGGGAGAAATATCAATAACCTCAGATATGCAGATGACACCACCCTTATGGCAGAAAGTGAAGAGGAACTAAAAAGCCTCTTGAGGAAAGTGAAAGAGGAGAGTGAAAAAGTTGGCTTAAAGCTTAACATTCAGAAAACTAAGATCATGGCATCTGGTCCCATCATCTCATGGGAAATAGATGGGGAGACAGTGAAAACAGTGAGAGGCTTTATTTTGGGGGGCTTCAAAATCACTGCAGATGGTGACTGCAACCATGAAATTAAAAGACGCTTACTCCTTGGAAGGAAAGTTATGACCAACGTAGATAGCATATTAAAAAACAGAGACATTACTTTGCCAACAAAGGTCCATCTGGTCAAGGCTATGGTTTTTCCAGCGGTCATGTATGGATGTGAGAGTTGGACTGTGAAGAAAGCTGAGCGCCGAAAAATTGATGCTTTTGAACTGTGGTGTTGGAGAAGACTCTTGAGAGTCCCTTGGACTGCAAGGAGATCCTGCTATAGCCATGCTTTCCAGGAAACAAACTCACTCGGAAGCACAATGCAGATAGTGGAGTGCAGTTTATTACACAGGCAGGCCCAAGGCAGAGTCTCCTCTTAGCCAAGGACCCTGACCAGCATTTGTGAAAATCTTTTATAGCCCATGTGTATGTGTCCAAACTCACCACCCCAATCCCTGAGGCTTACAAAGGAAGGGTAAATACAATCACAATAACCCCATCATTCACGTGTTATGTGTTCAAACAGTAATCAATAAGCCCGCGGTTACATTCCAACCAGTTAATAACCGATAAGCCTGTGCTTACATTCTGATAGATACTGTCCAGAGGCAGGGGTGATTAGTGTCTGTTTTCTCTTAGGTGATGAGTAACGTGGATCTTCAAGGTTCCCCTGTCCGGAGGGGGTCTTATCCTTCCATTGTCGTTCCCACAGGCACTAAGCAGAGAGTTCAGAGTCCACTGGAGTGGTGGCCGAGCACGATCAGCACGGACAGGCCTCAGACAGAGTCCAGGCCCTATGAATTCCTTCTTCATTCCGACCAGTCCATCCTAAAGGAGATCAGTCCTGGGTGTTCATTGGAAGGACCGATGCTGAAGCTGAAACTCCAGTACTTTGGCCACCTCATGCAAAGAGTTGACTCATTGGAAAAGACCCTGATGCTGGGAGGGATGGGGGGCAGGAGGAGAAGGGGGAGACAGAGGATGAGATGGCTGGATGGCATCACCGACCCGATGGGCATGAGTCTGAGTAAACTCCGGGAGTTGGTGATGGACAGGGAAGCCTGGCATGCTGCGATTCATGGGGTCGCAAAGAGTCGGACACGACTGAGTGACTGAACTGACTGACTGCGCTATCAGGAGAGTCCTATTGCCTCACCTGTGGAGTGATAAGGCAGAAAAAAACAGAAAACTACTGGGAGTGGTAAGACTGAGGCTCAACAGCTAAAATTTAATCATGGAAGCATTGTTTGTGCCATAAATGCTAGGAATGGAAAAACTGAGAACTAGTCAGAGATTATCAGGACTTTCAGGGAGGAGAGAAGCAGAGGGGAGGTGGTAGGTCCCTGAGAAAGCAGATCTTCCCACCCTCCCCCAGCCCCTGGGTAAGAGAGGTGTGCTCAGGAATTTGTCAAACAGAAGCAAGCACCCAGGCTGGGGAGATGGGGGTGCGTGGCTCTCTCCAGGTGGTGCAAACTGTGGCTTGTTCTAGGCGACACGGGAAGGTGGTTTGGGGGAACCAGAGAGGATCAGGGCTTTAAGGTGTGGAGTGAAGGGTCACCCTAGGCAGAGGCCTGATGGAATGTTAAGTCCACAATTTGGACTGATAAAGTGAATCTGCATATCAAGACCCACTGAAAGGAGGCTGCCCCTGGGGCCTTGCCCAGGACACAAATCTAAACCTAAGTGAGCCAGCATGGAATCCTCATACCTACCAATCACAGTCCTCCAGCTCAGCTTTAGTCAGCTCACCTCATCCTAGAAAACAGGACCTGTTAGCGTTATAAGGAGATCTCTAACTTCTTAGCCCATTGTTTCCTGTTTCTGGGAGGTCTTTTCTAACACGCTGTAAACTCACTTTTACTCAAACACTTTTACCCCTGAAGAGTACTCCTCTGCTTGGGAAGCACTGCACGCCCACCCCTGTATGCAGATTGATTTCCCTTGAGTAAAGGACATCAGACTCAAATTATTTTACTTTTGTCATTTGACAGGACATAATGGCAGATGCTACCATGCAGAGAGGAATAACCAGGACGTTTGAATCCAGCTACTCTCCACCATCTAGGAACAGAGGAAAAACGTGGGACAGAGCAAGTGAGCTTCAGTCCATGGGGTCACAAAGAGTTGGACACAACTTAGGGACTAAACAACAATACAACAGGGACAACAGGTTAATATTCTGAACAGTCATGATGGGAAAATGGACATGGACAACGCAGAGGACAGCACTGGAGCTTATCCATGACTGGGAGGGTAAGTGCCTTCTTTTCTATTTTAAGGTTGATTTGACTATTTATGGGCTTCTGGAGACTACTGTGTGTTCATCATGGTCAGCTCCCTTTGGGGCACACAGTGAGACTATATTTCCTAACCTCTCCTAGGAAGTTAGGTGGGATAATGTGGCCAATTTCGGCCAGTGGAATGGGGCAGAGGTGAGAGATGCTAACTTCCTGCACCCTAAAATACTGACATGATCCTCTACAACTGGAAGCAAAGTGCTTTGAGGGCTTAGGAGTCAGACGGAGCCACAAACAGGAGCCTGGGTTCCTGAGAAGCCTTTTGGAGAAGAGCCATACATAGGACTAGAACACTTGGATTGGACTGTTCCTAAGCAAGAGATAAACTATCCCTTGGTTAAACCACTGAATCATATGGGGTGTTTGACAGAGGTCAACCCTAATATACATTGTATGAAAGTAAGTTTGTTGAGTTCCTTTCAAACGTGATTGTGGCTCCCTAATTCTTTACCATTGCCTTTGTTCCCTGTCTTGGAACTCAGACATTTTTAGCATCTTTCCCAGAAGTCAGAGAGGCATGGGTGCAATAGCACCTTACTTGCCTCCTAAATGTCTTTTGGGATTTAAGCATTTAAAAGAGTGAGCATGATATGGTTTCATTTTAGGAACTTGAAAATCCTAGGTTAAAAGAATTTTGGAAATGGAAGGCACATTTGTAGTTACCTGGTTTAACCATGAAAACAAATGAAGAGGAAACCGAAGTCTTTGGGGACACAGTACTGACATAAGTCCACAAGCTGGATAGTACTGAAACCAGAATAGGCTTCATTCTTCGTGCCTGTCAATACATCTGGATGTCTAGCACACTAACAAGTCAAACTTTAGAACTGGACCAAACTGGACTAAAATTCTGGCTTCCCTCTTGCCAGGTGGCCTATCTCAGGAATAACATGTAACATCTCTAAGTAGCATTTAACCTCATCTGTAAAACAAAGATAATAATAATGGTACTTTCCTTTTAGTGTTATTATATCAGCTAAACAGATTAATGCATTTAGAGGGATTAGCACACATTTGACCCTAATAAAATTTTATGATGTTAGTTTCTGCCGTTATTTAAAAGAATACCAATCTTGTATCAAACAATGCAGAAACCTTAACCGAACAACATCCCACACAACTGGAGGATCACATTCTCTGCTTGTGCTTTTGAAGGAGTTCAGGACGTGCCACCCAATGATATACAGCTTCAGTGTATTGATTATTTTGAGGTGAAGGCACTTGAAATGCAGAGAAAGACTTTCTCTGAATTCTTATCTGTCTAAAGACAGATCCTCCAACAGGAACTCAATTGTTGAAAATCCCCTCCCCCAGGAAGGTGTTTCATTAACCTAGGAAGATCAACTCTTATCACAGGAGAGGAGACTGGAAGTCCACATCACACCCTGACAAACTTAGTCACAAACTGTCTTTTCTCTCATCTGATCGTCTAAGGGCCCATTTATCTTTCCTAAAAATCATTTACTCTCCCCTAAGGGACCTGTACACCCCTTACCTTCCCCTGTAAGGAGACACATAAAGTCTCAAATCCTACCACTTTTTTGGGTATTCACTTTTTTCCCCTAACTTGCCTCTGTCCACATAATATTAAAAATGAATAAATTTAAATATCTTTTCTCCTGTTAATTTACCTCTTGGCTGTTATTTCATAGATCCAGCTAATGAACCTAGGAGGGTACAAGGAAAGTCTTTCCTCCCCTGTATTCTTTTGGGGGGCATTGATTCCTTACTTTCCGTGCCTGACTCTCTCCTCTTTCAGATGGTAAATTTCTTATTGCCTTATCTTTTTCTGTGTCCCTCGGGGACCAGGAGCATGACTTGAACAAAACAGGTGCTCCCATGAAGTTTGTTGGGGAGCAGAGAGCCTGGTATAAATGAATATAAAGGGCTTTTTGAGTCTCTAGCACACCATACTCAGGTCAGAGTTGACTAGTCCCCATGTCTGCCTCCCTCTTCAGGGCTCCAGCTCCTGTTTTGGTGAAGAGAAGACAGCAACTCCTGAATAGCTGGATGGCCTCGTTAGAAAGACTTTGATCTTGAAGACCTTCTAGAGAAAATGGTAACCCCAGAAGTGCCTAACCAGTTCTGGTCAGCAGCAGGCAGACCTAGTTTCCTGGGCTCTTGCTGTCTAACATCTCAGGATAAGAACTGCTTCATGCAAACCAAAGGCTGATAAGACTAGCCCCTTAAAAAAAAAAAAGACCAGCTCCTTGTACTGGGGCTTACAATTCCCATTTGCATATGCCCTGTCTCTAGAGCCTGGCCTTGCTTTCAGAATCCAGACCACTTTACTTTCTAGCAGCATCCCCAGAGCAGGAAGAGTTGGGGAGGCTGAAAATCAAACTGACTGTAGCTCTGGGAAATGTGAAGATTTGAAACTACTTTTTAAGAATCAGTGTCACTATTTGTTGATTTTGAGAATTATCTGGGTGAATCAGAATTTGCCAAGGCCCCTTTGGCCCAGAGGTCCTAAGATGACTCGTTGAGCAGTAAAAACTCGAAACTCCTTGGGTTAGACCCCACTTGAGTAACCCAGACCTGTGGCCTCCTCCAGTGCACATTGTTGGAGGCCCCAGAGGAACACAGGAGCTCAGTCTTAACCCTCAAAGCCATGGTGAGCGTTAACACTGCCACTCCCGCCAGAGGCTGAGGTCCAGCCCCAAGGTGCCCCCTGAAGCCCTCATTACCCTGCGAGCTGCTCTGTGGACCCCTCAGGTGGAGTAAAAGGAAGCTCTCATCAGCCCACATGGCATAGTGGCTCCTGCACACCCAAGTAACCTCTGCCCTTGTTGCTACATGTACTTGGACCCAAAGCTAGATCCTGTTACCTGGAAGTCCT
Organism: Odocoileus virginianus; assembly: GCF_023699985.2. Classification (NCBI taxonomy): domain Eukaryota; kingdom Metazoa; phylum Chordata; class Mammalia; order Artiodactyla; family Cervidae; genus Odocoileus; species Odocoileus virginianus. The sequence continues at coordinate 60,001,571 of NC_069675.1, forward strand.
GTGAATACAGTGGGCTCTTTGGATAAGCAAAACTGATTTTGTCTTTGGAACAGCAGTTTAAGGGCTGCCAGCTATTTCCGAGGCTTGGTAAAAGCAGGAAGTCATCTTGGGGAAAATTTTCTTTGTTCTAAGAAGATACTTGGGTCAGGCAAATATAAGAGCTTAAAGATGCTCTGTGCCCTGGGGGAAAGGGTGCAGCAAGATCTTTTGTAGAAAACAAAGGCCTCCACCTTTCTTCATCTGTGGAGTTGATCTCAAGGAAAAGAGGGGACCAATTTGCAAGAAGGCCCAAGATCTCAGGGTCACTGAGGCAGCTAATTAGAAAGGAGGACAGGAACACCAACAGGAGCCCACCTCCAGGAAGGCAGCACTGAACATGACCTGGGATCAACAAGAAACCCTGATGGTACAAAGGCTTGTCTGATTCTGTCACCTCATGGCTTCCACAGCTACACTGTGAGGAAGTCTTACTTTGAGTAGACCTGAACCTGAGACTCTTAACCCTGGTGCATGTAAGAATCATCAAAGGAGCATCTAAAAACCTATGGATGCTACAGCATTTGACTAGATGCTGTATACCAACATTCACAGAAGCATTATTTACAATAATCAAAAGGTGGAAATAATCAATGAATGGGTGAACAGGATGTGATATATACATGCAATGGAATACTATTCAGCCTTAAAATGAATGAAAGTCTGGGAATTCCCTGCTTTCCACTGGTTAAGACTCCATGCCTTTATTGCCAAGGGCATAGTTCAGTCCCTGGTCAGGGAACTAAAATCTCACCAACCACTCAGTGTGACCAAAAAAAAAAAAAAGAAATTCTGACATGTGTTACAACATGGATAAACTTTGAGGGCATTATGCTAAATGAAAAGAGCCAGGCACAAAAGAACAAATATTGTATGATTCCACTTATATTAGGTGTTTAGAACAGGTAAATTCATAGAGACAGAAAGTAGAATGGTGGTAACAGGGGACTGGGGGGAGGGTGGGAAAGGGGAGTTATAATTTGATGGATACCGGTTCAGTTTGGGATGCTGAAGAAGTTCTGGAAGATGAACAGTAGTGATGGTTGCCACAACAGTGTGAAAATACTTAATGCCATTAAAATATTCTTAAAAATAGTTAAAATGATAAACGTTATGTATATTTTACCAAACACACATGCAAAAAGTAGTATCAGGGAGGCAATATGGGACTTTACTTCTGTTAGGTGACGCTGAAGCCCCCAAATTTAAAAAGTGGGTGACAAGAATACTCTTTTCAAAGAAAAGTGGTGGACCTTCTTTTAAATTGAAAAACAAAAATGACCGTAGCAAGGGTGGCTCAAAACACTAAAAACAACAAACGAAACCTACCAAGTTCTGTCCTTCTGATGCCATTAGGCATTCATCTTCAAGCAACTTGTTTTAGATGTTAGCAGTAAATATACCAGGGAGAGAGTCGCACTGGAGTCCTGGGCATTAACCTCTCCCTCAAGCCAAGTGAGGGGACTCAAGAGGTGGACTCAGAGAGCTTGACATGGGTTTCCTGTGATGGGTTACGCCACCCCAAAATATGCTATTTTGACATAAGAATTATTTTGAGCTAAAGGCAATTGAGATTAAGCAGATACAAGAAAAGCTCTCTGCCCTCCCCAATTTGACTAAAAAAGTAAAATATGTTTATAAGGGTGTCCCTTCCCCTCCCTTCTGGGAAGGTCAGAAGTTAAACCCTGGAGACAACTCTCGACCTTTATCAACCCTGAGCACCAGATGACTCTGACAAAACTTGCTAATATACCAGTCTATCTTCCAGTAGTTTCCCCTGTTTGCCTTCCCACTATTTGCCCTTTGCCTCAAAGTCCTCTTCCTTTATCTGTGACTTCTCTAAAATTTTTCTTTTGTTTTTTTGTATCTGTGTGCTACGCACATTAATAAACTGGTTGTTTTTTCTCCCGTTATTCTGTCATTTTCAGACTAATTTACAGAGCCCCAGCCAATGAACCTACGATGGATAGAGGGAAGGAAGAATTTTTTTTTCCTTTCTTGCACCAGCAATGGGCAGGACTAGAGCTGGGGCTTCTAATCTGATGGGTCTTATCAGAAAGAAGAGCTCAGAGGGACTAGAATATTTCCATATCGTAAATATTGACCTCAGTAGTTACCCAGGTGCAAAAATTCATCAACCCGTATACTTATGATTCATGTGCTTTGTCATATCTAAATTATGCCTTAATTTAAAAATACCAAGCTTACCCCCTCCCCCCATCCAAATTCTAGATTTAAATGGCCTGGGGCAGGGATTGGGCATCAATATTACTGAAGTTTCCCATTTAGTCCTAATATTGTAGCCAGTTGCAAGAAACACAAGTAGGAGCTTCAGTATATCCTTGTAGGGACTGACTGGCTGTTACGAAGTTCAAGCTCACTCTGCCCATTGCCTGACAGGCCAATAAAATCAGAGATGAGGTGTTGAGGCAAGGAATGTGATTTTATTTGGAAATCCATCTGGCCAACAAGATGACAGACCAATGTTTCAAAATGACCATCTTGTCGGGGTCTGTATGCCAGGTTCTTTTATAGAACAGAGAGGGGGAAGAATTGAGAAAGTAAAATAAAAAGCCCATTATCTTGGGAATATCTCCTGGGATGACCAGTGTCTGGGAAGGAATGTATCAATCTTTTCTTTCTTGCAGCTATTCACAGGTAGGGTCTTCACAGGTTGATTATATTCTTTGCAGCCAAAGATGGAGAAGCTCTATACAGTCAGCAAAAACAAGACCAGGAGCTGACTGTGGCTCAGATCGTGAACTCATTATTGCCAAATTCAGACTTAAATTGAAGAAAGTAGGTAAAACCTCTTGACCATTCAGGTATGACCTAAATCAAATCCCTTACGATTATACAGTGAAAGTGACAAACAGATTCAAGGGATTAGATCTGATAGAGTGCCTGAAGAACTATGAATAGAGGTTCATGACATTGTACAGGAGGCAGTGATCAAGATCATCCCCAAGAAAAAGAAATGAAAATAGGCAGAAAGGTTGTCTGAGGAGACCTTACAACTAGCTGAGAAAAGAAGAGAAGCTAAAGGAAAAGGAGAAAAGGAAAGATATACCCACTTGAATGCAGGGTTCCAAAGAATAGCAAGGAGAGATAAGAAAGCCTTCCTCAGTGATCAGTGCAAAGAAATAGAGGGTAAAACAATAGAATGGAAAAGACTAGAGATCTCTTCAAGAAAATTAGAGATACCAAGGGAATATTTCAGGCAAAGATGAGCACAATAAAGGATAGAAACGGCATGGACCTAATAAAAGCAGAAGATATTGAGAAGAGGTGGCAAGAATACACAGAAGAACTGTACAAAAAAGATCTCCATGACCCAGATAACCATGATGGTGCCAGACACCTAGTGCCAGACATCCTGGACTTCAAAGTCAAGTGGGCGTTAGAAGATTCTCTACGAACAGAGCTACTGGAGGTGATGGAATTCCAGTAGAGTTATTTCAAATCCTGAAAGATGATGCTGTGAAAGTGCTGCACTCAATATATCAGCAAATTTGGAAACCTCAGCATAGCCACAGGACTGAAAAAGGTCAGTTTTCATTCCAACCCCAAAGAAAGGCAATGCCAAAGAATGTTCAAACTACTGCACAATTGCACTCATCTCACACACTAGCTAAGTAATGCTCAAAATTCTCCAAGCCAAGATTCAACAGTACGTGAACCGTGAACTTCCAGATGTTCAAGCTGGATTTAGTAAAGGCAGAGGAACCAGAGATCAAATTTCCAACATCCGTTGGATCATAGAAAAAGCAAGAGGGTTCCAGAAAAACACCTACTTCTGCTTTATTGACTATGCCAAAGCCTTTGACTGTGTGGATCACAACAAACTGTGGAAAATTCTTAAAGAGATGGGAATACCAGACCACCTGACCTGCCTCTTGAGAAATCTGTATACAGGTCAAGAAACAACAATTAGAACTGGACATGGAACAACAGACTGGTTCCAAATAGGGAAAGGAGTATGTCAAGACTGTATATTGTCACCCTGCTTATTTAACTTGTAAGCAGAGTACATCATGCGAAATGCCAGGCTGGACTAAGCACAAGCTGGAATCAAGATTGCCAGGAGAAATATCAATAACCTCAGATATGTAAATGATACCACTCTAATGGCAGAAAGTGAAGAAGAACTAAATAGTCTCTTGATGACAGTGAAAGAAGAGAGTGAAAAAGTTGGGTTAAAACTCAACATTCAGATAACTAAGATCATGGCATCTGGTCCATCACTTCATGGCAAATAGATGGGGAAACAATGGAAACAGTGAGAGGCTTTATTTTGGGGGGGGGGGCCTCCAAAATCACTGCAGATGGTGACTGCAGCCGTGAAATTAAAAGACGTTTACTCCTTGGAAGAAAAGTTATGACCAACCTAGACAGCATATTATAAAGCAGAAACATTACTTTGCCAACAAAGGTCTGTCTAGTCAAAGCTATGGTTTTTCCAGTAGTCATGTATGGATGTGAGAGTTAGACTGTAAAGAAAGCTGAGTGCTGAAGAATTGATGCTTTTGAACTGTGGTGTTGGAGAAGACTCTTGAGAATCTCTTGGGCTGCATGGAGATCCAACCAGTCCATCCTAAAGGAAATCAGCCCTGAATGTTTATTGGAAGGACTGATGCTGAAGCTGAAACTCCAATACTTTGGCCACCTGAGGTGAAGAACTGACTCACTGGAAAAGATCCTGACGCTGGGAAAGACTGAAGGCGTGAGAAGAAGGGGAAGACAAAGGATGAGATGGTTGGATGGCATTACTGACTCAATGGACAAGAGTTTGAGTAAGCTCTGTGATTTGGTGATGGACAGGGAAGCCTGGTGTGCTGCAGTCCATGGGGTCACAAAGAGTCAGACGTGACTGAGCGACTGAACTGAACTGGCCTGAGCTGAACAAAGGCACTTTTAGTTTAAAAGTCAATCAGAGGGGCAGGGTTCCCTGAGGCGGGCCATTATGTATAATTTTAATAACAAAAGCAAAGGTTAAAGTCAAAGAAACAGCTACAGCTAGGAGTCAGAATTGGCTCTTCCCTGCAACTTGATGACTGGTCTATGCCTGGCTTTTGGCAGCAGGACTATGCTCTGTGGACTAAGGGAATTGCAGGGGCAACTCATTGTGTGAGGGAGAGGAGCATTATCATTTATAGACTCCCACCTGTCTCCCTCTCTTCTTTTAAGAACTCCCTTTCCTTTCTTCCCATGCAAATCAGCTTTGCAAATCCATCCTTCAGGCCACTACAAGGGACTCATCAGCTCTGCCTAGACATCAGAACCCCATGGACAAGGGACTTCTACGGTAAAAGCCAAAAGTCCAAAGCTTCAGCCCCAGTGCCTCTGACCAGAGTATCACGTCATGATAAGCCAGGGAGCCAGAGGGTTATAACTGCAGGAAATCAGGGCCCACAGCTTCAACCTGGCATCTAGATACATGACCTGCAAGAAAGGATATACACAATAAGGCAGGTGGTGGGAGGACACAGACATTTCCAAGGACCCTGGAGAAGAATGAGTGAGATGATTTTGGCTAGCGAGCCCTGAGTAAATGCAGTGTAAAAGCTTTGTGACTATGGCCTGGGGAGTCATTGGAATGAGTATTTATGGTTATATTTTTCATTGAACTTGGCTAGGAGGCTTCAGAAATGAAATATTTTTTTTGGCACCAGAAGCCTTGTGCCAACCAGCATATCTCTAAATTAAGTAGTGAAACAGACAGGCTTTGAGCTACTGGACACTAATTTCATGCCTCAGCATGAAAATTCAAGCTTCTTAGAATGAGTTCTCACAATGAGACATTTTAAAATATCTAATGAAGAAAGAAAAAATGCAGTGATGTCTACTCAAGTAGCTGTTTAATGACAGAAAGTGTAAAGAGTTCATCTGCGGGGTAGCCTATGTCAGAGAAGCCCCCTTCTGTTCCTTGAAGGTCAGAGCCACCCAAAAGCATATTCAGCTTTCCTGAATAACTTCCCAACCAGTGAGTGGGGATACAGGGGCCAGGTCACCCAGCCTGAGCCAGCCTAGCTGCTATCCCCAGACACACTGTCCCTGCCTTATAAACCCAGATAAGAGCAGCTCTGCTTAGATTCATTTGGACACAGAAACTGACTCATCCAGCGGCTACTCATCACCACACACGATGGGATGGCTGGGCCTAGTGGGCAAGGTTGTTATAAGGTAAAATCATGATTTCTATAAAAATATTAAAAAATTGGACACATGTTAAAGAATTTATTTTGCTCAAATTATATGATGGGAACAGGCAGATAGATGCTGCTGTTGCAGAGAAGAAGCCAATTCTGATTCCGTGTTGGAACTGTTTCTTTGCCTTGCTTTTCATTGCTTTTGTTATTGTAATCATACAGTATGGCCTGCCTCAGAGAATCCTGCCCCTCTGCCTGATTGTTAAACTGAAGTGCCTTTGTTCAGAACACTGTCCACCTGTAGATGGCAGAAAGGAAGAAATTAACACATCCCCTACCTAGGAGATGTTTGCAAGATTAATGGCCTTTTTACTTTGCTTCCTCACTTCCTCCCATCTCTGATCTATAAAATTACCTGCCATCCAGACCTTGATAAGATGGTTATTTTAAGGCACTAACCTGCCATCTTCTCGGTTAGCCAGCTTCCCAAATAAGGTCTCTTCCTTGCCTCACCACCTCATCTCTTGGATTCATTGGCCTGTCGTGAGGCGAGCAGAGCGAGTTTGGACTCAGTAACACTATAACTGATGCCAAAACTCAATCTCTGTGCATTAGTGCCAAATTGAATCTCAGACTTTTGGGTGAAGTAGAAAAGAATAGCTTTATTGATTTGCCAGGTAAAGGGGGCTACAGGAGGTTAATACCCTCAAAACTGTGTGTCCCAGGGACTTCCTTAGTGGTCCAGTGACTTAGACTCCCTGCTCCCAATGCAGGGGACCCAGGCTCAATCCCTGGTCAGGGAACTAGGTCCCTACAGGCTGCAACTGAGAGTTCATGAGTGAGTGGTGATAGTTGCTCAGTCATGCCTGACTCTCTGCAACCCCATGGACTGTAGCCTGCCAGGCTCCTCTGTCCATGGGATTCTCCAGGCAAGATTACTGGAGTGGGTTGAAATTTCCTTCTCCAGGGGATCTTCCCGACCCAGGGATCCTGCATTGCAGTAGAGTTTTTACCATCTGAGACACCAGGGAAGCCTACTATTAAGAGACATTTCTAAGCATAAAGACAGGTCAACTTAAAAAGTATCAGCAGATACATGCTTGACTTTATCTTATCATCTATAGACAATACATTAGAATACGTAATGAGTTCATATGCTGCAACTAAAGATCCTGCATGCTTCAACTAAGAGGGAAGATCTCACATTCAACTAAGACCTGGCACAGCCAAACAAATAAATAAATATTTAAAAACAAAAGTGTGTCCCAACCCAGAGGGCCTTGATGCATTTTATAGCAATAGTTCAAGGGTGGGGTTTCTGATAAGGATCAGGGTGTGTGCAGGGCCTGTGTTCCTTTAATCTGGCCTCAAGTAGTCTCCTGAGAAGCTTCTGTGGGTCTGTAGGTTAACTCCTCTCTGGAATGAAGAATGCTTCATCAAGTAGTTAACATCTTTGATTTTTGGAGGGCTTTAGTTCTGCCAATGCAGGAGATGTAAGAGAAGTGAGTTCAGTCCCTGGGTCCGGAAGATCCCCTGGAGAAGGAAATGGCAATCCACTCCAGTATTCTTGCCTGGAGAATCCCATGGACAGAGGAGCCTGGCAGGCTACAGTCCATGGCGTCACAAAGAATCAGACAAGACTGAGGGGCTTCACTTTGCGACACTATCTATAGTGGCTAGCATAGTAGGAGCATAATAAATACCTTAGTTCTGCAGAAGAGTTCAAAGATATTGTCTGTGTGTCCCTTGAGAGGGAACCAGGACCCTGCCCCAAGGCTGCACTATTGTTTCTGAGCTACTACTCCCTTGTCTCTGCATCCCCTCCCTTCTCTGATTAGCAACTGTTTGAACCTGCCCTTTGGAACTCAGAAAAGGTCATGGAGGCTATTCTTTATTAAACAAGAAAAGGGAGACACAGAAAGGCTTTCATGCCCAGCAGCCCCACAATGTCCTGCTCAGTTTCATAACTGGTTCAAAGGAAAAGTAGAACCAGCACAAATTTACAGGGAGTTCTAATGTTGAGATGAATTGCAAATGAAGACAGAAGTGTTTTTATTTTTCCTGCCTGCGTGGTGGTGTGGGAAGAAGTCAAATCTCTACCAGATAGGATACAATTTACATATCTATCAATTACTTATTGTCCCAGGTGACATTAGTGGTAAAGAACCTGCCTACCAATGCAGGAGACGTAGAGACCAGGTTGGATCCCTGGGTTGGGAAGATCCCCTGAAGGAGGGCATGGCAACTCACTCCAATATTCTTGCCTGGGAAATTCCATTGACAGAGGAGCCTGGCAGGCTATAGTCCAAAAGGTCGCAAAGAGTCAGACACGACTAAAGCAGCTTACACACACACACACACACACACACACACAATCAATTACGTATAATTTACAGAGTTGAAAAGTAGCTTAGAGACAATGGACGGAGCTCGAATCTCATAAGCTTGGAGAGTACGCAATAGAGGACAAATAGATGATTCAGTTTTCCGCTGAAAAACAAAATTATTTCTACATAAAATTCTTAACCTGAAGGAGACTCTCTTCCTTTGGTTAATGCTTCCTGAACATCAGCTCTTTTGAGCTTGCACCACACCCATGGCCTCCTGACCTGGCATGTGAGGCTGGATACAGAAGCTCATTTGACAATAAGGAGAGTTTGGGACTTAGGTTCCAGGTGTGATCATCATCATTAACTAACAGCAGGAACAACATGGCCTCAGTCAAGTCACCTAACTCTCTAGGTTCTCTGCCTTAAAATGAGGGCCAAAAATTATGGGTGTTCTCTAAGTTTCCTCTAGCTATAAAGTTCTAGAATTCCAGGGGATAAGAAGCTAATGCTCATGAACTGTAAACTAGTTCAGGTTAGTTGATGTGTGTCTCTGCCACGTCGGTCACTGCCCTGGGGTTAACCCGTAAGATACTATCCTTGGGGTTCTTCCTTTGTTTGGTATTCTTACTCACCCTCTCCCACCACCATTCTTACACTTTGGGGCCCCCCCTCCTCAATCAATGGAGAAGGCAATGGCACCCCACTCCAGTACTCTTGCCTGGAAAATCCCATGGACAGAGGAGCCTGGTAGGCTGCAGTCCAAGGGGTCGCTAAGAGTCGCATACGACTGAGCGACTTCACTTTCACTTTTCACTTTTATGTGTTGGAGAAGGAAATGGCAACCCATTCCAGTATTCTTGCCTGGAGAATCCCAGGGACAGAGAAGCCTAGTGGGCTGCCGTCTATGGGGTCGCACAGAGTCCGATCAGGACTGAAGCGACTTAGCAGCAGCAGCAGCTCCCCAATCAATACTGTCCTTTTTGCTGACTGAGAAGATCTCTCTCCCCTTTTTATTTATTTTTCCAGGAAGTGAGTAGCTGGAGAACGAGTCAGCTCTGTCAACCATTTTCCCTCCCATTCCAGATTCAGTGTTTTCCTGCAGCAGTGGGCCTGCAAAAGGGTTCCAAACACGGTGTGGGGGCTGGGAGACATCCACAGACACCTCAGACAGGCTGTGCGGCCGGCTTGGGATACACAGCCAGGTGAGCCATGCACCACCCCAGGAATGACCAGGACACGTGCCACTTACGGGGTGCGCCCTGCAAGCGCCACCGCTGAGCAGGAAAAAGTGTGAGTCACCTAGGGGCGGGGAGCCGGTGGAGCGGGGAGCTGTGGCGTATGTGTGCAGCTGCTGGATGCCTCAGGCACAACGAACGTGACAGCTCTCCCGCAGGCCTGAGACGGGCCTTTGGCCGGCGTTTTGCTAGAGGTGGAGCGCACCCAAGAACCCAAGTTCGCACCCGGCTCCTGCGAGCTGAACCGGAAGTCCCCTGGCCCTCGGGCAGGAGGAGGAGGAGCCGAACAGGAGAGTAAGGGGAAGGGAGAATCTAGTTTTCAGCAGCTTCAGTCCTAAATTCTCCCCTGAGACTGCCAGAAGAGATGCTAATGAAAGACGAATTGTGTGGCCAGAGTGTTTTCTTCGGACTTCTGCCCAGGGAACTGGATAGGAAGCCCAGAAACGAGGTCACCAGCCCCATCCAATGGCAACCTTTTGCTCGCCACTGACCCCTCCTGGAGGGATGGGACTAGCTAGTGGAGGGCCAGCAGGCCGCTGATGCAGACCTGGACGCGACTGTTCGGTTCTTCAACTCAACATCTGTTGGAGGATGGATCCCACCTAGACCGCAGGCCACAGGTTCAGAGACCCAGACCTTGGCAATTCTCTTTTCTCTGGGCCTCCAAGAGGCCCCCAGACTTTTCACAGAAATATTCTTTTGCCTGAATCTCCCTAACATTTTGTCCTGGGGAGATGGGGTGAGGGCATGGAGGACCTTTCTCGAGAATGAAGTGAACATCGTTAGGTGTTAGCAATGTCACCCCACCAATGGAGCAAAAGTGGGGTGACTTTGGATTGGGGGCCAAGGCTAGGGTCAGTCAGGTATCCTTAACAGTGATTTATGGATGTCCTGCCAGGTACTAACTCTAGCAGGGGTGGCAGCAGAATCCCCATTGGAAGAGCTGGAGGGGCTGCAGACTGACAAGAGCAGTGGGTAGAGAAGTGAGGACGTGGACTTCCGGTGCGTTGGATGGAGTAGGGGCTGTGGAGGGAGAGAGGCTGGAACACCTCTCGCTTCACACCCTCCTGTCCCCTGCAGGGTTAGTTTTTGCTAACAAGGTAAATATTGCCAGCCTTCTGGCAAAATGAGATTCTAAGCAGAATGGCAAGCAAATGTAGACAAGGAAAAGAGAATGAATTTTGATGTGACTGTATTGAGAGATGGATTAACTGTAGTGACTGAGGAGGACTTTGGCCTCAGTCTATTCAAAGCCCAGCTTGGCCACTGCCAGGCTGTGACCTTAATCAGGATGCTTTGGTCTCTGGGCCTCAGAGACAAAGAGAGAGAAAGCACAACACCTTAGGAGGTTTTTACTCTTTTGTTTTTAATGATTAAATGATTTTAATTGCTTAGTGCCTCACAGTTCAGGAAATAAAACTTGGGGGGGGGGGGGGGGGAAGAGGAGTATTAGTCAACTAAATGCTATAAAAATAACCCCACATTGATTGTTTCTATGAGCCACACATTGTACATAATACAATGTAAGCATTCTACATAATCTCATTTAATCTTCTCAGCAGCTCTGCAAGGCAAGTACATGATGATCTCTGGTTTACAACTGAGGAAAATGAAACACAGCTTAAGATCCCTGACCCAAGTCACACAGCTGAAAAGTGGTAGAGCCAGGACTCAAACCTGAGTCTGTCTGACTCCAAAATCATGGAACTTAATCATCACACTGATGGCTTCACAACACATACAAGTCAAAGCATAGAAGAAAGGTCTCGGCCTAAGCTGGAAGTTGAGGAGTTGTGGGAATTTGATAATAGTCGAACCCATGGTTTTAGATGGAATCATCCAAAAGAAGTGTATGCAGTTGAGAAGGACAGCAGGAAACACCAACATTTACAGCACAGACCGAGGAAGAGAAGTGCTAGACGGGAAGAGACTAAGCAGGAACAGCCAGAGAAGTAGAAGGGAGTGAGACCAAGGCAGGGCGTGGGCTTCAGGGAGGGGGCTGGAGAACAGGTCCAGTCATGGGTCCTTGGAGAGTCTGACTGACGCAGTGGTGGAGCAGAGTTCAAGTTGAAGGACGAATTAGGAACAGACAGCAAGCAAGACTTATGGAGGGAAGAACGCATGATACCTAGAGGTGGGTGCAGATAAAAAGAGGGGTCCTCTGGATTTCTGATGAATGCATTAGGATGGAGATTTCCCACTCTCATAGTGGGAAAGGAGATGCTTCCTGAGCAAGAAGGCAGGAAAACGAGGGGTTTTACAGGCAACAGTTCCTCTTTTCTCTGTGAAATTGGAAATCAGCTGCTAAAGGAATGTGGCAGGAGCTGAGTAGGCAGGTTGAGACCCACAGTGAATCTTTGAAGCCAGCACTGCGATGAAGTAGGTGGTGGATGGTGCCAAGCTAGCCAGATTGCATAACAGGACTTCCAAGCAGGGGTAAGCTAGGGTGGAGATTGGAGACCATGCACTGGGAATGGCCTCTTACCATTGTTGAATAGTTTCCCCAGGAGCCTCACCTACCATTAGGGCCACCCACCATCTGTTTATTCAGGATATTTCTAGTTTTAGCACTTCAGATCTGAAACCGCAGGAAGCTTCTCAGGGTCAAGCAAAGCTGGATGACATTTTGTTAATCTAACTCAAGGGTGGGAGAGCAGCAAATGTAGAGTTGCTCTGACCTGCTGCTGGGGACTTAGTGGGTAAGTATGTGGGAGCTGTTGAGGAGTGAGGATTGGAGGGAGCTGGCAGGAGAAGGGTGAAGGTGAACTACTCTGCAAGAATTCTGGCATGACGTGAAAGACAGTAATGACAGAGACGAGCATACAGAACTGGAAAAGCCAGAAGGGTCATGGTACTAGAGTTCCTGATGAGAGCAGAGAGTGGACTTAATGGAGAAAAATGATTTCAAGAACTGGGAGGAAGGAGCAAGGATGCTTCAGGCTGCAAGTAACAAAAACCTGACTCAAACTGACTTAATGTGGAACTATATTAAGTCACATAACAGGAAGAACAGGTTTCAACATGGTTGATTCAGTGGCTAAACAATATAATCAAAAGAATCAAGTTCTTTTCATTTATCTTCTCTGTCCTGCTACTTCATTATTGTCTTTATCCTCAGACTAGAGGCAAAATAGCCACCTCCAGACATGACAATGTCCAGAGAAAAAAGAAAGACCGCTCTTCTTATGAGTTCCTCTTAGAAACAAGAATATTTTTCTCAGAGGTCCCCTAGTGGACTTTCCTTCACCTCTCATTGGCCAGCACTGGGCGACATGCTTATTTTAGAATCAATCAGATGTACTCTGGAGTATGGGGTGGGCCAGCTTCCCTTGAGGCACATGGCTGCATGAGGGAAGGAGTAGACCTTAAAACTAAAGTTCTGTTAGAAAGAAGTAGAGGTGGTTGCTGAGTGCAAAACCAGCCATGTCCATAATAGACACAGCAGTGGGCAAGTGAGATATGAATGTTATTATGAATATTCTACTTTAGTTCAAGTTTTATCTGCTCAAATGCTTACTGGTTCTCTTTTGCCTGTGAGGTGAGTTACATACTCATGGGCTCTAACCAGTACTGCAGTAAACCTCCCACTATTTCTTCCTAAACAATCTTCTGCATTACCCAAAACATGTTGAACCCCTAATCCTAGAATACACCTAGTATTGGGTTGGCTAAAAAGTTCGTTCATATTTTTCCATTACATCTTATGGAAAACCTAAATGAACTTATTGGCTAACCCAACATTTTCCTACTTCCTCACCTTTCCTAGCCCTTGAACTATAACCCCCCACCACCCCACAGATACTCTTAGCAGATACCCAGACCCTACCCTTCTATCAGTGTGCTGTATATGTACTAAGTCACTTCAGTCATGTCTGACTCTTCGTGACCCTATGGACTATAGCCCGCTAGGCTTCTCTGGCTGTGGAAATTCTCCAGGCAAGAATACTTGAAGTGGGTTGCCATGACCTCCTCCAGGGGATCTTCCCGATCCAGGGATCAAACCTGCATTTCTTATGTCTCCTGCATTGGCAGGTGGGTTCTTTACCACTAGTACCACTTGGGCCCGGCCCAAACCCAGTTGTCTAATCTATAACCACATAATATTTTGCCCTGAAGAACCTTCAAGATCATCCAGTCCAGCATCATCTGTCTTCAGGGATCTTCCCGTGTAGACATAGCTCCTGGAGAGTGGGTCCAGTCTGATACTTCTCAGGGGTCCTCTTAGCCCCCAGCTCAATGACTAGTACACACAACAGATGCTCACTAAGCACTTATTGACTGACAGATGAATCAATAACTGCTCGCAGACCGAGGAGTGTGTGTAACCTGTCCTCCTTTGAATCTGCAGATGGACTCTCAGGAGAGACAGCTGAGGAGGTGGGGAGGAGGCTGGCTGTGAGCCAAGGAGTCACTGCGAGCAACCTGGAATGTCGGGGCGGGAAACAAGAGCGAGTACAAAGCTGAAGGGCATGGAAATAATCACTCCTCAAACGGACACATTAAACGGCAGATGATATAACCTTTGACAGTCTTCTGAGATACACTATGGTGTCATCTCTGCTGAAATGAGTGTCTGCTACCATCCCTATCACTGGCCTTTTTTATCCTCACCCTTAAGGTCTGGATCTTTTTTGGGAGGGAAATGAACAAGCATCCTTGAAATGATCCATAGAGACCTCACCAAGAAAGCCACTTTTCCCTGCCTGGGGTGGGGGGCAGGGAGCACTGGATGGAAAAGACACTTTTATTCTTGATGGGCAGCAGCAGCAGAATGAGGTCTGGATTTTCCCTGATCATTTTGGATTTCCAAAGAGCCTGAAAGTTGGATTTCCCTGGTGGTCTAGTGGTTAAGACTCTCTGCCTCCAATGCAGGGGGCACAGGTTCTATCTCTAATCAGGGAACTAAGATTCCACATGCCATGTGGTGTGGTCAAAAAATAAAAACATTTAAAAAGTCAATTAAAAAAAAAAATCTGAAAGTTCCCGTGGACCCATTCCAAATGTCATGGATAGGTTTTGGTTCAGTGATTAATGATCCTGGCTGGGCTCTTTGGTTTGGGGGGTTAATTAACCAGTGAGCAAACATTATTGAGAGCTTGCTTATTGGGGGAACCCCAGAACACGCCTAGAAGAAGATCCCCTATGGATTCCATGTAGTTGAGACCTCAAGTTTAATGAACACCTGCAAGAATTAGAGGGTGATGTGACCATAATGATCTGTACAGCTCAGACTGCCACACCTTCCCAGCACCATCTGCCTCCAGATTCTCTTCAAAGACTTCACTGCCCCCACTGCTGGGGTGGACGCCACCCAACAGAAGAGGAAGAGGGGCTTCTCCTGGTTACAGGGTTGTTAAGGGGAGAAACAGGGAGCAGCAAGACCATGTTCCAGTCTCAGGGGGCAGCTGCTTGAGTAAGAAACAAACCTAAAGAGAAAAACATACCAGGGAGCGCCAGGCAGGGAATGATGGACCAATGGAGTTTAAGTCCCTTGTTGACCAGGGTACCCTAGGGCTACTGGCTCTAGCTTGGAACTTTCATCATTGGTTATGATGTGGTTCAGGACACGCTACCCCAAACTATGGCATCTTGAATATTTTAAGCTGAAGAAGTCTGAGAAAACAGCAGAGCACAAAGGTTGCTCTGACCCCATCCCTACTCTTCCCAGAAACAAGTCACAAAATCCTCATGTCAAAAAAAAAAAAAAAAAAAATCCTCATGTCAGAGGTGTCCTCCGACTGTCTGGAGGAAAGGAGCATCCTTATCTCCAAAGACAAAAGGACACCAAGAAACATCCTAATAAACAGGCCTTGCTCAGTTTCCTCTTGTTTACTACGTTGTCTCATACTCCTTAACCTGTCCTCTCCCTCCCTGCCCACTCTTCATCAAACCTAGCATAAAATTCTCAGGTCTGATTATTTCTTTGGGTGTTCGTTTTCTTACGAAAGTTCCCATGTCATGTAAAACTTCCATTAAACAAATCCATATGGGGACTTGCCTTGTGGTCCAGTGGCTAAGAATCCACCCTGCAATACAGGGGACGTGGGTTCGATCCCTGATCAGGGAAGAATACACATGCCTGGGGCACAGCAAAGCCCACATGCTGCAACTAGTGAGTCCATTAGCCACAAGATCCCACATGACTCAAGGAAGATCCCGTGTGTGGCAACTAAGGCCTGATGCAGCCAAAGAGATGAAAACAACAGCAAATCTGTATTCTTTTCTGCTGTTACTCTGTCTATGTCAGTTTAATTTGCAGACCCATCCTGGGACCTAAGGGGCACCTCTCCTGTAGACCCTACAATTGCATGAGCCAAAACATCCCCCCTGCCCTTTTCCCTTTAAGCCAGTGCAGGGGCCAGATCCCCACCCCGTGCGTCAAAGGAACCCCAGGAATGAGTGAACATCCAGCACCTGTGTAGCGAGGGCTGGAGTGATTCCAGGCTGCAGCCCTGAAGGATGGGGAGGAGGTAGGCATGAGCAGGGATAGTGGCCAGAAAGGTAGGAGTAGAGGTCTCTCAGAGGGTGACTGTGAATGTGGGCCCAGCTGGGCAGAGCATGTGAGTGAACCCTCGCTCCAGGGGTCCCTGAGAGGAGAGCCTGGGTTTCTGCTGATGGAGGCGGGACTCCGACTGGCCAGCCTGGCCTCAGAGCCCGGCAGGAGGCCAGCAGCTGTCTGACTGGCCTCCGGCACACTTCCTTCACATGGTAATCCCTTCCCATTTTGCACTGTGGAGCTGAGGCTACACACTCAGATTATACCATGACTAACCAGCAGTGTCATCTTAGAGTTGGCTTCATTTCACATTCAGAGTTTGTCTTCTTCCCCTCCAACCCTTCCATTCTATCTACTTCCTTCCAATCCTCAGCTTTTCTTATTTCCCATTTTTAAAATGTCTGAAAATGTGCTCAACATTGACACCTTTGCCCTGGGGAGGGGTGGGGGTGACAGGGAAAGAACCCTAAATCATGAGTTTTTAGGATAAGTTTTGGACACCCCAGCCAGCAGCTTCTGAATTTCAAACCAGGCAAAGGCAAGGTTCTGAATATTCTCATGGCAACCCTGATTTACATCCCAGGAGATTTCTGGATCACCAACTGAATTCTGGGTGGTGTTCATGGAGCAATATTTGCATCAAAGACCTGTTTGCCAGCCACCTCTGGGATCTGCTGAGGCCTGAGATGGCCCTCCACCTCCTCCCTGCCCCACCCAACCTCTGACTCTTCCTGACCTTGCTCCTTCCTGCTGCACAAGGTGGGGCCCTGCCACCTCCCCAGCACAGCCCTCTGTGACTCAGTGGAAGCCGGTGGCCACTGCCCCCCACCCCACCCACACTCACATTCCAATGGCCAGCTCACTCACTTCTTGGCACCCGACCCACACGCACAGGCCTCTGCCTAGAGTAAATAGTCCTCTCTATGGGATGATTTACGACCAGGGCCTTGCCTGTATGGGAAGGGATCATGTGTATCTTAGCCTCCAAGTGCATGCCTTTCTCTGCACGGCTAATAGCTGGACTCTGTGAATCTTCCTTTTGACCCCCAACTGACCTGGAGTATTTTGTTTAAGGGAACTAGAGACTTATTTTTCAGTGCTGTACCTAGTGCAATGCTGCTCAACACATGTTTAAAGAAAAGAGTCTTTAAAAAGAGAGAAATTAATAAATAGGGAGTAATTTAGGGAGCCCTTAGTCTTCCCTAGGACCTGACAGGTCCTACATTATATCCTACACCTGGCCACATTAAAGGTGAAGATGGAGATACCTGGGCTGACGCCCCAGCTTTGCCACTCTGGAGTCTCAGGCACATTCTAAGACCCACCTAAGCCTCATTCCTCACCTGGATACTGAAGGTGATAGCTCCATATTTCATCAGTTACAAGATGTGTTGTTTCTCACCTTTTAGACTCTGAAGCCAGGACATGTCTTTCAATTCACACAATATAGGAAATTGCATCGCTTTTGCTGCAATACCCCTTCCTACAGGAGGAGCCCAGGGGTGGTCCTGTGACTTGTTCTGGCCAAAGGAATGTGAAAGGTAGTGACATGTGTCACTTATGGGCTGAAGCTTTAAAAGGTTCACCTCAATAGCCAGCAAAGTCCCAGATGGAGACTATTTCATGGACCTAGATCTCACAGTGAAAGTGATGTGGCGCTAAGCTGTAGCTGATGGGCATTTAAGAAGAGAGAGGCATAAATCTTTCTTCCTTTGTTCCTTCCTTCCTTTCTTCTTGAACTTTCAGATTCTGTATTTATATGTGTGTGTGTGTGTGTGTGTGTGTGTGTGTGTGTATACACACACACACATATATATGTAACTTAAACTACTCAACAGGGCCATTTAAAATTATCTTTAGCAGCAGTTTATCATGCAAAAATTAGTCACAGCACCCATAAGAACAAAATAAAGCAAGACAACTACTCAGTTAGATGGCTCAATGATTTACTATATTTGGGGCTATTCTATTATTGAACCACTTTCAATACTAAGGATTATCAAAGTTTTTAATCATCATTTCCTGTGCATCTGTCAGATTCTATGTTTTGATAGCACAATCTAGCATATCCTGTATTGTGTCTTCTAGTTCGTTGACAGCTTTTTTTTTTCTTTCTTTCTTAGTGGTCCATAATGTGGCAACCCACAATTGATGGTGGTGTGGATTCAAGGGGACCCAGTAGTACCTCTCACAGGCTGAATGAGTGAATCCATGTGAGCCACTTAGCACAAGTGGTGTTCTACAGTGAGTGTTCTATTCGTGTCAGTCGTTGTATTTCCAGCCCTCTAGAAATATGACAGTGTTTGCTAGAAGTTTGGTATAATGATCTGATGACACAGAAAGTTCGCAGCCCCTTCAGATCCCTTGTGGAATGAGAAAGGGTATAAATAAATTCAGGTAAACAAGAATGTGGCTTGGGTACTTGCTGGTGGAGGCTCTTCGAGGGTGTAGGTATTTGGGTAGGTAACGAAGAATGTTAACTTTCTTCTCATGAATTAACAGTTTATTGCCTGGGATGAGAGAAGATGGGAGAAATTTTTCAAGTGTGTGAGTTGTTGGTGCAACAGAATGAAGAAACACCATATTCTTTTAGATGGAGAAAATCTAAGAATCTTGACTTTTTGCAGAATTAGAATGGCTAACAGATCCAGACTGAAGAAACCAGTAGTGTAGTGTACCGTGTTAGCCCCTCAGTCATGTCCGACTCTTCATGACATCATGGACTATAGCCCACCAGGCTCCTCTATCCATGGGATTCTCCAAGCCAGAAAACTGGAGTGGACTGCCATTCCCTTCTCCAGGGGATCAAACCTGGGTCTCCTGCATTGCAGTCAGATCCTTTACTGACAGCGTCACCAGGGAAGCCCCAAAGAAACGAGAGGCTGCCAACTAATTTTACGTTTTATAATATACCCAGATGATTTGGAATAGCTCTCTCCAGGAATTTTATAGCCAGCCCCTGCAGACCCAGAGGCTGTGAGAGCGTTCCATGTGCTGGGCTGGGCTGAAGTGCAGTTGTAGGGCCACTAGGTCTGTCTCTGATGTGTCATAGCCTCTGTCCTCCCGGTCAGCATTCCCCCAACGCTGCTGCAGCTCATGTTACTGGCCTGCCACCTCCTTCACTCAGAAGGATGATGAAAGGCATTTATCCTGAAGTATTAGTGATGAAAGCATTACTTCCTCAGGAGCATTTGTACTTTAAAAGCAAACCTAGAAAAAGTGGAAAAGAAAACTATAGGACTAGTATGTAAGGCTGTGTTAGGAGTCTGTTAATTCCAAGAAGTAGAAACTCAGTCAAGTTGGCTTAAGTTAAAAAAGAAAAGGACTTACTGGAAAACTGGAATTCATATGAAACTTGGTTGCAGGTAGTATAGTGTGACCTTAAGGAACTGAAAGTTCTCAGGCAACTCTTCCCTCCAACTTTTTAAAAATTACACCCCCCAACTCTTCTTCACTCTTCAGGGTGTCCTGGTTTCTCATCTCTCCTGACTGTCTATCTCAGTCTTTTCTCTCATCAGGGAGCTCAGTCATCAGCTTGCTCATGGCCCTACCATGGCTGCCCTGAAATGATGGCTTCAGTGAGATTTTCTTTTTCGCTTTGTTTTGTTTACTTTTAAAATTTTTGCTCACACCACGCAGCTTGCAGGATCTTAGTTCCCCAACCAGGGATTGAAACTGGGCCCTCAGCAGTGAAAGTATGGAGTCTTAACCACCACAGAATTTGCAGAGAGATGGTATCTTAGGAGTGATAGTAGAGACATTGTCAGAGACCCTTGTCATCCTTGTCATCCCACATGAGTATGTGGAAGGCCTATTTAGTTAATGTGTTTTGTAGGTGTGGATGTCCATTCCCTCGTACACTTGAAGCCAGAGTTGGTCTACATATCTGCCTACCCCTTCTCTCCTTCACTTCATAATGTCTGCCCTGGTGCTGAAGTGTGTTCTCTTTTTTCCCACCACAATCACTCCTTATGTGTGATAAGTTTCACACCTGAGAACTTTTTCTAAAATGCAAAGCAAGCCCACCTCTTCACTGTGTAAATCCTTTTCGGTCTCCCTCCAGGGAGGGAGGCTCCCTCCACCTGGCACCATGTCCTTATTTTCAGTTTTGCCTTTTGCCTCCTCCCTTGCCCCAGATCTAACCTCCAAGAAGCTTCTGCTCCCTGATATGCCTTGTCCACTCTTTGCCTACCTAGAAAGCTCCTACTTTCTCTTCAAAGCCACCTCCTCTGTGAAGCCTTCCTTGATTACCCACAGACACACGCCTTTTTTCTTTCGTTTGTGTTTCTGTGATGCTTTGTTTACCCATCTCTGCCAGCAGGTCTGTCTACCAGAGTTAGAACTCTTTCCAGGCAGGGACTGGGCTTTATTCTTGTCTGTGCAAAGCCCAGAGTCTGGCATCAACTAGATTTTCAATGTAAGGTAGTTGCAAGGCAATGAAGCATAATGGTTCACTAGTGTTATCCTACCTGGGTTCAAAGCCAGACTCTACTATCTACTATGAGTTAGCAACTTCATGCCTCAGTTTCCCTACCTGTAAAAAGGGAATAATGATACTTCCAATTTTATACATTTTTGCTGAAGTTTAAATGAGGGAACATATGCAAAGTGTTTGTTACTTACTATATGTGAGTTATTATTATCTTCATTATTTCTGAATAAGGTGTTCAACAGGAGAGAGTTCACAGATCTTTGCACCAGCTCAAGATTTTGATTAGTAAAGACTATTACCTGGAGACATGCAAGTTGATTTACTTAAAAATATTCTGTGGCAATGGCACATAGGCATGTCATCTTCCTAGTTACAAAATACCATCTATTTCCTTGAAGGATCTTGCCTACTTCCTCAAGTCTTGTCCTTTTTCAGGGAGCACATTTAGTAACCTAAACAGAGTGTTGGAAGAGGCATGGCTGGAAAGGGTTAATCCCAGAGCCTTGGAAGGAACTGCGCTCTGGGGAAAGAGAGGTTTCTAAGGATAGCAGAGAATAATGCTTTCCTGCAACCATCTGAGACACTGGGAGGCATCTCCGTGGTGATGCAGAGTATGGGTCCACTTTGCATTTATGTGGGGCTTTGTATTTCTTCAGTTCTGGTGAGGTTCAGCTGAGCTACATTATGGAGAAGAGAAGCACAGAGAAAGGTTAATGCTTTGGTCAGACAGGGTGGTATGGCAAGTTATTGGAAAGGTGGGGACTAGACCCCTGATTCATTCAATAGCAAGTATCTGCGGAGCCCGCTCTGTGCCAGGCACAATTTTAGGTGTGGAGGACTGAGCAGAAAGCAGGGCAAACAGGGTCTCTAAAGATTCTGCCTGCATCAGTAAAGCATTTGTTTGGCTGCGAATAAGAGAAAATCCAGCCAATAGTGACTTACGCTAAAGTGCATAATTCCAGTCTGATGGGCTTGCTTTTCCATATATCTTTTCACCCTAGCTTGTTAACTTATATGTTAAGTTGCTTCAGTCCTGTCTGACTCTTGGCAATCCTATGAACCATAGCCTACCAGGCTCATCTCTCCGAGGGATTCTCCAGGCAAGAATATTGGAGTGGGTTGCCAGGGTATCTTCCTGACCCAGGGATCGAACTGTGTCTCATGTCTCCTGCATTGGCACGCGGGTTCTTGACTACTGGTGCCATCTGGGAAGCCCTTGTCAACTAACACAGTCATGTAATTCCTCTTGGAAATGCTTGAAAATTATACGCACTCACAGAGTTTATTGCTACCTACAGTGGTAGATTGCAAAAATGGCCACAGCTGTTCTCTCCTCCCTATGCTTACTGCTCTGCAAGCAGGCTTTGCAGCCCCTCCCAGAAAGAGCTGCAGGCTGTTTCTCCACTCCTTGAATTCAGGCTGCCCCAGTGACTTGCTTGGCCCAGAATGCAGCGGGTGTTATTTGTACAGTTCTGAGCCTAGGCCATGAAGGAACATGCCTGCTTCTTCTCTCTCTGGAACTCAGGTGAACGGCCAGGCTAGACTGCCAGAGAATGATAGTCCACGTGGAGCAGGGAGGGCTGCCCCAACTGAGGCCACTGCAGACTAGTGGGCCCCCAGCCAATGGGGCAGCAGATAGCAGCGCATGAGTGAGTACAGCCTAAGATGCCCAAATGCAGAGCCATGAGCTAAATAACTCCTGTTTTAAGTCATCCGTTAAACAGAACAAGCTAACTGGATAGGCTTACTGTGTGCCAGACACTGGCTGTGTACTTTATGTAGTTGTCCTATTTCTTTAAACTTTATCAGTACCTATTAGCGTGTAGAATACGTGTTCTGGGAAGAAATAGCCCCCAGCCAGCCCCTCAGTTTGCTTCTGTCTGAAATTCTGATTGAATTTCGGTGTAGTCTTTGGCTCCAAGGAGCTTTCAGGCTCTGACAAGAAGATCAAAGTATTCTGTGATCTTGCTTAGTCTCCTGTCACTTAAAGGTGTGTGGGGTGACAGAAGTGGCACTCCAATTGGCATCCATTCAACTTCTCATTCTGCCAGCAGCTCCTTGGGGGCTTCTGTCTGTTTTCAAGCATATGTAGTTCCTAGATGTCGGGGATGGAGAGATGATCAGACAGTCCTAGGGAAACCAAAGGGAGAAAGCAAGCTACTCAATTCTTTCTATTCAGAGAGAAGTGGGAGTCGATGGATGGTGGTAGCTTAAAGCTCTTGGCAGGATGACAGTCACCAAAGCAGTGGCCACGGTAAGCGCCAATGTAGGGCACAGCCTCAGGCCAAGAAGCAGGGTGTGGTCTGAGGCTGGTAAATGTTCTTCCCGGGGTGGCCCCACTCCGGAGCACATAACCTCACTCTGGATCTTACCGTGGGATTCAAGGCACGACTTATCACAGTCCTTTGGGGTGACAGACATTTATTTAAAGTCAAGGTGTCTGCCAAAAGATAATAGCTTTAAATGTAAAATTACAAATCATTATGGGTAATGCGATGCAAATTGCAAGAGAAGCATTGGCAGTGTTTTACTTTGGTTTCATTTTTGCTTTTCTTTCATTGCCAGCCTTGACTAAAGTTGCTGCTAGGGATACCTTATTCACACACAGTTTATCCTTCAGTTATGGCCTGATATTGTACTCTGGGGGAGATGTGCATGGAGGCCAAGTGGACCATGGAAGAGTCCCTTTGCCCACACAAACTGGGGTTATTTCTAAGAAATCCATACTTGACTTTTTCAACGTTGGTTTCTTCATTTACCCTCTGGGCAGTGCCTGGACATGTTCAGTTTCCACTGGGAATTGGAGGTCAATTTTAATAGTTAATCCAAAAGGCATCCTTCATCAAATGCTAACTGACAGCTTTAAAATAACCAATTGCTAGATTTGTCTCTTCTTTACCATCTCTGGGTCTCTGCTGGAGGAAGACTTATAAGCACTTTGGTCCTTAAAAGGTTCAGACTTGAGTTTTTTCCCAAGGGATGTATACTTTTTTCCCCCAAGGGATGTGGACAAATGGAAAAGCGGTCATTTCTCAACTGCTTTTCCTTTTGGCTAGGGGAGGGCGAGATGGCTGGATTTAAGGCCTGTCTCTAAGCCACAAAACCAGGAAAGAAAGGAATAAGCAACAAAAAAATTAATGTGTTAAAACATGTTTTATAGCAAAATATCTTTTAAGGAAAGGGGTTCAAATGGGCTGACCATTTGGTCGCTAAGAGAAGCCTTACCAAACGTATTTCCCCAAACAGTAGATGTCTCCAAGGGGCAACTGCCGAGAGGGTTTTTGACAAAGGCTTCCAGGGTCTTCAGGTTGAGAACAGTCTCCCTGCAAGGCTGTGTGGGGCTTGCTTCATCTTCCTCTTTTTTTCAGCTCCCCCGTGGCCACCTGTTTCCGAGGAGCTCGGTTCTCATAATGACAAGAAAACCTAGAGGCTGAAAATAGAGCGGATTTCCCAGAATCTCAGGTACCAAGAGCGGAGAGGCGTGGGGACTTCTTAGACATGAGCTCACATTAGCTGATGAAATGCCGTTGTCATGCGCCCTCAGCTCCAGCCAGCTCCCGGTGACAGGGAAGGAAGCCAGTTTCACTGGGAAATATTGCAGAGGTTTTCACCGTGTTTTCAAGGGAAGAGACGAGCTTCTGCATGCTGGAAATAGGGGCCAGGCTCAAATGAACCTGTGGCTGGGACGGCTTTTTCTAATGGAAGTGCTCAATCAGTTCCTAACTGTGGGAACTGCATTAGATCCCTAGCCCCATAACTCTCAGGTGGATGCCTGTCACCCCAGTACTTGTCATCTGTGAACAAAGTCTGTCAGCCAGGCATCTCCTCCCAGAGACCACAGGCTTCTGAGTTAGTGAGAAACTTAACATTTCAAAAGAAGCTTTGTAACTTGTCTGGATGGTCCTTAGACTGTTTCATTATACACAGCCTACAAGCAAAGTGCCCTCAGTTACTACTGCTCACAGCAATCTGTGTTAGAGCATTCCCCAGCCTCTTTGCTCAGAGTTCTGACCCAAGAAAATAATATAATAACAAACACAAGACTTCCCTGGTGGTCCAGTGGTTAAGAATCTGCCCGCCAATGCAGGGGACATGGGTTTGATTCATGGTCCAGGGAGATCCCACAAGCCATGGGGCAACTAAACCCTTGTGCTATCTAGAGCCCGAGCTCTGGAACAAAGAGCAGCCCCCACTGTCTGCAACTAGAGAAAGCTTCTGTACAGCCACAAAGACCCAGTGCAACTGAGTTAAAAAAAAAAAAAAGCAAACATGTATTTGTTCTCTGTTGCCATGTAATGAATTACCTCCAAACTTAACTGCTTCAAACAATAACCATTTAATGCCTCACGGTTTCTTTGGGTCAGAAATTCTCCTTAACTTGGCAGTTCCAGTTCAAGGTCTCTTACAGTAAGGTTTGAGTCACAGTGTCAGCAGAGGATGCTGTCATCTGAAGGCTTGACTGGGGCTGAAGGATCCACTACCAGGTCAGCTGGCTTCCTTACCCGGCTGGCAACTTGGTGCTGCTGTTGGCAGGAGGGCTCAACTCCTTAACTATGTGAAGGGATTACTTTGATTAAATTTTTAAAATACACAGTAAACTGAGTAAACAGATATTCACTAGGAGGGACCTAAGGGGCTTCCCTGGGAGCTCAAGACAGTAAACAGTCCGCCTCCAGTGCAGGAGACCTGGGTTCGATCCCTGAGTCGGGAAGATCTACCAAACTTCTCTACTGCTGTAATTATGCCTGCTCTGCTTTACGCTGCCCCTGGTCTCCCCTACTGAGCTGCGTGTGCCTCGGGATCAGGAGCCTGGGTATCAATATCTCCAGTTCCACCTCCCCTGACCCCAGGTCGCTGCCCTGCTCCTCTTCCTCTTCTGCCCAGGAGTTTACCCACCATGCCCCACACAGAGGACGTTCAACACAAAGAAAGTCAATTGAATGGCCTTCAGGGAAGGCCTGTAGGGAATGACCTGTAGGGAAGACACTGACTCAGCGGAGACTCTCAACCCATGTTCAATGAGAACGAGCAGAAACACAGATCTCCATCATCCCGATTTGATCCCCCAAAGGAACTGGGGTTCCGAGAGTGGTGGGTGGGAATGAGGGAACAGGAGCAGAGACCTCAATGATTTCTTTTCTAAGCTGAATCAGGGGTTTCACTCTGCCCGGAGTCTCAGGCAAGAGTGGGCAGGTTTGAAGGTGACTGGTCACCCTCAAACGTGGTCCTGAGGCCTGACTGGTGGCCCAGCACAGTGGAGAAATTGATCCCTGCCAGGGCTGCGGGAGGCACAGGGTGAAACAAACCTTTCTCCTTTAAGAAGGAAAATGTGTTTTCCCACTCCGGCTACTCCCTGTTGGTGCATCCTGCTCAGGCGTTGACAGGAAGGGGGGAGGAAGGAAAAGAGGAAGGAGGGCATTTCCTCTCCTAGACTGGGTTGCCAAAGCAACTGGTCTAAGATTCCTTTCTCTGTGGGTCTCCCAGACAGTGTGGCCCTGCTACTAGTCCAGAAGGCTGGTAGTACTTTCTCGGCAGTCCCACTCGAGAATGTACTTCCTCCAGGGTCTGTTTCCACGTCTCCACCACTACTTGCCCACTCGCTCCAGGACTAACCCTCTCCTCCCTGCTTCCTACTCTGGCCAGGCTGGTTTGTCTTTCAAGACCTGAGTAAGTCAGGATTCCTTTGACTGCCCAGGAAGGCAACCCACTTCACCCTGGCTTAAACTGGAAAAAGAATGTAGAATGTCTGGACTTAGAATTACCATTACGACCCAACAATTCCACTCTTATGTATATATTCCCAAAGACTTGAAAACAGGCATGCAAACAAATACTTACACATGAATGTCCACAGCACCATTATTCATAATAGCTCGACGGTAGAAGCAACTCAAATGTCCGTCAGAATAGACAAACAAAATGTGGTATATTACAGCGGAATACTATTTGGCTATTCATTAAAAAATGAATGAAGTACTTAAACATTCTACAATATGGGTAAACCTTGAAAACATCATGCTAAGTGAAAGAAACCAGATGCAAGTGGTCACGTGTTGTATGATTGCACTTATCTGAAACTTACTGAGAAAAAGAGGGAGTAGGAAGTGATGGCTTGATGGGGACAGGGTTTTCTTTTGTGGTGATGTAAATGTCTTAGAAACTGGAAAGAGGCAATGGTTGCCCAACATTGTGAACATATGAAATGCCACTGAAGCACACACTTTAACATAGTTAATGGTTAATTTTATGTTATGTGAAATTTACCTGAATTTAAAAAAAAATCTAATAACAATTTGAGTGGGAGTCAAGACTTCTTCGTTGTAAACAGAACACCCAGGATAGACCCTGATGGCTTCAGACATGGCTAGGTCCCGGGGCTCTGCAAATCTATCAAGGTTTTGTCTCCATCTCTCAGCTCTGCATTCATCTGGGCAGCCTTCACAGGATGGCAGTAAAGGACCACTGCCAGTTCTGGTGTCATGTGGTGTTCAGTGAGCAAGAAAGACTTCTTCCTGGCTGGAACCATCATTCTCACCAGGGTATGAGACCTCTGACTAATCTGGCGCCAGTCATCTGGTCACCCCTCTGGCCAACCGAGGATGGGGGTCTCGGAGAAAGTGGGAGGTCAGCCCCACCCAAAGCTCATCCATAGGCTGAATGGGCTACTGTGGAGGAGAAGGTGATTCCCCCAGGGAAAGGATGCTGAGTAGTAGAAGTAATTTCTATAGAGCCTTCACTGGCTCTCTTACCATCTTCCCTGGAAGACCCTTCCTTACCCCCACCCCCGTCCCCCCAAACCCTGTGCCACGGCTCAGCTCCTTCCCAAAGCCTCTCTGTCTGCTTGACCCACTGGGACCTCCCTTGCCAGCAGTACTACACTCAAGAGCAGAATCCAGCCCTGTAGGTGGTGGTTTTAATTTGTTCAGTCTTTACCGAGAGCAACTTGGCACTGTGCACTAAAATCTGAATGTCCTTTTCTTTTGGTCCTGCAGTCAAACAGGAATACATCCTAAGGAAAATTTCAGCTAGAGTGCAAAGATGTATGTGCATATGGATAGCCTCTGGGTAATTACTGACAAGAGTGAACCTAGAATAACATAAATGATCATCAACGGGGGATGGATTAAATAAATTATAGTGAAGATGAATGGATAGCCAAGCAGCTGTTTAAAAGGATAAAAAAAATCTCCATTTATTGACTTGACCATGAAATTTAATTTTTTAAAATAGTGTTATTTATTTATTCAGTTTTGGCTGCGCTGAATCTTTGTTGCTGCTCGGGCTTTTCTCTAGTTGCGGTGAGCAGGGGCTAGTCTCTGCGGTGTGCAGGCTTTCATTGCAGTGGCTTCTCTTGTTGAAGCTCCCAGGCGCTAGAGCACAGGCTTAATAGTTGTGGATGCACAGGCTTAGGTGCTCCTCGGCATGTGGGATCTTCCCAGATAAGGAATTGAACCCACGTCTACTGCATCAGCAGGCGGATTCTTTACCACTGAGCCAATAGGGAAGTCCTGAAATTTAATTTTTAAAAAAGGATATAAAAAGGAAATATACTGCGACTCCATGTTTTAAAAACATAACCCTTGTAAATGAGCAGGGAGACCATAATTTCAGTCTCTGTATGGACTTAATGGCCCAAATTAATACGAAATAAATTCCATTATTTAATTACATCTCTAGAAGAACATTAAGAGAGCTCCAGAAAAATAACCACATCAGCCCATCTCTAAAGCCCCGTCTTCCAAGCCCAATTCTCTACACCCCGTCGCTTCTCCTGAGTTTCTAATGTGCTACAAACTGAACTCTATACTGAACTCTAGTTCAGAAGGCTTTTCCCTACCCTGGACCTCATCCCATCTCACTGCATTCCTTTATTATGTAGATCAGTTTAGCTTTTCTCAGCAAGTGATCATTCTTCCTCTCTGTGGAAGAGTGAAGTGAAGAGAAACCAAACAGGCAAGTTTAGAATTTTCTTCAGTGGGCAGGGGCAGGAAGAAGACACTCTGATGTTAATAATTATATCTCATGTAAAAACATGGATCTGCATGCATAGAAAATAGTGTGGGAAAAATACACAATAATGATATCAGGGCTATCAGTGGGTAGTGGGATTTAACAGGTGATTTTTTGCTCTTTATACTTTTTATCTGAATTTCTTTTTATAGAGCATGCTCTAGTTTTAAATTCAGAAAACTTTCCTTTTTTAAAGAAGCCTTGTGCATGTGTCTTTCTATTCTTTTTTTTTTTTTCAAGATCCAGCAAAGGATAAAGAAAATTAAGACCCCCAATCCATTCTCAACACATGATGACATCTCTTTTTCTGTTTAATTTTGGAACTTTTAAAAAGTAACCCTCCTTTCACATATTAGGAGAAATATGAATAAAAGAATATTCCTTAGTAGATTTATAAATGCTATCCATAACATGAATTTAAAATAAAGCAACCTGGGGGCTTCCCTGGCTGTCCAAAGGTTAAGACAGTCTTCTGATGCAGAGGGTGTGAGTTTGATCCCTGGGTGAAGAGCTAAGATCCCACAAGCCTCCTGGCCAAAAGACCAAAACGTAAAACAGAAGCAACATTATAACAAATTCAATAAAGATTTTAATAATGGTCCACGTCACAAAACAAAATCTTGGGAAAAAAAAATTTAAAGCAGTCTGATGGGAATTCCCTTGCCATACAGTGGTTAGAACTTGGTGCTTTCACTGCCAGGGGCCCAGGTTCAATCCCTGGTCAGGGAGCTAAGATCCTGCAAGCTGCATGGCGCGGCAAATAAATAAAGCAAGCAGAGCCTGCCATGGAAGGACTAAGGTAGCCCTGAGAATGAAGGTCAGTCTTCTCACAGCCTGGGGCTGGGGGCTGGGAGCCGGCCTCCCTCAGCAGCTGCCCCACCACCTACCCTTCTTCAAAAAGAAGGTAACCCCTGTGGCCTAGCCACCGTGTAGGTCCCAGAGCCCCTTGTGAGAGGCTCCAGAGAGCCTGAGTGGCCTTGGCCTTTTGTCAAGCCAAGCAGGAACTCCCCCCCTCTGCAGAACTCTGCTCTCCGAGCAGGGTAAAAATCACCTTACTGCCAGCTTTCCTTTTCCTGCTGGGTCCCTTCCTGGCTCCTCTGCCACCTCCCTTGGGTCCCCTATGGCCAGCTCAATTTTTGTGTCTGGGCCAGGTGGGGAAAAAGCATTTGGCTCAGCCCGTTGTTTGTCAGGAGTCCAACATTACCAGGGGTCTTGCCTGGTTTCAAGTATTTCCCAGTGCCTTGCCTTGCTCTGTAGTCAAGTTTCTAGCCAGGATTTTTTGGCTCTGGGAAAGACTGAGTGCCTGTCGGAGCCTTCCTAGGCCTGTGTTTCATTTGCAGCTGCCTGGCTCTGACTGGGTGACGGTTCGGCCCTCCCCAGTCAGCCCATCCCCTTCTGCTTGGCCAGCAGAGGAGGCCCTTTGTGTCGTCATCCTGGGGCTTAGGAGGGAGGAGGCTCCTAGTTTCTGTCCCCAGCCTGGCGTCCGGGGTTTACAGCGGCTCTGGCCCAGGCTTGGGGGTGGCATGCCTTCCAAGAGCAAGCAGTTCCTGCCCGTCTGGCAAAGGAAAGAATGCCAACCCCAAACAGCCCTGGCCCCTCACTGTTTCTAAGTCAGACTGGGACCTATTCAGCACCTGGCACTCTCCCGCTAGAAATTTCCAGCTGTTCTGATCTTTCACACAGAGCCTGGCAAGGCTGAACAGATCTAGAAGCAAACGAATTTCAGGAAGCCTGCAGAACACCAGGCCTGGGCTGGGGGGCACTCTCCTCCTCCCAGCTTTAGGACTCCCTCTCAGGCTCCCTGAAACGCCACATCCTGCCTTCGGATTCACCTGGGGCAGAGGGCCAGATGGGGTCTCAGACCCTGGAGTCCAACTGCCAGGGATGAGAGAGAGCCGAGCCGCGTACCATGTAATACTGTGCCCCGGGCAAGGTGCCTGAAGGTTGCCAGTCCAGCGCAGGGAAAGGGTGTGAGCCAAGACTGCAGGTTCCAGAACCTATTTGGAAACCTGTTTGGGACCTGGACATAGAAGCAAAGGTTCAAGGGACCCAGATGTGTCCTCATCACTATACGTGACCCAGGCCCTGCTCCGGTGTAGGAAAGCTGTGAATGTTAAAATAATGCATCCTTGACAAAGATTTCTTCTGTTTCTTTCAGACTACAGTGTATTTCCTGAGCTCTCCTTTGCTTTTCTTAAGGTACGGGGATCAAAGCTAGTGTAGACAGATAAATACTCAAGTATTTGTAGCCTACAGCGGCAAACTGTGGGGAGTGTGTATTTGTAACCATTGAAGGAGGAAAAAGGTATTGTTGGTCAGAGTTTCTTCTTTATACTTTTTCCACTCTAGTAAGTGCCCTGGAGATAAACGAGGTAGTTGGAAAGGCACCCTGCCTGTGCTCACCCTTCCAGTCCAGCATATATTTCCTGCTCCCTTCCTCTGGGGGGGTTGCTAACCCCATCAGCCCACCTCTGCCTTGGGAGTGAGGAGCTACCGGAAATGCCCAGACTGAGGTGTTCAGGACAGTTGTGTCAGGCTCTTCCCCTTGAACCTAGGGAATTCCCAGGATGGTGGGCGGTGGGACCCGGATGGAGGGGAGGAGGAGCTGTAGACAGGGACGGTGATGACAGGTCCCAGTGACTTGGGTTTGGCCTGGCCTCTGGCTAATGTCAGGCAGCACAGGGGTAAAGAATCCGCCTTCCAATGCAGGAGACTTGAAGAGATGTGGGTTCGATCCCTGGGTGGGGAAGATCCCCTGAAGAAGGAAATGGCAACCCACTCCAGTATTCTTGCCTGGAAAATTCCATGGACAGAGGATCCTGGCGAGCTACAGTCTATGGGGTCGCAGAGTGGGCTTGACAGAGCGACTGAGCACACACACACGCTGGCTAATTCAGGAGGACTTGCACAGCCTTTGCCTGCTTGGGCCCTCACAAGCCCCACTTGAGGTGGACAGGGACTGCTCTCAACCACAGACGATTCCGCGACTGTCCAAGGTCTCTCAGCCTGTCAAACGCCCCAGAACTCAAGTGTCCTGGCTCCCCGGGCTGGGAATGGCTCCCGCCTTGGCCGACTCGGTGCCCGGTCTGCGCCCATCGCCCAGTCCCCTGGCACAGCCTCGGGGCAGGGAGCGGGCGTGTCTGGGCTGGACCTGGCGGACGGCGGCGCACGCAGGGCACGGAGAGCAGGAGCAGGAGCTGGAGGCCGGCTCTTAACCGGTGCCCCAGCCCGGCCGGGTGGCGCCGGGAGGGCCCCCGCGGCTCCCGGCGGAGGCTCGGGCCACGGCCATTGGCCGCCGGGCCCTGGGTCGGGCGGGGGAGCGGGCCCAGGCGTCGGGTTACTCAGATCGAGCGGCTGCGGGGGAGCGGGGGAGGGGCGGCCGCAGCAGCTGGCCCGGGAGGGGGTGGCGGCGGGGGCCTCGGGCAGAAGGACGCCCCCCTCCCTCCAACCCCCGGACGGGCCCCTTTCTTGGCCTTAAAGGGAAACCATTACCGTATTTGCATCCAACTCCAGCAGCAAACACTTGTGAAGGCCCATTGCGTGTCAGGTGCTGTGCTGGACTGGAGCGCACGTGCAAAAATGGCCTAGACGGGGTTCTGCCCAAACTTGCCTCTAATTGAGGAAATAAGAAATCCACACGGAAGAAGAACGCTGAGGACACCAGGAAGCAGGGGACCAGGCCCAACTGAGAAACGTGAGAAACCAGCGTTATAGGGGTTCCTGGAAAAGGAAGCCTCCCCTCTAGGCCACGGTAACCTGGGAAGCTTTCCCCAAGGGGCCCGGTTCGGCGGCACGCGCGGGAGTTGGGGGGGGGGGGGTGCACAGCAGACACTGATGAATGCCCCCTCCCCCTGTCACCCTCACCTAGCCCTCTCTGCCTTCTCATGCCACCTCCTGCAAGCCTGGGACCCTCTCTTCCTTCCTCGTGAAGACTGTCTGGCCTCTGAGGACGCTGCTGCTCCACAGCCCTGTCCAACAGAGGCTTCTGTCTCCTCAGGCCTGGAGATGTCTCCTCACTCACCACTGAAGCTTCCCAATCTGGATCTTATTTTTCCTTTAAAAACCCGTCTCCTTTGGAATACATGTCAACAGAGCTTGCTATCCACCGCTTCTAGTTAATGTCACCTTATTATCCTTCTAGCCACTTCCTCTGTTCCTTGACGATTTCAGCACTGGGCTCTTTCTCCTCCACTATCACCATTCTTGGTGACCTCGACATCAAGGCTGATGACCTGCCCCACAACCTTAGCCCCTAACTCTCCTCACTACCTTAGTCCTAGTGATACATTTCCTGCCCCACCCTGGTCTCCTGGTCAAACCCTAGACCATGAATGTCTATGTGCGTGCGTGTTCAGTTGTGTCTGACTATTTGCAACCCCATGGACTGTAGCCCACCAGACTCCTCTGTCCATGGGATTCTCCAGGCATGAATACTGCAGTGGGTTGCCCTTCTGCAGGGGATCTTCCCAACCCAGGAATTGAACCCAGGTCTCCTGCATCGCAGGAGGATTCTTGACCGCTGAGCCACTGGGGACCATCTCTTAAATCTCAGATTCAAAGATCCCACTTCCTGCCAGTCTGCCAGCTCTCTCACTCTGGTCTTTCCACTCCACCATCTTTCCCACCTGAGACCTCCAGTCCATTGCTGTACTTTTTTTTCACTATTTATCTTCTCTCAGGTCTTATCAGCCAACTGAGGTTCTATGATCTAGCCTGGGAAATCTTCCTTACAAACACTCTCAACTTCTTACAGCAGTCTCTCTCCATTGCATTCACCTGGTGAAAACCCAGCTGTGGTTAAATCAAACTTCTTACTTCATACCTGGAACAGAGAAGTTGTACACTGCTGAAGAAACTACCCAGCTACTCTGAATGCGCTCATATCAAATTTATGGCCATAAATTTCTGATGGGTATTTGACAATCCTACTACCACTTCTTAGAAATATTCCTTTTCCCTCTCCTTGATGCAACAATTTTACACTTTCTCCTCTTCTGCATACTGTCAACACTCCTTCCTCTTTCACTCTCAATCTGGCCTCTGACTATCCTTCAAAGAGAAAATAGGTACAAAGAGACCAACTGCCTGCACTTCCTCCCACCAAAGCCACCAGAATGTCCGCAGCTCTGGGTTCCCTCCGCCCATCTGTGGCCAACCCCTCCATCTGTGCCCTGGGCCCCTTCCCCTTTCACCAGCACACATCTTCCCTTCCTTTCAGCTATAGGGTTAGCCAAAAAGTTCCTTTGGATTTTTCCCCAAGATGGTATGGAAAAACCCAAAGGAACTTTTTAGTCAACCCAGTATTTCTTCCTCTCTACTCTAACCTTCCCATTGCAGTCAAACAGGACTTAATATCCCTCAATTTAAAAACATATTAGTCTTAGCCAGTTTCCTGCTGCACCATTTTCCTGCCCCTCTGCAGAGCAAATATTCCTGGGAGAGTTGTCTACACACTCACACTTTTCCTCGCCTCCCTCTCACCTCCATCCATTCCAGTCAGGCCTTTCTCTTGCCATTCCCTTGTCATAGCTCTTATGAGGACACCAGTGACTGACATCTTGGCTAGATTAGTGGCCAGTTCACGTCCCCATTTCATCTGGTCTCCCAGTGGTACTGAACGTCTTTGACTACTCGGTGGTAGATTGAATTATTGGTCCTAATTCCTGTCACTTCTCCCTGTGTTCTTATCCTATGTGACTTCGCTGTCCCTTTTTGCACTAGAGGTAGAATATATGTTCTTGCCCCTTGACTTTTGAACATAGTTATATGACTCATTTTGGCTAACAGAATGAAAGAGGAAGTGACATGGTACAATTCTAAGCCTAGGCCTCAGGAGTCATTTCCACCTGCCTGTCTGTGCCAGTGTCACCACCAGGGGATAACTTGCCATAGCTGACCTGCCCGTACAAGGATGATGAAGGACATGTACCCAGAGCACACTTAGACCCAGCCAAGGTCAGCCTCACCTGGCTGACCTGCAGCTGACTCCAGATGTGCGCATAAAATAACACGTGGCTCAGTGGTAAAGAATCCACCTGCCAGTGCAGGAGACATGGGTTCGATCCATGGTCTGGGAAGGTCCTGGGAAAAGCCCATGAAGCACCGAAGACCCAGCACAGCCAGAATAAATAAATAAAATTATTAAAAATATTTACTGTTATATGCCATAGAGATTTTTGTGATTGTTTGTTACCTAGCAACAACTGACTGATATATCCCTCTTCTTGAAGTACTTCCTTTGCTCAGCTTCCTTAGAATCACCATCTTCTGGTTTTCTTCCAACTTCACAGGTCATTTGTCTCAGTCTCGCTTGCTTGCTCTTCTACTACCAGATCGCTAAATGTTGCAGTGTCTTCAGTCTCATTCCTCTCACTTCCAGCTTTACATTGTCTCTAAACAGAATGATCCAAACCCACAGTTTTGAATACTATCCATATGCTAGATGTCAAATTTAAACCTGAAGGAGAGATGCTCCTGAATTCCAGACTCAAATCTGTCTACACATATCCCCCTGACACCTGATAGGTATTGGCATGGCCAAAACAGAACTGCTGATCATCTCCTCCCCGCAACATGGGCATCCTGTCCATCCTGTTTTCCTAAAAATGAAAGTGTCATCCTTGTGATAGCTCCAGAGACCTCACCATCTCCATAGGCACAACCCTGCTGTTACCTACTCTTGCCAGGACATCTGCAACCACATCTTTACTGTTCTTCTCTGCTTCTAGTCCCTCTGGCTGCTTCTACCAAGCAGCCAGAGCCATCTTTCTAAAGAGTAAGTGGAATCTTTTCTCCTGGCTTAAAATCCTCCAAAGGTTTCCCACTGCAACCAAAATAAAATCCACACTCCTTATTTTGACCCATGAGATCATGATGGTCTAGCCTTTGCCTATATTTCAAGAGCCCTGGAAATCTCCTTGTTCACATTGCTCCAGTGACAATGGCCTTCAAAGGTATCTCCTGAACTTAAAGGAGTGCATTCCTGCCTCAGGGCTTTTGCATCACTATCCCTTCTTGGTGGAGCTTTCTTCCAGCTCAGAAGGTCTTAAAGAGGCCTTTCCTGGCTAAATAAAGCAGCACTAACTAACCCCACCCCCATCCCTACTCTATTCCATTGATTAGCTACTTATCAACATGTGAAATTGTCTGGCTTTATTCTCTTCCATTAAGGCAAAAAATCTTTAAGGGCAGGCATCTGTCTTGGTCTCTGATAGATTTCCAGGGCCAGAACATGCCTTGCACATGGTGGCGGCGGGGGGGGGGGGGGGGGGGGGGGGGGGGGGGGGGGGGCTCTCCTTAAATGTATATTGACTGACTGCAGCCAGAACTGAATGGAGAAGGGAGTGACCAGCTAGATGGCCAGGAAGGCAACTGCAGGGAGGGCCAGAGATAGGGAGGCTGGCTGCTGCTGCTAAGTTGCTTCAGTCGTGTCCGACTCTGTGCGACCCCATAGATGGCAGCCCACCAGGCTCCCCAGTCCCTGGGATTCTCCAGGCAAGAACACTGGAGTGGGTTGCCATTTCCTTCTCCAATGCATGAAAGTGAAAAGTGAAAGTGAAGTTGCTCAGTCATGTCCGACTCTTAGCGACCCCTTGGACTGCAGCCTACCAGGCTCCTCTGTCCATGGGATTTTCTAGGTAAGAGTACTGAAGTGGGTCGCCATTGCCTTCTCCGAGGGAGGCTGGAGGAGCCAAGATATACCAAGGGGCAGTGAGAGGCCAGGCTGGCTACAGGGGAGGAAGCAGGTGGGGAGTGGGAGGAGAAAAGTTAGCATGGTGAGAGGCCTTGAATGCCTCCCTCCAAGTCCTTTGAGTTAGTGGGTGCTGCCGATGATTATGACTCAAGGACATGATAGGTTCAAAGCAATGATTTCAAATGATTAATATGCTTGAAGGGTTTACGTGTTTGAGTGTCCTTAACTAAGCACTGTCTCAAGGGAGGACAGTTTTAGAAGCCAAAACATCTAGAAGAATCTGGGAGCCCAGGGGAGTGGGAGATCTGTCCCCTTGGATTGAGATGCAAGAAAAACCCATTATCTAACCTTTCAGGGACCAAAATTGAGTTTCTAGTTTTGGAAGATCTCCCTGAGTAATTAAAGGTTTGCTGAGCTACACAGCAGGCACTCAACCACATGTGTTAATGAGCTGGTGCCCCGGGCCTTGGGCTTCCTTACACCTTCGCCGAAAACGCACACACATACGACCAAATCGCTTGTTTTCACCCTGTGATTGAACACAGCTTCACCAGACCCTCCACCCCACGGATACACCCTAGATCCAGCCCCTTGCCTTCCCAGCCCCCTCCACCCAATTCCATTGTCAGAGCGGAACAAAAGGCCCAAGGCATCCTGGGTTAAAGGATTTTAACTCTGCCAGCCCCAGGAGGCTCCAACAAGAAGCAGTTTCCTGCAAGAGAAAAGTGACTGAGAAATCTCCCCAGGGGACAGTTTTTTTTTTTTTTTTTCTGGTCTGAAAAACAGAATCTAGCTGTCAATCAGACACCTTCCCCGCTCGCCTGCAGCCCCGGCCCCCACCTCAGGATTAGGAGCTTTCTCTCCTAGACACCTCCCCTCAGCCAAACGCATCTTCAAGTCTCTTGCCTAAGACTTGTGTTTGGGGCGGTCAGGCTCCCACCCAAACCGGCGGGGACATCCCCGCCACCCCCATCGGAGATTGTCCGGACTCTCCCTCTGCGCCCCTCCTCGTCTTCCTACCGCTGCTTCCCTGCCTTCACCCGTTGGGGGTACATTTGCCCCGCGCGCCCGGGTCGTCCCCACCCCCGTTTCCCCCCGCCCATCCTTATCCCCTCCTGCGAGCCTCCGTCCCCGGGGCGCCGCGGGGCGGGAAGCCCGGGCCAGCCGCTTGCTCCGGACCCAGGCTGGCTCCTCCTCTGTCCCGCGCGGCACCCTCTTCGGCCACCAGCTTCTGAACTTGGCCGGAAACGAACCCGTCCTCTGGAGCGGAAAGCTGCGGGCTGGTGGGTTGCTGGCGAGAGCATTTCCAGGGCCGAGGTTCGGTGGGTTTGTGTCCACGTGCCTCTGCCCTAACCGGCGAGCAGCGTCCGGAGAGACCCTGCTGGCTGCTCTGCCCTGGTCCCAGAGGCTTCTGGAACAAAACTGCATTTCGTGTCAAACCCCTTTTGCTCATCCTGGAACTAAAGTATGCATTTGTTGTTGTTGTTGTTGTTGTTGAGGTTTTCACGTAGAAGAGATACCGGGTAAATTGGAAACATGTTTGGAAAAGGAGTGAGCAATCAATGCTGGCATTTAAACAACACAAAAATGCCCTCGCCAGGCCACACGCCCAGGCGGCCGCGGCGCTCCCAGCTACAGAGCAGCGCCCTCTGGCGGCCGCGCGGTTGGGGGGATCGGCCGCCCCCACCCCCAGGCTCCGGAGGCGGGCGGGGGAGAGTGGCTTCCCCAAGTCTGAGAGACACTGGGGCAACTTGGGAGGAAGGGAATTCAAGGTGGGCGTCGCCAGGGTGCTGGGAAATGCTTTTTGTGGTTTCAGGCTCGGGCCCAGGCCCAGAGCCCCGGGAAGGGTCCAACTTAAAAGAAAAACTCTTGTCCCATTCTCAAAGGCTGCTTGAAATTGTATGGATACAGCACCATCCCTTACCTGAAAGCTTTGATTCTTCATAAAATCCTCGTTTGAGAAGGGTGATTTTTAAAACGTGGGCAAGTGGCAGGCTATGAAAAAAATAAAAATAAAAAAAATCACCAATATCACCAAAAAGCGTGATTACACCATAATATGTAGATTTTACATGCTGGTGACATTTACTAAATATCATTAAATCCTTTTTCCCCTGTTTTAATACCAGGGCCATCCCTTGGTAGTCTGAACTGCAGTGTTATTTTAACCCCCCCCCCCCCCCCCCGTGGCCAGTCCCTCTATTTCAATTTGCCCTAAGCTTTCTTGTTCCTTATATGAATATATCCTAAATGTTTCTCCCCTTTTCCTGCTTTTCCTATTCTTATAGCTGCTGCTTGTGGTTAGGCTCACACAGTTTCGGAGCTACTTTCATGGGAACAGCCAGAGCTTGGCATTGGTGGTGCCCAGAATCCCAGGTACACACACACACACACACACACACACACACACACACACACTCACACGCACGCGCGCACACACAGGAGCAAACTGCTGTTTCAGCTTCCTGTCTCAGTGGAGTGTCTCTCTGGAGAGTTTGGCCCCTCCCCCACCTGGTGGAAGCCAGAAGAAGTGAGGGTTCTGAGTTTCCGAGGAGCCAGGCAGGTGCTCCCCTGCCTCCCTCCCTTTCCTCTGAATCTCTTTTCCCTGCCTGAGGGGTTTCCACTTACCCATACTGTCTGGTGGGAATTCCTCCAACTTCATACCTTCCTTCCCTTTGGGGTATTTTCTGCTGTATCTATTGCCACACAAGCCACCCAGTGGCTGAAAACAAGAAACGTGTACTTATTAGCTCCTGCCTCTGTGGGTGAGCGGGGCAGTGTCCAGCCCGGCTCTGCCGGGCCCAGGCCTGTGTCTGTGGTGAGCTGGCAGTTCGCTGGATGGCGTAGGACAGACTCATCCGCACCTCAGGTGGTTAGCAGGCTGTCAGCTGGGGTGAAAGGATGACAGGGTGACGGGCCAAGTACCTCTCACCCAGCAGGGGAGCCTATCCCAGGCTTCTTGCCTTTGCGGCGAGGTTCCACGAATGGGGAGAGCAGAAGCCATGAGTCTTCTCGAGGCCTGGGCTGGGAACCAGCCGACTCCTGTGGCCACATTCTCTTGGTCAAAGTGAGTCAGGAGGCTGGGCCTAACTCGAGAAGTGGGAAACGGACTTCAGCTCTTGGTGGAGGGAGTGCAAAGTATTGTCGTCATTTTTGCACACACTGGCCCTCTTCTTCCCTGGGCACACTACCGGTAAGTAAACACGTCAAGATACTAAATCCCTTCTCCGCCCCCAGGACATTCAACAGAGCACAGCTGAAGCACATAAGGCAGCCGTCGACGTGCCTGGGTTCAGATCTTGGCTCCACATTTATCAGAGGCTGACCCGATAAAGTTGCCTTACCTCGGTTTCCTAATCCGTAAAAGTGGGAGTTGTTGTAAATATTAAATAAGTTAATCCACGTTAAGTACTTACACGGTGTCTGGCACACGGTAAGTGTCCAATAAATATCAGTTATCATGCCATGAGGGGACGGCTGGCTGCCCACCAGGACTGCTGAGGCCCCAGCGCCGTCTTCCACAGCTGCCCCAAAGCCCCTCCCAATATGGCTGACACCAGGGGGGCCCCCAGCTGCCAGCTCTGCTGACGACACCTGGTGTTTTCAGGGCTCCACTGAGGTGCCAGGGAAACGGCCCTGTCCGTTTTTACCAGCTCCTTCAGTGAAGCCTGTCTCTCTCGAGCTGTTACAAAAAGGGCTCTAAAGTCAGACAGAGCTGCGGTTTGCTTCCAGCGCCTCTTCCTGAGGCTTTTAGCAAGCTGATTCATCTCTCTGAGTTTCAGTTTCTTCGTCTGTAAAATGGAGACAACAGTACTGCCTCCTACAGAGCATGCGGGGCATAATACGAAGAACAGAAGTGCCTGTGCTCACAAAGATGCTGGCACTCCAGGACACAGAAGCATGTTGTCTTTGAAATTGCCCGTCCGGTAGGCGCTAAGAAGTTGCCACGGGTGAATCCTTCTTCCCAGAAATATCCTTAGTCACTCCTCGCACCCTCCCCGACTCAGTGCATGGAGATGGGCCAGGATCCTGGGGAGCAGGCCAAGCTCTCCCCAAAGCTGCTGGTTTAGCATCGGGTCCCTCCTCTCCACTTCCTGAGGCCTGACCCATGTTCCACATTCAGTTTAGTATCTCTAACACCTAGCAGACAACTCGGCATGGTCTGTTGAAAGAAAGGGGCTTCCCTGATGGCTCAGATGGTAAAGAATCTGCCTGCAAAGCATAAGACCTGGGTTCAATTCCTGGGTCTGGAAGATCCCCTGGAGCAGGGAATGGCTACCCACTCCAGTATTCTTTCCTAGAGAATTCCATGGACAGAGGAGCCTGGCAGGCTACAGTCCATGGGGTCACAAAGAAAAGAAAGAAAGATGACATGGAGGAGGATGTAGGAGAGGAAAGACTTTTCCCTCTACTCTCCTAGGTTCAACAGCTGGGTCTATGAGATCAATTTACAACAGGCAGATTAACAACAGGAAGTAAAAGTCACTTAATCCTGTCAACTTTTCGCGACCCCAAGGACTGTAGCCTGCCAGGCTCCTCTGTCTATGAAATTCTCCAGGCCAGAATATTGGAGTGGGCAGGCATTCCCTTCTCCAGGGGGATCATCCCAAGCCAGGGATTGAACCCAGGTCTCCCGCATTGCAGACCAATTCTTGCAATGACTTGCAAGGAAGCCCAACAAGATGAACGGTATACACATTTCTTGACTTTTAACATAACATGGACAGGGACATCACAGAAAAAAGAAAAGTGAGTACCTAGAAAGGAGATGAGATTTGAGTTTATCTACCTTCTTCATAGGGAAGGGGCAATTTAGGAGAAAGGTGGATGGGCCTTTGAAGAGCAGATGGGAGATGTGATAGTTTCTGACAGCGTTTGTCTCAGTGTGGGATGGATTTCTGGTGTCCTCTACTGTGACCATCTTCCCTGGTTGGTGAAACTCCCCAGGAAGGGATTTATGACCGTTAAGTTCCTTCTGGAGGGTCTGTCATAGGCAGATAAAGGGGAGTTTGGAGAAAGCTTCTCCCTGCCTTTGCTGCTGTTTAAGTACCTTCAGCTCAACATAATCAAAATAACAAAGTGGCATCTTTGAATTTCACTTCGAGGACTTTGACAGTTTTTCTTTTCCTTGGATGAAACCACCATTTTCGGATGCCTTCCAAGCCAAGTCAACCCACTAGGGCAGAAGGGACGATGTTCCCAAAAAGTGGGATTGAGGTGGCGCTCCTCAATGTGGCTGCAATCCCTGGGGAAGCCCAGGCCCACCCAGGAATGTGGGTGCAATTAGTATGGGA
Organism: Odocoileus virginianus; assembly: GCF_023699985.2. Taxonomy (NCBI): domain Eukaryota; kingdom Metazoa; phylum Chordata; class Mammalia; order Artiodactyla; family Cervidae; genus Odocoileus; species Odocoileus virginianus. The sequence continues at coordinate 60,043,246 of NC_069675.1, forward strand.
CCCACCTTGGTGTCAAGAATTGGGAGTTAACCCTGATTTGTGCAGGTTCATCATTTCCATCAAGTCTCTCCCAAGACTGAGTCTTCCCAAGCTCTGGGTAAAGAGCCCCAGATCCTGCTGATGGTTCCCACAGAGTTCAGACCACAGCAGAAAATGAATGAGGCTGCCCAGAGGTTAAAGAGAATACCATAAACCCAATTCCATTCCTAAATGTGTGTTTGTGTGTGCCTAGACACAATTGTGGGGGGAGGGGGGGTCACTCATTGCAACCTGATGCTTTAAGTGATTGATAAAATGAGTTAATTAATATTCACTGACGTGCTCCGGGCAGAGTCAATGTGAAAGCCAGGGACCAAGGATGAGAGGATGAGGATGAAGATGAGGTTGGCTGCAGATCAGACCCTGGGCCATGGACGGTCCATGGACAGTCCGAGGGAGCCAGGGTCCAAGAGTCCTGTTAGGGAATCAGTGAGCCAGGCAGGCAGGCAGGCAGCCATTCTCACCAGTGGCCTGGGGAAGGCTGTGAGCAGAGAGAGAGCAACAGCTCCTTCTGTGGTCATGGGACTAAAATATCCTCTGTGGAGGTGGAGAAGGTGGGAGTGGGGCCTCTGGTATGAAGAAAGCTGAGTTCACAAATCTGTCCCCCCATTTTTCCTGCCTGTTGCACCTTTAGCCTGGCTCTTTGGAAAGATGGACGTGTATACATATAGACAGGCGCAGAGTAGAAGGGTGGTTGTCCAGTGTGGTGAAGGGAGCCGGTGGTGCTTGGAGCCCGCGGGGAGTTTGAGACTATGATCTTCTTGGGATGCACCACTCTGGGACTGGGGTGGTGGAGACTGTCACCTTCAAATCAAATGATTTATAAACTCTGGATTATAAATTTTGATTCCCAAGAAGGGATCTGATTGTTCAAAGGATAAGGGAAGTAAGGCAAAGGTGGTGCTGATTCTGAGTTGGGCCCTTAAATCTCTTTCTGACGTTCAGACAGTAACGCACAGGTGGCAAAAGCCCTCGAGACAAAGGGTGGTCTGGGGCCACTTAAGCAGTGTGAACTGAGTTGCTTGTTCAGAACTTGTTCCCGGGCCCATCCCAGGTCTACCTAATCTCCAGTTACTGGACTCTCTAGGGATTAAGCTGGGAAATGCCCTTGTGGTCCACTGGCTAAGATCCTGCCGCACTCCCAATGCAGGGCGCCCAGGTTCAATCCTTGGTCAAGGAACTGGATCCCACAGCTGCAACTAAGACCCAGCAGAGCTAAAGTGAAGTTGCTCAGTTGTGTCCGACTCTTTGTGACCCCACTGACTGTAGGCTATGAGGCTCCTAAATAAATGAATAAATGCCCCAAGTGATCCCAAGGTGCCTAAGGACGGAGGGCCTTTGTGGGGCAGGTAGATGGCGATAGAGGAGGGCAGCGGCTCCCAAACCTGGCAGCTCAAGAGTGCACCTGGAGCTTTAAGAGCTAGCCTCCCCCCTGGATGATGTGAGGTGGGCCTGGGAATCAGTATTCCTTTGCCATTCCTCAGATTATTATGGTCATCACACTGGTTAGGTGTCCCTGGAGGGAATTAACTGAAAGGAGCTTTCCTCATCTGTTCCTTGATTCCAGAAGTCTTCCCACATAACTTCTTCATTGAGACAGGGGCATTCCACACTGACCCCAGGGCAGGCCTAGGTCATGGAGATGTTGGGGCCACTGTGGTGGTGTCCGCCCCCCCCCCCCCAGCTTTATTGAGATATAAATGACAAATAACATTGTGGAAGTTTAAGGTGTTCAACATGCTGATTTGATACTTACATAGTACAAAACCGTTACCATCAGAGCATTAGTTAATATTTCCATCATATCTCATAATTAGCATTTCTTTTTTTGTGGTGAGAACATTTAGGATCTACTCTCTTAGCAACTTTCAAGTATACAATATGGTATTATTAACTATAATCTATACATAAGATTATATGCTATACATTAGAGTCCCCAGAACTTATTCATCTTATAACTGGAAGTTTGTCCCCTTGGATCAACATCACCCCATCTCCCCTACCTTCCAACCCCAGACCCTGGAAATTACCATTTTACCCTCTGTTTCTAGACATTTGGACTTTTTAGATTCTACATATTTAAGTGATAACATCTGATATTTGTCTTTCTCTGTCTAATGCCCTTAAGGTCAATCCATGTTGTTGCCAATGGCTGCATAGTATTACATTGTCTACATATGCCGCATTATTCATTTGCTGGTTGACAAACACATGGGCTATTTCCATATCTTGGCTGTTGTGAGCAAGGCCATAATGAACATGGGAATTTAGGCATTTCTTCAAGATCCTATTTTCATATTCTTCGGATATATACTCAGAAGTAGGATTGCTGGATCATATGGTAGTTTTATTTTTAATTTTTTGAGGAGCGTCCATACTGTCTTCCATAGTGGCTACACCAATCTGCATCTCATCCACAACGCACAAGGGTTTCCTTTTTTATTTAAATACTTACACAAAATATTCTAGATACTGAGTTTTAATTCTCATCTTCCTCCTCATCTTCATCTTGAGTAATCTGGAAGTAACACAAATCGTAACTTTCTTTGCTGTTAGCAACTGTGTGTAGCAATCACTTAGATTCTTCTTCTTCAAAAAAAAAGATTATTCTTCTTCAAATATTTTTTGGTAAAGAATTCCATGGACAGAAGAGCCTGGTGGACTACATACAGTCCATGGGGTCGCAAAGAGTCAGACACAACTGATGGATTAACACTTTCACTTTCAAGATATTTCAAATACCTTTTGGAAAAAGGCACCTCATAAGTCACAGTGATCTTGCTTTTGCTTCTTTCGATTGATATGATCGCTGCCCAGATTGCCAGCTTTTCCATTCACTTTGATTCTCTCCTAAAGAAACTGCTCAAAATTGGCGGCATCTGTGATTCCATCTTCTGCAGGAAGGGTACAGTCCAGAGTAAACTGCAGGACCTGCTTCCTATTTTTTGTGCCACCCCCCTGCCCCCACCCCCAACAAGCTTTTTTACAGGCACCATGATGGCAGGGAGGCAGAAGGGGAGGTGGGTGAACTAGGCAGGCGCAGAAACCCGCAGCCATCTCTTATCTTTTTGACTATAGAGATTCTAACAAGTGTGATGTGAGTGGGACCAAAAATATTTGAAATATTTTTGGATTGATAAGAACCCCCAAATGGGTTCAGAGCAGACAGTGAATAGCCAGCTGCAACAGAGTTCTGACTCTCACGTGACACACGATTGTCTACACCGACTAAGACTCTGCTAAGGCACCACAGGCCACATCTTTCCAGTGGGTGAACTTTAAGGCAACCTGGCTGTTAGCCATCAGCCTGCACCTAAGACAACGCTTCTTTTACAAAAATCCTCTCAATTCTTATCCAAAAATTACACTGTAGTTAATTTATATTTAATATCAAAATGGGAGGTCTGCAAGATGAAAATTTTTCACAGTGAGAAGTTATTTGCCCTTTTCACTCTCATTTTCTCATGAACATATGAAGCTATGTGCTTTGGGAAAACTCAGTTTGATAGTGAGTCCAGAAGCAGATAAGAGACACCATCTGTCTTTTATTACGCTAAACATTTTTAAAAACTGCAGGAATGTAAAATGGTGCCATACTTCTCACTTTTTTTTTTTTTTTGGAAAATACAGGTGTTTCCTAAAAATATATGTTAATGTAGTGGATTTATTATTGCAATTTAAAGTAAATACTTTAAAAATTTCAGTTTAATTTCTAATATGGTAAACAGAACACTCTTTGAGGTTCTCAGTAATGTTAAGAGCATAAACGGGTTCGGAGATTAAGAAGTTTGAGACCCAGTCTTACTTCTCGCTCAAATCGTAGACCGTCTTCCCCAAAGTTCTCAAGTGTACAAGCGGTTGGGTTCCACCGCAGTGAAGATCTGACATCTCATACAAGGGCCTCAAAGCTCCCCACTGCCTGAGCACCCCCACGCCTCGAGCCCCCTTCCAGGGTGGGACGAGGGAACTCACGTGCAGTCGGGGGAGTAAGGGAATGGAAACACAGTCACCGCCTTCACGGGACTTCTGCTTTTGTGGGAGATACAGACGGATAAGCAGCTGCCAGGGAGATACCGGCCACTGCTGTTCACCAGTAACACTCTGGGGGGAAAGCAGGTAGGTCCTGCGCCAGCATTCCCTCCAGCGGCTTTGCGTCTCCCAGCCGCAGATTCGATTCCGAGATCCCAGGACCGGCGCGCCCCCTGGTGGCCGTGCTTCGTCTGCTCAGCCTTTTCCCTCTGGAGCTGCAGGAGCCCACTTTGGGTAAAACCTCAAGTTTGGGGGTAGCCTCGTGGGGACCCCATCATCGAGGTTCTGCCTGGGTCCTCCACGGCCTCTTGTCTGTCACTCTGAGCACGTTCACCTCCTCGGTGACTAATTCCAGGCCGATTCTGCTTCTGTGCTGGCCATTTATGGGTGCTAGGCATCTTATGGATCCGCCCTCAACAATGCCATTAGTAGAAGTCAGAATATCCCATGGTAGAAATAATGTGTGGTGCAGGTTGGATCCAAGTCCAAAGAGTCCGATGCCAAATTTCCACTTATTGATATGCCTAAGGGCAAATTACCTGGAGTCTAAAGCAGCTCTGGATATTGACAATTGAAGGATATTCTACATTGGGGTCAAGTTCTTTCAGAAGGGGGAAAATGAGTCTGGATCCTCTGAATCTCATTGGCTTAGGCTGGATTCCTTGCTCCTCTGGAGCTCATGGTTGTACTTTCTGCATTCTACAGTGAGCATCAAAACCTCCAAGACCTTCACCTTCTAGGACTTTTTCCCAGGAACACAGGGGCTCTGCTATTGAAAACAGAACTTGAGTGGTCTACTGTAAAATTCTGAAACACCTCAAAGTGGGTACGCAGGTGAGCACTTTGACCCTGGTTTGCTCAATACAAAATAAAGCTCTAAAATCAAGGAAGGAAGCACCAAAGGTTAGTCAGTCAGTTGTGTCCACCTCTTTTTCGACCCCATGGACTGTAGCCCGCTATGCTCCTCTGTCCATGGGATTCTCCAGGCGAGAATACTGGAGTGGGTTGCTGTGCCCTCGTCCAGGGGATCTTCCCAACCCAGGGATCGAACCGAGGTCTCCTGCATTGCAGGTGGATTCTTGACTATGTGAGCCATCCAGGAAGACCATCTTTTCTTTTCATCGAAACCTAGAAATTCAGAATGAGAATATCCTCAAACTGAACAGTGCTGGGGTTGGGAGGGAGTTTCAGAGACAGCAGGGTATCCTTGGGGACCAGCCTAAGGGCTCCCCTACAATTCTGACCCGGAGCCCATTAGCAGGAACCTACTGCCCCATTAGCAAACTCAACTGTCTTAACCTAGTGGTTTCCATGGTAACCATCAAAGAATGATCCCCTTTTCTTTTCTACAGATATTTCTCCCACCCCTCCGTGCAACATTCACTTTCAGCTATGACCTAGAACTGGATTCCATACAGATACTGTTTGCAAAGGTGTGGTTTCCTCTTTTCATTCCATGTTTTAAGAAAGTAAAAGCTGTTTAATTTATACAGAAATGCCCGTCAGGTACACGGGAGGTTTATTATTATTACTAATATTATTTGTGTACTCATTCATTTTAAATTAAAATTTTAAAAACTATTTTCCTGAAAAATTTTCAAACAAAAAAGAAACCTTCAAAATATTCTTCTTTCAATAGGTTTGAAGAAAATCTGGTCTTTGTGAAGAATAACAAGAGGTTATGAAATAAATAACAGTCTCTACAAAAGGAACACAGGTTGTAAGCCTCAATCCTTGTTAAGGGTGTGGTGAAGATGGCATAGCCTAAGATTTTAGCCTTAAAACTTAAGAAGAATATAAACAAACATTTAAAGTATGATAAAAATATATAGAGACAGTTGGAGGAAATTTTTAAAAATCAACTAATCACAATGTCCTTCCGCAATGCCTACCCATCAGCCTCCTGATCCTTCACAACCTTTCAAGCTTCCACAGAGAGAAACTCAGCCAGTGAGAACACCTGCTGTTCTTGTCCTAAATAAAGATTGGGTAGACTATGGTCCTTGGGCCAGTTCTAGCCCAGGGCCTGTTTTTGTATGGCCAGTCAGCTAAGAACAGTTTTTACAATCTTAAAGGGCTATAAAACAAGCAAACACATCAAGAAGAGTGTGTGACAGAAACTGGATGTCTACCCTCTGGCCATGTCTGATCTGTGAAGCATCTCTTCTCCTGTTGGCAGCTGGAACCCTGGTGAAAGGTGGCTTTTCTTCTATGCAGGCAGCAGTAACAAGAGGTACAGCTGAAGTTGCCATGCCGACAGGGAATTCAGTTCTTAAAATAGTCAACTGTGCTCAGGCATTTTCGGGGTGGGTAGGTTTGGAGGGAGGGGGTTAGGGAGAGATGATAAATGAATGAGTCAGACCCAACTGGTGACAGCTGTTCCGTCATCCCTCCCTGTAATACAGTGGGAGGGACTCTAAAAGGTCTGAAAGAGACATTTTCCATTCAAAGAGTAGGGTAGCTATGTCTCCTCTTGCTGTTTTCCTGCCTGACAGAAGGAAATTCCCCTCACCACCTTTGCTCCCTCCTGCCATCCTGCGGCCTCCTCCCTGCAGAAAACAGAAGTGGGAAACATGCCCATCTCACAAAGAGCCCGCACTGATCCAGAGGGATTGCGTGTGCTGGGAGTTAGCTGTGCAGAGGTGGGAGTAGCCTGCACTCACAGGGGCTGCCTCAGGGCTTCCTCCGTGGGAGGCCCCAGTCCCATCATCATCTTCGTCATCATAGTCATCATCATGGGACCAAAATGAAAGTGTATCACTAAACGTGATATCCAGATAGATAAACTAAACGTTTATCCAGATAGAACAATCAGCCAACAATTATTCTTTGAGAATCTCCTGTTACCCCTTTGTTGTGTTTCCAGTGCCTAGAAAGGTGAACTAAGTCTGTGTGTGTGTGTGTGTGTGTGTGTGTGTGTGTGTGTGGTTAAATATATGCAACATAAAATTGACCATTCTAACCAATTTGTAGCTTACACCTCAGTAGCATTAAATATATTTACTTTGTACAACTATCACCATCTTTTCATCTTCTCATATTCTGAAACTCCACACATAATGCGTAATTCTGTACGCATCCCTACCTGCCCCCAGCCTCTGGCAACCACTTTTCTGTCTGTCTCTGTGAATTTGGCTATTCTAGGAATCTTATATAAATGGAATTGTATAGTATTTGTTCTTTGGTATTTGACTTATTTCACTTAGCGTATCTTTAAAGTTCATCCATGTGTCAGAATTGCATTTCTTTTAAAGGTTGACTAATATTCCATTGTGTGTATATATACATTTTGTGTATCCATTCATCCATCAATGGGCTTGGCTTGTTTCCACCTCTTGGCTAATGTGAATAATGTTGCTATGAATTTCAGTGTATGTACAGATAGCTGTTTTGAGTCCCTAATCTCAATTCTTTTGTTGACTAAATTCATTTTCAGAAAGAAAAAAATAAGCTGATTGGGATCCCACCCAGGATGCAAAAGATGTTACAGCAGTATTTTCGTTCCTTTTCCATCCCATCCATTTAGAATCCATCTCTTATGAGGCCAGCAGTCCCTGGTCCCCTGTTGTCCTCCGTCTTCCAGGTTCCAGCCCTTTGCACTTACTGCTCACTACCCCAAGGATGGTGGAGAACTTTAAGGTTGATTGTTCTTTCATATTTTTATAGGTGAGCATCATTGAAGTAAAACTTCCTAGGTTTAATATCGTGTCTTTTAGCATCATTTCAATGTGTTTTTGTACTAAAGGACCCATTTCCCACCAGAAGCAGGATAGGCATACCACTAGAAATTTTTTTGGTTGGGAATGAGCACATGGCCTCAGTTGGCTCACTTGGCTGAAGAGAAGGAATTTTATTTCACAGCTGGGCAAGATGTTCTTTTTTTGTTGTTTTTTGTTTTTTTTCTGAGGGTGCTTATTGAGAGGAAGCTGGATGTGGATAAAGCTGAGACCTAGGGAGAAGGCGGAGCTAAGAGTCTAGCAGAATATGGTACTAGAGTCTTGATTATGCAATGCCTGAAGCTTACTCTACTCCAGCTACCTGTTAAGAAGCTAATAAATTGCCTTGTGTTTCAAGTTTATTTTGGTAGGGTTTTCTGACCCTCAGGACCAAAAACATCCTGTTTCTTTGCCTCAAGAACAGTGGAAAGTCATTACAAGGTATAAATAGGCAGGGAGACTCCAGGGAGAGGGTGACAAGGCCTTGTCTGTATCCCATGATCACCCTGAACTCTGGCTGCAGGGTGGAAATGGGTTTGTGGGGAGCTGGGGTGGTTACAGTTATAGAGGTGCTCCTGGACTAGTTCTGGTGAGAGGTTATTGAGGAGATAGGGGGACAGATCTGGGAGATTTTAAAGAAGTTAGGTAAGTTTGGAGGAAGTAAGTTTTCTATATGAAATCACACTGACCACACCCCACCTCCACACACACACACAGACACATGGATTCCAATGCCATTAACTATCCAAAGCCCCTGCTCCATTTCTACTGAGTCAAGGAAGCAGGGAAGAGGTTTTCATTTCTCATGGACATTTCTGCCTTACGGGCTTCCACTTCTAGGAGGAGTTTTGCTGATCCGTCAAGTCATGGCTGGTGTGAACCTGTCCTTCACTGGTCTCTACAGCCCCCGTGTAGACAGTCCTGGTGAAGCAGGCTCACGCTCCAGTCTTCTGTCACTTTGCCTCATTGCTTTCCTTTTCCCCCTCCCAAACCTACTTGGTCCCCTCCCTCGTGGGTTCCTTGGGGAGCTCCAATTTCTCTTCCTTTATGGTGGTGAAAATTGAGGTTTCCCGTCTCCTTCCCTCAAACTCGCACATCTGGCTTCAGAGTTCAGAAGAACAAAGGGCCCCATCGTGCACAGTCGGCCGCTCACCTTACAAGGCAGGTGGGTTCTAAACAGCCAGCTTTCCCCTGTTGTCATCCCCAAGGTCTGGCTGCTTGTCTTCCACAACTGGGTTATGAATTCCTTGTGGGCAGACCGTGTTGACCTAGCCTCTGTGATGTCCACTTCCCCTAGCTGTGCAGGCACGCGTGAAACTGGTCAAACTCTTCTTGTTCTGAAGCAGCCAAGCCACAGGCCATCACCAGATCAACCTAGGATCTTCAGGAGGGCAAGAGGTTAAATGAGACACTGGCTTATTGAGAGCTCCTGTGCTCAGGAAAACCCTGAAATGATTCCATGGAGCAAACACTTGTTGGGAATTTCCTCCATGCAGCATGTGGTATCACGTGGCGCTGGGCATACAAAGATGAAGTCATCTCCCTGCCCGTGAGGGACTCACCTTGGAGGGGAAGATATTGCTGACTGCCCTTTAGGAAGCCAAAGCCAGAGTTACTGGATGTGGACCATAGCAGTGGTCCCCAAGGTTTTTGGCATCAGGGACCAGTTTCTTGGAAGAAAATTTTTCCACGGACCGGAGGTGGAGTTGGGGAATGGTTTCAAGATGACTCAAGTGCTGTATGCAGGTTAGGAAGCAACAGTTAGAATTGGACATGGAACAACAGATTGGTTCCAAATCGGGAAATGAGTACGTCAAGGCTGTATATTGTCACCCTGCTTATTTAACTTATATGCAGAGTACATCATGAGAAATGCTGGGCTGGAGGAAGCACAAGCTGGAATCAAGATTGCAGGGAGAAACATCAATAACCTCATATATGCAGATGACACCACACTTAAGGCAGAAATTGAAGAAGAACTAAAGAGCTGCTTGATGAAAGTAGAAGAGGAGAATGAAAAAGTTGGGTTAAAACTCAGCATTCAGAAAATTAAGATCAAGGCATCTGGTCCCATCACTTCATGGCAAATAGATGGGGAAACAATGGAAACAGTGACAGACTTTATTTGGGGGGGCTCCAAAGTCACTGCAGATAGTTACTGCAGCCATGAAATGAAAAGACACTTGCTCTTTGGAAGAAAAGCTATGACCAACCTAGATAGCACATTAAAAAGCATACTTTACTTTGCCACAAAGGTCTGTCTAGTCAAAGCTATGGTTTTTCCAATAGTCACGTTTAGATGTGAAAGTTGGACATCTCTGATCAGCTGAGCACCGAAGAATTGATGCTTTTGAACTGTGATGTTGAGAAGACTCTTGAGAGGCCCTTGGACTACAAGGAGATCCAACCAGTCCATCCTAAAGGAAATCAGTCCTGAATATTCATTAGGAGGACTGAAGCTGAAGCTGAAATTCCAATACTTTGGCCACCTGATGCAAAGAACTGACTCATTGGAAAACACCCTGATGCTGAGAAAGATTGAAGGCACGAGAAGGGAACAACAGAGGATGAGATGGTTGGATGGCATCACTGACTCCATGGACATGAGTTTGAGCAAGCTCCAGGAGTTGGTGATGGACAGGGAGGCCTGGCATGCTGCAGTCCATGGGAGTCCCAAAGTGTCAGACACAACTGAGCGACTGAACTGAACTGAAGTGCATTACATGTATTGTGGGCTTTATTTCTGTTATTGGTATCTCATGTCCACCTCAGACTATCAGGCATTAGATGCTGGAGGTTGGGGCCCATGGATTCTAGGATCTAGAAGGAATGGATTCTGTCTGGGGTGGGAAGGCAGGCTGAGTGATTAGGGTGGGAAGGTGAGGATCTGACACAATGATGGGCATCTGAAGCATAATGGAGAGGTGAGGAAGCGGGGCATGTTGGCACAGGAAGTGCGCTTGGAGCTGGGGTGGAGGAGAGGAGCCAGGCTAGGCATGCCTTGTCCCCTCTCACCAGAGCTGTGCTGCTGTCCCGGAGGTGATGGTTGGCACCCAGCAAGTGTTTTGGTTAATTCCTGTGTCCATTCCTCCCTCCCTCTGTGCCAGGGTAGAGCAGGGGATGGAATGGGTGAAAATCTTTAAGATGTTGGCTTTACCTGATGAGCCCCTAGGCCGCTGACATGCTGGCTTCCTTAGGGAAGAAAGGAGTGGATTGAAAAGTTGAGAAAATACTCCGTGTGAAGGGGTAAAAAGCAGCTGCAAGCACAACACTCCTTTGGAGATGGAATGAATAAATGAGATAAAATCCTAAATAAATATCTTGCATGGTACTAATTGCTTTTTAAAAGCTGCCACTGGAGAACAGGCTAAAACGATGCTCTATTTCATTAGTGGCTCCCTTAATTCCATGGTATTTGCCAGCAAGCCCTATTAAAGCACTCTGTAATTAAAGACCAGTTCTGGGTCCTGTAATTTAGAGCATTATCAAAATATGGCAAGTAACTGGAGGTAAGAAAATGGAAACGAACACCACTTGAATAAGGTCCTGGGAGATCACACAGAGTGTGAATTTTAAAAGCTCAGTCTTCGTACCGCCCCTGTCAGAGGGGTCTTGTCCACATCAGTGTTTTCCATTTGATGGGCAACCAGTTACATTTTTACTATCTCACAGGAGCGTAGGTGGAGAAGTAAATCAGTTCTTTTATTAAAACGATTTTTATTGTGATATAATTCTCATAACATAAAATTACAACTTTACAGTGTACAATCGAGTGGCTTTCAGTATATTCAGAATGTTGTACAGGATTTCCCAGGTGGCACTAGTAGTAAAGAACCCACCTGCCAGTGCAGGAGATGTAAGAGTTGTGGGTTCAATCCCTGTGTCAGGAAGATCCCCTGGAGGAGGGCATGGCAACCCACTCCAGTACTCTTGCCTGGAGAATCCCCATGGACAGAGGAGCCTGGTGGGCTACAGTCCATAGGGTCACAAAGTCAGACATGGTGGAAGCAACTGAGCATGCATGCACATAGTAAATCTTTTTTTAAAGGGTGTTTAACCTTTTGCAGAGCTGCCAGGCTATCTTCTACAGCACTGGCAACCATTTTATAGTCCTAAAAGCAATGTATGAGGTCTCTGATTTTTCCATATCCTCACCAACACTTTTTACTGTCCCTTAGTTTTTTTTTTTAATTTATTTATTTTTCACTATGTTGCTACACACAGGCTTCCTCTAGTTGCAGCAAGTGAGGGCTACTTTCTAGTTGCAGTGTGTGGGCTTCTCATTGCAATGGCTTCTGTTGTGGAGCACGGGCTCTAGAGTTTGGGCTCAGTAGCTGTGGCCCACGGGTTTAGTTGCTGTGAGGCATGTGGGGTCCTCATGGACCAGAGATTGAACCTGTGTCTCCTGCATTGACAGGTGGATTCTTAACCACTGAACCATCAAGGAAGTCCCTATCAGATTTTTTTTTTTTCACTGCTCTCCTTAAGGTGAGAAGAGGTATTTTGTTGTGGTTCATCTATCCTTTATCCATGAAGATAGGCATCCTGTGCCTTTGCTCTTTGTGGTGAACCACATAGATTCTCCCTGTGTTAGGCTGACAGGAGATGGTCTGTGGTCCTGTTTTCCTGTTCCCTCCATCCGGAACTGGCCTGGAGACACTCACGACCCAGGACACTGTGGTGGCAAGTAGGAGCCAGCTGGATGGAGTCCCAATCCCGGTTCTGCCTTGTCTTACCTAGAATGACTGGGGGCTAGTTACTAAACTTTCCTGCACCTTACCTCTAAGGTGGGAATCATTTAAGTGGAGCTGGTCCTTTTTGAGGACTCCAAGAAACACGTCTTTCATACCTTACCATCTCTGAAATCAGGACATGTCTTAACCTGTATATCAGGCAGGCTGCAGCCGGGCCATAGTTGTCACTGCCTGGACATCAAAACTTGCTGACCGGGGGACATTTCTGGTAGCCCAGTGGCTAAGACTCCACGGTCCCAATGCAGTGGACCCAGGTTCAATCCCTGGTCTGGGAACTAGATCCCACATGCTGCAATTAAGATACAGTGCAGCCAAATAAATAAATAAATATTAAAAACAAAGTCTTGCTGATCAGATGTCAGCTGCCAGGGAAAGAACCCCAGAGACGGTAGTGGAGCCTCATTTTAGTGATGCTACATCCCCAAGATCTTGGTACCCAGGACCACAGTGTGGGGGGTAAACATGGGCTGCTGTGATTCTGAGTCAAAGGATAATGAGAAGAGTGGACCCCAAATGTGAAGAAGTTTGAGCATACCGTAACCAATTTATTTCACTTGTATTTTGCTTTTTATCTATGCACCGGAATGATGTAGGGCAAACATCTTTAAGTAAACCTGAAAGAGCTCTTTCACCAAGTCCAAAATAAAAATCATAAGACGACTGTAAGGAAGGCTGAGTGCTAAAGAATTGATGCTTTTGAACTGTGGAGAGTCCCTTGAACTGTAAGGAGACCCTAAAGGAAATCAGTCCTGAATATTCATTGGAAGGGCTGATGCTGAAGTTGAAACTCCAGCTCTTTGGCCACCTGATGCGAAGAGCTGATTCATTGGAAAAGACTCTGATGCTGGAAAAGATTGAAGGCAGGAGGAGAAGGGGACGACAGAGGATGAGATGGTTGGATGGTATCACCGACTTGATGGACATGAGTTGAGTAAACTCTGGAGTTGGTGATGGACAGGGAGGCCTGGTGTGCTGCAGTCCATGGGGTTGCAAAGTGTCAGACATGACTGAGCAACTGAACTGAACTGAAGAAACCTTTGTGTCAACTAATTGACTTTTTTTTTTCTGTCTTAGGCAACCATAAAATTATGACAAAGGTTACAATTACTGATGAAATACAGATACCTACTTCCCATGGTAAGAAGCTGTTGAGAGAACCTGATGGGATACCATGAGTGCAACATTTACCACAAAGCTTGGCAGTGAACAGTCCTGTGATCAATATTGATGGTTAAGAGTGTTATTAATAACAAGGTACCTATTTAACTCGTGTTAAGACACATGAAATGTTTGCCTGGCATTCAGCGACTGACCCCTCTTCTGATCCTTCACTGAATGACTAATCCTGGAGAAGGGAAAAAACATAATTAATGCTAATTTCTTTTATAGATCTCAGGAAAAAAATCAGTAACATTAGCTGGCCCAATGAATACAACATTTAAAAAATGTTAGTCAAAGACTCTTGAGGAAGAGTCTTGCTGTGTGCTATTTGCCATGCTGGAAGGTGACACAGCTGTTGGCTTCCTCCCAGGGGACACTCACCCGGCACCTTTCACGTCATTTCTGCCCTGATTTCTGGGCCCCAGGGGTGCAAGTGGTTCAGCCACTCCTCTGAAGCCCACTAACTCTCCCCATTCTGTTGTGTGGATCTCTTCCCAATGCTGGGCTCTGCAATTTCACATTGGCTGAGGCATGTTGGCTCAGATGGTAAATAGTCTGCCTACAATGCAGGAGACCAGAGTTCGATCCTGGGTCCAGAAGATGCCCTGGAGAAGGGAATAGAAACCTACTCCAATATTCTTGCCTAGAGAATTCCATGGACAGAGGAGCCTGGCAGGCTATAGTCCATGGGGGTCGCAAAGAGTTGGACACGACTGAGCAAATAACACTTTCACACTTTGGGTGTTTACACAATGGGAATTGGCAAACACCATAAATCAGGACTTTTTAAAAAAGTTAACTTACTAGCTTATCACTGCATCAAAGATTCTGAGTTCCTGGGGTAGAGGTGGTGCCTGTAAACTCAGCCCCAGGACACAGCCAAGGGCCACTCCCTGGAAGGTTTGGGAACTGTGTAGTTTGCCTTACTTCCCTGGATACATATTCTTGCAACATTGTTCATTTCCATATGTCTGTCTTTGAGGTGTGGGTGACCTACTAGAAGATTCTTCTTGCTCCTATTTGTGAAATGAAAGTCAACATGGAGTCAACATTGCTAAGAGCGTTTTTTTAAAATGGAGCTGGGAGGCAGTGGAGGAAGTGTGACCTACACACGCCTTGGCCTGGAGGAAATCTGGACTCTGACCTCTTACTGTCTTAGCTCAGGCATCCAGAATATCTGCCCTATGTTCCAGAAACTCAAGATACTTATCCAACCCTTAGCCTAAAATAACCCATGACAACCGATCCCTTAAGGACAAATATTTCCTTTCTTGTCTCACGGTCAATCCTAGTTCTTGACAGATAACTTAACAACCTTGTGGCTTTTACCTTTATAAGCCCCTGACTCTTTCTCTTCCCTGGAACACTCTTGGTTTTCCTGAACCGATGTCTCCTTAGTTACAATTCCTAAGACCCCCAAGAAACCCTCTTCTAATTCGTAGCCTTCTGCGTTCCTTGGTCAACATGTTTCAGCTGCAAGACATCTTCCAGATGCTGGACAACCCTCTCCATGGTCTCTCTGTGGTTTCTATAGGGCCAGAGTTACCCTAAGAGCTCACCCTTCTGAGGACTGAGTCAGGATGAGAGTGGAACAGAAACAACAGCACAAAAATCAGAAAACAGTGCCTATTTGACTCCTGGAAAGAGGATGAGACAGGCTTCCTCTTAATTCCTTTCGTAGAAGGGGACCCAACTAAGATGATTAGCATGGTTGGATGCACTGACTTCCTGCTCCTCCAACTCCCTGATGAGAGTTCAATACGTGTTAGCCCAGTTTCTCTACTCCTTCCCTCAGCTCTCCTTAGGAGGCTTAGAAGATATAGTAATAAAGACCAAAGACGAGTGAATGGGAAGAGGAGAATAGAAAGTCATCCTGCCTGGGGGGAGAAGGCAGTGTGAGGAAGGAGGCGCTGGGGCAGCTATGGGGGAGGAGGGACACGGATGGGGTGGGGAGGCAGAAAGTGAAGTGAAAGTTGCTCAGTCGTGTCCTCCTCTGCGACCCCATGGACTATACAGTCCGTGGAATTCTCCAGTCCAGAATACTGGAGTGGGTAGCCTTTCCCCTCTCCAGGGGATCTTCCCAACCCAGGGATTGAGCCCAGGTCTCCCACACTGCAGGTGGATCCTTCACCAGCTGAGCCATAAGAGAAACCCAAGAATATTGGAGTGGATAGCCTATCCCTTCTCCCAGGGATCTTCATGACCCGGGAATCAAACCGGGGTCTCCTGCATTGCAGGCGGATGCCTTACCCACTGTGCTATCAGGGAAGCCCAGAAAAGTGGGGGTCTTATGCCTGTTTGATTATGTGACTAGGTAATAGATGCACAGCCAGCCAGTGCATGCTCAGTCTTGTCCCACTCTCTTTGACCCCATGGGCTGTAGTCCCCGCCAGGATCCTCTGTCCATGGGATTTTCCAGGCAAAAATATTGGAGCGGATTGCCATTTCCTATTCCAGTGGATCTACCCGGCCCAGGGATCCCACCCTCATCTCTTGTATCTCCTGCACTGGCCGGTGGATTCTTTACCAACTGCACTGAAGAAGGAATTCATAGGGCCTGGGCTCCATCTCAGGCCTGTCCGTGATGGTTGTGCCCGGCCACCTCTCCAGTGGACTCTGAACTCTTTGCTTAGCGCCTATGGGAATGACAATGGAAGGATAAGACCCCCTCTGGGCAGGGGAATCTTGAAGATCACATCCAAGTTACTCATTGCCTAAGAGGAAACATACCGTAATCACCCCTGCCTCCGGACAGGTCATAAATTTTTTTTCCGTATCTATCGGGATGTAATCACAGGCTTATCGATTATTAACTGGTTGGAACGTGACCACAGGCTTATTGATTATTAACTGTTTGAACACATAACACGTGAATGATGGGGTTAATGTAGTTGTATTTACCCTTCCTTTGTTTATGTAAGTTTCAAGGAATTTGGGGTGGTGGGTTTGGACATGTACACATGGGGTACAAAAGATTTTCACAAATGCTGGTCGGGGTCCTTGGCTAAGAGGAGACTCTGCTTTGGGCCCGCCGGTGTGATAAACTGCACTCCACTATCTGCATTGTCCTTCTGAGTGAGTTTGTTTCCCGGAACGCATGGCTATAACAGCATCACCTGGGGAAACCCACAGAAGCACAAGGCACACAATTAAAAATCTCCCTCATCCCCTACCTTTGGTCTCTAGAACCCCATTATTTTTCCTTGGACATAGTCCCTCTTATTAGTTCTTGGCATATCCTTCCAGAAATTTTCCATGGCAAAGTTTCTCAGATTCCCCTGTGGAGGAGAATCACCTGGAAAGTGTGTTAAAACAAAGAATGCTAACTGACCCCTGACTTTCTTTTCTGACTCACATGCTCTGACCAGGGTCTGAGATTTGGCTGGTCTAACAAATTCTCTGGTAACGCTGGTGCTACTGGTCCCAGGGCTGCACTCTGAGAACGGCTGTTCTGAAAGTGTTCATAGGAACATTTGACACTTAACCCATTTTTATCTAGTAATTTGAGGATCTGTTCCTGGCAATGGAAACGTCCCTTAAGACACTATTGATCCGACACAATTCCTGCCTGTGGGCCTTCTCTATGCCAGTTTCTTCACCTGGACTGCTATCCCCTCCAAGCTCCACTCATCCTAGGCCCAGTTCAACATCTATTTCCTCCAGACAGTCTTTCTTGATTCTTTCCCTATATGGAAGGAATCTTCTACTTGTTTAAGCTCTCATAGGAGTGTTCACCTGTAGCCTTCCAAGGGCATCTGTTATTTATTAGAAGTGTATGTTAAATGGGACTTTTCCTGCTTTGGTTTTAAAATTTTGAGATATCAGATCCTAAAGCGAGTTTGAGAGATCTATAAATGCAGAATTTAGGTTTCAAGACCTTTGAGCTTTCGCTAGTTACCTTCGGGCTATAAAATGGTTAATAGTGAAACCGTGTAACTTGAGACCTGAACCCATGTGCTGGGACTTGAACCCAGCCAAAACCCTGACAGGGACTGAACCCAGTCTTTTAACTGAGATCACACAGCTGGTCTCAGGACTTAATAAAGCTCGGGTTCTTGATGTCTCATTGCAGAAAGAATTCAGTGAGAGACAAAGTGGTGGGGAAGAAGTGGATTTGTTTAGATGGAAACACACTCTACAGAGTGTGGACCATCTCAGAAGACGAGAGTGGCACCAGGGTGGGGGTTGCCAGTTTTATGCTGCGGTGCTGTCCTCAGTCGCTCAGTTGTGTCTGACTCTTTGCGACCCCATAGACTATAGCCCACCAGGCTCCTTTATCCATGGGATTTTTCAGGCAAGAATACCGGAACAGGTTGCCGTTACCCCTCCAAGGGATCTTCCTGACCCAGGGATCGAACCTGTGTCTCCTGCATTGGCAAGCTGAGTCTTTACCCCTGAGCCACCTGGGAAGCCCCCAGAGTGTGGGGTTGTCAGTTTTTATAGGGGTGGGTGATTTCACAGGCTAATGAGTGAAAGAAGTATTACAGTTATTTTGGGGAAGGGGCGGGGATTTCCAGAAGTTGGGCCACCACCCACTTTTTGACCTTAGTGGTTGGCCTTGGACCTGTCTTCGAGCCTGTGGGTGTGTCATTTAGCTTGCTGATGTGTTACATGAGTGCATACTGAGACTCGGGTCTAGTGGAAGTCGCCTTGCCTACCATCTTTGACCCACTTGGTTCTAATCAGTATATGTCATGTCCTTGGGCTAGCTCATTGTTTTAAACATTGTGCCCTGCTCCCTTCCCTCTTGTTTCAGTAGGATTTTTTGAGAATTTCTTAGGAGAGGGCTTTGCTGTAAACATGGAGAGGGAAAGGTGAGATCAAATGGGAGTGTTATTTCTTTCCTTTTACGTCCAGAGAGATTAAACTTTGATGGCTGCTTGAGAGCTTGATGTGAGGTCTCTGCAGTTGGGGTCTTTGTGGTTCAGGGCCAGATTCACGTCTGTCTGGGAGAACTGAAGCAGCCTGGGGCCAGGCAGAGGTGGGGGGAACTGCCCTTCTCCCAGGGCACAGCAAGGGGAGTGTGGCTTTCCTATGGACCAAGGAAAGTCTCCAAGAAAGCCATTGTGAGAACATCTTAAATCCCATCCAATATGGTTAGGATGGTATAGGATAGCCAGAAGAAAGTGGAAACCACCAGAGTCTATGTTTTGCAGTGACAGAGTTCTGGAAACTGTGGGGAAGCCCCAGGTTTGGGGGATCTTGAGGACTTCTCAGAGTACCCATGAGCTCTAGAGTTACCCTGCCCCACCTGCCATTCAGAGGTCCCTGGTGTCTGGAGACAAGGGTACCATCTTGGATTCTGCTCTTTCTTCCAGTGGGCAGGGACCCTGTCGGCCTGCTGGTAGGAAAGGAGGTGGGGGAAGGAGAAAAGCCACCTCACTTCCCTTCCCAGGTCATCAGGGAGATGGAAGGAAATGTAAGGCCAAATCAAGTTCAGAGTATGATTGCATAGGATGAACATTCTACCCACGAGTGACTGTGGTTGTGCTTTAAAGGGGCTGAGGCTGTAACACCACTAGAGCCTTGCTGAAGTTTTCATCAGGGCTGGCAAAGTTGTCCTTTTGATTGTTTATGCACTGCCTTTGTTTAAAATATTGGACACACACACATTCTACACAATCCTTTTATTGCTTTATGCTATAAACTCCTTTATGGTTTATAATACTTTTGTGGCCCTTTGGTGCCTAGCTCCATAACTGGCACACCCCAGGCACACAAGGAGTGCCTGCCCATTTACTCCTTTATTTCTTTATTCAACATTTATTGGGAACCCATACTTGGCTCTGGGGCTCCCCGGGTGCACAGTGGTAAAGACTCTGCCTGCCAATTCAGGAGACACAAGAGATGCAGGTTCGATCCCTGGGTGAGGAAGATCCCCTGGAGTAGGAAATGGCAACCCACTCCAGTATTCTCACCTGAAAAATTCCATGGACAGAGGAGCCCAGTGGGCTATAGTCCATGGGGTTGCAAAGAATTGGACACAACTGAGCAACTGAGCACATATATGCTTAGTGCTATCAATAGAGCAGAAAGTAAGATGCACATGCCTCTTGTTTTCCAGGCTTAAGATAAGCTCGTGTACAGCTGATACCACTTGAGGGAGAGCAAATGCAAACTACCATGGCAGCCAGGCTGGTCCGTGTACCTGGGAAAGGATAAAACAATAAGGGTGTCAGCAACTTTGGCAGAACGGGACACCCACTGCACCCCCTGGAAGGATAGCTGCTCTTTATTGCCTTCTGAGAATTCGAGTCCACTTGATCAAAATCTGAATTTTCGTGTGAAATGAAAGTGAAAATCACTCAGTCGTGTCTGACTATTTGTGACCCCATGGACTGTAGTCCACGGAATTCTCCAGGCTAGAATACTGGAGTGGGTAGCCTTTACCTTCTCCAGGGGATCTTCCCAACCCAGGGATCAAACCCAGGTCTCCTGCATTGCAGGTGGATTCTTTACTAACTGAGCTATCACTAAATGTCCCTAACAAAGCACATCTGTGGACCAGTTCAGTGCAAGGGTCACCATTTGGGGCCCCTCTGCTGTTGTTGGCACTCTCCCTGGTATTCTCCTGTAGAAAGAGGGGCTGTCAGTCATCAGGGGCCACAAGCTGCTTTTTAGGAATTAATGAGTCAGGGCTTGGAGAAGCCTTATGCAAAGAACTTAGCTTTATTAAAATGCTCCTTTGACTCAAGGAATAAATATTTAAAAAAATCCCAACCCTAAGTGCTTAATCTGCCTAAAATGTACAACAAATAAAATGAACACTCTAAAAAGAACTTGCTTCCTGTTTCAGAAGAGGCCCCATGGCTCTACAATCTGATTACAGAGAAATGGGCTTTCCTGCCAGGGGTATAAGAAGAAGCCACAAACAGACTGAGCCATACAGTATTACAGGAACTAGCCAGCAAGTTGCATTAACTGCAATTTCATTATCCTGAGAAGGATTCCATCAATTGGAAACTTAGTGTCAGCTTCTGGGGCCATCCTACACTCCCTGCCCAGTCACCGCTGGCATCAGAAGGTACAGGAACAGGCTTCCCTGGTGGTCCAGTAGCTAAGATTCCTTACGCCCTATGCAGGGAGCCCAGGTTCGATCCCTGGTCAGGGAACTAGATCTCACATACTGCACCTAGATCTCACTTGCTGTAACTGAGACCCAGCGAAGCCAAAATAGACAAATAAAAATAAATAATAATAAAAGGAAGGTCTAGGAGCCAGGCTGTAAGTGGAACTAGAGAAGTTCTGGGAGACAGCACACAGCAAGGCAGGCAGCCCAGGAGAGAAGCCAGATGAAACCCTTCTCTCCAAGTTCTGTGTCCTGTTCTGGGGATGACTCAAGGTGACATTCTACACAAGGATAATTTATGTCTCTTTTGGGGTACATATACAGTCACATTTCTTACTTTTACTGTAATAACTCCCATCCACCTTTATTGGCAGAAAAATCTAATCATCCTTCCATTGAACCATCCCTTTAAACTTTCCAAGAATCCCATAATTTTAGTACAAAGAGGTCAGTTGTTCTTGTTTTTGTTCAGTCACCCTGTTGTGTCTGACTCTTTGTGACCCCATGAACTGCAGCACGCCAGGCCTACCTGTCCTTCACCATCTCCCAGAGTTTGCCCAAGTTCATGTTCATCGGTGATGCTGTCCAGCCATCTCATCCTCTGACACCTTCTTCTTCTGCCCTCAATCTTTCCCAGCATCAGGGACTTTTCCAGTGAGTTTTCTGTTCGCATCAGATGACCAAAATACTGGAACTTCAGCTTGAGCAGCAGTCCTTCCAATGACTATTCAGGGTTGATCTCCCTTATGATTGCCTAATGTGATCTCCTTGCTGTCCAAGGGACTCTCAGGAAGTCTTCTCCAGCACCGAGATTCAAAGGCATCAATTCTTTGGCATTCTGCCTTCTTTACAGTTCACCTTTCACAACCGTACGTGACCACCGGAAATACTGTAGTCTTGACTATAAGGACTTTGTCGGAAGAGTAAAGTCTCTGCTTTTCGACACACTGGGTTTGTCACCTCCAACCGGTTCGCCTACACTGTTGTTTCAGTCGCCGCCACATGGTGGCGCTGTGGGAGACTGATTTTATGCAGGCCAGCAAGCAGCACTCACATGCTCCTTATTTAGGTGATGCCCTTGCCAGTATAGATCCGTGCCAGCCCAAGGTAGTGCCACATGACAGATTTTAAGGTGGCAATACGTTTATTAATACACACAGTGGTTTAGTCGCTAGTCGCTAAGTCATGTCCAACTCTTGCGACCCCATGGACTGTAGCCTGCCAGGCTCCTCTATCCATGGGATTGTCCAGGCACGAATACTAGAATGGGTTGCCATTTCCTTCTGCAGAGGATTTTCCTGAACCAGGAATTGAACTCAGGTCTCCTGCATTGCAGGCAGATTCTTTACCAACTAAGCTACAAGTCTGTTCTCATTAATACACTAGGTATCCCCAAAACCTGACACTGCACCAGGACAGCTGCCTCTGGATCACCTTCATGTGCTTGTTTGGAGGTCACCACCCCAGAATCCCATGTATGTGCTGTGTGTGCTTCAGTCGTGTCTGACTCTTTTCAACCCCATGGACTGCAGCTCACCAGACTCCTCTGTCCATGGGATTCTCCAGTCAAGAGTACCAGAGTGGTTTGCCATTTTCTTCTTCAGGGGATCTTCCTGACCCTGTGTCTTCCGCATTGCAGGCAGATTCTTTACCACCAAGCCACTAGGCAACCCAAAAGAATCCCCATAACCTCCAGCAGACATCCCCTTTGTGGTCCTGGGTGTCCTTTCCTGCAGTTAGATTTTAGTCAATGATGTCCCAATGGGCTTTTGTAAGTTTAAATTTCACAGAGCTTGGGTTAAAGGTCTCTTAGTTCCTTTCCTCCCTTAAGACTTTGAGATGATTCTGCAAATGTGTCCCTCCCTTTTCAGAACTCTGCCTAACAAGGGGTCTTAGTGAAGGGCTGCCTTGCTAAATCAAGCAAAAAGTCCTGTTATTCCTTATTTACTTATTTAGTTTTGGTTGCACTAAGTCTTTGTTGCTGAGCACTGGTTTTCTCTAGTTGCAGCAAGCGGCAGCTACTCCTTGTGGTTCAAGCTTCTCACCGCGGTGGATTCTTTTGTTGCATGCAGGCTCAGTAGTTGTGGCACACAGGCTGTTTGTCCCAAGCATGTGGGATCTTCCTAGAGCAGGGATCAAACCTGTGTCCCTTGCATTGGCAAGTGGATTCCTATCCACTGCACCAGCAGGGAAATCCATGTTCCTCCTTTTAAAAAATCTTATACCCAGGGCAGTATGGTATTATTTACAAAAAATAATTATAATGATTTTTTTTTTTTAACTAAAAGGCGCAAATAGCAGCTCATTTCACAACAAAAAGGCTTGATCCAGCATGATTCTCTCCTTCTAACTATCCAGAGAAGGAATCAGTAACTTCTTAATAATTAATTCAGACCTCCCCTCACTATGCTCCCTATTCCAGGTTGTTGAAATTTAAAAAAGACCATTGAGACTCATGGAAGACCAAAAAAAAAAAAAAAAAAAACTGACCAAGATCACACAGAGGGTGGGAGAAGAACCACGACGAGACTCTAAAGTCTGGACATTTCCAACTGCTCTGCTTCCTTTCCCAGTAGGTTCTGTAGAAGGAGAAAGGAAGGTCACCAGAAGTCAGGGTGGTTAGGAAAGAAACAGGGACAGAAATAGGGACTGAGATTCTCCCAGGGAACCAGAGTGGGGAGTCCTTGCATGACTCCTATTTAAGAGATAGGAACAAACCAGACAGCCGAAGAGGGTTCCCAAGGAAACGCCTTGTGATGGGGCAGCTCTGGAAGTGCCGGAGGTTGTTGCCGCCAATCCCTATATTCGTCCTACCCAGTTCCTTAGTTAAAGGCTTCCCAGAATAACACTTACTTGTCCCAGTCTCCCTTTCAGCTATGTGCTTTCATGTAGCCAATGAAATATAAGCAGAAATGTTTTGCAGAAACTTCTGGGCAAAACCTCTTAAAATAGAAAAAGTTCCCTTTTAATCTTTCTTCCTCCCTTCCTCCATCTTAATGTCTGGAAGATGTATGTGATGGCTGATCCATCATCTGAGACCGTGACTACAAGAGGCACACGTGAGAAATGATGTAGTGATGAGCCTGTGGCCCTGTAACTGTGGAATTGCCACACCCTCCCCAGACTGCCTGTCTGTTGACTTTCACTTCGGTACTAGGGAGAAACTTCTATATTGTTTACATCATGGTTATTTGGGGTTTCCTATCACACACAGCTGAATTTGTTCCTAACTGCAGTAGCCTGCCTAGGTTGTTGGGGAAGGCAGGGGATAACTGAGTGCCAGGCCAAGGAGTCTGGACTTTAACCTGTGGGTCAATGGGGAGCCGGAGAGTGGCATGACAGAAGATGTGACTTGTTAATGTTCATTTGGTCACCAGGTATGACATCCACTAGCATAAAGAAAGTGCAGGGGGTACTTCCCTGGGGATCCAGTGGTTAAGAATCCACTTTGCAATGCAAGGGATGTGGGTTTGCTCCCCAGTTGGGGAACTAAGATCCCACATGCCACGGAGCAACTTAGCCCCTGAGTCCTAACGACTGAGCCTAGGCCCTATAACTAGAGTCTGTGGGCCACAATGTAAAGATCCCATACAATGCAACGAAGATCGAGCATGCTTCAGCTAAGACCCAGTGCAACCAAATAAAGAAATAAATATTAAAAAATAAAAAAAGAAAGGGCAGGGCTACAGACCATCTAGATGACCTTTGCTGAAGCACAACTGTTGGGCTGGGGAAGGAGTGGAGGGTGTGCCTAACCTGATTTTTCAACTGGCCACTCTGACCAGGCTGACCTCGAGGAGTTCTGTTTCCATAACTTTCTAGAAGGACAGCAAAACCCTGGGACTGACAGTCACGGCACACTCCTCCTGGGCCAAGAGAAGGCAGTGGGCCATGGTTAAGAGCAGAGTTTTGGAGTCAGCTCTCCCTTGGTTCAAATTCTGGCCTCCTCTTTTGGTAGCTATGTGATTTAGGGCAGTTATTTAATCATTCCTGGCTTCAGTTTTCTCATCTACAAAACGAGGACAAAAATACTTATTTCACAGGATCGAGAGCTAAGCCATGTGAGAAGCTTAGCGTGGTGTCTGGCCATGTCTGACTCACAGCTGAAGTGGCCACACTTATGTGTTTTATTTGGGTCTCAGCTATCCTGATATTTTTATCAGAAGATATTTTTATCTATTTTCATTTGATGATTGCAGATAATGAATACATTTTGGCTTGAAACTTTTGGATAAATTGGATCCTTTGGATAGGCTGCAAAGCTGTTCTATAGTCTTATTTTAATGCTCAAACCATAGAAAAAACATTTTATTCTCTAGTCCTATTCAGGGATTGCCTTGAACAGTACTTGATAGCGAGTTAAATTGTCTTTGTCCGGGTTTTAGTTCTTATGTTTTTAGACAATACAACACGACCCACTCTACCACCCTGAACACTTATATAATCTGTCTTGGCTTGATTTTCTTACTTCTCTCTCCACAGAGGACCTCCCCTCATGCTTCCCTGAGAAAACAGAAGCCCTTACAAAGGGACTGCCTCAACTTCCTGCGCCCAGATCTCAGGTCTCCTGCGCCCAGATCTCAGGTATCCTGCGCCCAGATCTCAGGTCTCCTGCGCCCAGATCTCCCATCGGCCATTCCCCTCATCTGAGTGGAGTGGTGTCTCTCCCATCATCAGGGCCAGCCCCTCCAGTGGGCCCTGCACCCTCTTCACACCTACATCCTCAGGACCCTTGCACTTAACCATCATCCTGGGTCACTCTTTGCTTTCAATCTCTCCTTCTCCTGGTTTCTTCCAATTGACCTTGGAACATGTTCAAAATTCTTTAAACACAAAAAAGTGAAGACTCCTCTTCCAGTTTTATTATTAGAAAATAGGCTTGACTGCTATGAAGGTACCAAATTATGGAAGCTTATAAGATGAGCATTTACTCAACTGTCCTGTCAATGTCCAGGCCTTAGCAACCCAGGGCTGGCAAGGCAACCTCACCTGGAGAGGTGTCAGGACGTCAGCCTCTCCAGTCTCCTTGCTCCACTGCCCCCATGGTGTGGTCCTTGTCTGCAAAGTCCTGCTGGCGGAGTGGGGAAAGAGGGTCAGAGAACACAAAAAGCCTTTTCTTATAAAAGTATAAACCTCTACTCACATCCCAATGGCCTAGGAACTAGCAACACAGCAACACTTAGCTGCAAGGAAGGCTGGGAAATGGAGCCATTATTCTGGTACCCAATTCAACACAGAGGCTCTGTGACTATAGAAAAGGAGGTTCAGTTCAGTTCAGTTCAGTTTAGTCACTCAGTCGTGTCCGACTCTTTGCGAACCTGTGAATTGCAGCACACCAGGCCTCCCTGTCCATCACCAACTCCGGAGTCCACCCAAACCCATGTCCATTGAGTCGGTGATGCCATCCAACCATCTCATCCTCTGTCGGCTCCTTCTCCTCCTGCCCTCAATCTTTCCCAGCATCAGGGTCTTTTCAAATGAGTCAGCTCTTCACATCAGGTGGCCAAAGTATTGGAGTTTCAGCTTCAACATCAGTCCTACCAATGTTACTGAGTTGGTATAAAGGTGACCGCTTTAATATTATATATTAAAATATTTTGTCCAACTTGAAAATGCACTGTTTTCCTCCTAATTTAAAAAAGAAATGAAATTTCTCCTCTGGTTAAGTTGCTTCAGGAATCTTGGACTTCCAGTGCAGCCATGGCTGAGGCCAGGAGCCACATCATGTACCAGTCAGATGGCACAGAAATGGCATCAGGTAACCCTGATCACAAAGATGCGAATCTCTTAAGGGGGTGGACACAATTTCCTGAGAAACACATGGTTTGCCAAGAAGCACAATGAGAAAGCTCAGAAGAAGATGTAGGTCAACAACACCAAGGCATTGGGTGTACTGCCGAGGTTGTCAAGGCCTTTGTAAAGCCCGAGGGCAGAATGGGAAAACAGAATTCTACCAGGGCCACACATTTCACAGGCAACAAGGAAGTCTGGCAGAGTTGTCCTCAAAATAATTGGCTGGACTCACCCAACGGTGGAAAAGAGAGTATTCTGTCAATGTGCCTGTCACTGAGTGAGCAGCGGCTAAGAATCCTCAAATGGACTAGACTGTCTGCATCATCACCCCTCCTGTTTCAATATTAAGCCTCTGTAACCTTGAGTACGGAGAAGGCACTGGCACCCCACTCCAGTACTCTTGCCTGGAAAATCCCATGGACGGAGGAGCCTGGTAGGCTGCGGTCCACGGGGTTGCTAAGAGTCGGACACGACTGAGCGACTTCACTTTCATTTTTCACTATCATGCATTGGAGAAGGAAATGGCAACCCACTCCAGTATTCTTGCCTGGAGAATCCCAGGAACAGGGGAGCCTGGTGGGCTGCCGTCTAGGGGGTCGCACATGACTGAAGTGACTTAGCAGCAGCAGCAGCAGCAACCTTGAGTAGGTTCATCCTTTAAAAAAAAATTAACCAGTTAGGGTATGCTGTGGTAACAAACAATGTCCTGATCTCAGTGCTCAGAACATCAAAGATTTGTGGGTTTTCATTTCTGCTTTGTTTTGTTTTTAATTGGAGGATAACTGCTTTAAATGTGATCTCTGCCGAACATCAACATGGATCAGTCATATATGTATATATATGCATATTCTCCCTCTCGAGCCACTGCCCCCACCGCCCCGCCACCATTCCCCCTCTCCAGGTTGACACAGCGCCAACCTGCGCTCACTGTGTTACACAGCCGCTTCCCGCTAGTCATCACAGATAACTGCTTTCTCAGTTTCTCCTGGCCTCTCCTTCCCTCACTGTGTCCTCAAGTCCATCCTGTTGGTCTGTATCTCCGTTTCTTCTCTTTAGATAGATTCATCAGTGCTATTTTCCTAGATTCCATATATATGCTTTCATATACAATGTTTGTTTTTCTCTTTCTGACTAACTTCACTCTGTATGACAGCCTCGAGGTCCATCCACCTCACTACAACTGAAAAAGATTTTTTTTTTTTAAATTCATTCCAATCGCCCATCTTGGGGTGGCTGCGTGCCTCCTCCGTGGGCCTTAGGCAGGGACCCGAGCTGATGGACTAGCCACCGTGTGGAGCGGTGACGGCAGCGGTAGCAAGAAGAAGGAAACTGTGATAAGTTACGGACTGGCTCATAGGGTCTGCCGCCTGATCGTGACCCAGGTCACTTTCACCCACCTTCTTTTGACTCGCAAGTCGGCTTGAGAGACCTCGCCGAGAGGGTGGGGAAGTGCAGTTCCACCACGTTTCCAGCAGGGGGAGAATAAGAACGTAGGTATCAGCGCCCCCCCCCCCCCCCCCCCCCCCATTGAATTCACGTAAAACCTGTAATGGTAACTAATTGCTCCATTTCAGGGTTGAGGAAACAGCCTGGGTCGCTGCCATCCCCGAGGACAGGAAATGCATCCACCTGCCAAGCTGCTGGTGACATCTCGTGGTAGCCAGGAAGCAGCCACCTCCTCCCGGGGGAGGAACAGGTGTCCCTGCCCCCAGGTGAGACACGGGAACTGGTCCCGCCTGCTGGGCGAGAGGCACAGGGTTGAGGGGTTGAAGTTACAATAGATTAAAATAGGGCAAGGGCTCGTGGGGAGAGAAGAGAGGGCTTCCCCGGACGGATTCCCTGGGGCATGGGGTCTTCAGACGAGTGAAAGGAATGTGGCCTTGCCCCTTGCAAGTGAAGCAGAACACGCAGAGATGTGTGGCCCTCTCCACAGAAAATTTGTGGATGTTTCAGGAGTGTCAATAATGTCATTGAATCAGGTTCATAATATAAGCCAAGTGAAAAGCAGGATACAGAGGTATGACTAGACTACTTTTTAAAATTTTACTTATTGAAGTTTTATTTGGCGGCACTGGGTCTCAGATGCAGCACATGGGATCTTAAATCTTTGTTGTGGCATGCAGGATCTTTACTTGCAGCATGTGGGATCTAGTCCCCCCCACCCGATCAGGGATCAAACCTGGCCACCCTGTGTGGGGAGCTCCAAGTTTTAGCCACTCGACCACCAGGGAAGTACCCTAGACTACAGTTTAAAAAGTGTGTGTAGCAGGTGTGAATCTCAGCCTGCAAGCTATATGAACAAGAAATATTTAAGTCTTTTTTAAAAAACTCAACTTGATTCTGCCTCTAAACCCACGCTTCTCTGGGTGGGAATTTACCCTCAGTGATTCTCAGGCCTCCCCTTCACCACAGTTGTGCTGGGGTCCCTGGACCATAGCTGCAAAGCACCAGCATGCTCCTGTGATCTGTGACCATATGGGGCGTCCCAGGTGGCGCAGTGGTAAAGAACTTGCCTGCCAATGAAGGAGATGCAGGAGGTGCGGGTTCGATTCCTGGGTTGGGAGGACCGCCTGGAGAAAATGACAACCCACCCCAGTATTCTTGCCTGGAAAATCCCATGGCCAGAGGAGCCTTGTTGGCTACAGACTGGGGTCACAAAGAGTCGGACAGGACTGAGCACATATTCACCTGCCCTCGTAAGCACACTTACCAGAGCAGCCTCTCTCCCCTCTGCACTCAGTCCCTGTGGGCTTTATTTAAGTGTCTTAAAATGTGTATTTATTTGGCTGCTTCGGGTCTTAGTTGTGGCACACATGATCTTTCATTGGGACACAGACTCTTTAGTTGTGGTGCACCAGCTCAGCTGCCCCTCGGCACCTGGGGTCTTCAAGGACCAGGAATCTAACCCACGTCCCCTGCTTTGGCAGGTGGATTCCTAACCACTGGACCACCAGGGAAGTCTCCCTGTGAGCCTTAGCGCCCAGCCTGGATGCAAGAATCTTAGAGAGCCTGAAGACTCTCTTCCTTAGACCCACCCTCTGAAGCATCACTGCTGAGATCTTGCCACTTCTTTCCTCACATCCCTCCCTTTCCTTTCTCCCTTCATCTCTAACTCCTTGCTACCTCAAGACCTCTCTCCCATCTTCCTTTTTCGGGACACATAATCTCATCAATGGGTTTAAGTTTTTCAAAAGGAAGAAGTATATTAGCCCTGCTACAAAACTTGAATATAGGGATTACCAGCAACATGGGAATTACATGATTTGAAAATCCTCTTACTACAAACTCCTAGAAATGCTGAGCTTTCAAGAACAAAAAAAAAAAAAAGAAGAAGAAGAAGAAGAAGGAAACCTTCAGGTCCCAAGTCTAGAGCCAAGATTTTATCTTGCTTTGGGATGCAGGAAGCATCCATGAGTAAAGAAACTGGTAAACCAGGGGATAAATCTAAAAATAATACTTTATAAAGCTAACTTAGGATATGCAAAAATGAGATAGGACTAAAACACTAGAAAATGGTCAGATATAAAATGGAAGTGTAATGATCTGGTTTAATGTTTCAATGTCATTGAATTGTTTAGGAGGAGAATAAAGAAATTTATTCATTTTATGTTTTGTAGTATCAAAGAAGCATGTTCAAAATTTAGGGTATTCAATAAAATGATAAAAATTGAGTGTATATCTTCCATGCAGGAAGGAGGTTAAACAAAGCCTGGATTTCCAGCTGAAAGGAAGCTGGAGGGAAAATACAGAGACTAATGTATATTTTAAGAGTCAGGAAAAAAAATCTACTATATATATATATGTACAGGAATTACCTCCCGGTGCAACAGTGACCATTTATGGAGAGTGAGGGTTCAGGTGAATTTTATCTTCTTTTTTCCTATTTGGATGCGCAGTCTCCAAAATGACCCCCAGTGGCCCTCACCTGGTACTCACACCTGGGCAATTCTCACGATGCAACAGGGTTACTCTATGTGACCAAAAGACTGCAGCAGAATGGATGGTCCAGCACGTTGTGCAGAGGTTACAAAAGTTTGCAGTTTCCATCTTGGGCTCTCTCTTTTTTGCTCTCTCATCATTTGCTTTTGGGGGCAACCTTGTCATGAGCAGTGCTATGGAGAGGCCCACGTTGGCCTCTTGCCAACGGTCATGTGTGTGACTTTGGAAGCAAATCCTCCAGCCTCAGTCAGACCCTCAGCCACCTCCCTAGAGTCCCTGCATCAGAACCACCCGGCTAGGCCGCTTCCAGCAGCTGTGAGATGACAAGTGCTTGTTGGTTTAAGCTCCTTAGGTTTTGCAAATAATTATATATATATATATAGATATATATATATATATATAGATAGATAGATAGATAACTTACCTGTATGCAACAATAGGTGAGTTGTACAATACTTTTGGTGCAAGTTTTAAACTGTACATAATGGACATATATTCCTTTTCAATCAGAAAAGAAGATTTTTTGAATGAACAATCAACTAAATCATTCATTTCAGTGTGATAAAAGACAACCTGTTTAGTCATCTCGTCACGCAGTTGGTGCCTGGCACATCTGTACCATCTGAAACAACCACATCACCTATGTAAAGACACCAGCTACACCAGGGCATCTGAACAGGGGCTATCCTTAATTTTGACTTGGCCAAGGACCCCAGCCTTGCAAAATATCCCATAAAAGGGGATGATTCTTTTTGTGTGATCCAGGTCTTATAAATATAACCAAAAATCAGTTAATTTACTTGGGAAGTTGGATAACTTTTAAACTTAGTTAACTGATTCATAGTGAAGTGAAGTCGCTAGTCGTGTCCGACTCTTTGCGACCCCACGGACTGTGGTCTACCAGGCTCCTCTGTCCATGGGATTTTTCAGGCAAGAATGCTGGAGTGGGTTGCCATTTCCTTCTCCAGGAGATCTTCCTGACCCAGGGATTGAACCCGGTTCAATGCGGGTCTCCCGCATTGTAGGCAGATGCTTTACCACCTGAGCCACCAGGGAAGATGTTGTATAAAATAATAAATAACATTTGATTTCAGTATATTATTTATGTTGTTGTACCCACAGAGAAGTGTCTAAAGTTGGGACTATAGCAGTAGAAAGAATGCTGGACCAGCTCTGTGACTCTGGGACAAGTCACTGAGTCTCTAGTCCTCCATTTCCTCACGAGTAAGGTGGTAATGTTGGAGTATGTATATATAAACATATGTATATATATTTTCCCTCTTTTTTGAAAAAGAAAGAAGCATAATTTGTTTACAATGTTTAGTTTCAGGTATACAGCCAAGTGATTCAGTTATACATACATATGTCTATCTTTTTCAGAATCCTTCCCCTTTTAGATTATTACAAGATATTGATATAGTTTGCTGTGCTATATATAGTAGGTCTTTGTTGGTTGTATATTTTATATATAGTAGTGGTATACTTTAATCCCAAGTCCTATTTGATCCCTCTCCCCCTTTCCCCTTTGGTAGCCTTAACTTGTTTTATTTTCTGTGACTATTTCTGTTTCGTTCATAAGTTCATTTGTGTCACTTGTTAGGTTCCACATATAAGTGATAGCGTGTGACATTTGTCTTCACCTGGCTTACTTCACTTAGCATGATCATCTCTAAATCCATCCATGTTGCTGCAAATGACATTTCATTTTTTTGATCTAGTAATATTCCATTGTGTGTGTATATATATGTGTATATATATATCTCACATCTTCAAGGGTTGGAGTATCTTAATCTCCCCCACTTCCCTGTGGCTCGGTGGTAAAGAGATGTGGGTTCAATCCCTGGGTCGGGAATATCCCTTAGAGAAGGAAATGGCAACCCACTCCAGAATTCTTGTCTGGGAAATCCCATGAACAGGGGAGCCTGGCGGGCTACAGTCCATGGGGTCACAAAAGAGTCGTACA
This sequence comes from Odocoileus virginianus, assembly GCF_023699985.2. NCBI lineage: Eukaryota > Metazoa > Chordata > Mammalia > Artiodactyla > Cervidae > Odocoileus > Odocoileus virginianus. The sequence goes on from NC_069675.1 coordinate 60,075,709, forward strand.
TGACTTCGCATCTAAACAACAAATATGAATCTCCCGTGACTCTAAACGTCTGTTAATCAATAATACCAGGTTAATTGTGGAATTTTGGCTCTTCGATTACAAGCTATTTGAAGCCCCCTTCATGAGGGACCTTGCTCTGGCCAGTATGGAAGATGCTAGCCAGAGGGACTATTTGAATTAGTTGAGATTAACAAAAACTTTAGTTTCTCACTTGCAGTGGCTGTATTTCAAGTGCTTGATGATCACAGGGGGCTGGTGGCCAGTGTGTTGGACAGTACAGAGTTAGACCTTTCTGTATTCTACTGGATCTTGCTCTCGGTCTTGCCTTTTAGTGTGGTCCATGGCCCAGCATGAGCATTATCTGAGAGCCCTTAGAAATGCAGGGTGCCTTGCATGCCTACCCAGAGCTGCTGAATCCGGGTGTGCTCTGTAACAGGATCCCCAGGTGCTGCCTGCACATGAGGTCGAGGAGCCGGACTACAAAGAGCGTTCCTCACTAGGATCTGAAAGAGCCTGAAGGGACAGACTCATCCTTAGCTGTGTGGCCTCGGTATAGACTCCGAGGACTCATCGCCAGACTCTCTGTTAGCAGCTGTGTGACCTTATCTACCGCGTAGGTAAATCTGAAGCTATAGCAAGATAGAGCAGTGACCACCGTGCTCAACACTCAGTAAATGCTCCTTAAACGGGCATTTCGTTGTGTTTGGACTTTGACAAGGTTTAAGATACCTGCCAACCCCAGGCTCAACGCACAGACCGCGGGGCCGAGCGGTTCTTTCCCTCGCCGCCACAGGGTGGCGCTGTGCCCCCAACGTCCTTCCGTCTCCAACAGGCTTCCTGTTGGCTCCGCGGCAAGAAATCGGAACAGGGACCTGAGACTTCCAGGTCTCTGTTTCGGATTACCAAGCACGCTCTGGCCGCCGGACACCGCTCCAAGCATTCATCTGAAAGATAATGGGAAAACAGGCCTCAGCTTTGTGCAAAGTTGGAATGCAAAAGCAAGGTCGGCACAGAGTTGAATAAGGATTGTGTGAAAGTCGTGGCGGAAGCAGTGGGGCTCCTGTTGGAAACTAGGGGGAGGGACGCCCTCTGACTGTGCAAGTCAGCTTCCGACTGAACCCGCTCCGCGGTCCGCAGATGAACGCGCTGGCTCTTTGCCAGTCGAGTGTGTATGTGTGTTTGTGTGTGTGTGTGAGAGAGAGAGAGAGAGAGAGAGAGAACGAGGGAGGGAGGATGAGGTGATCAGGAGTGGGCTGGTGGGCGATTTTTTTAAGCAGTCGTTTTTCTAAACTTTCTCAAACTTTAGCCTACATCACCATCACCCAGGCTTTTTATAAAACGCAGATGCTGACCTCCACCTCAGAGGTCTGGGGTGACCTGACAGTTTGCACTTCGAACAAGTTTCCAGGTGGCTGGGAGACTGCTGACCCAGAGACTGCCCTTTGAGAACCAGTCAGCCCTCAATCCCTGGGTCAGAAAGATCCCCTGGAGAAGGAAATGGCAACTCACTCCTGTATTCTTGCCTGGAGAATGCCATGGACAGAGGAGCCTGGGGACTACAGTCCATAGGGTCACAAGTAATCTGACCCAACTGAAGCGACTTAGCATTCACGGACCCTAAAATCCTGAAAAGCTCACGTGCAGCAAGGTATCTGAGCCCAGTTCTAGAGAAGAACTGTGACTTCAAAGGAAATTAGTCCAAATCCCCGCTATCCTCCCCCCACTGCCTCCTTCATGGCCCCCACCACATCCCATGATGAGGCCTCAGCTGTCTCAGTAACATTTCTTTTTATGTATATATATAAATTTATTTATTTTAATTGGAGGCTAATTACTTTGCAATATTGTAATGGTTTTGCCATACACTGACATAAATCCTCCATGGCTGCACATGTGTTCCCCATCCTGAACCCTCCTCCCACCTCCCTCCCCATCCCATCCCTCTGGGTCATCCCAGTGCACCAGCCCTGAGCGCCCTGTCTCATGCATCCAACCTGGACTGGCGATCTGTTTCATGTATGATAATATACATGTTTCAATGACATTCTCTCAAATCATCCCACCCTTGCCTTCTCCCAGAGTCCAAAAGACTGTTCTACACATTTGTGTCTCTTTTGCTGTCTTGCATATAGGGTTATCATTACCGTCTTTCTAAATTCCATATATATGTGTTAGTATACTGTATTGGTGTTTTTCTTTTTGGCTTACTTCACTCTGTATAATGGGCTCCAGTTTCATCCACCTCATTAGAACTGATTCAAATGTATTCTTTTTAATGGCTGAGTAATACTCCATTGTGTACCTGTACCACAGCTTTCTTATCCATTCATCTGCAGTAACTTTTCAAAGTACCCTCAGGCTGTGGCAGGTACTGGCTAGTCAGAACCTGGTGTGGTCCAGAAGGCGAGCTGGGACCTGGGAGTCAGAGTTCTTCACAGGTGATCACCCCCCTCCCTCATCTGCTACAGGTTCATAACTCATAATCCATGCTCTGTCCCAGGAAGGGTGATTCAGACTCTCAAAGCAAGCTTAGACCCACTTCAAGCCCAAAACCTATGGAGACCACACTCCTTGCTTGTTGCCATCAAGCCAGGGTCACTTCCCCCTAGAAATAGGTGGAAATGTCAGGGGCCTGGATTTTCATGGAGGTGTTGGATATCTCAGAGGAAGTAGAGAGAAATCCTTTGGGCCCCTCTAGTGGTTGACATAGGCTGACTGGAATTCTTGTCACTAGAGGAGGAGTCATAGGGAAAAAGCCTGGGTCCCTCCTCTGAGTTCCTCTGGCACCTGCGCCTCTGCAGAGGTTCTTTATCTTCCAGGAAGCCAGCCACTCTGGGTTCATTCTCTTTCTTCTTTTTTTTTTTTTTCATTCTCTTTTAAGAGCTGGGCCAGCATTTCCCTGGAAGTCCAGTGGTTAAGAATCCTCCTGCCAGTTCAGGGAACGTGGGTTTGATCCCTGATCCAAGAGGATTCCACATGCTGTGGGGCAGCTGGGCCTGTACACCCACAAGTACTGAAGCCCGTGTGCCCTAGAGCCTGCACTCCACAAGAGAAGCCAACGCAGTGAGAAGCCCGCACACCACAGCTTGAGAGTGGGCCTTGCTCGGTGCAACGAGAGAGGGCCTGAGCGCAGCAACAAAGATTCAGTGCTGCCAGAAATGTAGCCTATCCCTTCTCCAGGGGATCTTCCCAACCTAAGGATCAAACCCAGGTCTCCCGCATTGCAGACTGAGCCACAAGAATACTGGAGTGGGTAGCCTATCCCTTCTCCAGGGGATCTTCCCAGCCCAGGATCAAACCGGGGTCTCCTGCATCACAGATGGATTCTTTATCAACTGAGCCATCAGGGAAGCCCCAGTTAAATAAATAGTTTTTAAAAAGAGCTGTGCCAATCTGTTTGGAGGCCTCCATCTGGGAGAGGAAGTGGAATTTTTAAACTACACCTCTTCTGATTTTCTGTCTGTGCAACCATACCTTATTTGTTGTTTGTGTTTTTGTATATATCATTTGGGGATGAACCACTCTGTCTTGCGTGGGATGGGAAAATTCTACTTGCTTCATCTGGGCTCACTTCCCTTTCAGGCTTTGCTTATTGCAAACCACTCCGGGTCCTTTCTCTTTCAAGAGCCAGACCACTTTGGAAGCCTGTTTGTCCATAATAACGAAGAGTGACCAGAACAAAAGTATAAGATTGCTATGTCTATGTAGATATATGTGCATGCGTGCATGCTTAGTTGCTTCAGTCATGTCTGACTCTTTGGAACTCTATGGACTATAGCCTGCCAGGCTCCTCTGTCCATGGGATTCTCCAGGCAAGAATACTAGAGTGAGTTGCCATACCCTCCTCCAGGTGATCTTCCTGACCCAGGGACTGAACCCACATCCCCTGTATCTCCTGCATTGCAGGTATATTCTTTACCACTAAGCCACCGCGGTAGTCCCATAAATGTATGTTTGTACCTTATAAATATGAGATGTCTCCGCCTTCTAATGGCATTGTCAAAATTGGTTTGTGGATGAGCTCTGTTTAATTGGCTTAAGGGAAATTAAGTGCTTACATGAATTTTCAGGAATATAAAAGAAACTGATCAGAATGAATTTCAGGTTCAAGTGATCTGGGAAATATTCAGTACTGAGTCGATATCTGGTATTGAAGCTAGCTGGAACTTGTTGGTTTGACTAATATTGACATGTCTTTAGCATCATCAGTGTTAAGTAGTACTTGTGTTGTACCTAGGTTTGCTGAAGATCAAATAAGACCTTATTATATTTGTTGAAACTGTTAGTGAGGAAAATGACTTGATAACTTGAAACTAAATTTTTATTATCTGATTTTAATTTTTTAAAAAAGGAATGACCTGTTGATGCATACATGGATGGACGGCAGAGCAATTATGCTAAGTGAAGAAGCCAGATTTAAAAAGCACCTACTGTATGATTCCATTTATATAAAATTCTATAAAATGCTAACTGACTCATAGCAGATTACTGGTTGACAGAGTGGGTGTTGGCAGGAAGAGGAATGGAAAAAGGATTATTAAGTGGTGTGAGGAAACTTTTGGGGGCAATGGATATGTCCATTACCTTAATTGTGGCAGTGGTTTCATGGATATAAGCTTACGACAAATTTATCAAACTATCCATTTTAAACATGCACAATATATTGTATGTCAGTTAGTATCAATAAAGCTCTTAAAAATAGTAATGCAACTCAACTATAACAAAACAAACAATCCAAAAAAGTGTGTAAAAGCCTGAACAGACACTTTACCAAGAAAAAGAGCAAAAACATTAAGTACGTGAAATAATCCTTAATACCATTACTCAATAGGGAAATGCAAATCAAAACCACAATGAGGTTTCACCATACACCTACTGGAATGGTTACTATCAACAACACTTACTTATCAAGTTCAAGTTCTGGAGAGGATGCAGAGCTGCTGGAACTCTCATACATTTCTTTATTTCATCATGCAAGATGGTCAGTCAGTTCAGTTCAGCTGCTCAATCATGTTTTGACTCTTGGCAACCCCATGGACTGCAGCATGCCAGGCTTCCCTGTCCATCACCAACTCCCAGAGCTTGCTCAAACTCATGTTCATTGAGTCAGTGATGCCATCCAACTATCTCATCCTCTGTCGTCCCCTTCTCCTCTTGCTTAAAATCTTTCCCAGCACCAGGGTCTTTTCCAATGAGTCATTTCTTCACATCAGGTGGCCAAAATATTGGAGCTTCAGCTTCAGCATCAGTCCTTCCAATGAATAGTCAGGACTGATTTCCTTTAGGATTGACTGGTTTGATCTCCTTGCAATCCAAAGGACTCTCAAGAGTCTTCTCAAACACCATAGTTCAAAAGCATCAATTCTTCAGCATTTAGCTTTCTTTATGGTCCAACTCTCACATCCATACACAACTACTGGAAAAACCATAGCTTTGACTAGACAGACCTTTATTGGCAAAGTAATGTCTGTTTTTTAATATGCTGTCTAGGTTTGTCATAGGTTTTCTTCCAAGGAGCAAGCATCTTTTAATTTCATGGCTGCAGTCACCATCTGCAGTGATTTTGGAACCCAAGAAAATAAAGTCTGTCACTGTTTCCATTGTTCCCCCATCTATTTGCCATAAAGTAATGGGACCAGATGCCATGATCTTAGTTTTTTGAATGTTGAGTTTTAAGCCAACTTTTTTACTCTCCTCTTTCACTTTCATCAAGAGGCTCTTTAGTTCCTCTACACTTTCTACCATAAGGGTGGTGTCATCTGCATATCTGAGGTTATTGATATTTCTCCCTGCAATCTTGAATCCAGCTTGCGCTTCATCCAACCTGGCATTTTGTATGATGTACTCTGCATATAAGTTAAATAAGCAGGGTGACAATATACAGCCTTGACATACTCCTTTCCCAGTTTGGAACCAGTCCATTGTTCCATTTCCAGTTCTAATTGTTGCTTCTTGATCTGCATACAGATTTTTGAGGAGGCAGGTCAGGTGGTCTGGTATTCCCATCTCTTTAAGAATTTTCCACAGTTTGTTGTGATCCACACAGTCAAAGGCTTTGGCATAGTCAATAAAGTAGATGTTATTCTGGAACTCTCTTGCTTTTTCAATGATCCAATGGATGTTGGCAATTTGATCTCTGGTTCCTCTGCCTTTTCTAAATCCAGCTTGAACATTTGGAAGTTCTTGGTTCACATACTGTTGAAGCCTCACCTGGAGAATTTTGAGCTTTAGTTTGTTAACATATGAGATGAGGGCAATTGTGCAGTAGTTTGAACATTCTTTGGCATTGCGTTTCTTTGGGATTGGAATGAAAACTGACCTTTTCCAGTCCAGTGGCCACTGCTGAGTTTTCCAAATTTGCTGGCATAATGAGTACAATGCTTTCACAGCATCATCTTTTAGGATTTGAAATAGCTCAACTGAAATTCCATCACCTCCACTAGCTTTATTCATAGTGATGCTAAGGCCCATTTGACTTCAGAGTCCAGAATGTCTGGTCCTAGGTGAGTGATCACACCATCGTAGTTATCTGGGTCATGAAGATCTTTTTTGTACAGTTCTTCTGTGTATTCTAGGCATCTTTTCTTACTGCTTCTGTTAGATCCATACCATTTCTGTCCTTCATTGTGCCCATCTTTGCATGAAATGTTCCCTTGGTATCTCTAATTTTCTTGAAGGGATCTCTAGTCTTACCCATTCTTTTGTTTTCCTCTATTTCTTTGTATTGGTCACTGAGGAAGTCTTTCTATCTCTCCTTGCTATTCTCTGGAACTCTGCATTCAGATGGGTATTCAAATGGGAACCTGTACTGTACAAGATGGTATAGCCATTTAGTATCTCATCAAATTAAACATACACTTAATATATGATCCAGCAATCCTACTCCTAGGAATTTACCCAAAATAAATACATGTGTGTGTGTACACACACATATATCCCACCTCTTCTTTATCCATTCACACTTAGGTTGCTTCTATATCTAGGCTGCTGTAAACAATGCTGCAATGAACATAGGGATGTATATAACTTTTTGAATTAGTGTTTTTGTTTTCTCCAGGCAAATACCCAGAGGTGAAAATGCTGGATCATATGACAGGGATGGAACTATGTTCTACTTGGTGGCAGTGATTACACTAATTATACATTTGTTAAAACTCATAGAACTGTACACCTAAAAGAGTGAATTTTACTGTATATAAATTTTAAAATAATTTATATTGTTATAAAAATATGGAAGGATATAGAAGTATGATAAGGAAGAAGTGTAAGGGCCTTCACGCAAACACAACAGAGTCGTGAACCTGCTCCCTGAAGCTAACCATGGTTGCAGTCTACTAAGCATCCTCTCAGCCAGTTTTCTATGAAAGTGCATGAAATTATATAGAGATTTTTAAAAATAGAAACAGTACTGTACCATACATTGGTTCAACAACTGCTTTCTTTGCGCAATGTTGTGAGAGTCTTGAAGAAATAGAGCATAACTCCAAAGCACAACTGGATGTGACTTAGAATTGTTGCATCATTTTCAAGGTTACACAAACAATTATGCTATATCAGTGGTACCAGTTTTGGAAGAAGTTAGTCTGAGTCAAATCAGGAAACACTTAGGAAAACATAGAATTAACAATCTGGCTCCCTAATTTGTTAGAATTTTCTTTGGTTGGTCCTCCATTGGGAGGGAGGCATAACCTCCCCCCAGAATTGCGGGTGCAAGACTATTCTTTGGGGGAATCTGATGAGCCATGGCAGGCGCTGACTCTGTCAGGGTAGATAGAACCAATGCCAGTCTTCCAAGTTAAGGAAGAGAATTGTCATGAACACAGCAGAATGTTTTAAATCTGTTCTTATGCATTTATCTTTTAAAGTTCTCTTTGATAACAGAGTCTAAATCTTGTTCTCATCATTGGACATTGGCATTGTGAAAAGAACGAAGCTCTGTAGTGGGGCAGGTGGGCTGGAATCACAGCGACCAACTTGACCATCTGGTTGAACCCAGGCCAGTCACAACCTCCCCCTATTGGATTCACAGGCTTGTTGTGGAGATTAATACCGAGAAGCCAATGCCTGATAATCTGCAGCCACCCAGTACCATCAGTAATTGTGCTAGTTAAATCCTGTCCCTTACTTACTGTAGAGGCCATTGACCTCAGACCTAAGGACAATTAAATCCCTCTCTTGTGGGGCTTCCCTGAATTGTTACTAAATGTATTTTGTCAACAACCTCCCCCTACCCTACCCTGCCCAAGGCAGCTGGGCCCCTCTCAACTCTTTCCAGTTCAGCTTCAGTAAACAGCTGAACCTTGCTGGGAAATCTTGGCTAACAGGGCCTGTTTTTTATTTTGTTCTCCAAGCCTTTCAAGTGGGTGCAGCCTCTGTGACTTCTTTGTAATGCCCAGTTACAAAACGTGGCAGCTTCCCCGAACCACTGCCAGAGACTCATGACCTTCTGGAAAGAAACCCAGACCCCTGGGCCTGAGGCTCAGCCTTGCCTTTGTCTCAGAGCTCCCAGGTCTCAGGCTCCGCCCGTTCACTGGGTTATTTATTTAACAGCTACAGAGATAATGGCGAAGGGACATGGCCAAGACACCTGTGACTTATCTTAACTTTCCTTCAATCAGCTAACAAATACTGATGATCCCTGCTCCGGGCAAGTGGGGAGCAAAACCCTAGCCGGTGTTCTCAGGACTTTCACAGCCTAGCACCGTTCGTTTGCTAGGTCAGCAGTTAACAAAGGGAAGACAACCTTAGCTGAGCCCCCATCACCCTTCCTGCCAATATTTAAACCGGGTCAATTCTTCTAGCCTAGCGCACAATTTAACTCTTGTAGCTAAACCATTTGATAGTTCTGGTAGCTCAGCTCTCTGGTAGGGCCGAGAGAGCAGGAGGTTCTGGAAAGAAACCCAGATCTTTGGGCTACTGGGATCAGTCTTGTGTTTATCTCCAAACTCCTGTTCTGAGAACTAAATATACTGAGGCGAGGCAGGATAATAATATAATATAATAATTTGAAATTATTTTGAAATGTGACTTTAGCAGTTTAATGAAACTTTGCAGGCAAAAGTGAAGGGAGAAGTCAGCAACCTAAAAGGGCTAACTACTTTTTCTCAGTTTTTAACCCGGCACTTTATGAATGCTCGTTTATATAAAAGGGCCCCCCTCAAGGCTCCAAACAGACACCCCCAGCCCTCATACCCACTTCCAGAAGTTATGCTGAGATTCACACAGGAGGGAAGTCTTGTGTGTGCATGTGTGTGTAGTTACTTGAGTTGTGTCTGCCTCTTTGGGACCCTGTGGACTGTAGCCTGCCAGGCTCCTCTGTCTGTGGGATTCTCCAGGAAAGAGTACTGGAGTGGGTTGCCGTTTCCTCCTCCAGGGAATCGCCTCAACCCAGGGACCAAACCCAGGTCTCCTGCATTGCTGGCGGGTTATTTACCACTGAACCACCAGGAAAGCCCTGGAAGTCTTGTACTTATAAGTAAATAAACTTCTATTTGACATTTTAAAGACAAGTTTCAATAGATATTTTGAAATTAGGTGGAGTAATTCTAAATGAAACAAGGAGAATCTCAGTAAACAAGGTAAAGTGAAAGTGTTAGTTGCTCAGTTGTATCTGACTCTTTGCAACTCCATGGACCATAGCCCTCCAAGCTCCTCTGTCCATGGAATTCTCCAGGCAAGAATACTGGTGTGAGTAGCCATTCCCTTCTCCAGGGGATCTTCCTAACCCAGGGATCGAACCTGGGTCTCCCACGTTGCAGACAGATTCTTTACCATCTGAGCCCCAGATGGGGGCTTTGGGAAGCCCCAAAGAAGGTAAAGCAAACATCTAAGGAGTTAAGAGACACAAGTTTAAATTTAACTTTTAACAAAAACTTGGCCACACCCCATAGCATGTGGAACCTTAGTTCCCCCACCAGGGATCAAACTCGTGCCCCCTTCATTGGAAGGTGAAATCTTAACCCCTGGACTGCTGGGGAAGTCCCTATAAATTTAATTTTTAGAAGGGGTAATAGTCAATTAAATAAGCAAATTAAACCAAGATACTACTACACATCCCTTAGAGTCCAAAGCATTGACAACAGCCAGTGTTGGTGAGGATGTAGAGCAACAAGAACTCTCACTCATGCTGATGGGAATGCAAAGCAATACAGCCACTTTGAAAGACAGCTCGGAGGTTTCTTGCAAAACTAAACATACTCTTACCACATGATCCAGCAATTGTGTTCCTTGATATTTACCCAAATTAGCTGATAATAAGATTTACACAAAAAGTGCACACAGATATTCATAGCACCTTTATTCATAATTGCCCAACTGGAAGCAACCAAGGTGTCCTTCAGTAGGTGAAAAAAAAAAATTGTGGTACATCCAGTCAGTGAAATATTATTCAGCTCCAAAAAGAACTGTGCTAGCAAACCATGAGAAGACATGAAGGAATCTTAAATGCATATTATTAAGTAAAAGAAGCCAACTGGAAAGTGCTACATAGTATAAGACCACAACTACATGACATTCTTAAAAAAGTAAAAGTGGTTCCAGGCGTCAGGGGGACGTGAGGGTGAATAGGAGCAGAGAGGGGTTTTAGGGCAGCGAAAGTACTCTTCTGTGTGTGATCCTATAATGGTGGATACATGTTGTCACACATTTGTCAAAAGCCTTTTGATGTTCAGCACCAAGACTGAATTGTAATGTCAACTATGGACTTTGGGTGATAGTGATGTCACTGTGTAACAAATGCGTCGCTCTGTTGGGGAATGTTGATAGTGAAGAAGGCTGTGCATGAGTGGGGCAGGGAGTATATAGGAACTCTGTGTTTTCTGCTCTATTTTGCTACAAACCTAAAACTGCTCTAAAATAAAGTCTGTTAAAAAAAAGTAGGGAGTGGAGATCATGATATTCATTCAAAGCTTTTAACTTTTCTAACATCTGACATAAAGTTCTTTTCATTATGGTGGGGAGGCTTATTTTCATCATCACCATGTCTTGAAATACTCTTTTAAAATACTCTTTCAGTGCCTGCATAAACTGCTATAAATGTTGTATGATTTACTTGTTTTCCTAACATGGGGTATTTAATTTACTTCCCCTGTGTGTGTATGTTGTTATCATAGATAACACTGCCTGCCTGCCGGCTAAGTCACTTCAGTCAGTCCAACTCTTTGCGATCCTGAGGACTGTAACCCGCCAGGCTCCTCTGTCCATGGGATTCTCCAGACAAGAATACCAGAGTGGGTTGCATAACACTGCATTTATAGCAATACGCAGTGCTCACTACATGCCAGGCACTGTTGTAAGTGCTCTGCAAGTATTAACAAATATTTAATCTAGATAACAGCCCTGAAACGTTTTACAATCCCCGTGTAAACAGCTGGGGAAATTGAGGCCCAGAGACATCAAACAGCAGAGCCAGAATTTGAACCAGGTAGTCTGGTTCTGGGACTTCCCCAGTGGCTCAGCGGTAAAGAATCTGCCTGCAATGCAGGAGATGCAACAGACGTGGGTTCGATCCCTGGTTAGGGAAGATTCCCCTGGAGGAGGGTGTGGGAACCCACTCCAGTATTCTTGCCTGGAGAATCTCATGGACAGAGAAGCCTGGCAGACCACAGTCCATAGGGTCATAAAGAATCGGACACAGCTGAAGGGACTGAGCTCACCAACATATAGTCTGGTTCCAGCTTCTGTGCTCAATCAAGCGTGCAAGTTTAAGTGCATTGTTAGTTATTCCTTCTTTTCTAGGAGAGGAATTTCCTGGATCTACAGGTCCTCGAAACCACACTAAACTAACCCACATGCTTCCTCCAGAAGTTTCCATGGCAGCCTATGCCCTGGAGGCTCCCTTACAAGCCATGTTTGTAAGCTGGGAGCTGCCGATGTTCTAAAAGCATTTTAATAGGGACTGTTAAAAGGCATTCCCATCCTCCAAGGACCTGGACAGGCTTGAGCCTCGACCACTGTCCTCACTGTGAGAGAAGCTGGGGGAGGCCATGACCTCAGCAGTGGTCTTTGCATTCCTCCCAGTGGTCTTTGCCTCCATCTCATGTTGGATGGGATTTCCCAAACCCAGGAAGGGAGTTCAGAGGCTGGGCGGCCAAAAATTCAACAAATGTCTCTTAGATCAGAAGGCCAGCCAATCAGTCTCTGGGGCTGTGCTCACTGAATGGAGGTGGAAGGTGTTCATGGGGCAACAGGGGGCTGCAACCCAGAGTCACAGGGGCTCCAGGAGGAGGTCAGGGGAGCTTTACCCTGCGATTCCTAATCAGAGACAATTCGGGCAATGTCTGAAGGTTGTCACAACCCGGGGGAGGGGAGCATCTGGTGGGTAGAGGCCAGTGATGCTACTAAACACCCTGCAATGCTAACTGCTCCGCCACCACCCCCCTATCCCTGCCACACACACACACACACACACACACAGAATTATCTGAACCCAAATATCAACAGTGCTGAGATTGAGAAACCTGCTTTATCCAGAGCTCCTCAACCTTCACATCAGTTCACCAGGCACGTCTGCTCACAGAGGACAACAGCCTGGCTACTGGGTCAGGCTCACTCCGCCCTGGTGGCTAGGACAGAGAAATGAACAGCGTCTGGAAATCAAAGTGTTGCAAAGCACCCATCCTAGGAGCCGGGAGCTCCCGGATGATTTATGATGACTGAGACTCAGGAACAAGACTGGGTAGGAATTTGCTTGCTAACTTAAAATACAGGATGCTGATATATATAGACAGATTGCTAGAGATGGAATGGTTCAGTAGGTTAAGCATCCACCTGCAATGCAGGAGACCTGTGTTCAGTCCCTGGGTCGGAAAGATCCCTTGGAGAAGGAAATGGCAACCAATCCAGTATTCTTGCCTGGAAAATCCCATGGACAGAGAAGCCAGGCAGGTTATAGTCCATGGGGTCACAAGAGTCAGACATGACTGAGAGATGGGGCAGGATGGCCTAAGGGCTGCAGTTGGCTGGGACCAGAGGTGGGGGCTGACACATAGGCTCTGGGGAGGAAATGAGACAAGGGGTAAGCACTCAAGTGGGACTGCCAGTTTCTGGACAAACCTTAACACCAACCACAATTCAGTCCTTGAGTCCAGGCTCAGTTAGATTAGAATCTACTCAAACACATCAGAGGGCTAGGGCCAGGGAAATGGATTGAGATCTCAAGAGGGGCAGGAGTATGTATGACTAGTGAAACAAGACAAATATCTATTTCTTTACATAAAGCTACAGGCAGAAAATGAAGGCTCAGCTTTCTTGGTTGGTGGGATATTGTTTAAAAAGTACGGAGAAGCTTGATATCAACTTAATTTCTCCAAGTTCCCTCTGGTTTCTGATAGGTACACAAATGGTGCTAATTTGTAAAAAAAACACTTTCAAGGACTTCCCTGGTGTTCCAGTGGCTAAGACTCTGCCCTCCTAATACAGGGGGCCCAGGTTCAATGCCTGTTTAGGGACCTAGATCCCATATGCTGCTTGCAGCTAAGAGTTCACATGCCACAGCTAGAGATCGCACATGCCACAACTAAGACCCTGCGCAGCCAGACACATACATATTTCTTAAAAAACACTTTCAGAGTTCTCAGCAATTTTTAGCATCTCGTCAACCCTGTGAGGTAGGTGCCAGCATCCCAATTTGATGGGCAAGGAAACCAAGGCCAGGAAGGGCCTTGCAGCTCACCCACACCACAGGGCTGGCCGGTGACTGTGCTCTCAGCCCCTCACTGTCCTTTTTTGGGAAACATTTGTATCAGTTTCTGGGGGCTGCTGAGGACACTCAGGCCTGAGCATGTTTCCCTTATGGTTGTCTTGCTCTGTGAGATCGCTCCTTCCTCCCCTGACCACCCTCTTCTAAACAGATTTGGCGCACTTTCCCCATTGGGAAAAAACAACCTCTTAGCAGCCATCTACTTACAATTTGTCTCACGAGGCCAAGAGCTCCTTAGCAGCTGGTGCTCTTTGTGAAAGGCTGAATTAAATCAGAAAAGGAGTTTGCTTTAGAGGCAACCATTCAAGTGCCGGAAGAAACCACAGGAAAATGGCTTCCATTCAAGGAGTCACTGACTATCCTCATCTTCATTTTACTAAACTGATGCTCATTGCTATTGTGAACGATTGTTTCATTTTTTTTTCTTTCTGAGATATATTTCTCTTAAAGTGAAGTGAAAGTGTTAGTTGCTCAGTCATCTCCAACTCTTTGATACCCCAAGGACTATAGCCCACCAGGCTCCCCTGTCCATGAAATTCTCCAGGCAAGAATATTGGAGTAGGTTGCCATTCCCCTCTCCAGGGGATCTTTCCAAACCAGGGATTGAACCCCAGGTCTCCTGCATTGCAGGCAGATTCTTTACTGTCTGAGCCACCAGGGAATTTTATATTTCTCTTAATCCCAGGTTTATTGCTAAACTGTGGCTTCCCAGGTGGCTCAGTGGTAAAGAATCTGCCTGCCAATGCAGGAGATAAAAGAGATGTAAGTTTGATCCCTGGGTCAGGAAGATCCCCTGGAGAAGGAAATGGCAACCCAGTATTGTTGCCTGGAAAATTCCATGGACAGAGGAGCCTGGCAGGTTATAGTCCACAGGATCACAAAGAGTCAGACACGACTGAGCATGCACTCACATTATTAAACTAATGTATAATTATCATTTAGAAATAAAATAATCCATTCAAGCCTGTTCAAAGGGCAAATATTTTAGCATTACAAAATATGTATCTTAGTGGTTTATTCTGGATGCAATTATAAGATCAGAACTATAAGAAATATTTTCCAAACAGTAATTCTACATTCTTGTTGATTTTTGTCCGATCTCTTTATTTCACTTGTTTAGGGTGTTTAAGCAACAAGGTGGCACTGATTTTACATCCAAGGCAGCCAGTTTCCCTTTGTGCAACTGGTATTCCTGAAAGCTGAGACTCTTCATCTGCAAAAGTGATTTTTAATAGCTTTGTTAAGGTATAATTCTCACACAAACTGCATATATTTAAATTGTGCAATTTGACAAGTTTTGACAGATATATAGATGCATGAAACCACCACCACAATCAGGATAATGCATTCATCACCTTCAAAAGTATTCTCAAGTCCATTTGTAATTACTTACTCCTGTCCCTCCTCACCTCCCTCCTTACTTACCAGCAACCGTTGACTTGTTTTATGTCATTATAGGTTAGTTTGCATTTTCTATTTGTACAAATGGAATCATTCAGTATGTAATCTTCTAGCTTCTTTCACTCAGCATAATAATTTTCTGAATTATCCATATTGTTGTATCAGTAGTCTATTCTTTCATATCGCTGAATATTAGATTCGCAGCATGGATATACCCAAGTTGTTTGTGCATCCATGTCCCTTTTGAGGATTATTTGGGTTGTTTCCAGCTTTGGGTTATTACAGTTAAAGCTGCTCTAGCCATCTCTGTACACATCTTTGGAAGAGCACATGCTTCCTTTTCTCTTGTCCAAATACCTAGGAGGGAGTGGCTAGGTCTTATGGTAGATGTTTGTTTAACATTTTAAGAAATTGCCAGAAAATGAAAATAGAAACTGTTTTTCTAAACATTTTACATTCCCACCCGCAGTGTATAAGAGATCTAATTCCTCCACATTCTTGCCCATCCTGGTAAGATCAATTTTTAAACTTTTAGACATTCTAATATGTGTGTAGTGGAGACCATTGCAGTTTTAATTTGCATTTCCCTAATGACTAGTGATGTTGAGCAGCCTCTCACGAGCTTATTTCTATACTACTTGAAAGGTCTTACTTAAAAAGGTCTGTTTAAATCTTTGCAAAAGTGAATTTTGCACAGTGATTTCATGTCCTGTGACTGATTTGTTGAACACCACAGTGCTGTGACCTAGACTACTTGAGACAATGAGTCAGTGCTCCTAAGGGTGAAGTCAACTCCTTGTGTGAGTAAAAGCTAACACTCATGGGGGTACCTACCACATGCCAAGCACTGTGCTAACCATTCTCTGCATGTCAATACAGAATCCTCACAACCGGCCCAGGGTCACACAGCTAAATCCGTGGTAGAGCAGCACTTGAAGAGTCATGTGGGGAAGTGGGAGAGAGAACAGAAAGACGTGCTGATGGGCGGCATTGAGCATTCATCCAAGGTCTATCTACAGTCTTTACGTAGAAGGGGGATAGATGCTGGAACTGATCCAGAGTCCAAAGTTTTGCCAAGGGCAGAGAACCAGAAGTATGACATGGGCTGAGTTGGTTGGAGTGGTTGCTAGATAAAGAAGGTGAAGACAGAAGGGAGAAAGAAGGGCGATGAAGATATTGGAGCATTCTGAAAGAGCAAGAGAATGCTGAAGATATGAATGGCTTTGATTAAAGTAGGATGTGGAAATTTGGGAATTCATCACCTGATGATGAAGGTATCCAGGGCACAGGGAAGCTGGATGGTAGGAGTCAAGAAGTCTCACTTAATTTTCTTCCACAGAGAAACACTGAAATTTTGATGTATCTAGACTATTTCCTATCTTTTAGGTCATATGTTATTTTTACTCAATGAAATCTATCAGTCTTTTCCTTTATAGTTTCAGGTGATCAACCATCCCAATTTCCCTGACTGTCCCATTGTTAGCACTGCAAGTCCAACATCCTGGGAAATCCCTTGGTTCTGGGCAAATCAGGACCATGGGCACCCTAGAAGCCATGGACTGTCTTGCTTAGATGATTACAAATAGCCTCCCAAACAGTTCTCTCATTTCATTCTCATCTCTCCTTCACTGAATTCATTCTGAAACCCAACTTTGATTTTTCTACTCCTTGTTAACTGCACATAAAAGAACAAACTTCACAGACTGGTTGGAGACTACATCTTCAGTCTAATTCCCATTACTCCCTCAGGTACCCACTGTTCCAGCCAAATTCACTTAGCCTATTTCCCTGAACACTCCCACCACAGGCTTGCCTGTCTCGGGCATCTGTTCAAGGTCTTTTTCTTCCCTGAATTGTCTCTCCCTTCCCAGCATGTCTACAACCCATCTTCCTTTCAGATCTTTCTCTGATGTAACCTGGTCCAGGAAGGCTTTTATGATCTGAAATCTTCCTCCTTAGATCTTCATAGCACTTTGAGCCCCTCTGTTAGTTATAAGACAGCAAGTGACATAAGGGCTTCCCCAGTAACCCAGTGCTAAAAAATCTGCCTGCCAATGCAGGAGATGCCAGTTCGATCCCTGGGTCAGGAAGATCCCATGGAGAAGGTAATGGCTACCCGCTTCAGTATTCTTGCCTGGGAAATCTCATGGACAGAGGAACCTGGGGGCAATCGTCCATGGGGTCATAAAGGGTTAGACATAACTTAGTGACCAAACAGCAGCAGCAGAAGCTGCAAGTGACAGAACAACTAATACTAACTGGCTCAAACAGTTGAGCAGAAAGCAGCATATGGGAGTAGATCTATCTTCAGGTAGGGCTACGTTATGGGGCCTGAACAAAGCCATCTATCTTCTACATCCTTTCTTCCACCCCTGGCCTGCAGATGACCTCTCTGCTTAGGCACTCTCCCTTTGTGGCTGTACCACAGCTTCTTGGGCTCCATTATTCCAGGGAGTGGGGAAAGTGTGGGAGTCAATATGCCAGCATCCCCAGAAGTTCTGACATACCCTCTGAATGGACCACCTCTCTCCATCACTGTGCCCAGGAGGATGTGCAGGGCCATGTGGCTGCTCCGGTGATGGCTGTGCACTGCACACCTCTAGGAGGCGCTCTTTACACAGGCTGTGCTGCTAGCTCTGGGACCTTCCCCTCTCTGGGTCTCAGTGTCTTCATCAGCCAGGTGAGAGTGGCAGATTCTCTGTGGTCCCTTCCATTCCTACCAATCTACCATTCCACTGTTTGGAGATTCGGTGGAAATGGTGTTCCATGGGCTTGGCTCTGTTTCTGTGAAGAATTCATGTGAAACCTAAATCTCTTTTTGGTCTGTGGTCATCCTCTTCTAGAAAAACAAGTGGGTGTGAGGCCCTTTTTAAAAGAGGAAGCGGAGCAACCCAAAGAAATTAAGATGTGAGAATAGTACACCGTGAAAATTCTCAGTTCTACAGGGTCACTGGTTATATTCTACGTTGGGCAATAACTTTTGATGTGGCTTCCACTGCCTGAGTACACCTTATGTGTCTGCTGCCGCTGTTCCATGTGCATTATCTGATCTGGCTTCTCCTGGTGACCCCTGTGGAATAGGTAGTACTGTACTTGATGCTCCTACTTTAGAAATGAAGGAAAAAAAAAATCTGAGGCCACACATTTATTGAACGGCAGCACCAGGATTCAAACTTAAAGTTTGTTGGGCTCCAACTTTTCTCTCTGAATCAATATGCCAAATCGCCTATTTGTCAGAGTCTATGCTGGAGTGTCCAGATTCTCAGGGTTTCTGTCCTTAGCAGGGAATACTTCTAATGTATACAAAAACATGGGCATTTTTAAAAGGAATATTCAAGTTTACAGAATAATTTTTTAATCTTTCTTTTTTTTTTTTTTTTTTTTGCTGTGCTGGGCCTTCACTGTTTTGCAAGGACTTTCTCTTGGTGTGGTGATCAGGGGTTACTTTATAGTGGCAGTGCGCAGCCTTCTCATTACGGTAGCTTGTCTTGTAGAGCACAGGCTGTGGGCATATATGCTTCAGTAGTTGCGGCGTGAGCCCAGTAGTTGCAATGCATGGGCTCATTTACCCCACGGCATGTGGGATCTTCCTGGACCAGGGATCAAACCTGTGTCCCCTGCATTGGCAGGCAGATTGTTAACCACTGCATTACCAGGGGAGCACATAATATAATTTTATATTTGGAAATTTATCTTCAAAAGAACAGAAAATGAAATTCAATAAAATGTTCTTGCAAAGTGGAAACACAGATGGAAGTTCTCAATGTATCAGAATCTTAGGTGGGGAGTGGCCTTGGGGTTTTTATGTTGATCTAAAGAAGACATAGTTTTTTAAAATGTAGGCAACACAGATCTATACAATTATTGCCAGGTTTCATTTCTATCACTGTATGTATTTCTCTTTAGTCTCCAAATGCTGCCCAAATGCTGCGTGTGCTCTATTAACCTTTCACAGAGAACCCTGGTCAAGCAGGAGAGCCAGCTGGAGACGACAGGGGAGCCCGGCCTCCAGAGGGGGCCATACTTGGGCTGTGATGCAGGCAGCCTCTTCTCCCAGCCTGGCTTTCTGGGTGTTTATTCAACCGTGATGTGACAGGAAGCACACAAGACAAAAGTAATCAGAGACCTGCCCCTGATCGCTGCAGGAAACAGGAGCTTTTTCACCTGAAAGTAACACGTTAATGAAGGAACATTGCCAGTTAAAGGATGACCATTTCTGTGGCAAAGAGGAAGCAAGTGAGTCCACGTCTCCCGAGTGGGATAGCATCACTTGGGGGTGATAAAATCATGAATAGGGTTCTTATATTCCAACTCAAGTGGCTGGTTCACAGACCTATTGATCTGTGGGCCGAGATTTTTCTGTGTTAAAATAGAGACTTTAATCTGGCCTTGGTTTCAGACCTGCTAGACTGGCCATAATAAAAAAGACAGGTACAAACAGGTGTTTTCAGGATGTGGAGAAATTAGACCTCTCCTATATTGCTAAGCAAATATAAAATTGTCCTGTAACTTTGGCAAACAGTTGGGCAGTTTCTCAATAAGTTAAACATAGGGTTACCATGAGACTCAGCAATTCCACTCATAGGTATGTACATAGCAGAATTACTCATAATAGCCAAAAAGCAGAAGCAACTGAAATATCCATCACCTGATGAATGGATAAATTAAATGTCATATATATCCATACAATGGGTCATTATTTGGCCATAAAATGTTCCAATACATGCTACAATATGGATTAACTTTGGAACATTATGCTAGGTGAAAGAAGCCAGGCACAAAAGACTACATATTATATGATTTCATTGAAAAGAGATGTCCAGAACAGGCAGGTCCATGGAGACAGAAAGTCAATCGCCAGAGGCTGGGGGATAAATGGGATTTCTTTATGGGGTGATGAAAATGTTCTGTGAATTAGTGGTGATGGTTACAGAACTCTATAAATATATTAAAAGCTACTAGACAGTATACTTTAAAAGGGTGAACTGTGATATATGAATTTTATCTCAATTTAAAAAATATCCTCATCCTCAAAAGCACAGGTGAGCACGTCCGTGTGCGAGGCTTTTCTAGCTGCAGGACCTTTAGGTGTTCATATGTCATGTATCACTAGAAGCTGACAATGAAAGGAAGCAATGAATTCTGCAGACATGAGTGATAGGGAACATAGCCCTTCTCCAGAAGAACTGCCCCCTCACCCATCCCCCTACCCCCCACCCCTCCACCCCACCCCCTTCAAAGGGTCCCTTGGAGCCTTTGGGAAGGTCTGAAGGGAGCAGCCCAGTCCTGGCATCTCCAGGCACCCGGGAGTTGGATTCAGAGGCTTTTCACCTGAAAGTCTTTGCAAACACACTCAGGCTTGGCCAGAAGGCTCTGAAGGCATTTTCTTATGTGGGCTGAAGAGGAAGGCAGGGGGGTTGCTAGAAACGGGAGGGTGGCAGGAAGCTCAAAGCCAAACCAGCTGACAAAATAGCCACAGTGAGGTTGCTCGGGAAGATCAATGGCTTTACCACTCCAAGGCTAAGCCAGTCATTGTTCAGTGTGAACTCACTCGCTCTGTGGATTTCACAGTGCTATGCACCGAGGTGCCAGAAGTTCTCAAAGGACATTCCCTCGTCACCATCATCAGCTGGGGAGCTGGTGCGGGAGGAGGGGAAGGACAAAAGTCTGGATTTTAACCAGCCCTCCAGGTGACCCTGAGACACACTCAAGTTTGAAAATCATCAGCTCACACACCATCTGTTCTCATCTTCCTCTTGACAGAATCCTGGTTTTGTCTGGAGTGACAGGTGCATGGACTCCTTTGCACCTGGGGTGACCACATGACACAGTTCTGTCTAGTGAGATGCAAACTCAAGCCACTGACTGGGGTTTCTGGGAAACCTCGGATGGCCAGTGGCTTTGATCCATTACCCTTCTCCCCCTTCCTCCCTGGACCATGGACAAATGCCAGAGGGCATGCAGCCATCTTGGGAGACAGGGCCACACACTCAGGGCAGGAGAACAGAAAGACGGAGGAGCCAGGGTCACTAAGAACATGAGGGTTGCAGCACCTGCCCTGACCTGCATACTTCTCTCTAGCCTAGACTTGTGATAGTTGGAAACTTTAGCCTTTAATTTGTGTAAGTCACTTTTGTCCATGTTTGCAACTGAATCCAAGCTCTAACTGGGGTACCTAGGGACTATGGTTTGTCCTGGCTGAAGGAGTGTTTCTTTTACTTAAACCAAGCATAAGGGTCATCATAGAGGTTAGGTGCCAGGGTGAAGAGCTACATTCTCAGTTTCACTTTCTCTGGGGGCTGGGGCTGGCTGGCCATGCCAGGTCATGGTGAAGTGGGCAGGCTTTGCCTTGGTGCTCAGTGCCCTGTCCGTTCTGCCTCGGTCTTGGCTACTTTCTCCTGCATCCTGGCAGTTGACAACTCTCTTGTGTAATGAGAAGTGTGGGCATGGGTGGCTTCAGGATCAGTGCAGTAGCTCAATAATAACCACCAAGGACCTTAGTTTTTTCTTTTAATTCATTCAATAAAGATTGATGGAACCACTACCAGGAGTCAAGCACTGTTCTAGGTGCTGGGGAATTGAACAGGGGCCTGGTCTCAGAAAGCTCACATTCGTGTGTGTGTGCGTGAGTGAATAAAATTGAACAAACAAGTCCATAAAGTGTGGAGTGCCAACATGCGCTCCAAAGAACTACAAGCAGGAAAAGAGAATAGAGTAATGAAGGTGGGTAGATTTAGAAAGAAGGTGGCCAGAGGCTATCTCTCTGATGAAGTAACATCTAAAGAGAGCTAAAGGAAGTGAAGGAACAAGCCAGGCATCTGAGCTAAGAGCTTCCCAGGAAAACCAGATCAGCCAGGGCAAAGGCTCAGACTGGAATGTGCTGGAAAGATTAAAAAATCAGCAAGGATGCAAAAGGATGGCCTGGAGGGAGGGAGGGAGGTAGTGGAAGGATAAAGTCAGAGAAGCAGCAGGAAGCCAGATCATGTGGGGCTTTATGGACTAAGGTAAAACCTTGGAACTTTTCTTGGAGAAGCAGAAAATCATTAAAGGACTTTAAGTAGAGGGGCAATGAGAGCTGAATTATGAACAGAATCATCCCAATTACGGTGTGCCAAATACACTAGAGGATACAGCCAACCTTTGCTCTACAATCCTCAGTGTGTGGACTTAGCACTTAGATTTGTGTTCTCCTTGTCACAGTCTGGCTGCCATAGATCCAGGTGTTACACTCAAACACCACACAAGTCCAGGTTGCTGAGATGTGCAGATAAAACTAGATAACACTGTAGATTAATGTCACTATGAATTCACTGACCCCAACCTCGCCTGGTCCCTCAAGATTGCCTGGAAAACCCCCTCTTTTTCCCTAGAAAGATTTTCCCCCTTTCTCCATAGCAGCTATTTGCAATCATCTTTATTCTCTTTAAACCTTACAATTTCTCCTCTACCTCTCAGTAGCTGGCCAACATCCAACCTCACAGAGAGGATGGAAACCATCAAATGGGAATCCCCTTCACAGCCACCAAACCTACAATTATGATCATGTGTGCATCTTTCCCACACCCTTCTCCTTCTCCCGTGAGAGAGTTGTGCCCCCACCAGTGTAGAAGGTAGTTCACCCTGGGTTCTTCTCGTCCCTTCCCTTCCAGCACATTCTCAGGGTCACTTTCTATCGGTTATGTCCTCTTTCTCTCCTGTGTTATCTACATCTCTGATCTTAGCTGGCCCCTTTGCATCATCTCCTCAGTTTTAAAAAGAAACAAACAGATATTAAGCAAAAGAAACCAAACACAAAAGGTTGCATAAAGTATGATTCCTTATATATGAAATATTCAAGATAGGTGAATCCACAGAAACAGAAAGTTGGTTAATGGATGCCAGGACATGATGGGAGGGGGGAATAGGAAGTGACTACTTCTGTGGGTGATGAAAATGTTTGGAACTAGATAGTGGTGATGGTTGCACATCATTGGTTTTTTTATGTTGCCTTTTTAAACTGAAGTACAGTTAATTTACAACGTCATGTTAGTTTCTGGAGTGTAGCAGTGATTCAGTTTTACATACGTATATGTGTGTGTGTTTATATTCTTTTTCATTGTTATTGCAAGATATTGAATATAATTCCTATGCTATATAGTATGTTCTTATTGTTTATTTTATATATAATAGTGTATATCTGTTAATTTCAAGCTCCTAATTTATTCTTCCTTTCCTCTTTGGTAACTGTGAGTTCATTTTCTATATCTGTGAGTCTGTTTCTGTTTTGCAAATAAGTCCCTTTGTATTATATTTTAGATTCCACATAAAAGTGATATTGTATATTATTTGTCTTTGTCCGACTTCACTTAGTATGATAATCTCTAGGTCCATCTGTGTTGCTACAAATGGCATTATTTCATTTTTATGGCTGAGTAATATCCCATTGTATATTGATACTAGACCTTCTTTATCCATTCATCTATTGATGAATACTTACATTGCTTTCATGCCATGGTTATTGTGAATAGTGCTGCTACAAACATTGGGGTACATGTATCTCTTCAAATTAGAATTTTCTCCAGATACATGCCCAGGAATGGGATTGCTGGATCATGTGGTAACTCTATTTTTAGTTTTTTTAAGGACCTTCCATACTGTTTTCCACAGTGGCTGTTTCAATTTACATTCCCATCAGGAGGGTTGGAGGGTTCACTTTTCTCCACGCCCTCTCCAGCATTTATGGTTTGTGGACTTTTTAATGATGGCCACTCTGACTGGAGTGAGGTGATACCCTATTGTCATTTTGATTTGCATTTAATTTGCATTAATGATGTTGAGCATCTTTTCATGTACTTTTTGGCCATCTGTATGTCTTCTTTGGAGAAATGTCTATTTAGATCTTCTGCCCATTTTTTGATTGAGTTTTTTTGGTTGTTATTGGGTTGTATGAGTTGCTTATGTATTTTGGAAATTAAGTCCTTGTCAGTCACATCATTGTTAGAACAACATTGTGAATGTACTCAATGTCACTGAATTATACACTTTACAAGGGTTAATTTTATGATATGTGAGTTGTTTTTTTAACTCCAATTAAAAAAAGAAAAGAAAAAAGACTCTCAATCTCACTTTACCTTTAGACATTTCAAAAACAACATGTTTAAAAATCATCACATCCACTGGCCTCTGTCCCCTATTTCAGTCAATGGTATCCAGATGACCGTGTGGCTGTGCAGGTTTTGCTGTGCCCCCAGCCAGGGGGGAGTGTGGGAGATGGACCCAGCTGTTCCACTCACAGGCCTTCACCTTAACAATGACTGCATCTGCCCAGAGGACTCTTTCCAGTTCTCAAAGATACTTGTTTTAGTCAATGTCTCCAGAGAAACAGAACCAATAGGATATATATGTATACATAGAAAGAAATTTATCATAAGGAATTGGTTCACACAGTCGTGGAGGGTGGGAAATCTCAAGAGGTGCAGTTAACAAGCTGGAGACCCAGGAGAGCTGATGGTGTAAGTTCTAGTCTCAAAGTCAGAAGACTGGAGACCGAAGAGCTGATGTTTCAGCTGGAGTCCAAAGGCAGGAGAAGATCCATGTCTCAGCTCAATCAGTCAGGCAGGAGGAGTTCCCTCTTACTCAGGGGCAGGTCAGGCTTTTTGTTTACTCAGGTCTTCAGTTGATGGGGCGCGGCCCACTCATATTAGGTAGGGCAATCTTCCCTACTCAGTCAACTGGTTCAAATGTCAGTCTCAGCCAAAAACACCCTCCCAAACACACCCAGAATAATGTCTGATCAAACATCTGGGCACACCATAGCCCATCTGAGCACAGTCAAGTTTTGACACATGAAATTAATCATCACAATAAGTTATGGGCTGGAAGAGAACTGGAAGTGGAACTCAATAGCCCCACCATTCTCCCACCCAGCAAAAACCTGGGCCTCATCCTTGACCTCTCTGTGAACACCCAGAATCAACACACACACACACACACACACACACACACACACACACACACCACTCCCATAGTCCACACCAGCTACTAAGCCCTGACTCTTCTCTCTGTCCTCCTGTCTCCAACTCCAACACCACTACCCTGGCCCAGGCCACTACTTGTGACCATGGGGAAAACTGATTTCCCATCCTCATGCTTCTAAGACTAAAATCCATGGTCCTACCCCCACCCTTGGGTGCCAGATATCTGTTTCTCCATTGGGTGAGGCTAAACAGTGAAAAGACCACAGTAAGTGCTGGGGGTTCAGCTTCTTCTTTCCCTCCACACCATGGACCACAGTGATCCAGTAGAGGAAACCCAAAGGGATGCCTGAGTGGGCTGTCTTAAGGTTAACACTGGAGGACAACTGGGCAGCAAGTGCTAGGAAAACTGACCCATATCACCAAGGCACGTTCACCAACAGCTTCACCAGGGATCGAGGTGTTGTCTGACCTCTGCTAGCTGGTCTGCAGTGTCTGTTTCTCAAAGTACTTCAGAACAAGGACGGAGGGGGAAAAAGTCACCATGCTTTGATCCCCTAAAGCCCAACAGCTTGGACTACTGCTCTAGACAAGTAACAGGTCGTAGTTTCCGTCTTCTTCACTATGATCAAGGTGATCCTTCTGATATGCAAATCTAGTCCTTCTATACTCCCTGCCTGTGAAACACCATACTATGGCGTCCTGCTGCCCTCGGGATGAAGCCCAACCTTCTGAGAGATTCTGGAGGACCCTTTAGGATCTGGCCCCTGCTTGATTCTCTAGACTCGCCTCTCCCCACCTCCTCCCCTGCCCTCTCTGCTTGTTGGGCAGTCATGTAATTGTACCACAGACCTGTTGTGGCTGTGTGCAGTGTGTGCGTGCTCAGTCATGTCTGATTCTCTGCAACCCCATGGACTGTAGCCCACCAGGTTCCTCTGTCCATGGGCTTCTCCAGGCAAGAATACTGGAGTGTTACCATTTCCTTCTCCATGGGACCTTCCTGACCCAGGGATCGAACCCATGTCTCCTGAATCTACTGCATTGGTGAGCGGGTTCTTTACCACTGAGCCACCGGCTACAAATTTACTCAACTGAACTGCAGGCTGAGACTCTCCCCTCCAACCCTCCTTCTTTTCCCAGATCCTTTTACAGGTGCAGGCCTGCATCGTGGTTTGAAAACTCACCCTGTCTCCTCCTGTTCCTTCCCCATTATCTTTCACAGGAATTTTCTCCCAATAAACCTCTTGCATGCCTGATCCCGTCTTGGCCTCTGCTTCTCAGAGGACCTGAAGTAACTCACCTTCCATTTTTAATCATTTGCCACATTGTCCTGCTCTCCTCCCCAGCCTTTGCACGTGTTGTTCCCTCCATCTGAAGGATCTTCTCTTTCCTCCTTGATTCTTATTTGGCCAACTCCTATTCACCCTTAGGATCGAGCTTAGAGATCCTCTCATCCATCAGAGACATTTACGAACGGTTCACTGTGGCCCAGGCATTGTTCCACACACTGGGGATATAGTTGGGAAGGAGAGGGCAGGCCAAGTCTCTGCTCTCATCAAGCTCATTTTATAATAAGTAAATGGTCAATAAACACATTTTTTGAAACAGATCCAGGGTATAATGGTGGAGAGTGTATTATAAAGAAAGCAGGATAAGGGTATAGGATAATGAAGGGGCAAAGTGCACTGGCTTATTTTAGACAGAAAGATCAGGGAAGGCTCCTTGGTGGGGGGAGGTGACATTTGAGCAGTGTAATGACTAGCGGGGGCTTCCCAGGTGCCACTGGTGGTAAAGAACCCACCTGCCAACACAGGCAGACGTAAGAATCATGGGTTCAATCCCTGGTCGGGAAGATCCCCTGGGGGAGGGTATGTCAACCCACTCCAGTATTCTTGTCTAGAGAATCCCACGGACAGAGGAGACTGGTGGGCTACAGTCCGTAGAGTCGCAGAGACAGACACAACTGAAGTGACGTGGCATGCATGCACTAACTAGTGGAGAGAGTGAGCCCTGTAACATGGAAGGGGTTGCGGATCTTTCAGCCAGGGGAGAGCATTCCAGGCAGCAGGAGGGAGGCTGCTGGGGACTGGAAATCCCAACTCTGGGGCTGGTGCCACTCGTATGAGCTCCTGAAGCACTCCCCTGCATTCCTAGCGGAGTGCTCCCTAATAGTTAATGCACGCAGGTTAGCCTGTCTGCCTCCCCTCCAGACAGCAACTCTGAGGATGGGGCCCAGCTTGCCAGGCTATGTTAGCGCTATGTCCCCTGGCAGTCCATGGGGTTGCAAAGAGTTGGACATGACTGAGCAACTGAACTGAAATGAACTGATGTCCCCTGGGGCTTCCCTGGTGGCTCAGTCTGTAAAGAATCTGTCTGCAATGCAGGAGACCCGAGTTCGGTCCAGCGGTCAGGAAGATCCCCCGGAGAAGGGAATGGCAACCCGTTCTAGTATTCTTGCTTGGAGAATCCCCATGGGCAGAGGAGCCTGGTGGGCTACAGTCCATGGGGTCGCAAAGAGTTGGAAACTACTGAGCGACTAACATTTTCGCTTTCTTCATGTCCCCCAAGCCTGGGATGGTGTTGAATGCTCAGCAGGGACTGACAGTCCAAGCGTACTTATGGTCATAGCTATTAGTAACTGCAAACAGAAGTGTGCCTGGCTCTGTGTTAAAGGTTCACTAATACTAATATTCCTAAGAGCAAAGTAGGTAGCATTACCATCCCCAGTGGAGAAGACTGCTGTGGGCCCCATCACGTTTTCTCTGCAGGCACGGGGAAACTGAGGCACAACGAATTTAAGGCACTTCCCACGGCCACACAGCTGGAAATCGGTAAAACATGTATTGTCAGGCAGAGTGTTTAGCCATCAGCCCAGATAGCCTCTCCCATTTCTGACGTGAGGCAGCACCTGGAAAAGCACAAGACTCTCAGCTCAGAGGATGGGAGCGACCTGCTCCCCACCCCCATCCTCAGCTCAGAGTGATTTCCAAGTCAGGGTCCTAAGCAGAGGCTCCTAGAACTGCAGGGTCAAGAGGGACTTTGAGAAGATCCACTCCACCCTTGACTCATGCAAAGAGACTGAGCCAGAGGGCTGGGAAGAATTTGAGGCCACCTTGCTGTGTGCTCTTTCCTGCTCCCTAGACCAGACTCAGGCAGTCAGAAATTGCAAAAGCCGTTCTATCAGACGCCTGGCACCACCCGACTGAGAAAACAAGTTGTTGTGAAGGCAGTTATGTAAAGAGAGGATGCGGTTCAAGGCCCAGCCCTGCCCATGCCTGGCTGGAGCCCTACCGTGATGACTTCAGTGTCCTGGTAACATGGGCCAGTCTGGCAGCGCTTGTTCACCCTTTGCCTCAGCATTGCCATTCTGCTTGCCAGGATGCCAAGTGGCTCCTGGGAACCCACCACTCCCTGCTGTGCCTTGGCAGTTTCTCTGGCACTCCTGTTGATGCCAGGCACTAGGACCCAGAAGCACTGCTGTGGGAGAGGCTGCCTCTCCCCATCATTTTACAGAAGTGGAAACCGAGTCCCAAAGGGATGCTGTGACTTGTGCAAAGTCCTAAGGCTAGTTGGTGGTTGATTCAAGCAAGACCCCCTGTCTGTGATAGCCTCCTCCTTGTCTGACTCCTCCTATCAGCTCCTTTCTCCTGCAGTCCACCACACTGCCTCTCTACTCCAGACCTGGAGCCATCCCCCTTTTCCAAGATTTCCACACTAGTCCTCCCCACCTTTGCTCATTCCCAGTCAAAGCAGAGACCTCACAGTTGCCTCTTGGACTCCACTCCCTGCCCTTCCAATTTATCCTCTAGCCTGAAGTCACAGGACTTTTCCTAAAACCAAGTCAGGTTTGGCCACTGTCCTATTGAAAGCCCTGGATAGCTCCCGCTCACCTGGAGGATGGATCCTTAGCAAGATGTCTGGTCCTCTCTGGCCCAGTCCCCACCTCCCTCAGCAGGGTCATTCCCAATGGGTCTCTTGTGCACACCGGACCTGCCAGCCACAGAGCTCACCCAACTCAAAGCTGCTGCGAACAGTAAACATCAGCTGATGTGCATGGCACCTGGAATGTAGGAACTGCTCAGCAAACTTTGACTGTCCTGGTTGGCTGGGCACTTCCTCTCCAGGATCCTCCTAGAGGCTGGTGGTGCTCTGGTCTCTGAGCCAGGGGACACGCTCTTAACTGTGACCCCAGTCAGGCCCTCAACTCTCTAGATCCAGGTTACACCATCTAAGAAAAGGGTAAAATGAAAAGCACCTGCCCTACTATTTCTCAGAGACTACTTTTTTTGGGGGGGTGGGGAGGGCCACACAGTTCATTATTATTTCCTGTCTCTGAGAGCAGGGGAGCCACTGTCCCCTTGGGTCCCTACAACCACAGCTGCAGGTCTCTATTCAGGACAGGGGAAAGACACGAGGAATGTTCAACCCCCTGTCACCCCTGCCCCCCTGGCACAAGGGGGAAAATCAGTAGCAAGAGCTCTTTGTCTTCTAACTGCTTATTACACATGTAAGTTCTTGTGGTCTGACAGGCAAAGGCATAAGGGTACCAATTTCATGAGTGCATTGTATTAGAGCCAGAGGTGAGTAGTGAGCAGTTCCACAGCCTCGGGGGACCGCCTCTGTGAGCCTTCATGAGGAAGGCAGATTCCAACCTGTACAGAGAACCTGGCAGCTATTGGTTTATCAGGTTGTCCATCCATCTATCTGTTCATCCATCCATTTAGCCAGAGGACATTAAATTTGCCTTTCTCCCTCGTTTGCTGCCAAATAAGGCACTGTACAAGAACAGTATGGACTGAATATTTGTGTCCCCCAAAGTCAGATGTTGAAGTCCCAGTCCTCAGTATGATGGTATCAGAGGTGGGCCTTAAGGGAAGTAATTAAGTTTAGACGGGGTCATGAGGGTGAAGCCCCTATGATGGGATTTGTGCCCTTATAAGAAGAGCTTACAGTAAGTTGGTGGCCATCTGCAAATCAGGACAAGGACCCTTACCAGACATAGATTCTTCTTGGACTTCCCAGAACTGTGAGAAATAAATATTTGTTGTTTATGCCCCACCAAAACCCTCCCAGTCTATAGTACTTCATTACAGCAGCTTGAACTAAGACAAAGAAATCAGAAAAGCAATCTAGCTCTCCCAGACTCATGATCCTTCCTTCCTCCTTCTTTTGGCTCTTTTAATGTCTGGAGAATGCATAGCAAGTTGCTAAGATGATAAGTTATAGAGAAAGACAGTAAAAATAAATTTTAACCTTTATTGTGGTTAAAATTTTAGCTCATGAAGTATTTCAAACTTATGGAAAATTATGAAGAATACTATAACAGTTTCCCAAGTACCCATTCCCTACCCCAATGAACATTAACCTTCTGCTGTATTCCCTTTGAGGGCTTCCCTGGTGGTTCAGAGGTAAAGAATCTGCCTGCCAATGCAGGAGACATGGATTCAATCCCTGGGTTGGGAAGATCCCCTGGAGAAGGGAATGACAACCCATGCCAGGATTCCATGGACAGAAAAGCCTGACAGGCTACAGTCCATGGGTCACAAAGAGTCAGACAAGACTGAGAGACTCAATAACAACAAATATTTGCTTTGAGGTCTTTTTTGTTTTTTGAAGGAAACAAGCTGTCCCAGATCCAGCTGAACTGTTTGGGCAGGTTTGGGGTTTTTACTACCAAGGTATAGCTCCATAAACAATGCATAGTTTTCATTGTTTGGGATTTTCCATAGATGATATCATTATGACATGCAGCCTTTTGCAACTTGCTTTTTAATTTTATTGGATTTTTTAAAAAATTGTATGTTTAATAGATGCTGGTTGTAACAAGTTGAGCCACACAGGCATGAATAAAGGAAAAGTTTAATCATTTCCACCTGCCCCCTTCAATTGCACTGCCCAAGAGGACCACTGTCGACAGGTGACAACCATCTTTCTGCATCTTTGCTTCTGCTCACAACACACACATGGCTGTGATGCTGAGGGAAGAGCTGGAGGAGTCTGGGACAGGCTGGAGTAGTCAGGGGTGCCACACAAACCGATCCTGGTGCTGTTGGGCGAGGGGAATGCAGTCGGAGGCTGTGGAGGGACATGTGCAACTTCCCTGCCCGTTAGCCCACAGCCTGCTGGTTTCGCCACCCACACCCTCTCCTGACAGGCCCTGTGGTCTGCAGGGCATCCAGGGTCAGTTAGTTAACAAGCAGTGTCTTGAGCTGCAACATGGGGAGGGGCTCCTCTTATCAGACTGGGTGACTACGGTGAGCCATGTGATGAAGGGACCATTAGACCTCTGCATCCCTTTCTGATTGATAATTATCACTCAGATTGTTTTAGTGAAAAGCTGACGTGCCGTGAACCCCAGATGTTGCAGAAACCTTTGGGAGGCCAGGCTGGCTTTAGCTGTGACCCAGAAGGGATTCACAGATATGTGTTTTCAGTTCCTGTGACCGCTCCATGAACCTGGGGTGAGGACATAGAATGCCAATAAAATTTCCAATTTTTTTTTTTTTGTTTAACTTAAGACTGAATAGGACCAGACATGTCATGCTTAGTGCTGGATTGGAATTTTTTTTCTCTTGCCAAAAAGAAAGCTAATAATTAGAGCTTAAGTTATTTTTGTTTTGTTTTTCAAAGTGAGTTTCATGTTACAGCGAAACAGAGAACCTCAACGCGAGAATTAATCATTCTCATCGTGAAGGCCTGCTCGACTTTTCCACCCTTGAGATTGCAATAGTCTGAAAAGAAGCATAAACCTCATTGGGGCTTGTAAACCAAGATTTGAGACTGACCCAAGGGATCCCTCTAGAGTCCCGTGTTTTCCACTTTTTCCCTTTTATTTATTCAACACAATTTTTTGAGTTCTTGCTGTGTTCAGCCATTGTTCTAAGAGCTGGGGGTGTCATTATAGACTAGACAAACCTCTGCCCTCAGGGAGCTAAGAACTCAAAGGGTCTCAAAACGTGAAGACTCCCATTCTATATCAATATTCAAATCATTCATTTATTCTTCAGAGTGAATCGATTCCCACAACACCCTCCTGCCAGTCGGTAGGACAGGTCTTTCTAGTCTCATTTTCCAAGTGGGCAGACCCAACACAGATAAATAGAATTCAGGAACATCAGCATGAATACTGTGGCCTTTAAGGAAACACAGAGGTGGAAACGCCCGCATCTTATTTCCCAGAATCTCTATCTAGCTCCTCTTGCAGGCTGGGAAAGCTTGAACATGCACATCTTCTGAATTAATACCAAGAAGAAACCTCAGTTTCCAGACATGATGCAAGAAGTAGGTGATGAATTCTGGAAAATGATATTTGGGTAAGAGAGGCAAGAATCCCTGAAACTCCTTGAGCAAATAAATGTTCCCTACCCTGCTCCATTCTCCAACATGTTTGAATCCCCATTTGACATCCTACAAGCTGAAAATGACAATCTCTCTCTTTATCTTTTTTTCTCTCCTTTTCCCTGATCTGGTGTTGGCCCCAATGACACCAACTTGCATCCAGGCTGGAACACTGATGCCTCCTCAGGCCCCATGGTTGCATCTGATGGCCAAGCCAGGGACTCTCTCAATTGCCCAGTGGGGCCTTTATAAGGTATTTGCTAACTTACCCATGGCTCTAGTTCCCCCAGCTCCAGGCTCCTGGCCAAGTTCTTCAAATTGTTTTCATTAGCAATGAAAGGCCTTCTCAGCCTTGCAGCAGAATGCTGGGCTTTTCTCTCTTTTCCTTGCAGGGCTGTGAAGTCCCTTTCAGGCTGTTCTCTCCCAGCAAGGATCACCCAGAAGCAGCCCCAAATGTGGGCCTGCTGGGTGAGAAGGTGGCTCCCAACAAACTCCCCTAGAAGCTGCAAGTTGGCAGCACAGGTGTGATGGATGATCTGAACATATTCTGCCCCTAAAAATACCCTGGATATTCAAAGGTAGCAAGTGTCTATATTTTGTGACTCAGTTAAATCCTTTATCAGATTCTTTTCTAAAATGGGATGGTTTTTGACTCACATAGTGAATTTTGAGTAAAAATGTTGCTAAGTCTTTACAGCAAACACTTGGAGAGTGAGAGTTCACTCACTCTGGCTGGAGAGAAATGACGGGTCTCCCTCTTTGAGGAAACCCTCTCCATCAGCTGGATGGATACTGGCCTCAGTTCTGGACCTGCCTGTGTCCAGTGGGCTGATTTCAGGAGCTAACTCCATACTCCCTGGAAGGATTACAGACTCTCCCCACCCATTTGTTCATGGATTTCCTCTGGCAGTTGTTTCCCCCATTCTTAATTCAGACACAAACATCACAAGTCCTTCCTCCCCACAGGTCCACAGGGAAATGGAGGGGAAGGTTTTCATTCTTTTGTCTCCTCTTGGGCACTTAAATGAAAGAAGTCAACTCACTGAGCCATTGTGTAGTCCTATAGTGTCTGAGCACGGGAGGACGGAGGCGATTAAGACTAGAGTCAGTGACTTTTGTGGGCTTACAATTTAGAGGAGTTGGAATAGAAAATTTGAAAACTCAAGTCTTTCATCTTCTGGGGAAGGCTATAAGCATCATGTAATACCTCTCATTTATTATGAGTTAGAGCAAATGCTATGATTTAATACTTAATCATGATAGATAATCATTATAAAGAAAGCATTGCATTTTTAGGACACTTATACTTTCTCAAAAAAAAAAAAAAAAACCCTCCTATGCTCACCACTTCTGGTAGGAAGCTGCATGGTTCAGGGGTTCCTCACTCTGACAGTGCTGTTGTCTGGTGACTGCAGCAAGTGAGGTACCCTTTGGGGATCTCCCCATTCCCTTCTGTGGTTTGTGATCTGGGTGGACACTCTGCTCTCCTTTGTAGGGTAGGGAAACTGTGAGGGGCTGTGCAAATGAGTGGGCATATTTCTTTGAAACTTCTCTTGATGAAGAAATCATCAGTGTCCAGTTTCCAAGACTCATAAAAGAATAAATGGTACCCACCTTTCTGCTTGTCCAAAATAAATGGTACCCACATTTCTGCTTGTCCATCTGCCACCCCATGCCTATATCCTGGAAGCAGAAGCTTTTCTTGTCTTTCTAAAGCTCAAGTTCTGGTCACAGGGGTGTGAGGTGAGGCCATAAAGCTTAAAGGGTGGATTTGACCTGAACAGAGGAGACACGTGTGCTCTGGAGTTTGAGGACCCAGGAGATGGAGAGACACCACAGTCTTGAGGCTGGCATACACCCCCTACAAAGCCCTGGGAGCCTTGAGATCTGTGGGAGTCCTTGTGACCCCACAAGTCAGGAAGGATTTCTCTGAAACCACTCAGGACAGCAGGGTTGGGACCCACTCAGCACTACCCCCTGCAGCAAAGTGGGTAACTACACTGCCAACCACTCCCCGGGACCAAGGATCAGGGTCCCCACAGCTTCCTGGCATCACATAACCTCCAGGATCCCAGCTGGTCCCATGGAGATGCAGGCCAGCTCCAGTAATAACCACATCAGACTTGTCATCAGCTGGCAGGTAGGTCTCACAGCTGGATGAATTAGTTGAATTTTTTTAAAAAGAAGAAATACAATGTTTTTACACCTGAGTGTTGTTAAGAAAATTTATACCTATGAGACTTGACTATGGACAAAAGTGACCCTGTAACTTCCTGGCAATTCAGAGGCTTTGCAGGAAAGGGACCCACAGAGGCTCAAAGAACAAAGCCCTCTGAAGAGGTGAAGAGACTCATGCCTTGGCCAGAAGCAAAGAGAAACACACCCAGGAAATAGGCAAAATGGAAAGGATGCCCTTTACCAGAAGAAAGTCTGTCAGTACTGAGGGGGGTCTGTGAGTTCATAGAAAGTAGGGCAACTGGTCAGGACTGTGGACTTACGCCTCAGCACGTGAGGGTCAAACCTGCAGCATCGCTGTGGTCCTTCAGTAGCACAACAGCTGGAAGCAAAACACTCCCCCCCTCAAAAAAGCCCACCCACGGCTTCAGGGCTCTCCCAAGATGAAGAATTTGGCTCCAGAGGAGGAGGAAGTGACCTGACTCATCTACTAACCACATAATTCATACCACTGCATATTCTTTCATTTTAACTAAACTGAAGGCAACTGTGCCAAGAACTGGAGGGAAGAACATTACTTGGGTTAGTGGGGTGGATATTTCCAAATATTAAGACACTATTTGAGATATGTGCTCAGTCACAGGTCTGTCAGAATTGGCCATGTCACTCCGTGACCAGGGCTGACTGGACCAGGGAAGGTCACCTGACCCAGGATGTGCCAATCAGCTTCCCTTTCATGTTAAAAATGTTAGTCGCTCGGTTGTGTCCAACTCTTTGCAACCCAGCGGACTGGGGCTCACTAGGCTCTTCTGTCCGTGGGATTCTCCAGGCAAAGATACTGGAGTGGATTGCTGTTTCCTTCTCCAGGGTATCTTTCTGACCCAGGGTTCGAACCTGGGTCTCCTGCATTGCAGGCAGACTCTCTACCATCTGAGCCACCAGGGAAGCTTCCCTCTTATGGGTTTGTGGAATTAGGAGTGAGAGACTGCCACTTATTCTCAACACACGAATACAACAGGCCATGACTTCATGGGAGTCATGAAGAGAGGAAGGCAGTGAGTACATTCCACCCTGTGAGCCAGAGAGACAGAAAAATCAGGTAGTTGAGAGAATGAGGATGAAGAAGAATCACAGAGAAAAGCGGAGACAAGGAAGAGTCCCAGTGGCCTTACGGTTCCTGACTCTAGTCCTCCAAGATCTCTTAGTATTCCTGCCCTTGATCTCTGAGATATGCCATTGCATCATTTCAATTCCCCTTTTTTGGCTCAAGCTAGCTACTATTGGTTCTATAGCAACCAAAGAGTCTTAACTAACCATCAGGAATAATACATACCAAGCCAAGAAAATCAGTGACTCACCATGTTCTTTTTTTATTGTGGTCAAACATCCATAACATAAAACTTATCACTTCAGCCACTTTAAGTGTACAATTCTATGACATTAAGTGATCCCCACTGTTCTGCAGTCATAACCAACATCTATCTCTAGAACTTCTTGCCATTTTCTTAATTGGTGTCCTCATGATGTAAATTTAGATCATCAATATGATATAAGTGTAGTTGATGAGCATGGGCTGAAGTGGTGACCTGTGCCAGTACTATGAGTTGGTTTTGGGGTTCATTCATTTTAGTTATATTCCTAATTGAGTTTACTATCAGATGACTTGCTTTTCCCCCATAATTTTAGAGTTAAGACAATCATGTTTACTTGAAACTTCCAGCTAACCCAATGTTCATTATAAAAGCTTTGTCATTTAATAAAATTAATTGACAATCACTTTGTTTGCTGTGAGTTGAACAAGTCCATAGTTTTCTCAGATGTGACATGATGATCATAAAGGTGTTTATCATACAGAATTCTGGGAAAATTAAGTCATATAAACCTTGGTCCTTTATACAATGTAAGGACCTGGTGAAAACTAGTTATCATTATTCATAGCTTTGATATATGGGCCATATTGAAAAAATGGTTACGGATAAGGATTTGCTATTTTAGGCAACACCATGTCAATATGAAACAACGAAGGTGGTAAGAAAAATAGATTTATATGGACCTTTAATAAAATCTTTAATTATGATGGATAATAACTGGATAATAGTTGAAAAATATTTAAGAAATGGTTCAGTAGAGGTTCCTCAGGGATCAACAACCAAAATATCAAAAGTGGAAGGAATTATAAGTAAAGGCCTGGTCAACATAACACTCCACTTGGAATCTCATCCCCTCATCAGAGAGTCTAATATGATAACGCTTTATTTGAAACAAAATAGGAAGGTTTCTCTCTATTCCTGCACAAAGTCCCCATCACTGGGCAGTCTTCATTTGCCTGAATTAGGAAGCCACACAAGCATCTAGAAGGCTCACAAAGTACAGAGCACTGGGGCTGAAGCAAAAACTTGATGAGCCTTGAACCCCAAATGAGACTGAACTCACTGTTGTGCTGAGCCAACCCTCCTGCCAACACCACCATTCCTAATTTGCCTCTCATCTGGGGAGGAGATATGATGTGAGATGTAATTTGGGTGATCAAGTTTACTCCCTGCAAAGCTTGAAAAGAAAATATAATCATTTTGGATGAATTTTTCCCCCTTGACTATCTTGCCTATTTCTTTGCCATCTTAAACACACCACAAAAATCTCATGCAGTTTCTCATTGACGCGCATGCGGCATTACCTCGAATGCCCATGCCATCAATACCAGAAGTGAGATTATTCAGCTATTTCCCATGCATGAAATGGCCCCAGAGCACTCTTGGTTCTGACATCCTTTTCCTTTGTTTCTGCTTCTTGCCGTTTTACTGTGTCCTCCTTTGTTGCCACCCACCAGTTATTATTTTCTAATTTAACCAACACCCTGGCTTTCACTCCATCTTTTTCTCGTATTTCAATAAAATGGCAATGTCTTGTTTTATTCTTCTTCACTGAAGATGAATTGTTGGGATCACAACATGGCTCCTGGACCCTGGTGTAGAAGTGAGCTTTGATTTTGAATGCCATCTCATGATAACAACTCTGTGACACGTGTTAGCTGTTTAGTGTTTCCTTGCCTGGTGTTTGCCTCTTTGTTTGTCAAGGTTTGACTTGAAAGAGTATCTGAGGCTCCCAAGTGCCCTTTTTTGCCTGAGTTGACATTCTTTCCCTGTATGTTTCCTGTTGCTGATGTAACAAATTACCAGAAAGTTAGTGACTTGAAAAGCACAAATATGTTATTCAACAGTTCCGGAGGTCAGAAATCCAAAATGAATCTCTATGGACTAAAATCAAGGTTTTGGCAGGGCCATTATCCTTTGCAGAAGATGAAGGGGAGAATCCGTTTGTCTTCTGTGGCTTCTAAGAGGCACCTGCATTTCTTGCCTTATGACCCCGTCCAGCTTCACAGCCAGCAACGTGTCAAGTCCTCACAGGACGTCACCCTGACACTCTCTGCCTCCCTCTTCCCCACGGAAGGACGTTGTGATCACACTGGCACACCTGGGTAAGGGCTTCTCGGTGGCTCCGTAAAGAATCTGCCTGCAGCTCGAGAAACCTGGGTTCAGTCCCTGGGTTGGGAAGATCCCCTGGACGAGGGAATGGGCTATGCACTCCAGTGTTCTTGCCTGGAGAATCCCATGGAAAGAGGAACCTGGTGGGCTACAGTCCCTGGGATCGCAGAGTCAGACATGATTGAGCAACTAACACTTTCACCTGGATAATCCAGGCTAATCTCTCTATTTTAAGGTGATCTGATTAGCAGCCTCATTCCATCTGCTACAATTTCCCTTTGTATTGTAATGTAACATATTCACAGGTTCTAACGATTTGGATTCAGACATATTTGGGGGCCATTATTCAGCCTACTACAGTCTCTATATTTTATGGTAAACATCCTAAGGTGAATCTCTTATTTTTAAAAAAATGAGAAAATATAGTGGTGGCCAAGTGGAGGGAAACAATGATATAACCCACATCAAACTCCAGAAGCACTCATTCTTTGTGGCATCTGTGAAATAAATTTGACTTCCATGAGGCCCACTTGCCCACCATCTTTCAGAAGGAACTTGGAAACAATAATATGCCTGTAAGGACTTGCATACTTTCTAATTTTCTATTTTTATATGATTTTGCGCAGTTTTGGAAACCAGATAATTTATTTTGGAATTGTATCAAAATGGAATAACAAATATTTATACAATGCTCACAAGTGCCAGGAGTTATTCTAAGTGCTTTTAGGCATCATTTCCAGTCCTCCCAGCACCTTTGGAGGATAGGTTTGTTTGGCTCATTTCACAAAGGAACTAAGGCTTTGAGCTTTGCATCCTGATTGAAGGGCTTGAATAATACCTTGAATTTTTTCAACAAAATAGAGTTGTTTAGCAAAGAACAAGAGTGAATGTGGTGTAAACAGTCAACAGTATCTTCTATCTGTATATTTTTACATATTAAAAAAAATTAACATGCATACAAAAACTCTGCAAGAATATAAATAATGTTAACAGCTATCTATGAGAGGGAACTTTGTGCCAGCTAAGACATACATATTTGTGATTTTTTTTGCAATGAGCTTGTATTATTTAAAAATAGTAACAGGCATTATTTTTTACATTTAAAAATGAAGTCATGCCGTTGTAAATCAACTATACTTCAATCAAGAAAAGAAATGTTTTAAATGAAGTCATTCAGAATTGAGTGCAGGAAAGGATTCATTTCACTCAGGAAGTGAACCAGTGTCAGTAAAAAGAGCAAAAGAAGACTTTCTAACAGTGGCAAGAAGTAGAGACCAAATCAATGAAGCAGGTGCTAAACAGATTCAGATTAACAAGTGAGCATTATTGTTTCTAGAAGTGTTAACCAGGAAGTGTGCAGTGTGCTCCTAATTATCCATTTGGAATTTGGAAATGAAAATTTGTAAACCTAGGTAGTATATGATGTTTTATGCTGAGATATATACATCAATTTTTAAATCTTAATTACATTAAGAATTTTTTTTTAACTAAGAGAGGATATGATTTAAAGAAATCTTAGTTTTGGGTTTTTTTAATGTGAAATGTATCTGTCATTTGGAATGGGTTATTCTATGATTTAGGCCAGAATTTCCTAAACTGTGCTCTGAAGAAATAGAATATGTATTCCATGAAAATAAGTGATGCTGATGTTATTTTTTTCTACAAAAATTTCTTCTAGAAAAACATGCGTGGGGACTTCCCTGGTGGTCCAGTGGCTAAGACTCCATGCTCCCAATGCAGGGGGCCCGGGTTTGATCCTGAATTAGATCCCGCTAAGAGAAAGTAAGAGTTCGCGTGCTGCAATGAAGATCAAAGATCCCGTGTGCTGCAACTAAGACCCAGTGCAGCTGAATAAATAAATAAAAATAAATATTTTTTTAAAGAAAGAAAAATATGAAAGTATATATGTAAAAAATCAACTAAATAAATATTATTTTAATTCTGTAGTAAGCTGTCTTTAGCAGAAATAGCTGGAGTAGTCCCTGGAGGACATTTGCTCTGTGCTTTGATGTATGGGCAGCAGTTACCACCAACTGACTTTCAAGCTCCTGGTGGCCAGCCCCGAAACTGCCTACACAATATCCACTCTCCTCGCCTTTCTTACCTGTAGAAACCTGATTTGTTCAGAGTGCTCAAGGCCAGGTACAGACTTGATTTTTCTCAGCTTCTTCACAGCTAGTAGTGACCATGAGATGTAAGGGGATGTCTGCTAAACTGACTTCCAGAAAGATGTTTTCCTGGCCAAAGGGAAAGACTCAGCTGCCTTGTACCTTTTGCTGTTTGCTTTTGTCCTCCTTTATGCTGCATGAGATACAGATTTGACGTCTGGAGCTGCAGCAGCCAACTTGTGACCTAGAGGACAAAAGTCACAAGCTAAAGGTAGTGACCCAAGGAGCTAGCCAAACTTGGGGTCCTTGATGACATCACAGAATTACTGTACCAGTTTAGAGGTGTATTGCTCACCTCTAAATTCCCTGATATAAAGGGGGGAAAGCTATTTAGTTAAGCCATTGTTGTCAGATTCCTACTGCTGCTGCTGCTGCTGCTAAGTCACTTCAGTCGTGTCCGACTCTGTGCGACCCCATAGATGGCAGCCCATGAGGCTCCCCCATCCCTGGGATTCTCCAGGCAAGAACATTGGAATGGGTTGCCATTTCCTTCTCCAATGCATGAAAGTGAAAAGTGAAAATGAAGTCACTTGGTCGTGTCTGACTCTTAGCGATCCCATGGACTGCAGCCTACCAGGCTCCTCCATCCATGGGATTTTCAGGCAAGAGTACTGGAGTGGGGTGCCATTGCCTTCTCCTCAGATTCCTACTACACATAGCCAAATATAATTCCTATTACATGCAGCCAAATGCACCTGGGTTTTTACACCCATGTGCATCATCTTTTGATTGATTGCCATAATGTCCCAAACCTAGTCACATAATTTCAGCAGATGTCCATGATGCTAAGCAATATTTGGCAAAACAGGAGAGTTAAAAACTGGCTTAAAACTCAACATTCAAAAAAACTAAGATCATGGCATTCAGTCCCATCACTTCATGACAAATAGATGGGGGAAAAATAGAAATAGTGACAGACTTTATTTTCTTGGGCTCCAAAATCACTGCAGACTGTGACTGCAGCCGTGAAATTAAAAGATGCTTGTTTCCTTGGAAGAAAAGCTATGACAAACCTAGACAGCATATTAAAAAGCAGAGACACCACTTTGCTGACAAAAGTCTGGATTGTCAAAGCTATGGTTTTTCCAGTAGTCATGTACGGATGTGAGAGTTTGACCATAAAGGAAGCTGAGCACCGAAGAACTGATGCTTTTGACTGTGGTGCTGGAGAAGACTCTTGAGAATCCCTTGGACTGCAAGGAGATCAAACCAGTCA
Organism: Odocoileus virginianus; assembly: GCF_023699985.2. Lineage (NCBI taxonomy): Eukaryota > Metazoa > Chordata > Mammalia > Artiodactyla > Cervidae > Odocoileus > Odocoileus virginianus. The sequence goes on from NC_069675.1 coordinate 60,117,141, forward strand.
ATCCTAAAGGAAATCAACCCTTAATATTTCTTGGAAGGACTGATGCTAAAGCTGAAGCTCCAATGCTTCGGCCACCTGATGTGAAGAGCTGACTCATTAGAAAAGACCCATTAGAAAAGAAAGATTGAGGGCAAGAAAAGAAGGGGACAACAGAGGATGAGAGGGTTGGATGGCATCATCAACTCAATGGACACAAATTTGAGCAAACGCCAGGAGATAGTGAAGGACAGGGAAGCCTGGCATGCTGCAGACCATGTGGCCACAAAGAGTTGGCATGACTGAGCGACTGAACCACAACAACATTCAATATTAAATAATTATCCAATACTAACGTGTTCCCTCCAGATCTATGGCTAAAGTGATAAGGATTTAAATGATAAGAAGTTCTTGGGGTTCTAAATGATATCTGAACCAACACAAATTTAGAATACTTTAAAGTGAAGATGAGTAATCTGAGCTTTAACTTTCAAAAAGGAAAAAAAAAAAAAATCTAGGGGACTTTCCCAGCAATCCAGTGTTTAAGACTCCATGCTTCCACTGTGGGGGTTACGAGTTTGGCTCCTGGTGGGGTACTAAGATCCTGCATGCTTCCTCGTGGCATGGCCAAAAAAACAAGAACCCTAGATGTGTGTTGCCCAAGAAGAAATAATGACCACTATATGGAGTAGCCAAAACTAAGAGGACATGAGTATCACACAGCATATAACTCACATCGTTTGCCTCTTTGCTCCAGGGTATATGGGAAGTGGGACTTTTCACTACACACAGCACTGTATGAAAATGCAGTGCTGCATCTGATGAATCATGCTAATACCTCTCAGCCACAAGACTGTTTCCAATAGAGAGACAGGGGATTTTAAAAAAACAAAAATATTCAAAACACAAATATCTGAAAGACAAAAAATACACAAACATTTAAAAACATAGATATACAAAAGACATGGAATATATACAAACTACTTTAAAAGTTTTATAAGAACATGTAAAATAAAAAGCTGTTTTGCTTTCACATTTTTCCTAAGTAAATACATCTGTGAGACCCTTTATCTTTGCCTTCTTTCAAACCAGTTTTCATTGTAGTGAATACATGTCTGCTAGTGTTCTGTCAGTACACTATCATTTTTAATGTATACCACGGTGAAGGTTAAGTAACTTTGGGAAATACCATGCTAAACTGATCGATCTCTAATCTCACCAAAAAAACCTTTAAAAATCATAGTCCAAGAATAGGAGTTGGCCTGGCCTTGGAAATCCAGGTTAACATTCTTAAGGAGAGCCTACTAATTATTACTTTTATTCAGCATCCTGTTGTATTGTTTTAATTCATAAGAAATCAGATTACAAAAGTATGTCACATCCATCGAGAGAAATTCCAACAGTGGGGAAATGCACAAAGTCCCTCCCTGCTAGACTGTAGACTTTGGAAGATGAGCCATGCCTGTTTCATCGACTCTTGTCTCTCCAATCCCTAATCTTGCACACAGCAGGGCTTCAGCATCCCTTTCTATGGTTGACAGCCTAAGGTGTTGTTCTGTAGACCTCTCCTACACCAAGTTTTAAAAATAAATTTTCGTTTTAAAATAGTCTCAGATTTACAGAAAAATCATGAAGATAATACAGAGAGTTTGTATATACACATACCCAATCTCCCCTGTTTTTAACAACTTACTATAGAATGGTACATTTGTCACAATGAATGAACAAATACTGACACTTTATTCAGATTTCTTTAGTTATTACCTAACATCCTTCTCTGGTCAGTATCCCATGCAGGACACCATACAACATTTTGTCACCATGTCTCTTTAAGCCCCTCTCAGCTGTGATGATTTCTCAGACTCTCCTTGTTTTTTGATGACCTTAGCAGTTTTGAGGAATACAGATCAGGTATTTTGTAGAATACCCCTCTATTGGAATTTGTCTGGCATTCTTTTCATGACTGGAGAGGGTAGTGAGTTTTTGAATGGAAAACCACAGAAGTAAAGTCCCACCCTCTTTACTTTATGTTAAGAGTGAAAAAAGAGTGAAAGAGTTAGTTGCTCAGTCGTTTCTGACCCTGTGACCCCATGGACTGTAGCCTGCCAGGATCCTCTGTCCATGGAATTCTCCAGGCAAGAATGCTGGAGTGGGTAGCTGTTCTGTTCTCCAGTGGAACTTCCGGACCCAGGGATGGAACCCAAGAATCCGGCGTCTCTTGCATTGGCACATGGATTCTTTATCGTTGAAGCCACCAGGGATGAATTATCAGTATGACTTATCACTGTTGATATTAACCTTGGCTCCTAGTTAGACTTAACCATCCCTCACATACCGCTAAATGGAATCCCGCTGCCTTTCATGTCCAGACGGGGATCTGATTCCAATTCATAACAGTCAGTATCCCCACTTAGCTTGGACTTGGGCAGCCTAAACACTGAAATGATTCATAAGACAAATGTGTGACCTTCACACTGGCCCTGAGCATGGGAGGCGGGTAGAGAAGAGTCAGGTTGACCTGCCCATTTTGACAACATGCCAAACCCACCTGGGAGGCTTGCCAAGGGCCGAGGTCTGCGGCCAAGTAGGACCAAGTGCCCAGTCCTCTTCCTATCCACGGGTGCTGACCTTTCACGGTGCAGCTTGGAATTTTCAACCCAGCCTCTTCTGCAAATGCCTTCTGTGGGTGGTGACTCATTCCCCAGTACTCTCGGAGGCAGCAAGAGTCCAGAAAAGCTGGGCGAGAATACGAAGGGAAGAGGAAAGAATAGAACAAAATAGATCTGACAAGTTTACCAGTCTAACCTGCCCCTCTGTTGCACTGTGTGGTTTTTGCTGGACTCTTCCTTACTTTATTCAAACATATCATGAACAAGTATTCAGATTCTTTTACAGTCAGTTTATAAATTCTTTAAAATTTTTTTATGGAAGTATAGTTGATTTACAATGTGTCAATTTCTGCTGCACTGCAAAGTGACTTAGGTCATACATGTATTCTTTTGGGGGGCTTCCCAGGTGGAACAGTGGTAAAGAATCCACCTGCCAATGCAGGAAGTACAAGAGTTGTTGGTTCAATCCTTGGATCAGAAAGATCCCCTGGAGTAGGAAATGGCAACCCACTCCAGCACTCTTGCCTTTAAAGCTCCATGGACAGAGAAGCCTGGTGGTCTACAGTCCGTGGGGGTGTAAACAGTTGGACACACCTGAGCACACATGCACACACACACATTCTTTTTCATATTATTTCCCATTATGGTTTATCACAGAATATTGCATATAGTTCCCTGGGTTACACAGTAGGATCTCCTTGCTTATCTATTCTTTATATATTAGTGTGCATCTGCTAATCCCAGACTCCCAACTCTTCCCTCTCTCTCCACCCCGGCAACCAGAAGTCTGTCCTCTGTTTCCATGAGACAGTTTCTACCTCAGATACATTCATTTGTGTTGTAATTTAGATGCCACATTTAAGTGGTATTATATGATATTTGTCTTTCTCTTTCTTACTTGCTTTGCTTAGTATGAGAATGTCTAGGTCCATCCATGTGGCTGCAAATGGTATTCTTTCATTATTTTTTATGGCTGAGTAATATTCCATTGTATATAGATACCATATCTTCTTCATCCACACATCTGTCAGTGAACATGTAGGCTGTCTCCATGTCTTGGCTATTGTAAATAATACTGCTATGAACATTGCATGAACATAGGGGTATATGTATTTTTTCAAATAACAATTTTGTTTGGATATATGTCTAGGAGTGGGATTGCTGGATCACATGACAACTCTTAAAATTTTCAGTTGTTTTGAGGAAACTCCGTATCATTTTCCATAGTGGCTGTATCAATTTACATTCCCATCAACAAAGTAGGATGATTCCCTTTTCTCCACACCCTCTCCAGTATTTGTTATTTGTATATTTTTTAATGACGGCTATTCTGACCAGTGTGAGGTGGTACCTCATTGCAGGTTTGATTTGCATTTCTCTGATAATTAGCAATGTTGAGAATCTTTTCACTTGTGCAAAAGTTGTAAGTCCAGTTGGGTCCCATTTGTATATCTTTGCTTTTATTTCTACAGTGTTGCCTTAGGAGACTGACCTAAGAAAACATTGGTATGATTTATATCAGAGAATTATTTGCCTGCATTCTCTTCTAGGAGTTTTACTGTGTCATGTCTTATATTTAAGTCTTTAAGCCTTATATTTAAGTCTGGCACAAAGACAGAAATATAGATCAATGGAACAGAATAGAAAGCCCAGAGATAAATCCACGAACCTATGGTCACCTTATCTTCGACAAAGGAGGCAAGGATATACAATGGAAAAAAGATAACCTCTTTAACAAGTGGTGCTGGGAAAACTGGTCAACCACCTGTAAAAGAATGAAACTAGAACACTTCCTAACTCCATACACAAAAATAAACTCAAAATGGATTAAAGATCTAAATGTAAGACCAGAAACTATCAAACTCCTAGAGGAGAACATAGGCAAAACACTCTCTGACATAAATCACAGCAGGATCCTCTAAGACCCACCTCCCAGAATTTTAGAAATAAGAGCAAAAATAAACAAATGGGGCCTAATGAAACTTAAAAGCTTTTGCACAATAAAGGAAACTATAAGCAAGGTGAAAAGACAGCCCTCAGATTGGGAGAAAATAATAGCAAACGAAGCAACAGACAAAGGATTAATCTCAAAAATATACAAGCAACTCCTCCAGCTCAACTCCAGAAAAATAAATGACCCAATCAAAAAATGGGCCAAAGAACTCAACAGACATTTCTCCAAGGAAGACATACAGATGGCTAACAAACACATGAAAAGATGCTCAACATCACTCATCATCAGAGAAATGCAAATCAAAACCACAATGAGGTACCATTATACGCCAGTCAGGATGGCTGCTATCCAAAAGTCTACAAGCAATAAATGCTGGAGAGGGTGTGGAGAAAAGGGAACCCTCTTACACTGTTGGTGGGAATGCAAATTAGTACAGCCACTATGGAAAACAGTGTGGAGATTTCTTAAAAAGCTGGAAATAGAACTGCCATATGACCCAGCAATCCCACTTCTGGGCATTCACACCAAGGAAACCAGATCTGAAAGAGACACGTGCACCCCAATGTTCATCGCAGCACTGTTTATAATAGCCAGGACATGGAAGCAACCCAGATGCCCATCAGCAGACGAATGGATGAGGAAGCTGTGGTACATATACACCATGGAATATTACTCAGCCATTAAAAAGAATTCATTTGAATCAGTTCTAATGAGATGGATGAAACTGGAGCCCATTATACAGAGCGAAGTAAGCCAGAAAGATAAAGACCATTACAGTATACTAACACATATATATGGACTTTAGAAAGATGGTAACGATAACCCTATATGCAAAACAGAAAAAGAGACTCAGTTGTATAGAACAGACTTGTGGACTCTGGGAGAAGGCGAGGGTGGGATATTTCAAGAGAACAGCATTGAAGCATGTATATTATCTAGGGTGAAACAGATCACCAGCCCAGGTTGGGTGCATGAGACAAGTGCTCGGGCCTGGTGCACTGGGAAGACCCAGAGGGATTGGGTGGAGAGGGAGGTGGGAGGGGGGACTGGGATGGGGAATACATGTAAATCCATGGCTAATTCATTTCAATGTATGACAAAAACTACTGTAATGATGTAAAGTAATTAGCCTCCAACTAATAAAAATAAATGGGAAAAAAAAAAGTCTTTAAGCCGTTTTCAGTTTATTTTTGTGTTTGGGGAGAGGGTTGATTTACATGTGGCTGTCTAACTTTTCCAACACTACTTGCTGAAGAGACTGTTTTTCCTCCATTGTATATTCTTGCCTCTTTTGTTGAAGACTAACTGGCCATAAGAATATGGGTTTACTTTTGAGCTATTCTGTTCCATTGATCCATATGTCTGTTTTTGTGCCAATACTATACTATTTTGATTACTGTAGCTTTGTGGTATTGTCTGAAGCCTGGGACGGTTATATCTCCTGCCTTGTTCTTTTTCCTCAGGATTGCTTTGGCGATTCTAGGTCTTTTACAGTTCCATATAAATTTTAGGATTATTTGTTCTAGTTCTGTGAAAAATGTCAGGTAATTTCATAGGAATCACATTAAATAAATCACATTAAATGTAGATTGCTTTGGGTAGCAGGGCCATTTTAACTATATTAATTCTTCCAATCCAGGAGCATGAGATATCTTTCTACTTCTTTGAATCATCTACGATTTCCTTTGTCAATATTTCGTGAAAAGTGAAAGTGTAGCTCCTCAGTTATGTCTGACTCTTTGTGACCCCCTGCCAGACTCCTCTGCCCGTGGAATTCTCCAGCAAGAATCCTGGGGTGGGTAGTCATCTCCTTCTCCAGGGCATTTTCTGTGCCCAGGGACCGAACCTGTGTCTCCTGCACTGCAGGTAGATTCTTTACCACCTGAGCCACCAGGGAAGCCCTAATGTCTTGCACTTCTCAGCATATAATTCTTTCACCTCCTTGGTGACGTTTATTCCTAAGTATTTTTTTTTTAATGTGATTTTAAAAGGAATGGTTTGCTTACATTCCCTTTCTGATGTTTCATTATTAGTGTAAAGAAATGCAGCCAATTTCTATATGTTAATCTTGTTTACTGCTACCTTGGTGAATTCCTTCCTCAGTTCTATTAGTTCTTGTGTGGAGTCTCTAGTGTTTTCTATATATAATATCATCAAATTCTTTTTCATTGGGTACAATTAGGGTTTGGAACATTGTTTTTCTTCCCTCTCTTTATTCTGACACACTGACTAGTTCAAGTAATTGAATTAGATCACACAAAATAATAATAAAAGTATGTTATATAACATGATTTCAGTTAGTATTTATTCGCATTGTACAATGCATCTGGAATTGTGCTAATTAATTTATGTACATACCTCATTTAATTCTCCACAACTTGATGAGTTTGTTAGCCTCATATTCTAGAGGATAAAGTGAGCCATAGAAAAGTTAAGTAACTTGCCCTAGATCACATAGCTAATAACTGGCCAAGAAGGCTATAAACACAGTCTGACTTCTCACTCCATACTGCTACACAGTTGATCAGATCACTACGCCACATTTCTATACTATTCAAAAACAACTACACCACTCCTTCAGTGTTCAGCTAACCTCCCACCATACTGCTACCCCACTCAGCAAGCCCATATGGCATACAATAGTGTCTTCAATACTCCCAGAAACTTGCAAGGTGACAAGAGTAGAAAGATGAATAAAACGGAGTCTTGGCCAAAAGGATCTCACTGTTGGTTAACTTATCTCCAGAAGTGCTGGGGAATCCAGAAATTCCCACATGTCCATGTCCAGATTCAGTGGTACAAGAGAGTTGGCTCTCTAGAGGAGATCTCGATTCAGGATATAGAATTTCAGCATGTGATGAGTTTGAGACCGGAAAAAAAAAAAAAAGGGGCATGGAACATGACCATAATCTCAAATAACTAACAGTGTTCAAAATGTTGAAAACTAGTTCAGTTCCAGCCCATCAGAAAAGACATCCATCCATCATGATGGAGGATAGGCCAGTCAGAATAGTGTCAGTTGTGGAGGAGCTGGAATGGGCTGGACATTATTAGCCTTGAGAAATCCGCAGAGATGGAGCAACAGGGGCCCTTCACAGAAGACACCAACTTTTGTTGAGTTGACCCAGTGAGATTTTGTAGTTTTTGTTACTGCAGCCTAGCTTTGCCCATCATAATATTTATCAGCCTACATCTTTCTCCTGAACACCAGACGCAGATTCCAGATACTGACTCAACAGCATTGGGATATCAAGACAGAGATTTCAAACCCAAGAGGCCCATAGTTGAATTTCTTAATTCCCCCCTAAAACTGCGTTCAGCCTTCCCCACCTGAGTGGGATGTCAATTCTATCCTACTTACTTAGGCCAGAAACCTCAGAGCCATCCTGTCTCTTCTCTTTCTCTCACATCTTATGTGCAATCTATGAGCAAATACCTTTGCCCTACTTTCAAAGTATATTCAGAATTGAACCATTTCTCACCACTTCCTGTGTCACCCCCTTGACCTAAGTCACCATCATGTCTCACTGGGATAAATACAACAGCCTCCCAACAGGTCTCACCTCTTCTATTCAAGAACCTCCTTAGAGTCTTATTCTTAATGCAGCAGATCACTTTAAAACATTCAAATTCCATCCCAAATCCTGCAGCAGCCCTCCATTTTACTCCTGACAAAAGCCAAAGTCTTTTCATTTTTTAAACTTTTATTTATTTATTTGGCTACATCCGGTCTTAGTTGCAGGGTGTGGGATCTTTCTAGTTGTGGCATGCAAACTCTTGGTTGTGGCATGTGGGATCTAAGTCCCTGACCAGGGGTTGAATCTGGGCCCCTGTATTGGGAGCATGGAGTCTTAGCCACTGAACCATTAGGGAAGTCTCTTGTTATTCCTTTTGAGTATCATTATTTACTCATGTTTTACACTGAATTTTTTTTCCTTTTCAGTGCTCAGGTTGTCACAATCTGGCCAGTGGGAGTCCCAGAGATCCTTGCAAGCATTTTTGCTTTTTCAAATTAGTAAGATTTTCTAACATTTCTGCTTTCTTTGCTCTGAGCATAGAATAATAGTCACTCTCCATGGAGCCCTGGTTCCTTTTAGTAGAAAGTAATAATAGAGATCAAAAGCTGGCTGCTTTAGGGAGGGATACCAGATTATTCCCTAGGAACACTGGTGGAGATAGCATCACTACTAGACACTATTGACAGGTAGATGTGTGTCTTTAAAAGATTTCATTAGTCAAGATCCAGTCAAGAAAATAGAAATCACACCAGCACTAGGAATTTCCAATAAGAGGGATATAAAATAGACAATTAATAACAAAAGTGTTAGGTAGTTGGGGGAAAAGCAAATAAGGAATGCTGAGGTAAACCAGAGATTACTAGTAGAGGGCCCAGCTGCCCCTGGTCTGAGGAGCAGAAGGGAAGAGGAGGTATTACTAGAAACCAGAATTCCAGGACAGGTCTCACACCCAGACCTGTCCTCACCCGTGTGCACTGATCCTGGATGAAAACTCAAGCGGGTGGGACTCTGGATAATGAGGAAGTCTGTGGCTCCACTGATGGGGGCACCTCCAAGGGGCTGCTGGAGGCTAGCGTTGGGGCTGCAGAAAGAAGTTAGAAGCTGAGCTAGAGCTGTCCAGGGCTCCCGACAGGAGAGAGGAGCAAGAAAACAACCTTCTCTTCCCTACTTCCTCCCTCTCAGTTCCCACCAGTGCCTCCAGACCCATAGGAAGCCAGCTGGCAAGGGAAAGTAGGAAGTATGGCTCAGCCCCAAGATCACAGAAAAGGTGGCCTGGAGGGGGTGATAATAGAGGATAACCAGCATAGAGTTCATGAGGTCACCCAGACCTTCCAATGAAACTCCAACTTCTTTTTCTTAATTGAATTGTAGTTGATCTACAATGTTGTGTTCGTTTCTGGCTTACAGCAAAGCAATTCAGATATATTCTTCATGTTCTTTTCCATTATGGCTTATCACAGATACTGAGTATAGTTCCCTGTGCTATACAGTAGGAACTTATTATTTATCAGCTTTATAAGTAGTAGTCTGTATCTGTTCATTTCAAGCTCCTAATTTATCTGTCCCCTTCACTTGTTTACCCTTCGGTAACCATAGGCTGTTTTCTGTGTCTGTATAAACTCCAACTTCTTTAAATCCTCTTAAAAAAAAAATCTTGTTTTGGTATAAACAAATTACTGAGTTATTAGTTTCTCCAAATATCATGTCATTTCTTATGAATTTTATATATTAAATATGTATGTACCAACATTCATATAAACCTATGTACTTAAATATCAATATAACATTAATGGACACTATTACTTACTAGTATCCATATATATTTTACTCAGAGTCTGACCTAGGCTGGAATTACATTCTCTTCCACTCTCTCTCTCTTTTATTGTGGTAAAATATACATCATATAAAATTTACCATCATAACCATTTTTAAGTGTACACTTCAACAGTGTTAGGTATATTCACATTGTTGTGCAATCAACCTCCAGAAATCTTTTCATCTTGCAAAACCAAAACTCTATACTCACCAAACAATAATTCATAATCCTCCCCTGGCCCCAGCCCCCGGCAGCCACCCTCCTACTTTCTGCCTCTCCAAAACGGCATACTCTAGCTACTTCTTGTAAGTGGACACATACAATATTTGTCCTTTCATGACTAGCTTATTTCACTTAGCATAATGTCTTCAGTGTTCATCCATGTTATAGCACAGATCAGATTGTCTTTCCTTTTTAAGGCTTTTAAATATTCTGTTACATATGTATGTATATATACACACGCACTACATTTTATTTATCCATACCTTTGTCAGTGGACATGGGTCACTTCCTCTTTGGCTATTGTGTGCAACCCTGCTACGAACACAGTTGTATGTTTCCCTTCTCTCTCATAATCCTTCTGTACACTTTCATATATAGGAGTGATTCTTAACCATGTCTGACCTAGCACCTTCTGTCATTCTAAAATGAAGTTCATAAGCAATTTAGCCTGTCTACTGTACAGTTTCAGGAAAATCAGTGCAATAAAATATTTCATTGAGTAAATACCTGAGAACAATCATACAGGGCACATAACAAAATCATCAAGTGTTTTTGCACATTGCTCATGATGACCACAGCCACAAATGTACAATGTGTCATTTGTTGTATTGGTGATTTGAGCGTTGTATTGGTGATTTGAATAGCAGAAATAGTGTTGCTTGGCGGCATAACTTCCTAATGTGGGTAACCAACACAGTAAAGTTTGAAGCAAAGCAGTCAGTTTTCAATGTCATGGCAATTGTAACCTTAGAAATACAGTGCATATTTATGCTGGGCAAAATATACTTAAAAAATTTTTTTTTATTTGGCTGCTCTCAGTCTTAGTTGTGGCATATGGGATCTTCCATCTTCATTGTAGCATGCAGCATCTTTAGCTGTGGCATGTGAATTCTTGGTTGCAGCATGTGAGATCTAGTTCCTTGACCAGGGATTGAATCCAAGTCCCCTGCATCAGGAGTGTGGCATCTTAGCCACCGGACCACCAGGGAAGTCCCCCAACACTCGATGTTTCTGTGTAAAACAGAATTAGGTTCTGGGCTCAGATCATTTTAGACAGATTATTCCCCTATAGGGCATCGAAAATTAGTGCACATGTGGGATGCTTTGTCATGCAGGATGGTCCAGGGATCTGCAAGACATCTAGCATCTTTGGCCATGCCCCATTAAATCCCAGTAGTGCCCCCTCAGCCGTGACACCAGTCAGCGATGCCCCTGGACTCTTCCAAAATGCCCTCTAGGCCGCAGTGCCTCCCACATTAAGAACTGCTGTTCTGTAAGTCAGTATGCTCACTGCCTCTGTCGCTTAAGTCCTAACCAATAAAGCTGTGTAACCGTGGCAAGCATGAGGAAAAAACCCTGCAGACTTACTAATCTAATTGGCTAAGTACTGTGCTCTGAAACCCACTGCCAAATTTATGCCAAGGCCATGCATCCCACAAGTTGCTCCAGCCAATGGCTGAGGACAGTGGGATATGAAGGCCAACTTGTTCCCAGAAGGCTTGAGATGCCTCTGACTGCTGACTTCGCCTTGAGGTTCCCCAGTAGCCTCGCTGACTTTTCTTGGCTGCACGACAGGCTAGGATGTTTCCATCCAACCTGCTTCCCTCTTTCCTTCACTTGGGGTCAGACTCTCATCACTCTATGACAATTGTGCTAGTTCTGCTCCTTCTGTATTTTCTCTCCTAAATGTCTCCCTAGCAAAATTTTTGTACATTTTGTCCTATCTTGGCATGTGCTTCTTAGAGGACTTGGAGTCACATAGTAACAAAAACCCACAAGCCTCCATGACACACAACACTAGATGTCTATGGCTCCTGTTTCTGGGGGCTACTAACTAGACAGCTCACTGACTTTGGCTGGGTTTGTTCTTGTATCAGGGTTGACTGGGCGGTAGCTGATCTAGGATCACCTCCTCTATGATGACTGGGGACTCAGCTGGACTCCACATATCTCTCATCCTCCAGCAGGCTAGGCCCAGAGTGTTCTGATGGCAATGGCGCAGGCACAAGGGAAAAGCCCAGTGTATAAACCTATTTCAAATTTGTGCTTGCCTAGGGTCAGCTGTGGGTTTCCCAGGTGGCTCAGTAGTAAAGAATCCACTGCCCAATGCAGGAGACTTGGGTTTGACCCCTGGGTCAGGAAGAGCCCCTGAACCAGGAAATAGCGACCCACTCCGGTATTCTTGCCCAGAAAATTCCATGGACAGAGGAACCTGGTGGCCTACAGTCCATAGGGTCGCAAAGAGTTGGATATGACTTAGCAACTTAACAAAAAACAAAAGCAAAGGATAAGTTATACCCACTGGCTAAGAAAAATCATATAGTTGAGCCCAGATGGAATCAGAGGACCCTGAAAAGCAACATGACAAAGGGTCGGGATTCAAGGAGAGGTGAAGAATGGGACTATTTTTATAATCTACCACAATGTCCATGTATTTTTGTTATTAGTGAACTACCACTCGAGTTTTTAAAAAATTATAACCGCATCATTGTAGAACCACTTATTGATAGAGAGGAAGTCTGAGTATTTACCAAAAGACTTTGAATTATCCACACAAGGTTATTTAAACTAGAAAATATTTCCTGTACATTCATTGTCAGGTTGAAATCATTTTTTCCTCCCTGCAATGACCCAGGGCTGTGACTGCCCATGACAAAGATTAGATCAGATATAGATAGCAAATAACTGACATTTTTTTGTAATTCAGAGTGATTTATTACATTTTCAAACCTCTTCCACACAAAAGTAGACATGGTTAGACATTATTATTTTAAAAATAAATTTGAATAATTCAAAATTATATCTATGGTAATATCACTTACTTGTATTTTTTCTTAAGTAGGAAAACCTGTTGTGTTACAGGTCAGTAGCCAGGAATTACCTCTAAGCCTAGGTGCACCTGTGGCTGTGGGCATTGTGTATAAGCATCATTTGTCATGTGTGTTGTAGCAGAGAATGAGTGGAGAACCAGAGTGACTTCTCTGCTCTGAGCTCCTGTAACCCATACCTTCCTACTAAGGTTGCTCAATCTGTGTGCAAGAAAATCAAGAATGGAGCCTTCCCTTTCCATCATTTATTCTCTCTTGTAAAAATAAACAATTAGATGTTTTGTAATTTTGAAAAAAATTACCTCCTACACTGCAGTGCTCTCTTTATATTTACACATTTCTCCTTTACCAAGCCATTCAAGCGTGGTGTGCAGGCACCATGACACCTCACCCCTAAATAATTCTCCATCTTTTCCAAAGAATGAGGTCATTTTCCTGTTACTGAGGACGCCATAGTCACACCTGGGAAACTCAACATTAAGTCCAACATTCCATTCAATGAATTTTGCCTGATTGTATCAAAATTATGCTTTAGTTTTCTTTTAATCCAGACCCCATTGCATTAAGTTGTTTTTATTTTTTATTTTTATTTTTTGCAGTTAGTTGCTATATCTCATTAATCTGTTAACAAGGAAGAATAAAAAATACATGTCTGGGGTCATACCCTAAGGCTACAGAAACAAAATTTCCAAGGTTAGATCCCAGGAATCTTTTAAAAAAACTCTTTCTGAAGGGAAAAAAAAGAAAATTCTCTCTGGATGACTCTGACGAGAGTCAAGCTTGGGAATCACTGAGTTCTATTTGGAAGGTTAATTATCTTTTCAGCTGTCCGTGGCTGTTTTCCCTAACAGACTTCAGTGAATCCTATTCCAGGAGTAATAAACTGTTGGGAGAACTATACCTCATTATTATTGATATCCATCTCTTCTCTTCCCTAACCATTGCCACTCCCCTCAAATCCCACCTGTTTCTCACCTCTTAACGTTATACTCACAACTTGAGTGACAGGTTTTGAAAGCCTGGCCCTAGACTTTATCTTATACTTCTCTTTAATTCTAAATTCTGTTAATTCATTGTCCTTGTAAGTACTTTTTAATTGAATAATCTAGCATGGGAGTAGAGGGGTGTGGAAGGGAAGGACTGGCTTTTTGCAAGGCAGATTCCTAGGTCTTCCTCTGGGCACAGGAGTATGCATTTTAAGCAGCTCCTTAGATAGTTCATATTCCCTTTTTTTGTGTTTCACTGTATGGGCCTTTCAGAGTGATTTACTCCCGGTAAGCAACTCTGTAAACCTCTGCTTGTGTCGCTGAATTAAACCTCCATTCTTAGAACCCTTGTCCACAAAACACAGACACCAAACGAATTTACCTTCCCATCTTTTAACTCATCTCTTTCAATGCTCGTATTTCACCAGTTCTCTCAGAAGAAAATGTCCATTCACAGAGTCTTAGCTTTTCTCTAAAACCATAGGAACAGGCATCTTATTTCTGCTCTCCCTGCCTTTTACTCACTCTGACCAAATTCCCTTTTAGTGTTGACTCAAATTGTTTATCTGAGTCTGTGCCTGACCTTTTGGTTCTAGGGACATCTTTATGGCCCCCTACCCCTCACCACCCCCCTGTTTTTTTCTTTTTGGTGGGTACAGATGATGTAGAGGGGAGCCCAGAGGGATGATTACAGGTTGAGAAGTGACCCACACTTTGATTCCAGTATGCCACTTTGAACTAAGTTGTTCATCATGGGAGAAAAAGAACATTTATTATTTTGTTTTTTCAACTTGCCTGCTCTGTTTGCTAGGTAATCTGATCTATTTGAAAAGCAAATATTCTATTTTTGAAAATTACAATAGATTTTCCGCAAAGCTGTGTTTTGCTACCTTAGAAAGAATTACACAGAAATTTAACCTTTTCAATACGGTTGTTAAAATATCTGGTGTCTCTTAGTAAATGAAAAGGAGCCCTCTAGAATCCAAATTTGCCTGTGATGAAGGATACAACTTTCTTTTTTCACTCCATTTGGTAGAAAATAATTCCTGCCAGATGATGTGATTCTAGTGATGCCACTAGCAATTTGAGTGAAACAATGTGGAAAATATGATGCTGTCATCACATACGAAGTTAGATAAAAATATCTATTTGTCAATTTCTATTGATTTATAATATGTATTCATTTAAAAAAATATTTATTATTAGTTATTTTTATTTGTCTGCATCAAGTCTTAGCTGCGGCATGCACAATCTTCATCGTGCAATTCGGGGTCTTTAGTTGCGGCATGTGAACTCTTAGTTGCAGCATATGGAATCTAGTTGCCTGACCAGGGATCAAACCCAGGCCCCCTACATTGGGAGTGTGGAGTCTTAGTCAGTGGACCACCAGGGAAATCCCTCTATTGATTTATTGATACTAAATCCCTACAAGGAGGAGGAATGAAAAATTATGAAGAGGGGCTTCCCTGGTGGTCCAGTGGCTAAGACTTCACACTCTCAATGCAGCAAAACAAAGTATGAGCCCTGGTCGGGGAACTAGATCCCATATGCCATAACTAAGGATTCAGCATGCTGCAACTAAGACCCAGCACAGCCACATGAATAAAAAAATAAAATATAAAATAAATTCTAAAAAATTATGAAGAGACAAAATAAATGTAATAGGTGAACAAATGGAGGGGATTAAAAAAAGAAATAAGGAGAGAAAAAGAAGGCAGAAAGTGAAACCCTTTGTCAGCTGTTGGGGGACATGAGTGGACACCTGTTTCTCGGTTTACTTCATTTGTAGGCAGTACTACTGCTAGGCAACCAGTCTTTGTAAGAAGTCCCAACAGACCAGTTCCTCTTTAAAGGGAGCTTTTGCTAGTTAAATGACAGATGCATGTGGCACAGCATAAGGCACCCACAAACACTGCTCTCCCACTCAGCACCACAGTCATACCCAATATGAATGCTAACAGTGCAGGGAGCTTCCCATTCCCAATGGAGGGTTAACTATTAACACAGCTGTGAAGTGCATGGGAACAGCCCCCAAAGCTATGAGCAGCAGGCAGACTTAGAGCAACAGGCATTAGGAAAGGCTTTGGGAGAGAAGTGGTATCTGAACTGGGACTGGGTACAGAAGCCAGAATGTGTGGAAGCAGCACCGTCTGATTTTGTTGCACGTACAGAGAGCACGGCGGTAAAGAATCTGCTTGCTAATGTAGGAGATGCGGGTTCAGTCCCTGGGTTGGGAGTATCCACTGGAGAAGGAAATGGCTAACCACTCCAGTGTTCTCACCTGGGAAATCTCATGCACAGAGGAACCTGGCAGGCTACAATTCATGGGGTTGCAAAGAGTCGGACATGACTGAGCAACTGAGCACGCACTGAGAGAGAGCACAAGGCTGGAGAGTGAGCTGAGGCCTGATCATGGTAAGTTTTGAATACAGGATGGAAAGCATTTTCTTATTTCAGTGGGAGCCCTGACAGCTTTTGAACAAGAAGTGATCTGAAGGAGTTGCCCTCCAAGATCATTCTTGCCTACTTCTTTGGTAATAGAAACCCCAGTTTTTAACTGGGTTTATGCCGGTAGTACTCTCGCCTGGAAAATCCCATGGACAGAGAAGCCTGGTGGGCTGCAGTCTGTGGGGTCGCGAAGAGTCAGACATGACTGAGCGACTTCACTTTCACTTTTCTGCACTGGAGAAGGAAATGGTAACCCACTCCAGTGTTCTTGCCTGGAGAATCCCAGGAATGGGGTCGCACAGAGTCGGACACGACTGAAGTGACTCAGCAATAGCAATGCCTGTGCAAATTAGGACTGCTTCCCTAACTTCTCTTGAAACTAGGTGTGGTCATGTAACTGGATTTTGGTGAATGAAATAGAAATGAAATAGTGTGTGCAACTTTTAGGAAGTGTTCTCAGAGGGAGAAGGCCTTGCTCCTTCTTATTTTTCCCCTCTGGATGGAAGCCTAACCAGATCCTAATATGCATATTATTTATTAGGAAGATTGGCCTGGGGTAAGACAAAACACCTGATGGCTGGAACAGAGTAGCACTGGAGGTGGGAAGACTAATTAGGAGAACACCTAAACGGTGAAGATAAGAAGTGTGGAAATAAGAACTGAGCCAGAATGGCAGCTTTGAGAATAGATGGGAAAGGTGGACAGGCTAAATATTGCGAAAGGAAAGTCTGTGGGACTTGGCAATAGGTCAGGTGAGAGGAGACACCAGGAAGAATCAAAGGTCATTCTGAGGTTTCAAGCAGAGGTGACTGGGAAGTCAAAGATACTGGTAACAGAAATAGGGGCATCAGCAGGATAAGGAGGCATCCTTGAGGAAGACAAGTAGGAGTTCAGTCCTGAGCATACTGAGTTGAGATTCCTGCAAGATACCCAGGTGGAGAAGTAAAGCAGTCCATTGGAAATTCATTTCTGCAGCTTGATTTGACAGCCCTTTGCATAAAAGTGGTAGTCAAAATGAAGGGAGGGGCTGCTTGGCAAAATAGAGAGTGTGTCTATAGTGTGTCTCTTTCTTCAGTGCACACAGAGAAATAAACTTTGCTCTGCAAAACCAGATAAAAATATGTAAGCTCTTCACTTGATTTATACCCCCTCCCTCAAAAAACCCTACAAGCTGTCTGGCTTCAAGCAATGAAATCCTTGCTGTCTCAAAATGTGGACAGCTCCTTAGAGTTCTTCACTAAGGCATTATGATTTGCACAGATAGCTGTGCTCACATGTTCAAAGATGACTCCTTTTCACCAAAGGATCTATAGTAAACTGTCTTCCTCCTTAACTCAGGTTAGCTACACATAAGAAGACCTCCCTTCCACAGATGTCTTAAAAGAACAATTCCTTTCAAAAGCAGAGAGAATATGAAAATCTAATTAATAAATGTGACAGTAAGACGCCTCTGCAGAGACTTCTCTCATATCTGCCAAGACCAGAGCAGTTGTTAAATAAAACTTGAAATAAAAAGGAGACGAACCTAATGTGAACCTTAGGGAAACATCTCAGCAGGCTGGCTGAATCTGTGTGTGCACTTTCTTTCATGGGATGGCTGGGGATCAGGGGACGGAAAAGGTTAAAAGCCAGTGGCTTGTTTGCTTCAACTGAAGGTACAATGTAGAAACAAACGCAACTGGAAGTGGTGGTGAGAGCTCTGTTTCTTTTCCAAGTTTCGGTCCTCAGCTCACAGAACGGAAGACAGCTGCTGGGCGACCCAGGGCCTATCCAAATGGCCTCAGGCCAAGGGCCTAGCAGCACACGAGTGCGCGAAGTGGCAGGGTGTAGGGGCTAGATTAAGAACCCCGTTTCACTTACGAGTAAAGCTTTGTCAGACCCCTTATTGGGAGGGTGATAAGGTTTTTGCATTTGCCTACCCACCCATCCATCCTTTGTCTCAGCGTCAAGGCCTGCGCCGGGTGAAGGCTTTATCGCACGCAACCACACAGGACTAGACTGGGGTACTTGACGCAGGAGTAAGATGTGGTGGGAGGACTGCCCAGGATCCCCCCCACCGCGCGAGGCCCCTTCGCAGGAGGGGCGGGCGGCACTGGAGCGACAGTACCACGGTGCCGGCATCCCCTCCCCCAACCCCCAGGACAAGGAACGCAGCCGCGTTCCACGTTCTCCCCGACCCTCTGGCCGCGAGGGCCCAGACCCCGGCCGGCCCGAGAGGCCCCGGCAGGTGCCAACGAGCCCGGGCCGTCCCTCAGGCCGTGGCACGCCCTGCGGTCGCAGGGAGCCGGCATAGGAGGCTGTGGGGGCCGGGACTGGCCGGCTCGCCCCGCGCCTCAGCGGCTTCAGGCGGCGGCCCCAACGCGGCCGCCCCTCCCCCCGCGCCGGTGGCCTGGGGCCCGGCAAGAGGCGCGCGGCGGCGCCTCTCGGATGCTGATTGGCGGAGCCGCAGGGGGCGGGGCAGTGGGTGTGAAGGGGCGGGCCCAGACCGCTCTGCACTCGGGTTTTTCTCCGCTTCTGCGAGCTCCCTCATTGCATCATCTTCAGTCAGTGACCGCAGTGAAAGGCTGGGCGCGGCGCGATCCACTCAGGCCGGGGCTCTAGTTCGGTCTCCCGCGTCTGTCCTGGCCCTTCCCACACCTGCTCCAGCGCCAAAGCCGGGGGACCCCAGCGGGCGGACTCCGAGAACCTGCTAGGCACAGCTAGCGGACCTCGCCTGCTCCACGGGATCCATTCATTGAGAGCCGAGTCTTTTCCCGGAGCGCGAGTCGCCCGCCTTCTCCAGCTCGAAGCCGCGGACAGCGCCATGGAGAAAAGCAGTGAGACCAACGGCTACCTAGACAGCGCCCAGGAGGGGCCTGCAGCGGGGCCTGGCGAGCCCGGGACCACTGCTGGACGCGCGGGGCGCTGCGCCGGCTTCCTGCGGCGCCACGGGCTTGTGCTGCTCACGGTGTCCGGGGTGGTGGCGGGTGCCGGCCTGGGCGCGGCGTTGCGTGGACTCAAGCTGAATCGCACACAGGTCACCTACCTGGCCTTTCCGGGCGAGATGCTGCTCCGCATGCTGCGTATGATCATCCTGCCGCTGGTGGTCTGCAGCCTGGTGTCGGGCGCCGCCTCCCTCGACGCCAGCTCTCTCGGGCGCCTGGGCGGCATCGCCATCGCCTACTTCGGCCTCACCACGCTAGGAGCCTCGGCTCTCGCGGTCGCTTTGGCGTTCATCATCAAACCTGGATCTGGCGCTCAGACCCTTCAGTCCAGCGACCTGGGTCTGGAGGATTCGGGGCCCCCACCGGTCCCCAAAGAGACAGTGGACTCCTTCCTTGACCTGACCAGGTAATGTCCCCGCGACCTCCACCCCACCTCTCTGAGCCTCAGTGGGAGACGCCAGCTCTTTAATGCACTCTAGTTCATATGCACCCATATTCATTCTTAACTGGCTGCTGGTGGCCTTTAACAGTTTTAAATGTCAAAATAACGTCTACAGACTTTGCGTGATGACCACACCTGTGCAAACGTCAGCCGGGTCGCACCGGACATTTTCAAGGACCAAGGGCTCCATCTTTTAGCAAGACCGGTCCTACCGTTAGGTGGGAGTGTGCTGGAGAGAGGCAGAGGTCTCACCTGTACTTCATTTATACTCTTTGGCTGCCCTCTGTAGGGAAAAACATTCCAACCACGCCCCTATATTCTCACCTAATTTTCTCCCCCACTGGTGCAAAGAAGCTTCTGAGAGCATTGGTTAAATTTTGCCTGTTGGGCCATTCTCCCCTGTAATCTATGGTGTCTGTTTCAGCCCTTTGACTGGGAGGAAGCTGGCAGTTTTTTTGAAGGGTGTCAGTGGACCCAAGAATAACAAGGCTGGAGTTAGCTGTGCAGGGCTCATTGCCCAGAAGCATGCCTCTCGGTGGGGCTTGGGACAGGCTGCTCTCCACCTGCATAGTCAAGACCACTGTAGAGGATTGTGAGTTTCAGGGTGCTTTATTTGTGGGAAGATGTGAATTCTAGAGAGGGAGGAGAAGGAAGCATCTTCAGTTAACTTTGCCTGCTTTTGGGGACTCTAAAGTTGCATTTCATCCCTAGAAATGTAGTGTAGTTTTTGTGGATTCGCCAAAGCCTCAGCTTCTTTTGGTTTCTCCGTTAGCCCAGAGTTCACAGATGGGAAAACTGCAACCTAGAGGCATTTACTGACGTGGCCAGGTTCAGTTGAGTGGGGAAAGCTTGGCTGGCTCCCTCTCCAGGTTTTCAATAATTCTGGAATCAGAGCCTTGGACATATGTTTTGTCTTGAGTCACTGAAGCAAAGCTCCTCATTGCTGAGGCTGTGAAAAACAGCAAACACTGGGCAAAATGACTTGACTTCCTGCTGTTTCCATTTCTCCTTCTGGAAAATGTGATGACTGTCTGCCACTTAAGAGAGAGTGTTCATTTAAAGTTATAACAACAAAAAAAGGCAAAGGCATTTACTTTGGAGGGGAGGGGGAACAACCCATAACCTCTCTGATAAGGGGGACCAAAAGGTTCTTACCAAAAAGATAGGTGGAGGTGGCCTATTAGAACTTTGATGAGATATAGCCTCTGTCTAGTGTCTGGTAGCTTGTTATTTGGAGTCTTTAGAGATTGTTACGGTTTGAGGACTAACTTTTAGGTGGGTACTGAAAAAGTCTACTGAGGTTGAGAGTTGTGGTCACTTACACTGACCGCTAAGCATCATGGCTTAGCGGTCTGTGTAAGTGCAGACTCTCAGTGGCTCAGGCTGAAAACACAGAAGGGCCAAGTGAGACTTCATCATGGTTTGTTGGAAGTAAGTAGTGTTTCATGTGCCTTTGACTTATTACAATCAATGTATCAGTGAAGGAGCATAATTGTGGGCTTAAAGGAGTCTTTTTTGCAGGGATCAGTGGCTCAAGGAGTGTAGACGTTCTGACGTGTTGGTGGTACCCTATAGGGAGACTGGTAGCCCTCTTTTGTCTCCAAGAGAGAGGCAATGACTAAGAAACAGGGTGTAGGGGGAGAAGTGAGGAATTACCATATTACCACAAGCCCAAGAAGGGACTTATTTCCTGATCATGGTTTTCTAGTTTTAGATCTGAGTCTCTTCAACTCTTGCTTCTGAAGTGCATGACCCGGTATTGTGACTTAGTGGTCAGTATTAAGTGTAGACTCTCAGTGACTTGGGCTGAAAACACAGGGAAGGACCAAGACAACCTTTGTCATGGCTTGTTGGAAGCAGGTAGTGTTTCAGGATGCTTCCAGCGGCTGACCTTATTTAATCCAGCAGCTCACAGATAAAAGTAGGGTAGGTGGTAGACCCAATTTTACCACTCAGAAAACTGAGACAGATTAAGTGATTTGCTCCAGGCCACAGAGTGGTTTATCAAAAGAGGGAGAGAAGAACTATGGGTCTGGCTCCCCTCTGGTTCAGAGCTCTATTTCTTCCACTCTTTCCTTCCCCAAATCAGCACACCATAGTAATGAGGCCATGCTGCTGATCTAGTCCCATCTCAGAAATGTTTGCCCTGATGCAGATGCTGACCAGGAACCGGGTAGGATATGACACTCACTTCTTGTAAGCAGAGGAGTCGAGCCCTTTCAGTGAAGGAAAGCGAGTATGCGGGTTGAATCTGACATTCTCTTTGAGCCCATGTGAGAAGAAACAGAATCCTGAGTCATGTGGAAGTGCTTCCTGAGTCTGGGGACCCTCTGGGTAAATGCTTTTAAATTGCTTCCCTTGGGATTTCCCTGGTCCCCAGTGGTCCATTTGTTAAGACTCCACCTTCCAATGCAGAGGGTTCGAGTTTGATCCCTGGTCAGGGAACTAAGATCCCACATGCTGCAGTGTGTGGCCAAAAAGTAAAAAATTAATTAATTAATTAATTAAGTTACTTCCCTCAAAGAAACCTCACGGATGCCGATTTCATGTGACTCTGGGCATGTTCCCTGGCAAGGGCAGGCCACAGTCCTTTCTGCCTTGTGGGCGAGTGATGAAATGAGACTGCAGGCAAACACCTTAGTGATCCTGCAGGCCTGCCCCCTGGTAACTGCCTAGAACCTACACACCTGGAAGGAGTGGGAGACGCCTCAGGTGATTTAGTGCACCCATGTCCAAGGCTTTGCTCAAGTCCATGACCTTTCTGGATGGTGGAGATGCCCCAAACTCCCACTGGGTCTCTCTGCCATGATTTCTAACTTATTTTTTCAAGATGGAACTTAAAGTCAGAAAGAGATGAAGTTAATAGATACTGATTGAGCCTTTTAGAAAATTCAGAATGCCATTGCCAAGTGTTGTGATTTCCCAACACAGTGGATGAGAAATAGCACAGCAGACTGGGGCGTGGGGATGAGGCTAGAACAGGCCCTTAGAAGAGCTGAGAAGGGACAGTGACAGTAGCTGGCAGGTGGGAAAGTTAGTTTCCTTCTGAGCGCCATGCTTAGGAACCTGGGAGGACGTCAGAACTCATTACTGGATGGGACCCAGAGTGACTTTTAAGCAGGTCTTCAAGAACCCAATCATTGTGGAATTCTTGGCCTCTAACTTCTTACTGATCGTGGGTCCTAAGACATGTCCGTAAATGTGCCTTGGCTTCCTCATCTTTATAATGGTGATCATGAGAACACCTGCCTCTTGGGATTGTGATGAGGGTTGAATGAGTTATGTTTGTAAAGCTCTAAGAATAGGACTGATCCAGTAATGCTTGCTCTTGTTATAAATGGAGCAAGATTATGAGTGATGATGTTTTTCTGGTTCACATGAGTTAATGGGGATGATTCTCTTTTTATGTGTGTGCTAAGTGGCTCAGTCATGTCTGACTCTGTGCAATCCCGTGGACTGTAGCTCTCTAGGCTCCTCTGTCCATGAGATTCTCCAGGCAAACATACTGAAGTGGGTTGCCATCTCCTCCTCCAGGGGATCTTTCCAACCCTGGGATGAAACCCATGTCTCTTATGTCTCCTGCATTGGCAGGCACTTTCTTTACCACTAGCACCACCTGTGAAGCCCAGCTTCTTTTCATACTCTGAAATGAAGAGTGGGTGGGAAGAAAAGGATGTTTGGAGAGCTCAGGATGACTTGAAGTTAATAGAGCTTTTTGGGTATATTGGGAACCATGTGGAGCCTGGAGAAAAATTCTGGTGAATAGTGGCTATGTTTTGGACTAACAGAATCAACAATGTGGAACATTTGGGAAATGGAGAAAATCAAAACTAAACACAGAAGAGCCTTCCATTCTGAAATGGGGCAGAAATCCTCACATATCCTCCCCAACATCTGTTTTCTTTTCCCCCTGCATGACATGTGTCTGGTCTCCAAATTTGACCTCAGGTTTCTTCATGTGTCAGTGGAAAGGACTGAGGTAACCTTCCTCTGAGTGCTAATATTTGTGGTTTTCAAATGGAAGGCCAGACACTGATGTGCCAAGGAGGCAGGGGTCTAAGGCACTGTCTGTACTGGCAGCCCGGAGAATGGCTCTGGACCATTGTCTTGCAGAAGTGTACCCATGGCTGCTGGGTACCTGGTAAAGACAACTGAGAATTTGCCTGTTGCCCAGTTTTCTAGGCTCTATTGCTTTTCTTGCATTCATTTTCTCAACAGTGGACAGTTCTAGGAGACTTTCCCCTGTTGGAAGGAGGCTCTAGGTCTTTAGTTTATTTCCCAAGAACAGGGTGACTATGAGGCCTCTCAGCCTGCAAAGAACACATTTCTCCAGTAGATGTGAAGAAAACTGTCAGCGACTGAGATCTGATATGAGTCCTAGATCACAGTCAAGGGAGTGAATGATGAATCTTTTATTTAAATGTTGACCACAGCAGGTTATCTGACCTACGTCTCTCCCTTCTGTAGCCTAGATGAAGACTCCTAGCAAATCGAACATGGATCCAAATTAATGGAGATTTCTCAGCCTACCTAGTCACTGAAATTGGCAGCTTGTAATTTAAAACTAATATCTTTAGCTCGACACCAGGCCTAAAGAACATAAACCCAGGGAGACGGTGCGGATAGTGATGAAGTACAGACACTGAGGTCGGCTACCCGAGTTTGAATACAGCTTCACCACCACAGGCTTCCCTGGTGGCTCAGATGGTAAAGAATCCGCCTGCAATGTGGGAGACCCGGGTTCAATCCCTGGGTTGGGAAGATCCCCTGGAGGAGGGCATGGCAACCAACTCCAGTATTCTTGGTGGAGAATCCCATGGACAAAGGAGCGGGCTATAGTCAGGGGGTCTCAAAGAGTCAGACACGACTGAGCAACTGATACTTTCCCTTCACTCTCACTACCACTTATTAGCTGTATGGACAGTCATTTAGCCTGTTTGTACCTCAGTTTCCTTATCTGTAAAATGGGGTTAATAATAGTGTAGCTACTACCCAGACTTGTTACAGGGATTGAAAGAGTTAGTATATGAGTGTCTCTCTAATATTCTAGCATGTCCCATCCTCTTGGGGACAGCTGAAGGCTACTTGATACAGAGAATGAGTGGTCCTCTTAGCCTTGTTTCCTCCAGTACCCCCCACCCCAGGGGCCCAGCATTTTTTTTAGTATATGAGTGTCTCTCTAATATTCTAGCATGTCCCATCCTCTTGGGGACAGCTGAAGGCTACTTGATAAAGAGAATGAGTTGTCCTCTTAACCTTGTTTCCTCCAATACCCTCTACCCCAGTGGCCCGGCATTAGCCTTTCCAGCAGGAATCTAAAACTGGATGTGGGCCTCAAAAAGAGGATAGGTTACTCCCCCACCCCCTACTGTCTCCATAGTGTGGGCCCATCACCCCCAGCTCTCCCTCTGCTCCTGACCTTGTAGGGGGTACCAAGATCTGAAGGTGCATACCCCTGTTAGCTAACTCTGTAACAATGAACACTACGGATGATAAATATTTATCAGGTGTACATACAGTGTCATATCCTGTTCTGAAGAGTCTTTGAAATGTTCATAAGTTCACTAACAACTGTTTGAAGTTAAATGAAAGGAAATGCTGTTGGAACAAAAAATATATATACCTAAGCAAAAGTAAATTGCTTTACATTCTTCTCATGTGGAACAGGGAAATGCATACAATCCTTGACAATAGGATCAGAAGAACAAACAGGACCAGATGTATAAAGAAGGAACATTTGTGAAGTTTTTATGGTGTGAGCTGCACGAGTGTGTTCAGTACTACTCACAGTAGTTCTGCTTTCATCAGTTCAGCCTTGGCTAATACCAGTTTTTCTGTTTGCTTTAAAGTACGTGTCCAAATGTTCCTAAAGCACTGGCAAGACTCGTCCATTCATTCTCTCCCAGTTTGATCTGACTCGGGTCTCTGGATGTAGTAATACAGTCTTGGCACTTTTGCAGATGTTTTTGACTTAGACGCACTATGAGAAGTACATTTTAGATGATAGCATGCACATGTAGACACCCCCACCTCCACATAGACAACCTGAAACACAAGTTCCACAAAACCACATTTTAAGTGCTGATGCACGCTGCTCTTTTATTTTCTGTCTGATGTATTACATCTTTTATAGAGTGCTCCTTAGAGCTGGGAAATACAGCTGGCATTATGTAATTCCAGAACATTTCTCAGAATCAAGGACAACAGAAAAAAGGACATATTTGAGAATTTGAATAAAATGAAGAGGTCAGTGTTTAGAAGCGTACTAGTACCCTGTGAAATTGAGTGCTCTGCAGAGGTGAGCCTGAGGAGCATTTGATCCTTTTGGTTTCCAGATGGTGGATCTTACAACATCAAACCTGTACTGGAGTTGTGAGGTCCACAACTCACCAGCCACAAGTACCTATTTAAAGTTAACTAGTTTAAATGTAAATAAAAGAAGAAATTCAGACTCTAAGTAGCACTCACCATTGTTCAAGTGCTCAGTAGCCACACAACTAGCATATTGGACAGCAGAAATATAGAAAGTCCTGTTGGACGGCGCTGGTCTATATGGAATGTGAATGGGAGATATAGTGAATTCCTATCTCTGAACACTAAATGAAGGGTTAAATTGATCACTCTAAGATCCTGTTCCTCATTTTGAAAGCACCCAGGGTTACTCTGTCAATGTGAGGAGCTGGGAAAAGTGCCTGGAGACAGAGCTCTGGGGGAAAAACTGCTAGTGTGATGGAGCAGACGATCCAGGAGAGCTCAGCAGTAAGAAAAAGCCCAGGTTCACTGCAGCATCTGTGTCTAAAAGCCAATGAAAGAGGGGGAAGAAGAGTGCAAAGAGAACAAAATCAAAGAACTGACACACCTGATTGTAAGACTTACTACAAAGAAAGCTACAGTGATCAAGACAGTGTGGTACTGGCAAAAGAACAGACAAATACATCAGTGAAACAGGGTAGAGATCCCAGAAATCAACCCACCTAAATATGACCAACTGGTCTTTGACAAAAGAGTAAAGGCAGTAGAATGGCACAAGAATCATCTTTTCAGCAAACGGTGTTGAAACACCTGGACATCCACGTGCAAGAAAAGTGAATCTAAACACAGCCCTTGTGCCATTCACAAAAGTCAGCTCAGAATGGATCACCTATCTAAAGGTACAATGCATAACTATAAAACTCCTGGAAAATAACATAAGATGACCTCTGATATGGCAATGACTTTTTAGATACAACACCAAAGGCAGGATCTATGAAGAGGGGAGAAAAATGTTTTGTCTTACTGCTGCGGCCAGCACAGCAGGTAGGATTGAAAGTGGTTGGCGCACAGTTTGGGAAAAAGAAACTAGAGACAGAATTAAAGTTATAAAGATGGAACCGGGGGACTCAAGACCTCTTGGGTCAAGAGCCCTGTTCCTTGGAACCACATCACTTTTATTTAGTGTCTTGGCAAGCAGAAAGTATCTGTTGTGTTACAATGAAGTCAGCCTCCTCCAGTCACATCTCCCATTTTATTGATTACTTTAAACTATCTTTGTTATTTTCTTGTACAAGGGCTATCACCTAGCTGGAGGTCATAGACCTGCATATGCCTTGGGAAAACATCTTAGTGTGTGCACAAGCAGTGTTCTGAACTTGTGCTGACCTGGCATTCCAAGGTCCACACTATGTTTTTCCTTAGCTTAGCAGGGCATGACAACCCCAACTGATCAACCCGATGTACTTTTATTTGGGTTATGCTGTATTGCTGTATTTTGCTTTTATTTTTTTCCCATGGTGATTTTCTCATTTAGCCAGAGCAACAGGCGGCTGACTATTAACCCCTGAACCTTACTCCTGCAGCCTCACACCCTTGCCCCTTGGAGGGCAGGTGGGGGAGGGAGTGCTCCTGCTCCTGGCCTGTGGCAATGAGGGGAACTAAAGGAGAGTGATTCAGTGGGTTCAACTCATTGCCGCGAGGTGTTTCCTCCCAAGGGATTAATATTTGAGAGCTGAGTTGTGTCATCTAAAAAGTTCAGTCATCCCATTGAATGTGCGTATGATTTTTGGTTGTCAGATCTCCTTTGCAGTTAGCACTGTATCTTTTGTCCTAATTTTTAAAGGAATTTTGAGATATGATTTACATACAAAAGATGCACCCATTTCAGGGGTGCAGTTCAATAAGTTTTGACAGATAGATAAACCACTTAATCACTACCACAATCCAAACAGTGAACATTTTTGTCTCCCATGATCCTTCTCAGCAGTTCCCACACTTCATCCCTGGCCCCGGGCAGCTTTGGATAGAAAGTTTTGCTTTCTATCACTATGGATTAGTTTTGCTTTTTCTAGAGTTTCATGGCAATGGAATTACTCAGTATGTACTTTTCTTTGTCTGGCTTCTTTTGCTCAGCACAGTGTTGTTGAGATTCTCCATGTTGTGTATATTAGTGATTGATTCCTTTTTATTTTCAAGTGGAATTCCTTTGTATGGATTTATCGTGATGCTGTTTGTCCATTCATCAGTTAATGGACATTTCCGTTTCGAGCAACAATTATGAGTAACGCTGTTATTCGTATAGCTCATGTCTAGGAGTAGAAATGCTGGGTCATATGGTAAGTGTATGTTTAACTTCATAAGAAACTGCCAGAACACATCATGTTCTTCTTAGGAATTTGATTCTTTTGGCTGGAGTTGCCGTTTTGACACTAGTATTGAATGTACCCCTCTATTCCCATTGGATTTTGTAGACTATCTGAAAACAGATTGGTCTAGAAGTTGTGGGTTAGGATCCATTCTGGGTGAGGCAGTATTGGGTTATTGCTTTTGCTAAAGACACCAGGCTGGCCAGATAGTAGTGTTTGAACAAGTGGCCTGTGACCCTTGGAAGAGAGTGTGTTTCAAGGCATGGGAGAGGCTGTGCTCGCCCCAAGTGAGGATACAGCTCATTTCTGAAGGATGTGAAGTGTTTGTGGGGGAAGTCTTCCCCCATGGAGAAGATAGAGGGCTTCTATCCCAGCTCTCTCCTTAACTTCTCTGTCCTTTTAGGGAGAGAAGCAGGTGACCAGTTCAGTCTGAGAACTACTGTGGTGGATGTAGAATGGATGAAACCTTGGCTCAGGGCCTGTTTTTGCTTCTAACTAGTATAGCAAATGGAAATGAGATACCAAACAAGACTGAGAAAAGTGCTTTGTAATGGAAATCATAGGCAAAAATAAGTTACTTTTCATCTATACATTAACAAATAACCAATACCAATGCCTAGTCTGTTTCTGCTGCTGCTGCTAAATTGCTTCAGTCGTGTCCGACCCTGCGCAACCCCAGAGACGGCAGCCCACCAGGCTCCCCCGTCCCTGGGATTCTCCAGGAAAGAACACTGGAGTGGGTTGCCATTTCCTCCTCCAATTTAAAATAAATAATGCTTGTAATAGGAATCAAATTTCAGATCACCATTTTGCAATGGTTATTTCAATAGATCACATTTTGTCTGTTTAAATACAGCCATGTACTTTCAGGTATTTTTTTTTTTTGGAGGGGGGTCCTATTGTTTTATTTTATTTTTCATTTATTTTTATTAGTTGGAGGATAATTACTTTACAATATTGTAGTGGTTTTTATATTCTTTAAGTATGTTGAAAGCAATTCAGGTTTCATAGACAAGCAAGTGAGGAAATGCTGAGTTGCCGTCTCTCGCTGTTGGCTGTCTTTTGGAAGCCTGACTGTTCTAACAAAGTCATTTTTGTGTCTCATTAACCTTGTTGGTGGGTGTATTATCTCTTGTTTAACAAGTTACCACCATTTAACAGCTTTAAAAAGTCACACATTTATTATCCCACAGAATCTGCAGTGTCAGGAATCCTAGCATGGCTTAGCTTGGTTTTCTGCTTCAGAGTCTCTTACAAGGCTGCGATCTAAGTGTCGGCCACAGCCGGGGTTTCTTCTGAAGGCTAAACTGAGGAAGGATTCCCCTCTGAGGACACATGGTTGTTGGCAGAATTCAGTTCCTTGAGGTTCACACTGGGAGTCTCTGTTCCTAGCTGGCTGTTGGCCAGAGACCGTCCTCTGTGTCTTATCATATGGGTCTTTCTAACATGGCGGCTTGTTTCATCAATATGCAAGCCCAGAAAGCAATAAAGAGTGTCTTCTAGCAAGATAGAATCCACAAGTTTATGTAACCATATCACAAGAGTGATGTCCCATTACCCTTACTGTATTTTGTCTGTGCTTGTATTCATGCTAAGTCACTTCATTTGTGTCTGACTCTTTGCGACCCATGGACTGCAGCCCACCAGATTCCTTGGTCCACGGGATTCTCCAGGCAAGAATACTGGAGAGGGTTGCCATGCCTTCCTCCAGGGGATCTTCCCAATGCAAGGAATGAACCCACAACTCTTGCGTCTCCTGCATTTACAGGCGGGGTCTTTACTACTAGTGCCATTCTACTGACTAGAAGCAAGTCATAGTCCCCACCCCCACACCCCACCATGTCACACACACTCAAGGGGAGGGTATTACACAAAGATGTGACTACCAGGAGGCCTCTTAGACTCTGCTTGACAAGCTGGGCTGCAGTCAGACCTGCTGACCTCTGAAACTGAACACATGCAAATAGTTGCCTAGAGATTCTAACACTGTGAATTACTCATTCACAGAAGTAAGAATTAATGGATTTTTGGCACAGATTGTAGAGGATGAGCTTTTACTCTCCAGACTTACTATAGGAAGTCAGTAGAAAAATGGATTGTCAGTGGGATTTTCATCTATCACAACTCAGTTCTCAGTTCAGTTGCTCAGTCGTGTCTGACTCTTTGTGACCCCATGAGCTGCAGCACGCCAGGCCTCTCTGTCCATCACCAACTCCCGGAGTCCACCCAAACCATGTCCATCCAGTCGGTGATGCCATCCAACCATCTCATCCTCTGTCAGACCCTTCTCCTGCCCTCAGTCTTTCCCAGCATCAGGGTCTTTTCAAATGAGTCAGCTCTTCACATCAGATGGCCAAAGTATTAAAGTTTCAGCTTCAACATCAGTCTAGCATCTGTACAAAATCTGACCCAAAGGAGGCTCAATAAAAACTATTTGCCTGCCAAGGTTTTGGTTTCAAAATCTAGTGTAACTGGATCAGTTCTATTGCTCTCCTTTTATAACAAAATTCTACAAATTCCTTCATCCTGAAATGAAATCTATAAATAGAATTTACCCTACACATAATCTCAAACATCAACATGACCTAACTGTAATATAAAAAACATACCAGATTGGTGGTTGCCAGAGGTGATGGTGGAGGGTGGGATAAATAGGTAGAAGAGATTATTATGTATTTTTTAAAAATAGAAATTAAAAAGTATACTGTAAAGTTTTTAAATGTTAAATACCAAAGGAGAGTAATTCATAGTAAAAATAATGTATTTCAAGATGTGAATGCTCTAAAACAAAATGGGTAGGTGCTTGCTTCTGAGTTTAGAGTCACCATTAATGAGAGAGCCGTAAATTCAGACTGATACTCAGTTACTAGCATGTGTGATTAAGGGCCCAGATCCTATAATTTTTCATTAGTGATGTGATTTCCCAGAAAGTGAATGATTCTTGAAAATATTCTGAACAAAGCAAAACAAAAAAACCATCCCACATTTTACACAGGCGTTTCAGTCCTAGAAAATTCAGTGTATATTCAAACTGCACAAAAAATACTTTGCTTTGAAGTTAGTTTTTAAGCTCAAATGATTTATAAATAAGATTTTCCTCTATAGTTTTGTGTCATACAGGACATTGGGAAGTATGAGGGCCTTGAAACTATTACACAGGACTTTGCCACACTTAGCAGAACAAATAGCTGGGATCTGGCACTTCTGCCCAAACATACTCCCCCAGTTCCAGGAATGCCCCCAGTTATCATAACAACAAAGCATTCCCTTGGATTTCACAAATTGGCAGCACCACTTCCCACTGAGAACCGCTGCCCTAGGGCCTAGCCACTAGGGGAAAGGAAAGTGATGCAGTTATTCTGGTTTGCTTGGACACAGCTAAATATCAAGGGTACCACAAGAGACATGAGGATAGAGATCAGTGCTTCAAAGTCTCTATTGTGACCCTTTAGCCAAGGCACAGTTGAGTGCTTGGATCAAGCAGAAGATGGCAATAACTGCAGGACATGGGGAGAGAGGGAACCCTGTGTATTAGGCTGTCAGGTGTGAGCATCTGAAAGTGAACATGTTGAATGACAAATTTTAAGGATACTGACAAAGTGCTTTCTTTTCCAACAGAAACCTGTTTCCTTCAAATCTTGTGGTTGCAGCTTTCCGGACGGTAAGCTTGATGCTTAGCTAAAAATAGGAAACTTTGGGTGTTATATGTTTATAGCATATAAATTACTGCTATAGAGTTAGGTAAGGTGGAACAAGGAGGGTTATGTGCACTTAGTATCATTGGCCTAAATTTTTATAGATGGGCCCCTGGAGTGAAAACAAACAAAACAACAAGAAACCAAAAATTGTCCAAAATATCCCAGCATCTTTTCACATCACTTAGTACCCTCAAATCACATTTTATGGAGCTCTTAAATATTTTAGAATTTTAATTTTTTTTTATCTTTTTAAGTTTTTTGGCCACATTGCACAGCCTGTGGGATCTTAGTTCCCAGACCAGAGATTGAACCTGGGCCATGGCAGTGGAAGTGCTAAATCCTAGCCACTAGACTGCCAGGGGAATTCCCTAGAATTTGTTTTTTAAATGCATTTTTATCTTTTTTTTTCTGATTATAACTATAATATATGCTCCTTCCAAAAAAAAAATTAAAGTACAAAAGAATAGAAGGAAATAAAAATCACCCATAATCACTACCTAGAGCTACCCATTAACATTTTGTTATACATCCTTCTGGTATGTTTTTTCTATATGTGTGCATGTGCACCTGCACACAGACACACATGCACACAAGATTTTAAAATAATTATACTACATACATTGTTATTATGTATACACATATTGTTCAGTAACCAGCTCTTACTGTGAACATTTTCTCATGTTGGTAAATGTCCTTCTGCATGAGTTATTGGCTGTGGTATGAATATGTCATAATTTTACTCAATCAGTCCCATGTGGATGGCTGTTTCTAGTTTTCCCCTAACTTTAGCAATCCTGAATGTAATGTTCCTAGAGCCAAGCTTTACACAAAGAAGGAATATAAAGGTCTAGATTAGATGGACTAAACCGATTGCCTTTTTCACACACCGTCTTTTCAGTTTCCACTCAGTCTTGCTCTTTAAAAAAACAAACCAAAAAACCCTGGGTATAAATACAACTGTGGCTTGTATGCATAATGTGAGATAGAAGGTAAGAGAAAAATGAAGTGTTGTGGCTTTCAGTGCCTGCCACGGAAGGTGTGGGGTGGCTTTGTATCCCCTGCCACCCCTAATCACAGGACAGCTGATCATCTCTGCCTGTCTGAAAGCTTGATAAGTCAAAGCTGAGAGAGACCAGAGCTCTTTAAAGGCAGGTTCAAAGCAGAGGCCTCTGGGTCTGAACTGCCTAATGGGCCCCTTTTTAACAGTTCAAAAGCCTCGTGTCCTTAGAAGGGTGAGGAAGGGTGTCATATAACAGAGTCCCCTGAACGTTAGTGCACACTGCTGCAGGCAGACACCTGTGTGTGTCAGGCAGGAGTGTGTGAAGTCAACCACAGGACGAGAGTTGGAAAGACAGTTCCCCTCTGATGAGTAGGTCTCCCTGAAGACTCAGCCAAAAAACACCATCTTGCTCCCCACCCTTTGTTTTGAGCAGTGGAGGGCTGAATGCATATTAGAAACAGATGCTGAAAAGCAGTCAAGCTCAAGTAAGTTTTGGAACAGAGTGGAGCATAAATAAATGAATGAAAATAAAATGACACATCAAAAAAATGAACTTTACTATTATGGAATGAATACCAAGTTTCTCCAAATAATATGAATTCTCAGCCGTTTAAGATATCAGCTTGAAACTGTACAGACCTTCTCCAAACTGGGGTCTGGGGACTGAGGAAATTCTCTCCATTCCCTTGGGTTCCTAAATAATCAGCGGTCTCCTAGAGTGCATGTTGCCCTGGGCTTAAATGACTTTGGTACAGTGCTCAGAGGCCCTTGTCCGGCCAAGCCAGTGAGGAGTGCCAGCAGACCTGGAGGGAAGAACGGCCAAGTAGCAGGAGGCCCAGCAGTCCTCTGGACTCCTCTTGGGGAAGGTCTTCAGCGGTGAACTGACGGGGTTTTCTCTTTCTCTCGCTCACAGTATGCAACTGACTACAGAGAGGTGATCCACAACACAAGCGCTGGAAACGTGACCATTGAAAAAGTAAGGGTTTTTGTGAGATCACTTAACGACAAATCCTATAACACAGATAATGCTTCTGAACTCAAGGAGCATACATGATGCTTGTCTTTTTCTCAGCAGGACTGAAGACTGGGATTTGAATTGCACAGTTTAGGTTTCTCTTTGAGCCGTTTACCATCTTTAGGATGTCCATTTCATTGAATTGAAACTAATGTCCCCTTTCTTAAAAAAAAAATTGTGTAACATCCCTTCTGTTTTTCTGAAATATAAATAACAGGTGATCTAACCTACCCTTGCACGTAGAATTTGTCATAGGGGTTTAACTCGCTATAACCATCATTCATTCACAAGTATTTTTTTGAGTACCTGTTGTTTCTTTTGTTGTTGTTGTTGTGTGTGTGTGTGTTTTATTTGAACACACCACAAGGCATGTGGGAATCTTAGTTCCCTGACCAGGGATTGAACTTGAGTCCCTTGCAGCTGAAGCACAGAGTAACCGCTAGACCACCAGGGAAGTCCCTTGAGTACCTGTTGTTTACCAGACACTGAGCTAAGTCCTAGCCTTCATGCTGGAGCTGAAAGGGATGAGGGACCTCAAGGATTATTTAGCCCAGTGGTGAAGCTACCACGGGAAGAAGGAGGAACTTTGCCTTCCCCCCATCCCCCTTACACCTCTCCAGGGCTAAGTGGCTCTGAGTTCTCCCAGCCTGTCTTTGATTGAAGGGAAAAGTTCTACTTTTTTTTTTTAAGTTGAAAGCTAATAGTTTAGTCCCTTTCACTTCATCTTGCAGATGAAACATCTGAAGCTCAGAGAAGTTATTTTAATATCAGCCAGGACTAAGCTCAGACTAGAATGATGGTAAAAATGCTCTTTCAGTTTTTGCCACACTGACATGTTTCCTATTCAGAATTTCATAATGTGTTGTGATGGAATAAAATGTTTGTCTAACATATATGCTTATAGTAGTGAGATTCAGTACTGATGGAAAAAAAATAAAGAACACATTATATTTATACATTTTAAGTCAGTGATTTAGGAAGGAATGTCCTGAAAATATCCATGTTGATTCTGAACATCATTTTTGGAATTTGTCAGTGAGGAGACTATGGTAAGAACCTAGCAACAAAGAATTAGTAGGCAAAGTTAGAATCACTGACTTTTTTTTTTTTTTTTTGGTCACACCCTTGAGGTTTATGGGATCTTAGTTCCCTGACCAGGGATTGAACTGGGGCATATAGCAGTGAAAGCACTGAATCCTAATCACTAGACCATCAGGGAATTCCCTACAATCATTGACTCTTGATCTGAAGGACCTTTTCTCCAGTCAGCTTGTCTTTTAAAGTGAAGTGAGGCGAAAGTCGCTCAGTCGTGTCCGACTCTTTGCGACCCCAGGGACTATACAGTCCATGGGATTCTCTAGGCCAGAATACTGGAGTGGGTAGCCTTTCCCTTCTCCAGGGGATCTTCCCAACCCAGGGATCGAACCCAGATCTCCCTCATTGCAGGCAGACTCTTTACCAACTGAGCCACAAGGGAAGCCCTGTCTTTTAAAAGCAACCCTTTGAAATGATTGTCCAGCCTCTAGCTGAGCACATCCAGTGAGGAGAGGTTCAATACTTTCTGTTTCAACCTGTGCCCATTTCCAAAGCTTTCACAGTTAACAAGTAGGTGAAAATCCTGTTTGTTGACTTTCCAAATCCTGAGACTCCATCTCCCCTTGAGTTCCCGGCCCCTTGATCTGTGAAATCACCGAGTGCTAAAGGAAATATGAGCCTTTCCTCTTTCTGGGCACACTATTGCAGTCTGACGGAGACCTGAGCAAATGCATTCTTTAGTCCTCACTCATCTGTTGTAAACTCAGACCCTGTGTCCCCTCTGATCCTACAGATCCCCGTT
Source organism: Odocoileus virginianus (assembly GCF_023699985.2). Taxonomy (NCBI): domain Eukaryota; kingdom Metazoa; phylum Chordata; class Mammalia; order Artiodactyla; family Cervidae; genus Odocoileus; species Odocoileus virginianus. The sequence continues at coordinate 60,153,032 of NC_069675.1, forward strand.
GGCACCGAAATTGAAGGGATGAACATTTTAGGATTGGTCCTTTTTGCCCTGGTGTTAGGAGTGGCCCTGAAGAAACTCGGCTCCGAAGGAGAAGAGCTCATTCGCTTCTTCAACGCCTTCAATGAGGCGACCATGGTGCTGGTGTCGTGGATTATGTGGTGAGTGTCACCCTATCACCCACTCTCTCTCTCATGTCTCCTGCCATCCAGAAAAGAACCCCACTTAGCTGTTCTAGGTCACCCCTGTGGGGCCACATGGCGCAGTGCTGTCTGTGGATGAGGTACCACAACCAGTCTTGGCACAAGGGTTGAAGGATCTCAGAGAAATAGGCGTGCACCATGGTTAATAGTCACTTCCTCGTCACCCACAGTGACCCCTGGGGTTCTATCATTGATGATTTATCGATGCGTCTCACCGTTATTCTTGCCACATCTTGTGGGGCAATGAATTCCATATAAAATAAGGCTTATTTCTCTTTAAAGAATAGATTAAAGCTTCAGAAGGGCCCCTTACTATAGTATTTTATGACACGGAGAACAAATCCATCTTTACCCCGTACGTACAGGTAAACTTGGAATGGTCTTTACATGAATGTCTCTTTATATAATAGCAATGAAAGGGTGCTTGTTTAATAAAAACCACCAGATTGATTTCTGGCTAACAAGGAAAAATTTGACAAGATCTCTCAAAGTAACTGCTCAGAAATCATACCAATTCCAATGCCAATGCTTCAGTAAGCTTTATCCTGCTGTTTTACTGAAGCCAGACTTTGTGTGTTTTAGTTTCTACCCACTCGTTGAGAAACTAGTTTATCTTTTCATGCACAAAACTTGTTCCTTATTGTCAACCCTTAAATATCCTAGGCTGTCTCTCTCTCAGAGGGCACTGGGATGGCAGCTGGACTGATTTTAAGAGAGAAGCCTGGAATTTAGTAGGAAAGCTTGAGATTGGTTGGGAAGCCAAGTTCAGAGCCTCCACTAGTAGTATTTATCCTGCTTAACCAAGTTTTCTTGCTCAGCCCCAAACTCCAGAGTCTGAGTCTGCATCAGAAACATGACACTTCGTATGACTGCTGTTGTTCTGGGGAGAAAAATATTTCCAGAAAGGAAAAAGTGTTTTCATCCTGTCAGGTTCTTTCCCTGGCTTGTTTTTATTGGTCTGAAATCCTCCCAAAGGTTGGATTAAAGAAAACTGTGCAGGAAAGTGATGTTCCTATGTGAAGACATTTGTTTTCAATCTGAAACCAATTTACAGTCATTCCTTCAATGTGACGTGTTAGTTATAGAAGCAGACATTTGGAAAGGCAGACCCGGCTGAGTATCTTAACTGCAGTGGGATATCTGTTGCCCAGAAAGTGCATCCCACCCAGAACTGGGGTTTAGGATGCCTTAACTGGTTAAAGGGGCTTCCCTAGTGGTTCAGCGGTAAAGAATCTGCCTGCAATGCAGGAGACACAGGTTCAATCTCTGGGTCAGGAAGGTCCCCTGGTGGAGGCCTTGGCAACCCATTTCAATATTCTTGCCTAGAGAATTCCATGGACAGAGGAGCTTGGCAGGCTACAGTCCATGGGATCCCGAAAGAGTCTGACATGACTTATTAACTAGAATACATACAAGTACACACACACAACTGGTTAAAGGATCTCCCCCAGGTGTGGGAGGGATCTTCAGTAGTAGCTCTTTCTTTCCTTCACTAATTACCTACTATAGTATCAGGCACCTGCCTAGCCTGTACTGTTCATAGAAATAACTTCTCAGTAGATGGTCAGCAAACCTTGCAGGCCATATGGTCTCTGTCATAACCGCCAATGCTGCCATCACAGGACAAAAACAGTCATAGACAATTTATAAATGAATGAACTTGACTGTATTCCAGTAAAACTCATGGTGCCAACCCATGCATTAAATTGTCCAGGGAGGAAGGAGGGAAGGGAGTCCTCTGAAAGTATTAGAAGAAAATACAGGGGTAGAGAAAGTCCTCCGACACAAAATACAGAAAGGAAAAGCCATAAAAAGCTGCTAAATTTGATTCTACCAGAATATAAAAATGTTTGCATGCAAAGGACACCTTGGATGAAGTTACAAGACAAGACACCTATTGAAAAAAAGTGATATATATTTACATATAGTCTCTCCACACACACACACACACACACACACACACACTCACACTCAAAGCGTTGGGATTGAAAGGACTGGTACAAGTTCACAAAATGTTAATCTTTCTGTAGTGAAATTAATAGAGAACTTGAGAGTAAGTGTTAAAAATCTTTTATAGCAGTTTCATATTCTTCAGCATCCAAGCCATGATCATTGTTCTATTTTGTGTGTGTGTGTGTCTTTTCTAAGAATACTGGTCCATGACCAACTAGGTAGAAATGAACCAGTCTTTCACCAAAGATAGTTTGAGAAGAACTAATATAAAGAGCCCTGACTACTGAAAAAGAAAAAAAGACTGAATAAACTCTTAGAAAATGAAGAAAGGAAATGAGCAGGCAATGCATAGAAGAGGAATGACCAATAAACCAATAAACTTTTTAAGGGATGGCCAACTTGTTAGAAATCAGGGAAATGAAAAGCTTGGTTCTATCAGGCACTGATAAGAGTGAAGTTAAGATTTCTCAACAGCAGCAGTATTTTTTTTCCTTTGGAATTTCAGGAATTTTTATTTTCATTTTTCTGCATTTCCCACTTTCAACATAAAAACCTGTTTCTTTTTTATTGAGATATAGTTGATTTAGGGCTTCCCTGGTGGCTCAACTGGTAAAGAACCTGCCTGCAATGCAAGAGACCTGGGTTTGATCCCTGGGTTGGGAAGATCCCCTGGAGAAGGAAACAGCTACCCACTCCAGTATTCTGGTCTGAAGAATAGTCCATGGGGTTGCAAAGAGTTGGGCACGACTGAGTGACTTTCACTTGATCACTAATAGTTGATTTATGATGTTATATTAGTTTCGGGTATACAGCATGGTGATTCAAAGTCTTTATAGATTATATTTCAGTTATGGTTACTATAAAATACTGGCAGTCTTTCCAGTATTTTGGCTATTGTTCTATACAGTGCACCCTTTATTAGCAGCACTATTGACATTCATTTGTTGCTGGGGGTTGTCTTGTGCACCGTAGTATATTTTGCCATATCCTTGGCCTCTAGCCTTTAGATGCCAGTAGCACCCCTGCCAAAGCTGTGACAACCAAAACTGTCTCCAAATATTACTTAATGTCCCCTGGGGGCAAAAATCATCATTGGATGAGAACCAGTGGTACAGGGAAAGGATTATTCTCCTAGAAGCCATTGGGAACATAAATTAGAACAGCCACATTGGAGAACAATTTGTCAGGATCTACTAAACTTTAAAACACACCCCATGACTCAGTAACCCCACCTCATGGTGTCTCTACATGGAGAATATAGGCATGTGGGCACAAAGAGGCCTGTTTGCAGTGTTCTGTGTGGTGATGAAAACCTGGGAATAATGTAAATGCTCATCAGCAGGGCAATGCAAATAATCTATAGTGTAGTTCTGAGGATGCTATTTTTAAAGAATGAGATAAAGGTGGAATCAACCCAAATGTCCATTGACAAACTGAATGGATAAGGAAAATGTGAGGTATGCATAAAATGGAATATTATTCAGCCTTAAGAAGGAATGACATTCTGCAAAGTGCTACAATGTAGAGGAACCTTAAAGTCATGAATGAGTTGCCATGCTCTCCTTCAGGGGATCTTTCTGACCCAGGGATCAAACCCTGGGCTCCTTCATTGCAGGCTGATTCTTCACTGTCTCAGCCACCAGGGAAGCCGCAAGTGGAATAAGCCAGACACAAAGAGGCTAAAATTGTATTATTCCATTTATAAGGGTACCTTGAATAGTCAAGATCATAGAGACTGAAAGTAGAACAGTGGTCTCTGAAAGCAGCAGTGAGGGGAACATGGGGTTATTGTTTATTAAATACAGAGTTTCTGTTTGTGATGATGGAAAGTTCTGGAGATGGACAGTGGTGGTAGTTGCACAATACTTTGAATATACTTAATGTCACCAAACTGTACACTTAAAATGGTTAATATGGTCAGTTTTATGTTATGCCTACTTTACCATGATAAAAAAAAAGACCAGAATGAGGTAGATGTCTATGTATTGATATGAAAAGTTCTCAAAGACATAATAGGGAGTTTAAAAAAAAAACATGCAGATTTAAACACATGTATCTAAAAGAATAGGAAGTGGGACTGGTTACCAGAGGAGGGGGCTGGCTTGAGGACAGGGCCTAAAGATTTTGGTCTTAGCTATCATGTTTTAATTTTTTGAAAGGAGGATGTATTCGTGTATTACTATAGCATTTAAAAATAATAATACTTCTTATAATACCTCTGGGAAGAAGTCTCAAGAAACCAGTGACACTGGCTATCTCTCCTTGAAAGGAAACCTGGTACTTGGGAGGACAGAGGTGGCAGGTAGATCTCATCCTGTTGTACCCTTTGAAATTTTAACTGTGTGACATTATTATCTATATAATTAAAATTTATAAATAAAGTCAATAGTTATAAAGTTCATCTTCAGCTCAGTCCAGTCTCTCAGTCATGTCCAACTCTGCGACCCCATGGACTGCAGCATGCCAGGATTCCCTGTCCATCACTAACTCCCAGAGCTTACTCAAACTCACGTCCAACAAGTCAGTGATGCCATCCAACCATCTCATCCTCTGTTGTCCCCTTCCCCTCCTGCCTTCAGTCTTTCCCAGCATCAGGGAATCAGTTCAATGAGCCAGTTCAAACCAGTCAGTCCAATGAGTCAGTTCTTCACATCAGGTGGTCAAAGTATTGGAGCTTCAGCATCAGTCCCTCCAATGAATGTTCAGGACTGATTTCCTTCAGGATTGACTGGTTTGATATCCTTGTAGTCCAAGGAGCTCTCAAGAGTCTTCTCCAACACCACAGTTCAAAAGCACCAATTCTTTCGTGATCAGCCTTCTTTATGGTCCAGCTCTCACATCCATACATGACTACTGGAAAAATCATAGCTTTGACTAGATGGACCTTTGTCAGCAATGTTTCTGCTTTTTAATACTTTTAGAATTCATCCTCAGTTAAGCTCAAAACAACAGACTTTTGTCCTTTGTAGCTCCCATAGTTCATTTCCTCCCTTCCTTCCCAACCCAGCCATCAAAAAAAATCTTCACGCTCCAAGAGTGTTCTCAGAAGGTCATTGTTAGTGACTTTTTCCCACGGAATCATGTTTTCCAATCCACAGAGATTTTGAAATTTCACAAAAGTCCCAGCTTTGGCTCAATTCTGTATCACAACAATTCTACAAAATTTAATAGGTGTTAGTCTTTTGTGTTTCTGAGTTCTCAGAGCAAGCCTGAGCAAAGCTGAAAGTCAAGCCCACAGTTGCAGAGGCTTTAATCTCAAAGAGTTCCTTTCACTTGGGAGCCCATGTGGTTGGTAGCATCCAGCTGTTAAGAACATACAATATCCAAGGGGAAAGAAGCCTGGGTCCTCGTCCTGACTCCACACCCACGATGAGTGATCATGTTAATTTTACTCAGTTTCATGGTCTATGAAATAGGCACAGCATACCCCTATCCTTTTCTGTTTCTCAGGGTCATCCCAGGAGAGATGAAGACCACCTAGTTGAGAGTCCACAAATCCCATGTCAGGAAGGGTCTGCATCTCTCAGCCCCAACATCCTCACCCTTGCTTACCTGTGCCCTGTGCTCACATCCTAGGTATGTACCTGTGGGCATCATGTTCCTGGTTGGAAGCAAGATTGTCGAAATGAAGGACATCATCATGCTGGTGACCAGCCTGGGGAAATACATCTTCACGTCTATATTGGGCCATTTTATTCATGGAGGAATTGTTCTGCCACTTATTTATTTTGTCTTTACGAGAAAAAACCCATTTAGGTTCCTCCTGGGCCTCCTCACGCCGTTTGCAACAGCGTTTGCCACCTGCTCCAGGTGAGTGGTTTTCAGGTGCCCTTGGCTGCCCTTGAGCTTGGAACCAGAGAAGCCCGTGGTGGATGCACAACTAGCATCTTGACAAATTTTAATTTCTTGAAAACTCTAAATTGGTTTCATCTGATTTTTTTGCACTGCCAGCCCCATAGCTCTTAGGGAAGTAGACTTTTAGGATTGCCAGAATGAGACATTGCCTCATTCCCTTCTCCTTCTTGCTTCTTAGAGGTCAGTTAGATCATAATTTTGCCCAGCTGGGGGTCCTCACCCTAACTAGACCTCAGCCTGAGTGAAAGGAGACAACCACTTGACTCAAAACGCATTGCAGGAAAGCTTCTAGAATGATACCTGCTCAGTTCTCCCTTTGGATGGGTGAATTAGGAAATAAGACCAAGGCATAAGGCATCCTGGTGAGGGGTGTGTGCTCAGCTCTCTAGCAGTCCACAATATTGTGGGATTATCTAATTTAGCACGAGAGATGGACCTTGTCATGGCTGATATTCTTCCAGAAAAACACTGGGCTTTCCAAATACAAAGAAAACTTTCAAAGGATGGCAGCACATCATTTGATTCACACCTTTAGTTTTTGCCCCCGCTACTGCATGTATCCCACCATCCTGCCCTGCAGTGTCTGTGACAGGGTTGTGGTGTGGGAGGAATGCAGGAGAGAAGTTTCTCCGGCTTTGGCAGAAACCAGCCTATTTCAGCTATGCCAGCCACACGCTGCAGAGTCTGCAGAACCCACTGGAGGGAGCGGGTCCTCTTCTTCATTCTCTTGGGATGCGGTTCCTCTTTCCAAACTTTCAGAGCCATTTATTTTTTCTCTTTTTTTGGCCACACTCCCACGGCATGCAGAACTTCCCTGACCAGGGATTGAACTCACGTCCCCTGCAGTGGAAGCGCAGAGCCTTAACCACTGGACCACAAGGGAAGTCCTGTCAGTCATTTTTGCTTCTTGGCCTAGAAGAAAAAACATAGTTTGCCTTTTACTTTTTGGAGGGGAACATGTTCAAGAGAGGAGAGTAAATAGTTCTTTGTTCTCTTGAGATTATTTTGCACTGAGACAATGTGTGGTTCTTGGGAAATCTGGAACAGGTGTATCCGGGTGAAAAAATACCGAAAGTCTAGAAAGCCCAGTTTTGAACACTTTGGGAAAGCAATTGACAAAACCCCATGTATGACAGAAACTCTGCAACAATTCTGATTTTTCTTTTATTTCAAGGGGAGAGTGCCATAACCTAGGATGGTGCTAATAGTTCTGTTCCTGGGTCTGAGCTGAGTAATAGGTTAGCCTGGTCACGAAGGACTATTCTCTTATTTGGTTGTTTGCATTTCCCAGCTCAGCAACCCTTCCCTCTATGATGAAGTGCATTGAAGAAAACAATGGTGTAGACAAGAGGATCAGCCGGTTCATTCTCCCCATCGGGGCCACTGTGAACATGGATGGCGCAGCCATCTTCCAGTGTGTGGCCGCAGTGTTCATTGCCCAGCTCAACAACGTGGAGCTGAGAGCTGGACAGATTTTCACCATTCTGTAAGTTCTATATTCTTTCCTTCATCTTTAGGCCTGGTTTAAACTTTGAGATTTTTTTTGTTGCGATTTCCTTTGAAAAACTTCATGAATACAATCTTACCATGACTGGGGTGTCTCATTTGTAAATGAGGACAGCATGAATTCATTACTTGAAGAAAGTGGATCCTCTCTCAAGGGTACAGCCGACAGACTAGGGTTGTGTGGTTTTCAGTTCCAAGCCATGGCTGCCATGTTCTGCATGTCTCTGTGTCCCCTCGGTGCTCCGGGCTCATGGCTGATCCTGCTGTCCCATCCCCTAGAGTGACTGCCACGGCATCCAGTGTTGGAGCAGCAGGTGTGCCCGCTGGAGGGGTCCTCACCATCGCCATTATCCTGGAGGCCATCGGGCTGCCCACTCATGACCTCTCCCTGATCCTGGCTGTGGACTGGATTGTGTAAGTAGCAAGTCCTAAGGGCACTGAATAAAAGAAAGTCTGTTTTGAGCTCCTTAGGAGCTTGGCACTGGCCCAGGGCATGCAGAGAAACTTAAAACATGCCATTACTGAGAACTTGCTTAGAACACTCAGGAAAGTCAGGGGCCCAAGTGTCTATGGAGATTGTTGGCTGCATAGGGGTCATAACCACTGGAGCAGTGAATCTTCGGGAATAATCGATTGTCCTTGGCCTGGAATGTCCAAGGAGTGATTTCTGTAAGGGGAGAAAAGATGAGCACTGCTAATGCAAGTGCCTGGGCTTGTGCTCAGGGGCGGAGTTAGAAAGGAGCTGTGATCTGGGTAACCATTACCAGGGCTCCTGCAAAGACACAGAACAGTTTCTAACTGTTGCTTCCTTGAGTCCCATGACACTTTTCTCAGATACAAACAATACCTGTATCATAGGGAAGGTCAGTGAGGAACTGATGTTGGACAGTAGGTAGAGCATGTGAATAAGAAATGAGCCTTGAAAAAAAAAAAAAAAAAAAGAAATGAGCCCTGGAGCCTGGGTTCATATCATTTACTAGTTGTGTGATATGAACTGTCTGTGATTTAGTCTGCCAGTCTGTCAAAAGGGAATAAGAACAGAGCCCTACAGCAGACCTGTAGTGGAGACTGAGTGAGTTAGCACATGCACATCACACAGAAGCGCGTTCAGGCAGCACTGGGGAAGACACTCCTGGCCAGGCTGGTCAGAGCCGGGTTTGGAGATGCTGACCACTAGAGCCTGGCCCTGGGCTGGTGGATCTGCCCATCGTGGTTAGGAGTGCTAGGTTCCAACCTTATTTTTAAGCCCCGGAAACTTGAAGGGACTTCTCAGAATTCCTTGAGCTCCTTGGGGGTGAAAAGTGCTTTTGGAGATGCACAGTGTTCAGACAGCACCTCAGAGGGACTCAGTCCCTGTGGTGGTGAGTAAGAGGGACCAGGGCAGAGTGTCAGAGGCCCCGCCTCCTTCCTCACCGGCTCCCCTCCATGGGGAGGGCAGGCATTTAAGGGGTGCTTGGTCAGGATGAGGGAGGTCTGGCACCAAGCGAGCTGTCCAAGGGAGACCCCCACCACCCACAACCTCTGATTCCACAACCCTCAGCTTCTCCAGCGCCTCAGGCAAGTTCCTATTTTCCCTCCTTCAGAATGCGCATGATACTTCCTCTGAGCCCCAGGGAAGGGTGCTGGTTGTTGGGCTCTGGGAAGACAAAGCTTCTGGAAAGGGCAGTGCTGTTCTCTGTGAGATGGTATTTTCCAACAGCCATGGGAAGCACGTGAAGGTTACAGTTCAGTAGAGATGCAGTGTAGACGTGAGACCGGGAGGGAGGTTCCCACAGGATAATGGTGAGTGGGAGGGAAGGTGGACCCAGGACTGAATCTGCACCATCACCCCAGTTGTGTGTGGGTACTTAGTCGCCCAGTCATGTCTGACTCTTTGCAACCCCGTGGGCTGTAGCTTGCCAGGCTCCTCTGTCCATGGGGATTCTCCAGGCAAGAATACTGGAGTGAATTGTCATTCCCTTCTCCAGGGGATCTTCCCAACCCAGGGATCAAATCCAGGTCTTCTGCATTGCAGGCAGATTCCTTACCATCTGAGCCACCAGGGAAGCCCTCGTCATTTATTTATAACTTTTACATGATGGTGTCTCACACGTGAAGCGCACACATAGGGAGATTTCTGGAAGGAAACAGATCTAGATGTCACTACTGGTTCACCCCTGGGTGCAGAGGATGGGGGGAGTGACTTTTGTTTTTTCCTTCATATTTCTCTTCTTCCCAAGTTTTCTACAATGAGTGGGTCTGTTAGTTTCATAAGAATGAAAAATATTTGGAGAAAATCAGTTTAGCATCAAGCAGCACCCCACGCCCTTAGCTTGCTCTCCCGCAGGGTCACATCACAGCCTCCTGGTACCTCGGCCCGCAGTGATGTCCGCCCCCTGGTGGCTCCAGGCGGCATCGACTGTAACGCCTGCCTCTTCTCCCCCTGCAGGGACCGCACCACCACCGTGGTGAACGTGGAGGGCGATGCCCTGGGTGCGGGCATCCTCCATCACCTGAATCAGAAGGCGATGAAGAGAGGGGAGCAGGAGCTGAGCGAGGTCAAAGTGGAGGCCATCCCTAACTGCAAGTCGGAGGAGGAGACGTCGCCCCTGGTGACACACCCAAACCCCGCCGGCCCAGCAGCCAGCACCCCAGAGTCTAAGGAGTCGGTTCTGTGATGGGGCTGGGCTTCCAGCTCACCCACCGGGGGTGCCCACCCCATCAGTCTGGCCACCTGGCCCTGGCACCGCCCTCACTGACTTTTTGCCTCCCGAGCAATGCATTGGCCCAGCCACCGGTTTGGCGGTTACTTCTTGGCACAGACATTGGGGTTCCGGACCAAGACACTCAGACATCTGACACTCGACCATGACAGGTCAAGTGTGCGCACCCCGGCTCTGTCTGGAAACAGACCCTCGAGCTGCCAGGGTGGGGAGTTACAGGCTCACAGAGACCTGGCAGTTAAAGCTTGGAAGATGCACATGTTATTGCATTGCACCCAGGAAAGTTCAGCATTTGGATACTTCCTGGACAGACCTGGGCGGGTGGCAGTCATCTGTCACCTTGTGAGCCAGAATAATTGGAAAAATTCCCAAATTCGTATTCTTGGCTGGAATTCTCTGAGCTGGGACTCAGGTGTTAAAGAGTCTCTGACTAGGCGTGGCTGGCTTCTGGGTCACTGGGCTGGAGGCGTTGTGTGCCCATCAAGTTAGAAATACTCCATGGTGTTAGCACTGCTGGTATCTCTGGTTAGCGGCATTAAGTAAACAAGTACATTCTGAAGTCAAAGAAAGGAGGGGGAGTGCAGCCTGCAGGGGAAAGGGAAGCAGCCCGACAGGTAAGGACACACACTCACACACACACACACACTCACACACACGAATATTAATGTCCCCAATCTGGCCCCAGCCCTGGGAAGTTTTCTGCTTTCGTGACCTGGACCTCTGCCAACACTGTGGCTTTAACCACCTCCACTCTGATTTGGCAACAGGCCACAGAGGGGCCTCTGCCTCTGGGGAGGTGTGATATGATCATTACATTCAGGACCCTGACTGGTTTAGCAATAGATTTCAATCCAACTAGACCCTCCCTTAAAGCAAAACAAATTTTTTTTTTTTAAATACTACAAACCCACCCTTCACTGGGGTGAAGCCAGATGTCCTGGCTTTGGCTGATTTGGATAAGCTTGGTTTCCCTTTCCTCCAGTACATCAGAGTTTAAAATTATCAGCCAAATGGTCTACCTGATACCTAATGACTCAGGTTGAACCTTGGAGAGGGGGCTTTAGAGAGAACCAGTGTTGCCAGGGGCAGGGAAGGAAGACCTAAAAGGCACAAGACTGCTGTTTCGCTGTAGTTGGTGTGTATGTGTGGGGTGACCTACAGCAAGTCCTGGGGCCTCACTTTACCCCATCAGTAAAATGGGGCTGATGTCACCTGCCTTTTACCTACCTCAGAGGAATCTGGTGAGGCAAACTGAGTGAATTTGTGGAAAATGACCATTTCACATCTTGGCTATTAAGTGCTAACACTTAACCCCGTACCTTCCTCACTGTTACCTAAGTGATACCTAAGTTCTCCAGGAGGCTCCTTCTCCCAGGGAGGACAGCTTTTATGAGCAGGGCTTTGTTTTGTGTGCAGGAGCAACTGTTGTCATGTCACTTGTCCTCTAGGCAGTTTCTTGTGAGCATCAAATGCATCCTCTTCCTGTTGTCCTTCATCTTTTTGTAAATTAACCTCCCAGACCACTTGTGGGTCCCTGGCCTCCCAGTGACTCCCAGACCCAGGCACGTTTCTGCCACCACACGCTGGCCATTATTCAAGCTCCCAAACTTTCAGCCTTGCTCATTCCCCTGTTTTTTCTGTTGCTATCACCCAGGCCCTGCAGAAGGGGAGCACACCATTATGATGCATGTCCCATCACAGCTCGAATAGGGGGAGGGACAGAGACAGTGAAGCTCCCCTATTTTAAGATTATGGGGCATGGGCCTGAGCATAAGTGGTGGGGAATAGCCAAGGGGCACAGGGAAGACCCAGCCAGTGGGCAGGCCCTGCTCTCTCTAGCCCTCTTTAAAACAAGCTAAGCCACTCCTGTGAAGCAGGAGTGCAGTACACGGAAGCCTTTACCCTCTGGCTTGTTGTTGATGCCTTCTGTTTTTGAAGGAGAAATAATCATATGGCTAGATTCCAGACTGCAAGTGAACATTCATTATTTTTCAGGCTTTGCTAGATCTTATTTTTCCCTCTTCCACATCTATGTAACTATGTGTGTACACACATATGTGTAGCATGTGGGGGGTATACATGTGTTTAGCATCTATATCTACATGTGTGTTTGTGCATTTTAGCTCCAGTCCAAACAAGTTTGAATTTTTGGACAGAGATGAATTAACTGCAAGTTGTGTGGCTTTGGCATCCTGATTTTCCTGTTTCTAAAGCTGAATTTCACAAAACATGGACAGTCTGACCCAGGGGCTGCACACACTTTCTCCAGGACCTGGCAGTGCAGTGTGGGGAGCACGTGGCCTAGGGAAGGGTGCTTCCATGTAAAACCCCTATGATGATCGCTCCCCTCTCCCTGGTTTCTCCGTTTTTCTGTCCGAAAGAGGAATCAGACTGGGGGTGACCCAGCTGGGGGAACATGCCACCCTCTCATTGTCTGATGATGTGTCCCCTGCTCTAACATGTTGTAATGCTGTTCATCTCTGTTTTCAATATGTGACACTTGCCTTAAAACATAGCAGTCTTCAAAATGAATACAGCATTTCTACTAGAATCCGATGTTCCTTTATTTTTTTCTTGTGTTTTGAAGTTGCATTGACTGGTGGAGTTCTCCTGGGGGATGGCCTGTGGGCGACAAACTGAAGGGTTATTTTTCTAGCTACATTTAGCCAGCATGACCCCCTGTAGCAGGGCAGGCCACTCAGGTGGCATAGCTGCTGCAGAACCGTCACTGATGAGGCTTGTGGTGGTGAGCTCCAGGCTCCTGGGCTCCTCCCACTCAACACTAGCAGGGCCCTTGAAACAGTGAGTAGTTTGGCCACATGCCTCCATTAAGCCAAGCCTTGTTAGGACAAGTAGGTCAACAGGTATTAATTGACCATCTAGTGTAAGCCCGGAGCCAAGCTGGAAGAATGCCCCAGTCTGTAGAATCACTGAGAAAGTCCCTGCATAAAACAGTTGCCTGTGCCTACCGTCCTCATTAACACACCCAGAACCTTCGTTCCTATCATCTCAAGTTCAGTTGGGGCTTTCCAGGTGGTGCTAGGGGTAAAGAACCCGGCTGCCAATGCAAGAAACTTAAAAGACTTGGGTTCAGTCCCTGGGTCAGGAAGATCTGGAGGAGGGCATGGCTACCCATTCTAGTGTTCTTGCCTAAAGAACCCCATAGACAGAGGAGACTGGCGGACTATAGTCCATGGGGTTGCAAAGAGTCAGACATGACTGAAATGACTGAGCGCACATGTTCAGTGACATTGCATCCCAGCACTATTAGGAAATTTAGAAGCTTTTTACCGTAGGATTATCCCACCAGCTCCCAATGACAGCCTTAGTTTCTAGACCCTGGGCCCTCTGAAAGAAGAGAACCCTGCTCTCACCTGGAGATATCCAGCCCTCCACATAATATGGAAGCCAGTTTTACTTTCTGGGCAAGGCCCAAAGGGATGAGGAGAGCCTGCATAGATCCAGTGCCTGATGGGGCTTGTTACTAATGACATATAGATTCCCACCTTGGAATGTGGCTCCCTTGATTCTCTGGGTGGAGTATTTGGAGACTGGGGTGAGTACTCAGTGATTAAGCTTTTCGATATCAAATCAAGAATGGCAGTTCCATAAGCCACCTCTTCCCAGGGGAGAAGAGAGGGTGCTGATCTGTTGGGTCACTGAAGCCTGCACAGAGGAACATCTGGTGACACCATGAACGCATGAATGAAGCAGCAAGGAGGAATATGCACTGTTTGTGTCCAGTCCCAGCTCTGCCACTTCTTGCTGTATGACCCTGGGCATGATAACGTCTCTGTGCCTCAGTCTACTCGTCTTTAAAATGGGATAATAATCCTGCCGGTGGCATAGGCTTGTGAAGAGTAGCGGAGTTGATACATGTAAGATGCTCAAAAGAGTGCCTGGCCCAGGAAAGTTCCTCTGTCATGCTGGCTCTCAGATCAGACACACTGGCAGAAGAGCTTCCCAACCAGCCTGTGGCCCTTTGCATCAGGCCCAATGAGTGGTATTTCCTTATTTGGCTTGGAAAGACAGAAAGGAAGATCTATTTCAACTCATGGGCCTTTCTGCAGATCTGTGCCTGTGTGGTATGACAGCATGCCCATGTTGAACATTTGTCCTAAAAATATTTGGATAACTACCTAAAAGAAACCAGGCTTGATAAATGATTGTCAGGATGCATGTGGATGTCCCTTATTCATAACAGAAGCCCACGTCTAGAAAACTCAGGCTTTCCTTCCTTCAACTATTATCCTCCCAGCTGCTTCCAGCAGGGTCCTGCCTTCTACACAGGAAGTGGCTCTCTTGGCCTAAACTCAACCCCTTTTCCTCATGTTCGGGGACACAAAGGCAGGCTTCTGGTCTACCTCCCTAGGGCCCTGGGCCCCCTTCTTGAGGCTCTCAGTGAATGAGAATGAGGGAGCATATAACAAGGTGTAAATCTTGAGTCATTTGGAAGAAAACTTTCCCATCGCAAGGGAAGAGCACTGTGATCCCCACTGTTTTCCATCTTTTCAAAGAATTGGAACTGAGTATCCTAATTTTCTCTTCTCAGAGTCTCAAACCTACATTATTTTCTACAAACAATATACAGAAGAGTGTTGAGCTAGATTTTTTTTAGCAGATTTAGGGTTATTTGGAGTGACACACAAGACTGAGATGATAGTTTTGGGATTCTTAGTGTGGTCTTCATGACTGTCCCCTAGCTCTGCCTTTAGGGGAAAAAGAAAATCATGCATTAAGCTCAGACATGGTCCTTCTTTGTTAAAAAAAAAAAAAAGTTTCAGCAAATGTCCTGAGGTCAATGAAGACTCAATGTCTCTTCATTTTCTGGGGGGAAAAAAAAAAGAATTAAAAAAAATTTTTTTAAAATAATACACACACCATAAAATTCTCTTCTTTAAAGATTTAGTAGTTTTTAGTACATTCAGAGAGTTGTGCAACCATCATCACAATCTGATTCTAGAAGATTTTCATCAGCTCAAAAAGAAACCCAGAATCTCTGACAACGGATTTTCCTATTCTGGATATTTTGTATTTGTAGAAATAGATATTTTCTTTTATAGATACATCCCAGATAAAAAGAACTGATGTTTAAAATCACTGGGACTTCCCTGGTGGTCCAGTGATTAAGTCTCCACACTTCTGATGCAGGGGATGGGTTCGATTCCTAGTCCGTAAACCAAGATCTCACATGCCGATGGGCATAGCAAAAAAAAAATTACCTTTGGGGGAAAAGAGTGTAATCATTGTCCACCTTCCCACACACACCCACAGGAGAGTCTGTAAGATATTTTCTCTTTTTTTTAACATTTATTTATTTATCTGGCTGCTTTGTTGGTCTTAGTTGTGGCATGCAGGCTCAGTTACTCTGCAGCATGTGGGATCTTGGATCCCCAGTCAGGGATTGAACCCACATACCCTGAATTGCAAGTCAGATTTGTACCCCTGGACTACCAGGGAAGTCCCATGTAAGATCTTCATTATCATCAGATATAGATTCAGTCATTTTAGCCTATTGGGGGAAAAAAAAAAGAGGGGATTGAATTTCTAGGTTAATAGTGGATAACCAGAACACTTAACTAATTTGGAGAACGTTTCCCCACACAGGTGTAGCTGATGAAGGTCTAGGTATCTAGACCACATGCTAAGTTATAGTGTGGCCTGGATCCAGGCAACTGAGTCTGCTAACATGCTGTTCTCTGCACTGTGCGGTTCCATGCCTGACATGGCGCACATTGTGTTCTGTGTAAGTGATGCTCCCTGAAGTTGTGTATTGTGCAGACTTTATGGTTATACACAGCAGCCCTGACCTCAGAAGGTGGATGAATTGATGCTTTTGAACAGTGGTGCTGGTGAAGACTGTCCCTTGGACAGCAAAGAGATCCAACCAGTCAATTCTAAAGGAAATCAATGCTGAATATTCATTGGAAGGACTGATGGTGAAGCTGAAGATCCAATACTTTGGATACCTGATG
This sequence comes from Odocoileus virginianus, assembly GCF_023699985.2. Taxonomy (NCBI): domain Eukaryota; kingdom Metazoa; phylum Chordata; class Mammalia; order Artiodactyla; family Cervidae; genus Odocoileus; species Odocoileus virginianus. The sequence goes on from NC_069675.1 coordinate 60,169,223, forward strand.
CAAAGAGCCGACTCATTGGAAAAGACACTGATGCTGGGGAAGATTGAAGGCAGGAGGAGAAGGGGGCAACAGAGGACGAGATGGTTGGATGGCATCAATGACTCCATGGACATGAGTTTGAGTAAACTCTAGGAGATAGAGAAGGACAAGAAAGCCTGGCATGCTACAGTCCATGGGGTGGCAAAGAGTTGGACACAGCTGAGCAACTGAACAATAACAAATAAAAAGCATGTCGAAAATGTCTGTCCTGTAAAAAAATTTTTTTCTTTTCTTTTTAATAGGTGGTGGCTGATGAGTCTCAGAGGCAATGAGGTTGAGGTTAAGAGGAACCTCCTTAATGAACTTCCCTAGTCAGGTTGGTTTTCCTGTTGGTGTGTCTTTCACAGGGTCTGTTGCCAGGCACTTTGTGGCATCAGTGTACCCTTTATCTCTCTAGGCCACAGAGCACCCTGGGCTGCCTTTTTGGGTTGCTCCCAGAGCCCCCTCACCTCCAGCCATGTCCATGTAAGAGAAGCAATCTTACGACAAACAGGTCTTGTGAGTGGCAGGTAATCTGCTCCATTCAGTCCTTCCAGAAACAAGGGCAACAATGGCCAGGACTGAAAGCATCCAGACACTAAAGAGTACAATGCTCTGTGGGGCATTATTCCATTTATATCAGCAAAAGTGACCAGGGTTACAAGTCAGTTGAGTAGCCACAATCAGGTGGAGAGAGGGGCGATGATTAGAAGGGAACTACAGGGGCCTCCAGAAATGCTGGCTATGTTCTGCTTCTTGATCTGAATGGGTGTTTACTTGGTGATAATGCATTAAGTTGACCGAATATGTTTTATACATTTTCCATTAGTCAGAAATACTTCATTAAGAAGAATAACAGGGTTGGTGGCATGACATGGCAGGAGATCCAGCTCTCTGTAGTGGTTCCCAGTCTCTCTGGGTGACCATGTCTTTTCTTAGGTGTCCTGTGGCCCATGGGAAATGCTCTCAGCTAATTGCACCCTGACCATCTAGAGCAGCAGGTCAGCCAGCCGTGGCCCCCAGGTCAAAGACAGCCTGCTTCTTGCTTTTGTATGGTCTCGGGCACTGCTCCAACAGACAAAGAGCAGCCAAGGAGACTACGCATCGGTGGCCCCATCCACCCAGGTCAGGGCCAGATCACCCATTAGTACACACAGGGCCGAGGGTCCACAGTACATTTAGGAGCCCAAGAAAATATTTTATTTTGAAAACAGAAGGAAAGCATATAGTTCAGACTGAATTTCATTTGTCTTTATAAGACCACAGGTCCAAAATGTAATCTTTAATATGTGTATCTGATACAGGGGCCTGTGTGGTAGAAAGTCATACATGGCCCAGACCACAGTTACAAAATGTAATCTTTAATATGTGTATCTGATAAAGGAGTCCATGTGGTGGAAAGTCATACATGGCCCTGTCCCTGTTCCCCACTCCACTCTCAGCACCAACTTCTGTGGCTGGAGGCTACATGTTATCCCTGCCCAGGGCCTACACTGTCACCACCTGCATGTTGAGAACTTTGCTGTTGGCAAATGCTGGGGATCAGGGAGTAGAAGCCCAGTCCACGTGTTGACAACTTGGCACATGGGGCCAGAGGCCCAAGTTGAGATGACTGGACTTATGCTCCAGGCTCTAGGTGACACTGGCAGCCAACCCTCCACCTACTGTCTATCAATCCCCTCCCCAGACAGGCCAGTGGCTGTATGTCCTGAAAATATCTCCAAGCTGATGGCACCTGGGCATCAAGATATCCACTTAGGGTAGGATGGGGCAGGAATTTTCTCTTCTGTTATATTAATAGAAGAACCTACATGATATCCTCAATTTGGCCTTGTCCCAGAAAATCTAGGTAACTCACCAGCTGGGCCTTTATGGAAAAAGGTTGCCAACCCCTGCTGTAAGGAAAACATGTCTCATCTCTTCTGATCCATTTGCCACTGGTATCGCTTGCTGGAAACTGGAAAGCCAAGTTAAACTAGGCTGTGATGTTCAGCCCATGAAAGATAGCACAGCCATCCCAACCCTAGGACAATGGCCTGAGGTTTGTGGGTTGACTGGCTGGCAGTTTATCAGTGGCAAGGGAAACTAAGGCACATACCTCAGGGAGACTCTGAGGTGGCCCCCAGAGATCCTGGCCTGTGAGTATTCATTCCCTCGTGGAGATGGGAGCTACAACACCAAGCAGACCTCACCTGTGTAAGAGTCTTTGAACTGGAAGCTGGCCTCCAGCCACAGATGCTACTTACTAGACAAATCTATGCTTTTACTTCATTTTAAATCCTCAGACACTCCGGAGAGAGAAGTAAAGCCACATTCAGGAGAATAAATGAGGCAAAGTAGAAAGTCCTACCCAGTGGTTCTCATTAGAATCACCTGAGCATAAAAATGCTTAAGCCCCACCCTAGAGAGTCTGATTCAATGGGTCTAGGTTTGGACCTGAATAACTTACATTTTTTAAGTCCCAGGTGAGCCAAGGATGTGAGCCAAGGGTGAGAAGTGCTGTGCTAGTGATTTGTTGTTGCTTAGTTGCTAAGTCGTGGCCAACTCTTTTGCAACACCATGGACTGTAGTCGGCCAGGCTCCTCTGCCCATGGGATTTCCCCGGCAAGAATTCTGGAGTGGGTTGCCATTTTCTTCTTCAGGGGATCTTCCCTCAAACCCAAGTCTCCTGCATTGGCAGAGGGATTCTTTACTGCTGAGCCACCAGGGAAGCGATTTGTAAGAAATATATATCTGGTCATTCAGGTGGCCACAATATACTTCTCATACACAGTTGGTCTTCATCCACAGTTCCTAGCCCGCAGCTCTCTATGTGCTTGGAATTCCCTGAGTGCTAGGAATAGCAGCAGCATCTTTGGTCATAATATTTGGTTTCTTGTGGTCAGTTCCTGAAATTGCTTCAGAGCCATAAAGGTGAAGTGAGTGTCCTATTGTTCCTAAGCAATCCCTTTCCACTGCAACTTGGTTTATGTTAATGAGGTGACTTTTGAAAGCACTTAAGGATGGGAGCTGGTGTCCAGTGGAACCGACCACATGATTAGAAGTTGGCACTTTCAGTCCTACCCCCTGACTTGGGGTAAGGCAGAGGAGCTGGAGGTTGAATGGATCACCAGTGGCCAAAGATTTAAACAACCGTGCCTATGTAATTAAGCCTCTTTAAATACCAAAAGGACAAGGTTCAGAGAGCTTCTGGATTGGGAAGCGTATGGAGGTTTCCGGGGAGAAGGGCACACTCCAAGCACAAATCTCCTCGCCCCTTCTTACAGTATCCTGCCCTATGCATCTCTTGTCTCTGGCTGTTCTTGAATTATATCCTGTTACAATAAACCTATAATCTAGTAAATATTTTCTGTGAGCCTTAGCAAATTAATCAAAACCAAGGAGGGGGAAATGGGAGCCCCTGATTTATAGCCCATCAGTCAGAAGCACACGTGATAACCTGGACTTGTGACTGGCATCTGAAGTGGGGGCAGTCTTGTGGGACCAAGGTCTTAACCTGCAGAATCTGATGTTCCCTCCTAGGGAACACTGTCCAAATTGAGTTGAATTTTAGGACACCCAGAGGGTGTTGAGGAACTGATTAGCGGTGCGAGAAAACCAACTCCGTCCCACCCACACATTGGGATCTGGTGTTAGTCGGAGCTAGCCACGTTTCTTTCTTAACCCAGGAGCCTTCTCTCAGTGTCTAGTCAGTGCTATTGACATGAAACATCTCTAGGCAGCTTTCAGTCCCTATATTCAATTTTCCTGCTGTGTGTCTTTATGTACAATAAAAGTATACTACATTTAGCATTGTTCTTTGCAAAGCTGATTAATGCCATTCATATGAGGAATCACACTATTATAGAATAGGGTTAGCATAGATATTTCCTAACAATACCCATTAGCAAGTGGATGGAGTATTAACGCCCTCAGCTGAGAGCTCTCGTGGCATCTGTAAGCCCTGATCATGAGCAATTGTGCTTTGTTTTCTCATTCTGAGTCACGAAAGTCAGTGCACTGACTTCTCCGAGGTGTTTCTGTTCTCAGGTTAAAGCTGTCCAAAAAACATCCAAGTGATAGCGCTGGAGGTGCCATAGAAGTGCTGAGGAAGACTATCAGCTGGCTTTCAAAATGAACTCCTTCAGTATACTGGATGAGGAAACAGGGCAGAACAGGCAGTCTGACAGGGAGTGCTAGAGCCCCCTCCGACTGATAAGCATCAGAGCACGTGGGGGGAAGGGATCAAAACTGAGAACAGTAACTAGAAGAAAGGGAAGCAGCAGATTCATCACAACTTCAGGGGGTTTAGAGAATGCTGTGACAACACACCGCCTTGAGCCCAGTCTTAATAATAGCTTTGATTAGAGTAACCTACTGGTAAGAGTTCCCAAGTTACACACAACAGAATCCATTCTAGATACGAAAAGCATTGATTACAGGGTATTAGTAAGAAGTAGCACTTCTGAGAACGATAGGGGAAACAGATTGCTAAAAGCCAGTAGGCAGGAGCAGTGCGGCTGAGAGTTCCGAGTTCTAGAAGAGCTGTTCTAACAGAAGTTCTATTGCTGGCACTGCCCACCACCCCACACCTAGGACACAAGGAACCAGGCAGCGGAACCCCATCACCAGCTACTGCATCTGACCTCCCAACACAGCTCTACCCTGTATTCCTCACTTGCACCTTCCCAGGCACAGAGCTTGGAAGAAGTCTGGAAAAGTGGTTTCTGGTTTTTCAGGCTTTACACCTGACAGAGTTAGAATGAGCTTCAAGGAGCCAATGGGCAGGCTCCGCTACAGCTCCCATTTACGGGACACATCGCCCTACTCCAGACAAGGCCTGGATTCCTCTAAACGCCTGCATTATAAGACATGCAGATTTTTGCAAATGAACAAATACTTCAAACCGCCTTGCATTCTGTTCCCTACTGGCCGGTGGATCTGTTTCTGTCACCATCTCTGTTCAGCAATACCTGTTTTACGTCTATTCGAAACTACTTCCCTTTGCTCTTTTTTTTCTCTCAAAGGAGTACAAAATATAGGCATGAGACTTATTTGTGATAAGAGACATAATTCTCATAAATTTAATAAAAATTAAACAAAGGCTAAAAACTACTAGCAGTCCCTAAAAAAGTCAGCCTATAGCCTCACTGAGACCCTTACTGGGACAAAAGATCAACTGCCTAATCGCACATAGAGAACTCATTTAAATCGCTGAAACTATACCACTGAAGACTAAGTCTGATGAACAAAGAGCCCTTGGCAATTTTACAGTCTTGTTTACCTTCCTGGGAATGAAAACCACCTTGTCATGCGGCTGTTTTTAACTTCTGCACATTATCACTTGGCTGCGTTTTCCAGACCCCATGAATGTATGAAATGTATGTATATCTCAGTCTGCAGAGAGAAAGAAGCAAGAGAACAGGGGTGCAGCGGAGAAGGAAGGGGGAGGAGCCACTCGCGGAGCTGCGCACGCGGCCCCGCCCAGCACGGTCCACACTTTGGCCCATCCGCGGCGTAGGCACCCACGCCTCCCCTCGGAGACGATGAGCTCCGGTTCTCAAGCCTCAGTCCTTTTTCTCCGACTCTTGCTAGTCCTGGGCCCTTGGCTGGCCTGGAGTGAGGGGAAGACGCCACGGAAGATCAGGCGGCCGCTGAAGGGAAGGCCCCGCCGCAGCACAGTGAGGATGGGGTTGGGGAGGGAGATGGGGTGTGAGAGGCTGGTCGGCCTGTGTGGTGTCTGCTGAGTCCGGGGCGCTGTGGGCTACGCAGAGCTCCAAGTCTGTGCTCTCTGTGGTCCCTTTCTTGTTGGCCACGACGAAATCTCCTTTCCTTTTCTGATAGCGAGTCTTCTCACACTTACACACCTACTTCCCCGTATCATTTCCATGTGAAGGACAGTAGTGATTTCTAACAGCATAGAATCTCACATTGTTAAGGAAACCGCCGGCGTGTCCCATGAGACAGCCTTTTGTGAACAGCAAGCTACTCACCCTATTGCTGGATTCACTTTTTTAAAAAAAGAAATAGTTGGGAACTTCTCCAAAAAGCAAAAGCTATTTCAAATGGGGGCCAGTGGAGTCCCTGGAGAAGGAAACGGCAACCCACTCCAGGACTCTTGCCTGGAAAATCCCAAGGACAGAGGAGCCTGGTAGGCTACAGTCCATGGGGTCGTAAAGAGTCGGACACGACTGAGAGACTTGACTTTAATGGAGTCATGACTGGAACTAGGGGGCCACCGTGTGGTTAAGTGTCAAAAAGTGAGGTCCAGAGTTCCCCCGCCACCACATGTTTCTGCAATTAATCTTTTCATACAAAAAACAGACAGGAACACCAGAACAAAATTTGCCAAAATTCTGTTCAGAATGTTCAGTTGGCCTTCCACGGTGGAACATTTAAGCCAAAGTATACGCCTGAACCACTATCATCAGCATCACCTGAGAATGTATTAAAAATGTAGGTTTTTAGACCCACCCTAGATCTACTGATTCTGGAACTCTAAGGGTGGGGACAACCACCTGAGTTTTAACAAATTCCCTAGGTGATTCTGTTACCAGGTAATGTCTGAGATCCACCAGTTTAGACTAGGTAGGTAGAAGAACATCTCCTTGGGCTGGGCTAGCGGCATAGCTTAATTGTTTTACTGATTGCAATTATTGTAGAATTCACTAATTCAATCATTCAGCAACTATTGTATTTCATTCATTTAATACAGATTTACTGCATATTTAAAGAGCAGCAAGAAAGTTCATGTGATTGAAGCAGAGCAACCAAGGGGAAGAATGAAAGGAATGAGCTCAGAAGAGGCAGGCAGAGGCTGGCTGTGTAAACAGTAGACCATGAGGAGATGCAGCGTGTCATAGGAGCGACTGGAGAGTACAGAGCTGGGAAGAGATACAAGATTGTCTTCTTATCAACAGAAACTCCAGCTACAGATAAAGAACTGACAGTGGTGGAAGGAGGGGACAGATGAGCTAAAACGAAGAAGCTCGGGAAAGGGAGAGTGGTGACTTGGACTGAGGTATGGCGGTGGAGATGTTGGCTCTGGATGGATTTTAAAGGTAGTGTCAACAGGATTTACAGATGGATTGGATATGAGATGAGACCAAGGAACATCTAGGATTATCCCAAGGTTTTGTGCCTGAACAAAACTACATTTAGTGAGAAATAATTAAGTGCCTACTAAAGATATACTTTGTCTCACAGTTTAAAAGATTGAATGTTTTAGTAGAAAAGACCAATTAAATGAAGATTATGGGTTGTTTCTCCTTCCACACAATTTACCTCATTCTTTGTTTGAGTCAAAATATTTCATCATCTTTTATTAAAATGTGTTTTAATTTCAGCAAATAGCCTGGAATTTCAGATAATACTTTTGTACACTGGTGTTTACAATGAAAGTAGGGATTGTACTTGGTATTCTTCGTATTAGTAGTAGAAATAGAACTCCTTTATCAATTTGCTACTTTTGTTCTTCCTGTGGTACAAATTAGCAATAATTATGTGTGCCAGCAAACATACATTTTGATATATAATAGAGTCATACTCCCCATTTAATTCAACAGCCAGACTCCTGGCAACCTCAACCATTTGGAACTCAGGTATGAATTCCCAAACTGCACTCAGCAGCTTAAGTGATGTGTCTAAAATTAAAGTTAATGATTTAATAAGCTTAATTATTTGATTCCTTCTGGCAACCTTCCATTTGTCCCGGGTTTAATCCAATTCAGTAAATGGTTATTGGGTGCTTACTGTGAACAGGGCACTCTGTGTGATGAGGGATACAAAAGGGAGAGACAACAGGCGACAATTACAAGGTTGGGGCATGAGGAGCAGACATGCTGACTGCAGCAACAAAGAGGAGATGGGAAGATTAACATCTCGAAGGGAATCAGAATCTCAGGGCTTTTGAATTAGCACTAATAACAGCAGGTAATTAAATGGCCCCCTAGGCTAGATTACAGCCAGCTCAATGCCTGAGGTTTCCTAATAAATTTTTTTTTAAAGTTGTTAGTAAATAATTTCCTAAGACAGGGAGTGACTTGAGAGTGACTAGAGCATTTGAGAAAAAATTTAATCAAAATGATTAGCATTTAACATAAAGTCATTTTTTAGTTGCCTGAATGATTAATTCAATCTATCTCATTTTCATAAGAATTAATAGAATGTTATTACAAATGTGCCTGGAAAGTTCTATTAAGGAACAATTTGAAAACTGAAATCTTGACTGGACAAATACATGGCTAGTCTTTGGATCTTTTCACATGGATGGGCTACAGGCTAGCCAGAGGTGTAGATCTGGAAATAGAGAGGGTAATTGCTAACTTTTGGTTGCTGTAGTCACCTTGCATTCTTTCCTTTAAAACCTTTTCATTATGGGAAATTTTAAATACACACAAAAGTAACAGAATGGCATAAAGAACCTTTATGTACTCATCACCCACTGACATCCCATTTCATCTAGATTCACTCATATCCCCCCTCCTGCATTGTGTGTGCATGCTGTTGCTTCAGTCGTGTCCAACTCTGTGCAACCCCATGGACTGTAGCCCGCCAGGCTCCTCTGTCCATGGGATTTTCCAAGCAAGAAGTTGCCATGCCCTCCTCCAGGAGATCTTCCTGACCCAGGGATAGAACCTGCATTGGGAGGGTTGCATTGCCAGGCGAGTTCTTTACCATGAGCACCACCTGGGAAACCCCACTCCTGCATTATTTTGAAGGAAATCCCAGACATCACATCATATCAGTTCAGTTCAGTTGCTCAGTTGTGTCTGACTCTTTGCAACCCCATGGACTGCAGCATGCCAGGCTTCCCTGTCCATCACCAACTCTCAGAGCTTACTCAAACTCATGTCCATTGAGTCGGTGATGCCATCCAACCACCGCATCCTCTGTCTTCCCTTCTCCCGCCCTCAATTTTTCCCAGCATCAGGGTCTTTTCAGATGAGTCAGTTCTTTATATCAGGTGGCCAAAGTATTGGAGTTTCAGCTTCAGCATCAGTCCTTCCAATGAATATTCAGGACTGATTTCCTTTAGGATGGACTAGTTGGATCTCCTTGCTGTCCAAGGGACTCTCAAGAGTCTTCTCCAACACCACAGTTCAAAAGCATCAATTCTAGGTGCTGAGCTTTCTTTATAGTCCAACTCTCACATTCATACATGACTACTGGAAAAACCATAGCTTTGACTAGATGGACCTTTGTTGGCAGAGTAATGTCTCTGCTTTTTAATATGCTCTCTAGGTTGGTTATGGGCTTCCCTGGTGGCTCAGAGGGTAAAGCAACTGCCTGTGATGTGGGAGACCCAGGTTCAATCCCTGGGTCCGTGAGATCACCTGGAGAAGGAAATGGCAAACCACTCCAGTATTCTTGCCTGGAGAATCCCATGGACAGAGGAGCCTGGTGGGCTACAGTCCACAGGGTCTCAAAGAGTCAGACACGACTGAGCGACTACACACTAGGTTGGTCATAACTTTTCTTCCAAGGGGCAAGCATATTTTAATTTTATGGCTGCAGTCACCATCTACAGTGATTTCAGAGCCCCAAAACAGTCTGTCACTGTTTCCGTTGTTTCCCCATCTATTTGCCATGAAGTGATGGGACTGGATGCCATGATCTTCATTTTCAGAATGTTGAGTTTTAAGCCAGCTTTTTCACTCTTCTGTTTCACTTTCATCAAGAGGCTCTTTAGTTCTTCTTCTCTTTCTGCCATAAGGGTGGTGTCATATGAGTATCCAAGGTGACTGATATTTCTCCTGGCAGTCTTGATTCCAGTTTGTGCTTCATCCAGTCCAGTGTTTCTCATGATGTACTCTGCCTATAAGTTAAATAAGCCGGGTGACAACATACAGCCTTAACATACTCCTTACCCTATTTGGAACCAGTCTGTTGTTCCTTGTCCAGTTCTGACTGTTGCTTCTTGACCTGCATACAGATTTCTCAGGAGGCAGGTCAGGTGGTCTGGTATTCCCATCTCTTTAAGAATTTTCCACAGTTTATTGCGATCCACACAGTCAAAGGCTTTGACATCGTTAATAAAGCAGAAGTAGAGGTTTTTCTGCAACTCTCTTGCTTTTTCGATGATCCAGCAGATGTTGGCAATTTGATCTCTGGTTCCTCTGCCTTTGTTAAATTCAGCTTGAACATCTGAAAGTTCATAGTTCACAGACTGTTGAAGCCTGGCTTGGAGAACTTTGAGCATTACTTTGCTAGCATGTGAGATGAGTGCAATTGTGTGGTAGTTTGAGCATTCTTTGACATTGCCTTTCTTTGGGATTGGAATGAAAACTGACCTTTTCCAGTCCTGTGGCCATGCTGAGTTTTCCAAATTTGCTGGCATATTGAGTGCAGCACTTTCACAGCATCATCTTTTAGGATTTGAAATAGCTCAACTGGAATTCCATCATCTCCACTAGCTTTGTTCATAGTGGTGCTTCCTAAGGCCCACTTGACTTCACATTCCAGGATGTCTGGTTCTAGGTGAGTGATCACACCATCGTGGTTATCTGGGTCATGAAGATCTTTTTTTGCATAGTTCTTCTGTGTATTCTTGCCACCTCTACTTAACATTTTCTGCTTCTGTTTGGTCCATACCGTTTTCTGTCCTTTATTGTGCCCATCTTTGCATGAAATGTTCCCTTGGTATCTTTAATTTTCTTGAAGTGATCTCTAGTCTTTCCCATTCTATTCTTTTCCTCTATTTCTTTGCATTGATCATTGAGGAAGGCTTTCTTATCTCTCCTTGGTATTCTTTGGATCTCTGCATTCAAATGGGTATATCTTTCCTTTTCCCCTTTGCTTTTCACTTCTCTTCTTTTCACAGCTATTTGTAAGGCCTCCTCAGACAACCATTTTGCCTTTTTGCATTTCTTTTTTCTTGGGGATGGTCTTGATCACTGCCCCCTGTACAATGTCACAAACCTCTGTCCATGGTTCTTCAGGCACTCTATCAGATCTAATCCCTTGAATCTGTTTGTCACTTCCACTCTATAATCTTAAGGGGTTTGATTTAGGTCATACCTGAATGGTCTTGTGGTTTTCCCTACTTTCTTCAATTTAAGTCTGAATTTGACAATAAGGAGTTGATGATCTGAGCCACATCTAGCTCCCAGTCTTGTTTTTGCTGACTGTATAGAGCTTCTCCATCTTTGGCTGCAAAGAATATAATCAATCTGATTTCTCTATGGACCATCTGGTGATGTCCATGTGTAGTCTTAACTCTTGTGTTGTTGGAAGAGGGTGTTAGCTATGACCAGTGCGTTCTCTTGGCAAAACTCTATTAGCCTTTGCCCTGCTTCATTCTGTATTCCAAGGCCAAATTTGCCTGTTATTCCAGATATTTTTTGACTCCCTACTTTTGCATTCCAGTCCCCTATAATGAAAAGGACATCTTTTTTGGGTGTTAGTTCTAGAAGTTCTTGTAGGTCTTCATAGAACCATTCAACTTCAGTTTCTTCAGCATTTCTGGTCAGGGCATAGAGTTGGGTTACTGTGATATTGAATAGTTTGCCTTGGAAACAGATCATTCTGTAGTTTTTGAGGTTGCATCCAAGTACTGCGTTTCAGACTCTTTTGTTGACTATGTTGGCTACTCCATTTCTTCTAAGGGTTTCTTGCCCACAGTAGTAGATATAAGGTCATCTGAGTTAAATTCACCCATTTCAGTCCATTTTAGTTCACTGATTCCTAAAATGTCAGTGTTCACCCTTGCCATCTCGTGTTTGACCACTTCCAATTTGCCTCGATTCATGGACCTAACATTACAGATTCCTATGCAATGTTGCTCTTTACAGCATTGGACTTCACTTCCATCACCAGTCACATCCACAACTGGGTGTTGTTTCTGCTTTGGCTCTGTCTCTTCATTCTTTCTGGAGTTATTTCTCCACTGATCTCCAGTAGCATATTGGGCACCTACCAACCTGGGGAGTTCATCTTTCAGTGTCCTATCTTTTTGCCTTTTCATTCTGTTCATGGGATTCTCAAGGCAAGAATACTGAAGTGGTTTGGCCATTCCCTTCTCCAGTGGACTGCATTTTGTCAGAAGTCTCCACCATGACCCATCCATCTTGGGTGGGTCTACAGGGCATGGCTCATAATTTCATTGAGTTAGACAAAGCTATGGTCCATGTGATCAGATTGGTTAGTTTTCTGTGATTGTGGTTTTCAGTCTGTCTTCCCTCTGGTGGAGAAAAATAAGAGGCTTATGGAACCTTCCTGATGGGATAGACTGACTGAGGGGTATACTGAGTCTTGTTCTGATGGGCGGGGCCATGCTCAGTAAATCTTTAATCCAATTTTCTGTTGATGGGCGGGGCTATGTTCCCTCCCTGTTATTTACCCGAGGCCAAACTATTGTGGCTCAGCTGGTAAAGAATCCGCCTGCAATGCAGGAGACCTGGGTTCCATCCCTGGGTTGGGAAGATCCCCTGGAGAAGGGAAAGGCTACCCACTCCAGTATTCTGGCCTGGAGAATTCCATGGACTATACAGTCCATGGGGTTGCAGAGAGTCGGACACGACTGAGTGAGTTTCATTTCAAACTATGATGGAGGTAATGAAGATAATGGCGACCTCCTTCAAAAGGTCCCACGCAGGCACTGCTGCATTCAGTGCCCCCAGCCCCGCAGCAGGCCATCACCAACCCATGCCTCCACCAGAGACTCCTGGGCACTCACGGGCAAGTCTGGGTCAGTCTCTTGTGGGGTCACTGCTCCTTTCTCCTAGGTCCTGGTGCACACAAGGTTCTGTTTGTGCCCTCCAAGAGTTGATTTCCCAGTCCTGTGTAAGTTCTGGTGGCTCTATGGTGGGGTTAATGGCGACCTTCTCCAAGAGGGCTTATGCCATACCCAGGTCTGCTGCACCCAGAGCCCCTGCCCCTGCAGCAGTCCACTGCTGACCTCCACAGGAGACACTCAAACACAGTTCTGTCCCAGAGCCAAGGTTTGAGAGACAAGTAATACCTTCCCCCTTTTCTTTCTTCACCATCTCCAAAAACCAAAACTCTTCCTCAGGTAGTGGCCTGGGGGTTCCTGCAGACCCGTTTCCCAGTTACTTCCCAGTGAAGACAAAGGCTGAACTGAAGACTAGGAGCTCTGGAAGTGGACAGAACAGCCAAAGCCCAGCTTTATCTCACTGCTTTGTGACTCTGAGCAGGGTTATCACCTCACCCAGGAGAGCAGCATTTCCAAACGGCAGGCCATCAGCAGGTCCAGATCTTCACGGCCCACAGTGTTCATCCTCGGACGGACACACTCCCTGCCATAAATGTTTCAGTATCTATTTCTAACAGGTAAGGACTCTTTAAAAAAAATCCCCCATTTCCATTGTTATATCTTAAAAAAAAAAAATAATTTTTAAATATTTCTCTGACTTCTAATCAGAGTTTAAATCTCCAGTCACATCATAAAATTATAACTTTTATTTATTCATTTATTTGGCCAGTTGGCATGCAAGATCTTTGTTCCCCATCAAGGCATCAAACCTGTGCCCCCTACAATAGAAGCACAGAGTGAATCTTAACAACTGAGCCACCAGGGAATTCCCAAATTACAATGTTTAAAAGGCTTATTTGATTTAGGATCTATCTCAGGCCCACAGGATACTGATTTGATCTGTCCATAAACGCCCCGTCCCCCTCACCTCTGCCCCGTATAATACTTTTTCACTGAAATAAATTTGTTGAATACAATAGGGGTTTTGGCCTGGAGAGTTTCCCACAGTGTGGATTTTGCCATTTACAACTCTATGGTGGCATCATATATTGTATTTCTCTTGCCTCACCTTTGAATTTCTTATAAATTGTTGGAACTATAGGCATATTCAGATTCAGGTTCAATGTTTTTGCAAGATAACTTCCTAAGTACTGTAGTAGCAGGAGCTCTTCTGTCTGGCAGGGTCTTTTTGTTATGACAAGGGGTGTTGACACTCAATGCCTAGATCCTTTAACTATAATGGCTTATCAAATGGTGATAATCTAATTCCCCTGTTCCTTATACAGCACTGAAACACCTTTCATTTACTATCTGGTTACCTAGCGGTACAGTTCAGAAAAATGGGATAAATACTTGATTCCTTCTCTTATTTACTGGTTTTCAAAACACAAAGTTGACTTTCCAGCATCCTCTAATCAGGAACAATAAGCTTCTTTTTGGTAACATTGTTAACCTGTCACTAAATATAACATTTTAATTAATTCCAGTTTTTATCTTTATTGATGCTGAAATCATCCCATCTTTTGCCAGAGGGAAGCTTCTCAAGTTGGCTCTTGGATCCTTTGGGGATGACCCAAGTCATCTTTGAAAAACCTCCTTACTCCCTGAAGAATTCCAGGGACAGAGGAGCCTGGTGGGCTATAGTCCATGGGGTCACAAAGAGTTGGACATGACTAAGCAACTAACACTTTCACTTTATTCTCTGGTATGATAAGACCTTCCAGGCTCATCTTATATTTCCCAGAGCCAACAATTTCTCCCAGGACTACTGGTTCCTTTTAGTAGGAAATGGTATTTTGAGATGTATTCATCATGCTTGAGTTTTATGATATTTTGACATCTTGGGGAGCCTTGGTGACTGGGAGAAGACTGCCTCTCCAAAAAATTCCCAAAATAACAGACAACTCCCCTGCAAATGTACCTTTCGCATGCAAACCAAGCAACCCTAAGTCCATAGCCCCAACCACCTTCTTCATCTAACTGTCACACACCAGGCCAGTATTTCCCCTGCCCAAAGTCAACCCAGGGCCAGAACCAGACAACTAGAGACCATCTTAGAACCCAGAGACCACCAACATTGTTCAGACTATTCAATCCTAAACTGTTTATCCTTCTCTGCCTTGCCTTTCCCACAGAAAACACAACAAAGGCTCTGAACCACGCTCTCTCCTCACTCCTTATGCCTTCTGACAAAACCTGGTGTTTCCCCACGTGGCCCAGCGTGGTGTGGCATGCCCTGCTCTTGGAAAGTGTGAGTAATAAATTCTTTTAATGGCATGACCTCCCTGTGTCATCACTCAGTCACCTCCATAAATTAATATCCTATGGGTATGTTTTAACACAAGGCCACAATCTGGAGGCTAGGAATCCTCGTTACTGGTACAGGGTTGGTCATTATTTCTAGGTCTTTTCCATGGACAGAGCTAAGAAACACATTCTGAATTCATCCCAATCCTACTCAAAATCAGGACCTTAGAGATTTTACTTGACCCTTTCTGTCTTATACCCATATCCTCTTCCTCCCACACTGAGAAATCTGTCTCCCATTTACACTGGGAGTGACAGAATTCCAATTTCACGTATTGGTTTATTATACTGCAACAAATATACAGCAATCTCAGAATAGCACTTGTGCTAGCAAAAATATGATTATACGGCTTAATATTTATTTATTTTTGGCTATGCTGTGTCTTTGTTGTTGCATGCAGGCTTTCTCTAGTCGCGGCAGGCGGGGGCTGCTCTCTAGTTGTAATTGTGGTTCACGGGTTCAGCTGCTCCATGGCATGTGGACTCTCCCCCGACCAGAGATCAAATCCATGTCCCCTGCATTGGCAGGCGAATTCTCAACCACTGGTCTACCAGGAAAGTCCACACAGCTTAATACTTTTATTTTGGCTATTCTTTTTTGTTCTCAGAGTATATCCAACCAGGAATGTACCCTTAGATGACTGTTTTTCAGTCATTTAAAAGAGTTCCTCCTCTGGGGAGTTATCCAGTTTGAGTTATCCCCAAAACTGATTTGTTTTACTGCATTTTTTAATTTTATGGTTGACTTTAAAATTTTGGATTCTTTGGGATTGCAAAGAATCGGACATGACTGAGCGGCTGAAACACACACACACACTTCATACTTACGCATATTATTCACATGGCTCCAAAGTCAGATCTACATATGAAGTCCTGTTCAGAGAAGTCCGACTTCTCTCCCTGTCTTCCTCCCCCCGCAGGACCCTGTCCCTCTGTCCCATCGGTGCCTGCGTGCTCAGTCAGTCATGTCTGACTCTTGGAGACCCCATGGACTGTAGCCCACCAGGCTCCGTTGTCCATGGGATTTTCCAGGCAAGAATACTGGAGTGGGTTGCATGCCCTCCTCCATGGAATCTTCCCAACCCAGGGATCGAACCTGTACCTCCTGCATCTCCCTACAGATTCTTTACTGCTAAGCCACTGGGAAGCCCCATCCCCATAGGTAACCATTTAAAAATTTTATTGGTTATTTTTCCATCACTTGGCTTTTAAATATAAGTGTGTGTGTGTGTGTGTGTGTGTGTGTGTGTGTGTAATCTATACATTTATGTATTTAATATTTTATACATTTTTTATGGCTGTACACTTTCTCTACCTTGCTTTTTTCTCACCTCACCATACATGCTGGAGACCACACCATGGTAGCATTTAGACATATTCTTCATTTCTCTCAGGTGGATAGCTGCCAACTGAAATTGAGTATTTAGTTTATCATGTGCCAGGCACTGTGCTGAGTGGCTTACACAGATTATCCCGTTTAATCCTCAGAACAACCCAGTGAGGTTGGCACTATTACAACTGCCACTTTACAAATGAGAAATTAAAGGTTAAGAGATCGGTCACCCAGCTGAAAAGCAGTGAATAATTTTTTAGGATAGAAACCAGAAATGTGTAAACTTTAGGCCAATATTACCCATGTATTTCTTTCTCTCTTGTGCTTAGTCATTCAGTTGTGTTTCACTCTTTGCGACCCCAGGGACTGAGGCCCGCCAGGATCCTCTGTCCATGGGGATTCTCCAGGCAAGAATACTAGAGTGGATTGCCATACTCTCCTCCAGGGGATCTTTCCAATCCAGGGATTGAACCCAGATCTCCCACATTGCAGGCAGATTCTTTACTTTCTGAGCCACCAGGAAAGTCCATCTTTCTCTCTAGTTAGACATAGAGAAGTTAGACATAAAGATAGACCATTTATACAGTGAATTTGTAGACATCAGTGCCCCAAAATACTCAGAGGTCCTGAATGACTTGTAAACAAGGATTCATGGAGAAGTTTCCATGGATTCAGAGGGCCTATCAGGCACAAAATTTAGATAGACATAGATCCAGAAAGTAACTTGAAAACCACTTTTAAATCTTTTCTGGCATGTGAAAAAAAGTGACCAATCTATTGTGTAGATTAATTATATATATCAATGAGGTAACTTGGAATCAATGAGAAATCAAAGTAGACAAAAGTCATCGTGGAATTGTCAGATCTTCAGACACAAAATACGAGGTGTGTCTTCGGACACGCTCCACCTTGCTCCTCCACTGAATTGTTATTGTTCTTTGTTTTCTCATAGGAGAGTCTCTTTCTGCCATCAGCTGTAGCTGGCCCCCATCCCAGGGCAGATGGGCCAACTGCAGAGGAAGGGTGCAGTGAATGGCTGGCGGGGCTGAGAAGATACCCCCAAATGGTATATGTCCCAGGCCTTATAATGCGTTGTCTCCTAGTTATTTGTATGGTTATTCCCACCTTCTTAAAAGATTGTTGGGAAATTTAGGCAGGCCCTCATACACTCGCTTCTGTATACTTTCCCCCATCTCAGCATAGCCAGTGGATCAGGGTGGGCACTGGACCCAAAGGAAGCCAATTACTCTTGTTGGAATTTGTGGTTGGGACCTGAGATGTGTTGAGGCTTCTGCTGGATACTCCAGATTCCCACCTCCATCAGCACGACTCTGTTCAGACCAGCCGCTGAGGAGTTCCTCTGCTTTCTTCTTTCACCTCCTACCTACCCATTAGGAAGTCATTCCTGCTGATTTTACCTCTAAACTAGATCTCAGATTCACTTGGTTCCTCCACCCCACTGTTGGCACCTATCTATCTGCCATCTTTCACCTGGACAGTTGCAGCAGGTTCCAGATTCGTGTCCCCCTTTCTCTCGTGTGATCTTCAGATGTGAATTGGAGTAAGGCTCACTTCCGCTTAGAGTCCTCCAGTGGCTCCTCTCTGCACCCAGAACAGAATCCACACCCTTATCCAGGAAGCCCCACCACCTCTCCTGCCTCATCCCTGCAGCTGTGCCCCTTGCCCACCTCACTCCAGCCACGGGCCTCGTATAGGTTCCCCATGCACCTGGCGCTTACCCACTCACAAGCCTGTGCCCATCTGGATGCCTGGAGCTCATGTTCTCCCTGACCTTGTTGGCGCCTCATCTCTCTAGCCTCACCTAATGTCGCCTCCTCCGAGGAGGTTTCCCTGACCACACAATCTGAAGTAGGCCATCAGCATTTTTCTTCTCTCAACACCTCATTTGTCTCTTTTCTGGCACTTAGCACAGTGTTTAATTATTTTTTATTTGTGTATTTAATTGTCTCCCTGGCTCAGTGGTAAAGAATCTGCCTGCCGATGCAGGAGACTTGGGTTTGATCCCTGGGTCAGGAAGATCCCCTGGAAAACAAAGTGTTAACCCACTCCACTGTTCTTGCCTGGGAAATCTCATGGACCAGGGAGCCAGGCGGGCTACAGTCCACAGGGTCTCAAAAAGTCAGACAACTACCACTTTTTAAAGGGATAATGGGATTTAAAACTAAAGTTGCTGTTTGGATTATAACTCATAAATCCATCTTTTTTTCAACTTATATTAATTATGCTGATAACAGTTTACTTCCTATTAATAAGGCATTTTCTTTTCTCCAGATAATAGAGGTTTACTATCCATCAACACTTTACAGGGAAGATCTGTGCCTTCAGTCAGATTTGCCCTTTTCAAATCGGTCAGTGTTCTCATTTGTTTGTTTTTGTTTTTGTTTATTTTCTTTTAAAGAAATGAAGGGTAGGGAAGAGCTTTGGTAGAAAGCTCCAGGAAATCGCTTGAGTTCTGTTAAATGTTCTCTGTTCTCTGAGTGCATTTTCAGAAACAAAAATTACTTTAAGCCCTTAGGGAACTGAGTTTTGCAGCTGACTCTGCACCTGGTCAGATATATCAATCACCATCCTGGAGGGAAAACTTCCCTTTAGGGAAGGCCTAAACCCCTACAGTGGTACCCCTGTACCCTCCCACCAAGCGGAATCCCCCACTATACAAGTCAGGATGCTTCTAAAAGGTAGAGTCCACTCTGTGGGAGAAGGCGAGGGTGGGATGTTTCAAGAGAACAGCATCGAAACATGTATACTATCTAGGGTGAAACAGATCACCAGCCCAGGTTGGGTGCATGAGACAAGTGCTCGGGCCTGGTGCACTGGGAAGACCCAGAGGGATCGGGTGGAGAGGGAGGTGGGAGGGGGGACCGGGATGGGGAATACATGTAAATCCATGGCTAATTCATTTCAATGTATGACAAAAACCACTGCAATGATGTAAAGTAATTAGCCTCCAACTAATAAAAATAAATGGAAAAAAATAAATAAATAAAAGGCAGAGTCCAGTACAGGGAAGATGCTCCATAGATGTTTGGCAGATCAATACTATACTCCCGACCCCATTAGTATGGGCTTCCCTGGTGGCTCAGTGGTCAAGAATCCATCTTTAATGCAGGAGATGTGAGTTCAAGCCCTGGGTTGGGAAGATCTCCTGGAGAAGGAAATGGCAACCCATGCCAGTATTCTTGCCTGGAAAACCCCATGGACAGAGGAGCCTGGTGGGCTACGGGTCCATGGGGTCGCAAAAAGAATCCCACATAAGGAAGCTTTTTGCACTGAGCAGACTCCACCTTGTGGCCATATTTGAGAACTGCGCTACTGCCCAAGGGCTGCAGAATCATCACCTCTTCTTTTGTAGTTCTCATACCTCTTGATGTTGTTTAGTCGCTGAGCCCTGTCTGACTCTTTTGTGACCCCATGGGCTGCAGCTGTGAAGCTTCTCTGTCCACGGGATTTCCCAGGCAAGAAAACTGGAGGTGGGTTGCCATTTCCTTGTCTAAAGTATCTTTCCAACTCAGGGATTGAATACACATCTCCTGCCTTGCAGGCATGTTCTTTACTGATGAGCCATGAGAGAAGCCCTCACATATTTCTGCTAAGTCACTTCAGTCGTGTCCGACTCTGTGCGACCCCATCCCTGAGATTCTCCAGGCAAGAACACTGGAGTGGGTTGCCATTTCCTTCTCCAATGCAGAAAAGTCAAAGTGAAGTTGCTCAGTCATGTCTGACTCTTCGCGACCCCATGGACTGCAGCCTACCAGTCTCCTCCGTCCATGGGATTTTCCAGGCAAGAGTACTGGAGTGGGGTGCCATTACATATTTCTAGGTCTCTTTAAAAAGTACACCAAGATATGGACTTCTCTGGCGGCCCAGTGGTTAAGATTCTGTGTGTGCTTCCACTGCAGGGGACTAGGGCTTGATCTCTGGTCAGGGAACTAAGATCCCATATTCTGCACAGCTCCTTCTCCCCCCCTCCCTCCAAAAAAAGTACACCAGATCTACTGCATGGAATCTCATGCAGAGCTCTTAAACACAATTTCTCTCAAACCACATATATTCTTTATTCTCCAAGTCTCTACATCCTCTTCTATCTATATAATTGGTTTTCTTTAATTTCTTCAAAGCCACAATAGGACAGGTGCTTTAAAAACACTTTCACATTTAATCCCTTCAGTAGTCCAGGAGACTGATGTATACTAGTATGACCATTTCACAAGTGAGGAAATCTAGGTATGTAGACTCAGAGTTTAGGAACTTGCCCAAGGCCACACAGCTAATTAGGGATGTGGTGGGGGGTGGGATTTGAACTAGGTCACTTAAATATGTAACCCAGACTTTCCAGCGAACCTCACTGCCCCCTGATGAATAGGATTTTCATCTACCCAGATTTTGAAATTGGAAAATAGTAAGATGCTCTTGGTTACTCTGTCTCTCTTTCACTGATAGGCAGAGAAGGTTTACTGATACCACCTCCTAAACGACACTAGAATGTGTCCCTTCCTCTTTTCCCACTGCCATACTCTTCCTTTGGCCCCTCCTCACATCTCCTGTAAAATACTGCAGTAGCCTCCTAACAAGTTTCTATTCCCCGCCCCTCCATCCCTCCCCACTAAGGAAAGGTCCTAGTTGGTTTTGTATTTTTTATTTATTTGGCTGTCCTGTGTCTTAGTTATGGCATGTGAACTCTTAGTTGCAACGTTTGGGATCTGTTTCCTGACCAGGAATTGAACCTACACCACTATGGCTCAGATAATAAAGAATCTGCCTGCAATGCAGGAAACCCAGCTTCAGGAAGGTCCTGAGAAGGGAATGGCTACCCACTCCAGTATTCTTGGCTGGAGAATTCCATGGACAGAGGAACCTGGAAGGCTATATATAGTCCATGGGGTTGCAAAAGAGTCGGACTCGACTGAGCAACTAACAGTAACTAACCGCTGCACTGGGAACGTGCAGTTTTAGCCACTGGACTGCCAGGGAAGTCCCGGTCTTAGTTTTAAACTCTAAATCTGAAAAGTCACAGACCACCCAGAGGACATTTAAGCCATATATACCAAGAGCCTTAAAAATGACTGTACCCTTTCAATCAGTAATTCTTCTATTTCTGTGAATCTACTTTTCAGAAAGAATCCCGTGGGTGGAGAAAGCTTAAGTGCGCAAAGATGATCAGGGCAGTATTACTGATGTAATACAGTCATCCCCTCCAAGTTTTTAAAAACTCTATTATGGAATAAATTATCTAGATCAAGTTACTTTCAACTCCCAACAATAAGAAAATCTGTCTCATGCCATCTTTGGGAGGTCCTTGGAAGACTCTGTGGTTATGGGTCCTCCCTGGTCACTGCCAAGGCCCCCAGTCTCCATTTACCTGGTTCACTCAGGTATGTTGTTGTTTGTTAAGTCTCTCATTGTGTCCAACTCTTTGTGACCTCATGGGCTACAGCACACCAGGCTTCCCTGTCCTACACCACCTCCCAGAGTTTGCTCAAACTCATGTCCATTGAGCCGATGATGCCATCCAACAGTCTCAACCTCTGTCACCCCCTTCTCCTCCTGCTCTCAATCTTTCCCAGCATCAGGATCTTTTCCAATGAGTTGGCTCTTCTCATTAGGTGGCCAGAGTACTGGAGTTTCAGCATCAGTCCTTCCAAGGAATATTCAGCATTGATTTCCTTTAGGATTGACTGGTTTTTTCTCCTTGCAGTCCAAGGACTCTCAAGAGTCTTCTCCAGCACCACAGTTCAAAAGCATCAATTCTTCAGCGCTCTGTGTTCTTTATGGCGTAACTATCACATTTGTACATGACTATTGGAAAAACCATAGCTTTGACAATCCGGACCTTTGTCAGCAAAATGATGTCTCTGTTTTTTAATATGTCTAGGTTGGTCATAGCTTTTCTTCCAAGAAGCAGGCTTCTTTTAATTTCACAGTCACTGTCCTCAGTGACTTTTGAGCCCAAGAAAATAGTCTATCACTGTCTCCACTTTTTCCCCATCTATTAGCCATGAAGTGATGAGACTGGATGCCATGATCTTAGTTTTTTGAATGTTGAGTTTTAAGCCAGCTTTTTCACTCTCCTCTTTCATGCTCATCAAGAG
Source organism: Odocoileus virginianus (assembly GCF_023699985.2). Classification (NCBI taxonomy): domain Eukaryota; kingdom Metazoa; phylum Chordata; class Mammalia; order Artiodactyla; family Cervidae; genus Odocoileus; species Odocoileus virginianus. The sequence continues at coordinate 60,191,682 of NC_069675.1, forward strand.
GCTCTTTAGTTCTTCAGTTCTAACAGCCACTAGCTTCCATGTCACCCTCAGGGCATGTGGAAGTTTGGTGAGGTTGGCGACACCTCACTGTTCCCTCTGAGGTCTGGCCAGCCCCTGGCAGGAGGGGCTAGGGAGTCGTCAGGGAGGAGAGCGTAGGTCCTGGCTGTCTCAGCAGCCTGGACCCTTCCCCTGGCCAGAGGACATCTTTTATTTTGGAGAAAATCCTCAAGTGCCTCTGCTCAGGTTTCCTCAGAGCCATTTCCTGTCTCTTCTCCCCACTGTACACTAAATCACCTCAGTGGGGTAGACTTTGAAAACAAAGCCAGGAAGGGAATGTTTTTCAGCTGCTTCTTTCATGTCACCACAAACCTCCCCTGAGGAAAGTAAACACAGGGCCTGCTACCTGCTTGAGGAAGGGGAAGAGAGGAAAATGGTTGAAAAAATAGATATATTACAGCAATAACCCTCTGTTTTTCCAGTCTCTTCCATGCCTGTGGAAATCTCTTTCCTGTCTGTAGCTTTTGTTATTTCACATTTGTTTGTCTAGCTGTGACAAACCTAGACATATTAAAAAACAGAGATATCACTTTACTGACAAAGGTCCGATTGTCAAAGCTATGGTTTTTCCAATAGTCATGTATGGATGTGTTGGGACTTCCTTGGCAGTCCAGTCTAGTACTTAGGACTTTGCCTTCCAATGCAAGGGGTACGTGTTCAATCCCTGGTGGGGGAGTGAAGATCCCACATGACTCCTGGCTGTAAAACCAAAACATAAAAAAGAAATAATATTGTAACAAGTTAAATAAAGATTTTTCAAAACAGTCCACATTTAAAAAAAAAAAATCTTAAAAAACAGACTGTCAGATATTTCTCCAGTAAAGATGGGTTTATTTGGGATCAACTGAAATTTGCAAGGCAGGAGTCTTCAACTCTGCCGTGCAAGTTCCCCACCGTAAGGGAAGGAGACTACTTTTTTAGAGGGGCAAAGGCACGGGAGAGCACTGTGGTAAACAGAGTCCTTGACTTTTCCTTGCCAGGAAAGAAGAGATGTCTTTTCTTCTTTCTGTTGGGCTCTGCTATGGTTGCAGGGCATGAGTGAGCCTCCGTTCAGGTCTCTAAACTCTATTTACTTGAGGTTTCTGCTTAATAATCTTAACATATCTATCCTCATTTTCACCTCCAGCTCTGACTTCTGAACTTCAGCTCTATATGTCTCCAACTAACCACAAATCAGCACCACTAGACATCTTACTTTCACTTTATGTCCAAAGTTAACCATCACCCCCAAGTCAGCTTTCTCTTTCTTCTTTCCGTCAGCGAGATGGAGTATACAGGCCAAGTGAAGTTCCTTCCCTGACACTACACCCTCCTAGAAGTCTCAAGATGCCTGCTGGCACCCCCAGTTTAGCAGCTCTTTTGCAGAAGTTGTTCCATCTGGTACCACTTCAGAGGCTAATGAATAGACTGTTATTGCCAAATAAAAATTGTCACTCGCCTTCTGGTTCTACAAGAATGAAGTCATTGGCCACTGCAGTCTCTGACTTTCAGCACATCCTTCAAGGTGTTCAGGGTGGATAATAGGAATGAGGCATTCTGTGCTCTGGGGAAAATTGGCTGGACAGGCCTTCAGTTAGATATCTTCAGAAGGAGTTTTCATGAGCCCAATTTCTGACATCTCCTCATACCTAGAAAAGCACTAAAATCATTACCAGAGATGTCTGTCCCTCATGACTAGAAGCAACCTTCTGCCATAATGTGTGCTGAAGTACAAGTGACCCCTTCACTAAGCTCACATATGTCCTGACTTCCTCCCCTACCTCTTCAGAGCAATGCCTCAGAGCTCCCTGCGAGGCTGTTTCCCAGGCTATCGTCCTCATTTTGTCCTAAATAAAACTGAACTCACAATTCTCACATTGTGCAGGCTTCCCCAGTGTCTCAGTGGCAAAGAATCTGCCCGAAATGTAGGAGATAAGGGTTCCATTCCTGGGTCAGGAAGATCCTCTGGAAAGGGAATGGCAACCCACTCCAGTATGCTTGCCTGGGAAATGCCCATGGACAGAGGAGCCTAGCGGGCTACAGTCCGCAGGGTTCAAAGAGTCGCACACAACTGAGCATGCATACAAGCAAGCATACACCAGTTTAAAAAATGAGGAGTATAGACTCTATTTCTATCTCCCTTCTTGCTATATTTACAAATGTAAAGTTTTCAGTGATTTTTAAGTGATTTTCATCCTCTTTCTCTTCGTTATTGCATTTAAAGTATATCAGTGATAGTTAACTCCAAAATTTAGTCTCCCTATTACATTGAGATAGGATACTGATGAAGATTTAGAAGATGAACGTGTTACCAACCTGGACTCTAATCAACAGGCCCTGATGAGAGGACAGAGGAGGAATTCAGGCAAGGCTTTATTGGGACTGGTGCTGTAGCATGAGGGAGGAAAGACAAGTAAAAAGATCCCTTGCTCACTCCCCGAAGGGGGAGAGCTGGTTCCTTAAGTGGGGTGAGGGGAGGAGTGGATCTGTGGGGGCCAGAAGGGGTTTGTGTGGTCTGCCCACCCCCTGTGTGGTGCTATGTGCAGGTATCATGCAGGATACCCTGCTTTTGCTCCCAGAACCTCAGAAGTGGCAGTTGGGTTTTGGCCTTTTTGTATCTTTTTGTTCACAGTTTGTGCCACCTGCTCACACATGCAGTTATTTTTAGTCTCTTATAGTTTCTCTGTATTTTGTTGCTTGAGGAGATGTCCAGGTGCGAGCACTGCAGAAAAGGGTCCCAAGTCCCAGGTCCCAGCCTGTCTCAAATGGACCATCATCTGCATACTTGGACCTGGGACCAGATACAATGACTGCTGAGACTTCCAACTGTTCTCCTTTGGGGCAGGCATGAGGACATTTTTGTTGCTCTAAGAGACATGGTTGTATTGTGCAGCCTCAGAGATGAACCATAATGGGGATCCTTTTGGCCACCAGGACCTGAATATCCTTCTGATTTGGAGTGAGCCCCCCCGGTCTGAGTCTTAGATTTAGATTGGGCCCATCTCCCACACTAGAAGCCAACTGATACAGCACAAACCACGACAGAAACCAGAACTATCTTTGCCTAATGGTAGTTAGAACACAGGAATATGACCTACAGTTAGACAAGTCGATAGTCCTGCCCAAAACTTGAATCTTGAATGCATACCTAACATCACAGAAGGGCTGGAAAATAATTCATGGAGGCACTGAAAGTGCAGACATACATTCCTAACCAGAGAGGCTGGAGCAGTGTGGCTTGGGCTGAGTATCTTGCTCCCCAGTCTTCCTGGATTTTTACCATTTCCAGACCTGGTCTCCCAGCTTTGCTGATATAAGTAATATAACCATATACATTTCTAGATTTATTTTGCTTAAGCTTAGAGGCACCATAGGTAAGAAATTCTCTCTCTCAGCCTCATTCTTTAAAATCCCAGACAGGGATTCAGGCCATCTCAGGTTGGGTCACACCTTTGTGGAGAAGAGGAAGGAGATTATAGTTGGCCTGCCCTGGGCTCCATGCCTTCTTGTTCTCTGTCCTTCCTGCCTTGAAAGGCAAGAAATGTGATGCCCCTAAAGACTCATCTGATCCAAAGGATTTCAGACAATTCCTCAAAGGAAAGATCACTTCTCAGGCAAAAGCAAAAGATGCTCACAACACATAGTTACAGGAAGTCATAGCTAAAAGGTGGCACAGTGGTAAAGAATCCACCTGCCAATGCAGGAGATACAGGAGACATGGGTTCGATCCCTGGATGGGGAAGATTCTCTGGAGAAGGAAATGGCAACCCACACTAGATGCTTGCCTGGAAAATCCGAGGACCCTGGCAGGCTACAGTCCATGTGGTTGCAGAGTCAGACACAACTGACTGACTGAGCATGGATGTGAACTCTGCTAAAAGGAACCTCAGGAGTCATCCATCCTCCACCCTCTTACAGACAAGGAAACGATACAGGGTAGAAAATTATAAAGGTTAGGTGCAAGGTACACACAGTGCTGCAGAGTTGAAAGGAGAAGGAGGGCACATCTGGTTGAGGAGATCAAGGTGGGATTGGATCTGGGACCTGACATACAACGGGGGTAATGGGCTGGTGTTTTGCTAACTTCAGAATTACTTTTCTGCTCATAGTCTGCTTATTTCAAATTCCACCTCCCATAACTTCCTTGGCTTTTTGAAAGTTTATTCATTTGCCCTTGATTTTGTTTTCAAATTCCCTTCACTTGTATTTGGTACCCTGATTCTATCCTCGACCTGGTTACCTGTTTGGTCTTGGTTAATTCTCTGTCCAGCTGGTTGTCTTGGCTAGGAAAGCCCCAAGTCTCAACCGGTGGGACTGGATGACAGCCCCAGAGGTCTTCTGTGTATTCAGAGAAGACCAAGGGCCACAAACAAAAACATCTTCCAGTGTCAGGCAGGTAATATATGTGTGAAGTGGCTGGCTGTTACTTAATACAGAAGTGGTGCTTATGGGATTTAAATTTCTTATCTAAAAAGCAAAAGCAAATAAAATCAATGTGTTGCCCAAGTAAAACCAAGAAACCATGTGGGCAAGTTTCTTTTCTGTCAAAGTTTATGACTCTTGGATTAGACAGAACCCCCAGCTATCATTGCAGACTCTGGAAAACCCAAGAAGTCTTTATCTGGTAACCTGTCTGAGGCCAAAGAGCTTAATGGTAAAGAATGTGTGCTCTGGAATCCAAGTTGTCCACAGCGGGGGTTCAGACATTTACAGACCTGTTTGATGAACTGGTGAGACATTCAAGGTAAGCCAGATTGCTCAAGTGCTGCTGCGTAAACGTATCAGAACGCAGGACAGGTCTGACACAGATTACCAGGTGATCCCTTCCCCATTCCAGGCCGGTGGTAGTCCTTTTACACCCCAGGATTCGCTCAGCAGTACAAGCTGTGCAATTAAGCTCCCAGGCCTCATGCTAGCTGGAGGAGAGAAGGAGGTGGTGGAAGAGGATGTGCATCGTGGCCTCCCACAAGCTGGATCCCACTTCCCCTCAAATTCCATCACCGATTTCCCATCGGAACGGGCTGCTCAGAGACCCGCTAAGCAGCTCCTGGTTCATTTATTCACGAGCCTCCCATCATTTCCGAGCCTGCCTAAGGTTCCACCTAAAGCTGTCCCCAACCACCAGGCCGGGGGGTGGGCACCTCGCCCTCTTCGGCGCTCGAGCGCTGTGGCACCTGTTCAGGCCTCGGTCACACGCCTAATTGTTTAGATGCGACTGTAAACAGACGCACGAAGACTGGGTCCGCCTCTCTGGCAGCGGCGCGCCAGGAACACTGCCAGGCGCTTTGCCCAAAACGAACGGAAATGAACGGGTGCATGACTTGGGCTGCGGCCTAGCTAAAACAGAGCGCCCGAGGGCACCGACCCTTCCTCGCGGCCGGGGACTACGCGCCCTCTCACTACTCCTTTCATCCAGAACACTAGAACGTGAGCCGCCAGCGCGGAAGGCGAGGAAGGACAGCCGACAGAAGAAGCGCCGGCTTCCCATAGGCCAAGGCGGTACCAGGGGTGGGCTGTTCTTGCAGGAGCGGGTCGTGCATTGGTCGGGCCTCCGGCCTGAGGGCTGGGATTGGTCGCACCTCTCCGAAGGCGCCTCCGCGCGGAGGCGGGGCGGCGGAGGGCGTGGCCGGTGCTCGGTCCCGCCCCAGGCGTTCAGGACTCCGGCGGGAGGGCCGCGGTGTCCACCTGGGACTCCGTCTTCGGAGCTGCCGTATACCACTGCTGACGCCGCAGGCCCGTTCGGGAAGTCCGAAGGGTTCCGGACGAGGTAGGTAGCAACCGACTGGTGCACGGGCGCGGAGTTTGAGGTTCTGCGAAACCCGGGGCTGCGGCCCGGCCCCCTCGCCCTGCGGGGGCGGGCCGCGGGGCCTTGCGTCCCCCTCCCCTAAGGGCGCCGAGCCTTCTAGGGGCCGGGGGCGCCTCGTGCCTGAGCCTCCATTTTGCAGGCCGAACGGCGGGTGAGGGTAGCGGCCGGGAGTCGGGGCGCGGAGGCGGGAGGCCGCAGTTGGAAAAGCCTGAGCGCGGCGAAATCGGGCCGCGGGAGCGAGCGTGTCCGGGCATCTTCCCGTCAGAGCAGCTGCGCCGCGTTGCTGCCCCTGCTTCCGAGGACTCTCTCCCTCGCGACCTCGTTTCGGGCTTGTCTTGTTTATTACTCTGCGCGCACGCCCGGCCCAGGTGCTCCGGGAGTTAGGGGCTCGAGCTGCTCCTGGGTTCGGGCTGCCTTAGAGACCCTCTCTCACCCGCTCAGGGTCATTCCGGCTGTTAAGATGGAGACGAACGATGCCTTCTGGTCGCTTTGAATGCGGCAGCCCCCGCTGCCGAGGAGAAAATGCAATTCGTCTCACATGTTTTGCCTGGAAAGGCCACCCTTTCCAACTGCCATCACTAGAATGGTTCTCAGCCCAGGGGCACAAGTCCAAAACCTGTTTCAAGCCTTTTATAATTATTGGGTTGGGTTCGGTGTATTGTTTGTAATAAAAATGAACGGAAACCTGCCAGTGCCACAGCAGATTTGGACCTCACTGGGAGTTTACTGGAGGGGGGTGGGGAGGGCGGACACGTAGATAGATGATATTCGTAAATACCCTTACGTTCCTAGACCTGGGATGTGAAGGATGTTGTTAAACACTGATGCATGAGACACTGTTTGGGGTCAAGAAGTCAACGTTACAAGGCTTGATTAAAAGAGGTAGAGGTAACAAAATTCTGTAAAGCAATTATCCTTCAATAAAAAATGAAAAAAAGATAGAGGTCATCCCTTCTCCTTGTTCCTTCCACCACCTGGGTCAATCAGTTCTGGGTCTCCTGCTACAGAAAAGAGCAAATAACTCATGTTTCACCTCTTCTGGAAGGCTTTTTAAAGTTCTTTCCCTACCCCTCAACTAATAATCACTTCCTACTTTGATCTGCCTTCTGTAGCCTCTGTTTTTATACATCCCTGTATTGTGGTTTCCCCAGCCCCTAGGACAGTGCTTGGAACACAGAAGACACTCAGTGGTTGAAGGAAGCCAAAAGAAAGCAAAAAATCAGTAGTGTAGCCAAAAGTCGACAAAATAAAAACTAATTCCATTAACATGTTGGGCCAGTTATTCGCACAAGTGAGGAAAGCAATTGAGCTGTGGCTCTCAAGTCAGACCCCATGACTTTAGCTCAACCTTGTTACTAACTTCGGATAAGTTAGGTAAGTAACTTCTTCATGCCTCAGTTTCCTCAGTAAAATGGGAGTGACAATAGTACTTGTTTCATGATTTCTGAGGATTAGATAAAACATTGACATAAAGTGCTTGGCATAGTTCTCTGGCACAAGGAAAATGTTCCTTAGCTGTTAACACTTGTTAGGATAAAAATAAACATATTTGAGCAGATTCACTAATACTAAACATCTGTATGGTATTTAACCCTCAGGTTCTGTCTGCCTTTTGGTCCTTATCTGTTCGTTGATTTTAAAAACATTCCTTAAGCCATTCCAGATTTTTTCCCCCACTGTAAATGTATTCCATGGATTACCTGTTTATGCATTTAAAGTACTGTCACCCACTGGAAATTGATGGAGTGCCAAATAACAGTTTGGCCAAGTATTGCAGTAATATTTGATGCACTCTTCATGTGGTCTGTTACTGAAAATGGTCATGTAGAAGCAGAGGCAGGGGAGGCCGATGTGACTGACAAAAAAGTTGGTTCAGATTGAAGTGGACTTGAGATGGTGTCTCTCCTTTTAACTTAAATCTGTTTTCATGAAAAAACTGTCTCCTGTCTTTAAAGTTGTTCACAAACATTGTGAACAGTGGAAGAAGTCTTCTAGTAGCTCTGAATCTATTTGCTAGACCTTGAGGTGGCAGATGCACCCCCTAGGGGGAGGTTGCCTCACTTCCAGATTTTCCTGTACCACTTTCTGGTCACAGGAAACAGGCTTAAGTTGTCCATTTCCTGCCAGCTGTAGGTCCCCTTGGCATGTCAGTTTTCTCTTGAATTACTCAGAGTCTCCAAAACAAAGACCCTGTCTCTTCTCACTTGTAACTATCACAGGAGAATTCTCCTCTCTGTGCTTTTAGTGTAGCTACATGAATCTGCAATCCTTTCCAGGAAATACTGTTCTTTCTGAAGATGCCTTTCCAGTTGTGACATCCTGTCATTAACCATTAAGAAACCGGCCCAAGGTGTGAGCTTTTCCTATGTATTTCCCTTTCAGGATGCTGAAACAGGCTTACTAACTTGGTGGTTCTGAAACATTACTGTGCCTACCAACCACCTGGAGAGCTTGCTAAGATGCAGATTCTGGTCCCAGAGCCCTGGGGGTGGTGCCCGAGAATCTGCATTCCCAGCAAGCCCTGAGGTGATGCAGGTGCTGCTTTTCCCTGGACAATACTTTTGAGTAGAAAGATATTAACATAAGGATCTACGTTTGATTTTTAGATGTACTGGTAAACAGGCTTTGTTTTCTTTTGGTATTTGATGAAGTGTTGGAGTTAGAGCTTTAAAAAAAAAAAAATCTGTTTTTAACACTTCCTCTATTTTGTTCCAAAAATCATTTGAGTAATCTTTCCAAAATCATTTCAGTGTAACAAGATTTTTCATAAAAGTGATTGAGACAGATCAGGTGAAATACAGAAGTTGAATGCCTCTCTGGCCTCTGCATTTTACTTGCGTGAGACTACTGATTTGGCTCTGAGCTTCCAAGCAGCAAGAGCAAAGAGGAGAATTTTTTTAAAATCAGTTTTGCCAGTACCTATATAAAGTAAAGAGCAAACTGGCTACTCAGTGAAATCACAGCTTCTGTTACAGAGACCTGAGAATTCTTCTCCAAAGAAAAGCGTTCTTAATGGCATCTCCAGAATATCAGTAAGTTTCTTATCAATCTTCACATCGTGTGGCCCGACAGACTTATAGAAAACTGTCAGCACAGTAAAAGCAGTGGCCTGTGGAACTGCAGCCATATGGTCCAGGGCCAGCTTCTTTAGACAGTAGGAATGATTTGTGTTATGGAGCAGATGTTTTTTGACCTCGCTCTTTGGTGGGAACAGAGTAGTGTTAGTCACTTGTTGATGTCCAACTCTTTGCAAATCCCATGGACTGTATCCGCCGGGCTCCTCTGTCCATGGGATTCTCCTGGTAAAAATACTGGAGTGGGTTGCCAATCCCTTCTCTAGAGGATATTCCCGACCCAGGGATCGAACCCAGATCTCTGGCGTTGCAGGCTGATTCTTTACCGCTTGAACTACAGGGAAGACCTTGGTGGGAACAGAGGGTCCACTTCATGGACATGTTCAACCCCCATCATCCTCATACTTTGAGCTTCGTTGGATGGCAGTAATCTACGGCCAAGGAGGCCAGAGAGCTTGGGGTGGGGGGAGGGGTTGCTGGAAGCTCAGTTAAGATCCTTGTAGATGCGGCAGTCGGAGAAGGCAATGGCACCCAACTCCAGTACTATTGTCTGGAAGGTCCCATGGATGGAGGAGCCTGGTAGGCTGCAGTCCATGGGGTCGATAAGAGCCGGACCCAACTGAGCGGCTTCACTTTCACTTTTCACTTTCGTGCATTGGAGAAGGAAATGGCAACCCACTCCAGTGTTCCTGCCTGGAGAATCCCAAGGACAGGGGAGCCTGGTGGGCTGCCATCTATGGGGTCACACAGAGTCAGACACAACTGAAGCAACTTAGCAGCAGCAGATGGCGGCAGTGTATCTCCTTAAAGGCCATCTAAAGACCTCTCGTGACAAGTTAAAAGATCAGCCTTGCTGTGAGGTTCTCTTGTCACAGAGAACACAGTTTTTGGTTGTTTTTTTTTTTAACTTTATTAAACTGGTTACATAAAAGATATTATACATTCTCATGTTAACAGTTCTTGTCATGAACAAAAGCACCAAAAATAGTGCAGCAGTAAGATGTGCTTCACATACAATCACACGGTGATAGGAGCTCGGGCCCGGAAGGGGCTGCAGGGCTTGCGCAGTCAGGGAAGGAGCAGGTGGAAGGGGGCGTGGCTTTGAGCCATGAGCCTCCCAGTCTCAAACCTCCCGCACAGCGTTCCTGGCAGCCACCCCACTCTGAGGCCAGCCTGGGCCCCTTGTGACTGCTCCTCTTGTTGGCCTCCCCTCATACGTCTTCACCTGCTTTCATCCTGCCTCCCATGCCTGGACTGGCTTCTGCCTTTGGGCCCCTTTCTGCCATCCATCTAGTTCCCCCAGAAGCCTTCCAGCAACCAGACAGTGCTGGGTCCACTTCACCGCCCCCCCTTTCTTCCTTGTGTGAAGATTCATGTTCCCAGAGAAAGGGCTGCACGGAGAGCCTCTTTGCTTCTCTGGCCTGATTCTGCCACCGCGTGTGCGTGGCATTCATTGACCATTTACACCTATGGCCTCCTACAAAAACAGCTTGGAGCTTCAGGGCTTTAGCCCCTGAACCCAGGCACAGGGAAGAACCTGGCTTCCTGGGCACGGTTGCTGTAAATCAGATGGTTTGTGCGCTTGTGATTTAGAGAATCCTGATCAGAGAAGGATTGCCCCCTAAGTTGAGCATTTGTGCATTTGAACGGTTTAGTTAAGAGAAGAACACAGCCAGCCCCCCTCAACCTCCCCCCTCCTTTCCACCCACATACGGACTTCCGAGTTCTCTGTTCTCCATCCTGGACAGGAGTGAGTGGGAGGAAGTCCTGGCAACTGTGATACTAGGAAGGGTCAGATGTCCAGACTTGACCAGTTAGTGTGACCCCATAGATGATATATGAGCATATCTTTACCATAGGGCAAAAGTAAGCCAGATTGTTGAACGCTACTGACAGCATAGCACGTTTTCATCTGAGCAGTCCATTTGGTATTCTAGAAAGGAGGACGCTTGTCTCACTGGAAGAATTCAAGCAGAATCCCCTTCTCCACCCTCACCCTCAGAGGGGTGAGAAGAAACGATGATGTGTAAAATCTAGAGTCTGTGTGGAAATGAGAGCTGGACTGTCATACAGTGTTACAGATGCCCACCTGACACTTGCCCACAGAGCTGAGCCCTTTATCCATTTGCTTGGCTGATGATCGATGTCTTCAGCAGTCATTCCTTCAAGGAGTTTTCCCTATCCCAGCTGAGTTCTCCCTTTCTTTGTTTTCTGCAATACTTATGTACAATTTGGATTGAACACTCATGGTGAACTTTTTTCATTTCACATGAATCTGTTTTAATTCTCATTTAAAAAAAAAAGAAAGCTCGTGTGGCACAGGGAAAATACACCTTGATTTGTTAGGCAGATTAATAAATGAGATTCTGAACAGACTATGTATCCAGACTAGAAAATAACCACCTATAATCTGTCTTTTCAGAAGTACCATTTCCATGAAAATCACTGAATTTCAGACCTTCTCTCCTGGTTGCTGAAGGACTTTTGGCGACACTGTTCACTTAGTTCAGGTTTGTATCTATGCTTGAAAGTTACCTAGCGGTATCTCCAGAGGAGCTTTTAATTCTAGCCCACCACTCACCCCCAGGATGAGGAGGTACCTTCTTTTTGAATAGTGAAATCCAGACAAGACAAATCAAAAACACATTGTTAAACAGAGACAGAGATCATTTCTTTGTACCCCTCTATTGCCCCAGCATCATCTTATTCCAGTCCCCTGTCATTCAGACCACGTGCTTTGGTGAATGGGGGCCAGGAGAGTAAATTTGGTTTAGCCACCCATTATGGCCTGACTCTGGCCATTGAAAGAATTTATAGAAATGGAGCAAGAAATTGGGGCCTGTGGTTAGGTTCAGCCTTCACCCTAATTTTTCCAGCTGGTGGGCTCAGCTTGTTGCTATAATTGTGAAAACAGTTTTCCTGTCATCGCCTTCATGTGCCGTCTCTTAAATAGCCACTAGGTGAGGATGTGGCTCCGTGAAGGTCTTTCCCTGTGGGACGTGGTCCCTTCCCAGTCTCTCTGCTTTGTGTCTGTTTGGTACCTTGTTCCCCAGTTGGTGCATAAAGAGCTTGGGTTCTGGAGTCACTCGGGCCTGGATTTGACTCTCTGAAAGGTTTCCCCCCTCTGTGAAATTAGGATGAGAGGACCCACCTCCTGTGGGAAACTGGCGTGCTCTCAGGCCACAGGTGGGGAGTGTACCAGATGTCTGAAGTACCCGTGTGAGTCCCCTTCACCTCAGCAGTTTCCTCTGACTTGATCCTGTGGGTGTGCTAGTACGTGTGCAGTGGGGTGGGGGTGGGGGGGCGGGGGGGGGCGTGTGCGCACTTGTTCATCACAGCATTAGTAGCAAAAGGTTGGAAATCATATAAATATCCACCAGTAGGTGGAATAAGCTATCGTGCATCCTTACAGTGGAGTACAGTACAGTGCTGTGTGGTGGCAGAAACCAGAAGGCGCTGACTGTGCATTGCTAAGGGAAGATCTCCAAAGTATTTCATTTAAAAAAAGAAAAAAAAAAAAAAGCAAGATTCTGAACAGCATGTCCTGTACAGTTAACTACTTTTATGTTAAAGGGGGTGGTGGGGGAAGATGAAATAAACTTTTGTGTTTGTCTACATATACATCAAGAGATGAGAAACACACACAGCATTAATTAGACCTACCTGGTTTTTTTGTGGGAATATATAGTGGTAAACATTTTTGCTTGATTGATATGAAAAATTGGCTGCTTTTCTTCCTCTGTTGGACTCCTTTGTTCCTTGTAAGGTGGCTTGCTTCACTAATTCTGTCTCGCAGCCCCCCGCCCCGCCCCATGACACCGGGTGACCTGCCCCATGCACTGTGTGCAGGCGCTGTCCACGTGGCCTGTGTCCTCTGGGCGTAGGGGAGGGAGACTTGCATGTGCAGTGTATTCTCTATCTGAACCATATGTGACCGGTTCAAGGCAGTCGTTCTTCTGCTGAGTCCCTGTGCACGCGATGGCCGTGAGAAGGTGCTAAGAGTGCACGTGACCTGTGTTCTGCTCTCGGGTCGCTGCTGACTGAAGCCTCGCCAGTCGGCCAGGCCGGGCAGGACACTCTTGTTTTCCGGGAGCACTGTCCCCACCAGTGGTGTTTCCAGTGTGAGGGCCGAGCAGGACGCGCCTCCTCCGTGGCTGCCTCTACCTGCTCAGGCTTCCCTGCTGCCCCAGCACCTCCCGTTGCCATCAGTGCCTTCCTGTCTCTGAGGAAACGAGGCTGTTTCTGGCCAGGTTTTAGCTTTGAGGTTGGCAGTGCGTTCCAGGCAGCTGCCCAAATCCTCGGCGCTTGCACTCGCTTGCCTCCCTGTTCAGTCCTGGAGGTCTCCTGCCCGCTTTCATCCCAGCCTCATCTGGCCCTGGCTCCCAGCAGAGCCCTCACCTGCGCACTCAGGCTCAGGGCCCACCCTGTGGTCCCTGAAGCTCCTGTTGGAATGGCCCTGTTCTCAGATCCAACTGCCAGGTCGCTCCTTCCCTTGTCCCAAGGGCTCACGCTGCTTCTCCCCCCTGCTGCCCGCCCTGTGTGCTTCTGTCTTGTTGTCACATGCGTGTGCACCGTGTGGCCACTGCCATTGTCATCCCCCCGGATTTCCGTGGCTTCCCTCAGTTACCTGTTAATCGTAACCCAGGTCAGCGGGAGGACAGTTGCTGCTGTAGCTCTGGCCATCCTTGGAATGAGAAGTGCCCACCTGCTCCACCGCCCAGGGTGTGGCTTCCCGACTGCCTCTCCTTCGCCGGCAGAGCAGGCACTGTGGGAGCCCTGAGCGCAGCCACAGCCTGGAGGAGAGCAGTCGGAGCCAGGCTGGAGCCGCCTGCCTGCTGCGGGGCTGTGGTGACCGCAGCGCTGGCAGAGAGAGGGCCCCAGCCAGGCCCCTTGCCCCGTGGGGCTGGGCCAGAGAGACAGGTGACTGTGTGTTCAGTCACCAGGTCGGGTCCGACTGCAGCCCCCTGGACTGCAGCGCACCAGCCTCCTGCCCCTCACCATCTCTTGGAGTTGGCCCAAGTTCATGTCATTGAATCGGTGAAGCTGTCCAACCGTCTCATCCTCTGTCACCCTCTTCTCTTTCTGCCTTCAATCTTTCCCAGCATCAGGGTGTTTTCCAGTGAGTCAGCTGTTCACATCAGCTGGCCAGAGTATTGGAGCTTCAGCATTAGTCCTTCCAATGAATATTCAGGGTTGATTTCCTTTAGGATTAACTGGTTTGATCTCCTTGCTCTCCAAGGGACTCTAAAGAGCCTTCTCCAGCACCCCAGTTCAAAAGTATCAATTCTTCAGCGCTCTGCCTTCTTTATGGTCCAGCTCTCACATCCGTACATGACTACTGGAAAGACTGTAGCCTTGACTGTGTGGACCTTCATCAGCAAAGTGATGTCTTTGCCTTTTTACACACTGTCTAGGTTTGTCATAGCTTTCCTGCCAAAAAGCAATTGTCTTCTAATTTCATGGCTACAGTCACCATCTGCATCGATTTTAGAGCCCAAAAGGAGGAAATCTGTCACTGCTTCCACATTTTCCCCTTCTGTTTGCCGTGAAGTGATGGGACTGGATGCCATGCTTTTAGGTTTTTTTTAATATTATGGCTCAGACAACAAGGGTGACTTTAGGCAGGACCAAACCATGACTCATGCTTCCCAGTGTTAGTGGTAAAGAACCCCCCTGCCAACGCAGGTAGACATAATAGATGTGGGTTTGATTTCTGGGTTGAAAGATCCTCTGGAGGAGGGGATGGCAACCCACTCCAGTATTCCTGCCTGGAGAATCCCATGGACAAGAGGAGCCTGGTGGGCTACGGTGTATGGGGTCGAAGAGAGTCAGACACAACTGAAGCGACTTAGCACGCAGCACAAACCTTGACTCTGGTTTGGACTTGCACTGACCCTCCTGGGCATCTGTTGGGGCTGCTGCAGCCACATAACAGCAAAGGACGAGATAACAGCTCCCACGTCCCCTTTGGAAGGGTTTGGAGCTGAGGAAAAGCCAGACCTCTGTTTTTCTTTGAGGAAGTGGCCATCATTTGTTCTTTTGGCCAAAAAAATATTTGTCTTAATTATTAAGAAATAAAAGGTTTCCTGGTCATAGAAGCAGGAAGTTTATCTTTTTCTCTCCTTTTCTCATCTTGTAGGGAGCTGAAGCTTCAGCAGAACCCTGACCCAGGGACATCTCAATGGCCCTGGGAGAAGAAAAGGCAGAGGGGGAGGCATCCTCAGACAAGAAGGCCCCTTCCTGTGGGAGCTGGAGCCGCAGGGAGCAGGAGCTGAGCCCCGCAGGGCCTATGCTTGGGGAGCAGCCGCCACGCCTAGAAGCTGAGGGAGGACCCGCCTCCCCTGTTGGGGGCACCGAGGGGCTCCCCAGCCCTACCTGCTACGGTGGGGTTGGCCCTGGCTCCTCCAGAACCTGCCAGCCACTGGCCAGTGGGGCCAGCAGGGAGCCAGCAGCCGGTGGGTCTAAGCCCGCTCTCAGTTGCATGACTCCTCCTGCCAGCCTGGAGACTGGAGATCTGCCCTCTGCGGGAAGCCAGGTAGGCACCAGGGTAGTGGGGCTGTCCTTTGAGAGTCCACTCCAGCATTGTCTCACCATCTTACAGCTGCCCCAGCACCTGTATGAGGCGGGGAGGTGGGGGAGCTTCGGTAGCTTGGATGTGCTGATTTCTGTTCTGCAGGTTCACATGGACAGGTGGGCCAGCTGAGAGCTCTGTTCACAGCATCTGCTCTTCCTCAGAAGTGTGACTGGTGACCTTTTGAGGATTGGGGATGCTGTAACCAAGACATCCAGAGGCCAGGCAGGGGATCCGCAGTGGGGGAGCCATGTCCTGTTTTTGACTTGGTGATGTGGAGGCTTTCCGGGGCCCCTGGGGAGACATGGGGAAGAAGGGTCCGGGGCCATGGGCTCCTGGGGGCTGTATCCCACTGGGCCCTCGGGGACCTGGCAGCACTGTCTCTGGGCAAAGAGGATTTCGGTTGCTTCCCCGACTACAGGCAGCCTCGCCTGTGGGTGTCGTGTGGAGCAGGGAGTCCTTCCTGTCTCTGACCTCAGGCGAACCACCGGATCTTGCAGGCCCTCAGGACAGTGGGAAGGGTTACCCGATTGACCTGTCCCCCAACTCTGGCGGCCTGTGGTGGTCTGCCTGCCAGGACCTTTCATGGTGACGGCTTCCATCTGTGCTGTGTCACGGTGGCACTGGCTGCCACGTGCTGCCCGGGGCCCTGTGACATGAGGAGGTTCTAAGCATGACTGCCTGGGAGGAGACAGAGGCTAGGCCCCCTTGCCAGGGGCCCGGGGCCCTGTGAGGCTCAGGGCACCTGAGTCAGTGAGGTGGGCGGCCAGTGAGCGAACACAGAGGCAGGCTGTTTGTGAGTGTCCGCCTGGTGCTAGTTGCGGCACTGCTGTTTGTTGAGCTGCCATTGTTCACCCTGGAGCTCATCTAATCCGCGTAGCCTGAGGAGGCGGTCCTGTCACCACCCCCACGTTGCAGGTGAGGGAGGTGAGGCTGGCAGCTAGGGGTTGGCCTCAGGGCTGGTGGTTCCAGAGCCCATCCCCTAAGCTCTGTGCCATCCTGCCTCCCTTGGGGGTGGGCTCTTCATCGAGCCGATTAAAAGTCTGAGTGAGGAGGCTGGGGTGAATGACTCATTTTGCCACTATTGAGTCACTGCTGGGTGTGAGCCGAGCCAGGTGGGGCCTCATGGGCCACCTGCCTGCCAGGTTCGCATGTGTGTCCTGTCAGCAACAGAATTACTGAGGTCCTGCTTGCCCAGGGCGCGCTTCTCTGAGGTTAGGCAGCGTGTTCCAGCTCCTGCACAACAGAGCTATTTGAGTTCTGCTCGCTCACGCATGGGGCGTCTGTGCAGGAAGAATGGGGGAAGGCTGGTGGTGGGGGTTGGGGGATCAGCTCCGGGAGGACCTTCTGCCCCCTTGTCTCCATCTCCAGCTGCACCCTCGCTGAGTCTGACTCTCGAACCAGGTAGCAGGCTCTTTTTTTCCACAACTTTCCTCTGGATCATCTGGGTCCCCAAAACCACCCCCGAGTTGTCCCCGAGGAGAGAAGTCTGGCTCACCTGTCTGACCTTTTCCTTCCCTCCTGTCACTAGGTGGAGGAGACCAGGCTTCCTGCCCCAGAGGTGGACGAGCTACCTCGGACTCGCGCCATTCCCAGAGCTGCTGCTCTTTGCTCGGGAGACGATGCTGACACCGAAGACGACCCGTCCCCTGTGGAGTCGCCGCAGGTGCCAGACCTCTGCCCACAGTCTCCCATCCCAGACTTCCCATGCCCGTCGAGGTGGAGGTCAGCCGTGAGCCCGGGGATGCCCGCGCCACTGTCATCCAGCTGCAGCGTGTCGGCCTCCTCCCCTGGCAGCAGTCTCCAGGGTCACCAGGAAAAGGCGGAGCCTCGGAGTGGCTGCCTCGCCAAGGTTTCCTCCTGCCTGGAGCTGGCTGTCCCACCGTCAGCCCCCTCAGCGGTAGGCCCTGGGCCTCGGCTCCAGTGGTTGCCCCAGCCCGTGTCCTCAGCGGGGGATGCCCCCGGGCTGGGCAGGAGACGCCTCTCCTTCCAGGCCGAGTACTGGGCCTGTGTGCTGCCCGATTCCCTGCCTCCCTCCCCAGACCGCCGCTCCCCACTCTGGAACCCGAACAAAGAGTACGAAGACCTGCTGGACTACACCTATCCCCTCAGGCCCGGGCCCCGGCTCCCGAAGCAGCTCGATAGCCACGTGCTGGCTGAGCCCGTCCTGCAGGACTCAGGCGTAGACCTCGATAGCTTCTCCATCTCCCCGGCGAGCACCCTCAAGTCACCCACTAACGTCTCACACAGTTGCCCACCAGCCAAGGCTGCCACCCTGCGGTTCTCTGGGCCCAGAGAGCCAAGCCTTAAGCAGGGGCCCTCTGGAGTACCCCAGAAGCAGGGTGGTGTGGGGTCAGCATCTTGCAGCCCTTTTGCCTCTACCCCCAGAGCCCCAGGCGGTAGGGCCCCTCCTTGGGTGAGCAGAGAGCCTGCCCGGAGGAACCTGAGGGACTGGCCACCTGTGGGCAGGCACCTTGAGCTGGGCTCTCCACACCTGAGGACACGGCACAGAGGGTGGCCCTCACCCGGGCTGGAGAGGGAGAAGGGGGCCGGCCAGGGCCTCAGGCGCCTCGCCTGCACGGAGTCTGGATGGAAACCACAAGAGGAGGTGGAAAGTGATGACGAGTATCTGGCCCTACCCACTCGGCTGACACAGGTTTCTAGCTTGGTTTCGTATCTGGGCTCCATTCCCACCTCCGTGCCCCTGTCCACGGATGCTGCTGAAGGGCAGAGCTCCCTGGATGTGTCGGACAGTGATGGGCCAGCTTCCCTCCCATCAGACTCCAGCCAAAGCCAGCTTCCCTCCAGGGCTACCTTCAGAGGGTCCTGGAGCGCTGAGGACCAGAAGCACCATTTGCTGCGCTCCTTCGCCCATGCCAGGCGCTCTGCTGGGGAGGGCAGTCTGGTGAGCGGCCAGGCCCTGGGGGCCTCTGGACCAGTGAGAACACGCGCCTCCTGGTCGGCAGTGTTGGATCCAGATGCTGAAGGGCAGCCTCCCAGGAAGGGTGGAGAGCAGGGACGAGAGTCACTCGTGCAGTGCGTGCAGGTAAACTCGGCGTTTCAGCCCTGCTGCCTTTCTTCCCCTTGTCCACTGGTGAAGCTTGGTAACATTGAGCACTTAGGTGCCAGGCACTGTACTGCGCCTTCTGTCCAATCCTGATGACCGCTGGCGTTCTCTTGTCACCGTTGGAGGAAAAGGCAGCGAGGTGTTAGGTAACCTGCACCTTCATGGACCGTGAGAGTAGAGCCTGTGCCAACCAGTCCCCAGGCTGCCCCCAGGGCGCTTCACCTCGAGGGTCAAGAGGCCCTCTGCACAGGAGGGACCTATGCTCAGACGCCTTCAGGAAGTACAGGCTCAGTGAAAGTGTTTTCTTGGCCAAAAGACTTCCCAGAACTTTCATTTGATGCAGTGCTGTAACTGCAGATTTGAGAGGGTCAGGTACACTATTGCCTAGACTTGCTAGACTCTTGTGGACCGTCTGAGAATATCAGGAGGTGGAGCTAACACTGCATGGAATAGGGTTGTCAGTATCAGGTAGTTGTGAGTTTTGGCTCCATCTCTTTATTTTGCTTGTTGGTAGGGTGTGGAGCTTTGCCTCTTTGGTCATCGTGTGGGTTAAATGAATAATTCATGTCACATACCTTGCATAGCCCCTCACATAAGGATGTTCAGGTGCGTGGCTGTCCACCCATTGGGAGAGCCCAGGGCCTGCCTCCCGCCTGAGCACCCAGATGATGTGTCCACATGGCAGCAAGGCAACCAGCCGAGGGCTTTGTCCCCAGGAGCGGCATCACAGTTGTTTTCTAGCTCTCAAGGAGGACTTTAACCTGCCCCATGGTGTCGTGTGGACTTTATTTGTACTGTGAAGCAGGTGGTACGGGTGTTAGCATGTGGAAGATTGAAACCGTGGGATACAGGCCTGGGCTCACAGCCCCCTGGTGAGTGGCTCGCAGGAGTCTGGGACCCGGCTCCCTGGGCGGGTAGGAGCAGACAGGGACAAGCAGCTTTAGTTCAGTTTTCAGGTGTAGGATCAGGTCAGTCTTGGTCACGGGCCCTCATTCTGTGTCCACGTCGTCCCCAGGAGCAGTTGTACAGTCAGTACGGTGCTGACCGAGGAAGTGATCTCTGTGTTGGGCAGGTCCCTTCTGGGCCGTTCTTCCCCCCAACTCTCTCCCCTCACGTGCCCTCCTTTGCCCCTGCACACAGGGCTGGCCCTTCACAGATGGGGGACAGAGCCAGGGTGAGCCCTCCATGTTGCCCTGGCAGAGGTCTGGAGTCACGGGGTGGGGACAGGCCGGGAGCAGAGAGGAAATGACGTCTTGGTGGGGAATGCTCTGGAAAGGTGCAGCCTGTAGTCTGGGAGCCCCCAGATATTTTTAGCCTGTGAAAATGTAGCCTGTGGTTCCATGGGTGACACACGATTTATTTGTCTACACAGACATTTTGTTGTCAGCTGGAAGAGCTGATCCACTGGCTGTATAACGTTGCAGACACTACTGACCACCTCACTGCACCCAGATCCAGCCTTACGGGCCTCAAGTCTTCCCTGCAGCTTTACCGGGTAATAAGTGGTCCTGGTTTCTGATTGTTCACTCACTAGAGTCGTGGTAAATTACTTGATTAGAAAGTAAAAGTTCAAATGACTGATGCACATTATGTCATGATCCATTGACTTTTACCTGAAATCTAATCGGAGATCTTCCCAGAAACCTAATTCTTTTCAAATCCTTAATGCTGAAAAACTTAACATGTAGGAGTTACTTCCCAAACCAAGTAGAGCTTGAAGAAAGTGCATTTTACTTATCTTCAATCCAGAATACTTCAGGATTTTTTGCAATGTGATTTTCCAAATGTTTCAGGTTTCCCTGATAGCTCAGTTGGTAAAGAATCTGCCTGCATTACAGGAGACTCCGGTTCGATTACTGGGTCGGGGAGATTCCCTGGAGAAGGGCTAGGCTACCCACTCCAGTATTCTTGGACTTCCCTTGTGGCTCAGCTGGTAAAGAATCCGCCTGCAATGTGGGAGACCTGGGTTCGAACCCTGGGTTAGGAAGATCCCCTGGTGAAGGGAAAGGCTACCCACTCCAGTATTCTGGCCTGGAGAATTCCATGGACTACAGTCCATGGGGTCACAAAGAGTCGGACACAACTAAGTGACTTTCACTTTCCAAATGTCTCAGGGATTGATAGGGAGAGAGCTGCATTGTTAGGAAATCACAAAACTATTGAAATTAAGTAAAATTAAAAGACTAGGTTTTCAGTTCTGGCCACATCCCAAGTGTTTGGTCGTCACATTTGTCTGGTGGCTGCCATACTGAACAGAGCATTTGGAACATTTCCATCATCACAGAAACTGTTGGACAGCCCTGACTAGTATTTTAAGGATTTGAGCTGAATTGCACTGACTCCAGAATACACACAAGGTATTTTGATGGTATTTAAACCAAAATATGACCCAGGTTACTTCTCAAGGTATTTTTTGGGGGGTAGGGGTTACCTCTTTTTAGATTGTTAACTATCTCTTTGTGGGTCCTGGTTAACTTTGTAACGGGTGTATTTTGTGACATTTTGTGCTGTTCTGGCATAATTATCAGTAGGCCCCCTTCATTCTTAGAAGTGTTCTGGATTTGATGATAAAGTATCAATTGATACTGATATCAGTTGATACTGATATTCACATTGACTGAACCACTTGCTGACTTAAAACATGTCTGTCTGGCTGACCAAGTCTTTCTATCACCTCTTCCAAAGGAGCAGAGGTAGTGTTGTGCCTGAACTTGTGGTTTAATCCAGTTTTCTGGGACAGTTCTTTCAGAAGAGTGTGTGATTTACTTGTGACCAAGCCAGGGCCACACCACCCAACTCAGAGCTCCTTCCACACCCAGGCAAGAGGGGGGACCCTTTGTTTTCCAACTTGGAGCCAACTAAAATTTAGGGGCAAGGCCTTGCCTGGGTGGGCCAGCTGCCCTACCCTCGTGGGAATGCTGCTTCCTGCTGAGTGGACAGTGGTTGCCAGAGTTCCTTTCCCAGAGCACGCTTGAGAGAGGAGAGGAAGGCTGAGCGTGAGGGCCCTCCATGCAGAGCCGTGCAGGGCCCGCCCCCAGGAGGCCCAGGCCAGCACCACCATGAGAGAGGACACTGCTTGGAGTTTGGACCTACCGGGGTGGCCTTTCTAGAGGGCCTCTGCCCCACTCCGCTCAGAGCAGGTGTCTCATAGCAACTCTTGTTCTTTCCATTTAATCCCTCCTCCTGTCCTCTGCGTGTCTCCGCTCCCAGGCCGGTCACATGCACCTGTCTTGCTTTGTGGGTAGAGCTGAGATCTGAGCTGGGAGTTACTGCAGGTTAGCGAAGCCTAGCCTGCTTGTGTCATCCACACAACTGTGTGGGATCTCAGTCAGCGCTGCTCCACACAGAATTGTGCTTGGCTCATGCCCACATGTGAGCTGCCTCGAGCCTACTTAGATACCAGATTTAAGCACATGTACGCTGGTTCACACATTTTTCATTTGTGACCCTGTCTTGTGTATTTTGTCTTAACACAGTGGGTATGTGGCAGCATATAAACTGCAGAGTACTAAAGAAGAAAATAATAAATACAGGTTAATACGCAAATGAAAACAAGACAGGAATATAGTAAATCCAAAAGTAAAACTGCAACTTCAAAATGTGAACTGCACCCTGTGCTGAAGGTGGTCATGGATATGACTTTACATCTTAGCAGCTGAAGGAAAAACCAGAAAGAGCTACAAGGCTTGGTACTGCAAGGGGAAAAGAAATCAACTGCTCAGGAGACTCACAGCTTCCCTGACGTCTTCCCATGGCCTCAGGTCCAGAGAGCAGGACAGAGGGAGGACACGGGGCAGGCTGCCGCTACCTGTGGTCATACTGAAGGCGCCTCTGGTGGCTCTGACCAGGTCCACTAGAATGGAAAACAGTCTCAACAGGCCCGTGAGCTTAAAGGGGACTCTGTGAGGTGTAGCGCACACAGGAATCCCTGCCTCCAAGCTCAGGAGCCGGGTTCTGCCAGAGAAAAAACCCTGCTTTTGTCAAATTGTAAACAAAAAAAAAGGATTGACTCTGGATTTGCCTTGGGCTCAAAGAAGATGAAATTAAACTACTGTACCGTTTACTTGGGGAATTCTGAAGACTGGTGGGTTAAAGGGGAGTCCAACTACCAAACAAAAGATCCTTTTTAATGACTTTTATGAAATGGTGGTAATGAAGCTTTTCCCTGTTTTTTTGTTATGCTCTAAGCAATTTAAGAAAGATATAGATGAACACCAGTCCCTGACGGAGAGTGTCTTACAGAAAGGGGAGGTCCTCCTTCAGAGCCTGCTGGATAATACCCCAGGTGAGATGCTTGTGTTTTTAATTGAGCCGGTGCCTAATACCTCTCAGTGCAAGTCCGGGACCCACTCTGTCACCAGGCAGAGCCAGTAATACAAGAATCCCTCATGTCCACACCCTTTGGCTTCAACTCCCACAGCTGACTGCCAGCCTCTCGCATCTTCATGGCCCCACAAACACGTGATGAGGCAGTCACAGCCCTGCGGGTGTGAGAAGTCAGGCATTGAGCCTGCAAGGATGCACCTTTTTTCCTTTTCTTTAATATGTATTTGGCTATGCCCAGTCTTAGCAGCATGCAGGAGCTTTAGCTGCAGCGTGTGAACCTTGTTGCTGCATGTGGGATCTAGTCCCCTGACCAGGGATCAAACCAAGGCCTCTGTTTTGAGAGCGTGGAGTCCCAGCCACTGAACCACCAGGGCTGTCCCAAGAATAGTGCTCTTTAAGCTGCTGCCTTTCCTTGGTGGGAATGCTGGCTTTAGTCCAGATCCCCTTAGCTTAGGGGAGCCATGGACACAGTGAGGAGCCTGCAGGGCTCCCTTCCTTTTTGCCCTGCAGGCTGGACCCCTCTCTGGTTATCTGCTTTGGGAGAGGATTTGTTCCAGGACAGTCAGTTCCAGAGCAGTCAGTCTGTTCTATGGGAAGAGACTGAAGGAAGAAGTGAACTGATGAGAAAGGGACAGGTGGACAGTGGTACACAAACTAAGCTTGAGCCCCTTTTGCAGGATGGATTCCCAGATTAGGAAGGCGTGAAAATCAGACTCTGAGAGTGCATCTCAGGGTGCAGGTGTTTCCAGTTGGCCTTGCCCTTGCTGGGGGCAGGTATGATAGGATGAATATGACAGGAGAATGCTAAATTAAAGCAAGGAATTGATAGACCCCTCAAAGCAGTCCCTATTTTTCTGTAAGACTGAGCAAGCAAGTGCTGAAAAAGCCCATCTATGTTCTGCCTCAGTTTTGGAGTGAAATGGGATTTACACTGGAAGCAAAACAGTGTAAACAACAGTGGGCAGGACCCACTGGCTTGAGAAGGGAAGAGGTGGCGCTTTCCTGACCAGCAGTGGTGGGTGGGTGTGTGGTAGGGAGGTGGCGCGAAGTGTCCCAGCCTGAGCACCGCTGACACTCTGGGCCATGTGATACTCTGTCACGAGGACAGCTGTCCTCTTGTGGCACCATGTTTATCAGCGTCCTCAGCCTCTGCCCGTTAGATGCCAGTAGTATACCTCCTTGGTTTTGACAACCCCAAACACCTCCAGACACTGCCAGGTGTCCCCTGGGAAGGAAAACACCACCAGGACTGAAAACTGAGCATGGGCAGAAGGGTTTTGCTGGGGGCAGCCACTGAAGGGTTTTCAGCAGGGCATGACTTAACCCGTTGTCATTCACGTGAGCCCACGGCAATCCCTTGCCCTGGGGACACCTTTGCTTTGGCTTATCCACTGTGCTCTTGCATTAAGAGTTTTTTAACTTTTATCGGGGCGGAAATGTGGTATGCCAGGCTCCTTTGCCACTTGTTACACCAGCACTGTCTTGAGTACTGTGTGCAGACCGCCACAGCCCCGTGAGGCGGGCAGTTCATACTCTGACTTCACAGAGCTGACTGCATGGGGCCACACAGGGCGTGGCAGCCTGACTCCAGCCCCTATGTGCTGACACCCCACTCAGGCTCCTGCACCTCCACACACAGTAGTATAAAGAACTCAGCACCAGGAAATTTCCTGGAGGCCACATGTAACAGAGGGCTTCTTACAAGCTACAGGTTGTTCTTGGACCTTCATTTAAAAATTGACTCAGTAATACTTCTCAATACTTAACCGGTAATGATGTCCCCCTCTGCTCTTCTCTCCAAAGGAGTCTAGAGGTATTTTACTACCTAAATAAGAGACTTTTTTTTTAGGGAATTCTCTGGTGGTCCAGAGGAGAAGAGCTAGCGCTCTCACTGCTGTAGGCCCAGGTTCAATCTCTGATTGGGGAACTAAGATCCCACAAGCTATGCCTGGCCAAAAGAAAAAAAAATGCTTTGGGGTGTTTTGTGGTTTTCAGATCTGTATCCAGGGTCATTCAGATGGACACCATGCCCCTCCCAATTCTCTGCTTGCGCTAATCAGGAACTTGGCTGTTTTGTGGAAATCACAGGTTCCCCTAGACATACACAGGGTCTTCAGCTAGGCGCACAACTCTTCCCTCCAGATCACACTGTCAGAGTCAGTGGAGCCCAAGCATGGACACCGCAGTCCCCGCAATCTTTTTCAGAGCCCGCTTTCATCTTCAGCCACATGCAAAACCTGAGGGACAGGTCAAATTAATTCCTTCAAAATGTGTTCATCTCACCTCCAGCTAAAGGGTTTTCCTGTAGTTATCTGGCAAGTTTTCACTACATTTTGGCCCGGTTACCTTGGTGCGTGAAGTAGCAGATCTGCCTTACACCCTACCTCCTCATTATCCTAGATCAGACAACTAGAACCTATTAACATCGAGCTGAACCAGGCATGTATTCAATGAAAACATCGAAGTCTCAACTGGGAAAGAATTTCATCACTGTTCCAGCTTTCCTTTTGTTTGGCCCCAACCAAATGTTCTAACATTTTAAGATAAAAGTTAAAAAACTACAGGCCCCCTGAATCCCACTGACCCCACCCAGGACTGTTCACATGACTGGTGAGCTTGGAGGAGGGAACCTGACCCGCTCGCCCTTACAGGTGAGCGGTGCCATGCCCTGGCTGCGTTCCTCGGCCGGCCCTGCTGGCTGCTCTAAGTTGTCAGGTTGGCGCTTTGCCCGGATGACGCTGCACCGCTGTGGCTTCCCTAGGGGCTAACCTCCACAGCCTATTCCTCCTTCCGCCCATCCATCGGCATCCTCTGCAGATAACTTAGCTTCCCCTTTCCCTTCCTCTGCTCACAGATGTTGCAGCTGTGGCAGGAAATTAGGGAGAGGGTGAACACAGCTGATAAAAGGCACAGGAAGCAAAAGCAGCCTTTGTGTTTAACAAAGGAAGTCAAGTTTTTAAAAGAAAAAAAACCAAGCCTGCTGTGTGATGCACTCTGAACCTGGTCCCTCCCTTCCTCAAATACTTGGCCTGTAGGGGTTGGAATCTTGGCCTCATGAACCATGTTGTCTTAGCCTGCTTTCAGGTAATCTTTTGAAGTCTGTTCATTTAGGACCCACCAAAAAGGGTTCACAAGCAATCCCATGTTACGTTACCGCATCACCCATATATGTGCTAAATGACAGTCCCACAGGCAACGTAAGCTGATTGGACCTGGTAGCAGGACCTGGAGTCCTCATGGTGGCATGTTGTTTTCATTTCAGACTTCAGCCCCACAGGATCTGGGTGTGAGCCAGGGGTCTTATCTCTAAAAGTCAGATAATACCAGTCATCAGACAACCATGTCTCTCTGCATTTTTGTGAATTGTATAACTCCACAGAGTGGAGCCAGTGAAATAATTCAGCATCAATCACAAGTTAACAACATAGATTCCGCAGTGCAGTTCAGTTCGGGGGCGGGGGGGGGGGGGGAGTATTTTTTTAAGTGGACATTGTGAAACTTGCCATGTTCCTGTTTTCTGCTACACCCTGGTATATTCCTTGAAGGTACACTTGTGTTGTCTCTTTGGCCTTACTGCTTTAAAACTCGTTTGTTAGTGTTGAAGGATGTCCTGGGCAGGATCTCAAGGCAGCCCAGCGCGCTGGAGAGCCACGCGGATCGCCTGTACGACACCATCTTGGCCTCCCTAGACACACTGGCCGGCTGCACCCTCACTCCCAACAGCACGCCAACGGCGCACAGGAGCGCCAGTGTGAAGGGTATTAGCCTGGTGAGTAAAGCAACCCCAGAGGAGAAAATTTGTCCTGAGACCCCAGTGCCTGATTCTGGAACAGAGTTCTCCTCTAATAGTTGGCTGTTTCTTAGAAGCTTCTTGAACTAAGACCTACTGAAACAAATGAGAGGCTGGGAGAAGCCGCTGGAACTGAAAAGGGGAGATGCTGCCATTGCCAGGAAGTGGGGCTGGGGTGTGGCGCTTTCTGTGATGATGAAAGCGGCACGTTCCATTGCTCACTTGCAGCCCTGTGCCTGCCGAGGACTAGGCTGCTCTGTGCTTCCATCTTAAATGGCTGACGTGTCACCCCTCCCCACCCATGGAAACAACTGTAGAATTCACCTGTACCAACTTTTTTATGTCTGTGCACATGTGCTTCTCCGGTACAGGCTGCCTCTATCCTGTAGGCTCTTCCCACCCAGCTCGTGTGGTGCTCCATCTGTAAGCAACTCTTGACAGTGCTGAGTAGCCACAGGGATCCTAAGTTACAACTATCCACATCTCCTTTTCCTGGAAATTGCTCTCTATAAGCATCACACACCACCCCCCTCCAAAAAAAAAGGCTAGGGGATGGATAGATGGGCGCGCCAGGCCTTGGAGATGTCACAGATAGGAACAGAAGCTGAGAGCAGAGGGACTGCTGCCCACTGTGGGGCTACCACTGCCCCACACCATGATGCCACAGCTGGAGCATGCTGCTTCTGAAACTTCTACAGCCGAAACCTGGCATTTAACTCAGATTTCCTGAGTGAGAATTCACTGTAGATAAAAGAAGGTAAGGGATAAATCCAGGTACGTCAGGAGCAGGGAGTCCCTGTATTTGCATCAAATAAATCTAGGTAGTCATTTTAATACTAAAATGAATGCAGATGATTGCCATGTCACTTCCTCTGCAGCATTCTGCCTGTAACAGATGCTTCTCTTTCTCTTTTAGGCATCTTCTCTGGAAGAGATGTAATAATCTGTCAGTCAAAATGTGGCTGTTGGGAAACTTTCAGAAGTCCTTGTGAGAGCTATTTAATATTGAAACCAAGGGGGAAATGTGACTCTAATGTACTAGCTTTAAAATGCTAGCTCTTCCCTGAAAGGAAGGGCTGCTGAGTTACTGTTTCTATTTAAAATGAGTCCTTCCCAGTTAAGGTTTTCCTTTGGTGCTTCTTATAAAGAGCATGTAGTTTTCCAGTTGTTGATAAAATAATGCCAACAAGGCTTACAGGATTTCCTCTCCCTATGTCCAGTTAAAAAGAGGAGACAGAACTCCTAAACTAGTCCGTGTACTGAGATCATTTAAAGAAGGCTGGTATGAGAAAGAAGGTACCCAGTACTTGGTATTCTCAGGCATACAAGAGGATCCAAGAGACAAAAGGTGACTGGTGAGCCAGGAACTTGGATCTTTTCATAAAGCGAAACATAGGCTTATAAATCACTCTTTGAAGACTGTAGGAGACACTCAAACTCTCCAAAATAATAGAAAGTTTTGAACAAATAGAAGCTCTGCAAATTAGTTTGGGCTGCTAAGATACCTTTTATCATCTTAAGTGCTCAGGGCTCCATCTGCCTGCC
Source organism: Odocoileus virginianus (assembly GCF_023699985.2). Lineage (NCBI taxonomy): Eukaryota > Metazoa > Chordata > Mammalia > Artiodactyla > Cervidae > Odocoileus > Odocoileus virginianus. The sequence goes on from NC_069675.1 coordinate 60,219,897, forward strand.
CAACATTTTAAAGGAGAATGTGATAGGGGCTTAAGAAGCTGCTATTGAGCTTCAGTCCATTAATGATCTGCCTTCAGGGTACCTCCAGGAGGAGGCATCCTCCTTGCCTCCCTGTGAAGAGTCAAGAGAAGGGCATGGATAGGCTCACACAGCCTGGTTAAATAACTATAGAGCTAAGGCTGTTCATAGTGAGGAAAAAAGGGAATTCTTTGTTGCTTTGGGAGTTGACATGTAAGTACCTTGTTGGGGGGGAGGGGGGCTTTTTAAATTTAAATGAATGGCCACTGCTGGTAATCACACATTCTGCAAAAACAAAGAAGTGCTTTAAAAATGTTTTATTGGGCTGTGAATGCACATGGAAGGAGGAAAGCACTTTCCCTGTGTACTTGTATTCCAGTAGGCTATGACCTGAGGAAAGGGTTCTCCACACTTAAATATGTGATCAACACTTCAAGAAAGTCAAGATCCTTTCTCAAACTCTAGGTTCTCACTTGAGGAGGGTGCTTAAGAAAGGAAGATACTTTATAAAGAAATTGACAAATCACCTGAACCCAGAGCAGGTTAACATTAGAACAGTTGCTTTCATAAAGGAGCCTTCTGATATCCCCTCAGAATAAAATAACTTAATAGAAATTACCCTCTTTAAGAGAAGCTTAGAACTTTAATTTTGGGGTAAACACCATCTCATCCACCTCTGTGAACTAAAATCCTAAAGAGTTTAAACTGGAAAATAAGCTGTTAATAAGTTTTAATGTTTAAAGATTTTAATTCTAAAGGGAAACTAAAAAATTCAGTAGCAGTTATATAAAATGGAGTATTTCAAGTGCCTCTGCCATTCTAGTATTTATCAAAATGCTTAAGGGCATAATTTTGATTCTGCTGTCTCAGTTTTCATCGTGGTTCTGTACATAGATTTAAAAAGACAAAACACCTTCCTAGCAGATTATTATATATGTAAAATAGTCTTAACGGCCTTAATTGGTTGAGAAGGCGTATCTAATAATCTCTGTTCTTAAATTGATATATTTCACCTTCTCTTTGACGTGACTATAAATTGGTACATGCCTTTCCAATGAGTGTGTTACAGGACAAGCCCTTGGGAGTTAAGCCCATTTATTTACAAACATTTTGCTAGGCATGAAAATGCCTTAACTAGTTAGCAAAAGAATTGTTTCTATAGGACTGTCATCTTCAAAGTGACCAATGGTATTTCTAGTAGTTGAATGCTGTAAGTGCCATTCAATCTAATAATTAGCTTCAGCTGACAGAAATTTTCACAGAATATTTTATTTCAGAGTACCCTATTTTGTAAACTATTTTACCAAGCGATGATCTAAAGATATTTTTGTTCACTTCCTTTGCCTACTCTGGACCTACTCATGAATATATCACTGAAGAGTATCTGGACAGCTATTAATGGTATCTTCAGCAGTGCTATAGGTATAAGACCTCCCTTAAAATTCAAGCGGAAATTGTTTCTGACTAGAAGATGCTGCCAGCAGCATTTCGTGAGCAAACACGGCCAGGTTTGATTCTGGTAGCCTAGCTGGCCAGTGCTCTGTGGTACATGTTAGCCACAGCAGTGGCTCACAGTGACACCTTATGTAGTTACAGAATCCCAAGTTTACCTGTAGTATAATTTTCTAGTAGTCCCCTTAAAGTAGTAGAACTGAAGTCCACAGGAAAGTGGCAGTACTGGGAGCTAGATTGGCAGTTTCAAAACCTGGGTTCTTGTTGCAGCTCCATGGCTTAAGCTCATCTGCAAATAGTAGACAGTGTCAGTACAATACTATTTTGAAGCTTAAATGGGAATACAAGAAGGGCAGATGTAAAATACGTTGCAATGACAAGCATACATGCTAAAGGAAATTTTGGTCCGAAGTCAAAAAAAGTCATTGCTTAGACCAGAATGGCTATCATTTTGCAAGGATTACCAGAGACTGTGACTGCTCAGGTTTAGAACATGTGAGCTAATTCATAGCAACCACTTACAAAATATGGACAGCAGTAATTCGAGTGACTGGATTATTAAAAGCCCATAATAATATAGCTTGAAATATTTGTACTTGAAAATGGGGGTAGGAATGGGAGTATTTTCCCCCAAAATTGCATTTATTAAGTGAGTAGTGAAGCATGCTGAAACATCTTGTCCCAGCCTTGACTACCACAAGGAAAAGAACAGTAGAATTTTCAAAAATAAATATGTAAATATGCTTACACCTCAAATTCACATAATTTTTTTTGCTAACTCACCAAGAAAAAGCTGACAGTTTGAACAACTTGCTGTATTAAACAAAAGTGCATTACATTGTCTGAAATTTGTATCATCTACTTTAAAAATATTTCTAAATTATTTGTACTGTATTGATAAGGCAAAAAAAACCTTTTGAAGCATTAAAAAAATTTCACCCAAATAACTATTGGTAGCTTGAGGAGTTTTTCAGTTGCCTTATGTGAAGATGAATAGACCCAACAAGCACATCTATAATACAAAGTAAACTGTGATTTTATTGTGAAATTCTCATAGATGGAAAATTAAATTGAATATTTATTCTGTCCATTTCATTTTACAATAATCTTACCACTTATTTTTGTACCATGTATTTCAATTGCCTGTTTAGTGAAAATAAAGAAACCTATAATTTTTGGCTTGTTTTTAAGTTTTATCACTGAATTAAAGACCCCACCATAAAATGTGTAGCCAACAGCCACATCCCATGCCCCTAAGTAAAGAATATTTTGGTTACTATTTCAACCCCAAGGAAACAATCTGACTTCTATCACCTTAAAATGCCAGAGTTAGCAAAAGATTTTTGTTTCCCCACAATAAAAACAAACCCTAGGATCTTTCAGGTCCTAGTTAACAAAATTTTCACATGTGCAAAATTCGACTGAAATAAATATTTCTCTCATTTATCACTCCCGCCCAGCATTCATGTTTTCAGCTAATTTTAAGGGACATATTAGGGCAAATCGTAAATGTCCTGCTTCCTACTTAAATGCTTTAACTCGCCTCCAACCTAAGGTATACAATTGTGGAGGATAAAACAGCTGACATCGGACTCCAAACATGGAAGAAACAATATTAGCACACATGTTAGTCTGCCAATTAAGGAAAGGTGTTTTCCACCTCTACCACAGAAGAATCAAGTGTTGATCAATGAAGCCATTTCAAATGGTTCTAGAGAAGGATCAGAGATAATAGGCTACATAGCATACATTCTAAAACTTATTTTCATACAATTTAATCTCCCTGAACCACTAAGCTTGGTTAAATCCCTGTGCAGCACAGAAGCCTCCCTAGGTCATTTACTGGGTATATTATCTGGAAAGCATATTGGATGCTGCTCTAAAATAGGTCTACAATGCCCTGGTTGCACACACAAATGGCTGTTTTGAGTATAATGCAAGGCTCTATTTCCCTTTAGCCATAAGAATTAAAACAATACTTATCACCATACAGTTTGATATTACTTCCAATAAGTACAATATTTATTAAACATATCTTCAGTTGTTTTGTTACATAGTGTGCAACAAATTACAATATTCTGCAGCCACAAATTATATGCAGAGTAGAAGAAACTATTAATCAGATAGTGTAATCTTTCCGCTTATAACTCTACAAGGAAGAACTAGCAAATCAGATCTTACATATAACATCTCACTAAACTTTATGCATGGAAGGTGACAGACACTGGTTGTGCTGTTTGATACAAAATGGCTGAACTTCATCTTCAGAAGACTAAACCTGACATCTAAACATGCCAATATAAACATCAAAACAAAATATATTCTAACCAACCACGGGAAACAGTCTGGTATCAGGAAAGCAACAAGGATTACACACATTATTTTATAAACCAGCACACAAAGGTTTAAAACAGTTCTGAAAATGAAGTTAGCTGTCTTGAGTCAAGGGAATAAAAAAAAAGTCAGTATTGACCATTTACAATCTCTGACCTTTGTGGAGACGGTAAGAATCTGTTGTAGTGCAGCTACATACAGTACAATTCAGGCAATTTTGTTTTTTTCACTTGGGTTCGGATTGCAAATTCATTGCTGTGAGAAAAGGACGGAGGCAAATTTTAGCAGCAACCTCCACCTGACTGCTTGACCGGAGTGCTCTGAATTTTAACATTGGACTTCTCGGCACCACCAGCTGTTGCTCCAGGACCCATTCGCTTTTTAATCTCAGCTGCCATCGTCATGAAAGACTGTTCTACATTCGTTGCATTCTTAGCACTGGTTTCCAAAAATGGAATTCCAAGGGAATCAGCAAATTCCTAAGAGAACATGTAAGGCAAAATTAATTGAAAAATCTTTTTCACCATCTGAAATAAGGAATGATGAATGACTTAAGCTTACTGAACTCAGATAAGACAATGCACAAATCATCATTGTGAAAGTTTCTAGTGCATGTATTTTAAAAGTTAAGGTGGGGACTTCCCTGGCAATCAGTCCAGTGGTGAAGACTCCGTGCTTCCAATATATGGGGGCATGGGTTCAATCTCTGGTTGGAAAACTTAACAATAAAAGCTAAGTTGGCTACAGCTACTGTGTGACACTAAACCCATATAAAATTCAAATTCAGCACCTTCCAATTCAGTCTGAAAGTCAAACTTGAAACATACCTTTGCTGTTGTGTAGTCTACTACTTTCTTTGTGGTCAGATCACATTTGTTCCCTACCAACAACTTGTTGACATTTTCACTGGCATAACGATCTATTTCCTGCAGCCACTGTTTAACATTATTGAAGGACTCCTAAAAAGACAATTTAAAGAATGATAATATAGTTCTGAACATAACTATTCTAATGAAGCAAGTGATAAACAGAAGTGTCTCTCCTGACCTAAGAAGAGCTAGTGAGACAATATAGCTATTAAAAAAGAACTCTTAATGCTAGGAAAGAAGTGAACTGACATTTTGATACATACTTACATGAATAAGAATACAGAATTTGAAAGCTTGAGGATGACAATGCCTTATTTGAGAGGGAAATACAGCTCAAGAGTTAAACTATAGCCCAGGCAGATCCCATTGTTTTGGAATATGCTATTTATATGCACGACAAAACCTAGTTTTTGAAATGTGACAAAATTCTGGCTTATGAATAAGGCAGCCTAACTGTTAACTACTAGAGATGTCAAAAGTTATTAAATAAATGGGTCCAACATAAAGATACTTGTTTTCCACAGTCATATTTAAGGGAGGAAAATTTCCATTTTAAATATTATAAGCAAATGACTTGAGATTTATAACTATCAATGATTTCATGTTTTATCACCCAGTACTCCTAATGGTGCTGAATCTGAAGTCTTATAAGTCTAGTTATCTCCTAATTAGCTCCAATTTCATATTTGACCTGAGATTGAACATTTGCTATAAGAATTATACACTGTAATTTTCATGAACATTTTCTACAAGAATTACACATTGTAATTTTCAAAGTTCATCTTTCAATCCTTGGCAGGCAAAAGAAGGACCCTGAAATTTTCTTTCTGAGCAAAAGAACAATTACTGCCTTTGAACCACATTCTTACACTATTCTTCACATCCCCCTACCTTTTTTCAACAAGCTTATCTTTAGATATTCACTGTCCTCTTAAAATGTTCCTTAAAGCTCATCCCTATTTCTGAACCACACACTCCATAGGCAGAGACCCCTAATCTTACTTTTGGCAATTCCAACAGGTCTAATTACCAGGCAAATTTCTGTTAACACCTATCACCAAGGACACAATATGAGCCAAACAATCCCAGTTCCCTACAAACCCTTGACAAAATGGTTTAATTGATAATAAATATAATTTGGGTCCCTTGAAAGCAAATGTAAATCCAATTACTAAATTTTCTGTTTACTAAAAGAAAATAGGAAATTTGGGCTGACCAGTTTATTAGGTATTCAAATGATGTAGGGGAGAAAAAATAACACTATACCTGTTCTTAAAAGATAACTGGTTTAAGATAAATGGTTTTGTATCATTCACTTCATTTGGGGTGGACAAAGTCTGCTATATAAATAATACTCATTGCTTGTATGCAAAGTAAAAATAGTGTGATATTTAATCAAATAATAACTTACTACATTGTTAGTGAGACACAATTTTCTCCTGGAACTTACCTGATCTGTCACATCATACACAACTATGATGCCATGGGCTCCTCTGTAATAACTGGAGGTGATTGTTCGAAATCTTTCTTGGCCCGCTGTGTCCCACTATCATAAAATAATCAAGAAATCCAAACAATTCCATTAAAACAAGAGTTGGGGAAAAGGAGGCAAGGAGGGAGAACAGTTTAGTTTACATAGTTGTGGATTACCAGGATTTGCTATGGGAACATTAGCTCTCTGTGCTCACACTACTAAATCACAAAGAAACTGCCAAATATCTGAAGGTTCAAAAAAGAAGGCAGAGTCTAATTTAGCTTGCAGTTAATGCTACCAATATTGTAAATTATAAGCCCTCTGATCAGCAACTATGTCATACTTTTCATATACTCAATAGCCTTTAGCACTGTGCCAAGCTTACACTATGAATGCAAAGATGGGCTGACTTGATATTAGCAAATCTACTGGTGTAGTGCCCCTGCTAACACATTACAACTCTCATCAAACATAAGACAAAATCTCTTGCTAGCACATTTTATCATCATGGCAAACACTGAAAGGACCTAATTCAGGTAACTATCAGTCAAGACAGCACTTTAGCCATCTCAGGAACAATTATTTTAATCCTAGGGAAAACAATGTAAGGAATATGATTCCAAATACTTTTATAAAATTTCATTTTAAGAGCAATTTACCACACTTCAATCATTTAGGCTCCAACAGTGGAAACAAATAACACTGCCACATTAAAGTTCGGAGTTAAAACTATTAAAAAATATCAGGTAAACATTTTAAAAACCATGGTTTTAACAAGCGCAATGAGAATTTTGTTTCAATTGCTCCTAAATAATGACCTTTCCTTTTTAAAAAAATTGGTTTTTTTTTTTGTTTTTTTTTTTAGAAAAGCTACCTACCCCACTAACAGGCTTCCCAGCTGGCACTAGTGGCAAAGAGACATAAGAGATGCAGGTTAGATCCCTCAGTTGTGTCCCCTGGAGGAGGAAATGTCAACCCACTCCAGTATCCTTGCCCGAGAATCCCATGAACAAAGAAGGCTGGCAGGCTCTAGTCCATAGGGTCACAGAGAGTCAGACAAAATGGAAGCAACTGAGCACACACCCCACTAAAACTTAATACTTAATGGAAAAAATAAATGAATAAAAAAATAAAAATAAAACTTAATACTTGATTGATCGGGAAATAACCGAATGGTTACTTAATGGTTAACCATTAAAAAAACAAAAGATAGACTTGTAGCCTAATACAAGTGGAGATTATGATGAAACAGCCTTTCGTGGGAAGAAGTTGTAAAGTTCTGGAATATATATGTGAACTTGACATTGCTCCCCACTAGTGTCCTAAATGGCAAAAAAAAAAAAAAAAAAAGGAAAAAAAAAAAGTTCAGGAGCACTGAGTGAAATCACTTCCTTTTCTAAGACCCAGCCAACAGAGCTGTTAAAGTAAGCTGCAATTTGGGGGAACTTTAAATACAGACTGACTACTGGATCACATTAAGGCATCAGTATCACTGCTGTATTTAAAATGGATAACCAGTAAGGACCTACTGTGCAGCACATGGAACTCTGCCCAGTGTTATGTGGCAGCCTGGATGGGAGCGGAGTCTGGAGGACAATGGATACATGTATATGTATGGCTGGCTCCTTTTGCTGTCCACTTGAAACTACCACAACACTGTTAATTGGCTATACCCCAAAACAAAAAGTTAAAGAAAAAAAAATTTTTAAGGCATTAGTGTCAGTTTTGTTAGAAGTGGTAACGGTGGTTACATAGTAAAATAGATGCATAGTTAGTATTTTTGTAGTAAAATATGTCAATAACCACTTTAACATACTCCAAGGGGGAAAAATAATAATGAAGTAATAAATAAAGTAATATGTTAACACTTGTTCATCTAAAACAAGCAAAAGCTACCTTTTTCATCCAAAGTACTAGCCTATTAAGAGTCAGAAGACCGTCAGTAGGGAGCCTCAAGTCTAAGCAGGATCTCTAAAGTCAATTTGACTTCAAAACATTAAATTTAGGTTCCTAGTTATTAGTTTCTTCATCCATAAATTCCAGATATCACTACTTTATGAAACTGCTAAATTTAAATGAAATAATGTTTATAAAATGCCTAGCACAATACCTCATTATAGTAGCTACTCAATAAAATGTTAGTTCCCTTCTCTTCTCCACCACTAACCAACCCCTTTCACAAGGATAGGACAAGAACAGGAAGAAACTATTTCTGAATACCTGTTAAAGAATTGTAGCTAAGCAATGGCACCCAGAGAGTAAAATTCCTGCTATCTTCTTGCCACTCTGAAAACTCTCCTGACTCTACATCCAACATTACCTTCCCTCTGTAACTGATCACCCTTTATGGACATAATCCTCATTACCCCTCATAATCACGAGGTAAACCGATTTTCCCTGCTGTGTCTCTCCTACTGAAATGGGATCCCCTATGGGGCTATGCTATGTTTCATCCATCCCGGCAACCTTGAACCTATCTGAATGCCTGTGCAATGTGAGCATTTCTGTAAAGCTTCGTGAATGAATCAACATTCACAGAAAGAGGCCTTTCATGGGACTGGACTCCATACATGCCCTGCAGTGCTGAATGTTTTGTAATCACCAACTGTGATAAAGACCCTGATGGCACACTTGAACAAGAAAAGCAGAAAAAACAATTAAAATATAGATAAACCCAATCATTCTTTTTAAAGACCTGGAAAACATGAAAGGGTAAGTCAAGCCAGGCAAGGTGAAATGTAGCAGGGTTAAAAGTAAAATCTTGCATTTAGATTTTTAACGCCCTAGTCACAAAATTTAAGACTTAAACAAAAAACAAACCAAAACCTTAAGACCCAAACTAGTAGGTAAAATAGCTACTGAGATAGCAAATGTAGTAAACTCAGGCTTTCTTTTTATGTCCTTGTATGGGCCAATGATGAGAAAATGGCAAGAGTCCCTACAGTCTGAGAGGAAAAAAAGAAATTCAGAGACCAAATCAATAGAGAATTTACCCCATGTAGTCCACACTGGCCAGATACTATCTTATATTTGATTTTAGGAATCATATTTTAATAAGTGGCACTTATAAAGGAGTAACCTAAATTGTAAAAGGTTCTGAAAACATGCTTCCAAAAAGGAATGACAGGTTGTGATAAGATCAATCTAAATGGCAGGGGCTCCCAACAGAAATTAATTTTGATTAGGCAGCTGCAAAGTTTTTACACAGATTAACATATATACATACACAAAACTATAGATCTGGTTCTCACAACTACTTAAACTATAGGTTTGGTTCTCACAACTACCTATTAGTAAGTCAAGTATCATCACACTCATTTTAGAGGTAAGAAACTGAGTCTCAGGAAAAAGGCTGAAGGTAAGTTAAACCCATGACTCTCCAACTAATAAACAGCAGAGTGAACACAACAAATCCAAGTTTTCTGACTCCAAATTCAGAATTCCTTCCAGTTCAGGGTGTTATCAATTCCATAAAAAGAGCAGTCACTTGTCTTCCATGTTACCTCATAGTAAGAGCCAATTCGAAAAGATATCTGAGATTTTTTTTTAAAGACCAAAGGTATGTGCATCCTGGTAGTACTCAGACCTATGGTTAAGTTTCTACTACAACTGCATATTTTTAATTCAGTGTTGGGGTTTTAAGGATGGGTAAGGGAGTGAGAATGGCACAGGAACACAATATACTGAAAACAGAGCTATGGGTCACTTGGTTCTGCTACTAATGGTAGGCAAGTCATTATATCTCTCAGCATCCATTTTCTGAGCTGTAAAATATGTAAGAAAAGCTAAATTCCCTTCCAATAAAATTCTACACTTCTACAGCGTTGGAACATACTATCTAATAAATACTCAACTAAAACAAATATGAAGAACCTCTCCTAGGTTTTTCCTGGATCCAGAGTATTCAGCACAATAAAAGACATATGAAAACTGCTCAGTAAACAAACATCAACTTAGACCCCGCAGACCTCACTGATAAAAGTGCAAGAAAAAGAACTAGGACCAGGTTTGACTTAAAACATGCATTTCTCAACTCTATGAACAGAAAATTCAATGAAGAAGGTAATCTTAAATCACTTTCAATCTAAACAATTCTTACTCTACCATTCTGTCACAGATGAATGATTCCTAAGATACTTTCATTTTAACATATTAAAAATAACAAATATTCTAAATTTACCAAAATAATTTCCAAAATATTTCTAGTCCAAAAATTACTTACTATTTGAAGTTTGATTGTTTTCCCATCTAACTCTATAGTTCTTATTTTGAAATCCACACCAATTGTGCTGATGTAGCTTTCTGTATATGTATCATCCTAAAGGGAAAAAAGTTAACAATTAAAATGAATGTTCAATAGAGTAAATAAGAAATATGTTAACTTTTATCCAGAAAGCTGATAAAGTTTGTAAGACACAATCTGAGAACAGCCACTCCATCCTGCTCCTGCACTCAGTTCACATTCTGAAGACAAAGTGCTATTTAATAATGGTTTAAGATTTTTTTCCCAATAGCTATTCTTTAGTTTTCCAATCATCTCTTGGCAAATTCTTTACATATATCATACAGATAAGGTTTTATATTTTGAATGACTATGAATGATTTTTCTAATTTGCTAATCAGCAGAATTCTTGCTCCTCCACCCCCACTGGTTATTCAGTTTATTCAACACAAACCTATGGATCATGTCCCTCTCCTGAAATTCTTTTAGAAGTCAATTTTATTTCTTAGTTATGACTTTTAAAATTGAGATATAATTCATATACATAAAATTCACCCCTTTAGAATATACAACTCAGTGGTTTTTAGTATATTCAGAAGACTGTGCAACCGTCACAACTATTTTAATTCCAAAACATTTTCTTCACTCCAAAAGAAAACCCTATACCCAGCAGCAGTCAGATTTCTTCCTCTCCCCCTAGACTCTGAAAACTACTAATCTATGTTTCCACAGATTTGTCTGTTTTGGATACCTCATATGAATGGAATCATACAATGTGACCTTTTGTGTTTGGCTTCTTTCACTCAGCATAAACTTTTCAAGGTTCAGCCTTTGTTTTTTTTTAATCTATCTATATATATATATATATATACAGAGAGACACACACAATTTATTTTTGGCTGTGCTGGGTCTGGTTTTTCTCTAGTTGTGGTGAGTGGTGGCTGTTCTCTAGTTCAAGTGCATGGGGGTATTCTCTTTGCAGCGGCTTCTCTTGTTGCGGAGCACAGGCTCAGTACTTGTGGTGCAATGGGCTTAGTTGCTCCACAGCATGTGGGGTCTTCCTGGACCAGGGATCGAACCTGTCTCTCCTGCACTGGCAGGCAGATTCTTTGCCACAGAGCCACCAGGGAAGCCCCAGCCATGTTACAGCATGAATCAGTACTTCATTCCTTTTTATGGCTGAAAAATAGTATACTGTATAGATATACTACATCTTGTTTATCAGTTCATGGACATCTGGGTGGTTTCTACATTTTAGCTATTACAATAATGCTGCTATGGACACTTGTGTGTAAGTTTTTGTGTGAATAATGTTTAACCCAAGGCTAAACTTTTAAAATTACACCTGTTTTTTTCCCTCAAGTACCTATTACAATTATTTTACTCATAATGAAAACAAAATTGTTTTTTTCTTTAAGTGAAAAGATATGTAAATGGAGAGATCACGCTTTCACCACATAACCCCACTGTACAATCATCAGGCATAAAGCACCACCTAGCAAGTATTCTGCTAACAAAGATGGATTTAGGCTCAATCAAGCCTAAACCTATTAAGAGTAGCACTGTTAAAAAGAACTTTCCTTGATGACAGAAAGGTTCTAAAGGCTGTGACTGTCAATACAGTACCCAGTAGCTCCATGTGGCGAGAACAAGGAACTGAATTTTTTATTCCATTCAATTTTATTTAAATTTAAATAATCACAAGGGACTCGTAACTACGATAATGATAGATAAAGCACTGCTCTGGGGCTTACTTCCAATTACAGAAACAGGAGGGACAAGTTTAAAGACACCACAGAGAAGCAAAGTGACAAACCTAAAATGTTGGACAATTTATAGGACAACTGCCCCAGTTTCTACAAAAAGAAAGTGACACGAAAAATACATAAATAAAAAAGGAGGAGGTGGAAGTGGGAAGTTGGAAAAACTCTAAAAGACTAAGCAGCAAAACAAGGAAATGAAAGTATGAACATTGTGTTACAATGTTGTGTTAATTTCTGCTATAGAGCAAAGTGATTCAGTTATACATACAAAACTGAATAATAACATACACATTCTTTTCCATTATGGTTTATCACAGGAAACTCAATAATTTAGTTCTCTGTGCTATACAGTAGCATTTCCATTCTATATGTAAAAGTTTGCATTTGCTAACCCCAAACTCCCGCTCCCATCCTCCTCCATCCTCCCCTCCCCACCACTGGCAACCACAAGTCTGTTCTCTATGTGATAAGTCTGTGTGAACCATGTTTTAAATTGTGATTCAAACTAACACCACACTTTTTAAAACAACCAGGAAAATTTATTTTGTAACTCAACAAATGTTTTTTATATGATAAAGTATGTGCGTTAGTTACTCAGTCGTGTCTGACTCTGCAATGCTGAGGACTACAGCCTGCCAGACTCCTCTGTCCATGGGATTCTCCAGGCAAGAATACTGAAGTGGGTTGCCATTTCCTTCTTCAGGGGATCTTCCCAACCTAGGGATCGAACCCAGATCCCCTGCATTGCAGAAAGATTCTTTACCATCTGAGATCAGGGAAACCCTATATTAAATAAAGTATGTAAGGAGAAATGACACATTGGAATTTCTATTTGTAGCACTCCAACAAAAAGAAGGAGAAAAAGGACTAAATGAAACGAGTGTGGGCAAGTCTTGATAATGCTGAATCAGATATGTATATGACACTGAGACAAAGATGGCTAAAGCAAACTGTAAAATGTGATCAGAGTTCCAAGTGGCTAGAGATAGCTATGTTGACTTATCCTCCACATATATTCACATTTCTCCATAAACAGAATCACTGGGTAAAAGGATATTTTTGAAGCACTGAATGCAATTTCACAAAATACTCATCATTAGATACTCCTTCTTTAAATTTAAATTTTCAAGTAAGTATCACGTACTATAGAAAATGGATAGAGAACAACATTCAGCACTAGAACATGCCAAGTGCTTTGTTAGAAAAACTTATAAATGCTGTTATTAATAGAATTCTTATATACCCCGAAATGACCCTTACTTGCATGCCTCTGAGCCACTGCACTTCCCATTTCAACTGTCCAAATTCTCAATATCTCTTTCTCCCCCTTTCTCCCCCAGCTTTATCCCCCTAACTCCCCAGCCCGTGGGCAAGTTGGCAATTTTTATCCATTTTTCAAATTTGAGTTCAGGCAACAGTGATTGTTCAAACATTCTTCAATTCCTTGGCCAGTAATTAAGAGATTCTTCCCTCTGTGCTCTCAAAGCTTATTATACATTTCTTAATCATACTTGTTACAGCTTGAATCTATTTTAGGGATCTGAGAATCAGTATTTTTAAAATGCTTCCTGGCTCATTCTGTGTAGGAAATACTGAAAACCTGTGACTTAGGTCAGTAGGAATCTGGAAAGGATTTTCTTTGAAGCACAAATACCTCAGGCTATAGCCATTTTCCTCAAGAGATGCTAGCTTCTTCCCACCTACCCAGATTACTGATTTAATACTAGGAATTATTCTCAATTTTAATACTTGTCACTTTAAGAAATATGAAGTATTGTCTAATTTTGACAGTAAAGAATCAGCCGGTAATGCAGGAGACCTGGGCTCAATCCCTAGTCAGATTCCCTGGAGAAGGGAATGGTAACCCACTCCAGTATTCTGGCCTGGAGAATTCCATGGACAGAGGAGCCTGGTGGGCTACAATCCATGGGTCACAAAGAGTTGGACACAGCTGAGCAACTAAACAAAAAGAAATTTTTAAGTCCTTTAATTACAAATAAAACTGAACATTTTTTCATATTTACTGGCAATTTATATTTCTCCTTCTGTAAGCTGCCCACTCATGCATTCATTCTTATTTCCATTAGGACAAATATCCTTTCCTTACTAGTGTATAAATGTACTTTATATATTGAGATCATCACCTCTTCCTCCATATACTTTTTGCTAGGACCACTTGTTTTCTAATATTATGTGTCAACATTAATTTTAATGCAATCAAATTTAACAATCCTTTCTTTCCTGATTTTTTCCTGTTATTAAATACTTTCAAGTAAGATTAAAGAGTCACCTAGGTTTTATTCTGGTACTTACATGGTCTCATTTTCAAATTATTATTATATAATGAATATACATGAGACTCACTAACATCTCATCAGAAAAGTAATATTAAATATTTGAGATGCTGTCAAGCTTGCAGTGATGGAGTTTAAATTTTTAAAAATTCTAATTTTCCCTTGAATAACTTAAAGTTATTATAGGCAACAATTACTATCAGGTATTTTCCTTGAAGTGACAATGTCTGTTTATCTGATAAAATGTATACCCAATACTCAGTTCTAGATAAATACAGCCTGTTAGTTGTTCTTTCAAGTTTAAAAAAAAAAAAAGTTCAATGAAGAAAGCAGCTAGTTTAGCTCATAATGGAAACAACTATACAAACGCTTTTCTCTCCCTTTAGACAATCAACACATTCCAGTCTTCAGGAAAACTGTTTTATGTGTACTCATTTTTTCACACAGAATATTTAAAAAGGAAACACTCAACAAGGATCAAGATCTCTAAAAATTAATCATTTTTAGAAGCAACCTAGGTGTCCATCAACAGATGAATGGATAAAGGAGATGTATACATACATATATACATACCATGGAACACTAGTCAGGCATAAAAAATGAAAAATTGACATTTGCAACAACATGGACGGACTTGAGAGGGTATTATGATAACTAAGTCAGACCGAGAAAGACAAATACTTACATGTTGATTCTTAAAATAAAAAACAAAGCTAATAACTATAAGAAAAAAAGACTCACAGATTTGAGAACAAACTAGTGCTTACTGGCGGAGAGAGAAAGGAGGAGGAGCAAGATAGGGGCAAGGGATTAAGAGGTACAAACTACTATGTATAAAGCAGAAAGTTACAAGGACATATTCTACAATACAGGGAATATAGCCAACATCCTATAATAGTAAGTGGAATATAACCTTTAAAAATTGTTAATCACTATATTGTACATCTAACACCTATATACACTGAACATTAATTATACCTCAATTTTTAAAAGTATGAAAAAAAGTAATCATTTTTACTGTTTCATCAAAGACACACTTAAGTGATAATGGTGTTTTTTCCTCCCCTGCGAGCGAACAGAGGTAAACACCATGACTAGGAGCATAATCTGGGGCTTAGCATTACTTCAACATGGGACTAATAAGGCACTTGCAGTTTTACCTACCATTGCTTTTGCACCATCAGGGCAAAGATCAACAGAGTGAAAAAAGACAAATGTCTTTTGTCTCAGTACAACTACTTGGTAATCATTTATACTAATGATTTAGTGTTATTAGCAAGTGGTTTTTGATCTCACGGACCCCAGGAGGGTCTTGATAATCCCCACTGGTTCACATCTTAAGAAGCAATCATCAAGACAGTGAGAATGAAAACATGTTAAATTTGAAGGCAGTTCATAAACACTACGAACAAGACCGTGCATTTTATTTATTAAGTTGAAAGTTATTATTAAGTTATTTATCAGTTTGTAAATT
Source organism: Odocoileus virginianus (assembly GCF_023699985.2). Classification (NCBI taxonomy): domain Eukaryota; kingdom Metazoa; phylum Chordata; class Mammalia; order Artiodactyla; family Cervidae; genus Odocoileus; species Odocoileus virginianus. The sequence continues at coordinate 60,235,797 of NC_069675.1, forward strand.
TCATCCATTGTCAAATGACAATGATGCCACTGTCAAAAAAAATAAATAGTCTGTACCAGGCCCTGCTTTTTCTTTTTATTCAATAAAGTTTTACTTGAAGATCTGTCTTCCATCAAGTCACTTTCAACCCAAACCTACCATTTTTTCCCTTACTCATCATTTATGTTGGAATGAAACACTGTTTGACCTCCAAGCAGAGTATTAAGATACTTTGACTTTGTAACTACAGTTTTCTTGAATTTCTTTTAGCAACAGTATTTCTTCTATTTAAAGAGTCTAGATCTCACTGGGGATGTGTATTTGGAGGCTTCATATATAAAATTCTGGAAGAATATCCTGAATAAAACTGTGTTATCTTTTGTCTACCCAGAAAATATACACAGCATTAATTCCTTTAAAATCACTTTGACTTCAACTTACTGCAAACCTAAGAAGAAGGCAAGACTTTCCAACCCCAGAGTCGCCAATCAGAAGTAACTTGAATAAATAATCACTGCAAAGAGAAAAAGAAAATCACATTAATAAAAAGCATATTGTATTTTAAGTTCTACAACAACAAAAGTATAGCCAAGAATAATAGTCCACTGAGGAAGACTACAGCTTCTGAAAAGCCCATGGACGCCCTAATAAGCCCAAATTCCAAGAAACAGCAGTTTGGGGCCCTTTTGATGAATCACTGAACATGACAGAATTATGCATAAGTAAGACAGATAATGCCACCCATACCTCTAACATCACTGAACTTCCACATCCAAGCAATGAATGAAAGGAAACACAAATGATATGCATTCTTGGAGAGTCCAATAGACTTTCGCTAGAAAAATCCCTCTTCTGCAATATTAGAATACAGGGAGTTAAAGTTTCATTTGATTTTGCCAGTGAAACAAATCTCTCCTTCAACTTCAAATCTCAAATCATTATTTCCTAGCAATCCTCCAACAAAGGGCTTTTATGATCCTTCCCTAGCAGCCACCTGGAATTCTCCCCTTTTATTTTAAACTGGAGATGCAATAAAATCAAGGGGGCTGTTTGTGTAAACGCACAATTTAACCAACATTCTAAACTTGTATTAAAGCATACTTCAGAAAATACTGAAAAGAAAAAACAACAACAACACTGAAAGCTAGGCTTTTTATGCACATTTACCATCACTGAGACTAACTCAAAAATTATCTCCAGGGAGCCTTTCATAAATCTCAAGACAACAGTCTGCCCATGGTCTCCAAAGGAACCACTCATAGATTCTATTTTTTCCCAACTCTGACCAGTTCTGTAAGTTCTTTTAAAGCAATTTCAAAATGACAAAAAATCCAGAATTTACAGATTTTTTTTCAGAAAACATATGTGATTCTTAAATTTCTTCCCTGTGACTTAGTTTTTATGAAATGCTATCCACCTAAAATGAAACCCAAATATCACTTGCAAATGAAATGTAGATTACAAGTGTATTTACGTGTAAGTAAGATGTTTAGATGTGATTACCTCTGGGATTATTAATCAACTGTTTACCGACATTTGTAACACCAGGGGGGCTTTCCCAGTAAAGAATCTGCCTGCAATGCAGGAGACCTCGGTTCAATCTCTGGGTTAGGAAGATCCCCTGCAGAAGAGAATGGCAACCCACTCCAGTATTCTTGCCTGGAGAATTCCACTGACAGAGGAACCTGGTGGGCTACAGTCCATGGGATCTAAATAGTGGGACATGACTGACAGACTAACACTTTCTCTGTCACTGAGGTTTATAGTATTAAAACATAGCTTTCTGGGACTTCTCTGGTGGTCCAGTATTTAAGAATCCACCTTGCAATGGGGGAACATGGGTTCGATCCCTGGTTGGGGAACTAAGATCCCACATGCTGCAGAGCAACGAAGCCAGAGCGCCACAACTACCAAAGCGCACACACTGTAACTAGAGACTGTGGGCCACAAGGAGCGGTCCCGCAGGCCGCCAACTAAGACCCAACACAGCCAACTAAATTAAAAAAAATATTAAAAAAAAACAAACAAAAACCACACAGCTTTCTGGTTTACCAAGTTACTGTAGTACACTCATTGTCCCTAATTATACCAAAAAGGAAAAAAAAATTTTAAATCCTGCCCTAGTAAATGGGAAAATAAAGGTCACAGAAGGAAATAAGCTTTTAAAATAAGTGATTAAGAAGGGCTGATTGAAGCACAGGACGAACGTAATAACTAACACCCTTTCCCATTTGAGAGCCTAAAGAATAAAAGGGGATAGTAGGGACAAGTATTATAAAAATTTACCCTTAATAAATTATTGATACCTAATACCAAACAACTTCTATTAGTCAGTACATTTGCTGACTGGCTTCAGTACTATTGATACCTTTCTCTTTAATTAGACCAAATGAATTCTTAAGAAGGATGAACACTGAACATCAGCAACGAGAATCTTACAAGCTTCCATCTCAGTTAGCAAGAAAAAGCACAGCACCAGTACTACTACAGCTACTTTGTTTTTAACAGGAATTATGACACAACAAATGCCCTGAAGGTACCAACTTCCCTGAGCACAGTGCCAAGTATCCAGTAAGCACTCAATAAACATGCCCTCAATCAGCAGTACTGGTAAAGGATAGCAATGGGCTACCGATGTTGCCTGTGATGTCACTAATTACAATAAGGATCAATTTCTCTCTTCCAGAATAACCGTAAGGCTGGAGAAAAACATGAGTGCTTCCTAACTATGTTACAAGTTACATTATGGTTTCAAAGAAATTAGTCAATTTTTTAAAACTACCTTTTTCAATTATCATATTCTTTTTAAATTTCACAAACAGCATTATTTTGAAACATCATTTATGTGTTTCTGATAATTTAAAGCCCAGAGCCATTATAAATAATATAAAGAGTTGAGCACTGTGCTCCGCAATGAGTCTTGCTAAAGAAGCCTATTTTGTTCTCTCCCAAACCATCAGCTTCATGACCAGACAAGACAGACATCCAACGTGACAAGACACATGGAAAAGAACAGCAAACAAAATCAACCAACAAATTTCTTGCCCTACTGTATTCACACAGCAAGAGACTATGATCAACAGCACATTACCTGCACTGAAACGTTTTAAATTACCTACTCCTGTAGTAGCTTTTTTCTAAACTATTAATATACAGGATGTATTAACACAAGATAATTCAGATTTGAGATCACTTACAGATAGTTCTGTAACTAATTTACAAAAGAGAACAAGTAATAATGTTTATAGAAATACGCAAATCTAAAGTTAGAAAGCTCAAGATCAGTTCTGCTACAGAGCCAAGAATAATTTAGCAAACAGTAAGACTTCAAATGTATTTTTCATTTATTCTTAAGAATTTGGATTAAGTTTTCAGTCTGCAATACCATTTTAACTTATGTGAAAAACTGAATTCTATCAGTTGAGAAATTTTAGCACAAGTAAAGAAATCTTTACAGATTACAGTACAACTATAATCGCCACTCTCCTAGATTGTTTCAGTGAATTCTACCCACTGTTTTCAATCAAAACTTCCTCTAGTCTTTTTCACGTCTAATTTACAATGACAGTGATACGTCATACCTTCTCCCCATAGTAGTCTGGAGTCTGTTTTTCCTCACTCTGATGTTTAACATCTCTCTCTGTGTGATGGTAAACAGACTTACTCATCCAAAATATGACATTGTGCCTTTAACAAAGTACCGTGTCAAGAGTTCAGAGAACATTTTAATTTTGTGTTTTTAATCAGGTCTCTCTCATAAGTAGTCATTCTTGAGTAACATTTTGGGCAAAATGCCAGAGAAAAAAATCTACAGGAACATAGCATGTTAAAAGAACAGCAGCAAACCTCAAACGCCAAGGCAACAATTTGAGCCCCAAAGTAAACCATCATGTACTGGATTATAACCCAAAGAATAAAATAAATATCCATGAGTCCATAAGGGTACAATGATAACTGAAGAGGAGAGAAGAGACAACTCTTCCTTACGTGAGGATTCCAATAATACATGTAGAAGGAACAAGAGAAGTAGAAAATCACTAGTAGATTCACTGCTGCAGACAAGATCCACTGATGAATGCTAAAATTAGTGGGTGAAACTTCGAGGAGAATTAAGATATCTGCATGACCTCAAAATATGCCCCCCACCTCAAATATTTATTACTGCAGTGGTTTTAACATATGCCCACAAATTCTTTGAATACTCCTCCCTCCAGGAGATGGAGCTTCTTTAATTCCCTTCCCCTGAGGGTGGGTTGGTTCCTAATGACAGGTTTCTAACATTGTGTGAAAAGGGGAAAATAGTTATTTCACAATGGAGAAACCTGACAGATGCCACCTTTACAAAGTGATCAAGGTGAACATCACCAGCAACGTCACATTGATATCACGGAACTTCTGACATGATGTAATGAGTAGAGTGCTTCACCTCTATGGTATCTCTCCCCAAATCTATAACCCCATCTAATCAAGAGAAAACATCAGACAAATGCAAACTGAGGGAAATTTACAAAATACGTAAGCTCTTCAAAACTGCCAAGATAATGAAAAACTACACTGAGAAACTCAGATTGAAGGAGGCTAATATGATATAATAATTAAATACAACATGGTCTCTTGGATTAGGTTCTGGAACAGAAAACGACATTAGTGGAAAAACTGGAGAAACTGAAACAAAAGTCTATAGTTTAGTTCAGTTTACCCATGTTAATTTCTTAATTTTTATAAATGTACCATGGTATATAAGATGCTAACATTAGGGGAAGTCGGAAAAAGGGAATACAGGAATTTTCTGTACTACTTTTACAATTCTTCTGTGAATCTAAATTTACTTCAAAATAAAAAGATTTTAGAAAAACAAACTATGAGGACATTAATGAAATAGGTGTAATCTCATTGAAAAAAGCTAGCTCCTGATATTTTTTAAATGTGAGAGATAAATTTTGTGGTTTTTTTGAGTTAAATCAACAATCATAAATCATGGTGGAATCTGTAAAATAAAAACTTTGCTTTTGAGGCACAAGTAATTTTTCAGAAAATTACTGTAAAGTGGAGATAATTCAGTGAGAAAGTAAGACAGTTAAAACTGACAAAGATTAAGACTGGATGGAAGGGGGACAGATTCAGCCTTTTAACAAATGGATGGTGGGATGCCAAAGACAACAGCAAGTGAAAAATTATTTTTGTTATCAGTTTCTCCTTAGGTCAACTCATGGTCTACTTTATCAATACTGCAGACCCTTTATTTCCATTATTTACAATCTGAACATAATCTTTTTTTTTCCCATTTATTTTTATTAGTTGGAGGCTAATTACTTTACATCATTGCAGTGGTTTCTGTCATACATTGAAATGAATTAGCCATGGATTTACATGTATTCCCCATCCCGGTCCCCCCTCCCACCTCCCTCTCCACCCGATCCCTCTGGGTCTGAACATAATCTTAATACCCATGCCATTTCTGCATGTAAGCATTAATATTTTCCATACCTTAAAAAAAAATCACTATTTTGAGAGCACGAAGAGTATTTTTTAAAAGTCACTTAAAACCCATTTCCATTCGAAATTCTATTTAGATAAAATGTTTTCCTTTTTATGAAGTTACCAAACTGCATACATAAAATAGGAAGTAGGAGATGAATCTGCTTGTTGCTCAATCTAAAATACTACTCAGAATTCTATAATATCAAGAGACTATTACCATGATATACTACTAAGTAAAAAGATTATAGAACATCTTTGTCCAGTATAATCCATTATTGTTAAAAAAACAATTTGTACACACAAAAAAAATGGGGAAAGAAGTGGACACTTCTAAACTGTATGATTATACTTGTCTTTTCTTTATACTTTTTAAAATGTCTGCAATCACACTGTTATTACTTTTCTAATCAGAAAAAAAAAAATGCTATTTGAGAAGAGGAAAAATTTTAATCAATAGCTTATTCAGTGACTGAACAACCTAATGAATTCTTCCAGCATACCTGCCCTAACACAAATGACATGTAAGTAGGCACAGTAGGTCAAGGCAAAGCAGGTCGCATTGGCACACTCCCAATATAAGCAACAAAGATATGAATCAACTTTTTGGATTAAATAAAAATAAACATTTTTTATCTTCAAATAAAATTTGGATTATCACACACAGTTCACCTGTCAATGAAAATGTTACAAAAGAAAGTTGACTGACATTAACACAACTTTTAACATACACTTTGGAAACACACCAAGGAAGACAAAAGTAAACAGTGGAGAATTATATAATTGTTTTTATCCAAACAGAAACACCCAAAACACAAATTTCACAATGTCAGCTATAAGTATACCTTAGAAAAGACCAGCTATTTTAAAAAGTTAAACGGAACCTGTAATTTGTTCTCTTTTACCTATAACAAGTTCACTTGTATGACATGAAACATGTAGTTGTATCTTTTTATAAAATCATACTAAAACAGCCTAAAACTAAGCTCATTTTACAAATTTAAAACAAAAGTCATGATTATGATATAGTGGGCCAAATTTTAATTCATCTTTAAACTACACATTAGCCAATTAGTGTTTGGGGTTTAAAATGATTAATAAAACTTTGGAGCTGCAATAATTGTGCATGACATCAACTCTTCTTTACTCACTTTAAGTATGATCCACAGAACACAATTCAAAATTGATCATTAGGCTAGAGAAAAGAGGTAAGAACTTTTTCATATGCTTCAACTGTATTGTTTGAATTTTATAGAGCATATACTACTTTTCTGATTAAATTAATAAAAAGAAATAAATAAACCTTCAGTAATGGCCAAAAACAACCTTAATCAAAATCAACAATTAAGAATCTGAGAGGGCAACAGTCTTTCCTTCATATTTAAGAAAATAGCCAAGCAATTAAAAAAACAACTCTCCCCACAATTGACCACTAAAACCACAATTAAATAAAATGTATTTAGAGACAATAGATTAACTTCCGAGGTTCCATTTTAGGCACCATTTAAAAGTGTTCCAAAAACCCAAAGCTGGAATTCTGAAAATGAGAGAAACTTTGGCTGATTGGAAGTGGTAAGCCATACAAGAGGACAAAAGAATAAATGGTCTTGAAACGTATTTAACAGTAAACATTTGCTGAAAAACACACCAAGTGTCCACAACCTCCTTACCTTTCAAAGCCTGCATGGGTTTTAAAGCTGGAAAGACCTGTATTTGAATTCAGGCTCCATCAAATACTAGCTAGAAAATCTTAAGGCAAGGTACTCACCTATCACTATGAGGCTCTATTTCTTCATCTGTAAAAAGACTTAATTAGCATACTACCACCCAATTAGAGGGCTTCCCAGGTGGCTCAGTGATAAAGAATCCACCTGCCAATGCAGGATACACTAACGATGAGGGTTCGATCCCTGGGTTGGGAAGATCCCCTGGAGCAGGAAACGGCAACCTACTCCAGTATTCTTGCCTGGAAAATTCCATGGACAGAGGAGCCTGGAGGACTACAGTCTATGGGGTCGCAAAGAGTCGGACACCACTGAGCACACATGCACACACCTGAACCACCTGATTAGGCTCTGGTCAAGATTATAAATACTGCCTCTAAAATATTTAGCAGTGTCTGGTACATTACAGGAACACAATAAGTGGCAATTAATATTGTCCCTTCCTCCCTCCAATCCAGGATGTAACCTGAAGAAAAAACTCAAGACCGACAGACAAAAACGTTGAAGTTGTTTATCCAAAGTTTCTGTACAGATGATGTGTGACAAATTATCACAGGAGTTTACCAGTTTAATTTATAATATAAAATAAAAGTGCAAAAATTACCAGCTAACAGTTTTAAGTACAATGATCACAACTAGCAACACATACAATAGTAAAATGGTCTGCAGCAAATAAGCCTACCTCTCCAGTAAAAGAAAGGCATTTTGCTTTACCTGCTTTTCTCACAGAAAAGGCTTGCACGACTTTAAGGCACCAAGTGGTCAAGAATAGTCATGAGGGGAAAAAAAAAAAAAAGTCATGAGGGTAGAAAAACTGAAAATGGATAACAATAATTAACTTCAAGTCGAGAGAAGCTCTAAAGATCAACCAAACACAAGATGTGAAGAAAATCAAAGGCCTATTAACAATACGTACCTCACAAACCCTTAACATTTTTTTTAATTTATTTTTTTATTGAAGGGTAACTGGTTTACAGAATTTTGTTGTTTTCTGTCAAACCTCAACAAGAATCAGCCACAGAAGGGAGGGGATATATGTATACTTTCTTAACATTTTTAAGACCTCTCCAATCAAGAATTTTAGACATAACTGACCACAAAAATACTAGTTGCCTAATTAAATGGCTTAATTTCAAGTTCCTAGAAGTTAACCACACACAGTAACTGGAAACCGCGTACTTGGACTGTAAAATCATAGGCCCTTGAGTTAAAATTCCAATTCTATTTGCTTACTCTGAATGCCTTGGGCAAGTCATTTAACTCTTCTTTGCCTCCGACTCCTGTAAAATTAGGACCCTATTTCTTCACTGGACTAGGGGAAATAATGGACCTATGTAAAATTTCTGACTAGAGGCGGGAACTCAAGTTGTTTCCTATTGGCCTTAACTCAGGACTAGCACCAGGGCTTCTGGAGAGTCCTCCTCAGTGCTCTGTTCTCCTAAATCAACATAACTTTCTGTCAATAACTGAAATCCTAGGCCTCTTCTCCAATTTTTTTGCACTATTATGCCATTCTATTCTTTACAAAAAAATCACAAGATTTAATTTGCACTAATACTGTTAAATTGATTATACTTGCTTAAGTTTGAGTCATCTTAACTAACTGGTAAGCACCTGGAAGCAAAGTCTATGTTGTATAGTTAAAAAATTAAAACCCCTCAACTCCTAGCATAGTCTGATGACAAAAGGCTGGCTGTTTTCTTTATCAAGCTTTTTCTCCACGGAAATTAGATTTTTGCGTGTTGTGTGCCTACGTGTGTGTGCAAGTGTATGCTCACAGAAAGATTTTAAATATCTGTACTGAAAAAATTTTTCAGAGAGACAGGTCAGTGATCCATGTTTGATGATTAAATGTGTTAGAAAAACTTTAACAAGCTCAAAAGGCATAAATGGACTGTATGAAGTAGTGGTAGTCTGAACTTAAACCTATGGTTTTCAACTCAAAATTCTGGCTTGGTTTCTTTTCCCCACCATTTCTCACCAATTCCCTCAGTGATAATGTTTTATACTCTCAGATGATAATAAAGTCAGTATGTAAGTCCTACTTTATATATAAAACCTATCAGAATGAATCAGCCATCTATGAACTAGCACACAGAACCTGAACAAATATAAAGTGTAACTTACTGCTTAAATTAACTTAGAACATTTGTTTTAGTAGAGAGTAAGCTCAGCTCAAAACAGCATGGTAAATTTTGGAGTTCTGACTTCATTAGCTTTAGTAAGTGATGAACCCAATTGCTCTTTATGAGGACAAATGCCAGCCACCAACCTATAAATTAAGCACTAAATAATAATTTGACAAAGTTGCTTGAACTATCCTTTTATAAATTTAACTACTTTTATAAATTCCATATAATTCAATTGAGAATATATCACATATTCCTCTGATCTAGGCATTTACCCTAATTACATCCATATGAATTTTACAGCAATAAAGATACTACAGAGATGACACTGTTGTTTATGTGAACATTAATGCTGTTTGAACTTAGTGTATCTTTGTTTCAAGAATCTTGGAAACACTTCATGTATCAATAACTTAATGAGAAACAAACAGGTAAACATTTTAATAAAAGGAGAAGAAAAGAAAAGCACAGACTAGGTCATGAAAATAAGCCATACCCAAACAAATCTCACATTTTGAAATTAGTTCAAGATCCCGGATTTAAAATTAAAATCTGTCCCCCTTGGGTTTCTACATTTCAAAAGAATGGTAGTGAAAATTCTCTTTTCTGTTTTCAATCTTCTACATCAGGCATTTATAACTTTGAGGTTCATGAATACACTTAGGGAATGTGAATAGCTTGCAACTTTATGCAGAATGCTATGAGTATGTATATACATAGGCAACAGATCCACAGTGTTTATCAAATATTCCCAAGGGTACATGACCATAAATGGGTTAGGAATAACTGCCCTAAATGGGCAGAGCAGCAAGTACAAGTAATAATTCCATTTAAGTACTATTGTTATTCAAAGAAAATACAGTCAGACAAGTTAAATTCATCACTGTCCTGGAAAACTTCAATTATATAATTCACTCAATCTCATTTGTAAAGCTCACTAATCTGAGGTACAGAGTGCATAAAATGCCCTATGTGAAGACCCTAGCCAAGCAGCTGGCACAGAGAGTAAGTACTTGTCAATTAGTAGTTATTATTATTAAAAATAATGTTTCCAAAGAGTGGTTCTTATGAGGAAAAGTAATACTACCTGTCAAAATCTATAAATACGGAACAGAGCAAACTAACTGGAACCTATCAGCAACCCTGGATTTAATACAGTGGGGTGTTCTGACCAACCGAACCATCAGTCACAAAAGTACCAAGGAAAATTTCATTTCCTACTTCTCCTTTGTACCCTATTTCTTCACATATTTAAGTAAACAAACCAACAAACATTTATTCTCTGGCTCCCTAAAGCCTCAGGATTATTTTCCCTTTAAGTATCATTACACCACTACCCTTTTATAATTTGAAACATTACAGGGTGGGTCCAAGGAAAAGCCAAGTCCTCGGTTTTCTTCCCTGAATTCTATTCCTGATATCAAAGAAGCAATCTCTCCTCAGCCCCACCTTCTACAAGAAAACAGTGGAAAAGTCTGACTGTTCTGCTCTCCTAGAGCAGGGCAGGGAGGTTGTCATTTTGTCTAACTCTTACTAAAACTTCAAAATGCAGTTCAGACGAACAGTGGTAAAAAGCAGGAAAGTCAACATATCTAAGGTATCTCAGGCACTGGCATCCTACACCTATTTTTAGTTTCTCCTCATCTTTTTTTTTTTTTTTGCAAATTTTAAAAAATTTCAGAATCTTAAAAAAGCATTTTATTTAACCCCATTTTCATACATTAGGAAAGAGACAAGAGTAGGTAACAGCAAAAGGAAGCGCTTAACTATCAAAAATGAAACTTAACTATTACAACTACAAGTGGTAAAACCATCATGTATGTAGTCAGAAGTTGCCAAGGAGAGCAAAAACATATACACAGTCAAGCGATTGCTGATAGGATATGAATATAACAAGAGGTTAAGTAAGCACTTGTTACATCACTTAGATAAATCACTTATTGCTTCTAGAACAAAAATTGAAACACTAAAATCACTCACAAAGCAAAATTCCCTTTAAAAGTCAACTAAACAGTTGGCAAGAAAACACCTGATTCTAAAGCTCTTCTATCTTAAAAAAAAAAAAAAAAAAAACTCTGAATATATAAGACACTGTCAACATCCTATACTTTAACCTATTCGTGATGAAAAGAAGAAATTTTAATGTAAAATTTCAGTTTCTTTAAATGATCCTACAAGATCATCTACTCACACCAAACTCTTAAAATGCATTTTGTGGAAAGTCTACATAGCTACTGGCAACTTACACTATGCAGAGAAATTACATACACTGATTCTCTACAGACATTAAATAGTCATATTCTGGACAGTGAGAATACTTCTTTAAACTTCTTTGAATTTCCCAAATCACTACTAACACCATCAAAAAGTCACCAAAGCAGCCAACAGAAAAAAAACCTATTTTTAGTTGGTTTCTGCTTCTTTTCTAATAAAAAAATTCTAACTAAAAATTACGTAAAAGGCAGTAATGATGTATTTATCAATGAAATTACACTGTTAGCCAGATAATAGAACTGATTAACTTTTTACTTTCAAATCCCTAAGTTAAAAGACAGACTTATAACAACAACAAAAAAAAAAGATAGACTTATTCAAAGCATAGCACTGGCAAAAAAAAAAAAAAAAAAAAGTCAAATGTTCCTTGAATCTACCATGATAGAAAACAAAGTTTAGGCGACTGATTAAAACATGCCATAATTCTGTTAAAACGTAATAAAACAAGTTTTAAGATTTTTTTTTTCTTTCACAAATTTTTCTGCAATGAACTAGTTGATCCAGGGACTATCCTGGTGGCACAGTGGATAAGAATCTACCTGCCAATGCAGGAGACATGGGTTCCATCCCTGCTCCAGGAAGATTCCACATATGGTGGAGCAACTGAGCCCTCTGGACTGAAGCCTGCACGCTCCAGGGCCCATGAGCCACAATGAATGAGTCCCTGTGCCACAACTCTGAAACAAGAGAAGCCACCCCAACGAGAAGCAAGGGCACCCAACCTAGAGAGCAGCCGCCGCTCGCTGCAACTAGAGAAAGCCCTCGTGCAGCAACAAAGACTAAGAGCAGCCAAAAATATATAAATGAAGTTTGTACATGTCAAAAAAATGTGATCTTAAAAAACCCCAAAAACTAGCCAATCCAAAGACACTACTACATTTAGGTCTTCCGACTGGAGTTAACTGGTTGAGATAGGTACACATATTTCATTCTTAACATACTCCTTATAGATGAAGCAGCCAAAATGACTTTGACACTAAAAAAAAATCCAACAGAAGCTAGTGGATTAGGAAAAATGCTTCTGGTATGAGAATAATGTTAAGTATTTCTTAACTAGTGTGCTGAAATAATCACTGCCTACTTCACCTCCTTGCTCAGGAAAATTAAAATCTTTCTTCAAATCTCCAGGAAAAAAAAAAGAGCTTTGATGCTTTCCATCTACTTTTTCCACTGCTCAGACTCCACTCTGGTTGCATTTTGTTTGTAGTATTTGAAGTTCAAATGAGTCAGTCATTACCCTTAATTTCTGCTAATAAAGATAACCTAGGACCATTTATCCCAAATCAGCCAAACAACATGGAAAGCAGTCAAAGAAAAACCTTCAAATTAATCATTGATGGACATATTTCTTATTCTCCTCACTCCCAAACCAAAAACTCAAAGATTACAAAATAAAAGCATTTAGTAATAAAGCTACCAACAGGTAATCGTGTCAACCTAAACAAATCTAAAATCTTGTTCATTCGGAGAACCAAACTTTTGTCAAGAACACATTTTCATTATCAAATTCAGCAGCACCCATACAGCAGATTTTAAAAGCTTCTATAAGGAGTAAGAAGAACATGACAAACCAAAACAAGAAACACCTGGGGTGCACCTATAAATATTCCCTTGTATACTATTGTTTCAAATTAGCATATAAAGTGTCCACTATGATACATGTGTATTATATAATGCATATATTGTACCTGGCATATAATAAGTGGCCATAAATGTTTGCTATTAGGGTAACACTGTGGAATCATAAAAGGCACTCGTCCATTAAAAGTTTTAACTTAATATAAAAAAAAACCCTTTGATTTTAAAGTTTAGAACACGGTTTTAAAGCAAACGGGCTTGTGTCTGGATGATTAAACTCTAAGAATTTCCTTCTTTTCTCTAGTTCCCAATTTTTTTCTAATTACTTTAATGATGCTAATAAGCTTGATTAAAGATAAGAAGAAATTGCTGAAGTCAGATTCTAAAAATCTGCTTGCTGGTTGCCTTTGTGACCTTTCATAATAAAATATCACCTGTTCTCACCTTAAGTACTTTTCACTACTGCTTTTCCAAAGGTTTTCCCAAGCTACGAGGTTATTTTACTTAAGAGACAGCCTAGAATATAAATACAGTAGCCCAGGTACTGGGCACACTCCATGCCATAAAAATATAAAAATGATTTCTGGGATTGATTCTGTTGAGGTCATTAATCTAGAACCCTCAAAATAAAGGATGGCTTGACACGCTACTGAAGAATTACTATCCCTGTCATTTATTAACCATTCTTTCTTCTTCCCTCCTGAACAATCTTTCTCACTCCCTCTGCTTCTCCAAATAGAATGCTAATAATTCCGTTACTGATTTATTCTCTATAAGGTCTTCCTGAACCGTACCAGCCAACCACAACCCCACAACTTCTTTTAAAATCTGGTGGTTCCAATCCATGTCACCCATCTGGAACTTGCCGTGTCGACTGTTATTTAACACGTATAATATCTATTTTTTTGTATTCCATTATAAATTCCTTGAGGATAAGGGTTATATTCCTAAATTTTACCATGACTGGAAAACCTTATACAATGATGCACCCTGCTCTTACAGTTTACCAAATTCTTTTACATATACATATCCCCGATAGGAATAAACACTGTTGTCCCGTTTTACAAAAGGAGAAATAAATTCCGAGTCTAAATCATTTGTCATGGTTCTGTTCAATTAATCCTCATTACAGTACTATATACATGCAGCAAAGTTAAGAAACTCCCTGAACAGAAGACAAACCTCCATAAAATGGAAAACCCATGTACTTTACTGTTGCCAGGACAACTTCTTAATTAGAGACCTCAAGTTCAACTCTGTCCAACTATGCAAAACCAACTTTGTCCTTGGAGCCCTTGAAAAAAAAAACTGCCAGCATAGCAAATAAGACACTATTAGAACACTATCTTCAACTTCTTGAAGTATATAAAATTTTAATAAAGTACTAGGGCTTCTGTTTAGAACAGAAAGGGACATTTCAGCGTCAAACCACAGTATTACAAAACTTGAAGTCAGAATGCATTTTGCAAGAGCCATGTGACACACACATGACAGGCAGCTAAACCCATGGGTAGACCTTTTAGGGGAAATATTTAGCAGTAATTGAACAAAACAGCAAATAAACTCAACATTTGGGTCAAAGACTGATCTCTGCTTTAAAAAATTCCCCATCTCCCCCCAGATCCTTCTGACACCGAGGAGGAATACCAATTAAATCTCCTTCAATTATTCACCAATTTCAAAATGCAAAGTGTAGTAGGATATTTTTCAGGGCCATTAAGGAGAACCCAACAAAGTCTTCCTAAGAAATACCGGTTCCCAGGAAAGGTGACGGGTGTGCCACATCTGCTGTGGTGACTTCTTGAGGAAGCAAGAAAAAGAAATGCATTAACTTTTCATGACACGTCACGGAACCTCATTCCCTATCTGCAAGCGTTCAAGTAGGTAATTCAAAACCTACAGATCTATCTATCAAAGGGCCCATTCGTTTTTCTTGCAACTTTACGGCAAAGTCTTTTATTTGGTAATATCACAAAGATGTCCCTAGGTTTAGTGCTAGTGTTTTGTTATGTTTTTCCCTTGACCTACACAAGGCAAAAGGACTTAAGTGTCCTCTAAAAAAAAATTCTCACGAACGCCCAGGAAGGCAATGGGCCCGCTGAGTTCGTAAAGAACTCCAGGAAATAACTAAAAAACAGAACTAAAATGTTTAAATCGCTTCTCACCATCTACTCATTCCCCTTAATCCCACGCAGCCCTGAAAAGCATCCATATTACCTGCAACCTGGAGAGGAGGGTGGAAGAGATAGCCAACAAGCTCAAGATTTACAAGTAAAGCTGGTTTCCACCCCGACGGTTCTGACAGCTCCGCAGAGCGCGGGCGCAGGGTCTGACAATGCCCTCTGAGAGTTATCTCACCTCATCCCCACCCCTTAAAAAACTGGCCCTCCTTGAAAAGTCACTGCCTCCAGGAGAAGCTACCCCCTCCCACGGCCCCACCACCGACTCCCAGACGCCCCAACCCTCTTCGCCGACTGCCCCTACACACCGGCCCGGCACTCAGGCCAGTACTACAACCAAACAGGGTCCAGGCCCAGGCGGCTCACCCCTCCGGCCTGACCCCTCCCCTCGACCGCCCCTCCTCCGTCAGACAATGGGGCCCGACTCCCGGCCGCCAACCTCTCCAGCCCCATCACCCTCACCTCACCGAGGCCGAAGCCCCTTCCTCCGCCCTCCTCGCCCCCTCTAAGCCTTCCCAAGGTGGCCCACGGACCCAGCCGACCGCTGCTCTCCTGCACTCACTATTCGGGATTCATGCTGGACATGTCACTGCAGCTGCCGCCGCCGCCACCGCCGCCCTTGCTGCTGCAGCCGCCGCCCTGACTCTCCGCGCCACGGGTAGTCGAAGGAGAGGAATGAGATAGGCTGTTCCGGGAGAGCAAACGTCTTTACCCCACTCCGTCCCCTTAGAACACAATCAGCAGCCGCCACCACTCAGCTATCGCTTCCACCCAAAATGGCCGCCGGCGAACCAGGAAATAGGAAAGCCTTAGACCGAGGGGCCTTTACACAGCCCAAAGGGCGGCCGCACCGCGTGGCATGCCGGGAAAGAGAGTTGCGAGCGCGGCTGCGGGCGCTGGGGAACCACGGTGCAGCTCCAAGACCTGGACTCAGCTTCCCGCCAAGCCCCGCGCCTCGGGCGCACGCGTACTCGAGGGGTTGTCGCTCGCCCCATTCCCCCCTCTCTCCACGCCCCCCCCCGCTCCGCCCCTCCCCGCTCCCCTCCCGGCTGACTCGCTGGCTAGGACTTCGCTCGGACTCCCCCTAGCGGATTGGCTAAGGCCGAGCGGCCCTGGTGATGTCATCAGTGAGACGTGGCAGCCGGGCGAGTCAGCGCCCCACGGGGGAGGGGGAGGGGGGAAGGGGAGGGGAGGGACAGAGGGCGGTGCCGGCAGCTGGCGGAAGAAGGGGGTGGGGATCCCGGGACCCTGCGGGCTGGAGAGAGAGGGGTCGGAGCCCGAGGGACGGCCTGAGAGTGTAGGCGGAGGGAAGGGGAACTAGGGGTCTCGGCTCCTGTGTGCCTTTTGCTTGTCTGACCTGCTTCAGGCTTGAGTTTCCCCGCTGGTCCCAGGATGTCTGCTCTAAAGATGGAAGAAGACTCGAGGGGCCTCTGCGGAAAACTTTGGGTCTCTGGAAAACACGAAGCCTTTCTTTTCCGTTCTCTTCCTCACTCACCCAACGCCGGACCAGTGTTGGCACGACCATTTTATTTTTTTATTTCTTACTATTCCCTTTCCAGCCCTGCTTGATCACTTCAGCCTGAATATTGCAGCAGTCTCCGAGTGGACTATCTGCCTCTGCCTCTTCTCTGCCCCAAGCCATTTGGACTCACATCCAGATTTACCTTCCTGAAACATTTCCATCTCTAACCCCACACCTTTTACTGCCTCCGCATTGCGTGGACAGGACACAACCCTGAGCCAAACAAAAATTAGTAATCTTCCTGCCCTGGTTCCAGCCTTCGGGTTGAAATGTACTTATTTTTAGTTGCTATTTAATTCTGAACCATTCTACAAGATTGGAAAGTAGTAAGCGATAGTGCAGATCATTACTGTATAATGCCTGGAAACTCCAGAAGTAACATGAACACATTTTTTAAAAACCATATTAACAGCTCTTTTTAATCAGCTCAGGAATTTACATCTCCACTGAACTTTAACATTTTATCTTGAGTTACTTAATTACAAAGAGCACTGGTCAAAGTTTATCTTCCAACTTGTTCTTAGAACCAAGAAAATTATCTCCAAAGACTGACTGACTGCTAGATCACTTCAGATTCCCATAACATCAAAATATGGAAGGAAAGCAGTTTTTGTTTCTACCTATTTACCCACTGTACCCCTTTAGCACACAAATAGAACACATGTGCTTTAGTGGACCACCTCATCAAACTGTAGGCTAGAATTCCTTTTCATCATGTTGGCTTCTGACGTGAATGTGATCAACACATCAGGAAAATACCCTGAATGGACCAATGATAGTCATCAAAAAGTGTATTTTATCCTAGACTCTCGTCTCTTCCTGCTTATTGTGATTGCACAGAAGAAAAACTCAGAAAACCTCTGAAGAATTCATCTTGAGCCAAAGATAAAAAATTTGACCTGTTCCTCTTCTTGGAGGTATACCCATAATATTGTTGTTGTTATTTAGTCTCTAAGTCATGTCTGGCTCTTTGTGACCCTGTGGAACCCGCCAAGCTTCTCTGTCCATGGGATTTCACAGGCAAGAATACTGGAGTGGGTTGCTGATTGCTATTCTAGGGGATCTTCCAGACCCAGTGATCAAACCCACATCTCCTGATTCTTTACCACTGAGCCACCTGGCTATACTTTAATTATTTATTTCCTTTCCCAACAAATAACCAATAGCTTTTAACCTAAGTGAGAGAGTAGTTGTGAGAATTAAACAAAACATTATAAAGCATATAATACAGTGACTTTGAGGATACTTGGTAAATAGTAACTACCTTTCTCCCTGAAAGTTTTAAAAATACCTGCTGTATACCAAAGACAGAATGCTTTATATCCTAGTTGTGATGTATTAATAGAATGCAAGGAGCTTAGAGGCAGTGGTGCGCAGACATTTCCCACCCCATGGTGGTGGTTTACTTGCTAAGTCGAGTCCAACTCTTGCAACCCCATGGGCTATAGCCTGCCATGCTCCTCTGTTCATGGGATTCTCCAGGCAAGAATACTGGAGTGGGTTGCCATTTCCTCCTCCAGGGGATCTTCCCAAACCAGTAATCGAACCTGGATCTCCTTCATTGTAGGCAGGTTTTTTACCAACTGAGCTATAAGGGAAACCCATACTACACCTTGTATGCCATTTACATTGACTTCCTTCCCCCAAGTGTCAGTTTTGCTGATTCGAATCTTAATATATTTTATTTTAATATTTGATTGGTTGATTTTTGGCTGCATCAGATCTTATCCGCGGCACGCAGGCTCCTCTAGTGTGACACGTAGGCTCCACAGCATGTGTGCTCAGTAGCAGCACTGGGCTTAGTTATCCTGTGGCACATGGGATCTTAGTTCCCTGACTGGGTATTGAACCCACGTCCCCTGCATTGCAAGGCTGATTCTTAGCTCTGGACCACCAGGGGAGTCCCAATATATTTTATATGAGATGTTTAAGAGTAGCTACTTTCATAGTTCAGATTAATAACTCAATAATTCATTAAACTAGCATGAGGCCTGTTGGTTGCCCTATTGTTAACTCTCCTAGGGCTGTATGTCCATTTGCTATTTGGCTCATTCTTTTTTTTTTCTTCCTTTTTTCCTTCCTTTCTTTTCCTTTTCTTCCCTTTTTCTTTTATCAAATATTTATGACCTGCCATGTAATAAATATGCTTGGAACCATAAAGAATACAGAAGTGAATGATTACAGTTCTCTGTCTGTGAGATAACAACCTATTGAGAGAAAGATGTGTATACAAACAAGGCTTGGAGAGGGAAATGCAAAAATAAATTTAAATGATACAATGTGTATAGGGACAGATCAGTGACTGCCAGGAACTGGGAATGGGAGGAGGGAATTGGTTCACAAAGAGACACAAGGGAACTTTGGGGTTTGATGGAAAGACTCTATTGCTTCTTTGTGGTGATGGTTAGTTACTCAACTATATATGCCTTGTCAAAACTCGTAGAACTATATACCTAAAAGGGGTAAATTTGATAGTGTATAAATTATACCTGGATTACGAACTTGACCTTCAAAAATGATATGGGATGGAAGTACAGAGGAGGGAAATAATTTCAACTCAAACTATTGGGAATGCTTTCATGAAGGAGGTGATATTTGAATTAAGTCTTGAAAAAGAATAAAATTTTAATCATTGGCAGAGGTCGGGGAGAGGGAGCCATTTATACCAGAATGACAAAAGAAAGTGAGCACAAGCCTAGAAATGTGAAGACACCCATGTGTTTAGGGAATGGTAATCACAGGTTCCATGGGAGATGAGGTGGGTGATATTTAGATTAAAGCGAGATGGTGGGGAGCTCCAAATACCTGTTAAAGAGTTTCAGCCTTCTTCACTGGGCAGTAGAGAACCAAGAAAGTTTCCAAGAAGGGAAGTAAGGAGACTACCTCAGTATTCTAAAGGAAGCACTCTGGAGTTCCATGGAAACTGGAGGTAGGGAGATTAGTTTAAAGGTAGATTCATTTAGGCAAGAGATGTTGTGTTCTTTACAACAGAAACAGACTCAGATATAGAGAACAGACTTGTGGTTGCCAATGGCTGGGGAGTAGGGGGAGGATAGATTTGGGGATTTGGGATTAGCAGATGCAAACTATTATATATAGAATAGTCCTACTATATAGCACAGGGAACTATATTCACTATCCTGTAACAAACCACCGTGGAAAAGAATATGAAATATATATATATATATATATATATATATATATCTGAATCATTGTATATCTGAATTTTGCTATACAGCAGAAATTAACACAGCATTGTAAATCAACTATATTTCGATAAAATAAATTTTTAAAAGAGAGAGATGGTATATTCTATAAAACGGAAGGGAGGGGCAATTTCAGAGAGGAGAAGATAGAATCTGAGGGTGTGAAGGGAAGTGAGGGGCTTAAAGTGGTCCAGAGATATCCAGTTTAACTGACAACTTGGGAACAAGATCCCAGCCAAGTCAGAGAACAGAAGAGGGGCTTGGAGTAGTGTAGAGAAGGAGGAAGACAGGCAGTGCTATGTGATTTGAGGTCAGAGTTAAAGCTGCCCTGGTGTGGAAGCATTAGAACTACCAGAAACTGTACCCCTTCTGAAAAGCACACACACACATACACAGCAGATGGTAAAGAATCTGCCGGCAATGCAGGAGACACGGGTTCGAGCCCTGGATCAGGAAGATTCCCTGGAGAAGGGACTGGCTACCCACTCCAGTATCCTTGTCTGATGGGCGGCAGACCACCAAACAGTGACTATGACCTTTCTGGTGTAAGTTTGGCTTTGAAAAGTGTTTTGAAGCTTTTTTTCAGTCCACCCACTGAGCTGTTCATCACTGGCTGTTGTGGAAAATCCACTTTTCGTTGCATGTCACAAGCCAATCAAGAAATGGTTCGTTGTTATTGTGTAGAAAAAAAGAAGATGACACTACAAAATGATGATTTTTTTTCCCTTAATTTGCGGTCAGTTCATGAGGCATCTACTTAATAAGTTTTTTCACCTTTCCAATTTGCTTCAAATGCCGAATGGCTGCAGAATGGTTGAACTTGAGTTCTTCAGCAACTTCTCATGTAGTTGTAAGAGGATCAGCTTCAGTGATTACTCTCAATTGCTGGTTGTCACCTTCCGATGACTGGCTACTTTGCTTCTCATCTTCAAGACTCTTGTCTCCTTCGCAAAACTTCTTGAACCACCACTGCACTGAACATTCATTAGCAGTTCCTGGGCCAAATGCGTTATTGATGTTGTGAGTTATCTCCACTACTTTACGACCCATTTTGAATGCAAATAAAATCACTCATATTTGTTTTTTGTCTAGTGTTTCCACAGTGTAAAAGATATATATATATACAATAAACAGAAAGTAATACATCATTAGCAAAAAACATAAAGTGAAAAGTGCATGTTAAAATGATGTAACCACATTTATTTAAGAATGTATCCCAATATCAAATAGCTGATTTCAACAATGCAAAAATCACAATTACTTTTGCACCAACCTAATAACTTCTTATTCTGATATCGGAATTCTGTATATTCCTAGGACCCAGCTATAACCACACCCCTTCCTGGCAGCCTTTGCTGTCAACATCAACCTAAAGGGGGTTAACCTTTGCCCTTTTGTTTACCTCAGCTCCTTTTTTTAGTGCTTTCATAATGCCTCATACAAAGCTGTCCAATTCGGAAGCCATGATCCACATATGGTTATTTAAAATAATTAAAAGTAAGCTGGAACTTCCTTATTGATCCAGTATCTAAGACTCTGCACTCCCAATGCAGGAGGACTCAGGTTCAATCTCTGCTCGGGGAACTAAATCCCACATGCCACAACTAAGATTTCGCATGCCACGACTACAGATCCTGCACGCACCAACAAAGATCAAAGATCATGCCACTAAGACCCAGTGCAGCCAAATAAATAAATAAATATACTTTAAAAAAAAGTAAGTTGGGACTTCCCTGGTGGCACTGTGCTGTGTTGTGCTTAGTCATGCCCGACCCCATGGACTGTAGCCTGCCAGGCTCCTCTGTCCATGGGGATTTTCCAGGCAAGAATACTGGAGTGGGTGGTCAAGCCCTTCTCCAGGGGATCTTCCCAATCCAGGGATCAAACCCAGATCTCCCACATTGCAGGCGGATTCTTTACCATCATAGCCACACAAGGAAGCCCAAGAATACTGGAGCGGGTAGCCTATCCCTTCTCCAGGGGAACTTCCAGGGCCTCCTGCCTGGAAAATAGATTCTTTTCCAGCTGAGCTACTCAGGTGGCACAGTGGATGAGAATTTACCTGCCAGTACAGGGGACATGGGTTCAATCCCTGGTCCAGGACGATTCCACATGCCCCAGAGCAACTAAGCCTGTGCATCACAACTACTGAGCCCATGCTGTAGAGCCCATGAGCAGCACCTACTGAGTCCTCTCACCAGGAGTCCGTGCTTGGCAAGAGAAGTCACTGCAATGAGAAGCACCTTCTCACTGCAACTAGAGAAAGCCTGCACACAGCAATGAAGACCCAGTGCAACCAAAAATAAAATAATTTAATTTAATTTAATTTAAAAAAATTAAGTAAGTTAAAAATTCACTTCAGTTGCCCTATCTACATTTCAGATGCTCAACAGCTGCATGTGACTAATGTCTACTTTATTAGACAATGCACACTGTGGAACATTTCCATCCTCATGGAAAGTTCTATTGCACAGCAATACATATCATTAGTTATAATATTTTATGTATGTGTTTTGTTTTTCCAGCTAGACTATGAGTTCCATGAGAGGAGGGACCACACCTTATCAAACTCTGTATCCCTTCCCACCAGCACATAGCATAGTACTTTATACCTAATAAATATCCAACATATTCATTGATTGGCTCCTCAGGAAAGCATTGCCTTATTAGTAAGTGCTGCTGCAGCTGTTTAGTTGCTCAGTCATGTTCGACTCTTTGCAACCCCATGAACTGTAGCCCGCCAGGCTCCTCTGTCTATGGGACTTCCCAGATAAGAATGCTGGAGCAGGTTGCTATTTTCTTTTCCAAGGGATCTCCCTGAGCCAGGGATAGAACCCATGTCTCCTGCTTGGCAGGCAGATTCTTTACCACTGAGCCATCAGGGAAGCCCTTAGAATCATCTAGGATTACTTAAATCTTTTCTGCTTTTTTCTTCAGCCAAAAATAAAGTTCAGTCCATCTTCCCAGAAAGAGGTACAATGCCTTGATGCATAACAGATAAGAAACTGCTATCTACCCAGGAAAGGTCAGCAGGAAGAAAGGACAAAGGAAGAGATTGGCTACAGTGTACTATGGCTGCCATGGATACCAAACTGCAGGCCTTTGATCCTCTCAAAAGAACTCCCTCTGAATGCCTAGTTCCTTGACTTCAACCCCCTGTGAAGTTGTCTCCAATTTGCAATATTTCTGTGCTGCCAAGGCCACCACACTGTTCAGCAATCAGTAGGGCAAGTCAGAGGTGTGTTGAATAAAATCAGATTGAAAGTTCCCTAAATAGTTCTCAGAACAATACCAGATACACAAGGTGCCAGATGACAAAGGGCTCTCAGCCAGTCAACCTGGACCTCCAATAGAGCATACCTCCAACAGCCTGATCTTCCCCAGTTCTCAGGTACCGACCTGATCTCAGTCAGCCCAGCTTCTGGACTCAGTTACTAAAACCAGAAAAGAGTTCGTGTTAGTCACTCATGTCCAACTCTTTGGGACCCCATGGACTATAGTCCACCAGGCTCCTTTGTCCATGGAATTCTTCAGGCAAGAATACCAGAGTGGGTAGCCAGTCCCTTCTCCAGGGAATCTTCCTGATCCAGGGATCGAACCCCAGTCTCCTGCATTGCAGGCAGATTCTTCACCATCTGAGCCACCAGGGAAGCCTCAATCTATCCCGCAAATCCATTAACAAATTAAGAGCTGAACTACACTTGATTATATTCAGTCTAGTATTCAGTCTAGTATTCTCTTCTCTAACAGCTTCTATTGTTTTCTAATTGTTTTAAGCATAAAATTTGTACCCTTGAGAGCAGAGACCTCATTGCCATCACTGTCCTCCACATTTTTTTGAGGTGATTAAATGAAGACAATGTTTGTGAAAGTGCCTGCCATAGAGGAGACCTCAAAGATGTCAACTCCCTCTGAAGTTTCCCTCTCTAGCATCTAGCCCAGAGGTACACCTCCTTTTCCCATTTCTCTAAGTCACACCCATTCTAACGATGCAATTTTAAGTCCCCTTTCTCTCCAGGAAGTCCCTCTTGACCATCCAGTGGGAAATGATTTCTCTCTCCTCTGAGCTTCCACTACCAACAGCACTGAGCCCTTCACAATTCTGTTGGCCTGGGTATTTTGTTAGTTTCCTTTCCATGTATGCTTCTTGAGGATTGTAAAACTTCTTTGCATCTCCAGGGCTTAGCCTATAACAGATTTTCTATATATACCTAGTGTTTGACTTGTTTGTAAAATCAATAAATATATTTTAACAGATGGTCAATTATACTGAACACAGGTATTGCTCATCTTTCTCCATAAAAGAATGTATTCAGGACAAAGGTGTTT
Organism: Odocoileus virginianus; assembly: GCF_023699985.2. Taxonomy (NCBI): domain Eukaryota; kingdom Metazoa; phylum Chordata; class Mammalia; order Artiodactyla; family Cervidae; genus Odocoileus; species Odocoileus virginianus. The sequence continues at coordinate 60,260,196 of NC_069675.1, forward strand.
AATGTGTCCTTCAAAAGATATTCATGTCTCTCAAAGCACTTTCCACAGTGCCTAAGACATTTTAAAGTGAAAGTCGCTCAGTCGCGTCCAACTCTTTGTGACTCCATGGACTACAGTGCATGGAATTCTCCAGGCCAGAATAGTGGAGTAGCCTTTCCCTTCTCCAGGGGATCTTCCCAACCCAGGGATCAAACCCAGTTCTCCCTCATTGCAGGTGGATTCTTTACCAGCTGAGCCACAAGGGAAGCCCAAGATGGTTTAATTGCTGAGTAAATGTACAGTGAGTGAAGTTTCTAGATCTATAGAAAAGCAAGTCATGGTCTTCTGGCCACTTACTCTCTAATATGTATATGACAGTGTCAGGCTTTTATCAGCTACAACACTGGCTGACAAATCTCAATGATGGCTCATCTTATGGAACATGTCCAGTGCTGCTGCCGTGGCACCACCTATGGGCATAGCAGCATAACCTTCTGCACAGGATCAGTTGAGTTTCAGCTGATGCTCTTGTAGAGCAAAAAATATCTTTTTAGGTTCATTAGCCAGTGCCCCATAAATTAAACATACAAAAGATTAACAAGAGAAAAACAAACAGAAGTTTATTAACATGTTTATTGTACATACACATGGGCATACTCAGAGATGCAACTCAGAGCTGAGTAACTCACACAGTGTTAGCATTTTAACAAAAGAATAATAAACTTTTAGAGAAGTTTCAAGAGGAAGGGAAAGGACTTTGAGTTTCTACCAGTGGCAAATTGTGGAAAGGTATATATATGGGGTGTATATATATTATATATCTATATATATATGTGTGTGTATATATATATATATATAATATATATTATATATATATAATTCAAGGAAAGCGCTAATTAACAATGTTTGTTATTTAGACTCCTCTGGTGCCATGTCTGGGCTGATAAGGGTCTAGAATTGTCTCTGATGATTAACTTCTATCATTCCAGGTAGAGAGGAGAGAGTGGTACAGCTTTACAAATTTATGTTCTGCTTTTAGGCAACTATGAGAGGATAAAGAAGTTGTTGTGTTTTTTTTATCTGTTTCTTTTTTATTGCCTTCAGCTCAGAATAATCCTTATGCCAAGTGGCATATTTTGGGATGCCATATTCTGTTCCCAGTCATTCTTCAATTAGCCGAGCCACATGACATTACTATGTGCAAGGGACTCATTTTTATAACTCACTTTTCAAACAATGGCACCCTGAGTGGACACCTTCTGTTTCCTCTAATGGCAATATTACATAAGTAGCTGAGCAAATAAAAATGATGATCTAGCAGATAAGCAGCTGTTAAGACACTTTGAGGTCACCATCAGTACTTCAGGCAAAGTCCTGTGTGATTGCAAGATGGTGTCTGGAACTGGGTTAGAGAGGAAGGGTAAGAAAGTGGAGCTACCTGTTCTGGGTCACTTTGCCACAGGACCCTTAGGCAGGAAGGTTCATCAGTAAGAGCTGCCTCTGCCCATGAAACCCCTCTTGGCCTCTCACCTATTCTTTGATCCACTCATTGATTCAACAATTGGCATGTTAAGGACCTATTTTTTTTAATTTTTATTTTGTATTAGGGTATTGTTGTTCAGTTGCTAAGTTGTGTCCAGCTCTTTGTGACTCCACAGACTGCAGCATGCCAGGCCTCCCTATCCCACACTATTTCTCAGAGTTTGCCCAAGTTCATGTCTACTGAGTTGGTGATACCATCCAACCATCTCATCCTCTGTCGCCCTCTTCTCCTCCTGCCTTCAATCTTTCCCAGCATCAGAGTCTTTACCAATGACTCAGCTCACATCAGGTGGCCAAAGTATTGGAGTTTCAGCATCAGCATCAGTCCTTCCAATGAATATTCAGGGTTGATTTCCTTTAGGATTGACTGGTTTGATCTCCTTGCTGTCCAAGGGACTCTCATGAGTCTTCTCCATCAGCTATATTGGGGTGCAGCCAATTAATAAACAATGTTGGGATAGTTTCAGGTGAACAGCAAAGGGACTCAGTCATACAAATACATGTATCCATCCTCCCCCCAATCCCTATCCCATCCAGGCTGCCACATAACATTGAGCAGAGTTCCATGTGCTATATAGTAAGTCCTTGTTGGTTATCCATTTTAAATATAGCAGTGTGTACTTAAATATCTATTCTGCTCTGACACAGAGATAAACCAAAGAACAAAACTGACCAGGTCTATGCCCTTATAAGGAATGTAAATTCTCATGAGAGATCTATAAGTCAATGACTGTGTTCCCTCAAAGCTAAGGCATCATTGATTTCCATCATGGATTTAATAGCAGATTTTCAAGGGAAAAAAAAAGTGCTAAATATGTACATTGATTGGATGTTAGCATCAAAAATACCTCCCTGCAAACATCACCAAGGCAACGCGTTGCTATGACAAAACTCAGTTTATTTCTTACTAAAGTAAAGAAGGACACTATCTAGACAGACTTTGTAGCATCTCAAAGAGGAGTAAGGGCAAATTGGCCTATCTATTGAGCTTTAAAAGTCTGGTTCAAGGTGGGTCTTTCACTGAGGGGCGAGGGAAGTCATGGTTAGCACTGGGTAAGGATCACGATAAAATAGTCTGGATTGGTAGATACAGAAATTGAGGCAATAGGACTTTCCTGGTGGTCCAGTGGTAAAGAATCCACCTGCCAGTGCAGGGGACAGGGGTTCGATCCCTGGTCTAGGAAGATTCCACGTGCCGTGGAGCAACTGACCCCTTGTACCACAACTACTGAACCCACACTCTGGTGCCTGAGAACCAAAAATATTGAGTCCAAGTACCTAGAGCCCGTGCTCCACAACAAGAGAAGCAATAGAAACTGGAAACCGCAACTAGAGAGTAGCCTCTGCTCACTGCAACTAGAGGAAACCCATGTGAAGCAACAAAGACCCAGCACAGCCAAAAATAACTAACTAAAGAAAGAAACTGAGGCAATGGGCTCCAAGAGTCTTGGAGTATAAATTATCATTTGAGGATTTATTTCAAAGAGCTGATGATGGGTCTTTCAAAAAGGCCCTGGAATCAACAATAAAGTCACTTGTAACTTTTATCTTCTTGGTCAAAAGTTTCCTAGAATAGTAAAATTATGTTGATGACAGCAGTAGAATAGTAAAGTCGTGTTAAATGTATAGCGTAAACTATGTAAATGGCTTTTTAAACATGTGAAAAATATGCATCTTCAGAGAAATAAAGTGGTTATACAAATAATTATTAATTAATTATATAATTATAATTGCAAAACATGCTGGACAAACATAGGGTGCTAGGGGAACATGTAACTGAGGCTCCTCGCTTACTCTGCAGAGGTCAGAAAAAGCATCTTTGAGGAATTTGTGTTTGAACTGATGCACAGTTAGAGGCTAGAGGAAGAAATGGAGAGGCAGGGTTGGGAGGCTAAGATAGCATGTGCAAAGGTCCAGTGGCAGGAAGCAACATGGTGTATTTAAGGTCTTGTCAAGAGATCAGCAGGGCTGGAGCACAAGGTTAAGAGGACATTGGCACATAGTAAGCTAACTGGCTTCGGGGTGGGGTGGGGAGGAGATTGCTGCTCACTGCTATACTTCAGAGTGATTTCTTTTTTCTTAAAGAAAAAATACTTTATGCCCTTGGATCCAAAGAAAGCATCCCCAGAACCTCAATCTAACATTCTCAAAGCTTTAAAAGGGGTAAGGAATGTGCCTTCATGCTAGCTTACTAGAACATCAGATTAAAATTGTTGCCCAACAATAGCAAAACCAGTTCTAGAACATCCTCCTACATGAACCCAAACTTGTGATCAAACAGGTTGTTTTGATACTGGTCTGGAGATCAGGACATGCCCAGGAAGACAGATAAATTTAAATTAAGGAAGCAGAGTAATTCCCAAGTGCTCAATTTGTAAATGAGCTAAAATCAACATTTCTTTTTTGAAAAGTCCAGGATTTACACCTTTACAGTGGTTTTTGTTTTATATCCAATTACCCATTAATTCAGTATTAAAAATACTTTGATAATGTCTGCTAGATACCAGCTGCTCTGCTAGATCTTGAGTAAAACCTGCTTCCTGTTCTTAAATATTGTAAGCAATTGAGGATGAGAACAATGGCAATGCTAGAACTACATGGTCAAATGACATTCTCTATTTGGGGGCCTTTTTTTTCCAGTTCTCTATGTCTGTGTAACAAGCTACCTCCAAACAATTTATTATTATCTTTTGTGATCTTGTGGGTTGATTAAGTTCAGATCAGCCCTTCTTGCTTGGTGTCCCTGAGTCCGTTGCTGCCGTAGGTCAACTGGAACCACAGTCACCTGAGGACTCAGCTAGGTTAGACAACTCACTCAGATGGCTCGTTTACCTGGCTGGCAGCTGATGTTGAACTTTGGTCAGGAGCACAGCTGAGGCTGCCATCTGGAGTAGCTACACGGGACTTCTCCACATGGTCTGGGCTTCTCACAAAATGAAGGCTGAGTTATGAGAGGAAGCAGCCCAGGAACCATGCCTTCCAAGAGACAGGAACAGAACTGTTGGGCCAGGAAAGGAAATTGGGTGAAACTTCCCCAGTGTTACTTCTGCCATGTTATTGGTCAGAGAAGTAACAAAGCCTTCCTAGATTCGAGGAGATGGATAAACAAGTTCCATTTCTTTCTTCTATTTGTTTTTTTAAAACTTGTTATTTTATACTGGAGGATAGCTGATGAACAATGTTGGGATAGTTTCAGGTGGACAGCAAAGGGACTCAGCCATATGTATACATGTAACCATTCTCTTCCGAGCTCCCCTTCCACCCAGGCTGCCCCATAACATTGAACAGAGTTCCCTGTGCTATACAATAGGACCTTGTTGGTTATCCATTTTAAACACAGCAGTGTGGACATCAGACTCCATCTCTCGATGAGGGAAGGACAAGGTCACACTGTACAAGAGCAAGAGGGTGGGGTGGGAGATATCACTGCAGCAATCTTTGGAAAGTCAATCTAACACATTAGAATAGTGATGATATTCTTATAGAAGCTTGTGCCAAGCCTTATAAGAAGGAGGAGAGGGTGCAAAAGAATAACATGCATTGCTCTTGCCTCTGAGCTGGTTGTTGGCAATGCTAAACACTTGAGAGAATGAATTAAGATACTTCCAAAACCACATACCAGTCAGTAGCGAGAAACACACAGGCAGCTCCCAGTTCAAAACAGAAAAACGCTTCTGAAAAGTAGAAACTTCTTGTAAAAATCCCAACTGGGAGCCTGATTTAGAATATTTAAAGGGGGAAAAAGTATAATCAGTTATATATCAATTCCAAATTCCTGATCAATCTTCCAAAGTGAAAGTGAATGTTAGTCGCTCAGTTGTGTCCAACTCTTTGCAACTCCATGGACTGTAACCCATCAGGCTCTTCTGTCCATGGGATTCTCCAGGCAAGAATACTGGAGTGGGTAGCCTTTCCCTTCTCCAGGGGATCAATCTTTAAATCAAAACTAAAACACTGCTGGGACTCCCCGATGGCCCAAAGCTTAAGAATCCGAGCTTCCACTGCAGGGAGCATGAGTTAAATCCCTGGTTGGGGAACTAAGATCGTGCATGCTGTATAGTGCATCCAAAAAACCAAACAAAAAAACCACTGTAATATATCTATATGTAAATGACAATCAATCATATTAGGGTGTAAAATGCTTAAAACATTTCTTCTTGGTCATTAATTAATATGAATGTTTATAAGCAGCTGCTTGTGTTAAGAACCGTGAATCATTTAAGATTCTATCCTACTTGCAAGTGAACAAGTTAGTCTGCCACAGTTTTGTGGAGGCTGACCAAAAACAAATCTCCTGGATTAGTGACAAAGGCCAGTTTATCACTCAGAGCAAGAGCAGTAGTCAGAGAACTATCATTTTCTTACATCAGTTCTCTGACTCCAGTTCCTACAGGTGACATAGCAAGGGCCAGGTGACGCCTGAACATGCGGTGAGTTACATTCCAGGAAAGGAGCCTCAGGCTTTAGGAAACTCCAATTTTGGATAATGGACAGCAAGCAAACCCATTGCCCAAGCTTTGCCCCAGAGGAAGATGTTGTCTTTATTATACTGCAAAGCATACAAAACTTCTGTTCCTATCTCCAGCTTCCCAGGCTACATTATGCTTGAAAATATAGTGTGGAACAAAAGCCTGTTGGTGCCTTTGCTCATAAGATATGAAGAAATATGAGCAACCCATGGAGAATCATCTCCTTGCATCTTGTAGGCCATCAAACGCTATTTCCTAGATCAATTGCTGAATCGTGTGCCCCTTTCATTGACATTTGGCATTTTCAAAATATCTATATGGAATTCTTCTGATGTTCTAGCACTTGCTTTAGAATATGACAAGAGACTTTCCCTGAATATCACTTTATCATTCAGTTTCAAAAGAGAAATAGAATTGACAAGATACAATTTTTTTTTTCAATTACCAATACACTGAAAGCTGAGGCCATGAAAGGGGATGGTGACATCATCTAAACACCTACATCTAAACATTTAAACATTCCTGAATTCACTCATTCATTTATTCAATAAATAATTACTGAGGCTATGAGGGTTTGAGAACTAGAAAAGATAATGTTCCCTGCTATCATGGAGCTTATGTTCTAGTGGAAGAGGCAGACATTAAACAAATAATTACACAATTAATTGTTTATTAGAATTGTGGTAAGTGCTCTCAAAGAGAGAAAATTGATCTTGCCTGGGGAGCTGGGGAAGGTTTATAGTAGAGCGAAATAACAAAACGTTCCCATTAGACATGTCTGTTCTCTCTCCCAAACCATTCCGACCTCACTAACTATTCCTAATCTTCCTCCACAATCTATCCTCTGCCCTGCTCTCCATCCCCTCTATTACCCCATCAATAAACACTCAGCATCTTCCACTAGTAAGACAAAACCCCAAAGCTGGTTAGATGGTCCTTAGGGTGGATCTTAAGCCAGCTTATCTCATCTAGGTTATACCTTTTTGAGACTAAAAGCTAAGAACTCTGTTCCCCAAAAATGAGCAGCTTGCCAACATCTCTGGGGGCATCACTGGACTCCCGTAGTCCATCCTTGACCACCCTCCCTCCCAGATTCCCAGGGCTCCCTGCATTCCTGAAAGCTGGCCATTCATCGCGGCTTGACCGCATCTGGGAAATGGAGTCCTTAAGTAAATCTGTTCTCTGGAATGACAAATAACTCAGGATCCCTTCCATATCACTGCCTTTCCTACATTTGAGAGCTGCCATCATAACTCGTTTGGTTTTCTGATTTTTCTAAGTAGCCTTATTGTCTTCAGTTACTCTTTTTAAAAAATATTTATTTATTTGGCCGTGTCAGGTCTAAGTCGCAGCAGTGATCCTCCTACAACATACGGGATCCTTCATTGAGGCCCATGGACTCATTAATTGTAGCGCATGGGCTTAGTTGCTCCAAGGCATGTAGGATTGTTCTCCAACCAGGGATGGAATCCAGGCCCTTGCATTGCAAGGTAGATTCTTAACCACTGGACCACCAGGGAAGTGTCTTCAGCTATTTCTTAATGTGATATTGGTTCATAATTTTCATCAGCCTCCACACTTTTCACTGGATATAAGATCAGTTTTCAGAGGCTTTTTAAAATGTGATACCCCCAGTGAGATTCTACTTCACACCCATCCAACTAGGAAATCTGACAGTACTAAGTACTAAGTGTGGCAAATTGCTGTTGGGTAAATCAGTTGAAGGATATATCCATTCAATGGAATACTACACAGGAGTAAAAGTCAATGAACCCGAGTTACATGTATTGATACAGATAAATCTCACAAATGTAATGTTGAACACAGTGGCAGAAGGATACATATGGTATGATTTCATTTATATTAAAATGTAAATACATGGAAATGATCTTTATATATGTAGTTTAATTTTTTATACAAATATAAAAATATGTGAGAATAACAAATATCAGATTTGGCAGAGTGAGGTCCTCTGGAAACAGGAGGAGGATGAAATGAGAACTACATACAAGAGGCTTCAACTGTTGGCACAGTTTTAATTAAGTGGGGTATACCTAGGTGTTTCTGGTATTGGTTGTAATGGAAAAATAAACAAAAGTGTATCTAAAATTGGCAATATGTATTGAAAGCCTCAAAACTGTTATACTCTTTATCTGTTCATGCTTCTTAAAAGGAATTTTCCTAGGGAAACAATAAAAATGTACACAAATATATAAATGGATGGTTTTGGTGGCTTTATTTATAACAGGGAAAAAAATTACAATCTAAAAGTTCAACTCTGATGGTTTAGTCCAAAATTATGTTCCACCAATATGATAGATGGATACAATGTAGCCACTAAAACGTTTGTGTTAGTGGAGTATTTGGTGGCCTGGGAAAGTGCTGACCACTTATTATAGTTTTTTAAAGAAGGATGTCACAGGGACTTCCCTGGTGGTCCAGTGGCTAAGACTCTGTGCCCCCAAAGGATGGGGCCTGGGTTCGTTTCCTGGTCAGGGAACTAGATCTCACACGCTGCAGTTAAGACCAGTGCAGCCAAATAAAATAAATTAAAAACGGATGTCACAAAGTAATACATACTATATGATTTCAGTTAAACAATGAAGATATATGGGCATGAGGAATGCATAAATTGTGATATATTCCTACAATGATATACAAAATAACAATTAAAAAGAAATGAATTAGCCCTCATGTATCAGCTACCTAGAGCTCAAAACTATAAAGCTGAGCAAAAAGTTGACAAAAATGATGTATAAGATATGCCGCCACTTATAAAAGGATTAAAAGCATACAAAATGGTATCACATCTTGACTGTGGATCGGTACTGTTTGTAAAACACTTAGAATAGTTCCTGGCACATAATAAGTTCTTGCAGTGGGTTGTATTTTCCAAGATGGCCACAACAAGATTTCTCATCTTACATTGTGACATTTACATTCTTCCCATCAAGAAATGGGAGTGTCTATGTTTTCTCTTCTTGAATCTGGATAGGCAGAAATAATGCCGTGTGCTTCGAAACACAGGTCAAAAGAAGTGATACAACTTCTACTTGGTCCTCTTGGAATCCAGCCACCATGCTGTGAAGAAGCCCAGACTACACTCAGAGGCTGCACGTAGGTGTTCCAGCTGATGGCCTTAGATGAGGTCTTAGCCTACAGTCAGCACCAGCCACCAGATCTGTAAGTGAGAAAGCCTTCAAGATGACTCCAGTCCCAGCTGCCATCTGACTGCAACCTTATAAGAGAACTGCCCACCAGAATCCAGTCAACCCTCAGACCCATGAGAGATAATAATACAATTACTGTTGTTACTTCACTCCAGTAAGTTTTGGGGTGACTTGTAATGCAGCCACAGATGACTATAAGGTGTATATAGGTGCTTATTAAAATAAATAAAATAGAAAATTATAAAAACAGGGACAGAAAGTGTCTCTGCCTTTCTGATAAGCTGCCAATTTAATGATAATAAATACATCTCGGAAGGAAAGGAAGAAGATTCAGACTGCAGAGAAATTAATGTTAGTCTTTTAAATACAAACAAAAAAAATACCTTGAACAAAGATACAATTATCATTTGTTAATTCTAGGTTTGAAAGTTTTTCTTTAAAAAGTTATCCATTTTCCCCCTACCCCCCAGCACACATATACTCCTCCAAAAAAGTAGATACAGATCTATGAAAGGGTCTCTAAAGCTATCAGTTTTGATCAGAAGCTGTGTCACTAGTCAGAGAAGCCCTGGAGCCTTGAAAGACTTCTCAGGGTGGGGAAGGGCGTGTGGGCGAAAGGATAACAAAGAGGCCAGGAGGACGCCTAAATCAGCCTCCTTTACAATCCATGGCAGAATGTGAGAGGGTGATCTCATCTCTCATTACAGACTACCACACATCTCAGCTAAGCTCACTCATCTCTGATACAAGAATGATAATAACATACAACCCCTCCTGGAATTCGATGAAGGAATGTGGAGGCACCAGAGAGAGGAGATATTCCTCAACACTCCTTAAACATAGGGGCCCAGCCAGCGTATCACAGGCACTTTACAAAGGGCGCCCTTTTGTATTGCATAAGATATGAAATGAAGTAACTCCTACAGGGAAACAATTAAGGGGGCTAGAAAAGCAGAAGGAATGGAAACTCATTCTCCATCAAAGAGCTGGTCTTTGCAGTTGAAAATGTGCATCTTCACATTTTCAAGTAGAGCAGCTCAAATGGACAGAACAGGATTATTCTGCAGCCTAAGAAAAATAGATGAATTCAATCATCCTTCGAGAAGATAGCCCAGTTGCTGAAAGAATCCCTACAACGGCATTCTCAAACTATCTTCACTGAAGAACCAGCTTTTTTTCATTTCCGATCCAACATCTACTGACACCTTCGCCAAATGAAATGAAAATAAAGTACTAGAAAGAATAAACACGTGCTTAGATTGCTGTGAAACTTCCTAGATGCTGACTCTCAATTCCCGTGCTTATGTTGTCATGGACAAGTAACAGTTAGCCAACTGGTCTTGGTCAGTGGATCCCACCTTGAATAGCACTGCCCTACGAGGCTCTGTCTTAGACAGCAAACTCCCACTGTCCGTTCACAATAAATGTTGTTTAGTCACTAAGTCATGTCTGACTCTTTTGTGACCCGATGGACTGTAACCTGCCAGGCTCCTCTGTCTATGGGATTTTCCAGGCAAGAATACTGGAGTGGGCGGCCATTTCCTTCTCCAGGGGATCTTCCCAACCTGGGGACCGAAACCACATATCCTGTGTTTCCTGAATTGGCAGGTGGATTCTTTATCACCGAGCCACTGGGGAAGCCCTTCACAATAAATAGGTCTCTTGTAAATGAAGTACAGAAAAAAAACTTCTATAGAAAGGTGGGAATTCAACATTTATGTTTATTTTTCATTGCCACCTCGGAGGAAATTGGCTCATTCTTAGCCAATATATTTTAAATCGTTTTAGCGGAAGAAATTAGGACAGGTTGGAATTTTGTAAAACTCTGTCTCAAGACTTAAATATAGAATATGACTGTCCAGAATCTCAGGAGGCAAGCTACTTGTCCTATCTGGCAATTTCTATTAATTGATCCACCAATTAAGGGAGTCGGACAGAGAGAGCACCCTGAGAGTTAATCTAGAGCGTGGATTTTCAAAATTGATGAGCATAAAATTTCACTGCTCTTTGACACACCTCACACCTGCCTAACTCTGGACCAGGTGCACCTGTTTTCCAAGACAACCTCCAAGACAATGCATCTAGTCAAGGTGGCAAGGAAAGGAGTGAGTTTCATTCAAGGACCTGCATTTGGGGCTTAATGAGGCATACAGGATTATTGTTTATAACACAGTCACAATAAGCAATTTACAGAGTGATTAAATCTTGCCCCAGAAGGGTGCACATGGATCCATGCCATGATGCCCCAATTATTTAGAAGATTTTCTTTTCTGTCATAATTTGCTCTCCAGTGACCAAAAAAAAGAAAAAGGATTTGAACTACTCTGAGTTCAAGGTCATAATGGCCTTCGTTTTCTCCCAATTTAATGGTAGCAGAAATAAAGCCTCAGCTTATAAAGTAAAAAAAAAAAAAAAAAAAAATGAAAATAACCTCCTCCTGAACCCCCAGATGTGACCATGCAGATTTTGATCTTTGGGTTGTCATCCTTGGTAACTTAATATCCTTTCATTCTCTTAGACTTTACTTTTATATGATTGTTATTCTTTGAAGGTATTTTTAGTTACTGTACAGATCCTTCCCAGCCCTTTGGGGTGGGCAGTATTGTTACTACATCCACTTTCGGTGGCAATAGCAACAATATTTGGCTTAGGTGCCGTGGGTCTAAATGAGGAATGAACCAATCAGAAGTGACCCCGGCAGGGAACTCCCTGGAGTGTAGCTGGAGCAGAGCCCAGCAGGAAAACAGGCCCAACCCATTTGTGAGAGGAGGAAATAGCGGGTTAGGAAAACTATGCCTCTTGGTCACACAGCCGATATTTTCCACTTCACTTCCAAGCCAACCCTCCTCCTCTCTCCCATCACATTTCCTACCACTTTAAAATAATGTCAAAAGTCCAGAATGAGCGTAAAAGATGGTAGATAAGTTTCTTTCATGTCATATAAAAAGGAAGGGAGAAAGGAAGGATGAAGGGGAAAAGAGAGAGACAGAAAGAAAAGGAAATATCAGAGCCCCATAGTCAACATTCTTTATGAGAAGTGGAAATGTAGCCTCATTGTGATCAACTGTTTTCAAACATCAATTGTTCAGGTTGATTGTAATTTTTCAATATATTTTGTCTGTGTAGTGCTGGGTTTTTCAACAGTGGTGCTACTGACATTTGACATTGTGAGTCATACAATTCTTTCTTCTGAGGGCCGTCCTTGCATTGTAGGATGTTTAGCACCATCCTGATTTCTGCCTATGACATTAACAGCACCCCTGGAGTTGTGACGACCAAAACTGTCTTCAGACATTGTCAAACGTCTCCAACAGCTCTCCAGTTGAGAACCACTAGTATAGTGTGCTTGTTCTAAACGTGCTTTCAAACTCAATTTATTTTATGCACAAAAATCAAAAGTTGCAGCCAAGAATAGAGAAGAAAACATAAGATTCTTTTTTTTTCTTGTCTTTTTTTTAAATTGGAGGATAACTGCTTTCAATGTTGTGTTGGTTTCACAACATGAATCACCCCTAAGTATACATGTATCCCCTTCCTCTTGTGCCTCCCTTTCATCCCTGTCCAAGATTCTTGCATTAAGAGAATTTTATACAAAATGGATAAACAACAAGGTCCCACAGTACACCACAGAGAACTATACTCAATATGATGTGATAAACCATAATGGAAAAGAATGTGAAAAATATATATATATATATATATATATATGTACATACATACACACACACACAACTAAATCACTTTGCTATACAGCAGAAATTAACACAACATTTTAAATTAACTGTACATCAATAAAATAAAATTTAAAAAGAGAACTCTGTAAGTTGATCAAAAATTTACCTCAGGATCTTCTCTGACTGGATTTTTAATGCAAATTGAATCATTAAATCAGACAGGTAGCCAAGAGCGGAAACCTATCTTTAAACTGTATGTTTCACAGACCTAATTATTAATACATTCATCTGCCTATTATGATGCATAGAATGCCATTTCTTGATATTTTTCTAACATTTTCAATAATTTCTTGTTTGTTTTAGATATAACTTTTTTCTTTCACTTTTTCTTAAGTAAAATAACGACATTATCTGAGGAATTTACACAAATTCTCTTTAATTTTTTTATACAAAAGTAATTTTCAAAGTACTTTGATAGCATTGAAAAGTGCTCAGTAAGAAGTATACCTTTCAGCTTGCCCTATGCCTACACTCATAGCTGCATTACTCATAACAGCCAAGAGGTGGGATTAACTTAAACGCTCACCCAAAGTTGGACAAAATGGATAAACAAAATGTGAAATATAAATACAGTGGAATATCATCTAGCCTTAAAAAGAAAAGAAACTGACACAAGTCACAGCACTGATGAACTTGAGGACATTATGCCAACTGAAACGAGCCCATCACAAGAGGACAAATATTGCACTATTCCACTTATATGAGGTACCTGAAATAGTCAAATTCATAGGCGCATAAAGTAGAATGGCAATTGACAGTGGCTGGAGGAAGGAGGTATTGAGAGTTCTTATTTAATGGGCACAGGCTTTCTCTCTGGGAGAATTAAAAAAGATATGGAGCTAGATAGTGGGGATGGTTTGCACAACAATGCACCAAATGCCAACAAACAGTCCACTTACAGTGAGAAAACTGATAAATTTTGTGATGTGCATTTTGCCACAATGAAAAAATTAAAGTGGAACATCAGCAATATAAAAAAACTAAAATATGTACCAAAAAATGTGCAACCGTAATACTGAATACCTCATTCATAGAAAGCACTTTTCTCTGGGGCAAAGTGCATGACATCACTGTCATATACAGGGACACACCCATTGTTCCTTGGAATTTGTTAAATGTGTTTCCAGGCATTCTGCTGGACGGTCCTGTGGCCAATCCAGCTATTTCAGTTACCACTGAAATCCAATTGCTGAGGCAAGTCAACCCCACATAAACTCTCTAAGCTCATACAGCCATTTCCAAAGAAGGATCTGCCCTCACTATGCCTTTTCCTCAGAGTGCCAGTTAAGGCTCAAAAACTATTCAGATCATTAAGAGCTGAGAATGAATCTTGTTTCTCTCATCCACTGCTGCAAGAGGGAGCAGCATCCCTTTTCTTTCTTTTTTTTTTAATTCATTGTTAAAACTTTATTTATTTTATTTATATTTATATTTGGCTGCACCGGGTCTTCGTTGTTGTACTCGGGTTTTCTCTAGTTGCAGTAAGTGGGGGCTGTTCACTAGTTGCGGTGTGTGGGCTTCTGGTTGTTGTGGCTGCTTGTATTGTGGAGCACAGGCTCTAGGGTGTGTGAGTTTCAGTAGCTGCAGCGTGTAGGGTACAGTTGTCACAGTCTGTGGGCTCTAGAGCGTGGCCTCAGTAATTGTAATGCACAGGCTTCGCTGCCCTGTGACATGTGAAATCTTTCCAGACCAGGGATTGAACTCGTGTCCCCTGCATTGGCAGGTGGATTCTTAACCATTGTACCACCAGGGAGATCCCCCACTTCTTTTCATTGCCCAAAACCCTATTATTAAATATCTGACACTGTGGAATTGATTTGTTCTGTTAATAATAGAAAAAAATTAGTGGCTATCTCTCGTAAAGTGCATTGTGAACAAAATGATACTCTATCCTGGTTAATGAAATAAAAAGTTGGAAAAGAGAGTTGTCATATGTGGGATGAAGTGCAATCACTATCCAAACATTTCTATTTAAAACAGGACACTTATTGCCTGGCTACTGTCAGCATAAACACCCTACTTCCATCACCAATCCTACATCCAGGTCTGTATCAGTTAGCATGTACACATTCCCATGCCAGAGTCTTTATTTCGGAACAGGACGTGGAGAGGAAGTCTGGGGACAGGGTGAGGCGGGAATTAAGGATGGAGAATGGAAGGAAATGGAAGGGCTTCCAGCATCCATCTAGTTCCTTGGACTGGTTTTGAGCTCACTAGTGAGAGAGGTTTAGCGGTAAAATTTGATGGAACTATTCAAGAGGGGCTTTGGGAGATCTGTCAATAACAGGGAAGGAATAGGCGGAGGCTCCTTCCTCCCCCTTCTGTTTGCTTCAGCACTGTTCTTGGGCTCTGAGAACCTGGAAATGTTGGGGACCCCAGAGTCCACAGCTTAGGTGGGAATCAGAGGGTACCACCGTGAGGCTAAGACAGCAGCAGTGGATAGGGGATCCAAGTCTGGAGAAGAAGATGGAGGAGGAAGTCATAACAGGCACTACTGAAACACTCCTGTTAGTAACAGTAATGCTGGGTCACTAAGAAGTGAAAACATATTTTATCCATGGAATTGAATTAGGCCTGAGGGCTTGAGTCAGGAATGACAAACAATAGCTAGCACAAAACCTATTAATTTCCGTTCTAGAGCTCCAGGGAAAGATGATAATTTTATCCATTAAAACAATAGTAATATATTATACAGGAATTTTTTAAGGCGTAAACTCACAAGGAAAGGAAAAATAGAAGAAGAGACAACAGCATCACAATTTTGGAAACCAGAAAGCAGGGAGCAAGGGATTTAGCAGAACAAAGAAGCCTAAAAGTAACAAGAGAAGGTCTCCCAACCAACTGGCCCAGCTGGATTGACTACAGAAAATTTCAGTCTATAAGATCCATGTATGCACTAGGAGCTTCAAATCAGATTTTCCATCTCCACACACACTCAAATAAAAGCATTATAAGATTGGGATAAGATAAGAATGCCTATTTTCACCACTTCTATTCAATATTATAACTGCAAATTCTAGGCAGAATCATTAGGTAAGAAGAAGAAATACATGGCATTCAAATTAGAAAGGAAGAGATGAAATTATCTCTATTTGCAGGTGACATGACACATATATAGAAAATCCTAAAGAAATCATAAGCACACACACGTACACACATACATACACATACAGAACTATCAGTGCTAAGAAATGAATACAGCAAAGTTACAAGATATAAGATCAACACACAAAAATTAGTCATATTTCCATATACACTAGGAGTGAACAATTTAACACTGAACTAAGAAAATAATTCCATTTGCAATAAAACTAGAAAGAATAAATACTTAGGAACAAATTTAACCAAAGGAATATAAGAATTGTCCACTGAAAATTTTTTTAAATGCTGAAAGAAATTAAACAGCTAAATAAACAGCATGAACTCTTATGATTATGATTTGGAAAACAATACTGTTAATATTACAGTACTACCCAAAGTGATCTACAGATTCAGGATCAAGATCTCAATAGCCTTTTCCTCAAAAAGAGAAAAGCTGACCCTAAAATTCAAATAGAATTGTAAGGGAATCTGAAAAGGCAAAACAATCATGAAAAAGAAAACCAAAAGCTTGAGGGCTCACACTTCCTGTTTCTAAAACTTTCCATAAAGCTATAATAATCAAGATGATGTAGTACTGACATACTAACAGACATATAGATCAACAGAATAGACTCAAAGTCCAGAAATACATCCATACAGCTACAGTCAACTAAATCTCAACAAATGTGACTGATTCTCAACAGTGGGGAAAAAATAATTCCTTCAACAAATAGTGCTAGGCCAACTGGACAGTCACACATAAAAGAAGAAAGCTAGATCCCTACTTCACACCATATTTTGAAAAGTAACTCAAAATGCATCAAAGACTTAAATGTGACTGCTAAAAGTATAAAATTCTTAGACAAAAACAAGAAAATCTGTACTACCATGGATTAGGGAATGGTTTCTTAGATATGACACCTAACACATTTTGCAAAATAAAAAAACAGATAAACTGGACTTTGTCAAATTTTAAAATATCTCTGTATTAAAGAACACTATCAAGAAAGTAAAAAGGCAGCCTCCAGAATGAGAGAAAATATTTGCAAATCACGTATATCTCTCAAGGGTCTATTATCCATAACATTTGGGGCTTCACTGGTGGCTCAGTGGTAAAAGAATCTGCCTGTAATGCAGGAGACCCGGGTTCCATCCCTGGGTCAGGAAGATCCCTTGGAGAAGGAAATGGCAACCCACTCCAGTATTCTTGCCTAGGAAATGCCATGAACAGAGGAGCCTAGGTGGGCTGCAGTCCATGGGATTGCAAACAGTCAGACATGACTGAGCATGCACTCAGGCATCCATAATATTTAATACAAGTCTCACAACTCAATGACAAAAAAGCAACAATCCAATCAAAAAAAAGCAGACACCTGAGGATTAACAGACATCAGAAGAAAGCTTCTAGGGTCAAGATGTGGATCAGGACAAGCAAACAGAAAGAAGAAATTGTTGGAAACAGTGATGGTGCAGGGAGAAGATGTTATGTGAAATAAGCACAGTATGCTACTAGTGAAAAAAGAAAACAGAGAATGGCCTTGAAAATAAAAAATAAAAAGCTCTATAGAAGGCTTGCAAAATGAAGTAGAGTATCAAAACTGCCATTTAAACCTGAGTTAGCCTGACCCCAAAGCCCACAAAAATAAACGATATCTTAAATTCGTTAACATTATCTAACTTGGATTATAAACTTGTGTTTCCCTGTGATGAATAACAGGGCATCTTATATTGCTATGTTAATTAGAGTCTGCTTGAGTCTTCAGTAGTTTTTGAATCCAGCAGATCATCTGTAGAACTAGAGGCAACTTACTGCTTTTATTTGTACTCGAAATATAAAAAATAACAATTTCTTGTTTGAATCTCTCTATGAAGTCATTGCGTGCAAATTATGGGACCCCATTCATACCAATTGCTATTGGCTAAAGCCTCACAATACATATGGGGTTTTGTTGTTTTTGCTTGGAGAATCTCACTTTGAGAAAAACATGCAATGTTTTAGAATTATGGAATTTTGGAGCTAGGAAGAACCCTAGATATCATCTAGCCTTGTGCAAATATGTGAAAAAATTAAGGCAGCTGGTGACTGAATTGGTATTAGAATTCAAGTATGGTAGCTCTGAGTCCACTGCTATTTCTGCTCTATAGAACTACTGGAAGTTGAAATAGCAATAGCACTAATGCTCACATATAATTACCTCAAAATCAGGAAACAGTAAGTGGGTCATCTGCTTCAACCACGGAATAAAATGAAAATGAGGACAGAAACACATAACTTGGTCTCTAAACTATAGCGCTGATGGCAAAGAAAGAGCAAATGTAACTTCACTTTTCCTTTGCATAATCATCAACAAGTATTTATTGAATTGTCACCAAATATGTAACAAGGAATGAAGCCACTGGAATATAAACTGAAGCATAAAAATTGCTGTGTATAATCTGTCCACTATTAAAATCATTTGGTGCAACACTCATTAATTTCAATGAATAACTAACTCATGAATTTTAAATATATATGAAATTGAATTCCCCTCACAATTAAACCAATTACACATTGTCTTTTTGCAAGTAGTATTATTTTATAGTGAATAAACTGTGAGAAATCATAGGGAGAGGAAGTGGAGCTGGGTCCACCCTGCTGAAGTAAAAAAAATAAATATTTTCTACAATTTTTAAAATGACCTCTTATTATTACAGATATATTCAGTGAAAAATTTGAAATGTAGATAAACAAAAATCAAAACCAGAGATCATCGGATTAGCACATATTTGAAATCTTTATCTCTGTAAAGATAAATAATTTAACATATAAATTAGATTATATGTTACATACTGCTTTGTAACCTCATTCCTTTTTTTCCAGACAATGTTTGCTATCTTTTCATTTTAGCAGATTTTAATCTCAATATCTGGATCCCTAATTATCTTTATCATTGATCTTATTGAGGAAGATTCCGTCTAGGTTTTCTATCTCATTTGGTTATTCTGCCCCTTATATCTCTTAATTTGCAGCACTGCTTTAATTTAATAAAGAGACTTGGCCAGGTTTTCCATCTTTTGGTTTTTGTCTGATTGCTTGCTTGTATATATGAGTTTGGTCCTCTATCTCCTGTATTTCCTACAAACTATAAATTAGATGAAAATGTTTCATGTGTCCAACTGGATGTTTTTGGCTAGACTATGTCATCAGTGATATTGGTACTTCCTTGCATTACATCAGAAGATATAATAATATCCAACTGCCTAAAAGAGTAGTAATTAATCGCCTGCTGTGTGCCTAGTCCCTAGGAGAACATTAGCAAGTGCCCTGGCAAAAAACAGGAGACGTGTGCCCAGCACAGTTATCCTGGTCCTCTTTATCGTCTCTCTTCAACTTCTGGATTCTCTATGTTCTGTCTTTGTTGTTATTAAGAAGCTTGAGAGTTTAGGTGGGGTTTCTAGTGAGGAGTGATTGGGGTGTTTGTGAAAGTCAGGAAGAAAGAGTAATTATTAGAAGACAGGATGAAATAATACCCAGGGATCTGGTGAGACTCCATTTGGCTCCATTTTCCCTTTCCTGTGTCCGCGACACTGCATTAGTAACTTCCCTCTTGGGCTCCCTGTCACTGACCTCACCCGCCCAATGGGACATTTTTCATTCTGTCACTAAAGTGAAAGTCGCTCAGTCGTGTCTGATTCTGCGACACCATGGACTATACAGTCTGTGGAATTCTCCAGACTAGAATACTGAAGTGGGTAGCCTTTCCCTTCTCCAGGGGATCTTCCCAACCTAGGGATCGAACCCAGGTCTCCTGCATTGCGGGTATATTCTTTACCAGCTGAGCCACAAGGGAAGCCCAAGAATACTGGAGTGAATACTGGAGTGAGTGGCCTATCCCTTCTCCAGCAGATATTCCCAACACAGGAATCGAACTGGGGTCTCCTGCATCACAGGTGGATTCTTTACCAACTGAGCTATCAGGGAAGCCCTCAGTCATTAAAGTCTCTGTTTAAAATATAACCGAATAGAATCATGCAACTCTTTGTAATTTATATTTTTTAATTTTAAATTTATTTATTTTTTAATTTAAGGACAATTGCTTTACAGAATTGTATTGGTTTCTGCCAAACCTCAACATGAATCAGCCACAGGTATACATATATCCCCTCCCTCTTGAACCTCCCTCCCACCTTCCTCCCCATCCCACCCCTCTAGGTTGTTACAGCCCTGGTTTGAGTTCCCTGAGTCATAGAGCAAATTCCCACTGGGTATCTATTTTACCTACGGTAATGTAAGTTTCCATGTTACTCTCTCCATACATCCAACCCTCTCCTTCCTTCCCCCACCCGTGTCCATAAGTCTGTTCTCTATGTCTGTATTTCCATTGCTGCCCTGCAAATAATTTTGTCAGTACCATCTTTCTAGTGAATCATGCAACTTTTTTATTGGAAAGTCTCTGCAGGCTCTGTTCTATCTGCTACATGATACAACGCAAATTCCCCAACATGGTACCCAGGGCTTTCAAAGCCTGCCCCATCCTTACCCATCCATTCATTCCCTACCTGGTACCCACACACTCTTCACTAGAGCCATATTCCGCTTGCAGTCAACCTCTGAACACACCATGTCCCTTCACAATCCTGTCTCAGATCATGACAATTTCTTCCATCTTCAATGTATCCCTCACTTCTGGCCTAAAAGCTCCTAGTTAACTCTCCAGACCCAAACACATGGTCCATTGTGTAAAGCATTCTTCACTCTCATGCACGAGGTGTTCTCTGCTTTGAGTAGCTATTACCCTTGTTACTGTCTTATGCCCTTAGTGTCACTTGCTTAACTTGCCTGTTGAACCAACAGGTTGAGCAAGCATCATGCATAGATTGTAATCAAAATCCTACTTTCTTTGATCCACTCTTCTTTTTTCTTTAATTTTATATAATGGAATTTTCACCGATATATAAGTAGAGAAAAGAGTATAATAATTCCCACGTCCCCATCACCCAGCTTCAACAATTTTCACCCCATGGCCAAAACTGTTCATCTATGCCTGTGCTAATTTTCTCTCCATAACAGTATTGGGCTTTGCTGGTGACTCAGACCGTAAAAAGTCTGCCTGCAATGCAGGAGACCCGGGTTCGATTTTTGGGTTAGGAAGATCCTCTGGAGAAGGAAGCAATAACCCACTCCAGTATTTTTGCCTGGAGAATCCTATGGATGGAGGAGACTGGCAGGCTACGGTCCATGGGGTTGCAGAGTTAGACACGACTGAGGGACTAACACTTAATTACTTATGACAACAGTACTATTCAGAAGCAACTGCCAGAAAATATCATTTTATCTATAAGCACCTCAGGATGCATCTCTAAATGATAAGAAATCTTAAAAAAAAAAAACATGATGATATTAATGCCATTCTTTACAAAATTAACCATAGCTTCTTCTCTTTTGGCTACGTCGGGTGTTAGTTGCAGAACATGGGGTCTTTAATTGGGGCATGAGAACTCTTAGCTGTGGCATGTGGGATCTAGTTCCCTGACCAGGGATCCAACCCAGGCTCCCTGCACTGGACTGTAGGAGTGGAGTCTTAGTCACTGGATTACCAGGAAAGTCCCTAGAATTTCCTGATAGTATCAATGTTCATAGAAATGCTGTCATTTTTTATTCCATGAAATTCCTCTTCTGGCACTAGTTGAAAATTCCAGTCGGCCTGTGAAGCCTCTGCTCAGTCTTAGAAAATAGACAGACCTAGGCTTGCTTTTCCTACAGTCAACTGAAGTAGCAAATACAGTCTCATTTCAAAAACCAAAATGTCCTATTTCCTGTAATAATCAAAGCTCAGAGCCTCAAGTAGGGTGTATCTTCCTACTGGACCAGGAAGGAGAATTTAGATCTTCTTTCTGCTTTTTCTTTCTCATTCATTTCTTCTCCTACTCTGCCAGAGTTGGGGATCTGGGGGAGAGGTATGAATGGGCCCCTTCTTTGCCATTTCACTGCCAAGAGGATGCACTGCTTCTCTGGAGAGTCACACGTGCCTCCATCCTCAGCCTCTTGGCCTCTGGGCCCCCTCCAGCCTCTTCTGTTCTAGGCAGTCAGTCCTACGGGACAGGGTACAGAAGTGCAGGGCGATTCCAACGCAGGGCAGTCTTCTGACCCTACCTTCAAACAGCAGCCCCTCCTCGCTCAAACCCTGTTCTGTGTTCTGTTTGAAATGTCTCAGGTCCGAGTTTTGCAATCGCCAACTGGAAGAAACACATTTTAGCATACCTGCATGGTTATATTTGAAGTGAGTTCCTTGTGGATGCCATCTAGTTGGGTCATGTATTTTGTTGACTTCATCAAGCTCTGTGTTTCAATTGGTTTATTTAGACCATTTATGTTAACAATAGGTTAGGGCTTAAGTCTGCCATTCGGGTTTTTGTTCTCTGCTTATTGTCTCTGAAAAAAATACATTTGAAAGCCTTCCACTGAATCTACTTTGAGTACCCCTCAAGCATGGGATTAAAAAGGTCGCATTTTAATTCTCTTTTCTCAAAGACTGGGCCCCCTGCCCTTTTTATAGACTTGATCTGTTTAAGGAGTCCAGGAACTGCAAAACAAGTTATGTTTCATTTCCTATGTAAACAGTGCCTGGGGAAGGGGATACTTATCATCAACTGACTTTATTACACTGATCTCTATTCACTGATACCTCAGTTGAAGCTGAGACAGAGATGCCCCACTTCACTATCCCATGACATTTATTTACATGTCTCTCTTCCTTTCTGGACTATGAATAATATTTGAACAAGATTTGAATGTTATTCATCTTTCTGTATTCCCCAGCAACTGCTAGATGCTTACTTAATACATGCTGATGCTTTATTGACTAACACTTTCACCAAAATGATTAAACTCATTAAGAAAAATCCTTTACTTTTAAAATTTATTTTTATTTATTTTTTTTATTTTGGCTGGATTGGGTCTTCGCTGCAGTACACGGGCTTAGTTGCCCCCGTGGCATGCAGGGTCTTAGTTCCCTGACCAGGCACTGAACCTGCATCCCCTATATTGGAAGGAGGATTTTTAACCACTGAACCACCAGGCAAGTCCCCTAAACTCTTAATTTTGAAATAATTCCAAACTTACAGAAAGGTTGGAATAATTGTGCAAAGGACTCACAGATACCCTTTGCCCAGCCAGATTCACCAACAGAATTTTGGTGGGGATTTTGTCACATTTAATGTTACCATTTTCTCTCTCAGGGATCAGATATTTTTTTGAAACCTTTATTCAACTTACTGCTGTAAAATTAATTTCCCGTTATTAGCTGCCTTTTCTCTATGAATTCACCAGTTTTCATGTCCTAATAGAAAGGGAAAAGATGGAGTAGAAAGGATAAGATGAGCTTTTTCTATTCAGTAACTACTGGGCTTTCATCCATTTAAAACCATAAGATTTAGTTTGAGAAACCAAGAAAGGCATTTAAAATGTCTAGGAATATGGTTAAGCTACAAGAAAGTGAGACCGTCTTCTAGAATAGACTGTTTTTAGTAGCAGAATTACTATAGAAAAGAACAATGTCACATTACATAAATAGCCCTTTCTGGAAGCACAATGATAATTCTGTGTCTCCTATTTAAGGAATCAGCCAAGAAAGGTTGAGAAAAATCTATTATGTTATCAAAAGGAAATTTTTCATAGTGGTCCAGGGAACTAACATTTAGGTAGAACCTGGCTTGTCATTGGATGTAGAGGTGTGGGTGAGTTTTACAGAGTGTTCTCAAAGGTGCCTCTTCATATCCCACGGGACACTTCAATTTCTGACAGTGCAAAGGGAGATTATTCTTATTTTGACTTTAACTCACCCTTGATTCTGATTCTGACTTTAACTGACACTGATTCTCACATACTGAGAAGTGTCCTTTCACCTTAAGGAAGTACTAAGTGAAATCAATGAAACAGCTTGATTGATACGAGTTCCAAGAATTGCAACATACAGAAAATAAAAAGAACAATGAAATCATTCATAAAAGAGGCCATTCACAGAGAGTTTTGCACACTGTAGTAAGAAAATAACGAACAAACTAGAGTAACAGGAGAGTATAGCTCAGGATTCTGAACTTAGAAGAGTTTTGACTTGAATTTAATTCATAGCCTCTTAAAGTTCACAGTATAGGTTCTTGGCTCAAGAAATAACAACCACAGTATCACTGTTCATTCAACTCATTTATTCTACCAATATTTACTGCCTTCTAGGCTCCGTACTGAGCCAGGCAGGATTCCCGGCACAGGGCATTTAACAGCAGGCAAAACATCCCTATTCTCACCAAGATGCCATTCAAGTAGGAGAGACAGTAATCATATGGAAGTGAAACAAGAGTGTGACAGAAGGTAGCAAGTGCTGTAGGGAAATAAGCAAGATTAGATGGATCTAGCCTGTGTGGAGAGCAGGCTGCAACCACAAGGGACAGCTTTGTTAAGAAGTAACAGTAAGCAGACTTCACTGGCAGTCCAGTGGTTAAAACTCCATCTTTCCCATGCAGGGAGTCCAGGTTCCATCTTTTTTCTGGGAACTAAGATTCCACATACCTCCTCAGCTCTGCCCCCCAACCCTGCCCCCAAAAAGGAGGAAGTAAGCCAAGACTTGGAAAAGGTGGGAGGAGCCTTCGGGAAAAGGGTCACAGCCAAGAAGGCAGGAGCACTTGGGCTTATTCCAGAAAGAGCGAGGGGCCCGGGGTGACCGGGGCAGAGCTGGACACGAGAGAAGTGGACATAGACCACACAGCGCCCAGGCCTGCTGAAGCATTTCAGCTTCCACTCTTTCCTTGTCTGCTCTGGCTGAGGCTGTGCTTTTGAGCAGAGAAGGAACACAACGGGATGCTGTTTTTAAAGAGTCTCCCTGGCTTTTCAGTTGAGAATAGATGGAAAGGGATAAGACAGAAACAGGGCGACCACTGGGGAGACCACTGCAGTGATCCGAGGAAGGACTGGCAGCGGTTTAGCCCGGGGTGTAGAGACGTGGTGGGGGAAGCAATGGCCTGCTGGATACACTCTGCAGACAGAACCAACAGGACTTCTCGCAGGTGCGATGTGGGCTGTAAGGGAAGGAGGAGTCAACGTGCCTCCAAGGTTTTTGCTCTGAACAGCTACCAAAAAATGGAGCTGTTATCAAATGAGGTGGGGAAGCTACTGATAGAGCAGCCTTGCAGGCGCAGGGCAGATCTGTTCAGTTTGGGGTATATTACTTTGACCTCCTAATTTGGAAGTCACTATGGCAATTGTAGTCTGGAGTTCAGGAGAAAGCTCTGGGCAGGAGACATGATTTGGGAGTTGTCAGTGTATAGAGGATATTTATATACCTAGTTCCATTTTTTAAACATGTACGCTTATAAACATATGGAATTGTACATATATTTAGTACATAAGCCTTCTACTTCCATTCAATAGTTCTTAGCATTTTGCCACGTTTGCTCCATGCGTCTCTTATTTGTACATGCTCAAACTCTCTTTGTTTAAAGGAACCATTTGAGTTCAGGGTGTCTTGCTGTTCACCTTTGCACACTCCTGCATTCCCGAGTGGAATGGCAAGTCACAAGACTGAAGGAGATAGCAGGGTAATGAAAGCAGATAGTGCCCAGGGCCAAGAAAGGAGCCTGGGGGCACCCCAAAGGTAAGAGTTTTGGGAAAGGAAGAAGAACCAGAAGAAGCCACAGAGGGAAGAGAAAAAGCAGAAAGAGTGTAATGATGAGCTGTAGTATAATGGTAGTAGACCTCCTCTTCTGACTGCTGACATTTACTGAAATGTACAGAGAGAAGAGCTACTGATGGGATCTGCTCTTCTAACTTCAGAGTTTCTCTCCTTCACACTGTGGAACTGATCAGTTTTTCCTTGGTCTACTTAAGACAGGAGTAATTATGAGAAGAATCTGGTAACTCCCTTGGATTGTTTTAAATGAGCAACCTAATACGCCCCAGGTCACAGCCTCCATGAAGGGGTTCTGTGTATGTGTGTGTGCACATGTGTACTCTCAATGAAAGGTTGAAGGGTAGCAGATTCTGCCACCTCAAAACACACTGCTTTGGTATGCTGGGTTAACTTGAGCTCAAGATACTTGAAAAATAGCAAATGCAAAAATAGACTTTTCTTATCTGCCTAAAGACAGACCCTCCAAAAACTCAGCTGTCATAAATCTCCTGCCCCAGGAGTTTCATCAACCAGAGAAGACTGATCCTTATCACAAGACAGGAGACTAGAAGTCCATGCCACACCCAGACAGACTCTGTCACAAACCATCCTATCTCCCATCTGTTCTTCTAAGACTTGTTCATCTTCCCTAAAAATCATTTACTCTCCTTAAGAGACTTACAGCTCCTCTCCCCTTTCCCTACTAAGATGAAGTTAATCCTGAATTCTAGCCATCTCAAAGAGTTACTCATTTTTCCCCGGGTGTCTCCCATGTATATATGAGATATACATGTTAATCAACTTCTGTTAACTTTTCCCTCATTATTCTGTCTGTTATTACAGAGGTCTCAGCCAAGAACTCAGAAGAGCAGAGGAAAAATTATTTTTTCTCTTCTATAGGATCAAGAAGCCAAGTCTCAACATGGCTGTCTGAACTGGTTTAAAAAAAAAACAATCAGTTTCTAAAATAAACTCCAATCAATCAAATTCAGAGACTAATTTGAAGGGGAAAAAAAGTTGGATGACAAGTTGATTTTTTGTTTTAATCACTTTAATCCCTTTTGTCCAAAGGTGCTATTTACTAGTGACTTCCCTGGTGGCTCAGATGGTAAAGCGTCTGCCTACAGTGCGGGAGACCCGGGTTCAATCCCTGGGTCAGGAAGATCTCCTGGAGAAGGAAATGGCAACCCACTCCAGTATTCTTGCCTGGAAAATCCCATGGATGGAGAAGCCTGGTGGGCTACAGTCCATGGGGTCACAAAGAGTCGGACACGACTGAGTGACTTCACTTTCACACAAAATAAACTATGGTCCAAAACTAAAAATACTTTCTTCTTCTTGAAGTACTGTTTATAGTCTAACCACAACTGAGATAAATAGGGCATCTGGGGTAAGAGCAAACTTCTACCCTGTACCTGGTCATTGGGTATATCACTGAAAAGATTTGTTTTTAAACAGAGTTTGCCAAGAAGTCAAGCAAACCTCATCCATCTCTTGGGCTTCCTGAACACTGGAACCCCTCCCTTCATGACTCAGGAAATAACAGCCAACCAAAACTCATCATATGTGGGTCCAAGATGAGACAGGCATTTTACAATAAATAATAGAACAGCTGATGTCATCTATAGTCTAAAACCCAGAGATACAAGACACTGGATTGAAGACCAGGGGAACACTTGGGTCCAGCATCATGCATTTCATTCCAGAACTAAGATAAACTAAGTCTGGCCATCTTGGGAAGTTGGAGAGTGATTGCTCCAAAAATGAACCAATCACCTCAGGGAATGTCTTTTCCCTGGAGTCTGTTGCTTCTCTCTCCAGCTCTGATTCTTCATCTAAGAAGCTTTGTCTCTCCTTTTTCAGTCAAACACCAAGTTCAGAAAAGTACTGCTGCTTCATCCATCTGGTTCAGAATAATATCAAGTCCAGGACAATATCAGCTTCATCTGAGTCATAAGGAGAAATTCAAGGAAACAAAGAGCAAAGGAAACAAAAGAGGAAGAAGAGAGACCCAGAAGAAAAGGATCAGCACAGAGAAGGGAAGAAAGTAGGAGGAAGGACTATGAAGACTCTATTTTTCTGCTTAGCACACTAAATACTAACTGCAGAAAGATCAAAGCAAGAAATTCTTTTTTAAAATGAACTATTAAAATGATTCTATTTTAAAATGAACTGTATACATACTAGGAGGGCTGCCAACAGATGTATCTTATTGGAAAGGCACTGAGATGGGCTTTGGGAGGCAGAGGTAGGCCCCTGGACAAGTCTAGAAGCAGGAAGTTGAAAAAAGAGAAATGAACTCACTCTGCATA
Organism: Odocoileus virginianus; assembly: GCF_023699985.2. Taxonomy (NCBI): domain Eukaryota; kingdom Metazoa; phylum Chordata; class Mammalia; order Artiodactyla; family Cervidae; genus Odocoileus; species Odocoileus virginianus. The sequence continues at coordinate 60,288,124 of NC_069675.1, forward strand.
ATAACCTCAGAGGTTATTTGCAGAAGGTCCTCGCAAAAACTTTTGCAGATTTGTCTCTTTGAGGCAAACTTCCTTTTTCCATTTGGTATAAATTTAGATTATTGTCCCTAGGAGTTGTTAGGACATTGAGTATGTTGAATTTTGTCTGAGGGCTATCCACAAAATTAAAAGACACTTGCTCCTTGGAAGAAAATCTATGACAAGCCTAGAGAGTGTATTAAAGAGCAGAGACACCACTTTGCCAACAAAGGTCCATCTAGTCAAAGTTATGATTTTTCCAGTAGTCATGTATGGATATGAGAGTTAAACCATAAAGAAGGCTGGGCACCAAAGAATTGATACTTTCAAACTGTAGTGCTGGAGAAGACTCTTCAGAGTCCCTTGGATTGCAAGGAGAGCAAACCAGTCAACCCTATAGGAAATCAACCTTGAATATTCATTGGAAGGACTGATGCTGAAGCTGAAGCTCCAACCATCTGATACAAAGAGCCGACTCATTTCCCTGATGCTGGGAAAGATTGAAGGCAGGAGGAGAAGGGGACAACAGAGGATGAGATGGTTGGATAGCATCATGGATTCAATGGACATGAGTTTGAGCAAACTCCAGGAGATAGTGAATGACAGGGAACCCTGGCATGCTGCAGTCCTTGGGGTTGCAAAGAGCTGGACATGACTGAGTGACTGAACAACAACCACCCACGGCCACCAGGAATAGAGTTGCAGAGGAAGACAGAGAGCTGAGCAGGTCTACCTTGATGTCACAGTGGCAGAGGCCCCCTCAAATCATGCTTTCAGCTAACATAGAGTGTTTATTATGTTCTAGGTGCTGTTGGAATGCTTTTCCGTATTATGAATACAGCCTTAGGAAATTATTCCTCCACTGTTAGCGATGGAAAAACAGGTACATGTGGTTAGAGAACACGTCTGAGGTGGCTCAGGTCGCTCAGGCAGCAAGCAGAAAAGCCCAAGCTTGAACCCAGGCAACCTGGACCTCCAGACACCGGATTTTACCCATTTCACCACATTGTGCCTTTTAAAAAATTTTTATTTGTTAGGCTGTGCCAGGGTCTTAGTTACAGCATGTAGGATCTTTAGTTGCACATACAAATTCTGAGTCGTGGCATGTGGGACCTAGTTCCTTGAACAGGGACCAAACCTGTGTCCCCTACATTGGGAGTGTGGAGTATTAGCCATTGGTTCACCAGAGAAGTCCCTCCACTGTGCTTTTAAGAGGAGAGAAACTGGAAGGTTCTTCCTCCTCCTTCGCCCCCTGCCTTGTAGGCCTCCTTGCTCTGCTTCTTGCAGTCCTGAGTAACATTCCTGCCTCACCCTGACATGGTTATTTGAAAATAAATGCAGCCTACAGAGTATATACAGAATACAGAGTAACTCTTAATGGGTATAGCATTTGGGAGGTAGGGATTCACAGAGTGATTAAAATGTTCTGGAAGTAAATAGTGGTGGTGCTTGTGCAGATTTGTGAATATACTAAAAATTGCTGAATTACCTACTTTTAAATGGTGAATTTTATCATATGTGAATTATTCTCAATTAAAAATAACTAGAAACAATTCTGGTAACACCCTGACCAAAAAGTGAGCAGAAAGACTTCCCTGCTGATGCAGTGGTTAAAAATCTGCCTGCCAATGCAGGGGACACGAGTTCGATCCCTGGTCCAGGAAGATTGTTCAAGCCATGGAGCAGCTAAGTCCATGCTCCACAACAAGAGAAGCCACCGCAGTGAGAAGGCCACATGCCACAACTGGAGAGTAGTCCTGCTCGCCGAAAACAGAAAGCCTGCTCGCAGCAGTGAAGACTTGGTGGAGCAAATAAATAAAAACATAATGAGCAGAAGACCCAAATAGACATTTTTACAAGGAAAACAGAGACAGCCAACAGGCACATGAAAAGATGCTCAACATCATTAATCATCAGAAATGCCAATTAAAAGCACGATGAGGTATCACCCCCACACCCATGAGAGTGGCCATCAACAAAAAGAACACAGATAACAAATGTCAGGGCTGTGGAGTAAAGGGAACTCTCATCCACTGTTGGTGGGAATGTAAATTGGTGCAGCCATTATGGAAAACAGTAGAGAGGTTTCTCAAAAAACTAAAAATAGAACTACCCAAAGACCCAGCAATCCCAATCCTGGGTAACATACCTGAAAAAAATGAAGATACTAATTCAGAAAGATACAGGCACCCCAATGTTCATAGCACCATTATTTATAATTGCCAAGCTATGGAAGCAACCTAAGTGTCCATCAGCAGCTGATTGGATAAAGAAGATGTGCTATATATACGTAAACAATAGAATACTATTCAGCCATTAAAAAAGAATAAAATTTTGCCATTGCAACAACATGGAATTGGAGGGTAAGTGAAATAAGTCACACAGAGAAAGACAAATATTGTATATGACTTATAAGTGGAATAAAAAAAATAAAACTAATTAGCAAATATGGCAAAAAGGAAACAGACTCACAGATATAGAGAACAAACTAGTAGTTACCAGAGGGGTGAGGGAAGGGAGGAGGGGCAAGATAGGGGTAGGGTATTAAGAGGGACAAACTATAATAAATCAAATAAAACCTACAAGGATATATAGTAGAACATAGAGAGTATAGCCAATTTCTAAAAATAATTATAGATGGAATATAACCTTTAAAAATTGTGAATCCCTATGCTGTATACTCTGAAACTTTTATAATATTATATAGCTCAATAAAAATAGCAACAAGGCATTCTAAATATGCAAAGAGGGTTGACATACCTTTGTGAAAATACATTTGAAGATATAATCTAACTCAGCAAGAGATGATGTCCTGGATCAAAGAGTTAAATAAAATCTTAAACCTTAAAGGGAAAAAAAGAAGTATAAAAAAATACCTAGAAACTATCCTGATTTTAGCAAGCCAGACCATATAAAGCTGACCAAAGAAAAGCTAATCATCTCTCTTCTCATTCCTCTTTTAATTGTGCCCTTCCATAATAAAATGTAAATCTATTTATTCGCAATCTTTTCTTCTTGATTTTACATACACAAAAGCACATTCAAGGAATTTTTGTTTTTTATCTTTACAAAAATGAGGTCAGTCTATACTCAGCTTGCTTTCTTCACTTGGCTTCTCAGGGACATCCCACCAAGTCAGTATACATAGATTTGATTTGTATAAAGGTCATACCTTCGATCTATATAATTTGCTTTTCCCCTCATCTGATTTTTTTAATTTTTATTGGAGCATAGTTGCTTTGCAATGTTGTATTAGTTTCTACCGTACATTGAAGTGAATCAGCATACGCATACAGGTATCTCCGCAGAACAGAGTTTCCTGTGCTATACAGTAGGTCCTCTAATTATTTGAAAATGGTATCACACACACAAAAATGGCATCACAATATATCAAGACATTAAGTTGTACACCTTAAATGTATACAATCTTTATATGTCAAAGTTATCTCAGTAAAGTTGTTAAACTTTACTTTTTGTTGTTCTTGTTTAACTTTTTATCAAAGTGTACACATCAGTATATCTCTTAGTGAATTTTCATAATCTGATCACACCCTGTAACCAACACCTCAGATTAAGAAACAGGACATTACTAGAACATATGCATTTCCTATGACCCAGCAATTCTTCTCCTAGGCGTATACCTAAAGAAATGCAAATACATGTTCACCAACAGACATAACTCAAGTTGGATAACTGTTACTTTCTTGTCACATTTCCCTTAAATCTTAACATATTTTAATAAAAGAAATAAGGCATTGCAGTTCAAGTTGAAATTCTTTTTGCCATCAAATCCCAGATCTACTACCTTCCCCTAGGCCTCTGATCCCTGAGGCAACCACTTACAGATTGGCTATTTTTATGCCTTTCTTGTACGTATTTTTATTCATGAATTCACAGCATTTTCCTGACTCCCAGTGCAACTGAGCATATTCTCCTAGGTCCTCCTATATGAAGTGCTTTTTCATATACTGGCTCATTTTTCTATTGTGTTGTGCTTTGTTTATCAATTTGTAGGAGGTTTAGTTTATGAAGATATTTACCATTTTCTGTCATTTTTACTGCAGACATTTTCCCTACCTTTTTCTTTTCATTTACAGTATCTTTTGCCTTGCAAAGAAATATTAGTTTTTATGTAGTCAAACATGCCTAGTTTTTCTTTAATTTCTCTCAATTTCCCGTCCTGCTTAGGAAGACCTCCCTATCCACAAGGTTATACAAATATACCCTCATATTTGTTTCTAATGTTCATTATTTTATTTTTTTCTATTGCTATTTATTTGCAAGCACCATTGTTTCAGACAGCACATGGGACACATATGGATACCCTGGATTGGACAGGGAGAGAGTTTGAAAAACTCTTGAAAAGCTAAACTGGAACCACTTTTGTCTTCAAATCTTTCCTATACAACTGAGGAAGCAATGTATATACAACTAAAAATAATTAGTCCGGCAGCTAGCCTAGCATTTGATATTTTGCTAGCAGGAAGTTGAAAGTCGCTCAGTCGTGACCAACTCTTTGCAACCCCAACGACTGTAGCCCGTCAGGCTCCTATGTCCGTGGAATTCTCCAGGCAAGAATACTGGAGTGGGTTGTCGTTTCCTTCTCCAGGGGATCTTCCCAACTCAGGGATCAAACCCAGATCTCCCGCATTGCAGGGGATTCTTTACCGTCTGAGCTACCAGGAAGTTGAGAAATATTAACCATTTGATAAGATGAAATCAGATGAGGACTTCTTAATTGTGAGTTTTTTCCAGTGGTACTTGAAAAATGTGGTAGTCCTGAAACTATCGTAGTTTCTTTGCAGGTAATCACAAGACCCAAGTTTGAATACTGAGAAGAGCTGAAAACAATTACTTCCATTTATTTAAAATACCAGAGAAAGCATTTTTTGGTGTTCGCTATTTCTTTACCAGTGCTGGCTCTCTGCTCTGTTCTCCCTCAAGAGCAATGCCTTTTTAACACCGAGAAAGGAGGAGGAAGAAAGGTTGCTGAACAAAATTGTTATTGTTCCCACTACTCAGATGCCTACAATATACCGTGTTTGATTTCATACTTTCCCAACAAGGACAGAAATACACCAACACCTTTCGCTGAAACAGTCACCTTGAACAAACTTTGAAGAATACAGAGTTTGGGCTTACTTTGTTAAGTGGTGGCGAACTGTTCCAAGTGTTTGAGGCAGTTTTGTCCTGGTTTACTTAATCTGGCAGCCACAGTGGGATTTTAAACAAACAGAAACTATTTGATTCCGTTCAAATCGTCCCGTAACGTTCCTGCGCGCCCCCCTCCGGCTGAGTAAGCACACATCCCTGCAAGATCCGTATTCCTTGCCGCTGCGGCTCAGCCAGAAGCTGACCCAGAACTGCTCTCTGAAAGGGAGGGGGAAGTTAGTTCTGGGAAAAGGTAAATCATTTAAGCTTTCCTTGGGTTATTTTTCAGTCTTTGGCAGTAGATGAGTCAACAACCCATTCAACTCTCCCAGAAAGTTTCCCATGAATTTATTGAGTCGGGGAAGGGATATTTTGTTTGGACTTTCCTTTACACCCTTTAAAAAATCTTTCTTTCTTTTTCTTTTTTACTTTAATTTTTTATTGAGCTTAGTTGATTTACAATGTTGTGCCAATGTCTACTGTACAGCAGAGTGACTCAGTTATATTAATGCACATAGATATACCTTTTAAAATATTCTTTTCCATTATGGTTTATCAAAGATATCAAATATTGTCCCCGGTGTTATACAGCAGGATCTAAAAATCTTTCTTGAAGGTGTTTTTTCCCCTTACAGATTAGAAGAAAGCAAATTTAGTGAGAGAACCAACAACTGGACTGAGACACCAGGTGCTTGGAATGCCTTGCAAACTTAGTTTTCTTCTCTGGTTTCTTGAGACAGAAAGATGGCCACAGCGTTCTCACTGGTGCCGCCTGACTTAGTTTGCAAGGTTAGTCAAATACCCTGTACCACACAGCACCCAGGTTAATGATTTACCTAACTAGGGTAGATACCATATGCCACCTCTATACTGCATTTTTTTTTTCTGTTTTTCTAAACTAGTCAGCTTTTATACATTGATGACTGGCTTAATGGCTTACCGTTGTGTCCCTGGACTGTTCTAGAACACACGTATGTATTATGCTCACAGTGCCACAAGGAGCAAAAGAACTTCCCTTTTTGATAGTACTCTTTCTGATAACCTTGAAAGGAAAAACTAGTGACCCAGAGAGACAAGATAGCATGTGAGTAAGGTTAGATCATATTGGATCTCAGATCTGAGGGCCTTTTTAAAGTCAGTTTTTATTGATGTGTAATATACATACAGAAAAGTACACAGAACAGACCATTAATGCTTAGCTTGGTGAATTTTAAAAACTTCACATTCTTGTGTAATGTTCATAGACCATAAAACAGAACATTATTACAATCCCAAGAAGCCCTCATGTCTGCAACCAATCACAAAACCCTCTAAGTTAATCATATCCTCCCTCTGACATCATAGATTAGTTTCACCTATTTTTGACCTTCTGTAGATGGAATCCTATGTTTTGATATCTGGATTCTCAACTTTTAAGTTTGTGAAGTTCACCTATGTTGTTGCATGCAACTGGAATTTGTTCATTCTCATTGATGCATAGTGTTGGGTGGTAGGTGCATACCACAATTTATCTTTTCTATCATTGATGGGTATTGGGGTGATTTCCAGCTTTGGATTATTATGGATACTGCTGCTTTGAACATGTCTTAAAATATACATTTCTTTTGAGCATGTATCCCTAGGAATGGAAGTGCAGGGTAATATACATACAATTGCATATACACACAAGTATACATATTTTTAAAGTTAGTAAATACCACCAGTTTTCCAAAGGGATTGTATGACTATTTTTATTGCTGTATATCTTTGTGAACTTAGTATTTTCTATCTTTTTAATTTTAGCCATTCTGGTGGGTATGTGGTGGTATTGGGTTATGGTCTGTTTGTTTTTTTTAATTTTTATTGAATTACACTATGTATACAAGCATAACTTGTTTTATTTCACTTCACTTTGTTGTACATTGCAGATATTGTGTTTTTTACAAATTGAAGGTTTGTGTCAAGCAGGTCTATTGGGGCTATTTTTTCAGATCTATTGGGACTGTTCACTTACTTTGTGTCTCTGTGTCACATTTGGTAATTCTTGCAATATTTCAGATTTTTTCTTTATTAATTTACTTATTATGGTGATCAGCAATCTTTAATGTTACTACTATGATTTGCTGAAGCCTCAAATAATAATTAGCAGTTTTAGTAATAAATTGTTTTTAAATTAAGGTATATACATTGTTTTTCTAGGCATAATTCTATTGCACACTTAATAGACTTCGGTATAAGTTTTACATGCAGTGAGAAACCAAAAATAAATCATGTTACACACTTTTTCTTTCGATGTTTGCTGTATTGCAGGAGTCTGGAACCAGATCTGTAATATCTCCAAAAAAAAAAACAAATGCATGTATAGTAAGTGTAGAGTTCATTGAATTTTCTTGAACTAAACCACTATTCCAAAAGTGTCCTCGTGTTCCCTTTCAGTCACTACCATAGCTCACACAGAGGTATAATTTCTATGCTGACTTCAGATTCATATATTAGTTTTGACTGGTTTTGTACTTTGTGTAAATAAAATCATAAAGAAAGCATCTTTCTGTGTCTGATTTTTGTCACTCAACACCAGTAGTGTATGCAAGTTCTTTCTAGTCATTCCATCTGCTCACTAATACTTGGTATTTTCCATCTTTTTACCTTAGTCACTGTGGTAAATGCATTTTAAATTGCTTTCCTGTGATAACTGATATTTTCATATATTTATTGACCATTTGGATTTCTTCTTTTGTAAATTTTGCTCAAGTCTTTCTCCTATTCTTCTATATGTTTGTCTTTTTCTTACTTGTCAGAGTTAATCATTTTCTCATAAAGTTAAACATAGCCTGATCCACTGCCCAACTATTTCTGCTTCTAGGAATTGACTTAAAAGAGATAAAAACATGTCTACAAATTAGTTGTCTATGAATATTCAAAGTAGCTTTATTTATAATAGTGGAACATTGGAAATGACCTAAATATCTATTAATGGGGACTTCCCTAGAGGCTCCATGGCAAAGAATCCACCTGCCAATGCAGGTTTGATCCTTGATCAAGCATGTCTTGGAGCAACTAGGCCTGTGCACTACAACTACTGAGCCTGTGCTTTAGAGCCCAGAAGCCACAGCTGCTGAAGCTGCCAAGCCCTAGAGCCCATGATCAGCAACAAGGGAAGTCACTGCAGTAAGAAGCCCATGAGCTTCAATTAGAGAGTAGCCCCCACTCTCCACAACTAGAGAAAGCGTGTGTGCAGCAATGAAGACCCAGCATAGCCAAAAATAAATAAATAAATAAAATTACTTTAAAAAATAGCTAGTAACAGAAGAATGGATAAACAAAGTAAAGTATATTCATAAAGTATATTGCTGGGTGAAATACTACCCAGCAATGAAAATGAATGGAATACTGATAACATACAACAATATGAATGAATTTCAAAAAGATGCTGAGCCAAAGGGACAAACACAAGTGTACATACTGAATGATTGTATTTATGTAAAGTTCTACAACATACAAAGTTAATCCATGATGAAAGAAATCAGAACAGATTGTTTCTGGAGAGGATTGACTAGAAGAAGTCACCAGTATCTCTCTGGGTTTTGGGGTGTGGTTTATGCAGGTTTATGTGCTTGTCAAAACTGATTAAAATATACACTTCATATCTGTGCATTTTTCTTTGTGATAATTACACTTCAATTAAAAAGTAATATAGACTATTTCTTACGTGTAATTAATCTTCTTTATATAACCCCAAAATGTAAAGGGATGAATTAGGATACAAAACTGGTTATTTGGGGAGAAAGAATTCTAATATTTTTATAAAATGAAGCTAGGAGAAGGAAGGCGAGCTGTTAAATTGAATCATTAGAGACTTACCTCTTGGTCCAGTGGTTAAGAATCCACCTTCCCGATTCGGGGGACATGGGTTTGACCTCTGGTGGGAGAACTAAGATCCCACACATCACAGGGCAACTAAGACCTTGCACCCCAACTAGACAAGCCCACATGCCACAACTACTGAGACTGCCCTCTGTAGCGCAAGAAAGAGCCAGCACAGCTAAAAAAAAAAAAAAGAAATAAATCATTAATGTTTTTATTTCTAAAGAAAAGATATATTTTACAAAATTGGTGTCCTTGCTGCCCACTTGCTGAATATGTCAAGTGATTTTTAATAATATTTTTAGCAAGAGTTTCAAAGAAAGAAGAAAATTTACAATTTATCAGTTAATTACTTTCTGAAGTTTTTTTTTTTTTTAAACCTTTAACACTTCGGCAAATGAGAATCCCTGTTTTTTTTGTTAGCTATATCTGCTTTTCAAGGGTCGACTTTCAGATTCATATGTGTGTACAATGCTTTTCAAGGAGTCTAGATAGGCATTTTGAAATAGATAAGAAGTTATTACCTAATTTTTATATCGCATCCAAGATGTAGTGATAGAACCCTTTTGGAAGCAGTAAGACCACAGAAAGCAAAAGTAGAAGCTCTTACCATTTTATGGTAATTTGGTTATTGACTGGGGTTCATGGGCTCTCTAGTCAATAGAAATTGATAAGAGGCCTGATGAGGAATTCAGGCAAGGTTTTATTAGGACTGCAGCAGGAGTGAGGGGAAAACAAGTAACAGGTTCCCTTGCTCGCTCCCTGAGGCGGGGTGCGGGTGGGGTGAGGAGCAGAGCTGAGCGGGTTCCTGGAGGGAACTGAGCTCTCTGAAGGGCAGTGAGATCAGTGGGGGCGGGAGGGGGGCTTCGGTGGTCTGCCCACCCCTTTGTGGTGCCATGTGCAGGGATCACATGCAGTACCCTGCTCCTGCTCCGGGCACCGCAGAAGTGGCAGTTGGGTTTTGGCCTTTTTGTATCTTGTTGTCATAATCTGCCCCAACTGAGAGCACGCATGCAGTTAGTTTTAGTCCCTTGTAGTTTCTTTGTTTTCTGTTATTTTGAAGAAACGGTTGTCTAGGTATGAGCCCTGCAGTTTTAAAAGGTTCCAGGCCCCAGCCTGTCTCAATTTGACTTGTAAAAATTCATCCCAAAGAAAATGTTTAAGCAAAGTAAAAACAATCACTGATACAGCTTTTCCTTATAGCACTGACTGTGATAAATTTTAAAAACTGAAAATAGCCTAAATATCCAGTGTTAGGGCTTCCCAGGTCGTGTGGTGGTAAAGAATCCACCTGCCAATGCAGGAGACTCAAGAGATGTGGGTTCAATCCCTGGGGTGGGAAGATCCCCTGGAGGAGGAAATGGCAACCCACTCCAGTATTCCTGCCTAGAAAATTCCATGGAATTTTCCTGTGGAAAATTCTGAAAGAGATGGGCATACCAGACCACCAGACCTGCCTCTTGAGAAACCTGTATTTTACTGTGATTCATAACTCCAGGGAGCTAGGTAAAAATGTTAATCAATGAGGACTTCCCTAGTGGTTTATTAGTTAGGGCTCTGGGCTTCCACAACAGGGGATGTGGGTTCAGTCCCTGGTTCGGAACGAAGATTCTACTTTTTTTTAAGTGCCAGCAGATCTCTTGTCTGGTGAGGTTTTTTTTTTTTTTTTTTAAAGAAAGATTTACTGTAAAAAATGTTAATAAATGATGACAAAGATAGAGAGGAAGAGGCAGCATCATACATAATTAAACAAAACATGTTAGTCTGTCCTAACAGATTGCAGCCCATTAGTCATTTGTGTTAGTTTCACAGGAAACGTCCATTTAAATTTTCACTGGTGTGTCTCACAAGATTCATTCACTATGGGCTATTATTCCTATATATGTATATTAAAAACTGCATCTGACAAAAATATTACAGCACAACATATTTTTAAAAGGACTAACCAAATTAAATCAAATGCCATGACCTTTGCTTCTCTCCTAGAGGCTTATTTTTAAACTATCACTTTATCCTGCCTAAAGCAATTTTTCAACTGGCATGTGGCCTTTCTAATAAGCTTCTTTAGAATACCATCATAAAGAGAACTAACCTACCTACCTTGCATCCTACTCTATAATTTTCTAGCCAATCCTATGAGGGGTGGGGAGGGTGAAGACTACCCCATTTGCTCAATGCATTGTTAGGTCAATTCATAGTAACTGCCATGGCTGTGGTATATAGCCCATTCCAAAATAAAGGGGGTTTGAAGATGCAAGTTGTATAAGATAAACTCTTTCAAAGAAAGACAAGAAAATGGACTTTAAAATAACTGAACTAAGAGAAAACAGGCATCTAGAAGTCTGCTTCTAATTATCAGGTCTTTTTAAAGGGTATGCACTTGGAAGTGGCCAAACCAAGAGTTTGGTTACACATATAACACTTTTTTTATTCCTCAAAGGCAACAGTATTCAGAGATAGGGGTAAATTTAAGAAAACAAATCCCAATGTTGTCAGAAGTTCATGTCAAACATTTGAATTAAATATCACTTTAAAAGGCTTTGTACTCCATGTTAGTTACCAAGAAGTATGAAACATAATCATTATTCTCAAAAGACTTTCACAAATAATGACTTTGCTTGAATGCTTCCCACATTCCATGTTCAGCACTACGTGTGTGTACCTTATACATATATTCGAAAACCTCAACACAACGTCCTCGGATAGATATCGCTGTTTCTATTTTAGAAATGGAAGCTCAGGGAAGTTAAGTAACTTGCCCACAGTCACACAGCAGGTTCAGTATTGGATATAGGTTTGGAACCTTAACAAATTATGCTTAGAGCATGAAAATTTAACTATTAAGGCTACCTTCTCCACTGTAAGTTTGATTGAGAATCAGAACATTTATGTACACAGAGTTGAGATGTACAGATGGGTAAGTTAGAGATTTTGGTTTTAGTACTTACTCTGATTTTAGTCGCTTCCTTTGCAACCCATTTTCTTCGTCTATCAAATGAGAATTATAACACATCCAACTTGTATAACCTATCTTATGCAATTATTACAATAATTAATGTGAGTGCTTTAAAGGACAAAGTATTATACAAATAATAAAGTGCTATTTTTTGTTTCCTAAAGCAACAGAGGACCTCCATCTGTCCCTGTCTTTGTGGGGTCAAGGTCTGGGTTGATATTCTAATTCAATAAATTGAGCATCTTCTGTGGACCCAACAAAAGCTTGGCACTACTTCTATAAAAGATTTAAACCAGATATGGTCACTACCTTTGTTGGGTGAACAGTCTCAAGTCAAAGACAAACATCAAATAAGTGCACAAATATGGGTATAATTTTTAAATTGTGTTTTAAAGGAAATAAATACCTTTACAGAGAATGGATTTGAAGGAAATGTTACTGGTTGAGGGAAGAAATGAAAGTATGGTTGACTAAATGGAAAAAGAATTTGAAAAAGAATAGTTACATGTATACATATAACTGAATCACTGCTGTATATCTGAAACTAACACAACATTGTTAATCAACTATGCTCCATAATAAATTTGTTTTTAAACCTGGAGAAAGTATGATTGATGGTTAATGGTTGAGGGAGTGTGGTGGGTGATTCAGGTAGAGGAGGTACCAGCCCAGGGCTGGAGGATTAGGGCTCTGTAGTGGGTTTTGTGTTTTATTTCAAGTGCAATGGGAAATCATTATTGGGTTAAAAGCAGGGGTCTGGCATCATGAAAGAGTTGAAGGTGTTTGCAAAAGTGATTACAATGATGACAAGTGATTTCAGAGCTGGATGAGGTGTCAAAGAGAGGATGGGACAGCAGGTTGGAGAGAAGATGGAAGGTCACTGAAGTGCAGGACTTGATAAGGTGAAAGGAGTATTCCTGGAGTTAGTTGAGAAAGAGAAAGGATAGGATAGCGTCTTTGAATGAGTGATGAAGCAGTGAAGCTTCTAGTCCATGTTATATTCATGGGAGCGGGTAGAGATGACAGAGTAAAGTGTGGCTGAAGAGTGAAGCAAGAGAACTAAAAGGCCAGGACAACTTGACTGACCTGGGAAGAAGTTTCAACTCAGAGAAGTGTCAAGCTCGAGGGTTTATATAGTGCTGACCCCTGCTGGTCAATTCTTGCAGAAGCCCTGAAGCCCAGCTGCTGGCTGAGCGAAACCAGGAGAAACTGTAGCTGCAGGACCCCTGACCTTACTGAAATTTTAAAAATTTCAAACGAACACTATGAACTGTATGCCCATAAATTAGATAATAACCGAAACCAACAAACTCCCAGGAAGACACAAATGACTGAAATTGATTCAAGAAGAAATAGAAAATGGGAATAGACATAAAGAGATTAAATTAGTAGCCAAACTCTATCCACAAAAAATCCTGGGCCCAGCCGGCCTCACTGGTGAATTCTACCAAACACTTAAAGAAGAATTAATGCAAATTCTTAAAAACTCTTTAAGAAAATAGAAAAGGAGGGAACATTGCCCAATTCACCCTGTGAGGCGAATATTACCTTGATATGAAAACCAAAGATATCACAAGAAAGAAAACTATAGACCAATATCTCTTATTAATATATATACTAAAAATTCTCAACAAAATATTAGCAAATTAAATTCAGCAATTTGTAGGAAGAATTGATTATACACCAGGACCAGAGGGTCTTAGCCCAGGAATGCAAGATTGATTTATTATCCAAAAATCAGTTAGTATAGTATACTGTATCAGTAGAACAGAGAACAAAAACCACATGAACATCTCAATAGATGCAGAAAAGCATTTCATAAAATTGAACACATTTGTTATAAAAAATTCGACAAACTAGGAATAGAATGGAACTTCCTTGACTTGACAAAGGACATCTGTAAAAAATCTACTAACATCAAACTTAATGATGAAATCATGGACTCAATGGATATGAGTCTGAGCAAACTCCAGGAGATAGTGAAGGACAAGGAAGCCTGGCATGCTGCAGTCCATGCAGTTGCAGAGTCAGACATGACTTAAGTTGACTGAACAACAGCAACAGTGAAAGACTGAATGCTTCTCTCTAATATCAGGAAAAAGACAAAATGATGTCACCAGTTTTATTCAACATTGTACTGGAGGTTGTAGTCAGGGCAATTAGACAAGAAAATAAAATATAAAGTGCATCTAAATTGGAACAGGAGAAGTAAAATTATATCTATTTCTAGATAATGTACTCTTGTATGCAGAAAATGCTAAGGAATCCACTAAAAGTGATTAGAAGCAGAAAATAAGTTGAAAAAGATTGTATAAGATCAACATATGAAAATCAATTCTATTTCTATACTTTAGCAACGAGTAAACCAAAAATGAAATTAAAATCATTCCATCTACAATAGCATCAAATAATAAAATATAATCAGTTCTTGTTATTCATAGTAGTTATGTTCTGTAAAGTCACAATGAATACAGAATTAGCATATACTGAACAATTGCTCCTAGGGGAAATACACTGTAAGACTCCTATGAGTCTCTGGTCACAATATTTTCATCAATTGATCAATGCATAATCTTATCAATGCATAATGCATTATGCATAATCAATGCATAATGTGTGTTTCTGTTTAAAAACACCTGATTTAGTGTATATTGTTGATTCATTAACACTGAACTCATAGCCAACAGCACTATAACTCATGCTTGAATGAAGTTTTTACCTAACATGTTTTTTCCCATTAGGCACATAAACAGCTTTCTGTGCTCAGAAGCACTAGACAGCACTTCTGCACTATGATTGGAAACAATTTAACAATGTGAAATCAAGAACAAAAAGCACAAAAAATGTGGGAAATGTGGCATTAAGGAGACCATGAAAAAGACACTTGTTTATAGCAGGAGAGCTGAAAAGAAGGCAGGATTTTGCCTTATTTGACTTCAGCTGGGGATGTTCATATCAGGCAATTCAAATATGTTGCTGCTCTATGCATGTCTACAAATGACTGTTAAAGTGCTAGGGATTATAAATACATTTTAGTGAACAGAAAAATTAACAGATATATAATCCATGATTAATGAGAATAAACTTACCTAAGAATAAATTTAACAACAGAAGAACAAATCCACACTCTGAAAACTACAAAACATTGTTGAAAGAACATTTAATAAATGAAAAAACACTTCAGAGCCATGGATCAGGAGACTTAATGTTGATAACAAATCACTTCTTTTCAAAATGATCTACAGGTTTAACATAATTTATTTCAAAATCTCAGCTTGGTTCTCTGCAAAAACTGACAAACTGATCCTTAAATTCATATGGAAATTCAGAGGACCCAGAATAGTCAAAACAACCTTGAAAAAGAATAACAAATTTGGAGGACTCATGTTTTCAAATTTCAAAATTTACTGCAAAGCTATAATAATCAAGACAGTGTGGTCCTGACATGAAGATAGATATGTTAATCAACGGAATTTAATTGAGAGTACAGAAAGAAACGCTCACACTGATGATCAGTTGATTTTCAACATGAATGGTAAGACAATTCAGTGGGGAAGGAACAGTTTTTTGGCAAATTGTGCTGGGACAACTGGATGTCCACACAGAAAAGAATGAAGTTCATTCTCTACCACAAATCACATGCAGAAATCAACTCAAAATCAGACTATAAAACTCTAAGAAGAAAACACAGGCCTAACTCCTTGTGATCTTGTATTAGGCAATAGTTTCTTAGATATGACATTTAACACAAAAACAAGAAAAGATAAAAGAGAGGCTTATATCTAGAATATATTAGAAGCTATTCAGTTCAATTCAGTTCAGTTCAGTTGCTCAGTCATGTCCGACTCTACGACCCCATGAATCACAGCACACCAGAGCTTACTCCCTATTCATCACAAACTCCCAGAGCTTACTCAAACCCATATCCATCGAGTCGGTGATGCCATCCAGCCATCTCATCCTCTGTTGTCCCCTTCTCCTCCTGCCCCCAATCCCTCCCAGCATCAGGGTCTTTTCCAATGAGTCAACTCTTCGCATGAGGTGGCCAAAGTACTGGAGTTTCAGCTTCAGCATCAGTCCTTCCAATGAACACCCAGGACTGATCTCCTTTAAGATGGACTGGTTGGATCTCCTTGCAGTCCAAGGGACTCTCAAGAGTCATCTCCAACACTACAGTTCAAAAGCATCAATTCTTCAGTGCTCAGCTTTCCTCTCTGTCCAACTCTCACATCCATACATGACCACTGGAAAAACCATAGCCTTGACCAGATGGATCTTTGTTGGCAAAGTAATGTCTCTGCTTTTTAATATGCTATCCAGGTTGGTCATAACTTTTCTTCCAAGGAGTAAGTGTCTTTAAATTTCATGGCTACAATCACCATCTGCAGTGATGTTGGAGCGCAAAAAATTAAAGTCAGCCACTGTTGCCACTGTTTCCCCATCTATTTCCTATGAAGTGATGGGACCAGATGCCATGATCTTAGTTTTCTGAATGTTAAGCTTTAAGCCAACTTTTTCGCTCTCCTCTTTCACTTTCATCAAGAGGCTTTTTAGTTCCTCTTCACTCTCTGCCATAAGGGTGGTGTCATCTGCTTATCTGAGGTTATTGATATTTCTTCTGGCAATCTTGATTCCAGCTTGTGCTTCTTCCAGCCCAGCGTTTCTCATGATGTAACCTGCATATAAGTTAAATAAGCAGGGTGACAATATACAGCCTTGACATACTCCTTTTCCTATTTGGAACCAGTCTGTTGTTCCATGTCCAGTTCTAACTGTTGCTTCCTGACCTGCATACAGGTTTCTCAAGAGGCAGGTCAGGTGGTCTGGTATTCCCATCTCTTGAAGAATTTTCCATAGTTTATTGTGATCCACACAGTCAAAGGCTTTGGCATAGTCAATAAAGCAGAAATAGATGTTTTTCTGGATCTCTCTTGCTTTTTCGATGATCCAGCGGATGTTGGCAATTTGATCTTTGGTTCCTCTGCCTTTTCTAAAACCAGCTTGAACATCTGGAAGTTCACAGTTCATGTATTGCTGAAGCCTGGCTTGGAGAATTTTGAGCATTACTTTGCTAGCATGTGAGATGAGTGCAATTGTGCGGTAGTTTGAGCATTCTTTGGGATTGCCTTACGACTTAATAATTAAAGATAAGTAGCCCAATTAAAGGACTTCCCAGGTGGCACTAGTGGTAAAGAACCTGCCTGCCAACGCAGGTTAGACATAAGAGACTCAGGTTCAGTCCCTGGATCGGGAAGATTCCCTGGAGGAGGGCATAGTAACCGACTCCAGTATTCTTGCCTGGAGAATCCCCTGGACAGAGAGGAGCCTGGTGGGCTGTAATCCATGGGATTACAAGGAGTCGACATAACTGAAGCCGTTTAGCTTGCAGGCAGCCCAATTAAAGGGCTTCCCAGATCGCGCTAGTGGTAAAGAATCTACCTGCCAAGTAGGAGATTGGGGCTCAATTCCTAGGTTGGGAAGATACCCTGGAGGAGGGCATGGCAACCCACTCCAGTATTCTTGCCTGGAGAATCCCAGGCAAGGGAGCCTTACCAGGCTCCCTTGGACAGAGGAGTCTGGTGGGCTACAGTCTATGGGGTCACAAAGAGTTGGACACGGTTGAAGCATCTGGACACAGGACAGCACAGACCAATTAAAATGAGCAAAAGATCTAAATGGACAGCTCTCCAAAGAAAATGCACAAATGGCCAATAAACACATGAAAATATACTCAACATCATTAGTGAAGTCTCTCAGTCATATCCAACTGTTTGCAACCCCATGGACTGTAGCCTATCAGGCTCCTCCATTCATGGGATTTTCCAGGCAAGAATACTGGAGTGGGCTGCCATTCCCTTCTCCAGGGGATCTTCCCGACCCAGGGATCGAACCTGGGTCTCCAGCATTGCAGACCTTCTGAGACACCAGGGAAGCCCTTCAACATTGTTAGCTATCAGATAAATGTAAATAAAAATCATAATGAGATATGCTGTGATAAAAAAAGACAAATAATAAAAAATATTGTCAGAATATGGAGAAATGGGAGCCCTCATACATTGCTGGTGGAAGTGTAAAATGGCATCTTACTTTAAAAAACAGTCTTGCAGTTCCTTAAAGTTTATACATGAAGTTGCTGTGTGATCCAGCAATTCCACTCTTACTTATTAATACATAAAAGAAATGAGAAATAAAAATATATGTTTACCAAACTTGTACTTATATACAAAAACCTGTATGTAAATGTTTATAACAATGTTATTCATAGTAGTCAAAAAGCTGAAATGACTCAAATTTCCAGCAAGTGATGAATGGATAAGCAAAATGTGGTATACCCATACAGTAGAATTATTTAACAATAAAAAGAAATGAAGCCTTGGTATGTGCTACAACATGGATGAAATTTGAAAGCATGCAAAATGAAGGAACTTAGTCACAAAGGGTCATATAACATATGATTCTGTTTATATGAAATGTCCAGAAGAGGTAAAAACTATAGAAATAGGAAGTATATTAGTAGTTGCCTAGTTCTGGGGAGAAATGGTGGAATTGGGGGTTACACATAAGGGGTATAGGGTTTATTTTGGAGATAATAAAATATTCTAAAATTAATTTTGATGGTGGTTACACAACTTGCTGAAAGACTAAAAGCCATAGAATCATACATTTTATTTATTTGAATTGTACATTTTAAAGAGGTAGATAGCATATTATGCAAATTATATCTCAACAAAGCTGTTTAAAGCAAATGAGTTACAATTTTCTAAAAGGAAATTGATTAAAGGATAATTTAAAATAACAAAGGTAATTTTACCTAAAAGACTGTGGAAAGATTTAAATTATCATTTAATCCTGTAAGATGTTTGAACAATGAGGATATTAAAAATATTGATAATGATATTTTCTGCTTAGTTATTATTATTTTCTCCTCTCACTTTTTCCTTCTCTCAACAAATCATGTTTTTATGTCTTTGAATGTCTCATACTACATTGATTTCAAAGTTCTTTTTACTTCAACTAAAACTCTATGAAAAATGGACGTAGAAGCAAAAGAAAACATAGTTATTTCATTATATACACATATATAATTTTAAATTGTTATACTAGGTCTCCATCATTAAATTCTACAACCTATGATGTATACAAAAGTCTGTTTTATCACTTGTTTTGTCTCTAAATTGTTTTTTTTTGTTTGTTTGTTTGTTTTGTTTTTTCCCTAAATTGGTTTCTTAAGGGGAGTAAGAACCCTAGATAGTCTGTTGAAGTAGAGGAAATTATTTTTTAAAATCCATTGTACTGTCTGAGAATTAAGTATTTGTCTGCTTTGTTAGACCTAAGTTCTCTAGCTAAATTATGTCTTTTTTTATTTCTAAACTGTCAGTAGTAATTGTCACAATTCCAGAGTTGTTAACAATTTGGCTGTGCTTTAAGTAAGC
This sequence comes from Odocoileus virginianus, assembly GCF_023699985.2. Classification (NCBI taxonomy): domain Eukaryota; kingdom Metazoa; phylum Chordata; class Mammalia; order Artiodactyla; family Cervidae; genus Odocoileus; species Odocoileus virginianus. The sequence continues at coordinate 60,307,525 of NC_069675.1, forward strand.
CTTTTTATTTTAAGTTTATTTATATCTCTTCCTCTGGGTCTAATAACACTTGAGAATTTATGTATCCTTTCTTTTATAATGTGCTCTAGAAACCAACACTGAGACTAGGAAAAACTTATGAAGCAAATAATGTTTTTTCTGTGTTTAAACCTTCTGTAGTTATTACATGTCATATTCTCAATTCACCCCACCACTGAGGTTTAGGTCTCCATGATTTTGGCCAGGACCTTCAATTGCAGCATCTATTAATACAAGGAAGGAATGGAAAGGAAGAAAGGCAGTGATGAAAAGCACTTTCATCACTTGGAGGTTGGAAAGCATGTTCTTGATGGACTCTGAAAAGACAATTATTGAAAATGACAGAAAGGCATGTTCTCAGCAACATGAAGTCCTATCTCTTCACACAGGAACTAAAAGCATCAACCTGAGCGACAGGAAACATAATAAAAGAAGAAAAGCCGACCAAGGTAATAGAGAGTGTGCTAGGCAGTAGAAACACAGAAGATTAGAAATGGCCAGACAAAAATGCAGAACCCAGAGGGCTACCAATGGAGAAGAGAGGCGCGTAGAATCAGGCAGAGAGGGATGTGAACAAGTGAGGGGCAGCTTGGATGAGGAGAGTGACCCCAGAATGATGGCAGAGAGGAGAAGGGGCAGGGGTCCCTAGACAGCAGGTGGACAAGCCCATGGCTCTGGGGAGGATGTGGAGATGAATGGGGTGGGGAGGATTATTGCATATTCTCTGATGCTTTCAGCTCCAAAAAGGGGCAACTCCACAGTTTGGGTCATGTGGGGAAAAGCAGGTGAGGGAAAGGTTTATAGAGAGTTGTGAAGCACTGAATTGTTCATTCCTAATTCTAACATTTCCTTTATCATACAGTTCCTACTTCCTGTCCTGCAGGGGATGGGAACAGCATAAACAGATGTGCAAAGACCGGAAATTGCAAGGTGTACTGGGGGAGAGGGAGTAGATGACTTTAGTTACAATGGATGATTCATACAGGGGAGCCATGGCAGAGAAGTCTAGAAATCAGGGCAGAGTTAGATTTGAGGGGCCCAGATATCCCCTCAGATATCCGGATTAGGAACTGGGCCCCAGCAAGGGGAAAACATGGGTTTTCTGGAAGGATCTAAAACAATAAACATAATATTTCAGGAAGATACTTTTATCAACGAAAGGCAGAACGGAGGGAGAGATCAGAGGTAAGAACATGAGTTAGAAAACTAAGGTGCTTGTAGTTCAGAACAAGGTCTCAGAGATGTGTGTATAAAGCAATTCTGCTTCTGGGTATTTACATTCTAAGGAGATAATTATGTGTACAAGGAGTTAACTACTAAAGATGCTTATTACAATGTTCTTATACAAGATGTATGAAAAAAGTGAAAGTGAAAGTCGCTCAGGCATGTCCGACTCTTTTTGACCCCAGGGACTCTACAGTCCAGGGAATTCTCCAGAACAAAATACTGGAGTGGGTAACCATTCCTTCTCCAGGGGATCTTCCCAACTCAGGGATTGAACCCAGGTCTCCTGCATTGCAGGCTGATTCTTTACCAACTTAGCCACCAGGGAAACCCACAAGATGTTTCAAAAAAAAATTTTTTTTTAAAGGCTGTACAATGCAGCATGTGGAGTCTTAGTTCTGGGACCAGGTATCGAACCTGTGCCCTCTAGGTTGGGAGTGTAGCATCTTAAGCACTGGATGGCCAGGGAAGTCCTTCTAAAAGTACTTTGTTAAAAATAATAATAATAATAAAAGTACTTTGTTGTTGCTGTTTAGTTGCTCAGTCGTGTCTGACTCTTTTGCAACCCCGTGGATAGTAGCCTGCCAGGCTCCCTTGTCCATGGGATTTCCAAGGCAAGAACACTGGAGTGGGTTGCCATTGCCTTCTCCATAAGTACTTTAAAGAGTGTCTTTTTGCAGCTAAATCTGTGCATACATTCTTCATTATTTAATAAAGCTCTATCTATAGATTAAAAGGGGCTTCCCTCATAGCTCAGTTAGTAAAGAATCTGCCTGCAATACAGGAGATTCAGGTTCGATCCCTGGGTCGGGAAGATCCCCTGGAGAAGAAAATGGCAACCCACTCCAGTATTCTCGCCCAGAGAATCCCATGGACAGAGAAGCCTGGCAGGTTCCAGTCCATGGGGTCACAAGAGTTGGACACGACTTAGTGACTAAACCACATCACATAGATTAAAAACCTCCAACTTTGCTAATGAAAATGAATCACTATGATTTTTCTTAGATCCACACTCCTAAAATGACTTACAAAGATATAGCTATACACACACACACACACACACACACACACACACACTACACACATTCAGAGGAGGGTGAGAATTTGCCCTCCTCTGAGGGCAAATTACAACCCCTCCTCCTCAGATGGGATGTAAGGGACAGTTACCTAACTATTCATATTTATATCTCATCTCTACACTGCACTATAACTTCAGTGAAAGTACAGACATAATACTATCCAAATGAGAAATTTATTAAAGTCTTCAAAAAATTTTTTTTCACTCATTAGGCCAATTCTGACCCAATTCCAATGATCACCCAGTCCCAAGCAACTGGTTTCTAGTTAGGCTACCTACACCAATGATGCTGCAAATGAGAGAGAATTACACTAATCGAATTAAACCCATCTGAGTGCTACCTCGGTGACAGAGGATGAGATGATTGGATGGCATCACTGACTCAATGGACTGGAGTTTGAGCAAAGTCCGGGAGTTAGTGAAGGACAGGGAAGCCTGGAGTGCTGCAGTCCATGAGGTTACAAAGAGTCACACATGACTGAGAGACTGAACAATGAGAGCTCCCTAGAAACTGGGGATGGGGATCCACCCATATACCCTCTCAGGTCTTGTAGCTGCTACATTATTTATAAGGAGTGGATGGTTGTTGGTAGAATGAATATCCTAAAGATGAAATTGAAGCCTATGACAGCAGAATTCAAATGTCAAGGGAAATTGCATCGTATTGCAATGAAAGACTTTGCAGTCATGATCACAGAACTGCTAACAGTCATCTGAAAAATCTTAAAGAAAAGATGAAATACCCAAAGACTAGACATGTGTAGGCAGTATTATAAGATGATAGGGGATGGTGAAGGGTAGGTGGGGGATCAATTCTTGTCAACTAATATAGCAACTTTAAGACAGAGTCCTGAGTGTCAGTGAGACATTTTTAAATACTACAGTTCTGTGTTCGCTTTGGCAGCACAAATACTAAATACTACAGTTCTCAATGACACAGTGACTGGATTGACAGACTCCAAGTTACACTAAACAAGTCAGCAGTAATTACAAGGTAATTGCATAGTGAACAGTTGTTGCTTTGGTTTCCCCAGCATCCATTCCCCATTCTTCTGGGAAAACCCACGCCAGAACATCCCTGGAGAGCCACCTCTTGGTTCTCAATCGTGTGGTTGGAGCACTGGGCGTGCTCCCTAAGTCAACAAGCAATGCCCATCTCTCTGGTCCAGCAACTGGTACAAATCTGGCCAATCAGAATGAGGATCAATAATTTTTTCTTTGGCTCTTGGAGTAAAGAAGCTCTTTCTTAAAAAAAAAAAAAAGAAAGAAAAAAGAAAGAAAAAAAAGAAGCTCTTTCTTTCCTTCAGGATTTGAAGCAGAAAAGATGTTGGAAAGAGATGCAGCCCTCTTTTGGGCATCACTGATCTGGGGGTGCAGAAGGCAGCAGGGGAGTCTGAAACTGCCTAGGGACTCCTGGAACCTGAGTTCCAGGAACCTGAGCATGATGCAGAGATGATGTTGTATGTATCATATCTAGCTATGTCAAGAAATTTATTTCTTTGAATTTTTCAGTTATAGGAACTATGTTGACTATATTTTCTTATTTTTTGTAGTCTTGATGCTCTGGCATTTGGGGCCTTGATCCTGGAGAGACTTTCCCTCCCAGGGCTAGCTAATTCTTACAGATAGCAAATGATTCCCCTCCCGTCTCCCATACCCAGAGCGTGCCTTTGACATGCAAACCAAAGAATCCAGAGCCAACCTCTCCAATTATTTTCTTTATCAAACTCTCATGCATGAAACCAGTATTCCCCCTGCCCTAAATCAATCCAGGGCCAGGACCAGCTAGAGACCATCCCAGAGCCCAGAGCCTACTGCAATGAATCAAACTCTATAATCCTAAACTGACTCGGGTACCTACCCTATTTCACTCATTCTTTCCTATCAAAACCCTTTTAAAGGCTCTGGACCGCATTTTCCTGCCTTGATCCTCCCTGCCCTCTGACCAGCCCTGGCCCTTCCCCAAATGGCCCTGTGTGATAGGCTGGCCCTCATGTTTCTAAGGATCTATGAGTATAAACTTCTTTTATGACGATCATTTCCAAGTGGGTATGTCTTAGCATACCTGATTAAAACAAGTCCAGGGTACATTTTTAAACAGAAGCCAATAAATTCCTTTATTTTTAAAAAGACAATTCAAGTTAGATTGCTTTTGTTACCAGTGTTGGTGGAAAATTGAATAACAATCAAGCTAAGAAGAAAAAAAGACTTTTATTTGCGCTAAAATGAGGCTTCTAACTCTGGAACAGATTCTCAGGAACTCTGAGAACTGGCCACTGGTCAGCAATTAAATACGCAGTTTTTTCCTTTTTTGAGACAAAGAATTTATGCAACATATTAACATTGTACATAAAGTTCATTAAAAAATGTTTTGGTTAGTTGTACAGGTACAGAGCAAGCCTTTGGTCAATGTGACCCCTGTATGGGATAAAAAAGAAATTTTAACCTTAAAATAATAATGCTGGTGTCAGAGGAAAGAGACCATTTTTCTCAAAGGTTGATTACATCCTTCTGTTTTGAGGTGGTCTGGTTAATGTAAAATGCAGATTCATGCTATATGTTGGGAAAGGCCTATCACAAAGGGGGCATGTTATTTATTTTTTTCTTTCTGTCTTAGTTTGGTTGCCCTACCACAGAAAAATCTGTGATTTTACTTCAGCACTGTGTCGGAAAAAGTCCCAACTGATACAAATAATTTTATTATATTGTGGAGGCCTCCTGTGACTTTTTGGTTTTCCAACATACACCCATTTCCCTTTCTTTTGGTAACCTCACTCTGGTAACCTGTTAGAAATTCTTCCTGTTTTTAGTCCATGTGCAGCAAATGGGTACCTTCCCTCCATCAGGAGTTTAACATGTGATCAGGACCAGCCAAGTGTTGGAATTCCATTCCCTGGTCACAGTGACTGGTTCAGAGGAGGTAATTTGGCCAAATTTGCCTTCACAATGAGTCATGGGAAAGGACTTCTTTTCAACTGACTCTGAACCCAGAATAATATAAGATGGAGAACTGTTGACACTGTCTTACCACCTCAAGGTAAAAGCTTGCCTGATATAAAGCCAACACAACAGAAATGTAACCAAAAGATGGGACAAGAGAAGTTGAGTCCCGATGTCATTATCTGAGTTCCTGTCACATTGTGCTTGAAGTTCAGCCCTACACTTCCAGTTACATGAGTCACCTAATTCCAAATTCCTTAGGGACACCTTTGTCACTCTCAGCAGAGGAAACTCCAGAGGCTTTAGGTGCTCCAAATATATGTTTTTATAAATCACAATTGCTGTTCTTCATCGTTCAGTCGCTCAGTTGTGTCTGACTCTGTGACCCCATGGACTGCAGCACGCCAAGCTTCCCTGTCCTTCACTATCTCTTGGAGTTTGCTCAAATTCATGTCCATTGAGTCGCTGATGCCATCCAACCATCTCATCCTCTGTCGTCCCCTTCTCCTCCTTCCCTCAATCTTTCCCAGCATCAGGGTCTTTTCCAACGAGTCAGCTCTTCGCATCAGGTGACCAAAGTATTGGAGCTTCGGCTTTAGTATCAGTCCTTCCAATGAATATTCAGGGCTGTTTTCTTTCAGGACTGACTGGTTTGATCTCCTCGCTGTCCAGGGGACTCTCTAGAGTCTTCACCAGCAGCACAGTTTGAAATAATCGATTCTCCAGTGCTCAGCATTCTTTATGGTCCAACACTCACATCCATACATGACTACTGGAAAAAACACAGCTTTGACTATCCAAACCTTTGCTTAAAGTGTATCTGTAGTGCCTTATATTTTAAAAGAAAGAATGAATTCATATATTGTTTGTGTAGTTAACTATTAACTAAAACCAAAAAAAACACAAAATAAAAAGCATCAGCAGTATTTCATCATGGAGAGAACTCAGACTTCAAATCAGACTTGGGTCTGAATCCTGATGTTCCTATCAAGTATGAAACTTTAAATAGTTGATTTTAACCCCGTTTAGTCTCACTCCTCTCTCTCTTTAACTCTAAAGTAAATGTTTTATTTTTATTAATTTTTAGTGGAGTGTAGTTGATTTACAGTGTTGTGTTAGTCTCTGTTATCAGTTATATCAGTGAATCAGTTATACATTCACATATAATCACTCTTTTTTATTTTTATTTTTAATTAGTTAATTGTTTTTATTCTCACCGTGCAGCATGGGGAATCTTAGTCCCCCAGCCAGGGAACTGAAACCATACCTCCTGCAGTGGAAGTGTGAAGTCTTAACACTGGACAGTCAGGGAAGTCCCATCTGTACTTTTTTAGACTTTAATCCCATAAAGATAGACTCACTTCTCTTGACTGTAAAATAGGTGATTATAGTACCTATCTCATAAGACTGTTATGAAGATTTAGTTAAATTAGATAATGTATTAAAAGGCTAAGTATAGTGTATGGCAGAAAAGAGTTGCTCAATAAATAGTAGTAAGTTATTGTTCCTACAAAGAATGAAATTTTTAGTATTTAATGTATTTAGACCTTCGATTCCTCTCAACTTCCAATAAATGGACTAGTGTTTATTTTCAGATAAAGTATCATGCTGTAACATGCTTGGTGATCTCATTCCATGCTTTCTAACTGAGTAATAGGTTACGCTTTGGGGTTGTACAAAGTTGACACTCACAAATCCTTAGTAAACTCTTTTCCTTGAGGTCCTCGAAATTTACAAATTAATCTATAAATTTGTAAAAAAATTTACAAAAATATCTATAATGCTTAACAAAGTCTTTTTCTACATCAGTGTCATTGTTAGACCAAATCAACACATGAAAGCATCCTTGTACCAAAGTCTTACACACAGAGCAATGATCAGGTCTTAAGAATGCCAAAACAGGTTTGAACAGGTCTGTTTCTCTGTGGCAACTTTATGTTCCAAGATGAAATCTCACACAGATTTTCAAAAGAAACTCAAGCTTTCTGTACTGTGTGATAAATGAAGGTGCCATATCATGAAAATTAAGTCAGAGGTCTCCAAGACAAGTTAGTCCACTTTAGCACACTTGGTTTTTCTGCCATTTTTGATGTGTGATCTATCATCAATGCCAACATTCTTCTAGGTGCCAACATGTCGAATTTCTCGTTAAAGTGCAAATTCAATTCAAGAGTAATTTGCACTTATCTGTGTGTCAAGTATCTATGTTTACCTGAACACATATAGAGTGATGACAGTTCTAGAAATGTTAATAAAGGTTGTGGGGTGAACATGATGAATCTTACTCTGATAATAAAGGAGAAAAAAGAAACATGGGAAGGAGAATAAGGAACAAGTATATGACATGAGCCTATCTGATCATCTTAATGCTCACTTAATGAAAAAACAAAGGGAAGATGAATTTCACTATTATAACTGTGATTTGTAAAAGCTACTACTAAAACTGCCTTCTATAAATTAACAGAGTAGTACATTTATTGGGGGCAAAAAACCAAATTGAACTCTATAAAATGAGAATAATTTGAAAAGTCTGATCAAGATCACAAAATTAAACCTTCTAAGTGAAGAAAAGAGCCCAGATAGTCTCATTCATGGTTCAGGATGCTTTCCATTAGATTCATTATCCCATGATATAACTATATCCATTATTCCATCATTTAACTTCTCTGCACCTCTGTCTATTCATCTTTAAAAGAAGAGAGTGGGAGGGAAGTGGGAGGGGGGATCGGGATGGGGAATACATGTAACTCCATGGCTGATTCATGTCAATGTATGACAAAACCCACTGCAATGTTGTGAAGTAATTAGCCTCCAACTAAAAATAAATAAATAAAATAAATAAAAGAAGAGAATGGGACTTCCCTGCTGGTCTAGTAGTTAAGAATCCACCTTCCAGTGCAGAGGACACAGGTTGGATCCCTGGTTGGGGAAGATTCCACATACCTCAGAGCAGCTAGGCTGGTGAGCCACAACTACGGAGCCAGCACTCGACTACTGAAGCCCCAGAGCTGTAAAGCCTTGCTCCCCAACAAGAGAAGCCATCACAATGAGAAGCCTGCAAACTGCAACTAGAGAGTAATCCCCACTCGCCGCAACTAGAGAAAGCCAGCATGCAGCAAAAGAAGGGCGTGGTAACGTTTGAAGGTAATCATGGGCATCTGAAGGGTGCTTTCAATGCTCTGCCAAAAACCAGCAATATCATTATTTTGTATAATAGTGACACTGATTATTTCAGGGTGTGCCACAACAGTTATTGGAACATGTGTCAGACAGTCACCAAACCGAACACATAGAGGATGTGCTCTGTCTGGCAACAGCTCAGAGCAATAGCCAAAATTTAAGCAACAAAGTGTACTCCCTGGGCTCCACGTGCTGGGAAGGTTGCGAACCACTGGGCTAGACCACGATGTCGCTTTAACAGTGGCAGAAAGAGAGTTACCTCCCTGCTCTCTCCTCTCGATATCTACACCTTCTCTAAAAGCCAGGACTAGCACATGAGTCAGGGGATGAGCCTGGATGAGTCAGGGCTCATGGCTTCTTCTGAAGGCTGTAGGTAAAGACCTCAGCTGGACTCATAAAGACCAGAATTCAGATAAGATGAGATCCCAGGAGGGTAGAAGCAACAGCCCTCAGGCCTCCAGGCCAACAGAAGAGGCAGAGCTCAAGCTTTGTCTTAGTAAGTCCTATTTTTATTTCCATAAAGTCACTTATTTTTTATTGCAGACTTGTTTGTTAAGCTTCAAGGCCCGAGCAGCTTGTGACTAAAGCTCATGCTGTTCTACAGCTGCTGTTGGGGGATTTGGCCACGGAACCTATTCCTTTTTCATCCTTCATTAGAAATTTAAATCTATCACTGCCTCCACAAGCTTTGTGTTTCTTCTCTTTTCACTAGCAAATTATTAACATAAGATTTTAATCACAGTATGGCGGTAACAGCATATATATTAAAATATTTAGGTTCAAGATATGTAAATTCTGAATTTAGTCAGATTTAATACATTTTATGTAGATAATTCAAATGATTCTGGAATTGAAACTTGCCATTCTAAGAGTTTTCTGTCAGTGATGATGGATCATTTGGAGGTTGGGAGCTTACATTTTGATGTTGGATTCTAATGTCAGGCACTCTTTTCCCCCTAAATCATGTGAACAGAGAAATTCAATCCTACTTGGTTATTTTAAAAACTTTTTAGTGGTGCTGGATCCTTTTTAAAAAGTCATCTATTAATAGTTTAATTGTGAGAGCAATGACAACCTCAAGCAACTACATGAACGAATGACCCTCACAAACACAATGTTGAGCAAAAGAAACAAGGCAAAAGAATATACATTGTAATCATTCCATTTATACAAAGTCAAAAATAAGTGTGTGCTGTGTGCTCAGTTGTGGCAGATTCTTTTGCGACCCTATAGACAGTAGTCTGTCAGGCTCCTCTGTGGAATTTTCCAGGCGAGAATATGGAGCAGGTTGTCATTTCCTACTCCAGGCGATTTTCCCAACTCAGGGATCGAAACTGGGTCTCTTGCGTTTCCTGCATAGGCAGGCAGATTCTTTACCGCTGAGCCACCAGGAGAACACCCCCCTGCAGACAGGCAAAATTAATCTATAAAAGCTTAGTAAGGTTTTCCTTTGGAGTGGGGAAGAGGGGCAGTGATGGAGAGGAAATGTAGGGGCATTTTCCGGGGTTCCTACGATAGTGTAATTCCTGACCTTGCTGTGGTTACATAGCTGTATTTACTTAGTGATAGTCTTGAGCCAGGAAAGTCCCATTTGTGCACTTTTCCTTTTTTTGGCTGAACCAGAGATGGAACTTGAGCCCACTGGAGTGGAAGCACAGAGTCCTAACCATCAGACCACCAGGGAAGTCCTGTGCCCTTTTCTATCTGTGTATTATATATAGCTCAGTAGAATTTAGAATTTATTTTAAACTCTACATATTTATTTAAACATTAATTTTTAATTTCATGGGAAATACATGAAAATATCCTCTGTAAAAAAAAAAACCAAAAAACTAGAATATTTTAGTTAGAGTAAGTCCTTTTTGGTCCCTTTCAAATCTTATATTCTCCCAAGAGGATATTGGTTTATCCTTTTTACATACATTATCTAAGTAAGGACATATAAAAAATATATAGTATCATTGTATGTGTCTTTAAGTTCTGTGCTCTATTTAAAACTGTCTGGATTAATAGACTTCATATTGCCTTTTTCAATAGTACAGAGTATCAACAATATCTTTAAGAAACTTCTAATAATTGTCATTAAAATTATATACCATTTTGTACTACACTGTATAAACAGAATTTTTTATCATATATGTATGCTTACTTTAATATGTGTTCTATATGTGATATGTATGTTATTATAGTATAGATCTATTATACAACGTGTAGTAAAACCTATACAACAAAAGAGTCATTGTGTATCTGTCAGTTAGCAACCCTCATGGACAGAATTAAACCTGGAGATAGAAGCATATAAGAATCAACAGTAAGTGGCGAGCACAACTTTCAAGGTAAGCAGAGAAAAGTTTGAACAGAAGTTTTACCATTTACAGAAAAGTAAACTTGATTAGTTAATTTACTGAGCTTTAGTTTCCTCATTTGTAAAAATGGGACTAACAATACCTGTATATCAAGAGTGATGTGAGGACCAGGTGAGAAAATGCATTCAAGAGATTGAGCAGTTTGCTCAAGGAGAGAGCCTGGAAGCAGGGTACCAGGTTTAAATCCAAGTCTTTTTGATGCTGGATCATTAGACGTTAACTTCTATACTACCTGCCACTAAAATAGACCCCATGGCTAACTTCCTCAGTCTTATAGTCTTACTATGTTAGAATATCCTCTCCCTAACTTAAGAAGAATACAAACATTTATTCATCCATCCATCCATGCATTCATTATTTTATTTATGTATGCCAGAAATCTCAGCTTTAATTGGTGATGCAAGACTCACCATTTAGGGCCTGGAGTTTGCTCAATGACAGAATTAGAATATTTGATAGAAAGAATAGCCTGTGGATTGGAAGGAAGACTGACAGAATGGATGAGTTCAAGTTTTAGTCCACCATGAACAGTAGGACAGTTTGCCCTCAGTGAACTGCTCTAATTTTTATCCTGTAAAACACCCTCACAAACATTTATTGAGATGCACAGGTACCATACAATTCACTTGTTTAGAGTATATAATACTATACTGTATTACAGTCAATTTTACATCAATGAGGGCTTCCCTGGTAGCTCAGCTGGTAAAGAATCTGCCTGCAATGTAGGAAACCCTGGTTTGACTCCCGGGTCAGGAAGATCCCCTGGAGAAGGGGTAGGCTCCCCACTTCAGTGTTCTTGGGCTTCCCTGGTGGCTCAGATGGTAAAGAATCCACCCGCAATGCAGGAGACACGGGTTCAATCCCTGGGTTGGGAAGATCCCCCGAAGGAGGGCATGGTAACCCACTCCAGTGTTCTTGCCTGGAGAATCCCCATGGACAGAGGAGTCTGATGTGCTACAGTCCATGGGGTCACAAAGAGTCAGACACGACTGAGCGACTAAGGAGCACAGCATATCTCAATGAAATTAGAAAAAAACACTATAATAGTAGAGTTGTATAACCATCACCACAAGCAATATTAGAACATTTCATTATCTCAGAAAGAAACCCCATACCCATTAACACTCACTCCCCGTTTCTCTACTTCTCCCCCACAAGCCACTAAGCTTAGATAATCTATCTTCTGTGTCTAAAGATTTGCCTATTTTGGATATTTCATATCAGTGGAATCACACAATATGTGACTTTTTGTCTCTGGTTGCTTTTTTTAGTGTAATGTTTTCAAAGTTCACCCATGTTGTAGCATGTAGCAGTACTACCCTGCTTTTTTGGCTGAATAATAATCTATTATATGGACTTCCACTGCAGGGGGCACGGGTTTGATCCCTGGTGGGAGAGTTAGGATCCCATATCTCATGGGGCTTGGCCAAAAGAAAGAAAGAATGTTAAAAAAATTTAAAAATAAATAAAATGTCAAGTAAAACTGTAAGTCATATACACGTAATGCCTGTGAGAAGCTTTCCTGATGGCTCAGTTGGTAAAGAGTCTGTCTGCAGTGTGGGAGACCCATGATTGATCCCTGGGTGGGGAAGATCCACTGGAGAAGGAACTGGCAACCCACTCCAGAACTCTTGCCTGGAGAATTCCATGGATGGAGGAGCCTGGTAGACTGCAGCCCATGGGGTCACAGAGTCGGACACAACTGACACTTTCACTTTCACAATGCCTATGAGATTGGTTTTCTTGATTTGAAGAAACCCTTAAGTAGTCTAGTTTCAAAACTATAGCTGTTTAACTTGAAAGCAAATGCAGTGACTAATTAGGTAAAAACCTCTTAGCTTTGAACATGAGAAATTGTGGGTCAGGCCAACTGTACTTGATTGTTTTTTGGTCCAATTTGGCAACAATCACTGATGACTGCTTAAACTCCCATCTGATGGCTGCTTAAGTGACAAGTTCCTGGGGAAATTCTGTAATAGGTCATTTGGGACCCCCAAAATCCAGTCAATATTCTTAACATCACTAAATATGGGGCACCCAGACATATTTCTTCAAATGTGACACAAGAGGAAGTACATACTACTGCCTATGAGATACTTCTGCCAAAATAACTGAATCTTAATCTAATCATGCTTCTAGATCTAACTACCAGTTTACAAAAATATGGAGGCTAATAGAACAAGAAAAACAATGCTACATATCAGCCAAATCTAGAATGTTGGAAAATCTAGAAGACAAAATGGTCCAGTTTATTCACCCAAAATATAGTATAGAAAGGAAACAGGGAAGTAGTATAGATCGAAATAATCTTAAGAGACATGTAAACCAAATAAATGATATGGATGTCCTCTTCCTGAGTTCTTCAGATGCAGAATAAGATGTAATAGATGTGGTAAGACTATCGGTTTCCTAAATGAGAGGACACCTTTGGAATGAATTAAAGTGTTACTCAAAACATTCCCAAAGTGACTTTGTGCTCATTAAATTAGAAACTGCAGGTATAAATCACTGCACTTATAAGAGAATCCAAGGAAATCATTCCTATCCATAAATTCTGGAGAGAAAATAGTTAATAAACTATATTATTTTACTTTAATTACTAGAAGACAGTATTTTCCTTCTGAGCTCAAGTAGGATACACATCAGTGAGTAGGAGTGTATTTTAACAGTTATTGTATTACTCTATAACCATAAAAATATACTGACTCACTTTCATTTAAGCACAGAAGCTAAATAAGATCCAAGTGAAATGCTAGGAAAGTCATCTCCAACTGAGATGCCAACTAGAGGTTCAGGTTTTCATGGCAGTTCCAAAGTTCCCCTAAATCCTGAATGACTGGAACTTTGGAGTCAGTCACACCTGTAACTGTTCCTGATTCTGATACAGTTTGGTGAATTTGGGCAGGTAACAATTATTAAAAACAACTCTGTGGAATTTACAAGGTATAATTTACAATTCTCAAATGTACAGTTTCATGATTTTAGTGAATTATGCCATTGACCAACTTTCACCAATTTCCATCACCCCATAAAGTTCTCTCCTGCCTATATTCAGTCAAACCTGTACTCCCAGCCTGAGTGAACACTGATATGCTTCCTATATCTACACATCTGCTTTTTCTAGACATTTTATATAATTGGAATCATACAACACAGAGTCTTTTGCAGCTGGTATATTTTTAAGTCTCATCCATGTTGTAGCATGTAGTTTCCTTTTAATTGCCAAACACTATTCCACTGTAAGGATATACCACTTAGTTTACTCATTCACAAATTCAAGGACATTTGAATTGTTTCTACTGTTCACCTGTCATGAGTAATGCCACTCCAAACATTGGTGTACAAGTCTGTGAATATAATTTTTCATTTCTCTTGGGTATAATATCTAGGAGTGGTATTGCTAGGTATAGTGACTTTAGGTTTAACTTTTTGAAAAACTGCCAGACTGCTTTCCAAAGTTGCTGCCCCATTGTACATTCCTACCAGTGATGTTTGAGGGTTCCAGTTTCTCCACATCTTTGCCAATAGGTGTTCTTTTCTCCTTTTGATTATAGACATTCTAGTGAGTATAAAGTGGTATCTCATAATCAGTTCCCTAATGACTAATGACATTGAGCATCTTTTCACCTGTATATCTCCATCAGTGAAATGTTTACTCAAATCTTTTGTCCACTTTTTGATTAGATAATGTATCTTCTCATTGTTACAACTATTTTTAAATATTAAAAAAAAATTATTTTTGGCTGTGCTGAATCTTCATTGCTGCATTGGTTTTTCTCTTTTCTCTGCATGGGTTTTTCTGGAGAGCGGGGGCTACTCTCTAGTTGGGTTGCGGTGCATGGGCTTCTCATTGAGGTGGCTTCCCTTGTTGTGGAGCACGGGCTCTAGGCACCCAGGTTTCCATAGTTGTAGCATGTGGGCTTAGTAGTTGCAGCTCCTGGGCTCTAGAGCACACGCCCAATAGTTGTGGCACGTGGGTTTAGTTGGTCCTCAGCTTGTGGGATCATTTCTGATCGATCCCATGTCTGCTGCATTGGCAGGCAGATTCTTTATCACTGAGCCACCAGGGAAGTTCCTAAGTGTTCTTAATTTATTCTGGATACAAGTACTTTTTTGGCTATGTGATTTACAAATATTTTCTTCTAGTCTGTGGCTAGTCTTTTTCTTTTCTTAATACATGACTTAAAAGTGTTACATTTCTATTAAGTGTATCAGTTTTTTCTTTTATGGATCATGATTTTGGTGTCATATCTAGGTCATTTTTAACTCAACATCAAAAGATTTTTCCCCTTGGACTTCCCTGGGGAAGTCCTCCTAACGTAGGGGGCCTGGGTTTGAGCCCTGTTCAGGGAACTAGATAGCACATGCATGTTGTAACAAAGATTCCAAGAGCCACAACTAAGACCCAGCACGGCCAAAATGAAGAATTTTTTTTGAAGATTTTTCTCCTGTTTTTTTCAAGAAATTATGTAGTTTTAGCTCTTTTACATTTTGGCCTATGATTCATTTGAATTAATTTTTATGTATTGTGTGAGGTAAGGATCAAAGTTCTTTTCCCACTACACATGGAAATTTGGGGCTTCCAGGTCTAAAGAATCCACCTGCCAATGCAGGAGATGCAAGAAATGTCGGTTTAAGCCCTGGGTCTGGAGGATCCCCTGGAGTCAGACATGCAACCCACTCTGGTATTCTTGCCTGGAAAATCCCATGGACAGAGGAGCCTGGTGGGTTACAGTCTGTGGGGTCGCAAAGAGTTGGACACAGTTGAGTGACTGAGTAGCAGCAGCATACATGTATATTCCATTATCTCAGCACTACTTGTGTAAAAAAAAAAATTACTGTTTCCCCATTGAATTGTTTTAGCACATTTGTTGAAAATCAAATGACCATAAATGTTAGAGTTTATTTCTGGGCTGTCTCTTCTGTTCCATTGATCTATACATTTATCCTTGTGCCAATACCACACTGTATTCATTACTGTAGCTTCATAGTAAGTTTTGAAATCAGATAGTGGAAGTCTTGGAGAAGGAAATGGCAACCCATTCCAGAATTCTTGCCTGGAGAATCCCAGGGACAGAGGAGCCTGGTGGGCTGCCGTCTATGGGGTCGCACAGAGTCGGACACGACTGAAGGGACTTAGCAGCAGCAGCAGCAGCAGTGGAAGTCTGCCTCTTTCACTTTTCTTTTTCAAAACTGCTTTGGATATTCTGGTTCCTTTGCATTTCCACATAAACCTTAGAATCAAACTTGTCAATTCTAAAAAGAGAAAGGACTATTGGGGTTTTGATAGAGATTATATTGAAACTGTAGATCAATTTGAAGAGAACTGTCATCTTAACAAGTGTTCAATTTATGGCAATGGTATATTTATTTACCTGGATCTTTCATTTCTTTCAACAATGTTGTGTAGTTTTCAGTGTATAGGTCTTGAATTACTTTCATTATATTTATTTGTATTTTTCTTATACTCTTGTAAATAAAATTGTTCTCTTTAATTCTCAGATTGTCTGCTGATGGCATATCTAAATATATTTATTTCTGTATGTAGATCTTGGTAGACTTAATTTTTTTAATGCTCCCATTTTGTCATATGTAAAAAGGAAAGACCTGCCTAGCAAGATTTTGTGCAGAATAATATACATAAAATTTCAGCAGAAGGCTAGAAATGAAACTCTCTTCCACACACACATGCACACACACACCCCCCCACACACACAATTCAATCACCTAAAATGTGAGGTCACATTATTTTGAGGAAAGTGAAATGATCAGGATGAGGCTGGTACAGAAGACAGGAGCCAGTCACCAAGAGCATTATATCTGAATCTGCATAATCAAGGGGTTTTACTGCATTTTCATTAGTGTAGCAAATAGATGTTTGTTGATATTTTCTAACATCTGCATCTACTGATTTTGTAACCAGAACAACAAATGCTACTTCTTAAAGAGTAAAAATTAGTAATCCATTAAATTTCATAAAGAGGAAAAGTAAAAGGACACAGAAATTATTGAATTCAATTTGCTGAGACCAATTAAATACACTTTCAGAAAAAACTGCACAGTACTACTACTCAGGCCACAAAGGTTGTTGGTTTTCTGTCACTCAGTCACCTCTGACTCTTTGGGACCCCATGGACTGCAGCACACCTGACCACAAAAGTAAGATGTGTAATTTATGAACTACTGCAAAGTTCAGCAGGCTGAGATAACTCAGTGACTACAGAAGCAGATGCAGGGAAGACAGATTTCCCTGTGGCCTTAACCCATCCTAAATTTTCAAACTTCCAACAACTATGGCAGTTTTATTTTGATTTTTCCCCCCTCAAATTTTGACTGTTCAGCTTGTGGGATCTCAGTTCCCCGACCAGGGGCTGAACCCCAGGCCACCACAGTGAAAGCACAGAATCCTAGCCACTAGACTACCACGGAACTCCCTTATTTTGATCTATTTTAATATACTGGGTTTCCATTTAAGATTAAATTTAAATAAAGCATTCTTCATCTTTATAAAGTTCGAAAACTACTGATAAAAGAACAGAGTGAAACTGAGAAGCAGTCTAGTATTATAATACCAAACTGGGGGTTCATCATCCAAGTTTTATTCTTGTCAATACACATGTACAGCAAGAGAAAGGCACAGTCCTAGTTCTCACCTCTCAAATATGATGGCATTTTTAATAGATTAATGTCATTCATACAATAAATACTTGTTAAGTGTAACAAGCACAATATTCAAACACCCATGGTAAAATAATAGCAAGGAACAAGAATAAAGAGCATCTTGGAGATTATCGGCAAAGTCTTCAAAGATGTGACAACCGGCTCTGAGAGCTTAAGTCTCCTGATTGATTAAAAAGAAAAAAGACAGGAGCACTATAGAGAGATCTACAAGTTTAAGAGGGCTTCCCAAGAGGCTCAGTGGTAGAGAATCCACCTGCGAGTGAATGCGAGTGGGATTCCATCCCTGGGTTGGGAAGATCCCCACTCCAGTGTTCTTGCCTTTAAAAGCCCAAGGAACAGAGAGGCCTGGCCCGCCACAGTCCGTAGGACCACAAACAGTCAGATACGACTGAGCACGCACACTCGAGCTTAAGAATATGGAATTAACAGTAAATAGCGTCCACTGAATGGACTGCTTACTTTGTTGTGTAGTCACTAAATCCTGTCCCACTCTCTGCGACCCCATGGACTGTAGCCTGCCAGGCTCCTCTGTCTATGGGATTTTCCAGGCAAGAATACTGGAGCGGGTTGCCATGTCCTTTAAGCATACAACCCATGGAAGAGAGATTGCTATCCCCGTAAATAGACGGCGGTAGGCCCAGATCACATAAGTCTTCGTTGGCAGGGCCGTATTTGAAAGTAGGGTTGCCCGATTTCAAAGTTGAGAGCCTGGGTTCAAACAGGTACAATAGAGGTGTGAAGCAATATGGTGCTGCTGGAAGGGAAGTGGTGAGCAGTGAGGCTTACCTAACTAACGGCAAACCCGGACAAGATGGGTTGGACTGGAAACGGAGGGATCGGTATAAATGCACGATTTCATGTGTCTATACCGATCCCCGCTCCGCCCAATGAAAAGGCCTAGAAGGAATGACACACCAAGTCTCATTCAATGGTGGGGTTAGCAAGGGTGTCTTCCGTTTCGGCCCTGACGGCAGGCTTCTGTCACATTTCAATGCCCTCTCGCCACAAACCCACTGTCCTTCATCTGCCTGCAGCCGGGAAACCCCCAACTCCTGCGAAGCCTTAGAAAGCAGGGCAAACCGCCTGGCAGCTCGGCTACCATCATAGCCCACCAAAGGGTCGGGAACTAGACGCCTACAGGAAGAACCCGGAAGGGCGGCGACCCTAAAGGAGGAGCAGGCGCGGGAGCCGGACTGGCGCCGTAGGCGGGGTCTTGGGCTCCTTTTTTTCTTTTTTTTTTCCCTTTTTTTTCTTATTGGAGTTCACTACTGCCAGTCTCGGCCTCCTTCCTCCCGTCCCCGCCTCTTCCGCGCAGGCAGTTTGTTAGGTGGCGGGTGGGACCAGGCGGTCACTTCCGGTTGGGGGAAAAAGTTAGACCGAAGGCGGGGCCGGGACGAGGGAGGAGGAGGAAGAGGAACGAGACGGACGGTGGGTGCTCTAGGTTGTTCGGCAGCGGCTCCGGCTCCGGCTCTCTTCCGGGAGGACGATGGACAGCCAGGGCAGGAAGGTGGTAGTGTGCGACAACGGCACCGGGGTAAGCGCTCGGCGGGGAGGCTGCAGCGGCCCCGGGCCGGGGCGCGGATGTGCTGGGGGCGCGCGGGCCTAAAGCGTCCGGGGCTGCACCCCTGGGCCCTCTGCCGCCCGGGCCAAGGGGCGCTGGCCCGCGCTTTCCGCCCGTGTGGGTGTGGGGCTCGAGCGGGCTGGACCACTTTAAGTAGCCCCGAGCCGCACTCCCGCAACTCCGGGTCAGGACGGCGGGCGAGGCCGGCGATGGATGGGGTTCTCACCTGCTACCGGGCCGGGGCCGGCCCAGCGCTCTAGCCGCAGGAATTTGGCTAGAGGGCTGGAGGGGTAAAAGGCTGGGCTTGTACGTTGCGAAAGGGCTTCACTCTCCAGGGTCGCCGGTGTGTAAAAAGGAAAAAGATCTAGAGGCCTTCCTCTTCCTGTAGAGTTGAAGATACGGAACAGGAGGCAGGAAACGGGTTTAAAGAAAAAAGGGAAGTGCTGTCATGCAATGAACCTCAGTCCTTTCGCAGTGTTTGAAGCTTTTGTTGTTTTGTTTCTTGTTTTCTGAGAGGAGGGAATGCCAGATCGGCTGTGCATCATTTGCTTTTTGTTCTCCGTGCTGGAAATTTGGCCCAGGTGCAGCCCGGCAGAGACCAATATGTTTCCTGCTTGATCTTGATCCATTAAGGCCCAAGTGTTAAT
This sequence comes from Odocoileus virginianus, assembly GCF_023699985.2. Taxonomy (NCBI): domain Eukaryota; kingdom Metazoa; phylum Chordata; class Mammalia; order Artiodactyla; family Cervidae; genus Odocoileus; species Odocoileus virginianus. The sequence continues at coordinate 60,327,220 of NC_069675.1, forward strand.
TCCACTAACCTTAGGGAAGTTAATCAGTTTGGGTACCCCTCCTCATTTTTTTCCTTATTGGCAGACTACAGTTAATGCTAGTATTTAAGATCCTGAGAATGCAAATAATTGTAAAAATCAGAGTAAAACACTGATTCAGACATTATTTGAAAGTTGTTTCAGTCGCCCCTCCCCCCAATTAAAAAAAAATGTATTTTAGGCAGCGAAGTCAGCAAGTTAGAATACAGAACTGTTACTTATTTTGGGTGAGTTCTGTAGTGATCACTTCCCCCTGCGTTACAGCAATTTCTAGCCATTTTGAAGCTGCAGTATTTTGTCACTTTATCCCCTTCCTTCCATAAATGTAATGTATGAATTAAAATAGATTTTGTATGAACTTCAAGTCACTTTGGAAACTGGATAGTTGAGGGGAAAAAAGAGCTGATATTCACCGCCATAATACTGCCCTTGATTGAATTTTTACAAGCAATGATTATACTAGCTTTATCTGAACTAAGTTGAAAATGGAGGAGAGTAAGAAGAGTGTTATCATTTAATGCGGCGTTCATACAAAACAGCATAGTACTTAAAAAGAGGCAGGTTCATCACTACAGAAACATTTAAAAATTTTATTTCCATTTATGTGCGTGTCCTTTATTAAAGTTATTTATGTGTCCACAAATGTGTATGTGTATGTGAGAGTTTTGAAGGGATTTCTGAGAAATTTAAGTTCATAGTGGTTACCTGTGAGACTAGGGATAAGAGTGAGGTCAGGTGGGAAGGAATTCATGACTCAGTTGTTGAGAAAATGTTCTTTGTTTTTTAACAAACCATGTAATGTTAAACTGTCTTTAAATGAAATTGTGTGTTCCTTTTACAGTTAAAACTCAGTTTAAAGGTGCTTTTTAAAAAAAATTGGCCTAATTCCCCCCTGTAGTCTCAAATTGACATCTAAAGAAATGTAAATCTTTTAAAAACTGATAATTATTTTTTGTGACTATGCCAGTTTTTTGTTTTTTTTTTAAAGAAATTGAAGTCAGTTATATTTTAATGGATTCCTCCTCTTTGAAGGACAGTGAAACCAGCTTTTGTAGTGTATGTTTTTTCATAATATTTAATTAAAAAAATTTTTTTTTCTTTTTCTTAAACTTTTTTTTTTTTTTGGCCATTTGGCATGTGGGGATCTTAGTTCTCTGGCCAGGGATGGAACCCACGCCCGCTATAGTGGAAGCACTGGACTGACAGGGAAGTCCCATAATTAGTTTTATGTTACTGTTTCACTAGCTTGTTAGAAAACTCATTGTGTATTTGATTAGCCTTATGCCGAATCTATAATTTAAGAACCTTGTTCTTTAAGACAAAAGATAAGTTACTATGACCTAAGTAGAAAAGTGTAGTTAATTCAAACAAAACCTTGTGTAATATTTGGCATTGTATTTCTAATTAGTTTAAATATCCAGATTTTCTATAGGCCATGATTGACTTCATGAAGAAATGTCATGAAGAAAGCTCTGATGTAGTATGTAGTCAAGAATGCTATGCTATTTCTGAACATTTAGAAAATTAGGAGCCACTTAGAGTCTGTATTTCTTATACTTCATAGTCCTCTTGATTTTATTTAGGTACCTGAAGGCCTAATGATTCCTCTATGATAAAGGAGATAACTAAAATTTAATTTCTAAAAATTTATGAGAGTAGTTGTTACTCTAAAGCAACTTGCCACTCAGCACATTTTAGGTTTTAAAATTATAGGCCATTTGAGAAGTTGATTATTTTTTTTTAAGCCTCTCTGGCAGGCCCTAAATTGAAAGCCCTAAGGGTAGATGAGTTCTTCTGATCACATGCCAGGCTGTGGTCCTGCTCCTCAACCTCTCCAGCTCCCAAGCCGACCAGTGCCTCTGTAGGGCCTCCTAGAGGAGGAAAGCTCATCCGATTCCAATACCTTATGCACTTCATCCTCATAACCATCCAAACCTAAAATGGAGCCTGTGTAAACCGCCACCTAAAATAAAGCTGTGAAAAGTGGCCAGATAGGTGAAGATGTGGAGATCTGCTTCGGTTTAGGTGCCTTTCAAGGGTTGGGCCCAGGCCCCTGATATTGTGTATTCTTTTGCCAAACTTGGGTGATTTCATCAACACTGAGTTAGTTTATCAACAGTGAAGACTTCACTCCTTCTCACAGCAGAGTGCCTGCTGTGTGACTGGTATAATTTTTAGGGTCCAGTGATACAAAGTAGCTTGTAGTGTTAAGATAGTTACACTTTTTTTTAAATTGTACTTTTACAATTTACATTTATAGTTGATTACAGCTTGGTTTATCAGGCTTAAACAAATTTATGTGTTGGATTTAGGAGTGTTAGAACCAAATCAAAAGTAGATTTGGTTTAACCCTAGAAAATGCTTTGGAATAAACAGAATAAATATTTTGGTGGTCTAAGATCAGAGTAATTGCTATGCAATTAAATCATTATATCAGTGCCATTTGTTTAAAATAATAAAGGAAAAATACAAATTAAATAAGCCCAAATGAAGCTTTATAAATCCCAGTTTGTTTTTTTGAGGGGAGAAAGATACCTTTAGAGCAAATGTATGTGGGCTTTTTTTTTTTTTTCTTGAAAGAAAATTATATTGTTCATGTTCTTACCATTTGATGACTCAGTGGGAAGTAAGGGAGCCTGTTTAAACCACAGTGCTATGAAGAGGAAACTATATATGGTAAAGTCTATTTCTTAAACACAGCCTTATTGCACACAGTGAGAGAACTAAATCACCAAGTCTTAAAATGATTGAAGTCGGGGAAGGTATTTCAAGAATTAAAGTTATGCCAAACAAGTAGTTTAGAAAAGAATATTTTCTTTGTATTTTATTACATTATGGTTTAGACCTTTAAAAAAAATTTTTGGCTTTTTTGCAAGAAAGGAAATGCCAGGTTGTCTGTTGGTTATATATTACTGAGAAATAGATCATTGTAATTATATTCTTGTTATTTTAACTGCTAATGCGTTGACATTTGAAATAATGTGATGTAGTGCAGCTATTGCCATTTTGACCAAACACTAGTTCCTTGTAGGAATGCTAGCATTGGATTACTGTGGCAGCATCTACTTCCAATAAGTTAACTGCTTAATCAGAGTAAATAATTTCATTAATTAGTGATTGCTATCTTTAATTTGAACTAAAAGCCAACTTTCCATTTTTAAAATAATTTTTTAAAATATTTATTTTAATTAATGTATTTATTTGGTGGCACCACGTTAGTTATGGCACATGGGATCTTTAGTTGTGGCATGTGGGATCTAGCTCCCTGATCCCTGGGAATCAGGGAATGCATTGGGAATGCGGAGTCTTAGCCACTGGGCCTCCGGAGACGTTCCTTCATCTTTTAATAAAGCACAGGAATAGTAGTTCAGAGTTATTTTTATAGTTTTAGGAATTCTTAATTTTTGTCTTCTTACCTTAGGCACTTGGCGAATATGTTGTCCTGCGAAATGTGCTAGAACAAGAATTTTGCCTCCCCAACCTCCTGACTGCCTGGGGGTGAGGATGGGACGGACGTGACTTGACTTAGGCTCCATCCCAGGCTCCCCCTCCCATCTTCACCTAGTGTTAAGATTTCTCAGTTAAATCATTGGTTTACATTTAATATGCTGAAGTTGCCTTTACAAATGTGTAGATTCTTTTTTTTCATTCATTTTATAATTTTCTTTAAGAACATTTATACCCATGGACACTTTTGACCACCTAGTGTGTTTATCTGCTCATCATGTCACTACATAAAAATTTAATGTGTACATTGTATTTGCTACCTATATTTGGAATATATGTATAAATTATGACTAAAGCTGATACTTGTCTGGTGGTCATGACAGGTTTTATTTATGTAGAAATTTAAATATAGTGGCATAATGAGAAGAGATTCTCTGGTCTTACATCTGATTTCAGTTCACGTCAAGTGAGCTGGCTTTTAGCTTAAGGACTAGAGAGTTTGATTCAGAAGAGACGGGTGTGAGAGGTTTTTTCCTTTTGATTTGAGTAGACTAGAAAATCCTCAGTGGTATCTTTTCCTCTGCTGCAGCTGTCACTCCAACTCTTTCTGGGTCAGATTGATCAATTATTTGGGAAGATACTGTGGAAAAATGACCTAACACTTCTGAATTCTGTTAAACACTTTTTTTTTAGGGTGGGAAGTATATTGTTCTTTACTATCAACCACTATTACGGCAGAGGTAGGTCTGAGCAAGCAGGATATCTATTGCATATGTCATCATATATCACACTAACTTCTCAGCCTTGGAAGGTAATCCAGAAAGAATTGTATCATAGTTTTAGGTTTTAGAAAACCTAGGTTCAGTGGCAATCTGAGCAGGACTAGGTTTTGTGGGTTTGGAAGAAAACCTATTTGAATGGTGTATTTTATGTAAATTCTAAAATGTGAACTTGAATGAGGGGATATGAATTCAGGTGGTATTGGAAATGTGCAATTTTTAAATTTGAGACAGATTTTTTTCAGACTAGTAGCTTCAGTCTGCTGAAGACAAGATTTTAACATATTTTTTTAAAGCACTATTTTAAAAAGACTTGCAGTTATGCATGGCAGAATGTTCTAGGCTATTTATAATTAAATGTGGTTCATCAACATCATTTCCAACAAGGTTGTCTTTGAAATAGAAAAATTTTGTATTTTAGAGAGTTAGAAGTCATTGAGTTTCAGGTTGTTGCTAGCTTTTACCACCATCAAACAAAACAGTTCCTTGTATGTAACAGCTTTCTGTCCACTTTTGTGTTATTTCTGTCATATGTCACATGCAGGTATTGTTTTTCTCCTTAATTCTTCTAAGAGAATGTGGTGCCAAATCCATGGAACAATAGATTGTCTCAATATTGAACATATTCTCTCTATTAAAATAATCATAGTATTGTACCTTTGAGTCAGCAGCAAAACTTTTCATTTTTATTGATCAGTTAAATAATATGTACCTAGTATGTGTCAGACGCTGTTCTGGGTGCTTGGGATTCATCAGTAGACACAAAAGTGTTTGCACAGTGTACTGTATATTGCAGAAAATCTTGTTAAGGGAATGGTAGAGGTTGATGACAGCTCCTCTCTTATATAGCTTCTTCCTCCCACCCTGAACTTTTTAAACTGCCTTTTCCTTGTAATGGCTGCTCTTAAAAATAAGGCTAAACAGACTGTATTATTGATGTAAACATTAAAAACCCTTGGTTCTATTTTCAGTTTTATTGTAGTCGTTAAATCTCCTAGTGTATCTGTTTCTTATTCATAAAGTGGAAGTATTATTAGAATCAATGCTACATCCTCATTGGCGAAGTACACTATCTGAATATGAACTTATGTCACCTGGTATTACTAAATGTTTCTCTAAATATAAAAATGTAAATAGCCAAAAATGCCTAATAAATGTTTAACTTGATGCTAGTCCAGATGCCATTTGATTTTCCCATTTTGGAAAATGGTGTTACTTAAGTGAATTGCCAGACATGAATGAAAGCCTGCTTTCGTTCTGTTCATTTTCTGACATTTCTTTTAAAAATCCTTAGCATTCATTGAATGAACTTGTCCCTTCTTTGCTGTGCGTCAAGGCAGCAGGTTCCAGCATGCATGCTCAGCTTAGCTCCCTTGAGGCTTTCCCTCAGAAAGAGTTAACCAGTCAAGAAATGGGAACTCCAGTAGTCGTGCCATGAAGGAAACAAATGGAGGATATGATAGATGGGGTGATTACTTTGGGTAATTTCAAAGCACCAAAAATTTAGAATATTATATAAATGCAAAGCAGTACTTTTCAGATACAGTTTTTAAGTGGATAATAGTGTAAATACTTTGACATTAACCCACTTTTACTGTTCTTTTCCAGTTTGTGAAGTGTGGATATGCAGGCTCTAATTTTCCAGAACATATCTTCCCAGCTTTGGTTGGAAGACCTATTATCAGATCGACCACCAAAGTGGGAAACATTGAAATCAAGGTAATATTTTATTTATTGATAAACGAGGAGCAAAACCTACTGAAGTGTTCTTTGAATTAAGTAGTTTTAAAATGTGATGCCTTGAAAAGCAAAGGAGGAGGGCCGAATTTCTTATATTTAAAATTTTTATCAACACGTGAAGAAAGGCAGAGAAACTGAAAGTAATTTCATCTGACTTTAAGTATAGCTTGATGCCATTACTCTCTGAATACAATAAAAATAAGATTTTTATGTTGATGTGAATGTTGTATTAGTGACTTAAAGTCCTATAATATAATTTTAAAAGAAATCAGCCTGGTATTTTTATGTCTTTCCAATTCCATATATTTGTCATTCAGTGTTAGTGTCTCTTTGGGAGCTGAAACTCCTCCTTCCATGTTCTCATGGCCTGATACCCCTACATTTTTATATAGCTAGTCAGGAAAAATAGAGTGTGCATCTTATTGGTTCCTTTTTTCACCAATATCATAACTGATTTCCACAGTGTGCAGAAGGAAGCTGTGCAAGTCGATTTGATTTGCATCGTTTATCTTAGGACAAGGAGAAGGGAGGGAATGTTGTCAGTGCCTACATACCGTCCTTAACATGAGATTGGACCTTAATAGATTTTTGTCTTCTGTTAGAGGAGGTGGAAATCAAAAGGGAGTTACAATATTTTAGAAGGAAAAAAAAAAAAGAACAATCAAAAGTCATTGGTTACCACTTCACTTAAAATCTTCAGATAGCATAGGGATCAGGTTAGTTTATACGAAATGTAGTAGAATTTTGAAGCCGTTTTAGGAATCATTTGTGAACAGACTAGCGTCATTGGTCCTGCCTGGACGGTCCTTGACAAGACTTCAGAGAGTTTGTTAGGTTGTAAGTTAAGGTACCCATCTTTGCGACATTTGTTTGAGGTGTCTAGAAAGCTGGTAATAGATAGTAGACGTTTGCTGCTTAAGAGCTCTCTGCTGTTGCAACTAGAGGATTGAGTTACACGATGAATAAAAATACAAACTGAAACTTAGGTTCTGTGATAATTTTTTTAAAGACTTAAAAGAGTGAATGATTCTGGCCTCTGTTTTATTACAATCAGAAGGGATACTCAATATGAGAGTTTTTTGGTTTGGGTTTTTTTTTTTTTTTTTAGGGTCTTTTGGAAATTTTACAGAATCCCGTATTCTCTTTTTGTTAACTCCTTTCGTTCTGATTGAATTCCATCTTAAATGAGCTTCAGCGTGAAATTTAGCTAGTAATAGTGATAAGGATAAAGTTTTTTTTTTAATAATGTTGAAAGTCACTTTTATTCAGTATCAGCCTTTTAAAGAAGAATGGCTTTTTAATATACTTTATGGATAACATTTTTGAGGTATTAAACTACATCACATATAGCTGTTTTTCTTGTCCAGCATAGTCACATATAATTACCTATATTTTCACTCCCACTTTTCTTGCTTTTTAAGGGCAAGTGATAGAAATGAGACTAGATGATACTCAAGACATTTTTGCTAAGGAATTCCCCAGTAACATTTGCTTGTATGGTTTGTCAGTTGGTTTACTTCTGTTCAATCTGCTTAATCTTTTTAAGTCTTTAAAGTTAATTTGTTCTTCCAGTAGAAAACAGTGAAAGAAAAGAGAACTGTGTCAAATTTAACTTGACTACTAGAGCTTGGAAAATCACTCTAAACACCCTTTACCTACTCAGCTAGACCTTTTCTGCTGTTTATTTTCCTTAATTAAGGTTCTTAAATCCAGTAACAAATGAAAGAAATTTGACTTTTTTGGAATACCTATGCCTAGTGGATTGATTTATAGTTTTTGTGTCTTGTTACCTAAAATGTGGTAGACTGAAAATTGGAAATTTAAATTGTTTAATGAGTTAACTTTCATTCAGGAGTAATAACTGTCCGTGTTAATTTGGCCCTAATTATTAACTCCGTAAACTATAGTAGTACTGCATCTGCCTCAACCTAATTTGTCTCTATTGCTTGTATGTTTAAAAATTTCAGTGAGGATTTTATTTAGGCCTTTTCTGACTCTTACTTCTACCTTCTCTCTCTTCACCTTTCTTGACCTGTTGAAGTAGAATAACAAAAAGATGGTAAGTGAGGTTACACACATGCTCTCTGTTTGTTTTCCACTTTTGCTTGGTGGGACAGTAGTTGTTGTTTTGTGTCCCTTTAGTATTGGGGAGGGGGGTGATTCCATATTTTAATTTCTAAGTACTTTGCTTTTTAACCTTTTCCATTGCTTCAATTTGGTAGCAACTAATTAAGTCCTATACTCTCCTGATTGCATACAATGGACCAAACCAGAACTAATTACTAACATAGTTTTGAATTGTTTTCCTTGTGTTTTTTGTGGATGAATGTTACGATTAAAATGGAATGTAATGTGCATTATGTTAGAAACCAAGTGGCTTTCTTTAGGATATGTGTGATCCAGAAAAGTGGGGTGAAGTTGTTGCATTTGGATCAATTCACTTTACTGACCACTGTTAAATTGGACATTGCCTGTCATAGCCTGTATATGTATTTATTTGCATCTGGTACAGTATCATATGTGTATTTAATAAACTAGGTAAGATTGTAATGTGCAGATGAACTATAAATAGTAAAGGAGAGGAAAAGAGATTGATTTGTTTACTGTATTATCCTTATTTATGAGCAGATTTTACATTATCTGATTATAAATAAGAAAAAGGTAGAAGTCTTGTAACACTTTTCCATTGACAGTGGGTTTTCCCTCTAAATAAATACCATTGTGCCTTTTTCATTTGAACTAGAACTAGACACATCCTGGCAATTGAGTCTTATTATATTTTTCTGTGATAATCTTAAGTTTTTCTATAGTAGATCTTCTCAAGTTTGTTTTTAATATTATTTGTAAGTAACTTTGACAGAGATAAATATCATGCCTTTCTAGTGATAAGTATTTTAGCTAGTAACAGTAACTAGTTAAATCAGTGGCAAGTTTTCTTTTGAATAAACAAAAACATGGAAAACTGGAAATTACTATATTCTAAATGAAAGATCATGCATTTGTCTTAAAATCCTAAGGAGATTAAGAAAAGAGAGTACTTGCAGACAACTCTTCAATGTTTTTTTATGAAATTTCTTTCTAATAAAACTGGTTTTAGAGTATATTTGCTCTAATTTCCAATTTGAGGTGACATTGTTCAGAATGATTCTTGGTGTATCTAATCTACACTGCTTGCTTTTCATAAAATATAAATGCCTTTAAAACAGCATCTTAGCCAGCTACTGTTAACTTTTCATTTTTTCAGATAATAGGTGATGGTTTAGGCTTGAGGTCCGGTGATGAGGTGGGTGGTTAAAAAAAAAAAACCACTTGTAATTTTGATCTTGGAGATGAAGGCAAGTTCCATAAAACTTAGCATTTTGAAGTTTTGGAAGTTGAAATGTTCTAGAGAAAACTATGTTTTAGGATTTTTTGAAATAAAATTTTAGATAAATTTTTGAAGTAGGTAGCTCGAGTTACTCAAGAATGTTTGTACTAGTTTGACAAGTTAATACTGGTTTTCTTCCATTTTAAATGTCCTCTTTGTTCAGAAGGATGGTAAGATACTCGATGCCGATGTTTCTTTCAGTTAATTCTTCATAGTATGTGTGCCTAGAAGTAGACACATGACACTTTTATTTTGAGTTGGTATTCGATCCGACATCTGTAGGCCCCTATTCTTGCATGGAATAAGAACTAAATAGTCAGATGTAATTAGACCAGATTTATACTGAATTTGTTGAAATACAGTTGTGAATATGTACCAGTGATATAAACCATCTTAATTATCTAATCTGTTATTACCTTGTATAACACAAAGAAAGATACATTCCAGAAAAAAGTAACTAACATTATATATTAAATTATATTGATGACCAGAAGTCATATGGGTATTTGGAGATATAGATTCCTCCCCCTGACATTTTATTATAAAGTATTTGGAATACACAGCAAAGTTAAAGGAATTTTATCATGAAACCCATACATCCATCACCTAGATTCCAACACTAATGTTTACTTTGCTGATACATCACATATCTATCTATTTATCCATCTGTTAGTCCATCAGTGTATCTTGTCTTTCAGTGTATTTGAAATTAACAGTATTCTTCTCCCTAAGTAATTCAACAAATGCATGTCATTTACTAGAGTTCTCTAATATAAGATTTTTAGTTTTTCATTTTCGTATCAGATAATTCTAAATAGTTAATATTTTAAAAGTTTGAGTATTAAGGCACGGTACATTAATTTTATATGAAATTTAGTTGCAACAGAAACATTTTAGTGAATATTTCTAGCATCTGCTTTAACTTTGTTTTTCCTTTTTGTTGCTTTCAGTGGATTTTCCAGTGGGTTTTTTTTTTTTTTTTTTTTTTGGTTGTTGTTATCTTTAAATAGAGTCCTTACCCTGGTTTCTTATCTCTCTTTTTTTTAAATCATTATTTTAAAAAATTTTAAAGTCATATATTTATTTAAACTGCTGTTTTAAAACATCTTAAGATCTTACAGCAAATAGTAGCTATTTTTGATACTAGGATTTTTTTTAATTCATCAGTATATGTTTAAATCAGGATTATTTAGTATTTTGGCTAGCCAATTTTTAAAGTAAGTTTTAATTCTGAGACATCATTAGCCCTATACACATAAAATTTGACTTTTGAAATGTGGGTCATCTTAAGTATGCGCTCATTGGAGACAAGACTTGTGAGTATTCTGCTTCCTGGGTGATAGCGTAGTTTTCCAGTATTATACTTAAGATTGGAAATGTTGCTTATGAGATAGTTTTAAAGAAGAATTTCTTCTCTGCATCTTAATTTTTTGTTTCTACAAATTATCTTTCATCTTGGTGAGGCACATATTGAAGCTTAATTTCAGTTTTAATTGAAGCATATCTAGGTAGATGTTTGTGAAACTTACAAGTTTGTGGTGTGTATATCCATTATTACAGTATAATCAAAATAATTTTATTTTTTGCTTCTCATTATGCTGTATAGTACTACACTTATCATTTTGATATTTAGTACAAAGAAATGTGCTGCATGCATTGAGCATTTTTCTACAAGTTTTTTTTCCCCTGATGTGCTATCTCACATATCACAGGCCTTATTTTTTGAACATTTGAGCAAAAGAAAGAGATGAAACCTCATACAAACCCCTCCAAAATATGAAAATGTGGGGTTTATTTGTGCTAATGCTCTTCTTTTGGAAACATATTTATTAAAGGTAAGGTCAATTTATTGATTTAAACCAACATTGTACATAAAAACTTAACTATTCATGATTAAGATTTATGAGACATTGTTCATGAAAGGAAAGATCTTTTTAACTTGTGGAATGAAGAAATTTATCTGAAAGTGCCAGAAATATTAAAATTAATTATTCCCCAGTTTTCCAAAATATGAGAGGATAATTTTCTGATGGTATTTTATGCAAAAATTTGGTCTAAAGCTTTGATATTATAATTTTCTAGGATCTTATGGTTGGTGATGAGGCAAGTGAATTACGCTCGATGTTAGAAGTTAATTACCCTATGGAAAATGGCATAGTACGAAATTGGGATGACATGAAACACCTATGGGACTACACATTTGGACCAGAAAAACTTAACATAGATACCAGGAATTGTAAAATTTTACTCACAGAACCTCCTATGAACCCAACCAAAAACAGAGAGAAGATTGTAGAGGTAAGTTTTTAGATGGCTTGTGCATATATGTGTTTCCGTGATGTGATATTAAAGCAGAATTTTTTGTTTTATGTTACCTCTGTTGTTGAGAATAAAGGAAATAAGAATAATTGTTACTTTCTCCCAGATCCTGTTTATTGAGCACCTAAGTATATGTTAGTCATTAGAAGTAGAATATACCAGTAAACAAAGTCAAAATCCTGCTGCTATGAAATTTACCATCTAGCAGGGGAAAATAGACCAAAAAAGGTGAGTTAATTGAATGGTTTATTAGAAGATTCTAGATGCTAAAGGAGGGGTGGGAAAGAGGGAGATCGGGCATGTAGGAAGGCTGCGTTTTTCATAGGTGTGGTAGTACATGTCTGTAGGGTGATATTTAAACGGAGGGAGTTAGCCAGTAACTAACTGGGGGAAAAGCATTCCAGGCAAAGGGAGTAACCAGTGTAAAGGTCTTGAAATGGGAGCAAGCGTGCATATTAGTCGGCAAGGAAGCCAGTGTGGGAGAGCAGCGGGAGAGGAGGGGGGAGAAATGCTGGGGCTGAATCATCTAGGTCCCTGTAGGCTCTTATAGGAGCTTAGATCTAAACTCCGAGTGAAGTGTAGGGCTGTTACAGGGAAGAGCTATTACAGATTGAGGTTTCTGTGGCTGCTGTGTTGAATGTAGAACATAAGGAGGCAAGGGCAGAAGAAAGACAAGTTTGGAGACTTTTTTCAGTTATCTAGACACCAGATAATGATGGTTAGGATTAGGGGTAATAGCAGAGAGGGTAATGAGAAGTGGCCAGATTGTGGCTCTGTTTTGAAGGTAGGACCAAAAATATATCCTGATTTCTTAAATACATGTGATAGAGGGGTAACCCTGAAAGTTTCACTGGAGCAAAGACTGAGAGTAGGACAGGATTTGGGAGGGAAATGAATCAGGAGTTCAGTTTTGGACATGTTATGTTTTCTTTAGACATCCAAGCAAAAATGGTTACATATATAAGGTCAAGTTCAGGAGAAAAGTCTGAGACTGGCGGTATAAACTTGGGAGTCACGAGGATATAGATAATATAGGTAACCAAAGAAGTGATAGCAGACAGTGGGGAGAATGCTGAGGGCCAGGGAGATGGGAGGGCTTGGGAAAGGAGGTGGAAACAGTAATGAGGTGTAGGCAAAAAAGAAAGCAAAAAGTCTACATTCTTAATACTTTAGATAGGTAACTTTTCAACAGTTACCTTTAATTTGTTATATATGAGGTAGAAAATTTTAATTAATTTGTATTTTATCAGCTTTCCAGATACTGCTTGATGTAAGTAAATATTTTGTTTTACTCATTGACTCTGTTGAGATGTTGATGCAAATTGTAGAAGAGATTTAAAATTTTTGTATTTTCAAATTTTGAGACCGTGGTTTTAGCTACAGAATCATATCATTTCTTATGGTTCATATTTTTATTTACTTTTTTTCTCGTAGCTACCCCTGAAACTATGAAAAATGGGCTTTATTGTATTTATATTTTAATTGTGCTTTATACTTTCTAAATGATTTATAGTCAGTAATAGTTTGTAATGGATAAGTGGTCATTTATAATTGCTCTTTATTTTTAGCAATGCATTGCAAACAGAGTGCAGAGATATTTTTGTATTATATCAAGAGGTTACCAGACAAGGAAACCCCTTTCAAAAAAATTATACAGTAGCAGAATGGAAACCCAAGTTTTCTTTCAAGTGAAAATTTAGGGAGATGGCATTTGCTATTTAGTGGATAACATCATATCTGATCTCCACTAACTATTTGACTAGGACAGATTTTTTTTTAATCTGCAGAAGTGGCAAGAATTAGTCTTACCATACACTCTTTGTTTAATGCTCTTTTTTACTTGTAAATACAAATTTGACTATGACTGATAGTGCCCCATTTTAATCTCATTCAGGAAGTTGCTTCTGAACTACAAATACTTCTTAATGATCTTATGAATAAAAACAAATTTTGACGGACTGTCAAGTTGATAAATGCAAATGACCTTTGAACAACACAAGGTTAAGGGTGCCAATCCCCCTCAGTCAAAATTTGTGTAAAACTTTATAATTTGCTCTCTGTATCCCAGGTTCTGCATCCCTGGATTCAGCTGATCTCGGATCATGTAATGTTGTAGTATTTATTTATTGAAAAAAATCTGCAATTGAATGAACCTGCACAATTCAGAACGACCTGTGTTTTTCAAGGGTCAGCTGTAGGGCATCCCTCTTCCATTTTCATCCCTGTAGCAGGGGGTAAAGGATGATGGAATAGAATACTAGTCAGAAAATTTAGGTGCTTAATTGATGAGTTTGTGTTTCAGAGTCGTAAAATTTTTTTATTTATTTATTAGGATTAAAAAATTTTTTTTAATTTAGTTTTATTGAAGTATGATTGATTTACATTGCTGTGTTAAGTTTCAGGCATACAGCATAGTGGTTTAGAGGGTTTTTTGTTTTGTTTTGGCTATGGCATGTGGGATCTTGGTTCTCTGACCAGGGATTGTGTCCCCAGCAGTGGAAACACAGAGTTTTAACCACTGGACCACTGTGGAATTCCCCTGAGTTGTAAAAATTTAAATTGTATATAATTCTCATTGTGGTCAGTTGTAAAATTTCTAAATGTCAGATATTCATAGTGGTAGTCTGCACTGCCAGTCAGTGAATGCTAACTGTGGATGACAGAGAAAATCCTACGGAATATTCCCGGCCAACCTGCGATACAGACAATGAGCAGCATTGTGAGCAGAGAGGAGGTGAAGGAGCTCCTCCCTGCAGTGGACCTCAGCACACGTGGAGCACAGCCTTGCCCCATTGGGGAGCACAGACTCAGCAGCTGAGCAGCTTCTGGATCTGCCCGATTTCAAGAATTGTTTAGTTTTGTTTCTCTGCCATACCGTTTATTACCTGAAGGTAGAGCCACAGTCTTCCTTGGCCCAGGTTGAGGGAAACGGATGGGAACATTGGCAGTTAAGTAGTTTGTATAGTTTGTCTTTAAATTAAAAGACATTTCCCTTAAGGGACATGAGAAAGTCTTGTTCAAAAACAGAACACTTTCTTTCACTCTAATCTGCCATTAGCTAAAAACTCTCAGAAATCTGCTTTGTAGCATTTAAGAAATGCTTGGGGACTCAGTGTGTATTAAAAAAAAAAAATCCATCCTCAAAATTGGGGTTCTCTGACAGCAGGACTTTAATAGAGGCAAGAAACAGCTGAAGAGAATGGAAGATTCTTTTGGGTCCTTTGATTCTATTTTCATCAGCTAATCCACTCTGGCCATCAGGATAGAGTATATAAATATATATATATTACATTTTATATATATAATGTAATTTCTAAATACTAATATTTTCCCTTTCCTTTTACACTTTCAGGTAATGTTTGAAACTTATCAGTTTTCTGGTGTGTATGTAGCCATCCAGGCAGTTCTGACTTTGTATGCTCAAGGTGGGTGAAGCTTAACTTTCAGTTAATTAATAATTATTATATTATATATAATATAATATTAATTGTATGTAATTTAAATTAACAAATTTAATTTATTAAATTAATTATATAAATATTTATATAAATTATATATATAATAATATACATTTTATATAATATACAAAATATAAATATATTAATAATTAAATATAATTTTATATAATATATAATAATATATTAATAATTGCTGAGTCATTAATTCAGCAAACATTTGTTCAGTTCAGTTCAGTTGCTCAGTAGTGTTTGATTCTTTGCGACCCCATGAACTGCAGCACGCCAGGCCTACCTCCCTATTTGTTACATGTATTTTATGTCGCAGGAATTTGATTTCTCAGGAAGTTTTAAGTCCCAGAAAGCACAGTTTTATATATTTATATTTATTCAAATATTCCACAGTTTGTCAAATAAAATATACACATTTTTGTTCTCTTTACTAAACAATGAAGGACTTAAGAAACTTCTCAGTTTTTTATAAGTAGGAAGTTCCTTCTTTTAGGCTATTTAAAGTAAGAAAATTTTTGAAGAAAAGAATGAACATGGAATCTGTCCTCAGAATTGTCAAAAGAGTTTTAAAAAGCCAGAAAGGTTCATATAAAATTATGTTTGTCAAATACACAATAGATTAAATGTAAAGGAAAAGGCAGACATTTGAGAGCACCTTCCCAACTTCTGAGACTGATTTAATGGAGGGGACCTACTTTTACTTTGTTTGCTTGATCCTGCCATTAGTAACTGCCTCTGTATCTACTGGGAATAAAACCGTAGCTATGTAGGGAGAACTCTGTATCCTGATGGTCTTGTGGAGAACTTAAGAGACCATCAGATACATGCACAGAGCCTGTTGGGCACTTAAAATGTAAAGATCCCTCAAGAAGTTAGACTCTTCATGGGGAAAAGATACAGAAATTGATTTAGCATGTCAGAGAAGGTTTCTGAAGAAGGTGACAACTAAATGTCAAGCCTTAGCACTTAAGCGGTATATGACAGTACGGTCGACCCTTGAACAGTGCTGATTTGAACTGTATGACTCCATTTATACGTGGATATTTTTCAGTAGTAAATACTACAGTACTACATGGTCCATAGTCAGTTGAATCGGGATGCAAAGGGCCAGCTATAAGTTATATGCAGGTTAACCCCCACGTTGTTCAAGGGTCAGTTGTGTTAGGATACAAATTTTAATGTTATGGTGATCCATCTGATTCTACACGTGAATGAGTAAAAATCACTTTATCAAAATACGTGCTAGGTTTTAAAACTGTCTTTGCTACTTCATGTAGATATTAAGAAGATACTTGGGGAGAATTAAATTTTTAAAGAGACTCTATTCATTCACCAAGTGTGGCATGAGCTTGGCGTTCTGTTTAGGACAGAGGATACAGAAGTGAGTCAGCTACTCAATAAGCTACATATGGTCTCCTTGCCCTTTAGTCCATTATAGGCAGGCTCTGAGGAACTAGTGCTTGTCTGCATCTAGGAAATTGTGTTTCATTTTTTTAAAGTAAATTTCAGAATTTATTTTAGAAAATACGTTTTTAAAATAGATATTTAAAATTTTGAATCTAAACTTTGAAACTGGTGATTCCATTTAGGGGGTGGAGATGGGACACCTCTGCTAAAATGAATTTTAACTTTAATTGTACTTGAATAAAACTGACCTTAACAGATATTTCTAGTAATATTCATAAATTTATTTCTTCCAAGAAGAAGATATTCTCTCTTAACTCCTGATATTTAGCTGCTTTTGTTTAAACATTGAATTCTTAATTTTGAGAAATGATAATCCAGTAATTCTAATCAAAAGAACTCTTCAGCTGAGGAAAAATTCTGCATAAAAACAAGGTGGCTAAAACCTACCAGTTAAATCAAAAAAGTAAGAAGCTACACTTGGAGCCAGGAAAGGTTTTTGAATAAGAGAGGTGACACGGTGATTCAAGAAAGTATGACTGCATTTTGTGTACAGGATTGAGGGGAATAACTGAAATTATGGAGTCTGAGCTAGAGGTTAAAGTGGTCAGGGAGGGTATGAATGAAAAGTTAAGAACTAGATTGAGCTTTAAAGAATCCTTCAGAGTTGAAGTAGAAAGAGTGAGTAATCTAGTGCTTCAGTTGATATTACTGGAAGCGTTTTTGAATTAATGATACTATGGATTCTTTTTTTTTGCAATAGAAAGTCTCTTGTTTAAAAGAAAGCAACCTTAAGAGGCAGTGTATGATTTTTTTATGAAACTTGCAAAATAAGTCAAGGAAAAACAAATTATATGAACTTCAGTAGGAGATGTGAATAAATGTGATCAGAGATAAATTAGATGTTTTGTGCATAATAAGAAAGAAGGAGAGAGTCTATTCAGGGATGGGACAGTGATAAAATAATAAGCTTAAGCAATTAATGCTTAATGCATATTCTGGTTAAAAGTATCATTAGACTTAAAAACTGCTAGAAAATGTGATTTAGAAAAAGTGTTTTTTTTTTTTTTTCCTGAATTAACTCTGGCACAAAAGGTGAAATACTAACTTTCAGCCATTTGTACTTTTATATATATATATATTTTTTAAATCTCATTTTATTATTATTATTTTTGTTTTTGGCCATACTGCACAGCATGTGGTATCTTTTTTTTTTTTTTTTTTTTTTTTACTTTTATTTGCATTTATTTTCTGCGGCATTTATTCCCGGGCCATAAGTTTTTGTTTCTTCAGTTTCTTCTGGGATATCTTTTTCTTCTGTGCAACCTCCTCTTCTGGTTTAGGAACAATCTGTTCTTTTTCAGTAAGGATCATCTCAATGTGGCAGGGAGAGCTCATGAAGGGGTTGATCCGACCGTGAGCTCTATAAGTCCTGCGCCGCGTCTTGGGGGCTTTGTTCACTTGGATGTGCTCAATGACCAGAGAATCTACATCTAAGCCCTTAAGTTCAGCATTGCTCTCTGCATTTTTGAGCATGTGTAGTAAAAATTCAGCACTCTTTTTGGGCCACTGACCCTGCATCCAGCCCCACTGTTTGGCCTGTGCTCACCCACCAACTCCACCATTGTAATGACGGGATGGCACACATTGCTTCTTTAAAGTGACATCCTTCAGATACTTGGTGGCTTTTCGGATATGCATACCCTTTATGGCCTGGGCAGTCTCACGAGTGTTCTTAAAGTGAACACGAAGATTTGAACCTCTTGATTTGCATGATTTTGTGAGGTTTTCTGGGTCGAGTGAATAACGCACCATTTTTAAGGGTCAGCTCAGGCCGCCTACTGGAAAAGGAAGAGCATGTGGGATCTTAATTCCACAACCCCCTGACCAGGGATCAAACCCACGTGTCTCCTACCTTGGAAGCATACAGTCTTAACCACTGCACCATCAGGGAAGTCCCTATTTATACTGTTAAGTAGCACATAATGAGGAACAAAGAGACTTTCTAGGTGGTGCTGGTGGTAAAGAACCCATCTGCCAGTGCAGAAGATGTAACAGATGTGAGTTCGATCCCTGAGTCAGGAAGATCCCCTGGAGGAGGAAATGGCAGCCCACTGCAGTATTCTTGCCTGAAGAATCCCATGGACAGAGGAACCTGGAGGGCTACAGTCCATGGGGTCACAGAGTCGGACACGACTGAAGTGACTTAGAATGCATATACTCACAAGAAAGAAGATGGCTTCTTTGCTGTTCTTTTATTAAAAAGTTTAACTAACACTGTCTTCTTGATTTCTGGTGAATAATTGAAATGATTCTTTGGCTAGTCAAGATGAATTATTCTCAGATTTCTGGCTATTTTGTATCAACAGAAATTTTCCTAACAGAGTTTTGAATATACTATATGACAAAAATAATAAGAACTAGATTATTTCAGCAGATTCACTGTTAACTTGTGTAATATTTACCCTTCACAGTGGTTTTCATAAAAGCTATCCATGATACTTCAGAGAATTTGACGTCAGGGGAATTCAGGGATCGAGATTAAAGTTAGGATTAAAGACCATGTTGTATTTTTCAGTCCGCAGTCTGAGGATCTGTTTCTTCCATCACTGGGGGAGCACATGATTAGACTAAAGGTCTCACAGGAGGCATGTGAGAGAACACCAACGTCAGTGTCTGTGTGTTGGAAATAAACTGCAAAATAAGCAAATAATAAAGAAATGCTTTTAGACCATTTTGGTTGGTTATGTTTCTTATCAATTAGTAAAGAAGCCAGCATCTTTGAATATTGAAATACTTGAAATTTTCTGGTTTGATTTCTGATTTGGCTTTTTGTTTACAACTTCATGATTTTTCCACAGGTTTATTAACTGGAGTCGTGGTGGACTCTGGAGATGGTGTGACTCACATATGCCCGGTGTATGAAGGCTTTTCTCTCCCTCACCTTACCAGGAGACTGGATATTGCTGGGAGGGATATTACCAGATATCTTATCAAGGTAAGCAAAAGGAATATCATAGAATTAGATTTTGTAGGTTTGTGTATATCTACTGAAAACAAATTTGAATGTATCACCTCAGGGTTCTAGTGAATCTGCACCACCAGAGAAGTGGCCCAGTACTTTATTCATATAAAAATCTGTATGAGATTTGCACACATAATCTCCTGTGTACTAATGAGAGCTCATCATTACGTAATTAGAATTACATAATGCCTTTCCTGAGGAATGGGAAGAGAGGTATGTCAAAGATGGAAGAAGACTCTTAAGGCTTCCTTGAACAACTTGGGCAGCCTTTCAGCCGTAAAACCCTCTTTGAACAAGATGTAAAAATTTATTTGTCAGTGTAGTTAGTGATGATATTCTTTAAAATATTGGCCGATATTTAACATATAAGGCCACTCTTTGGAAACATGTGTGGTTTTTGTAATGTAGGGGAAAAAAGATTTAGAATATTGTCTGTACCAGAACTCTGTAGTTAGTACATTCTCTCCAGGTCAGTGGTTCTCAATCAGGGATGATGCTACTCCTCCAGGGACACTTTGAAATGTCTGAAGACATTTTTTGGTTGTTACATCTTTGCAGAAAGGCCGCTAAACATCCTACAATGAACAGGGCATCCCCCACAACAAAGGACTATAAGGTCCAATATGTCACTGGTACTACTGTGGGGAGACTGTTCTGGGTTGCGTTAAGTCTTCATATTGACATTGGGTTAGTAATAAGATTGGTAATGAGAATTATAATACCATTCTAAGCCACAATTCTATTTGAGGGTGACTACCAAAGGATTGCCCAAGAGTTTTCTTTTGAATGTAAACTCAAAGATCAGAGGATTTTTAGTTTTTCATGTGAAAAGTCTAATTTGTTTCTGATGCATATTGTGTGTGTTTTTGTTTTTCCTGTCAGGTTGAATTCTTGTTTATGTTTGTTTGTTTATTTAACAAATACTGTTGCCCCTCTAATATGTGTCAGACATATTTCATGATTATGGCATTGACTGAGTAAATTAAATTGCAGATTATAGGAATCCAGTGCTAAAATATTATTTATTAATAGATTATTATTATTATGTCCATTTACTATTCATGAACTGTTAATTCTGTCACTTCCTATGGAACTTTTCTGTGAAAGTGAAATGTAAATTCTTTTATGGTAAGTAATATTCTCCTTTCTGAAATAGTAGAGCTAAGGTTCTGCTGTTCATTGTATTTGGTATTGATGTGACATACTTAGAGAACATTAATCTCTTTTGTGGAGTTGAACTCACTCAGATTAATTACTGCTCTTTTTTTGTACCAGCTGCTTCTGTTGCGGGGATATGCCTTCAACCATTCTGCTGATTTTGAAACGGTTCGCATGATTAAAGAAAAATTGTGTTATGTGGGATATAATATTGAGCAAGAGCAGAAACTGGCCTTAGAGACCACAGTATTGGTTGAATCTTACACAGTAAGTATATCTGGTGTATGATATATAAATATGGTTTTAAAGTGGGCGACAGTGACTATTGGTGTGTGCTTAAGGAGGTTTTCTTGGAATTTAGTACTTTGGGTTTGGGTTGTTATAATTTGTATATGTATGACCTTTAATGTCTTTTCTACATTATGATACTATGATTTAGTTATTTTAATAAGGCAAGAATCATATATTGCTTTTCTACTTTAGGATGCAGTTAGATATGAAATGTTATTTTGAGATTCTCGTACCTGGAGTAGCATTTTTCAGCATGGGTTTCACATAATGTTATTTCTCTGAGATGTTAGTAGGTATTGACAAAAATTTTAAATGTAGGGTTACATTGTCAGATGAATTTGCGAGAGAGTCAGTTTCCCTTTATTAAAGGACTTCTCAGAACCTTTGATATGCTGATTTCTACATGATTACGGTATTCTTCAGCATTTCATGGGACTGGTATTCTAAGATACTTTGGAAGATGGTCATCCTATAGGATTGCTTTAACAATTCAGTAGGTGACAGTCTTCCTGACTTAGTATTTTCTTACTGAGATGTTCAGAACAAATGTTGAATTGAAATTGTAACTAATGATACTTAGAACCAAGTTATAGTTTATATCAGGGGAGTTGAATTTTCAGTGTATTGCTGCCTTAAGTCTGTCATTTTCATCTGGGTATAAAGTACTTCCATGCTGTGTCTTTGATCTGCTACTGTTGTTTAGTCGCTAAGTCATATCTAACTCTTTGCGACCCCATGGACGCCTGCCAAGCTCCTCTGTCCATGTGATTTCCCAGGCAAGAATACTGGAGTGGGTTGCCATTTCCTTCTCCAGGGGATCTTCCCAACCCAGGGATTGAACCCTTGGAAGGCAGATTCTTTACCACTGAGCCACCAAAACTGGAATTGAGTGATAGGCAATAAAAGCAAGTATTCTTCCACCATTTAATTCATATAGACAGAAGATATCACAAATATGTACAAAATAGTCACTTTAAAGATAATTTTAAATTTTTATAAGTTATATTGTTTTATTTCAGAGGATACTGATCCAAATATTCAGTAAATCAATACTTTGCACCTCAGTCATCTACAGATTTGCCCTAGGGATTCTTTCCTGAGGCCTTCTTGATAGTTCCCCTAGATTTATAATTTATCGTCTACCTGACTTTGGAAGAAAGTATCATGAGACAGAGGATAAGGGAACTAGAAATATAAAACATATTTTATCTCTTCCCTCCTTCCTCAGAATTTGAGGCAGGTTACAAAAGTATATGTGACTATGTGACAAATAAACCGGGAACTGATGAAGAGGGAAAATAGTGGACAAATAGAGGATAGGATAAGGTTTGGTGCAGAGAAATTGGGAGGCATACAGTTTTAACAGTTCTGAGAGGTAAGTAGTTTCATGGGTAGGTGGCCCTAGGCTGATCTCCAACCAGAGCTTTGAGAAGAGCCACATTGTCCAGGTACAGATGTTTTATGCTAATGATAGTCTGCCGTGTGAAGTTTTTCTATATATCTTGGATGATTTCATGTGGTTTTTAAAGTCACTGGATGGTTGTGTTTATTTTGTTAAGGGTAAATTTTTTTACAAAAAAATTTGATACAATTTATAAAAAGATAATTCTGGAGTTTTTGAAAGATGTGATTGCGTTGCACATACTGTATACAGTTAGAGCAGACATGGAGTAAATGTCTTTAAGAACTTGCCTTGAGATACTTCGTCATGTTGGAAAGTGAGTTTGGGAATCTAAGTATAGTTATTATAATTATGTTATTTTAAACTGATATACTGTTAGAAATGTTAATGTAAAACTAATTCTGGTCTTTCATATAGAAATGTGTCAACATGCTTGTTACTTAGGTCAATTCTATGAATTGTGAGGGAGTTTTTGTTTAACATTTCTCATTTAATTAAACATAAACATGATGTAACTTAAAGGTTTTCTGCACAGGGTCATATGATAGTGGTATCTTACCAGTTGCTTAAATCTTATTTTCATAAAATTATATTTATCTATTTAAAAATTTAATAGGACCTAGTAAGTAGGATACAACTGAATTGCCTAATAAAAACTAGGTTAGCGTCCTTAAGCTTTTTTGATCATAAGATTTTCCTTGGATTAAATGATTTGATGGAAGTTTCACACGTGATATAAAGTGTTTGATGGCAAAAAAATAGCTCCCCAGAATAATTATTTGGTGAAAGAAATTTAAAATTTTTAATTGAATGTGTCTGTGCTACGTGGTAAAAATCTCCGTAAACTCAAAAATGTGTTAAAATGATAAAGAGAAACAGCATTGACTCCGGCAAAAGTCCAGTTGCTGTGGGTGATCAGCACTACCTATAGTGCTCACTTGCACACACCAGTAGACATCACACATTTGTGTATTGGTGACTCCTTCAAGAAATTCCTGCTATTTGGGGGCAGGACATATCATTTCAAAAGCAGAACAGAGCATGATAATAAAAACAATTATTTTAATGTATTTTACTTTGTCTTTTTTCAAAAATGTATTTTGGGAAAAATATATTGCTAATGATTTTGGTTATAAAACAGGTGTACTAGCACCTAAAAAACACTGGAAACTTTTTAAATCTTTTGCTGATACCCGATTGTTCTTGGTCTCTAGCTCCCAGATGGCCGCATTATCAAAGTCGGGGGAGAGAGGTTTGAAGCCCCGGAAGCTCTGTTTCAGCCTCACTTGATCAATGTCGAGGGAGTAGGTGTTGCTGAATTGCTTTTTAACACAATCCAGGCTGCTGACATTGATACCAGGTACTTTAGAAATGGTTGTTTCAAAGTTGCTTATCAGAAATAGATGGAATATAAATAGCTAGAGTGACCAAGTTGTCTATTGTTTCACCCAAGTTTTTGATGGGATGACACTGGTTGTTGAATGACATATATCATTGTGTCTCAGATGCCCATTTAAATTTATTTCGAAATACTTTAAACATTGCAAGTTGCCAGAATAGAACAGAGGACCCCTGTACACTACCCAGTTTTCTATTTCACTACTTTTAGCATTCTGTGTGTTTGTGTGCCCCCCTGCCTCCTGGTCTTGAGTCATCTGAGAATAGGTTGAATGTGAAAGTCCTTTGTGCTTCTCAGGAGTGAGGCTGCTCTCTTACAGCCACAGTGCAGTTACTGAGTTCAGGGCATTGATTGCTGATGTACTTTTACCTGCCATCCGTATTTCAGTTTCATTCTCTGTCCCAGTAATGTCCTTTATATACAGTTTTTCTTTTCTCCAGTAAAGGGTCAGAACTGAGAGCACACATTGTGTTTAGTTGTCATGTCTCTTAGTTACCTTTTATCTGTTGTAATCCCTCAGTCTTTCATGACATTGATATTTTTGCAGACTACAATTTGGGTTTGAATGTTTTCTCATGATTAAATATAGATTTTTGCATTTTCGGCTGGAACACTCCTTAAGTGATGTGTCCTTCTTAGGTTATCACATCCAGAAGTGATCTCGGTTTGCTCCTATTTGGTGATATTAGTGTTAAACTCTTAGTGAAGTTTCCTGTTTTCTCCATTGTATCAGTTCAGTTCAGTTCAGTCGCTCAGTCGTGTCTGACTCTTTGCGACCCCACGGACTGCAGCACGCCAGGCCTCCCTGTCCATCACCAACTCCTGGAGTTTACTCAAACTTAAGTTCATTGAGTCGGTAATGCCATCCAATCATCTCATCCTCTGTTGTCCCGTTCTCCTCCTGCCTTCAATCTTTGCCAGCATCAGGGTCTTTTCAAATAAGGCAGTTCTTCGCATCAGGTGGCCAAAGTTGGAGTTTCAGCTTCAACATCAGTCCTTCCAATGAATATTCAGGACTGATTTCCTTTAGGATGGACTAGTTGGATCTCCTTGCAGTCCAAGGGACTCTCAAGAGTCTTCTCCAACACCACAGTTCAAAAGCATCAGTTCTTCAGCGTTCAGCTTTCTTTATAGTCCAACTCTCACATCCATACACGACTACTGGAAAAACCATAGTCAACAAACCATTGGTTTGTTGGCAAAGTAATGTCTCTGCTTTTTAATATGCTGTCTAGGTTGGTGATAACTTTTCTTCCAAGGAGCAAGCATCTTTTAATTTCCTGGCTGCAGTCACCATCTACAGTGATTTTGGAATCCAAAAAAATAAAGTCTGTCATTGTTTCCCCATCTGTTTTCCATGAAGGTGATGGGACCAGATGCCATGATTTTAGTTTTCTGAATGTTGAGCTTTAAGCCAACTTTTTCACTCTCCTCTTTCACCTTCATCAAGAGGCTCTTTAGTTCTTCTTCAGTTTCTGCCATAAGGGTGATGTCATCTGCATACCTGAGGTTATTGGTATTTCTCCTGGCAATCTTGATTCCAGTTTGTGCTTCCTCCAGCCCAGGGTTTCTCATGATGTACTCTGCATATAAGTTAAATAAGCAGGGTGACAATAAGCCTTGACGTACTCCTTTTCCTATTTGGAACCAGTCTGTTGTTCCATGTCCAGTTCTAACTGTTGCTTCCTGACCTGCATACAGGTTTCTCAAGAGGCAGGTCAGGTGGTCTGGTATTTCCATCTCTTGGAGAATTTTCCACAGTTTGTTGTGATTCACACAGTCAAAGGCTTTGGCATAGTCAATAAAGCAGAAATAGATGCTTTTCTGGAACTCTCTTGCTTTTTCGATGATCCAGCGGATGTTGGCAATTTGATCTCTGGTTCCTCTGCCTTTTCTAAAACCAGCTTGAACATCTGGAAGCTCATGGTTCACGTATTGTTGAAGCCTGGCTTGGAGAATTTTGAGCATTACTTTGCTATCGTGTGAGATGAGTGCAATTGTGCAGTAGTTTCAGCATTCTTTGGCATTGCCTTTCTTAGGGATTGGAATGAAAACTGACCTTTTCCAGTCCTGTGGCCATTGCTGAGTTTTCCAAATTTGCTGGCATATTGAGTGCAGCACTTTCACAGCATCATCTTTTAGGATTTGAAATAGCTCAACTGGAATTCCATCACCTCCACTAGCTTTGTTTGTAGTGATACTTCCTAAGGCCCACTTGACTTCATATTCCAGGATGTCTGGCTCTAGGTGAGTGATCACACTATCATGATTATCTGGGTCATGAAGATCTTTTTTGTACAGTTCTTCTGTGTATTCTTCCCACCTCTTCTTAATATCTTCTGCTTCTGTTAGGTCCATACCATTTCTGTCCTTTATTGAGCCCACCTTTGCATGAACTGTTCCCTTGGTATCTGTAATTTTCTTGAGGGAGATCTCTAGTCTTTCCCATTCTATTATTTTCCTCTATTTCTTTGAACTGATCACTGAGGAAGGCTTTCTTATCTCTCCTTGCTGTTCTTTGGAACTCTGCATTCAAGTGGGTATATCTTTTCTTTTCTCCTTTGCTTTTCGCTTTGCTTCTTTTCACAGCTATTTGTAAGGCCTCCTCAGGCAGCCATTTTACTTTTTTTGCATTTCTTTTTCTTGGGGATGGTCTTGCTCCCTGTCTCCTGTACAGTATCATGAACCTCAGTCCGTAGTTCATCAGGCACTCTGTCTATCAGATCTAGTCCCTTAAATCTATTTCTCATTTCCACTGTATAATTGTTAGGGATTTGATTTAGGTCATACCTGAATGGTCTAAGGTTTTCCCTACTTTCTTCAGTTTCAGTCTGAATTTGGCAATAAGGAGTTCATGATCTGAACCACAGTCAGCTCCTGCTCTTGTTTTTGCTGACTGTATAAATCTTCTCCATCTTTGGCTGTAAAGAACATAATCAGTCTGATTTCAGTGTTGACCGTCTGGTCATGTCCATGTGTAGAGTCTTCTCTTGTGTTGTTGGAAAAAGGTGTTTGCTATGACCAGTGCATTCTCTTGGCAGAACTCCATTAGCTGTTGCCCTGCTTCATTCTGTACTCCAAGGCCAAATTTTCCTGTTACTGCAGGTGTTTATTGACTTTCTACTTTTGCATTCCAGTCCCCTATAATGAAAAGGCCATCTTTTTTGGGTGTTAATTCTAGAAGGTCTTGTAGGTCTTCATAGAACTGTGCAGCTTCTTCAGCATTATTGGTCAGGGCATAGACGTGGATTACCATGATATTGAATGGTTTGCCTTGGAAATTAGATCATTCTGTCGTTTTTGAGAGTGCATCCAAGTACTGCATTTTGAACTCTTGTTGACTATGATAGCTGCTCCTTTTCTTCAAAGGATTCTTGCTGAGAGTAGTAGATATAATGGTCATCTGAGTTAAATTCACCCATTCCAGTCCATTTTAGTTCTCTGATTCCTAAAATGTTGATGTTCACTCTTGCCATCTCCTGTATGATCACTTCCAATTTGCCTTGGTTCATGGACCTAACATTCCAGGTTCCTGTGCGGTATTTCTCTTTACAGCATCGGATCTTGCCTCCATCACCAGGCACATCCACACCTGGGTGTTGATTTTGCTTTGTCTCCGTCTCTTCAGTCTTGCTGGAGTTATTTCTCCACTGATCTCCAGTAGCATATTGGGCACCTACCAACCTGGGGAGTTCATCTCTCAGTGTCCTATCTTTTTGCCTTTTCATACTGTTCATGGGGTTCTCAAGGCGGGAATACTGAAGTGGTTTGCCATTTCCTTCTCCAGTGGACCACATTTTGTCAGAACTCTTTACCATGACCTGTCCATCTTGGGTGGCCCTAGACGACATGGCTCACAGTTTCATTGAGTTAGACAAGGCTGTGGTCCATGTGATTAGATTGGTTAGTTTTCTGTGATTGTGGTTTTCAGTCTGTCTGCCCTCTGATGGAAAAGGATGAGAGGCTTATGAAAGCTTCCTGATGGGATAGACTGACTGAGGGGGGATACTGAGTTTTGTTCTGATGGGTGAGGCCATGCTCAGTAAATCTTTAATCCAATTTTCTGTTGATGGGTGGAGCTGTGTTCCCTCCCTGCTGTTTACCTGGGGCCAAACTGTGGTGGAGCTTCCCTCCTGGCTTAGATGGTAAAAGCATCTGCTTGCAATGTGGGAGACCAGGGTTAGATCCCTGGGTGGGGAAGATCCTCTGGAGAAGGAAATGGCAACCCACTCCAATACTCTTGCCTGGAAAATTCCATCAATGGAGGAGCCTGGTGGGCTACAGTCAGTGGGGTCGCACAGAGTCAGACACAGCTGAGCGACTTCACTTCACTTTAAACTGTGGTGGAGGTAATGAAGATAAGGGTGACCTCCCGCAAAAGATGTCATGCAGGTACTGCCACAGTCCGTGCCCCCAGCCCTGCAGCAGGCCACCACCGACCCACGCCTTCGCTGGAGGCTCCTGGACCCCCATAGGCAAGTCTCCTGTGGGGTCACTGTTCCTTTCTCCTGGGTCCTGGTGCACAAGGTTCTGTGTACGCTCCAAGAGTCTGTTTCCCAGTCCTGTGTACGTTCTGGCAGCTTTGTGGTGGGGTTGTGGTGACCTCCTCCAAGAGGACTTAGGCCGTATCCATACCCAGAGCGCCTGTCCCTGCGGCAGAGCACTGCCGACCCGCACCTCCGCAGGAGATGCTCCGGCACAGTCTGTCGCGGTCTCTGTGAGGTCCCTGGGTCCGGGTGCGCACAAGGTTGGTTTGAGCCCTCTGAGCGTCCTCTCCATTGCATAGGTTTTCTTTTTTTCCTGATTTATAAGTAATTTGTGGGAAAGTACTTTCAGTAGTGTCCAGGTCTCTGCAGCCCCATGAACTGTAGCCCGCCAAGCTCCTCTGTCCATGGAATTCTCTAGGCAAGAATACTGGAGTGGGTGGCCATCCTCTTCTCCAAGAGATCTTTCCAACCCAGTGAATGAACCTGAGTCTCCTGCATTGCAGGCAGATTCTTTACCGTCTGAGCCACCAGGAAGCCGCAAAATACTTTTGAGACTGTAAATCTGTTCTTCATCAGTTTCTGACTTGCACCCCTTTTATCATCAATTGATGATTTTTGCCTAAATCCATTTTTACTGTGATGGTTGCAAAAAGATGATTTATCTCATTCTGTCATTCCTTCTGTATTTATTAGTTGGCATTCTAGCATAAGGAGCTGCCTTTCCTTCTCCCTTGTTTTTGTTAATTATCAGCATGGACTTGTGATTTTATTCAATGGATTATAATTTTTATCTCTGCCTTATTTAATTTGGGTACCAAATTGTCCCAGTTTGGCCTATGAGAGCCCCTTCAAGTGGGCTCCTGTGTCCTTTGTTGTTCAGTCTCTAAGGCATGTCAGACTCCCTGGGACCCCGTGGACTGAAGCCCGCCAGGCTCCTCCGGCAATTCTCCAGGCAAGAACTTTGGAGTAGGTTGTTGTTTCCTTCTCCAGGGGCTCTCCTTTGCACCCTCCTCTCTTTTGAGCATGTTCTATTTCATTCTGTTTTGTGACACAGGATAGTCCCAGCTCATCTTGAATTTTGGTTTCTGAAGAGGCTGTCAAAACTACAAAGAAAGGACCCTCAGAAGTATTATTGTCCCCACCTGTTGTCTTCCACCTTGGTGCTACTCCCTGTATTTCTTATTTTCTTGCACAAGAGGTAGCATCCTGTAAATACTCTTGAACTTTGTTTTTTTCTCTTAATATATCCTAAACAACCTTATACCACTTCCTGTGTGTTGCTGTTGTTCTTTTTTCCACTGTGTACACATAATGGCTTCTTCAGTGAATCCTGGTTATCTAGGTAGGGTCCAGTATTTGTGCTGACAGATAATGCTGCAGTTAATAACCTTGCGCACACTGTATCTTTGTATTGTTGGGATATATGTCCCCTGAGAGGGGAATAGTTGGGTCAAAAGGCAAATGTGTGTGGTTTTGTAATTGCTCAGTTCCCTTCTTTTAAGGTTGTACCCTTTCTCTTTCCTACAGTCATGTCTGAGGACACTACAGCTGTTCCCAGAGTCTGTCAGCATTTTACTTGCATGTCAGTCTAATGAATGAGAAATGATATCTCAATGTAATTCTAACTTGCATTTCTCTTAAGATTGAAGTTGCATATATTTTTCTATGCGTTGTGTGCTAAGTTGCTTCAGTTGTGTCCAACTCTTTGCAACCCTCTGACTGTAGCCCCTCCGGCTCCTTTCTCCATGGGGATTTTTCAGGCAAAAATACTGGAGTGGGTTACCATGGCCTCCTTCAGGGGATCCTCCCAACCCAGGGATTGAACCCAAGTCTCTTACGTCTCCTGCATTGGCAGCCAGGGTCTTCACCGCTGGAGCCAACTGGGAAGCCCTATGGACCATTTTTATATCTTTTCTTGGTGAATTATCTGTTTGTGGCTTTTGCCTGTTATCTGTAAAATTTTTGTAATTTTTTTTTTCCTCTCAATTTTTAAAGAAGTTCTTTATATTTGAGCTCTGTGATCCATTTGTAGATATTTTGTAATTTTTCATTTGTCTCTTCTGGTGTTTCTGGCCACACAAAATTTTGGTTTTATTTAGTTATGTGAGAAGATTTATAATCTTTTATTGCAGCTTGAGTTTGAGTCACAGAAAGCTCTCCTCTTCACCCAAGTTGAGAAATTCACTCAGAAACATTTTATTAAGCAAGTGTTTGCTTACTTCTTTATTTAACCCTAATGAAATAACCATCTAATTTTTGTGGGAGGCTGGGGAACAGGACAATAATAATAATTAGCAAAAATAGCAATTGTCTTAGAACAAGCTATAAATCTAATGGAAGATGTTCAGAAGTCTAATCTAGACTTCATAATTATGATAAATTCTCATAGTGGGGATTGGGTAGATACTTTTGTCCCTTGATGTAATGATCATTAATAGCAAGAATATATATAAAAGTGCTTACCTGTTGGTGGTGATTGAAGTTTTGGTGATGCTAAAGCACTGGAGTCAGGTTCAGTACCCTTTCCACATTGCTAGCGTTGGAAAGTTGCAGCACTCAGATTTTGTTCTGCATGTTCAGTGTATTGAAAGCATACATGGGCATATGCCACATATAGCTATATGTCAGCTGCTTAGTTTATAACATTCATGCATGCATTTGCAATTAAATGCAATACAAAACTTCTTCTAGAAGCTAGAATTACAATAGCCTGAGCCCTTCAGAACGTGAAAGGAAGTAAAACCTGGAAGCCAGTTTGAATGAATCCAAAATGGATACAACTTAGCTCCTGAGCTTTACTAAAAAAAGTTCCTTCGACCCTCACATAGATTATACTGTTAATATTTTTACTCCATATGCACTTATTTTAGATTTGATTATCTGGTATCATGACCAACAGCATATTAAGGAAGAAAGAGAGGACTGCTATTAGAAGCAAGCACATCAATCTAACCAAAAATAATAGCCAGCGGCCTCAAAGCAGGGGAACAAAAGGGAAAACTACAAAAGGCAAATGGAAAAATTCAAAAGCTAGAAGTGGAGTCGTGGTGGAATATGGTTTATTATAGTACACTACCACATCTAAGTGGCTCCGTGGAAGCACTGTTAAAGCATAACCCAAATACCACTCCTTTGTGATGTGAACTAGTCGTTATCGAAAGACTTAATTACATTTGCAAGAAAATGTGTTATGTACTTTACGAGTATTGTCATCAAAATGATAATAAATATTTTATATATAAAGAGTTTGTTATCTGTTTACAGTAGTAATAGCAAGCTTTCAGCCCTGCGGTTTACATGTTGAATTTTATTTAATTCTCGCAGCAACCACCTGAGGCTAATGTAAATAAAAGCAACTCTTGAGATGCTGTTTTCCTAATATGAAACCCCTAATGAGTACCTGTTGTGTCTTCCTAGATCTGAGTTCTATAAGCACATTGTGCTTTCTGGAGGGTCTACTATGTACCCTGGTCTGCCATCCCGGTTGGAACGAGAGCTTAAACAGCTTTACTTAGAACGAGTATTGAAGGGTGATGTGGAAAAACTTTCTGTAAGTATTAATCAGTACTCCAACTGTTAGCATACTGTTAAAACCCTGTAAAATAGCTTGTGATTTTTGACAACCACCAGAGGGAGCAAGAAGTCTTCCTAAACAAATGTCTAATGCAGTCTAGTGCAGCCTTGAAAAAGTAGGAAGAAGTAAATGGTTCAAGATGAGCTTTGTCTCAACGGTCCTAGTGCCAGCTCACCTTTCTACTCAGTGAACTGAGACAGCTGGGTCCAGTGACAAATGTTTTGGTTCATCTGTAACAAATAGCCTGGAACCAGGGTGCCTGTACATGGGTGGGAAGAACCTCCTGTACTGTGGAGAGAGGCCCGTTGGTTTGGTTTTGTTTTGTTTTTTAAGAAGTCATCAACATTCTGTGCTACTCTTGGACTGTCTCGTATTTCTGATTTAAAATGATTTTCTGGCTGTTTCTTGCATATGTCTTTTATCTACCCAATCAGATAGTCTCCAGTTCTTTTGCATCCCTGTCAGCTATCATAGCTCTTAAAACAGACTTGAAATGATAGTTGTTGATACATAGAGTGGAAAGAAACTTTTAAACTAGGGTGTAACAGTTGATGGTTATTTGACATTGATTTTTCTCTACAAACCCTGGACTGTGTGAAGTACACTATACATACTACGTGCTCAACTAGGAGTTGTTTAATTCTAAGTTAATCTCTGAGGTTTGTCTCACCAACTTTGATCAGCTGTTTTAGATAATGAGAGTGCATCATACAGAGGGCTTTATATATTGGAGACACTATATTACATCTTTCATTTGTGACTCAAATTACTGAAATTAAATTCTGTATGGACTCATACGTTAAACAGATTAAAAGACTTAAAGGAGGCGTGTTGTCTAAGAACTTCACTCATTTGTCTGATTTTATTGAGTTATACATATAATTTAAAGTCAGTCTTAGATGATTATTCAGTAGATACTTCTTGAACTCCTTCTGTGTGCCAAACACTTGTTTAGGTGCTGGGGGAAACAAAACAGTGGTGAACAAAACTGAAAATCTCTGCTTTTAGTCTATGAATAATACTTTGGTTAGTAATAAGCACTATGAGGAAAAGTCAGGTTAGGGGCTCGAAAGTGATAGTGATTGGGGGAGATGGTGTGCTTCTTCATGTAGAGTGATCAGAGAAGGGGCCCAATGAGATAACTTTTGAACAAAAACCGGAGGGATAGAGGAGCCTGACCCTCTGGGGGGGGAGAATCTTCCAGGCAGTAACAGTCCTGAGTTACGGGGAGTGTGTAGATGTGGCTGGAGCAGAGAAGCAAGGGAGGGGACTGGGAGGTGAGCGTGGAAAGGTAGTCAGGGGACCTCCCTGGTGAGCCAGTAGTTAAAACTCCACACTTCCACTGCAGGGGGTATGGGTTCGATCCCTGGCGGGGCAACTAATCCCACATGCCACACGGAACAACCAAAAAAAGAAAGGTAGTCAGGACGCAAGTCTTGTTCAGCTGTGGTAAAGATTTTGACTTTCCTTCTATTGAGATAGAAAGTCTTGGGAGGATCTTGAGCAGAGAAAGTATTATCTGATTTGTTTAAAGGATCATTAAGTCTGATGTGGTGAATACACGGTTGAGAAAAGAGAGGAAGAACTGATGTCGCAGGATGGGTTAGGAGGCTCTCAGAGGAGGGGGGAGCTGGTAGATGTTTGTGAAATAAATGAGGAGGTGTGAAGTGGTGTCTTAGAGAGTGGAACAGAGAAGAGAAATGTCATGGGGTTGCGGAGCATCTCTGAGGGGCTCAGTCGAGGTAAAGCTTAACGTGGATGTTGAGTTTTTCTCACCCCGCACTCAGTAACTTGAGGGCAGGGGCAGAGCAGAGAGTTGACCACCTGAAATGGGGTTCTGCCAAGCAAGGCAGAGAAGGACAGCGTCACTGAGGATGGTGTCAGGGCGTGGTGGAGAGAGCGCACACGCGCCACGGAGCAGGTCTGAGGAGAATTCCTCTTCGTGGGGCTCTGTAGACACCATGGGCCCAGAGAGTGGTGGCTGGGATGGCCCAGAAGGGCGAGTTTCTGAGGGTCTCTGGAATGGCAGTGGTGAGAAACAGAGCCCGTTGCAAAAGCTGCAGGGGCAGCGGTGTCCTCAAGGGCTAGCCAGGTTTCCCCAGGAGCAGGGTGGCCAGAACACAGCCCCAGACCAGACCTGGCTGTTTATAAATGAAGCTTTTGGGAACATGGACAAAGCAGACTCTTTGGTCACCTAATATGTTACTGTTGTCACATACTGTCTCTGGCTGCCGTTAGCTATTGCCAGAGTAGACCCTGCAGAGCTTCAAGTATTTACCCTCTGATCCCTGTAGAAAAAGTTTGCTGACCCCTGCCTGAGAGTGAAAAAGTAACTAGAATAGTTAGAACAATAGGTTAGCCTCAGAATTAATTAATCAGTTAACAGGTGTTTTCTATGTCATATATTATGACAGATCCTACAGTTCATGTATGTGACATAAAGACAGTTAAGATGACATAGTTATTTTGAGTCTTTTTGCACAATTTGTGACTTTGTAAATAAAACTGCTACTTCATTTTAATGTTTCTCTTTCATGAGTTGACTTACCATACAGAAGGAGGTCTCTCCTTGTTAGACAGCTAAGAGTGGCTACAGAGTGTAAAGCTTTTCCTGCTTGTGTTTAATTTTCTTTACTGTGTTCATTTTTTCCAACATCCTTATAATTTATCTTGACCATATTTGGCCTTGTTTATTCAAACATTCGTTTGGATTTGAGACAATAGAAAGTGAGCTTTGCTTATAAGAACTTAAATCTTACTTTTTTGCCTAGGACTACGATCATAAGGGCATGAGACCTTGAAGAAAGTATAAATCCTCTTATCCCAACTCTTCACTTGATAGTTGGCTGGATGATTTGCCCATCAGTGAGACACTTGTCACAGTCAGGGCTTCGATACTTGGGCTTTTAGTAGGGTGACCGTGGAATTCATTGTTCGTATCAGGATGCTTTTGAGAGTGACAAGGGGTGCAGTTAACGATGGGGCCACAGGTGTAAGTAGGGAGTGTTCTAAACACACTGGGATGGATTTGCGATCTCCTGGCTGTGAGTTAGGGCAAGTTACACAAGGTATCTCTCTACTTCACATGTATACATCACAGAACCTTTGTGAGAATTTAAGAAAAAGTCATTTTCATAGGATAGAAAACACCATGTACGTGTGACATTTTACTGTCTCCTCTTTTTTCCTTTAGAAATTCAAGATCCGCATTGAAGACCCCCCCCGCAGGAAGCACATGGTTTTCCTGGGAGGTGCAGTTCTAGCAGACATCATGAAGGACAAAGACAACTTCTGGATGACCCGACAGGAATACCAAGAAAAGGGTGTTCGTGTGCTGGAGAAACTCGGGGTGACGGTTCGATAAACTGTGAAGCTGCTTCCCATCATGCCCCTAACGTGCTTTCTTTTTTTCCTTTACTGCCAGTCTTTGAACTCGTTCAGCTCCAGGACCTGGAAGAGGCCTCTCTGTGCCCTTTGACTGGAAAGGTCAGGTTTTATTCTGGTGTCTTGCGGAAGTTGTGTTAAATTTGTGTTAATGTGGGTAAATCTGACTGTTTAATTCCACCACTTCCCTGCGAACACAGGGAGAGGGCAGGGGTCCTGTCTGCTGCATTGTCTGTCCTAAGCAGGCATTTGGATCGTTCCTGTAGGCTTCCTATTTTCACTTTACTGCTCTAATGCTGCTAGTTTCAGTCTTTAGCACACTAGGTGGTATGCCTTTATTAGCATAAGAAAACAACTTCAGCCAGAGCTTTTACCTATTACTGGGGTGGGGGTGGTCAGGACTGGGTGGGCGGCTGCTGAACCCTTTGTGGCGTTTCCTCTGTAGTGTGGTGCTTTCTACAGTTACTGCTGCAGCTTCTGGTATTAACATTTTAGGGAAATGGTAGGCTCAGAACAAAACTGTTTGGGTGGGTTTTTGCGCGGAGGACAGGGGTAGTCTTTTGATATTCATTTTGTGATTTTTGAGCTTTTCTGCTCTAGGGTACGGGAGATGAACTTTATTTACAATACTCTGATTTGGCAGGTTTTCTTCTACTTTTGGTCTGCCTGGAACTGTTTCCATATGATGTAAAAAGCAGGTGTAGTGTCCCATTATTATGTGGTTTAGGGATTTTTTAATTTGTTTTTTAAAATTAACCATGTCAACTGGAATTAGACTCCCTAGAATCTATCAGTGGAAATGTAACATTGAAAAAATGCTTTTAGAAATTCAAATTTCAAACAAAAAGTGCTTAAGAGTTGGTGTTTTTTCTAAGTGCTTCTATTTATATACCAGAAGCATTAAGGTAACCCAGTGCCAAGTACCATTCTTGAAAAAATTCTTTTATATAACCGACCAGTGCTTATTTAATAAAAACAAATAGATACATATAAATAATTACTGGCAGTAGATTATAATTATTGGGTTAAAAAGAACATTGAAATATGGGACTTTCTGCCAGTTGGGTAATTTTCACTAGTTTTTTTTTGTTGTTGGTATGTTTTGATTTAAAACCTGGAAGTAGAGTAAAATACGACTATTTAAAATGTTGGCCCCCCAAAATCAAGATATAAATACGTATTTGAACTGAAAAAACTTAATCATAACTACTAAATCTTAGCCATCTTAGGCTTGAAAGAAAAGTTGTTGGTATTTTGTAAATGTTAGCAGACTTTCCTGTCAGAAAATCATATTTATGGATCCTGTCGGTATTGCTTGGTATCTGAAAAAAATATCAAATAGTACCCAGACTTGAATTCCTTCTAAATTGAAAAATAAAGTAATAAGAGATTGTATCACTTCTGTTAATATTATGTATCTTTTGTCTCTTTTACCTCAATTTGAACAAATAAAAGAAGTTTGCCTGCATGCTGGACATGCTTCAGTACACATGAATAAGCCTATGAATAATGTCTGTAAGATTTTAGGGACGTGGGTGGCAGAGTCACTTTGGAATTCTAAAATGTTCCTGAATTATATACTTACCAATCCCCCCAGACTTTTGACTACTGAGTTGTTAAAGGACATAAATGCAGAACTAGCATCTACCAGTTGTTTATTTCAGGTAAATGGATAGACTCCTAACCTTTGATCATGATTTTAAAATACGGAGATAGAAAACAACAAAGAATGGAATAGACTCTTAAATAAAACAGTGAAGACATTTGTCCCTTGAATGTAGAATTTGGTTTTAATTTTGTAATTTTGCTATCAAACATGACAGTTAAAATGTATTAATAGAGAGAGAGTGTAATTTTTAAATTACATTTTTAAATTTTCCTATTCTAAGGTGAAATAAGGCATTTAGTATAGTGATTTGGG
Organism: Odocoileus virginianus; assembly: GCF_023699985.2. Classification (NCBI taxonomy): domain Eukaryota; kingdom Metazoa; phylum Chordata; class Mammalia; order Artiodactyla; family Cervidae; genus Odocoileus; species Odocoileus virginianus. The sequence continues at coordinate 60,364,402 of NC_069675.1, forward strand.
GGGGTTGGTGGGGAAGTATCATTAATTGGAGTTGTCAGTTATGAGCCCTTCAGAAATGAAAATGTTTTCTGTTTTAAAAGAGATGTGATTTGTAGCTCTTGAAAACCACTGTCACTTAAATTCCCAATGATGTTTAAAATTCTTTTCTTTTAAATTTAGAATTGCCAATGCCTTGACCTTCGAGAAGGGTTTCTTAGAAATAAGTCCTACATTTGAACTTTTTTCCTTAAAATGGTATTGGATGTTAACTTTTACGAAGTTCTGAGCACTGTCAACGATATCTGGAAGGTATTTTGAGAGATCAGTGGAAAGTCAAACATTCTGATTTTAACATAAATACACTTCTTTTTGATTGAGGAAAAAATCAGATTTTTCAAAGTACATTTGAATTTTGTCTTTGTTTTTCCTCTCGATAGTATTTCTTTTTGGATTCATTTTCTTATTTTTATTCATATTTTCATTTTTGCTAACACAGGAGAGATTGACAACTTTATGCTAGTTGTTAGGCCAAGTTCAGTTCACTGTCAAATTATTTGACAAAAAAGAACTTACCTTTTGGTATGTTCTTTATTTCTGAAATGATTTTAAATACATAAGAAAAAAATAGAATAAGAGCAAGTCACAGCTAAAGTTCTATTAAAGACATTTTTCCCTCTAGGAGACTGTTTTGTCTCCTGGAAGATTTAAGGAGGCTTTGTCAGTGTTAGAAATGCTCGAGAGACCTATATGAACATGCCTCTTCTCAAGGACATTTTAGCTCATATCGCAGACTTTTAGGCACGTTATTTTTAACAAAACAGCTAAAGACAGATGAAAATTTATTAAGCCAACCCTTTCTTACTTTTATATTAGCCTTTGAGGAGCTGATGCAGGTATTTTTGTTTTTCCTTCTCCATGAACTTGAATGCTAGTACCTCATGGCTCCCTTCACTGCTAGAATTCCTAGGACATCCTCTGGTGTCTCATACGCAGTCTCTTCCTGGTCACCTAAATCATCATGTGACCGCTCTTTCCGTGTTACAGAGGAGGAAAATCTAAGGCCCTGTATTAGGTGTCATTGTGAATACAATGAATGTCTCGGTACTCTTCACGGTTTTTTTTCCAACCACAAACTTTGACTGCAAACTTCGTACAATTGAGTGTGGTGATTACTGCTAATTTTAGAACTTTTGAGGAGGGTACCCAGCTAAAAGTGAACCAGAAACTCAAGGATTGACTTTATCTCAATATTTAATATGCTTTCTAACCTTGGACTTGTCCAGCCACACACACTACCTGGGGTATTTGTAGGATCACTTTTTCCCTCCAGTTAAAATTCCTTGAACTATCAGAAAATTGAAGATGCTACATCCAAGGTAAGTGAAGGAGGTGGGAGAAGGACCTGGGAAAGTGTTAAGTACTTGGTAAAGGCCAAATTGCGGACTTTTTAACCCCACCACATTGCAGTAACCTCAGCTATAGAATAAAAGTAGAATTGGGATGTAAATAAGGCGGCTCTTAGTATCAGCAGGGAATTGGTTCCAGGACACTACCCATGTGTTCCCCCCACCCCCAAGGATACCAAAATCCAAGGCTGCCAGAGCCCCTTTTATAAAACAGCATGGTATTTATGTGTAACCTACATACATCATTCTGTGTTCTGTAAATCATTCCTAGATTTTGTCTGATAATATAATGTGAAGGCTGTGTAAACAGCTGCTAGGGCATGCAGCAAACTCACGTTTTGCTTGTTGGATTTTTCTGGAATTTTTTTTCCTGAATATTTTCAATCTGCAGTTGATTGAATCCTCAGATGTGGAACCCATTTTTTAGAGGGCCAAATGTAAGTTCCAGTGATTTTTTTCACATTAAACTTAACATTTTAAAAGCATCCTTAAGCATCTTGCTCTTTGTTGGTTAAATAACATACAAAGTTAAGGGGGAAAGCTATTATATTTTTGTTTAAATCATCTTCACTGTAGCAATGACAAAAAAATAAATCTTATACCTACTATATCTCAATTTTTGTTATGTGCAGATGTAAAATATCTTAACTGGGTAAAGTGAAAGTCAGTCTGATTCTTTGTGACCCTGTGGACTGTAGCCTGCGAGGCTCCTCTGTCTATGGAATTCTCAAGGCAAAAGTACTGGAGTTGCATTCAGAAATCTTCTTGACCCAGGGATCAACCCTGCTCTGCATTGCAGGCAGATTCTTTACCATCTGAACCACTAGGGAAGCCCCATCTAACTAGGTGGAATCCAAATCCTCTTTCTCAAAAAAAAAATTCTCTTTCTCTTCCTTGGGCAGAACAGAATTCCTGTCCTGTCTTTCTCATACCTACACTCAACTCCTCCTACCCACTAGAGGAAAAGGGAAAGACTGGAAAGACTCTGCAAATAATTTCCCTTGAAATAGATGAATTAGTATTTTAACAAGGCTTGCATGAACTGGAAAGGTTTGGGAAACCAATCACAAGGATAAGGTACAGTTTTCAAGGCTAAGGTAGACCCCTGAGAACACTGCTTTTTGCCATTAACATCAAGTTGAGCTTTTACCTGTTGGATGCTTTTTTTTAAGATTAGTAAAAAGGAAACTAGTCAGCTGCTTTGTACTTCCTTGAACAGAGGTTTGAAACAGGGCCCCAACTCTCAAGAGTAAGAACTCCATGCATAAAAAAGTAATCACAGATATTCAAATGTAAAGATACTCAGTTCAGTTCAGTTTAGTTGATCAGTCATGTCCGGTTCTTTGCGACCCCATGAACCACAAGGCCTCCCTGTCCATCACCACCTGTCAGAGTACACCCAAACCCATGTCCATCGAGTCAGCGATGCCATCCAACCATCTCATCCTCTGTCGTCCCCTTCTCCTCCTGCCCTCAGTCTTTCCCAGCATCAGGGTCTTTTCAAATGAGCCAGCTCTTCACATCAGGTGGCCGAAGTATTGGAGTTTTAGCTTCAACATCAGTCTTTCCAATCAACACCCAGGACTGATCTCCTTTAGGATGGACTGGTTAGATTTCCTTGCAGTCCAAGGGACTCTCAAGAGTCTTCTCCAACACCACAGTTCAAAAGCATCAATTCTTCGGTGCTCAGCTTTCTTTATAGTCCAACTCTCACATCCATACATGACCACTGGAAAAACCATAGCCTTGACTAGACGGACCTTTGTTGGCAAAGTAATGTCTCTGCTTTTTAATATGCTGTCTAGGTTGGTCATGAGTTTCCTTCCAAGGAGTAAGCGTCCTTTAATATCATGGCTGCAGTCACCATCTGCAGTGATTTTGGAGCCCAGAAAAATAAAGTCAGCCACTGTTTCCACTGTTTCGCCATTTATCTGCCATGAAGTGATGGGACCAGATGCCATGATCTTTGTATTTTGAATGTTGAGTTTTAAGCCAATTTTTTCACTCTCCTCTTTCACTTTCATCAAGAGGCTCTTTAGTTCTTCACTTTCTGCCATAAGGGTGGTGTCATCTGCATACCTGAGGTTATTGATATTTCTCCTGGCAATCTTGATTCCAGCTTGTGCTTCTTCCAGCCCAGCGTTTCTCATGATGTATTCTGCATATAAGTTAAATAAGCAAGGTGACAATATACAGCCTTGACGTACTTCTTTTCCTATTTGGAACCAGTCTGTTGTTCCATGTCCAGTTCTAACTGTTGCTTCCTGACCTGCCTACAGATTTCTCAGGAGGCAGGTCAGGTGGTCTGGTATTCCCATCTCTTTCAGAATTTTCCACCAACTAAATGTTGGCATTTTAATTTAAGATTTTTTGTTAAATGAGTACCTTGATGTACAGGGGTTGTTGGAATTTTTATTATAGGTCTGTCCTGCACACGAAAATTTCCTGTCTATGGGAAATAAAATCAAAGGATTTCCTGAGTGAGAATTCTATTAACTTTTTATGTTTTCATATTTCATGCCATCTTAGTGTTTGAAGTGTAAGAAATTTGGGCCTTCATTTGTACCTATGTGGATATCATATGATATCACTTATATGTAGAATCTTTTTTTAAAAAGATGCAAGTGAACTTATTTACAAAACAGAAACAGACTTAGAGGCTCTGAGGACAATTTAGGGTTACAGGGGATGGGGGGAAGTGGTAGGAGGCAGGATAGATTTAGAATTTGAAATTGACATGTACACACTGCTATGTTTAAAATAGATAACCAATGAGGACCTACTGGATTGCACAGGGACGGCTGCTCGATATTCTGTATTAACCTAAATGGGAAAAGAATTTGAAATAGATAAGCTGTATATGTATAACTGAATTGCTTTGCTGTATGTCTGAAACTAATACAACATTGTTAATCAATTATACTCCAATATAATTTTTTTTTTTAAATTGGGCCTTAACTGAGGTTCAGATATTGAAAATAAGTTGATAATACACATTTGACCCCTTAATATGAAATCTTCTGTATACCCCCAAATGTGTGTATGTACTTGTATATGTTTTCTTAGATTTATCTACATGTGAAAGCATCTGGCATTAGTTAAATTTAATAACTATTAGCAAGGATTATATGTTTAGAACCTAAAACTATTGTCTAGGTACAATTCAAAAATCTTAACCAGTTAGGGAGGCCGTTTTGCTTGTTTTTACCTAGCAGCTTAGGTGGAATTTAATGTTTAAGTGTCCTGTAGAAAATGATGTAGCTAGGGTGTATTTACCTAAAATTTTTAAATACTCAAATTATTTGCCCCTCGATATCTTTCTGAATTCAGAATCACATGAAGTATTTAAAAGTGCAGGTTTCTGGGCCCCACTCTGACATACTAAATTTAACCTTGGGGTCTGAATATTTGCTTGTTTCCCGGCTGTGCTGTTGTTTCGGAGCCCTGCCAAAGCTCTCGCACCCCTGTTGTAGGATATTAACAGGATGTTTAACTCCCCGGGGTCCACACCTGCATGCCCTTGTCCTGCCCTTCTGAAAAATTGTCTTTCCGCAAACAGGTTCAAAAGTGAACAAGCCCTAGAAACCAACTGCCCTCCACCACACTGCCCCAAACATATCCTCAATTTAGGTGGTGATAATATGTTTCGCTCAAAATGCAAATACTTCTGGGCCGGTTAAAGCACATTTACACATTTGTGAGAGTTAAAAGGGAGTCCAGTAACTCAACAGACGCCTAATGAAGATTAGCAGGTCTTTGTGATTTAAGTGAAGGGAAGGTCTGTAAGTTTGGCCTGAGTCTGTTGGTGAAAACAGGCAGGCTCCTGAGAAGTAAAGAAGTCACAAGGGCAAGCTTGCTTTCCTGGTGCCTAGGTAGACAGATGCGACTTGGGTGCTGGAAGTGGTCCAGTCAGGGAGCCCACCTACCACATATTTTTGTTTCAAGTTCCACGCAACTAACACACAACGGAAGGTGGAGGCAATGTGGAGACCAGCTACACAGTTCATGGAATTCTCCAGGACAGAATACTGGAGTGGGGAGCCTATCTCTTCTCCAGGAGATCTTCCCAACCCAGGAATCGAACCGGGGTGTCCTGCATTGCAGGTGGATTCTTCACCACCTGAGCTACCAGGGAAGCCCTATTTATAGTTGTTTTGGGTTTTAATTTTCTTGTTTTTCAAATATAAGCTCAGTGCATTACAAAATTTTGAAGTTTGCAAAATTTTAATATGTTAACTCATAGCTACTAGAGAGAGAAACAAAAACTTAGTCTTGCATTTGCTCCTTTTGATGAGAACAGTTTTAGCCAGAGATTTGAATGGGAGTGATGGGGGCCCATGCAGCTACTCTATATCAGAATTAAGTAACCAGCTGCAGGTGAGCAGGTGGTTAGTTTTCAGTGCAGGAACTGTCTTTCAGGAGTTTGGTGGACCCTCTGGGTGAGTAGGAAGTACTTTTATCTTCTGAACCTAATTCTTACATAGCCCATATTGGTAAGTTTTAGCCATTTCTGTGGATAGAGAGTGTGTGGTTGATGCTGGATGCATTTTCTTGTTTGCCTGCATATCTCATTCCTACTGTTTTCACCATAATAGCTTCTCTTAAATTTTCCATTTCACCCAAGGGCATATAGCAAATATCGTTCAACCTTTTAAGCACCACGTCTGATAGTACAGTTAGCTGAAAATGCATATCAGATATTTGGAAGCCTTGTTTGTTCTCAGTGTTGACCCAAAGGTTGTCCAAAAGTGGAAGTGTTTGTTTATAAATGTCCAGTAGTCATTTTAATGACTGCTATCAGTACATTTTCTTGGGACGTAAAAACTGATTGCAAAATTACAAGGTTCCCCAAAGCAGAGTGCTTGCTGTTCACAATGTGGATTTGCTATTTGCCTTTTCTTGAACACAGGTGGAGGCGGTGCTTGGAAAACAGTCTTACGACTTTATGCTACTATTCTTTTAAAATGATGTGGCAGTTTCATGGCTGTCTTTTTTTAAAGTTTTGAATAATTCTGTTCTCAGAAAAGAGTTGGCTGAAAATTATCTTTCTTTTCCATTTTATATATGTAGCATCCTTAGGCCTTAAACATGTTTCTGTTCATCCCATTCAAAAGAAGCCAAGATTTGTGGTGTCAGCCAATGGAACTCTGCAATGTCTTTAAAAAAAAAAAAAAGTCTTTCTTGAGCATTCTAAGTGAAGGTTCTATTTTGTTGCATTTGTGGGTCTTTTGAACAAATATATGACAGGAAAGATTTATGTAATGAAATTCCCATGTGTTTAGAGAGGCTGAGATTTATGGCCCTCCCACCCCCATGTCTGCCGTCAAATCATTGAGATTGGAAAACTTTTGAATACGGTTCCAATCACAAAAAACCTTTGCTGTTCCCACATTCTGTGAAGTGACACCTTAAACTCTTAGAGCTCAAGCTTTGTTAACTGCCAGACAAAACTAAGTGCTGCTTCACTAGCTGATTTTATTCCAAAGCTGGGGCCTTTCCCCACTCCATTTCAGTACAGTAATTACTTCCAAGAATATATCCTGTTTTCTTCAGGCTCGGAGCTTGTCTGCTGGAACAATTAGCTGTGAAGCAGACAGGGGAAGAGTTACATCTGCAAAAGGTAGGACAGGGTTAGGAGATGAAGAGGAGATAAGACCAAGAGGTGATAACTCAGCTGCCCACCCTGCAAGGAGGGGCTGGCCTAGAACATCCATGCTGATTTACAAGGAGAAATGAGGAAACCTTTTACCCCAGATCTCCTGGATTTGTGACAGCGTTGGTGTAAAATGATTCCATTCAGACCAAGAGAGAATTCCAAGTCTCCGAGGTGTTCCCTTCCCCACACCTTCACTCTTCCTCTCCTAGCCTTTCTGGCGACATTCAGACTGGTGCTTCTCAAACTTCTGGGTGCCTGAGAACCTCTTGGGGAGCTAATGATGGCCCAGATACCTGACCCTCCTTCCAGAAACTGAGGTGACCCTCTCAGAAGGGCACATTTGCCCTTGGAAAAACATGAATCAGAAACCTGGGAAGTTTGGTTCAGAATTAAGCTACACCCTCAATGATAAAAATATGGGCATTTTTGTCCCCCCAAAGCTTTCATTTAATCGGGAGTTTTCTAACAGAATGAAGTTAAGGGCTGTCCAGTCTAGAACTTCGCCAACAGGGACTCTTGGATTCCTGATTAATCTCTGTCTCTCTCATCTCCCTACCATATGCCTTGAGAAACCTGGCTTCCTTTATTATTATACCTTAATTTTACTTGGAAACCATTGCCAGTCTCATGTGTTTCAAATGGCATTTGTTTGAAATCCCTTTTGGAAAAGGATCATGGCTTGCGACCTTTCAGAGAACAAGAATACATCTTTTAAATTTTGGGGCCACACTGTGCAGTATGCAGGATTTTAGTTCCCCTACCAGGGATTGAACCTCTGCCCCCTGCATTGGAAGCATGGAGCCACTGGACCACCAGGGAAGTCTCTTAAGAATGTATCTTATGTTAAGTGTCCTTTGAACTTTTAAAGTTCTTTGGCTTTCTGTTGAGCTGAGCCAACAGGGGTCTTTAGGCCCTACATTCATTAATGGAGTCACACAGGAAGCATTAGCAGCAAGGATGAAGTGGCCACACAAAGCAGAAATGGTCATCACCCTTTCCTCAGTGCACACTAGGCACCAGGCGCCGTCCCTCAGGCACTTTACTAGCAGTCTCTTGTAATTTAAGTCAGATTTATTACCTTCACTTTGTAGATAGGAAAACAGATAACAGATAAAGTCACCGGAACAGGAGCTCAGAGCTAGGAAACTCAAGAGGTAGAGCTGAACCCAAGCATCTGTCTGTCTGCGAGACCTTGTCTTCAGCACCACCCTGCAGCAGTTCCTCCTGATGGTCATCAAGTCAGTCTGTCTCTCCAAGCCTTGATGACCCCACCCCTCAGAGACCTTGGGAAAAAGCACTTGCCTGTTGCATGCCTTTATTTAACCCAGGCCGATGAGTAAAGTGCCCCAGCCCGGATGGAGTGGTTGACATCCCAAGTGCCATTTAAAAAGCGCTTTGATATGAAGTGCTCCGTAAGAACTTGTTCTTCTGTTTATAGCAAACCATTCCCATGAAGAAAATTAAGTGGAGACTGGGAGTGAACAAGTGAGTGAGTGGTCGGCTGGGCAAAGGCGTTTAGATTCGGAGGGGCTTGTCACACACACTTTGAGGATTTATCAAGCTCAAACTTTTTTGTTGGGGCGGGGGTGGGAAGCGGGGGAGTCTTTGCCTAGCAGGTGTTCGTTCTGGCCCTGAATTTAGATCAGAACTTGACAAATTCATCCATGGAGTTTTCAAAATCTCCACTCCCAACAGGAAGTCAAGAAATGGAAAGAATGTCAGTCATTATGGTTAGCGGTGGCCCCTGGAATCCAAATGGCCCTTGAAAAGAACACTTGGGGAGGGGAAACATTTGAATCACTTAAATCTGCTGAGAACTTGCCCTGTGTGGAATGCTCGGGAGCGTGGCGAGTGCATGAGCAAGCTCTCAGAGTGACTGTCGTCCATGGGGGAACGACCTAATGGGAGGCCAGCCGTCTGTGGAAAACCATAGAAAAGATATTGCCTTCTGGAGGCGGTGACTCTGCTCCCATTCAGGGCTGCTGTGTGTCACTTAAATTCGATTGCTCCCTGTGTTCAAGGATGTCTCCCAGAGATCCTTGCAGTGCTGTTTAAGATGGCCATTACTGTTTTCATCCTTCTTTGGCCAGGAGCAGAGGGAGGAGTCTGGCTCTTGGTCTCACCCGCTGCTGCAGGAAGACTGCAGGAGGACGTGATTAGTGGTTAGCCTATCTCTAAAACCCCTGGGGAGCCAGGGGTAGGAAGGAAGGAAGGAAGTTGTGTAGGATAAACAAAACAAAGCAAAACCAAAAAAAGCTGCAGGCAGAGTATTTCAGATGTGCAAGGATCTGTAATTCACATACTCATGGGACAGTTGAGGGTTAGGACCTGTGTTAAATGTTTTCATATGAAATGGAAATACCAGGAAAAAAGCAATGGAGAGGGTGGAGGGCCTGGCTTGGTTTAAAGAGGTCCTGGAGATTCCTCTTATGCTTCTGAATCTTTAGATGCATCAAATCCTATACAAAAATTGTTTAAAAGTGTATCTAGCAGGTTTTATCACAAGGCCGTTTATAATGCCTGTCTGCCTTTGGTTGTCCATGACAGGATGATGTATACATTATTTGATTTAGTTGAAAATAACTGATCACTTTTTTAAAAAAACTATGGTTTAAAAAAAGGGAATATATGAATAAAAAGTATGAAATGATCTCTCGAGTGCTCATCAAAACCCATTCCAAATGAAGGAGTCTCCAGCAGAAACTACTTTAGAGGAAGGGGACTGTTGCCTGGTGGCCTTCACAATTCAGTGCTTTTCTAATCAAAGAGATTCTTCAGGATTGATGCTGTGGGCAACACCTCAGAGATGGGTTTTTTTTTGACATCTTAATGGTCCTTTGGATAGAACCAAATAAACACCTTTAAAAAGGCAGAGTGATGGGCATTTTAATAGGCTACTAAATTATCTCAATATAAAGGGTGCCAAGGATTATTAAGCCAAATGGTATGTTGCAGTTGCAAATATCAGCCTAGTGCAGCTGTTCTGGTGAGAGGCTTGAGGGCCAGCTCACATGGGAGCCAAAGTTTTTGCAAGTTTTGTACATGTATGTGTTGAATTAATTTGAAGATCTGTCAAGTTGAACTTGACAGTGAACCAAAACAAGAAAACAGCAAAACCAAAATCAACTAATGACGATGTTTGTTTCAGTTTGTGCAATATAAGCACATTTGAAAGTTCCTATGTATTGACTTTGTAGGAAACATCCTTTTTCCTCACTGGATAACATTATTTTACCCTGTGTTAGTTACAGCCATTTAATCGTAAAGTTTGCATGTAAGGTTAGGAGTCTCATTGTTGAAAACCCTCAAGCAGCATTTCCTAAATCAAACAGTGGAGGACATAAAGAAACTTCCCAAGGCATTCAAGAGAACTTGAAAGGAACTAAGTGTCTGCAGGTGTCATCCTTTCTTCCCTTTTTAAGTAGCCCTCAAAACAGGTCTGAAGCCAATGACATTTAAATTCACTTGTATTTGCATGAAAGTCGCTGAGTTTTGAATTGGAAGAAGTCAAGTGTTCTGCAAGGGCCCTAACCTGGGTGAGAGACAGCCTAGGGTATTTCCCTAAGAGTGTTTAGTGAAACCCGAGTCCCCACAAGATACCTTACGGCCCAGGTGTTCTGTGTGGTCCAGTGAGTTAGGGCATCACTGCCTGAACCTCCCTTGCAGCATATTAGAGTCTCAGGGAAGTCTAACAGGAAGGAAATGGGGGTGGACTTTTATCTACCCAGTGCAAAGTACCTCTCATAATCATTGCCTCCTTCCTCTCACCTCCTCTCTCTGCCCACGCCCCCATCAATTAATACTATGCAGAGTGCATTCTGGAAAACCCTGGTCACAGCCAGTAGCACAGACACAGTAGCAATAGTTTAGTCACTCAGTCGTGTCCTACTCTTTGTGACCCTAAGGACTATGGCATGGTTCCTCTGTCCATGGAATTCTCCAGGCAAGCATACTGGAGTGGGTTGCCATTTCCTTCTCCAGAGGCTCTTCCTGACCCAAGGATCAAGCCTGTGTCTCCTGCATTGCAGGCAGATTCTTTACCTACTGAGCCACCGGGGAAGCAGCACAGACACAGTAGTTGTGGCCAGACCCCACATTTCTGGGCCCCTTTTTCTCATCTGGAAGCAACAGATTTCCAGGTGCTTGAAACAGTTATTACTTCCAGTCTCCTCAAAAAGTTCACTTTAGAACTAAGATTTGAGGAGTTTCCAGATTTTATTGTTCTTATTCAAAATAAACCTTGGAATGCCAGAACCACAGAGAGAAGGCAGTGACTGCAAAAGCAAACACAGTAGACTAGTAAGCATGAAGAAAACCTAGCAGCTGGGCATTTTTCCTGGGTTGACTGTAGCCTCTTTGGTGCTGTATTCAGGGATGTTGGTCATGATGCTTGTGGCCACCAAGCATCTTTGGAACTCTCTTCCCATATTTATTGGCTTTTCTGCATTGTAAGTGCTTCCTCCTTGAGACAGAGGTCACTAATGCCTCCCAGCCTTTCTTGCAGGGAGGGTCTGTCTATCAAACACTCCTTCTTAGTAAACAGACCCCAGAGAAATAGTTTTTTGCCCAGGGGGTTGGATGCAGCCCGGAACTGCACCACAGCAACTCAAGGCACCTGGTATCCAGGGCCCAGGGGCATAGATGTGGGCAGCAGAGGCTGTGTCCGGAAGGGGAGTTGGCAGGGGTCCCCTTAGTAATAGAGTGAGCTCCCAAGCATCCCTTAGTAATTTCTGCTTAAACTATCCAGGGCAGGTTATGTTGTGCGCAGGTAAGGCCCTAACTAACATAGGTATGTACAGGCGTGTTCAGTTGCTCAGTCATGTCCAACTCTTTGTGACCCCAAGGACTGTAGCCCACCAGGCTCCTCTGTCTATGGAATTTTCCAAGCAAAGGATACCGGAGTGGGTTGCCATTTCCTCCTCCAGGTCGTCTTCTGGACCCAGGGGTTGAACCATATCTCTTGCACTGGCAGGTGGATTCTTTACCACTGAGCCACTTGAGAAGCCCATAGTATAGGTACTCCCTGTCCCAAATGGTCAGGATGCAATTCTGTCTTAAACTGGTACCATGCATTGAAGGACATGGAGGTATTTCTGAAACATTTATTTCGGTAGAATAGGATGCGTTTATTCTTTCAAATGTCTGGTACAAGAGCGCTGTGTACCACGCAGAGTAGAGGCTGGCTCAGAATTTGTCAAACCAAAGATGGCTTTCTTTTTCAAGTGAGAGGCCCCACTCAGTCCTTCTCCATCTGGTAGAGTGAGCATCGGACTTAACGATTCTCATAGGAACGGAGATCAGAAGGAGAGCCGAGAGTGTACTCAGCTATGTCCTGCTGAGTTTGTTTTTTTCAGCCTACTAATATGGTAAGAGTAATAAAATCCCAAATAAATTTCCAGGAAATGTGGAGGAATTTATAAATGAACATAAAGTAAGACAAGTTCATAGTGGGGTTTTCCCCCTTTCCTAGAAAAGCTGTCAGTCAAGTGAGGAGGTGGACGGTGAAGGATCAGAATTTTATTTCCGTCTCCTCTGAAATCAAGCAGAAGTATTAGAAACTAAGAACGCCACACTGCAAAATATTTTCCTTGATGTCAGGGGACTGTAGAATTATTTAATCAAATAAAAACAAAGATACGAAATTCATTCTCTGCTACATAGGCTTGGCTCTCTGCTGGCTACCATGAGAAATATTGTTGTTTGGTCACTAAGTTGTGTCTAACTCTTTGTGACCCCCATGGACTGTAGACACCAGGCTCCTCTGTCCTTCTCTATCTCTGGGGAGTTTGCTCAAATTCATGTCCTTTGAGTGCTCTCTGGCCATCTCATCCTCTGCCGCCCTCTTCTCCTTTTGCCTTCAATCTTTCCCAGCATCAGGGTCTTTTCCAATAAGTCAGCTCTTCGCATCAGATGGCCAAAGTATTGGAGCTTCCACATCAGTCCTTCCAATGAATATTCAGGGTTGATTTCCTTTAGGATTGGCTGGTTAGATCTCCTTGCAATTCAAGGAACTCTCAAGAGTCTTCTCCAGCACCACAATTCAAAAGCATTGTGGCAATATTTACTTTTTTCTGAACCATTTGAGAGGCATTGTGCCCTTTATCTCTTACTATCTCAGTGTGTACTTCCTAAGAACAGGATATTCTCTTACAGAGCCACTGTACAGCAATCAAACTCAAGAAATCTAATGCTGTTACAGTAATTTTTTCCCTTCTACACTCCACATTTCAATTTTGTCAATTGGCCCAACAAGCTTTCAGAGCATGTCCCCCAACCCAGTGCAGAGTCAAATCCCGCACCGCCTACAGCATTTAGATGTCTTCTCTCTTTTGTTTCTTTACTCTGGAACCGTTCCTCAGCTTTGATGTGGACAATGAAATGTCTGAAGAACAGAAGCCAGTGATTTTCTACAATGTTCCTCAATTCGGGTTTATCAGATGTTCCCTTGTGACTAGGTTTAAGTTGTGTAACCTTGGCCAAGTGACATAAGTCATGTTGGGTGATGTCCATCTGCTATGGTTCCTTTTGTTCACCTAATCAGTGCGTGGGCAGGCTTCTGTATTGCAGAGTGACCATTTTTGCCTTAACCAATAAGCCGTCTGTGGGGCGACATACTTTGTCTTCTAAGGGACTGGGACACTGCACTGATGGAGAAGGCCGCAGAGGGCAGTTTTGAGAAGTGGCTTAAATTCTGACTCTGCCATTCACTAGCCTTGTGATCTTGGGCAAATCACCTAGCCAGTCAGATCCACCTTTCCTCATCTGTAGAATGGAGTAAAAATATTTCCCTTCCAGTGTCATCAAGAAGATAAATACGTAAAGTGCTTGGCGCTCAGGAGGCCTTGCACAAACATTAGTGCACCTCTCATTTCCTACCTCCACCTCTTAAAGGTTACTGTAGAGCAGTTGGTTTGTTGATCCCACTATTGTTTCCAATGCTATGAATGGACGTCAAGGACCAGCAAGTCATACAGTGGGATGCCTATGGCAAGAGGCAGGAAACACCTTGCAATAGAGACCCAGTGGGAAACATTGGAGCTCTCTTTGGAAATGCCAGGAGCAGGTAGTGGAAAGGAAAGGAAAATGAAGTCACTCAGTCATGTCTGACTCTTTGCAACTCCATGGACTGTAGCCTACCAGGCTCCTCCGTCCATGGAATTTTCTAGGCAAGAGTACTGGAGTGGGTTGCCATTTCTTTCTCCAGGGGATCTTCCCGACCCAGGTCCTTCTCAACCTTAGGCAGCCACCATCAATCAATTTGCTGACTTGAGATGAAACCTGTCTGCCATTCTGGGTGTGGTGAATTTAGCTCAATATTTCTTTCATAATGGGGTATCTTTTTGAGCTTCAAGGTCACTTTCCAAATAGCCTTTCCTCCATTCCAATTCTTCCAAGTATATGGGACTATTGAACAGGTAATGTAGGGGACTATGCTGAGGGTATACTGTGTCTCACTCAATAAACTTTGGGTATAAACACATACAAATTTTTATAAAAGTATGCTTTGCTGCTATTCTTTTTTTCTCTTTTTAAATTGAAATGTAGTTGATTTATAATGTTGTATTACTTTCTGACATACAGCAAATTGAATAAGATATATTCTTTTTCAGATTATTTTCCATTATGGTTTATTACAGGATATTGGATATAGTTCTTTGTGCTATACAGTAAGACCTTATTGTTTCTGTGTTTTATAGATTTGCATTTGCTTATCTCAAGCTTCTAATTTATCCCACCCACACCAGTTTCCCCTTTGGTAAATATAAGTTTGATTTCTATTTCTGTGCATTTGTTTCTGTTTTGTAAATTAGTTCATTTGTATCATATTTTAGATTCTACATATAAGTGATATCCCATGATATTTGTCTTTCTTGGTCTGACTTTACTTAGCATGATAATTTCTGGGTTCATCCATGTTGCTGCAAATGGCATGATTTCATTTATTCTTATGGATGAGTAATATTCCATTATATATCATCTGATATATGGAATATATCATATTCCATTATGTATCATCTTCTTTATGTACTTATATGTCTGGACATTTATCTTGCTTTCATGTCTTGGCTATTGTGAATAGTGCTGCAATGAACATTGTGGCATTTATTTTAGAATAAGAGTTTTTGTCTTTTCTAGGTATCTAGGAGTAGGGTTGCTGGATCATCTGGTAACTTTATTTTTAGTTTTTTAAGGAACCTCCATTCCGTTCTTAATGGTGTCTACAACAATTTACATTCCTACCAACAGTGCAGGAGGATTCTCTTTTCTCCACACCTTCTCCAGCATTTATTATTTGTATACTTTTTAATGAAGGCTATTTTTGACTGGTGTGAGGTGATACCTCATTGTAGTTTTGATTTGCATTTGGTAATGAAGTTGCTCAGTCGTGTCCGACTCTTTGCGACCCCATGGACTAGCTACCAGGCTCCTCCGTCCATGGGATTTACCAGGCAAGAGTACTGGAGTGGGTTGCCATTTCCTTCTCCAGGCGATCTTCCCAACCCACGGATCGAACGCAGGTTTCCCGCATTGTAGGCAGATGCTTTTACCTTCTGAGCCACCAGGGAAGATTTGCATTTATCTAATAATTAACAGTGTTGAGCACTTTTTCATGTGCCTATTGGCCATCCATATGTCTTCTTTGGAGAAATGTCTATTTAGATCTGCTACCCTTTTTTAATTGGGTTGTTTGGTTTATTTTGTTATTGAGTTGTATGAGCTGTTTGTACATTTTGGGAATTAAGCCCTTATTGGTTGCCTCATTTGCAAATATTTTCTCAGTCTGTAGGTTGTCTTTTCATTTTGTTTATGGTTTCCTTTGCTGTGCAAATGCTTATACGTTTGATTAGGTCTCATGGTCGGGAAGATCCACTGGAGAAGGAAATGGCAACCCACTCCAGTACTCTTGCCTAGAAAATGCCATGGGCAGAGGAGCCTTGTAGGCTACAGTCCATGGGGTTGCAAAGAGTCGGACGTGACTGAGCAACTTCACTTTCTTTCTTTCTTGTTTATTTTTGCTTTTATTTCTATTGCTTTGGGAAACTGACCTAAGAAAACATTGGTACGATTTATGTTAATGTTTTTGCCTATGTTCTCTTCTGGGAATTTTATGGTATCATGTCTTATATTTAAGTCTTTAAGGCATTTTAAGTTTATTTTTATGTATGGTGTTAGAGTGTGTTCTAACTTCATTGATTTACATGCAGCCGCCCAGCTTTCCCAAAAGCACTTGCCAAAGAGACTGTCTTTTCTCCACTGTATATTCTTGCCTCCTTTTTTGAAGATGAATTGACCATAGGTATAAGTTTACCATTTTACTTAAATTGAATACAGAGAAGACAGTTCTGGGGAAATGGTATAACAAATAGAGTAAGAGCCAGGGTCCAAATTCTAATTCTGTCATCATTAGTCAGGTCACTTTGGACCAGTTACCAAACCTGTCCTCTATAAAATGTGGCTAATAATAGTATTCACCTCTTAGGGTTATTGTGAAGCTTAAATGAAGTAGCGAAACTAACACATCCAGGGTCTGACATACAGGGAACACTCAACAAATGTTACCTATTTACCTTTGTTAGTACCATTCATGGAGGGTTTCAGTGAATGAGTCATGATTAATAAAAATTGTGTAGAAGTATTTTAGGTAGTAAAGATATTAGCAGTGGAGATAATAGAAGTACCCATGTTATGCCCCCAGCACTAGCTGGTGGGAAGGACATGTGAATCTGTGTCCATGACGTGGATGCTTGTCGGTGAGGTCTTGGGTGGCAGTGACCCACATCTGGGATGTGCTCTCATAAGTCTGGGATAATCAGCAGAAGCTGTGGTGCTCCAAAGGTGACATTTTTGGAAACTGGTGGATGTAGTCTTTGGTTGACCTGCCCATTGGCATCTGGGGATGAGGAGGAAGCTGGATGTCCCACCATGTTTGGGAGAGTCTCAAACAAGAATTGTTTCATGTCCTACGTGACTTTTGAATATTCTCCCATATTAAACACTGCAAAGGTAAATCAGCAATACATAGAACATGATAATTCTGAAAATAGGTTCTAAAAAGTTACTGAAAAGCCCAGTAACTTAGAAGACGATTCCATAGAGAGAAACTTAAATGGAAGCAAAACCTTGTCTGGCAATGATGGTGCAACTGTACAGGTTGCTGACTTAATGCACTAAGCATTTCTCTTTTTTTTAGATTTTCAGTATTTTCCCTTGTTTTAATTGGTTAATTTTGGCAGTATTGGGTCTTTGTTGCTGCACAGACTTTCCTCTAGTTGCGGTGAGTGGGGGCTACTCTTTGGCTGTGATGCCCAGGCTTCTCACCGCTGTGCTCCTCCTGTTGCTGAGCGCAGGCTCTAGTGCACAAGGGCTTCAGCAGTTGTGACGTGTGGGCTCAGTACTTGCGGCTCCCAGACTCTATAGAGTACGGGCTCAATAGTTACAGTGCACAGGCTTTGTTGCTCGTTGGCATGTGGGATTTTCCCTGACCAGGGCTTGAACCTGTGACTCCTGCATTTGCAGGCAAATTCTTTACCACTGAACCACCAGGGAAGCCCTCTTTTTTTTCTAATTTAATTAAAAAAATGTTTTTTTAATAAATTGGTATTTATTTGGCTGCCTTGTATCTTCATTGTATCATGTGAGATCTTCTGTTGTGGCACGCAAACTCTCTAGTTACAATGTGTGGGCTTAGTTGCTCTGTGACGTGAGATCTCAGTTCCCCAACCAGTGATCAAACCCCTGTCCCTTGCATTGCAAGGCTAATTCTTAATCCTTGGACCATCAGGGAAGTCCCTGCATTAAGTGTTTTTAACTACAAATTTTCCTGAAGAGGGTTTCAATGCAGTAGGCAGTACTATGCAGTGACATGAACTGAAAACATGTAACAGAGATTTGAGATTTCTTTGAAAAGACCTTGAACCAGATAGAAATTAGCAGACTCCTGAAATGAAGCTCATGAATTTCATTGTTGCTTTGAAAATATTGTTATAATATTGCCATACACACACACACACACACACACACACACACACACACACACACACACATATATATGTATGTATACACACACACACACACACATAGGTACACAATAAGAAATCTAGGTTGTAAGAATTTCACTTTCAAATTACTTTTCAGTTGGTCTATTCTTCTTCAATATCATTCTCATTCCTTCCCCAGAGGTCTTCCTATCACTTGGCCATTTTTCAGTCCATCCTCTCATGGGATACAACCCCAAATTCTTGTTAAATGCTAGAGATTCTATCATTATAGTGATATCCCCAGCCATAAGGTAGGGAACCACTCTGACACTGTACTGATAAAATAAGTCCCAACTCATTTATGACTGAGTCTATAGCTGATCTTAGTATACTGTCTCCATTTTTAATTATAGTTATTTTATTCTTTCACTTATATACAGTTAAGTTTCTCTGTTATTACGTAGCCTAACAATCATTTTCCTTCTAATGTCCATCGATGCCATTATGTACTACCATTACATTTTCTGATTTTTCTTACAGAAGGAACTTATGATCTCCTTACTTCTCTTAAATCCAAACCCCTTCCTATCGTTAGGTACGAGAAGATGGCTGCTTTATTGTGTGCCCCAGTTGAGCCATATTTGAGCATGTATATTTTGAAATACATATTACTTGATTATACATAATCACCTGTTTATATCAGAGGAGTGGTTCTTGATGGAAGATGGCTTCCCCCTCAGGGGACACTTGGCAATATCTGGAGAGTTTTTGGTTGTCAGGATTGGGGTTGGAAGCCTGGGACGCTGCTGAACATCTACAAGTGTGCATGACAGCACTTCAAGGGTTACCTGACCCCTTGTCAGTAATTCTCACCTTAAAAAGTTAGGGTATTACATTAATATTTTTTTAATGCGTATAGTTGGCTTGTGGACTCTACTGGTGGCTCGGTGGTAAAGAACCTCCCTGCTAATGCAGAAGATGTGGGTTTGATCCCTGGGTTGGGAAGATACCCTGGAGAAGGGAATGGCCACCCACTCCAGTATTCTTGCCTGGGAAATCCCATGGACAGAGGAACCTGGCAGGCTGCAGTCCGTGGGGTTGCAAACGAGTTGGATTCGACTTATTGACTAAACAACAACAGTTGGCTTATATAAACTATGAATTTCATTTGGGATATTAAAAAGAGTTTACAAAATATTTGTTAACCAAGCACTAAACCACTGACCTAAATCAAAAACAGTAGTAATCTAGGTAGACTTTGGATTTGCCATGTCCACCATTGCCCTTGAACTAGTTATGTAAATAATAAATGACTTTGAAAAGTTTTCTGTCCCTTAATCGCGTGCAGAAGTCAGAGGTCAAATGTGAAACTCTTGTGTGTCTAAGTGGCTGGGCACCCACCCCCTAGCTGTGTTCCTCAAGCTACTGTCAGCAAGCACCTGACCATTTCCTCATGTCAGGAAACGTGAGTTCAGCACTTGGTAGATCTCATCTTCTCCCCTCCCGTCTGACAGTGAGTTTTGAGGGAACACTGAGGAGGGTCCAAGTCACCCACAGGGTTTGGGAGAAACACTTCAGTCAGCATCCAGCTCCGGCTCGCTATCACAGTCCCTAACCTAGAGCAACACGGCTGCCAGGAGCAATAGCAGCTTCTGCCCTGTGCCACAAATATCCTGAGAAGAATGTTTCAGAATTACTTAAAGGCGTGGCGTTTCGTGTGGCTAAGATGTGGGAGAAGCGAGTTTGTATATAGTACCATTAGCACATTCCTTCCCAAGATGCATTGAGATGCCTTTGCTACAAATGGCGTAAAACAAATGGCATGGAAAATTCCAGAGTCTGCAAAACGAAATAGGGGTGAGCAGACTTCCGGTGGAGTAACTCAGCAGCACTTGGTCCCCATGCCGCCACTTATTGTGCTGTGTATCTCTGGACATAGTCTATTCGTCTGCACCCTGACGGATGTCCTCCCTATGCAAGGGATGTGGAATACCCAGCAGATGTCTGGCACACAAAAAAGTGTACCGCAGACAGTTCTTGCTTCATCAATCCCCTCAGGGCTATACAGCACAGGAGGAAGATGGGGCCCCCAGTGTCAATACTGGATCTTGCTTTAAATGAGTTACATCCACAGCAGCTTGGATAGCCCAGGGGAGGGCTCCTAGGCAGTAAGCCAGCCCTGAATGCTAAGCCACCTAGAGGCTACTTTCTCATTTAGGACTAGCTTTGGACCCTCAAACCATCTTTTTTTTTTTTCTGTGTAGACCATTTTTAAAGTTTTTATTGAATTTGTTACAATATTGTATTATTGCTTCTGTTTTATGTTTTGCTGTTTGGGCTGCGAGGCATGCGGGATCTTAGACCCCCAACCAGGGATGGAACGTACAACCCCTGAATTGGAAGCAAAGTCTTAAGGACCCCCAAGGAAGTCTCTCAAACCATTTTAAGAGATACCACTTGATCATTATAAGCACTTGCTCTTGCTAGATTATACATCCATAATCTCATTTAATTCTCATGATAATCCAAAACATAGGTGCTACTGTCCCTTTTCATGGATGGGGAAAGTGAGGCCTGAGCAGTAATAGGAGTTGTCCTGGCTCATAGTGGTGGGGACCACAGGATGAGGCAGAGCTGAATCCAGGCATGACTCTTACCTGCTGCCTTTGCACCTGGTCAGGGCCTCATTCCTTCTTTCTGGGGAAATCACTGCCAAAAGCCAACTCTCACACCTCCTGGGAGGGGAATTTGTGGAGCTGGCCAGCCCTTCCCTAGGACTCCCAACTCACAGGGCCTCAGTCCATCACTCCAGCCTTGGCTCCCGGCGACCACATCTGCTTGGTGGAGAAACGGGTGGAGCCCAGAGAGCAGATTTATTGCGTCTCCCGCGCCTTGGGCTCCATCCCAGCCGCCCAGAATTGGAGAGGTGACAAGGATAAATGTGTTTGGCTCTGGGCTCCGTCACTGAGGATTTATTTAGCACCTGCAGTAATAAAAAATCACAATGCTGCAGCGTGCAAGGCATTGCACTGGCCTGCGGGAGGATGCTGAGGTGGGACACAGAGGAGCCTGCTTGCTCTCCAGCTGCTTGCAATCTAGTGACAGAACAGAGGTGGTTCCCGGAGAACCTCAGGGAGGGAGCGAGGTGGGGCATCTCTGAGATGAGGAACTCGAGAGGCTGTGTGCTCTGAGGTCACGCAGTGACTGAGGAACGGGATGACAGCTGTAGAGTCTGTGACACTTATGTGAGTTTTTTTTCCCTTTAAAACACACATGGAAAAATTTAAGAATACAGCTAACCTAAAAAGGAGGGAAAAACCACCCCAAAGCCCTCTGCCCAGAGATAACTACCATCACCCTTGTGAAGAACAGACATCTGCCAGTCTCCTCTATCTCTGTGTAGATGGATAGGAACTTGCCAGCAATGTGTCCATATTTTACATACTCTTCAGGAACCTGCTTGTCTCCTTTAAGAGGCTCACCAGCTATTTTAGTGCTTCCCTGCAAGGTGGCTACCTGCAGGGCATGGCAGAGGCGCCCTTCCTGGAGTCTCTCCCAGCCGGGCCTCAGGAGATGGGAGGCAGGTGGTGAAGGCGATGCTTGGAAGAGGGAAAGATGGGCCTGGTGAGATGTAGAGAACTCAGAGATGCTGAAGGGAGCTGGTTCAGGTCTACGGGACCTCGAAGGAGGCAGAAAGAATGTAAAAAGCAGTGTGCTTTGGGGTTCCTCCAAGAGAGAGAGGATGCTGGCGAGCCTGGCTTTGTGGCAAAGAAAAGTCCCATGTCTGGGTTCTTTAGGTAAGCAAAGCAACTGGCAGTCCTATAGCCTCTCACACACCTTCAGATGGCACTTTGGGAGGAAGAAAGCATGAGACCAATGTTTTCCAAGTTGTGTTCCAGAGTACACAAATCCCACAAAAACAGCTCTCCAGAAAAGGGTTAAAAAAAGTTTGTGACAAGAATCTAAAGTCACCCCATCTGGGAAAATCACAAGGCACAGATGCTTACCTAGGCCCTGGGAGGTAAGGAAACTGGCCTTAGCCAGGATTTCCCAAATGTATTTTCTCCGAACGGCGCTCACCATCTATGGGATTTCCTCTTGCTCTGAGCCTAGTGATGGTGGAGAAGACACACCACAGAGCACTGGGCTGGGACTCTCTCTTCATCAAGGTGGCTTCCTTACCATCAGCGGAAAGTTCCAGGCCTCATCCAGGTGTTGGGTGTCCATACCCCGGCCCCTGCACGGCCCTACAAGGGCAGAAATCAACCATCTCAAAAGATCTCCTCTGGCTGTAACATTCTGTTTCTGAAATTTATACCAATCAAATTTCACTTGGAGGGAATACATAGGAGGTGTGGTAGCCTAGGTCATCAAATCTGTTGGTTAACTTCACTCATTTAATCAACAAATATTTCTTGAGTTTCTGCTATGTGCCAGGAACTGTTCTAAGCATTGGAGATTCAAGAGGGAACCAGATAAGATCTTTTCCCTTATTGCTCTCAGGAGGAAACAGGCTACAAATAAATAACAGCATCATCTAAATGTTATGAAGATAAAGTAGTGTCAGCATTGAATGTGAGACAGGGAGATGGAGAGGGGACACTGTGTTAGATAAAGTGACCTGGGAAGGTTTTTCTAAAGTGGAAGTATAGAGTAGAGACCTGAAGGAAGTCAAGGATGAAGCCAGGCATAGATCTCAAGGCAGAGCATTTCAGGCAGATGGAATAGCAAGTGCAAAGGTCCTGAGGCAGAAGCATGTTTGGGGAACAACAAGGAGGCCAGTGTGGCTTAAGGGAGTAAAAGAGGGGAAGGGTGGTAGGAGATGAGGTCAGAGGGACAGTGGGGGCAAGACCTTGTAGGACTGTGAAGGTCACAGTGAGAATTCTGATTTTCTTCAGAGTGAGATGGGAAGCCATAGGAGGGATGGAGCAGGGGAGTAGTATGTGATTCAAGGAAGAATTTCTAACCTCTCATGGGAGTGAACAATTTTCTAAATGGTGAGAGCCCACTCTCTACTTCTGAAAATAGTAGAACTTATGAAAAGGAAATGAATTTTCATCTGATGACCGAAGATCTCACAAGGATTGGTTATTCATGCATTATACATCTACCGTGTGCCAAGGCCCCTGCTGGGCCCCAGGGGTACAAATGTAGTTGATACGACTTTTAGTTCCTGGCTATTGATACAAAACCATCACAACTACTTTGTCCCCCTTATTAAGTAGAACTCTGAGCTTCCACTGGCTATGGCAGTGAGGAGTTCACTTTCAGTCCTAATTCAGGAGGCAGATGCTCTCTGTTTCCTCCATGGTTCCGTATGAATCCAGTAGCTCACACCTGCCCGGGAGGGGAAGGGCCTCTGGTCTCTACTCTGTTGTGGATGATGCCAAGATGCTCACAGTCCAAGCCCAGTGGTCTTTTCAAAGGCAAGCAGCCTATCCCTCGGTGCCAACCAGGGCTTCCAAGAGCATTCCCTTGGTTCCAGGATCTCAGCTTGTAAAAACACAGTCTCCCTGGGATGCACTTCCTACTCTCAGCAGTCAGGTCATGAATGGATGCTTGATGGGTGCGTAAGGCACAGTTCCTTTCCTCAAGCCTCTTACAACCTTTGGTACAATAGACAAGCAAAGCAGTTGTGGCTGGGCTCTGTCGAGCAGTAGGATAGACTAGACTAGAGCTAGTTTGCTTACAAAAAGAGTAAGACAAAGTAGACTATACAACCCATGTTCTTAAGTTGAAGCTTTTTTTATTTAATGTAATGTTCAGTTTTTAATGTGACTGATAAACAAATGGACTTCCCTGGTGGCTCAGATGGTAAAGAATCTTCCTGCAATGCGGGAGATCTGGGTTTGATCCCTGGGTCAGGAAGATCCCCTGGAGAAGGGATTGGCAACCCACTCCAGTATTCTTGCTTGGAGAATCCCATGGACAGAGAAGCCTGGCAGGCTACAGTCCATGGGGCTGGAAAGGGTCAGACACGACTGAGCCATTAGCACTTTCACTTTCAGTACAAAAATTATTCACTTATAAGTTTGTGCAGGAAAGGAATGTGTACAACAGGCTGCTTCTGTTCTTGGAAAAGGTGCTGAATTTCTTAAGACTGCAGAACAGAAACAGAAGTTTATCTTTTAGTTTTATTTTTTTAATTTTGTTTATAAATAAATAATATTTATTATTTAAAATAAACAGAAGTAATTTTTTAGTTTGTTTTTTATTTTTAAAAATACTTACATACTGGGTCTTCGTTGCAGCATGCAGGATCTTAAGTTGTGGCATGTGAACTCTTAGTTGGGACATGTGGCATCTAGTTCGCTGACCAGAGATTGAACCTGGGCATCCTGTATTAGGAGCATGGAGTCTAAGCCACTGGAGCACCAGGGAAGTCCCCCAGAAACAGAAGTTTATATTTTTACTTTTTCTTGAAGGAAGGACTTTCAGGGATCATTTTGATCACATGAGAAAACTGTGTTTGTCACTTAACCTTGTCAAATTACTTGACCTCTCTAAGCCTCAGTTTCCTCCTCTTTTGGTTTTACTCCAGAGCATATTTATCACAAATCACAGTCAGTCTTTTACTAGAAACAATAATTAGCTGAATAGAATTTCCTCTGTGTCTTCGTGTATGTTCTGCTTTTGCTTCTTTACCTAATTATTTAGGGAACATTGGTCTCTCCATCTTTGACCCTCCTTTTTTCTTTCTTTATGCCCTCTTTTAATTTACCAGTTTATCATAAAGGATATAGATGGACCACCAAGGTGCAGTTTGAAAGGGTCCCAAAGGCAGGAGCTCCTGTCCCCTGGGAACTGGGGTGGCCCACCCTCCCCGCATGTAGATGTTTTCACTTACCTGGGAGCACCAAGGTTGTTTTGAAGATCGCTTGAAACTCTGAGTGACGGGAAGCAGGCTGGGGTAGGGTTGTACTGGGCCCCCCAACCTCATGTGGGCCCTCCTTTCAGCCCAGGAGGCCCCTTTTGCTCAGGAAGTAGAAATGCTGCAGTGACCTGTCGCAATGGAGTTTGTCCTCTGTGGTGTAGGACTTTCAGAGAAGGGTGGATGGGGGCAGTGCTGCAGCGCTAATGAAGCTGAGGAAGTGCTGAGGTGCACAGGCCACGGACCGGGTAATTGAATTGGTGTCAGACACATAATGGCTTCAAGAGTCTTTTCTCTCTATTTGGTAAGAAGAGCCTTTCCCCTCACATCCTCTGTAAAAGCTCAAGGAGAAAAGGATGTCCACCCAGCTATACATCAACCCTGCCTATTGAGTAGGAGTTTTGGGAAACCATATGGAGAAGCACACTTTTAAAGAAGGCTTTGGAGACTGTTAACAGCAGGCTGGGCAGGGCACAGGAAGAGGCAAATGAGTGTTTTCCAGAAGATGCTGCCAGGTGATAAAATATTAAAACCAATACTAACACTCTCTCTTCAAGGAATGGTCTTAATGATTCTGTCAGATAGCTGGGCCCTGTGGTCAAATGGACAATGAGCTTTGTGCTTGATCAAAAATAGCTTTAATGGGTGTCATGAATGGATGCCAAGAGTGCTTAATGGGTGCCAGGCCCTGGGCTAAACAACTCTTACGCATGATCTCATTTAATTCTCACAACAATCCAGTGAGGGAGGCACTACAGTTATCCCCATTTTACAGATGAGGAAACTGAGGTTTGCCCGAGATCACCAGCTATGATGACATGAAACTTGGCTTGAAATCTAGGACTGCAATCCAAAGCCAGTGTTTCCTTTCTTCTTTGACAAAAAACTATAAACAAAACCAAATATATCCATATATGGTAAAAGATGGGCTTCCCTGGTGTCTCAGATGGTAAAGGATCTGCCCGCAATGTAGGAGACCCGGGTTTGAACCCTGAGTCGGGAAGATCCCCTAGAGAAGGGAATGGCAACCCACTCCAGTATTCTTCCCTGGAGAATCCCATGGACAGAGGAGCCTGGCAGGCTACAGTCTATGGGGTCTCAAAGAGTCGGACATGACTGAGCGACTAGCACTTTCACTTTCACATGGTAAAGGATAGGATGAAAGAGTTTACAATTAACATTAATTCTGTCTCGTCAGATCCCAGTCCACTGCAGCCACCACTACTGATTGGTTGTGTTGTCTTCCAGCTGTACAGAGTACATGCAAAAACATGTACATGCTTGTGTGTCTAAATGTGTGCGTGTACAGTGGCTGTGTGCTCTCCCTGCTGCATGCACTGGGCTTGCTTTCATTCAATACGGTGTTGGACGGCTTTATTGTTAATATGGAGACAGCTGCCTGGCCTTTAAATGGTTGCATAGTAGTTCATAACACGGATATATCAAAATTTAACCCATCTGCTCTTTAGAGACATTAAGGGCTTTCTAGATTTTTCTTGGTCTTTCTCAGGTAAATGCCCCTGCTTGTGTGTGAGAGCGATGTTGTGCTTTTGATCACGAGAGCAAGATGACATCCTGGGAGAGTTGGGGTCATTTTCAGATCACTGATGCGGCAAGTGCACTTATCTCTAGGGTGTTGCGGATGGCACCCAGGGGACACGCAGGCGCTTGGCTTTGGGACATCCCCTTTGTACTGCCCTCGGCTCGACAGTAACAGACTTCAGCACTTCAGGTGGCCCGGGGACCTCTCTGCATGAGAACAAGAACGCTGAGTGCCGGGTTCCTCTCTCTGGCCACCATCTCATCCCATCACCCTTAGGTAGTAGAGGTCATCTGTTCTGCTGCCACCCCGGGCTGGTGGGGACCTGTCACACCTAAGGGGGTGTAGGCTGAGGTACAGAGAGGTGGAGCATCTTGCCAAGGTCACACAACAAACCCGGTGGGGAGGCCTGAGGGGTGGGGCCTCGTCCCCCGCCCCCTCCACCGCCTCCTCGTGAATCAGGAAAGGCTGCTCAACAGAGTTTTGCCTCTTTTCTAGGCCGTACTGAGGCTTGAGAAACCCCTGAAGCCCCTCCAGAGACCAGGGGAGGATGTGCCAGAGCCATTAGAAGGGGGAGGGGTCATCCTCTGTCACCTTTTTGCCTTCCTTTCACTAGAGTGAAGCTGACTTTTTGTCTCATTTGAAAGTTTCTCATAGAAACTGCTGCTGTCTTTGTATTAGTCAGGACAGTCTTTGGTGTTAAAAAAAAAAAAAATCTAAAATTGTATTGGCCAAATACCAACATTTATCTTTTCTTATTCATCTAGTTTCTGACTCGGGCTCTTTCCCATGTCAGCTGTTCATTTTGGAGTGACTCAGTGACCCAATCTGCTTTCACCTCATGGTTCTTCACCTTGGTGGGTGGCCTCTGTGGTTGCCCTGAATGAGGGCTGTGCCGTGCTGTGGGTGTGTGGAGAGAACACAGGAGGGTCACACTAAGAGCTGACTCTTAAATGTCTCTCTAGGTCATTTCCACTCCTTGTCCATTGGCCAGATATAGGCAGGTGGCCACACCTAATTGCAGGACAAGGCAGTGGGGGGAGGGTGTTACATGGGTCACCCTGACCAGTACATGTGTCTGTCAAGCCACAGCCTAGTGGGGCCAGGTGAATGGGGGTTGCATGAATAGGCCTGTGCTAACTATTGTTAATAACAGTAGAGTTGGTTAAGAACCTGTCTGTGATGCAGGAGACCCCGGTTCAATTCCTGGGTTGGGAAGATCTGCTGGAAAAGGGATAGGCTACCCACTCCAGTATTCTTGGGCTTCCCTTGTGGCCCAGATGGTAAAGAATCTGCCTGCAGTGCAGGAGACCTGGGTTCAAACCCTGGGTTGGGAAGATCCGCTGGAGAAGGGTAAGGCTACCCACTTCAGTATTCTGGCCTGGAGAATTCTATGGACTGTACAGTCCATGAGGTCTCAAAGAGTCAGACACAACTCAGCGAGTTTCATTTCACCTGGGAACCAATATTAGCTTTTAGGGGCTACTCAATTGCTAGCTCTTCTGCAGAGGACTTTTATTTTTCTTAACTATCTTATTACCAAATAAAATACCCATACAGAAAACCCCACACAACAAATGAACCTTAGAATATTATTATAAGGCAAATATTTTTTTCCTATATAAATTGAAATTTATTGTCAATTTTATGCCTTCAATATGGATATTTCTTTTAAAAATTTTTTTATCAATGTATTTATTTTTTACTGTACTGAGTCTTCATTGCTGCTCGGGGGCATTCTCTAGTTGCTATGAGCAGGGGCTACTCTTCGTTGCAGCGTGCAGGCTTCTCACTGCAGTGGCTTCTCTTGTTGCAGGGCATCAGTTCTAGAGCCTGTTGGCTTCAGTATTTGTGGCTCGTGGGTCTAGAGCACAGGCTAAGTAGTTGTGGTACACGGACTTGGTTGCTCAGTGGCATGTGGGATCTTCTTGGATCAAGGATTGAACCTGTGTCCCTTGCATTGGCAGGCAGATTCTTAACATTTGGACCACCAGGAAAATCCTTGGATTGTGTTTATTTTCAATTGTGGTACACTAGCACATTTTCAAGGCTTAGTACAATATCAGGTTGTGTTTTATATGTTAAGAGAAGCAAAGATAATGTCATATTTTATGACACAAATACATTTTTAATCTTAATAATTCTTAATTGAAGTTAATTAAATAATGTTGATTATAATGTTGTACTAATTTCTGCTGTACAACAAAGTGACTCAGTTATATACATACATACATTCTTTTTTAAATATTCTTTTTCATTATGGTTTATTCCAGGAGATTGGATCTAGTTCCCTGTAATATACAGTAGGACCTTCTTGTTTATCCATTCTAAATGTAATAGTTTGCATCTACTAACCCCAAATTCCTAGTTCATCCTTCTCCCTCCCCCTCTCCCTCTTGGTAACCACAAGTCTGATCTCTATGTCTGTTAGTCTGTTTCTATTTTGTAGCTAAGTTAATTTATGACATATTTTAGATTTTACATATAAGTTATATCATATGGTATTTGTCTTTTTCTGACTTACTTCACTTGGTATGATAATCCCTAGTTGTATCCATGTTTCTGCAAATGGCATTATTTTATTTTTTATAGCTGAATAGTATTCCATTGTGGGCTTCCCAGGTGTCACTAGTGGTAAAGAACTTGTCATCAATGCAGAAGACATAAGAAATGTGGGTTTGATCCCTGGGTTGGGAAGATCCCCTGGAGGAGGACATGACAACCCACTCTAGTATTCTTGCCTGGAGAATCCCATGGACAGAGGAGTCTCTGTCCATGGTGGTCTACAGTCCATGGGGTCTCAAAGAGTTGGACCCGACTGAAGTGACTGGGCATGCACACATGCAGTATTCCATTGTATATATGTACCACATCTTCTTTACCCATTCATCTGTTGATGGACATTTAGTTTGTTTCCATGTTTTGGCTACTGTGGGGATAGTGCTGCTATGAACATTGGGGTGTACATATCTTTTTGAATTATAGCTTTGTCCAGGTATATGCTCAGGAGTAGGATTGCTGGGTCATAGCATAGTTCTATTTTTAGTTTTTTGAGGAACCTCCATATTGTTTTCCATGGTGGCTTCATGAACTTACATTTCCACCAACAGTGTAGGTTTCCCTTTTTTCCCTCACCCTCTCCAGTATTTGTAGACTTTTTAATGATGGCCATTCTGACTGGTGTGAAGTGGTACCTCACTGTAGTTTTTATTTGCATTTGTCTAAAAATGAGTGAGGTTGAACATCTTTTCATGTACCTACTGGTCATCTGTATGTCTCTTTGGAGAAATGTCTATTAAGATTTTCTGATAAAGCAAATACCCTTGAAACTGCCTCTCAAGGTAAGAAATAGAAATTAAGAGTAGAGTTAATTATTTTAACTTTTGGACTCAGCTCTCTGTTTTGTCCAACTTGAGTCTAACGCAGATTTGGAAAAGTGCAGTTCTGAATTTCCAAAGTATGAGGCTCCGAGGGCTGCCTAATCTTGGCAGTGAACTTGCAGTGTGCCTGTGACAGAGGCCGTGAAGAGGTCCTCCCTCCTCATAGTAAATGTGAGGGCGGCGGTGTGGGGTGCCTGGACCTGCTGCTGCCAGACTCTCCCCCGGTGCTCTAATTGTGCCCTTGGTCCCAGGGTCAGCCTGCTTCTTGTGGCCCCAGTTGTCCAAGGCTGTGCAACCATCCAGAGAGGCCACCCCAACCATCCACTCTTCAGCCCTTCCTCCTTTGGGCCAAACTTTAGCCTGAAGGTCAGTCTGACCCTGGGGACTCCCAGTTCTGGGCAGAAGCCCCATCGCCACTGCCAAAGTATGTGTCAGCCTCAGTGCAGCACACCATGGTTTGGTGACTTTGCAAAGGCCGAATCCTAGAAAGACTGCATGCTCCTGGTTGCCGGCTGCCCCGCCTTGGCGACGCTCGGCTACCTCCAGGGAGCCCAACGCACCTGCTGGGAGACAGCAAGGGCAGGGCGCTCCCATCTTGCACTGTCAACACATACTTCTAGGCTCAAGTCAGACCGGGAAAGCCTGGCTTTCTCCCATCCCCACACCCTAGTCCCCCTGCACCCATGGAGCAGTTGACCCAGTTTTTGATAGGAAAATGAGAATCTTTGTAGTTGGACAAGAGGAGCAGAAGCAAAGCCTCACTGCCCTAACCTAGCCCAGAAATGGCCCTCCTTCTGAGGAAGGGGTGAGGAACCTCTTCTCCCTGTCTTTTCAGAGCATTTGGAACAAACTCCCGAAATACCATGGGGCTGAGTGCAAACCTTGTTTGCTATCATCAGGAGGAGTGATGAATCATGCAAAACATGCAGTTTCTCTCGTCCAAAATACAGCATATACACTTACATTTAGTGTCATTTTACATGTGCAGGGTGTTTTTTTTTTTTTTTTAATTCTTTTCTTTCTCTCTCTCTTTTTTTCCCCCAAACCAAAAACACCAGCTGTAAAACCCACTGCTTCCTTCCCTGCCAAGTCTGCAGTGGTAGGAGGTGGCGGCAGCAGACAGCCGGGCCCCTGTGCTCTGAGTCAGGCCTCCCTCTCAGTGGCTCGCTGCCTGCAAAACAAACTTAAAAGCTGGTGAATGGCACTTAGGGGCCCGCAAGCATGCAGGGAGGCCTAAAATATTTGCAGAGGTGCACACTGTTCGTAGAATGAAAGGCCACTATGTAAATACCTGGGCCCCATCGAGTCGAGGCATCTTCAAAGTGGCTTCTGCTCCTCGCATCAAGCCAGCAAAGGAAGCAAAGACATTCATTCAAAAGCAGCATGCAGGAACCACGCCACAACTTCCCGGCCCCAGAGGGGAGACTCAGAAAGGGACCGCAGCCGCGGGTCCCGTGTTTCTCCTCCACTGCACACCACACAGGATGGTTTTGTGATGGCCTACAATATCAGCTTTCAGGCTGAGCAGACATGATCAGTTTTCTCCCTTTTGGCAAGGAAAGGCTCTTTTGGAAGATGCTCAAAAGGCAACCACAGTTAGTAATGGAGCATGGTGAGCATGAGACAGAGGTACCTATTACCCAGGCTTGACAAAAGAAGACAAAAACATGAGATGGTTTTTGCGTCAAGCCACAAATATAAATCCCAAAGACACCCAGGTGAGCGCAGGAGCAGACCAGACACACCTGATGCCCTGCACACCATCCCTTAAGATTCCCAGAAAGCCCCACACAAATATGAAACCTGGCAACGGCCCTATGACCAAAGAGGAGGCTGGGAGCCAAACTCCAGGCAGATTTTTCACTAACCACATTGTCTGCTGGGATGCATTTAGAACATTCTTGGATTTCATACCACTTGGGTTGCCCCCTCTGAGCCAGAATGGGATGGGCAGCCCCCAGGCAGGAAGGAAACAGTTTTGTTTTACTCAAAATATTTGTTAGTGGTGATCCTTCACCTGGGCACGCAGGAATTATCTTCAAGGTCAGAGCCTAGTTTCATCCTCCTTTACTGCCTCCCTCTAAATGGCAAGACGGCAGCAAAGTGAGAGAGAAGGATGGCTGAAGGCATGCGTCATCTTCAGAGGTTTAATTGCTAGAGGAAGTATCATCAACAGTGGTAAAACAAACAAGCAAAGCCAGGAAGGGTGCTAGGAATGGTAGCTCCAAGATCTGCAAGCTGCATTGGATTCTCCAGCTAAACCTAATCAGAGATCCTGAGAGCTGAGCAGAAAAGAGTAGCTCTAGTGTGGCTCAGAGAGACCCCAGACAAGGCCCGCCAGCATGAGTGTTTGGGTCAAGCAGGCTTTGATTCTCCAGAGAAGACTGCCAGCACCCAAGTGGGAGGCCGAGGACACTGCATTTACCTAGTCGGATGGCCAAGGCTGAATCGGAATAAAGGGTCTCTTATGTGATGGAAAAGTTCCAACAAGGGACCAATGGAAAGACATAGAGCCTGAAGGAGAAAAACTGTCCTCAAGACCCGAAGGCAGCAGACCTCTCTGAACATGACTGTTCTTGACTTTTCTACAAGAAACAGATGCTGATCTTAGATAAGGGCTACACTGTGTCCTCTGAGAAATGCAAGAAGATATGGTCTCAATGGAACTGGCCGAAGAAGGAAACAGAAGGAACAAAACAGTCTGAGATATAAGAAGAGATACAATGAGAGCTGGCAAAAATAAGAAGATAATATAAAGTCCCCAAAAGAGCCAGAGTCAAAACTGCATTTGAAGAGGAAAAGGGCAGAATTAAGAAATAGCCTATTAACCAAAGAGAGGAAAAGGCCACAAACTTTTTGTTCTCAGGATCCCATTACAAACATTATTGAGGACTTCAAAGAGCTTCAGTTTGACTAGGGTATAGTTTGATATGATTACATTAGAAACTGAAATTGAGAAATTAAAAGTATTTATTAAAACTTTATTTTAGATAATAACCCTTTGCATGTTGACATAAATAACATTTTTAAAGAAAAATACTTTCCAAATTAAAAAAATATTTTAGTGAGAAGAGAGTCACTGGCTTATATTTGCAAGTCTCTTTAACGTCTGACTTAATGGAAGAAATCTGTATTCTCATAGTTTTTTAAAAATTGAGCTATAATTGACACATAACATTATACTACTTTCAGATGTTCAACATGTGATTAAGTATTTGTATATATTGTGAAAGGATCAATACAGTAAGTCCATCACCACATGTAGTTAAAAGATTTTTTTCTTGTGATGATGAGAACTGTTACAGTTTACTTTCTTAGCAACATTCAAATATACAGTATAAATTATTGACTGTAGTCACCATACTATACATTATTCCCAGGACTTATTTTATTATTAGAAGTTTGTACCTTTTGACTCCCTTCACTTATTTGGCCCTCTACACACTCCCTCCCTCTAGAAACCACCAGTATGTTCTCTGTATTTACAAGATCATTTTTTTTCTTCCTTTCAGAAACCACATAGAAGTGAAATTATATGGGCTTATCTTTCTCTGACTTATTTCACTTAGCATAATGCCCTCAAAATTCATCCATGTTGTCACAAATGGCAAGCTTTCTGTCTTTTAAATAATAGAGTGATATTCGTGTGTGTGTGTGTGTGTGTGTGTGTGTGTGTGTAGTTGGCTACCATAAATACTGTTCATAGAATGAACACTGGGATGCATATATCTTTCTGAGTTAGTGTTTTTATTTCCCTTGGACAAACACCCAGAAGTGGAATTGCTGGATCTTATATTCTAAGTTTTTGAGGAACCTACATACTGTTTTCCAAAGCAACTACATCAATTTACATTTCCATGGTGCACAAGGGTTCCCTTTTCTCCATATCCTTGCTAACACTTGTTATTTTTTTGTCTGATTCATAGCCTGTTCTGTGATAGCCATTCTAACCAGGGTGAGGTGATATCTCACTGTGGTTTTGATTTGCAATTCCCTGATGATTAACGTACTGTTAATATAATAAGCTCTGTTTCACGCACCTGTTGGCCATCTGTATGTCTTCTTCGGAAAGATGTCTATTCATTTCCTTTGTCCATTTTTAATAAATCAGATTGTTTGTGATTTTATTATTGACTTGTATAAGTTCTTCATATATTTTGGATATTAACCCCTTATCAGATATATGCTCTATAAGTATTTTCTCTCATTCCATAGGTTTCCTGTTCACTTTGTTGATGGTTTCCTTTGTTGTGCAAAAGCTTTTTAGTTTGATGTAGTCCCACTTATTTATTTTTGCTGCCTTTGCTTTTGGTGTCAAAGCCAAAAAATTATCACCAAGACCAATGTCAAAAAAATTTTCACCCACATTTTCTTCTAGAAGTTTTATGGTTTCATGTCTTATGTTCAAGTGTTTAGTCGATTTTGACTTAATGTTTGTGTGTGGTATAAGCTAGTGGTCCAGCTTTATTCTTATCCATCTGGTTATCCAGTTTTCCCACCACCACTTGTTAAAGAGACAATTCTTTCCCCATTCTACATTCTTGGCTCCTTTTCTGTAAGTAAATTGACCATGTAAGTGTGGGATTATTTTGGGGTTCTCTGTTATATTCCATTGATCCATGTGTCTGACTTTATGCTGCTGCCATGCTGTTTTTATTACTATAACATTGTAAGACAGTTTGAATTCAGGGAGCCTCCAATTTTGTTCTTCTTTCTCAAAACTGCTTTAGCTATTCAGGGTCTTTTGTGTTTCTACACAAATTTTATGATTGCTTGTTCCACATCTATGAAAAAAGCCATTGGAATTTTGATAGGGATTTATTGGGTCTTTAGATTTCTTTGGGTGTTATGGACATTTTAACAATGTTAATTTTTCTAACCCATGAGCACAGAATATCTTTCCATTTATTTGCATCTTCTCCAGTTTATTTCCTCAATGTCTTACAGTTTTCAGTGTATAGGTCTTTCACCTTCTCGGATAAATTTTATTCCTAGGCAGTTTATTCTTTTCACTGTGATTGTAAATGGGATTATTTTCTTAATTTGTCTTCCTGATAATTCATTATCAATGTCTAGAAATGCAGCAGTCACTTGTATACTGATTTTGTAGGGAATTTTTGCATCTATGTTTATTAATTAGGCTTATTGTCCTGGAATTTTCTTGTGGTGTCCTTGTCTGGTTTCAGTATTAGAGCACTGCTGATCTTATAAAATGAGTTTGTGTTTCCTCCCCTTTTATTTATAATTTTATTTATGTTGTGCTGGGTCTCTGTTGCTGTGCAAACTTTCCCTAGTTGTGGTGAGTAGGAGCCACTCTCTAGTTGAGGTCTATGAGCTTCTCCTCACTCTGGCCCCTCTTGCTGCAGAGTACAAGTTCTAGGCCTGTGGATTCAGTAGTTCCAGTGCATGGGCTCAGTTGCTTTGCAGCATGTAAGATCCTCCTGGACCAGGGATCAAACCCATGCCTCCTGCAGATTCTTTACCGCTGAGCCACCAGGGAAGCCTATTTTTTATTTTTTAGAGGAAGAATTGGAGAAGGATTAGTATTAATTTTTCTTTCTCCTCCTTCCTTCCTTGCTGTGTATGTAGCACAGCTTGTGGGATCTTTGTTCCTTGAGCAGGGACTGAAGCCAGGCCACGGCACTGAAAGCACCAAGTCCTAACTACTGGACCACTAATGAATTCCCAGTTCCATCTTGATAGGTTGCATGCTTCTAGAAATTTAGATTTTTTTTTTCTAGGTAATACAATGTGTTGGTGTATAATTATCCATAATAGTTGCTTAAGACCCTTGGTGTTTCTGTGCTATTAGTTGTAAAGTCTCCTCTTTTATTTCCGATTTTACTAACTTGAGTCTATTCTCTCTTGGTGAGTGTACCTAAAGGCTTGGCAGCTCCATCATTTTAAAGAACTTTAAAACTTTTAGCTTTCTTAATTTTTTCTATTGCCTTTTAAGTCTTTGTTTCATTTATTTCCACTCTGATCTTTACTATGTCTTTCCTTCTGCCAACTTTGGGCCTCATTTGCTCTTCTTTTTGTTGTTTTTTAATTTTTATTTATTTTATTTATGGCTTCACTGGGTCTTTGTTGCTGTGTGTGGGCTTTCTTTAGTTGCGGTAAGCAGGGGCTACTCTGCTATGGTGCTCTGACTTCTCATTGCTGTAGCTTCTCTTGTTGCAGAGCATGGGGTGAACAGGCTTCAGCAGTTGCAGTGCACAGGTTTAGTTGCCCCACGGCATGTGAGATCTTCCTGGACCAGGGATTGAACCCGTGTCTCCTGCATTGGCAGGCAGATTCTTTTTTTTTTTGACAGGCGGATTCTTTACCACTGAGCCACCAGGGAAGCCCTTGTAGTTTCTTGAAGTATAAATTAAGGTTGTCTATTTGAGCTATTTCTTGTTTCTTGATGTAGGCATTATTACCATAAACTTCCCTCTTAGGACTGCTCTTGCTGCACCCCATACATTTTGGTTGGAGAAGGAAATAACAACCCACTCCAGTATTCTTGCCTGGAGAATTCCAAAGATGGGGAGCCTGGTGGGATTGCAAAGCCTGGTGGGATCGCAGAGTCTGACATGACTGAGCACACAGCACACATACAATTTGGTATGTTGTATTTCCATATTCACTTGTCTCGAGGTGTTTTCTGATTTCTCTTTTGATTTCTTCTTTGATCATTGCTTGTTTGGTAGTATAATCTCCACATATTTGTGAATTTTCCAGCTTTATTACTGAAATTCACTCTTTTTTTTTTCCATCTATTTTTATTAGTTGGAGGCTAATTACTTTACAATATTGAAGTGGGTTTTGTCATACATTGATATGAATCAGCCATGGAGTTACATGTATTCCCCATCCCAATCCCCCCTCCCACCTCCCTCTCCACCCGATTCCTTTGGGTCTTCCCAGTGCACCAGGCCCGAGCACTTGTCTCATGCATCCAACCTGGGCTGGTGATCTCTTTCACTATAGATAATATACATGTTTTGATGCTGTTCTCTCGAAACATCCCACCCTCGCCTTCTCCCACAGAATCCAAAAGTCTGTTCTGTACATCTGTGTCTCTTTTTCTGTTTTGCATATAGGGTTATCATTACCATCTTTCTAAATTCCATATGTATGTGTTAGTATGCTGTAATGTTCTTTATCTTTCTGGCTTACTTCACTCTGTATAATGGGCTCCAGTTTCATCCATCTCATTAGAACTGATTCAAATGAATTCTTTTTAATGGTTGAGTAACATTCCATGGTGTATATATACCACAGCTTCCTCATCCATTCATCTGCTGATGGGCATCTAGGTTGCTTCCATGTCCTGGCTATTATAAACAGTGCTGCGATGAACATTGGGGTGCATGTGTCTCTTTCAGATCTGGTTTCCTCGGTGTGTATGCCCAGAAGTGGTATTGCTGGGTCATATGGCAGTTCTATTTCCAGTTTTTAAAGAAATCTCCATACCGTTCTCCGTAGTGGCTGTACTAGTTTGCATTCCCACCAACAGTGTAAGAGGGTTCCCTTTTCTCCACACCCTCTCCAGCATTTATTGCTTGTAGACTTTTGGATAGCAGCCATCCTAACTGGCGTGTAATGTTACCTCATTGTGGTTTTGATTTGCATTTCTCTGATAATGAGTGATGTTGAGCATCTTTTCATGTGTTTGTTAGCCATCTGTATGTCTTCTTTGGAGAAATGTCTGTAGTTCTTTGGCCCATTTTTTGATTGGGTCATTTAGTTTTCTGGAATTGAGCTGCAGGAGTTGCTTGTATATTTTTGAGATTAATCCTTTGTCTGTTGCTTCGTTTGCTATTATTTTCTCCCAATCTGAGGGCTGTCTTTTCACCTTGCTTATAGTTTCCTTTGTTGTGCAAAAGCTTTTAAGCTTCATTAGGTCCCCCCCCCCTTTTTTTTTTGCTTTTATTTCCAATATTCTGGGATGTGGGTCATAGAGGATCCTGCTGTGATTCATGTCGGAGAGTGTTTTGCCTATGTTCTTCTCTAGGAGTTTTATAGTTTCTGGTCTTACATTTAGATCTTTAATCCATTTTGAGTTTATTTTTGTGTATGGTGTTAGAAAGTGTTCTAGTTTCATTCTTTTACAAGTGGTTGACCAGTTTTCCCAGCACCACTTGTTAAAGAAGTTGTCTTTTTTCCATTGCATATCCTTGCCTCCTTTGTCGAAGATAAGGTGACCATAGGTTCGTGGATTTATCTCTGGGCTTTCTATTCTGTTCCATTGATCTATATTTCTGTCTTTGTGCCAGTACATACTGTTTTGATGACTGTGGCTTTGTAGTATAGTCTGAAGTCAGGCAGGTTGATTCCTCCAGTTCCATTCTTCTTTCTCAAGATTACTTTGGCTATTCGAGGTTTTTTGTATTTCCATACAAATTGTGAAATTATTTGTTCTAGTTCTGTGAAAAATACCGTTGGTAGCTTGATAGGGATTGCATTGAATCTATAGATTGCTTTGGGTAGTATACCCATTTTGACAATATTGATTCTTCCAATCCATGAACTCAGTATGTTTCTCCATCTGTTTGTGTCCTCTTTGATTTCTTTCATCAGTGTTTTATAGTTTTCTATGTATAGGTCTTTTGTTTCTTTAGGTAGATATACTCCTAAATATTTTATTCTTTTTGTTGCAATGGTGAATGGTATTGTTTCCTTAATTTCTCTTTCTGTTTTCTCATTGTTAGTGTATAGGAATGCAAGGGATTTCTGTGTGTTAATTTTATATCCTGCAACTTTACTGTATTCGTTGATTAGCTCTAGTAATTTTCTGGTAGAGTCTTTAGGGTTTTCTATGGAGAGGATCATGTCATCTGCAAACAGAGAGAGTTTCACTTCTTCTTTTCCTATCTGGATTCCTTTTACTTCTTTTTCTGCTCTGATTGCTGTGGCCAAAACTTCCAAAACTATGTTGAATAGCAGTGGTGAGAGTGGGCACCCTTGTCTTGTTCCTGATTTCAGGGGAAATGCTTTCAATTTTTCACCATTGAGGGTAATGCTTGCTGTGTGTTTGTCATATATAGCTTTTATTATGTTGAGGTATGTTCCTTCTATTCCTGCTTTCTGGAGAGTTTTAAACATAAACGGGTGTTGAATTTTGTCAAAGGCTTTCTCTGCATCTATTGAGATAATCATATGGTTTTTATCTTTCAATTTGTTAATGTGGTGTATTACATTGATTGATTTGTGGATATTAAAGATTCCTTGCATTCCTGGGATAAAGCCCACTTGGTCATGGTATATGATTTTTTTAATATGTTGTTGGATTCTGTTTGCTAGAATTTTGTTAAGGATTTTTGCATCTATGTTCATCAGTGATATTGGCCTGTAGTTTTCTTTTTTTGTGGCATCTTTGTCTGGTTTTGGAATTAGGGTGATGGTGGCCTTACAGAATGAGTTTGGAAGTTTACCTTCTTCTGCAATTTTCTGGAAGAGTTTGAGTAAGATAGGTGTCAGCTCTTCTCTAAATTTTTGGTAGAATTCAGCTGTGAAGCCATCTGGTCCTGGGCTTTTGTTTCCTGGAAGATTTCTGATTATAGTTTCGATTTCCTTGCTTGTGATGGGTCTGTTAAGATCTTCTATGAAATTCATTCTTAGTTCATACTGTTATGGTTGAAAAAAATGCTTGCTATGATTTCAATCTTGTTAAATTTATTAAGACTTGTTTTATGGCCTAACATGATCTGTACAGGGGAAAAAAATTCACATGTGCTTCAGAAGAACATGTATCCTGTTACTTTTGGATGGCATGTTCTATATTTATCTGTTAAGTTTACATGATCTGACATGGTGATTAAGGCTGTTTCCTTGTTCATTTTTTGTCTGGATGATCTATTCATTAATGAAAGTGGAATATTAAAGTCCCCTATTGTTATTGTGTTGCTGTCTTTTTCACACTTTAGGTCTTTTAATATTTGTTTTATATATTTAGGTGTTCCTCCCAGGTGGCACTAGTGGTAAAAAACCCTGCCTGCCAATGCAGGAGATACAAGAGATGTGGGTTCGATCCCTGGGTTGGGAAGATCCCCTGGAGGAGGGCATGGCAACCCACTCCAGTATTCTTGCCTGGAGAATCCTATGGACAGAGGAGCCTGGAGGGCTACAGTCCACAGGGTTGCAAAGATCTGGACATGACTGAAGCGATTTAGCATGCACGAACCCTGGTGGCTCAGCTGGTAAAGAATCCATCTGCCACTGCAGGAGACACAAGAGACGTGGGTTTGATCCTTAGGTCAGGAAGATCCCTTGGAGAAGGAAATGGCAACCAACTCCAGTATTCTTGCCTGGGAAATTCCATGGATGAAGGAGCCTGGTGGGCTACCATCCATGGGGTTGCAAAGGGTTAGACATGATTGAGCATGTGTGTGCGCACGTGCACGCGCACACACACACACACACACTTGATGCAAAAATATTTACAAATGTTATATCATCTTATAGGAGATTGACCCCTTTGTCATTATATAATGCTCTTCTTTGTTTATTACTACCGTCTTTGTTTTATTTATTTATTTATCTATATCGGGTCTTGGTTGTGGCAGGCATTATCTTCGTTGCATCAGGTGGTGGTGGCGGGCTCAGTGCTAGTGTTTCATGGGCTCTCAAGTTGTGGCACCTGGGGTCCAGAATGTGCAGGCTCAGCAGTTGCAGCACGTGGGCTTTGCTGCCCCATGGCCTGTGGGGTCTCAGTTCCTTGATCAGGGATGGAAGCTGGGTCCCCTGCCCTACAAGGTGGATCCTTAACCCCTGAGCCACCAGGGGGTCCCCTATAGTCTTTGTTTTAAAGTCTATTTTATCTGATATAAGAATAGATTATCCTAGCCTTTGACTTCCACATCATGGAATATACCCTTCTCCATTATTTCACTTTCAAGTCTCTGTGTGTCCTTATGTAAGAAGTGAATTTCTTATAGGCAGCACATAAGATGGGTCTACAGAGACACATTATAATTAAAATGTCAAAAGTTGAAGACAAGAAGAGAATCTTAAAAGCAGCAAGAGGAAAACAACTTGTTACACACAAGGAACTACTACACAACTATCAGCTGATCTTCAGCAGAAACTTTGTGGCCCAGAAGGCAGTGGCAGTGATATATTTAAAGTGCTTAAAGAAAAAATTTCCAACCAAGAATACTCCATGCCCAGAAAAGGTGTCCTTCAGATTTGAAGGAGAGATAAAGTTTTTCAGACCAGCAAAAGTTAAAGGAGTTCATTGTCACTAAACCAGCACTACAAGAAATGTTAAAGAAAGGGCACTAATTAGTAAAGAAAAACATATGAAACTATAAATCTCACTGGTAAAGATATATATATAATAAAATTTAGAATAATTGAATGCTGTAAAGATGGTAGATTAATCACTTATAAAGCTAGTATAAAAAAAAAGCTAATATGAAGGTTAAAAGACAAAAGTAGTAAAAATAACCATAATTAAAATAATTAGCTAAGGAATACACAAGATAAGGAGTAAAATATGACAGCAAAAACAGAAAACATAGTGGGGGGAGATTAAAAATGTCGACTTTCCGAATATGTTTAAACTTAAATTGTAATCACCTTAAGACAGACTGTTAGAAGTGGTTATATGTGTCATGGAAACCACAAAGCAAAAACCCATAGTAGACACACAAAAGATAAAGTAATCTCACCATACCACTAAAGAAAATTATCAAGTCACAAAGGAAGAGAGCAAGAGATGAAAAAAGGGACAGAGAAACTACAAAACAGTCAGAAAACAACAAAATGGCAATATACATATCAAGTAATTACTTGAGATGGACATGGACTAAATTAATTCTCCAATCAGAAGCCACAGCATGGCTTTAGAGCAGTGTAGGTAGATGCATAGCTGTATTTTTGTTCCTCTCCAAAGAGAAATATATGTGCACATACACACATCTGTGTACAAATATATAGAAAAATCTAGAAGGATGCACAGAGCTTATTTTGGGTGGGACAGAGGAGTGTTATGGGTTGAATTGTGTCTCTTCCAAATTCATATGGAGCCGTGATCTCTTTCCTCAGAAAGCGAACTTATTTGGGGATAGGCCCTTACAGAGATGATCAAGTTAAAATTAGGCCACAGAGCGGACCGTAATCCATTATGACCGATACCCTTAGACGTGCATGCGTGCTATATCACTTTAGTTGTATCTGACTCTTTGCAATCCTATGGTCTGTAGTGCACCAGGTTCATCTGTCTATGGGATTCTCCAGGCAAGACTACTGGAGTGGATTGACATGCCCTCTTCCAGGGGATCTTCCCAATCCAGGGATTGAACCTGCATCTCTTAAGTTTCCTGCATTGGCAGGTGTGTTCTTTACCACTAGCACCACCTGGGAAGCCTCAATACCCTTAAAAACAGGGGGTAATTTGGACACGAGATACACAGAGAGGGAAGATGACGTGAACAGGCCCACAGAAGATGCCCATTTTTATACTTCTGTGGCCTATGACATTTTTATAACTATGTGTATTGATTACTTTTATAATAATCAGAGCCCTCCCCCAAAACTAGGGGGAATAAAGAGATAAGACATAGTGAGAAGAAAAGCATATGAAGCGTGACTGTCACATAACTGGCTTGATTCCTCTTAATAAATTTACAGAGCATGTCACCTACTCTCCACCCTCCAATTCCACCTGCACCCTGGTTCTAACACTGCCTTGAAGGGGTCAGCTTGCCTGGAAGGAATGGCTAACACTAGTGGCTTCTTTAGCTGAGGACATGGCAGGGCCCTGATTTGCAAGATCACCTGGTATCTGGTGGTGTAAGATGTCACCAGGGTCCTCTCCTTTCAATCCACCCATCTGGTTTGCGCCTGAAGAGGTGGCTCAGACAGTAAAGGATCACCTGCAATGCAGGAGATCTGGGTTTGATCTTGCCTGGAGAATTCCACAGATAGAGGAGCCTGGTGGGCTGCAGTCCACGGGGTTGCAAAGAGTCGGGACACGACTGACTGACTAACACAAGCACACGAAGTGTGATATTTCTAACTAGCTAACCCCACAAATCAGAAAGCCCAATGGGCCTGCAGTCAGAATGCCTGCAGGCAGTTGCACACTTTTATAAGCTCTGGCCACTCTCTCACAAGAATGTACTGTGACAGCCTGCTCAAAAGTTGTGCTCAAATAACAAACCACCTCTAGTCCCTGGGCACCAGAATTCTTCAACAACATTCTCTCCCCTGGGAAGATCTGATTTTCTGGGGGGTGCCTACCATGAAGAGTGAGTGGTAACTAGCAATGGGAGAGCAGTAGGAGAAACAGAGGCCCAGAAGATGAGGCCACTGACTCATACCCCAAATGCCACAGAAGGGGCCGGGGGTCAAGAGGCAAATCGGAAAAGCAAGTTGTGTGCTCTGGCTGCTGAGGAATCAGCCAGCTCAGAGCCCTTCTGCAGCCATCACGAGGGCTGTGAAGCAGTCTGGGAGGGCCAGCAAGGAATCGAAACCTAGCTTACTATTGCAGAGAGGTTAAGAAAAGGAAATCTCAGCACACATATTTTGTAGGTCTAAATACTCACAAAATTCTGTAATGGCTTCAGCCTCCTGTGCTTCAAAAGACGGTGTCCTCTCCAGTTCTTGGGGTTTCCTAGAGTTCCAGAATAGAGAAGTTGAGGAAGGAAGGAGTACCCTGTATGTCCAGCATACAGGGGCACCTTCTGTATGCTGCGCTGTAATGACAGGTGAAATGTAATCGCTGAGTCTCACGGCGTGCTTTGGATGTGTATCATCTCACTTGCTACACCTGTGGAGACCAAGGCTCAGAAGGGTGGTATCATTT
The DNA here is from genome assembly GCF_023699985.2 of Odocoileus virginianus. NCBI lineage: Eukaryota > Metazoa > Chordata > Mammalia > Artiodactyla > Cervidae > Odocoileus > Odocoileus virginianus. The sequence continues at coordinate 60,408,008 of NC_069675.1, forward strand.
GCCCAAAGGTTAATGGCTAGTGACGGCAGAAAGACTGTCCAGTGACCAGGTTCACATGGTTTCTCTATCCCCACATCCTCACCTGTGAAGTAGAAGCTCTATTCCGCAGAGGGTTGAAGGAGAGTGGATAAAGTGTGCCCAGCTCCTGGCTGAGCACGTAGGGCACCAAATCAATCCTGGAGCAGCCTGATGGGCCCCCAGAAACAGGGAGGAGTAGGCAAGGCTCTTGCCTGGTGCCCAATTTTTAAGCCCACAAATGGGGAGGGGGTGAGTAGAGCTATCAGTGAGGCCTGGCAAGGAGCTGGGCTCTGCAGTCAGTCAACCAACCTGGTTGGGTCACTGCTTCTTATGACTGCAGGTTACTTTAGTTCCTTACCCTTTTTTTCTTTTTTTAAAGAAAATAGTTATTTTATTTCTCAGTTGCACTGTGGGACACGTAGGATCTTAGTTCCCCAACCAGGGATCAAACCCATGCCCCCAAACCCATTTGTTGCTCCCATCAAACCCATGGGAGCACAGAGTCTTAACCACTGGACCGCCAGGGAAGTCCCAGTTACTTACCCTTTCTAAACCTCCATTCCTCAGCTCCAAACAGAGATGCTGGGAGGGACATGCCTTGTGGGGTGGCATGAGGGCCAAGTGATCTTGGGCCCCCTCTGGATGTGTCTTCTAAGTTATCTTTTTAAATCAGAGCAATTTATTCAGATTGTTACGAGTAAATGTATACATATTGTCTCAGCAGATATTATTTTTCTTCTTGTCCTTCAGAGCATTCCCACTATTCTTTACCATCAAACTTCTTGAAAACATGTTTTACATTTGATGTCCATGTTTACATGGCCTTCATGTTGACTCTTCACCCCCTATAGTCTGGTTTGTGTGCCTCCTAGTTTATGTACGAACTCTCATGAAGTTCTCTTAACGATCTTTTAATTACCAATCTTCATGGCTTCTTTTTCTCCCCTCACTTTCTAATTTCCAGCATCTCCTGTTGCTTTTCATCTTTGCCAGCAGTTTGGAAATGTCACCCCTTTCAGGAAGAGTTGAGACTAGGATGAAGGGACCCCTCTACACATCTCTTTTTAAGGCCCCTACTTGGCTTTCCAGAGAAGAAGCTGAAATGTTCTTCCGTGACCCTTAAAAGACCCCACACTTCATTTCCTCCAAGGGGCTGTCACTGCATGTAACGTTTGAGCATCCAAAGAGCCCATTTGGAACTGAAAGTGGGCCAAATATCAGTAAAATCGAACGATTCTGAGGAGACTAAGGATCTTGTAGTTTTTAACAATTGAGTTCTGTGAGAAACTGTGTTCCAAACTTCACACACACACACACACGCATACACACTCTAAAGGTTCAGCAGGAACCAGTTGAAAACAACTCAGAGGAAGTACAGCTGTTCCCTCTGAGGAGCACGCGTGGGGGAAGCCAAGCGAGGAAGAGGGGGTGTTCCCCGGGTGGTGACATACAGCATTCTTTTCACTTGAGGCATCCGAGCCCTAGGAGCTGCTGTCTCCCCTGGGGAATATGACATAACCAGAGGCGGGAAGGGCCTCACAAAAACAGACCGGTGTCCACACATCCTTCTCCAAAGGAAGCCCCTTCCCATCCTGTGTGCGAGAGCTCCCACGTCCGCAGAGATTCAAACACCACCCTGTCTCCAGCCAGACAAACAGCCCAAAGCCAGCGATCTGATAGGATGTGTTTATATTTACATGGTACGTTTTAAAGCAATGGCTACATTGGTCATACATATTAGAAACCATAAAAAAAAGTTAAGAACTAAAATGTACATCATACACTTGTATATATATTTTTTTACACAGAGGTAAAAAGGCTTATTATAAAAAAATCAATACAACAGGGTTTTTAGTATACAGGTAAAGAATGAATTATGCTTCAGGCACTTTAATTTGTTAATGTGAGCAAATAGCTTCATAGTTGGGGGCAGGGGGGTCAGGGGAAGCTTCCAAACAGAAAATCTTTTGGTTAATGTTTTGTTACCACAGATACAAAAATAAAATCTGAATAATTTCTCTCAGATGACTGACGTTAAGTATGGCAAAGCTGACTGGGAAAATACTACACACTGTGGCTGCAGTGTGGCAATTAGAGAGACGTATTTACATAAAATGTCCCCACAGCTGTCCTTGTGCCCTTAACCGCTGCCTTCTTCACAAACCAAAAAGGATACGCGGCCTAAGATTCACTAGCATTAACTCTTCAAAGGGGTGGAAAAGGACGAGGGGTGAAGGAAGATAGATGATGGCTAGACAGACATGGCAAACAAGAAGCGGCCGGAATAGGTGTGTTCTTACTGAAATAAATAAGGACATTTGCACTGAGGTCTAACAGAACATACATTAGTGTTGTGCTTTGTAGAGAGGAGACCTTGAGAAAGGCCCTGAGGAGACGCCTCAGGATGGGGGTTGAGGTGGGGGAGAAGATGGTCTCTCAACAGCATTTGGAGGCTGGCTGAAGGTTTTCTAGATGTTCTCCAGGCTGGGAAGTGGTTCTTGTCTTGCACCACCAGAATAATAGATCTCTGCTCCCTTCCCAGACTGGAAGACCCAAACCAGTCACTCCAACAAACAAAAACACCTACCAAACAAACTCATAAGCACACTGGGTATTTACATGGATAATCTGAGGAAGAAATGCTAAGCACTCTCAGGTAAGCTGAGAACATTCCCATGAAGGTAAGCGTAGCCAGCACTTTCCCAGTATGATTAGCAGACTGGGAAAAAAGTCCCTTTCCTTGGAGACTGATGTCCTCTGTGCAATAGAGGAGGGATGGTTGAGGGGGCGGGGAGTGGGGAGAGAGGAATGAGGCTGTGTGCTCAGCTGGCAACAACCACAGGAAGATCATGGTGGGAAGAACAGCTGGCGTAGACAAGCCTGTCCCCTATGCTCCCCACGGTGTTCTGATTGTACAATGCTAGGTATAGGTAACCACTCTTCACTTTTTTTTTTCCCTTTCTGCAGAAAGATTTGGCTATTCCTTGCAATATATTAGAAAAATACTCTTTTCCAGCTAATTAGAAGCCTCCTACGTGGCAAGGCGACAGGCGGACCCAGACTGCTGAAGTAACCATCTGTGCACTCAAAGTGGCAAGTCTGGGTTTGGGGTTGCAGGAGAAAGACACTTAGGCATTGGAAGGGTTTTTTATATATGGCCTTGTTTTTTCCCAAGTATAAACGAAGAATTTGGTGACGTGAAATTGAGTCCAAAATGAAAACAAAACGACAAACCCATGAACAGAATGCAACCCACCACTCTTCAAATTGATGACATTTAAAATCTCCCCCAGTTAATAGAAAATAGCCACTGGGGGGAAAGAAAGCTCCTTTAAAGTTTTACTTACCACAGCCTTAGTGTTTCTTAACCGGACCATGTTCGGTAGAATACCGGTTTGTTTGAAAGAGACTATTTGGTTTGCAAAACAATGAGCAAAATTTCTTACTTCATTAGCGTTTTCTTCTGGTATTGCTAAATTTTTACAAGTGGTGGTGACAGTTTTAAAAAGATCTACTTTAGGGTTACTGGGGAGGCTCAGAGAAACCTGAAATCCCCTTTCTAGCCCTGGTCTGAGAGGATACAATGCAGTTTAAAGGATTTTCCTGATTCTCACAAGTTAATCTGAAGTTAAGGCTCAATTCTCAGTCATTTTAGGAGTGAATGTTTTGCATCAGTGAGTAACTGACAGATTTTGGGGGTGGTGGTTGAGAGAGACAAGATGATGGGCTCTAGACAGAAACCGCAGCTTACATGGGAAGTTTGGCTTTAGAAACGTTAAAGCGATCTCGCTTTGTGGTAGAATTTTGTTAACTAGCTCACCTCCTATACATAGTAACTGACTGCAGGTTCAAAAATACATCTGGTAGGGTTTCACCATTATGACAATCCATTACCACAGGAACCTGAGGAAGCAAGCTCGTTAGCAACAGGCAAGCTAGAACCAAGAGGAAGATGGCCTTTGGAGCTCTTGGAAAAAACCCGACAAAACCCACCAAAAAAATCAGCAGTTCCTGCTGCAGGCGCCTTGAAACTGGACGAGGTGAGCAGGAAGGACATGAAATCAACACCTGGATGAGATAGTTAGCTTGATTATAGATTGTTAATAATACAGGAGCATCTAGGCAGAGGGTCCTTTCCTTAGAACACTGTGTGCGCGTGCCTGGGTGCGGCCGATGCAGAGTGGGCGGCGGGGGTGCAGAGTCCTCCAGGCAGGCTCCCCAGGCTGGAAAGGCGCCTTGGGTACCCGGGAGCGGCGGGAGAGATGAGAGGATGTAGAAGACGAGTCCCCTTGGGGCTGTGGACGGGAGGGGGTCGGGAGGGAAACCGAGTCACACGGCCGCTTTGTGCTTCCCCCCGCAGCACCTGCACATCACTCCGCAGTGGTAGCAGGCTCGCAGGGGCAGGTAACAGCACATACAGGGGGCCAAGAAAGACAAGGCAATAAGGGCCATCCACCGGAGGCAAAACTTCTCGTCGCTGGTATCGCACGAGCACGGGTCTGTATAGTCCCCCTCGGGGTCCGACATACAGTGATAGAGCATGCTGTCTGCGCACCACATACAGCTCACCCGGCGGATGCAAGTTCTCACGGAGTCGGGGGCGTCCTGACAGTGGCCCCTCCGGTTCTCCTCGTGGTTGAACATGTCCCGGCAGTACTCGCACCGGGAGCGCTCCCCGTCCTCTTTGCGCCTCCGGGACTTGCCCCGGGAGGGCTGCGTCTTGATCACGCTGCCCCCACGCCCTTTGGGGTCTTCGCCGAGGACAAAGCCTGACGAGTCCATGTAGGGGTAGTTGTAGTCGTGCTTGGGCACCTCGCCCTTGGCGAAGCGCACGTAGGAGTCCGCGTCCTCCGTGGGGTCCAGGTATTTGCCCCTCACCGGGGCGTGCCGGTAATCCTCGTAGCCGGTCATCCAGATCTTCTCCCGGGGGTTGATGCGCACGATCTCCTCGTCGTCGTCCGGGAAGCTCACCTGGCGGTAGGGTCTTGGCATCGGCTGCCCCCGGAAAAAGGAGACGTCACTTTATCGCAGCAGCTAAACAAACCAATCTTCAAATAATGCATCCTTCACCTTGGCAAAGGGCATTTTTTGAAGAAACGGACCTATCCTGTACTTAACAGCTTGTGGGTCAAAGATGTATTTCAAATTGTGAGTCTCAATCCCTTCCTGGGTCAGGAAATCATGTTAATGGGTTGACCGGCATTTCCCCCCTTTCTGTTGCAGTTTAGCCATAGATGTGGGTAGGTATACACACTGTGAGAATAAAGTTTGCAATTCCAGAAGTTGAACATGCCCAGATCAAAAGCAGACCTGAGATGTCCCTGGAATATCCTTATCTCCTTTCTGTGACCTCCCCCCACTAAGGTGACCAGTGACTGGGCATCATGATTTCTAACAGCTTAGATTAGTTTCACCTGTTTTTGTAGGCCATCCTCTCTTAAGACTTCTTTTTTTCCAGAGAAGCAGAACTCTGGAGTGCACTGACCATTACGAGGTAAGTACATTTGTGCGTACTTAACAAGTGCATACTAGTCCATGATATAGAATGTGTGTCTCACTGTGGGTCATGTTCAAAAAAGCAAAAGTGGATACCAGGGACTATGAAGGCTCACAGGTACCTTGTAATCTGGTTGGGGAGATAAAATGCTCAAATACACAGACGGTAAGAGTACAAGTTCTGAGGCCAATGGTGTTTGAATCCTGCCAGGATCTCACAGGTGGTGAGTGGCAGAGTGGAATCTGAACCTGGGATGGCTGGACCCAGAGCCATGCTGTCTAGACTTCAAACCTAACCTGCATTCTCCCTTAGGATGAAACTGTTATCCCTGGGGTTGTCCTCTTATAGTTCGCATTACTGCCTTGTCCAGAGTAGCAGATGCTGAATACAGTTATTGAGTGGATCCAGGTAGGCCTGCCTTGCACAGGGTATCGCAGTTGTGGCAGACAATGAGATTTCCCACCTTAGAAGCCCTTTGAGCATGAAGGCTTTTTAAGGAATGAGAAGCATGGCTTTGACTGGAATTCAGACTATAGAATTTATTAGCAAGTCGCTAAGCCTCAGACTTCACTTCTCTAATGATCAAACTGCATAGGGCTATTGTGAGAACAAAGAGAAAGCATCTGTATGGTGTAAGCACAGGCTCTGTCACACAGGATGCACATGACAACTGTTGCCAATACTATCATTATAATATTATCCTAGAATTTAGCACACACTAATTAAATTTACCCATCACTTCCCACCAGACTGTGAGCTCCTTGAGGGCGAGGGCCACGTCTCACAGGCTTTGTCCTAATTCCTGCCAGATTCTTGACGTCAGAGTTTCCCCAGCTTTGGAAAAAATACAATCCTGCAATATTTCAAAACAAATTTTGGGAGCTGACACAGTCTTTGCTATTAATTTATTTTGAAAGAGAGGCAAAAAGTCAATTCCCATCTATTGCTACCATACTGTGATTTTAAAAAGAATATTTTCATGCCAAAGTATTAGGAAGCACACACCCGATAAAACAATTTTGAAAAAAAGAGTCATATAAATCTAGCTTTATGTTATAAAACCTCAGTGCCTCGTGCTTTTTCTCTTTTCAAAGCAGACTGGTGGCCACATCACCCACATGGGCACCAGTCCACGCCCCACAGTTTGCGAACTTGCTCCAAAAAACAGCCGCTGGGTAAATATTTGTTGTATTACTAAATTCCAGCTACAGCTCCCCAAGGAAGCTGGGGCCTGCAGCCCATGATGCCAGGCCTTTGGTCCAAACATACAGTATTCTGTGGTACCAATCGTGGTTCTGTGCTTTCACACCCTTTGGACAGAGGAATGCAGGAGGCAGGGTAGCATCCTGGGTGAGCAGAGTCTGCCATCTAAATCTTATTCCACTAGGGACCTTCTTCCTAAGCCTCAGCCTCCTCATCTATCAACTGGGGATGCAGAAGATCTGCTTATGGGTAATTTGTGAGGATTAAAGGAGATAAACCGCATGAAGGGTTTGGCAAGGTGCCTGGCACACAGAAAACTCTTTTGAGTGAGGGTGAGTTGCCTGTACCACCTCCAATATGGGGCAGGGGAACAGAGTAGGCCTAGGCTCAGGCATGCTGCTGGAGGGCAAGGCAGCTGTTTCAGATTGTGAGGTCACCCCTGTGGCCTCCAAGGAACAGGATCCCCGCTCACCTGCTCGAGGTGATAGTGGTCCGTGGGGTATGGGTCGTGGAGGTGACCCAGGGTATAAACCTTCCGGTGCTCACAGGATGTGGGGGAGGAGATTGTGCGAGTAGGTTGTTCCCTCTTCTGAGACGAATTAGAAGAACTGTCTGTAGCTGTCTGTGTAGAAGGAGGTAACCATGAGTTAATTAAAAACAAAAACAAAAACCAAGTCCCCCCAAAAACTAACACACCGTCTACCCCCACTTGTGGCATCTCGCTGGACTTCCCGAAATCTTGAGTTTATCCTGGCTGTGGGAGGCAGGAGGACCCCTGAAGGGCCTGGTTGTCTAAACACAACGGGCAGAGAAACCCAGCCACCAGCCCCTGGAAAGCTGGGTTTGTTTTCTCAACTGTGGGAGCAGCGACCGGCTTCGGGGCAGGGCTCACCACACCAGGCCACTCGGGGGTGTGTTCCAGTTTGATCAAGAATGGTCACTCGTTTGTGGCCCTGGTTGTAAGGTCCTTGGGCAAGCAGAGGAAATGCAAACAAGCAAAAAATCAAACCCATATGTTTCTTCGTGGGGTTAAGCCCACCCTGGGAAAGTCTCAGAGATAAGGATACCTCAGGGGTATCATGGGTACTGGCTTTCCAGGAAGAAATTTTGTAATCTTTGGCTTGGAGGCAAGCCTGAGGGTCACTGTCTCTGGGGGGTGAGAACAGAGCCGTTTTCCCAGTAGAGGTGACTGGGAGCCTCCATGAAGGTATCTTAGGAAGGTGATCAGATATCAGAATAGACTGTGGCTGTGGGCAGAGCACAGGCCCCCTTGTCTCTCAGAACACCTCGGGTGCTTCACACCCCCAGGTGATCCCAGGTGTGATGGTCACTTTCCACAACCTTGGGGCCCAGCAGCCACATGCTCATAAAAGGCTTTGTCAAATGCAGCTAGCTGTTGCCTTGAAAACCAGGGCCCCTCCGAATCCTATCCTCACTCCACCTTCTACTTCCTTAGAGTAATGGACCCTTCTTTTATTTGTTTATTTTCACAAATGAAAAGATTTTCCTTGATATCGAAGTGTCCTATTTCTGGTAAATATCTAGAAACTCCTTAGTTGTTGCTTCTCATTCTTATATCCCCCTTACCCCATATGCTTATTTATATCCTTTTATTTTACTGTTTTTTGTTAGTGTCATCAATCCTTTCCAGGGCAAGGCAAGGTTAAGACAAATAAGACTTCTAAGAGTTATCCTCCACCCCTCCACTACGTACACTTATAAAGTAATAAATGCTCAGGAAAATAGGAGTACAAGTATTCAGGAAAAAGAAGAGACACTCAGGGACTTCTCTGGTGGTTCGGTGGTTAAGATTCTTTGCTTTCACTGCAGAGGGTGTGGGTTCGATCCTTGGCTGGGGAACTAAGATCCCACATGCCGTACAGTGTGGCCAAAAAAGAAAAGACACCCGTGTTTCCACTATGCAGCACAACTGATGTTAATTTTTAAAGCTTGGTGGACACGTGCAGCATGCTTTTGGAAACCCAACCCTCCTGGATTTTTAATTGTTTGGTTTGTGTGATGTGGGGGTGATGCCTGTTTCCAATCCCACAATCTAGTGGCTAATTCAGATATGGACACACACTTCTCTCTGAGGCAGTCCAGAGAGATTTCTGATGGCCGGGTCAGAGAAGATGCTTGTCTCTATCTCGTTAAAAGCTAAGGGTCCTGTAGTCTAGAATCCTGGTGAAAGTGCAGGGAAAGAAAGAATCTGAGGATGGAGTGAAGCAAAAAAACCAAGGGAAGAAGGATCCCACAGATACCACTTGAGCTTCCGGATCCAGCCAAGCCTGAATCCTGATCCACCCTAGGATGTCCCAAAGAGAGGAGCCAATTCCCTTTGGTAATTTAACCCATAATGCACTGGGCTCATCTGTTGGGTGCACTTTCTTTTTGTTACTGCTGATTCCTTCTCTGTGGCAGCCTTCCACCTACACCACACTCCTGGCCTCTCTCTTGTCCCTTTCACTCCTCTCCACAGCAGGTAGAGTGGAAAAGGGTGTTCAGAGACTGCTACTTCTCTCCTCTGCCTCTTGGGAGCCACCCAACTGGCAAATAGCATGTGCTGGCAACCTTTCTTGGGACTGTCTGGTCTACTTGGAAGGTTGACGGCCCACCTACTGTGGGGAGGGTATGGAGACCCAGCGCACACGTGCCTGGTAGGGCAGGTCTGTCTGATCTCAGGGTCCAGTCCTGGGATGTCCACTTCCTGCAGATGTAAGCTGGGACTCACATCGTCAGTAATAAAGGGTCTCTTCACTTTTTTTCTCAATTGGTTCAGAACCCTGATAGGAAAGAGTTGCTACTTACCCCTTAAATCCCAGGAGCTGAAAGAGACCAAGCCAAGACACACAGGATTTTTACTTCCTTTCAAACTTAGGTCCGTGCTCTAGCTCTCACCCACCCTCTTTCCTTACGTCTTTGGAGGTACTGCTGCTCTCTTTAACACATGAGTGATTGCAAGTTGACAGTACAACAAAGCATACAACCCTTCACAGTCTCATACTATGTGAAGGCTTATGATGTGCCAGGCACTGGCTACACGTGAATATACCACTGCAGGTAAAAGATCGTCTCCACGTCATACACAGGAACACAGACACCTGAAGAAATTCGGGATCCTGCCAACTGTGGCAAGCAACCACTGGCAGAGCAGGACTGAAATGCGGCCCCCGTCCGCCAAGCCCAGTGGGAGCTCAGTGCAGCACGCTGCGGCTTATCAAGCCCAGGAGAGCCACCTGCTTTGTGCTCATCTTGATGAGATTAACACAAGTACAACTTTTCCAAGTAGGACGATGTGCCCCACTTTATACAGACCCAGATGGTAAGGGGTGGTGTCTCAGAATACAAAGGTTTCTAGAGATCTCAGTAAATACTTTCTGAATGAGTAGATAAGGGCCTTTCTGTATGATTCAAATCCAAGGGTTAAACTCTTTATCTAATTCCCACGTGACAATCACATCTTAGGTTAGAAGCTACCTCAGCATTAAACACTGTAATATGCACTTGGCATTTAGTTCTCAGAAACCCAGTTCACACATCACGGTCAGCTCTGTGTTAGTCATCTGTTTACGCCAATCCACCCTGTTTTCTGTGACCTGTGTCCAGGTTAACAATGTATGGAAAAATCATTCTGAGAAATGAGGCACACCCGGTACCACCTAGTCATCCTCAGCCAATCAGACGCCCCCTTCTAATGCTCCCAGCCTGCACCAGTCTCTTCCCTTTGCAGAGTCAAGTGCAAAGTTTCCTGGACCATTTTCTGACAATTCAGAGAACGTGAGACTGAGAAAGGCCTTTCAACATCTCCTAATCTGATGACAAATCTCTACAGAGGAGCAGGGCGACTGAGGCGGGCTATCATATCAGTTTACTGCCTCTCTCCCCGACTGCTCTGGCCTAAAGCATGCAGAAGAGGCTCCATCGGAAGCTGAGGCTTATTCCATATCTGTGATATCAGATAAATCTTGTCAAGAGGCAAGTGTCTACCAGCAAAAGGAATGTACTATCAGGGTATTTCCAAGAAGAGGCAAGAGGAAAAACCTTTCATCACATGCACCTCTGGACGAATGCCCCCGTTCTCTGCTTGTGGAAGAAAGCAGCCATTGGACTATGTACAAATGCACCTCAACAAGCAAGATTCTAGAACATGCCTGCCACTTGTGCGCACAAGCTAATGACACCCACCCACCTACTAATCCGAGAGCTTCACCTTCAACCTGGAAATACTGGCTGCCGTTTTCAACTCGCCTTCCTGGTGGGGCGGGGGAAATCTCTGAAGTGCTGTAGGTGTGAGCTCAAGAAGAACAAAAGCAGAGGTCCTCTGTGCTGGGGGACCTCAGACTGCTTAGTGGGTTGGCTTCGGTGCAGGCTTCCTGAGTCAGAGAGAGCCGTCAGAGACGGCCTTTGATGTCACCCACTGTGAACAAGGCCAGGCACTGCCATGGGGTGCCGCCTACTTGTGGGAGGTCCCGTGCGACATGAAAGCGTGAGCACAACCACTGTTACACACCTCCGTGTGTGCTGCCTGAAAGCCTTGCCTCTGGGTCTGACTCCAGCTCACTGTCAATGCCTGCTATTAAAGAGATGGCCAATTAAGAGGCCTGGAACCTAATATGAAGCACCGAACAACAGAAATGCAAGGGAATGTCATAATGCTAAATATCATATCATGGTCTCAATCCAGGCAGGCTAGATTTGAATCAGTTCTCTGCTAAGTGTAAGTTGTCTCATTTTGGACAAGATGACCTCTAACTCCAGTTTTCACATCTGTAAATGGAGCTAAAATTGTCCTCAGGGTAACTGTAAAAACAAAATGAAATTAATCATTTCCATTTTCTAAACAGTTACTACTGATTTTATAAAAAAGTTACTGATCCTGTGATCTGGTCCCCTTGTTTAACTCCTTATAAAAGTTCAAATGTTTTATCCAGTGATTCTCTGGCTTTTTCTAAGCAAATCCTATCACCCACAAAAGATAGTCTGGTCTCCTTTCCAATATTTGTAACTTCCTGTCTTACTGTATCTTTGCCAAGGTTTCCAGCATGATGTGGAAAAACAGAATGGCTCTTGCTGTCTTGAACTTGACTTTGATGGGACAACTTCTAACAATTCTCTATTGTATATAATGTTTCCAGATAACTGGAGTGGCTATAAAGTTCCAATGTCTCCTTGTATTCTAGATTGCAAAGTGTGTGTGCTCAGTTGTGTCCAATTCTTTGTGACCCTATGGACTGTAGCCCACCAGACTCTTTTGTACATGGAATTCTCTTTTCAACCCAGGGATTGAACCTGCGTCTCCCTGCACTGGCAGGTAGATTCTTTATTATTGAGTCACTGGGGAAGCCCAGATTGCTATGGATTGTCACCAAAAAATACTGGTAACCAGATGGTTCTTCTGTGTCTATTGAGACGATTATGGTCTTTCACCTTTGTTTCTTTAATGTATGAATCAAACAGTTAAAGCTTTTTAAATATTAACCATCTTCACATGCCTGGGATATCTACTTTACTGGTCTTTCATTAAATTTGTTTTAAAAATATTTGATGTGATTTGGTAACATTTTACTTTAAAACTTTACATCTACATTCATAAGTGAGTTTGACTCCAGTTTTTCTCTACTTGAATTCTTCTTGCCCATTTTTACAGCAGGGTTATGCTAGTTCTGCAAACTGAGTAGGCAGTGTTCCACCGTTTTCTATACTTTGGGGAGTTCTTTCTTTTTTAAAAGTATAGTTGAATTACAATATTGTGTCAGTTTCAGGTGTATAGCAAAGTGACTCAGACACATATATATTTTGTCATATTATTTTCCACTGCAGGTTATCACAAAATATTGAATATGGTTCTTTGTGCTACAAAGTATATCCTTCTCGCTTATCTATTTTATGTATGGGAGTTATGTTTTTTAACCACCTAAATTTAGTTCTCCTTTTAAAGGGTATACCTTTGACTACATTTTCAAATTTTTCTATGATTATAGAAAAACATGTATTTTGAGTAGTAAGCTTTACGTGGCCTGGTTCTAAAGCCCTCTAACAAGGCAATAAGACAAGACTTTAATAAGGAAACACAGGAGGCTGAGAAAAGAAAGGAAGGAAGGTGGAAGCAAGAGTCAGAGGGTACAGACATGAAAGAGTGGATGCTGGGAACCTGCAAGTAATAAAAAGAGATGCGACCAGCCTGACCAAGTCCACACTGGTAGCAGAAAACACTGGAAGGCTGGCAACCATTCATTTTCTTCTTCCTCTTGGGGATGGAGACAAATGGGACGAATGCCACCTCCAGAGAGGCAGGCACACAAGTCCAGCCACTTCATCCCCTGTGTCCTCAGGAGCACATGAGCTGTTGTGAACACACAGCACGCAGAGCCGAGCCTGCTCCGAGCAGCTGCTTCTGGAGGGTGACAGGCCTACGTGTTTTGCATAAGGCACAGAAAATAAAGTGAAGACACTGCTTAAGAAGCCAATCTGCGTCATCCAGGAATCATACAGAAACGTTAAGCAAAAATAGTACTTCCCGGAGAGAACTGGGAAACCTTGGCTCCAGGCCAGGCAAGGATGTATGTCTTGGGATAGTTGTTGAAGCTCTGTGGGCCTTTGTCCTCGGGTGTAAAGTAAGCAGTTGCCCTGGATGATCTCCAAGGTTTCTTTGAGCTCTGAAAATTGTATGTGTGATCCTTCTGCCTTCCTCCTCAGAACGTTACAGAGGAGTTTGGCTAAGACTATTGCTTAGTTGATGAAGAGCCACAGGATGTATGTCAGCTACACCTCAATAAAAAAATAAGTCATCGCCACAGGGGAAAGAAAAACTGCAGGACTGATTCAGATTAATAAAAGTAGGACTCTGCCCTGTCTTATAGATGATTTGTTTATTTATTTTTTTGGCTTCCTGGCTTGGGGGATCTTAGTTCCCTGACCAGGGATTCTACCTGGGCCCTCTGCAGTGTAAGTGCAGAATCCTAACCACTGGATCGCCAGGGAATTCCAGATATTTTGAATTTTTAAAGATGGTTAACTATAGTTATGACCCCAATTTGTGTTATTTTTATTGCAGCCTACCACTAAAATATATTTCAGCCACTGATGCCACCAAAGCAATATTCAGTATTCTTCCTATTGCAAGGGTTTCCATTTTATTTACACACATGAGCATTTGAAAGTAAAAGTGTGAAAGTGTTAGTAGCTCAGTTGTGTCTGAACCTTTGTGACCCCTCATGGACTCTAGCCTGCCAGGCTCCTCTGTCCATGGAATTCTCCAGGTAAGAATATTGGGGTGGGTAGCCATTCCCTTCTCCAGAGGGTCTTCCCAACCGAGGGACTGAACCCTGGTCTCCTGCATTGCAGGCAGATTCTTTCCCGTCTCCACCTTGGATAGCAAGGTGGCACTGATCACATGGAACTCTGCCTCTCAGGAGACAATAAAGTGGATGGATGCGGGTGTCAGGAGGCTGCTAGCTCAGGTGATCTGGGGTTGAACAAAGCAAGCCTTTGCACTCAGTAGCTATTAGAATGGCAAGCCTATCTATGGTCAATCCTTTCTCCCTCTGGTAAGCAGGAACTTGTCCCCCATCTGTCAACAGGTCTTTGGGAACAGGTAGCACTGGCTCACCTGTCCTCAGGGCATACACTGGTTCCGGGTGTTCTCTTTCAAAGAGGCAAGTAGAGCAGGAAACTGGGCTAGCCAGCAAGCAGTGTGGGTCTAAGAGAGGCAGCTGGTGGGGGGACAGGAGATGACTCTGTCCTAGAGACTCTAAGACATTATCCCATCCAGGACCCAGAGGAAGAAGTGGGCATTTGTCAATTGTGAAACCAAAACAAAACAAAACAAAAAAAATTCCCACACATTAAAAAAAAAACTTTGTTTCTCAATTTTGAAATTAGGTAAAATATTGACATGAAAGGAAAGGACTCTCAAACCCACAGCTCAAGTTTCACTGGCAGGGCTGTGAGCAGGAAGTAGGTTTTGGGTAACCTTGAGCATGTACTCTGCATGAATTAATAAAATGGAAATACTAGTATATTACTATCCACAGCTTAAACAGATGAGATAGTACATGTGTAAGCAAAGAAAGACCACAAGCTGGTGGGCTAGCAAAATGCCTCTGCCCTTCCTGAAACTGAGAGAATTTCAAAGCTTTTGTTTGAGCCTTAGACATTTAAATGCTTTAATTTAGCCACTGTAGGTATTACATATTGAATAAAAGATCCTCTGTCAGTATTACATATTGAATAAAAGATCCTCCTTTTACTATGCAATGTGAGCTTGATAATTATTGGCATTCAGAAGATAAAGCAGCTCTCATCTGTCTTCTGAGAACTTCCATGCCACCCTATGTAGGGCTGGGTCTCGGCCAGCAGCATTTACGGGATGCTGTTCCCTGGTGTCACTCACAAAGCATAGCTATTCTTCCCCCTAAAACATTTTTGCTTTTCTTAAGACACCACCATAGATTAGTTTTACTAAACTTTGTAGAATTTATATTTTCAACCTATTCAACCTTTTACTTATTCTCTCCCTACCCCGTTCTATCCTAGTCCCTTAATTCCAAGGGTAGAAACAACAGTTTTGATCAACTGATCTTCTAAAATGAGACTAGGGCTCTCAAGAGGGCATAGGAGAACCCCACACCACACTGGAGTCAGCTGAGGTTTGGAACCAACACACTAGTTGAAAAGTCCATCACTTAGGTGGCTTTTTGGCAATGATGAGAATATGGTATATTTCATATATATGAAATCTACTGAAACTTATTGAATAAACATTTCCCTTTCTCAACGTTCTCTGAAAGGCAGTAAGCAGATTTGGAGTTTGCATTCTAGGTGAACAAAGGATGAAGCTGAGCACAAGTTGCTTCACCTCTTCAAGTCTTGGTTGATTTTATCTGTAGAAATGGAAGTGTCAAAAATGTTTAGAATTCCAGCCTCTCCCCAGCCTCTGAACTCTGCCTAAGCAGGAGTCACACATCCCCTTTCCAGACTCCCCTGGTGGTACGGTGGCTAGGAATCCGCCTGCCAATGCAGGAGACACAGGTTCTATCCCTGGTCTGCGAAGATTCCATGTGTGGCGCAGCTAAGCCCAGGTGCCGCAACTACTGAACCCTCGAGCTGCAGCTACTGAAGCCCATGCACCTAGACCTGTGCTCGTCAACAAGAGAAGCAGTGCAGTGAGACGCTGGAGCTCCGCATGGAAGGGGTCCCCTGAGTCGCAACCAGAGGAAGCCCAAGTGCAGCAATGAAGACCCAGTGCGAAGAAAAAAGTTAAAAAATAGATAACTAACCCCACCCCCACCCCCTTAGAAAAACAGAAAACAAACCCCACTTATTACAAAATTGATGGAATTGCCTCTGGATTTCATGTGTGTTGGGGATGGATTAATTGGAAAACAAACTCAAGAAAAGGGAAGTTCTGTGGCACTCTGCACTCTTCTGCTTCTTAAGTAAAAGCTTGACATTTACAAAATTCCACAAATTTACTTTTTCTACTTAATTAAGAATGAAAATAACCACAAGTTGCAAAGACTCAAAAGCTCACCTAGGGGACACACACACACACACACACACACACACACACACACACACACACACAAAACCCTGCTGCTTCACACTTTGGTTTCAACTACTTGTTCTAGTCATACTTTAGAAACACCTGGGGTGGGCGGGAGGGGTTGCAGATGTCATTAGGAGCAAGTGCTCGGAATAGCCAGAAAGTAATCAGATGCAGCTGGTGATAAACAGGATGTCACCAGTTCAAGCGCAGGGCACGAGGAAGAACTACATTTTCCAGTCTCGAGCAAACACATGGCTAAAAGCTGATGATGCTGTAAAAGACATTTTTCCTACACGAAGGAGGACTGCCTACCCGAGAAACTAAAGGACGATGAGACACTGCAAATAAAACCAGCCTTTCTTAACTGGGTTCTAGGAGAGAATTCCAACCCACACAAGATGCTATGAATGACTTCCCAGTGCTGCAAAGGACCGTACACAGTGCTATTCCAGGTACACGGAAGAGAAGGTAATTCATTAGAGGATGGATGCTGTAAAGCGTGAGGAATCCTTGTGGAGAAAGGCTGCCCAAATCCAGTAGCTATACTGAGGTGGGAGAATAAACCTAAAGCTTTTTTAGGGTATGCCTTCCTATTGCTATTCTGGGGACTCTGGGGCTGTAACACTTGGTCAGGCTTCAAGTCTCATATGGATGTGCCACAGGGGGCACTGTCACATATTTATTCTCTTATCTCTTCTCCCCTTTCCACCTTGGGTCCAAGAGAACCCTAAAACTTAACTCTTGTATAAGGATGATGTATAAAAAATGGGACAGCTGAAAAACCATAAACACAATTATTCAACAGAGGAAGAGAAAAATGGCAGTGATGAACGGGAAAGCTGAGGAGATGGTGTTCACTGCTCCTCTGTTGTGAACTAGCTGTGTCATCTCAGGCGAGTCCTCCATCTGACACGGAGTGGCTTCCACAACTGTGTCTATAAAATGAGGCCAATCTTACTTTGCCAGAAGGAAGGAGGCTGACTTATCTGATGTGAACTCAAAATCCCTTTCAATTCCAAGACCTAGAATTCTGAGGAGCTGGCGTGCCTACAGCTGTTCTTGCCTCCCCACAAGCCGGACGTTTCCAGCGAACTCTCGTCAGTTCTCCTACTTCTCATGTGCCGTTAGGACACAGCGCTTCCTAACACAAAGCAGAAAAAACAGCCGGGAGGAGCAGAACCCTGAGAGCACAGAACTCAACCTCTGCCGTGTATCTTCAGTCTCTTTAGCCCCCAGAAGCGGAAATCAGGGCTTCCGCAGCTAATCAGGATTACTGCATTCCCCCTTCTCCCTTGATGACATGCCCCCTCTTTTCTAAGAAAACCCCCTCTCATTTTCCTTTTTCAAAAAGTCTCAGAATGGCCATTATCAAAAAATCTACAAACAATAAATGCTGGAGAGGGTGTGGAGAAAAGTGAACCTTTTTGTACTGTTGATGGGAATGTAAATTGATACAGCTACTATGACAATTCCTTAAAAAACTAATAAAACTACCATACGACCCAGGAATCCCACCTCTCAGCATATACCCTGAGAAAACAATAACGGAAAAAGACACGCGTACCCCAGTGTTCACTGCAGTACCGTTTACAACAGTTAGGACACGGAAGCAACCTACATGTCCATCGACAGATGAACAGATAAAAGAAGCTGTGGGTACATATATACGACGGAACATCACTCAGCCATAAAAAGGAACACAGTTGAGTCAGTTAAAGTGAGGTGGATGAACCGAGAGCCTGTTAAACAGACTGAAGCAAGTCAGAAAGAGAAAACAAATACTGTATATTAATGCATATATATGGAATCTAGATATATGGTACTGAGGAACCCATTTACAAGGCAGGAATAGATACAGAGACACAGAGAACAGACTTGTGGACACAGCGGGGAGAGGAAAGGGTGGGACGAACTGCAAGAGTAGCACTGAAACACATCCATCACCATATGTAAGACAGACTAGTGTGGAAGCTGCTGGGTAACGAGGGAGCTCAAGCCAATGCTCTGTGACAACCTAGAGGGGCGGGAGCGAGGTTCAAGAGGGAAGGGACATATGTATACTTTTGGCTGATTCATGATGTTACAAAGCAATTATCATCCAATTAAAAATAAAATCAGGACATGTGTATCATTTAATATCTCAAATAGCAATCTTGCCCCTCTCCAAGTGAGGCAAGCGAGACAGCTTCTCAAGCCCCAGAGAAATAAACCCAATTCTTGTGCTTCTTTCTTCCTGCATTTCTCTCCATCTTTTCAATGGCATCTTATTATACTCCCCGTTCTTGATTTGCAGATTTGGATATTATTTAAGACCTTCTTATTATGGAAGATGAGGACTTAGCTATTTTATACACCCCCAAGTATCTTTCTATAAAGCAAATATTTCCCTAATCCCCCAGCTTTAGAGCCAGAACACAGCCACTCAGCACAATGACAGCTGAAGCACCGACAGCCCTTGACCACAGATTCCCACTGAGCCTGTTCTGGAAGTCCGTGTACCCTGCAGCTGCATTCTCCCAAGATCGTGTTAAAATTCTCCCTGTCTAGCTATGAAGATGCTAATAACATTCAGAAGTGATTTTAGAGCTCTGTGGCAGTAAATAAACCACCAGGCTTCAATGGATCAAAGCCTACAAAATAGGAATTTAGAAAATTTTTCATGAAATGACCATAAAACCCAGAGCCTCTCTAGTTCCATACAGTCCATTTTCTCTACTCATTCTCTCCCCATCTCCGTTGAGCCCGTTCCCCAAGGGCTCCAAACCCTCTGGCCCCAGAGGCTTCGACTGAAGGGATCTGGGTGAAGTCAGCCCCAGGTTGGGGAGCAAATCAGCTCGGCCCCTCCGAGGCACCACACTGCTCATCTCTCGAGTTCATGGGGGCCTTCTCCACAAGATACACTAGAGCACATTCCCCTCACAAGACAAAAGCAATGAGAGGGAACAGAATTGAGGGTCTTTCTATGCCATCCCTCTCAAGGATCCCTGGTTCTGAAGAGAGAAAGCCGTCTGCCAGGGGCATGGACGGGAGCATGCTGACTCTTGGCGATGCCTCCAAATGCCCACTGCAGACCGCTAGCCTATATTCTTTGCATGTCTCATAAATCTGCATCATGTGACTCAGGCATCGGAATCCACGCCCCACCCCACCCCACCCCTGTCCATATTTAATGCCTGGCCAGCTAGGTATTTCTGTTCACCTGGATGGATCACAGTAACTGAGGTCTGCTAGGGAGGAGCGATGATGGGCCTGGGTGGGAGGTGACAAGGAGCATTAACAGCCAAAGGGTGAGACTGGGTGATATGCTCAAACCTCACCTCCCAGTTGTGGACGCAACAGAAAACATGGCAAGAAATATATGACACAAAGCTACTGAGAATCCCTCAAAACCACCACCTGAAATGGCAACCCACTCCAGTATTGCCTGGGAAATGCCATGGACAGAGGAACCTGGCAGGCTATAGTCCATGGGGGTGCAATGAGTTGGACATGACTGAAGCGACTAAGTATGCAGGATAACAAGCCAATGAACACTTTGGCCACCTGATGCAAAGAGCCGACTCACTGGAACACATGGATACATGTTATATGTTGGAGGATGATGTGCAGGAGGGGGCAACCCCAACCCCCCCCCCCCCCGTGGAGAAATTGTTGGGCTTGGGTGCTCAAAAAGCATGGGCTGATGCTTTTTGAAAGCCAACTCTTTCCCTGATATTGGGAAAGACTGAAGGCAAGAGGAGAAGGGGGCGGCAGAGGATGAAATGATTAGATAGCATCACTGACTCAATGGACATGAGTTTGAGCAAACTCTTGGAGATAGTGAAGGTCAGCGAAGTCTGATGTGCTGCAGTCCATGGGATTGCAAAGTGCTGGACATGACTTAGTGACTGAACAACAACGATGAATAAAATATGAAACTCTGTGATTGTTGCACAGTATATTGGGGTTCAGATCACCCATTTATTGAGCACCTATACAGCCAAGCTTTATAGGGTTGCAGAGACTATAATGATGAACAACATGCTTTGAGCTAAGTAAAGTCACTCGTTCAGCAGATAAAATGTGAAAGTCAAAAAAGAGGCAGGCTTTTAAGTAGCAAGAGAGGGATAAACAAGAATGCTATAGGATTTGAAAGAAGAGAAAACAGTCATAATTGGTTGAGGGTGACACAGTAAGACACATGGATGGATAAACAGTCCAAGACCCAGAAAATCAGAGCAGTTGCTAATCTAGAGTCTTGTGGTGGCTCCGTGGCAAAGATGTGGACACATACCAGGCTGGTGGCAGGAGGGGCGTAGGAGGACTGTAAAGGCAACTAAAAACGTGTGGACAGTTACATGTGTGTCTGCACGTGCCTGCACACATTCTGAGCTGGATGCTAATCTCACATGGAGGACTTTCAATATGGTTCTACCATCCTAAGAAGTTGGGGGGACAGGCTGGTTTAGGGGCTGGTAGTTAGGAAACTGTGAGCAGAGACAGCCCATGCTTTTTGAGCACCTAAGCCCAACAATTTCTCCACCGGGTGGTGGGGTGGTGGGGTGGTGGTTTGGGGTTGCCCCCTCCTCCATGTCATCCTCCAACATATAACACGCATCCATGTGTTGTTCAGTGTCCTATTTTCCTCCTGGTCCCAGGGAATGCCTTGAAATTGAGGGAAACCCTTGGCTCCAGCAGCACAAATAGATCTTCTCCTGGTTCCTAAGTTATGCCTCTGAAGGTTTTCTCCTATACACACTGTTCTCTTAGAAATTCTCCTTCTGGCTTATCCTAAGTTGTAAGAGGGTCTATCACCATTTACACTCTTTCTAATCATCTGTCTTACCAATATCAGTTTTAGAATGAGACAAACCTTGGGAAGTCGTAGCCTCTATAGGAGTTAATCTGGCTGCCCACTTCCATGGCTCCAGCTTTTAGAGACATCCCTGACTTCTTAGGACAAAAAGTCTCACGACAGGGAACTTGTGAACAAACAGGAAACCTGGTGCGTCAGCCCCTGACGACCCTCCCATCCTCACGTGGGACGTTGCTAATGGTCACTGGCCTCATGGCTGGGCTTGTCTTGGGGAAAGGAGGTACTGTCATTAAGAGGCCCCTGTGGGTAAACCAGTGGAATGAAGGTAAGGGCTGTGTACGGCAGGGCCCACAGGGAATACAACAAAGTTGTGCTTCTCCCGCCGTGAGTTTCCAAGTGCCTGGAAACAGTGGGGCGGTTCCTACACGTCCTTCCAGGTATTCGGCATTACCCAGAACAGCACACCGATTCCCTGTGGATTAAAGGACAAAGCCAGCAGGGATGCCGGCTTCTATGGCCCCGGTCCCTCTCGCCCGCTCCTGCCTCCATAAATCAGGCTGGCAGGTAGCTGGGAAGCAGCTGTGGATGACAGCCTTGCTCTGGAGCACAGGAAGCCACCTTTTAACCCGCCTGCTCTTGTTTGTCTCTCAAACGTGACAAAGGAACAGATGTAAGCAACATGCCAACTGTTGAGAGGATCTGCCTGGAGCGCTATAGGAAGCCTGCTCAGAGTGCATCACACCAGCCGCTCCAGAGAGGCACAACCGAGTTCATTTCCTGACACTCACCCCCCCACCGCCACTGACAAGCACTCTGCTCATGTCAGGTTGGGGTCTGCACTGCTTAGACAACTCACCACGTACAGCCCTGCTGCCACCTTCACCCCCGCCAGGAAGCCCCCTCCCACACCCTGTTTCAACACCACCAAAGTCCAGTCCAGCCTCAGCGCCCAGGGGTCTTCTCTGACACCCATGCTCCATCCTGGGCCAGAGCATTTAACAATCTGTGCTGGTTTCTAAGCCTCTCACAGGGCCACTTTCTCCCTGTCCAAACCATCTGGTTACCTCCATGAGGGATGGAGCCGGGTTCACCCACCTCTGTCTTCCCAGAGTTGCGTCTTTCAAATCACTAGTTGTAGGATGAATGGGTCAGGAATCACGTTTACAGAGTTGCAATTAATATTTAAAACACTAAATTAAAAAAAAGCTTATAAAAGACACTTTTGGGACAACTAAGGAATTATTGGGGAACTATTAGAGGATATTATGAAATTCCTATTAATTTTCTTAGGTCCAGTAATGATGTTGTGTAGGAGAATATCTTATTTTTTAAGAGATGCAAGCTCAAGTATTTAGAAGCGACTTACTTTCAACTGGATCAACAGAAAAAATACCTGTGTGCAAGCTGACACATATGCAGAGATAAAGCCAGTAGGGTAAAATGTTATGACTGCTGACTCTAGATATAGAGTAAACAGGCTTTCACTGTACAAGTCTTTAAATTTTCCTGTGTGCTTGAAAAGTTTAATAATGAAACAGAAGAAAATAAAAAAGAAGAGACAAAAATCAGAATGCAGGGCATGAAATATGATCTGGTTCGGGGTGTCTATTGGATGTGTATCCCATGTTACAGTTTAAATGTATTTCCTCCTTTGCGTCAAGGCCAAGACTCCGAAATGCTGCCCTACGGCTCCTCACTGTTCCAAGCACAGAGCAGGTGCACTCTGAACTGTTTAACTTCTAGAAGCACAGAATTTTAGTGAAGGGGCAAGCTGAGAACTCGTTTATTCTCCAGTTACATCCCATTAACGCCAGCTATGTCAAAATATCCAAGCCATTTCCTGCCTTAGCACATTTGGCTCTAACGTCAACTCAGCCTTCAGCACTCTTATCAGATGTTTAATTACTCATCAGGAAGGCTGCTCCCCTGCCCCCTCCATGCCAGGGAGGTGGTTAGTGGAAGACTGCAAGAGTAGGGCGCCAGTTGTCCCAGTGTGCCGGGGACTGAAGCATGTCTCTGTGGGACTAAGGACTTTCAGCGCTAAAATTAGGACAGTCCCAGGCAAACCAGGATGGCTGTTCACCCTAAACGTGAAGGAAGACTGGGAGAGGGCCTTGGACAGATCCAGGAGAGCTGAAACTATATGCTTTGTAGCATCATGGGAACATGAGGGGCTAGAGCAAATCCAGGGCAGTGAAATTATGATGCGACAGAGATCTCCCTGACAACATCCCAACAGCAACAGCAAATGCCAAATTGCCAAGTGTCTCTCATGCCCCTGAACAGAACCTCTGATTATTCACCAACTCATGTGGAAAGAAAAAGACCATGGGAACTTACTGTAAAAACGTCATCATCACCAAGCTCAGCCTCATTGTGGATGGTGGAAGATGATGTTGTTGAGCCTAAAAAAGACACAAAAACCACAAAAAAGTGTTTCCAAAGAGGATAAGTCAAAGCCAGTCATTTAAAGAAACCACATCCTAGTCCTTTTACATGTAGATCACTAGCAGAAATGTTACTTGGAAATTAAATGCTTTAATTTTTAAATATAATTTATTTATTCATTTATGGCTGCACTGGGTCTTTTTTACTACATGTGGGCTCTCTCTAGCTGTGGCGAGCAGGGGCCTAGTCTTGGTTGCGATGCACGGGCTTCTCACTGTGGTGGCTTTTCCTGTGCAGCACAGACTCTAGGCGCATGGGCTTCAGTATTTGTGGTGCTCGGGCTCAGACGCTCCATGGCATGTGGAATCTTCCCGGACCAGGGACAGAACCCGTGTCCCTTGCATTATCGGGCACATTCTTAACCACAGTACCCACTAGGGAAGTCCTTACATACTTTTAACTTGCTCTTCTTTAATTGATTCTAGCCAGCATGTTCCCTAAATGAACTTTGCTTACTGTTGTTTCCAAATCGATCCCTCAAACGTCCTCACTGATCCGTGGAGAACAAGCACACACAGAGGCGCCCAGGAGCTGGTGCTCAGAGGGCCTACCCACAGCTCTGAAGGATGTGCATCACTCTCTCCACCAGTGACCCCCGCCTCCACTGTGTAGTGGGAAAAGCACTGGACGGAGGACCCCAGGTTAGACCTGCCACAATCGCACTGTGAAACTGGACTTAGATCTCTGGGCTTTTCATTTACCCACAAAGGGACGTGACTAAATAGCTAGTATGGTCGCCTCCTCTTCTGAAATTTAGACACTATACACCCCAGACTGCGGGAGAAGCCACCTTCTAAACTGATACCTGGGTAAAAAGGTTTTTTTCTTGCAATACTGGCAGTGAGTTTGCAGGTCAACATTTAGGATAATGTAAAAAAAAAGAAAACCAGTTTATTTTCAGGGAATGAAATGGTTATTTACAGTTCAACTGATTTATTTGTTCATCTCTTTCTTCATTCTGGTAGGCAAATCATGTAACTTCTTCCTTTCCCTCCTAGTAGCACCCCATTTATGTGGATCAAATTAACTAACCCTGTTAATGGCCAAAAAGCAAACCATACTTAAATTTGCATAAGTGATAGATTACCAAAAGAGAAATTCAGTCTATATCATCTCCTTTTTCTTGGTTAGGCCTTATGAAATGCACATTTAGAAAGTATTTTGCTATTACATAAAATTGAACTCAAAAGACTTGCTCAGAAAGGGATGAGAAATATTTAAATTCCTAATGAAGGCTCACAGGAGGAAAAACAAGTCCCATAATAACCTGTGTGCAGTTCCTATTGCTCTTTGAGACTCTTAGATCTCTACTATTTGAGTCACTCTAGTCTATCAATGTTTAAGGCAAGTTTGATAGAACAGAGCTAGGTAGAATGTATGAGAAAAAATTAAAAGTAAGAGAACCAAATTTTGTGTGTGGCTTCAGTGATTAAGCACATGGACATAGTACAAACTTCTCTCAGTAATACAGGAGTGGGCTTCCCTGATGGCCCAGAGGCTAAGACTCTGTGCTCCCAATGCAGGGGGGGCCGGGTTTGATCCCTGGTAAGGGAACTAGATCCCACAAGCTGAAACTAAAGATTTCACATGCTGTAAGACACAACACAGCCAAATAAATAAATAAATTAAAAGAAAATAATACAGGAGCTATTTTCTCATCTAAGCATTTAAAAGCTATGTTTAATAATAAGATTTTAAATATTATCCACTTGTGTTAGACTTCTGGTGTAAACACTGGTTTCTACTCATTTTGTCCACCCTCGTGGTTGTAGTTCTCAGATTCATTGTTCCAGCTAGAACTGTCTCTCTGATGATTTTAAGAGATTTTTTTTCTTTTGAGATCTGCTTTTCTCTCCTCCCCCAAATAAAGAAAATGACTTTAGAAAACATTTCTCGTTTATACACATGAAATACATATTCTTCTGTGATTAATCTAACCAATTTCTGAATATGGCTTTACTATGCCTTGCTTGATATTTCTTTGTTCACAGGTTGGCTAGGACATCTTAAAACCTCTGATTTGATAACTGAATGTGTCGAAATGGAGAATTTGTGTGTTTGCATCTGTGGACACTAGAAAAACCCCTGAGAACTGACTGCCCAAGAGCCTTTCAGTCCATGGTTAAATGCCACACAGCATCTACCAGCTGCTCACTCACAGACTAAGGAGTCACAGATTCCTTCTTTCCAGTGGCAGCCGTACCCCTGGGCCCTCATTACACAACAGTGGGAAGGCCTAGAGCCTCTTCTGGGCCCATTAGAATCCATTCTCCACCTCTGGACCAAGACAGGTTGCACCCAAGTTTTTTTCTCAGGAAAAGGTGAAATATATCAAAAAGTCATTTACATGGACGTCTAGAACTTATCTTTCCAGAGCAGTCTAAAAACCAGTTGGAATCACTCATTATTCTGAAATCCATCTCCTTCTCCACTGCACTGTCTTACAATATTTTTCTCCTTGGATGTTCCTAAAGTTTTGGCCTCTACCAACCTGGCCCCCAACCCTCCTGCAAATAATCCACAAATATGTGATGGCAGACAATTGGAATTAAAAAGAACCTGGAAACTTCCCACAGCCCCACTGAGAATGCAGTGATAAATTCAATACCTTCTATTAGGTCTTCGATTGCTTTCCTCACTCCCCTGTCAAAGGCTCGAGCATCAGCAGGGCTTTGGAAAGTAAGTCCAAACTTCCTATTGTCGACCTTCCAATGATGAAAGGTTGGGTTGGCTTTGGTGTAGACCAAGTCCTTTCTCACATAGCATTCCAATACCACCTGGAGGATTGAAATACACAGGTGGGTTACTTTTTAAGTAGTCATGATGGTGTCTGGTTACAAAAATCTAACTAGGAATGACTGTTTTTGATGGCAACTGATGAAAACCCTCCCCTCTGCCTTCGTGCATCTGTGAAGGCTTCTTAGAGGAAGGCTTTGCCTGCCTCTGTTGAGCATCCACTCCTTGCTGCTCCCCCCACCTCCACCTTGGTGGTCCTTGCTGTATTGCTCTGCTCCTTAACCATGCCCTACATTTTACTCATTTTCCTTTCTCCAGCCCCTAGCTGGGGGTGGAGGGGTGGAGTGGGGCAGGGTGGGGCTAAGCTGAGGCCCAGTCTTGGGGCTTTGCTCTATTCTAAGTTGACTGCTTTTCCATCAAGGCCTTTGTATTCATGACTCTCAATCCTCCTTCTCCTGTCCTAATGCTGTTTCTGAGTGACCTCAAATTCAACAAGCTGAGAAAATAAATAACCTGCTCTGAAACTGCTGCCCTTAGTTTCCTATGCCAACTTCTCATCTAGCAATGCCCACCTCTGTTAATTTTCTCCGGCTCGAATCTCCATGGTTTCCTTTTGCCTCTTCTACTTGTTCTATCCTCTGTATATGTTAAACACCAAGTACATTTCATTTTCCTGTCAGTATATTTTGTATCAACTCTGGTTCAATTGCTACCACCCTGATCTAAGGTCTCTAATAAACCTTTTATCTGGATTATGAGAACATTCTCCAAATTTCTAGCAATCTAGTCTCAGAACTGCCTTTTCACTAGGCTATGACTTGGAGGAGATTATCTCAGACTTTTGATCTTTTTATCTCTAAAGCGGAAATAACACCATTGATAACCCATTATCGATGAGAACACATACACGAACAGGCTCTGAAGACATTGGACAGTGAGAAACCTAAAGAGCTGCACACACTTCCCAGGACATTGCACCATGTTTTTTACTCTTTCACTTCAGTTTTTATCACCTTCACAATTTAGTACTTGATTTCATATTATCTTCTAAGAGTTTCATGTGCTTTTAAGTCTTGTTCCTTTAACTAGACTGTAAAAAGATCAAGATGTCTTATAAAATAACTCCCTCTGTGTACAGAGTGCTACTGCTGGCAAAGATATCAGAGTTCAATATTACAGAATAAAAAAGGCATTGAAATCATGTGAATGTAAACTCCATTCTTTATTCATAGATAGCTCCAAAATATCACTAATATTTATTTCCATAGTTTCATTATGTATATATCAAAATGATTTCACTAAGTTTTACCAGCTTTGATCTTGTTCAGCATTTAATGAGTTCTACATTGAATGAAATGAGATACTATTAGTTTCAGACTAAGTGAAAGAGTGAAATTAATAAAAATTAGAGAATATCTTCAAATGAATAAAATTTCAAGAATACATCTAAGCAAACAGAAATTAAGCATTGCCTAATAAATGTTCTCTAACTTAATAGATGAGAATAATAGTCAAATTGGCCTATCCAAGCATTGCAAGCAGTTAACTTTATTCCACTGTGTTGAAGGAAGGCAATGGTCCCCTCACACAATTCTATTTATGATTAAATTGCTTATTATGGCCATTTTCCCCTAAGAATAGCGCAATGATTAAATGTCAGCCCAGCCCCATTCCAAATTGGGGAAATCCAAATAACCAAGGCTTTAGCTAACAAATGTTATCTATTTTAGAATTTAATAGTCTCAATGCAAAATCTCAAAATAAACTTTTTTGTAAAAACAAACATTTCCAGTTTCTCCATATTTTTATGGCAAAAAAATTAGTCCTTGGTTGACATTTTCTGAGTTTAAGATTATTCCAAAGATACATTTTCCTAGAGAAGTGTAATAAATTCTTAGAAAAGTAAAGTTTAGCCACCTAAATTATGTGGGAGGAGGGATGGAGAGGAGACCAGATACCATCTCTTTATCCTCTTAAATTTTTTTATCCTCTTCAACAAAATTATATCATTATATATCTATGTAAGTTTAATGACAAAAATGATGACATTCAAATGCTATAAATGTTTGTAACAGGTATAACTGCTTAGTGAAGTTTTGGCATAATAGGTATTAATCCTCTAAAATGAAGTTTGGGAATTTGACTAAAACTTGAGAAAGGTTTTTAAAAACGGCTTTTCAAATTAGATGCATGGGGAGAAAAATAAGTGATTATATATTCTTGTTGAAGATATTTCATCCCTCATTTGAAGTATTAACATTCTCAGAGTGGTACATACTATTGCCTTCTGAACTCTATCTGTTGCATTTGAGAATAAAAAATTACACTCATCTTCACCTGAGTTCATAGAGTTGGCTTTATTTTGAAGCACCAGCTTTCATTAAAGTCTAAGCACATGCAAGAAAAAGGAAATACAGTTCCTAATAAGCACTCTTGGATGAAAGAGAGGTTTTTAACAATATTTCTTTGTCTTGTCCCTTCCAGCAAATACCATTTTGCTGTTTCACAATCCATGATGAAAGCAAATAACCTTCTAGGTGATGAACCAAAGAATACATTTTGTGAAACTTGTGGTCATTTAGTTGGATGAAAATGAAATAGTCAGTGGTGTTCCTTAATTTTTCTCTTCCATTTTTTAAAACCATACCAGCCTGTGAAGCAGAGAAGGAAATGGCAACCCATTCCAGTATTCTTGCCTAGAGAATCCTGTGGACAGAGGAGCCTGGTGGGCTGCCGTCTACGGGGTCACACAGAGTCGGACACAACTGAAGCGACTTAGCAGCAGCAGCAGCAGCCTGTGAAGGGGCCTTCCCAGGTGGCGCTAGTGGTAAAGAACCTGCCTGCCAGTGCAGGAGACAGAGGAAACATGGGTTCGATCCCTGGGTCAGGAAGATCCCCTGGAGAGGGGCATGGCAACCCACTCCAGTATTCTTGCCTGGAGAATCCCACGGACAGAGGAGCCTGGAGGGCTACACTCTATAGGGTCTCAAAAAGAAATCCATACTATAGAAGGTTCAATATAGCAGAGTCCATGAAGGTTCCATTCTTGCTCAGCTCTCTGTCTATCCCCTCAACACCTCTCTATCTCCAGAGCTGCCCACTGACAGTATGGGCACTACCTTAGTTCCCTCCCTGCAGTTTCTTTATGTACTCACATAAGTCTGTGTGAGTCTGTTTAAATGTAGCCATACCTTTACATTGGTCTTCAATTTGCCTTTTCTTCAAAAACATGTCTGAGAGACACAGGAAGGTAAAAAAGGGCTGTTTAGTGGCTGCGTAATATTCCTCAGAAGAGATACACGAGAATTGTTCTGCCATTCTCTATATTAATGGGCATTCAAGGTCATTTCTAACTGGTCACTTTTAAAGACAATGCTGAAATGAACATTCTTGAGCATGTTCTTAAAGTTTGGTATTTGGGCTCTTGGGAGCCTTCCCTCTACAACCCCAGGTCCTTTTAGGGGGTTCAGGATGGCAGAACTATTTTCATATGTTAATGCAATTTTTGCTTTTTCATTGGCCTGCCAGCCCTGCTAATGCTGCAAAAGGAACGGTGGGTAAAACTGCTATGCTGAGGCTCAATCAAGGCCTGGCCGTGGCACCAAACATCCAAAGCCACCGGATTCACCACTGGCACACACAGGAAAAAAAGCCAGTTTTATGTAGGGTTGTCCTTGATGAAGCAGTTAAAAACGACTGAAATCCTGACCCATGAATACACATCTTTCATTTTGTGTGATGAAATGGATGTACATGTAACTGGATTCTCCTATCTGTGTCCACACTTGATCTGCTGTAATATGTTGCTTTGGTTGAAGTACAAGAAGAAACTCTGGCTTTGCACAAATGCATAGCTGGAAGAGTATCTCTCACAGCCTTTTTACTTCTGCTGCACATGGAAGAGTGACGACTATCTCAAAGAAAAACGTGAGTAACTGTTGCCGTTGAGAGTTGAACTAACTGCTTTTCTCATGGATCATCAGGTTTACTTGAAAGAACAACCTACAGATGAACTATGGTTATTCAGACTTGGGTACTTTTTTTGAAGATGAACACAGTGAGCCTGTCACCTCAAGGAAAGCAAGGATATATTTGTTGACAATAATAAAATTTGAACTTTCAAGTGAAAATTAGAATTTTGGACAGCTTGTCAATACTTAAAAAGACTTTTCTAATGACAGTGGTAATATTAAGAAATGTGATTTTTTTTTTGATACTGTAGAATTAAGTGTATCAACATTTGGAAGCTCTGTGTAACTCAGTAAACCATTATTTTCCAAATGACCAATGCATGATGTTATAAAATCAGGAATGAGTAAAAGATTGATGCAAAGAGAAAGGTAAATCAGTGGATTTTAATGTAATTAGAGTCTGTAAGGTTTCAGAGGCCACAATTAACAAACTACTACAAACTGAGTTTTGGTTTAGATCGAAGTGTTAATATATCAATGATGATCTGAAAAGGCTATTAAAACAGTTCTACATTTTCCAACTGCATATCTGTGTGAGGCTGGATCTTCTTCATATACTTCAGTCAAAACAACATATTACAATAGACTGAAAGCAAGAGTAGATATTATAATCCAGCTATCTTCTACTAAGTTAGATATTAGAGGGCTCTGCAGAAATGCAAAGCAATGCTATTCTTCTAATCATTCTTTTTCCTGGAAAATACCTATATAGTTATTTGCCAGAAGCAATGTCATTTATGCTAACCCTACTGTTTAAGATTCTTAACAATTTCAGTTTTAATTGCTAGTGTGGAAAACAGTAGTAGCTTATACCCTATCAGACAAAAGCATTTTGGGGTCCTCAATAAACTTTTAGAGAGTAAAAGGATTCTGAGGCCAAAAATGTCTGAGAACTGTAGCTATCTATAAAGCTCCGTAAGTCTATTTCCATAGGATAGGGTTTAGATACAGAACTGCCAAGTGAAAAGGAATACACATTTAAAATTAATATCCTGCCAAATTGCCTTTCAAATAGTTTTGCCAGCTGGAACTCCCACTAAATGTGTATGGGAGTGCTCACAGACCTGCACTGGAATGATCAACCTTTTAGATTTTGTGATTAATCTTCATAAGGTAGTTTCTCATAGGATTCATTTAAGAGGTAAGAGCATCTAATCCATCAAAATAAGATTCAACTCAGCAATTTTTAATTTGCATATAACTTCTCAGGAAAACTTGACTGTCTCCAACTTACAAAAAGTAACAACTTTGTGAATGAATACTTGGAACACAGACTTTTCCCATAGAAACAATGGCATCAACACAAGTTCACAGGTGTCAAGATAAAATTCAAATAACAATAACAAAAACCAATGTGCTGAATTCTAGAACTGCACTACCTTGGAAAATCTATTGACAAATCTGGTTTCTACCAGAGAAAGTACTTCATGTCCTGGTTGGAATACTGAGAACTCTAATACTATCCATTCTCTGTATTCCAAAAATGATCTCCACCTTCTCCTTGCCTTTCCACTACCGAGGGCGGGAGGTGTCCTTCAACAACCTGTTCTGTTTGCACAGCTTCCAGGAGTATTCATACCCTCCAGTGGGAAGAAGCGCTGCACTATGGAAGCCTGGAGGCCAAAGGAGGAGTCATCATTTCACCAAAAGTGTGTGTGTGTGTGTGTGTTTTAGGAGTCCAGAATTTACCAGCACATGAAACTGGTAAAGTGAGGGATGGAAAGATGAAGGAGCACACCTAGGTGTATGGGGGTCTGACTTGAACTCCTTGTGATATAATTTATAAAAGTCCCAAAGTGCAGAGTCACAGAACATAAAGGGGACAAGGAGAGGGAGGGAGTGAGGAGAAACACAACAGGAGGGGATGAAGCTTACAATCCTTGTGCAACAGCAACACACAACAGAAGCTGGTCCACAGCCAGGACTGCCCTCTTCCCATGCCGAGTTGGTATGAAGGGACCAAGATTTAGCTTCACAGTGAAATGGTCCAAGAGCTGTCTCTAATGATTATGTGCCCTAAGATGGGGGAAGTGGATTCTTTCCTGGAGCACTGAGTTTCCCCACTACAAACTGGAAATAATAGTCTCCTCCTCCTTTAGAATGTGGCAGGAATATAACTGAGATTATTTACATAAAGTGCCTCAAATGAAATTGTAGAAGTTTACAATTATTATGTTCAAGCCAGTGATAAGAAACAAGTTTATAAATGTATTTATAAAATGAAGGGGCTGAATTATTAATTAATAATTATTAAATGAAGGGGCTGACATATTCTAATGACAAACCATAGAAATACCAGGAAAAAACAGACCTAAAAATATATAACTGTTCAGGGAAGATAATCTGCTAACATAAAAGTAGTTAATGATAAAAATAAAAAGGAAAAAGTGAAAAAAAATTTTCTATCAAAATTTTTGTAGGAAAACAACGCCAACTAAAATAAAAGAGGCAAGCAACAGATTATAAAAATATCTGTAGTAAAAATGACAGATGAAGATGATTATCTTTGTTATACTTGGAGGGCATACATATCAAGGAGAATAATCAGGCCCCAAAAGGTAAATATGCAAAGGACACTGACAGATAATTCAGTGTTTAACAGAAAAACATTTGATCTTATTGCTGACCAAAAATAAGATACCACGGTTATCCTAATCAAATTGGTAAAGATTTAAAATATCTGAGCCTCAATGTGTTAAAGAAAATTCTCGTATATGCTGGTAGCAGCTCTTTGTATAAGTATAAAAAGCCATAAAAATTTGACCTCCCCCTAAATTATTCCAAGTAGACAGCAGTGTGGAAAATGCAGGTAGATAATACAGGGGTAAGAGGGAAAGAGACAATCTTAATATTTGACACTAAGGAGATCATCAAATAAACAATGAACATCAACCTGATACCAGCAACATGGAAAATTTCTTATGAGATATATAAAAGTGTTTATGAGCTCTGATTACAGCTAGGTAAAAGTAAAAATATGCACAAAGGGAAAAAACTATACCAAAGGGTTAAAGGTGGCTGTGCACATGTGACTTTGGCCCAGTTTGGGTTCAGGGTATTAGTCACTCAGTCATGTCCGACTCTGTGAATCCATGGACTGTAGCCCCCCAGGCCCCTCTGTCCATGGAATTCTCCAGGCAAGAATACTGGAGTGGGGAGCCATTCCCTTCTCCAGGGGATCTTCCCGACCGAGGGATCGAACCTAGGGTCAGGGTGAGAGGGAATCAAATACTCGTTTCAGGTCCCCTGATAGGACCTACAACAAGGAGTCTTTCTGAATCTTAGTTTCTTCAGATATAACTATACAAGCTGCTGTAAAGATACAATGATGTACCTTAACTGAAGGGCTAGAATTGTACTTAGCCCCTAGGAAAATGCTGGATAAAGGGTATTTTACTTTTTTTGGTTAGTGTATAATGCCTTCATTGTGAATATCTAATAAACAAGAATGTTTTAACTATTTGACTATTATGTAAGGAATTTCTTGAATGGCCACATTTCTTAAAATAGTCTCCCTTTACATTTCCGTTTCATTTTCAGAAATGAATCAAATGTGAAAACACCATTTCTGTTAATCCATATATAATGTTTAGAAATTGTTCTGCCTTATCTATTTTGTAACCTTTATAAACCCTAAGAAGTGGTGGCAAAAGAAGATTAAATTTGTATACCTAGCACATAAAACTCAACAGATGCCACTCTTAAGGGTCTCAAATGTACCAGACATATTCCTGTGGTGTCTCTGTACTTTCTCTGTTGGGGTCCTGCACATTTTGAATCAATGGTTGGCTCTGGAGTATACATTTCAGAATCAAATATACGGAGGACTATGTTCTTCCAGGTCCAAGGCATCCAATTAAAAGTAGACTTAGACCCTCAATTTTCCTTCATATCA
Organism: Odocoileus virginianus; assembly: GCF_023699985.2. Lineage (NCBI taxonomy): Eukaryota > Metazoa > Chordata > Mammalia > Artiodactyla > Cervidae > Odocoileus > Odocoileus virginianus. Next base: position 60,442,118 of record NC_069675.1, read on the forward strand.
TAGATTCCTTCATAACAGAACTGGACATTCAATTCCTTCATGAAAATGTATGTTATAAACTATCAATGCCCCCATCCTTGTGAGGTCATGAGTACTCTCCAAAGTGCGTATTTTTAAGCATACAGAATTATCACAGAAGTGTAATGCCACTGCTTTCCATTACTTTCTTTCCCCAAGTATGTTTTATTCATTAGCTGATGAAATAGAAGCTGCAGTATCTTTAAGATAAACATTAATTTAGAAGTAACAAAATTATCAGGGTGACTTCCTCTTTGCATTCTACCTCTCTCCAGCCTGACCTTGATGGCATGCTCCATGAATAAACCCAACGTTTAAAAAAACTCTGACTTCACAGATCACTACAATGTGATACATAATAAAGAACATACTTCTGTTTTGAACATCTTGTTACAGTGAGAGAAAGACAGCTTAATTAATCAAAGACGCAAATATGACCGCCAAATGCACCACTTCTAAGCATCTGAGTTATATGGTGTGTAGTAGAAAGTGACTTCACTGGAAAGCCTGGGTTAGGTTTTGCAATTTGGTGCCAGCTCTGGGAGTTCTATCTTTGGAAGCTCTTGCAAGATTTTGAAGTCAGAGAAAGAAGGGGAGAAATACCTACAGGAAAAGGACTATGATTTTAACATCAAGAAATCAGTCGTTACTATTTAACCCATGCGTTGACATCTGCCATTACCAGTTTGTCTTTCTGTCGTTCACCATGGATGAGAAAGCCGCTTCGTCCATTGCCTTCGGGGTGCATGACCTTACAGACCCCCACGCGACTGATCCCGCCTCCTTCCTGTGGGAACCATCCCCCGCTGGAGTCATCTCTGGTCATAACCACAGCCTTGACACGCACAATATAGCTGTCACTAAAAAGACAACAAGAAGAATGGGGCATGACAATGGTCTGGAGCTGAAGGATGTGTTTCACAGAGCAAGGTGACCATAGCCAGCATTTTTGGGACTCATCAAAAGAAAATCTATGCCTGGCAACAAACTTGAAAGGTAACCCATGTCAGTGTTCAGGGAAAAACCCAAACTCTTAAACTCAGTATAAAATTTAATTTAAAAAAGAAAGATGCCCAGTTGTTAAAAAATATCTGTGAGTCTTTGAGGATGTATGCAAGCACATTTTCCAGTATCCAGGCGGAAGTATTAATAATAAAATGAAAGAACTGCTGTCTACAGTTTAGTATCTTTAAGTTAGGAAAGACAAATCTATTAACAGAAGAGGACATTATGGTTTCAACCCTAAAAACTTGGTTTGTAATGAATGAACATGGTTTAACATTTTATAAAGCATAATCTGACTTAGCATAAGAAGAAAATAACCACTCCCAAATCACAAATTCACCGTGGGATCATATACAGGTGGGAAAATATTTCAATTCCAATATCCTTTACACATGTAAGCCTTCTGTTTATGACTTTATTTTTTCCAGTCTAAACTTCAATTTCGCAATAAGTTCTTCTGCACATTGGCCAAAAATCCTCTTTCTCCTCCAGAGACCAACTCTAGCTTCTTTTCATTCTCCATCACTTTTCGGGAAATTTACAAAGCCATTAAATTCTCTCCTGCTGTTTTCTTTCTTGTTATAACATTCCTTTTTTTAATCCTTCAAACATATATTCCCAACTTCTATATGCGAGGTGGGTACCAGGTTCTAAGGAAACAAAAATGCAGAGTAACACAGAATCCTCTCTACCACCCAGACCCAGTGCTCAGAGCTTGGCCAAGCGCCCTGCAATCTGCCAGAGACCACTCAGACCGCCCCTCTGCCCCACGTTCCTCACCTCACTCACCCCTAAAGGTAAAGCCTCCCAGGTTCCCCACCACCGCCTGCAGCTCATCCACAACTGTTACCCAACTCCCCTCCCCTGGGACTCCAGAGCCAACATCCCCTTTGCTTCCTCAGTCCTCCCTTCCACACTTGTTTTTATTGTGGTAAAACACACATAATGGAACATTTACCATTTGAGCCATTTTAAGGGTGTCACTTTGTGGCATTAAGCACATTCGCACTGTTCTGCGGCCATCACCAGAACACCAACCATCCATTTCCATAACTTTTTTCATGGAAACTCTGACTGTGCCCATTCAACAGTAACTCCCCATTCTCCTCTCTCCCAGCCTCTGACAACCACCATCATACTCCCCATCTCTATGAATCTGACTACTCCAGGTATCTCATGTAAGTTCCTTTCACTTAAAAAAAAATTCTTTCTTTATTATAATTTGGCTATACTGGCTATTAGTTGCGGCATGCAGGATTTAGTTCCCTGTCCAGGGATCGAACCTGGGACCCCTGCATTGGGAGCACAGAGTCTTAACCACTGGACCACCAGGGAAGTCCCTCCTTTCACTTTCTTAACTGAAATGAAACTGTGTTCTGGCCGAGTCACGTGGCCCACTCATGTGGCTGCCTTCCTTCCCCGCTGAGTCTAGATGGTGGGTGGGGGTATTCACCTCTACTGCAGGCTACAGGGCTCTCTCCAGTTCCTCTGAAGCTCACAAGTCTGACCACGGACCGCCCCCCACCCTGCATTTCTTCAATCTTCTTCAGATCTCTGGGTCACATCCCCTGGTTCCTTGGAGATATTAGCAAGTGGGCTGACTGTCCCTTCATCTCTTCATCATGACCTCTGGTATGATTCTTCATAATTGCTTTATTCACGCATAGTATCCTTCCAATCCGCTGACCTCTCAGTTTCTGGAACTCTTCTCCTTCAATAACCTTGTCTTAGCCACTCATGCCTAGATCACTCTCTTGACCTTGTCAGTCTTCAGCATGCTACACCCCAGCCACCATTTCTCAATTGCAGTTCACTCTCTAGATTCCAATCATTTGTCACCCCACTGGGGCCAACGATCTCTTGTGCCATATTCTCTACATGCTCATGTTCTCACTTGATTCTTTATACAATTTAAATTCCACGGTCTGTTGCGATGCTCTCATGCAAAACCTAAACGTGTTTGCCTTCTCTTTGCTCAGTGAAGTTGCCTGGTGAAATCCTACCATCCACTTCGCTCCATACCTGCCCTCAGGCTGCCACACATAGAGGGAAAGACCCCACTCTTCTCTGCTCATAGGTCTAGTTTTGACCACTAAACCCAAGTGTGTCCACCTAGCATCCTGCTACATGTCCCTGATCCATCCTCAAGAAAACTGCTTCACACGTTCTCTTGCCCTCACTCTCTCAGATGATGGAAGAGTTTGCTTTCATTTTACTAAGAAAATAGACACACTCTGAAGAGACCCTGCACTGGCACCCAAGAGCATGCCTACTGCTTGGTACCAGTATTTGCTGCCTCTCCCCCTTTAACTGTGGGTAAACCATCCCTGATCCAAGCTAGGGCTGACAACAATACTTAAATATTTTCTATGTGCAAACAGTGCCCTAGTTCACGTCTCTATACCCAGGCCTCTTCCCTAGGTTTCTGATGAGTAATGCCAACTGCCCATGAGATTTCTCTTTTTTTACATCTAGCAGGCACCCCAATTAACACATTTTAAGGTTGAACTCGTGATTCCCGACACCTCTGATCCTGCTGGTTCTTCCTTTGAAATATGTCCAGAACACTTCTCCGACAATTACAACAGCCTTCTAACTGGTCTCTTTACCTCCACTCTTGTCCAGCTTTCTAAGCAAGTCGAAAGGTAACTCAGATTAAGACAGTCTATTCAAACCCTCCCATAGCTTCTTATATTACTTTCTGGGTAAAAGTCAAAATCTAGGGCTTATCTTACTCGCCTCCTTGCTAAACCCCACTTCAGTCCTGCTGTCCTTGCTGGTCCTCCACATTACACACCCTACCCCAGGGTGTGTACTTGCTATTTCCTTCCCTTCTAACCCCATTTCCTACTCTTCTCTTCACACACCAACCAGGCTCATTTCCTTCTTTCATTCCCATCTCTGTCCAAGGTTACTTCATCAGAGAAGACTTCTCTGTCCGCTATGTATAAGGAGCACCCTCCATCCCTCTCTTAAATCTTCTCATCGTGCTTTGTCTCTCTCTGTTGTTCGGTTGCTCAGTCATGTCCGGCACTTTGTGACCACATGGACTGCTGCACGCCAGGCTTCCCTGTCCCCTTCACCATCTCCCAGAGCTTGCTCAAGCTCAGGTCCATTAAGCTGGTGATGCCATTCAACTATCTTGTCCTCTGTCATCCTCTCCTCCCTTTCGTCTCTCTGCTGCTGCTGCTAAGTCGCTTCAGTCGTGTCCGACTCTGTGCGACCCCATAGCCGGCAGCCCACTAGGCTCCCCTGTCCCTGGGATTCTCCAGGCAATAACACTGGAGTGGGTTGCCATTTCCTTCTCCAATGCATGAAAGTGAAAAGTGAAAGTGCAGTCGCTCAGTCATGTCCGACTCTTAGCAACCCCATGGACTGCAGTCTACCAGGCTACTCCATCCATGGGATTTAACAGGCAAGGGTACTGGAGTGGGGTGCCATTGCCTTCTCCACTTTTGTCTCTCTACGTGCTACTAAATCAACATCTGCCTATTTGTCAGCCCATTCTGCCCAATTAGAATGTAAACCCTGTGCGGGCAGGGACTTTGCCCTTCTTGTTTACTGCCGTATCCTGAGAACACAGAGTGATGTCTGATACTTACTGGGTTCTGGAATGATGGAGTTAAACTGACAATATTTGTCAACAGGCTCAAAAAAAAAATATTTGTAGCTAACAAAATCTGAGAAAATTCAGTGTTCAATACTCATTTGCTTATGAGCCGCAACAGCTTAACTGGGATAGGCTAAAGATTTCCTTTTTATTAACAGGAACACTGAATTTAAAGAGCCACACGGTTTCTATCATTAATCCACTCGCCTCAGGATTCAACATGCATATTCCTTTAGATCAGAGAGATTAAGAACATTTGTTTAGTTACATACAATTTGAAAATATGCTCCTCCTCCTTCCCCATTTATTCTAGAAAAATTAGGGGTTTCCAAGATGTGTCATTCTCCAGTATGAAACAGCTTTCTCAAATCTTCTATGAACATACTGCAGGAATCCCAACAGGAAATGGCCAAGATGAGTAACAGAAACTCTACACACCTTTTGCTAAAGCACACTTTTACTTCTTTGTTTGCAGCTGTGTGCTTTTCTCTCCTTTGAAGGGATTAAGTAAACTTGAAAAAGGGAAGTCTGCACTACTTATGTTAGTGCCATCAACTTATTTCCAAAGAGCATTAAAAAAAAAAATTATTCATCAAAAAAACAAAAACCACCCCAACCCTGCCTTCCAGAGTGGAGGGGCGGTGCATTTTGGCCTTTGCTTGTGGTCTGCAGCATCTTCTTTGCTGCTCTGACTTCTCTGATGCCCCTTCCCAAGGGCAGACCTCTCTCTGATGTGCTGTGTCTGTTGGGAGTGAGGTGGGGGAAAAGCCCCCATCTCCTCTGGCAACAACCCTAACAGCCAGCATTAACGGAGGCAACTGGCTATTTAAAACAAGGTAGGGGGATAAAGTGCTGCCCTAAAAGCTGCGAAGGATGTCTGGATAACCCAGCTGCATGGCTGCACGCCAACTGCTTCCTATCTGTGGTGTGTTTACGTTATCCAGGCCCTCACCCCACCCGGAACAGAGAGGACAATGAACTCTCCTACCAGAAAGGTATAAAGAAGGCATGCTCCCTTCCCACCTTCCCTGCCTCCTTCTGGAAAGAATTAAACAACATGTTTAGACCCGATGTGGGGTTTATTTGTGGGGCGAGGGATGCAGCAGGAAAGCAAAAGTAGATTCATTTCTTCATTTCTACAAGGAAAAAGCTGCTGGTATGCTCAAGAAATTGTTCCCAAAATGCTATTGTCAAAAACAACCACCACCTCATGCTTCTGGAAGTTTCAGCTATTAAACCGTGTAACTGATGAGGACCTGGTGAAGTTCCAGGCATGGGTCCAAACACCAACTGAATGGAGCCCTAGTGTCTGAACTTGAGTTAAACTGACCGTAAGAATCAATGTCATTACACAGAGAAGGAGAAATACAGTATGACAATCCTTATATGTGGAATCTAAAAAGAAATGACACAAAGGAACTTACACAATAGAAAGAGACTCTCAGACTTTCTCCCAGAAAGAGAACGAGCTTCTGGTTGCTGGGGGTGGGGGGTCGGGATAGTTAGGGAGCTGTGGATGGACATGTACACACTGCTATATTTAAAATGGATAACCCACAAGGATGTACTGTGTAGCACACGGAATTCTGCTCAATGTTATGTGGCAGCCTGGATGGAAGGGGAGTTTGGGGGAGAAGGAATACACATACATGTAGGGCTGAGTCCCTTCGCTGTCACCTGAAAACTATCACAGCATTGTTAATTGGCTATACCCCACAACAAACAAACAAAAAAGTCACTACAAATGGTGTTTGACCGCCACCCACACACCACCATATTCTTTAGGTGCATTTTGAGTAATATTGGCTTTTCCAGATTGGGCTGGGGATCTGATCAAAGGTGGTTCCTTTAATGACTAAGCTTTATGGTCCCCACATGTGGCCTTATTTGTCAAAACAGGACTTGCTGTTTTGTGATCAATCAACATGGAGCAGACATAGGTGACATCCTTTGGTAGGATGGGGAGGGATAGAAAGAGCAAGTTCAAAGCTAAATTATTTTGGGGTGCTGATTCCCAGGTGGTACAAGTAGTTTTGGATCTCAGGCCTTTATGTTCTAATAAGGTCTCTTCAGAATAAAAGCAGGCCTTGTCTGGACCACATTACAGAAGTAAACAAAGTCATTGTAGGAAATGGTGATGAGGCATCATCGTGTCTGTAAACAATGTTTAGAGCCAGACAGGTCAGCACTGCTTTGGCCTCCTCAGTAGCTGAAGAAGCCTCTTTTTTGAGCTTTAGTTTCCTCATTTGCAAGAAACAAAGAAAGGATACCTCTCTGGGATGTGCTGAGGGTTAAAAGCAGTAATCGAGGTCAAGTGCCTGACATGAGAAGTTTGGTCGATTGTAGCCATCCTAATTACTTTTGTGGAAAGGCTGACTTTAACTGCAAATCAGATCCTTTAATGAAGAAGGAAATGCAAATCCACTACAGCATTTTTGCCTGGAGAATGGACAGAGGAGCTTGGCAGGCTACAGTCCATGGGGTTGCGCGTGCACACACACACACACACACACACACACAGAGGCTACAGTCCATGGGGCTGTGCATATGTGCACGCGTGCACACCCCCCCCCCCTTAAAAACCATCCTCCTGGGAATTCCTGGCAGTCCAGTCGTTAGGAGTCTGCACTTTCACTGCTGAGGGCTGGGGTTCAATTCCTGGTCGGGGAACTAATACCACCATGCTGTGAGGCCAAAAAAAAAAAAACAACCAACAAACAAAAACAGAATAAAAGTAAATTCTCTTAAAAAAAAAAAAGATCAGACTTCCTAACCACAAAGGACTGGGTTTCCTGACTGCCTGCGTTTTTCAGCTGTCAGAGAACAGAGTGGCAGGGAGGCTGTCAGACCTTGGACAACAGGAGGAAACCCCAAATGGACCTCCAGCAATTATTAATGCCAGGCAGCTTTATAAAGAACAGGTTCGAGCCTTTATTTCAGGCACACCTGTAGAGGAGAATCATTCCATCTGCCATCTGGGAACTGGCCCTCTGCTCCGACCCCTCCCCGCTTGGTTTCGGAGATGGAGCCTGGAACTTTTACATCCTCCATAAATCCTCCCCACCCCTCTGCTTAGCCAGCTCTTATCTGATTACAGGGCTCCTTTATCTCTCCATTATGCTAAACATACATTCACTTCCTCCTGGCCCTCTTTTCCATCCTTCTCCACTTCACCAGACCTTGAGAGGGATTAGCAAGGATCGCCGCCTCTCAGGCTCCCTCTTGGCCCCAGCACAACCCCCAGCCGCCAGCTGAGCCAAATATAACACCACGTCCTGGGCGGGGCGTGGGGGGACACTCTTCACTGCAATCAGCCCCCCCCCATACCAACCTTGAGTCTTCCTTGTGCTTATAGATTTAGAAAAGCTCTCCGAGTTCCCCAAATTGTGTGTATATATATGTTTTTAAAGTATTAGGTATATGTATAAAATATAGGTGCATAAAATATATATCTTGTTATCTTTTTAAAAAGAATCAACAGACTGTGTCAGCAGGATCAAATGTGCTAAGAAGCCAAAGGTATGGGTCATATTCTATTGAAGTGGGTGGTGGTTTCTTGAGTTCTATTAAGTATCAACTACTTAAGAATTTTTTTAAAGTGCTGTCCTGGTTTTAGAAATGTATATAATCCATACTTTACAGGTAAGGAAAGCTGTACATAATGGAGTTTTATGCATGGCGATAACGTGGTTTTTTCAGCTCTATTAAAAGCCCTGGATGTACAACACTTGCTTGCCTGCTTCAGTTCAGTTCAGTCGCTCGGTTGTGTCCGACTCTTTGTGACCCCATGGACTGCAGCACGCCACGCCTCCCTGTCCATCACCAACTCCCGGAGTTTCCTCAAACTCATGTCCAATGAGTCAGTAATGCCATCCAACCATCTCATCCTCTGTCATGCCCTTCTCCTCTCGCCTTCAATCTTTCCCAGCATCAGGGTCTTTTCAAATGAGTTAGTTCTTCGCATCAGGTGGCCAAAGTATTGGAGTTTCAGCTTCAGCATCAGTGCTTCCAGTGAATATTCAGGACTGATTTCCTTTAGGATGGACTGGTTGGATCTCCTTGCAGTCCACGGGACTCTCAAGAGTCTTCTCCAACACCACAGTTCAAAAGCATCAATTCTTCTGCGCTCAGCTTTCTTAATAGTCCAACTCTCACATCCATACATGACTACTGGAAAAACCATAGCCTTGACTAGATCAACCTTTGTTGGCAAAGTAATGTCTCTGCTTTTTAATATGCTGTCTAGGATGGTCATAGATTTTCTTCCAAGGAGCAAGCGCTTCTTTTTATTTTATGGCTGCAGTCACCATCTGCAGTGATTTTGGAGCCCCCCAAAATAAAAGTCAGCCACTGTTTCCACTGTTTCTCCATCTATTTGCCATGAAGTGATGGGACTGGGTGCCTGCTCACTGTCTAAATTTGTATTGTTAGGCCATTACAGTCAACAGTGATAAGAAAAGCAGCTAGAGATGTAAGACCTGCAGGAGCCAATTCTGGTGAAGGCACCAGCTCTTCTCTCAAATACTAATAAGCGGCTACTAAGAAGCAGAGAAGGAATTTTCTGAACATTAAGGAAGAGAATTGGTTTACGTGAAATCAGAGTTGGGGGAACTACAACATGAGCTAAGATCACTCAAGAAAAACGCTTCCTCAGTTACTTAACATCCATGACATCAGCCATGAGGTACACTTGATGGCAGGTTGTCTTGGAAACTGCCCTACCCCAATTATCTGCTAGTAAAAGAATCCATGTACCTCGAATAGGTACTAACACTGTAACTTTGGATGACTCCAGGGCCCTCTGCCAAGGCACCAGATTTACTCAGAAAAGAAAGCAGCCTCTTCATCTAATCTTCACTGTGTCCCTGCATTTCTGAGATGTTGTAGCTCATCTTGTCTAATCCTCAGAAGATTACAGCAGCACTTTTATATGTTTTATCTTTGTGATCCATTTATGCATTTTTAAAATGGCATGTAATGAGTTTTCAGAATGGAACCCCTATATATAACATGATACCTGGAAGGTGGTGGTGGTGGGTGCTTGCCTTGCAACGACAAGGGGATATAACCTTCATCCAGGAACTAACTAGGCTGAAAGTGGGAGGTTCCTGCTTATACTGTGGAGTATGAATAGGTTTTCCTCCTTTACTAGTGCTGGGCTGAGAATCTGGGGAGTGAAGATAATTAGAAAATATTTTAGGGATCCCCACTTAATTTTTTTGGCAGGCAGCTTGCAGGATCTTAGTTCACCTATGAGGGATTTGAACCCTAGGGCATGGCAGTGAAAGCAAGGAGTCCTAACCACTGGAAAGTGAAAGTGGAAGAGTCGTGTCCAACTCTTTGCGACCCCATGGACTATACAGTCCATGGAATTCTCCAGGCCAGAATACTGGAGTGGGGAGCCTTTTCCTTCTCCAGGGGATCTTCCTGACTCGGGGATCAAATCCAGGTCTCCCGTGTTGCAGGCGGATTCTTTACCAGCTGAGCCACCGGGGAAGCCCAAGAATACTGGAGTGGATAGCGTATCCCTTTTCCAGTGGATCTTCGTGACCCAGGACTCGAACTGTGGTCTCCTGCATTGCAGGCAGGTTCTTAACCAGCTGAGCTACCAGGGAAGCCCTCCTAACCACTGGACTGCAGGATTCCCGAGGAATCCCTACATTAATCTTGCATCATACTCAGTGAGCTGTGCTGTCCTGCAAGGCCGCTGGACGCTCCTGTCCAGGTTCCACCCTGACACTGAGGGGGCGGTATGGGCGTGCCCCTGCTCATCTCACATGCCCCATGTAAGTCCGCATCTTTGTTGTTCTTGCTACCTAGCTACCCTGAAGCATATAAATAGACCTCCTCACCCACACACTGTTTTCTAGTGCACATATAAGGGGTCATTTTCTCTATTATTACAAAAGGCATTGCCATACGATTGATACTTGAAATAGGAATGATTCTTAAATTTAATAATGTATAAATCATTGCTCATTCAGTTGAGCAAGCTGAACTTTATTAGACATGGGCCTCCAGTACTTTTATTTTCCTACTGAAATTTTAATACTAGTGTTTCAGTGATTCAAAATAAGTGCCAATGCCTTTGCTTATAATATTATCTGCAATTTTCTCCATTACGTTACAGTGTGCTGTGAAGAGATGCGTTTTCCAGTCTCTAAGTGCTACCTGACACTTTCAGGCCACAAGGGCCAGAGAAACACATGCACCGAACATCCCTACCTGACATGTGAGGCTGAAACACACGCCCCGAGGATGTCCACGGGCACGGACTCTGCCGGCTGCCCCACGTGGAGGGTAGCTGCTGCTCACGCGATCCACAATGGCCAAGAAAAGGAAATGAAGCCAAGACACAAAGGAACAAAGATCAGGGCTAGAAGTTAAACATGTGACTTGCCAGAGGCTTAAGAGGCCTGGGAGGAAACAGTTGAGGAAATTCTGGAGACAGTTAGGGGTCCTCTGATATCCCTGAGGCCTGGAAACACTGACCGTGGAGCACGCTGGTGAGCTAGAAACACTTTCAGCTGGCCGAAGCAAGCTAGCGCTGCTGGTGGCGCCCACTCCCTCGCCTCGGAAACACCCCCAATTTCAAGGGCAAACCTGTCCACACTGTGAACGGGAGGCGACGATGCACAGGGTGTGCTGGAGGTGACCTGATAAAACACCGGTTTTGGGGCTCCCTTCTCAGCAAGATTTACAAAGTAGTATCAGAATCACTCCACTGTGCTGTCTTTAAAACACAATTTAAAATTTAACCTCTAAGCTTTCATCACCTGCAGTCTGAGGACGCATACAGCCTCCACAGAGAGTGATTCAGCTAGATTCTATTTCTGTGGCTCTTGACTTTTTTTTCTTTTGGAAAAATCTTCTTACCCAAACCTTTTGATTTTACTTATTTAATATATTCAATGCCTTAAGGATGGAGCTATAATTCTTTTTTTTCTCTTCAGCCAAAAAACCTTTCCTGCCTACATTTAAATTCAGAAACCACAAGAATACTAACTCTATAATATCCACAATGACAGACCACTTCTAACTGGGGTACAATAAAGATAAAGGCATTAGGGCTGTTATGCTAATGTACAACGTAAAACCATACACTGGGCAGTTTCAAACCTGGGCAATGAAGTGTTGGCTGAAGTAAATCTTAGCATCCGAAAGGCAATTTTAGGAGCTGTGTCCAAGACAGATTTTTTAATGGCTCTTTGGCATCTCTCCCTGTGTCAATATAACTTTCCTGAGCGACTACCTCTTGAGGTGAGTAATGCTCCCTGCTAGAAGACAGGGCTGGCTGAGGTCAAGTCTGGAGAGATGGGGCAGGACGGGTGCGGTCGTTCATCGTCAGAAATGAACAATCAGTGAAGAAAGTAATCATTTTTTCTTGAAATTTGAAAATGGTTTGCTCTAATCTCTACTAGTAGAAGAAATCCTAATTTCCCCACCCTTTCGGGTCTAGGCAACTGGAGATTCCTGGCACCCTATAAATCCTAGGTGGATTATCTGGTTGACCAACCACTGGGACCTCTGTATCCTTATCTGTTAAGGATCTATGCATGCATGCTAAGTTCTTCAGTTCTGTCTGACTCTGTGACCCCATGGACTGTGGCCCGTCAGCCTCCTCGGTCCATGGATTATCCAGGCAAGAATACTGGAGTGGGTTGTCAAGCCCTCCTCCAGGGGATCTTCCCAACCCGGGTATCAAATCCTCTTATGTTTTCTGCATTGGGAGGCAGGTTCTTCACCACTAGTGCCACAAGGGAAGCCCTTCAAGTATCTACACTGCAGGTAATTAGCTGCTGCTCTGAATGCATTTTATTGTTTTCTAAGACTTTTTCTTTGTTAATGTGGATCATTCTTTTTTTTTTTCTAAGTCTTTATTGAATTTGTTACAATATTGCTTCTGTTTTTATGTTTTGGTTTTTTGGCCCTGGGGCATGTGGGATCTTAACACACTGACCAGGGATTTATCCCACATCCCCTGTGCTGAAAGGTGAAGTATTAACCACTGGACTGCCGGAGAAGTCCTTGGGATGTATTTTTAATTATTTTTGAGTTTAAAATACTGGCTCTAGGAAAGTAACTCATACTACCCTACTCCACCAACACAAATTCTTAGAATTAGAAGTAAATATAATATAATTAAAGCTTTTTTTTTTTAATGTACAATTCCACTGAATTCAACAAAGTTAAAAATTTTTTGGTAAAAATGTCTTTTTAAAAACCCAGCATCAAACAATTCTCTGGGATGTCACATTGCAAAAGACAATTATACTAGCATGAGGGGGATAATTCTGATTTAACCTCTTTCAAGGAGCATCTCCTTCACCAGGCAGGGCTGTCAGACCCACTTGAATGTGTCCCCAAACTGCCTAGACTTCTCATTCCTTTTCTCATTCAGGGTACATTCAGGAACCACATAGGCTGTAGACAGTTATTGAAACAACAAGATAAATACATCGATGTAGCTGTGTTTTACTTTTTAAATAGGTAGATCTAATGATTGTCTTATTTTTTTCCCCAAACTTTAAACTTTTTATTTTGTACTAGGATATAGCTGATTCCTTGGTGGCTTGGACAGTAAAGAATCTGCCTGCAATGCAGGAGACTTGGGTTCAGTCCCTGGGTTGGGAAGATCCCCTCAAGAAGGTAATGGCTACCCACTCCAGTATTCCTGCCTGGAGAATTCCATGAATAGAGGAGCCTGGCAGGCTACAGTCCATGGGGTTGCAAAGAGTCAGACATGACTGAGCAACTAACTAGCCAATTAACAATGCTATGGCAGTTTCACAGCAAAGGGAGTCAGCCATACATCTACATGTATCCATTCTCCCCCAAATCACCTCCCATCTAGGCTGGCACATAATGTTGAGCAGAGTTCTATGTGCTATCCAGGAGATCCTTACTGGTTATCCATTTTAAATATAGCAGTGTGTACATGACCTTCCCAAAGTCCCTATTTTAATGTTAATTCTATCATAGGCTTATACAAAGAGTCTCTAACATGGCTAACATGGATATTTTAAGACCACCTAAAACATTTTAGGAAATTATAGTGAAATTCTATCACAACAGTTCATTAACATTCAAGGCAATCAATGGTGATTTCTGAGTTATTCTCAAAAATCGTTAAAACATGAACAATTCTGACAAGAATACACCACTTTAAAAAATGAAATTTATTTTATTCAAACCAAAATAGAATGAATCTACTTACAGACTAAAATGGTTCTGTCCTAAAGGGTGAGTTTCAGGGTGATCATACAGTGCTAAGTGGGGAGAAAGTTCTGGCAGGCAAGAGGCCAAAGTCTGAATCCAGGTTTATGATTTTGCTTTTACTGTCTGCTGCTTCGCTGAGCCTGGAGTTCAGTGGAGTTCATAATTAATCAAGATCAAAGGATTACCAACTTGAAACAAACAAAATGACCCGCTGCTGAAGAACCCTTTCTTCTCCTACTTTTTTCTCCGAAAGCAATAATTTTCTTTGACTTTCCCTCTGTTTTACACACCCTTCCAAAAATGGTATTTACGATCCACATTTAAACCCCCAAAGGCCAGCTAATGGAAATGTTAGGTTACTAAACAAAATTAACTCTCACCACATTAAAGCACACATGTAATAGAAAAATTGGTGCTTCAAAACACAAATGGCAAAGGGAGTTGTTTCAAGTTAATAATCTCCAATTCAGGTCTTTAAATTGCAGCCCTTGAACTTCCGCGCCTGACTTTCTGAAAAATCTTCGCTTTCTTTCTCAACAAATTAGAGAAAACAGAAACGAAGAGAGAGCTTAATGACCACATGCTGAAACGGTTAGGGAGAAAGCTCACAATATTGGCAACTTACTTTGAAATGCATAAAAAAACAACAGGGCATCTTGGATGGACCAAGGGAGGCAGGAAGGGATGGATGGATAGATGCATGGATGGAAGGATAGACTACGTTGTGATAAAGAAGTAACAATAAAATGCTGGCTGTAGGCTGCAGTATTGACTGTATACTTCTTTCAACTCTTCTGAACACTTGAAGACATAGGAGAGAAAGAAAATTTATAGTGTTCTATTCCATGGACAGAGGAGCCTGACAGGCTACAGTCCATGGGGTCACAAAGCATCAGACGTGACTGAGCGACTAACACTTCATTCTAGATGGAGATCAACACTAAACCTAGAAGATGCTGCTAAGGGTAGTGAAAAGTCTGGTCACTTCTCCTCACGTTACCCAGGACACATTTCCCATTTTTTCACCTGCCACCTACCACTCTCCACTCCAAAGCAAACCATGGCCAAAAGGTTGTGCTCAGTCGCGTCCTCTTTCGACCCTATAGACTGTAGCCCATCAGCCTCCTCTGTCCACAGGATTCTCCAGGCAAGAATACTGGAGTGGGTTGCCATGCCCTTCTGCAGGGGATATTCCGATCCAGGGATCAACCTGCGTCTCTTGTGTCTCCTGCACTGTGGCAGATTCTTTACCCACTGAGTCACCTGGGAACCCTAGCCAAAAAGTTAGGAAACTACTTTATCAACCTATGGTAGTATGAAATTCTAAACCTACAAAATCTATTACAAATCAGTCCTTAATAAGACCTGTTCTCAAAAGGAGGTGATAATTTAACCTACAGGGAGGAAAATCAGCATGTTCTGTTAGTGACAGGCAGACTGGATTATGAGCCATTGAACATGGACACCATTTCAGGAGGCAAGAACTACCAATTCATTTAAATCCTTTTCTCCTAGAATTCTGCCACCTCCCTCATCAGAGATGAAAAACCGAATAAACAAAAGCCCATGTGAAGCATTTGTTCTCCCTAAAGAATTCTAGATCGCTTCCATTCCCGGGTGTGTAGAGGTGGGCCTGCAGGCGCAGTTCAGGTCTTCAATTATCACTAGTCAAGAGCCACACGAGTTAGTTACATACCTTTAAAGCCAGAAAGAATCACGGAAACCATCTATTCCAGACCCCTCACTTAGATGGAAAAATTAAAGTCCAGCCTGGAGAAGGGACTAGGTTAAGGCTGCTGGCATTAGGGCGAGACAAAGGACTAAGATCCAATCACTAAACAACTCCTACCCCAGACCTCCTACATTTTGTTTTAAAGAGGTCCCGAATTATGGCAAAGGTCTCCTATCTCAGCTAGGTTGTCTAGAGTATATAAGAGAGGTTGTTCTCATGGGTCTCTTAAAATACACAACTGACTATTAAAAACACCAGAGAGAAAACAAGAGATGGTCCCACAATAACATGGCCACGTGCAGAAAGCGCAGAGCTGGGGTGGGGCTGGGAAGTCCTCCGTGGTTTGGCAAAGTTTCACACCAACAGAGGCAATTCTTGTTTTGGGATCTACATGGCCTAACTAGTGCCCTAAACAAAAATGACCTCTGTGGCTAACTTCCTTCTCCCTCCTGGCTGAGACAGTCCAGACTCTACCACTGAGTCCCAATTTCTCATGTATTGTTATAAAATGAAGGGGAGGGGCCCGATGACCTTTGAGGTCCCTTTTCATCTTTGGCCTCTTTTTAACTTTGCATTTAAAAAAAACCACATAGCCAAGGACTTCCCTGGTAGTCCAGTAGTTAAGACCCCACGCTTCCACCTCAGGGGGCTCGGGTTCCTGATCCCTGGTTAGGGAATTAAGATTCCCACATGTCAACAGGTGTGGCCACAAAATAAATAAATAAATAAAACAAATAAAATGAAGTATTTAAAAATAAAGTGTGTTTTTAAAAAGCAAAACAAACAAAAAATACATGGCTGTAAAGTCATGTCAGAGGGGTTAGGAAATATTCTACAAAAGCGTATCAGAAAACTTTCAGCAATAAAATGCAACTGAAAACATCTTTCGAAGTGAAGAAAAAGTCTGAAACCACAAAGATCTGAAACCATGACAGATGAACAGATATGTTTCCTCACTGCAAGTGGTATTATGCAATTATAAAGTTCCCAGGAACAAACTTGGTTTATCGAAGTACTATGAAAAAGCAAGAAAATGATGAAAATTGAGTTTTAGTAAGTTTAATAAGATCTTTGGGTTTCCCTGGTGACTCAGACTGTAAAGAACCCACCTGCAGTGCGGGAGACCTGGGTTCGATCCCTGGGTCGGGAAGATCCCCTGGAGGAGGGCATGGCAACCCCCGCCAGTATGCTTGCCTGGAGAATCCCCATGGACAGAGGAGCCTGGCGGGCTGCAGTCCACAGGGTCAAAAAGAGTCAGACACGACTGAGCGACCAAGAACACACAATAAGATCTTTGAATAAAACAGGCGCAATCCAGCCATCTAGCTGGGTTTACACATCCACGGATGTGAGATTCTCCTTAGCCACATGGAGGAAAATCTCCAAGACATACTTAGGGAGCAAATTCAGGCAAAGAAGCGAAGAGGGATCTGCCTCTCTTTTCCCAAATGGTTCTTCCTACAAGCTTTATCATTTGACCCAAGACAGTTGCTCCAGTACCAACTTTTCCACTCTCAGAGAGAAAGGGGAACAATGTTAAGAAAAGGTAATGAAGCAGCTGCACAGCTTAAAGATGGGAGAGGGACATTTACTTGCAGACCTTGGACAGACCAACACTGTGCACTTCACATGTTACATTGGGGCCCAGCTGCTTCAATGTCACAAACGAGTTCCGATCCAAAAGATTTCTTGTAAATTAGCTGTTTGAAACTAGACAACTGTATTTTCCCCACAGAACAACATAAAATGGTGAAAAGCAGGATTCCCAAGTCAGCGCGCAAAAGCCTAATCAATTCCTAAAATACCTGAATCACAGATCCATTCCCAAATGGTTGTTACCACTCACTGACAGTCTCCTTAACAGACACCTCTTTCCCTCCTTGGGTGGAAACAGCCAGCTCTACTCGGCTCTGGCTGGGTTTTGCCAAGAGTTTTCCTACCTGGGTGTGGGGATGGGGAGACAGGACAAGCAAGGAAAAACTCCTCAACTCCAGAGGTAGGCTTCATTTTGGGGCCTTGGAATTTGGCACTACTTGAATATCTTGAATAGCTCAAAACAGCACAGCCCGACAGTCACCTGCTAATAAGGTTGAGGAATCTTTACACCAAGCTTACCTGGTGGCTCAGAGGATAAAGAATCCACCTGCCATGCGGGAGACCTGAGTTTGATCCCTGGGTTGGGAAGATCCCCTGGAGGAGGGCATGGCAACCCACTCCAGTACTTTTTACCATCTGAGCCACCAGGGAAGCCGGCACTCCAGTGTTTCTGCTGGAGAATCTCCAGGGACAGAGGAGCCTGTCGTGCTACAGTCCATGGGGTTGCAAATATTCGGACACAGCTGAGCAGCTAAGCAGCAACAGCAAGCAAGCAGACAAACCAAACGGAAAGCATTAAGTGATCTGAACTCCCAAGGACTGGTTTCAACGCAGTGTGACAACCGTAACAGTACCGCTGCTTTAGGAACACAAACAAGTGTCACCGTTCTTTTCTTTCACGCCAGCAATGACAGCAATTAACGAGAAAGGCAGGAAGCAGGCAAGGCTCACAGGGTCATCACGAAACAGCCACCCTTGGCTAGTCCTTGGCTTATACAGAGAGGGACAGGATTTGATCTATGAGGGCAATTTCCTTCTGAGATATTACAAAACAGAGCCATGCTCTTGGTACATGTGCTTGCATGAAGTTTCTTTCCTGCCATAAAAAGAACTGGGAGGTAAGGAGAATGTGTAGGCCAACTACCTACCAAGATGGCTCACAGTTTAACACCATCTCCTTAAAATACTGTTTCACTTGTAGGAGAGTATTCTAGTTTGAATTCAGAAAGAACTTCCAAGGAACACTAGGGCTAATGAGGAAGACTGACAGCCATTTGATTTTAAGACTTAGGATCTTCACAGATAATGAGAGCTTTGGAGGCTAATAAGCTGCTGAATTTGGGTTTTCTTCCTGGCTATCACCAACACACTTACTCCAGGGAGCCCAACCGAGCTTTTGGTCATGCATTCAGCGGTACCTAAAGACTACTGCCCAAGGCAAGTCAACCCAGCAGCCAGGCCCCACTTCCCCCAGCAGAGCGCTTTACAGGTAAGGTGGCAGGCTGCGTGGCCCAACAGACGCAATCACAACACCATGAAGCCATGCTGCAGGCTGTCATCTAGTACCAGGAGAGAGGATGAAAGGGCTCCTGTCCTAACGTCTCATCAAGAAGAACTACCCAGAGTCCAGCTCATTCACCAGTGTGTTTCAGCCACCAACCAGGACTAAGCTCCTCCCTAGGGATGTCATGATCCCTGAAGGAAGCATAAATACCCCATCTGGGACTGAAAACTGCTCCGTATCAAGCCATTTCCCACAGTGAGAAACTCAGGATATGGGAGCTCTTGAGCAAACTGAAAAGGGTGATTGGACATGATGACACCTTTTCCTGTGCTTGTACACAAGGAATTAGTCCTCATATTTACTGAAAGTCAAATCCTATTTCAAAGGGCAATTAATTTCACATCCATGTTCACTGAAGCATTATTGACAACAGCCAAGAGATGGAAACTACCTAAATGTCTATCAGGGATGATGGGTAAAGGAAATATATTCAACAGAATATTTTTCAGCTTTAAAAAGGGGAGAAAATCCCATCATATGTTACAACATGGATGAACTCTGAGGATATTATGCTAAGTGAAATAAGTCAGTTACAAAAAGACAAATACTGCATGATTCCACTTTTAAATTTCAGTATTTAAAGTAGTGAAACTCAGAGAAACAGAAAACAGAATGGAGGCTGTGAAGAGCTGGGGTAGGAGGATGTGGGAGTTGTTTAATGGTTACAGAGTTTCAGTGTTTCAAGATGAAAAGGTTTCAGAGATGTGCTGTACAATAACTTACATATAGTTAACATGAATACACTGGACACTTGAAAATGGTTAAGATGGTAAATTTTATGTTGTTTGCCCCCTCCACACACAGAACAGCAATTAGTTTGAGAAATAAAAAGGGGGCTCTTGAAGTAGGTATACTCAAAAATAACCTGAAATTCATAAATGTGGGGTTTTGGCTAAAGAACATTTCTGTTGTCCTCACATTACCACTATTTAAAACCCTAAAACTCTCCCCTAATTATGAAAGTAGTATATATCTGTTGTGCAAACTACACATATTATAAGCATGCTTTAATCTAAGAAATATTCTTCTGTACCATGAGGAGAGATTAACAAAGTGTCAGACCTTCTCATGGTAACTATCAAAGGGAGATCTTGTGTTTCAAATATGAATGTAAGTGTTGCATACCCTTTTGTTCCTTGTGATACAAGGCAAATTGCATACATGAAAAACACAAACATTTCCTTTGTAATTGGCTTCCTTGAGTCAAAAAATTGCTTTTCTTCCAAAATCCTCTCAAAGAACAGAAGTTAAGCACAACAGGCTTTCCCCTAGTTGGTAACTCTTAACGATTTCCCCTAATCCTTGGCCAATTATGTTCTAATAGAATGCTTATCATGTTTACAAAATGAGCGACAGAATCCCTAAAAACTATTTTCTTTGATGAGTATCTTTTTATTTCTTCTATTCCAACCTCAGTTTTTCAAATTATTTAAAATACACACACACACACACACACACCCAGATGCATTTTTAATGATTCCATTTCTTTAACATGGGGGCTAGTGATGTTTTTTTTAAATATTTTTCAAAGCAGAAAGAGGGGCTGTTTTATTTTTCTTTGGAATGAGCTCCTGCCAGATTTTGCACACTGCAGTTCTTTGGCGATGTGATGAGAACACACGCCCACCCACAGACACTAATTTTGCTCCTCACCCTTCCCAAGCAGACTCTATGACACATGCTGTCTGCACTCCATTTGATGGAATTCAAGAGGCCCAGTCAAACAGCAGGCCCTGTGGGGCCAGAGCAATGGCAGGCACCCCATCTCTTCCACTGGATGGGCACAAGGAATGAGTGTTTAAAAGAAAGCCACAAAACAGCCAAATCCAACTTGGACATCTCCAATCTGAGTATCTTTACAATTCTATGAATTAACACTGAAAATGAAAAGCCATCTTTTGGGCTGAAATCTGGAAAGAGATGGTATCTTGCTGTGGTTCTCTGCAAAGAGCTCTGTGAAGATAATGCAGAGAACTCCCCACGCATCGCTCAGAGTGTGCATAAGGAAGGCAGCCTGTCCTGCGGCCCAGGCTTTCTCTGAGGGCTGAAGTGCCAGCCAGGTGCCAAGGCATGTGCTTGCTCTTTGGTGATCGTTAGCCATGAAGAAATGCTGGGGGACTTCCTTGGCAATTCAGTAAAGACTCTGTAACTGTCCCTTCTCCATCCTAAGACAATCTGGGCATAGATGACAAGGCAAACAGGCTGTCAGCAAACTTATACCTGGATTATTAAGGGTCCAGGCTGGTCTGATAACAGAATTGTCATCCACCCCATTCACATGTTCTTAAGAGCCGGGTTGATGCCCTAAGCCTGTTCTGTATTTGTCTCTGGCTTTTCTGAGCCACACAGAAAAGTCGATATTTCCAGATAAATGATACAAGATTTATCTACAAGTGCTAGTAATCCCACCCACTGTGAAGGCAGAGTGACCATAAACCCCGGATGTGGGGAGGACAGTGTAACAGCAGAACAGTGAGCAAAGGACAACAGGAAACGGACAACAGGCAGATCCAGCTTTCCCCTGGGGCTACAGCTATAACCCGACATCCTTAAATCATTCACTGAGCACTGCAAGCGCAGACTGCAGGCTCACTGAACCAGTCTTCTAAATACAAATAAGTATTTTAATTTGATAGATAATCTATAGTATTTTTAAATGGTTACTGAGCTCATTATAGCTTTGAGTCATTAGAATATAATATTAATAGATGCTAAAAAGGGGAGGGGTCCTTAAAACTCAAAGATTGGGAAAGACTGCCCTTGGTGTTTACTAATCAGTGCCACTTGAACATCCATGATGCTATAAACTTTGAGAATTCACTCTCCTTGGCTGCCACTCCCCTCAAGGAAGAAGGGGGGGAAAATCCTTTGTCCAAGGCTACTGATCTACTTGGCTCAGAAAACACAGCCACCAAAACTATCAAATGAATTTTTGAGTAGGGCAGTTCTTTCTCTGATATGAGAGCCATCCAAGAAAAGATAAGATTCATAAGAATCAGAAGGGAAGAGCTAAAAGTTGCTTCTACACAGAACAATTAATGGCTCTGGAATATGGACTCTAATAAGCCCAGGAGGAAACTGTTGCCTGTAATGATGCATCTCCACTGAAGAGGGAATGAAAGCAAGGATGCGGCTGGGCCCAGATCACAGCCTTTTAAAATTTAACATTACCCAGCACAGAGCTCTGAACAAGGGCAGCATCTCATTCAATATCTATTAATCGCTTCCAAGCTGAATGATGGGAGACCCTAGGTACCAAGTGTGCTCTGTATCCCCCCTCCCTCAAAAGGGAAAGTAGGCATCTGAAAACCAGGTGGTCACTTTGAACTGTGGCTCATGGGGCTTAACATCCAAGGGGCTCCCAAGAGCTGCCAGAACCTGTAGGGATGACTATCACTGCAGATGGTAGAGATCAATATGCCATGAGGGTAAAAAGTAACTGACAAAAAGAAGTCTATGCTGCCCTGAAATAACATGGACGAGACCTGAGTTAGTCTCAACTGCACCAGTCACAGGAGAACAAGACCTTTTCACAGACATAGAAAAACACCAATAAATCAAGAACTGTAAATGTTTTCATACACTTGCCTAAAATACTTTCTGTAGGCCTCAAAAGGGGAAAGAAAAAAAAAGATATCAAAGTCTAAGACTGTAGCAAAATCAGGACAAATTAGCTAATCTCCCCTTAATTCACATTAAGTCACATTATTTTTCTGAAGACTTTTGACAAAATGAGCCCTGGGCTGAGTGTAGCATCCCACCAAGCCTTGGAGAGACAACGCTGCTCACTATAAGATGGCAAAACTCAGGCTTCGGCTCAAGCTACATTTTAGAGAAGAGTTTCTTCCATAACTTAAAAAAAAAATGTTAATGAGAAGGAATGAAAAGGACTCTCACTTTGAATCTGAAGTATTTTTTAATATCACTAAGTGCTATTATTAAATATTCACTATATATGCATGTGTAGACATACACATAAAAATAAGCAGTACAGATGTGGGCAGGAAAATTCTTAGCAAAACCCCCACATATTTCAAATACTGTTCCTCATTATTGTCCTCACCATAATTAGCATGTTACAGCCTAACAGGTGGCTTTCATTTATAGAAGACAAATTTAATGAAATTTGGAGATGGTCCTGTCTCCAGAAACAAATTGGCCATTCTAAAAAAAGTGTACCCCTTAATCTACAAAGGGCTTCCCTGGTGGCTCAGTGGTAAAGAATCCGCCTACCAATGAAGGAGACACAGGTTCGATCCCTGGGTTGGGAAGATCCCCTGGAGAAGGGAATGTCAACCCACTCCAATATTCTTGCCTGGAGAATTTCATGGACAGAGGAGCCCGGCAGGCTACAGTCCATGGGGTCGCAAAGAGTTGGACACAACAGAATGACTAAACAACAACTAATCTACAAAACAAACAGAAATAAACAGAACAAACCCACTTCATGCTGGTTTACCATATCATTCCAATTTCTGAACGTATTAAGGTAAGTAAATTTAATACATTTACTGACAGTTTAAAGTAAACATACCTCAAGGAAAACAAGTCATTATTACGAGCTTTACAAGAAAGGGGAAGAGAAAAAAAAGACTGTCTTTTTTTCCAGCTTGGTAACCCCAGATCTGTTTAACACTCTCCAAATGATAATAGAATTAACCACCACAGACAGGGCTGCCCTATAAATTCTAAATCTTAGGCAAATTTGTGGGCAGTTGTGTTTCGGGTCCTGACCCAGTCATTCTGGACAGACAGACCAGAAAAGTATAAATAGTACTGCTATAAACTAACCATAGCATCTGTCCCTAACAAGGAGGATACAAAAAGTATTTTTATAAAATATGAGGAGACGCTGAATGGACTGTCAACACAGATAGGAATGTTTAATACACTCAAATAAACAAGATATGTGCCTTAACTAGCCAGGCATTGTTTAAATTTAGTGAGTGAAGAGAGGGTCAGACAGGCGACACAGCCTCCCAATTATGCAGAACAATCCTTCAGATCATGTGAAAGCTATAATTAAATGTTGGTACCAATCTCCTCCACCCTTTCTCCCACCTACCTAGAAGTTAATGCATGAATTCAGGATGAGCAAATTCTGATTTGCAAAAAAATAATTCACTTAGTAGAGGAATAAAGCTTTCTGGCACTAAGTCATCCATCTTGGAGGAGAAGAAAAAGCACAATATTTAAAAACAAAAATCCAACATAATAAATACAATAGTTTTATTCTTAGATTACCTTCTTAGTGCATGTTTTCTTTATTCTTCTGTTTGTTTGTTTTAAGCTACCCCACTCCCCGCCTTAAAAGGTATACAGCACCTCTGTTGTTTCCTAGCAGTATCATTTAAGGCTTACTAGAGGTTTGGATTAACTACTAAAAGGTTTGGGTTAACACCGTTTCTATCTGAACATGTAAGGAGAAATTTGTTTCCAGAAAGGGAGATGAGTGGATAAGAGATCTGTGTTGGTTAAAAGATGAGTGGTTACCTGTCTGTCCTTGCATGTGGGCACGCGCGCGCGCACACACACACACACACACACACACACACACACATATTTAGTTACTTAAAATCAGAGTAATTCCCCCCTCCCTTAAGAAATGTTAAAAGCAGACAGCAGAAAGGTTAGGCAGAGGAGAAACCACAAGAAAATAAAGTTCCATGTAAACAGTAAGCACATACCTGGTGGGTGATGCCATTTCCTCTACATTGTAGAGCCCAAGTGCTGGATATTAGCATTATTGCTACTACAGCGCTTCCGATAAAAATGGATCAGCTCTTGCGGACCTGAGAACCAGCTGGCTGCTTGAGAAGTGGTTTCCCCCATATATGATTCAGTCTCCTTGACAAATATACTGCATCGCACTGGATGAGTCATCCGAGGGTTAGTCCGCATTTTATAGGCCTGTTGTGTCATTACTCACATTCAACATCCTGCTTCTCAAAAGTGGAAGCTGGAAGCCTGACAGCTGACAGATGCTTTTTCCAATTAAAATATTGTTTTAAAAAAAAAATTCCTGTAAGTTACGATGATCAATCATGGATACTGTGAAATGACCAGGGGAGTAAATGGCACAGCTCAATACCCAAGACTACAGTCTAGAGAACCACAAGTACAAGTTGTTTACCTGCCCCATCCCTGCTGAACAAATAATTTTGTTCAGCACTGAAAACAAAGACCCTTGCCCTCCTCTTTTAAGCTCAGTGGAACTAGCTCAGGCATTTTGGTTCTTATGTTGTAAGGTTACCAAGTCGCAGGATCTTTGTGGGAAAAAAAAAAGATACCATGTCAAAATTTTGTCCCTGGGATAATGCTGTTAGGCGGGTAGTGGCACTGTGTTTACAAAATGTCTACTTTAAAGAAAAAGTATGCTTGGGATGAAATGCTATAATATCTGAGATTTGTTATGAAATATTTTTGACCCCCTAAAAGGGAAGTTTAAAGAAATGTGACAAAATCTTGATTACTGTTGCATCTGTTTAGCGAGTATGTGGGAATTCGCTCCATTATTCTCTCTCCTTGACACTGTGCATAACAAAATGTTTTCAAAAATTAAAAAAGAAATTCAGTTCCTGTGGTCTAACTGTACTGACACTTTTCTAGTTAGTATGAACTCACCATACATGTCAATGGGGGCATCATATGTGGCCTGGTGGGTGTGGGGGCTCCCAGCTGGAAGGCATGATACACAGATCCTGAGGTCACTGTGAGGGCTGCCCCCATCCCCTGAACCAACGCCTAGTGCCTTCACCTCCCAAGCCTGTCTGGAGGCTATTCCTCACGCTTTCTTTCAGGATGTAAGCCCCAGCTTTGTTGGGAGCTCAGTGTTGACATTATGAGGGAGGGGTGACCTGCCAGCTTCCTTATATGGTTTTGGAAAGTCTCCAGTAGAGGTTATGTAAGTCTGACTTGAGTCCTCTCGCACCAACCAGGTGGCACAAGATTTGCACGACTCGCTTTATGCTCAAATTGGATTACTTAAACCACCGGAAGGAGGAAGAGAGGTTTGATTTTATGGCCAGAAAAAACCCATATATGGAAGCTCCAATGTATGTTACAGGAAATCACTCTTGAAACTAGATGTTGTTTAAAAAGTCATCTGTGTTGCTAGGTACGTTTTCAAAGTGCGACAAGTCATCACAGGACACTGGAAAGACAGAGGTCCTATGATAGGAAAGGAGGAAGTATCAGGCCGAGGCTCCCACCTCAGTCAACAGCCAACCCAGTCCTCAAGGGACTGGGCCCAAGAAGGCTGCAAACCGGCTGCAAATGGTTACGACGGCCCCCATACCACATCATGTGACCCTCACAAATCCAAAATGTTCACAACTGTGTGGCCCAGAATGGAAGCCTTTCCAGTTTTGAAATTCTTTCCTCAATCAGACTGTAAGCTACAGGCTTATCAAAAGGTCCCCTTGAAATTTAAAAATAATCTTTCACATACTTGGAAAGTAAAACTGACCTTAGCGCAACAGGTAAAAATGGGAGGGGGTGGAATTAACTTCCAGCCTAATCTGTGTTTCCATGAAGTGAAGAAATAAATCCATAGTTCATTAAAGAACTGTAGAATTCATATTTCACTAATTAAAAACACAAGAGTAATAACAATAATAATGTAAACGAATGAGAATATGGCAAATATGGTAAAATGCTAACAAATGGAGATTTGGATATAAAGGAGTTCTTCATACTATCCATTTCACACTTAGAGAAGAGTTGCAAGTTTCAAAATAAAGTTAAACACAGAAACAAAAGAAAATATATAACCCTTGTTACCAAAAGATGTTTATGGATTTAATAACCACCACAGTTTTGCTGCTGCTACCCTCACCTAAAGAGATGGGACACCAGACCACCTGACCTGCCTCTGGAGAAACCTGCATGCTGGTCAGGAAGCAAGTTAGAACTGGACATGGAACAACGGACTGGTTCCAAATAGGGAAAGGAGTACGTCAAGGCTGTATATTGTCACCCTGCTTATTTAACTTATATGCAGAGGACATCATGAGAAACGCTGGGCTGGAGGAAGCACAAGCTGGAATCAAGATTGCTGAGAGAAATATCAATAACCTCAGATATGCAGATGACACCACCCTTATGGCAGAAAGTGAAGAAGAACTAAAGAGCCTCTTGATGAAGGTGAAAGAAGAAGTGAAAAAGTTGGCTTAAAGCTCAACATTCAGAAAACTAAGATCATGGCATCCGGTCCCATTACCTCATGGCAAACAGATGAGGAAACAGTGGTTGACTTTATTTTTCTGGACTCCAAAATCACTGCAGATGGTATTGCAGCCATGAAATTAAAAGAGGCTTACTCCTTGGAAGGAAAGTTATGATCAACTTAGACAGCATATTGAAAAGCAGAGACATTACTTTGCCAACAAAGGTCCGTCTAGTTAAGGCTATGGTTTTTCCAGTGGTCATGTATGGATGTGAGAGTTGGACTATAAAGAAAGCTGAGCACAGAAGAATTGATGCTTTTGAATTGTGGTGTTGGAGAAGAAAGTCTTGAGACTCTTGAGAGTCCCGTGGACAGCAAGGAGATCCAACCAGTCCATCCTAAAGGAAATCAGTCCTGAATATTCATTGGAAGGACTGATGCTGAGGCTGAAACTCCAATACTTTGGCCACCTGATGCGAAGAGCTGACTCATTTGAAAAGACCCTGATGCTGGGAAAGATTGAGGGCAGGAGGAGAAGGGGACGACAGAGGATGAGATGGTTGGATGGTATCACCGACTCAATGGACATGGGTTTGGGTGAACTCTGGGAGTTGGTGAAGGACAGGGAGGCCTGGCGTGCTGTGGCTCATGGGGTCACAAAGAGTCGGACATGACTTGAGCAACTGAACTGAACTGAACCCTCACCTATCAAAAAAAAAAAAAAAAAAAAAACTTAGACCTAAATGTAAACATTAGGAAGGGTTTCCCTGGTGGCTCAATGGTAAAGAGTCTGCCTATCAAGACAGAAGATGTGGGTTCAATCCCTGGGTCAGGAAGATCCCCCAGAACAGGAAACGGCAACTCATTCCAGTATTCTTGCTGGGAAATTCCATGGACAGCGGAGCATGGAGGGCTATAGTCCACGGGGCTGCAAAGAGCCGGACCCAACTTAGCGACTAAACAACAACAACGAACATTGGGAAAGCCTCTGGGTTAGGACCCCTCATAGGGTCTTCCTTGCAGACAATTTTATAATAGGCTCCAAAACAAAAATAAAAGCTAAACAAACCCCCCAAGCACACATTTTTGGAAGAAAACATACTACATCCTCGAGAATATTGTTTTCTTGTTTAGTCCTGCATCTCACAAACTGATTTGACTACAAGAACCCCTCACCCATTCCTATCCCTAAGAGTTGAAGCAAGCACTTTGGGAACTACTGCTATAAATCATGGGTTACAGAATGCTTCCCCCCTCCCAATCTTTTATTTTTTAAGTTTTCTTCAGAACTCACCTCACTTGTAACAACAAAAAAGATGTCCAGACTTGGTTTCTGTGCTTTGTAATGGAGATTTCTATTTGGCTGACTTCCTGGTGGCTCAGCCCCTAAAGAATCTGCCTGCAATGTGGGAAATGCCAGTACAGTCCGTGAGTTGGGAAGATCCCCTGGAGAAGGGAATGGCAACCCACTCTAGGATTCTTGCCTGCAGAGTCCCATGGACAGAAGAGCCTGGTGAGCTACAGTCCATGGGGTTGCAAAGAGTTGGACACGATGGAGCGACTCACACACATGCACATGCTGGATTGCTGGAGGTTTCCCGACCACACAACGGTGTCCTTGCCACCGTTCGTGCCAGTTAAGGACCCTGCACCTGTGCAGGGCAGGCTGATGGCTCTCACTGGGTGTTGGTGTCTCTGTTAAAGAGGGGGCAGTTCCTGGGCAAGGCCATCCGAAGGAGCGGCGTGGGCCCAGCTCCACTTCACCTTACTCATTATCAGTACTGGGTCTTGGAATGTGAAAGCCAGCCTGGAAATCTTTGACTTCTTAATCCCCTAGGTCTTCACATATTCATCTCCTAGCACTGATTTTGGGGTGTTAAGGAGCAGAACTCACTGGGAAGAACATTTTAATTCTTGCAATATATTACATTATATAAGAGTTTTAGCAATTATCTGTATGTATGTATTGGGGGTGTGTGGCTAAAGCCCAAATACTAGTTAATGTTAAGATTTAAAAGCATAAAATTAAATGTGAATGTAAATGATGTAGGTACCAAAGACTGTGTGTAGTGGTAAAGAGCTTGAAAGTGAAAGTGAAAGTCACTCAGTTGTGTTCAACTCTTTGTGACCCCATGGGCTATACAGTCCATGAAATTCTCTAGGCCAGAATACTGGAGTAGGTAGCCTTTCCCTTCTCCAGGGATCTTCCCAACCCAGGGATCAATCCCAGGTCTCCCACATTGCAGGTGGATTCTTTACCAGCTGAGCCACAAGGGAAGCCCAGGAAAACTGGAGTGGGTGGCCTATCTCTTCTCCAGGGGAACTTCCCGACCCAGAAATTGAACCAGGGTCTCCTGCATTGCAGGTCGATTCTTTACCAACTGAGCTATCAGGGAGCTTGAGCCTGGAGTTGAATTATCTTGGTTAAAATCCCATATGGCCCTTACTTATGTAACTTCTCTAAGCCTTTTCTTCTTTGTCTATAAAATGGGCATAATACTATTAACAATCTCAGAGAAGCATTCTGAATGGGATAAATGCCATCATACACAAAAAGTACTTAGCATATGGCCTGGCCACTTACAGAGCACTTGTTCATTTGTGCAAACAATGATGAGGATGTCTGCAAGTTTTATGAATCTAGACTGTCACGGGCAGGCACATTGTGGCCAGTCACCACACTGGTCTGATCACCTATCATCTGCGGCCACTTCAGAGGTATAAACGCAGGACTGAGCAGTTGTGACAGAAACCATATGGTCCCCAGAGCTGAAAATATTTACTATCCAGACCTTTACAGAAAAAGTTTTTCAACCCCCTGGTGACCACCATTTGGGTGGATAAAGAACCAGGTCTTTTCCCTATAGAAGTTTTGGTCATTGTTCCCTTATTCTGCTTAATATCTCAATTTAGAACCAGATGCACGAGTATTATTTATGGTGATCTGGTCCACATGAGCTGTGTAGCTCATGCTTTCCTTATAATGCAGAATACTCACTATAGCACTCCATCTCATGGCGGGTGGGGAAATCTACAGAGCCTGAGGTTGTCTGCTGGTCTTTCCTGTCTCCCCTCCTTCCTGACCTCCCCTATTTCAGAGTCCAGTGACCCCAGCTGATGTGAGTCCACAGCTGTAATTCTCCTCCCCCAAGTCACATCTGTGCATTATGTTGAAACCACATGTGTCCCCAGAGCCTCAGGCAAGAGGTGAAAGATGATCTGGAAGAGGCACTCAGGAAGCTGTGCCAACAGAAATGAAGGGTGCTTTCAAGAGGGCTGGACAGCCATGGGCGGGATTCATACTGCCTGAGGGACCTTCAGAAATGGGGGGCTGCTCCAACTCGGCTGCTGCCCGCAGGAGTCCAGTAAGGAGACTGTGGACCAACCCAGAAAAATGAAGAACACGCCTCAAAGGCTGGTCCCAAGATGTATCACTGCATCCATCGTGCTGCCTATTTTCTTTGGCAGGAATGCTTGTTTATTTGGGGAAAATAAACCCACAGCATTAATGGATAATGCAGGTGAAGGGACTCTTGGGACTGGCCTCTGGGAGAGGAAATTTGAACAAAAGAAACCATTCACACTGCTTTCAGTTAGTTCTCTTATTAAAAAAAAAAACCAAAACCCAAAAAACAGTCGTAGCCAGCTGCTGGGACAGAGACTGTATCTGGGGTGCACTTGGAGTCTTTTTGGAGGTCACTTGCATTCCTGGCAAATATCAACATCCCTGTGAGGTCAGTCCAATAGAAAACGGCCTGTGTTACATACTAAAGTGAAGGATGATGGCTGCGCTGGAGCTGGTCAAGGAAAAGAAGGGAGGCAGACGGTTTCTGTTGTTACATCTTGAGAGCAGCAGGTCAGAGATGGCACATAGAGCGACATATATCCCTTGAAGCCAAGTCAGTGTTCAGCTGTGTTCCTTAAAGTGTGACTGTCTAACACAGGGGTAAAATAAGACTCTCTCCAAAGCTCATGGTTAATTTAGGGATGTCTTTGGTAAGAGCCAGAAGACCTGCAATGATTAAACACATATGAGCTATTAACCTAAGTAGATTTTTTTTTTTTTTAAAGAGACCACATGATGTGAAAACCTTTCAGAGCTGGGCTTATGGATTCAGCCAGGTATCTTTAGGGAAAGGCAACAGCAACTCACATTTACCCAGTGCTCATTTGAAGTGGGGTGATATATGACTATATCAACACAGCCACAATTTTTGTTGATGGCCTCAAGGGAGAAAAGAGGGATGAGTGACTAGGTCGACTTAGGTTAGATAGTCTAAGTTTTTTCAGAACAGGATGTTCTACAAATAAGACTGATAAAAGAAGAAGAAGGACTCTGAAATACATCAGAAATATGGGAACGTCACCCTGGAAAATTACTGAAGGAGCCATGGACTTGATGAGCAAGGAATAGATAAAAGCATTCCGGGTCTGGGTCCATGGTAGGGCTGCAGGCCAGGCGTCCATCAGATCATGTTGCCTTCCAAACTGGACTAAGTTAACACGGCAACAGGACTTAGACTCAGAGATCCGGGCTGGAGACAGAAGCCAAGCTTCTAGGGGTAGGACTTTAAGTTCAGGGGATGAAGTCGCCTCAAGATGTGGAAAGACACACATACACACACACTCTCTCTCTCTCTCCCTCAACACACACAGGAGTGCGTAATGGGTAACTATCTAGTGAACCTGACATCTGCCAGGCTGAACAGTGAGGTAGGTCTATGCTTGAAATCTCTGCTGAGGCTTCCCTGGTGGCTCAGATGTTAAGAATCCACCTACAATGCAGGAGACCTGGGTTCAATCCCTGGGTCAGGAAGATCCCCTGGAGAAGAGAATGGCTACCTACTCCAGTATTGTGGCCTGAAAAATCCCATGGACAGAGAGGCCTGGCGGGCTACAAGTCCATGGGGTCACAAAAAGTCAGATACGACTGAGCAACTAACACTTTGTCACTTCTTCACTTCATGCTTGAGGCTTATTCCTCAAGGTACACTTGTATCATGGGGATCACAGCACAGACTGAACATATTGGACCCAAATTTCCATCAGGTCAGCTCAGCCCACCCTGTTGTTTTCCTAACTTGCAGCCAGAATTAGATGTGAAGCCGCTCAAACATTGTACAGTTCCAGGGATAGTCTTCAGAAGAGGAATCTAACCACTCACCTTGATTGCTGCTGGTCACCAAAAAGTTATCCAAGACAATGGTAGCCACCTGTTTGTCAGATGGCTCTACAGATATTTGACTGTGGAAACAGAAATCTTTTCTGAGAACTCCTAACAGTAACTTTTTAATCATCCACCTATGTACATAGCACACATGACTTGGGCTAGAAACCCTGCAAATTTATTCTATTGGGAAGCAGTAGCCTGGGTCACAAGTAGCTTCCCTTGTGGCTCAGCTGGTAAAGAATCTGTCTGCAATGTGGGAGACCTGGGTTCAATCCCTGGGCTGGGAAGATCCCATGGAGAAGGGAAAGGCTACCCACTCCAGTATTCTGGCCTGGAGAATTCCATGGACTGTATAGCCCATGGGGTCACAAAGAGTCGGACACGACTGAGCGACTTTCACTTCACTTCACAGCTTGGGCTTAACTTTACCATTAGTTGTATGACCTCAAGATGCAGAGACCCTTCCTTGTATAGAAAACTCAGGGCTTAAACTAGTTTAGTCTCTCAAGCTCCAAAGTTGTACAGAGAATGGACTGATAACAGGAAAACTGCCTAGTGATGCAAGCAGACAGAGAAGACAGACGAGTGGAGAGCTGGGCAGTGCTGGAGGAGCCAGGGGCACAGTCATGTTCCTGACCCTGGATCTCAGAGGCCAGCTTAAACTAACCCACCTGTTTAAAGGATGTGACTCTCATGCCGAAGCTAGAACTGACTTTTCCTTACCAACATTAGTCAACAATAGCAGCTAATGTCAACATTAGCCACGCTTGTGTTATAGGCAGGTGCTGAGCCTTACAATCTCACAGAACTTCTAATCACAGACAGACTGGAGAGGGGGAACAGCCTAGCATACCTTCTTCTCCATCTCCATGGCCATTGGTACCACAGTGACAGCATCTCTCTAGGATTTGCATGTAACCTTTGCCATTGGACTTGAGATGCTTAAGTTTTTTTTTTTCTTCTTTTTTGTTTTTACTTTTGTAGCTCAGCATATGGCAAATGGTAAACCCTTGGCAGATTGAATTTCTTTCATTCATTCAACAGACACATTATCCTTTATTGCTTAATAGAGGGTGGAGATGAAGATTATAGAAAGGGAAGAAACGACAGAAAGGTGGTGACAAACTCTTGAAATGTGTATTTTTTTCTTCATTACAGAAGTATTAGGTTTATGGCAGAGCATTTAGGGAATACAAAGAAAAACATTCACCTGAGATGAAATCTACGTGGTATAACTTAAGAGCATTACCTGTGTCTAAAGTTATGTGATGCGTGTTTACTAATTTAATGTATTCTTTGCCACTACCTGAATCCTGTTAAAAAATAATTGGGAAATAATATTTTCCTATTTTTCTATTTAATCATTTCTGATTTAAAAAACACAAAAGATAATGTGTTCAGGGCTTAGCCAGATATTTTGTCCCCCCATTTTAGTTCAGCATCCCCGAAGGGAGGGTAAGTAATTTATGGGTTTAGCACCATATAAGCTTTAGAGGTGCTAGTGGTAAAGGATCTGCCTGCCAATGCTGGAGACATAAGAGATGCAGGTTCAAATCCTGGGTCAGGAAGATCCCCTGGAGGAGGCCATAGCAGCCCACTCCAGTATTTTTGCCTGGAGAGTCCTCATGGACAGAGGAGCCTAGTGGGTTACAGTCCATAGGATCACAGAGTTGGACATGACTGAGCGACTTAGCAAGCCTTAGATATTAACTAAAAACCAGAAGAGCAGCCTAGAATTCTAAAATGAGTCTCAGAGGTATCTATTTCTACACTAACCACATTTGACAGAGGAGGTAACTAAGACCAGTGGCCACGTTTCTTATTCAGATACAGCTGTACCAGCAGGAAAGCAATGGGCCTGAGACCTGTGACACTCAGCCCATCACTCCTTACTGAGAATTACCTGCCTGGCTGAACCCCAAATCACCCCTACATTCTGTCACACTGTTCACTTCTGGTTTTTGAAAAGCAATCAGATGATTCCAAAACAAGAAAAGCAGATGACAGTGTCCAGAATATGTCCCTGCTCTAGAATTCTCGGTGGCAGGTTAAGTAAACCACCATCAGGTTAGCCGAAGTCACTCATTATTCTGTAAAGTGCTTCTGATTATTTAAAAAATGGGCCAGTGAACCTGAGTTAGGGCTTGCTGATCAATGTACTGCAACTATCAGATAAAGATTACAGATCACTGACACAGGCACCCACTTCTCGAGGCACAGGTGGTGAGCATACAACTTGCTTCAGGTGTCCCCCTTTCCCAGGAACCCCAGTGGTCCTTCCCGGCTGCAAGAGGGGAGGAAAGAATTCAAAGTACTTCACCAAACAAAGAACCTTGCTCTGGGTGAAGCTAGTTAAGGTGAAGGTGGCTTCTAGGGAAGTCTCACATATTCACGGTTAACCTTCCAAATTCAACAGCACCTGCTCAGTCAGAGAACAGAAGCAAGAGGCTGGGTATATTTAAAGACAGAAGAGGCTCTTCCTCTGGAGGAAACACAGCCCCCAGTGTCAGCAGAGATCTGGGGACCCTTCATCCACGTGTGTCTCCTGGTCCACTGCTCCCCTTGATGTGACTCTGGTATTTAAAGACACACTACAGGGACATCCCCGGTGGCCAGCAGTTAGGACTCTGCGCTTCCACTGCAGGGGGTACCGGTTCCATCCTTCGTCAGGAAACTAAGATCCCACATGCCATGTGGCGTGGCCAAAAGAATAAATAAAAATAAAAAATAAAGATGTGGTACATATTCATCTCTCAACATGGACTCTAAATGCTAGCCGACCACCTCATTTCCTGCTCCATCATAAAAACAGTGGTCCTGAAAAAAACAAACAAACAAACACACACACACAAAACAAAGCAGTGGTCCTTCTTCCTAAGACTGGAGGGAGGAGGTAAAAGATTGCATGCTGGCCTCCTAAAGAGCTGTCAAGGGTACTTATGAGTGATTTTCATCATGTGTAAAACTCAACTCAGAAGAGATGACATGTCCCTGATTGAGCCTCACCTGACCAGCACCCACCCCTGCACAGTACTCGGTAAAGCACTCACCGGAGGAAGAACAGAGGAGCGCTTACTCACTCCCTTCACTTGGCTGCCATTGAAAAGGACAGCCTTCAAGTCTTATTAAAAGAAGTATCAGATGGCTACGGGGGAACAGCGGAGGGGAACGGACAATGAATGCAGGTCCCCCCTATCTTATAAACGAAAAACCAAAAAGCAAGCCCCAAATGCACAAACTGGACTAAAATATAAAAGGTGTGTTTGTGACAGAGCCAAGAAAAAGTCCTGTGTGTCCTTGAATTTCATCTTTCTGAGTGCTTTTGAACAGGGTTTGTTCCTATGTGTTCTTTGTTTGAAGTCGCCCCCAAAATCCTCTCTGCTCCTCTTTCTCCACTCAACAGGGAGGAAACTGTTCCATGGACTTCATTTGTTTGTCTCCTTCGGGCCCTGAGGAATTGTCTCTGCTACAGAGAATATGCAGGATATGAAGAGCAAGTCTTAACATTAGAACATTCCACATGACCAGGGTGGGACCGGTTCAGCTCAGAGGGATTCTGCTGCCACTGAATAGAAGCTGAAAAGAAATACAAACGTAGACAACACGGTGCACAGGATGCCAACATTTAAGCAAAAGATTACTCCAAGAGAGACGCCACGCCCTCTCTCCTCAGCTCCCCACCACGCCTCCTCCTTAGAAGACAGCCGCTAACTGTGCCGGAGGACACAGCAGCCCACTTCCCCTGCCCCCTACATTTCAACTTTGGATCTTGTCAGCTCAGTTTATATTTCAGGATGAGGAAGGGGGAATGCCTAGGGGCTGCCCAATAGCACCAAATATTTATAATCTACTGCTGAGCAAGGCATCATGGGAAGAACAGGGCACACATTCCCTGGGCTGGCTAGAGCTTCACTGGCCTATTCCACAACAGACCTGGCCTGTTTAAGTAAGGGTAATCTGTAAAACAGATTAGCCAGGGCATAGTAAGTAATCAATTTATCTGCACAATGTTAAGTATAGATGTATCTATTCTTTGTGATTTCATTAACTGTTCTGCTTAGGCAACACATTCATGATTCATAAATCAAACTATAAAAAGGTATACTATCATGACATCCCATCTGTCCGGTTCCTTCTTTCACCGAACAAACCTGTAGTAGCCACCTTTTGTAAGTTGTGTATCCTTCCAGGGTTTATGCAAATTTATCTTTACTCACCCTTTCTCACAAAAAAGGTAGCATGTCATTCACATGTTCTGGATTTTGCTTTTTATCCATTGGAGATCTCTCCACATGGGAACAGAGACAACTGATTCATTCTCTTTTTACATCTGAACAATATCTACTACTAGGATGCACCACGGTTTACTTAACTGGTCCCTTATTAATGAACATTTAGGCTCTTCTGAACCTTTTGCCCTTGAAAACAATTTTGTGATGAACAACTTTATATATCAGAGTTGCCTTTATACATTAAGATGTCTACTTACTGCTCTGTAACTACCTGAGATATCTCTGGTACAGAGATAGAAAGAAGAAGATCTTACAACTGCAAATCCATCTGAAATCAAGACAAAGCCCCTCTAAAGCAAACACACACACACACAATTATGGAAGTATATAAAAGAAGATTTTGATTTGGTATGATAGATATAGAGTAGGTACTCCATCGACATTTGTAGAAGTGAGACGGAATTCAATTATTATTTAGCGTGCCCGTTCTGCATTCTTTTCCTTCTCCTGCTTACCACCCCCACCCAAAGCCTCACCATTCATTCATTCTAGGGGCTATTCATTCTAACAGCAATCTATCTCATAGACACCATGCCCAAGCAATGACTATGAGGTGTCTGGTGCTACCTAAGAGAGCAGAGAGCAACCCTGTCTGTCCCTGGTCATTACCTGAACCCAAACCCAAAGGTTCAGCAGGAGGTGCAGGCACAGAGCCATCTGCACCCCTGGGGATGGCTGTAGGCTGCTCCTTGCATCAGAGCCTATGTCCCAGGTAAACACCCCCAAGTCAACAGCAAACGGGGCCCAGCAGCAAAGCCCAGAGAGAGTCCAAGGGGCAGTCTGAGCCCTTCCCAGACACCGCCTCCAGCACAGGAGCAGGAAATTCTAAGCTGTTCACGGAGCTGACTCATAATCCTCTTTTCACAAGCATCCTGAAGGTTCTATTCTAAGTTTACCAAAGGGAACATGCCTTCAGGCAGAAGCAGAGCAGCACACAAGTGGTTGCGGCTGGGGCTTCCATGAGCATTTCCTCCATGACAGGTCAAGGTCCCACCAGAAGGGCTAAGAAAAGTACTGAAGAGACCAAATGCCATTTACACCTTCTTGCAGAGGTCACACGCATCATTACCTGTGTTTGCACACAGTGATGGCTTAATTACCCCAGGGTTATGGTCAAACATTAAAAATGAATTATGCTTCTGTGGGCCCTAATTGGAACAAACCAAATGTATAAGGGCATTTTTAAAACAAATGGGAAAAAAAACTGAACATGGATTTGCTATTACGTGAAATTGCATAATTACTGTTAATTTTCTTAGGTGTGACGATAGTGTTGTGGTTCTATTTTTAGGTCATTATTTCTTAGAGATACATATTGAAAGATTTATGGATGAAATGATGCATGAAATCTGCTTTAAAATACCCCGTCCCACCCTATCGCCCCCCCACCAAAGTGTGTGTTGAATGAATGCTGAGTCGTGAGTACACGGTGTCCATTACACTGCCTTCTTTATCTTTGAGATTAGGTAAGTCACTTTATAAGAAAACAGTTGTTATAATAGCTAAATTCCACTGAGACCTCACTACTGATGAGAACAGGCAGCTCAACCCCTAAGGGTGATACCTCAGCCCCAGATGATAAAGGGTTGGTGACCACACAAAACCAAGTCAACTCAGTAACTGTAACAGAAGAGTCTTCTTCCTATCAAGTAAGACATGGTTCTCAAACCTGGCTGCACTTTGGGAGTTCTGTGGGTTTTGTCTTTTTTTTTTTTTTTGGTGATTAATTGTTTGAGGGCATGGTATAGTCTGGATTTCTCGATTCTTTTTCAGTTACTTAGGCAATTCTAATGGACAAGCAAAGTTTGAGAATCCTTGCTCCAGAAACCTAACAGAGTGGCTAAGGAAAAAGTCAGAAGTAAATGTGAGAGGATGGGACAGCTGGTTGCTCTCTGCTCGAGTCCACCTGTGACCCCCCCTTAGTCTATTCAGTTGTCTCTCCAGGTCCCCCAAGTTTGGGGTCCAGGCCAAGGTTCCCTGAATTACTGGTGCAATTAAAGATGACACTAAAGCTGTATAGTTAAAAAACAAAACAAAACAGGGACTTGGCAAATAGATAAAAACCAGAAGCTGGGCCTACTTTAAATCCAGACAAGCGAGGACCTGTTATCTGGCTTGCAGTTCACAGGCAGTGTTCCACTGACTGTACGCCCTCACCCGCCCAGCATTAAGGGCCAATGTGTGTCCTACTGATGCCAGGCTGTGTTCGTTACAGAAAAGCTTCTGTGACTGGTTGGTCTTAGGCAGCTTAATGGGTGAGAGCTGCTGGGCGATGGAGCCCTA
Organism: Odocoileus virginianus; assembly: GCF_023699985.2. Classification (NCBI taxonomy): domain Eukaryota; kingdom Metazoa; phylum Chordata; class Mammalia; order Artiodactyla; family Cervidae; genus Odocoileus; species Odocoileus virginianus. Next base: position 60,480,774 of record NC_069675.1, read on the forward strand.
ACAGCTGGCCTTATTCAAAGCAGAGGGGAAGTGGCAATTCCCTTCTTGGGAGTGTGAGCCTCACCTTACAGAGGGACTGGGGAAATTTTCCTGCAACAGGTGGCATATTTTGCTCTCCAACTGTGGGCCTGTGCCCACATTCCTGTGGCAATGGGGTTCATTCTGGTGTCGTTCTCAGGGCCGTGGGAGAGGTGGGGGGCTTCCATCTGTGGATGCTCCTCACAGACGGGAACCCTTTGACCCTCCCTCACGACTACCCTGAAGTATTCCCTCTTTACACAGGACAGAAACGAGGCCCAGGCAATGTGATGACACCATCATCAGCCTGGCAATGGACAACAGAGCAAATTCCAAAGCCTTTATCCACAGCCACGTCCTCCAAGATAAACTGCACATGGCACCACTCACTCTCACCTGTAGGAAATAATCCAAAGGCTTCTGGTGGCCCAGCCTTCCTGGATGAACCTGTGAGTCACCAGGAGCCTAAAGATACAAACCCTTTGAACTCCTCTTCTATCACTTCACGGGAACACGCAGCTGTCCTCTGCCCTGGTGAACCTCAGCTGAGAGCCACTCTCCAGCCACTCCATGGAACCCGGAAGGAGGGAGGAGTCCTTCTCACATGCCCAGCTTTAGAGTCCCGGTGAAGAGCACCAAGCTGAGGACCCTCCCCTAGAGAAACACACACGCGCACACAGACCACACTCACACCTTCAGATGTGAGTTCTGTGTATCACAGAGGGTAAACAGACCTGGAATACAATTCAACCCAGGGCCAAAGCCAGACTTCGGCCTCTACTCCTTGGGTGCGAGAAACCTGCTCCCAGCCAGCTCCATCAGAAGCTACACAAATGCCAAATGCAAGGCCAACTCAGCTGGTACTTAATACAGTAGGTATGCATGCGTGTGTGCTAAGTATCTTTAGTTGTATTCGACTCTTTGGAACCTATGGACTGTAAGCCACCAGGCTCCTCTGTCCAAGGGATTCTCCAGGCAAGAATACTGGAATGGGTTGCCATGTCCTCCTCCAGGGGATCTTCCCGACCCAGGGATTGAACTTTTCTCTCTTGTGTCTTCTGCATTGGTAGGTGGGTTCTCTACTACTAGTGCTACCTGGGAAGCCCACAGTAGGTGTAAATAAGACTAATTTTTACTTCCAAAACACAGCCTTATAGGTCTTAGTCAATACTACCCACTTACCCTCAAACCCCTGCCTTTAAAGTTTTGTCCTAGAAGACTCTGCTATTGTTTCAAAGATGCTGTCCCAAGCCAAAGCTGCCTGGAATCCTTCTTCTGAAACTACCTTCTTGGGTAGTCTTATAATAAATGAGCCATTAAAAAAAAAAAAAAAGCAATCCTTACTTTCTGACTAAGCACCATTTCTTAACTTACTAGTTCCATCCACTAAAGCTTATTCTTGACTTATTCACCAAACTTAGCTCTGATGAACTTAAGGCCATTTCCAAAACCTACCTGCCTTTCCAACAGAAATATTTAATATCATCATCTTTTTTTTCTTCTTCTGAAGAGTTCCAAAAAGGTTTCTGAAAATGTTTCAAGAATTGGTTGGGAGATGGAGATGGGCATGGAGGCTTCTGATCACAGCTTTGAAAGATAAATGCCAAGTACCAAGGTACATACTCAGATACAAAAGTATATGCTCTGATACAATTGCCTTAAAACAACTAAAAACTCAAGCTACATGCTCATGTCTTATGGTACATTTTTTATGTGATTATAACCCATTAGGCAGCATCAAATGGCATTGTCATTGTTGTTCAGTCACTAAGTCATGTCTGACTCTTTGCAACCCCATGAACTGCAGCATGTCAGACTTACCTGTACTTCAGTATCTCCTGAAGTCTGCAAATGGCATTAATAATAATCAGAATGAAATGTTAGTGGACACTGACCTGACGTGCCAAGGACACTGTGCCTCCATGTGTCCTCTTGAAACCCCACAGCAGTTATCTGAAGCAGGGCCTGTGAGGATCCGCCCTTTACAGGTGGGGAGACTGCCACCCAAAGAATGGAAAACCCAGCCTATGAAGCCACAAGAGCAGCAGAACCAGAAGAGTGGTCTGACTCTGGAGCATGCAGCTCTCCAACCCTGGGCGCACGGCCAAACCTCACCCCGTCAGCCAGCCACCAGCAGAGCTGCCCTTTATGTACTGACACAGCAGTGGCAGGGTGCCCTGGGGAGGCAAAGAGAACATCTATCAAGGCGGCCCTGGGCCTTCCACCACGACACATGGGGAGGAGGTTGTGTAGCACATAGCATTTCAAAGGCCGGGTGAGAAGCTGTCCTCCCAGCAAAGATCAGAAGCACCCACAATATTCAGTTCTCCGCCCGGCTAGTTTAGGAACCCAGGACTGGACCCTCCCCTGGTGTCCTGCCCCAGCCTGCACCAGTGACGTGTAGATAACCAACTAATGCTTGTGCGGAATGGAGCAATGCATCCATGGGCTGGTGCCGAGAGACACCCTATGGTTAAACACTCGGAGCTCAAGTTGCACAGTTCAAGCTGCTCTCCCCGCCCCGCTGATTTCTAGCTGGGTTCTCGGACAACTTATTTCATCTTTCTAAACTGCATTTTCTCCATCTGTAAGATGGAGAGACAATGGCACCTACACTGGGGTATCTTAAAGTCTGTGATACCAATTAAGTGTACGTGTAATAAAGAACATCACACCAGAGTAAGCACTTAATAAATGCTAGTTCTCAGCAAAGGTTCAGTATATGACAGGCAGTGTAGACTGAAGATGTCAGAATCACAAGGTACCTTGGGGCAGGGTTCTCCTCCCCACTCCACTGGTTAGCACCAGCGCCCAAGCAGGGAAATTCTACTGTGTCATATCCTTTGGCAAATGATAACTATACAATCCATCAGGTTCTTCCTGGACCTCTGAAGTCAACCTGAAACTCCTCCCTGTAACAGGGAATTACTTGGGGTTTTCAAACACCAGTGGAATTTCCCCCTTTTCTCTTGAAAGGCCAGCCTGACATTAGGAGGCTGGCTGTGGTTCTGTACTTCTCAAAGCAGGGGTTTCCTGAGCTTCATGTCTACTTCGTGCTTTCCCAAGATATGTTACACTTGAATAACCACTCTAAAGGTGGTAGGGAGTGGGGGTGTTACAGACCTGGGGACTGGTCTGAAATAGTGGCTTCCCAGGCCCATCTGGAGGGTTCCTGGGCTGGCAGTTACTGGAGCCTGAACTGGGGGCAGAGGAACAATCTAAACAAGAAAATGAAACAAAAAAACAAGCCTTCTGGACATCACCATGCCTTACAGGTCCCAAGATGACAGAGAGGAAGAGCTGTGAATTTGGCGGTGGGGAGCAGGGTGGGAGGGGGGGGCGAAAAAGGCTTCTTCCCAGAAGCCTAAGGCGAAAAAAGTCAGTGAGGAGGGGTGCTTTTGAAAGGATTTTTAAAAATTCCTGCTGCTGCTTATTAAGCTGTTAACACTCTACCTGGAAGGAGGGTGTCTCACCCACAGCCCTGAGCGGTCTTAGATTAGGGCTGGTCACCCCTCAGCCAGGCCACCAGGGAGAGGAACTTCTGGGACTTTTATTCACCTGGAAGCCCCAACTGGCAGCTGACCTCACAGCACAGTCCTATAGACTGTAACGTGAGCCCCACATATGGTTGAAGTTTTTCTAGAAGTCACATTAAAAAAGCAATAAAACTGAGGTAAAACTCATTATTAGAAAATAGAGATGACATAATCCAGTATATCTAAAATATTTTCATTTCGACATTCATGACGAAAGAATTACCAGCAAGGTATTTTACATTCTCTTTCTTGGTACTAAGGCTTCAAAGTTCCATGTGTATTTTACACTCACAGCCCGGGCTGGGTTCACACCAGCTTTCTTTCAAGTGCACTACAGCCCGGGTGGCCAGCGGCTAAGGTACTGGGCAGTGTGGGTCTGGAGGAGCGGGCTGTTCCCAATCTGGTCACTGGAATTGCCAAGGGGGAGGGGGCGGCGCCTGGGGCAAAGCACGACACCCCAAGCCCACCTGGGAAGTGCTCGGCCAAAGGCCCTGGCTGTCCTCCAAGGTCCGCTGCGGCGCAAGGCGCACCCACACAGCCTGGTCCCCACGGCCTCTTCCCTCCGAAAGCGCTATACAAGAAGGCTTACACTTAAAATAGACCCACCATGGCTAGCTTGGGACTGGTAAGCACAAAAACCAGGAGACCAAAACAGTCTCCCAGAGGCGGACTCACTGGGCCAAGGAGTAAGGTGCCCAGGCCTACTGAACCAAGCTGGTCTAATTTGTCTACTGGGTCTGAGCTTGGCTCCAAACTTCAGCGTGACTCTTCTCTTTTTCTTTCAATAGTCATGAACACGGTGTATACCTCACCTGTGAAAGGAAGAGGGAAGGTGGAAGATGATGCAAGAACTCATTATGGTCCTCCGAGGGTTACTTGGAACACTTCAAGGGGACAGAGCTATTTCTAGAGCTATTATTCTGCAGTGGATATACGGCAGGGCATTTAATATCTGTTTGTTCGTTTTTTAAATTTATTTATCTGGCTGTGCAGGTGCAGCATCCCTCCCCTCCATCCTCTCAGGTAACCAGTTCAGAGGCCCCTTCCACTGAGCTCTCTGGTCCTGGTTCAGCTGGGATGTTAGTTGCAACATGTGGGATCTAGTTCCCTGACCAGGGATTGAACCTGGGCCCCTCGCACTGGGAGCATAGCGTCTTAGTGACTGGACCACAAGGGGAATTCCAGCAGGGCATTTAAAATGTCCTCAGACAGGGCTCTATGCAGCTGTCATTTTATCTCCTGAGGACCCTGGCCAGAAAGAGGCCACCTTTAACCTGGTGGAGGTGGGCTGACCATGACCATCAGTATCCCCTGCAGGTCCTACCATCACCTGGGCTTCCAGAGCACAGGGCTGAGCTTTTCTGCTTTAGCCTTACTCACCAGGAAGCCTAAATTGAGATCCTTCTAAGGAAAAGCCTGATACACCGGGTATGGAAAAGTTCTCTTATCATTTGGAGAAAATAATTTAGGGCTGGGTAGATAAACATGTACAGGAAATACTTCTATAGAGGTCTTGATCCTCTGAAGATTAATAACCCACGGAACTGGAGACCAGCCTCAAACTCGGAGGAAATAGGCAAGTTATAAAAACAGGAAGAACGGGAAGTTTATTTTTGGATGAATATTTGTTCTAGTGAAGCTCTCGATCCTGACAAAAACCTTGATCTGCAGGTCATTTGCTGTGGTGGAGCAGCTGCAGCGTGTGTTTCCACAAGCCGTCCCACCAGAGATTTCCGGGTCTTTCTGGACGGGGCCTCGCCCCACTCCTGCAAAACATCTGCCTCCCTGCCACAACTCAGGGCCTCTTTCTTCCCGCATTCCTGCTAGAAAGCCTGGCCATCGCCACCAGACCCCCTCTGCCTCTGTCCCCAGGGCTCGAGGCGGGTCCATCTCCCCTCAGGTGTTCCTCTTCGCTTCTGCCACGTCTGTTCCTGTGTGATACAATCATCCTTCCTCCACGACTGCAGGCCTGCCTGGCCCTACCAGCCTCTCCATTTCTCAGTCTATAACCCCTGTCACCACACCTTCCATGGCTCCTGGTTGCTTCGTAAAGAAAAGCCAAATCTTTTCCAGTTTGATAAGACAGAGCTCTACACAGTCTGGTCCAGCCCATCTTTACAGCCCTAAGTGTCTATGCAGGACTGCCTATGTGATTTGCAGGACCCTCGAAAAAGGAAATTAATTTGTAGGGCCCTTTGTTCAAAAATTACTGAGGATTTTAGGATGGCAAGAGCAGAGCATTAAATTGTGCCGGGGACCTTGTAAGCTGAAGTGCCATGTGATGGCAGTGGCTGCACATCCATGAGGCGGGCCCCCACCAACCCGCCTCCCTCAGACCCACCCCAGAAGGCTGTGGCCACCGCTAGGAACCCTCTCACCCCTCCTCACCCTCACTAACCAGCATCCCCCCCTCCATCCTCTCAGGTAACTGGTTCAGAGGCCCCTTTCACTGAGCTCTCTGGTCCCGGTTCACAGTACGGTTTAATCTACCTGTCTCGTCTTCACATCTGAATTAGGCCAAGAGTCCCAGGGCTCCACGTTCATTGCTTAGCCATTTCTGTGCCCTTCCCTCCCACCTTTCCAGAACAAAACTTGGCACACACATTAGAAAAAGTGAAGTGGCTCAGTTGTGTCCGACTCTCTGTGACCCCATGGACTGTGTAGCCTGCCACGCTCCTCCACCCATGGGATTTTCCAGGCAAGGATACATTTCCTTCTCCAGGGGATCTTCCCGACCCAGGGATCGAACCTGCACTGCAAGCAGACTCTTTACCATCTGAGCCCCCAGAGAAGCTAGGTCTCTCCAAATTTCTACTAAATAGCCATTAGGAATACTGCCCTCTGTCTCCAACAGCCAATTACAAAGCCTATGACCTTGCCAAGTGACTTGTTAAAGGAATAATTTTTAAAAAATTCCCTCAAGATTTGCTTTTCCATAAGAGATGCCCAGGTTCTCCACAGAAAGAATCACACGAGTTTTGAGGATGTCTGAACAGGAACTTCCATTAACCACCGTTATGAAACCTACTGGCCGGACACCAAGGCTGCACACATTGACTTTGGCAGTGGCTTCACAAGTGGCCCAGCTGGCATGGAGGCAGAAATCTCACCACCCTGCTGGCTGCGGCCAGCTCTGGGGGCGGGAGGGGGTGGGGCATGGAAGAGGGATGGGAAACAGGAGATCCAGCATACCCTCCCACCTCTCAAGGGGAGAAGCAGCCATGTTTAATTTAATGCCCTATGAACTATGAATGGGAAGTAAGTTTAAGACAAGAAACTTGGGTTCTCACCTAAAAGCTGGAAATGATTTCTCGTTTCCATTAACATGATGGACTTCTCAGGGAAGATGCTTATGGGCCCTGAAGTTCCTTTTCAGCGAAGAAGCAGAAGGAGATAAGGAGCAGAAGAGAGGGACAATGATCACCACTACCCCTTAAAGGTTGACCCGATTTTTTATTCTTTAAAGAAGAAAAATATTGGAAATCCCAAACAGCTTTCTATATATTCAGGCAAGGAAGATTTTTCCAGCAATTGTCCACTGATCATTCTTATGGGAGATGGTGAGGCTGAGGAAGGGAAGGATATTGTGTCAGAAAGCACAGGCATTAACTGTATGGATCCTCTGGTATTAGAAGATCTTCAAGGCATTCCTCTCCCAATAAGTCAGTCAGTAAGAGTAACCATAGTAACAGCAGCAGCTATGATTGATTCGCAGGTTAATCGCGGGGTGAGGGCTGGACCAGTTGTTCTCAGTCACATCTCTCCTGGCACTGAGATCATTTATACTTTCCTCATTTATTGGTTCCCCTGTTTATTGTGCAGCTCCCTCTTAAGAATGGAAGGTTACCTCTGATTACCCAAGACCCAGCACTGCCCTGCCAGCTTAGTAAGGTCTTAACATCATCATGGATTTATCAAGAGGATATCTCCATCCTTATAGCCTGGTTCCCAGTTTAGAGAGGAAGAGAAATCAAGGCTCATGGTGTGTGTCTAAGGAAGGATGTTGCAGGTTTTGGCTCTTCGGCTGTCACTCTGCGGGTGTTGAGCACTTTGTTGTTTCAGAAGTTCCAGGCCTCCCATCTTTTACAGCACCCCTCAAGGGCTCCGCTTTCCCAGCCATGTTTCACCCAGCAAACATGTCCCACTGCTGGCTCTTTAAGAGGTACATGTTTTTAAAAAACCTGAAGCTGATTTCCATGTTAAAGAAAAATACCTCAACTGTGAAGTATTCAGCAAATACTCTGAATATCTAACACATATAGATATCTAACATATCTATATGTGGAATCTAGAAAAATGATACAGATGAACTTATTCGCAAATAAGAAATAGAGACCCAGATGCAGAGAACAAACCAGGGATATTACAGGGGTAAGGTAGAGTGGGATGAATTGGGAGACCGGGATTGACATATGTACCCACTATATATAAAACAGATAACTAACAAGAACCCCCTGTATAGCACACGGAACTATACTCAAGACTCTGTGATGACTTAAACGGGAAGGAAATCTAAAAAAGAGGGCATGAATGTTTATGTATAGCTGATTCACTTTGTTGCACAGCAGAAACACAATACTATAAAGCAACTATACTTCAATAAAATTAAGGAAAAATACAATAAAATAAAGCCTCTAAGTGGGGTCACCCCACTGTGATGGGGTGATTTTGTGGGGGAGTATCCTAAAAGGATTCTGTGGGGTAGTTTATGTGGTCAGGACTCACTCACTGCTGGTCTCCCCAGCTGTCAGTACAGAATGCAGGCGATGGAAGTTACAAATGGCCACCGGAACAGTTTCCTCCTTGGTCTGTGCTCCATCCTCTTGGCTGTACTTTCTGTGTAAGGAATATAGACACCCTTCTCCAGCTCTGACCACAGCAAAAGCAGTGGGAACTCCCTCCATCAGAGGCTTCTGAGTTTTTTATCTAATAATTTATAACCTTGATCAATTATTTTTCACACAAAATGACAGCAAGCATACTTAGTTCTCAGTTTACTGAACGGACAGTATCAGCTAAATATACTCAATTCTGACACGAGTGAGTGAAAAATAATACAAAAATTGCAAATATACTGGGTAAATGCTTCCAAATTGTATTTGAAATAAACTGGACTTAGTCTGGAAAGGTTGGGTAATTCTGCACATGTAAACTCCAGAGTGAAGATACTGTAGCATTTAGTTAACCAAAATTTGAAATATTAAAGTAATGAGCCCTATGAAACACAGACTGCAGAGTTGCTTCCAATCCAGGATCTGTCGAGACTATTAACTAAAAATGCAAATTTAAACCTAAACATGTAAGTTTAGGTAAAAACGGAATCTACAAACACTGTAAAACTAGGGAGAGCAAACATCTAAAAGCCACCCTGAGTTAGCAATCAGGCTGGTGTCAAGGCCAAGGTCAGTGCATTAGCCAGCCTTACCCAGGAGCTGTGTGCAGGCCCATATTTTAACACAGTATGTTTGGAGGGGAGAGGTTTAACCTGAGTCAATCCAGAGCATACAAAACTGAATCTGAGGCCTCGAGGCAAGGATCCGTGTCTCCCATTAGGGGTAGGGCCAGAGACAGTATCAGTGCCGACAAAAGGTGGGTGAGGTAATGCCAGCCCAGGGCGCCTTGAGGGCGGGCCGCCCCATCCCCACCCCAACCCCCGCCTCCCATCCATCCTGGGAGGCGCTCGGATTAGCTAAGGTCCTGGCCACGGGCTTGTGACTCCATTTCTGGAGACTTCTCAAACAGTGAGGACCTTCATGAACAGCTCTGCAGTCTACCTTGGTGAGGGGGTCTGGGAGGGCCTGGTGTCCCTCACTGGGGGGTTTATCCCGTGCTCTGAGGGGCTGTTATCAGTGGCACAGGAAGCCCCTCGGTCCCTCTGCAGACTCTACCAGCACAGACAGGGGTCAAACCCAGGGTGGAGGGAGAAGGTGGTGAGAAAGCAATTCTCCCCCTTAAATACACACACTCTCTCCTGGTGTGTCCTTGGTTATTTCCTAGGTCCCCCAAACAAAACCCAAACTCTTGAGCATGTGGTCCAGTATGACAAATTTCTGTATTTTTATCACGTGTTGAGAATATGTTATTATAAACTCAACCATATGATCTTCCTCAGTCCAGCGCCCAGCCCACGCTCCCCCGCCGTGTCCCTGGCTGAGAGGTAAACTGCTGTCCTGAGCAACCATACAAGCCAGCGGTTCAACCAGTGTCCACAGGCAGTGCAGGCCAATCGTCCAGGGAGCTGCCGCTGGTGGGGGCGGGGGACACGAGACCCCCACATTTCTAACAGCTTCTCAGGGACGCTGGCCCTGTGGAGGGAGCTGTGGGCACCAGCGCCCGGCCATCCTGACTGGCCCAGCTGTCCCCACGCTCTGCCTTCTCAGGAGCCTGTCCCTCTTTCCTCTGATGGGTGAGAAGGCCCTTTGCCTCAGAGCTGTGCCCCCGTGTCAGGAATTCACCTGGCAACTCTCCCTTGTTCTTGCCCCAGCAGATGCCTCATCCCCCTTCCAGAGGCAGCAATACAAAGACACATTAGTTTTTGTTTTTTTTTTAAGGGAACATCTTGCCTTGGAAAGCACAGTCTTTCCCTTGAAACTTAAAAGATTCTGAACACACTCTACTTTTACAATTAAGAATAAATTTTGCTACTTTATTTCCCTCTTACCTCCTAAAAAAGTGTGTTAAGGGGCAGGAGGGAGACTCATACTTTTGAACTTTTGGGAAGGAAGAGGACAAGGAAACACATAGATTCTTTGAAAACATTAACACACGGTTCAACTTCAAACTTTTGTTTTAGCCTAAACATCTCAGTCTCCATAAGTATCTAAAACTTCATTTGTCGAAAAACAGATTTCTAAGATTTGAAAGCAAAACAAATCCGTCACCCTCAACAAACACCTGAAAAGAAATGGAGATTTTGTGTTTCTGCCTCAGGGATGAGGAATACCAGTGCCCTCTCATTGTTCAATTAATGTGACAAAACAAACAATTATCAAGAAACTTTGGCAAGGTTCTCAGCAAGGTACAAGTTCAGACAACGGCTGAAGGCATTTCTTATAGGTACAGAAATGGAGCTGCTCTAACTTGAATGAGGGTTAAGAAGTTATCAGCCATGCACAGATTTTGAAGGAGCTGAAAATTCTGCAGGAGCAAAACTGCACAAGTTTAACAAAAATGCAGTACATGTTTAATATCTGGAAAGTAAAGCAAGTTTGTTGAAGAAATATTTTAAGCAAGCAAAAAAGATATATACTACCTGTGATCCACCACCTGGAGAACACTACTGCTGACAAAGCAACCTGCAATCAAGAGTCTTAGTTGGACAAAGCCGGGTATACACTGGGGCTTCCCTGCTGACTCAGTGGTTAAGAATCCAACTGCCAAAGCAGGAGATGCGGGCTCAATCCCTGGGTTCGGGAGCTCCCCTGGAGAAGAAAATGGCAACCCACTCTAGTGTTCTTGCCTGGAGAATTCCATGGACAGAGGAGCCTGGTGGGCTACAGTCCAGGGGGTCGCAAAGAGTCGGACGTGACTGAGTAACTTACACACACACATCTGATGGTCTGGGGAGAGGAACCAAAATCACCTTCAGAGAGAATGACTGGTGAGCCAGACTTGACCAAAAAAAAAAAAAAAAAAAAAGGAAAAGGAGAAGTGTTTCCTGAAATAACCAAAGCTGCACCTGGACCCAGCCCTCCGCCACAAGATCATGCAGCAAAACTGAAAGAACGCTATCTCCAGAGGTCACTGACTCTGCTATGGAAATCCCCGCCCCAATCTCCGGATGGGGGGAAGGTGTTTCCTCTGCTGGAGGTCAGCAGCAGTTCTGGCCACGGCAGGGGCTGGAGAGAAGCAGCACTAGGTCTAACATGGCCAATACAGTGGCCTGTGGAGGGCAGCAATGACATAATTGTCAAGAGGGGCAGTAAAGTGAGTGGCTGGGATGGGGGGACACCTGTAGAGATGCAGATGTTCTACAACCCTGACTCTGAGTTCACATCCAGACTCTGCAAAAGCTGTGGGCACTGTCTCTGTAAAAGAAGGTGGAGCACTAAAGAACTGATGCTTTTGAACAGTGGTGCCGGAGAAGACTCCTGACAGTCCCTTGGATTGCAAGATCAAACCAGTCAATCCTAAAGGAAATCAACCCTGAACATTTATTGGAAGGACTGAAGCTGAAGCTCCAATACTTTGGCCACCTGATGCAAAGAGCTGACTCATTGGAAAAGACTCTGATGCTGGGAAAGATTGAAGGCAAAAGGAGAAGAGGGTGGCAGAGAACGAGATGGTTGGATCGCATCATTAACTCAACTGATATGAATTTGAGCAAACTCTGGGAGATGGTAAAGGACAGGGAAGCCAGGCGTGCTGCAGTCCTTGGGGTCGCAAAGAGACTCGACTCAGCAACTAAAGACAACAAACGCCTGTGTAAAGAGGGATGTGACAACAGAAATTATTTGAATGAAGATGAACTTAGTGATGTATATAACCACCAAGTTGCTTTCCAGAAAGGGTACACTAAATTCTACTTCCAGCAGCAGTGTATGAAAAATGCCCCCTCATTAAAGCCATGCCAGTATTAAAAATATTTTTCTATTTGATAATTAGTAACAATTGAAAGGGCTATAGTTTCATTTGCATTACTTTATTAGTTGGGGAATAACTGCTATAAAACTGCTACTATGTTTCCATCGCATTACTTTAGTAATTTGTTGGGATGACTATTTTGTTCCATGTTTCACCAACTTTATTGTTCTCTTTTAGCCAGTTAGCTTAGCATTTTTAAAAATATTAAGTTGTCTATTTTTCTACTGGTTTTCTTAGTGTCTCTTTTTGTAATTTCCTGAACTCTTCAGAGTTTATATTAATTCTATATATCACAAGCAAGGCAATTTTTTTTTTTTTTTTTTGCTTTTTATGTCTGTTAAATTGTCTTGTGATATCACACAAACCAAAGTTTGGAGATGTTATCAGTGAGTTTCTGTGTTATTGCTTCCAATACTTCTATTTGTGGGCAATTGTTCTTCCCTTAAAGATGAGTTAAACATCTACCTATGAGTTCTTCTAGTTTACTATTTTAAGATTTTCATTTTTAAAATATTTACTTCATAGTTTTGAGAGAAAATGTGAGGAGAGGCTCTATGTTCTAAGGAAATCATAAAACCCATGGTACAATGGAGTTATGTTGAAATGGGGAAATTGTTAAGAAATTACATCCACAAGATCCAAATGGGATTTACATGGAACCTACTCTCAGTAATGAATTAGCTCATTAAAAAACTGTACCTGACAATAAATAGGATTAATCAGAACATGCCAGGGACACTCAGTCCTCCTCCTTCCCCAGCCCTACGCTTCCTCAGTGTGGTCTGGGTTGTTGGGAGCTGAAGGAAAAGGATGAGGGACAGAAGCAGAGGGCAGCACAATGAGATGGGTGGGTTGGGGATGATCCATCAGGCCCTTCCAGTCCCAGAACTCAAAGAATGAAAGATGCTACCTTCATTAAATAGTAGAAAATAAGGAACCATGAGGAGCCTGTTAGGAGTTTAAAACCAATTTCTCCTTTGCCTCCTTTTCAAAAGGCAAAAGGCATCTCATCATCTAATGAGATGGATGAAACTGGAGCCCATTATACAGAGCGAAGTAAGCCAGAAAGATAAAGACCATTACAGTATACTAACACATATATATGGAATTTAGAAAGATGGTAACGATAACCCTATATGCAAAACAGAAAAAGAGACTCAGATGTATATATATTTTTTTCTTGCATATGTATTTACATACTTTTTTTTTAAATTTTTATTAGTTGGAGGCTAATTACTTTACATCATTACAGTAGTTTTTGTTATACATTGAAATGAATTAGCCATGGATTTACATGTATTCCCCATCCCAGTCCCCCCTCCCACCTCCCTCTCCACCCGATCCCTCTGGGTCTTCCCAGTGCACCAGGCCCGAGCACTTGTCTCATGTACCCAACCTGGGCTGGTGATCTGTTTCACCCTAGATAATATACATGTTTCGATGCTGTTCTCTTGAAACATCCCACCCTCGCCTTCTCCCAGAGTCCACAAGTCTGTTCTATACATCTGAGTCTCTTTTTCTGTTTTGCATATAGGGTTATCGTTATCATCTTTCTAAAGTCCATATATATGTGTCAGTATACTGTAATGGTCTTTATCTTTCTGGCTTACTTCGCTCTGTATAATGGGCTCCAGTTTCATCCATCTCATTAGAACTGATTCAAATGAATTCTTTTTAATGGCTGAGTAATATTCCATGGTGTATATGTACCACAGCTTCCTTATCCATTCGTCTGCTGATGGGCATCTGGGTTGCTTCCATGTCCTGGCTATTATAAACAGTGCTGCGATGAACATTGGGGTGCACGTGTCTCTTTCAGATCTGGTTTCCTTGGTGTGTATGCCCAGAAGTGGGATTGCTGGGTCATATGGCAGTTCTATTTCCAGCTTTTTAAGAAATCTCCACACTGTTTTCCATAGTGGCTGTACTAATTTGCATTCCCACCAACAGTGTAAGAGGGTTCCCTTTTCTCCACACCCTCTCCAGCATTTATTGCTTGTAGACTTTTGGATAGCAGCCATCCTGACTGGCGTATAATGGTACCTCATTGAGACTCAGATGTATAGAACAGACTTGTGGACTCTGGGCGAAGGCGAGGGTGGGATGTTTCAAGAGAACAGCATCGAAACATGTATATTATCTAGGGTGAAACAGATCACCAGCCCAGGTTGGGTGCATGAGACAAGTGCTTGGGCCTGGTGCACTGGGAAGACCCAGAGGGATTGGGTGGAGAGGGAGGTGGGAGGGGGGGACCGGGATGGGGAATACATGTAAATCCATGGCTAATTCATTTCAATGTATGACAAAAACTACTGTAATGATGTAAAGTAATTAGCCTACAACTAATAAAAATAAATGGAAAAAGAAAAAAAAAAAAAGAATTCATAAGTAAGTGTTAGTCGCTCAATCATGCCCGACTCTGCAACCTCATGAACTGCAGCCCACCAGGCTCCTCTGTCCATGGGATTTCCCAGGCAAGGATACTGGAGTGGGTTGCCATTTCCTTCTCCAGGGGATCTTCCCAACCCAGGGATCGAACCCGGGTCTCCTGCACTGCAGGAAGTTTCTTTACCGACTGAGCTAGTCAAAATTTATATGTAATGCCAAAAGAAGGCTTTCATGAAATTGTTTACCTTTTCATGATGAGATATTAGGGTTATAATGTAATCAAACGGCTTAGGATAATTCAAGTGAAAAGAATCAAAAGTGAGAAACAGAAAGGTAGAACCAGTTGGAAATCATTCATTTAGCAAATATTATCCAGTACAGAACTAGCATGACCTTGGGAGGAAAATGAAGGTGTATAAGGAGAAGAGTTGGACAAAGGAAAAAAAAAAGGCAAAAGATCATGGAACTATCTATTAACTAGCTATTTTTCTTATACAAAGTTATTGCTACAGACATCAAAACAATGTAGCATCATGTTATCCAAAATAACACTGAGGACAGCATTCAGCCACCTCTTAGCCGCCTGCACAGAGATGCAGTCTGTTGTGGGGAGCGCACTACATGGGGAATGGTCACCTCTCCCCAACCTGCCCCTCCACCTGGGCCTCCAAACCCAAATCCAGAGCAGGAGACTACAGTTTTACTAAATACCTGTTCATTGAATAATCATAGTTTTTGCCTTTGTGATAATCATAATAAAGGGATTTACCAGATATAAAAAAGAGATTTTGATGTCTCCTGCTCTGTGGCCCCTTTCTCCAAACAACCACCTCAAACATCCTCTCATACTAGGGATCATAAGGCCTAGTGTTTTTAAAGAAGTCATTCATTCATTCAATAACTGTCATTGCCAATTGACAGGCTACTCCTGATAAAGGGAGAAGAAAGCCACGGGTGCAGTCAGAAAGATTTGGGTTCAGACTTCAGCTCCCGCACTAACCAGCTGGGGGATCTTCATAAACTACAAAATTTCTGAACCTGGGCGGCTCCTGTCTAAAATAGGCTTAAAACCACACTAGTAAAGGTTGCTGTGAGGACTACTAAGGAGGTAGGAGCAGTACCCAGGCAAGGAAACTGTAAAATGAAAATCAATAGTGACTGCTACCTGCGGCAGCGGCGGGGCGGGAAAAGCTTTCCCTGTGTCATATGCATCTGTGGACAAGACGTCTCCTCAGATGTAAATTTTTTAAAGTCCAGCAAATAATCTAAATTCTCATTTCCTCCCAGGTAGCTAATCTGCTAGAAATAGACCAACCACAGCTCAACAACTAAGCAATTACACATCATTAGGTTCGGAAAGATGAGTCCGCAGATGAATCCCGGCTTTTAACATTCACAGGCGTCTGGCAAAGTGTGCTGCTTTTGGAGGTGGGTCACGGATGGGAGGTGGCTGCTGGCGCCCGGCACAGGCTTCTCTGTGGGGAAGCCGCTGTGAATGGGCGCGAAGAGGGCTTAATGGACCTTCTGTTTTTAAGCAGCCTCAATAAACCCCTGAACTGAGGACTGCCTTTGAGCCAAATCTGACGGAGGAACAGACACTATCTGAAGACTGGTTTCTTATCGGAATGTTTCCCAGACACTCATCAAAGCCTCACCTGACCCACTTGAACTGGACGGAAGCAGCGCACTCCCCTGGAGTTTGCTGAATGTCCGTGGGGGCGGGGCTCCTCCCTCTGCGCCTTCTGTTCCTGTCTGATACTGGGCTTGCCAGAAGCCCTGAGCTGTCTTGCTTATTATCTCCTGGCACATCAGGCCCAGTTCTGACCACAGTGAGACTCAAAGAAGGTGGGAGGGATAGTCCTTTCATATGAATGAAAAAAAATTTTTTTTAATCCACTACGTTTTCATACGATGCTATTTCCAAGTCTTAATTTAGGTAACTTTATGCCAATCCAAGTGATGTTTATTTATTTTCTAAATGAGGAAAATGAGACTGCTTCAGGTTGGCGTTGACTCTAGCCACAAGGGGTCCAGAGATATCTGGTGACCAGGACTTGCCACATCCTTCAATTTCCCTCTATCACCAGGTCCTCCAAAGGGTTCCAGCCCACTGGCCGCTCATCCACGTGCCTCTGCTCAACTTCCTTAATTTCATCCTAGGTTTGTGTCCAGCCTGGGATCTAAGTGTCCAGTGTTGACCCATCTGCGGCCCCATTCCCCGCCCCCCGCTCTTCTCTCATTAACTTTAACCCTCCACAGATTTCATCACTCATCCCAGCCCAACCATCCCTGAAGGACACGCCCCAGTTTTCCTCCAACAACTGCATCCCTGAGACAGAAGTCGGAAACCTCTGCCACTGGACTCACCCCATCTTTAGCTGCCACTCCAAGTGTCCCATGTTTGTCCTCCCAGCCGATCCTTACCACCATCTCTCATGGGCTCCCACAGGGGTCCGGCTGATCTCTCTGCCTCTGACCTCAAGTCCATCTTGCACATCACTACCCAATTCCACTTGAAGCAAGTCACTTAGCCTCGCTAAACTTTCAGTTTCCCCACCCGTAGTAGGGGGCATGGATAACACCATTGTAAAGGGCTGTTATGAGGTTGCAAGACATTAGAGGTTGTCAGGTACCTGGCTTCAAACTCAAATGTCTCTGCCTTACGGTCTGCGGCAATCCCTTCACACCTTGTGAAAAAGCATCCATGGCTCCCTATGGCTTGCAGAGGAATGAGTTCCGCATTCAAGGTACTTTCTTCCATCTGTCCCAAACCACTGTTTTTAAACCTTACCTTTCAAACTAGACCTTTCCCCCTCAAATGTCTTGGCCAATACCTGCTCTGTCTTAGAGGCCAATGGTTTGAGATTTAGAATCAGACTGTCTTGGGTTCAAATTTCTATTCTAAACACTTATGAGCTTCCTTGGGCAAATTACTGAAGTGCTCCAGGTCTTAGGTTTTTTTTTTTTTTTTAATATTTACTTATCTATTTATTCACTTGGATGCTCCAGGTCTTGGTTGTGTCACACTCAATCTTCAGTCTTGGTTGCAGTATACGGGACCTTCGGCAGTAGCATGAGGGACCTTTAGTTGGTTCATGTGAACTCTTGGTTGCGGCACATGGGATCTAGTTCCCTGACAAGGTATAGAACCTGGGCCCCCTACACTGGGAGCATGAGTCTTAGCCACTGGACCACCAGGGAAGTCCTGTGGCTTTAGATTGTTCCCAGGAAAGAAGCTGCTCTGAGGATTGCATGAGATAAGCGCCTGGAGTGCAGGGAGCACTCAGTAAGCACTGATTACTCTTCTTCTGAGTCTCATCCATCCTCTCCCTCTGCAATCTGAATATGTGTTAAATACTCTGACCTACAACACCTCCCTCTCTGCACAGCTAAGCCTGTCCTGCAGGCTCAACCCAGATATCATGTTCTCCATGAGGGGTTAACCTGAAACCCACCCATCTAATCTCCTTCCCCTTCTAAAAACCTACAGCAAGTGGCCTTACTCTTGGGCCCTTCACGGTGAAAGCTCATGAGTGTCTGTCCCACTGTAAGATGCCCGGGACTTGGCTGACGACATCTTACGGACAGGCCCCATGCCTGATTCATCTTTGTGTTCGCCACACAGTCCTGCGTAGGGCAGAACGTTGGTAAATATTTACTGAGTGAAAGAACAAATTTTTGGAGGAAAGGCAAGAGAGAGTTCCAAGCTTTGAAGACTAAGGACCCAGCACCATGGTGTAACTGAGCAACAGGACAGAGATGAATTTGTCCCGGGACACACCGGAGAAGTAAAGAAAGTTTTATTCCAAAGGAGCACTGGAGCCAAACTACACAAAGTAAAATGAAGTCAGCCTCCTCCTGTCTACTGCAAGTGAAGCCTGGCTGCCCCAACCAGAGCCAAGAGTGGCCGCCATTTTAAACAAATAAGTCACGCTGCCTCTGGGCACAAACAGCCCTCCAGGCTTCAGTCCTGAGGGGAGGGACTTATATATCCTGTGCTTGAAAAACTAGATCTTGGATCCCAAGAGGCTATTCTAAACTTCAAACCAGGCATGTCTGCTTAGCAGTTCACTCCTTAAAAGCCTGTGTTGGTAACAAGTACAGCTGCATTCTTAATCACTTACACCCCACAACCAACTAAAGATAGCTTGAGGAGGTCTGCCATATGCCAAATTCTTCTTTTAAATAAGAACACAAGAACCGTTCATGCAAGAAAAATTCAGTCATGGCCGTAAGAAAAGGGAAAGACTTGGCTTTTCTTTGTTTTGAATGAAATACTGACGGAGAAAAATTTTGATATAGAAACAGATGCTCCCTATATCCTGACCCTCCATTCGCCAGACTGTGCTCTACACAGCCTGGCCTATGAGACCCTCTCCCCAACATGGATGGAAACCCTGAAGATGACCCAGGCCGGCCAGAAGTCAGCCAACAGCAGCACCAAGTAATAGACCCAGGCCCCATAGCCACCCTCTCGAACAAATAAGATATATTAACTCTTCTTCTTGGCAACCAGCATAAGTGGTTTAGGACATCTCTCTTTTCCTTTTTATCCAAACCCTACCAATCTATCAAGGCAAAATT
This sequence comes from Odocoileus virginianus, assembly GCF_023699985.2. Lineage (NCBI taxonomy): Eukaryota > Metazoa > Chordata > Mammalia > Artiodactyla > Cervidae > Odocoileus > Odocoileus virginianus. The sequence continues at coordinate 60,499,883 of NC_069675.1, forward strand.
GAATCCCCTTCTCTTCTGTGAAGCTTCTCTCAAGTGCCTAAAACCAAGATAAAACTCTGACATAGAGGGGTATGATGGGACGGGAAGTGGGAAGGAGGGTCAAGAGGGAGAGGACATAAGTATACCTATGGCTGATTCATGTTAACGTTTGGCAGAAACCAACACAAAACTGTAAAGCAATTATCCTTCAGTTAAAAATAAATAAATTTTTAAAAAAGAGATAAATCTCCCCTTTCTCCCATCAAATTTCTACAGTGTTTTTGGCACTTTTTTGACCCTTTGTTCACAATACAAGGTAATGTAATTATACTTAATTCAGACTCTGCCCTTTCTAACCAGATTGCCAGCTTCTTGAAGATGGGAGTCTTAGCTAGACTTCTTCAGACATGTCACTTCCTCCAAAGCATGTGATAGGGTTATTTGCAGCCTCATAGAGGATATACAGGTGCAAACACTTTTCCAGTGAAACCACTGATGTACAACCCTTCTGTTATCAATTTTAGTGATTGTCTACTGGCTTTCTCAGGCTTAGCTCTCTTACATCACCTTCCACAATTTCACTCCTCACTCCTCCTTCAATAGTATATGACATTTTAATTAAACCAAGATTTGGTGGTACAGTGGAAGGATTATTGGTTTCAATGGTGGCTCAGATGGTAAAGAATCTGCCTGCAAAGCCGGAGACCTGGGTTTGATCTGTGGGTCGGGAAGATCCCCTGAGAAGGAAATGGCAAACTCCAGTATTCTTGCCTGGAGAAATCCTTGGACAGAGGAGCCTGGGAGGCCCCAGGCCATGGGGTCACAGAGTCGGACACGACTGCGTGACTAACACTTTTACTTTAGTATGATTATATAAATATTTAAAGTGGACCTTGTAAGATGTGATGGTTATGTTTTCTTTCTTATAAGCTGTTTTATTCCTACATTAAAAACAGGCCTTCTTTTAAAATGGTTGCTTACTTCTCAGTGTATCAATTACTATTTTATCTACACCCTGGACCAGAGGTGAAAACGGTGCTCTCAATAGGATCAAAAGCATTTCCGCTCAAAGTACCAGCCGTTCTGGGACCATCCATCCTGCGCCATGCCCTCTGGACTGGCGGCATGGCTGCAGCTTCTTTCCTCTATTTCTGTTCTGTGCGGGATTTCTGGATTGCATGGTGTTCTCTTTCTTTCTCCCAAGCCCTGATGGAATGGTCTTCACTCCCAGTTTTTGGTTCAGGACTGCCTTGGAACCCTAGCCTTTAGAATTCTGTAGCAGAAACTGCCATCTATCCCACCCCCAACTTTGCACCACCCACCCAGCAGGCAGTCTGGTTTCAGCTTTCTCTGCTAAGCCAGCATTCACACACTGGCATTCCATCTTGCAAGATTTGGTTGCTATCTCTCTGGGAGGTTTCTGGGTTCATAGTGTTTTCATTCCTTACTGTCATTTTATTAGGGTTTGGGGAAGAAGCAGATATATAAATACATACACTTGTTCAGTTTACTATGTTTAACCAGAAGTCAAGGACTGAATGTTTACGAACAGAATTACAAGGTCAGTCACCACGTATTATACCATTTTTTTCTTTTCCCTTCTAGCATCAAGTACAAAGACTCATAAGTAGTGGGAGCTCAAGAAGTTATTTGCCAGTAATGGTGGGTCAATAATTTAATTAAATCAATGCTGACATTTAGACCACTCACTGATTATAAATGGTAAAGCAATTAGGATATTAAAACATAGAAATATCCATTCATTTTTCTTAGGTAATTCTAAAGGTACACGTAGCAACTTGACCACTACTAGGAGTACCACACCTTCCAACATGGTAAAATGTTTACCATACATTTTAGGTATGGTAAACATACCTAATACAATTGTATGTTTACAATACAACAAAGCAAAAAATCTTTAAGAATAATATGTTTATTTTGTGATTTGGGGGCTTCCCTGGTAGCCCAGCTGGTAAAGAATCTGCCTGCAATGCAGGAAACCCCAGTTCAATTCCTGGGTTGGGAAGATCCACAGGAGAAGGGATAGGCTACCTACTCCAGTATTCGTGGGCTTCACCGGTGGTTCAGCTGGTAAAGAATCCGCCTGCAATGTGGGAAACCTGGGTATGATCCCTGGGTTGGGAAGATACCCTGAAGAAGGGAATGGCTACCCACTCCAGTATTCAGGCCTGGAGAATTCCATGGACTATTCCATGGAGTCACAGAGTCCGACAGACTAAGTGACTTTCCCTTTTGTTATTTTACTTTTTGCCCAAACAGTTATGAATAAATACCAACTGTTGGCAGAACTCTAAAGTTCTTTGCATTCAAGATAAAGTCATTCAATAATTTAACAACTACTTAAGATTCTACTGTACTGAAATTCAGGTACTTTCTAGGTGAAACTAGTATACACTAGACAAAAGACAAATGTGGTTCCTGCTCATGTACAGGCAGACTGACCATGAACATATACATCGACAGACAGTGGTACATCTTACCCAGATCTAAAGTTGGACTACTGAGTGAATGCTGTGTCATTTGTCAGTGACAGGGAGAGTTGGGTGAGTGGGCTGCCCAGCTGTAGGAGATTGGAAGGTCTGTTTTGGACATTTAAATTTAGATGCATCTTAGACATCCATGTAGAGATACTGACACAAATCTGGAGCTCTGGGAATGGCCAGCCTGGAGGAATCAATCTGAGTCATCTGTACACAGAATGGTACATAAAGCCATCAGATGAGATGGCACCCAGGCAGGCCTGGGGGTGGGGGTGCATTCCAGCACCTAAGGTGATGAAGCCTTAGTAATAAACACATAGTAATTCCCATCAGAGTTCACTATGCAATCACAGCATCTTAAGACAAAGTAGATGTTAAGTGTACAACTATATGACTGCCTGCATTAGAGCAATGTAATTTCACAAAGCGGCTGCATCTGAAATTATTAAGATCAACAGGCAATTTATAGATATGCAAAAAAATCATAATTAAGGTTTTTACTTTGCAAGACAGCAGAAAGTTTGCGCCAGTATTAACCAAAAAGGGTTAGACGCTGATGAGCACATTGGTCAAAGTGAGAAACAGAAATGAATCTACCACGTTTGGGGCATTTTATACCTCTGCCAAAGAATTTATTGGCACAATCCTTACTTTTAACCAACACTGAACTAACTAGCATTTGATTTACATCCAAAATCCCAAATACATCCCCAGAAGCCAAATATAAGGCATCAGACTTCACTCAAGGTCCACAGTGAATCCTGAAACGTCCAAGTTTCAAGCAGCAGCTATACTTGGCAGCACTGTTTGTCATGTACAAACCAAACAATGGCCCTCCTAAGGAAACAACTATTTCCAGAAAGGATAAAGTATGGCAGGGGGCTTCCCTGGTAGTTTAAAGAATCTGCCTGCAATGCAGGAGACCCAGGTTCAATCCCTGGGTCAAGAAGATCCCAGGGAGAAGGGAATACTCACTCCAGTATTCTTGCCTAGAAATTTTCATGGACAGAGAAGACTGGCTACTCAAAATGTGGTCCAAAGAGCAGCCTGCAGCAGCATCAGGAAAACGTAACACATCATTGACTGGAGACATTATATGTGTCTTTTGCTACTAGAACATTATTGTATATATCTTTTGCTACAGGAACCTTATTGATTGGAGATGTATCAATATGATGTGAGAGAGTGATACAATTAACATCACCGTACAAAGCTGTTAGAGCTTAAAACTGATCAAGGGTTTATTATACAACTTATGATTGTTGTTATCATTCACATTTTGTGCCACTAGATTTTTGTTCCAACCTTGTGTATATTATAAATGCAAGTATAATACTGTAAAATTTTTTAAAGTGACACATTATGAAATTTCTCGTTTCTACAAGAGCCCTCCTTTGTCCTTTCTACAAGGACAAAGATCCACTTTGTCCGCTATCAGGTAAAATAAAAGAATATATTCTAAAGGAAGTAATACCCACAGGACTTAAAAAAAAAAGCTGCCAGAAAGCACAATTTGCTCTTCCGGGGGAAAGCACACAGTATACTTGTAATAGATGTTCTGTTCTCTGCACAGAGGTGCCTGCTATACTGCCTATCACACTCTAATGAACTATTACAATGCTTTAGTAAGATATACACAACATTTCAAATAAATACATTACAAACAAAAAAAGTTGTTGATATTCAAACAGGTGTGCTTCAATATTCACTTACAAGACAAATCACTGGCCTTAGGCATTAGTTTCTGCAAAATCCCCCAGTCAACATCAGAAATACAGGCTTGCAACTTGCTGAATTGGAACCTGTAGCCCAACAAGACCACCCCACCAGGTGACTCACACCCACTTTCAAGCCCTGGTCTAAAAGGCCTGGATCTCAGGGCACTTGCTCGCACTATGCTGGTCAGAACAGTAATTAGGTGAATATGATATTTAAACACTTTATTCCAGAAGCAGCAGCATTGTCTGTTTGAAAAAAAAGGTACATTCATGCTAATTATATTCCCCTTTAAGAGTTCTAAGGATTGTGTGTAGGCAGGCAACCCTGTAAAATAAAGTTAAAAGCTGTAATCACATATACTCAGAAAGTTAACCACATATATTAAATACATTAATGAATTACAGGGGAACTAAGCAAGTACAAGTATCTACAACAGATCTTTAACCAAACCAAGTTGTTTAAAAAGATTGTCTCTTATTGGACAGCTGAACAGTCTCCGTAAAGACAGTTTTCTTGGGGACTTTTCTCAAGGAGCACGTATAATTTAATATTAGATGCTCATTCCTGCTGGATCTCATTCATTCATTTGGCAGATCTTGCTTAACCAGGCACTAAATGCAGCAACAAACAAAATAGGCAAACTGCCCCCCCGCCTTCCTGGAACTAAACCCTAGGGTACACAGATAGAGTGGACCTCTGGAGTTGGAGAGTCAGCAATCCCCTCCACCACACACACAGGTCTGGGACACAGATCTAGGAGAAGCCACGGAGCAGCAAAGAGTACAAGTGTGGGTCTACAAAACTGCGCATTGGTTTCCTGCAAATGCAGGCATGGCAGTCACCCCACGCGCAGGTCCCCAACTTGGACATCAGCCTTTTCCTTCTGCCAAACAAATCGTTCCTTCTTTCCCCAACAACTGGCCTGGAAACCCTTCTTGGTGTCATTCCCCACTTCCCTCCCACCTTTGGTGCAGTATTTACACAATGTTATAAATATGATTAGGCTCCCCTGGTGGCTTAGACGGTAAAGTGTCTGCCTACAGCACAGGAGACCTGGGTTCGATCCCTGGGTTTGGAAGATCCCCTGGAGAAGGAAATGGCAACCCACTCCAGTACTCTTGCCTGGAAAATTCCATGGACTGAGGAGCCTGGTAGGCTACAGTCCATGGGGTCGCAAAGAGTCGGACACGACTGAGCGACTTCACTTCATAAATATGATTAGAAACGATGGGGATGACAATGGCAGCTTGCTAACGTTTACCACGTGTTTTCTCCTGTGCCAGGTGTTCTATTGATATTTAACTGTATTTCCATCAGCCCACTTTCCAGAAGAGAAAATTAAGGCTCAGTGTTTATGTAACTGCTCTAGGTCACCTGACTGACAAATGGCCAAATCAGGACTCAGACTGCCTTCTTATAGCACGTCTCAGTTCGGTGGAGGAAAGTACAGAATTGACATAAAAATATTGATAGAGAAAGCTGTTTCTCAGGGAGTTACTGAAATATCCTTCTCATCTTTCCTTTCATCACTAAAATAGCAGTTAACAAGGGCCAGTGCTGTAAATTCCCGTTTTCCTTCTTGCTTAGTTCTTCTATTCTGACTCAAAAAGTATTCCCAGCTAAAATGTTAAAAAATGATTCTTTTTTTTCCCCTTCATCACGAATTTGTTACAAATGCAAAGTAACTGTGAATGATTGTCCAAAGGAGCAGGATGAAAACTCCCCCACCCAATTAAGTCCAATACACACACCTGAACTTAATGGGCCTTCAACACCCCCAGAAGATTAATCAGCACCCGTTGGGCTCCAGTGAACGCCAAGGCGATTTTGTGGGAGGAATGCTGCGAGCAATCCTCTTTTCTGTGATTACACCTCATTTTATAACAATGTTCAGACATTTGGTTTGAGCAAGTATAGTAATTACATTTCTCACTTTGAACTAATTTAAGCAGCTACATCTGAGCTCCTCCACAAGTCCTCACACTCATTGGCCCTCCTCCTCCTACACGGATCCCTCCTGTCTGAGAAGACCTCTTTGCCCAGGGACTGTCCTCACTTTCCTGAAGCGGCTTTTTGTGATTCAAAAGTAATCCTGCAAGCTGACCCCTACAATGGGCAGCACCCCCCCCCCCAAATACACACACCCCCTTTCTTCCTGGCACTCATTTGGATGATCCCCGTGGGGACAGAAAGCCACCAAGCCTCCCAGACTTCCCTGCTATCCCACTGTGTCACCTGAGGCTCCACTTCCTAGGCCTTCGTGTCCCCATCTGTTAAATGGCACTTCCGACCTAGATGTTGTTGATGGACACTCTTTGGAGCTCCTGATGCTACCCCGAGGTTGGAAGAGCAACAGCCCAGAGGTGGACGCCAGCCCTTCAGAGCCCGGGCAAAACGCCCGGAGCCACAAACGCCATCCCAGAGGCAGTAAATCCCTCAACTTGCGCCCCACAGAGAAAACATGAGAAAGTAGGCTTCCTAATCCTGCTCACCCAAACCTCCACCTACACACTTTGCAGTCCTTCAACCTCCTTAGAATTCACTCTCCGTGGCAGTCAAGAATAATGAATCAAAATGTTCAAAATGCAGAAAGCAACACCAGTGTCCACTCCCTCCTCCTCCCCTAAATCAAAGAGCCTAGTTTTGCAAAGTGGGACCCACATTTTTATCTGTGCACCCACTCTTGTCTCAAAGATGTCAGGGAGCTTTTAGAGAGGCAGTGACGATGGGCTAAGTGGTCGTGGAAACCAAGTCCATCGCTACACCCTCTCTGCACCACACCTGAAATGTCCTGACTTTTTATCTCTGGGGAGGGTCTTTTCTATTGAGGAGGTCAGGGGTAGGTGGCAACACAGACTTCAGGGTGTGTTTTTATTTCCCTTTCCTTCTGCTTGACAAACCAGCCCTCTGGGCTGCAGGTGTGACAGGTCAGAAATAGTTAACATCAAGTTCTCCTTTGCTGGGAGCAAACCTGTTCCACCAGAATGGCCAGATAAAGGGAGCCGCCACTTCCTGAGAGATAAGATCCACCTTTCCGCACTGAGTGAGGCAGGGCCTGCCACCAGCCACTCGCCCGCCCACTGCTCAAGCGGGCTTCTGCTCCAAATCACTGGACACTACCTGGGGCAGTGGAAAGTTGAACTTCTCAAATGGGGCATTCAGCAACTTAATTCATGGCTGACTGTCCCACAATGCAGTCTCTGACTTCATAGCTAATGTTAATAATGAAAAACTCCCAAATCACAATGACTTCTTAACAACAGAGGGCTCCCCCTCAGTGTAAGTCCGTGTGGTGGGAGGTGGGCAATTAACATCTGTGCCTGAATTTGAGGGAAACATCGTATGCAGTGAAAATCCATCAAATGTCAATCTTTGGAGACATTTAAATGCTCCTTGTCAAGTAGAGATTCAGCGAGAGGGGGTTTGAATGAACCTGAAGCTGTGTGGCCACAGCTGTGTGGCAGGAGAAAAGCTGGTAAATCAAAGAGGTGGGTGCATGGCACGCAAAGCTTCTCTCTGATCCAGGTTGAGCGAAGGGATACTGCTTATTTCAAGTAATTTTATGCTGAATCTTCTTTAAAAAAAGATTTCTTGGCCATGCAGCGTGGCATGTGGGATCTTAGTTCTCTGACCAGGGGTCGAACCCATGCCTGCTACGTTGGAAGCATAGTCTTAAGCATGGGACCAGCAGGGAAGTCTCTATGCTGAGTCCTTCCTGTACACAAGATTGTCACACACACCTGAATGCACGTGCTCTGCAAATCTAGATGTTGGTGTCTGTTTTGCTTAAATCAAAAGATCAACTTGAATTTGGATCCTGCTGTCCTTTTACCTGTGAAGACACTGTATTGGTTCAAGCTTCACCTGGGGAGCACAGGTAACTCCCCAGAACTCCAGTTCCACAACAAGTCTCCCTTTGGCTCTTGGCAGTGTGTTAAAATACTACTACTAACACAAAATGGTGTGATGCCCCAGTTGTAATTTTACTCTCCAGAACGAACAATAAAAATATCAAAAGCTGGGCGAGGAAGCAGAGAACTAAAAGGGCAGGAAAAAAAGAAAAGAATGTTATCAGAATGTTATGATATAGCCCACATGTGGAGGGTAACTCCCCAACATGCCAGGCCTCTATTCCTCCCCTTTCCTACTTCTTTCTCAGAATCCCTTTGGGTACCTTGCACCATCACAAATCCTTGGCAAAGTCTAGAATCTTGGTATTCAATAAACCAAATGGGTGAGGGGTACTAGATCCCCCATGTGCACTCACTTGGCTTCGATACGATTTACCAGTCTCTATTTTCAGCTCGAGAGAGTTCCTCGCAAATCCAGTCTCTTGGGTCCCTTCTCCTGTCTCGCTGGCTCCATCTTTCAGGCTGTTTATCAGACGGGCACGCTCTGTCCCTTCTGTTTACACCTTGCGTGCGTGCTCAGTCGCTTCAATCGTGTCTGACTCTTTGAGACCCTATGCACTGTAACCCTGCCACGTTTCTCTGTCCACGGGATTCTCCAGGCAAGAAAACTGGGGTGGGTTACCATATCCTCCTCCAGGGGATTTTCCTGACCCAGGGGTCGAACCCATATCTCTTATGTCTCCTGCACTGGCAGGCAGGGTTCTTTACCACTAGTGCCACCTGGGAAGCCCATAAAAGGTATGTGTGCACGTGTGCTGAGTCGCTTCAGTGACCGTATGACTGAGCCAGCCAGGCTCCTCTATCCAAAGGATTCTCCAGGCAAGAATACAGGAGTGGGTTGCCATGCTCTCCTCCAGGGGATCTTCCCGACCCAGAGATTGAACCCGAATCTCCAACACTGGCAGGCAGACTCTTCACCACTGAACCACCTAGGAAGCGAGCTGGTGGTAGAGCTACAGGCAAATTGCTGAGCCAGCCCCAAAGTCCCCTTCCAAGGCTTTTGTGTACAAAATCCCAGCCTCCAGTCCAAGGAATCTGTCAGGTTTTCTGGAGTTCTCCTTCAGCCTATAAATATTGCCCTGATGCTGGCTTTCATCATAACCCTCATCCTTTAATCCATACCCTACAGAACAGCAGGAGACTCAAGTTTAATCCCTGGGTCCGGAACATCCCTGGAGAAGGAAGTGGCAAGCCACTTCAGTATTCTTGCCTGGGAAATCCCACAGAGGAGCCTGGCGGGCTACAGAGTCCATGAGGTCACAAGAATCACACACGCCTGAGTGACTAAACCACCACCACGCATCTAACAGTGAGTATCTCAAAATCACAGATGCCAATTACAGAGCACCTCTTCGTGGATTCTTACTTTTAGGAACATACACCATCTGACGTAATACTTACAACAGCCTAGGAAAGTAGATATCATGGTTTCTCTTTTACTTGAGGATTTGAATGGTTCAGGTGATTTACCCCTGGTCACATGGCTAATAAGTAACAGAGAGGAGGTGACACCAGGCCTGCCTTAGTCTAGAAGGGCGCTGATACAAGGAGGCCCCTTGGGCTACCGAACACCTGAAATACAGCTGCTCCAAACGACATGCTCTCCAAGTATAAAATATACACTGCCTTTCAAAGGTGTTGTACCCAAAATGCAAAATATCTCATTAACAATTTTTATTACTGATTACATACATATTGAAACAACTATTTAGATAGGTTGAGTTAAATAAATATATTAAAATTAATCTCATTTTTTAAAATACACACTGCTCTCAGACCACTTAAAGTCACTTATGCAGTTCCTGTGGTATTTGCACTGGACAGCCCTTGTCCAAATCCTCCAGTCTTTACCAAGAAGTCCTACTGCCTCCCTGCTTTCTTACAGTAATGCAGCTCTTTAGTAATTTACAGGTTGTACACTATTTTAAAAAGAAAAGAGACTCTGCAGTGCTCCAGGGACTAAGACTCTGTGCTCCCCCAATGTAGAGGGCCTGAGTACAATCCCTGGTCAGGAAACTAGATCCCGCATGCTGCAACTAAGAGTTCGAATGCCGCAACTAAAGATTCCACTTGCAGCTGAGACCTGGTACAGTCAGATATATAAACAAAAATACTAAAAAAATAAATCCACCTCGACAGTCTCACCTCTAGTAATAAAACCTTTGTTTCCTGATGAAGACTTCAAGAATAATTTATAATGCAAAGAAAAAAAAAGTATAAGTTCACATACAGATGTCAAAGAATCTGCAAGCAGACTAGATAGGGCTGTCTCTCGTCCCTGCAGCGCCAGGATCTCCAACATGGTCTTGGCATTTGGTCAAACCTCCTTCTCAGGCAGTCTCCCTTTTAAAATTTAACTTAATTTTCAACTTTTTTATTTTGCATTGGGGTAGAGTCGATTAAACAAACAATGTTGTGATAGTTTCAGGGGAATAGCAAAGGGGCTCAGCCACACATATACATACTCTGTTCTCCCCCAACCTCCCTCCCATCCAGTGCTCGGGCAGTGTCCTTTTTATCACCATTTGCCCTCACCATCTTGGTTCTTGATCTCAATAGATGAAAATGGTTCTCAAACCATATCAAAAGGAGACCTAGCTTTTTGCTCTTAAGGATGAGAATTTCATAGATGAGAAGGTAGGGAAAAGATGTCAGGCACTGAATCTACAGTGAAAAGCAGAAGGAGCTATGGCCCATACCCTTCCCTGGGGGAGTGGGTCTCAGGGCAGCGCACCTGGCTGGCTGGCGTCTGGATGGGGTCCAGAGGCTGCCTGCTCAGGCTGGCTTCACTGTGGAACGCCTATCGGTTGAAGTTCCTGACCTACTGCAACTGCTAACCTGAAGTGTTCGTTCTCTCTCAGGGTTTTCCATTTTTATGTTATAATCATCAACATTGGCTGTAGCAGATAGCTTTTTTTTCAACTGCTTGTGCTCCATGTACCAGGCACTGTGCTGAGCACGCAACCCAGGTTATCTCGCTTAATCCTCCAGCAAGTCTCTGAGGAATGACTCAGCTCTGAGCCCAGGCAAGACTCACCCAACATCAGGCCCTACAAGCCACACGGAGGGAGACTGCGTCTCCCTGCCCTCCTTCCCCAGCACTCCTAGGGTACCCCAGCGGCGTGCAAGCAGGTAGGCTGATTTGGTCAGTTGCCAAAGTGCTGACGCGGAATCATTTAATAGTTACTTCAATTACATGCTTTCAAACAGCACTCTCACATGATGATGACCTGTCGAATGGCACTTTACCTGTGCACTGGACCGGGCCACACAGGCATCAGCTACGCAAAGTTAACTGGCCTGAAGGAACTTGTAAAACTAAATTACAACAGGGGACAAAAGTTAGGGATGGAGTGTTGGCCTAAACAGCTCACTTCCTTGTCTTAATTGGCTTCCATCTTGGTGTTAATTGACTTTGGAGTTAAGAGCCTTTCATACAAATCGAGGGAAGCTGACCTTTGAAGCGCTGGTGACTTGTTGAGTAAATATGTCTTTATGGACTTCATAAAATGCAGATTGTGTAAACACACACTCAGGAACTATTAAAAGCACTGGCTGGCTGGAGTAAGGCACAAAGGTGGCCTTTAAGAATCCTGAGTACTCTGTAGTTGGACGTTTCAGAAAACGAACATCCAGGATGTAATTACAATTTAGGGAATACATCTCAAACTCTGGCTTGCAGGCAGAGGATTCACTTGGGGAGCTTTTCAAAAATACAGATTCTCCGGGCCACATGCCCAGAGAAGCTGATCCAGGAGGTCTGGGTGGCCTGCTGACATCTGTATTCTAACACACTCTCCAGACTACCGACTCTGAGTTGATGGCCCAGGACCAGCTTTGAAAAACTACGATTTCAGTGCCATAAGCAGTTCACTCACCTTCTCACCTGTTCTTCCTCATTCCCACTAAAGAATACCAGCTGGGGAACACAGAAGACCAGAGTCCTTCATGCGGGAGCGGAGGGATCTTCTGAAGCAGGAGGGAACTCCCTTTCTCCCCCTGCCCATTATCCAAGAGCAATAATTGAGCAAGTTCTCGCGTTGGCACCAGGAGAGCCTTCTATATGCCTCTGAATGGGGGAAAGATCAGCTCCCCCAGAGCAGCTGAAACCCACGCACAAAGTCAAGGGTACAGGTACAGTGCAGGCAGTCACATCTTCCACACATACAGCCCGATCTCTCTACACTGACCACAGCCCCCATGACAGGGAGATGTCAACATCCACAGCATCCACGAGCCTGAGGCAGCTGGAGAAACACCTCCAGTTCTGGACCCCTGTTTTACAAGACACACAGCTGGATGTGAACACAGATAAGGAGACCAGGACGGTGTCTGGGCAGCAGGAACTTCTTCGTGCATCAGCGGGAAGATCAGAACAGCAGAGAGCTGGCTGTCGTGGCCACAGAGGACAGTAGTTCCGTAGATGGGCTCGCTGATGATCAGGGCCACATACCCAAGTCACCTGGCATTAGGGCCCCGTATCTTGGAAGTATCTGGGCAGAGGGAGAAGGGCCATCTGGGGAAGCAGAACAGCACCTACTTACCAGCCCTGCATTAGTAAGATCTGCACAGACCCTGCGTTTCCATCCCTAGGGTGGGGTGGGGGTTGGGGTGGAGGGCTCTCACATGAGCAAATATGCCCTCAATCACGAGTAACCCTTCCCAAAGCTTATCAAAGTGGTTCATGACAGCATTTGCTTTTTTCCTACTCAACATGGAGAGTGCCAAATTAAGTGTCAAACGTGGTGACTTGAGTATTCCCAAGGCCAGAAAGTGTCAAATCTACAAACAGTTCATAAAGGACTATAGATTTCCAACAACCAAAGTGAGGAACTGCCGGTAAAATAGATTTGGTAGTTTTACTGAAAAATTCTCGAATGCTGTAGAAGTTGCTAATATTCCCACTCAAGGTGTATGCCATTTCAGAACCTCTAAGGACCCAGTTTCCACCAACGGGCTACTAGCAAAATGACTTAAAGAGGAAAACAGCAAGTCTTAAATAAACAAGAGCCTAACACGTTCAAAGGGTGAGTTGTTTTTCTCATCGGCATGGCCTCAGCACACATTCGTTCTCGTGCGTTTGTTTAAATTAAGTGATTATGAATTTCACCTGCCAGGTTTTGACTCCTCGCATTTCCAAACAGAAAAAAGGCAGAAGGGCCGACACGCCTCTTCGGTTCTTCACACTTTTTTTGTGCTGTCGTCCCATATGGTTGTCACCACTGAGGCTCTGGACGTGAAGTGCTCGCCCGAGCGTGCTTCCCTGGTCATTACTGTGCCAGCCTCCCCTTGATCCTGATCTCCTGCCTCGGAAGGGCTCATCACCCATAGCACTTGCACCCAAGGCCAGCTCTGCTGTGAGCTCTCCTGCAAGGCTGTCTGGACCTTGAAAGCTTTCTGGGAGGTTCCAACCCTTTCTCAAGACTCATTAGTTTAGGAAGAAATACACACACTGCAAGAATCTTTAGGCGATACACAAACTTCAGCACCACTGGCCTCATCTCAAAGTCTATCTTGTCTCCAACTTCTTGAGCGGAGCTTTTTTTTTGGGGGCGGGGGGAGGCAGAAGAGGGGAGCCTAGGGGACTAGGCACAGATTGACAGGAGCTGGCAAACCTACAGGTAAGGATGTGAAATTGATTTGATGTCTGAAGCCCTCTAGCCCACACAGTTGTGCTCAGACGGCAATTTTTTCCAGAAAGAAGTCTTTGAAATTTCTTATGAAGTCATTAGTTGACTTGGTCCCATTTAAAAAAAAATAAATAACCAAACTGTTTTAGTGGTAGCAAAATATGTACAACATAAAATTTACCACTGGACCCATTTTTAAGTGTATGGTTCAGAGGCATTAAATACATACGTTCACACTGTTGTGCAAGACTCTATCCCATTTTTAAGAGCGCCCTTCACATTTTCTCCTAAGATATTAAAACACTTTTTCAGCCTCTCCCACATTTGTATCCAGTGCCATAGTTCCAGATGACAAGCTACAATCTTAATACCTGGCATCAGTTTTGTTAGTGACATCTGTTTTAAGTTAATGTATTTTTCAGTTCTAGGTAAAGCATATGATTCTATATCTGTTTTCCTTTAAATTCAGATGCCGGTCCCACAAAAATGAAAGGTTTGTCAAAAATCAAATTCAAGAACTATTCTTGTTTCCTGTAAAATAACTGGCCCCATTCTACCCGCCCCCCCCCCAAAAGACAAAATAAAAACACTCCTGTATTTACTACTTAATTAAAATAGCTAAATTCATATCCTAAAGGCATCTGTACTACATCACTAAGGAAAACTTCTGAAAAAAATTATTAGGGCTTTTAAAGTTTCAGTCAAACTTTTAAAAAAGTTAATAAAAAACAGTCGTAATTTTGGACAGCTGTAGGTGATTTTTTGGTGTGCTTTAGAGTGTTCTTTGTTAAAAAAAAATACCTCTTGAATCAACAATTAGACTTTATTTTGCATTGTCTCTATGGTTTCACTTTACACGTAACATCAATTTGGTATCTTCCTCCCTAAGAGATGATTTACTAATGTGAATGAGATGGAATCATGAAGAAAGAGTGGGAAGGAAAACAGTAACAGTCGTCTCCCCTGATAAGGATGTGTATGACTTGAATTCCCTTCTGTATGACAGATGACTTAGGGTAAATTAAGGGGCAGTGATATGGGAACTCTTTTTTTTTTTTTGAGCTACAACTGACATATTAACATTATATTATTTTCAGGTGTACAACATGATTTGCTATTTGTATATACCTAAAAAATGATCACCACAATAAGTCTGGTTAACACCCATCATCCAGGGGATCTTTCAAAAGAGGAAGGATTGGGTGGTGCCATCTTGGTTGGTCATAGCCCTCTAGGTTTGGTGGGTGTTCCTCTCTTCCAAATCTTGATTAGTCTAAGACACATTATAATCTCCTAGATTTTTTGGAATACTGACACAGGGTGTGAGCGTGAAATTCTAATTCAGTTGGTCTAGGGAGGAGAAAGGTGAAAGTGGAAAGATAGACAGATGTTATGTCCTAGAAAGCATGCCAAGCCAACCTGGATATGTTCCTCCTGCGGCCTCTTGTTAAACTGATAAACTGCCCTTGTTAGGACAGCCTGGGGAGGAGTTCTGGTTCAGGCTGCGGGCATGGGTGGGTTGGACCACAGTGGTCTATTCTCCTGGTCACTGCTGCACAACTCCATGTGGAACAAGAGGATTGTGGAAGGAGGGATCTGTGGGCAAATCATTTATAAGCAAACCGCCCTGATGGTTTGGATGATCCCAAAGCACTGGGACGTGGAACCTGAAACCCCACAAAGCAATCTTTAGGGCTCACAAGGGATCCTTTACTCTATGAAAGAGAAGGATGCCCAGCTGATGGAGACTAAAGGAGGAGAGCACAGAATACCAAGAGAAGGAAATTTTTTTTTTTAAGTACACGTTATCCATCTGACACAAGCAGTATGAATCTTGTTATCCAAGAGGAGCCCTGACTGGGAAATGGATCATCTCATCATGGCGAGGTGGCACGTGCTTCCCAGCATGTGTGCTGGACTGTGTGTGGGCTCTTGGGGAGTGTGTGTCTTGGTTTGGAGATTTTTATTCTTCCTCAAGTCTAGGTTTCTACACGGTCATAACACTTAGCAGCTATCTCATTCGGTAAAGAGAATAATCCCAATTTTTATCAGCGTTAACCTGGGGGGCAGTGACCTTACAAAAATTAAAATAAACATGCTCCCATAAAAAATACTCATTATATGGCTAGCTCGTCAACTCTTCCCTCCCTCTTTGCTGAAACAGGCACCTGTTGGCTTAGAAATGTTCGGCATTCTCACCCTAGTGCGCCAAAACCCGCACCCTTCCCCATGCTGGTATCCACCAACCCCCCACCCCACCCTGAGACCTGCATATCAAATATTACTTCCTGCTGTCTATGACCACATCGCCTTGGCAGTTAACATCAAAAGCAAACACATGGGGAGGACAGAAGTCCCTGGAGCTGGGGAGGAAGGGCAAGCGTCAGCGAAGTTTCAGACTTTTTTGCTAGTGCCCAGGTGCAAAAACCTTGGTCATGAGTATCTCAACGTCTCATCAAAGGCCTCATCTTTTCTTCCCCAGAATGGAGAGCTGAATGAAACACTCCTCTGCCTCCACTCCCTACCCTCCTGTTCTTGAAACACACATATGGGACCCCTACCACCCGAAGGTGAACCACAGAGGAACAGTGTCTGGCAGCTCACTTATTCTCCACGTGCTCAGGGGCTTGACCGAGGCTGGTCCTCTGTTCAGTGTTGATGGTTCCTCGGCAACACGGGCTACGTTTATTTAAACCGAACAAGTTTCCATCATCTTTTTCTGGTGTCCAGAGAGTTCAATGGCTCAGGGTAACAACTGTCATGAATGTCTGACACGACACCCAAAACAAGACTGGAGCCAAGGGCAGATGACATCTGCTTGCCTACATACCCCAAGGAACCAACTAGCTGTGGGACCCTGGGTTCATCCCTCGACCTCTCTGGATTGCGATTCTTCTGTAAAAGAAGGGAGCTGGCATTTTCCTAAGCTGCTCTCCAGCTCTACAATTTTATGGTCAAGTTGCAACCATTTTACTTTACTGAGATAAGACGATGTATTCTCCACTTCACAAGGGCAATTTCAACTGAGCAGTGTTGTGTTCCTGCAGGAGTAACAGTGCTAAAAAAAAAAAAAAGTTTAAACTATACTAAAAAAAATAGTAAAAATACAAGTAGTAGTAAAAACAACAACAACAAAAAAAAAAAAAAAAAAGAAAAACCCAAAACCCTCACTTGGTTTCTTACTGGCCTGAAAAGTTTGATCTACAAAGTAGGTTGGTTAACTTTGGTTTGAATTTCACAGCTTCCCTATCTTCCAATAAACATAACAACCTCTTTGGAACAAAGATTCCTAGAGCAGTGCCTGCTGCAGTTCATTGCGGCCAGAAGGAAAGCCCTGCCCAGATCCGGTGGGGTAACAGCTCTTAGGGGTCTCTCTGACTCCCGCCTAGCCTGGAGCCTCCAACTAATTGGAATTTACCAACAGTAAATCACTTTATCATTTCTTTGCTTCAGAACTTTAAACAGCACCATTCCACCTAAAGAACGAAAGCTCAAAGATGGATTTTGATAGCCTGGCATGCAATAACCTAAAACTTAGCCTCACCTACCTGGACCAGCTCTTTCTTTGAGTTCCCCCAGCTTATACCCAGGGGTGGGATTTCCTTGTCTGTGGAAGAAACCTTTGGATGCCGGATGCCTCCTCTCCAACCTGCCTGACCTGCCCCCTCCTCCACTATCACCACCACCATCCTTATCTGAGTTTGCTAAAACTCAAGATTCACCTGGATGAAAGTGAACTCTCCCCTCGGCTAGTGCAGCAAGAGGTACTATAACATGTTTGCATTTGTCTCTGTTTTTAAAAAGAATATTGTACTTATAAAAGTTTTCTTAAAACAGGAACTCTGGGGCTTCCCTGGTGGCTCAGAGGTAGAGAATCCACTGAGTGCGCCCCAACTTCTGAGCCTGTGCTCTAGAGCCCAGGAGCTGCAACTACCGAGCCCATGTGCCGCAAGTACTGAAGCCCCTGCGCCCTGGAGCCTATGTTCCACAACAAGAGAAGCCACCACCAGAACCCCCCGCACCACAACTAGAGAAAAAGCAGCAACAAAGACCCAACACAGCCAAAAATAAATAAATACAATTATTAAAAAAAAAAAAGAACTCTCCTTACAATACTGGAACCACAAGAGTTCTTCAGTATTATTACTATACGATTCAATCCTTTTATTTTAGAGACGAGAAAGCCCAGTCCGGAGAAACACCTGACATCTTGGGCACATTGGTGGCAAAGAAGGGAAGGGAACCGAAGTTTCCCAACTCCCAGAACTTGCTGCACCAGGCAAACTGCTCCCCATCTTCTCTGCTGCTTGGGATCCATTCAAAAGCTTCTCCTGTGGGCTGTATCCTTTTTTCCACAAT
Source organism: Odocoileus virginianus (assembly GCF_023699985.2). NCBI lineage: Eukaryota > Metazoa > Chordata > Mammalia > Artiodactyla > Cervidae > Odocoileus > Odocoileus virginianus. The sequence continues at coordinate 60,517,982 of NC_069675.1, forward strand.
AGAGAGTTGTGTGCTGCACAATGCAGGTATTCAATAAAGGCAAGAAGAGAAAGGGGGGAAAGCTGGAAGACAGAAGACAAGCTCCCCCAGGCCCTCCTCCTTATGAGAAGACCCAACTTTGTACCAAGTCTCTGGAGGGGGGAATGTCCTGACTCATTTTCAACTCCCCCCCACCCACCTCCAATTAAAGCCCTCTGCTTTCCTTCAGACCTTCCACCCAGTCCTCAATCCACCCAGAGTATAAACACACCCTCAGAATATGCATCCCACGTGACTTTCCATGGAATTCTGCAGGCCAGAATACTGGAGTGGGGGGTAATCTTTTTCTTCTCCAGGGGATCTTCCCAACCCAGGGACCAAACCCAGGTCTCCTGCTTGGCAGGCAGATTCTTTACCACTGAGCCACCTGGGAAGCCCCATGAATGATTACTCATGTCCTTACATACAGAATGAGGGTCACAGCAATGATTCCCAACTAAGTGTAAGTATTCAAAGGCAGAAAAACTAGGGGACCAGCCCTGTTCCCCCAGAGATTACAGCCATATTTTTTAAATAACTGAGTTGAGAAAAATATGACAAACAACCAGCATGAATTCAGTAGTATTTTATTGAGGTTATATTTTATTATTTTACAAATGCAACAGCATACATTGAAAGAGTAATACACGTATGTGGGTGATGTTATATACATATTTGCTTCACAAACAACACTTGAAGTGCTATGGGTCCCCAGCCACTTGGGCAACTGCTGGGTAGAGGCACTGGTTCAAGACTTCAGAGGTGGATACCTAAATGCTGGGTGTGCGTGTTAGTCACTCAGTCATGTCCAACTCTTTGCGATCCCATGGGCTGTAGACTGCCAGGCTCCTCTGTCCATGGGATTCTCCAGGCAAGAATACTGTAGTGGGTTGCCACTCCCTTCTCCAGGGGGTCTTCCTGACCCAGGAATCAAACCCAGATCTCCTGCACAGCAGGCAGATTACTTACCATCTGAGCCACCAGGGAAGCCCCTAAATGCTGGGGAAGGACCTTAAGTCTCTTATCACCTTCCTTTGAAATATACCAATGGGCCAGTGAAGATACCCCCAGAGAGGGTCCACAGTCAGCTCACTTCAGATTTCTCATTCCATCTACCTTCTTGTTGTATTTACTACTATCACAGGCGACGGTATTTCCAGCACTTCTTTTTTGGGGGAAGAAGGGTCTTACTCTAGTCCTCTGGTCTATTCTTGGCCTTCCTGGCAATGCTGCATCAGGTAGAAAGCCACTTTCAGTTTCTCCCCAGGAATTCTCTCTAAAGAGTAAGCGCTGACAAGTGATGGATAATTTGCATTTTAACCCTATTCAAATTTGGGTAAATGGTTTAATATGCATGCTAATATTCTATCATTATTCCAATTAAGGAAACTATTATGTTAAAGTGTTTAATCAGGAGAATTAGGGAGAACTCCAGACACCTAAAATTAACCTCTAATAGTCTTGACATTCATTTCATTTAAGTGCAATTTGCTAAGCTATAAGCAACTCGCTGCCTAAGACTTCTGTTTAAGACTTCTGTTTAGGCACGTGGGGATTTCTGATAAGACCTAAGAGCAATTCATTTCCTAACTAGATTGCTGTCTAAAAGAATAAACTAAAAGGGCTGCAATTTAAATACAATCAAGTCCCCAAGCAGTTACATTCCAGAAGACTTAAACATCATCATCTTGATCCCCAGGAACAACAATGCTATTCGCATCAGAAACAACACAACCACTTCCTCTTTCTCTGACCTTCTCGGTTTAATTACTTCCTGTGATTTCTTCTAGGGCTGAGTGTGCTTGCTCCCGGGGCGGCTGGCTTTCCATAGGAGACTGATTTGTCTGGAAGGTGCAGAATGCCAGCTGACAGACATTATACACAAAGTGCTGAGACTTCCTATTTCTCTTTCAGTGATAGATTTCTTGGACTGTCTGGCATTCACCAAGAACTTTAAGTCATAAGAAAAGAAAAAATTCTTCAGCACCTTACCATCTAAAGATCAAGCTACATCTCAAAGCTGAAAGTCCTGCCAACAATGGGTAAAGGCAGGCCCTTGATAATATCTCTCTGCGTGGAAACACCACCTTCTTGACCAGTGAGCTTCTTCAGCAAGTTCCAAATGCAAGTATGTGACGTTGCCTCTGAAGACACAAACCTGGCATCTGGGAGCTCACTGTCATCACAAAGACAGGCTCTTGCTACTCAAAGAAGGGTCCTTGGATCTGCACCACCAGCATCGGGAAGCTGGTTAAAAATGTAGCATCTCAGGCCTTCCTGAACCAGAATCCTCATTTTATAAGATTCCCATGCACATTCAGGTTTAATCTTCTTCTCAAAATAGCTAGGCTAAAACCAGGTCTTAGTGAACAGCAAGTTTCATGAACTATCTTGCTCACACACACTCCATCAAGGGGAAGGTGGCTGGTTGTCTTTCCAAAAGCAGTCTCTGTAGAACTGCTCTTTGTATCAATACAGAAAATGCCATCTCTGTGGGCACTGGTTCTCTGCTCCACAGGGCTGAACAGGAGAGTGAGGAAGAAATGTCACCTCACTGTCCTGAGGCATTTAAGGGATTCTGTACATGCATGCTAAGTCACTTCAGTGGTGACCAACTCTATGCAACCCTGTGGACTGTAGCCCATCAGGCTCCTCTGTCCAGGGAACTTTCCAGGCAAGAATACTTGAGTGAGTTGCCATTTCCTACTCCCGGGGATCTTCCCAACCCATAGATCAAACCTGGGTCTCCTGTACTACAGGTGGATTCTTTACTGCCACTAAGGAAGCCCTTCACAGAGTTCTAATTTCATTTGCTCGATGGTAATATAAGTCAAACTGTACACACAACAGTTTCTTTGCAAAAACTGAGGCTCTATGCAGTTGTTCATAAATAGTTGTTCTACAGACATGACATGTGAAGTCAAAAGACCTGGGTAAAACTAACAAATCCTGCTCTGTGACCTCAGACAAGATACTTAACCTGGCTGAATCTTTTCTTCGCCTGCAGCTGTGGACAGTTGATTCGTGGACATAATCCATCCACATGTAAGTGCATGAGTGAATGTGTATGAACACACCACAGACACTCACCCGAAAAATGACTCAAGAACTTGTTAGGGGATCTGGGAATCCCAATGCCTGCCACTCAAGGGGTAACCCTGCAGAGGATGAACAAGTGAAACACCTCAGGTGCCCAATCAGTCTATCATCCACATAATGCTGGCGTCACGCCCTCAAGGCACAAGGAAGTGCCTAGCACCCTAGAATGTAAGCTCCCCGAGGGCAGAGGCTCCCTCTGAGCCACAGCTGAGGTCCTGTCTGGCCGGTAACATGGCTGGAACTCTGTGTGGAGTAAGTGAAGGGTTCTCTGCAGCGAGTCACTGCCTCTCCTCCAGTCTCACCCTAACTACTATCTATTTTTCCAATAAATAATTTATACATGGCCAAGTATTTTCTAAAGTGAAGTTCCTTAGATTCAGAGAATACCACATTTCCAATGGACACATGTCATCTGATATCCACTACTTTCCCTTAGTATAAAAAGACATGGAAGAGCAGAGCTGGTTCACAAACAGCAGACTCCTAATCTGAAATCTGTGCATGCGTGCTCAGTCATGTATGACTTTGTGACCCTATGGCTCCTCGGTTCATGGAATTTTCCAGGCAAGAATAGTGGAGGGGGTTGCCTTTCCTCCTCCAGAGGATGGTCCCAACCCAGGGATGGAACCTGAATCTCCGGCGTCTCCAGCATTGGCCGGCAGATTCTTTACCACTGCGCCACCCAGGAAGCCTGAAACTTGTTGACCTGACCCACAGACTAACGAGAAGACAAGCATTAGTCTTCAGGGCCAGAAGTAGCATTAGGCCAGGGTACACCATCCAGGCACAGCAGACCTGTTTCAGAATTCTGAGCCTGAGAAAAATCCCAGATTTTGATTTAACCTATTAAACAAAGGAGAGACATTGAATTGCTCTGTTTAAGACTGTATTTACACTTATTCAGCTTTAGAAGTTCCACCAAAATGAGTAAACTTATTGGGATGTAGATGATTAAATCTCTGGCCAAGCATCCACTTCATTCCCTGGATGGAAGTATAAACACAAACACCAACATGGCACATACATAGACAAAACAAGCCATAAGCCAGCTTACTCCTAAGAGAACTCTTAGCCTCATCCATCCCCCCCCAAGCCTGCTGACTCTTTGTTTTAGAAAGAATTTGAATGCTGTTGATCATTTGAGTTCTAGACCAGACAGGGGTGGCAATAGAGTGAAGGATGCTACTACATAGGTAAGTAAACTGACAGTAAGCATCAGAAGAGGAAAGAGGTAGAGAATGACCCCAAAGCCCATGTTTCCTCCATCACCATCATGGCAGCCTGCCCCTCTTAGTAGTTTTTAAAAACAAACAAACAACTTCAAGTCTTCCTGGATGCACGTACAATATGAATAATCATTTAATTTTTTTATATAAGGTAAAACTCTTTTTCAGTTAATGACCATTTAATCAATCAATGAATGTTTGCAGAAAGCCTACTATGGGCTTAGCACTCTGCCTGAAGATGGGTGTACAGGTCAATAAGCTATTATTCCCACACGTGGAAGGGCAGATGGGCCAAGCTTCTGGATGCATTCTCAGGGTGGGATGCAAATACAAAATAAACAGTGTTTATCTGAACAATCAATACTGGAGGCCAGAGCCAAAGCAATGAGAAAAAGAAGTAAGAGGAATAAACAGTGAAAATGAAAGACAAAGATGAACCAGGAAAGACAATTTTAACAACTCAGCCTGATAACTGAGTTTTAAGCACTTATGAATGGACCACAGGAAATAAATCTAAGAATGGAACCGCAATTTGAAAAATCATTATTTCTACAAAGAGAAGAAGCTAAATCCATACATTTTGAAGGTGCTCATATTGTTTGATCTCTTCAATCACAACTGCTAAATGCCAGGATGAAGTTAAAATTTGTTTCTTCACCTGTATGCTCTTGCGTATGCTTAGTTGCTCAGTCATGTCCAACTCTTTGTGACCCTGTGGACTACAGCCCACCAGACTCTTCTGTTCATGAGATTCTCCGGGCAAGAATACTGGAGTGGGGTAGCCATTCCTTTTTCCAGGGAATCTTCCCAACCCAGGGATCAAATGCAGGTCTCTTGCACTGCAGGTGGATTCTTTACTGTCTGTATGCTCTTGGGGCAATCAACACAGAAGTTCTGTTTTAAAATAAATATTCAGCTGCCCTTTGAAAGTAGCATAAATAACATAAGCAGGATTTGCTATCATGTACGCAACATACCCCAAGTGAACATATTGTTGACAAAGATTACCTGAGGAATGAGTAATTACAAAACAGTTGGTCCTTAATTTAGCCAACTCCTATGCCAGTTAATATCAAGCGTTTTACTAAGATCCTGGCCTGACTTCCTTCCCCTGACAGGGACCACGTCAAGCTGTGGTAACCATCTTTCATGCTTACCATGGCAGGCACAGAGAGAACACATTTTGCTTCACAAAGCATGCTGCCCACCAGTGCAAAATATTCCTTCTACTCCAGTGACTAAAAGCCCTAGACAATGCCTTAAAATCATCAATGTTCTAGCCTTAAATACTGATCAGAAAGAAACATTTACAACAGTTAACGAGTTTATCAATATGTCTGGGTCTTTAAAAAAAAAAAGGCAGCCCAATTTACTTAAGAGAAAACAAGCCAAAATAAACAGCCAAATGCAAAAACTTCCTGCTCTGCCTCTATTATCATCTTGTTCAAGTTTCTGAGGATTTTGCTGTTAGACTGTATATTTGTGTTCCACCCCATAACATAGGAACTCCGCCAACAGTGGCGCTCATCGGCACAGCTGTCTCCTACTTCAAGTGTTAAGACTCCGCGAGAACCCTGTAGCTATTGCAAATTGTTAATATTTTGATCTCGGCAGACACCATCCTGCAGAAGCAGAAAACAAAGGCCCCAGCTTATTGAGTTTAGACTCTTCCACTTCCCAGTTCCCACAACAGTGACTGGAATCAAAATGGTTTTGACTTTTCCATCACAGATCACCAACACCAGATAGTTCTGCAACCAGTTTCCACAAGACACGTCAAAGGCTTCAGGTAAAACATGGGAGTTTCTCAGAAGGAGGCTTATACACACCCTAAGTTAACCAAATACAACAATTATAATTATTGCATTTGTCAGCAGGGACAAAACAACACTTTAAAATAATCAGATTCGTTTTTTTAACTTAACAGATCTTTATTAAAAGCAACCACAATGTGCCCAATGGATGGTATTAGGCCAACAAGTAGAAAACTAGGCAACAGAGGTAACTCCGATGTAGCTGTATATAATAAGCCCAACTCTAAATGGTGATAACTGTCATACAGTGTGGAAGGAAAGTTCTCTAAAGAGTCCACAATTTTTCCTTAGGGAGTGAAGGAGGGGGAAGTCCAGGAGGACCTCAGAAGAGGAATGACTCAGGGCTAGTAGTAGGGGGATGAGCAGAATTTCACGTGTTGGAGAAGGAAAGAAGAACATTCCAGAATAAACAGCATGAGCGAGTGGACCGTTGAGAAGAACAGTTTTGATATTGACACTGATCCACTTTTTATACATGTTATTGGTTAAAAGGGATCAGAAAGCAGAGGGAATCAGCTACAGCTGGAAAGGAAGTAGCATCTGTTAAGATCCCTGTGGAAACAAACCCAACAGATGGAGGTTAGGGAACGCCCACCACCTACCAAGACTATAACCTTGCAGTAGGCTCTTAACTTTATACAATGACAATGTCTTTTTACACAATAACAAATGTCCTGGCTTATAAACTTGTTAAAGGTCTTTCCAAGTTTTTTGTTTTGTTTCGCTTTCAAGATTTTCTAAGGAAGAGACCAAGATTCCAATTCTTAGTCGACTCCAGGATTCTATTCTGGTAGAGTAGAAACACACCTACTTTTTTAAGGCGAAGGCAAACAGAATGGATCTATACTTGTTGCATTGTGTCTTATTTCCACAACTCTTACTTCAATAACTAGAGCTAACATTCCAGTAATAATCAACTCCGAATTCACATTCCTTTCATTATCTTAAGGTGTAATAAGCCCAAGTTTACTTAAATTCACTTTAATTCAGTATGTGCGTCAGCATTTTCAGGGAAGACAAGGGAAGTGAAAAAAGTTATGGCAATGACAGGATGTCACTAATTCAGAAGAATTAGGGACAGTATGACTGGCAGAAATGGTCTGAGCTTTGAAGTCAGAATGACTAAGGCTGGCCACCCTCTAGCCTTCTGAGATAGCACCTTGTGGTGCTTGAAAGCACAGTCCTTCCTGAGAGAGCCTACTAGGGTTATTTAACCTCTCTGGGTCTTGATTTCATCCCCCTCTATAAATGGAGGTAATAAAACCACATGGGCTTCCCTGGAGGCTCAGTGGTAAAGAAGCCGTCTGCCAATGCAGGAGACATGAGTTCGATCCCCAGGTGGAGAAGATCCCCTGGAGAAGGAAATGGCAACTCACTTCAGTATTCTTGCCAGGACAAACCTGTGGACAGAGAAGTCAGGCGAGCTACAGTCCACCAGGTGGCTAAAGAGTCAGACACGACTGAGCGACTAAACAACAAACAAAACCATATACAGCATAGCATTGTTGAAAAAACTAAAGGAGTAGAGTGCTATAAAAAATATGTGCTAAAAAAAAAAAATTTGCTGTCTTCGGTAAGTAATGTAAGCTTCCTCATTGGTTAAATGGGGTAACACCTCCTTCACATGGTTATTTGAAAGTGAGATTGTAAGAAACCTATCTCGGTGTCCAGCGATGGGCCGTCACCAGAAACCTGTGTTATTCCTAGTGTGTGCTGGAAGCTTTACACAGGCTAGCTCATTTAATTCCCACAGCAACTCCACGAAACCAGTAGTATTTATTCCCATTTTACTCACTCAGATAAAAGCAAAGTGAGATACATCAGTAACTTGCCTTGGATCAGAAGGTGACCAAATGGCTAAGCCTTGAGCCATACGTTACAAATGCATTTAAAGCAGGATCTTTGGCTTTTGGCTGAAATAACCAGTTTGACATTTTTCAGTCAGTTGAGACTGAGAGTAAAGACATCAGGGAATTATTCTTAATTCTGTGAAGTGTAATCATTGTCTTGTGGTTTCACATAAGAGTACGCTCATCTTTTGGAAAGTAAGCTCAAGTAATTGAATATAAGAGTTCTAATGTCTAATTTCTTTGAAATGGTTCAGCAAAAAATATTTAAACTTTTAAAGTTTTTTTCCAAATGGGAAACCTTTCAACATTAGGGAAAGTATGAGTGAGGGCAGAATTATAAATCCATCCTCAGCAAGATGTGTGTTGCCGAGAGGAGTTCATCAACAAAACAGAAAGCTGAACGGTAGCTGAGTGGTTCTTGAGTTACTGCTCCTTGAGAAGTGTTTCTTCATTTTGTCTGCAAATTTCCAAATCATTCATAGCCATGATCCAGTGATTTAAAGATACAGACAAAACACACGTGATTTAAAAAAATTTTTTCCATTTCCTCTGTACAAAAGGTTACTTTCAATAATTTACTGAATTATTTTAATTATCTTTAATTTTTTAATTTAATTATCTTTAATTTTCACTTACTGAAAAAATTTGTAGAGTTATAAATCTTAACATGCATTTCTGTCTGGAGAGGGACAGAAGGGTCAGGGTACTTTTTATACTGAAGCTATTGTTTAGGACCATCAGCAAAAAGAGCTTTACTAAACCTATGAGCATATATTCATTAGAGGAATTTTAAAAAGACAAAAAAGAACATTAGAAGACAAAACATGTTTTTTAAAATTAAGCATGATTTTACCACTTTCAAGGTTCTGATTTATTGCTAAATGTAATACATTTAAATACCTGTATTGTTTAATAAAAACCTTAAATATATGTGGGCTATCAGGAAGATCTATTTTACCTAAGACACAAATATATCTCCCTTAAGTTTCCAGTTTGATGTCACTTCCTTATAACACACCTTGCCTACTTCCAAAACGTATCTGAGGAAGCTCAAATATAAAAACCATTAGAAGAGAAAACAGAAAATAGATTGAAATGCATAGAGAGGAGTGGTAAATAAATCTAGCAAAAACCTAAGCTAATATGGCTACCATAACCAAGCAAAAATTTTAGCTCTGAGCTTGAGACGGTGGTAGAAAAAAATAAAACAGAAAACCAATCACAGCAAGCCCTGTAAGTCTGAGAGAAACGTTCTTCCGGGCATCAGCATTTAAAAGCAATTTTTCAGATGGGCCATTACATAAGAACGATGAACAATATAATGGACAGTGTCCACAAATGGCAGTTTATACAGCCCATGCAGCCCATTTTCTTACCAGGCATTTCTTGTCTCATGACAAGGTCATTGCATTAAAAGTAATTCAGAGAAGGCCATTTCTGCAGCGGGCTAAGGCGCCACAGCTTTCTGATTCTCTAACTGAAACCAGAACCTATCCTCAAATATCCATTGTCTCAACTGGGCTTCTGACAGCAGTAGGGACAGCCAGTTCCATGCCTAACTACTCTGAAAGCCTGGAAGAGAAATATTTATTTCTTGCTGGTGATTCCACCTGAAATCCCTTTGCTTTGGATATCAGATGGGATAGGATACAAAGCTGACCTGCTGCCCTAAAAAGGAAGCGGCCAGGCCAGCAGCCTTGAGGAAAGGGAGACAAGGAACCCCAATGTAAGGTGATGAACCAATCAATCTCCAACAAGCCCTGAGCACAGGCAACCTTCCCTTCCTGCTACCACTGCTATTTGTGTGTGCAGGGACAAACAAGGACCCATAAAAATACCTGTTTAATAGTCATGTCCAAAAGGGGGCAAGGCCCAAGAGCGCATTCCTTCCCCCACCCCATATTTCAGCCCTAGAAGGGCAACATTTTTCATTTTACCATTTCAAGATACAGTCTATGAAGGCCAAGCAAGGTCTAACATAGAAAGACCAACAGATGTGGTGGGATATTGGACATGAACACCATTTAAGATCCTCTCAGGCTACTTATGGGACAAGAGTCCTAAGACGGGTGTCTGGCAGACTAGGGGTTACTGCAGCCAAAGCTCCCTGGGGACCCAGAGAAAGGAAATTCCCTTTTCCAAACATCAACTCTCCCAACACCCCCTCCCGCCCAGCCCGACGACAGCAGACGCCAAAGGACAACGGGGCACTTAAAAAAAAAAAAAAAAAAGTGAGTAGATGCTTACAGCACAACATTCTATCACCTGCTACAAGACAAGCCCTCCCCGCCGGCCAGCCCTGAGTCACTTCCCCTCTCTGCATCGGGTCTTAATGCTCGCGGGGGCAAAAGACACGGGGCCTCTGGCGCTGGATACCCGCAGCCCCCAAGTCGGCGCAGACGCACGCTGGGCCTCCCTCTAGGCAAGTTCCCGTGGCTGCCGACCCGCTCTCTGCGCCCCAGCCGGCGCCGCCGCTACCTTGGCTAATGGCAGCTCTGAATGAAAGGAGCTGAGACAGGCTCCGGATTTATGAATGTGCAGGGGAGGAGGGGAGAGATATCATGTGACAATAAAGGAGAGCGTCTTATTCACAAAAAAAAAAAAAGTGGCTGTGGCGGGCACAGCCACTGAGCAGCAGCGGCCGCCGCGATGCGGTGACCGCTCGGACCCGAGGCCGACGATCTCAGGCACCCGGCCCGGCAGCCCAACCCCTAGTCGCACCCACGATCGGAAACGCCTCGGGCGCTAGCAGAAGAAAGGCAAAGCCGCCTCTGCGGCCGCAGGAACCTGCACCTCGGCCAAGGGCTGAAGAAGACACGGGTCCCGCGAGGGGAGGTGGGTCCGCCGGAGAGCCCCTCCAGCGAGGAGCCCAGAGCTTTGTTCGCCTCGGGCCCGCGGGGCGGGCACGCACTTCTGTGCACGCGCGCACACACAGATATACACAAAGATATACACATAGACACAGAGAGAGATACACATAAGGGCCCCGCAGCGCGCTGCCCCGCGGGCTCCCGCCCTCCCCCGCCGCACACCCTCGGATCCGCCCCCCGAGCAGCCCCGACCCCGCGGGGCGCCAGTCCCCGGCCGTCCAACGCGTGCACACACACGCACACGCGCCGCGGGGCCCCAGAGCTGCTCCAGCACGCCGGCCCGCACGGGGACCCGGGTGCACGCAGACCCCAGCGCAACCCGCGCCCAGTCCTCCCTTAGCTCCGCAGTGTTTTTTATGAATGAAAATGTGGTATGCAAATGAGAGCGATTCAAGAAAACGACATGGCGGAGCCTGGGCCCCAGTGGGCTTCCGAAGGGACCGCGGGGCTAGCGGAGGGGGCGGGAGAGTCACAAAAGTCACCGGGTCAAAACCCACCGACCCCTGGAAGCCGGAGCGGGGGTGTCAGGTGTTCCCCTCCCGCCGCCAAGGATCTCGAGAGGAGGGGTGATCTGAGTCCCCGGAGAGGGAGCGGGGACCGCCCGGAGGTCACCCGCGCGCCCTTGGCCCCCGCAGCGGCCACTAGCCCGCCGACCCAACGCGCGCCCCCTCCAGCCTGCAGCAGTTTTCGCCCCCTCCTCACTTCATCAACAAGGGGGGAAATCTCGCGTCCCACACCCCACAGACCAGCGAGTCGCTGCACCCCAAGCCAAGTTCACCCAACCAGCGTCCCCGCCCGCGTCCTCAGCCCCGGCCCCCACGCTGCCCTCGTGGGGCACTCTCGTCCCACCCCGCGGCCAAACTTACTCGTCCGGGTGTGTTTCTTCGGTCATTTTCCTGTTCACCTAGACGCCTGTCCCGCGGCGGGCAGCTTTGCTCCCTTCATCTTCCTGTCCGCTCATCCTCTCCCCCACCCCCCTTCTTCACATCTCCGGAGATCGCCTGATTTGGTTGGGGGGAGCTGCTAGAGATGAAGGGGGCGCCGCAGAAGGGGAAGCAGGGCGACGGGAGCGCGGGGTGAGGTCTGGGAGAAGGGGTGCACAGGCAAGCTTCGCGGGGAGTAAGCGCCGCAGGGCCGAAGGGCAAGGCGGGCTGGGGCTCCGAGGGCTCGGGAGCGGGCGGAGCGGAGAGATTTGGGCAGGGGACGGCGGTAAGGGAGAGGAGGAGAAAAACAAGCGCGCGGTGGAGCGGCGGGGACTGCTGAGAGCAGGAGAAGAGGGCCGGCCGCGGGCTGGGGCTCGGCCCGGGGTTGCCCCCGGGGGGCCGGGCCAATCACGGTTCCGGGGAGCGCTCGGCGGCCAGGGGTGGTGCGCCTGGAAGGCGGTGCAGGGCGCCCCGTCCGAGCCCCATCTCTCGACTCTACCGATTTACTCCATATTGGATTCTCACCACCGCCAACAGGAGGAGGAAGTAGGGCGGAAGCGATGACGTCTTCCCAGCGGCCAGAGGTGGTGGAGTGCAAAAAGCTTCCTACTTGCGACCGAAAAAAAAAAAAGGGAGGAAAAAAAAAAAAAAAAACTTTGTCCGGCCTACTGAGCATGCCCGACTTCCTTCCCTCCCTCCCCCCGCCCCCCAAGTCCCTCCCGGCTTCCACTCCCTCAGGAGCCCCGGAGCGGAGTTGTTTGCGCCGCGTTTAACTCCGGATCCTCCCGCGTTAGCGCTCCGGGTTTTAAGATGCCCGAGAGGAGGGAGGAGGTGGCAGCGGGGGACTTGCACACATCTGGCGTCCGGTTGGTTCCCTCCCTTCTCCCAAACCCCTGGATTAAAAATCCGAGGGAAGAGGAGGAGGGGGAAGACAGGGATCTCTGGGGGTGGCCGGAGGGTTGCTGGCCCTCGGAAAACCAACTAACCCCGACCTTGGGTCGGAGGGTGGGGGCGGAACAGGTGCATTTGCCAAGATTCTGAATGGCAGAGGCTTTTCAGTTTCACGTGAGTCTCAGGATCTCTTTTCTTGGTAGGGGCTTGGGCGTTTTTAAGGAATCATTATTAGTACATTGTAAAAAAAAAAAAAAAATCCAACACAAGCCAGGAGCGTTTGCATTCCAGTAGAAATGAAGGACTTTCCCAGGTTAAAATGCAAACCCAAATATATTTTTAAAATTATCCAGTAAATCTCAAGTTGGTGGAGGATGGTCCTTATCCTAGGCCCTTGAATGCCACAGTTTCTGACCCAGAGGTTGCCAGCTCCATGGGCTTTGGCACAGTGAGGTGGGGACCCCTGCTCCTGCTCTATCTCCCCTTTGTTTTTAAATTGTTTTCCTAACCTGGCCTAGGACCGTGCTTTTTAACACAGCACTGTCTAGGCAAAGGGCAAGCAACCTGCACAACTGTGCCAGGATCTTTACTTGGCTTGATGCTCTTCTGTTGCAGTCTTGAAATTCTTTATGGTGTTTAAACTAGGGGCTTCACATTGCTACTGGAAATTCCATAGCCAGTGAATATTTCCTTCTGGGGTCTTGCTAGGGAGCAAGAGATATAGTCTCTGTTCCTTCCTGCTCTCCAAGCACTTTTATATTCCCCTGAATGTCCCAACACTACACAAAAAAATTTTAACTTAACGGCAATCACTGATCCAATTAAGAGAAGACTAAATATATGCCACAAGTGTTGCATAGGTAAAGAGTATATGTATGTATTTGGAGAGTCATAGTACTCTGAAGAAAGTTATGAGTTTTCACCTTGAGTCAAGGGAAAACTAGTGGTTTTACCCTAGGCTTCGTGTTTATCTTAACCATGATCTTTGTGGACACAGATTGGGGTTAAGCCCAATCAAGCACTCCATGCTAAGTGCTGGTATATGGTGGTAGAAAGGGCACTAGGCAGAGGAGGAACACCTAGGCTCTGGTTTCCCCCTCGCAGCCCTGAGACCCTGAGTGAGGCTTTTAGCAGTTCTTCAGTTTCTTTGTAAAACAAGGGTAACAAGGCCACACTTGTCCTTCTCAGTCTTTGAGACCACGGAGGGTCTATTAGAAAGCACTGAACAAAGCAAGACCTCATTGGCATCTAAATCCCCATGAGACTAAGGCATCTACCCAGTTCTCACCTTTGCCCATTTGTTGCTTTTCTCAGCAATGTTTTAAAGAAGTCCTAGTCGGTCATTCCTGAACATCCAGGAACATGAACATTTGTCTTGTCAGAAATATCCACCCAATGGGCGTCATCCTCTAGTTCAGAGTACTCAAATGACAAGGTGACAGGTGAGATGGTTATTTTCTGCAGGTAGGCAAGCTGAATCTGTGTCATTACAACTCATTCATCCAGCTCCCTGCTAATAACAGTGAATGACGGGCCCAACCCAGGAGCAAAAGAAAACATTCCAAGGTCCAAGAGTCACCAAGTCCCGACTTGGATGTTCTGTTGCCAAACTCCAGCAGGTCCTTAAGTTCTCTGAGCCTCACACTATCCTGTAGTAACAAGGTAATATCCACAACATCGAGTTGTTGGAGGATTAAATGGCTATAAAATGAAGGCACTGTGTTAAGCACACTGCAAATACAAGATTAACGGCAACCCTTTCTTCCCTTTAGCCAGTGGATTATCAAATGCTCTCCCTTTCACTCCCGGTCCTTTATGTTCCTCTAAAGAAAACCTTCCAATTTTTGCCTTGTTCATTACGCAAAAGGAATCTTTTTGATGAAAATGTCCCAAGCAGGTCACCCTCCCGCATCAATCGCTAACTATGACTGGCAGCTCCGAGAATAAATGGCGGTATTGAGTGAATAACTCAGATTTTATTGATCGGAATACCAGGGTGTTATCAAAGCCTACTGGATAGTTACCAGAATAGGGGATATCACGGATTCAGGGTTTTAATGACATTGCTGAAAAGAGCTAAATACCCACATCCCTGTCTCTCCCCGACAAAGAGCAAAACAAGGGACAGGCAAGTGAAAGGTGTCTCGTAGAGTGTGTCAAAAGTAATGTCGATCTGCTCACAACTTCAGGGTAACCCAGCGGAGTCTCCCGTAGGACCCCCACCTACTCGCCTCCAAACCCGAGTCCGGGGCGGGGGGGGAGGCACCCCCTCCCGAATCCTCCGGGCCGGCCGCCCGGAAAGCCCGGAACCCGAGCGACCCTCGGCGGCCTCGGGACGGGCATGCTCAGTAGACCCGCAGAGCTAGTTTCAATCGGAAGCCGGCCTCGGCCCCCGCCCCCTCCCGGCCCGCACGGGCGCGGGGAGAAGCGGACATTTTCTCCTCCACTATCCGCTCTCTCTTGTCCTTCACCCCCTTTCTGCGTCCTCCCACTTCTCGCCTGTCGGGGTCCGACTGGGCGCGGGTGTAGATCTCCCGGGAGTGGGCTGGTGATAGTGACTCCCTTCGCCCTCCCCCAGGGTTAGAGGGGTTGCAGGATAGGGGTGGTTGGGGGAGGACTCCACTGTGTCCTAAGGTGGTTTGTGCCGCCCGACCGCGGCCCTCAGGAGCCCCCCCACTGCCGCAGCGCCCCCCGCTCCCCGCCCCGCGAGGCGTGCGCAGCTGCGCCCCGCCTGTCCTCATCTCACCCTCATCCTGCCCCTTCGGTATTTCTCAATGACCGGCGCTCGGAGGACACTTCCGACCCGGGAGGGAGCGGGTATCATTAGCGCCAGCTTTATCAGTTCCTTCCGGTCTGCCGGGAGCCCAGCCTTGCGCGCAGCTTGGCCGCGCCCCGGGCGCTCGGGTGCCTTTATTTTTCTGTTTAAACAAGCAGTCGTGTGTGCCGGGGTGTGCCAAACGAATGTGCAGCCCGCCTGCTCCGCCCTCTCCCCCACCAGGCCCGCCGGCCGGAATGGAAACCCAAGCTCTCTCGTAAAGAAGGGGATGATGCAAACTTAGAAACTGACCCGGCGTCCGGGAACGATGCCCCTGCGGGGCGCGGCGTCCCACTCCCGGCATGAATGGCTGGAGCCCGATTGCATAATCGGCGCGGTATAAATAGCCGGCGGGCGGGCCGCTGACGCGCTCACTGGTCCCGTTATCGTGAATACTTCATCTCCGATGCGTTCACTCCCGGGTCATTTTCCCTTTCAGCTGCAAGGCTGGGATTTTAAATAGCAGAGATGAAAGGTTCTCATCCCTGCCTCCCTGCTCCCTTGAGTTCATGTATTATGAATGAAACCTTGCTGCTTCCTGAAGGCTCACTTCAGGTAGGGGAGAGACTTAAGTCAAGGCAGCGGTCCACCGAACCTCGTGTGTGTGTGTGTGTGTGTGTGTGTGTGTGTGTGTGAAAAGGCAGCGGTCCACCGAACCTCGTGTGTGTGTGTGTGTGTGTGTGTGTGTGTGTGTGTGAAAAGGCAGCGGTCCACCGAACCTCGTGTGTGTGTGTGTGAGAAAAGACAGCGGTCCACCGAGCTCTGTGTGTGTGTGTGTGTGTGTGTGTGTGTGTGTGTCCCGGAGGGAGAGAAAGCAAGAAGAAATGATTGACAGGGCTGGGCAACCGTCTCATCGAGAAAACGTAACCGCTGATGGTTTGCCTCTGGAGTTTCAGTTTACAACTCTCCAGCCTCATTGTAAGGTAGATTATGCAAAGGGTCTTTTCGGCTGTGGCTGCTCACTCGCCTTCTCCTCCGAGCAGTGTTGCTTCAGTCGGAGGAGCTGGTTCCCTTTCTTCTCGGAGGCAGCAGACATCCCTGACTGTAAAAGCCCTGGGGACCTCTGAGGTCTGGAAGGAGAGCAGTGCTGCGGGTCAGTTTAGCCACTCTCTTGTTTCTTAGAAGCTTCTGCTATGTCCAAAGATGAGGAAGTACAAAAACTTATTCCTCCCAACTGTATTTCACAAATACATGGTTGTTTTAAAAATGATAGTGTGCAGAGGGTTGGTTTTTTTTTTTTTAACCCTTCCTCTTAAACACCAAGTTTCGACTTATTTTCTCAAAATAAAATGACTGCTTCTTCACCAATGCGTTTCCGGTAAGTGAAAGGCAGTGGCCTGGTCATTATTTTTCAGACCGGAGGCTTTAAAATGCCAGGTCTTTTGTGATGCTTTGGGATTATAGGGGACCATGAACCCAGGGTCCTGCCCTCCAAGGTTTTCTGTCAGGTGAAGCAACAGTCCTATACAGAAAACATTACGGCAGTGGCTAACGCCTCTAAAACATGAGGTAAGCAGAAGAGAAAGCAGAGGTCAGGGAAAGGAAGGCTCCCCAGAAGAAGGGGTGTCTGAGCCACATCCTGAAGGAAGGTGAGACGGTATGGATAACTGACAGCTCAGTGAACCCAGAAGCCCCAGGGTGTGGCAGGGTGGGGAGCCAGGGTAACAGAAAGGCTGAGAAGGATGGGTCTGGGAGGCAACAGAGGTCATGCTAAAGGAGCTTAGACTATCTTGAAGTCTTGGAATCTTTTGTAGCAGGTTCACAGCTGAGCTTTGTCCAGTCACAGCTCTTTGCAGCGGCCCCTTGTTTGCACAAACATAGTCTTTGGGCATCCATTGTCTTGGGGTTTGGAAACTGATAGCCCGATGGTCAGAAAAGGTTCCAGATAAATTCTGTTTATGCTTACCTTTTTTCCAAAAAAAAAAGAATCTAACAGTTTAAAATCAGACTGTTTCACGTAAAAATCAAGATTTTTGGCTCCTCTTAAAAAATACTCCAAAGATGCGGGAACTATGAGTGCCAAATTCTTGCTTGGTAACAGTTGACTCTTGGTGAATGGCGGCTGGCCCATCTGTCAGGCTTCTGGCTCCTGTAGGCATTTGACTTTTGACTCTGACATAAAAGAATCCTTTATGACTGCATCAAGGCCCCACTCTGAGACCCAAAGTAGGCGAGCTTGGCAATAAGTACACAGCATTTTACATGAGGATCTCCTGGCCTCTTGGAAGGAAAGATACCAATCTTCAATCTCCTACTCCAAGACTATTATAAATTAGGCCAAATAATAAAATGGATTAGAGTGAGCTCGGTCAGAGTCCAGTGGCAGGGAGGCAATGAGGCCTCCAAAACAACAACACTTATCCCCAACTTGGGAATGCTAGACTCAGATTTACATTTTTAATAGATTACTCCAGGCATGGAGAATGGTTTGCAGGAAGCAAAGGCTGGTTAGGGAGAAATTTTCTTCTTCCATGACAGAAATAATAATGCATGACAAAGCACAGTGGCATTGGCCATGGAGATGGAAAATAATTCCAAAGACACAAGTGGGATGGAAATGAGTTGGCTTTCTGAACTATTAGATATGGAGACTAATGGAAAGGTCTGGGATAACTTCCAAGTTGTTGACTTGGGAAATTAGATGTATCTTAGTGTCTTTAACATGATTAGGGTTAAAGGAGAAGGGCTTGGTCACCAATAGACAGTTGCTACCACTCAACTCTGAGACCAACTAAGTATGTCGGGGATTGAGAGATATAAAGGGAAGCTAGAACATAGGAAAGCAGAACCTCGAGGTAGAAATGGAGGGTCAGTTCCCTGAGGACATCATTTGAGCAACTGGAGTCAACCTTGCCTGAAGCTTGAGGATGATCTGGACTTTTTAGATCAAGTTGGGCTTCTGTCACTTCCAGCCAAAATAAGTCTAACTACCAAAATAGAAAGCCATATTTAGGAGAGTGAAAAAGATTGAGAGGAACTAAGGAATGGAACATAAGGGAATTTTAGAATGTATGTTTGCAATTTAACATAGGGACATCTGGGGTCAGTGCCAGGGAGTTTCACAGAGATTTTGATTTAATAGAACAGACTTCTCCCAGGAAGTTAGTCAACATTTTATGAGTTGTACCAGCCTCTCTTTTTTGGCCTCAGCTTCCCATTGTCACCACCCTATCTCCCATCTCCAGTTCCCTTCTCATTCTTAACCTCATGCCTAATTTTTCTGCCTTTATTCCCCAGTCCCTTTCTCTGTAAAGCTCATAACTGAGAAAGGATGTTTCATAATATAAAAGAACATAAACTTGTAGAATTGGAAGAAAATGAAAGATCATATGTTTGTAGCAACTGTGGCTCCAATAAACCAAACATTCTACCCAAGCTTTTTGGAATGGGTAAAAGGAAAAGAGGAAAACAAAATTCAGTAAGATATGGTCCCTTTATCAGTTAGCTTTTGCTGTGTAACAAACCACCACAAGGGACTTCCCCAACTGTTCACTGGTTAAGTCTCTCTGCTTCCACTACGGGGGGTGCCAACTTGATCCTTGGTGGTGGAACTAACATCCCGCATGCAGGGCAGCGTGGCCAAAAGTCAAATAAACATTTTATTATCTCGTGAGTCTCCAGTTTTTCGACAGGGTGACTGCTCTAACCTCAGCCAGCTTAGCTAGGACTGGATGAACCAGGAGGGGCTCTTCTGTATTTGGTGATTGGCAGTCTGACTGGTCTAGCCTGAGCTGGAGGAGCTCATTTCTGCTCCATGCGATCTATTAACCACTAGAAGGCCTGCCCAGACTAGATCACGTGGTGGGGATGGCAGGGTTCCCAGATCAGCAAGAGGGCAAACCCCAAAGTGCATGCATTTTTCAAGCCTCTGCTTGCATCACGTTAGTTAATACTATTTCATTAGCCAGAGAAGTCACACAGCCAACCCAGAGTCAAAAGTCAAGACCCAGGGAAATAGACTTTCCTTCTTGAAGAAGCGTCTGCCTGCAATAAGGGAAACTTGGGTTCGATTCCTGGGTGGGGAAGATTCCCTGGAGAAGGAAATAGCAACCCACTCCAGTACCCTTGCCTGGAAAATCCAATGGATGGAGAAGCCTGGTAGGCTACAGTCCTACCAGGGGTCGCAAAGAGTTGGACACGACTGAGCAACTTCACTTTCACTTTCTTCACTTTCCTGAAGAGAAGAGGAGCAGAGTCACATGGCAAGGGATGTGCATACAAGGATGGGAGGAATCTGTAACCTTTTTATAGTCTACTTCAATCTCTAACCCAAATTTCACAATTAGAGAAGGATATTTATTATAATAATATACATTGATCACACATATGGTTTATAATGATTTATACAAATATATTATGAATATATTAGAAAATATACAACTAAATAAATATTTTTAATATAAGTGTTCAGTCAGTTCAGTCCCTCAGTCATGTCCGACTCTTTGCGACCACATGAATTGCTGCATGCCAGGCCTCCCTATCCATCACAAACTCCCAGAGTTTACCTAAACTCATGTCCATAGAGTCAGTGATGTCATCCAGCCATCTCATCCTCTGTCGCCCCCTTCTCCTCCTGCCCCCAATCCCTCCCAGCATCAGGGTCTTTTCCAATGAGTCAACTCTTCACATGAGATGGTCAAAGTACTGGAGTTTCAGCTCCAGTATCAGTCCTTCCAATTACCCACGACTGATCTCCTTTAGGATGGACTGGTTGGATCTCCTTGCAGTCCAAGGGACTCTCAAGAGTCTTCTCCAACACCACAGTACAAAAGCATCAATTTTTCAGTGCTCAGCTTTCTTCACAGTCCAACTCTCACATCCATACATGACCACTGGAAAAAATATAAGTATTGTATGTCTACATATAGGTATCCTATATATGTATAGGAGTACTATTGATAGAATTAACCTCTGCCTTTACAATCATTGATTTATGGCTAAGTGACTAAGAGTGCTTAATATTTAATAGATTTGTGCATGCTATAAAACTCTTCTCAATAGTTTAGCAAATAAAGAGAGACCTTATGAACTTATGCTTTTCCCTTCTTCCTCAGCATAAAAAGCCTGTCTCTGATATGCTTTTCTTCTTAAAATAGTTCTATCTCTAAAGAGATCTAGACAATTGAAATATTTGTTAAAAAAAGCAAAAACACCAAAACATATATAAAAAACACTAGGGAAATTTTACTTAAGGTTACTATAGTTGGAATAATTTGGCAAAGCAAAAAATCATCCCTTAATTTGTTCATTAAATTAACTCAGATTTTATGCATCATTTTGGAGTTAAAGCAAGGCTCACTTGTATACTTTTCTGATGGTGGAAGAGGTGGTACTCTTGATGGGGAAGTGATGAAAAGTTGAGAGGTGGTGGTGAAGTTAGTGTTAGGGTGGTGGAATTGATGGTAGTGGAGGTGATAATGATTATTATAGAAATCATGGTGGTGGAAGGATCTGAAATAAAAACCTTCAGTTTGCTATAAGTTTCCCTGTGGTCCTCTTGCCAGATCCCAGATGTACAGACAGGTGGGCAAGGCACCAAAGAAAGGAACAGAAAATCAGTTAAGTCGGAGGAGAGAAGCAGATAAAGGATAGGATAAGATGCCCTGTAGGCCAGGCAATTTCCCATGATGCCAGGAGAGGAAACCAAACACTCTTCGCCTCAGTCGAGTATCACTTGCTCCAGGGAGGCATCTGTCCCCTCCTCTTATCTGGGCTAGGTGCCCCTCGGTTGTGTGTTCTCATCACCTTCTGTCCTAGAGCTCTTTACAGCTTTTGTAATTTGATATCTGTCTGTCTCGCAAGGTCACGAAGAGCAGAGAACACATCTTTTTCTCTCTTATCCAGTAGTCACTCTGGCTACAATTGTCCTGTAGTCCCTCAGTAAAAGCAAGAGAGTTCCAGAAAAACATCTATTTCTGCTTTATTGACTATGCGAAAGCCTTCGACTGTGTGGATCACAATAAACTGTGGAAAATTCTGAAAGAGATGGGAATACCAGACCACCTGACCTGCCTCTTGAGAAACCTGTATGCAGGCCAGGAAGCAACAGTTAGAACTGGACATGGAAGAATAGACTGGTTCCAAATAGGAAAAGGAGTACGTCAAGGCTGTATATTGTCACCCTGCTTATTTAACTTATATGCAGAGTACATCATGAGAAATGCTGGGCTGGAAGAAGCACACGCTGGAATCAAGATTGCTGTTCGAAATATTAATAACCTCAGATATGCAGATGACACCACCCTTATGGCAGAGAGTAAAGAGGAACTAAAAAGCCTCATGATGAAAGTGAAAGAGGAGAGTGAAAAAGTTGGCTTAAAGCTTAACATTCAGAAAACTAAGATCATGGCATCTGGTCCCATCACCTCATGGGAAATAGATGGGGAGACAGTGGAAACAGTGTCAGACTTCATTTTTTTGGGCTCCAAAATCACTGCGGATGGTGACTGCAGCCATGAAATTAAAAGACGCTTACTTCTTGGAAGGAAAGTTATGACCAACCTAGATAGCATATTAAAAAGCAGAGACATTACTTTGCCAACAAAGGTCCGTCTGGTCAAGGCTATGGTTTTTCCAGTGGTCATGTATGGATGTGAGAGTTGGACTGTGAAGAAAGCTGAGCACCGAAAAATTGATGCTTTTGAACTGTGGTGTTGGAGAAGACCCTTGAGAGTCCCTTGGACTGCAAGGAGATCCAACCAGTCCATCCTAAAGGAGATCAGTCGTGGGTGTTCATTCGAAGAACTGATGCTGAAGCTGAAACTCCAGTACTTTGACCATCTCATGTAAAGAGTTGACTCATTGGAAAAGACCCTGATGCTGGGAGGGATTGGGGGCAGGAGGAGAAGGGGGTGACAGAGGATGAGATGGCTGGATGGTATCACCGACTCTATGGGCATGAGTTTGAGTAAACTCTGGGAGTTTGTGATGGATAGGGAGGCCTGGCATGCAGCAATTCATGGGGTCGCAAAGAGTCAGACATGACTGAGCGATTGAACTGAACTGAACTGAGTCCCTCAGTCATGTCCGACTCTTTGAGATCCCATGGACTGCCGCATGTCAGGCTACCCTGTCCTTCACCATCTCCCAGAGCTTGCTCAAACTCATGTCCATTGAGTCAGTTATACCATCCAACCATCTCCTCTGTCGTCCCCTTCTCCTCCTGCCTTCAATCTTTCCCAACATCAGGGTGTTTTCTAATGAGTGGGTACCCTGTAATACTTACTGAGAATGTGAATGACAAGTCATCATGTCTTGCCTTCTTTCTTTTCTTCTACAAGTGCATTTTGCTCCATGGCATCAGAGAAAATGCCTTTCTGAGTGACTCCTTGTGTGTTACTGGCCTAGCTTTCTGATTTCAGATAGGGGCTGGGAAGGTCCACAGTTGAACAGTAGTATGTTAATAAAATCATGGAGTACTCAAGTTGAAAGAACATTAAAGAACCACCTGGTTTAAGATGAGGAAACAGGGAACCAGATAAGCCAAGGGACTCCATTAAGACCACACAGATAGTCAGGGTCACATCCAGAACCACACCTCAGGAACTCAAAGTCCAAATTCCATAATTAAGGTGCCTTTGTTGGAATAATACAGGATATATCCTTGGCACTTAGTTCTAGGTATGGTGATGGGAGGCATTGTTGCTTATAGATGTGGAAGCTCATTCCTGAAGGGGAAAATGAAAAGTTGCTTTTGGCTTTCCAAAAACTAGTCAGGGAGCTGTACATTTTTATCATGCATTTTTGCTCACGTTAAATTCTACTGAGCACTGCTGGTCTAGGGCGGTGATGGTAATCCCTTTCTCTAGTTCTTGGTTTAGGGGTGGCTATGGTTTCTTCTTTTAACTGGATGGTGTTTCTTTTTTTCCCCTGTTTTTCCTTACACTGGACTGTCACAGGGTGACCAGTAAAATGAAAGGTGTCTGCTAGGAAAATTCTAGGAAAGATATGAATCTATGAACAAAAGAGAGATATGTGGTTAGAGGGAGTGCTCCCCTCTACCAGTGATGTTCAGCGCTCCCAGGAGATGAAAACCAAAATAGTCAAAGAGCTGACCAAGAATCCTGAAGTTGTTGAGCTCCTGAGTTAACCAGACTTAGAACTCACCTACCTCTGGACTCTAGGTTAGGTGTAATAGTACATCCTTGTTATTTAAGCCACTTTTTACCGGTACATACGAGATGGTTGGATGGCATCACCAGCTCAATGGACATGAGTTTGAGTAAACTCTGGGAGTTGGTGATGGACAGGGAGGCCTGGTGTGCTGCAGTCCATGGTGTCGCAAAGAGTTGGACACAACTGAACAACTGAACTGAACTGATAGGTTATGTGCTCAAAACATGTGATGGTTTTTTCCCTTGTTATTTGTGATTATTAAAGTAAGCCCTGTTCACTGTACAAATATTTGAAGTGCAAAAAAATATTGCGAGGGAAATAACATTTCAATAATCCTACCTCCTTGGTATAACCCCTGTTAATATTCTGAATATGTATCTTTATAGACTTTTTTCCTTAATATAGTATTTATATTTGAATAAAATACAATATGTATTTTAACAAAAATCAGATCATACTAAACATACTCTTTAGTAGACTCTTAACAAAAACCTCAGTGATAATATGCATATGTTCAGAACCCTAAATGTCTCATACATGTTTTCTAGAAAGCAGCTGTGAGTTGATATCATTCTCTTTAGTCTTAATGCACATATGTATAGATGTAAGAATAGTTGGCAAATAATTGACAGCTGGAACAATAGTTTTGTATAGATTATTTTATTCTTGAGTCCCTACTGTAACCCTTCTAAACTAGTCCCTTAGGATTTATAACAAATATTGAATCCATTTGAACTGGCCTTTTTCACCAACTAAATTAAAAGTTCCTGGAGGGAATAGGAAAAGCTGTGACCGAATTAGCTAAGTGCTGTACACATCTATCTGTCAGAATGTGTAGTGCATGCACAGTACTCAGAAAATATTTATAGAATGAACAAAGAAAAAACAACCTGTATCATTTTTGTTTCACAATTAACAATAAATAATCTGTAAGCAAATTTACATCATTGTTTGCATTGGAATTCTCATTTCACACCAGTTAACACAATGATAAACATCACAAAAAGAACAAACATTATCATCAGCAACATCATCATAAATCTTTTAATAGCCTGGACTTGAAGGTTCTACCTAAAGTCTGTCTTCTAGTTCTGGACTCAAATTTTAACCATTAACCTTTTACCCAACACCAAACAGTTTAGGGGATTCCTCAGTGGCTCAGATGGTAAAGGATGAGCAGAAAAACCATCATATACTCCAACATATCAAACCTGATATTTTTGGTTAGCAGATCTTTTAAAATGCTGGTAGCAGATTAAATGTGTTCATTTTTATCTCAGTACTTGCTCTCCCGTAGCTGTATAATCTCTACTTTCCTATCTCTTCTTCCTCATTTCCATTCCCTCCTACACCTACCATAGTCTAGCTTTTGTTCTCACCACTTCACACAAGCAGCTCTGAGGTTTATTGTTGTTGTTGGCCCCCGGGGGTTCAGTGGTAAAGAATCCACCTGTAGTGTAGGAGCTGCAGGAGATGCAAGTTTAATCTCTGCATTGGGAAGACCCCCTGGAGAAGGAAATGGCAACCCACTCCAGTATTTTTGTCTGGGAAATCCCGTGGACAGAGCAGCCTGGTGGGCTACAGTCCACCAGGTCGAGAAAGAATCGGACATGAT
Source organism: Odocoileus virginianus (assembly GCF_023699985.2). Lineage (NCBI taxonomy): Eukaryota > Metazoa > Chordata > Mammalia > Artiodactyla > Cervidae > Odocoileus > Odocoileus virginianus. Next base: position 60,543,218 of record NC_069675.1, read on the forward strand.
CTAGCAACTAAACAACAACAACAACACTTCACGCAAGCTGTTTTGAGGTTAGATCTCTTTATCTGATTGCTAAATCTGACGATCTTTCTTCAGTATTGATTGGTAACCTAACCTAGCTGACCACTTCCACCTTCTTAAAACTCTTCCTCCAGCAGCTTCCATGCTGTCAACTTCTGATTCCTCTTTACTTCTCTGTTACTGAGCAGCTAAGCGTTATTGTAAGAGTATGCAGTAATGTTAATAATGCGGGCATCTACTGAGAGCTTCCCAAGTGCCAGGCAATGTTTTTAAATTTTAAACTACATATATGAACTCAATTTCACCAAAGCAGGGGCTAAAACACTTTTTCTTAACAATAAATATTTTCTTTAAAAGTAAATAGTTTTGGCTCTGCCAGCACTTTGATCTATGTCACAACCATTGATCTCAGCCAGTATAGCACAGAAAGTGACCACAGACAGTACATAAATGAATGGGTGTGCTGTGTTCCAATAAAACTTTATCTACAAAACAGATGACTCAGTTTGGTACAGGGACTGTAGTTTGCCAAACTCTGCTCTAAAATCTAAGTTCTGCCATAGCAGGAATTTTTTTTTTCTGTTTTGATGTATGAGAGATAGTTAGGAAATATTTGCTGAATGAATACTTTCCTTCTAAGAGAGGAACTATGTATTTTAATCTCCATTTTACAAATAAGGATGCGGAAGCACCGAAGTTAAATAACTTGCCCAAAGTCACCAACTGGTATGTGACAAATCCAGGATCTAAACCCACACAAATCTGACGTCAGAGCTTGTGCTCTTAATCACCTACTCTAGAGCGGTGGCATGGAGGAGAAGATGGGCAGCTATTCTCATGGGAGTCCAGAGGAGTTCTTTTAGTTGGATCTTGAAGAATGAAGAATTCACCAGGAGGAAGGAGAGTGGGAAGGGGGAGGCTTTTCATGCTAAAGATGTAGAAACTGTAAGCATGCAAAAACAGATACATTAAGTGTTGGTTGCTCAATTGTGTCTGACTCTTTTCGACCCTGTGGACTGTAACCCTCCAGGCTCCTCTATCCAGGCAAGAATACTGGAGTGGGTAGTTATTCCCTTCTCCAGGGGATCTTCTCAACCCAGGGATCAAACCCTCGTCTCCTGCATTGCAGGCAGATTCTTTACCATCTAAGCCACCAGGGAAGCCCATACGAAAAATGGATGCCTGATATAAAAAGAACTGGCAGCCAAGGAAGAAAGTTGCTTAGGGAATGCATTCACTTTTCAGTAATTCACATGTCTAGACACAGGGTTTAAGGTGGAAAGTGGTACAGATGAGGCTAAAGAAGCATGCTGAAGGGCCTGATATGACATGTGAACGAATTTGGATTTGGAGGCAGATGGGCTACAAAAGTGTTTTGAGCCTGAGAAAGAATGACCATATTTGCATTTTAGGTCAATTTTTAAAATTACATTTTATTTTAAAATTAGATGATACATGAATATTGTACCACATTCAAAAGCTGAAAAGGTCTTCCTCTTGCCCGCCTCCAACCATTCAGTTCACTGTCCCAGAGGCACCCACGGTTTCTAGTTAGAAAGAAAACTTTCCACTGTAGTGGCAAGAATCGATTGGGTCAGGGTGAACTGGATGTTTTATTAATTTAGTTAATTAGTAAAGTTACTAGTAAATTGATTTAGTTTTTCTCCTTAGGGTGGATGATAATGATAAAAGGTTGAGGAAGACTGCCCTACACTTCTATAAATTGTTTTATAAATTGCTCCTCTGTTAATTCTTCTTCAAATGACTCAAGTTGTGTGCATCTGTGTCTGCCCATACACTAAACTGCTAATGGAGAGTGGGCTAGAATGGTGGATAGTTATCCACATGGTGCATAATCATGATGAAGGGACTTCCCTGACAGTCCAGTGGCTAAGATGCCACACTGCCAATGTAGGGGGCCTGAGTTGGATCTCTAGTCAGGTAACTAGATTCTGCATGCCACAATTAAAGATCCTATTTGCCACAACTAAGACCTGGCACAACCAAATAAATAAATATTGAAAAAAAATAGCAATGTAATTTCTTGGTAGTAAGCGCGAACTGGTGGGATTAGAATCCTGGCCCTGTTGAGTGACCTTTAACCTCTCTGTGCTCTTGCAAAATGGGGATAATAATGGTACATACCTGCTAGAGGTTGGGAAAATCTGGCCCAGTGTGTGTTAGCTATTATTTGAGGAAGGGGTTTTTGGAGAGGGTGGAAGAAAAAGCTTTCGAAGTAGGAATGAGGAATATGGAGAATGCCAACACCACTTCCCATGCCCACAGGCGTGGGATAATGAATAGTATCGATTCTAGAATTCAACAGAGGAAGAAAGTTCCTCAGGAAATACAGTTGCTATGCTGTTAAAGACAGAACTAGAGGGTTAAAAGGTGAAAAGAAGTTTATTTATAATTGAATGGAGGTTCTGGGGCACAGAGGAAAAGGCCTGAGAAAGGACAGGGCAGAAGTTGGAAAGAAACCCCAGAGCAGGGTGGCAGATTAGAGATCAGGGTAAAGGAGAAGGGACCTGGCTGAAGGCAGGGCCACTGCCTGTGACAGCTCTGGGCTGAGCAGGGCAAGGAGTGGACGACTATGGTCATCTCTAACCTGCTGCCTGTTTTTGCAGAGCCCACGAGCTGAGAATGGTTTCTACATTTGTAAAATTACGATTAAGAGTAGCATTTCATGATGCAGGAAAATGACATGAAATTTAATGTCAGTATTTATAAACAAAGTTTTATTGGATCACAGCCATGCTGATTCATTTACACATGGTCTATGGCTGCCTTCACACTCCAGGAGTAGAATCGAGTAGTTGCCACAAAGACCAGATCAAATGGCCCACGTAGCTGAAAGTTTTACTATCTGGCCCTTTACAGAAAGTTTGTCAGTCCTTGCTCTGGTTGGTCATTCATAGTCCCTAATATGAATGACAACCCCTGGAATTGTGCAACACAGGGCCTTGGCCCTAGGAGCACTCATTTTGGATGGTGGTAAAGGATAACAGTGAGGAAAGGCCTGGATGAAATTACAAGGCCTCAAGGCTCTTTTTGAAATGTGGGTGCAAGGTTGTTTTGTCAGAGCAAAGCAAGGCTGTCAGCCTGGATTCAAGCCACCAGCTCTTGGATGGTGAGGAGCCAGGTGTGGTAGACTCAACTGGTGGCCCACACAATCTCCATTTCTCCTATTGTTCCTTACAAACAGAAGCATGAGTTTAGCAAGATGGTAATGTGCCCTATTAAAAATAGTCATCTCAGATAAGGAAAGTGCTCAAAGAAGGATGGGTACATGTCAAAAGGACACAGAATTCAGCTTAAAGGGGCCTGTAACGGCCAACTTGCAACAATTTGAGTATCAAAATATGTAAAGATAGTTGTTGACTTTAACTCATTGAATAGACTAGGAATCCATGAGTTGAGACTGAAAGAAACAAATAAATGGAGGAGGAAGAAAAGTTGGTTTATATAATATATAGTAAAAAGAAAAGTAATGAATTACAGAATGAATGACAGAATTAGAAAATCACAATTCTGCAGTCACCTTAATATTGTTTTAGGCAAGATGACTGAATGCTAAAATCAGAAGATGAAAATTTGATGAAAAACATGACATTTATAGGCTTCCTAGGTGGTGCAGTGGTAAAGAATTCACTTGCCAATGCAGGAGATGCAAGAGATGCAGTTTCAATCTCTGGGTTGGGAAGATCCCCTGAAGAAGCAAATGGGAACCCACTTCAGTATTCTCACCTGAAAAATTCCATGGACATAGAAGCCTTGCAGGTTACAGCCCATGGGGTTGGAAAAAGTCAGACACTACTGAGCTCACACACAGCAGCACAACATTTATTGGAGTTGCCAAGCATCTTCCCCAAATTCTTATTAATTTAATTTCAAAGGGGAAAATAGTAACTTTGTAGAAGGGAAATCTGACCAATATCATCTTACTCCCTAACCAAGTGATCAAAGCTAATATCAAAATTATGCATCTCCTAAAATGATGCCCCGAGGAGGACATCATATCATTTCTGTAGGATTCTAGTCAAAAATATGTAAGCAGAATCACGAGAAAACAGAAAAACCCAAATACAGTTTTACAAGTAATTGCCCTGTGATTTTAAAAAATGTCAATGATATGAAAGATGACAGTTTGAGGAACTTTCTAGATTAGACTAAAGCCACATGACAACAAAATGCAATGTTTGATTCTGGGTTTGTTCCTGGACTGGAAAAATATATTTTTCTTTGTGATAAAGCCCAGGAGTAAGACAACTGGCAAAAGTTGTAGTTTAAAAAATAACACTGGATCAGTGTTAATATTTTGATTTTGATGATTGTACTATGGTTATGTAAGAGAAGATCCTTATTTTAAGGAAGTACATACTAAAGTATATAATAGTAAATATGCACGAGAGAGAAAATGATAAAGTAAATGTGGTGAATTTTTTTTAATGATTACTTTTTTTTATTGGAAGATAATTTGCTTTACAATATTGTGCTGGTTTCTGCCCTATATAAACATGAATCAGCCATAGGCATACACAGGTATTTTCTCCTAAATTGCAGATCACATATCCAGCTACCTACTGTAAAACTATGTCTGTGGTCCACAATCACTTCAACAGTTACAAAGCTGAACACACACACACACACACACACACACACACACACACAAAGGATTCTCTTTCTCTTTCCCACTCTCTCTTTCTCTTCTAACCACCATCCAAATACTTTCCCAAGTCAGAAACTCAGGAGTCATCCTCTCCTCTTCCTATTTTCTCACCCCTGACATGCTATTAGTCATCCAGGTCTTGATGACTGTATTTCCTAAATAGTTTTTGAATCCATTTCCTCCTCTTCATTCTCATTAGCCAGATAGATGCCTCATCATCTCTCATGGTATTTTTTTTATTAACCTTCTAAACAATCTTCCTGTCTCTGTCCTTTGCTCCCCTAACATACTGTTGTCCATTATCTTTCTAAAATGTAAATATGATCACTAAGCCTTCTTATTTTAAAAGTTCCTGTCAATTAACTGTTTATGGTAATCGCTGCCCCTTGGTCCCCAATTCCTAGTGTGGTCTGACAGTGCCCACAGATTAACCTTTGTCTCTTGACTGTTTCAGCGCCACATCTCAGAAGGAAAGTTGACTGCCTTCGGCTTGTCTGTTATATTCTTAGGAGATGACTTTTCCTAGGTTTCAATAAACCAGTGGTCTTCCCTTGCTCCACCGCTCTATTACTCACAGCAAGTTGTAACTCACTTTATTCCATGTCAGATGACCTGATGACCTACATTTTTATTTGTAGCAAAAATAAATTTTATATATCGATTGAAATGAGATGTTTGAGCCACATGTGTGATGGTGAGAGTTGAGCATTGCCTGAATCCAACAAATGTCATTCATATAGGTGATGTTTTAATCTGTGGATGCTGGCCTACATAGGTGAGCCCTATAACACACCCTGGCTCTGTACTGTGGGTCTCCTGTTGTGTTGACTGTTTTTGAGTTAAGCAAGCCTAGAGTCCTGGGACTGACTCCTCCATTTCCTGAAGCCAGCTTCTGGGAATTGAGTAGGATGGGAGAGTCAGTAACAGAGCTGGAAATGAAGTTATTCAACTTTGGAGATGCCAGCGATGAGCTTTATCCTTTAATAACCTTTCCTGTTCTGTTCCTAGAAAAATACTTTTTTTTTTTCTTTCCCAAACCCAAATGAAATGGACCCATTAAAACCTTCCCTCACCCAGGCAGATTTAGACATTCCTCCTAGGAGAGACCTTGGTACTGACCACCCTATGATGCAATTAAGTATTTGCAAGTCCATTTCTCTGCTTGTTTCCCACATCTGAACACAAATCTTACTCCTTTTAGTATGTTCTCCATGAGCATATGTTCCCTAAGTAAAGCTTGACATGTAAGGAATAATCAAAAAGTGTGTGTTGACTAAATGAATGGGTGTTTCTTCTAGGTTCCAAGTGGAGTGTAATGGAGAGGATTGGGGCCTGGTTACCACTGCCAGTTAGTTCTTCCACTAACTAGCTTTGTGATGACCATCTCCCAACAGCTCCTTCCCTGCATTGATGAAGTGGAGACAATAACACCCACCTGGCAAGAGTTGTTTTGAAAATTAAAAGTTACTAATTATTCATTCACTTGTAGGGATTAATTCTATTCTTGAATATTCAGATTTCAATATTCTTGAATATTCAAATAGAATTCAAGAATAGAATTCACTATGTTAGGTACCAGAGGCATAGCATTGTCTTTTCCTCATAAAGCTTTGCAATTTAACAAGAAAGGCAAATTCAGTGTTATTGCTCAGTCATGTCTGACTCTTTGTGACCCCATGGACTGTAGACCACCAGGCTCCTCTGTTCATGGAATTCTTCAGGCAAGAATACTGGAGTGGGTTGCCATTCCCTTCTCCAGGGGATCTTCCTGACCCAGGGATTGAAGCTGGGTCTTCCACATTGCAGGCAGATTCTTTACCATCTGAGCCACCTGGGAAGCTCAGATAGTTAAACAAATATCTACAACGAATTATAGTGAGAATTATAACAGGGGAAGACTAGGACACCATGGGAAAATAGAACAGGGAGTGTGATCTAGTCCAGGAGTTAGGAAAGATCTCTCCAAATAGTGTAAAATATTCGTAAAGTACAATACTCATGTCAGATAAGATATTGGTATAGATGAGACTGCCTCTGACATAGGAGGCAGGCATCACATTGCAAAGTAAGGTTTCCTGGAGAAGGTGGAAGCTTTGGTTGAGCTGAATCCGACTTCCTCTGAGGTTGCTGACTCATCTTCATCAGAAAGGCGTGCTCTTTGAATTGAGTTTCCAGGATCAAAGATGGATTTGCCTTCATCTGTCTACTCCAATTGCCTTGTGGCTCTAAAAACCAAACCTTTCAGTTAATGAAGAATGTAAATCACAGAGACAGTGATGCCAAAGGGACTTCGGAGGGGCCGATGATGTTTGTAGGCCAGGCAGCAGTGTGACACTCGACTTCTGCCTGTGAATGCATCCAGAATTTGACTGCCTCAGACCACTTCTCCTGTAACCCCCTGGTCCAGGCCACCATTACCCATCACTGGGATGCCTGTAAAACTTCTAAAATGGTCTTCCTGTTTTTACCTGTGCCCTTCTACCATCTGCCTCCACACGTATTCCAATGCTAAAGTTTTTTGTTCCTTCCTTTAGGCACATTAACAGACCAGCTGTTTGTAAGGAAAGGATGGCTTGGATGAAAGAATGTGGAAGGAATTATGCTCACTTGCAGGATGAGGAAATGCAGGTAAGTGGTGCCTCCTACTTCCCAGTGGGAACCTGTGGTAGGTAAGTAAACAAGACTGAATAAGTCTTCCGCTGCTATGTTTGTATTAAAGTGGTTTTTGATAAGCCTCTGCTCCTTCATCCTTTTCCAGACTCCCCTCCTCCACATTTCCCACACATTCCCTGAGTTGTTTCCTGGCTGCAGACATCCCATCTCTCTGCCCCCTCATCTCCTTCTTTTCCTGACTCACCCTTCACAGTCTCCCAGCAATGCCCAAATATCCTCTTGTCTATCAAAGCCAGTCCCGGACAATCATCGTGATGTCCCAGGTTCAAGGAAGGAGCCAGCACCCTATGGTCAGCTTCCAAGGGCACAGAACTAAAATGCTAGACATTCAATGCCGGTTTGCAGTGAGGACAGTTGACCTGACCCAGGGCTTCAGACAGGAACACATCTTCCAAGGATGATCTGTTTCAGATCCTGGCATTGTTCAAATCAACAAGGTAAGGAATGGAGATGTCTTCTGTTCCAACACCCTTATTTTTCTCCCCTCAATTTTTTTCTGTATTTAAAAGCTTATAATAAAGTTGAAAGGAAAAGCAATGAAATCCATGGATTCTTCACCTAGATTAACAGTTGTTAGCATTCGCTTTCCTTTTCTCTCCTTTTTCTCCTTTCATACTTGAGACTGTCTATTCTTTATCTGTTTATCTATCTATATCTATCTATCTAATGTTGGGGAGGAAAAATTTTTCCTCTACTCTTCTTGATTCTTTGGTTGGTCTAATAATCAAATTAATGTAAGACAGATTAATAGGAGGAAAATGAATTTAATTACATATACATGGGACCCCCACAGGAATCTGAGACCTGAGGGCAAGAGTGGTTGTAAGCTTAGATGCCACCCTGAGATAAGTACCAGGACAGGGACCTGGGACTTCAAAGGGGTGGGTGGTAAGTTTCAGGACAGCAAGAAGAGCAGACGTTTTGCAATTAAGTGGTTGCTCTGCCAAACAAATGGGTTTCGCAGGTGGTGCTAGTGGTACAGAACCCGCCTGGCAATGCTGGAGACATAAGAGACACAGGTTCGATCCATGGGTCGGGAAGATCTCCTGGAGGTGGGCACGGCAACCCACTCCAGTATTTTTCCCTGAGAATCTCACAGACAGAGGAGCCTGGCAGGCTGCAGTCCATAGAATCGCGAAGAGTCAGACATGAATGAAGTGACTTAGCACACACACACGCTCGCCAGATAGGTCATTTAGATGAAAGTTATCTCTGGTAATAGCTGTCTCTGAGCCAGGCCTTCTATCTAAATTCTTTCAGGCAGTTAAGGGGAGGTAAAAAGTTCTTCCTGAGTCTTTTGGCTATCCATTATCTTCAGCTCAAAAAAATTCACATGGTAAAATGGCACATTTCAGGGAGGCTTGTTCTGAACCCCTTCACTATCCACATACACATACATGGTAAACCTTTTGAAAGTAAATTGCAGACAACTTGATACTTCACTGCAAACACTTCATCATGCTTTTCCAAAAGGTTAAAGACATTTTCTTATAAAATACAATCTCATTATCACATCCACAAAATCTAAAATTAGTGAAATATTATTATCTGAAAGTCCCAAGTTTTCCAATTGTTCCAGAAATATCTTTAAAAGTCGTTCCCATTCCATGCCCCTCACCCTCAATCCAATCAAGGATCGACTGTTGCTTTGTTTTGCACTTGTTTGTCATAGCTCTCTGGTTTCCTTTCACTTAGAACCGTCTCCTCACCTGTTGTTCATGTTTGTCTTTCACAACATTGACATTTTTAAAGAGTCCAGACCAGTTGTCATTTTGAATGGCTTAAACCTGAACTTGCCAGATTGTTTCCTTGTGATCAGGCACTCTGGATAAATATTTTTTGGCAAGAACATAACATGGACATTTTGGGGATTTCCCATTGCAAGTCCTCAGGAGGTGTATATTAATTTGCCCTGTTATTGGTGATGCTAATTTTGACGGCTTGGTTCAGGTGATGCCCATCAGATTTCTCTGTTGTAAAGGTACTTTTTACCCTTTGTCAGTAATGAAGAAAAAAGAGAAGTAATACTCTGAGACTAGGAAATAGCCTGCTCTCCCCAAACATTTTACCCAGTGGTTTAGCAACTATTGGTAATCTTTGCTTAAAGCATTTATTAGTTCATCAGTGGTTGCAAAATGGTAATGTTCTGATTATTTCATTCCTTCTACACTTATTATCTATCATTTATTTGTTGAAAAAAAAAAAGCATCCCATCCCACCTTTTAAAAATGTTTAACTCTGGGGATTCCCTGGTGGTCCAGTGGTTAAGACTCTGAGCTCCCAATGGAGGGAGCATGGGCTTGATCCCTGGTTGGGGAACTAAGATCCCACATGCTGTGTGTCTAATAAATAAAATAAAAACAATTTAAAAATGTTTAACTCTAAATTCTAGATTCCGTTTCCTTATTGTTTTGTTCAGTGTTATAATCCTTTATTATCATTGTTTTTAATGTTCAAATTTGGTCCATAGAGCCATTATCTTCAATATTTGATTATTCATATTGACTTCTAAGATGATTATTCCAGGGCAAACAGCTTTCTGTTGCTTTGTGTTTTATTTTTGTTTTTTGGAGTAAGGTTTGGGATTAGATTCCGGACCAGAAATTTGAAGCTCTAATTAGGATTCCATGTTCTGAGATGTGTAGCCATCTGAAGGATTTCTAGTTGCTTAAACCACACGTGCTCATGAAATATGAATCAGAAAAAAAGAAACTAGTTTATTCAGTCAGGAAAGATGAAGTCATAGAGGTGTCGCCAGAAACCACCATTTTCATTACACCATGAAATTATCTGACATTAGAGAACATTTTCTTTTAGTCTAAACCCCTCCAGGGCAATGTGAGAGACAATAAGTTTCATCCAAAGAGGACTTTGTAGCTATCTATAGCTGGTTCAAATCCCAGCGCTTTCTCAACTGTGTGACTTAACCTTTCTCGTCTCTTTCCTAAAGTAGATAATGAGAAAACACGTGTCCCCTACTTTTGGAAGGGGTTCCCTGGTGGCTCAGACGGTAAAGCGTCTGCCCACAATGTGGGAGACCTGGGTTCGATCCCTGGGTCGGGAAGATCGCCTGGAGAAGGAAATGGCAACCCACTCCAGTACTCTTGCCTAGAAAATTCCATGGATGGAGGAGCCTGGTGGGCTACAGCCCATGGGGTCGCAAAGAGTCAGACACGACTGAGTCACTTCACTTCTACTTTTGGAAAGTTTGTTTTTATGCTCCTTCAATTTTACAAAAGACCTACATTAGTACCTGTTTTCTATAACTGCAAGAAATCTGAAGAGGATTTTCATTTTTCAGACAAAAAGGTAAAAAGTGAAAAAGGCATTCAACATTGGTTTGGCTAGAGCCAGCATAGAGACAGGGTACCTCAAACAGCAATAGTGAAACCACCAAGCTCCTTTCCTGGGAACCACCGTCAGCATCTCAGCATTCAGCCCCACTGCTTTTAGTTGTGTCTATGAGCATCTGTGCTTTATCTCCATTTACTCTATGTATCTGTTAGCAAGATGCATCCTAAGGTAATGGTTTGTTTGCTTTATACCATTTCGACCATTTCACTCTAAAGATTTTGTCATGATTAAAAGCGATGTAGCTTTAGTGCTTGTCAAATAGTAGGAACTCAGGGCAAGTCATTCCTTTCAAAAGAGAAGTAGAGAAGGGAACTAAGTTGGGTTGCATGAATGGCTAAAAGCCTGTGGTGTAATAGCTAAACAAATGTAAATGAGTTGGCTGCGCCAAGGTAGAGATGCTCTGAAACCGTTTCCTCTGATCACAGACGGCTGTAGCAAATGCATCTCCCATACACGCTCCATGGAATACAGGTTTGATGGAGCAGGGATTTCCATCTGTTTTATTCACTGTTTTGTTCCCAGTGTGTAAACATAGTAGGTGGCTTATTCAGTTCAGTTCAGCTGATCAGTCGTGTCTGACTCTTTGCGACCCCATGGACTGCAGCACGCCAGGCCTCCCTGTCCATCACCAACTCCCGGAGTTTACTCAAACTCATGTCCATTGAGTCGGTGATGCCATCCAACCATCTCACCCTCTGTCATCCCCTTCTCCTCCTGCCTTCAATATAAAAGTGGCTTATTATATATCTTCTGAATGAATGAATAAGTGAATGAGTGAATCAGCATAGCTTACCAGATAAAATAGTTACCTACTGCTTATGTAAAGAAGGCAGAGTGCCAAAGAAATGATGCCTTAGAACTGTGCTGCTGGAGAAGACTTCTGAAATTTCCCTGGACAGCAAGGAGATCAGCAAGAAGATCAAACCAATCAATCTTAAGGGAAATCAACCCTGAATACTCTTTGAAAGGACTGAAGCTGAAGCTGAAGCTCCAGTATTTTGGTCATCTGATGCAAACAGCCGACTAACTGGAAAAGTCTGATGCTGGGAAAGATTGAGGGCAGAAGGAGAAGAGGGCATCAGAAGATGAGATGGCTGGATGGCATCACCAATTCTATGGACATGAACTTGGGCAAACTTTGGGAGATGGTGAGGAACAGGGAGGCCTGGCGTGCTGCAGTCCATGGGGTCACAAAAGTTGGATACAACTGGGCAACTGAACAACAACTGCTTGTGTAACTCCAAAGTGTCAGACTCTATCCTTCTCCCCCTTTTCTAGAGTTGGGTTCCTATGACATAAAGTGGTGTGTAAGTTTGCTACCACCACAGTTATGCTGTCCAACTAATTATCCTGAAGCTCAAACAATAGTCCTTTATTTGCATGCTCATAGGTCTACAGGTTGGCTTGACTTAACTGAGCTAGGCTGGCTGTTCACTCTGGGACCCAAGCACCAGGTTGGATTCAACTGTTTCACGTGTCTCTCATCCTCCTTGGACCAGTGGCTACCTGGGGCACGTGGTCTGTTCTCTGTCTCTCCTTCTGGGGGCCAAGATGCAGGGAATGGGTGTTTGTGTGGGGAATGGACATAGTCTCTTTAAGTTGACATTTAGCTTTTCCATCATTCTCCTGACAATTTCAGTGGGTGATTTATTTTATATTTATATTTTAATTAGTGGAAAATGGCTTTACTTACAATTTTGTGTTGGTTTCTGCTGTACAACAGTGCAAATCAGTCATAATTATGTATATATATACCTTCCCTTTGAAGTCTCCCTTCCCTCTCCCCATCCCACCCTCTAGGTCATCACAGAACGGCTAGGCTGGGCTCCCTGTGCTATTTAGCAACTTCCCAAGAGTCGGACACAGCTTAATGACTAAACCACCAACACTACTATCTGTTTTACACATAATAGTGTATACATGTCAATACTACTTTCTCAATTTGTCCCACCCTCACCTTCCCCTGCTGTGTCCACAAGTCTGTTCTCTACTAGGATCACCAGTACCATTTTTCTAGATTCCTTATATATGCAATAGTATATATTTGTTTTTCTTTTTCTGACTTACTTCACTCTGTAAAAGAGACTCTAGGTTCATCCACCTCACTACAACTGACTCAAATTCATTCCTTTTTATGGCTGAGTAATATTCCATTGTATAAATGTAGGTGGGTGATTTTGGATCTCCTAGATACAGATATACACACACACTTCACGTTCTCCTCTTACAGACAAGCATGAATTCTCAGAGGTAATACAAGATCCTAGGGTTAAGAAAGGAGCCAGGTACCTCTGAATGGACACTTTCTTACCTCCTGAACTTTCTGGAAGGGACTTGACTAAATTCTGAGCCAAGAGCTCTTGTTCTCAGTTTTGAGGTGGGTAAGAACCGAGAGCAGTTTATTCCCCAACTTACGCATGTATAACAAATCATGGCAGGGTAAAGAAAAAACTGTGATTACAACAAAACTTTACAGAGCTCCTTTAGCCCTTTATCCCATCCCTAGCTTCCCCATGCTGCCCACACCTGCATCTCACAACAGATGACTTTATAGGGAAAGCTGTAAAGCTGTGGCCTTGAAAAGGCAGCAGACAACCCTCCTTTTGTAGGAGATCCTGCAACCTACCTCTGTATCCCTAACCTACTCTCTTTCCCACATCCCCAGTCACCTTGGCTTTCTTTTCTAGAGCTTAATCCCCCTTTCTGTAAAGTTTAAGTCTTTTTGAGTATTTTTCTTTTGCTCTTGGAATGGACCTTGGGGAGAATTTAGTGCATCTTCTACACTTAATAGATGAGAAAACCAAGGTCCAGAGAAGGTGGGTGTCACACTAAATCGGGAATTCCAGCCTCTGGTTTCCCTTTGGCACTCTTTCATTTGTGTGGGATTGCTTCTCCTCTGCTCAAAGCAAATAAAAAGAAATAGAGAGCTCTGCTCTACTATAGCAGAGCTCCATTCTATACAAAGTGGGGTACAAATGTTAGGCATTGATGTTGTGATGAGCTGCAGGAAATGGCTTTTATCAATACTTCCTTTTCACATTCATCTTGACTAAAAGCTAAGGGCATCTGTAGGTCATATAATCCCCCCCCCTCCCTTTTTTTCTGGTGGCATAATCCAAGTGAAATGCATTTCCTTTGGCACATATTTACCTTGTTAAAAGCCCGGGGGCTTTCTCCCCCAGTTTGGAGCTCTGATCCTGGTAGCTCCAAACAAAGCAGATTGTCTTCCTTCCCTTTAAGATTGAAACTACCTGGTGAACAGGTACTTGGCTTGGGCTTGCGGAAGAAAGCCACCTCTCAGGAACCTCTTCCTTGTCTAAACTGTCCTTGAAATGCTATCAACAAGGATGATCACTAATATTTATTGAGTATTTACTATGTGCCAGGTACTGTTCTAACGATGTCATGTGTTTTAATTCATGTAGCCTACCAACCATCCCATGAGAGACGGTACTATTAATATTAAACCCTTTTTAGGGACAAGGAAAACTAGGTAGAGAAAGGTTAAGTAACTTGCAAAAAGTCTTTCATTGGTAATTAGAGGTAGAAGTAGGATCTGAACCCAGTTCTCTGTTTTGTGGCTTAACAGTTTAATTGTTTAAGATGACCAGCTTTGGCTTTTTTCAGAGGCTTACAGAAGCAGCTATGGCAGATTCAAGCTCTTGAGGTTTCAAGCTATGAATACATGAACTGAAGTCACAGTCAATTTGCATTTCTGGATTTAGGAACAGCTAGTGGCTCAGCGGTAAAGAATCCACCTGCCAATGCAGGAGACGCAGGAGACCTGGATTCAATCCCAGGGTCGGGAAGGTCCCCTGGAGAAGAAAATGGCAACCCACTCCAATATTCTTGCCTGGGAAATCCCATGGACACAGAAGCCTGGCGGGCTACAGTCCAGGGGGTCTCAAAAGAGTCAGACACGACTGAGAGACTGAGGAGGCATGTGTACATTATTTATGAACTGACCAACTAACAGTCAGGTCCCCGTGGAAGCAGGATGAGAGCAGAACTGGGATTTGCATATAGTTACCATGAGGCCTAATTCTTTTTTCAGACAATCTCTCTGGAAGGGAGGCCTCAACCTGTGGATCCCTACCATGGCCTTGAAAAGGCAGCAGACAACCCTCCTTTCATAGGCACCTCCCAAAATAACTCTCAACAGGATATGGCTCGTTAGATTAGTTCTGTAGTTTTATTTTCCAAATGATGCTTGTCTTTGAAGCTTGGCTGGGGAAGCTGTAGCTAAGATTAAATGAAGTTCAATGTTTTATGACAATACTTCTTTAGATTTGCACATGTCTTAAAAATATATATATTTTATATTATATTTATTTATATAATATATATTTTAATCTCTTAAAACCTGTGACATAAAATATTGGACTGTTTCCATCCTATCATTCATTTTCCACTTTTTTGATATCAGCACTGAGTGCCTCTTGTTGTCAAACCCTTCACTGGAGCTTGGAAAAACATACTGAGCAGAAACCAAGCAGCCTCTGATCTCAAGGATCTCACAGGTAAGTGTGCAAGGCAGCCATGAGACGGGCTAAGGAGCCCAGGGTCTGGAGCGAGGAGCATGTGCACTGAAGCAATTTGGCATAGTTCTGGCAGGTCAGGGAAGGAAAACTTAAGCCAAGATGGAGGAGCAGCAGGTGCAAAAGCCCTGGACCATGTCCAGGATCGAGGACTTGGCCAGGGAGGCTGAGCAGAGCCAGGGGGGAGAGGGCAGTGGCAGAGGCAACCAGAGAGGCAATGGCACCAGATCACGCGGCTTTTCATTTCTTTCTTTTTAATTTGGCTGCACCGGGTCTTAGTTGTGGCATGTGGGATGTAGTTCCCTGACCAGGGACTGAGCTCGGGCTCCCTGCATGGGTAGCTTGGAGTCTTAGTCACTGAACCACCAGGGAAATACCCCCACCTTTTTTTCCACGTGGCTTTTACAAAATGTAGTATCCAGGCACTACACATAAAGGCTCTGATTCAGTTGGAGGAGAGACTAGGTAGGTACACTGGTTGTCGTCTTTTTTTAGGGTCAGCCAGAGTTGACAATCCTTAGTCTAGGGTAATTTCATCCTTAATCTAAGGGCCATGCTCTGATGCTTAATTGTGTCTGACTCTGTGTGGACTGTACCTGCCAGGCTCCTCTGTTCATGAAATTCTCCCAGCAAGAATACTGAAGTGGGGTGCCATTTCCTGCTCCAGGGGATCTTCCTAACCCAGGGATCGAACCCACGTCTCTTACGTCTCCTGCATTGGCAGGCGGATTCTCTACCACTTGCGCCACTTGGGAAGCTACTTAATTGTTGACAGCAGGGGATAACATGATTCAGATATGTATCTTATGTCCCTAGAATGCCTGCATGTACATATGCCCAGTGAAGAAAAAAGGAAGCCTGAGAAAATGTATTTAAATAGCTTTCAACTTTTCAAAAAACACTTTTTTTTAAGATGAAAAAATAGAAGCCACATTAGACGTGCATTTTTCCCCCTAATGTTACTTAGGTATTTGTTAGAATCTCTGGCTTTAGAAATTTGAATTCAAATAGAGTGGTGCAAGTTTCCAAGTCTTCAAAAAATTTCCCCTTGTCCTCAGAAAACTCTCATCTTAAAGCATGAAGCTCCTTCCTTTAAAGTGAAAACTTTGTACTCACCTAGGCTCTGTATAGGATTCCATGGTAAAGAATCTGCCAGCCATACAGGAGACTTGGGTTTAATCCCTGGGATGGGAAGATCCCCTAGAGAAGGAAATGGCACCCCACTCCAGTATTCTTGCCTGGGAAATCCCATGCACAGAGGAGCCTGGAAAGCTCCAGTCCATGGGGTCACAAAAGCTTCAGACACAACTTAGTGACTAAAGAACAGAAGGCTCTCTATATTTTTAAAAACATTTCCATAAAAGAACCACAGTTCTTGATAATTATTCTGATTTGAATACTTTTGTTGCAGTAGGGAATTTGTGATACTAGAACTCATGTGATATCTTTCCAAATAAATTACCTTCCAAATAAATCAGTTTGTTGATATTGAAAGTGTTTCCATAATAATATTTCATCTGATTCTTATATGGAAATTGAGGAACAAAGACATTAATGACTCTTTCAAGGTCAAACAGAAGTGAATAGCCCAGCCAGAACTAAGTCTCAGTTCTCCTGCATTCTATCTTCCTGGCACTTTTTTTCTCTCTGGGAAAAATAACTGGGAAATATGCAAAAACTGGAAATATGATCTCATAAATCAGGACTTTTCAGAAGATTTGGGTCATGTGATTATAATAATTGTAACATACGATTGATTCCCTTTTGTAGTCTGCAGACATTAACTCAATTAAACCTTATAACTCTACTTCAAGGTGCAAATTATTTCCATTTCACCTTTATTCACCCGGGTTCACTGTTTTCCCCATTAGATAGTCAGCACCATGAGGGCAGGTCCAATGTGTATCTTGTTGTTGTTCAGTTGCCTAGTCATGTCCAACTCTTTGTGACCCCATGAACTGCAGCATGCCAGGCCTCTCTGTCCCTCACCATCTTCTGAAGTTTGCCCAAGTTCATGTCTGTTGCATTGGTGATGCCATCTAGCCATCTCATCCTCTGATGCCCTTGTCTCCTTCTGTCCTCAATCTTTCCCAGCATCAGAAATGTGTTATCTTATTTACCAATATACCCTCCCCACCCCCCACAAATACCTAGCGGATAAGTAGGCAGTCAATAAAAATGTGTTACTCATTTTGGAAATTTTTTGAGGACAAGAACTACAATCGTTCCCTTTAATTTGTCTAATATCCCCATATGTGGCCTCTGGGACTTAGTAAATTCTTAACTAGTTAGCCTCCTGAATAAATCCAAACTTTAAAAACATAGGATGTCGGCATCTCTTCTACTTTTAGGGTAACCTACCATCCTCGTTTGCTCAGGAGCATCCCACTTTCATCACTGAAACGTCCTGAATTCAAGGAAAACTTTCAATCCCAAGAAGACCAGGACACCTGGTCACCCTAATTAGACACAACATAAGATTTTTTCCCCTGTAAAAATATACCTTTTGACCTAGTGGTTCTCCAAGTTTGATTCCGTGGATGGGCAGTGTTACCATCTCCTTCAAATCTGTAGGAAACAGGCAATTTTGGGGGTCCCTCTGTCTTTCTGAATCCAAAATTACTAGGGTTAGGCCCAGCAATCTGGATTTTAACAAGCTCCCCAGGTAACTCTGAAAGTCTTCCCTATAGCTCAACCAGTAAAGAATCTGCCTGAAACGCAGGAAACCCGGGTTCAATCCCTGGGTCAGGAAGATCCCCTGGAGATGGGAATGGCAACCCACTCCAGTATTCTTGCCTGGAAAATTCCATGGACAGAGGAGCCTGGTGGGCTACAGTCTGTGGGATTGCAATGAGTTGGACATGACTGAGTGACTAACACTCTTACACCACCAGGTAACTCTAATGCCAGATAAAGTCCGAATCATTGTCTACGTATTGTTTGATCAGGCAGGAGTGTAAATAGGTCTGAAAGCAGACCACTAAGACAATCCACTCTGCCCCTCTTTGACTTTAACTTCCTTTGGTTGCTTTAAATCCTCTAATTCTGGCTAAGCCTGCTTTCCGTTGAAGTGGTAAAGAAGGCGTGGGTGGGTGCCGGTTGACACGCCCTGTGGCTTCAAAACTTGGAAGACTTGGTTTACAATGAGGTTGTTCCCAAGCCACACTGGTTTCAGCAGCAGCCTCACGTCTCTCTTACTGGGCACAGTGGGCAGAGCAAAGGGAAGAAATTATTTCCATGCAGGAGTGAGCAAGAATGTGCCATGTGTAGGTTCAGGAACCAGAGGATAGTAGTAATACTTCAGAATAGTGTCATTTGGAAAGGATAGGTTCACGATTTTCTCCCTTGCTTATATCACCAGATGTGTATCACACAAGGCAGGGCCAGACCCAACATGTACTCCCACATCCTCCAGTTATTCAAATTCCTGAAACATCAATGAATCCAGAGTCAATCAGCCAGGCATTTTGTTGGTTTCTGTAACACTGGACACTTCAGATAGGATTCCTAGGTACCACAGACTCCCTAGGGAGATAAGGAGGAACAAAAGGCACCTGAATGGTTTATCCTTTTTCCAGATAGGTAAACTATGTGACTAAGTGACTTGCCTGGATGACTTCAGAAGGGACATCAGAGCCAGGAAGAGAAGTCAGGGCCTTGAGGCTTCTGCACGCAGCTGGGGCCATTCATGCTGATAGGCATTCATCTTTAAAGACCGGAGGATGGGGAGTTTTTCTGAATGACTTATCAGACAGATGGCTTCTAGTTGTGGAACTCACTCTGGATGGCTGTTAAGGATTAACATTCTATTTGCAGGTCTCCCCCATGAAGTATGTTTTGTTGTTATCATTGTTTTTTTAAACTTTCTTCTTAACATGGCTCCTTACTGGTTTGGTTTGTCTGGAGAATGGCATTCATCTACTTCTCTCTGGGGTGTTAGACCACAGAGGGGTAAAGGTGTGGGCACCATGCCAGAACATGAACCCGTGGACAGTGCCAGCCAAAACCAGTTTCTGACTCACCAAGAAAGGATGTGCTGGGACCCCATAAGATGCCAGGACATTTTTCTAGAGCAATGTCTTGACCAAATGACCTTGCAAAACTACTTCCTTGCTGTCTCCATTTTCTTACCCTGCTGTTGTTCCTTTAACTAGGGCTGAGTAAAATATCCTCTCAAGATGATCTCCAAATGTATACAAACTATAGATAGTAATGGGTAACACAAATAGTGTTTATTAAGTGCCAAGATCTCTCTCTGGTGGCTTAGATGGTAAAGAATCTGCCTGCAATGCAGGAGACCTGAGTTTGATCCCTGGGTTGGGAAGATACCCTGGAGGAGAGGCATGGCAACCCACTCTAGTATTCTTAGCTGGAGAATCCTCATGGACAGAGGAGCCTGGCGGGCTACAGTCCATAGGATCACAAAGAGTCAGACACAACCAATCAACCAAGCACATAGCACAAGATCTCTCCAAGGTGCCTTACATATATTATTAACTAACTCTTACAGTTGCCCTCTCGGGTAGGTACTATTATTACCCCCATTTTGCAGATGAGGAAAACTGGAGCACAGAGGGGTTAGATTCCTTGCTCAGGATCACACGGCTAATGAACAGATAATTTGAATCCAGGCTTTGTGCTCTCAATTGCTTCCCCCAGTATTCCCCTTTATAAAGGGTAAATTAAGTTGATCTTCCAATCATCTCAACTGCAAATATATCTACAACATGCTATCAATCTGATTGCAGCAAACATTTCACTTGGATTCCATAGGCCAGAAACAGGTGAGGTTATATACTAATAACTAGAAGGTGAGCTGTTTGAGGACTTGAAAGTCCTCCTTGTAGACCTAACACCTCACTCATAGCAAAAGCTCGCTAAGTGTTGTCCCCGGAATGTCACACAAAAGCATTTGGAAAACTATAAGATCTTTTTAAGATTGTTCCACAAGTTCTCATAGATACCCATATCTCGATACCAATCCAGACAACCTCATCAGCATCTCTACTGCTTCCTTCTTTCTCTCTTTTTATATATCACGCATGCTTTGTACAGATACTCTTCAGCCCACAGAGCTTTGCCGATTATTCCTCAGTCAGTCCTTCAGGCAGCCCAAGCAGGGTGCACCCAGCTGCTGCTGCTGCTAAGTCACATCAGTCGAGTCTGACTCTGTGCGACTCCATAGACGGCAGCCTACCAGGCTCCGCCATCCCTGGGGTTCTCTAGGCAAGAACACTGGAGTGGGTTGCCATTTCCTTCTCCAGTACCCAGCTGCAGTGCCTGACAATTCCCAGCTTGCTCACCAGCTCACTCTCTTCAGCCCTTTCCTCTCCCCCCTTTTCACCAAGTATTAATAGAACACATTTCCACACTACCAGCTTGGCCCAGTCAGTGCTTTAAAAAAATAATCAAAAAAATTTAAATGCTTTTCAGTGGTAACAGAACAATAAAGTCAGTTAAAAGGAACACCAATGGGGACTTCCCTGGTGGTCCAGTGGTTAAGAACCCGCCTTCCAGTATAGGGGACGAGGATCCCATCCTTGGTGGGGGAACTAAGATCCCACATTCCATGGGGTAACTAAGCCCATGTGCCACAACTAGAGAAGCCTGTTCCCTACAATAAAGCCCAGCTCAATCAAAATTTAAAACGATATATATATTTTTTCAAAAAAAGGAGTACCAGTGGTGTTAGTTCATTGAAAGTGAAAGTCACTCAGCCGTGTCTGACTTTGTGATCCCATGGACTACACAGTCAAAGTCTGCGGAATTCTCCAGGCCAGTGTACTGGGGTGGGGAGACTTTCCCTTCTCTACAGGATCTTCCCAACCCCGGTCTCCCGCTTTGCAGGCAGATTCTTTACTGGCTGAGCCACAGGGGAAGCCCAAGAATACTGGAGTGGGCAACCTATCCCTTCTCCAGTGGATCTTCCCGACCCAGGAATTGAACCAGAGTCTCCGGCATTGCAGGTGGATTCTTTACTAACTGAGCTATCAGGGAAGCCCATTAGTTGGCAATGACTTGAAGTATGATGAACACACAACTTTCACAGCATTAAGAAAGTGATTCTTCTATTAACATGATTTCTCCATGAGGTGCTTGAGAAGTGAGCCTCAACCAGTAACCTGGGGGAGACAACACATGACAGTTAAGCCTGGGATCTTCAAGACTTAAAAGTGTCAGTCAGTGGAGATCAGTCTCCTTGTTTAGTTTTTGTTTTCTTTTTTTTGGTTTGTTTCTATGAGATCAGTTTTTAAAAATATCTATCTGTCTATTTATTTATTTGGCCACATGACATGTGGGATCATAGTTTGCCAACCTGGAATCAAATCCACCCACCCTGCAGTGTAAGGTCAAAATCCTTAGGAAATCCCTATTTTTTATTTTATTGAAATACAATTGACATGCAATATTAAGTTAGTTTCTATATAGTGTACTATGTAGTGACTGGATATTTGCATATATTATTAAATGAAATGATACATTATGAAATGATTATGAAATATACATTATGAAATGATCACCAAGAAGACTAGCAACTGTCTGTCTTCATACAAAGTTACTACATTATTATCGACCATATTTCTTATGCTGTAGATTACACCCCCATGACTTTTTTATAACTGGAAATTTGTCCCTTCTAATCCCCTTCACCTATTTTGCACCCTCTCCCACGTGAGACCGGAGTCTTAGCTAGAAGGCTGAAGCTGTCCCAGATGGCTTGGAGCCTTCCTTGGTATAATCTTAAGGCCTCATGCAGCTGGGTCTGTCTCATCCAGACTTGCCTCCAGTTTCCTTCTGCCCATCAACCACATGTGGCTTGTGCCGCCCTCTGCCTTCCTGGTTTCTGCCTGCCTGTTTGGTGGCAGCCCTGAGGCTTCCGCTAGAGCTCTCCAGGGGCTTCCCAAGGGGTGCTAGTGGTAAAGAACCCACCTGCCAATGCAGGAGCCTTAAGGGACATGAGTTCAATCCCTGGGTTGGGAAGATCCCCTGGAGGAGGGCATATCAACACACTCCAGTATTCTTGCCTGGAGAATCCCACGACAGAGGAGACTGGTGGGCTACAGTCCATGGGGTCGTAAAGAGTTGGACACGACTGAGTGACTAAGCACAGCAAAATGAGATCTCCAGTCCTCTGACTGGATCTCTGATTGGAGGCTTTGGTTCCAGTGTATATATCACCACAATCTCAGATTTACATATGCTAATTTGTGACCGCCAACAGTTGTATAGCTACTTGTCTCAGGCAGTTTTGTAAGCACAAAGTTATGTTTCCTCAGACCAGTGCTGCAGTCCTAGATTGTTTATAAAACACAGGTTGCAGAGCCCCAATTTCAGTTTCTGATTCAATCTGTCCTGGGTGGAGCCCAATAATCTGTATTTCTAACAGGTTCAGATGCTGACCCAGGTGCCACACTTAGAGAACCTCTCTGTAGACCATCAGCTAACCTGCAGGTGGGCTTGTTAAAAATGCTCTTGCGCAATATGGGAAGGGCGTTAGATAATGTTCTCTTTTTTCCTTTTTTTAATTGAGGTGTAGTTGATTTACTGGCTTCCGAGGTGGTGCTAGTGGTAAAGAATCTGCCTGCCAATGCAGGAGACACAAGAGATGTGGGTTCCATCTCTGGGTTGGGAAGATCCCCTGGAGTAGGAAATGGCGACCAACTCCAATATTCTTGCCTAGAGAATTCCATGGACAGAGGCACCTGGTGGGCTACAGTCCATGGGGTCACCAAGATTTGAATACAACTGAGCGACACCACACAGCACACAGCACAGTTGATTTACAACGTTGCCTTAGTGGATAATTTTTTCCAACTCTCATTTGAGAGTTGGAAAATCAGATGGTTCTTACATGCCTTAGCAGTGGACTTCAAAATGGAGGAGGGGGCAAGGAGAAAGCACCAGCATTGGTGACTGCCCGCTGTGTGCCAGGCACTGTACCGAGCACTTTGCCTCCATAATAATCTCATGGGCTCAACCACCCAGTGTGGTTGGTGTCATGCTTCCATTTTGCAGATGAGGAAACCGTGGGTTAGAGGGCAGAGGCTCTACAGCAGAGCTTCCCAACTGATCTGCTGGAATGAGTTGTGGGTGCTGAGCTATTGATCTCCTCAGACCCAGTGGTGCCAGGATAGAGGCTGAGGGGCCTGGAACAGCATGCCAGTCACCACCCAGGAGAACACAGCCTCCTCCCCATGCCCTACCAGTTCACTGCAGGGAGCCCCAGCCATAGAACCGACCCTCGGCGAGCGCAGATTTAGAGGCAGACCCTGCTCCTGTGACCTCCAACCCTCATAGCACCGGAGGGCAGGGCAAAACTTACAGGGGGATCTCAGGAGCTTGCTCATGGCCAAAGGCAAAGAGAGTTCTGAGATGGAGCCTTTTCAGGATTAAGGCTGAGGCATTAAACTGGTAAAAACTTCTCAGGTAACTCTGAGAAAAATGGACCCCTTTTTTGTAAGAAAAAGAAAGTTCTCTGATATTTGTGCACCACAATCTTAGGGTACAACTAAGAGAAAGAGGAGGGAAAGTGGTCCCGGGCCGTCTCAACTCCCCAAAGCTGCCATCAGCAAGGTCAGAAGATGGCCAGACTGTGTCCTTGGTGAGTGGTGGAAGAATCAGAGATTTATGACCCATATTTTCATGGTCTCTTGATTGGATGATTGGAGCTTCCTGTTTTGTCTGCTGGCTGAGTAGTTTTGTGTCTGCACAAGGCCCGAATGCCATACCCAGCCTCCAACAGAACCAACGGCTACATACGTTGAAGGAAATTTTGAGTAACTCTAATGACTTCTAGCTGCTGAGCGCATTGATTTTTTTTCTTTTTTAACTGTACTTATAATTACTAAGACCCAAAACAGCCTTGGATTATAGAGCACAGGGTGTACTATTAGTTCTTTAGGCAACTCTGGACATATTCTGCCTTCAGATGGGGCCAGTTCTTACATTAGTTAATATATTAGGTGCTTCTAGTTGAAGCCAAAGGTTTCCATTGGTATGACTTCAGGACAACAGCAGCTTCTATTCATTCCCATGGGAAAGGCAACTTTCAGGGAGACAGTCTCATGTCTCCACGAAGGTTTGGGGAGACAGTCCTGGGAGTTCTGCAGCCTCTTTTTTTATTCTGAGCATGATCTGTGATCTGCTGGCAGCTTCTCTCTTTCCCTAGGAAGTTTTGTTCTTAAAACCTCCCACCAGCTCATGCTGTGGGGATGTTAAGACATTTTCCAGGGAGACTAATCATTCCTTGTGTTTGTGGAGGGCAATCCAGACTTTAGTATTACAGAGAACACTAAAAATTATTATTATTATTATTTTTTTGGAGGCTGCTCCTGCTTTTATAAATGAAGAATTGAGGCCTAGGGAAGTTAGATAGTTATCTAAAATGTCACAGTCAGTAAGAGGCAGGGTCAATGATGATAAATCCAGGGTCTCTGTCAGGACACTAGACTAATCTATTTATGGGCAGGGGATTCAGGCTCCATGAAGTCCATGGAGGGAAGCTCTTATTAAGTTCATTTGGTGCGTTACTTCTCTGCTGTCTTCATATATAGGATCAGAGTGAGGAGACAGGAACACTCCCTAACGAGAGTGTTGGGAGAACAGTCATAACTCCTATGTCCTCTCCTGAGGTTGAACTCTAGAAGGCTGTGGAAAAGTGCCTCTTCCCCATCTTTCTCCTAATTTAGAAACTAGATCAAGAAAGCAAAGCTAATGGAATCAACATAAAACAGATAATCTCTTTCACTAGTCTAAATTAGTCCAGCTAAAGAAACATTTGAGAAAGATAATACCAGGGAGACTAAGTTACTTATGTAATTAAAATAAAAAAAATACATAGGGATTTCCCAGGTGGTCCAGTGTCTAAGACTCCACTCTCCCAATGCAGGGGTCCCAGGTTCGATCCCTTGTCAGGGAGCTGGATCCCACCAGCTGCAACTAAGACCCTGTGCAACCAAATAAATAAATAGAAACAAATATTTAAAAATACATAAAGAATATAAAGATTGTGCCTGAATGATCTGATTTTTTCTGAGGTTATGCTTAGCTGAAAGGCAACTGTATGAACCAGATCTGGGAAAAGAAGGCTGCAAGACCTGTAAGGCTCTTGTTTTGACCCATATATACAGGCCACAGGACTGGCACTGGTTACACAGATATTTCCTAGGAAAGAGTGGAGAGAATTTTACAGTCTCCCATGAATTCATTCTGAAAGAATTTACAGGACATGTACCATGTGTCAGAGTTAGTGTACCCACCACTGAAGTCTGTATGGCCCTGTCTCTGTGAGTTCTTGGTCCAGCAGAGAGATGAAACTATAGGCTGGAGGGGAGCAGGGTGCAGACACTGACAGTTCAGCCTGGGTTGAGGGTGATTAGGGTCACCACCTGAGCAAGGCCATTGTGCTCTCATTCACCTGTGGCCACCAAGGCTTAGTGCTGATAATAAATGGAATATGGCTGCAATCTAGCAGCTATTAGGTTGCAGCCACTCCCTAAGGTGAGCCCTGAGAAAACTCAGGATGTGAAAATGGAGGATACTGGCTCCAGAGAGCTGGCTGAGGTGCACATCAAAGGAATGATTTCAGTGAGCCCAGACTCTTGCACCTTCCCATACATAGAATGATGCTAAAGTCCTTAGCTTGAGATATCTGGTTTTCTTTGATTAACAATAATTTTTTGACAGACTATTTGCCCTTTGTTTCAAAGTTATATATCCTGGCTTACCCACCCCCCCCCAACCCCCACCTCCTCAGAGCAGTTCTCTCTGGGTTACTTGAGATGCTACCTCTTGGGCTCGAAGCCCTAAACATTCCCACCAAATATAACATAATTCAACTTTTAGGTTGTGAATTTATTTTTAAGTCGAAACTGACATGGTCTCAGGGGGATCACCACATTTTAGGCAACTGGTCCCTTTGTAGATTTGTTCTTGCCTGTAAATGGATTTCAGATTCCTAAAGAAGTCCAACTGGGTGAGAGAAGTCAGTAGACTTCACAGCCACACCCACTGCCACACTCATAGCTCCAGACATTGCTTCAGGGATCACATTTTCACAGTCAAATGTCAGTAGATCTGAAGATGAATTTGAAATCAATGACAGTCTATTACCCACTCTTAGAAGTGTGGTTTTAGGCATTGTTGACTAAAAGGAGTTGCTTAAAGCAATCTCCATCCAAAAATCTCTTTAATGAGAAAAACATCTGACGTTTATGGATCACTTACTTTGTGATACACTGTTTGTTTGTGTGTGTGTTAGCACATTGAATCCTCCCCACAACCCAATAATAGGATGAATCCTATTATTATCTTCAATTTATGGGTGAATAACTGAAACTGAGAGTAAATGATTAGCTCAAGATCACACGAGGGGGGATGGCTTAGTAGGGATTTGTAACTCCTATATCCATGCTTTGAATCCGAGCAGCTCAATCACTGCATTAAATTGAATCTTTACCTGAAATAATGCAATACCCAAGGCAATTTTCTGTTTCAGGCTTTTTGAAGATGAGGGAGGGGCTCTTTAATCTTAGAGAAGTGGATAGTTTGAGGAAATTATGTTTAGGGTAATATTGATAATTCTCACATATCCTTTTATTTAAAAGATGACTTTATTTACAAAGACTCTTAATGAGGGGAAGGCATTCATCCCTAATACCCAAGGAAAGAGGACCACAGGCTAAATGCCTCTGCCCGTGCATGGTGGCAGCAGCAGTGACATGGAGAACGGTTTTCCCATCTGTGCAGGGGGAGGGGTAGTTGTATTTTCCTATTGGGGTTCTGGTGAGGCTCAAATGAGATGATGTCTGTCAAGTCTCTAGCACTGTGCTCAAAAATTGATACTGCTACTCAAGGTTTTAGAGGGAAAGAGAAGTAGTTTGACTAAATAATCCAAAGTATTTTTTTAAATTAATTAATTTATTTTTTGGTTGCACTGTGCAGCATGCAGGATCTTAGATCCCTATTCAGGGATCAAACTGTGCCCCCTGCATTGGGAGCACAGATTCTTAACCCCTGGATCACCAGGGACATCTTCGCAAGTATTTTTTTATTAAGATAAGTGGACATGGTAGGACTAGAATGAAAACATTGCATATATTTAAAAAGAGATAGATCAAACATCAAAGATGTGTGATGCCAGTTATGAGGCCTCTTCAGGATCTGCCTCAGACATCTATCTGTTAGGACTGTTTCAAAGATAGTGGCTGTGTTGCTAGGCCCTCAAAGTCTTTTCCTCTTTGTTGCCTCCAGCACCCAGAAAAGTGGCCCCCTATGACTTCCCTTGAGATGAAAATGATGCCTCTGAGATCTGGGAAAGAGGGTCTAAGTGGCCCATTTCAAGTTTGTTGTTTCCCTGCCAAACTCCGTTTTGTCTACTGAACCCAGGAAGGCTGTGGGGAGGGTTGGTCTCCTAGGTACCATCTAGAAGGGGAATACAGTGGGGCCAAGGGATGCTTTCTATGAAGCATGGCAAGCCTGAGGAATCTTGATAACTTCCCTTCTGTGTTGCCTAACCCCTTTCGGCCTCCCTTAGAGATTAGCAGTAAAACCCATCCACCACCCTTGTGAAGGAAGCTGACCTAATACCATTATTTCCTGTTTTCATCTCTGAGGCCAGGAGAGGTTGTACTATTCCTCACAATCACATAAAAAGTTCGGAGGTGACTTAGAGGTTTAAGCACACGTCTTCCTGATCTTGGGTGGCCTTGACCTGCAGTGTCTTGAAGCAGGATTTCCTAACCACCAGACCAGTAGCCAATGACAAGGCCCTGGCCTTTACAGCTTTGCAGAAAAAATGAATTTCCATGAAGAAATGGAACATAGTGAAACAAGTAAAATGTTTATTACAGGGAAAAGGAGTGCATGTGGATGGACACACAGGCAGGCTCAGAGAGTCATGATCTTGTGGTAGTTTGAATTACTTATATGGGACATTTCTTTGGGGTTTCCTTTGGCCAATCATCTTGCTTTGTCTGGTTCTGAGTCTGTATTTGGTTTATCTGATGGTCCTTCCATGTGTGTGCATGTATCTCTTAGCCAAGATGGATTCTAGCGAAGAGGCCTATTGATAGGTTGACATCACTCTGCCTTTCACCTCCAAAGAGCCTTCCTGCGCATGCAGAGTTGGGGAGGCCTCCTTGACTTTGAGAATGAGATATATATGAGCTCTTATTGGGGCAGGGCTCAGCTCCTCCTCCTCTATCTTGGAGTATCTGCCCACAGGGGACAAACACCAGCAGCTCAGCCCAGGGCCCATCTATCTCCTGCATCATCCCAGTGTTTATTCTTGTATACTTGCCACGCTGGACCACTTGCATCTCAACAAGGGCCCTTCTGGAGGTCATGGTTGGGAGACCCAGATGCAGAGCTAAGAGGCAGGTGCTCTAATCCCAGCTCCACTAGTGAAGCTAGAGGGACCATGGAACATTTCATGTCCCTGTTAAAACTTTAGTCCCACCCTTGTAAATGGAGGGATTAAATGAGATAATCTCTGCAAAGGCTGAGCACACGGCCTGGTGATGGGAAAACCCTCAAAAGATGTTGGCGCTTCACATTCCTTCTAAGTAATTCAAAGGAGTATGTTTAGAAATTTAAGGGGAGAAACCTGCCAGTTTTTTGCATTCATATCCAGACAACGGCCTTCTTACCTCGTTCAGAAGTTGCACAGAGGGACTTCACTGGTGACGTTATGGTTAGGAATCCACTTGCTGATGTAGGGGACATGGGTTCATTTCCTGGTCTGGGAAGATTCCACATGCCATGGGGCAACTGAGACCACACCACAGCTACTAAACCCATGCGCCTAGAGCCTGTACTCAACAAAAGAAGCCACTACAATGAGAGGTCTCTGCACTGCAACTAGAGAGTAGCCCCCACTTACCGCAACTAGAAAAAGCCTGTGCAAAGCAACAAAGACTCGGTGCAGCCACAAATAATAAATAAATTAGGCTCAATTTTTTAAAAGTTGCATGAACTGTCCTTATTCAGCGCCATCCCCATGTAAAAGCTGACATGTTTCTGTAGCAGAAGAGGTCCTGGTAAACTTTTAGCATTGATACTGGGTTGGGGAGACTGGGATTGTTGATACATCTTTAAAACCAGTGGGGGTGGCATTTTCACCAAGAAAAGGGAAATTGACTATATGGCAGCCTTGAGCCCTCCTAAGTGAGATTCTCATGTTGAAGAATTACTGGAGTCAATTGTGGTGTGGGGTTCCACACACGGGTCATCTCACTGAAGAAGAACTAGTTTGTAGGGAGGTAGTTCATTTACCTGGTGGATCCAAAAGAGCAGAAAATTCTCCTTGCCTATCATTCCTGGGAAGGATGTCTGCCCCAGGGATCCAGGAGGAGACTATTAAAGAAAAAAGAAAAAATACTCAGTGATGCTTCTTAACGATGGTGAGGCAGACTTTCTTCAGTTCCATCATGACAGTTATAGGGACCACTGCAATGGGGTTTTATAGTTGGGGAGAGAGATTGGGCTCAACTCAAAATACAGCATGGGTAAATGGGAATTTAAAGCCAGGGAGCAGAATGGAGGTCAGCGGATGAAAATTTACTATCGGGAAACATCAAGGGTGATGGGGATTCTGGCCAAATGACCTCATAGGATTCTTTCTGAAGATATACCAGGGTGACCAGGCATCACCTGGGGATGGTAGAGGATGAGGGGCCCTATAAGATGTCGAGTGTGGGGAGCGTTCTGGTTAAACTTGACTTAGCAGGGTTCCTGCCAAAACTGGATGTTACAAGGAAGTGCACAGTTCAGGATCGTGACTGAGGTTCAGACAAGCACAGAATCTTTGTCCAGGTTGTAGCTTTCACATTCCCCAGTGCCTGCCAGCTTATTGGGCTTCCTGGATGTCTCTAACTTTTGTTGGTAAAGGAAGTCGTCCTGGAGAGAATATCGGACAGGTTTACAAACACCCAGATATGTGTCGGGGAGAAGCCTCCTGTACAGTAAGGAGTCCTTGTCTCATGAGAAAGTTTACACTCCAGGAGTAAATGAAACCCAGTGAAGAGAAAAATCCATGATTGGCTAAAGCGGCAGCTTGCATCTGACCCAAAGAGCCTGGAACATCACTTGGATTTTCTCGAGGAGGCTGAAAGCAGTTCCTGTCCATTATTTCTTTTGTCATGAAACCCTCTATAGAGAAAGAGAGCGTTGGATTTTCATTAGCCCTCAAACCCCTTACTGGGATGAGA
The DNA here is from genome assembly GCF_023699985.2 of Odocoileus virginianus. Classification (NCBI taxonomy): domain Eukaryota; kingdom Metazoa; phylum Chordata; class Mammalia; order Artiodactyla; family Cervidae; genus Odocoileus; species Odocoileus virginianus. The sequence goes on from NC_069675.1 coordinate 60,573,679, forward strand.
TTCTGTGCCTGGAGATGCCAGGTGCCCAGGCTCAGGGGTGCTGAGTATACAGGCTCAGGGAGGCTGCCTTGCATCTCCAGCCTGCCTATGTTTTCCTCTTAATGGCAGGACAGATGGATAGAACACCACCCGGTTTCTCCTATTAATAATTTCATTTACTATCCAAGAGATGAGTGATGATCTCTAGTTGTAAGAGGCTGATTTGGGAGAAAACCTGGGATGGAGGATCCCAGTTTAACTCTTTTCTGACCAGCACACACTTAACAGAATGCCAAGGTCCTACCCTGTCTCCCCCCCTCCCCATTTCCGGCCCAGGCTAATTGCAGGAAGAAGTCTACAAAGCTGGATTATTTTTAGCCTTTGAGGCGAGGCTGATCCACCCCTCCCCTCGCCCTTTCCTTTGAAATGTAGTCCTTTTCTTGTTTCCAGCCCAGCTAAGGAGAGTTCTCTCCCAAACCTGTCCTTGAGCAAAGAGAGCTCAAAGCTGCACCATCAGCAGGAAGCCCGGGACCCCTGGGAATTCCGAGGTACAGCTGACCCGCCAGTAGGAAGCGTTTAAAGGAACTGAAGTAACCGTGCTTCTGGCGGTTAGGATTTAACTCATAAGTCAGTTTGAACATCAAAGCTGTTTAGTCAGCATCCCATAGAACTTTTGGGGGGGAGAGAGAGACAGAAAGAGACAGAGAGAAGGAGAGACAGAGACCGAGAGACAAAAGAATCAGCATGGAAGGATTGATTACTCAGGTAAACACAGAAATATCATTTATATGATAAAAAAAGAATGCCCCACACCACAGTTTCAGTTACTTAAAAAAGAAGGAAGTATGTCTTTAAAAAATTATTAAGAAATATTTCAAACCTATGAAAAGTGCAGGGTATATTGTAATTCATGAATATGAACTCCTAGCATCCTGACATCATTTAGGACCATTTACATTAAAAAAATTTTTTTAAGGAATAAAAAATTTATAAGTAGCAATTGCCCTCTTATGCTCACCCCTTACTTCCCCGACCCATCTGAGGGGCTGTGTATCTCTCTAGTCCATCACAAGTAGTTCGAAGGCAGTAAAAGAAAAGGAAACTTGTAAATTAGCCATTGCTGTTAAAAAAGATGGGCTTCCCTGGTGGCTTGGATGGTAAAGAATCTGCCTGCAATGCAGGAGACCTGGATTCGATCCCTAGGTTGGGAAGATCCCCTGGGGAAGGGAATGGTAACCTTAAAACATTCCTCTTCTGTAGGGCAGCAACACCACTCTCGTCTTGGATCTGGGATGGGTCTGGAGTGGGCCTTAACAATGAGAGCAGAGAAACCCAGGACCCCAAGGACTGAGGTGTCTGTAGCTGCCCCTGTGTACACGCAGGGGTGGAGTTGGGAAGGAGGGGTATGACTCTGTCTTGCACCCCAGCCCCAACCCCTCCAAACAGGGGACCCTAGCATAGACGTGCTGCTGCCTGCATGCTTGTTGTGTGACTGCCTCTGTGAATGAACGAATACACACTCAGACCCTGCCCGCAGTGCAGTCCACTCCCTGAACTCCATCCTAATTGATCTTAATCAATAAAAATCTCTTTAGAGGGGATTCATCTTGTTAAGGGCCTCCCTTGTGGCTCAGATGGTAAAGAATCCGCCTGCAGTGCGGGAGGCCTGGATTGGATCCCTGGATTGGGAAGATCCCGTAGAGGAGGGCATGGCAATATGCTCCAGTATTCTTGCCTGGAGAATCCCCATGGACAGAGGAGCCTGGTGGGCTACAGTCCTTGGGGTTGCAAAGAGTCAGACACGACTGAGCGACTAAGCACAGCACATCTTGTTACTTAATGTAGTGAATGGAGTGACCTGTAGAACTTCCTCACTAAGGAAAATCTTTAAAAAATTTTTTAGCCACACTGTGTGGCATGTGGGATTTTAGTTCCCCAACTAGGGGTCGAACCTGTGTCCCCTGCAGGGGAAGTGTAGAGTCTTAAGCACTGGACTGCTAGGAAAATCTACTAAGTTTCTTTGAAAGAGTTTAATTGAGTAGTAGGATTTCATTAACACGCAATAGAAAGTTTTAGCTAGGAGGATCTCTTACTCTTTTTCTCTCTTTCTCACACACACACAGCTAAAGAAAGAAAAGTGTTAGAACCTGAGGTCAAACAACGCTTGTGTGCTTCAGTCGTGTCTGATTCTTTATGACCCTACGGGCTATAGCCTGCCAGGTTCCTCTGCCCATGGAATTCTCCAGGCAAGAATACTGAAGTGGGTTGCCATTCCCAAACCCAGGGGCAAGAGCACATGCATCTTCTGCCTGCCATGGCTTTTATGAGCTCACTGGCTCTGCTGAGAGGCACAGCTAGTGGCTGCAGGAGAGAGGTTTTGAAACCCCCCGAGATGCCAGCTTTTTGGTTGGCATTCAAAGCCAGGTTTCAGTAATACCAAATTCTAGCCCTTGCTTCCCAGTGTTCTAAGGGATGGCATCAGTTTTTCCCCAGGAGTCCAGGCTGGACAGAGGGTAAGTGATGGGGGGCCTGGGGTGGTGAAGAGCTATCTGGATCCAGTGGAAAGGGACTTTATGCAGTGATTCTTGGCTGAATGGTCATCATGAGATCGGATGCTGAGTGGGTGTCAGGCTATGTGTTTACTCACTGAATCCTTGTAACAGACTCGTGAAGTGGGACCTATTGAACCCTCAAGTACAGATGAGGAAACCGAGACCCAGAAAACTTAAGTAACTTGTCCAAGGTCACACAAAATAAAGTGGTGGACCTGAGGTTCTTTCCTAGGCTGAGGACTCCACACTTCATGTCTTTTTTTTTTAAGTTGGGGTCGCAAAAGAGTCAGATGTGACTTAGTGACTAAACAACAATAATTTACATACAGTAAAATTTACTCTTTTTCAGTTCAGTTTAGTTGCTCAGTCATGTCCGACTCTTTGCGACCCCATGAATTGCAGCACGCCAGGCCTCCCTGTCCATCACAAACTCCCAGAGTTCACTCAAACTCATGTCCATCGAGTCGGTGATGCCATCCAACCATCTCATCCTCTGTCGTCCCCTTCTCCTTCTGCCCCCAATCCCTCCCAGCATCAGGGTCTTTTCCAATGAGTCTACTCTTCACATGAGGTGGCCAAAGTACTGGAGTTTCAGCTTCAGCATCAGTCCTTCCAATGAACACCCAGGACTGATCTCCTTTAGGATGGACTGGTTGGATCTCCTTGCAGTCCAAGGGACTCTCAAGAGTCTTCTCTAATATCACAGTTCAAAATCATCAATTTTTCGGTGTTCAGCTTTCTTCACAGTCCAACTCTCACATCCATACATGACCACTGGAAAAACCATAGCTTTGACCAGACGGACCTTTGTTGGTAAAGTAATGTCTCTGCTTTTTAATATGCTATCTAGGTTTGTCATATACTAAAAAAAAAATGGGAACTTACCCTTTTTAGTAGTGTACAATTCTACGAGCATTGACAAATGTGTACAGTTGTAAAACTATGGCCACAACCAACATTTAGAGTGGCTAAATCAACCTCAAAAATTCCCCGGGTGCCCCTTTGTAGTCAGTCCCTTCCTTCCATTCACCAGTAGCTCTGGGCATCCAATAATCTGTTTTCTGTCCATTTTGCCTTTTCCAGAATAAATGGAACCATATAGCCCTTGGAAATTGGCTTGTTTGACTTAGTAAAGTGCATGTGAGATTCCTTCTTGTATTGCTGCGTATATCTGCTGTTGGTTCCTTTTTTTTTTTTTGTGGATGAGTACTATTATCAGTACATTGTATGGATGTACCACGTTGGTTTCCATTCACTAGTTGAAGAATATTTGGGGTACCCAGTTTGGGGGTTTAGGAATAAAGATGCATGAACATATGTGTACAGGTTTTCTTGTGAGTGGAAATTTTCATTTCTCTTGAGTAAACACTTAGGAGTGGGATTTGCAAAGCACATGATTCTAGCCAGACTCCAAGATGCTCTGGGACTTGATATCCAGGCTCCTGGAAAAGTGATAGCCCCTGCTTCAGGGGAGAAGGCAGGGAGAAAAAATTTTCTTTTGATCATACCTTACAAAAACCTCCAAAATATTTTTTGTTTGTTTTAGTCTTTACATTTTTTATATGGAAAAATGATAATGTTATAATCACAACAAAGTCTTTAGATTAAAATGTGACTTTTAGATCTGTGATGAGTATGGAAAACTAAATGCTACTCTTTTTTTCTTCACTATTTGTAATCTTATTTCTCATATCCCAGACAAAACTCAACCTCCCTCCCTGCCCATGACATACATATTTCTAGATGTTTCATATATCACTTCAAAAGGCATTATGGTCAGATTCAGGCATCAGATGAAAGATATAGATGAGGTTTTCCTCCCCTCCTTGTTTGAGAATTCTGCTCTTTCCTTTCAGGTTTATTTTAACTCTATTCCCATTCTCCCCCACTTCTCTATCCCCCTCCCTAACTCTCACGCATCATCTGCCTGAGAAGAGAAGCTAGATTCTCAATCGAAGCCTCTTTGCTATATTTGGTTAAAAATCTCAGTATCAAATTGAGGACAATTAGATGTAAGGCAAACCACGTCACCCCACGTTGTGTCCTGATGTGTATACGTAAGAAGTGTGTGAAACATCCCACTTCTGATGAAACCACTCTTCCCATTTTTACATGGTGAGTCAGTGGCCCTCCCACAATATGGGTTCTAGTGAATTGACAAAATGAAACTTGGTGAGAAGAATTCACTTGCCATGCCTTCTCGGTGTGGGTAGATGGATCATTTTCTCCTCCTTCTTCTGGCCGGGTGTGCCAAGAACCTGTCTCAGAGTTAATGCCTGCTTGGTTATGATAGAAAGGTTCACATTTGAGAAAAACATGAGCAAGGATGGAGGAAACCCACTCCGCTGTGCCCTAGGGAGCCATTTTCAGAAGTCCAGTGATATCTGGAAGGTTCCGGAGTGCCTTAGCCTGGGTTCTTCCAAAAGCAGAAGTGAAGTGAAAGTCGCTCAGTCATGTCCGACTCTTTGTGACCCCATGGACTATAGAGTATATGGAATTCTCCAGGTCAGAATACTGGAGTGGGTAGCCTTGCCCTTCTCCAGGAGATCTTCCAAACCCAGGGATCGAACCCAGGTCTTCCAGATTACAGGTAGATTCTTTACCAGCTGAGCCACTAGCGAAGCTCAAGAATACTAGGGTGGGTAGCCTATCCCTTCTCCAGGGGATCTTCCCGACCCAGGAATTGAACTGGGGTCTCCTGCATTGCAGGTGGATTCTTTACCAACTGAGCTACCAGGGAAGCCCTTCCAAAAGCAGAGCTTGATGGGAATGCTTGTATATGAGTTTGTTGTTTGAGAGTGAAACAGAAGGTGGGAGGCAGCTGAGGGATGAGTTACTGAATTGGCTGTCTCCTGAGAGGCTTTGTGAAACATAAGACAGGAACCTCGGGGGTGGGGAAGAGGGGATGAAGAAACAGGTATCTTCTGCCCCCATGTGCTAGTGGACAACCCACGGACCTCCATATCACCCCCCTCCCCTGGTCTGTGGCAGCATGTGGGGAAAGCCATCCTTGCATAGGCCTGTAGGCTGCACAGTGTCACTTCAGCCACTGCCCGAGTTGGTTGAGCTTCAGGTTCTTGCTGAGTAAACAGCAAAGCTAGTTGGAACTTCCTGCGACCTGGATCCAGCCTTTGTCTTCCTAGCACCCTGGCTGTAAACCTCTAGTTGCCCCCGCGAGTTGGCAGGAAGGGTGGCCATGGAATTTCTGTCTGGGAGAGGCCTGGGGCCAGCCATCTGGTAGGTCTTGAAACCATGTTTCCAGAGCACATGTTGCTTTTACTTAGACTGTATGTTTATTAGGGGTGGTTGTCCGATAGCTGGGAAGGGGGGTCTGAGCTCTGGACACCGCTGCCAAGGTGAGGTTTTTTGAGTGAGTTCTGCCTGTGTTCTTAGAGCCTGCAAGGCTTTTCGTGCCCGACCTCTTCACAGAAGCGTGCAGAGCACTTGCTTGGCTGAGCTTCTCCCTTTCTCGTCCAGTATGCCCATCTGGCCTGCCCACTCCCTCACTGGGGAGAAGGTGAGGGCGAGCAAAGGAGAAACCCTCCCCCAGTACAGTTGGGAGCTGCAAATGAGGTGTTGGTTGCCAAGCCTTCAGGGAAATATCTTCAACCCCCAAAGTCCGTGACTCCCAAGTTCCAGGCAGTGTGGTCCAAGCACAACAGTGAGTGCTGGCGGTGAGGGAGTGTCCTCTGGTGCCAGGCGTTTGCCGCGGGGAGCTGTGGTGGGCACGTGCGTCATCATTCTCAGGCACCCTTCAGACCTGAGGGAAAGGCGACCTCTGTGTATGTGATCTGTGATCCTCTATCGTGTCTCGACTTGAAGAGCGGTTGTAAACTACCATGTGTCTTAACGTCCTCAGGGATTGTCTCTGTAACCTTGGTTTTGCTTCTGGCAAACATCTTGTTTTCATTCCCAATTTGTTTTAGCTTTCTTTCTTTCTTTTCGAGAACCCTAGGTTTTTTGCTTTGCTTTAATTCTTTTTTTTTTTTTGTCTGCACTGCACAGCATGCAGGATCTTACCAGGAATTGAACTCACACCCCCTGCAGTGGAAGCTGACCTTTTAACCTCTAGACTGCCAGGGACGTCCCCCCAGTTAGCTTTGATTCGAGGAAAGTTCTGGGCAGAATACTGAAGATAATCGCCTAGATTCCTTTGCTCAGTGATTTTGCTCACCTGTCTGTCCCCTTCATTCTCCCTCCTTGTCCCAGCTCCTGCTATCAATTTGTCTCCATTCTTCAAGCCCCAAATCCTCTGTGGTTCATCCACTCTGGCTCCCAGAGGTCACTTTCTCTTCTGAAAGCATGGCCCTTTGCCAATCAGCTCTCTTGGTCATGCATCACTTCTGCCTGATGATACCTCTGGTCTTATACTTTATCTTTTCAGGTATTTTTGCCTTATCTTTATCTACACCTCCCCGAATTCTCCCTTCTCTCTGGTAGATAGTATACTCCTTGAATTTGTATCCTCCACAGGGCCTGGTCTAGTGTCTTAGACACCATAGGATCAATAAATGATTCTTGAATCAACAGCAACAACAACAAAAAATAGATGAAAGGACTTGGGGAAATTGTGGTGAACACTCTAATGGTTTTATCCTCACTGGATCTTAGGGAAATTGACTGCTCTTCAGCCCTATCTTCAGGATCCAAATAGTGACCATTTTGTACCAGTGTTTTACAAGGTTGCTTGCTAGCATCTTCTTTCCTCCCCTAATTATGTACTATAAATACCATTCCTGACAGCAGTCATCAACAGTACAGGCTTCAGAAAGAGACCTCCTTGTTCAAATCCTGGCTCTGCTTCTCTGCTGTGTAACCTTGGACAGAGTGACTTAAACTCTCTGAGCTTCCCTTCCCTCATTTATAAAGTGGAAATAATAAGGGTTGTTTGGCAGGTGTGATGAGGTAATGCATATATAGCACTTGGCAAGGACCACATGGCAGGTACTCGGAGGACTATGATTTGGGGCCTGTCCTTAGGGAAATCTCTATTCAACTGGGAAACGCACATCAACATAATGGGGTGTCTTAAGCTGGGCACCTAGAAGCTGGGCTGGGACCATGGATTTGAGTGCAAGTAGTTTATTTGGGAGGTGATTCCAGAAAGCACTGGGAAGGAAGTAGGGAAGTGAGAATACAGGATACTTTATTTATTTTTAATATTAATTAATTTATTTGGCTGCACCATGTCTTAGTTGCAGCATGAGGGCTCTTTAGTTGTGGCATGCGGGATCCAGTTTCCTAATCAGGGATTGAACCCAGGCCCCCTGTATGGAAAGCATAGAGCCTTAGCCACAGGACCACCAGGGAAGTCCGCAGTACAGGATACTTTAATAAACAGGTTACCCTGCAGGCATCAAGAGCTCAGTCCTGCTGGACGAGGGCAGAAAGCACAGCTAAGAGTCGTCCCTGCCTCTCTCCAAGGGCAAAAAGCTGGGGTATTCTTCACCATCTCCTGTCATTCATTGCTTGGGGGTTGCTCCCAATGGCTTCCCTCCCAGGTGCTTTCAGACTGCTCTCCACCAGCAGTCAAAGAGAGCTTTCAGGCCAGAAGGCCTGAAGAAGAGAGCCTGGGCTCAGGGGTCCTCGCCCCCACGGGACCATGTGCTGGGGGTCTATGTGTCAAAGCAGTTGTGATGAGTTTACTCCTATTAGTCACAAGAGCTGGTGGAGAAAGCTAATAAACCTCCTTGGAGTGGTCCAAGGGAAAGGTTTAGGTCTGATGCCCACACCTCTGATGAGAACCTCGCTGCTTCTGCAGAGAATTTGTTGTGCTGGGGCGACGCTCAAATCTCAGCCTCCTCCAGCTCTTCGGCACTGAAGGTCAGCTCTGGGAACGCAGAGACTGCCATCGGAACTCCAGGGAAGCGCTGAGTCCTCGTGGTCTCTGCAAGAGCGGGCGGCCCTACCATGTCACAGCCTGGGAAGGAAAAGAGTGAGCTGACTGGTTCCAAGAGGAGACTGCTGCTGCCGACCCCTCCCTCAGCTTTTACCACCTGAGATAGCAGAGGAAAAGGGAAAAGATCTGTAAAAACACAGCACTTTAGGGGAAAAGGTATTGCAATTTTGCCTTTATATGTTCCTCATTTAGGTCCGTCTTTCCCCCTGATATTCTCCAGAACCGATTGTTCAAAGGAAATGGGCTGTGAACAGAGCTGGAGAGAATTCAAGAAGTGTTCCTTAATCCACTGGAGGGCTTCAGTGGGCCCAGTGGGAGCTCACAGCAAATCTGATTTATAGGCATAGCCAGACTAGGAGGTGTGAGACAGGGTGACTTAAAGGTGCCTGGCGGGCACCCTCGGGTTCACAAATCCTTGCACCCTGTGCTCACTCCCACACCTGATCCTTCCTGGTCATGTGCAGCTTTACATGTGCAGTTTTGTGCCTGTGGTGATGACTTTTTTTGTATTCATCATTGCTTCTATCAGAATGTGTCCTGAGCTGAATGTGTTCCTTCAAAGTCCATATCTACCCAGAACTTCAGCATGTGATCCGCTTAAAAACATTTTTCAAAAATTTATTTACTATTTTATTCTTGGCTGCACTGGGTCTTCATTGCTGCACCCTGGCTTTCTCCATTTGCAGTGTGTGGGCAAGATGAGACCATACTAAGTAAGAGTGGGCTTAATCCTACGCCATTAGTGTCCAGTAAGGATAGGGAGATTTAAACTAAGAGATGCAGATTCCCAGGGAAGAGGCTGTGAGAAAGCAGAGACAGAGACTGGAGGGGTGAAGTTCCCAGCCAAGGAATGCCAAGGGCTGCTGGCAATCATTAGACACAGGGAAGAGGGCGCTGTCAGACACCTTGCTTTTTGACTTGTAGCCTCTAGAACTGTAAGACAAATTTCTGTTGTTCTGAGATAGCCAGTGGGTGCCCCTTGGTTAGGCAGCCTTAGGAAACTACTACAGGAGCCTGGCATTCTGCAGTCTGTGGGGTCGCAAAGAGTCAGACACAACTGAGCAACTGAACTGAACTGAGGAAACTATACTACGGAGTGTAAGCCACTTGGGGGCAGTGGTAATGTCTTACCCACCTGTGCCCTTGACAGTGTTTAGTTCAAAGTGTGTTGGTTGACCCAAGATGTTAAAGGAACTTCTTGAAAAGTATACATTACTGGAAGGTATGGCTTTTTAGAGCCTGACTATTGTTGCAGCTGCAGAAATGGGGGTGTCAGATGCTGAGATGGGGCAGTGAGGCAGTGGGCAGGTGCCTCTTGGAAGGACTGGACAATACTAGGGAGGGCAGTTAGGGGGAACCAAGACTTTCTTCATCTGCCTCCCAGTTTTGGTTAGAGCTGGCCTGATTTCAGGGCCCTCATGTCTAATTATGTGGGTTCAAAAAGGCTCAGACAACCCTCTGGGAGGAGGCCAAATCCTCAGAAATCCAAGGTCTTGACTGTGGCTTCCTCCACCTGAGCTCCAAAGGACTGGGTATCATGGGGGTGGGGTGGAGGGAGGGGGAGATGGTTTGGGCTTGAAGTCAATTCAGCAGCCTGTCATTCTCTTTCACCCTCTGTGAGAGAGTATCAGACAGTCACTGCATGTCTCTAAGTTCCTGGCAGCACTGTTTAGGAGAGCAAGATTTTGGAAATGACCCAAACGTCTGACAATGGATGATGGGTTCCATAAAGTATGGTTTAGCCAGACGCTGGAATTCTAGTCTGCCATTAACAATGTCATGGATGATTGTCTGTTGACATGATAAAAGGGTATAATATATGGAAAACACATACATACACATGTAATATGTTACATATCTGAGACATGTATGACATGCATGCAGGTATAGGAAAAGATTCATGAGAAAATAAGACCATGGTTATAATAGGGATTTTGTCTGGCTGGTGAGATTATGGATGACTTCTCTGCAGTGGGCAATATTGTTTGTCATATGAAACTAAAGTTGTTCTTGGGGCTTTCCTGGTGGCTCAGCAGTAGAGAATCTGCCTGCCAGTGCAGGAGACACGGGTTCAAGCCCTGATTCAGGAAGATCCCACGTGCCTTGGAGCAACTAAGCCTGTGAACCATAACTACTGAGCCTGTGCTCTAGAGCCTGGGAGCCAGCCGCAACTACTGAAGCCTGCATACCCTAGAGCCCGTGTTCCACAACAAGAGAAGCCGCAGCAGTGAGAAGCCTGCACACTGCAACAAGAGAGTAGCCCCCACTCACCGCAACTAGATGAAAGCCCTCATAGCAATGTAGACCCAGCACAGCCAAAACTACATAAATAAAATTATTAAAAAAAAAAAAAAACCCTAAAGTTCTTGGTTTAAAAAAAATGTTCCTGCAGTATTCCACAGGATGAGTCATGAGCGTCTTCCCTCCTCCCCTATCAGAATTTACTTTTCTGCATTTCTTTGCCCAGCTTTGGGCTCTCTTTCTCTCTCTCTCAGTGAATCAACTGACAGCCGTGACAGTAGCACAGAGGTGAGCTCTTAGCTGGGGGAGGTGGGAGGTCTGGCCGGCAGGTCCTGGCAGCCCCTTGGGAGCCACTTTCTAGGTGCTGCAGGACCTGAGGTTGCCTGTGATGGTCCTGCCACATCATGCAGGATGGTGGTGGCTTCCCTGATCTCGACTTCCCTATATCATCCAACTTCATGTCTGCCTGTCATTTTCTCTATTAAATACAGTCTTCCTTGAAATCCCAAGTCCCACAGCTTGTCTCTAAGTATTGATTTTATTTTATTAGTTAAAAAATTTTTTTTTTATTTGGCTGAGTTGGGTCTTAGTTTTGGCACTCCGGATCTTTAGCTGTAGGATGTGAGCTTTTAGTTGTGGCATATGGGATTTAGTTCCCTGACCAGAGATCAAACCCAGGCCTCTGCATTGGGAGGGTGAAGTCTTAGCCACTAGACCACCAATGTTGTTAGTCGCTCAGTCGTGTCTGACTCTGTGACCCCGTGGACTGTAGCCTGCCAGGCTACCCTGTCCATGGAATTCTCCAGGAAAGAATATGGGAGTGGATGGCCGTTCCCTTCTCCAGGCAATCTTCCTGACCCAGGGGTAGCAAGGAAGTCCCTAAATATTGATTTAAAAAATTTATGATATTCTACTCTAGTTCAACTCAGCCAGTATTTATTTTGCTGCTTACTTTGTGCCAGGCATGGAGTTAAGATCCTGGGGAGCAAGGATCACTGAGATAAGGGTCTACCCTCAAGGAGGGGCTGTGGCTGATGGAGCACTGAGGTGCCAGGCATGTTGTTGAGGACTTCATAGGCAATCTCACTTTTAAGTTAATCTATACAAACACCCTTCAGGGGAGCACTAATATTTTTATGGTACTGATGAAAATTAAGGTATGTATTTAGTAGCAAGATGGGAATTTAATTCCAGTTCTGTTTGACTCTACTACAACCACTACCGTACTCTAAATACCTCGTGGTCTCCAGAGTTTTCCACTGTACAGGGCTCAGTTAGCAGTAAGTCATAGTTTACTCAACTAGAGTCAGCCTTCATACCTGTGGGTTCTGCATATATGGATTCAACCAACTATATGGGTCAAATACACACACACACACACACACACACACACACACACAAACATATATATATTTAAATTGCAGAATGTTCCAAAAAGTAAAACTTGAATTTGCCACACATCAGTGATGGTTTACATAGATTTACACTGTGCTTGGCCACTTAGTTGTGTCTGACTCTATGACCCCATGGACTGTAGCATGCCAGGCTCCTCTGTCTGTGGAATTTTCCAGGCAAGAATACTGGAGTGGGTTGCTATTTCCTTCTCCAGGGGATCTTCCCCACCCAGGGATTGAACAGGAGTCTCTTCAGTCTCCCGCATTGGCAGGCAGATTCTTTACCATCTGGGAAGCTCACATTGTATTTACAGCTATTTACATAGTATTTGCATTATAATAGGTAGTACAGATAACCCAGGAATGATTTAAAGTATACAGGAGGATGTGTGTAGGTTATAGGGAAATATCATACAGTTTTACAAAGGACACTTGAGCATCCATGGAGTTTAGTGTCTTGGTAGGAGAGTTGAGGGTTGGGTGGGGAGAGAGTCCTGGAACCAATACCCTGTAGATACTGAGGGACAACTGTATTCCTTATTTGAACAACTGTATACTTCTAAGTATTTCCACCATTATAATGAGACATTGATATAATCATGTTCAGGTACATAGCTTTTGCTGACCTTTAAAAAATTTGCACATACACATGTGTGCGTGAGAAGAAAGACTGGAAGTAAATACATTAAACATTTAATAACTATTACACATAGGGAGTGTGATTGGGGGCATAGCCATTTAAAAAATACTTTATTTTTTACAGCAGTTTTAAATGAAGAGCAGGAAGACAGGAGGAGAAGGGAATGACAGAGGATGAGATGGTCGGATGGCATCACTGACTCAATGAACATGAGTTTGAGCAAGCTCTGAGAGTTGGTGATGGACAGGGAAGCCTGGCGTGTTAGAGTCTATGGGGTCGCAAAGAGCCAGACGTGACTAAGTGAATGAACTGAACTGAACTGAACTAAATGAATAACAAAACTGAGGGAAAGATGCAGATATTGCTTATCCATTCGCTCCCCCATATCTCTAGCCTCTCTCACCATCAACATCTCCCACCAGAGAGGTACATTTGTTACAATTAATGACCTACGCTGACACATTATTACTAACCAGAGCTCATAGCTAACATTAGGGTTTACTCTTGGTGTTGTACATTCTAAGGGTTTTGACAGTTCTGATGATATGTATCTAGCATTACAGTATCATGCAGAGTATATTCACTGCCCTGAAAATCCTATTCATCCTTCCCTTTCTACAACCCCTGACAACCACTGATCTTTTTACTACCTCCATAGCTTTACCTTTTTTCAGAATGTCATATAGTTGGAATCACACAGTATGTAGCCTTTCCTGACTGGCTTCTTTCACTTAGTAAAATGCATTAAAATTTCATCTGTGTCTTTTCATGGCTTGATAGCTACTTCTTTTCAGTACTAATTAATATTCCATTGTCTGGATGTACTACAGTTTATTTAGCTGTTCACCTGTTGAAGGGCATCTTGGTTGCTTCCAAGTGTTGGCAATTATGAATAAAGTTGCTATAAACATCAGTGTACAGCATTTTGTGTGGACGTAAGTTTTTAACTCATTTGGATAAATATCAAGGGATGAAATCGCAGGATCATATGGTGAGAATATAACTTTGTAAGAAACTGCCAAACTGTCTTCTGAAGTGGCTATACCATTTTGCATTCCTTCCAGCAGTGACTGAGAGTTCATGTTGCTCCAGATCGCAGGGCGCTGTTAGCAATCTGAATTTGTGCCCCGGTGGGGCTTCTCCAGTGGCTCAAATGGTAAAGAATCTGCCTGCAATGGGGGAGACTCAGGGTTCAATCCTTGGGTCAGGAATGACTTCTCCAAGTATTCTTGTCCTGAGAATCCCAAAGACAGAGGAGGCTGGCAGGCTACAGTTCCTATGGCCACAAAGACTCTGACATGACTGAGCGACAAAGCGCGCACACACACACATTCTAATAGGTATGCAGTGGTATCTCATTGCTGCTTTAATCTGCAATTCCCTAATGACATATGATGTTGAGCATCTTTTAATATGCTTATTTTCCATCTATAAATCTTTGGTGAGGTGTCTGTTCAGGTCTTCAGCCCATTGTTTAATCAAGTTGTTCATTTTCTTATTGTTGAATTATAATAGTTCTTTGTATATTTTGGATATCAGCCCTCTATTAAATACTTCTTTTGAAAATATTTTCTCTCAGGCTGTGGCTTATGTTCTCATTCTCTTGAGAATTTTCACTTTTTACTTTACACATTTCAGTATTGAGTTTTTTCTCAAAGGGCAAATTTTTCTTTTTTTTATAAAAGTTTTTTTTTTTTTAAATGTTGCCTTTCAATGCATTACAAATAAAGTAGGATTTATCAGTAATATAACTGCTTTTAGGAGGATTCCTCGACAAATAAAAGATTTCCCGTAACCAGTGAGCTTACTTTCTCTGACCTTACGAAGAGGAGAGAGTAGTAAGCATGGTGATATCTCCCACTGGAGGTAATGAGCTTTTTAATAGCTTGTGTGTGGTTATGACTGTGCCATAAATTTCAGAGTTTAATGACTATATTTTACATTTATATGTCTGATAGAAGCTTGGATAAATAGGAGAGTCTCTGCCTCCTTGAAAAGAAATCCTAATGAATTGGATTCCCTTTGGCTAAAGGAAAAAAAAAAAAAACTGGAGTCAGCTGTCTCAGCTAGAGAGAACAAAGAAGAAGTTTAAAAAAGAGAGCATAGCAGAAGTCAGAAGAAGACACTTGACAGAGGTATACTTCTTCGGCTAATGGACTTTTGTGGTCTGTAGAGGATGAGGCTTCACATTTATGGTCAAGGACCTTCGGTCCCAGACCAGCTCCGCCGTAAAGTGACTGTATGACTTGAACAAGATGCTAATTTTTAAATTTTTTTTGATCCCTCCTTTCCTTATTTTGGAAAATGCAGGTGCTCCTAGTAGTAACAAGCTCACAAGGTTGTTATGAGAATTAAACGATGCTTCAGTTTCAAAGTAATTTGGAAAGAAAGAAGTGCTTATTCTGATATGCTATCCAAGCGTTCCTTGGGTATTTAGACAAATGCAAACACTGGGCATAACAAGAACAATAATGCTTGGCATTTAACCTCAAGAACCTGTTAGGCAAAGTGAAAAGTGAGATATGTGAAAGGATCACCTGACTACTGTTGCATTGGAACTTATACCAGGTAATCTGCCCTTTGAACATGGGGTCATCTGTGTTGTTCATGACTATAAGAAGGCTCTTCATGTCTCACAAAGCAGATTTCAGGCTCCTTGAGGCTAGGGCCATGGCTTCTTTTTCCTCCTACAGAAACATATATAGTGTTGAGTGAGTCATATCTATTACCATGTGGAGGGCTCTCTCTGGACTAGGCTGTTGTTGAGATCTTTTAGATATATTTTATTTTTACTTAAAAAATTTTAAAAGCCCACTGATTTGCACACTTTTTTATTTTTTAAACTTAATGAATTATTTATTTTTGCCTGCGTCAGGTCTTAGTTGTGGCCGCGTGGTATGTGGGATCCTAGTTCCCAGACCAGGGAATGAACCCTTGTGCCCTGCGTTGAAAGGTGTACTCTAAACCACTGGACCACTGGGGAAGTAGGCTCCTTGAAGGTAGAAAGTGTTAGTCTCTTAGTCCTCTCTGATACTTTGTGATCCCATGGACTATAGCCCACCAGACTCCTCTGTCCATGGAATGCTTCAGGGAACAATACTGGACTAGGCTGCCATTTCCTACTCCAGGGGATCTTCCCGACCCAGGGATTGAATCCAGGTCCCCTGCATTGCAGGCAGAGTTTTTACCAGAGGGTAAGGCCATGACTTCTTTCCCCTCCTACAGCAACATGTATAGTGTCAAGCAAGCCTTATCTATAACCTTGCATGGAGCTTCTCTCTAGACTAGGTTCTGTGTTGAGATCTTTTAGTTGTATTTTTAGATAGATTGTATGTGATGTTTCTGAAGAAAGAAATAGCAATCTGCTCCAGTATTCTTGCCTGGAGAATTTCATGGACAAAGAAGCCTGGTAGGATACAGTCTGTGGGGTCCCAAACAGTTGGACAAGACTGAGCAACTATCACTATGTGATCTTTAAAACAACTATATGAGATAAGTAATATGGTTATTTCAATCTTCCAGTGAGAAAACAGAGGCACAGAACAGTTAAAGAGCTGTCAAGCGGCCTCTCAGCTGGTGAGTGGTGGAGTCAGAATTTGAACCTCGAATAATCTACCTTCGCAGCCTATATTCTTAGCTGCTGTGCTGAAGCTCTGGAAATGTGTTAACTGGATGCTAAATTCATCTAGGGTCTAAAGTAGAGAACTTGGTGCTGCATTTAAGAGAAGGCATGAGGTGAAGTACTGGAGAGCCCAGAGTTGTGAGAGGGAGACTTTGGGCTCTTATCATGGTTCTGGGGCTGGCGGGGTGGGGAGGGGGGAAGGTGTGGAGGGGAAGGGTGTTCCCGTCGATTGGCATTTTCCTGGTCCTGCACTATGAGAACCGGGAATACTTTCTCTTGTTTGGAAACAACTCATTAAAGATTCCTGGACTTCCCTGGTGGAACAGTAGATAAGAATCTGCCTGCCAATGCAGGGAGCATGGGTTTGATCCCTGGTCCGGGAATGCTTCACATGTCACGGAGCCACTAAGCCTATACTAAGCCACAAATACTGAACCACAAATACTGAAATGACCGAGGGGAATAAACACTCCAACTCCTCTCTCTTGCACCCGTTCATTTCGGGCCACTCACATAAGTTTCACCCAACCAGATGCCAGAGAGCAGGAGAGCTGGCTCATGTATTGATAGCAGTCAGCAATCTGAACATAGAGTAGAGAAAGGGGCTGGAGGGTCAAATGGAGAACACCCAGTGCCTGAGTGCACAGAAGTGAGTAGGAGCTGCTCTAAAAATAACCAAGAGGCTCTCAGCGGGGAAGTATCTAAATGAAAGGTGACACATCCACTCTAGGGAACACGGTGCAGCAGTCACAAGCAAGGAAGAGATCAATAAATATTGGTGTGGATGGATCACTGAGATATATCCTTGAATGGTGAAGCAGATTGCAGAAAGATGCCTAGAGTGGATGGTGTGTTTCTCTCTCTCTTTCTCTCTCTCTCACACACACACACACACTCACACACTATGATAAATCTATTTAATGCTCTAAGTCTACTGTTTATTACGGTGTGTGGTGTATATGTATATACACATGCATAAGGTCTGGAATGGACTTCCCTGGTGGCTCAGATGGTAAAGCGTCTGCCTACAATGCGGGAGACCTGGGTTAAATCCCTGGGTCAGGAAGATCTCCTGGAGAAGGAAATGGCAACCCACTCCAGTATTCTTGCCTGGAAAAACCCATGGATGGAGGAGCCTGGTAGGCTACAGTCCAAATGGTAATAGTAGACTGCACCAGGGTGGTAGGAGGAGGTTGGGGGTCAAAGGGGACTTTAGTTGTGGTGGTCCAAAGCGGACTTTAGACACTGGTGGTGGCCATTTCCTACCCTCCTCCATTCTTTCATGCTAATAATTCAAATTTTGTTCAAGTATTAAAGGGCAACACTGTACTCAGGGAAGGTAGGTCCAGGCATGGCTGATCTCAGTCAAGTGCACTTAGACCAGTTCTCTTTCCCTGTGATTTATTTAGCAGTAGGCATGCTACCTAGTCTACTGGTGACTTCTACAAGTACTTTTTTCTCTAATAACAAAGAGAGAATAAAGTGGACAAAGAGTCTGACTCTGTACCTCCTTTCTGGCTTAGAGTGGTGTTGTTTGAGAATGTGATGCTTGGAGGTATGGTAACCCTCCTAACGACCATGAGGCAGAGACTTGGAAAATGGTGGAGATCATTCTGGCATACTGACACCTCAGTGTTTCAAAGCAGATATTTTTCTTCTTCAAACTTCTTGTGGCCTGAGATATTTAAATGCCTTTATTGCTTAACCCACTGTTAGGCAGGCATTCTGATACAATTAAATACATCTTAAGTAAGCGGTGGGCTTCCCAGGTGGCTCAGTGGTAAAAAGTCCACCTGCCAATGAGGAGATGCAAGAGACGCAGGCTCAATCCCTGGGTCAGGAAAATCCTCTGAAGTAGGAATTGGCAATCCACTCCAGCATTCTTACCTGGAAAATCCCATGGACAGAGGAGCCTGGCAGGCTACAGTCCATGGGTTGCAAAGAGTTGAACATGACTGACTGAGCATGCAGCCAACCAATGCAGTAGCTTAATCTGAACTAGTTTAAGTGTTTTCTTAGGAGAATTTATTCCTGTGCTGCTGATGTAATTGAGCATTTGTTTGTGAAGCTTCCTCAGGGGTTGTGCTTCATCTCCAGAATGGATCTGGCTCACCTGCTGGCTTCCCGGGGCTCTCTCCACCCTTCGGGTCCTTGTTTGTCTCTTCCTCTGAACTGCTTTGATTGGTGATACATGTAGACAACAGTTTAGGAATAAACCCTCTATCCCCTCCTGAAGCCGCTCCATCCCCTACACCCTCTCAGATTGGAGGGCCCTTCCCACAGAACTCTCTGCAGGGCAGGGGGCTGCCCTTCGGTAACCAAAGAGATCTGGGGAGACTGGAAAGGTGCAGGGCAGGAAGGGACATTAGGAGCAGCCGAAACCCAAGAACCCTGTGTTTGGGCAGGATTCCTTTGTTCCGCACCTAGGCCAGCTTATGTATGTTATAAACATGCATGCATTCATTCTAGGTTTATTCAGGGACTTCTATGGTGTGATTTCTGAGGGTGCTTTTAAATCCCTAGCACTCACTGCCTCTGCTGGAGGTCCTAGATGCTGGATTTTAAGCCCGCAGAGATGAGGTATATGAAAACAGCTTAAAGAGGAGCATGAGTGGCTTGGGTAGGTTTGCCTTTGTGAAGGGTCACTCTGGAGGCCGAAGACCACTGGGGGGCCTTTCTGGTAGGCTGAGGGAGGGAAGCTGACATTTCAGTTGGGGTCCAGGGGAGAGAGTGTGGGGGAGGGAATCGGTGCGAACTCCTGGCTTCCTTTCACCATGGGTGATGCTCTACCCGTGGTGGCAAGACGTGTTTTCTGCCTTCTTCAAAGCAAGGGCAGAGGTCTTTTGGGGGCTATTTTCAGGGATGTTTCGGGGAACTTTCTCTAAAGGTCTTCCTTTGTGGCGTTTGGCGGTCAGTCCCTCATTAATCATTTCCTTTGAGGCAGGAGGGCTCGGCAGGGGGATGGAAGGCTGGGACTTGAGTTGTTCCTTTGTCACCCTGAGCTCTGCACCCCCACTGAGAGTGGCCAGTGCCTCCTTCCTCCTGCGTCTCCACCTGCCCTCTTCCACTTCGCTGCCCTCGGGGTCACAGGAAAGAGCTAGGTGGGGGGCTGGGAGGGAGGGGTAAGAAAGAGCAAACCTTAGCCTCAGATGCCCAGCTGCTTTATTATGCATGCCTTCCTCTTTCTCACTGTTTTTTGGAAAGGCTGAAAATAAACACTTTTGTAATACCGACTTGTAATTCACACTTTCCTGACAAGTTACTCACACTGCAGCCCCAGCCGCTCAAAGAGGGGTTTGACGCAAGCCTTTTTCAGCAGGCGCTTTCTAATTCAGAATGTTCTAGCACAGCTGATCTTGCTACTTCTAAACTAGTTGAGGGGCTGAGGAGGGAATCTGGGAGCCCTGGGCCAGAACACCACCAGGGTCTCCACTACAAATTCAGACTCCTCTGGGGTGCTGTTCAACTCACTTTTCAAGGCATGCTGTGGAATCTCTGAAAACCTCACAGATTTATTAACTCAAGACCTGTATTCTATAGACCAGAGAAGTGACTCTCCCACTAAAATGACCGGACTGCTTAGTGGAGAAATTGGAATAAAACCCCAAGTTCTGGACTCTCAGACCATGTGCCTCCTAGTAGGCCATGCTTTATTCATTTCTTGGACTTTCTTTAAGTTTTTACTGGGTTGGCCAAAGAGTTCGTTCAGGTTTTTAAAAAACCTGCATGAACTCTTTGGTCAACCCAATATTATGCAAAGTTTCAAACACACAAAAGTAGAGAAGCAAGTTTAATGAATGCACAGGTACCCATTACTTAGTTGCAGTAACCATTAGTGGTCTGACATTTTTGTTTGATCTGATCCACAACATCCTCCTTTGCAATCAGACATTATGTCATTTGATCTGTTAATTCAGCCGTGTGTATCTGTAACAGAAAGCTTTTAAAAATAACACAACCACAGTACCATTATCACACCCACAAAATGAACATCTCTTAGTGCCATAATGCTTGTGTGTGTGCTCAGTCACATCTGACTCTTTGTGACCCCATGGACTGTAGCCTGCCAGGTTCCTCTGCCCATGGAATTTTCCAGGCAAGAATATTGGAGTGTGTTGCCATTTCCTACTCCAAGCAATCGAACCTGTATCTCTTGTGTCTCCTCCATTGGCAGGCGGATATTACCTAGCTCATAGTCAATATTCTCCATTTATGTCATAAATGTCTTTTGGCAGCTTGTTTAAATCAGGATCCAAACAAGATCCATACATCGTATTTGTTGATTTTTTTAAAAGGTTTTTTAAACCGTAATTGTCTGCCCTCCTATACTTTCCCCAGACCTAATGTTTGTTGAAAAAACTAGATCATCTGTACTTTTCAAATTTCCCGAATTCTGCCTTCAGAGTGTATCCTGCTGGTTGGTGTCCTTTAACAAATTTCTCCATCCCATTTCCTGGAAGTTGGTACTTAGATGTAGAGCCATGCTTCTCACCTGGAAGAGATTGCCACCTCCTTCCTCCCCTCCATCTGGCAAAGTGAGGAGACACGCTGATTGTCACAACTAGGTGATGGTGCTATTTGCATCCAGCGGGCAGAGGCCGGAGAAGCTGCTAAACATCCTATACACACAAGAAGTTATGTGTCCCCAAGTGTGAATTTTGAGAAACCCCGACTGAGAGACTTGATTAGATTCAAGTTCTTTTTCTTTTTTGTGAGGGAGGCAAGGATATTTCATAGGCAGTGCTGAGAACTTCCTGTGGCGTCAGGAGGAGGATACTCTGTCTCACGTTAAGGTGATGCTAATGTCCATCACTGGGTTCAGGAGGTGTCAGCCTGACATGCCCATTATCAAGTTAGTGACACAGTATCTGGAGAGTAAGAGAGAGCCTTCTTAAGAGCTGAAAACTGGGTGTGTCTTTGGCAAACAGGGATATATGGCCATCTCCTATCTACTGACTTTTCAAGAGCTTTATTCAGCTTTAACTAAATCTCTTCAAGAAATTTAGAGATACCAAGGGAACATTTCATACAAAGATGAGCACAATAAAGAACAGAAATGGTATGGACCTAACAGAAGCAGAAGATATTAAGAAGTGGCAAGAATACACAGAAGAACTATACAATAAAGATCTTCACGACCCAGATAGAGACCCACTCCCCGATGGGATGGAAAATATGTTAAGGGACACCAACCAGCAGGATACAATCTGAAGATAGAATTTTGGAAATCAGAAAATTACAGATGACCCAGTTTTTTCGACAAACATTAGGTCTGGGGAAAGTATGGGAGGGCAGGCAGTTACAGTTTAAAAAAACCTTAAAAAAAAAATCAACAAATACAATGTGTGGATCTTGCTTGGATCTTGATTTAAACAAGCTGCCAAAAAACATTTATGACATAAGTGGAGAATATTGAATATGAGCTCGATAATGACCCACGACGGTGTGATCACTCACCTAGAGCCAAACATCCTGGAATGCAAAGTCAAGTGGGCCTTATGAAGCATCACTACAAACAAAGCTAGTGGAGGTGATGGAATTCCAGTTGAGCTATTTCAAATCCTGAAAGATGATGTTGTGAAAGTGCTGCATTCCATATGCCAGCAAATATCGAAAACTCAGCAGTGGCCACAGGATTGGAAAATGTCAGTTTTCATTCCAATCCCAAAGAAAGGTTATGCCAAAGAATGTTCAAACTACCGCACAATTGCACTCATCTCACACTCCAGCAAAGTAATGCTGAAAATTCTCCAAGCCAGGCTTCAACAGTACATGAAACATGAACTTCTAGATGTTCAAAGCTGGACCAAGAAAAGGCAGAAGAACTGGAGATCAAATTGTCAACATCCTTTGGATCATCAAAAAAGCAAGAGAGTTCCAGAAGAAACATCTATTTCTGCTTTATTGACTAAGTCAAAGCCTTTGACTATGTGGATCACAATAAACTGGAAAACTCTGAGAGAGATGGGAATACCAGACCACCTGACCTGCCTCCTGAGAAATCTGTATGCAGGTCAGGAAGCAACAGTTAGAACTGGACGTGGAACAACAGACTGGTTCCAAATAGTACTCCAAAGGAGTACATCAAGGCTATATATTGTCACCCTGCTTATTTAACTTATATGCAGAGTACATCATGAGAAATGCTGGGCTTGATGAAGCACAAGCTGGAATCAAGATTGCTGGGAGAAATATCAATAACCTCAGATATGTAGATGACACCACCTTCATGGCAGAAACTGAAGAAGAACTAAAGAGCTTCTTGATGAAAGTGAAAGAGGAGAGTGAAAAAGCTGGCTTAAAACTCAACATTCAAAAAACAAAGATCATGGCATCTGGTCCCATCATTTCATGGCAACTAGATGGGGAAACAATGGAAACAGTGACAGACTTTATTTTTTTGGGCTCCAAAGTTACTGCAGATGATGACTGCAGCCATGAAATTAAAAGACGCTTGCTCCTTGGAAGAAAAGCTATGACCAACCTAGACAGCATATTAAAAAGCAGAGACATTACTTTGCCAATAAACATCCATCTAATCAAAGCTATAGTTTTTCCAGTAGTCACATATGGATGTGAGAGTTGGACTATAAAGAAAGCTGAGCGCAGAAGAATTGATGCTTTTGAACTGTGGTGTTGGAGAAGACTCTTGAGAGTCCCTTGGACTGCAAGGAGATCCAGCCAGTACATCCTAAAAGAGATCAGTCCTGAGTGTTCATTGGAAGGACTGATGCTGAAGCTGAAACTCCAATACTTTGGCCACCTGATGGGAAGAACTGACTCATTTGAAAAGACCCTGGTGCTGGGAAAGATTGAAGGCGGTAGGAGAAGGGGATGACAGAGGATGAGATGGTTGGATGGCATCACGCGATGGACATGAGTTTGAGTAGGCTCTTGTAGTTGGTGATGGACAGGGACGCCTGGTGTGCTGCAGTCCATGGGGTTGCAAAGAGGCAGACATGACTGAGCGACTGAACTGCACTGAACCGAAACTTCGTTCTCCCCTCCCTCTGTTTTTTTCTTTGTTTTTAAATAGATATTTATTGGAGTATAATTTGTTCAAAATGTTAGTTTCTGGGCTTCCCTGGTGGCTCAGAGGTAAAGGATCTGCCTTCCAATGTAGGAAATATGGGTTCGATCCCTGATGGGGAAGATCCCACATGCTTCGGAGCAACTAAGCCCGTGTATCACAACTATGAGGTTGTGCTCTTAAGCCTGGGAGCTGCAACTACTGAAGTTCTCATGCCCTGGAGCCTGTGCTCAGCCACAAGAGAAGAGCTTGCACTGCAGCTAGAGAGCAGTCCCCACTCTCAACAACTAGAGAAAGCCAGAGCAACAACAAACACCCTGCATAGCCAAAAATAAACATTTTTTAAAAATGTTAATTTCTGCTGCACAACAGAGTGAATCAGTTACACATGTACTTATATCCACTCTTTTTAAGATTCTTTTCCCATATAGGTCATTACAGAATATTGAGAGGAGTTCCCCATGCTACACAGTTATCTGTATTATTAATTATCTATTTTATATATAGTAGTATGTATATGTTAATCCCAATCTCGCAGTTTATCCCCCTTTACTCCCATAGGAACCATGTTTATTTTCTACATTTATGATTCTATTTCTGTCTTGTAAATAAGTTCATTTGTACCCATATTTTTGGATTCCACATGTAAGTGATATGACATTTGTCTTTTCTCTGTTTGACTTTTCTCCAGTTTTATATAAGTTACAGGGGGTACATAAAGACCCACCTGATTCTCCTAGACTTGTTGTTGAAGCAATTTCCTCATCCCTCCCTGTTTTCCCTTCCCAAGAGGCAACCATTTTCAATTTTTCAACTGGTTCTTTTAATAGTTAGCTTTGCATGACCAAATAATGGGCTTAAATTGCTACTTCTTGGGCAATTTAAATTTTGGGCATTTTCTAATGACTGCTCCCTAAAGAACACAATCATTTCTCTATCTTTCCAATAATGTTCCCCAGTTCCCTGTTCAAGTAGTTTTTCTATCCCTTTTATGTTCTTAGAATAGTTAAATTCTAACTTGAGTTGTCTGCTCATGTAAAAGAGTAGTATATTTTAAAGCCAATTAGAAGCTCTTACCTTGTGAGTGGGGCTTGTTGATTGCAGACTTCATCATAGGGTTATCTGACTGTTTCTTTAGGAAATCTCCAGTGTCACAATGTTTAAGTCTTTCTTCTTGGGCCAATAGGATTGCTCAGAGACTTCCAGTCTTGTGCCTGGAGGAGATAGGCCTGGCTGCCAGGGTTCCAGGAGACAAGTGGGGCTAGAGAGCTGACAGTCTCAGTATTCAGTATATAGACTTTCACGTTTTGTCATAATTCCCTTGCCATCAGTTGTACCTGCTGTGTCCATGGGCCCTCTGTTACCTTCCTCTAGAAAACAGCCTGAGTCTAACAGCAGAATTATGGAAGAGCAGTTGCACAGCTGTACAGAGCTGGGGAGGGAACCTAAAGATCAAACTATTGTGTGTATTTTTAAACAGCTTTATTGAAGTATAATAGACATACTATATATAGCACTTTTTTACAATGTACAATTTGATAAGTAGATATATGCCTTATGAAGGTACAGACTTGTGAAACCATCACCACAGTCAAGATAACAAGCATATTGGGACTTCTGTGGTGGTCCCATGGCTAAGACACCACACTCCCAATGCAGTGGGCCCAGGTTCGATCCCTGGTCAGGGAAACAGATCCCCCATGTTGCAACTAAAGATCCTGCATGCCATAACTAAGATCCAGCACAGTCAAATATAGAAGTAAATACATAAATATTTTTTAAAAATATATTGAGCATGTTAACCACCCCTACACTTTTCTATCTATCCCCAGGCAACTACTGATTTTCTGAATGTTGCTATAGATCAGTTTGCATTTCTAAAATTTTATGTAAATATAATCATACATTTTGTGCTCTTTGGGGGAGGGATTCTGACCCCCCCCCCCCACTTAGTGTATATATATTTTAAAGTTTATTTATTTATTTTTGGCTGCACTGGGTCCTCGCTGCTGTGGGCGGGCTTTCCCTAGTTGCAGTGACAGGGGCTGCTCTCTAGTTGCAGAGCACGGGCTCCTCGTTGCAGTGGCTTCTCTCCTTGCAGAGCAAGGATTCTCGGGTGCGCAGGCGCAGTAGCTGTGACACACAGGCTCTAGCGTCGAGCTCAGTTGTGGTGCGCAGGGTTAGTTGCGCCTTGGCAGGTGGGATCTTCTTAGACCAGGAATCAAACCTGCGCCCCCAGCATTGGCTGGCAGAGTCTTAATCACTGGACCACCTGGAAAGCCTCCAGTGTAATTATTTTGAGATTCATCCACATCGTTGTATCTATAGCTCATTTCTTTTATTGCTAGCTGATATCTTATTGTATCAATAGGTCACAATTTATTCACTTGTTGTTGGACATTTGGATGGTTTCCAGGTTTTGGTTATTACAAATAAAGCAGTTATGAACATTCATAGGCAAGTTGCAGTATGGACAGAGTTTTCCATTTTTCTTGGGTTAACACCTAGGAGTGAAGTGACTGGGCCATAGGAGGTGTCTATTTAACTTTTAATGAATCAGCTCACTGTTTTCCTAAATGACTGTATCCATAACATTCCTATCAACAATGGATGAGAAAATTCCAGTTGCTCCACATCCTTGTCAGTACTTTGATTTGGTCACTTGGTCTTTTAAATTTAGATATTCTACTAACTGTGTCCCATTGTGGCTTAAATTTGCATTTCTGGATGGCTAATGATGCTGAGGACCTTTGCATGTGCTTATTTGCTATGTGGATATCGTCTTTGGACAAGGGGAATTGCTCAAATCTCTTGCCCATTAAAAAAAATGATTGTTTTGTTTATTAAATTGATTTTTAAGATTTATTTCCATCGTTTGAATGCAAATCCTTTATCAAGTATGTGACTTTGTATGTATATATATATAGCTAGTCTGTGGCTTGTCTTTTCAGTCTCTTAACAATGTTTTTCAGAAAGCAAATGTTCTTAATTTTGATAAAATCCAATTTATCGATCTTTTTATTTTATTCATTGATCTTTTGGTGTTGTACCTAAGAAATCTTTGCTTAATCTAAGGTCACAAAGATGTTCTCCTCTTTTCTTCTAGAAGTTTTATACTTCTAGGCTTTAGATTTGGGTCTGTGATCCATTTTGAATACATTTTTAAATATGGTGTGAGGTATGGATCAGACTTATGGTTTCTGTATATGGATATCCAATTGTTCTGGCATCATTTGTCAAAAACCCTGCTTTCCCAATAAATTGCCTTTGCACTTTTGCAAGGGTTTGTTTCTGTACTCTTCATTCTAACCCACTGTTCTATTTGTTTTTCTTGAATACAATACCACAATGTCTTGATTACTGTAGCTTTATACTGAATCTTGAAGTTGGGTAGTGTAAGTCTTCTATTTTAGTATTCTTTTTCTAAGTTGAATTAGCTATTTTGGGTACTTCTCACTTACAAATAGATTCTAGAATCAGCTTCTCAGTGTTAAAATTAACAGTGTAATGTAAAATAGTCATTGGGGTTTTGGCTGAAATTGTAGTGCATCTATAGATCAAATTGGGGGAGTTTATATCTTAGCAACATTGAGCATTCCAACCCAATAAAACAGTATATCTCCTTATTTATTTAACTATTCTTTATTTTTCTTCACAATGTTTTTTAGTTCTCATTATAGAGGACTTACACATCTTTTGTCAGATTTATCCCTAAGTATTCCATATTTTTAAATGGTATTGAAAATGGTATTTATTTTAAATTCTATGTCCTATAATTTGTTGCTGGTATATAGTAATGTAATTTGACTTTTGGGGACGAGGGTGAGGGGCACACCACCTGGCTTGCGGGATCTTAGTTCCCAGACCAGGGATCGAAACTGTGCCCTCTGCAGTGGAAGCTTGGAGTCTTAACTACTGGACCACCAGGGAATTCCCATAATTTTATTTTTTTAACACTATTCTTATATACTGAAACTTTACTAAACTCATTTATTAATTCTAGTAGCTATTTTTGTAGGTTGTGTAGGATTTTCTACATAGATAATCACATCATCTGTGAATAAAGACAACATTACTTCTTCTTTTCCAACTTGGATACCTTTGTTTCTTTGTCTTGCTTATTTGCAGTGGTTAGAGCCTGTTCAATTTAGGATCTATGTGCTGAAAGCAAACATCCTTTCTTCTTTCTGATGTTATTGGGAAAGCAATCAGTATTTCACCACTAAGTATTGGTATGGTGTTGGCTGTAGGTTTTCCTAGATATTCTCTATCAGGTTGCAGAAGTTCCCGTATGTACTTTGTTGAACATTTTTATCAGGAAAAATTAGATTTTCTAATCTAATTTTCTAACTTTCTAACAGGAAATTTAGATTTTCTTTTTTGTATCTATTGAGATGGTTACACGGTTTTTCATTTTAAATTTGTTGGCATAGTGAATTAGATGTATTGATTTTCAAATATGAAATTAACCTTGTAATGCTAGGATGAAATCTGCTTGGTTATGTGATTCTTTTTA
Source organism: Odocoileus virginianus (assembly GCF_023699985.2). Lineage (NCBI taxonomy): Eukaryota > Metazoa > Chordata > Mammalia > Artiodactyla > Cervidae > Odocoileus > Odocoileus virginianus. The sequence continues at coordinate 60,601,552 of NC_069675.1, forward strand.
TATGTTGACTTGATAAATTTTAAGAAATTTGCACCTACAAATTTCTAATCACTGTGTTGTACACCTGAAGCTAATATAATATTGTATATCAGTTGTTAGAATTTAAATATCAGAAATTTGCATCTATGTTCATGAGGAGTATTGATGTGTCATTTTCTTTTCATGCAATCAATGCCTTTGTCTGATTTGATGTCGTCGAATACTGGCCTCATAGGACTCCTTACCTCCTCTTTAATTTTCTATAAGAGTTTGTATAGAATTAGCATTATTTCCTTAAGTTTTAGGTATTGTCATTATTTTTTTTCTTAATCTACTTTGGGTTTCATTTGCTCTTCTTTTCTAGTTTCTTAAGTTGGAAGAAAGCTGAGTCGTTGATTTGAGACTTCCTTCTTTTTTTGTTTCCCTAATAAGTGTTTAGTGCTATAGATTTCCCTCTTTAAGTCCTGCTTTAGTTGTACCCCACAAATTTTGATGTATTTGATAAAATATTTTCACTTTCAGTTCAAATACTTCCTAATTTCTCTATTGATTTCTTCTTTGACTCAGGGGTTAAGAATTGTTAACTAATGTTTTAGTTTTCGAACATTTGGGATTTTTGAGATATGTGTTTTATATTGACTTCTGTTGTAATTTCCCTTTGGTCACAGAATGTAGTTTATATGACTTACGTCCTTTTAAGTTTATGAAGATTTGTTTTATAGGCCCAGAGTAGGAACTATTTTGACAAATGATCTGCGTACGCTAAAGAATCATGTGTGTTCTGGCCAATTTGGGGTGGAAATAAAAACCATCTCAGAACAGTAAGCTGGGGCAATCATAGAGCTCATCTTTCTTTTCTGTTTCTCAGGGATGGCTGTACTTTGTTGCCTAATATCCAATGTCTTGAGAACAACTGTTTCATAGATTTTATCTGTTTTATCAATTGTGTCTGCTGAGGGAGTAAAACCGATTGCTGCCGCTCCATCTTGGCCTAAGGGGAAATCTCCTCCAACTACTTTTAATCAATATTCTTGTTGGTCCTGCCTTGAAAGTAAAAGCGTTAGTCGCTCAGTGACTGTAGCCCACCAGGCTCCTCTCTCCGTGGAATTCTCCGGGCAAGAACACTGGAGTAGTCATTCCCTTCTCCAGGGGATCTTCCTGATGCAGGGATGGATTCTGGGTTGCCTGCATTGCAGGCAGGTTCTTCACAGTCTGAGCCACCGGGGAAGTCCTACCTTAACCTTCTACTTTTAGAACTACCTGGTTCTGACAATTCCTTGGCCCTTGAGAGGGGAGAGAGTTCCAAGATGTCAGTTGTGCTGTTCTTGGCTTTCCTCACTACTGGCTCTGGAATCTAATATAAATTCTAGGACCATTACTAAACAGAGCTGGGAATACACAGGACACGCTGAGATTGGACAATTATGCTGTCATTTTCTCACGTGTCTACATTGCCTTGGGCAGGACCTCAAACTCACATACCCACACGAACCCCTACCGGGAGGAGAAATTATGCAGAGCACTGGTGCTAAATAACAGGGAGGCCTGGGTGCTAACATAGCTCATCTTATTTAGACAACCCTGCTCTAATCTCGTGTGGCTTCACATTATCAGATCATCCATGAATTCAGGGATGCTGGAAATCGAAAATTTCACACAAAATTTCTTCTTTTAAAAATCTTGACAAGTAATCCAAATTTTAAAAAATGTTGTGGTTTAATTGAAAATTCAGCTAAGACTTTATCTGCCTTGTTGGATTGCCCATTTGGTACCTTTGGACTTTCCTCCTTTGCATGTTCTTGCTCCATCATGCAGGCAACTTTCCCTACTTCCTCGTGTCCCTGCTCCCCAAACACAGGCTCACTCAGGACTCTAGTTTGCCATGGCACTCATTCTACCCCTATTCTACATATTCTACACTCTACCCTATTCTACACTCTTTTAATTCAAGTGCTCAGCACCGTGTAACTGACTCAACGTCACAGTGTTTCAATTTTAGATTTCCAGAAGGGAGAATGTGATTGTCTAGCTTTGGTCTTATCAACTGTGGTTGGAGAGAGTCAACTGGGGTCATTTTCCTGGCCTCTGGGAACTTGGAGTGTGGCAGGGTTCAATGGAAAGTGAGGAAATGATTGGCTTTCTGTTGAAACCAGCTAAATCATATGATGGAAGAGCTGGAAATGATCTTAGAAAATAATTTGGTCAGACATCATTGTATTACATATGAAGGGCCTGGGGCTTAGAGAAGTGAAGTGGCTTCTCCAAGTTCGAAGACTTCATTAGTTAATAGCAGGGCTAGGTCTGGGATGTAATTGCCTAGCCAACTTTTCTTTCTTCTGTGTTCCATGAAAGCATTAAATACATCTGTATCCTTAATGCAATGCTTGAGGCAGAGTAGATAATCAATGAATATTTGTTGAATAAAGTGATGTACTGAGTTGTTTTCTATGATAGTGTACTTTATAAGTTAGGGTAAGGTTTAGCTACATATAACAGAAAATCTTCAAAACAACAATTCCTGTAAAATGAAGATTTATTAAACTCTCTTGTGAAAGAAATCTGGAGTTGGGATGGACATTTAGGATGTCAACAATAACTCCTCTTAAATTAAAAAAAATTTTTTTTGGCTGAACTGTGCAGCACATGGGATCTTAGTTTTCTGACCAGGGATCAAACCCATGCTACCTGCATTGAAAGCACAGTCTTAACCACTGGACCATGAGGGAAATCCCTAGCATGATAACTCTGTTTCCTGATTTCTGTTTGTCTTCCTTAGTGCACAGCGTCCATCCTAAAATTGGTCTTACAGCCCTGGAGCTCTAGCCATACACTTGAATTTCAAGATGGAAGAATATCGAATGGGTGCATGGCAAAAGAGTTCCCTGGAAGTTCCACTCAACTTGTGCTTAAATCTCAGTTTGAAACCTAGACAAATGGTCCCACTTGGTTCTAAGGGAGGCTAGGAAAAGAAAGTTGGACATGTTGTCTTCTTGATAAATCTGGGTTTTGTTAAAGAAGTAGGGTGTTATGGGTATTTGGTTGGCAAGAATTGAAACCCGTGTCTGCCGGAATTGAAAAGAGTTAATAATTGATTAAAATGTTTCCTGTACTTTTGATATGCACAATAACCAGAACAAAAATATGCAGGTCTTTAAAGATAATTATCAGAAGAGGTGCAAACAGAAAAAAATGCTGGTTTGGCTTAGATAATATTCTAAAGTTCTGGTTCAATTGTTTTAGAAAACATTGGTTCAATTATTGTTCATATGCATTTAATAGGATTTTATTGGTTTTCACAGAAATCTTTTTGAGTGAGTCCACAATTTAGAAAAAATAGTGTTTGATTTCAGTTCAGTACTGGGTTTCACAAATTAGTGTGATCTTTTCCAATTTTTGGTTCATAACTTGGGCCACCTCCAATTCCTAGTTAAGATGTATCCACAGTAGGAATTTTGCAATTACAGTTTAGAATAGTAGACATAGGCCAGAGAACTGATTTCTGCATAGGCAGGAGTTTATTAATCCTGCTTTTCCTATGTAGGAACTAATAGTCCTAATGGCTTTGAATAATTCTAAATTTATCTCTGTGATTTGGCATGGCTGAAGGTTCCACTTGTGAAAGATGTGCCAAAATTAACACATTAGCCTATTTCATTCTTGCTCGGTAATTTAAAACTTCTCCATTCTAACTCATAAGTTTTGCATTCCGTGGTTTGAGAGTTCTTTTACTATGTTAGTTCTAGAACACCATTCTGGATTTTGCTTTGTATGGTTCCTCAGAAGACGCACTTAAAAGTAGAAATTGGGGACTTCCCTGCAGAGTCGAACACGACTGAGTGACTAAGCACAACACAGCAATAACAACTGGTGGTCCAGTGGTTAAGAATCTGCCTGCCAGTGCAGGGGATATGAGTTTGATCCTGGTCCCAGAAGGTCCCACAAGCCGTGGCGCAAATAGCCCATGCTCCATGACTCCTGAGCCTGGGAGCCACAGCTACTGAAGCCCCAGCACCCTGGGACCCATGCTCTGCAGCAAAATAAGCCACCAAAATGAGACATGCATGCACCACAGTGAAGAGTATCCCCTGCTCTGTGCAATTAAAGTCCATGTGCAACAGCAAAGACCCAGCGCAGCCAAAAATAAATAGATAACTAGCTAACTAAATAAAAAATGACCGCATAAAAGTAGAGATTGTAAAAAGAAAAAAAAAGTCGAGATTGATAGTTCAGTTTTAAAATGGGGACTAGAGAGGTATTGTAAATTTCAGAAGCAGAACATGTGTTGGGAGTGATAGAAGTTGTTACAGGAAATCTAGGGTCCTCAAGGAAATGTGTTTCAGCATTGCCACATAGCATACCATTTTAATGAAAAATTAGAGATCTGAATTCATATGAAATATCTCAACTATTACACATGAGCCACTAATTTTAAAAAAATTAAAATCAATAAATGGATAGCTACTCTGCAGCCCAGATAATATATGCTGTCAGATCTGCTTCTTAGGCTTCTGGTTTTCAGGGTCTGGTTTAAATGCTCTACATTTTCCCATGTGCTTCTTGTTCTCTTCTGCTCTTTCCTTGATGGTTTTGTACTATTGTTTTGAAAAATAATGTTGGTAAGATATTTATTTTTTTTTCCTATTTATAACATAAAACTATATTTATTTATTTATTTTTTTCTTTTCATTTATTTTTATTAGTTGGAGGCTAATTACTGGTAAGATATTTAAAAGTGGCTTCTTTCATTGGTGTTATCATATTGCCTAAGATTCAAACTTGTTTAGGGAAGAATAACTCAATGAAAAGGTGTAAATGAAACCAGGAATTCAGTTCTCTGGGTATAACCACATGCTTTTCATAGCCATTGGCCATCTTTATGAAATTCATCCGGTCACTTTGCACATATGGCCACTGGTCATAAAGTAGACAAGGCCTGCTGCTGCTGCTGCTGCTAAGTTGCTTCAGTCATGTCCGACTCTGTGAGACCCCATAGACGGCAGCCCACCAGGCTCCCCGTCCCTGGGATTCTCCAGGCAAGAACACTGGAGTGGGTTGCCATTTCCTTCTCCAGTGCATGAGAGTGAAAACTGAAAGTGAAGTCGCTCAGTCGTATCTGACTCTTAGCCACCCTATGGACTGCAGCCCACCAGGCTCCTCCCTCCATGGGATTTTCCAGGCAAGAGTACCGGAGTGGGGTGCCATTGCCTTCTCCCTAGACAAGGCCAAAGGATGTAAATGGTGCCTTACAACCCATCCCATAAAAATCAATCAAGTAGCAGATTTGCATGTTTATGTGCTTCTCATTTATTTTCCAAAATGCATTCAGTGAGTGCCAACTGTGTGCCCTGTGGCAAGTGCAGTGTAGAAGGGCAATCCCTTTCTCTGGACTTCCGTTATGTATTTTTAAGGAAATTAGGGAGAATTAAAGGGAAGGAGGTGTTTGCTCTCTAGTGGTAAACTGTGATGTTGTGAGCCTTGAAGCAATTGGGAGACATCATTTATTCTTCAGGGGAAAACTAGTGTGCAAGGATAAAGCCAGTATGTTCAGAGGAGCATCATCTCTCACCTGGATACAGACCACCTTCCGGACTTGTCTTCCTTGGGCTCCACCCTTGTTCTCTGACAGTCTACTCACAATACCAGATCTGCCTTGGGTCCCCACCTCACACAACGTAAAAACTGAAGTCTTCATCATGGTGTATGTGGCTCCACATGGGCTGACCCTGTTTGCCTCCTTGCCCACATCTCCCACAGTAATCACCTTCCTTCACTCTAATCCAACTGTTCCTCCTAAATGCTGGGTGGGACTTGGTGCAGAAGGTTCCTCATTCCCAGGAAAGTCTTCCTATAGATACTTCAAGACTAATGCTTGCTACTCCCCAAAACCATGCTCAAATCTCACCTTCTTGTGGAGGCTTGGTTAGTCAAATATTCTTGCCTAAACTTTACCTGCATTCTTTTTCTTTTTTTACTTGCAGCATGTAAGATATCTAGTTGCAGCATGTGAACTCTTAGTTGAGACATGTGGGATCTAGTTCCCAGGCCAGGGCTCAAACCTGGGTCCTCTGCATTGGGACAGTGGAATCTTAGCCACTGGACCACCAAGAAAGTCCCTTGACCCAGAATTCTTAATCTTATCTATATAGACCTATATAGACATCATCAAGGTCTTGACAAATTTCTGTCTTTTGTTAAGGTATATGCTAAATACTTCTTTAATATGACCCCACCCTATCAGTCTAGTCAGTCTAGCAAAAAAGACAATAAGGCTAACTGGACCTTAGGTTGGGTTGGATGAAATTTAAGACTGCTTCCTTTGTGAGGACTAACCAGAACAATTCTTGATTTGACTCAAGCTCGTTGGCTATATTCCCCCAAATGCTAAAAATCTATCATATAAAAACAATCATTAGTAACAGTTGCCATTATTATATAATTAATATTATTATTATTATTATTATTATTATTTTAAGATAGCTGACACCAATACAATATTTTTAATGTGCCAGGGTGTCAGGCACTGTTATAAGTGCTTTATGTATATTCACTTATATACAATCCTCACAGTAGCCTTGCTATCCTTTTTATTAGTAAAAAAAAAAATAGAGACATAGATATTAAATCTACCCAAGTTCCCAGAGCTAATGAGTCACAGGGTCACAACTTAAATCAGCATATGATTCAGAGTCCATGGTATTTTGCTTTTTATATGACAGAGACTCCACCTCACACTGGTTTGAGCTAAGAGCGGAACATATTCCCTCCTGTAACTAACCAATCCCTGGGTAAGGCCTTCATTCTGGCTCAATTCTGTCCAAGTGCTGAGCCCATCAGGATCTGGTGCTCTGTCTTCTTCTTGCCTCAGATTCTTGCCCAGGCAGCCTCTCTCCCCATGGTGACCCCAGAACTCTTAGGCCCACATTATCAACTTCAAGTTTAGAGGAGAGAAAATCTGTTTCCAGTGGGTCCTACATGAGTCTCAGGACAGAGTCTCAGTGAGGAATGGACTCATAACTGAGAAGTGGTATGCTGATGGGTCAGACCTTGGTGGTGTGCCAACCCGTTCAATGCAGGTGGCTTCATCAGAACCACGTAGGCCTAGAGGAGTGTGGAGATGTCCCTCGAAAGATGAACAGACGTGTTGCAAGCAGGGAGATGGATAGCAGGCAAGGAAAAATACTGGATCGAAAATATAAGAAGTTTGCTTGCTTAATTTTTGTTTGTTTGCTCATTTTTTACTCTAGCTTTTGTTTTCACACATGAGAAATCTGAGGCTCATGAAGACTAAGTAACTTGCCCAAGACCATAGACCTAGAGAGTGTCTGACCAGGATTTGAATTCCAGAGCTGTGCCAGGCAGCCATTAAGATACACTAGGTGTGGTTAGAATGGCAGGTGGCAGGGTGGTATATGTCTGGCCCCATGTCCCGTCACACCATCACTTCTTCCTGCCTTTGAGCTCAGCTCTGAGTGGCTCCAGCTCCATGACCACTAGAACTGGTCTTGTAGAATCAAGGCCATGAAAGGTGACTGCAGTGGGTGGGGGATTGGCGCTTCCTTGAAATGGCAAACTCAGTGACCTTGAGGAACCTTGCTTCTATGGGCTAATTTGACTAATTTTAGGCTGCTAATTAGCCTTTGGGAATTATTTTTCACTCCAGAAATTCCCCAGTTTTATTTACACAGGGTGACTTAGCCTTTTCACAGACCACATCATTTCCTTATTTTTGGATCTGTTTTAGAAAACCACCAGTCCCCAGAGCCTCCCAAAAAGCAGTGCTGGAAGCTGAGGCATAGCTCAGAGCTGAGTGTCTATACCTTCAGAGACAAGGAGGGTCTGGAGGCTAGAAGCCTCCATCCATGATTCTTTCCTTCCTCCTGCCCGCCTTCCTTCTACTCTCCCTCCCTCTCTTCCTTCCTCCTTAAAAACCCTCCATTCTTAATTTGCTTGGCTCATACTCATTTATAAATGCTGCTGCTGCTACTGCTAAGTCACTTCAGTCGTGTCCGACTCTGTGCGACCCCATAGACAGCAGCCCACATGCTCCCCAAGTCCTGGGATTCTCCAGGCAAGAACACTGGAGTGGGTTGCCATTTCCTTCTCCAATGCATGAAAGTGAAAAGTGAAAGTGAAGTCGCTGAGTAGTGTCCTACTCTTCGAGACCCCATGGACTGCAGCCTACCAGGCTCCTCCATCCATGGGATTTTCCAGGCAAGAGTATTGGAGTGGGTTGCCATTGCCTTCTCTGTTATAAATGCTACTAAACGTCTATTAGAAGTCAAAAATTTTATGAAGTGTTTAAAAGAAGACAGGATATGTTTTTGGAAAGATTTTATAATTTACTTTCAAAAAGTTCAGCATAGACAAACTCGAGTTTGTGCTATTTGGTTTAAGCTCCATCTCCAAGGGTAGCATCTCTAGCCAAGAACACACAGTCCAGTGCCATATTCATTCTATTCAGGAAGTACAGATAGCTCCTACAGGCACTAACCCTATTCACAGCTTGGCCAATACCTTATGCTTCGTAGTAAGCACAGTGAATGTCCGAAAGGGGTTTTATTGTTGAAAATAGTAGTTAGTGCTTGCACAGTGAAAGTGGGTTGCTAGTTTAATGAAATTGAATATATTACAAATGTGGGGATGGGCTGAAATATTTCAAAGGCACTTGGATAAACAGGGTAGAAGAATCTAGCAAAGTCTGTAGCTTGAACTCTTAGGGTAGGCAACAGACTGTGCTGTCCTGTGCTTAGTCACTCTGACTCTTTGCCACCCCATGGACTGTAGCCTGCCAGGCTCCTCTGTCCATGGGGATTCTCCAGGCAAGAATACTGGTGTGGGTTGCCATGCCCTCCCCCCAGGGGATCTTCCCAACCCAGGGATTGACTCCAGGTGGCTCCAAGCCACCAGGGGAGCCCAACAATACTGGAATGGGTAGCCTATCCCTTCTCCAGGGCATCTTCCCGACTGCGGTCTCCTGCACTGCAGGCGGATTCTGTACCAGCTGAGCCACAAAGGAAGCCCAGGCGACAGACAATGGATTCCTAAATGGTCCCATATCCAGCCAGTGGTTTAGGAGAATGTCACCTGTGTGGGCAACAGAATCTTGTTTCTGGAATGCTCCCTGTCAGTCTCAGATATTTACTTATTTACTTGCCTGGCAAGTAAATAATACTTGCGATTATTACTTGCGATATATAATACTTGCGATAAATACTTAGTGGCAGCATATAGGATTTTTAGTTGTGGCATGTGGGATTTAGTTCTCTGATGAGAGATCGGACCTGGGCCCACTTTATTGGGAGAGCAGAGTCATCACCACTGGACCACCAGGGAGATCCCTGTCAGTCTCAGATAAATCTTTCATACGAGGTGGTGGTCAGAGTATTTCCAAAGGTAGAGAGTTTACACTTCATGGAGATTATGGAACAAGCTTTATAAACAGTATTGTGTTTGCTTGTTGGAAAGCTGTATTTTAGTAAATGTTTGTATATATGATAGAATTTGACCTGAAGTTTCCCAGCAATGTAACAGGGCAGGGAGGCTGTTTGGAGGCAGCTAATTCTCACCCCCTCCAGCTTCTTCCCCTCTCCACCCCCTCCAGCTACTGTTTTCACCAAAAAGAACCAAATTGACGTCGGTTTTCAATAGCTCCCTCTTTTCACAGAATGTGCAGTTTTAGCTAGATAAATGAATGATGGGAATAGCAGTTGGGACAAAAAAACACAAAAAACAACCTCAAAAACGGATACCCCATGCTTCATACACAGCATAAGCAGGAACAGGGGGCTTCAGAGAGGCAGGAAAGGGTGAATAGGACTTTTTCTCTTTGTTTCTCTTTATTGCCGTCTGTTTAATTGAGGTATATTTTACAGAACATAAAATCCACCACTGTCAAGGGCACAATTTGATGAGTTTTGACAAATGTATGTGAGGAATCTTTGGGCTTTCCCGGTGGCTCAGTGATAAAGAATTTGCCTGCCAGTGCAAGAGATGTGGGTTCAATCCTTGGGTCGGGAAGATCCCCAGGAAAAAGAAATGGCAACCCGCTCCGGTATTCTTGCCTGGAAAATTCCATGGACAGAGGAGCCTGGAGGGCCACAGTCCATGGGGTTGAAGGCCCAGTCCAAGAAGCGGGACACGAGTGAGAGACTGAGCTCACGTGTGAGGAATCAGCCTGGCCGAGTGGCCGCCATCTTGCTGGCATGGCGTGGCGGTGGGAGTGTAGGAGAGGCAGTGGGGCTCTGGAGTGGTCGTGGCTCTCTTATGAGGTGAGTTCTTTAGCTGGGTTCTGAGCGCTGCTCTAGGAAGTTCAGCCTAAAGCCTGTTTCTCTACTCTCACAGTGAGTTCAGCTGGAGTGGTTTTCAACATACTTAACAAGTGATACAGCCGGACACTGACTCGCCTGAGAGGATGCTGTGACCAGTCAGAAGGGAAGTGACGGTGAGCAGCCAGTCAGACCCCAGGTGCACGCCAGCCTGAGGACAACCGATGTGCTTTTGAAAGTGCCTATCTCCTTAAGCCATTTGTTGCCTAAAACCGAGAACCCTGACTTGAATAAAACTAGTCTTTAATGAGAGAGAAGAACAAAGTCAGTTTACAGCAAGCAGGGAAAAGGAGTAGATTTCATCTCGAGGGGGCAAGCTGCTGGTTTCTGTCACCCCCAGGACCCGACCATATCTCTGTTCTTGCATAGGCTGCTTATTCTGTGAGATTGCCCTGTATCCTTCCCATGGCTCCCTCTTTGACTTAAGTTGACCATTGTTTCTGACTTTTGCTAAATTAAACAGCGGAGAGCTTTGATGACCTCTTGGTAGATGCCTCTTTGTAGAGGCAAACAACAGAAGTGTGGTTAGATCCTGTGAGTTCCAAACAGGAATGAAAAACACGGATTGTACATGGTCTTTGTGAAAAGTGATGTGCTCCTATATCATTCTAAAATGGTATTTTGAACTTATTTTCTCTATCAACAGAGCAACAGAAAATAGGTACAAGTGATAATATGGTGGCTCAGAGGAACAAGGCTATGTAATTAGTTCCCTTGAGAGCTTAGAAACCCTCACTTTGCATAGGAGACATTCCTGTCTTCCTTCCTGTAAAGAGATAGAAAATTAATAAATAAGAAATAAGAAAAAAAATAAGAAAAAAAAAAGCCTCTGTAGGTACTGTTAAATGATGATTGATTTAATAATGGAGCACACTTTGGGCAGATTCTATGGAACGGCTTCAAGTGAGACCCCAAAGGAAGGATTTGAGTGCAAGTGAATTATTTAGGAGATGATTCTAAGAAGCAACTATAGGAAAGTGCAGAAGTGACATAGGAAGGGAAGGCAGTTGAGAGAAGGCACTTTATTAAGTAAGTTAGTAGAATGTGTAAATGGAGCTACACCACATCCAAGGGCTTTGGAGGCCAGTGTACAAAACTGACCTCCTACCTATGCTAGTCAAGAGGAGAGGGAGCTGGTATATTTACACACCAACTCCTGTCAGTAGTTGGTTGAGGGTCACTGCAGGTGGCAGCTGATAAGGAATTGGTGGAGCAGTCTCCAATAGGTAGAGGAAGCCTTTAAGCTAAAAGATGCAGGTTGGCAACTGGAAATTGGGCAGCGGCCTTGGAATAAAGGGAGAGGGGAAATGCATGTGACATTGAGAGCTTCTGCTAGAGCATACTCATGACCCCTTCCTCTGTCTGCCTGCCTGTGTGAGGTACCATCTCCATAATAAAAGCATCGCATGGCAGTGACATGTTCATATGAAGACAGATTCAAATTGATTTGAGGTTTAAGATCAATGGGAGAAAAAGTGAATTCTTTGTTTAATTATTGCTTAAAGCCCATCTCTTCTATTTGACTGCAAATTTTATGAGGACAGAGGCTGTGTCTTTATGTAATTACTTTTTTAAAAACCAGTGTATTATTAATTGTATTGTTGATGGTTGATTTATTGATTGACTGGGTTGTACTGGGTCTTAGCTGAAGCTTGTGGGATCTAGTTCCCTAACCAGGGATCAAACCCAAGTCCCCTGCCTGGAGAGTACAGAGTCTTAGCCACTGGACCACCAGGGAAGACCCTGTTTAATTACTGCTTTATTCTCAGCCTCTAGTATGGTGCCTGGCACATAGCAGAAACTCAGTAATATATTTTAAAAACATTCTACATTGATTCAGGTGTAATAACACATTTCTACTGACTGAATATTGCATAACCAGAAACAATGTGAAGTACTGCTAGATGTGTAAAATTTGGGAAATCTGAATGTGTACAACATAAAAAAAAAGTGTATCTTTATAGCTCCCAACATGTCATTATTAATTTAAGAAAATATTACTCTACAACAAACAAGTTGATTTTAGAGGTCTGAAGACCTTGTAAAGCACTAAAGTTTTTTTCTTCTTTTTTAACTCAAAAGGGACTAAGGAGGGAGAAAGAAAAAAGCTGATTTTTCAACTGTTTGTTTTCTTTTCCCTCCCAACACTCTGAGGTGTCTATGTGCTATTAAAACAGGGCCAAGAATCGCTGGCTTGAATTTTGTCTTTCCTTGGAGGCAGAAGTTCCCTTCTTAGGCCTCCAGGGTCTTTCCAGTCTGCAGTTTCTTCAAATAGGGCCTGATCAACTCAGAAATGATCTTTTTTTGTTGACCAACTTCAGGCACATGTGTTATTTCATGGAAGGATATTTTTTAAAAGAAAGTCTACATCATATCCATTTGCAAGAGAGAAGCATATTTTCAGAGGCTACTACGAGAAGGAGGGTAACCTTTGTATTCCCATGGAGAGCTTTCAGTCTGGGTTTTTATGGGGAACCTCATTTAATTCCTCTCTCCCAGCTCTCCTTCTCTCCCTCCTTCCCTCCTTCCCCCTATCTCTCCCTCCCTTCCTTCCTTCTTGCTGGAGCTAGTTTTCTCTGTTCTTTGGTTAAACATTTTTGTTGGATGGATTTTTACACTGGGGAGGGACAAGTATTTTTTTGTTGAAAGAACATCTCAGGCTACCAGAATCCACTTGGACCCAGGGAATAAAATTGGGAAACTGAATTTTCTCAGACTGCATAGACACTTTACTACCCCTGTTTCATGTACTTCGAAAGGTGGCCAATTCATGTATGAAGCTGCAGAGAGTTGAGCTAATTAGTAAGTGAGGTGTTCCAGACAAGAACAAGGAGCTGGAGCTTATATTAAAGCAACCACCATAAATGCCCCCTCTTCTCCAACAAAAGTCAACAATGTGCTAATTAAATCCCTCTCTTCTATCTGAATGCTGTTTAAAAAAATCTTCTTGTCCATTGGAAACAATGGTTAGAATGTTTATGTAGCCAAGGGAGGTGGGGAGAAGTGTTTGAAATTAAAAAAGAAAAATGTTTCATGTGGTGTTTCAGAAGCTGAACAATAAAATATTGCAACATTTATACAGACCAACCCTATGGTTATGGGTGCAACCATACATAATTAGATCTCATTTTCATTTCTTTTATTTTTCAAGAGCTCAGAGATTTTCCTTTTAGCTAAACACAGGACAGGACATTTCATTGATAATAAGAGGGAGAATGGAGGGAGGCATGCTAATGGAATGATCTTGTTAGTGGGCCATCAGGATACAGGCTTTGGTCTATGACAGTTGAGCATAAAATGGACCCTCAAAACTATCTAAAGATTTTGTCTAATCTTTAGACAATGCTGTGTACTCCCTAGTTATTTATTTTGCTGTTGTTCAGTCACTAAGTTGTGTCCAACTTATTCAATCATGTCTGACATTTATAGAGAAACACAATTAAGTTCTATAAACCTGAACATGTAAATAAAAGTTAAAATCCAGAAAAAAGAAAAAGCATTCTCTCCTTAGTTTATCCATTTGGTCCTTCCCAGTGGTAACTCAAAGAAATGGCAGCCCACTCCAGTAGTCTTGCCTGGGAAACCTCATGGACAGAGGAGCCTGGCAGGCTATAGTCCAAAAAGAGTCGGTCATGACTTAGTGACTAAACAACAATAACAACAACAAACGAAACTCAAATTCCTTTTCCAACCCTATTTGCCACTTTTCTCCCACATAAAATTATTTCTTAAGCAGGCCTAGGCCCCACATCTGTGTATTAACTGAAGAATACTGCCAGTCTTAAACTTTAGAATGATACTGTGCCAATGTTGTGTTTTGATTTGTTAATATGTTTGAATACATAATATTGACATCTATACTCTCAAAAAGTCAGCATATTTCTAATCTAATTTTATGCCCAAGTCTATGATTGTTCTTATTAAAGAGCTATGGAACAATCTGACTTCAAAAGGAAAGAGGAATATTGGTGAGTGAGCAGAAATAAGATATATCCTCTCATTTTTACATAGAAATAGAACCCTCAGCTGAACATAATGCTGCTCTGCTAAAGACTATGGCAGGACCATCTGCCCATGCAAACTAAGTTCTGGGTATGGGGTAAACAAAAGTGGTGTGTGCACCTTCCAGATAGTGCTTTTAATGGGAGGGAACTTACCTTGAACTTCCCCATCCTCTACCCTGCCACTGGTGACAGAAGCATGGACATTACCATGAGACATCCTAGACTTGGAGATAAAGACTATATCTCTGGATGACAGAGCAACCAAATAGAAGAGCCTGGGCCCCCAAACCTGGGTGCCATGATGTTATCCCTGAATTGTTTATATTCAGACTGTTACACAAAAGGGAAATTACTCTGTCTTGTTTAAACTATGATCTCTTTTGGTGCAGCCAAACTTGTAACTTAATAACAGCACTGAAACTTTCTAGTCAAGGGGTTAAACTACAGAAATTTTACTTTGATTATCTGGACAGATCAGGCCCCAGAGGACATTTTTCAAAAATTGCTTCAAACTCTTATGCTTTGTGAGAATACTCTTCTCAGTACTTGGGGAGCTAAGCTGAACCTTAGGAAGTTAAACTGTCTCTGTGGGACTCACTGATGTTGGATGAGAGCAAGAAAAGCTACTAGAAAGAGACAAGAGGCCTCCCAGGCTAGACTTACACGTGGCCTGATCAAATGAACTGATGCATCTAAAGAAAAGGTGGTTCTCAAGCAGGGTTGGTCAGCTGTGGAAGAGAAATGCCAGTGGTGTCATCCTTGCTTTGCAAAGGGGAGGGGAATTTCACTAAGCTCTCCTAGAGTATTTCTGGCCTCATAGCACTGCAGGAATGGACAGGAAACGGATTGCCTGTCTCCATGGCAAGGCAGTACTGAGGGAGCAAACCACATCAGGCTTTTCTCTGGCTGAGCCGTTAAACTTTATTTTTTTTTTCTGTTGACAGAAATTAGAGAACAACAAATTTTGTACTTTTCAGTGTATAGGTCTTTCACTTTTTTGATGAAATTTATTCTTAAGTATTTTATTCTTCTTGATAACTATTATACATAGAATTTTCTTAATTTCCTTTTTGGATGGTTCATTGATAGTGTATAGAAATGCAACTGATTTTTGTATATTGATCTTTTCAAAAAAACTTTCAATTTTATATTGGAGTATAGTTGACAGACTTTATTTTCTTGGGCTCCAAAACCACTGCAGATGGTGACTGCAGCCATGAAATTAAAAGACACTTGTTCCTTGGAAGAAAACCTATGACTAACCTAGATAGTATATTAAAAAGCAGAGACATTACTTTGCCAACAAAGGTCTGTCTAGTCAAAGCTGTGGTTTTTCCAGTAGTCATATATGGATGTGAGAGTTGGACTCTAAAGAAAGCTGAGTGCTGAAGAATTGATGCTTTTGAGCTGTGATGTTGGAGAAGACTCTTGAGAGTCCCTTGGACTGCAAGGAAAGCCAACCAGTCCATCTTAAAGGAAATCAATCCTGAATACTTATTGGAAGGACTGATGCTTAAGCTGAAACTCCAATACTTTGGCCACCTGATGCAAAGCACTGACTCACTGGAAAAGACCCTGATGCTGGGAAAGAATGAAGCGGGGAAGAGAAGGGGATGACAGAGGATGAGATGGTTGGATAGCATCACTGATTTTTGGGCATGAGTTTAAGCAAGCTCCAGTAGCTGGTGATGGATGGTGAAGTCTGGCATGCTGCAGTTCATGGGGTTGCAAAGAGCCAGACATGACTGAGTGACTGAACTGAACTGTTAGCTGATGAACAATGTTGTGATAGTTTCAGGTGGACAGCAAATGGACTCAGCCATACATATACATGTATCCATTCTCCCCAAACTCCCCTCTCATCCAGGCTGTCACATAACATTGGGCAGAGTTCCCTGTGCTAAACAGTAGGATCTTGTTGGTCATCCATTTTAAATATAGCAGTGTGGACATGTTGATTCCAATTTCATAACTATCCCTTCCCCTATCCTGCCCCCTCCTTGCCCCAACCATAAATTTGTTCTCTAAATCTGTGAGTCTTTTTCTGTTTTGTAAATAAGTTCATTTGTATCATTTCTTTTTAGAGTCCATTTATGAGGGATATTATATGATATTTCTCTTTCTCTGACTTACTTCACTTAGTATGATAATCTCTAGGTCTGTCTATGTTGCTGCAAATGGCATTATTTCATTCTTTTTAATGTGAGCCATTAAACTTTTGATTCATCACATCAGCTTTGCTGTGATGCCTGCTCACTAAGTCATCTTCTCCTGCAATGAAAGTGGATCTCCTACAATGAAAGTGCTGACTATAGAGATTTTGTTCGTTTCTGGTCTTTGCGACTTGGATGGCTCACGGCAAATTTAAAAAGTAGCTGCAGGTTAGGATGTGTGTGGGTATGCATGCTCAGACGCTTCAGCCATGTCTGACTCTTTGCCACCTGTGGAGTATAGCCCGCCAGGCTCCTCTGTTCATGGGATCCTCCAGGCAAGAATACTAGAATGGGTTGCCATGCCCTCTTCCAGTAGGTTAGGATACAGCTTTTCAAATAGCTGGCATGGAGAGTGAATAATGCAGACCATGCTGACATGGGAGATCTGGGCCCAGGTGGAGTTACTATATATTTGCATTCTGGTGTCTGCCTCAGGCTTGGGTGCATTTCAGTAGAATGAAGACATCTTATAGCTCTGCTGACCCCTCAGTGAGTCTCTTTAATAGATGAAAAATCCTCTTTGTGATCCTGTCCTTATCTACTAGGAAGCTCTTAGGCCAATGGCCAGTAAGTTTTTTTTAATTGAACTGTAGTTGATTTACAATATTGTGTTAGTTTCAGGGACAGTGAATTGATGGCCAGCAACTTTTTACTTCTAAGTGAAACATTGGATGGTCAAGTTCACCCCATGCAAGTTCCCTGAGTTGAATCCAGCTCTAGTACACTGGTCCTAACCCTTTGCCACCTTCTTTCATTCAGGGCAGTATTTTAGAGTGTATCCATACAGAGGAAATCCTGAATCTTCTCTTCAGTTTGTAATGAGAAGAATCAATCTTTGCAAAGGATGTTTTCCTTCTGCCATGCTTTGTCCTGATGGACTCATAACCCAGCGTGTGGAGGCTGTAGTTACAAACTTTGAAGAACCTAATTCTACACTGGCGTGATCTTTCTCTGCTGAGGGCCAGGGATTCTTCCAGATTTGAAAAAGAATAACATTCTGGCTCTTTCTGAGAGTCTCTTGTCTATATGAATGCTCTTTATACTGAGATAAAAATTTTTTCATTTGCCCTTTGCTTTTTACCATAATTTGTAATTTTAGTATTACTTGTGATCAATTTTTTTTAAGTTTTCATTTTCTAGTCTAAAATATATATGGTCAGTTTTTTTCATTTATTTTTATTAGTTGGAGGCTAATTACTTTACAATATTGTAGTGGTTTTTGCCGTACATTGACATGAATCAGCCATGGATTTACATGTGTTCCCCATCCCGATCCCCCCTCCCGCCTCCCTCTCCATCCCATCCCTCTGGGTCTTCTCAGTGTACCAGCCCTGAGCACTTGTCTCATGCATCCAACCTGGGCTGGTGATCTGTTTCACCCTTGATAGTATACTTGTTTCAATGCTATTCTCTCAGAACATCCCACCCTCGCCTTCTCCCACAGAGTCTAAAAGTCTGTTCTGTACATCTGTGTCTCTTTTTCTGTTTTGCATATAGGGTGATCGTTACCATCTTTAAAAATTCCATATATATGCGTTAGTATACTGTATTGGTATTTATCTTTCTGGCTTACTTCACTCTGTATAATGGGCTCCAGTTTCATCCATCTCATTAGAACTGATTCAAATGAATTCTTTTTTAATGGCTGAGTAATATTCCATTGTGTATATGTACCATAGCTTCCTTATCCGTTCGTCTGCTGATGGGCATCTAGGTTACTTCCATGTCCTGGCTATTATCAACAGTGCTGCGATGAACATTGAGGTGCATGTGTCTCTTTCAGATCTGGTTTCCTCGGTGTGTATGCACAGGAGTGGAATTGCTGGGTCATTTGGCAGTTCTGTTTCCAGTTTTTTAAGGAATCTCCATACTGTTCTCCATAGTGGCTGTACTAGTTTGCATTCCCACCAACAGTATAAGAGGGTTCCCTTTTCTCCACATATGGTCAGTTTTATTTTGGAGAATAGAAAGCTATGTATTTTCAGCTGGAAATAAATAAGAATGATGAGCTGAGAGTTCAGTTTAATGGAAAGAGCAGTATTAATTTCAGAGTCAGGTTTTTAGGGGCAGTTCTCAATAAAGTACTTCATTTTACTGAGACTCAATATCCTCATCTGTTAAGAGGGTATTTTTGCGGGATTGTTGGGAAGGTTAAATGTCATTTGTAAAGTACCAGCCAGCACCTGGGAGAGAAGACGGCAGCAGAGAATGCCCCACTTCACCTCTCTGTCTGGTGGAGGTGCTCAGAGCCATGCAAGGTTCAACTACTCAGCTCGGGCTGTTTTCAATCCCCAGGGAGCACCCTTTGCAGGTGACTCTCTAGACTGGGCTATGGAAATTGCTGGGGCCAGGAGTGGGGCTGGGGAAGCAAAGTGTGCTTGTGTGCACAGGTATGTGTCTGCCAACATCTAGGGATTTTGAGGGAAGAAGCAGTTTTTTGGCTTGTCCTTGTAAACCATCCTTGTGACATCTGAGACTTGGCTTCTGTGATGGATAAATCAGTACAGTCCTTAGTGCTTTTAAGAGAGAGTAGGATTCGTTGATAAGAAGTCATAGCTGGCTGGGGGAAGGAGGGGATTGATCACTTGGGCCAACAGTGAGAGAAGCTCTGGGAAGGTCCCCATGTCCCTAAATGTTGCTATGTGCTTCTTCTCTTATATACTGATTTGAAGCACCTGAAATACCACAGGATAGTTTTTCCTTCTTTGGGGATACATCCTTCCTTCCCTCCATCCCTTCCTATTGTTTGCCTTTCCTTTAACTACACATCCAGGTGGTTCACCCTGGCCAACATACTTGTGCCCTTGTTTGAGTCACTGTATCCCTCTAGGCCTCTTAAAATTTGAAGGTGAAAGTCACTCAGTCGAGTCCGACTCTTTGTGACTCCAGGGACTACACAGTCCTTGGAATTCTCCAGGCCAGAATACTGGAGTGGATAGCCTTTCCCTTCTCCAGGGGATCTTCCCAACCCAGGGATCGAGCCCAGGTCTCTGGCATTGCAGGCGGATCTTTACCAGCTGAGCCACAAGGGAAGCCCAATTAAAATTAGCTACCTATCTAATTCATCTCCTCCAGCACCAGCCAACCCCACTATTCTGAATACAGAAGATTGTTACCAGCCTGGATGTTGGCTTCTTTCAGGAAAGTTTTCCACAGTTTGAGAAAGTGTCCTATTAATTTTAGACTCAAGCTGATGAACATTGTCCCTGGGATTGTCCTGATAGTCGAACCAAACTGTAGGACCTGAGGGGATGAGAGGAGCAAGGGCTAAAGATGATGTTTATGTTCCTGCTGGTTTTAGGAAGTGAAGGAATTAGTGTGAAGGGTTCTGGTTGTAAGGCCCAGGTGGACACTGATTAGCTGGGTGAACTTGACGTCTCTGTGCTTTACTTTCTTCCTCTGTTTCGTGGGGTGGATTGTACTTGACTTGCTGTAGTTGAGGAGAGCCCGTGTTCACTCACCGACTCACCAAATATCTTTTGAGTGTTGGTTGTTGTTCCAGGCATCGTTCTCGGAAGCGATGCTATGATGGTGAGCAAAATAGACAAGACTCTCACATCTTTGTAATCCAGAGGGGAAGACAGACAGAAAACAAACTGAAAAAAAATGAGCTACTTTTTTTGGATTGTAGTAGAGTCTTTGAAGACACTGTAGGCATGACAGTAGGTGAAAGCAGCTTGCAATCAAGTGTTTGTGGCCCTCCCGCCCATAGCTACTTTTGTTCTGTCTTTGCTCCGTGTATGGCTTTGGGAATGTCCTCTTAACTTGCGTACTGATTCACTGGAGCTGCACAGGGGAGGCCATGGAGATGGCATTTCCTCATTTTGGGGTTAATTCGTTTCTTTGTGGTCCCATCATTGAACTTCCTCATGTGTATCTTGTTACGTACATCTCTCCTGGCTTAGGGATGCACAACCCATATTCTGGTGTCTTATTAGTGGTGATGGGTTGTTGTCAAAGCAACTGCCTTCAAGACTCAACAGTCAGTTCCTGTAAGAGCTGAGCCCTGACTTTTCAGGCTGTAGTCAATTCTTCTTTCTCCTCCAATACCAAAACTGATCTAATACCCCCACTTCTAATCTTCAAGAAGGAGAAATCCTTGACTTTCAAGGAAGTCTGGCTCCCAGAGGTTTCAAGTCTTTATAAAATAATAAGAGCAAGAGCAAACACAAAAGGGGATAATGGAAGCTGCTGCCCAGGGCCTGTGTGAGAAGCCTTCCTTTCCAGACCTCCTGGGGAATCGTGCAGAGGGCTCTGGTGGTGAGCTCTCCGTCTGCATCTGGCAGTGTTAGTTTTTAAGTTTTGCGGCTCTTTGGATCCTGATGCTAGATTCAAAGGCCAGATTTATAAGGTCAGGGGAGTCAAAGACGGCCAGGGACTCACACTTTCATGTGTCTCGGCCCTTGCCCGTTGGCAGTTTCTAGACCCACTTGTAACCACTGTCCTGGAGCCAGCGCAGGTAAAGGAAGGGACCTCAGCAAACAGGGAAGGGGTGGGGGCGGCCTGCCTGAGCCTGAGCCGGAGCGCAGGGCCTGTGATGTGGTCAGGCCACTGTGCACCCAACTCGGCAGGCCCTGCCAACCCCTGGCAGGCAGGCCAGGGCACACACCGCCGGCGCCTGCGAGCGCTCCTCGGTCGCCTGTCGGGTGGGGCTGGCTGGTTCTCTGCTCCCCGTGCTGCCCTGGGGATGCGAGGTGGAAAACAGCCAGGGAGGGGAAAACAGCAGGATGTTGGTAAAAACCCTGTAAATGCCTCTTGACTCTGTGACTTCATGTGCACATTTTCTGCTAGCAAGGGTGGGCTTCTGTTTCTAAAGATATTTGGGAGACAGTATATTACTTCTCTAGTCTTTTTTCTCTAATCTTCAAACTGTAGGTCATGACCCATAAGTAGAACATGAAATCAATCTGCCTGTATGCTACGTCACTTCAGTCGTGTCTGACTCTTTGCAACCCTATGGACTATTGCGTGCCAGGCTCCTCTGTCCGTGGAATTCTCCAGACAAGAATACCAGAGTGGACTGCTAGTCCCCTCTCCAGGGGATCTTCCAAACCCCATGTCTCCTGTGGCTCCTGCATTGCAGGCAGATTCTTTATCACTGACCCACCAGGGAAATCAATCTAGTGGGTGACAAACAACATAGAAGAAGAAGGAGAAAAGAAATGACTGAGCTAATGTTAAGTCTTTATGTGCAATATGGAATGTGGTTGTGTAAGGCGTGTTTTTAGTCTTAAGAGACGCATGATAAACTATTTATGTTGAGTGTCATGATGTCTGTAATTTGCTTTCAAATAGTTTAACCAAAAAATATGTTTGTGTATGTATGAGTATGTATTGAGAGAAAGATGATGTAATACGACCAAGTGTTAACTGCTGGCAAGTTTGGGTCATTGGTTCTCACTGGGAGTGATTTTTACTCCCCAGGGGACACTTGGCAATGACTGGAGACATTTCTGGTTGTTACAGCTGGGCATGTGGTGGGGGGTGGGGGGAGGTGGGGTGCGGGGGATAGAGACTAGGGTTGCTGCTAAACACCCCACAATGCACAGAACAGCCTCCCTCCAAAGAATTATGACCCCAAATGTCGTTTTTGCTGAAGTCAAGAAATGCTGCTTTCCGTGAACAGTGTTTCGTATCACTTTTTCAACTTTCTGTAGGTTTGAAAACTATCAAAAATAAATAAATGAAATGAAATAGCCTCATGAAGAACTGAAAGTCTTGGAGTACATGTCATGTTGCACAGAATAAAGGTAACTGTTGTTTGGTTAAAACTGGTTTTATTTCAGTCTTAACTATGTCACTTTATGTGTTGTGGATCACAACAGAAAGTATTTCTTATAAGGATTGTTTCAAGTATTAGAAAAACACTGCCTTATTCATATCCTTCTGGTACACTTGCTGTCAGGGAGATGGAGAAGCTTGTCAAATTCTGCCCACTTTCACCTCATCTGAAATGATTTGGTAATCTTTTGTTATTTTAATTTTTAACATTAAAATTACAAAACCATTTTGTGTTGGGGTATAATTGATTAACAATGTACAGTAATCTTATTACACATTTTTTTTTGTGTACACTGTGCTAAGCAGTTTATATGTGTGCCTTTATTTAATCTTCACAAGAACTCTTGTGCAGTGGATGTTATTCCTATCTTCATTTTACAGACAAACTGAGGCTTGGAGATGAAATTGAAGACGCAAGGGCACACAGATGTTAAATGGCAGAACAGAGACTTTTAGACTCCAAAATCCAATGCTGCCCTTCTGTTTCTAACCCTCTCGCACTTTCTGAATTCACCATTGCTTGGTTTGGGATGAGAGGAGCCTCCTCCTCCTGGAGGATGGATGAGGGGTGGCAGCTACCAGCCACACCCTCTGCTCCTTTGCAGCTCTTCTGAAGCCAGCGCAGTGAGTCTGAGCTCTCCTTTTGGACCTGAAGAAAGACAGTGCTCATCTTGAAGTGGTAGAAATTTGACCTGCAAAGAATCTTTAGGGTTGAAGGGCAAAAAGTCAACAAGTGTTCATGAAAATATTTGACTCCGGGATTCCCTGGTGGTCCGGTGGTTAGGACTCAGCACTTTCACTGCTGGGACCTGAGTTCAGTCCCTGGTCAGGGAACTAAGATCCCGAAATCCATACAGGGTGCAGCCAAAAAAATTTTTTTTTTTTGGCCAACCCGACAAAGCCAATCCTAAATACTGATTTCCAAGAAGCCCAGTGTGCTGTGCTTGAGGGGCAAAAACAAGGAGCTCACATATCTCCTTCCAACAGACAATTTCCGGAGTGTAAATGAAGCTTCAGTGAGTTGACTGAGGTCTTTAATAGTGACCCTAACCAGTGTGATCAGCATAAAGATGCCCTCAGTCCTGAAGTAAGTGTGGGCTCTTAGGTCTTAGGACAAGAAAAGACCAAGTCTGGTCTCAAGGGGGAGAACACTGACTTCCAGTCAGGATGCCCCAGTTTCTAACCTTTAACTGGAAATCTTCAGTTATCTAGAACTGTCTGGCTTTCACTTCCCACTTTTAACTGGCCACCTATTCCTGGCAATTCTAATGAGTTGTTCCCTTCACATTGCAATCGTCACTGCCTCGACTTGGATCCCTAGCACGTTTCACCAGGAGTCCAGCTCCTGGACCGCTGTAATAGTCTGATGCAGGTTTGAGCATTGCCCACACAGGAGCCGAGTGATCTTTTGAAAACATCTGTCTTACCTCATTACCTTCCCACACAAACATTTGCAATTGCCTTTTCATTACTGAATAAAAATCCTCATTTCATGGTATGGGATCTACTGCTTTTTAAAATTCTCTCCTAAACAAAAAAAAAAAGAGAAAGAGAAAAAAAAAATCTCTCTTATGTTTCCACTCTCACCTACCCCTTCCCATCACATTGCCTCTGAATCAACAGGCAACCCCCTGGAGAGGTCCATGTCTTTGCACTTCATCCTTCTCCACTTCTGGTGTTTCACCCCTCTGATCCTGCCTGGCAAACTCCTACTAGATTTCACTGAATCTAAGACAATTCAATGCAAGATACATCACTGTTTTGTACCAATAAAAGGGAAAAAAAGATGCTAATTAAGTGATCTTGTTATTTTTATCACTTAGGATTTTTAATGCTTATTAAAAGAACTTTTAGATATCCTCTTAAAAATCATATATAAATAACTTATACATTCAAAACAGGAATCATATCAATGTAATAAATTGATTGAAATAGTCCCCAAACTTACTTACATTCAATCTGCCTCTTTTTTTTTATAACTTCCTTTTTTTTTGTTAACTAATACAGTCAGCATTTTCATAGGTCATTTGGATGAAGAGATATGTTGACCAATTATCTGGATGATTCAATGCTGGGAGGGAGGGCTAATATACCAGATATTGAAAATTATTAATGAGAATGATGAGCCTAAACTGAGATAAAAATTTAGCAAGAAAAATGTAAAACTTTAAACTGTGACTAGCTGGGGTTTATGTGTCAAAATCTCATATTTTGGGGAATGAGCATCATACCAACCCTCTGAAAAGGGGCTGAAGGTTAGGACAGGCAAACTGACCAGCCTGTCTACTTCAGTCAAGCATCAACAAAGTGTGGCCAGATTAGTGGACATGAGAAATGAAAATTATAAATGCCACCTCATAACATGTGAAATGTGAGACTCAATATAAGTATTTCATTGCCTCAGAAAAACTCAGGAGGCCCTGAGCTTGGTTATCTATGGAATTAATAGGAATTTCTGGGGCAGATTCCCTGGAAAGATTTTCCTTGGAGAGTTGCTGGCAGTTCAGCCCATGGTTGATGCCAGAAAGGTTGTATTTGTAGCTTACAAAGCAGAGGTTAACTTCTGTTTGTGGACTCTGGGACCTGGTAACACTCCTTCCTATTATCTAACACATTTTATTATATTAAAAAAAATTATTGATTTGGGTGCATCAGGTGTTAGCTGCATCACGTGGGATCTTTGCTGTGGTGCCCAGACTCTCTAGTCGAGGCGTGTGGGCTCTGGACCACACAGGCTCAGTAGTTCTGTGTGGGGTCTTAGTTTCCCCCGGGCACGCGGGATCTTCGTTTTCCGATCAGGGATCAAACCCACTTCCCCTGCACTGAAAGGTGGATTCTTAACCACTGGACAGCAGGGAAGTGCCTATTTAGCACACTTTAAAACACCAAGCTGTATAAAGTCCTTGGAGAAGATTTATCACCCACAGGTAACTTCAAATGGACAACTCCTATCTTGGTTAACTTACTTGTTAAAAAAACTTTCACCTTCTGGTGTTTGGGGGGAACTGAGTGATTTGATCTCTTTGATGAGCATCACCTGTTCTCACCTTGGTTCTTGGTTTGGTAGGGAGCTCACTGCAGGTGGACATGCAAGCTGGAACTCTGCTGTTTTAATACTGGGAGGGAATGCCTATCCCCATTTGGCTGTAAGGATATTCCAGAAGCTAGCTGTATGGACTCTTCAAAGAAGGAATCTTGGGGAGTCAGTCCTCAGTTTCCAGAAGGAAGACCTGGGACCAGTCCTTTGTAAGCCTGCTTTTTGTCCCTATCACACTTACTGTCTGGTCTTCCTGGCCTTTAGGCTCCAGCGTGTGGCCCCTGCTATGGTCATTTGAAAGAAAAGTGAAAGTGTTAGTTGCTCAGCTGTGTCTGGCTCTTGGCAACCTCATGGACTGTAGCCTGTCCATAGAATTCTCCAAGCAAGAATACTGGAGTGGGTTCCCATTCCCTTCTCTAGGGGGTCTTCCACACCCAGGGATTGAATCCAGGTCTCCTGCATTGCAGGCAGATTCTTTACTGTCTGAGCCAACAGAGAATTTGAGAAGAGGTAAAAGGAGTCTTCTGAGGGCCAGATATTCTGCCTTAAGCATCAGCTGGGGCTCTCTATCAGGCAGAGTTTCTACTGGTCAACCCAGGGTTTTAGTTTTGCCACAACAGAGAATTGGCATCTACCTCTACTTCCCAGTCTCTATCATGGAAGGTTAGTGATGATTATCTTGTAATGATTACCTTCCCCTTTCAATCTTAAATCACCTATAATACAAAGGAATCCTCACACACAGACTGTGCACAGAACTCTTGATTGAAGACTGAGTCTTACATGGTTTTGTGTGTAGATGGGAAAGAGTATTATAGTGGGATTTTTTTTCCCCTCCAGTTTTTAATTGATTGTAGTAATATACATAACATAAAATTTACCTTTTTAACTTCAAGTGTGCAACTAGATGACATTAAGTACATTCATACGGTTGTTCGACCATGACTATCATCCATCTCCAGAGTACTTCCAATCTTCCCAAATGTTTTCCCCACTTAACAAAAAAATTGAGCTGTAATCCACACACTATAAAGTTCACCCCTTTTCAAATGAACAGTTAAGTGGTTTTTAGTTTGCTCACAAGGTTGTGCAGCCATCAATATGACTGAATTGCAGGATGTTTTAATCTGATCACTTTTAAAAAAGATATTGTTTTAGTTAATTAATTAATTTGACTGTGCTGAGTCTTGGTTGCGGCACGTGGGATCTTTAGTTGCAGCATGTGGGAATCTTAGTTTCCTGACCAGGGATCAAACCTGGGCCCCTTGTATTGGGAGCTTGGAGTCTTAACCACTGGACCACCAGGGAACTTTCTCTGATCACTTTTTAATTCTAGTTTTTCACACAGCATCATCATCTCTGCCATCAGTTGCCTTTGTGATGTTGCATGTCTTACGAGGGCTTCACTCTGGTCTCTGGAATTTTCTCCCAAGCTACTGACATCTGTTCTGCAAGTTTTGATGCTAACACTTTCCTAACTGTGCCTGATGGTGTCAGGAAATGACAACTGTGATATGATTACCCACCTACCTGGCCACCAGTGATAGCGTGACACATACTGATTTAGAGATGTTAAAATGTGGAAAAAGGCAGTCTTAGGATTGGTGAATGTGATATTTATCTTTCTGGTTCCAACCCCAAAGTTGCTGTGTTTCTTGTGACTCAATCCCTGAATGGTGTCATTCACACTATTCCAAACTCCAGGCTTTGGATAAAATCCTATTATTCCCCCTATTGTATCTGCTTTATCTATACATTTTTAAAAAACATATTGTTTCTGTCTCCAGATCAGGAACCCCTATTTATGAGATGTAACCTTGCTACTTGGACCAATAAAATCAGCCTCCCTGGGAACTTGCTAGAGATGCGGAGTCTCAGGCCCCATCCCAGAACTCCAGAATAAAAATCTACATTTTAATACAAATTCCAAGTGATTCAAATTCACATAGGACTTTGAGGAACATTTGTCTGAGGCACTTATGGCTGTGGCACTGGCAGTTGCTATTATACAAGTTGTTATGTACAGATGCTAAGGAGACACATCTTTATTGACTATGTGCCATGTGCCAGTATCTTGTTCATTTCCAGGCCACAATACTTGAGAGTCAGATCCTTACTTGCTTATAGGTCATTCATTTATGCAACTCTAACTTAGTGATTTGTATATGCCAGGCACTAGAAATACAAAGTTGAACAAGACATGGGCCCTGATCACAGTTACTATAAGGTTGGAACAGAGGCATAGTGCCCCAAACACCCCAAACACATAGGAGCTCAGTTATTGTTACCAGGGTGGCTGATTCCAGTAGGTTGGTGTGAGTCCCTTATCCAGGCAGCCTGCATATGGGCAGTGGATGGGTGGAACTTGTTATGTGGACTCCAGGTTGAAGGCAGGTAACTCGGTATGTAAAAGGGCATGATCGTGACTGATGTTGAACAGGAAGAAGTAATACACAGCAACCCAGAAACATGGACGTTGAAACTGAAGCTGATGAAACAGGAACCAAATAAGCTGTATTCTTTGGCCAGCATGCTCAGGAAGCTGGCATTTTTTGGTTTGTTTATTTGTTCACCTAAGTCCAGGGGTCTGAAGACTCTGGCCCATGAGCCAAGTCTGGCCCACTATTTGTTTATAAATGAAGCTTTGTTGGAAAGCAGCCCTGCTTGTTGGCTTACATATTATTTACTGCTGCTTTCACACTACAGTGATAGAACTGAATAACTGCAACAGTGATGGTCCACAAAGACGAAAATATTTACTATCCAACCCTTTACTGAAAATGTTTGCTGACCTCTGATCTAGTCTTCCACTTTAGCTAAAATTAAAAAAACTTTTTTTCAATGACTTTTAAAAGTATACATACATTTAAATAGAAAAAGTCTACAATGATACATCCTAAAATGATAAATCCTAAAAGATGCTGCTGTGAAAGTGCCACACTCAATATGTCAGCAAATTTGGAAAACTCAGCGGTGGCCACAGGACTGGAAAAGGTCAGTTTTCATCCCAATCCCAAAGAAAGGCAATCCCAAAGGATGCTCAAACCACCGCATAATTGCACTCATCTCACATGCTAGCAAAGTAATGCTCAAAATTCTCCAAGCCAGGCTTCAACAGTAGTGAACTGTGAACTTCCAGATGTTTAAGCTAGATTTAGAAAAGGCAGAGGAACCAGAGATCAAATTGCCAGCATCCGTGGGATCATCAAAAAAAGCAAGAGAATTCCAGAAAAGCATCTATTTCTGCTTTATTGACTATGCCAAAGCCTTTGACTGTGTGGATCACAATAAACTGTGGAAAATTCTGAAAGAGATGGGAATACCAGATCACCTGCCCTGCCTCTTGAGAAATATGTATGCAGGTCAGGAAGCAACAGTTAGAACTGGACATGGAACAACAGACTGGTTCCAAATAGGAAAGGGAGTACGTCAAGGCTGTATATTGTCACCCTGCTTATTTAACTTATATGCAGAGTACATCATGAGAAATGCTGGACTGGAAGAAGCACAAGCTGGAATCAAGATTGCCAGGAGAAAAATCAATGACCTCAGAAATGCAGATGACACCACCCTTATGGCAGAAAGTGAAGAAGAACTAAAGAGCCTCTTGATGAAAGTGAAAGAGGAGAGTGAAAAAATTGGCTTAAAACTCAACATTCAAAAAACAAAGATCATGGCATCTGGTCCCATCACTTCATGGCAAATAGATGGGGAAGCAATGGAAAGTGACAGACTTTATTTTGGGGGGCTCCAAAATCACTGCAGATGGTGACTGCAACCATGAAATTAAAAGACTCTCCTTGGAAGAAAAGCTGTGACCAACCTAGACAGCATATTAAAAAGCAGACACATTACTTTGCTAGCAAAAGTCCATCTAGTCAAAGCTATCATTTTTCTAGTAGTCATGTATGGATGTGCGAGCTGGTCTACAAAGAAAGCTGAGTGCTGAAGAATTGATGCTTTTGAACTGTGGTGTTGGAGAAGACTCTTGAGAGTCCCTTGGACTGCAAGGAGATCCAACCAGTCCATCCTAAAGGAAATCAGTCCTGAATATTCATTGGAAGGACTGGTGCTAAAGCTGAAACTCCAATACTTTGGCCACCTGATGTGAAGAACTGACTCATTTGAAAAGACCCTGATGCTGGGAATGATTGAAGGTAGGAAGAGAAGGGGATGACAGAGGATAACATGGCTGGATGGCATCACCAACTCAATGGACATGAGTTTGAGTAAACTCTGGGAGTTGGTGATGGACAGGGAGGCCTGGCATGTTGCAGTCCATGGGTTTGCAAAGAGTTGGACATGACTGAGCGACTGAACTGAACTTAACTGACAATGATAGAACAAAGTTATTTGTAATTTCCAGGGAGGAATTGGATTGGGAAGAATTAGAGAAATGGAACATTTAATTTTTCCTTAATATGCTTTAATTCTTTTTGAATTTTTAATAATCTGATTCTATCACTTCTATTCTTAGAAAACTATTTTGTTATATTAAACTATTTGCATTGGACATAAATTATTACTATTTTAATGACAAAAGTTATACATATTTATTTTACATATTCTAAAAAATACAAAGAGGCAAAAAGTAAATTAAAACTACCCATAATTATACCAGCCAGAGATTTTGTTACAGTTCTAATTTTGGTGCATATTCTCCCGTCATTTGTTTGAATGTGTTACTACTTCTAGACTTTTGTCCAAGTGTATATGGGTGCATATATGAATGTGTGAGTGTGTGTATGAGTGTGTGTGTGTGTGCTCATTTACTCAGCCATGTCTGACTCTTTGCGATCCCATGGACTGCAGCCCACCAGGCTCCTCTGTCCATGGGATTCTCCAGGCAAGAATACTGGAGTGGATTGCCATGCCCTCCTCCAGGGGATTTTCCATACCCAGGGATTGAACATGTGTCTCCTGCATTCAGAGGTGGGTTCTTTCCATTAGCACCACCTAGGAAGCCCATGTATAAATGTGTGTGTGTGTGTGTGTGTGTGTGTGTGTGTATACACACATACATTTAAGGTACTCATTACCTTTTGCAAATTATTTTTAAAAATTTAACTTATTGTGAACATTTTTTTCTGAGTTATTAGTCATCTGACCAGCATTTGAAATGGTTTCATAATATTATATAATGTGTTTTACCAATTCCCTGTTGTTGGAAATTTATATAACTTCTAGTTTTTTCCTCTTACAAACAGAGCTATAATGAACATTCTTATAGATAAAACTGTGCAGATAGCCATTATGACTTTTGTAGGACAAGTTTGTCTAAGTTGATTTGCTGGATTAAAGTGTGTGTAAGAATATGATTAAAGTGTGTGCAAGAGTATGATCCTAATTCCAATCCGATGTGGATTTTTCCCCACATCAAGCATTTCTCTAACACCAGATAGGTGTATTACAACTCAACTCAATTCTTTTTTGTTTTTTTTTTTAACTCAACTCAATTCTGACAGTACCCAGAAACAGTCAGATCTCACAGGTTACAAAACTGCCCCCATTTCAGATGCCAATCACAAGTCCAGGTTGCCACCTGTGCTTCTGATGACTGGCTATATATCCTCTCCTTGGGCTCGATGAATGCTAGAGTGATTCACAGAACTCATAGAAACATTTTTCTTACTAGGTTACCATGATGGTGTGATCACTCACCTAGAGCCAGACATCCTGGAATGTGAAGTCAAGTGGGCCTAAGAAAGCATCACTATGAACAAAGCTAGTGGATGTGATGGAATTCCAGTTGAGCTATTTCAAATCCTGAAAGATGACACTGTGAAAGTGCTACATTCAATATGCCAGCAAATTTGGAAAACTCAGCAGTGGCCATAGGACTGGAAAAGGTCAGTTTGCATTCCAATCCCAAAGAAAGGGAATCCCAAAGAATGCTCAAACTACCGCATAATTGCACTCATCTCACATGGTAGTAAAGTAATGCTCAAAATTCTCCAAGCCAGGCTTCAACAATACGTGAACCATGAACTTCCAGATGTTCAAGCTGATTTTAGAAAAGGCAGAGGAACCAGAGATCAAATTGCCAACATCTGCTGGATTATTGTAAAAGCAAGAGAATTCCAGAAAAACATCTATTTCTGCTTCATTGACTATGCCAAAGCCTTTGACTGTGTGGATCACAATAAACTGTGGAAAATTCTGAAAGAGATGGGAATACCAGACCACCTGACCTGTCTCTTGAGAAACCTGTATGCAGGTCAGGAAGCAACAGTTAGAACTGGACATGAAACAATAGACTGTTTCCAAATAGGGAAGGGAGTACGTCAAGGCTGTATATTGTCACCCTGCTTATTTAACTTATATGCAGAGTACATCATGAGAAATGCTGGGCTGGAAGAATCATAAGCTGGAATCAAGATTGCTGGGAGAAATATCAATAACCTCAGATATGCAGATGACACCACCCTTATGGCAGAAAGTGAAGAGGAACTAAAAAGCCTCATGATGAAAGTGAAAGAGGAGAGTGAAAAAGTTGGCTTAAAGCTTAACATTCAGAAAACTAAGATCATGGCATCCAGTCCCATCACTTCATGGGAAATAGATGGGGAAACAGTGGAAACAGTATCAGACTTTATTTTTTTAAGCTTCAAAATCACTGCAGGTTGTGATTGCAGTCATGAAATTAAAAGATGTTTACTCCTTGGAAGGAAAGTTATGACCAACCTAGACAGCATATTAAAAAGCAGAGACATTACTTTGTCAACAAAGGTCCATCTAGTCAAGGCTATGGTTTTTCCAGTGGTCATATATGGATGTGAGAGTTAGACTGTGAAGAAAGCTGAGCATTGAAAAACTGATGCTTTTGAACTGTGGTGTTGGAGAAGACTCTTGAGAGTCCCTTGGACTGCAAGGAGATCCAGCCAGTCCATCCTAAAGGAGATCAGTCCTGGGTGTTCATTGCAAGGACTGATGCTGAAGCTGAAACTCTAATACTTTGGCCACCTCATGTGAAGAGTTGACTCATTGGAAAAGACCCTGATGCTGGAAGGGTTTGAGGGCAGAAGAAGGGGACGACAGAGGATGAGATGGTTGGATGGCATCAGCGACTCAATGGACATGAGCTTGAGTAAACTCCGGGAGTTGGTGATGGGCAGGGAGGCCTGGCATGCTGCGATTCATGGGGTCACAAAGAGTCAGACATGACTGAGCGACTGAACTGAACTGAACTGTGCCAGGAGCTGACCAAGGACTAAATACACACATTTTTTTGTAAATCACAATGTCACACAAGCTTTTAAAGGTGTTTTTGGCTTATTTGTTTTGTTTTGGTTACTTGTTGATAGGATTGTTTCAATTTAAATCCTCATCAGATGTGTAAGAATGCCTGCTTCCCAGAACCTTCAACTAGGTATTATTGAAATTAATAGTAACAGTACCTTTGCTACTTTCACTCTTGGTCTCCTGTTTCCTAGCAGGAGTTTCCTCTTTCCTTCCTAGTTTCCTCTTCATATTGACCATTTAAACTACACCCCACCTCTCGGGACCACTTAAGTCCCTAACTACTAATACTTGGCAACGCTGGCCATCAGCATCAACCTCAGCTAGTTCTGGACATCAGCCCCACCATGTACATGCCTCTTTCTCCCACCTTGCTCAAACACGTGTCAACTGGTGAGTCTGGTGGGGTCATATGACCTACCATGTGCTAGATCACACATCACAGAGAAGCAAAAGTTTTATCATGAGGGTAGGTGACCACTCTCCTCCTGTTTTTGGCCAACATCCTTTAGAGAATACTGAAAACTTTCTGCCTCCACTCCCAATCCCCTGAGGTTCTGCTGAAATGAAGGAGTAAGTCAGGAACTTCCAACTGAATGATCCAGGGACTTCCTTTTAGGTCTGTCCTTCTCTGGGCAAATTTCAATACTTGACTCTCCTTCTTGGAAGGTGTCTTGTCCACAATGTGCAGTTAACTGTTCACACTCAGGTCTCATTTGCTGGCTCTTCTTCCCTTGAACGCCTTTTAAATACGAATACTCTTGATGTTCTTGCTCTCCTTAGTTCTTGTCTCTTTTTGTTCATGCTTCATACCTACAAACCTCTAAAGCAGATCTGCAGATGGCTTACCTGCTCTAATCCTCTCTTGGTCACTTCCAAATCAATCTGTCTGAAATGTAACTCACCCTCCCTGTCTCCTCACCAGAACAGGTTCTTCCACTCCTGTCTCCTTTCTCTCTGAGCAGAATCACCATCTACCAATTGCTCAGCTTAGAAACCTCGGAGATATTTCTTTTTCTGCTCTCTGCCTTGTCCGTCAACATCCAACCTGTTATCAGACCCTGTTGGCTTTCTCTATGAATGTTCATTTGTGAAGACCGTCTGGAACTGAAACGCAGTCTCCTCATCCTTGACTTAATGGTCAGAGCAATTTTCTATCCCATTTTCTGCTTCCTGATTCTCCAGTCAGATTCCATTCATGCTGCTGCCAAAGCCATCTTCCTGTGATGCAAATGTGATCAAGTTCTTTTTCCACCAAATAATCTCTTAATGACTTCTCATAGATAACAGAAGCCTTCATAATCTGGTTCCTGCCTTCCCTTTCTGGTTTAAACCTGTAGGTCTTCCTGCCCAGCAGCCAGTCCATGCTCCTGGCAGGTCACCTGCTGGTCTCAGCTTGCCCTGTGCCCCTGCCCAGGATGCCCTGACTTAGCCCCTTCTGAATCCTGGACACCTGGCCTCACCTTTCCCCAGCATCACTCACTTCCTGCTCTTTGGCCCTTGGCACCTCTGTCCTTTCACTGGTAAATCAGTTATCACGTTGTTATTCCAGCGAATCCTATGCCTTCCCCTTCTCCGCTGCCAGATGCTGTGTTCAGTGTAGACCAGACCTTGCTTGATTCGTCTCTGTCTATCCAGGGCTTTGCACAGGGCCAGGCACAGAGGAGTGACTCCTCTAATGCTTGTTCCTCTAGTGACCTCATCGAGCTTGCTTGGTAACTGATATTTGGAAGTGTCTGTGTACGTATATTTGTGAGTATGTATGTGCATGTGTGTGTGTGTGTGTGTGTGTGTGTGTGTGTGTGTATTTATCTCACTTTGCTGTACATCTGAAACTAACACAATACTGTAAATCTATGCTTCAATATAGAAAAGTCCCACAGGGAATTTCCTGGCAGTCCAGTGGTTAGGACTCCTTGCTTTCCCTGGGGAGGGCACAGGTTCCATCCCCAGTCAGAAACTGCAAGTCATGGCCCCCTCCAAAAAATCCTGCAGATGTTAGATTCTAACTATAGCCAATATTCTATCAGTAATCAACTTCCATATTGATCTAAATTCTTGTTGTTCATCAGATCCACATGTTCTCTGTGTAAGATATTAATAAGAAGTTGGTGTTTTCTGTAGTTCCATCACAAATTCAGACTGGGTCAGCTGTTGGCGGGGTGGAAGGAAGTGCAAATCAAACTGATCTGAGACCGAGAAATGAAGCAGGCAGCTCTGTATAACCAATGGGTCAGTTTATTATGGGGTTACTTACTCACAGGTGGGGTCTGGAAGCATTTACAACTGCATTCCCCGCCCCTGAGGGGTCATGGGGGTAACTTTATAACTAATCTAGGGTATGGGGGTGTGTGCTTAGAAACAGGACGTGTATTCCTAAGTCAAGATTTATGAATGGGTAACTAGTCTTGTGGGTGCTGAGAATAGGTCAACAAAAGTTTCCATCATTGTTTGCAGACTAACAGAGCATAGAGGCCACCTGGATCTAATGATCATTAAACAATATCTATTAACTACAAAGCCCTAGATGACTGAAAAGAGATTTACTACACAGTACAGCCCTAAGGTGGGGTCAGTAGAAGGACAAGAGGAACTGAATGGGCCCACAATGGCATCAGTAATGCTAATAGCCATATACCTCCTAAAAGTTGCCTGTTTATTTTCATCCCCAAACGAGAAATAAAAAGGCACGTGAAAATGAAGCAAACAAACGGAGCCAACATTCATAGCAGTTCCTTCACCAAGTGCTTTGGGATTTTAGTTTGTTCCTACTAGTTTCTAGAAAGACGTTTGCTGCCATAAAAAAGAATGAAATTTTGCCATTTGCAGTAACATGGGTAAACTTGGAGGGTATTATGCTAAGTGAAATAAGCCAGACAGAAAAAGAAAAATAATAAATTATATTACTTATACGTGGAATCTAAAAAATACAATAAACTAGTGAGTATAACAACAACAGCAAAAAAGCAGACTCACAGGTATAGAGAACGAAACTAGTGGCTACCAGTGGGGAGAAGTGGGGAGGGACAATATAAGGGGAGGAGATTAAGAGGTACAAACTATTATGCATAAAATAAGCCACAAGGGTATACCGTACAACACAGGGAATACAGGTAATATTTTATAATGAATATAAATGGAACATAATGTTTACAGTTTGTGCATCACTATATTGTACACCTGTAACTTATATAATATTGTACAGCAACTATACTTCAATTTTAAAAATTAATAAAAATATAAATTTAAAAAATTAAGGACAAAAATTTTATTAAAAAATGAAAGGCACGTGCTCAGGCTGACTGGGCAAGGGGCAATCCCATGGGCACCAAGGGTGTTGGCAGTCCTGCCTGGGAGCAGGTGGATATTTCTGGGAAGGCTACTCGCCCTCTCTGAGCCACGGTGTCCTCACCCGTAAAATGGAAACAATGATCCTGTGGTACAGGCTTGTTGTACAAGTTAAGGGATGAAATGTTTCAGGGAGGTCTCACGGCCTGGCATGTAGTAAGCGCTCTGTGCGTGGCTGTCATGGCTGTAACCCACTGCAGACACCGAGACGGAAGTGAGCGAGAGTTCCTGCTCCACGCAGGCCTCCTCTCCTCCTTGGCCAGCACGACTGCTCTACCCCAGCGAGAGTCATGGTTTTGTGGAAGCCACCTGGAGCTGGGCCGGTGCAAGGTACTTAGTCAAGGCCCTCTTGCTCTGAAATTCAGGGACCAGGGAAGAAGCTTTTAGGGGTTCAGGGTATGTTCAGAGGTTCTATGAACCCTCTGCAACCATATTGATCCATTTTGTGCAAAAGTGTATTTTTTCCGGGAAAGAGGTCTTGGTTTTATATCAGTTTCACAGAGGCGTCTGTGATCTTAAAAAACGCTAGGGACCACTGGCTTGGAGTCACACGCATTCCTCTGAGTCTCCTAGGGCCTCACCGAAACGGTGCTGAGAGCTGGAGCCAGTCCCAGCCCAGACACTTGCCAGCCGGGAGCGCAGCTCTGGACATGTAGACGGAAGAATGAGAAATCCCTTGTCAAGACTGACAGGGGAAGTGATGTGGCTTTGTGGTGGCAGACGTCCTCTCTACAGGCCCTGCTCCACCTGGGACTGTGAGCCCTCAGTCTTAGCTGGGAGCTGTAACACCAGCAGGAGGCTGTGGCAGCCTCTGCAGCAAGGCTTCTGGGTGTGTGTGTGTGTGTGTGTGTGTGTGTGTGGCATGTGAATGCGTGGATGGATCTGCCTGGATCCGGGTGGCAGATGCTGGCACCAGCTGCTGGGGGTGGGAGGTGTAGCCTGTGGTCCAGGAACTTTACAGAAGCGAGATCTCCTGTAATTCTCATGTAGAGGGAGGGCAGCCTCCATCTCATTACAGGGCTCTCACCACCTCCTCCTAAAGCAAGCTGGCAGCTACAGGAGCTCCCTGTCCTGGAGGAATGACTTCTGGGCACAATGGCAGGCTTCTCCCTACATCTCGTGCTGGGAGAAGGTTCTGCATAGGGCTTCCCACTACCTGCCTCTGTCCTCATGGCGACATTCAGAATACAAAAACATCTCAGGTCTGAGCTCTCGGAGACTGAAGGCGCATGTCCACTGGCAATCAGGTGTGTTCAGATTGCCTGACTCCCTGTTTTGACATCCTGGGTTTAGTGGGATGAGATGGTGTCTGGATGTGCTCCGTGGCAAACGAGTTTCCTGATGGAAATGCATTTATTCAGAAGTAAATTGTTGCTTCCTTGGGCAGGATGTCTTAGAGGTCTTTAAGTCGCTCAGCTTTCCCTCCAGGTGAATGGAAGTCCTTTATGCCCCTGGCTGAAGGAGAAAGAGATGAGGCGGTAATAGCTCAAGCTTGTCTTCAGGCAGACATTACATTCAGGTTTTTACAATGAATGTTTGATTTTCCCTGGAGGAATATTTATTTCCAAATCTACCAAATGCTTCTTGAGGCAGCCTCCACATGGATTTTAATTGCTAAACCCACTTATTCTGACTCAGTGTCTGTTTGGTAAAATGTCTAGGGATACAAAAAGTAGGGAGAGGAGTGAGCTGGGCCCAGATGCTTCTCTATGACTAACAGAATGTCCACCCAAAGTCGGGAGATGAGCAGCCGGCTGGCGTGTCATAGGTGGGTGGGTTTCTCATAACTCTTATTTAAAGCTGTGCCCTATTGTACTAAAATTATAATTTGTGAATAAGCATTGAATTAGAGTCATTGGGCTGAGCTGACTCACTGTCAGTAACTGGGACAGGGTCTGAGGGTGTCTCCGTGTCACAGTCAATGCCGGGGAGAGGAGAAGTGCAAAGAACGTTGCAGGGGAACCTGCACATCGGCTTTTCTGCATGTCATTTCTGCAGACCTGGGGCGTCCCCTTTTCTCTCCATCCCTTCCCTCTATCCTTTTAGAAGAAGGATAGGGTTATGTTGGGATTTCCCTGGTGGTCCAGTGGTTAAGAACCTGCTTTCCACTGCAGGGGTCTCAGGTTCGATCCCTGATCAGGGAACTAAGATCCCACATGCCATGGGGCAGCTAAGCCCAGGAACTGCAACGAGGAGCCCTCATTGTTGTTCAGTCTCTAAGTTGTGGCTGACTCTTTTGACCCGAGACCACGCACCCCGCCCCCAACTCCATACCAAAACCAACAATAGGGTTATGTCAAAGTCCTCCTCACGGCATCATCCAGTGGATCTCAGTGGAAATGCTTGAAAATCAGAGTTTGGGTTTTGAGCTCACATGGTCCACTTTAGCTCACTAGGCTGGCCCTTGCAGCAGGAGGTGAGGCAGAGAATACACAGAAATCTGGAAAATTGGTTTCAGGGCCAGGTCAAGAGGTAGCCAAAAATTCTCACCATTTTAAGTCATGGAGTTGAGGTCTTGGAAGGAGTAGATGGTCTGTCTGAGGTGGCCTAGGCCATTGTGCTGGGCTTGTTTCTGGCAGGTGGGAACAGGCTGGTTGGGGGGAGCCGTAGTTCAAGGGTTCAGGGGCTTATTGTAGCGCTTTTGTTCAGCGGCCCTTGTTGCGGTTCCCTTGTGCCATCTCGGGTATTTATGTTGTGAGATGCTCAGCGTGTCATGTGATTGACCCCAGGTGGTCCCTATTGAGCCGTTTCAGTGACAAATGAAGGATGGTGGGAGTAAGTGTGGGTTGAGGGAGCCACCGACATCTGTATCCATGAACAATTTAATTTGATTTCACTCCTATTCATTGATCAGCATTTTGAAAAACAGAGAATAACGCTCTGAGGTGACAGATTTCAAGAAGCATAGTTTTCAGAAGAAACAGCGAAGAGAAATCCCAGAACACAGGGCTCTGGAAGAACAGTGAGGTACTGGGATGATGACGCAAAGCCTGTAGCCCAGTGATTCCCAAAGGGTGATGCTGGGCAATGACTGCAAACACCTTTAGTTGTCACAGCTGAGAAAGGAGGTACTACTGACATGTTATGGGATCTAAGGACCCTCTGGTGCATAAGACAGCCAAAATAAGGAGCAATCTGGCCCAACAGGTCAGTACCACCACTGCTGAGAAACCCTGTTGGAAATGGACCTCAAAGCAGGGCAACAGCATGACTGCCTCTTGCATTTTATATGTAATAAACACCAGACATTTGGGGAGCGTCCTCTGTGTGCCAGACACAGTGGCTGGCTGAGCAGGAGGCCAAAGAATGACTAAGACAGTTAGGGAGAAAACAGGATGGTTGGGCTCCTCTCTCTCTGCTCCGAGAGGAAAGTTCTCACTAAGAAGGTATATCTCTCAGACCCTCACAGCACAATCTACAGTGCCTGATGATCTTTGTTCTCAGCAAATGCTCACATCCATTGGAGAGAGACACACTTCTGCTACGAGGCCTGTGCTATGATTTGTCCTGGTGACTTCAGCTGGCCTTTGGTGCTGTCCCGAAGGCTTCCTGGTTTCTCATGCATGCAGCTTCCCACAGCAAGAAGCAGACTTGTTTTAGTTACTGAGATGGACTCAGATGTGACTGTGTCTGGAGCTCACCTCTTGCTCAATTGTGATTATTCATGGCTGACTGCAGATTTCTGCAGAAAATCCCCCACATCTGGCCTCAGGAAGCCCTGCTCAGGGGATAGTTCTTATGCCAGAGTGACCTGGCAAGGCAGTGTTGGAGAAGGACAAGAGTCATCTGTGTGTCTCACAGTCCCGTCATTCTAACCCCTCTTGATTACACATTAGGCCACAAGAGTTCAATGGAGTGAGAAGGTCTATTTCACATGAGGAATTTGGACTTGTGGGGGACGGAAAAGTCAGAAGATATGAACTTACCCAAGGCACAGAATTCGAAGGCTGGCTGGGTCAGCCCGACCCCAACTCAGCCCACATAGGGATGGTCCCCATTTCTGCTATAATGGAACAAGATTGCTGGGGCCATTCCTTTGCTGATAGACTTAAAGCATCGGTTCAGTTCAGTCACTCAGTCATGTCCGACTCTTTTCGATCCCATGGACTGCAGCATGCCAGGCCTCCCTGTCCATCACCAACTCCTGGAGTTTACTCAAGCTCATGTCCATTGAGTCAGTGATGCCATCCAACCATCTCATCCTCTGTCATCCCCTTCTCCTGCCCTCAATCTTTCCCAGCATCAGGGTCTTTTCAAATGAGTCGGTTCTTTCCATCAGATGGCCAAAGCACTTAGTGCATAGAATGTCTCTTTATCATCACACATTTATATTCTTCACATTCTGTGACAAAGAGCCTACGGTGGGGCAGAAGATGCTACAGAGTTATTGCAAGGGGCCTGTGACCTATGCAACAAGCCTTGATGTAGACCAAATATATAATATTTCACACATGAACATTCTACTCTTTTTCAAATGTATGTGAATGCTGCTGTGATTAAACCATGGGGATTAATTGGGGTGCTGAATTCAGAGTGAATTGTTATTCCCCTGCCACTCCTGTCTCAAACCACAAACAGTTTTGAGTCTGTCTCCTGGCTTGCTCCCATCCCTTCCCATTTCCACCTTTTCAAGTGGGAACAGGGCCTTGTCAATTACTCCTTCATAAATCTCACCTGTGTGCCCTTCCTTCCCTGCTGTTCTCCCCCAAGTCAGGCCCTCATCACTCCACCCCTGCAAGACGACCAGAGCTCCCCACCTGGCCTGTCTCCAAGGCCCCGTTCCAGATCATCTAGCACTCTGCCACCAAGTAAATCTTCCTTCTGGTCCATATAATTCCTTGGTCTAAAAATACTTAGGACTTCTGGTCTCTTAACCTGGTTATTTGCAATGCCTTTCAGAGTGGCATTAAGTACCACCTCTTGAACACAAAATGAGAGCCATCTAATATTTTAAAAATAACTGAATCAGATTGAAATATCCTTTAAAATACCACAATTTATAGTTACCATGCATTGGTAAGAATTATTATTTTATCATACCCTTCAGAATGTGTGCGTGTGTGCTTGCTCATTCGCTTAGTCCTGTGCGACCACATGGACTGTTCGCGACCATGTGGACTACAGCCTGCCAGGCTCCTCTGTGCATGGGATTCTCCAGGTAAGAATACTAGAGTGAGTTGTGACTTCCTCCTCCAGGGACCTTCCTAGGAGGAACCTGAGTCTCTTGCATCTCCTGCTTTGGCAGGCAGATTCTTTAACCACTGTGCCACCTGGGAAGCCCTTCAGAATGAAAGTGTTCAATAAATAGATGCAGTGGAATTATAGATTGGAAGGAATAGAAAACTTCATTTTCCACATCTCGTTTTTTTCAAGAACAGGTGGTCACCTCCTATTTCCTTGAAATAAGTTTTCCCCAAATTGTAGTGTTCTACAGAATTCTGTGTATCAGAAAGTTCAAGAACTTCCAGTTTAAATGACTGGACCCAGGACTCTTACTTCCATGAGGGTGTAAGCAGAGAAGCTTGTCCAAACAGGACCTGCTGGCTCCCTCTGGTGGAGATCGGGGAGAAAACATGCACAGAAAAAAGTGGCTCTGCGGCAGCTGCTAATGCAAATGCTATTATTGTATCAAAAGGGCCCGAAGAAGTGTGATCTGCAAAGTCTGTTCTGAGAGGGAGGTGTCTTTTGCTGTGTGCAGTACTGCAGAACGGACGGGAATCATTGGAGGGGGAGGGGGGAGGTGGAGAATAAATAACTGGAAAGTGCGGATGATTAAATACCAAATTTTGACTGACAGTTTTAGTGTTTTCCTTTCCACCAGGGCAACTTACAAGGAACAATCTGTTTGAGGATCTCTTTCTCTTTTCACGGTGGGAACAGGAGCAGAATGATCCAAAGGGAGGGTCAAGTCAAAGCTTCCTGCTCCTATCAAGGATTCGAACCCAGGAACGCCAGCCTCCCGGGGTCCTGGGGCTGCCTGGTCTCTGGGGTCCTTCCTGCCGGTGGTTGCTCCTGATGGCCGTCAAGCAGTCCTTGAGGCCACTCGGCTTGGCCAGGGTTTCTCGCTGGCCATGGGTTTCCTTCTCCTTCTTCCTACTAGAAATGGGGGTGCAGAGGACAGTACCCCGGGAGGGGCTCCTCCCTGGGGAAGGGGTGGGGATGGAATGGGCATGATGAGTATGTCTAATACAGACTGTCCTGGGTGAGAGGCACCAAGTGTTCGGCTTGTTTGGCTTCTGTGGTTGTGCCACGTGGTCCTTGATTTGCAACATCTGAACACATCTGGCTGGTAGGACACTGGACAAGTCTTAGCCAGTGCCACTCATCCTTGCTTGGCTAAATCTGGCCTGCCTTCTTGGTCTTATCTAAAGGGTCATTTATTCCAGGAGGCCCTCCTTGAAGTCTCCCAAAACAGAGGGAGATGATTCTCTCATGTGCCCTCCCCAGCCCACAGGCTGTACCCCATTTCTTGTACTGATCACTCTGTGCTTCGCCGGCCAGTTGTTTTGGCTGTCATCACCATCAGACTCCCTGACTGGGGCAGTAACTGTGGCTTAACTCTCCTCTGCGTCCCCAGGCCTAGTGCCCTGCTTGGTACTCTAAGAGGACTGTCAGAGAAAGTTGCCCATTCCGTCTGACTTCTGGGCCATGTCTTCAAGAATAAGAAGGGAGGGACTTTCCTGGTGGTCCAGTGGCTATGATTCTGAGCTCCCAATGCAGGGGGCCCGGGTTTGGTGCTAGATCCAACCTTTTGGATGTGAGAATACAACCTTTCCAGGACAAACACAAGCAATTTAAGAGAAGATACATATTCTCCCCCTCCCCAGTAATGGACACTTTGGAAATTAGAGAAAAACATAAAAGAATTTGTGAATCTCTGGACCCCATACATTAATACCAAGAAACTGAAAACAAGATGTCTTATCTTGAAATGGCCATGGCCTCTTTATGCCCTGGGTGCAGCCTCTACCCAGATTCGTTAGGACAGGGTCACAGCCCATTGCTTAGAGCGATAATGCACAAGTAAAGCCGGCTGGGAGTGTTAAAGTCACAGCTGAGATGAAGCGCCTTGACAGCAGCTGCAAGCTGGGGGTACAGAGGGAGTGGGGGACTGTGGAGGGTCCGGGCATAGCTACTAAGTGCCAGCCACCTCTCTAGCCAGCAGGCGAGCCCAAAGTTATAGGTATAGAAATAGAAATAGATTTCTATTATATATGGATTTATATATAGATAATAGATATAGATATTAGATAAATAGACAATAGATATAGATGTAGGTAATATAGATACAGATATAGATAGTAGATATATATATATATAGATATATATAATATAGATATATATGTAATAGATATAGATAAATAGATAACAGTTATAGATATAGAAATATATGGGTTTCCCTGGTGGCTCAGTCAGTGAAGAATCCGCCTGCAATGCCGGAGACCCAGGTTTGATCCTGGGTTGGGAAGATCTGCTGGAGAAAGAAATGGCTACCCACTCTTGCCTGGTTAATCCCATGGACAGAGGAGCCTGGCGGGCTACAGTGCATGGAGTCACAAGAGTTGGACACGACTTAGCAACTAAACCACCACTAGGTATATATATATACATGCATATATACATATGTATATATATAAAGTTTTTTTCAGATTAGGGTTTATTACAGGATACTGAATATAGTTCCCTGTGCTCTACAGTAGGTCCTTGTTGTTTATCTGTTTTTATATTATATAGTGGTTTGTATCCACTAATCACAAACTCCTAATTTATACCTCCCCTTCTTTACCCTCTGGTGACCAAAAGTTTGGTTTCCATGCTTGTGAGTCTGTTTCTGTTTTGTAAATAAGTTCATTTGTATCATATTTTAGATTCCACATATAAGTGATATCATATGGTATTTGTCTTTCTCTGTCTGACTTACTTCAATAAGTATAGTACTCTGTAGGTCCATCAATGTTGCTACAAATGGCATTATTTCATTCTTCTGGCTGAAAATATATATATATATATTGTTACTGTATATATATATATTTATTACATATATGTTTGTATATATCACATCTTCTTAAGCCAGTCTGCTGTTGATGAACACTTGGCTGGTTCCCATGTCTTGGGTGTTGTAAATAGTGCCTGCCGTGAACACTGTGGTGCATGTATCATTTCAAATCAGAGTTTTCTCTGGTAAGATTTCTTGATCTTTAAACAGCTGGCAACTGTTTCAAATTTTGAAATACTCTATCACTACGCTATCAATCAGACAAACCAAATGCATCTGTGAGTCACACTCACCCGGTGGCCTTTGTACTCAACCTCCTTGGCAAGGATTGCTCAGGCCAAGAGCTGGTTTCTCCATTCAGACAGACGGACAGACAGCCCCTTGGGTCTTGTTTCCCCCTGGTTGCCCACAAGAAGGCCGATGTTCCCAGTGTGATCCAAGCCAGTGCTTTGACTT
Organism: Odocoileus virginianus; assembly: GCF_023699985.2. Classification (NCBI taxonomy): domain Eukaryota; kingdom Metazoa; phylum Chordata; class Mammalia; order Artiodactyla; family Cervidae; genus Odocoileus; species Odocoileus virginianus. The sequence continues at coordinate 60,645,930 of NC_069675.1, forward strand.
AAAGTCTTGGGAACTAGTGTGTGAACTGGGATATGGGGGCTCCAAACTTTAACTTTATCTGAACTTTTGGTAACTTTTAGTCATTACATTCAGCATCTTGAACCTTGTAGGCTCTCTCCCACAGGCTTCTCCATCCCCATGGACCCAGCCTCACTGGCCACCACCAGGACAAGGGGGAAGGAAGGGGAAGCAGGGGACGCTCCCAGATCTTCTTTAATTGCTCCAAGAAATGGCAATCCACTCCAGTATTCTTGCCTGGAGAATCCCCATGGACAGAGGAGCCTGGTGGGCTACAGTCCATAGGGGCGCACAGAGTCAGACACGACTGAGGTGTCTTAGCAGGCACACACCTTCCTGCACCCGGGGTGAGCATGCCTTCCTTGGGCCCCTACATTCCTTTCTCTCCACAGTCCAGACAGCTCTGGGATTGTGGAGATAGTGAATCCTGAGCTTTCAAAGGCATCGAAGCTGCCTTTGGTGCAATTCACTTGGCTTGGAGCTGGGAGGATGGCAGGCAGGACAGAAAAGAGGGAAAATGGGGACCTGTAGAAAAATGGGGTATGAGAGGATGGCTGTATCTCAGGTCTCAGGTGAGCCCCTGGGACAGGCTGCCAAGTGAGAGTCCTTGGCCTCCAGCAGGAAAGAATTCAAGAGCTAGCCATAGTAAAGTGAAAGTGGATTTATTTAGGGAGATACACACTCTGTGGAGGGGCTTCTCAGGTAGTGCAGTGGTGAAGAATCTGCCGGCCAATGCAGAAGATGCAGGAGATGCTGGTTCGATCCCTGGGTCGGGAAGGTCCCCTGGAGTAGGAAATGGCAACCCACTCTGTATGTTTTACCTGGAGAATCCCATGGACAGAGGAGCCTGGTGGACTACGGCTCACAGGGTCTCAAAAAGTCGGACACCGCCGGGCACAGCAGCCCAGCGGCACATCCTATAGATGGTCTGAGAAGGTGGGAGGTGGCTCCAGGGCCTGGGTTCCTCTCAGAAAGTCAGAGCCGCCCGGAAATATGGAGCTGTTGGTTTTTACAGGCTGGGTAATTTCATACACTAATAAGTGGGAGGACTATTCTGTCTCGGATAACAGCCGGGCATTTCCAGGAATTGGGGGCATGGCCCACTTTTTGGCCTTTTTTGGTCAGCCTCAGATCCCTCCTGGAGCCTGTGGGCATGTCCTTTAGCTGATGTATTACAATGAACGTATAATGAGGCTCAATGCTGCAGAAGCTGAATGTTCTGCCACCTTGAGCCTAGTAGGTTCTAATGGGTTTTTTTGTTGTTCCGTGTTCTTCTTCACGGTTGTTTCATTCTTTTAATGGTTATGCCCTGCCTCGATTCTTCCTGTCTCGGAAGAAAAGCAGAAAATGATAAAAACGTGCTTCTATGATTCCTCACCTTTCCTGAAACCTGCTTGGCTTGTGCTGCAACTCAGAAGAGAATTTCTCCGTGGAACTTTTCCCAGGGTGCGTTTTCTTTGCCATAAAAACAAACTGTTGAGTGTAGGCACGTGTGTGAGTGTGAGCTGCTGGAGGAGGCATTGGGCTGTTCTGGGCTTTGTGAAGGTATCTATCTGCGTTCTCCCTGTTCCCTTACAACATGTGGCAGCTTTAAGCTCAAGAGAGCTGCTGCCTTCTTGGTGCTTCAGGCCCAGTGCAGGGACCACTGTCATCTTCCTGCCGGGAGAAACTTGGGGTAGTTTCTCTTTTGCTGGTGGTGGTGTGTTCTGAAGCTATTTGAGTTCGGTTTTAGTGCCTGATGCCCTCTCTTTTGAGTCAACCCCTCACCCAACAGCTCAGTGTGACTTTTGTGATAAAGCCAGTTTTCTCCGAGGGCTGCTGGTACCCAGGGACTTGGGGGTCCCTGGAAGTGCCTCCAGCAGGTGGGCGTATCCAGCTCTGGTCTGAGCATGTGACTCCAGCTAGGATTTGGCGCTGAGGGGAAGAAGGTCCTGAGCTTCTTGCAGATGAGGATCAGGTCCTTGAAAAGCTGTCTGAGGGTCAGGCTGCAGAGAAGTGGGTTTGTAATTTGGAGGTGGGTGTTCCTGCCCCAGGCATCCCTTCCTGCTAGCCTTGCTTACCTGCTCTGGACTCCTAAATGTTTCCACAAAAGAAGCGAGAGCCGAGGTGGCAAACTGGTTTCTAAGACAGAGTCTGGGGCCTGAGCCGACTGCAGGCACTGTGCTAGGACCCCGGGCTTCTGCAGCTCCCCTCCCCCAGCCCCTCAGCCCCTGGACAGCAGGGCCCATCCTCTGTGCCTGGGGTCACTTGCTGCTCAGTGACACTGAGGGAGTGCCGGAAAGGGGGTGCCAGACTTTATGATTTTTGCTGACTTTCTCATTTTAACTAATTTAAATGTAAGCAGCCACATGCATCCTGTGGCTGTTGTCCTGGAGGGCTCAGCTTCCAAGCCTCCTCTTGGGGGACGTCCAATGGACAGGAATGATTTCCTTAGACAAAAAAGCCTGTGTGTGGGCGTGTTAGCTGTCAAGTGGATCATGGCTCCGGGACCAGAGTCATAACAGCCCTGTGGAGGCTCCTAAAGGGTGACTTGGTGGTGGGATCTTCAGACGCGGCTCTGGTGTCTTTTTTCCCTTTCTGTGTGTGTGGGGTAGAGCCTTTGGCTACCTTTACACCACTTTCTTCCACACCCAGCCCTCCCACAGCCAGGAATCACATTGTTTCCAAATAGCTCTAGGATACTGTTTTGTCTTGGAAAGAGAGTTTGGGGGGTGGGGATGGGAATGGAGGAGAAAAAGGGAGTTTTCATTATACCCTCCACATCTCTGGTTTGAAATTTCCATTGTGTACACACACGCATAACTTTCATCTATATAATTACAAAAAATGATGATCGATCCCCTTGTCTCAAGCCTTCACGGCATTATAGTTGGCATGAAAAGATGTTCAGGATATTTTGTTATGCGAAGAAAAGGAGGTCCCAAAGCCATATGTTTCGTTTTTGGAGGACACGCACACAGGCAGTAAGGAAAAGTCTCAGCGGATTTAGTCTAAGTGCTAATTTGGTTAGTGGCATTTTGGATGATTTTAAGTAATCTTTTGTATTGTATTTCCTGGTGTTTCTTCAGTGAACGTGCATCACTTGTGCTGTAACAATAATAATGGGAACATAATTTACTATCGCAGTAATCACCACAGAACTTTGTTTCTGGTTCAAGAAATAGGGTTAAATGACTAAATGAATGTGTGTGCGTGCTTAGTCGCTCAGTCGTGTCCGACTCTTTGTGACCCCATGGACTGTAGCCTGCCAGGCTCCTCTGTCCATGGGGATTCTCCAGGCAAGAACACTGGAGTGGGTTGCCATGCATGACCAAAGGAATACTTGAGTTCTAATCCTTGTATGGGCTATTTAGAAAACTTCAAATTAAAATTGAATAATGGGTGTAGCATTTGGAAAGAAGACCAAAAAAAAAAAAAAAGCAACTCTCTTCATAGTTACCATGTGACAGATCTCTGAGACATGGATGTCTGGGAAACTATTCTTTTGCAGTTAATCAACTGGATTGGTTTGTTTTTCCCCTCTCCCCAGTGCAAATAAGCTTTACTACAGTTGAGATTTCTTGATAAAAACTTATATCGGTTTTATGTTAATTCTCACAAAGTTTCCATCTGTAGTTTATTCAATCCCTGTTATTATTGATGTGAAAGTTTTTGTCTGTTATTTGGTTCCCAGAAATATCCAGGTTACCATTTATATTTTTGTATTGCACATATAGGTATAACTGAATCACTTTGCTGTACATCTTAAATTAACCCAACATTGTAAATCAACTATACGTCAGTTAAAAAAGGAATGGAATCCTAACAGAATAATAGGAGACATGTTACATAGAATAAGTATACGTCTGAAGTAAATGGTAACCTGGATATTTCTGGGAACCAACGTACACATATATATGGGGCTTCTCTGGTGGTTCAGACAGTAAGAATCTGCCTGCAATGCAGAAGACCTGGGTTTGATCCTGGGTTGAAAAGATTCTCTGGAGAAAGGAATGGCTACCCACTCCAGTATTCGTGCCTGAGAAATCCCATGGACAGAGGAGCCTCGTGGGCTACAGTCTATGGGTTCCCAAAGAGTCAGACATGACTGAGTGACTAACATTTTTACTTTTTTCACACATGTATGTATTCTTTTTGAATATACAGTAGGTCCTTGTCGTTTATCAACTGGATTTGTTTTGATTTTTATTTCTTGCTGTTTTTGGTTGCATTGTGTCCTCTCAGTTTCTGTATGTAGCTGCGAAGTCACTTCAGTCGTGTCCGACTCTGTGCGACCCCATAGACGGCAGCCCACCAGGCTCCCCCGTCCCTGAGATTCTCCAGGCAAGAACACTGGAGTGGGTTGCCATTTCCTTCTCCAACACATGAAAGTGAAAAGTGAAAATGAAGTCGCTCAGTCGTGTCCGACTCCTAGCGACCCCATGGACTGCAGCCCACAAGGCTCCTCCGTCCATGGGATTTTCCAGGCAAGAATACTGGAATGGGTTGCCTTGCCTTCTCCCAGTATCTGTATATTGGAGCTTTAAGCCTTTATTGGGCCTTTAAAGAGGTGATTTTGGTAAAATGAGGTCATAAGGGTAGGCCTAATTGAATATGACTGGTGTTCTTTTTTTTTTTTTCCTTTTTTTTTTGAATATGACTGGTGTTCTTATAAGTAGAGGAGATGAGGACGTAGACAGCGCAGACAGCAGGGTGACCATGTGGAGGATCAGTGAGAAGGTGGCCATCTGCCAGTCAGGGAGAGAGGTCTCAGAAGAAATCCATCCTGCTAATACATTGATCTTGGACCTTTAGCTTTATAATTGTGAAAAAAGTAATTTCTGTTATTTTATTTTATTATGACAACGCTAGGAAGCTACTATACTTGGGTTTTATGTGACTTACTTCATTCAGACCAAAGAGAAATGGAGGAATAATTTTTACTGGGCTCTTCCTTGGGCCTCAAATCTGGCAAAAACATGTCTTCATCCTCGAGGGAGGGAATTTAGTAAGACTATGGGAAGGCTGTTTCTCTTCAAACCTTTGGGGACAGCGACATCTAGTGGTCTTTTCTTTTATAAGTCCCACTCTAGTTCTTCAAGGCTATGGTTTTGCCAGTGGTCATGTATGGGTGTGAGAATTGGACTATAAAGAAAGCTGAGCACTGAAGAATTGATGGTTTTGAACTCTGGTGTTGGAAAAGACTCTTGAGAGTCCCTTGGACTGCAAGAAGATCCAACCAGTCCATCCTAAAGGAGATCAGTCCTGGGTGTTCATTGGAAGGACTGATGCTGAAACTCCAGTACTTTGGCTACCTGATGTGAAGAGCTGACTCATTTGCAAAGATCCTGATGCTGGGAAAGACTAAAGGCAGGAGGAGAAGGGGATGACAGAGGATGAGATGGTTGGATGGCATCACCGACTCAATGGGCATGAGTTTGGGTAAACTCTGGGAGTTGGTGATGGACAGGGAGGCCTGGTGAGCTGTGGTCCATGGGGTTACAAAGAGTTGGACATGACTGAGCAACTGAATTGAACTGAACTGAACTCTGCAGTTCTCAGTCTGGCTGTACAGAAAAATCACCTGAGGAGATTAAAAAAATCCTGGTGTCCAGGTGGCACCCCAGACAAATGATACCACAGTCTGGAGGTGGGACCCAGGCAGCAGTGTTTTCAAAGCTTCCCGTGTGTGCTTTCTCAGTCACTTCACTTGTGTCCAACACTTTGCAACTCTATGGACTCTAGTCCACCAGGCTCCTCTGTCCATGGGATTCTCCAGGGAAGATTACTGGAGTGGGTTGCTGTTCCCTTCTCCAGGGGATCTTTCCCGATCCAGGGATCGAACTGGCCCCTCTTATGTCTCCTGCATTGGCAGGAGGATTCTTTACCACTAGCACCACCTGGGAACCCCACTTGAAAGGTGGTGAAAACATAGTTCAATGAAAATTTTCTGAGTAGTAAAACTATGACTTCATATTATGATACAACTTTTCACAATATGAAAAATTTTATTCAATTATATACTTATATATTGTTGCTCTGCCTCCACAGAAGGTAAACTACACGAGGGTTGAGGGGACCATGGTCTGGTTACCCTTGGGTCCCATGAGCCTGCCACAGTGCTGGGCACAGTCTGGGGTCATAATAGCTTTTGTGAAATGAATGAACATATAGCATAATGTCCGGCTGTGTCAATTATAAATATAATATTTGTTTGATGGAAAACAGCCATCTCACTTTAGAATTTTGAACATGTTATATTAGGTTCACTTCAAAGTGACTCAAAGAATATTTCAGGAAGACATCTTTGGATCTGTCATATAACACGTAGATTGATTTTTTTGGAGTCTTTACCACCTCTGATACTAGGAAAGGATTTCTGATATTCAATTTTGTGGCAAGCCCTCAATGTCTACCAAGAACTATTATCTTTTCCTCTGTGCCCCACTCCCCATTGCCTTTAGACTTAGAAGATTCTATTATTTCAAAATCAGTTAACTGTTTAAAAGTTTTCTAGTTTTTAAGTTGTTTCTTTTTTCATTGGCTTAACATATCTGATATTAATTTTTTGTGTATGATGCATAGTGAATACATAAAGATTTTCTCAAATTCAAGAGCTAATTGTGCCTATATGATTTGTGAATACACCATCCCTTTTTCTGGTTTAAGACACTTTCTGTATCCTGAATTAAATCCTTTTATGTGCCAATATGAAAGATGCTTGGAGAAGGACATGGCAACCCACTCCAGTATTCTTGCCTGGAGAATTCCATGGACAGAGGAGCCTGGTGGGCTACAGTCCATGGAGTTGCAAAGAGTTGGACTAACACTTACTCATGGAATATGTAAGATTGAGGCTTTTCCTGGCAAACTGAGTGGGAAATTCTGCATTGTCTTCAAATGAAATCTCTGGGAACTTGCTTCTTGACCACTGGATGTGATTAAAAAATAGTCAGTGAGGAGATAAAAGAACAAGACTGTGTTAAGAGATTTCTTTGGAGAAAGCTGTTACTGTGTTCTGGGCCCCCAGCATCCCTTTTTGGGGAGAGGTGGAGGTGCTTTCTTCTAACCCTTGGCTTGAGATACTAGGAGAACTTTGAAAAGTGCTTCCCATGGAGGAGACGCAGAGAAGCAGTGCTGACTCAAGGTAGTGTATGGACACCTACTTGGAAACCTACGGGGCCAGAGGAGGCTACTGGTTCCCACACCCCAGGCTTATATAGGGCACAGGATGTGTGATTGTGTCTTAAGGACCAGATAGGGGGCTGCCTGGAAAGGAAAGAAGATTAAAAACACATTCACAAGTTTTTTTTGTTTTCTCACTGCTTCTTACTCTGAGAGATGATGCTTAATTCCTCTCTGCTTGAGTGTGGGCTAGGCTTACTGACTGGCTTCTAATGAATATAGAATATGGTGAAAGTAAAAGTGTGAGATCTCCAAAACTAGATCATAAAAGGAGTTGTGGTTTCCTCTTTGTTCTTTCTCTCTAGGGTCATATGCTCTGGGGAAAACCAGCTGCTATGTTGTGAAGACATTCAAGCAGCCCTGTAGTTGGACAGTCAGGTAAAATACAGGCTGCCCAGTCAAGCCTGAATTTCACGGAAACAATGAATGCTTTTTTCGTATAAGTATGTTGCAAATATTAGGGACTGGGCATCCTTGATTTGGGCTTCCCCGGTGGCTCCGTCAGGAGAGAATCTGCCTGCAATGCAGGAGACCCAGGTTCGATCCCTGGCTTGGGAAGGTCCCCTGGAGAAGGAAATGGCAACCCACTCCAGTATTCTTGCCTGGAGAATCCCATGGACAGAGGAGCCTGGTGGGCTACAGTCCATGGGGTTGCAAGTGTCAGTCATGACTGAGTGGCTAAACCACATCTTTGATTTGGAGTTGAGACTGTATTTAGGATTTATAGTGACTTAGGGTTGTCTTTGACCTATGAGTGGGCAAAAATACCAGTGGCCTCTTCATCTGAGAAAAGGGTTAATGCTTCTCTAAGTAAAATTTAAGGGATGGTGGGAGACCGCAATAAAAGTTTTTTTGTTTTTTTTTCCTGAGTCTTTTTTGCAACACACAGGCTCCAGATTGCTCGGGCTCAGTAGTTGTAACATATGGGCTTTCTAGTTGTGTCACAGGGACTTAGTTGCCCCATAGCATGTGGGATCTTTGATCCCAGGCCAGGGATTGCACTTGGGTCCCCTGCAATGGCAGATAGATTTTTAACTACTGGCTCACCAGGGAAGTCACCAACATATGATTGCTGTAATCCAGGCATCTTGCTTATTCAATATACAGTTGCATTAGGACTAATTTGAGAGTTATCTTGCTAGCACTCCCTCTTAAAATGCTGTATCTTCATTAGGACATTTTTGTTGGTTGTAAATACCAGAACCATCCTCAAACAAGCTCAAATAGAAAAGAAAATTTACAGTAAGGATATAGAAGGTGGCCCTACTAGTAGGCATTCAATATTTTGGTCTTCTCTCACATATCCAGCATCCCAGGATGTGGTAGGTTTTGATAAATCTTGATATGTAAATAAATCAATGAATAAATGAAAGACCTACCTCAGCTATTAGAGCCAGCCAGAGGCATTGTCCCTCCTCCACTGGGCAAGAGTTGTATCAGTACGGCTTTATTTTCATAAGTCCATTCCTTTTCACCACTCACCAGCAAAATGGTCAGCAAAGTTGCCCATTATATATACAGTGGAATATTATTCAGCCTTAAAAAGAAGGAAAGTCTGTCACATGCTACAACATAGATGACTGAGAACATTATGTTAAATGAAGTAAATCAGTTACCTGAACACAAATACTGTATGATTCCAGTTAATATGAAGTATCTAAAGTAGTCAACCTCTTAGAAACAGAAAGTAGAATGATGGTTACAGGGGGAGGGGGAAAGAGGGAGTTGTTGTTCGATGTGTGAAGAGTTTCAGTTCTGCAAGATGAATGGTTCTAGAGATCTATGGGGGCTTCCCAGGTGGCACTAGTGGTAAAGAACCCGCCTCCCAGTGCAGGAGACAGAAGAGAGGGGTTTGATCCCTGGGTGGGGAAGATTTCCCTGGAGGAGGGCATGGCAACCCACTCCAGTATTTTTGCCTGGAGAATCCCATGGACAGAGGAGCCTGGCGGGCTGCAGTCCATGGGTCGCAAAGAGTCGGACACGACTGAGCGACTAAGTGCACTCAGAGGGAACGGGAGAAAAAGAAATACTAACCGTGAAAGTGGGATGCCCAGAGATATTCCGAGGTCAGCCTGGTCTGTCAAGAACAAAAGCCTGAGAGCAAGTGGGAACCAGGGACTGGGGACTGAAACAAGGAAGAGAAAGCTAAGAGAAGGAGGCGCATTGGCTCTGACCACTGCTGCGGGCACCTGGGAGCTTAAGCCCCTCCGACTGCTCGAGGGGCCGGGGGCATAGGAAGTCCATGTTGGGACACTTGTCTAGGGAAAAAGAGGGAGGCATTTATTCACTAGCTTTCATCTCCCCCTGTTGGAACACTTGCTCTAAGGGAACTCGCCTTGTCTGCATTTCTGGGTCACACATGCAGGAACACCAGAGGGTGCATCACTGCAAAATCAGAGAAAGAGGACCCTTGTGAGCCTGAGTTTGGTGCTATATGGGTGGGTGTGAGTGGACTAAGAGACAGGTGAGGAAAGAGAGAATCTGAAGTGGCGCCAGAGGCACCTGGTCCATCTGCCGTTTCCCCAAACCCCTGCAAACCCAGCAGTTACTCTGAGCCGGGTGCAGTGCAAAGTGTTCTACACAGATGACCTCATCTCATCCTTTGGTAACTGGAGGAGAAAGTCCTGTTATTATCCTGATTTCAGAGATCAGAAAGGCTCAGCTGACCCAGTGGAAAAGTGGCAGATTGAGGATCCAAGCCCAAGCTCTCTGAATCTGGTCCCACTCTGTCTCCACCGTTAGAACCAGTGCACGCTGGTCATTTGGGCTTGCTCAGCATCCCATCTGGCTTCAGGTGGGTTGGATTGAGTGACTGTCAGTCTGTCTCTGTTTAGGCTTCTGTGGTGTCCACTGTATTTTAAGTCAGCACACAACCGGCAAAGCCACATGCTTTCCCACCCGTGTCCGAGGGACAGAGGTCGAAGGGTTTCCACCTGCCATTCCGAGTCGTCCCCTGACTGGCCCCACCTGTGTGTCCTGCTTACCCCTAAACTGTGATGAGGGAAACAGGATAAGTCAAGGTTGGGAGGGATCCATTTTCGCTAAATAATGAGAGGAGAAGCAATGGATTCTTGAAAATCTGGGCTTGGTTAGGGAAGGGAAGTGGGGGGTGGATGTGAGGTAGGCACCTTTTGACTGTTTGGACATTATTTCCTCAGACTTCCAGTTGTGAGCAAATCATGCCTGAGTAGAAGGAATGGTTGGAAGGGTCATTGAAAGGTGGCTGCTGGCCAAACTCTCTCTTGGGACTTCTTTGTTGAACATCCTTCTCTCTGACCTCCCCTAAATCTGGTTCTTCTGTCTAATCTAGAAACAATTGCCACCCCCCTGCCTGCTAGTTATTCTTTTAATAAAGTCCTCTTTGCCTTAGTTCACCGGATAAAGTTTTACTGCTTTTCACTGAGAGCCTTGACTGAGTGATGTTGGGACCTCTGAGGAGACCCAGTGAATTCCATCCTACTTCCCCACCTGGTTGCAGAACAACCAGAAATATGGCCAAGAGTACAGAAAGAGGCCAGGATGTCTTCTTCACTGTAGATAAAGGAAAAGTTGGAGATGTAATTTAGTGTGAGAGCCACATAGGCCAGCAAACTGAACCCCAGAATTAGACAGATGCAGCCACCCAGGTGCAGCTGGCAGTGGACTGGGGGGGACTTCTGGCCCAGGGGGCAGTGGAGACTGTGTGTTCACCGCAGCCAGATCACTCCCAGGAGTGAGAAGGGAGAAGCAAGCCAGGTAGACCTGTTATTCTTAGACTTACCAGTCAGATAAGTCACTCCTCTTCCCCAGAGATGGAATGAGTTAAAGGGGGATGGAGAGAGACCAGGAGAGTTTATTGATAATCCCTCCTCAAGGAAACCTGGGATGGAGAAAAGGTTTTCTCTCCTAACAGAGATGTAGCATCTCCCAGTTATTTCTCTTCATCCATCCATCCATCTGTCCAGCTACCCCACCCCCATCCATCCATTCATCCACCTACTCCCTCGTCCATCTACTTCCATTCACCCAGCCCCCATTCACCCACCTTCCATCCATCCATTAACCCATCCACTCATCCATCTATCCATTCATCCACCCATCCCCTCATTCATCCCTTCATCTATCTCAAAAAAATGAACTCGTACTGTATACCTTATCTGTACTTCATTTCCTCCTCTGAAAATATGTTATGAATATTACTCTGTGCTAATAAATACACCATTGCCACATTTCTTTAAATAGCTACCCGATACTCCATTGTTTATCATAATTTATTCAATAATTTCCTATTTTGTATATTTCAGTTCAGTTTAGTTGCTCAATCATTTCGATTCTTTGCAACCCCATGGACTGCAGCACACCTCCCTGTGCATCACCAACTCCCAGAGTTTACCCAAACTCATGTCCATTGAGTCAGTGATGCCATCCAACCATCTCATCTTCTGTCGTCCCCTTCTCGTCCAGCCTTCAATCTTTCCCAGGATCAGGGTCTTTTCAAATGAGTCAGCTGTGCGCATCAGGTGGCCAAAGTATTGGAGTTGCAGCTTCAGCATCAGTCCTTCCAATGAACACTCAGGACTGATCTCTTTTAGGATGGACTGGTTGGATCTTCTTGTAGTCCAAGGGACTCTCAAAAGTCTTCTCCAACACCACAGTTCAAAAGCATCAATTCTTCAGCACTCAGGTTTCTTTATAGTCCAACTCTCACATCCATACATGACTACTGGAAAAACCATAGCCTTGACTAGACAGACCTTTGTTGGCAAAGTAATGTCTCTGCTTTTTAATATGCTATCTAGGTTGGTCATAACCTTCCTTCCAAGGAGTAAGTGTCTTTTAATTTAATGGCTGAAATCACAATCTGCAGTGATTTTAGAGCCCCCCCCCAAAATAAAGTCAGCCACTGTTTCCCGATCTATTTCCCATGAAGTGATGGGACTGGATGTCATGATCTTAGTTTTCTGAATGTTGAGCTTTAAGCCAACTTTTTCAATCTCCCCTTTCACTTTCTTCAAGAGGCTCTTTAGTTCTTCACTTTCTGCCATAAGGGTGGTGTCATCTGCATATCTGAGGTTATTGATATTTCTCCCGGCAGTTGTGATTCCAGCTTGTGCTTCTTCCAGCCCAGCATTTCTCATGATGTACTCTGCATATAAGTTAAATAAGCAGGGTGACAATATATAGTCTTGACATACTGCTTTCCCTATTTGGAACCAGTCTGTTGTTCCATGTCCAGTTCTAACTGTTGCTTCCTGACCTGCATACAGGTTTCTCAAGAGGCAGGTCAGGTGATCTGGTATACCCATCTCTTTCAGAATTTTCCACAGTTTATTGTGATCCACATAGTCAAAGGCTTTGGCATAGTCAATAAAGCAGAAATAGATGTTTTTCTGGAGCTCTCTTGCTTTTTCGATGATTCAATGGATGTTGGCAATTTGATCTCTGGTTCTTCTGCTTTTTCTAAAACCAGCTTGAACATCTGGAAGTTCATAGTTCACGTATTGTTGAAGCCTGGCTTGGAGAATTTTGAGCATTACTTTACTAGCGTGTGAGATGAGTGCAATTGTGTGGTAGTTTGAGTATTCTTTGGTATTACCTTTCTTAAGGATTGGAATGAAAACTGACCTTTTCCAGTCCTGTGGCCACTGCTGAGTTTTCCAAATTTGCTGGCATATTGAGTGCAGCACTTCCACAGCATCATCTTTTAGGATATTTACATCTTTTTGAATATTTACTTTCCAATTTTTCACCATTAAAAATACTGCCCATGTATCTGACTACATCTCTAATTATTTCCTTAGAACATATTCATATATTATTAATTCTATGAGATTATTAATGTTAGAAGTGATTACTGAGTATAAAGAAATGCATATTTTAAGGGTTTTAGTGTATTTCCTGAATTTTTTGGAAAAACATTGTGTTAAATTTTATTTTTACTAGTAGCATGTGAGCAAATCTCTGCTCATTTTAAAAGCCTTATTTGATGGGAAAAACTTATTGCTTTAATTTGTACTTCTTGATTAATAAATTTGACTATTACTTACATACTCATATATTTATCATTCGTTCTCCTGCTTTGTGTCTTTTACTTAATTTTAGAGTGGTGTTTCTTTTTCTTATTGAGTAAACAGGTCTTTGTATGCTAAGGACATTAACCTATTGCTTGTCAAATATGTTGCAAGTATTTCCCCCATTTATAGTGTATGTTTTAATTTTATTTAATATCTTTGACCTAAAAAGTTAAAGAGCTTGTGTAGTCTGTAAGTTTTATCCTTTATGATTCTCTGATATTGTGACTGTGGGGACTATAGCTTAAAATTAACTAATTTTTAATTTTTATTTTTTTGGCCGCACCATGCTGCTAGTGAGATTTTAGTTCCCTGACCAGGGATCAAACCTGGGTCCTTGGCACTGAGAATTCAGAGTCCTAACCACTGGGTCACCAAGGAATTCCCTATATATTTTTAAAAATAGTTTTAAAAAAATGTATATATATATATTCATATATCTATTTGTTTATGTGGCTGCACTGGGTCTTAGTTGTGGCACTCAGGATTTTCATTGCATCACTTGGGATCTTTTGTTATGGTGTGCAGACTCTCTAGTTGGGGCACGTGGGCTCCAGGGCACTCAGGCTTAGTAACTGTTGGGCATGGACTTAGTCATTCTGAGGTATGTGGGGTTTAGTCCCTGACCAGGGATTGAACCCCAGTCCCCTGCATAGCTATGCAAATTTTTCACCTCTGGACCACCAGGGAAGCCCTTCCCTATAGTTTTGGGGGTATCTTTGGCTGTGCTGGGTCTTCGTTGGCTGCGCAGGCTTTTCTCTAGTTGCAGTGAGTTGGGGTTAGTGTCTAGTTCCGGAGCATGGGCTTCTCATTGCAGTGGCTTCTCTTGTCGTGGAGCATGGGCTCTAGGGCTTGAGGCTTCAGTAGTTGCAGCTCCCAGGCTCTGGAGCACAGGCTGAATAGTTGCGGTGCTCGGGCTAAGCTGCACGTGGAATCTTCCCAGATCAGGGATCAAACCCCTGTCTCCTTCATTGGCAGGAGGATTCTTTACCACTGAGTTGCCAGGGAAGCCCCCTCCCTATAGCTTTTTAAAAAGAGGATATCAGATCTCTATGAAGCTCTAAATATGGAGCAATATGCTTTGTCTGAATACTTTGTGCCTTTGCCCACCAAGTAATTTCTCTTCCAGAGCTTTCATAAACATTTCTGTTTTCCTTTTGCAGTGGAAAAGGATCTTTGAAAGTCACAAGCTAGCACTGACCACATACACACAGCTTGCACAGTTCTCCCTCCCAGTTCTTGCTGTTGTTGGTTGTTCACTTGTTCAGTCCTGCCGACTCTCTGCCACCCCGAGGACTCCAGGTTTCTCTGTCCATCACCAGCTCCTGGAGTTTGCTCAAACCCTTGTCCATTGAGTCAATGATGCTATCCAACCATCTCATCCTCCATCACCCCCTTCTCCTCCTGCCCTCAATCTTTCCCAACATTAGGGTTTTTTCCAATGAGTTGGCTCTTGGTATCACAGCCAAAGTATTAGAGCTTCAGCATCAGTCCTTCTAATGAATATTCAGTTGTCTATATTTCTGATTTAAAACTGATCAACAACTGAAGATGTAATAAGGAGTTTAAATGTTAATTTTCCAATAAGGTGTTAAGCATCCTACACTCAGGCAGTTTATTAATTCATTTGTTTACTTGCATAAAGCAACAGATTCTCTGATTTCATCTCAGGAAGAATTATGGGTTTAGATCCCAAGGTAGAGATTGCCAGGGCTATCCTGAAGCTATTTTCTCCTTTTCTTAACAATGATCAGCACTACACATGCAGATGTTAGTGAGAACCAGGCACTGGAAAGACGGCAGTGGATGGTTGGCTGAAGCTAATAGTTTCTCAGAACTATTACAACTAACTCCTGTGATCCTGTAAATAGATACTATATTGTCATTGAGGTCTTCAAGCTGGGTCCTGTGAAATATCCTTGGAATTTTGTCAGCTGTCCCTTAGTTTCTGTTATGTCTACAGTTGTCAAAGATGGTTACTGTATCCAGGATATCATGTGGGGGTGTCTCTGCCCTTCTCCTTAAGTTCCAAGGATGCTCCAGACACAAGTCCTGGCATACTTGAAGTCCCCAAGCTCCCCAAAGGCAGGGGTGTGCCTTCAAAATAGGCCAGGGATGTGTTTTTTTTTTTCTTTTTGAGGATTTCTAAATAGTCATCTCAGAAAGATCTTGTGAATGATTTATATAAACCTTCCTTGTAAGTTCCCTTGAAGAAATTTTGTGTTCACTTTTGTATTTATTTTTAAGGAAGTTGTGCTATTTCCAGGTCTTGATATGCACAACACATCTTGCATATCAGGACCCTCTGTGGCATTTCCAGGTTTAACTGGAAATCTGTTTTTTTGTTTTTCCTCTTAATTGCTTAAAAATGCACAGGTCCACTGATAAGTGAATCAGAGCCACAGAACTGAGGACCGGAAGGAGATCTTCAGGGAGATCCTACCTGCAAGGGCCATGAGGCTCCAAGTCCAGGCGGAGACTACAGTAAGACCTGGGGCTTGGGAGGTGATATGTATAATCTGTAATGGTGTATGTGCATGTGTTTTGGATGACTGTTACAGTAGAGAGTGTCTAGAGTGTTCAGTGTATTAGGTTCCTATTGCTGCTGTAACAAATGGTTGCAAACTCGGTGGCTTATCACAACACAAATTTATCTCTTACAGTCAAGAAAGTCAGATGTCCTAAAATCAAGATGTTGACAGTTCTGGAGATCAGAGATCTAAGGTCAAGTTGTCTGTTGGTCTGATTCCTTCTGGAGGATCTAGGGAAGAAGCTATTTCCTAGCTGTTTCAAGCTTCTAGAAACAGCCTGCATGAACTGGCCTGTAGCCTCCTTCCATCTTCAAGACTGGCAGAGCAGCATCCTCAAACCTCTTCGATTCTCTGACTTCTGCTTCTGTTGTCACATCTTCTCTGACTCTAATGCTACTGCTTTTCTCTTATAAAAATTCTTGTGACTACACTGAGCCCACTGGGGTAATCTGGATCCTTAGTCATATTGGCAAAGTCTCCTGCTGTGTAAAGTTATATAGGTACAGGTTCAACATAATTTTAGGAATTGGGATATAGACATCTTTGGGGACCATTATGCTGTCTTCCATATTCATTGTGACAGATTTGCCCCAACTTTTGCTTTATTGCAGAGATTATCAAGGAGAAATGAGGATGATGGTGATGATTTATAACAACCTTTCATTAGATGGTGATATGCTGTTTACAACACTTATGACATTTCAATCTCCCTGAATTTCGATTAAAGTGTAGTTAAAGGAGCACTAGGACTTCGGATCAAGAGCTCTTATTTCATCACTTAACAATCTGTATGTCCTTCAGCAATTTATTTCAACTCTCAAGGCTTGGTATTTCCATCTCTAAACTGGGGGACTATTGTGATCAATGGGAAAATTTAGCTAGATTCTGGGTAACTTGAGAATCTTGGAGTGTTTTATGGGAGAATTTCATTTGGGGAGGTGCTTTTCAACTTTTCACAGTCTAGGATGAATTTACAAACTTGTCCAAAAACTTTTTGCTCTAATTTTCACTCTCTGCATTATGTGAGATAATCTGAAAAGCAGACACCAAAATGGAATTAGACACATTCATGAGATTTACTGGGGAAAATGCTTGTGTAGGGGAATGCGGAGGGATTGGAGGAGGTTGGGAGAAGCTGTTCTAACCTCTGTGAAGAAAAACCAGATGATTGGAGCTGGGTGTTGCTGGAGAAGAAGAGTAGTATTGGGTGAGATTGGTTGGAGTTTTACTGTTTTTTTTAATATTTAAAAAATTTTATTTATTTATTTGACTTCATTGGGTCTTAGTTGTGGCATGCAGGATCTAGTTCCTTGACCAGGGATTAAACCCAGGCCCCCTGCTTTGGGAGCACAGAGTGTTAGCCACTGGTCCACCAGGGAAGTCCCTGGAATCTTATTGTTGAGGGCCTTGAACTGGGAGCATCACATGATTATTGGCAGAAGAGTAACTCAATTCCAACTGCCTTTTAGAAGATTGTCCTAGGGTAGAGGATGTTGGATTAGAACTAGAGAGAACACAGACACCATCCAGGGACTGCTGTGACTTTCTTCAAGTGGGTAGAGTTATGGGTCTGGACTAGGCTAGTGGCAATGAGAATAAAAAGAAAAGAACATGTGTGTGTAAGTTGCTCAGTCACATCTGACTCTTTGGGACCCCATAGACTGTAGCCCACCAGGCTCCTCTGTCCCTGGGATTCTCCAGGCAAGAAGATTGGAGTGGATAGCCATTTCCTTCTCCAGGGGATCTAGCCTTGATTTATTATTCATTCCCCAAAATAAATTTCTTTATTCCTCCCTGCCAAATAGAACCATCTGACTGTGTTAAATCAGTTTTGATTGTTGAGGGGCCAGGAGATGTTTAACATGCTGTTAAATGACTATTGTAAGGAATGGTGTTTATTTTGCAGATATTGACACCGTCCCAATGTCAGCTGATGTGTATCAGTTTCAGTCTGCATCCCATTCCTCTCCTCTTTCTGTCCTCTCCTCTCCCCTCCCCTCCCTTCTGTCTCTTTCCTATCAGACTTAAGAACTCAACATAATTTATGACAGGAACAGGAATGGTCTGGGCATTCTCCCTTCCTTTGATAGTGGATAATTCATCAACAGTGAGTTATGTCAACTTGCATCTTTCTGAATTTATCATAACATCTGAAGTTCCTGGTGATTTATTAAAACAAAAAACTGGGAGGAGTAAAGGAAATGTAGGTTTAAAAGATAATCACTCTTGCTGCTGATCTGACTTAAGGATGTTTGACTTTGAATGTACTTGTTTGTGAGAAGTGTCTTTAGGCAAAACTGATGGCCTGATGGTGACTTAAAATAAATGGCATGGGGGTCTTGACGGGTGGATAACATGTAGCAGCAGAGTGCACCTGGAAGTCCAGGCAGATATCTGTTGTTTGTTGCCATCAGTTTTGGAGCCTGTTTCGCATGCTCCAGAATCTCTAATTGCTGGACTGAGTCTCAAAATAGGCTTCTAGTCATTGGGCCGGAAAACCTAGGTAAGGCCTTTGTTCTAGAGAGAATTCACAGCACCAAGAGAGGGTGCAGGCAGCATGAACAAAATATAAACTAGAAGCTGAGGTTCAAGATCAGAGCTACAATAGGAGTGCTGGTGAGGGTCCACCATGTTGGACTCTTGAGTTTCTTGTTAGACTGGATACTGAGACAGGACTAGCCCTGCAGGTAGGGGATCAAGGGCTCCAGCGGGGCCTTGTCAGGACTGAGGTCACCCAGAGTGGATTCTCATCACATTGCAGGAAACAGAGATGTCAATCTCATTCTGAAGCAAGAATCAGAACTACCTGGAAGGCTTGTTAAACCACAGACTGCAGTGGCCCACCCCCAGAGTTTTTTCATTCAATAGGGTTGGCCTGGCTTCTAAGAATTTGCATGTCCAACATGATCCCAGGTGATGCTGATGCTACATCTGGGGCCCACGCTTTGAGTACAGTTGTTGTTCAGTGGCTAAGTCATGTCCAACTCTTCGCAACCCCATGGACTGCAGCATGCCAGGCTTCCCTACCCTTGGTGTTGGAGAAGAATCTTGAGAGTCCCTCGGACAGCAGAGAGATCCAACCAGTCCATCCTAAAGGAAATCAGTCCTGAATATTCATTTGAAGGACTGATGCTGAAGCTGAAACTCTAATACTTTGGCCACCTGATGCAAAGAACTGGCTCATTTGAAAAGACCCTGATGCTGGGAAAGATTGAAGGCAGGAGGAGAAGGGGATGACAGAGGATGAGATGGTTGGATGGCATCACCGACTCAATGGACATTGGGAGTTGGTGATGGACAGGGAGGCCTGGCGTGCTGCAGTCCATGGGGTTGCAGAGTTGGACATGACTGAGTGACTGAACTGAATTGAACTAAACTATCTCCTGGAGTTTGCTTGAACTCATGTCCACTGAGTTGGTGATGCTTTTCAACCATCTCATCCTCTGTTGCCCCCTTCTCCTCCTGCCCTCAATCTTTCCCAGCATCAGGGTCTTTCCCAGTGACTTGGCTCTTGAGTACAGTGTTTCTCCCTATTTATTGTACATTTGAATCACTTGGGGAGTTTTTTAAAACTATGGATGCCTGTGTCCCACCTTCAGAGGTTCTGTTTTAATTGGTTTGTTGTCCTTGGACTTCAGACTCTGATAGACTCTGATCACACAGTTTTTTAAGCAAAATTTTCATATAATAAAATTCACTCTTTTTGGTATTCAGTTCAATGAGTTTTGACAAATTTGCAGCCATATAACCACTGTTACAATCAAGATATGGTCCTGTCACTCCTTCCACCCTCATGCTGTGCTTTTGAAGTCACTCTTGTCTCACCCTCAACCCCTGGCAACTGGAGATCTGTTCTTTGACTCTATAGTTTCACCTTTTCCAGAATGTCTGAATCTAAATGTAATCGTATAGAAACTTGCTTTTGAGTCTCGTTTCTTTCACTTAGCATAATGCACTTGAGATTCATTAGTAGTTTGTTCCTTTTTATTGTTGCATAGTGGTCTACATATGGATATACCACAGTTTGAATGTACAAGCTATAGGGTATTTGGGTTGCTTATAGTTTTGGGTAATTATGAATAAAGCTTCTATAAACATTCGTGTACAGATTTTTGTGTGACCTTAAGTGTTCATTTTCTAGGATAGACACCTAGAAATGGAATTTCTGAGCAAGTACATGTTTAATTTTATAAGTAACCACCAAATTATTTTCCAAACTGGCTGTACCATTTTTGTGTTCCTGCCAGAAATGTGTGAAGATTCCATGACTCCAAATCCTTGCTAGTACTTATGGGGGAGAGGAATATTCTAATAGGTGTATAGTATCTTTGCATGTCTCTAATGCCTCATGATGTTGAACACACTTTTATCTGCTTATCTGCTGCCCAAGTATCTTTTATGGACTTCTTTTAATCCTATCAGTGTTTGTTACATGTATTTTGTTGCTCTGTTGCCAGGTACATACATATTTAGAATTATTGTGTGTTGTTAGAAAACTGACCCTTTATCATTATGTCATGCCTCTTTATCTTTGGTGAATATCCTTGTTTTGAAGTCTACTTTTTCTGATATTAATATAATCATTCCAGATTTTTAAAAATTAATATTTTCATGGTATATATTGTGCCATCATTTTAACTTTAACACATTTATATAATTATATTTAAATAAATTTTTGTTATACAGCATATAGTGGGGTCTTTATTTTTTTTTTCCATTTATTTTTATTAGTTGGAGGCTAATTACTTTACAATATTGTAGTGGTTTTTGTCATACATTGACATGAATCAGCCATGGATTTACATGTATTCCCCATCCCGATCCCCCCTCCCATCTCCCTCTCCACTCGATTCCTCTGGGTCTTTAAAAAAAATCTAATCTGACAATCTTTATCTTTTAACTGGTGTGTTTAAACCATTTATGTTTTAAATGACTAGTTTAATGGTCATTATTTTCTTTTTTATGTAGGCTTTTAAAATAATTTGTATTTAAGTGTTAAAAATTTTTTTTGGTTGCCCTGGGTCTTTGTTGCTGCCTGTGGGCTTTCTTTAGTTGTGGTGCGTGGGGGGGCTAGTCTTCATTGTGGTGCTCGGGCTTATTGTGGTGGCTTCTCTGGTTGTGGAGAATGGGCTCTAGGTGCTTGGGCTTCAGTAGCTGCAGTGTGTGGGCTCAGCAGTTTTGACTCTCCAGCACTAGAGCACAGGCTCAATAGTTGTAGCACATGGGCTGAGTTGCACGTCAGCACATGGAATCTTCCTGGACTGGAGACTGAACCTGTGTCCTCTGCACTGGCAGGCAGGATTCTTATCCACTGTGCCACCAGGAAAGTTCCATCATTTTCTTATTTGTTATGTTTGTCTTCTTTGTTTTTGTTCCCTTTACCCTCTTACCTTAATGTTACAGTTGTCACATGTATTTACATACACTGCAAACTGGGTCTTCTCAGTGGCGCAGTAGTAAAGAATCTACCTGCCAATGCAGGGGATACAGAGGCAATGTCACAATTTTTGCAGTCAATAGACAAAAATATTTTAATGAATTTAAGGGAAAAAAGTCTGTTATATTTACTTTTATAAGTAAACATAAGCTTCTCTTTTATTTGTGTAGTTCTGAGAATCTTCCGATACCCCTTCTCTTCAGTCTTTTGTGTTCCTGACAACAAGTCTTTTAAAACTTTGAAGATGTTGTCCACTGTTTTCTAGCCTCCATGGCTTCTAGAGAGAAATCTTCAGTCATTTGTTTCCTAAATGTAATCTGTTGATTTTCCTCTGGTTGCTTTCAAGTTCTTTTCTGTTTCTTCTTTCCAGCAGTTTGAGTATGTTGTTGGTTATGTTTTTCCTTTGAGTTTAACAAATTAGGGATTCATCTGAGCTTCTCGAATTTGTAAGTTTATGTGTTTCACCAAATTTGGAGGCATTTCAGACATAATATATTACCATTTTTTTCCTGTGTCAATCTTTTTTTCCTTTCCTTTCGTACCATACTTTCTCTAGTATAGAGAATGTTGGAGTTTTTTGATATTTTTAGGCAGGTTCATGAGATGTTGTTCATTTTTCCCTTGTTTCTTCTCTGTTCTCCAGACTAGATAATTTCTACTAATGTTTCTAAAAGTTCACTGACTCTTTCCTATGTCATCTCCATTCTGCTATTAAGTCCCAGTGAATTTTTTTGCTTCATATATTGTGTTTTCAGATCTAAAATTTCTACCTAGTTTATTTTAATAAAAATATCTTGCTTTTCTGCTGAGAATGTCTATTTTTTTATTCATTTCCATAACATTTATCTTTACAGTTTGGTTACAGAGCATAGTTATAGTAGCTATTTGAAAGTCATTATCTGATAATTCCAGCACCTGAATCAAGTTGGGCTGGCATCTGTTGTTTGTCTTTTCCCTTAAGAACTGGTCAGATTTTCCTACTTTTATAATGTCAAGCAATTTTGGATTGTATCCTAGATATTTTCTGTATTATGTTGCAGGAACTCCGAGTCCTCTGGAGTTGATTACTTTTGTTTATTTTAGTGGGCAATCAGCCCCATTATGTTCAAACTGAGAGTTCTGGCCCACGTTCTGTGGGTAGTGAATTTCTATCAGTTCAAATTGGACTGTGCTTTTTGGGTCTTCCCTGTACATACACCACTTAGGGATTAGTTTGGGGCCTGGCCAGGACTCAAAGCCTTTGGTATGCTTCTTTGGGTCTGTTCCAGACACATGCAGTTCAGACGTATTATTTAAGACATAGAATTCAGTTCAGTTGCTCAGTCATGTCCGACTCTTTGCAACCCCAAGGACTGCAAAATGCCAGGCCTCCCTGTCCATCACGAACTCCTGGAGTTTACTCAAGCTCATGTCCATTGAGTCAGTGATGCCATCCAACTATCTCATCCTCTGTCATCCCCTTCTCCTCCTGCCTTCAATCTTTCCCAGCATCAGGGTCTTTTCAAATGAGTCACCTCTGCACATGAGGTGGCCAAAGTATTTGATTTTCAGCTTCAACACCAGTCCTTCCAATGAACACTCAGGACTGATCTCCTTTAGGATGGACCTGTTGGATCTCCTTGCAGTCCAAGGGACTCTCAAGAGTCTTCTCCAACACCACAGTTCAAAAACATCAATTCTTTGGTGCTCAGCTTTCTTTATAGTCCAACTCTCACATCCATACATGACTACTGGAAAAACCATAGCCCTGACTAGATGGACCTTTGTTGGCAAAGTAATATCTCTGCTTTTTAATGTGCTGTCTAGGCTGAATGTAACTTTCCTGCCAAGGAGTAAGTGTCTTTTAATTTCGTGGCTGCAGACACCATCTGCAGTGATTTTGGAGCCCCCAAAAATAAAGCCTGCCACTGTTTCCCCATCTATTTCCCATGAAGTGATGGGACTGGATGTCATGATCTTAGTTTTCTGAATGTTGAGCTTTAAGCCAACTTTTTTCACTCTCCTCTTTCACGTTCATCAAGAGGCTCTTTAGCTCTTCACTTTCTGCCACAAGGGTGGTGTCATCTGCATATCTGAGGTTATTGATATTTCTCCTGGCAATCTTGATTCCAGCTTGTGCTTCTTCCAGCCCAGCGCTTCTCATGATGTACTTTGCATATAAGTTAAATAAGCAGGGTGACAATATACAGCCTTGATGTACTCCTTTTCCTTCTTGGAACCAGTCTGTTGTTCCATGTCCAGTTCTAACTGTTGCTTCCAGACCTGCATACAGATTTCTCAAGAGGCAGGTCAGGTGGTCTAATATTCCCATCTCTTTCAGAATTTTCCACAGTTTATTGTGATCCACACAGTCAAAGGCTTTCGCATAGTCAATAAAGCAGAAATAGATGTTTTTCTGTAACTCTCTTGCTTTTACAATGATCCAGCGGATGTTGGCAATTTGATCTCTGGTTCTTCTGCCTTTTCTAAAACCAGCTTGAACATCTGGAAGTTCACAGTTCATGTATTATTGAAACCTGGCTTGGAGAATTTTGAGCATTACTAGTGTGTGAGATGAGTGCAATTGTGCAGTAGTTTGAGCATTCCTTGGCATTGCCTTTCTTAAGGATTGGAATGAAGACCAATCTTTTCCAGTCCTGTGGCCACTGCTGAGTTTTCCAAATGTGCTGACATATTGAGTGCAGCACTTTCAGAGTATCATCTTTTAGGATTTGAAATAGCTCAACTGGAATTCCATCACCTCCATTAGCTTTGTTCGTAGTGATGCTTCCTAAGGCCCACTTGACTTCACATTCCAGGATGTCTGGCTTCAGGTGAGTGATCACACCATCATGATTATCTGGGTCATGAAGATCTTTTTTGTATAGTTCTTCTGTGTATTCTTGCCACCTCTTCTTAATATCTTCTCTTCTGTTAGGTCCATACCATTTCTGTCTTTTATTGAGTCCATCTTTGCATGAAATGTTCCCTTGGTATCTCTCATTTTCTTGAAGAGATCTCTAGTCTTTCCCATTCTGTTGTTTTCCTCTATTTCTTTGCACTGATTGCTGAGGAATGCTTTCTTATCTCTCCTTGCTATTCTCTGGAACTCTGCATTAAAATGGGTATATCTTTCCTTTTCCCGTTTGCTTTTCACTTCTCTTCTTTTCACAGCTATTTGTAAGCCCTCTTCAGACAGCAATTTTGATTTTTTGCATTTCTTTTTCTTGGGGACGGTCTTGATGCCTGCCTCCTGCACAATGTCACAAACCTCCGTAGTTCATCAGGCAGTCTGTCTATCAGTTCTAGTCCCTTAAATCTATTTCTCATTTCCACTGTATAATCGCAAGTGATTTGATTTAGGCCATACCTGAATGGTCTAGTGGTTTTCCCTACTTTCTTCAATTTCAGTCTGAAATTGGCAATAAGGAGTTCATGATCTGAGCCACAGTTAGCTCCTGGTCTTGTTTTTCCTGACAGTATGGAGCTTCTCCATCTCTGGCTGCAAAGAATATAATCAATCTGATTTCGGTGTTGAACATCTGGTGATGTCCATGTGTAGAGTCTTCTCTTGTGTTGTTGGAAGAAGTGTTTGCTATGATCAGTGCAATCTCTTGGCAAAACTCTATAAGCCTTTGCCCTGCTTCATCCTGTACTCCAAGGCCACATTTTCCTGTTACTCCAGGTATTTCTTGACTTCCTACTTTTGCATTCCAGTCCCCTATAATGAAAAAGGACATCTTTTTAAAAATAGTTTTCTAATAGTGTTTTATCTGGGTTCAGTATCAGAGTAATGCTTGCCTTGAGTAAATGAGTTTGAGAATGTTCTTTCCTCTTTAACCTTTTGGGAGAGTTTCAGAAAGATTAACATTTATTCTTCTTTAAATATTTGCTGGAACTCACCAGGGAAATCCTCTGGACCTGGGATTATCTTTGTTGGAAGATTTTTCTGTTCTGATTCAGTCTCCTTCCTTACTATTGGTCTGTTAAGATTTTCTGTTTCTTTATGATTTAGTCTGGTTAGGTTGTATATTTTGGGGGCATGTATCTATTTCTTCTAGGTTATCCAGTTTGATGGCCTATAAATGTTCATAACAGTTTCTTATTATCTTATGTATTTCTGTAGTACCAGTTGTAATGTCTCCTCTTTCATTTCTGATTTTATTTAAATCTTTTCTCTTTTATCCTTCGTCAGTCTAGCTAAAGGTTTGTCAATTTTGTTTATATTTTCAAAAACCAGTTCTTATTTCATTGAACTTTTCTGTTGCTTTCTGGTCTTTATTTTATTCATTTCTGTTCTAATCTTTTCAGTTTTCCTTCCTTCTACTATATTTGAGCTTAGTTTGTTCTTCTTTCTTCTAGTTCCTTGAGATGTATAGTTACATTGTTTATTTGATATCTTTGTTTTTTCCTAAATGCAGGCATTTATTTCTATGAACTTTCTTCTTAGAACTGCTTTCTCTGTTTCCCTAAGTTTTGGTATATTGTGTTTCCATTTTTTATTACTTCAACATATTTTTTGATTTCCCTTTTGACTTCTTATTTGACCCATGTGTTGTTTAAGAGAATGCTGTTTAGTTTCTACATATTTGTGAATTTTCTAACTTTACTTTTCTGCTATTGATTTCTAGTTTCATACCCCTGAGGTCAAAAGATACTTAGTATGATTTCAATCTTCTTAAATTTGCTAAGATTTGCTTTGTATCATATAATCTATCCTGGAGAATGTTTTGTGTGTGCTTGAGAAGAATATGTGTATTCTGTTGTTATTGGTTGGAATGTTCTATATATGTCTGTTAGGTCTATTTAGTCTAAAGTGTAGTGTAATCCCAAAGTTTCCTTCTTATTGATTTTTTGTCTGTATGATCTATCCATTGTTGACAATTGGATATTGAAGTTTCCCACTATTGTATTGTTGTCCATTTCTTCCTTTAGATCTGTTAGCATTTGTTTAATATATTTAGGTACTCTCATGGTTGCAGATACACACCCACACACACAAATGACTGCTATATCTTTTGGATGAATTGACCCCTTTATCACTACATAGTGACCCTCTTTGTCTCTTGTTACAGTTTTTTTTCAAGGTCTATTTTGTCTGATAGAATAGTTTTCCCTACTCTCTCATTTTCATTTGCATGGAATACCTTTTTCCATCTCATTGAGTCTATGTGTATCCTTAAAGTTGAAGAGAGTCTCTTGTAGGTAGCAAGTAGTTGGGTCTTTCTTTTTTTAATTCAGCAATTGCTGTTTTCACTTATATTAGTTCATCTGGCTCTTCCATTGTCACCTCTTTCTTTTCACTACAAAAACTTTATTGAGAAAGCTTTGCTTGAGTCCTCTTGGGGCGGAGAGTAAACTGCTAACCTTGGTTCTCTGTTGTGTTTCTTCCACAGAATCTGTGACTCAAAACTGGACATAGATTCTAGAGTCTCTTCCCCTTGGTATAAATTCCAGGTCTTTCAGCTGTTATCATCATGTGTATGTGTATGTGTGTATAGACATTGATTCCAACGTCTAGTTCTCTGATAATAGATCTTCAAATCAACTAGGAATAGGATGCCCTATTTGTTCCTGAGGTGGCCCTAGTATGACCTTGTGATACATAATTGTATGGATTACATCATTTAAGTTTAATCTTTCATTGTCCCACTGTCATTGCTTGTAAATTGTCCTGTTTGGACTGGTTTGCTTAACTCTGTGTGGATCACAATCTTCCAAGAGGATGTGGAATTTTATTATACTGGTGTTTTAGAACCCATGTAGGTGAGGGTGCTCTGAGTAGATCTCATCATGAAAGTGACAAGAGTGTGTGGATTTCCATTAGTACACTCAGTCTAGGAGTCCCTATGAACTGTGGTGGAGAGAGAAGTGTGAGAACTATTACATTACTGTTACATTACTGTTACAGGAAACATTTCAACTCACTTTTTGACTGGCCTTTGCTGGGAGCTCTGCTAACGGCTCTTCTCCAAGAGAGGGAAGTTTCTGTTCAGAAAGGAGGGAACAGGTATGGGAAAATATCCTTTTACTGTTTCTGAACCTACAGCTCAAAGAGGGGCACATTTGTATGCTGGTCACAGGCCCGGGCAGATGGCAACTTTCTGAGGCACCTGTTTTCCAGCTGTTTGCACCCCCTGTGAAAGCTAGAATGGATGCAAGTAGATATAAAACATTCCACAAACTCTGTTTAGGATGTTAGGAAGTAGCCAAGTAGAATACTTATTTAAACAAAGTCAGTGCCCAGGGATATTTTTATATATGTCACATTTTGCCCGGTGTGCATGTATTAATCTTATAGTTGAAAAAGTGAATTGGTATTAACCTGATATGTTGCCATATTCTGAGTTCCCTAGGCCTGTTTTCCATCTGGAGTTAACTCAAGAAGATTAGGACATGAGCCCTGATCCTTTTTTTTTTTCATTGTTCTATATCTTGTAAACGAAAAAAAAAAAGACCCTTGTATTTTGGGGTGATGTCATATTCTTTTTGGTAGAAGAGTATGAGATTAGTATTTCTCCCTCACCTTTAAGCCTGGCTTTTGATTTAATTATCCTGTGGAAGTAATCTTTTAGTAGGATGTTCTATCATAGCTTTAATGCCATTTCTGATTTGGCCTGTGTGGACAGGGCCTGAGTCTCCTCCAAATGTTCAATTAGAATGACTTACGAGAACAAAGTGGGGGAAATGGCATTGGATATCATACCAAAGCCATTTGTACTATCAGATAATGACGTTTCTTTTCTAGAAACACATAATTATATTGGGAATTCATGATAACATTCTCCTGTATTTCAAAATCCAGACCACAAACAGATAAAATATCAGAGGAAAGAAAATGCTTTTGATGTGTCAGAATTCATTTATATTCCAACTTGTAATGCTTTGTCTTATGTATGTGAATGAGTACTTATCAAAACATAAGAAGGTTATTATTCAAATATTCCATTCTGAACGTTTGTCCAAATGCAGTTTAATGTGCCCTATTAACATGAAGAATGTTGAGAGAGGATCACAAATAGACTTCAGGAGGCAATTAGAAAACTAAATTAGGCTTTGTTCGTAAATATTTTAAAAATATTTATTTAAGCTATAAAAGTAATACATGAACAGATACTTAACATAAAAAGCAAACAATACATTCTTTAATACTTCCCAGCTTTGGGTCAAAAATCTCTCCTCTGTAAGAAGTTTTTGAATCTATCTTTTCATGGCTAATACCTTTAAGTTAGCATTTTTTATGATTAATTTTGCAGCTGCTCATTAAAAATATAATTGATTATTTAGGCTTCTCTTGAACATATTTTGCGTTTTGGTTTGCTCTCTTTAGTAAGAGGGAAATTTATAATGCAGTCTTCTAAAGTGTAGCACTTATTTTCTGCCCCTTAAGTTGTCTGTTTTTATGCTTTGCCTCATTGAATCCGTCATTGTGGTGCTTTACAGCTATTTTCACAAGTATCTTTTTTTTCATTTATTTTTATTAGTTGGAGGCTAATTACTTTCACAAGTATTTTATCTTCTCAGCTAAATTGCAAGTGTAAGTCTGCAGCCTATGTTTTCTGTGTTCTGTAGTATGTAAATGGTATTATGAACAGTAGGTGCTCAATAAATATATTTTTAGAAGTACAGATTAGCATAGGATTGGTTCAAATCTGCTACATAGGGACATAGCCCCTAATATTGCCTCTGGGCATAGATGGTGGTGGTGGAAACCTTTTCTCTCTCCTGATTCATTTGTAGTTGTGCTATTTCTTCAGGAAGAATTTTAAAATTCTGGTTAATTGAAAGTGCTAATTTCATTTTCAGTTCAAGATCTCATTTTACAAAAAATTTTATTTGGAAAAGGAGAAACAAAATCAGGGGATTTAGGTTAGAATAAGAATGCAAAAGTTTAAGCTGCTATTTCTTTTAGAGTCTCACCTCTCCCATCCTCTCTTACATGCATTTGACTCTTTATGTTGGATAGTTTCACCATTTTCCCTTCTGACCACAGGCACTGGGTGCTGTGGAAAATGGATGGCAGATTGGCTGAACTCACCATCAGGGAACTTGATTCATAGCCCGGACACTCCTCAGTTATTCTCAGACATTCATCTCTTCACTCTGCCGACAAGTCTGAATTAATCACCTATTATTACGGCAGGCCTAGAATTACAGTGGGGACAAGGCAAACACACCCTCCCCTCAGGGACTTGTACTGTTGGACTCTGTCAAGATCTTAAATAAACTCCGTTACAGAGAGGATGTCAACTGCTTAAAGCCTAGTGGTGTCGGAGGAAAAATTAGACATCTGCAGACTGATTCACAGCGTAATTGTGTTGCTCTTCAGTTTAACTTAGACTTAATTCAGGTTAGATAAAAAAAAATACAAAATCAATTTGGCTTTCTCTAAGGAGAAAAATGCCTTAAAAGTAACTTTTTTAAAATAAATTCTAATAAATATAGCAAATTACATATAAATTATAATCCCATATGAGAGCTTCTTGTGAAGAATTACAGTCCCTCACTACTATTAAGTAACATATCAAAAAACTATTTACATTTTCCCCCCTTTTCAGTAGAAGTTGACACCGTGTTTCGGGTGTCCGGTGGAATAAATGATTACTACAGGGACATCTGACTTTCTTAGAAACAGAAGAAAATGTGACCATGATTTCAAGGATGATCCAATATAGCTTGGCAACAGCCCTTGATAGCTCTCCTGCTGAGTTTTTTTTTGGTAACACAAATGGAGAAAACAATGAAGATAAAATTTCCAGGAAATAACCCAATCAGGTGTTGCTTAATGGAGTCTACTGTCATTAAAATCCAATTCGATTCATTTGGAGAGTGAAATATCACAATTGCAGCTACACCATAATCGCTTTTGGAAGATGGAATTTGTATAAGCTGGGTTAATCCCTTGATCACCAATTTAAATAAAAATAGATAAAACATGAGGAGCTTGGCAGGGGTAAAGGATTGGGAATAGCAATGACGATGCCAGAAGGTGTCTTTCCTGCCAAAGGGAATTGGCATAGGAATAGTCTCTGAGCCCAAATGCTAGAAATTGCAAGCTGGTTTAGACCAAAGACAGATTGTCCATGTCCAGTCAGAGAGCAGGATTTCTGTTGACCCAGCCAGATCACAAGTGAACTGACTCTCTGACCTGCACACCTGGCCTCATGCATAAATTTGCATTTCTTTCCATTTAGAGTTTGGCTTTCTGTTAGCCTGCAGGTAGTGTAATGGCTTGTCATGAACAAGTTCTATGTTTGTAAAATATAGCAGAGACAGTGTCTCTCTCAGGGGTGAGCTTCTCTGTGTTTGTAGAAGAGGTTCTTTCTATGGAATAATTAGGAAATTGGTCAGTGAATTGTGACTCTATGCCCAGAGATGGCCCTCTGGAGATCTGAAGGGGATAAGAGCTACCACAAAATCCCAATAGACTTCCAGAGCATAAATGTATATCCAAAGACTCAGCAGTATTGTACTGTGTATGCTAAGTCGTTTCAGTCATGTCCAACTTTGTGACCCTTTGGACCACAGCCCACCAGGCTTCTCCATCCATGGGATTCTCCAGGCAAGAATACTGGAGTGGGTTGCCATGCCCTCCTCCAGGGGATCATCCCTCACCTAGGGAATGAACCCTCATCTCTTGTGTTTCCTGCATTGGCAGGTGGATTCTTTACCACTAGCACCACCTGGGAAGCTGGGTATTGCTCTAGGTAGCCTTAATTACAAGGCCATTACCTTAAATTTGAAATACTTTGACCATCTATTATAATTAGCATGTATGGGGTGAAATTGGCAAATTCTTCTAAGATACTACAAGCAAAATGGAATTTCAAAGGCATGTTTACATTAGTTTTGATGACAAATCTTTATGACCTCACATACCAAAAAATTGGCATGTATTTAATTTTTTTAGGTGTTCAGCAGAAGAAGATCCTACAAGAATCTCTACTAGGCTGTACTTGATTGCCTGTACATTGGATAGGATGCTTTGGACTGAAAGTTATAGAAAGCCCAGGTCAGAATGGTTTAAATAATAAACAATATGAGTAATTTGTCATCTCACATAACAAGAAGACCTGACAGAGGGTTCCAAAGCCAGCACTTCAGTAATATCACCAAGGTCTCACATTCTTTCCATTTTTCCCTTCTCCATGAGCTTGGGACCTTTTTCTGGTACCAAGATGACTGCAGAGTTGTGGCATTGAAATGGACACAACCGTAGTTCCTATCCAGCTCTTTTTAGTAGAAGAAAATTATTACTGAGGAAATTCTTCTAGAGACTTCTCAGCAGACTTTGTGTGTCAACTCATTGGCCAAGAGTGGATCATACTCCCTTCCTAAATCAGTCAGTAGTGGGGTGAATGGGCTCATGAACTGACTACTTAGTACTACAGGCTAATCAGGATTTACTTCCAGGTCAAGTTGGGCCAAAGTGTCTCTCTGAACAAAGATCTCACACACACATACATATGTGTGTGGTTCTCCAGCAGTGTGTGCTCAGAAGCAGAAGCTGAAACAAGGTTTGAGGTGATATTATTAGGGTTCAATTCCTATTAAGGGAAGGTGCAGGAAGCAGGACTGAGCAGAGGAAGAAGCTGAACTGTGATGCAGCTCTGAAGAAGTTTTGGCCAAGAGAGTGGAGAGTTTGGGGGCAAGTGTTGCCCAGGGGTATCCTGCCTCAGGTCTTTATATATATCCTGACCAGGCTATGTATACCTATATATACACCTATCCGACCACTCCCCAGACGTGGTCTACTGGCCAAGGCTGCCCTGCAGCTGAGACAGACCTGGAAGGGTGCGCTCTCCATTCTGGGCAGAAGCTCTTCCTTGCAGGGGGAGGTGGGTGGTACATCCCCAGGTGTACCACACCCATCAGTGTCTGTTATAGCCCGGTGTGCAAAAGTGCATAGACACGAAAAACAAACAAACAAACAAAAAAAAACCAAACATTTCTTTAAAAGGATTCTGTAGTTTCTTCTGTTCTTCTTCCTCTGTTCCCAGCCTCAGTTATTTCAGAATTGCAGTGTTTTATTGAATGTGACCACCATGTGTGGATCATAGATGTTTAGAGCTCAAACACCTCTTGGAGCTTACCTGTTCAATTAGAAAATCGAGGAGTTGGGTTAGATAATTAAGCTGTGGTGCAAATGAGATCTGGGATTGAATATGAAAACTTGCATTCAATGAATATTCCTCCAATTGAGGATTCAAATCCTGTTCTCCTGACTCTAGATTTCCAATCCAAGGTTTTTTGTCTCTCAACATATGCTTCCTTGTGTGGTGTGTGCTCAGCATATGCTTCCTTCTGTGTGTGTGTGTGTGTACGTGTGTGTGTGTGTGTGTGTTTAGGCAGGGGCTTGCGGGGAGAGATACAGAGACAGCAAGAGAATTAATTTAACATGTTTCAATTAGGCAGTCTGGGATTTTATGTTTTACTTGTAGGAGAAGTCAGGCAAATCAGAATGATTTTACTTGAAAAACTGGAGGCAGCTTTATCTTACATTCAAATAGGTTTTGTTTTATGGGCTGTGTTGAGGCCAGAAACTCAAACTTGGGTGGGGCAGTAGCTACTAAATCCAGCTGATTATCACCATGGGGCAATGCAGGCAAGATGTCTTGCTTTCTCAAGAGAAGCTGGAAATCTAAATATTTAGGTAGTATTTCCAAAATTTCTAATGTTGCTTTAATAGCTTAAAAACATGGTGTTTGCCAGCTTTAAGCATTCTAAGTTTCAAATTCAAATCCAGCAGTTCTCAGCCTGGGGCAAGTTTGCATGCTCTCTCCCTCCCTCTCTGTGGAGATACTTGGCATTGAAAGTGAAACTGTTAGTTGCTTAGTTGTGTCCAACTCTTTGTGACTTCCTGGACTGTAGCCCACCAGGCTCCCCTGTCCATGGGATTCTCCAGGCAAGGATACTGGAGTAGGTTGCCATTCCCTTCTCCAGGGGATCTTCTTGACCCAGGGATTGAACCCAGGTCTCCTGCATTGCAGGCAGATTTGTTACCATCTGAACCACCAGGGACTCTCTGGGTTTATTTCTGGTTGTTACAAGTGGAGTAAGAAATGCTACTGGCATCCGAAGGCCTGAGATGCTGCTAAGCATCCCATGATGCACAGGACATTCCCCACAGCAAAGAGTTAACCTGGTCCAAAATGTCAATAGTGCTGAGGTTGAGAAGCTCTGCTTTAGTCATATCTTAAAGGAAAAAGACAGAAATTATCCCTTTTTCACCGGAATATCCTTGCCTGAATGATGGCAACTGGGACCTGCCCAAGAACAAGGAAGTGAAATTTCAGGACTTCAAAAATCAATGCCTTTTAAAATGGTTACTGATCAGCAAATGGCCAAAAAAGCATATGAAAAGATGCTCAACATCACTAATCACCAGATAGATGCAAATCAAAACCATAATAGATATCATCTCAGACTCATTATGATGACTACTAAAATAGATAGCTAGTGGGAACCTGCAGTATAGTGCAGGGAGATCAGCTTGGTGGTCTGTGATGACCTGGATGGGATGGATGGCGGGTGGGTGGGGGGTACATGAGGGATGGATTATGTGTGTATATATTTATATATACCGGATTCACTTAGTTGTACAGCTGAAACTAACACAATATTGTAAAGCAATTATACTCCAATAAAAAACCCTAGAAAATAACAAGCTGCAGGTATGTGAACTTGGAATTCCTGTGTACTATTGATGAAACTATGAAATAGTACAACTGCTATGGAAAATATTATGGTCGTTCTTCAAAAAAATGAAAACTACAACTATCAGCAATTCTACTCCTGTATATTTTTGTATATAGCAATTCTACTCCTATATATTTTGGTATATAGCCAAAATAATTTTAGATCTGCTGAAGAGGTATTTGCAGACCTATGTTCACAGCAGCATTTTTCACAATAGCCAAGAAATAGAAGCAACCCAAGTGTCTGCTGATGAATGAATGGATAAAGAAAATGAGGTTTATACCTTCAATGGACTACTATGCAGCCTTCAAAACAAAGGAAATCGTCACATGCTTCAACACAATGAACCTTGAGGATGTTATTCTAAATAAAATAAACCAGTGACAGAAGGGCAAATATGGTATGACTCCGCTTTTATGAAAGTAGGTAAAGTAATCAAATTCATAGATATGGAGAGTAGAATGGTACTTACCAGGGGATGGTGGGAGGGGGCAAAGAGGGGTCATTGTTTAATGGGTATAGAGCTCCAGTTCTGTAAGATGAAAAGATTCTGGAGACCTATTTTACAACAATGTATTAATAAATATACTTAACACTACTGAACTGTATACCTAAAAATGGTTAAGATGGTAAATTTTATGATATGTGCTTTTTATCACAATAAAAAAGGCGGCTAAGCTGAAAAATAGTCCACCAATAAATTCTAATCTCATTTGAAATCAATTATACCAAGGGCATTTTTGAAACAGAGACAACAACAACAAAATTATTTGTAGGTAGTCAAACTGTGTTTTCCTCTGAATTTGAGGAGAGGAGCAGCTAAGGAGTTGTCCTGTGGCTGAGTGACAGGTGCTTAGAATTACAGGGGTCAGGCATCTATCCTACCCGGGCCCCTCACGGCCCAGTGTTCGTGTCCTGATGAATTAATGTGATCAGATCGCCAAGGAGTCTCCCGCTCTGAAGAGCTGGTGGGATGAGTGCTCCTTCTGATTGCAATGAAAACTTCACTATTGTGTCTTCTTCCCCACTGTACGATGAGTGACTCTGACTCTGCACTCTGAAACTTCCAGAAGTTGGCTTCTGATATGTAAATCAAGATTTTAGAATTTTATTTCTGTCTGTCTCTCTTAAAAAAATCTCTGCTGTATGTTTAAAATGGGCTTTCCTGATGGCTCAGTGGGTGAAAAATCCACCTGCCAGTGCAGGAGACAGAGGAGACGCAGGTTCAATCCCTGGGTTGGGAAGATCCTTTAGAGAAGGAAATGGCAACCCACTCCAGTATTCTTGCCTGACAAATCCCATGGACCGAGGAGCCTGGCAGTCCACAGTCTGTGGGGTCACAAAGAGTTGGCCATGACTGAGCCACTGATGCACAGAGGCACGCATGTGTTTAAAATATCTATTTTGAAATCAGTTACATTTTTCATTCTGGGTTGTAGACAATGAATTAGAAGGCCATCTCTGATGCCCAGAGTGAGGGCAGAGGAAAATAGAAGTGGTGGAATACCTCAAAACCCCAAACCCCATCCTGATACTCAAGTTGTCTTCTTTGCCCTCCTGTGAGTTCCGGGGCAGGGTCTATATCTTCATCTTGTGCCACCAGGCTTGGTTGGCACAACAGGAGCTTACTAAGAAGGTGTTTGAGTCAAGGAAGGAATGAATGAGTGAGTGACTTGACCTCTTTTTTCCTACTCACCGATCAAACAGAGTTAGGACTTTCCTGGCAGTCCAGTAATTAAGACTCTGTGCTTTCACTTCAGGGGGCTCTAGTTCAATCCCTGGTCAGGGAACTAGAATCCTGCAGGTCGCACAGCCAAAAAGAGAATAAATAAATAAATGGAAACATATTCTTAAAAAAAGCTTAAACAATAAAGCAGGGTTAATAATCTTAGGGGTGACATAAGCTGGTTTCCTCCATTTCTTTGGGGTAACCCATTCCCTTCCCCTGTTAAAAATGGTTCTCAGAAAAGGCCCACCTGTGGTCTTGCCCCACATTACTCATTGATTGATGGGTTATCTTTCCACAGTCTACTTGCTTCTTAAGCCTTGTCTACGCTGTGACATGGAAGAGCTAGCTGTCTTTGTGAGAAGGGCTGTTAGGTGTAATTTTTGGGGAGGGACTCTGAGGCCGTCGGTCCCTTCCTGGGCCCCCGGACCTATTGAGCACCTAATCTGCTTTGCTTATATTGAAGGCCAGCCCTGATAATCCCAGCTCCACCTGCATCACCAGGCTGTCAGCAGGATAAAGTGGGATGATGGATGGAGGCGCACTTTGAAAAGTTAAAAGCTCCTCACAATTGTGAGTTGTTATTGTTATTAATCCACAGTGTCAGAGAGACACTCCTCTTGAAAAAAGCCCCATTCCTGAGGAGACTGGGGGCAATTTGGGAGGAGGTATCACTCATTGGTTTCTTGTTCTTAGAGCAACAAAATCGCCCCCAGTGCACACAGAGTGAATAGGATGAAAAGTTGTTCTTAAAATCAGCATGGATAAAGGGCTCCCCTCTCCCACTCCAAAGCCTCTAAAACTTGTAAACTTTGCTTTGGCAGGTTCATTGCCAAGTGACAGGGAGCCAATAGCCTTCCTTCCCCCTCTCTGTTCCCACATCTCTTTCTCTACCCCCTCTCAGCTATTTTAGAACAAGTCTCAGCATGGAGCGGATCGTCAGCTTCTGGAAAGCTGAACTGGTGCCTAAGTATTTGGCTTGGCTGAGTGAGGGGAGGAGGGCTTGCTTCTGCAGGAAGAGGGCAGGGGTGCAAGCTGGGGAACTGGGAGGGGACGGGGGCCTTGGTCCAAGTTTGTGCACTCACTTCCTGGCTTGTGCTTCTGTATTCTGCTCCCAGCTCATCCAGGGGTGGGGCTGGGAGCGGATGGGGGCTGGGGGGCGGCAGGAGGGAGGGTCTGAGGCAGTCAGGTCCTGGGGCTGCTTGGGATGCTGACTGTTGGTCAGATTTTGTTAGATATGGGGCCAGCTGCTGGAAAATAAATCAGGAAGTGAGAGAGAGGTGGCCAGTGGGTATTTGTGGTGGTGATTTGTTGTCTTCTAGGAAAGAGCTGTTTCCACATCTCTTTTTCAGATGGGAGGGGGGAAGCCCTGCTGCCTTTCCCTCATCACTGGCTGTTTTCATAGGTTGGGGTTTTGGCAAGAAGACACGTGTTGGCTGGAGTTCCTGGGACCGGGATGGGCAGCACAAGGGGGGCCCCTGAGGCGGGTTGAGATGCTGTCCTCTGCCCTCACTGATGGTGAGCACCTTGAGCCCCGCTGTTCTTTGAGAGCAGCCCCAAGAGTGAAGGGCCTCCTGAGGCAGCCGCCTGCGGTGTGGGCAGGCCAGGAAGCATGGCTTTGTATCTGTGTGGGAGAAACTGCCTTCTGTACTCTAGAACCCTCAAGGGCTTGGTGAGCATGCCCAGAACACGGCTTCTTCTCTCTAGTTCTTCCTGCTGAGTGAAAACCCCTTCTTCCTCCATCCAAATTTAACTTACACAGGGCTTGGCTCAAATCCCATCTCCTTCTGTACCTTTAGAACAGTCTTCTCATTACATCCCAAACATTAAGAACCCTGTTCCTATCCATCACATGAGTGGGCTCTTGATGACCTGAAAGTCCATAGACGTTGACACTCGTGAAGTTATTTTTATCTCAGCATTTATTATGTGTGTCTCAGGAACGTCTCTGTATGTGCTATCTTCTTCTTGAAATAGTTCATTTCTTTAGGACAAATGATACCCCCTACTCTTTTTTTTTGTTGTTGTTTGTTTTGTTTTCTTTTTTCCCTTTCTTTTTTTTTTCCATTTATTTTTATTAGTTGGAGGCTAATTACTTTACATCATTGCAGTGGTTTTTGTCATACATTGAAATGAATTAGCCATGGATTTACATGTATTCCCCATCCCGGTCCCCCCTCCCACCTCCCTCTCCACCCGATCCCTCTCGGTCTTCCCAGGGCACCAGGCCCGAGCACTTGTCTCATGCATCCAACCTGGGCTGGTGATCTGTTTCACCCTAGATAATATACATGTTTCAATGCTGTTCTCTTGAAACATCCCACCCTCGCCTTCTCCCACAGAGTCCACAAGTCTGTTCTATACATCTGAGTCTCTTTTTCTGTTTTGCATATAGGGTTATCGTTATCATCTTTCTAAATTCCATATATATGTGTTAGTATACTGTAATGGTCTTTATCTTTCTGGCTTACTTCGCTCTGTATAATGGGCTCCATTTTCATCCATCTCATTAGAACTGATTCAAATGAATTCTTTTTAATGGCTGAGTAATATTCCATGGTGTATATGTACCACAGCTTCCTCATCCATTCGTCTGCTGATGGGCACCTAGGTTGCTTCCATGTCCTGGCTATTATAAACAGTGCTGCGATGAACATTGTACCCCCTACTCCTTTTTTTTTTTTTTTAAATTTAATTTTTTTTTTTTTATTAGTTGGAGGCTAATTACTTTACATCATTACAGTAGTTTTTGTTATACCCCCTACTCTTTTAAAAAAGATTTTATTTATTTATTATTTAATTTTGGCTGTGCTGGGTCTTCGCTGTTGCACAGGCTTTTCTCTAGTTGTGGTGAGTGGGAGCTCTCTCTAGTTGCAGTGCACGGGCTTCTCTTATTGTGGAGCACAGCCCTAGGGAATGTGGGTTTCAGTAGTTGTGGCACATGGGCTCAGTAGTTGTGGGGCACAGACTTCATTGTTCTGCAGGATATGGGATCTTCCCGGATCAGGGATGGAACCCGTGTTTCCTGCGTTGGCAGGCAGATTCTTTACCACTGAGCCACCAGGGAAGACCCCACTCAACTCCTTTGATACACTGTTTGATTCCAAATTTTATACTGAAAGTGGTAAGCATTCTAAACCCATTTCTTCCCTTTTTCCTTTAGTGAAAACAATTTATGTGAAATGAGGATAGGTATTGGACAGGCAGATGTACTCTCAAGAGTAGATAAGGTTCTAGAGCAGCTATCCTCCACGATGTGCCTTTACTGCCTCATCCGGCACCAGTGTCAGGCATCACTCATGGAGCATCACTCTCTTCTCCATCTGACAGCATGTCCAGGCACTATCTATCAATCAGAGCTGGGCCAAAGCTCTGAAGCATTTGTGGAGAGCATGAGGGCTTCTTTGAAATTCTCCCCTTCCATTTCTCAGTCTTCCCTGAAATGGCCAAAGTAGGTAAAACGAGGGGCAGGAGGCTGGGTGGTCAGAAGGCAGGAGGAGGTCTTGGGCACAGGAGGAAGCCTTTCACAAGTCTGCCACCCTGGGGGAGTTGGATAATCATGCTTGGATGGTGGTCATGCAGGAAGGAGAATAGAATGGCACTTTATGTTTCCGTAGCTGCTTCAAAGCATAACATTTTAATATACAGAGTGTCTGGGTCCCACATTCTTATTTCCCAGTCCAGGTATTATATCAGAGAAGTAGACTTTACATTTTGGTGTTTTCCGGTAGAGTAGATGCAATCCGGGATGTGATTATTTTCTCTCTGCCAATTTATACCTCTTTTCAAAGATTTTCATATTAAGAATTGCTTTCAGAAATTAATGTTAAAATACTACTGGTGTGGGACACTTCCATGGCAGTCCAGTGGTCAGGACTCTGTGTTTCCAATGCAGGGGATGCATGTTCGATCCCTGGTTGAGGAAGTAGGATTCTGCAAGTTGAGGGCTGTGGCAAAAACAACAACAACAACAACAAAAACTGCCAGTGCTCACTTCCCTAGGGTCATTATAGGCACTGCCAGCGCTTCCTCAGATCCTATACAGGTTCTTAGAGCCCACCACCCAGTCTCCCTTCACTTTGCTTCCAGGCTGGCACCAATGGCCTTCTTCACAAGATGTCCTCGGGCCACTGGTGTTGCTTAAATCCCAGCACAAGAGCCAGACATGTCTGGGGGTTTCCTTTTTGCCCTGAGGTGACAGGCAGCAAGTGACTGACCTAATGGGAGTCAGAAGGGCCAGCTCCTTGCCTCAGTGTGAGACAATGAGTGCTCTAGAATGCCCCTTGCAATCAGGGTGAGGTGGAGCCTCGGAATCACAGCCGTACTCAGCTCTTTCCCTGTTTTTCTCCTGCTTCCCCCACTCCCTTTTTGATTCCTCCTGAAAGCACTTCATTGATATATTACTGGCAAGTGAATCACAGACTCAAGATCTGATTTTGGGAAACTGATTAAAGATGAGGGCAGCAGAGGGGAGACAGTGGTGGTGGTGAGAAGGGCGACTATTACAGATAATCTCAATCATGGTTAAAAGAAAGCTCCATGGAATCTTGATCTGGGGGCAAGTGATCTGTGACTAAAGCATGGAGGTGGCTGGGGGAGGATGCTTCCAGCATCTGTTTGCCTACAAGATTTGGGAATTTGTAGTGTCTGTTGGGACTGCCAGTGGTCTAGAGAGGATTCTAGGAGTGGGCTGAGAACCTGGGTGGGCAGCAGTCAATTTCTATAGCTCAGGTTAAACCACTTCTGCAAGTCAGAGGGTTGGCTGTAGTTGATTTCTCAGTTTCTGAGACTGGAAGTTGGCAATGGCCCTGGAACAGCCACAATGGCCTCCATGGGCAGAGAGGAGGTTTTGTGTGGCCTGATGCTGGATGTACTGCTGTCTGGGTGTCAAGGTGAAGTGGTTTGACCTTTGCGAGTAAGCGTTTCCTCCCTTTATTTTAGGGCTTCCCTGGTGGCTCAGATGGTAAAGAATCTGCCTGCAATCCAGGAGACCCAGGTTTGATCCCTGGGTCAGGAAGATCTCCTGGAAAAGGGAATGGCAACCCGCTCCAGTATTCTTGCCTGGAGAATTCCATGGAGAGAGGAGTTTGGCAGGCTATAGACTATGGGGTAACAAAGAGTCGGACATGATGAAGTGACTAACATGATGAACTATGTCCTTTATTTTAAATTCAATTTATTTTATTTTAAACTCAAATTTGTTACTGTTCACTGCAGTCACAATGTGGACACACTTCTGTGTGAATTAAAGTAAACAAAAGCACACACTCTCTTTCTGGAAATTTGAAGTTGAGATGGAAAATTTATCTGTGTTGGCTAGGCAGTTTTTTCTCTTTCTACTCCATCCATCACCCTTGTTGGATTTTTTTTTAACACTATCATATGAGTCAGAATGGGTGTATCACTTTTAATTATTGTTGATTACCATTCATGTTGGAACAGATACCTTGTAATACCATCTCCTATCAGAAATAAATGCCGACTTAGTGACCTGCATGAGATAGCTGGTGACCCAGCCCACTGGGGAGATGGCAGGCAGCCGCCTGGCGCTTGTTGAATTAAGAAGTGTGACTATAGTAATTAGCAGTGAGTTTCCAGCACAGGAGAGAGTAGATTCAGGGCACAGCCCAGTTGTCACACAGGTTGACCCCGGTGTGGGAGAAATGAGGGATTTGGGATTGGGGCCTGGAGGGTTGGGGAAGGGGTCACGGGAAAGATGGTCAGTGGCAGAAACCAATTTGACATCCCTGAGCTTGTAATAGGATTTACCCTGGGCTTGCAGACCTTGGAGGTGTCAGCTAAGCTGGTTGACAGTTCTGCAGCCCTGGAGTATGTAATTGGGACCAGAAGAGTTAAGTCTTGACTGTTTTGCCTCTAGTATGTGCTTAATGGATCACAAACAAAAAGGAAGAGACACGGTGTTAAAATAGAACTGGGGCACAGATTGAAATGATACATGATTACTAGCATTTGTACAGTTCATGGAAAAAATGTGCATGCAGGTCTTTTAGGAAGTGTAAATAAAACAGATGGATTTAGGGAAGGGGGAAATATGATTTACACATCCAGCTCCTATATCAACAAATATTGCCCTCAAGGTAAAATTTAAAAAAAAAATGTTCTAAGCTTGTATTAGTCACATCCATTTTTTTTTTTTTTTGGCATAATTTGTGCACTATTTGAAAGTTGGCAAGAACAGGAATGTTAGGGCCAACATTTGGTCCTGTTCCAGGAGTTTCTATGAATATGAACGCCTGAAGTTTATGTAGGCTTATACCGTCTCTATAGCAACACAAGTTTGTTGTGAAAATCCCGCCTTTTAAAGTCAAAAATTTGTATGTTAACCTCAAATGCAAGACACTATTCTGATTTTGGTGTTTTAAAACACTTTTAGGACTTGCATGTTCAATATTGGATTGGATTGGAGGGAGAGTTGATGGGTATACTTGGTAAATATACATACTCTCTGTCTCTGTCTTTGTCTGTCTCTCTCACACTGAGAAGGGAAGCCCTTGCTTTCAGAAGTTAACCTGAAGGTGCCTCCAGATGGAGCCAGATGAGTGGAACTTCAGCCCATGGAGCAGCCCTGGCAGATCTGAGAGCCCCGTTTGAAGCAACAATGGGGAAAATGGTTGTTGATTGTGGTTTTTCTGCCGAGTGTTTAGAACTTGGGAAGAACTTGGGGAGTACCTGTTTGGCTGGCTTTGGTCCTTCAGAGCCTGGAAAGCAGAAGAGGGCTGCCTGGACTCCAGACCAAATTAGGGAAAACAGCCCACACCCTTTCATCACCTTGAGGCACAGGGACTCATCTGTTCAGTTCCATCTCTGTTGGGCTTTGTGTGGTGGCTGCTGTCCTTGCCCTTGCTGGAATTCTTGATGGAAGCCTAGTTAGATACCAGTGGTAGTAGGGAACTTGAGTGCTGGCTTTTGGCAAACTTACAGTATGCCTTCTGTCCACAGCCCCTGGGTTCTGACATCTTGCTTCTTTTTGATGATGCCCTTTCCTATCCTCAAACTCTCTCCTTCCCTGACTTCAGAAGAGGATAAGATCAACCCTTTCATGTCGCTGTATAAGAGAGGAGTCTTTTCACAAAGAGCAGTGGGTTTGGAACAAGAACTAGCCTCCTCCACATTAGAATCTGGGACCCGCTTCTTATTCGTGATGTGTCCATGAATGGTTTGCTGAAACTCCTAAGTCTTCCGTGTTAGCATGAAGAAAAAGAAAATAACACCCGCTTGAATGACATCATGGATGTGACAGAGCTTTGTATAGTTCTCAGCTCATTCAAATGAAGATCTGAAATATTAAGAAATGGCAAATAGCTTTCCATTCACATCCCAACTTTGTTCAATTGTTGGTGGCTGCTTGAAGTGTCATGTGGAAGATTCTTAGATGGAAGGAAAGTGCTGAGATTGATTGGTGGTATCTGTCATTGGCACAAGGAAGCTGGAAGAGTGCCCTCCTGTATAAAATGTTGCCACTTCTTGGTGCATTTTCTTTTCAAGAGGGTAGACTATGAAATAAAGGGATAAACATTCACTACTAAAATTTCAGGTGTCAGTGCATGGTGAAGGCATTATATTGAAGAAGTGGACCTCTCAAAACCCAGAATCAAGCATGTATAGTTCTGACTTTGTCTATGGACGAGAACTATCTTATTATTTCCTAAGGCTGTTCTAGCTGCCTGATTAGAAAGATGATAATAGCGTGACTAGCATTGCATCTTCCTTTTTGTCATTCCGTTGTTCAGAACACCTCTTCCATACATTTTGGCATTTGGTAAGAAACAGGTTAGCACTTGGCTCTTTGTTGTTCTATCTTGATATCTAATGGTTTATTTATTTTATTATGTTTTTACTGTGTTATAATTGACATATAACATTATATTAGCATCAGGTGTATAATATAATGATTCAATATTTGTATGTATTGCAAAATGATCACCACAGTAAGTCTAATAACGTTCATCTTCATTCAGTTACAGAAATTGTTTTTTTTGTGATTAGAATTTTTGAGATCTGCTCTTGGGACTTCCCTGGCAGTCCAATGGTTAGGGCTCCATACTTCTATTGCAAGGGGGCATAGATCTGATTCCTGGTTGGGGAACAAAGATCCTGCATCTCTCAAGGCATGGGCAAAAAAAAAAAATTTAAGATCTATTTTCTTAGCAACTTTCAAATATACAATACAGTATCATTAATTATTACCATATGCTGTACATGTAATTACATGTTAAAGACTAATGGTTTTTAACTATATGTTCCCATTCATCTGTGAAACTGTAAGTTGTCCAAAGGAAGGGATTATATCTAATACTCTCTCTCCTGATTCCTGGTCTAAAATAGGATAAGTAATTATTTGCTTAGCAAATTCTGAATTGATCATTACATTTTTTCTTGTTATGTGCATAATTAATTTTGGAAAATTTGAAAAATAAAAAAATGAGAGAATTAAGTAAAAATTGATTATAACCTTATCACTAGAAGTAATTACCAATACCATTTGATGTGTTTCCTGCCAACATTTTTTATGTGTATATTTAGATATAACTTTTAAAATAGGTGAGAGAATACTCTTTATATAATTATGTAATCTGATTTTTCTTTTCAGTCAGTTCAGTTCAGTTGCTCAATTGTGTCCGACTCTTTGCGACCCCATGGACTGCAGCACACCAGCCTTCCCTGTCCATCACCAACTCCCAGAGCTTGCTCAAACTCGTGTCCATCTAGCTAGTCATGCTATCCAACCATCTCATCCTCTGCCGTCCCCTTCTCCTCACACCTTCAATCTTTCCCAGCATCAGGGTCTTTTTAAATGAGTCAGTTCTTCACATCAGGTGGCCAAAGTATTGGAATTTGAGCTTCAGCATCAGTCCTTCGAAT
The DNA here is from genome assembly GCF_023699985.2 of Odocoileus virginianus. Lineage (NCBI taxonomy): Eukaryota > Metazoa > Chordata > Mammalia > Artiodactyla > Cervidae > Odocoileus > Odocoileus virginianus. The sequence goes on from NC_069675.1 coordinate 60,690,417, forward strand.
GAATGTTCAGGACTGATTTCCTTTAGGATGGACTGATTGGATCTCCTTGTAGTCCAATGGACGCTCAAGGCGCTTCTTCAACACCACAGTTCAAAAGCATCTATTCTTTGGTGCTCAGCTTTCTTTATAGTCCAACTCTCACATCCATACATGACTACTGGAAAAACCATGGCTTTGATTAGACAGACGTTTGCTGGCAAAGTAATGTCTCTGCTTTCTAATATGCTGTCTAAGTTGGTCATAACTTTTCTTCCAAGGAGTAAGTGTCTTTTAATTTCATGGCTACAGTCACCATTTGCAGTGATTTTGGAACTCCCCCAAAATAAAGTCTGTCACTGCTTCCCCATCTATTTGCCATGAAGTGATGAGACTGGATGCCATGATCTTAGTTTTCTGAATGTTGAGTTTTAAGCCAACTTTTTCACTCTTATCTTGCACTTTCATCAAGAGGCTCTTTAATTCCCCATTGCTTTCTGCCATAAGGGCAGTGTCATCTGTGTATCTGAGGTTATTGATATTTCTCCTGGCAATCTTGATTCCAGCTTGTGCTTCATCTAGCCCAGCATTTCGCGTGATGTACTCTGCGTATAAGCTAAATAAACAGGGTGACAATATACAGCCTTGATATACTCCTCTCCCAATTTGGAACCAGTCTGTTGTTCCATGTCCAGTGCTAATTCTTGCTTCTTGACCAATTATTGCTCTGATTGATTCTCTAAATGAATCTTAATAAACAATAAAAATGCTTAAGTTTTAACTTTTAAAATGTCAACTGTTTATTAGTTTGTGACTTAAACAGTAGTATCTATTAATTGCCAAAAGAACCTTGAAAGATATGGAATGAAAAATAAACAACTTCCTTCTCATCTACCTCATGCCCTCACTTCCTGTAGGCCCCTCCCCCTTTAAAAGTTTTGTATTTCCGTCCAGATGTTATTTTTACATTATTGATATATAAAAAATTGTTCATATTATTCATATAGTTTTTCAACATGACTTTTGTGCTTATTATATCACTGAATCTTTTATATTACTGCATTCAAATCAATCTCATGCTTTTAAACTGCTACAAGGTATCCGATTCTATGGATATCTCATTCTTAACCAAATTCTTTTTGGTGGGTTTTTGGTGGTTTCCACTTTTTTGCTATTATAAACAATGCAGCATTGAACATATTTACACATATATTTGTGTACAGAAGTGTAAGTATTTATGTAGGATTAATTCCTAGAGTGGAAATTCTTGACTTACGAGAGGATTTGTATTTAAAATATTGAAGAAGGACAAATTGTGCTACAAAAATGTTAAACTATTACATTCTCACCAGCTACATATGAGCTTTCTGGTTTCAAATGTTATCAGTAATATTTTCACAATGAGGAAGCCTAGAGTATCCTGACTGAAAGTGAAAGTGAAAGTCTCTCAGCCCTGTGCGACTCTTTGCGATCCCATGGACTATATAGTCCATGGAATTCTCCAGGCTAGAATAGTGGAGTGGGTAGTCTTTCCTTTTCCAGGGGATCTTCCCAACCCAGGGATCGAACACAATTCTCCCACATTGCAGGTGAATTCTTTACCAGCTGACCCACACGGGAAAACCACGAATACTAGAGTGAGTAGCCTATCCCTTCTCTAGTGGATCTTCCCAACCCAGCAGTCAAACTGGGGTCTCCTGTATTGCAGGTGGATTCTTTGCCAACTGAGCTATCAGGGAATCCTTAAAAATAGTATTTCCTTGCTAGTTTCACATGGATTAATTTTCCAGATTATGACTATGGATCATTATGTTAAATTTCTACCCTCCCAACATAATGGACAAACAAAATCCTTTTTTTTGTGACTTGGATTGGGATGACATTTAGCTTATAGAATAAGATGGAGAGAATTGACATCTTTACTGATACTTCTAATCCAAGAACACAGTTTTTGTTTCCTTTTATTCAGACTTACTTTGTGTTTTTCAATAGAACCAACATCATTCTTAAAAGCATTAGAATACTCTGTCCATGGATTAACTATCATTTATGTGCTTACCTTATTGCTAAACTATCAGATCATTTCCCATCTAGATTCAGCAATGTTGCTGTAAGCACCTGTGTGCTTTGTTTTTGAGTACATTATGCTGATTTCCTTAGAATGTATTTCCAGAAGTAGATCAAAGGACCTTGGCCTTTAAAAAGCTCTTGGTAGCTATTGGGAGATAGTGAATTTTTAGAAAGGCTTAAACAATCTACTCTCCTATCAGATGCGTAAGAGTACCTATCTGGTTAAACTGTCACCAGCTCTTCAAGTTAACATTCATAAAAACTTGGCTTTGACAAGAAGGAGATATGTGAAGGAACACAGCAGTGTGTAGTGGCCTTCACCTGTCTGTGAAGAAATCTTCTCTTTTCTCCTTTGCTTCATGTTTACCCCCCAGTAGAGTCAGGGGACAGTGTTCACCCTTCACTAAGACTTTGGAGACATTTAGTTAAAACAATTATTGGGTCTTTCGGAAAGTTCAGTTGTCCATGGGCATCTAGGAATGGAGAGTAAATTTGGAGATGTGTCTTTCCATTATGCTGTGATAAAATTGTCTAATAGCAGAAAAGATAGATATGCTACTGGAGATCAGTGGAGAAATAACTCCAGAAAGACTGAAGAGATGGAGCCAAAGCAAAAACAACACCTAGTTGTGGATATGACTGGTGACGGAAGTAAAGTCTGATGCTATAAAGAGCAATATTGCATAGGAACCTGGAATGTCAGGTCCATGAGTCAAGGCAAATTTTAAGTGGTCAAACAGGTGATGGCAAGAGTGAACATCGACATTTTAGGAATCAGCAAACTAAAATGGACTGGAATGGGTGAATTTAAGTCAGATGACCATTATATCTATTACTGTGGGCAAGAATCCCTTAGAAGAAATGGAGTAGCCATCATAGTCAACAAAAGAGTCCAAAATGCAGTACTTGGATGCAATCTCAAAAATGACAGAATGATCTCTGTTCATTTGCAAGGCAAACCATCCAATATTACAGTAATCCAAGTCTATGCCTCGACCAGTAATGCTAAAGTAGCTTAAGTTGAATGGTTCTGCGAGACCTTCTAGAACTAACACCCAAAAAAGATATCCTTTTCATTATAGGGGACTGGAATGCAAAAGTAGGAAGTCAAGAAATACCTGGAGTAACAGCAAATTTGGCCTTGTAGTACAGAATGAAGCAGGGCAAAAGCTCATAGAGTTTTGCCAAGAGAACGTACCAGTCATAGCAAATACCCTCTTCCAACAACACAAGAGAAGACTCTACACATGGACATCACCAGATGGTCAACACTGAAATCAGATTGATTATATTCTTTGCAGCTAAAGATGGAGAGGCTCTATACAGTCAGCAAAAACAAGACCGGGAGGTGACTGTGGCTCAGATCATGAACTCCTTATTGCCAATTTTAAACTGAAACTGAAGAAAGTAGGGAAAACCACTAGACCATTCAGGTATGACCTAAATCAAATCCCTTATGATTATACAGTGGAAGTAAGAAATAGATTTAAGGGACTAGATCTGATAGACAGAGTGCCTGAAGAACTATGAATGGAGGTTCATGACATTGTGCAGGAGGCAGGGATTAAGATCCCCAAGAAAAAGAAATGCAAAAATGCAAAATGGTTGTCTGAGGAGGCATTGCAAATAGCTGAGAAAAGAAGAGAAGCAAAAGGCAAAGGAGAAAAGGAAAGATATTCCCGTTTGAATGCAGAGTTCCAAAGAATAGCAAGGAGAGATAAGAAAGCCTTCCTCAGCGATCAGTGCAAAGAAATAGAGGAAAACAACAGAATGGGAAAGACTAGAGATTTCTTCAAGAAAATGAGAGATACCAAGGGAACATTTCATGCAAAGATGGGCTCAATAAAAGACAGAAGTGGTATGGACCTAACAGAAGCAGAAGATATTAAGAAGAGGTGACAAGAATACACAGAAGAACTATACAAAAAAGATCTTCATGACCCAGATAATCATGATGGTATGATCCTGGAGTGTGAAGTCAAGTGGGTCTTAGGAAACATTACTGTGAACAAAGCTAGTGGAGGTGATGGAATTCCAGTTGAGCTATTTCAAATCCTAAGAGATGATGCTGTGAAAATGCTGCGCTCAATATGTCATCAAATTTGGAAAACTCAGCAGTGGCCACAGGACTGGAAAAGGTCAGTTTTCATTCCAATCTCAAAGAAAGACAATGCCAAATAATGCCCAAACGGCCATACAATTGCACTTATCTCACATTCAAGTAAAGTAATGCTCAAAATTCTCCAAGCCAGGCTTCAACAGTATGTGAACCGTGAATTTCCAGATGTTCAAGCTGGATTTGGAAAAGGCAGAGGAACCAGAGATCAAATTGCCAACATCTGTTGGATCATAGAAAAAGCAAGAGAGTTCTAGAAAAATATCTACTTCTCCTTTATTGACTATGCCAAAGCCTTTGACTGTGTGGATCACAATAAACTGTGGAAAATTCTGAAAGAGATGGGTATACCAGATCACCTGACCTGCCTCCTGAGAAATCTGTATGCAGGTCAGGAAGCAACAGTTAGAACTGGACATGGAACAACAGGCTGTTTCCAAATAGGGAAAGCAGTATGTCAAGGCTATATATTGTCACCCTGCTTATTTAACTTATATGCAGAGTGCATTATGAGAAACACTGGGCTGGAAGAAGCACAAGCTGGATCAAGATTGCTGGGAGAAATATCAATAACCTCAGAAATGCAGATGACACCGCCCTTACGGAAAAAGGCAAAGGGGAACTAAAGAGCCTCTTGATGAAAGTGAAAGAGGAGAGTGAAAAAGTTGGCTTAAAACTCAACATTCAGAAAACTAAGATCATGGCATCCAGTCTCACCACTTCGTGACAAATAGATGGGGAAACAATGGAAACAGTGTCAGACTTTATTTTTTGGGGCTCCAAAATCACTGCAGATGGTGATTGCAACCATGAAATTAAAAGACGCTTGCTCCTTAGAAGGAAAGTTATGACCAACCTAGACAGCATATTAAAAAGCAGAGACATTACTTTGCCAACAAACATTCATCTAGTCAAAGCTATGGTTTTTCCAGTAGTCATGTATGGATGTGAGAGCTGGACTATAAAGAAAGCTTAGTGCTGAAGGATTGATGATTTTGAACTGTGGTGTTGGAGAAGCGTCTTGAGAGTCCGTTGGACTACAAGGAGATCCAACCAGTCCATCCTAAAGGAAATCAGTCCTGAATATTCATTGGAAGGACTTGATGCTGAAGCTTAAACTCCAATACTTTGGCCACCTGAAGTGAAGAACTGACTCATTTGAAAAGACCCTGATGCTGGGAAAAATCGAAGGTGTGAGGAGAAGGGGATGACAGAAGATGAGGTGGTTGGATGGCATCACCAACTCCATGGACATGAGTTTGAGCAAGCTCTGGGAGTTAGTGATAGGGAAGCCTGCCATGTGCTGTCCATGAGGTCACAAAGAGTTAGACTTGACTGAGCAACTGAACTGAATGAGATAAGATAGATGAAGAACACACCACCCCCACAACACACACAAGAACGAGTGTTGTTGCTTAGTCAATAAATTGTGTCCGACTCTTTTGTGACCCCATGGTTGGAGCCCCCCAGCCTTGTCTGCCCATGGGATTTTGCAGGCAAGAATACTGGAGTGGGTTGCTCCTTCCTTCTCCAGGGATCTTCCTGACTCAGGGATCTAATCCACATTTCCTGCATTGGCAGGCAGATTCCTTACCACTGAACCACGATCGAAGCCCAAGAATGACCGAGACCTTGTAAACTGCACAGAGTAATTCGGGCTTGAGGTGGGCCAAATGGGAGAGGAGGTTTCCAAACTCCATACCACCAGATGGGTATCTGGAACAGAAGGCTTCCTCCTGCTTTCCAGGGGAAAACATCATTCTGATTCTCTGTGCTTCGAACCCATATTAACAAGCAGATGCCATATTTACTAGAAAAGCCTTGGGTGGACACTTGGACAGCTCTCCTTGTTAATGCTTCTTTGCTGTGGAGTTATTATTCACTCCTGTGTACTTTGGCAGGCGCTGAGCGTGGGAATTAGACGCTCATTCTATCTGAAAACCCTTTTTGTGGCTACCACCTTGCCATTTAGCCTCCTCCATCAGGATTTTTGTGTGGGGTGGGTCGTGCTTTTATAGGGTGGTGTCTTTCAGGGCAAGTCTATTAGGCTTGTAGGATGTTTTAATTGGGGCAGTGTAATTGCAGGGTGCCACAAGGGCCCTGGCAAGGGATACTTTATAAATCAGATTATTATGCTTAGTTGTTTTAATGGGCATTTATATGCCCTAAATCCTTCATACAGCAATGGGATAATAGCCCTTAAGGCCATAGTTACTATTTTGGGTTGGGCCCACTTGTAAAACAGGATCTTTTTATTGTGAAGCTGTTTTCAGTTAGAGAAGTACATAAAACCCTTTGAAAGACAGAATTTCAATTTTGTGGTTGCTATCTTAAATAGTTTAAATGGTAGAGCCACTATATTTGTGTGCATGTAAAAATATATGTATATAAATATTTGAAATATATTTTAAAATATTAGATATTTAAATATACATATATTTTTAAAAACTTAGAACCCAAAAGTTAAAATTGTACTCCTGAAGCAAGACTTCTTAATAATGGAGAACTACAAAATCTTAGTGGAATTTGGCCAAATGTACATCCTTTCCTCTGATCAGTAATAAGTTTGAATTTGGGGGAGAAAGAGTCTTTTTGGTTTTTTGATGTTTCTCAGAGGTTCTGATCTCCCTGGAAGACCTTGGTCTAGTGACGAGCAGAGGTGTGGAGGACACAGACTCTGTGGGTTACACTGGGGAATTGAACAAGGCATGTCTTGACAAGGTTTTGCACATCTAAGGCAGACAGAATGCCTGGCTGGCCCAACAGGAGGTCCTGGGAGCCTGTCTACCCCATTTGCTGGTTCACAGTAAGTAAATGGAATGGATTGTGGGCGGCTGCCACGCTTGGCATGCTGTGTAGATGTGGTTGGAATCGGATAAGACTGAAAACTGCACAAGGAGAATGGGTTATTTCCTGAATAGAGAAGATCCAGGGTGTTGGGAAGGTCCCTCACTGATGGCCTCTGCCACTGACTCCCTTTATTGATACTGAGAGGTCTGCTCCACCTTTCGAGAGCACACACATGCATACACTCACCCTATTTTGAGGGAGAAGATTGGGAATGAAGCTCCTTTGGGGATGGGAACTTTGTCTTTGGTACCTGAGGACTGAGGAATCAGAGAATGGGCAAAACTCCTTTTGCTCTTACTGTGTGCTTACAAAACTAAATTTAGTGACTGTCTTTCTCTGTTCTTCCTGGCTGCCTATTCTCTTTCTGGTGCTGAATTTTTGGGTCTGAAGGACCAGCCAGACATGTGGTTTCTGCAGTCCTGTTTCAGCCTCCCCTTCCCTTCAGATAGCCCGTCAGCCCTGTTCCTACATTCGTTCCCAGTATTTCTCCTGTATGTGACCCCAGGCCTCTTGTCTGTCCTTTTCCCTTCTGGTAGGTCTGCATCAGGCTCCCTCTTCACTGAAGCTTTCTCTCACCACTCTGGTTGTTGCAGACATTAATTATACCAGTCATTTGGGGTTTATACGTCCTCACCAGTTATTTATAAAGCAAAGAGGTGGTGTATGTGGTGGTTAAGAGTTTGTCTCCTGGAGTCAGACAGGCCTGATCTGAACTCTATTTCTGTCCCCTGCTGGATGTGTAAACCTGAATATGACAATTCACCCTTCTGAGCTTCCATTTCTTATGGAAGACTTGAATCAGTAATCATGAGGATTAAACATGATTCAAAGCTCTTCAAAGTTTTTTTTTTTAATCATGGTTGCAGTAGATAGTAAGCACTCCAGAAGTGTTAGTTGCTATTGTTGTATTGTTGTTGTTGTTATCATTATTTCAATAGAAACATCATATCCTGACTTCACTGTAAGGTCTTGGAGAGCTTCCTTGTATTCACCTGAGCACCTGGACCTGTGCCTACAGGTGATGATCTACAGGGGGCGCGGAGGACGGCACAGGCGTCACATTCTCCCAGCGCTGACACTTTGGTTTCTAGAACAATATGGTAGCTCAGAGGTCCTGCTGAGGTTCTTGGCAAATAAACAATAGTATGTTCTTTTTTAAAATAAGACTTTAATTAGTTAATTTATTTCTGGCTGCTCTTCATTGCTCTGTGGGCTTTTCTCTAGTTGCGGCCAGTGGGGGCTACTCTCTAGGTGTGGTGTGTGTGTTTTCCATTGTGGTGGCTTCTCTTGTTGACATCATGTGCTCTAGAGCACACAGTCTCCAGGAGTTGTGGCTCCTAGTCTGTAGAGCCCAGGTTCAATAGTTGTGGCCCACGGGCTTAGCTGCTCTGCGGTATGTGCTCCTAGGTCCTGCTCCTAGGCCAGGGATTGAACCTGTGCCTCCTGAATTGGCAGGTGGATTCTTTACTACTGAGTCACCAGGGAAGACTGACATGTTCTTAAGGAAGCAAATAAGGTGACTCTTCACTGACCTACAGTTTCCTCTGTGTGTGTGTGTGTGTGTGTGTGTGTGTGTGTGTGTGTGTATGTGTGTGATATGTAGGGAGAAGGTGAGTGTGGCAGAGAGATGAGCACTTGAAGAGGTGGGGTGAACAATGGGAAGCTGGTTTCCGCTTTGTCCTGTAACTTGCTGTTTTGGGAGGCCATGTGGTTTAGGGGAAGGAGGATGATGTTAGAGTCAGAAGGCCAGGGTTTGGGTGCCCAGTCTGTCACTTGCCAGCTTTGTGAGATTGGGAAATTCACAGTCTTTGGGAGCTCAAGTCTCCACACTCATCAAGCTGTGAGACTGCACTTCTCAGGGCTGTGGGGGAATCCAGCACGGGGGTCCTTTTTTAACCGCTCTGTGAGAAGTGACACAAATATTAGCTGTAGTAATTGGACGTGTCCTGATTGCATGTAGCTTGGTGTAGCTCAGCGATTCCTTCTTCTCTGCCTTCCTCCTGTGCTCTTCTCTGCCTCTTCAGCGGTCCTCTCTCCTCTTCTCCCTTTTCCATCACTGGAGTAATCTTTAGCCTGAAGGAAGCAGCAGAGGGAACAGAGCTCCAGGTCTCTGGCTGGGACCTTTGCACTGCCCTCACTTGGAGCATTTCTTTCACATCTTGCAGACTGCTCGGTGCTGAAGGGGGGATGTTCCGAATCTGTGCTCAGAGTTCCTTCTCCCTCAGGTACATTCCTCAGTGTTACTCTTTTTTTTTTTTTCAGTTTTTTTTTTTTTTACTAGTTGGAGGCTAATTACTTTACATCATTACAGTAGTTTTTGTTATACATTGAAATGAATTAGCCATGGATCTCAGTGTTACTCTTATCTCCCAGCTAGAGCATGTATTTATTTCGGGGGAAAGATTATGGTTTGTATGGCTTTGTATTGATACAAAGGTGGGCATGTGGTCGGCAGTGAGTCATTGTTTCCTTGGTGGCGCTCTTGCTGGGGATGGATGAGAAAAATGGGACAAACATCCATGTAGCCTGTGGATCAATAACCCCTGGCAGGCATGCTTGAATGATGTTCCAAAGGGACATGGTTCAGGCTCCTGACTTCTCTTTTTGCATCAAAGAGCATAGACTTGACAGGTGGTCTCCAGGATGGAGAGGTGGGTGAGGTCTGGAGATGATTCAATAGGCAAATCATTGTTTTTCTCTTTAGAAAGCAGAAACCATCCTATTACTATTTAATAACTAATGAAGGTATGAGTCTATATAGACTAATCAGGAAAAAAGATTTAATAAAAAATACAGATCTTTTCAAGGGAAACAACTTCAGAGAGATATAAAATAGAACTAAGTTGTGAACAACTTTATCCTACTAAATTTGGAAACTCTATATGAAATGTGAACATTTAGAGAACACTATTAAATGCCTGTGTTGGCCCTCAGATTGGGAGAAAATAATAGCAAATGAAGCAACAGACAAAGGATTAATCTCAAAAATATACAAGCAACTCCTCCAGCTCAACTCCAGAAAAATAAATGACCCAATCAAAAAATGGGCCAAAGAACTCAACAGACATTTCTCCAAGGAAGACATACAGATGGCTAACAAACACATGAAAAGATGCTCAACATCACTCATTATCAGAGAAATGCAAATCAAAACCACAATGAGGTACCATTACACGCCAGTCAGGATGGCTGCTATCCAAAAGTCTACAAGCAATAAATGCTGGAGAGGGTGTGGAGAAAAGGGAACCCTCTTACACTGTTGGTGGGAATGCAAATTAATACAGCCACTATGGAAAACAGTGTGGAGATTTCTTAAAAAGCTGGAAATAGAACTGCCATATGACCCAGCAATCCCACTTCTGGGCATACACACCAAGGAAACCAGATCTGAAAGAGCCACATGCACCCCAATGTTCATCGCAGCACTGTTTATAATAGCCAGGTCATGGAAGCAACCCAGATGCCCATCAGCAGACGAATGGATGAGGAAGCTGTGGTACATATACACCATGGAATATTACTCAGCCATTAAAAAGAATTCATTTGAATCAGTTCTAATGAGATGGATGAAACTGGAGCCCATTATACAGAGCGAAGTAAGCCAGAAAGATAAAGACCATTACAGTATACTAACACATATATATGGACTTTAGTAAGATGGTAATGATAACCCTATATGCAAAACAGAAAAAGAGACTCAGATGTATGGAACAGACTTGTGGACTCTGGGAGAAGGCGAGGGTGGGATGATTCAGGAGAACAGCATTGAAACATGTATATTATCTAGGGTGAAACAGATCACCAGCTCAGGTTGGGTACATGAGACAAGTGCTCGGGCCTGGTGCACTGGGAAGACCCAGAGGGATCGGGTGGAGAGGGAGGTGGGAGGGGGGGACTGGGATGGGGAATACATGTAAATCCATGGCTAATTCATATCAATGTATAACAAAAACTACTGTAATGATGTAAAGTAATTAGCCTCCAACTAATAAAAATTAAAAAAAAAAAAAAATCTTAAGAAAGAAAGAAATACCATCTTCAAAAAAAAAAAAAAAATGCCTGTGTTGGCAAAAGAAGACACAGAAAACTTGAATAAACAAGTAAACATCAAAAAATTGAGATAGCAATCAAAGACCTCCTCTCCAAAAAGGCACCTGACTCAGACAGTTTTACAATTCACTTCTAGCAACCTCAAAATAGAAAGGAGAATATACAAAAGCTGTCCCACTCATTTAAAAAAAAGTATTTCTTTATTCATTTGGCTGCGTCCGGTCTCAGCTGTCGCCATGGGGTCCTCATTGTGGTGTATGGGCTTCTCTCTGGTTCTGATGCCTGGGCTTAGTTGCTTTGCCGCATGTGGGGGTCTCAGTTCCCCAGTTAGGGATCAAAATTACTTCCCACGAATTGGAAGGTGGATTCTTGCCCACTGGGCCACCAGGGAAGTCCCTGTCCCACTCATTTTTGTGTTAAAAAATAATTTTTATTCTAAAATTGGATAATGACAATATATAAAAAGAAAAGTACTGACCTCTTTTGTTTATGATCACAAATATAAAAATCCTAGATAAAATATTGTAGTAGCTTATCAACTGTTAGTAGTTAAAAATATATTGTCATTTAGGAGGTTTATTCAGAAATAAAAGAATGATTCAACATGGTAATATAATTCAACACATCAATAGACAAAAGGAGGAAAAAAAATCACAAAATTTCAGTAGATACAGAAAGGCATTTAATAAAGCCTGATACCTACCTGTAATGAAAAACTTAAAACACAAATTACATTTATTGGAGAAAGGTGCATTCCATTTAAGATCTAGAGGAGACAAGGATCTCCATTATCATTCACTAGTGTTAGCACAATATTGGACTTCTAGCCAAGACTATGAATTAAAAAAAAAAAAAGAAATCAGACGTGTGAATTAGAGGGGAAGGAATGAAATTGCCATTATTTGCAGATAATGTGATTGTTACATAGCCAAAGCAACAGATTCAACGAAATTAAGCAAAGTTGTCAGATGCAAGATCAGCTTATGAATATGAGGAGAGGTACTCAACTCTAGCAAAAAGAGATTAAAAAACATAGTAAAAATCATATTCATGGCACAAACCAAAACTATGAAATATTTAGGGATTAATAAAAATATATGACTTCTATAGAAGAAATATTAAAATGCTTAAAAGCTATAAAAGGTAGTCAGAAGAAATGGTCAGAGTAAATGCATTTTAGTGGCATGACAATATAACATCATGTTTGTCCTCCCCAAATTAACTTATAAAGTCAAGGCAATCCTGAGAAAATTCCAGAAGGATTATTTTTAGGAGTTTGATAGATGTATTTAAAAACTAATATGGAAAAATAAAGGTTCATGAATAACTCACAATCTAATTCATACCTCTGTTTCTTTATTCATAGTCTTGGCTAGGAAGTCCAGTTTTGTGCTAACACTAGTGAATGATAATGGAGATCCTTGTCTTGTCTCTTCATCAACAAAGGGAAATGAAGAGAAGAAAGTTATCCTATTAGATATGGACACATCACTAGCCTTAATGCGGAAAGAAAACCCCAGAGAAATAGAGCAGTGTGAGAGCAGAGAGCTCCGTGAGAGACTGTGTATAAAGGAACTTCAGAAATGATGGAGATGAACTGCTAATAAAGTTGGACCCCGTGGCCAATTCTATTCCCAAAGATGCCTGCAATGTTCTCTCCCCTCTACATGTGCTTTTCCACAATGTGACTTTGACACTTTTCTCATTGAAATGTGGCTTTTATGTTTCCTCCCCTTGATTCTGGGCAGGTTTTGACTACAGCAGAAGTAATTCTAAATGAATTCTGAAGACAGAAGATATAAAGTGATACCGGTGATATAAACTGCCGTTACTTTTTTTCCCCTGGGAACTCAGCCACCATATGTGAAGAAGCTCAAACAGTCTGTGACAGTCAAGGTGCTGGTGGGAAGGAACTATGGCCTGTGGCCCTCAGCCTTGAGTGAGCTCCCAGTTGACAGCCAGCCATCTGAACTTGCCAGCTGTCAGCGAGCCATCCTGAAAGCGCATCCTTCACCCGTCAGCGAGCCATCCTGAAAGCGCATCCTTCACCTGTCAGCGAGCCATCCTGAAAGCGCATCCTTCATCTGTCAGCGAACCATCCTGAAAGCGCATCCTTCAGCCCCAGGTGAGTCATCTCAGTTGCCACTCCATGGCGCAAAGATGAACCATCCCTGCTGATCCCTACCTACAACACAAATGTGTGAGCAGAATAAATGTTAATTTTAGTTGTAAGCCACTACATTTTGGAGTGTTTTCTTATACACATTTTAAACAGCTCCCTGGTTCACACCATATACAGTTATTGATGCTACATCATTAAAGGTAAAACAATACAGTTTGTAAAACATTACATAGGAGAACATCTTTGGAACATAGGAATGGGAAAATACTTCTTAAGCAAAACTTCAATTATACAAACTGTAATTGGAAAATTGATGAATTTAATTAAATAGAAATTAGAACCCTATCCCAAAGTAATAATGTTTTGTGAACTGAGGACTCTAATCAAAACATTATTAAAAACCTTCAGTCTTAAAACACATAAACACCTCCCCACTAAATACTCCATGCACTAAGTTAATGCTTATCTTGGGAGATGTTTCCTTGTGTTACTGCTCTTATTCTGCTTGAAAACACTTTCCTCCTCTCAGTATCTTGGGGTCAGAAGAGCTCTTTCCTTCAATAACATCTCCTCATTGAGTGAGATACAAGAGAAGCAAGATACACTTCCTATCTTTAGGCCAATTCATCTAGATGGAGAGAAAACATACTCAAGAAACAATTAGATAATGGCCCAAGACAGTGTGTAATTAAGTGTTAAGATGCATGGAGCAGGCCTGCAACCAGCAAAGGCAGAGGTGCTGCTGGGGAAGAACGGGATGTCTGCTCAAAATGAAAATAGATATAGATATATGGCATTTTATTGACTTCAGAAGAATTTAAGTGGAATCACAGGACTTTCCTGGACCCTGAGCTTACTGCCCATTGCCAGGAGCAGTGTATTTCCAGCTGTGCTGCCAGGGGTCACAGAGGTTGCCCTGATCAGCCACTGGTGCAGGAGGCCAGCAGGAGAGAGGGGCTCTGAATTTACCATTCAGTTCCCCAGATTTGCTTTCCATGAATCCAGGGCTTTGAATGACGACCCTGCCTGAAGACAACTTTTCTGTGCTGAAGAGTTTGAAACGAGAGGCCTACAGAATAAAATTCAGTGCCTCAGTGAGTGTGAGGGTACCTAACTTCCTGATCTGGCTCTCACTGACCTTGTGGGATGTTATGGGCCTCCTCTGATCCCAGAAACGCAATTTTTCTGAAGACCTCCTTGCTCTTATGTCTCTGTGTGCTGAGTGAATTCCTTGTATCTATCAAGGTACAGATCAAGGGGTCTTTTCCTTTTTGGACACCCTTCTCATCAATCACCTTCCCCTAACCAGAGCACACTCCTTCCTTTAAGCACTCACCACACACAGTGCTATGATTGTCTTTGTATCAGGCTATGAGCATCCCTTCCCAAAGGCTGAATGCAAACTTCTCCATCTTTGCAGCTTCAGCATCCAGAAAAGTACCTGGCACATAATAAGTGATAAGTGAACACCTGCGGAGGGAATGTGTGATTGACACACTTGGGTCTCTTACATTTTTAAAGACTTAAAAACCCTAATAAGATTGTGTGATGGAGGCTGTGCGTGGCTTGTGAAGCCTAAAGTATTTACTATCTGATCCTTTATTAAAAAACTTGCCGCCTCCCTGGGACCCTATGAGAAGATACTGTGCAAAGGTTGTGGGATTCTAGAGGCTGTGCAGACCTGATGGTACTGGTTAACATTACTAGTTGGTACTTGGCTAATATAATTGCTCTTATTATGTGCCTGGCACTGTTCTAAGCACTCTCTGTATATTAACTCATTTAATTCCCCTCTATCCCGTATGGGGTAGGTACTATCATAAGCTCCATTTTACAGGTGAGGAAACTGAGGCACAGGAAGTTTGACTTGGCCAAGGTCCCTCGGTGACTTCTTTGTAGACAGAGAATTAGCAGAGTACGGTGGTTAAGAAGAACATCCTTGTGCCCTGCAGCCTGGTTTGACTCTCGTCTGCACTACTTTCCTGAGTCTCTAGGTATAAGGTACTCAAATATGATAGAGAGGAAAAGATAAATGCTCCTTCTTCTTATAACTGCGATGCTGCAAAAGTCACACTGACAAACACCTTGTGTTACTGTAATGGAATAGAGAATATGAGTCACTAGATTTGGAGAAAGGCAGTCAGATTGGGAGGAGAATGGTGCTGCCCAGGGACCTGTGCCTGTGGGGGGCAGTCAGGGTACTGAGTGTGGTATATAAGCGAAGGGGGATTGCGGTAAAGGGTGGGGGTGACAGGGTTAAGAGGTAGAATCGGTGCGTGTGTGTACATGCACACACGTGCACACGTGTAACATGGAGAAGGAGAACGTGCAAGAGAGAAAGAGTGTGCGTGTGCGTTTGTGTTCAGCCTGTATTGTAACTGTAAAACTGTAAGATGGCTAAGGAGGATTGATTGGGAAGATGTCTGGGTGAAACACTGGCCTTAAACTTCATAAGAAAATCCCACACTGATACTGTTTTTCAAGGCTTCTGGAGTCATCTTTGTGTTTTCTTTGAATATATCTTTATGCTGAGACTGGATCACGTGGGGGCGGGGATTTACGTGGGTTTCGTTATCTATCAACTGAACTCAGAAACTAAGACTAGCCTCCCCACCTATGATCTCATGTCAGTATAAAGTGCCTTTTAGCCCAGGATGTTGGCAGGAATGTCTGAAAATCATTCTAGAAACAGACCGGTTGAGAGCAAATGACAAGAGTGACCTCTAGAACTGCTGCCAGGTGTGAAAGGTGCTGGAGATATTTCTCAGTCTGGAGTTGCAGACATCCAGTGGTGAAACCAGCTCTGACCACCTGGTAGGAGCCAACCGTGCAGAGATATTCCCAGTTGTGCACTTCAGCAGCATCCCAGTGGTAGCTTGAAATTGGCTGTGATGGAGGAATTCATATCATGGAAATTAACAAATGCTACAAGTCAGTTTTTTTCTCACTCAAGCTGGTTGTTAAATATCTACTAGCATACCACTGCAGGCATCAGGTTTCTTCCTCTTCTCAGTTCCAGAATTTCTTTTATTACCTAAAGAGTACAAGGATCACGGTTCATCCTCAAGGATGGAACCTTGAGGAGAGAGAGCATTTCAGTGGGGAAATCTTGTTTTTAATAAATAGGCTGAATAGTAGTTCTCAGTTTTGAGGGGCTTTTTCAAATGTCTTAATGCTGATTAATCTAATTTTGACATCAAACATTCTAGTCAAATGGTGGACGTAAAATGATTGGGCTTCTGTTTAAATGGTCTCTGTGTGTGTGTGTGTGTGAATGTTTTTGTTGTGGGAAAGACTTGAGCAGGAGAGAGCTGGTGTGTGGTGGGGTACTTATAGAAAAAAAGAAATATATTTTGGCCTAGTATTTCTCTATGTTTCATTCAGGTTTATTTTTTGGGTTTTTTGGAGGATCTTTTTTGTTGTGCATTGACTTACTATCTTTCCACCAAGATGTTTCAGGGAGAGAAGGGCGTTGTTTAAAGTATGTTTAATGCAAGTCACAACCAGAGAGGATAAAAATTACTAAAGTTGTTGTCCATGCATGGTTGAGTATTATGTCTTTGGTTTTTCAACAATAGCTAATTTTCAATAAAGAGATTATCCTGTAAAACTGAAATAGCTTTGGAAAGGAGTCAAAGTTTCCCAGTTACGTGGTAGAAGTTTGCTATTATCACTGGTTAGCTCTAATTAACACAAGAATGAGATTTGGATGACATCGCAGGGGGGTGTAAGTGCCTTTGTTGTGTGACTCTTACTGTTTGTGGAAGAACCAACTCTTGCGGGAAACATAGACTCTGCAACCATTGGAATATAATTATGTGCGTTTTATTTGTTTTTACAGAACAGATGCAAGACAAAGAACATAGTATGAGATATTGGAATGTAATTTCAAAACATATGTTTCCAAAATTATGGAAACATTCTGGATGATAAATAAATCCTTTCAGCCTCAGAGGGTACAGGCTTGTAAGGCTGAGGGGGAGTGGGGTGTCAGGCGGGGAGGAACACGGTTTAAGTAACAGGCTAAAGAGTACACACATCAAAGCTATTAAAGCATAAACCCCCAGATTTAAAAACGTGAGAGGCAAAAGATTATGTACGGCTTTATAGAGCCCATTTGAAATGAGGGATAGAACAAAAGAATGTGTGATTGAAGCTCTTGAAGAGATTTATTTCAAGAGAGAGGCAAACATTTTGCTCTGATACCAATTAACCAGGAAAAAGCACCACGTCATAAATGCCAATATTAAAAATGTAAATCCCACACCCGAGGGTGTATTGAAGACAGGTCACAATGCTTTGAAGATGAAATGCATAAAGAGATAACAGGAAGAGAGTCATTCAACCACCCAGACTTCCTGCTTAGTTCTGTGTTTTGTCGGCTGGTGAGATTTTTCAATGGGGTAAAAGGTGCTTGTTTGGGATAGTTTGGTCACTTGACCTGGTATAATGTGGGGTTCCCATATCATCCAAGAGAATTTATTATGGCAACTCCAGAAGACCCTCTTCATCATACTTTTTCATCTGTACTACCCTGGAGATACTCCAGAGATATCTATGTTATATTGAATAGCATAGTTCACCTAGTAGATGTGTAGAAGTATTTACAAAGTACAGAGTGAAAACCATCAAATGATATGTATAGCACTTTTATGCCTTTTAGAGTATATTCACCTTCATTAACTCAGTGATTCCTCACCATAATTCTGTACAGAAGGAAAAGTTCATACAGTCTTTTCCTTTGGAGTTTGGGATGAATTTAGGGTGATTAGACCAGCTCTTTCATAAAGGAAAAGAGGGCCAGGGAGGCTGAGAGATATTTATACTCATTATCCTACTCAGGAAACTGAACAAAAAGAGAGCTGACCTTCTCAGTCACCAACAGTGTTGTGTGTTGCATCGTGGGTTTCTCTCATTGATAATAAGGCACCCTGGTCTTCTGGGAATGAAAATACACTAAAAAGTCAAATAAAAAGTGTTATCTGGAATAGAGATGTCTGTTGCTACAAAAATATTCAACTCATCGTTACTGAACTAAGATAATAAATCTCTTTACCTTTTGTATTTTGGTGCATTGAAACGTTATCTTTTATGATCATAGGTGTTGCTTCATTATTTAAAGCATACTTGTTATTGCAGGAAAGACAAGCTCTCGCTTGATTTATAATGGAACGATTATGCTTTGAGTTAAATGAAAGTTCAAAGGAAAATGAATTCTAAATAAGAATAATTGAAGAGATTCAAGGTTCATTTGAGTTTATATTCATCAAGGCGATTGTCTCCAGAAATCCTCTTATTTAAAGCAACAGGACAGATCGTAACTTACAAACTTTGCCTTTATGACATCACTTTATTCTATATATCATAATCAGAAATGTTAAGCCTCAGCAGTAATTTATACAAAACCTATTGTTACAGAGTTATAAATGTCATTAAGTGGTAGACTTATGCCTCAATGTCATGCAAGTTGAACTCTGGATTTTAAAAAATTACCCATAATGCAAGTATTCTATAAAAATATTCTTAGTCCTTTCTCCTCCAGAGCGGTTTCATATTAAAAGTTCAGTTTCATTTTACACCTGTACTCTGCTCTGGGAAGTGCAACCTTTATTTCTCCTTCATGTTTTTAAAGTCACCTTCTTAATTCTTGTAGAACATAACTCAAACAACTGAAAATGTTAGGAATGAATTTACAGTCCCTCTGGCTACTCTCTGTCTGGGATGGAAAGGAGAGTGAAGCTGGAGATAACTTTTCCTGCCATCAAGGGACACGTAGAGGGAAGAGGTGATGAATTGTAATGTGCCAACTACTTTTGATTATTCAGGGACTTTTGATGGAATCTGTGGATTGTTCAGGTCTCTGGTTTTCTATTTTGGCTAAGTTCACTGCTCAGGGCAGTCCTCTGGTGGCCAGGGACAACTGTCCACCTATATATGGTAGGCCTCTGAAGAGAAAGTGGCAAAGGAATGACCCCCTTCTGAGCCTTACTCCTTGTCAGACACAGGGTAGAATTTTCACAAATATATTTTCGTTAAATCTTCACTTTAAACTTACAAGGAAGGTACTATTATCCCATTTTATAGATGATAAAGGCTCAGGATGCTTCATTCATTTCTCAAATCCTTATTGAAGTTATTCTATGTTCTAGTCCTGGGGAAGAGGTGGTAAATGGAAGAGATGAAATCTCTGCCCACTTTGAGCTTGGAATGTAGTATGGGAAAAATTAGACAAATCATCTCACACATAAATTATAAAATTACAAATGGTGATGTATGTGATAAATAGAAATTATTAGGGATTAAGAAGTTTATTAAAGGGTGATCTGATCTGATTTGTGGGGCCAGAGAGGTTGTCCATGAGGGTGTAATGTTTGAGCTGACAATTAAAAGATGGCATAAAAGTCATCAAAGTCTGCACAGCTACCCAGTGGCAGAGCTGGGATTCAAACTCAGGTCTGCCTGACACCAGATTCTATCCATGTCACAGTACTTCATGTAGTTGAGACTGTGCGCTGAAACCGGCCCTTTGACTCCAGGCACCAGTCACGCTCCACTGGCTTCTCCTTCCACAGACTCTGTTTGTGGGAGCTGGTGATGGCAGATTGGAGGCACTTATGGGTCCCTGTGGCTTCTCAGCAAGCTACACCCTCGACACCAAGCAGCCCTCCTCTCTGCATTCTTTCCCTTTTCTTCCTGGTTCCATCGAGGTTAAACTTGGGCACTGGTGGCAGGGGTGACCCTCTGGCATTGCTCCTGGTTGGGGAGAGGCCAATTTCCAACACTTGGGAGGGGTTTGATGAATGACCCATTCAAGCCAGAGTTCAGAAACATTGCCCGGGGCCTCTCAAGCTTCCCAGAGTCTGTCTCCTAGTCTAACTCTCATTGTTCAACTCTACTTTCCAGATCAAAAGCGATGGTGGGGATTGGCCACCTGCCTGAAGAACTCCTTGACCCACTGAGGGACTGTGGTCGGGATCCTGGGAGCAGCTAGGGGAGGTGGTTGGAGTCCAACCAAACATTTCTCACTCATGTTTCCACCCGCTTTGTGTCTGGGGGGTGAGCTGCCCTGCTGGACATGGTTGCCACCCAGAGCCGACCTTCCGGCCAGGGACAGTGGTGGGAGCAGCTGATGACGGAGGAGAGAAGTTGGGGAAATGGAACATCAGAAGTCGGGTCTTCTGATAATTTTTTACCTTTCCTCCAGATTAGAGG
Organism: Odocoileus virginianus; assembly: GCF_023699985.2. Taxonomy (NCBI): domain Eukaryota; kingdom Metazoa; phylum Chordata; class Mammalia; order Artiodactyla; family Cervidae; genus Odocoileus; species Odocoileus virginianus. The sequence goes on from NC_069675.1 coordinate 60,710,813, forward strand.
AAAGGCTGTAATTCCTTGAAGAAATTGAGGCACTATATAACTTTTCAAAGATGTTTCTCCAAAACACAAAGACAAAAAGGCCTAGGGAAAAAAGTCTTTCTTATTTAAAATTTTTTAATTTTCTAAATTTCCACTACTGGTGATTTATTCTTTTGGGTTAAGCAGCATTGCCTTTTTGGTTCAGTGCTTTTGTTAAAACGCATAGTCTGGGGAGAAGGGAAATTTTCAATCCTGGACACCTTAATGTGAATGAGTTGATCATTTCTCTTTTCTGAGATTGGTGGAAGGGCAGCTGCAGGGCTGTGGGTACCCGGAGAATAGGTTGCTAAAGTAGGGGACGTAGGCAGCAGCTTATTTCACTGGTCCTCGGTTCTCTTGTCTTTAGCAAAAAGCAGCAGTTATGATCACTAGGGGGCGGAAGCAGGCCAGCAATTGGTCTCTAGTCCTTGTTACCAATTCTGAAAACCCAAGTTGGCAAATATGCATTATTAGTGCTCTTTTTTCCCTAGGAATCCGGAGTTCCTGCAAGCTGGTATGAATGTGTGAGTTAGGCCACTGTAGTGCAATGAAGCAACTCCTCAGGAAATAAAAGCCCCGTGTAGGTAAAGCAAATACCCAGCAGATTCCATCAATGAACTTGGGTATTGTTCTCCCATTGCTTTTATTCTGAAAATTTCTCAGAGCTAAAATTCAAATGAGAACATTTGAAGTCAAACTGGTTTGTTAAATCTATACTGGTAGCCTTGATTTCACAAAAGGATGAAAACTTAGACAAAGATACATTTTTTCTTCTTATGGAGGACACACTCTCTGGGGGAATGGTGAAAAAGAATCTCCCTCGCAGTCAAACATATATTGTACTGTTACGGATGGCTCTGTTCTTACTGAATAAATCTTGCTTAGCAACCTACCTCCAGAGTAAATAATAAATCACCGCTGAAAGCTCCAGGCATTTAGCTCTGTCTGGGCAGTAAAACTTTGCAATGGTCTTGACAGCATTTTGTAAAATCATAATTGCTTAGGGAAAGTGATTCTGGATGTCTTAAAATGTTCAGCATTAAAGAGTAGCTGTTCCTTTGAGGAAAATTATCCTAATATCATGTGTGTGTGTTATCCTTTATAAGAAGTCTAGATTATAATCTACAGACCCTCTTCATTTCTATTAAGGATGTGATACAAGAATTTGACTAGAAACTCAGTCACATGCACCACATTTGTTTTATAGGAAACTTTGTGACAATTAGGGCAAAGATGCTCAGTTGTCTGTGCACAATACACTATATGCAGCCTGAAATGGGTCCCGCTAAAACCCAAATGTGGAAATCCTAGTCCCCATACCTTAGAAGGAGGCGTTGGCATCTTTCAGTGAGGTCGTTAGGGTGGGCCCTAATCCAATATGACTGGTGTCCTTGTAAAAAGCGGAAACTTGGAGACAGATGAACACAGAGGGAAGACCGCGTGACGACACAGAGGCAGGCATCTATGAGCCAAGGAGGCAGGCCTCTGAGACCAAATCTGCAGATAGCTTGATCTCAAACTTTTGGCTCCCAGAACTGGGGGAGAAATAAATTACTGTCATTTGAGCAGGATAGTCTGTGACCCTTTGTTTTGGCATCCCTAGCTAGCTAACTCTATGTATATATGTATTATATATATATTAAAATTGTTTTCAGAAGTCAATGTATTAAAAGGATTTCTTTGCATATTTAAAATACGGCTCGTGATCTGGGTTTAACAGTTTTAATATCAGTAATTTTAAAATGCAATTGTTTAAAATGAAATAAAATATTTATAGAAACTCCTATTGTTGAGCTAATCACCCCTCTGTAAGTTGCCGTTAAGTCAATGCACTGTGTTTGTGCCTGGATACTCTGTAAGTGTCTGACTGTTCCAGTTTCTCAACCTTGGCAAGCAGGAAGGTACCTTTGGGTATTGCTCTTTTCTATCTTTCCCCCAAATTGTCACAGGACATTTAACCCCAGATTTTGCAGTGTAAGTGAAGTTAAACAACAGTGCATTGTTCACAGGCTCACCTCTGTGATGGGATATGGATGAGAATCATCTCGACTGCCTCCCCACTTCTGGCATCACTCCGAGAAGTGTCAAGAATGTATAATCAAAACCCCAGAGGGGAAAGATGAGCTAAGCGGTTCAAAATAGTTAGAGCATAGAATTGAGCTAGTTTTTAAAAATGGATAATGGGCTTGAGTTTTTAATCTCTTTTTGTTTACTCACCTCAATCACCAGGTGTGTTGAAAGCTCATTGGAGGAGAATTTGGACCAGCAGTCAGGAGGCTGGGGTCCAGCCTACCTCAGGGATCTCTCCCTACTTCCTTCTAGCACTAACACTCTCGATAGTAACTAAGTGTTTGAGGCCAGGGGGCAGGTACTGGGTCTAAAACAGCCCTTGGCAGAATGGGCAAGTTCAACATTCCTTCCCTGGCCCAGTGGCCTGGTGGTGTCTCCTTTCCAAGGCTACTTTTGCATCCATGAGACCAACTCATTTCACCCATAGGTACTAATAGATCAGTTCTCTGGTGTTACCTTCTTTTCCATCTTTCTATCTAGCAAAACTAGTTCTCTAGAGAGTACCGAGCATATGTCATTTACAACTTAGTGCAAGTTTAATAGGTTACATTCAAAATCATGTTCCTTAACTTAGCTGTAGGACCGTCTCCTTCGGAGAGCAGTTTCAGTCATCTGGGATGGTGGGGAGGCATTTTGAGGGTCAGGAGCTTCTTATGCATCTGTCAGGTAGGTAACCCCCTTCTTTGCTGGGGAGAAAAGGCCGGGTGTGAATAAAAGAACCATGTTAAATGACTGCTGTGAGTTTGTAATGATTAGGAAACATCTGTGACCAAGATTAAAAGCCCAGGTCTGGTTGACCTCTTCCATCTTCATCCTCTTCAGTTCAGTTCAGTCGCTCAGTCGTGTCCAACTCTCTGCGACCCCATGAATCGCAGCATGCCAGGCCTCCCTGTCCAACACCAACTCCTGGAGTTTACTCAAACTCGTGTCCATCGAGTCGGTGATGCCATCCAGCCATCTCATCCTCTGTCGTCCCCTCTCCTCCTGCCCCCAGTCCCTCCAGCATCAGGGTCTTTTCCAATGAGTTGACTCATTGACTCATGCAACCAATGAGTCACATGAGGTGGCCAAAGTATTGGAGTTTCAGCATCAGTCCTTCCAGTGAACACCCAGGACTGATCGCCTTTAGGATGGACTGGTTGGATCTCCTTATAGTCCAGGGGACTCTCAAGAGTCTTGTCCAACACCACAGTTCAACAGCATCAATTCTTCGGTGTTCAGCTTTCTTCACAGTCCAACTCTCACATCCATACATGACCACTGGAAAAACCAGAGCCTTGACCAGACGGACCTTTGTTGGCAAAGTAATGTCTCTGCTTTTTAATATGCTGTCTAGGTTGGTCAGAAGTTTCCTTCCTAGGAGTAAGCGTCTTTTATTTTCATGGCTGCAATCACTATTGGCAGTGATTTTGGAGCCTCAAAAAATAAAGTCTTACACTGTTTCCACTTGCCATGATCTTAGTTCATCCCCCTAGGTGGGTGCATATTTAGTACATATTTTCTTACTCTGGGAAACTTAGTGCCACACTAAGTTACCTGAGCCATGAAGCAGCCCAAGTCCAACGGGCAGCAGGACAGGACAGGACTTGACCAGCTTCCCAATGATGCCTGCTTTTTTGCCTCTGTCTGATGCAATTTGGGCAACAGAGCATGGCACACCACATGAGGAGAACAGTAAGATATTTTTTGGGTGATTGAATGAATGAATGAATGGTTGTGTCTTAGGAGCTCATGGGGAGACCCCACTTTGGGTCTCTCAATGTATTTTCCTGCTGGCTACTGTAGTTAGGTGTGCTTCTATGCTGCATACCACACCTATGACACTATGTAGCATGTTGTACTATGTAGTATATGTTACATATACACATATAAGCACATACTACATATGTTATATCCATAAGACATGTGAAAGGGAAAATGAAAGTTGCTCAGTTGTGTCTGACTCTTTGTGATCCCATGGGCTGTAGCCCACCATGCTCCTCTGTCCATGGGATTCTCCAGGCAAGAATACTGGAGTGGGTTGCCATTCCCTTCTCCAGGGCATCTTCCTGACCCAGGAAACAAACCGGGGCCTCCAGCATTGCAGGCAGATTCTTTACCATCTGAGCCACCAGGGATACCCCCAAACAGGGATCAGATGCCATGAAGTAGGTGGCGATGCCTTAACCAAAGGCATGCTGTCAGGCCAGAGAGCTTCTTCCATCCTAGTCAAGGGGATGGCTAATCTTTTCTCCTTTCATACAACACATAGAAGACATATACCCCAAATTAAAAGGTTGAGAAAAAACCTAAGTACAAACAGAAGTTGTTCTATTATTTCTTTCTAGATCCCAGTGGGTGTAAATGTACACCTTGTGGTGGAAAGGGCTGAGCCCCACTTCAGGATCACTTGCTTAGTGCAATATTTTTATGTCTGACATTGACTGGAATCTATATTCCATCCATTGGATGAAGGAAAACCAGAATTCAATTAGATGAATGTTTGCTGAAGGCCTGTCTCGTCCTGGATAGTCTGCTAAATGCTAAAGGGTTAGTGACTCTATGCCTGGGATTATTCCAGGCAGACCTGATTTAAAATACTCATTTTCATTTTCCCACAAGTATACTCACCCTGGCTGGTTGCATGCCCAGAGTTTTAGTATAGAAAGTATTGTAACAATTGCTACGGAATAACCAAAGGATGGAGAAGACGGCTCCTGTTCCTCAGGTCTTATTTTGGCTTATATTGTGTTAGCAGTGGCCACAGTAAAAAACCAAAACAAAACAAAACAAAAAAACAACCGGGCCACCAAGGAGGAGCATATGGGAGCTCTAGATATCTTGGTGATGTGGTGATGTCTGTTTCTGAACCCAAAAGGAGGGTGCACAGATTCCCCTTAATAATTCTTATTTAATCCATAATATGGGAGTCATGTATGGATATGAGAGTTGGACTGTAAAGAAAGTTGAAAGCTGAAGAATTGATGTTTTTCGACTGTGGTGTTGGAGAAGACTCTTGAGAGTCCCTTGGACTTGCAAGGAGATCCAACCAGTCCATCCTAAAGGAGATTAGTCCTGGGTGTTCATTGGAAGGACTGATGTTGAAGCTGAAATCCCAATACTTTGGCCACCTGATGCAAAGAGCTGACTCATCTGAAAAGACCCTGATCCTGGGCAAGATTGAGGGCAGGAGCAACAGGGGATGACAGAGGATGAGATGGTTGGATGGCATCACTGACTCAATGGACATGAGTTTGAGTAAACTCAGGAAGGCCTGGAGTGCTGCCTTCCATGGGGTCGCAAAGAGTCAGACACAACTGAGCGACTGAACTGAACTGAACAGGTACAGGGACACTTCTGAAAGATGAGCAATTTTATTAAAAGCAAAAGGAAATAAAAGAGGGCATTAAAATCAAAGAGCCCTCTGGGATTGAGCACAAATAGAATGAAACAGGTCATATATTATTCAGACTGGTGGGGCTGAAACAGTCGGGGGAAGCTTTGCCGATGTGTATGGATGTGAGAGTTGGACCATAAAGAAGATTGAACGCTGAAGAATTGATGTTTTTGAACTTTGGTGCTGGAGAAGATTCTTTAGAGTCCCTTAGACAGCAAGGAGTTCAAACCAGTCAATCCTGAAAGAAATCAACCCTGAATATTCATTGGAAGGACTAATGCTGAAGTTGAAGCTCCAATACTTTGGCCACCTGATGCAAACAGCTGACTCACTGGAAAAGACCCTGATGCTGGGAAAAATTGAGGGCAGGAGAAGAAGGGGGTGACCGAGGATGAGAAGGCTGAATAGCATAAGACTCCCCTGGTGACTCAGATGGTAAAGCGTCTGCCTACAATGAGGGAGACTCAGGTTCGATCCCTGGGTGAGGAAGATCCTCTGGAGAAGGAAATGGCACCCCACTCCAGTATTCTTGCCTGGAAAATACCATGGACGAGGAACCTGGTAGGCCACAGTCCATGGGGTCACAAAGAGCAGGACACGACTGAGCGACTTCACTTCACTTCACTGACTTAATGGACATGAGTTTGAGCAGACTCTGAAAGATGGCGAAGGACAGGTAACCTTGGAGTGCCGTAGTCCCTGGGGCCGCAAAGACTTGGACATGACTTAGAGACTGAACAACAGCAACTGTGGGGCCCGGAAGCACAGTGGCGTGTGTGGCATGTGGAGAGCCTCTGGGACTCTCCCGGCGAGGTGAACAGTGAGAGCTAAGTACGGCAGTGAGGCTGAGCTGGAAGGTCTGAACATCAGCCCAGCAGGTCATGGGAGGGCAGCAGATGGGTGTTCATTCTGAGTCGTGGGGTATCTAGTGGAGATACGGGTGAAAGTAGTTGTGGCATGTTTTGAAAGCCAGACAGAAGAGTTTCAAAATCAGTTTGAGGGCACTGGAGAGCCATTGACCAAAGTGAATTTGGAGAAGGTTAATTTGAAGCTGTGAAGAAATGCTATCTGTTGATGTTATCTTCTGACACCTCCTCATTCCATCCATCTCTGTTTGTGATGCAGAAACAGCCTCCTTATTGGCTCCCTCTCTCTCATCTTAACGCTGTGGTCCACTTCCTGTAGTTTTGGCTAAGAGATCTTCTAAAAATGCCATCTGACCATAGCTCTTCCCAGCTCAAACATGTTTAAATGGTCCCCACCATCTTTTCCATAAAGACCAAGTGCCCCTATGCCTTTTCCCTTGTCCTCCTTTCCAGGTTTATCTTCCACTTCCCACAAGCAAAACTGAAGGCCTTGTACTTCCCTGAGTCCTCCACCCTTCCTGGTGTTTACCTGAGCCATGAGACCCCCCAGCACCCCCCAACTTCCTCTTACCCTGGCTGACTTTGGCTCATTCTTCAGACTGGGCTCAGCCATCAGAGTTCTCTTGAACGTCACGGCTCAGAGTGTGGTCTGTGCCCCAGCGTCATTCTCAGTATCTCCTGAATCTAGTTAGGGATGTAGAATCTCAGGCCCCACCTCAGACCCACTGGGTCAGATCTGCATTTATCAAGGACTCCAGGAGGATTGTGTGCATAGTGATATTCAGAAGCACAGCTCTGGGCATTCTGGTCCACTCCCTTCACCACCCCCAACTGTAGGAGAATCAGACTCCCATGCACTCCTGGAAGCCTTCCTAAGGGGACCTTGATATCTTTTTATTTCCCTGTGTTTCCTTCCTTGATTTTGACCTCTCTGAGGACCAGGATGACATCTTATTCATTTTTGGTGGCTGACTCAGTGACTAGTCTAGTGTCAGCACACAATAGGTGTTCAAAAAAATGCTTGTTCCATGAGTGAACCATCAACAACAGTCTCATATCATGAATGGTGATCCACTGTTACTCTCACACCATTGGTGACCAGTATAAAGGAGACCCCATACAGGATGCTTTGTTGAGACTTGGTTTAGTTTCAAGCATCTATTTACCGTAAATGAGCTGTGAGGCCAACCAGGTCCCTGGTACCTGCCGGAGCCCAGAGCCCAGGCTTGTGATGCTGACATTTAAATTCAAGAGACTCTTCTATTAGTAGGACTGCTTTTAAACAGCTGCCCCTTGGGGAAGAACCAACTGTTCATGAAAAACAGCCTTGTCAATTAAATGACATTCTCCTTCTGGCCAAAGATCCACCTTGAAGACTTTTAATTTGGCCTTAAAGTGAGGATTCAGGGACTACGTGACATAGGGATCACCTTTGACTGCTCACCCTTAGTGGGGAGCCCTCGTCAGGACTCTTGGCTCTGTGCACAGAATGGGGAGCTCACCCTAGCTCTAGAACTGGCTTTTCTCTCTATCTTGGAGACGGACATGGGTGACGCTCATGCCAGAGCTTCAACAGTGAGAGAGCCTCCAGTTGACCTTGGAGTCCAAAAGACACAGTTAGACCTGCCTCAGTCTTTCAAGGCCCAGTTATAAAGTCTGGAGCATTGTCAGGGGGGGCAGGGGAACCTGAAGATTCCGAGGCTTGGCCTTGGAAGTCCATGAACAGATTTTTGATGCTTCTCCCTTCTACCCCGAATTTTCTGTAGCCCAAATGAACTTAAAAAACATGTCCTCTATTTGTGATGAAAGGAATAGCTTGTGTTAGCAAGGTCCTTAATTCTTCAATGCACTTTCCAATCTTGGATGCCACTTGGTCCTCATGGGAGGCAGCAGAACAGTGTCACAGACTTTAGTTTAGACGTGTGGGACTAAGGTGCAGAGAGAGGGGAGACCAACCTCATGTCGTGTGACTAGTGGGGTTGAGCTGAGGTTGGGACCCAGGGCTTGTGACTCAGTGCAGAGCTCTTTGCAGCCTGCTTCTTGATTTTACAAGATGGATTCCTGCATGTGGATACCACATGCCAGGATGGAAACACACCTTGTCTATTAATTCTCAGTCCTCTGAGAGATAGGAACTCTATCTTCCTCATTTGCCAGACTGGGAAGTCAAGGTGGACATCCCGTCTTGGCCAGACAAATGTCTCCTGCAGGACCCAGCTCCAGTGTGATTCCTTGGGTTCTTTCCTGATTTCCTAGCAGCCATGGGTGCTCCTCCTTACTCTGCTCTTGAATCTGTTGGTCTCTCCTCTGTAGGATCCATCATCTTATGGGATGGTAATCATTGGCCTTTGAGTGGTTTGAGGGTATCATTTTTTTTTTTTTTGTACAGGATTCAACCCTGGGTAATAATATTCTTTCTCCTTCCTTTGTAATTTTGCCTGAAGTTTTGTTTCTTTGGGGTCCTCTGGAGTAAAAGAAAGCGTATTATACATCAGGGCACATTTGACAGATACAAGTGATTATACTAATAGTGGGATTATTTCCCCACGTGTCTAATGTATTCAGGCTTCTTTCAAATGAAATGAGTTTAAAACTCATCCCTAAAAACGAAATGAAGTCTTTAAGTTTTTTTCTACCTACCTCCTTCTTTTATCTGGATTTTAAAACCTTTTTGTTTTTAATGAGAGTGATACTGTGCTGCCCATAATTTACTTTAAAATACTTTGATACAGATAGCTTGATTTTATATTTATATATCTTAATATATATATATATATATATATATATATACTCACACACATGGATATATATATATGTATGCACATATATTCATATAGCTATATCTGTATCTACCTATCTGTATATCTATCTACTTCTCTGTGTTTGCACACCACAAAAGCATCCTCATGTTGGTATATGTGATGTGTGTGTATTTGTATTTATGACCTATATCTCAGGTACAGTCTGTTACCCTAAGAGGGAGCATACACTTCTGGGCAAGCAGTTAGTGTTTTGAAAACTTCTAGTTAGTTAGAAGCCAATACTCCGGAGATGGACTTCAATTACCTTTGTAATCAACACTAGAGGTTTTACTTTTTGTAGGTGAAAAAAATAGTGTTCAAGATCTGTGGATTGGTTAGAAATATTGCAATGACCCTCCCCCTTTGCATAACAGAACATAATAACATAGTCCAGAGGTCCACACCTTTCCAAATGATGCCAGATGTTTCCTTTGGAAATGATCCTGTACCAGCCACTGATTAGAGAATTCTAGTCCCACAAATCTAATTATAAAATCAGCTGAAACCTGCTGCTAGTCTATCATCACATCTTCCTTTGGTGAACCTAAAACTTTCTACAGGGATGGAGAGCTGGAGTGTCATGCTTACAGATTTGGTTGTATGAGCATCTTGGAGCCTGCTTGCTAAGTGAATGAGTGTATATGTGGTAGAATTTTGTCTGGGACTTAGTTTTATTATAAGCAAGTGGTGGGGTTTCCCAGGTGGCTCGGTGGTAAAGAATCCACTTGCCAATGCAGGAGACACAGGAGACATGGGTTCAATCACTGGGTCCAGAAGATCCCGTGGAGAGAATAATGGCAATATTCTTGCGGAATATTTCATGGGAAATCCCATGGACTGAGGAGCCTGAAGAGCTACAGCCCATGGGATCACAAAAGGGTTGTACATGACTTAGTAACTAAACAACGGCAACAGTCAAATGGCAAGGGGAGAGATCTATAGACCCAACCCAACTCTAGCTATTGGGTGCTGCCCATGTTTACTAGAAAGAACCTAATAATTGTGAACAACCAAGTTGGCTTAGGTGAGATCACAACAGAAGATAATGGAAAAACTGAGTTCATCTCTTAGTCTTTGGCCCATTAGATTGCTTTATTTCCATTCTTAGGATATTCCATCATCAGCCTTCTCAGTTTTGCAAAGGAGGCTAATAAAGTATCCTCTGAGCAAACAACAAGAACACAACACTGCGAATGATATCTTAGCTTCGTCTTATCATGGCTCTGAAATTTAGTTTTCAAAATATGCTGGGAGCCAAGGATGACATGGATGCCCGTGCGATGAGCGTCATTCTGTCCAGAGAGAGAGGACTGCTTGACAGTGTACACAAGGGCAGTAATGATGGCAGCACTGCTATCAATCCAGGGTCACTGGGGAAAGACTCCAGTTTCTTTAGCACATTTTGCCATGTGGAGCCTGTTAGGATTGAGAGGAGAAGTTTGCTGCAGATTTTGTGGGAATCCATGGCAGCTCAGCATGCTTTAGATGGTGGGGTAAATCCTGAGTAGTCTCTCATTTCTAGGGTTGGAAGCTATAGAGGGATTTTTTTTTTTTTATATACATGCAATAATAACTTGGCAAAAAGAGTCTGTATGTAGAAGAGAATCCTGGAATGAGATACATCAACTGTTAATTATGAGTGTCTTTGGATGGTGGACACATGGATAGTACTCTTCTTTCGACTTTGGTTTTTTCCAAAACCTTTTAGTGCCTGATGATATGATTTTGAGGCACTCAGGATAGAGTCTTTCAGCCCTGAGTGAGTTGGGGGTACAGTGTCCAAGCTCTGACTTGGCCACAGGGTGACAGCAACCCAGACTGACCCCTTGGGCATTGCTAGACTTATTATAGGAGGAAAGAGCCCAGAAAGGGAAGAGAGTTTCTTAATAGAGAAATGGAGGCTTGGATCATCTTAATTTCAATATGAGAAGAACAGTGACCGTTTTTAAATCCCAAGTTTCTACAACAAGTCATGAAGCATCAGAAGCATTTCCCCAAGTTACTAGATACTTTAACTAGATATATCCAATATAAATATATATATATTGGAGTCCCACCATCCAAACACACTCACTAAATTAAGGATTGAATGTTACATCATTGAATGGCTGGATTATTGTTCAATGAATGATAACTCTACAGTTGGACATTTAGATCTTTTCATTTTTCATCACATATTACAATGAATATGATTGTGCATAAAGCTTTCTTTGGTTTGTTTCTGATAACAGTAATACTAATAAGTGTTTATGCAAGCTGCCTACCCTTCTAGAACTTCAGATTTTGTTGGCAAGGGACTTCCCTGGTGGTCCACTGGTTAAGAATCTGCCTGCCAATGCAGGGGACATGGGTTCGATCCCTGAGCTGGAAAGATCACACATGTTTCAGAGCAACTAAGCCCATGGGCCACAACTACTGAAGCCTGTGTGCCTAGAGCCCATGCTCTGCATAAGGAGAAGTAACTGTAATGAGAATCCCTTTCACTGCAATGAAGAGTAGCCCCCCCACTCACCTCAGCTGGAGAAAGTGAGCGTGCAGCAACAAAGATCTGATGCAGCCAAATAATCCAATTAATTAAAAAAGAAACAAAAAATCCAAACTTGGTTGGCAAGTAGGGTCAGGGACACAAGTAAAATAATGAAATGACACAGGACGAGATCCTATACTAATCAGCGACAAATAAGTTGTAGAGCTAGTGCCATAAATTAAGGTGAAGTAGGAATTGAAATATTACTTATACAAGGTTACTAAACTCACCTGATGTTTGGTTTCAGATAAAGCTGAGTTCAAATACAGACACTGACATTTATTTGCTATGTGACTTTTGGATAAGTTACTTAACGCTTGACCCTCTTTTCTGAAAGATAATTTTTTTTTGGGGGGGGGAAGAAATGCTTCATCTTGGGTTTAAATCCAATAAATGCATGCCACAATATGAGATGCTTTTATGTAGCTGTGAATTTTAAGGAGAGATAATATTTGATTGGGCCATTCTGGAGTCCTTAAGTCACACCAAGTGTAAGTTTACACCCTCCCCTGAATTCCGTACAAGTTTAGAATGTGGTACAGAGTGTCCTGTTAATTCACGTCACTCATTCATGTAACTAATATTCACTGGCACTAAACATGTGTCAGGCACTAGTGGCTATGGGGACTTTTTATATCCTTTTCAAGGCATATCAGTCTTATCAAAAATGGCCCCAAATCCAGGGTAAAATGATTTTTTCTCTGAGCAATTGAGGGCCTGTATTCCAAACAATTTTTGAAAAAAAGATTAAGTGATATGTATAGTCTGGTTACTAACAAGCTCCCAATGGAAATGCCAGTGAACAGCAAAATGGTGCCTATAAGAAGCCTCTGCCTGGCTCAGCCTTTAGGAGAATCATGCTTGGGGACGACTCCTGTGGCCTTAAGAGCTGCTCATAAAGTCTTCCCTTGAGGTCAGTGCTTCCAGCCCAGTGAGCACTAGTGATAAGTACTCCAGAGGCTGATGACTAAACTCAGGTGCCTCACTTTACCCCCACTTTTTAGGCAAGCCAACTCAGACTGGAGAACTGGGTCCAGTAATACTGTGACCCCAGGGTCGTAGCCAGCAACACACTTCCACTTCTCTAGTCTTCTCCTAACACTGAATGTTGTCAATGTTTTTTATTTTTGCCTTGTGTCAAATATTTTTCCATCTCAACAGACTTTCATGAAGTTGTTCTTAATGGAAACATGGTATTCTATTACCCAGAATTATTTGGTTAAACTTCTTGTGACTGGCTGTTTAGATCATTTCAATACTTTGTTATTCTTCATAAAACTCAGTGTTATTATTATTTTCTCTCCATTGCTTTCTAGTGAAGCAGTCCCAATATAGATTCCCACTGCACTTTACTTAATTATTTTTCAACTGTGCTGTATAGCATATAGGATGTTAGTTCACTGACCAGGGGTTGAACCCTGGCCTCCTAGCAGTGAGAGAACTGAGACCTAACCACTGGACTGCCACAGAATTTCCCCGCTCTACAGTTTAGGGCAAGGCAATTTCTCTGCATATTAATAGAATGCACTCAGTTCAGTTCAGTTCAGTTGCTCAGTTGTGTACGACTCTGCGACCCCATGGACTGTAGCACGCCAGGCCTCCCTGTCCATCACCAACTCCTGGAGTTTACCCAAACTCATGTCCACTGAGTCGGTGATGCCATCCAACCATCTCATCCCATCATCCCCTTCTCCTTCCGCCTTCAATCTTTCCCAGCATCAGGGTCTTTTTGAATGAGTCAGTTCTTTGCATCAGGTGGCCAAAGGATTGGAGTTTCAGCTTCAACATCAGTCCTTCCAATGAACACCCAGGACTGATCTCTTTTAGGATGGACTGGTTGGATCTCCTTGCAGTCCAAGGGACTCTCAAGAGTCTTCTCCAACACCATAGTGCAAAAGCATCAGTTCTTTGGTGCTCAGCTTTCTTTATGGTCCAACTCTCACATCTATACATGACTACTGGAAAACCATAGCCTTGACTAGATGGATCTTTGTTGGCAAAGTAATATCTCTGCTTTTTAATATGCTGTCTAGGTTGGTCATAACTTTCCTTCCAGGGAGTGAGTGTCTTTCAATTTCATGGCTGCAGTCACCATCTGAAGTGATTTTGGAGCCCCCCAAAATAAAGTCAGCCACTGTTTCCACTGTCTCCCCATATATTTGCCATGAAGTAATGGGACCAGTGACAACCCACTCCAGTATTCTTGCCTGTAGAATCCCAGGGACGGGGGAGCCTGGTGGGCTGCCGTCTATGGGATCACACAGAGTCGGACACGACTGAAGTGACTTAGCAGCAGCAGCAATGGGACCAGATGCCATGATCTTAGTTTTCTGAATGTTGAGCTTTAAGCCAACTTTTTCACTCTCCTTTCACTTTCATCAAGAGGCTCTTTAGTTCCTCTTCACTTTCTGCCATAACGGTGGTGTCATCTGCATATCTGAGGTTATTGATATTTCTCCCAGCAATCTTGATTCCAGCTTGTGTTTCATACAGCCCAGTGTTTCTCATAATGTACTCTGCATATAAGTTAAATAAGCAGGGTGACAATATACAGCCTTGACGTACTCCTTTTCCTATTTGGAACCGATCTGTTGTTCCGTGTCCAGTTGCAATAAGAATTTTAAAAATTGTTTGCCAGTATGGTATGTGGAAAATAGGAGATTTCATGATTTAATTTGCATTTCTTTGATCATTGGGGAAATTAGCTCATTTTTCACATGTATCTGTCATTTATATTTCCTTTTTGTGCATTGCTTGTTCACTCTTTTTCCTATTGGCGTGATCATCTTTTTTCCTATTGATTCACAAGAGCTTTTTACATATGGAGAACCCACATTTAATTTTAAGTGTTAAGATTCTAGTTAAAAGGGAAAGTGACCACTATGCAAAGAAACCATGAGGACATTGTATTAGCTAGTTTCCAGTCTTGTTCTTCTCTAATTCACTGTGTCTGTGGAGACTAGAGTGAGGACTCTAAAATGCAAGTCTGATCCTGTCATTCTCTCTCTCTCTTTTTTTTTTAATTAATTTATTTTTGACTGTGCTGGGGCACTGGGTCTTCATTGCTGCACATGGGCGTTCTCTAGTTGTGGCAAGCACAGGTTATTCTCTAGTTGCAGTGCACAGGCTCCTCATTGCTCTGGCTTTTCTTGTTGCAGAATATGAGCACACAGGCTTCAATAGTTGTGGCACACAGGCTTAGCTGCTCCACAGCATGTGAGATCTTCCCAGAGCAGGGATCAAACCTATGTGCCCTGCATTGGCAGGCGGATTCTAGTTCCCTGGACTACCAGGAAAATCCTCTGTCTCCTCTGTTCCTGACTGTACTAGCATACAGTCCATCTCCCACATGTGGCAGGCTTTTTATTATGATCCTGCTTCCCCTCTTGACTTTCCTTTCCTAACTCTCTATAAGTTCTAAGAGCCATTCATATTGCATCATCTTCAGCTCCCAGGAACTGCCAACCTCTCCCTCTCTCTCTCTTCTGGGCCTTTGTGCTATATCTTCCGCCTAGACCTTTCTTCCAACTCTTTTTCTGATAACCACCACGCATCATTCAGATCTGCCTTGGACACCACTTCCTTTAGATCAGTGACTCTCAGCCAGGGATGCTTTGTCCTCAGGGGACTGTGTCTGGAGACATTTTTGATCATTATACTGGGGGAGAGTTATGTTAATGACATCTAGTGGGTAGAGGCCGGGCTTCTCAGGTAGCTCAGCTGGTAAAGAATCTGCCTGTGTTGCAGGAGACCCCAGTTCGATTCCTGGGTGAGTTCCTCTGGAGAAGGGATAGGCTACCCACTCCAGTGTTCTTAGGCTTCCTTGGTGGCTCAGATGGTAAAGGATCTGCATGCAATGTGGGACTCTTGGGTTTGATCCCTGGGTTGGGAAGATCCCCTGGAGGAGGGCATGGCAACCCACTCCAGTATTCTTGTCTGGAGAATCCCCATGGACAGAGGAGCCTGGCGGGCTTCAGTCCACGGGGTTGCAAAGAGTCACACACTACTGAGTGATAAGCACAGCCCAGCGCAGTGGGTAGAGGCCAGGGATGCTGCTAAATATTCTATAATGCATAGGATAGCCCTCCACAACAAAGAATTATCTGGCCTGAAATGTCAATAGTAGTGAGGTTGAGAACCCCTGTTCTAGACCTAAAAAGTCTTTACTAGTCTTCCCTCTGACTTACTAGAGGTAGACTTACTAATCTACCTCTCTCTGCCCCGGTCTAAGACTGGACCTTCCTGTGCCCACAGCCTCCCAGAACATTATCCTGTGCTTACCGTGTTCATGGGTTTACTACAGTGTATTGTAATTTTTCTCTAGGCTAGAAGGTTCTTGAGGGGAAGAACATGTTTTGTTACTCCAGGGCCAGGGTTGAGAATATGGTTGGCAGAAGCAGCTGAGCACATTGTGCAGTGGGGAAGCGAAGTGCCTGGACTTGATCCCCAAACTCTGCTACTTGCTAGCTGTGTGCTCTTTGGTGAATGACTAACCTCTCTGTGCCTCAGTTTCCTCTTCTATAAAATGGGGACATTAATAGCAACTATCATGTAGAGTTATTAGGAGGAATACGTGGGCTAATGTTGGTGGATTGCTTAGAGAAGTAAGCTCTCTATAAGATTATTGTATAAATTATTTCCTCTAAATAAAGGAGTATTAATGAAATGAGCGCTCAATAAATATTTGTTGACTGAATGACCAAGGCATACCTTACTAGGGGTTTGGTCATCTCTCCTTTTCTTATCTTTCTCCCATTTCATTCAGCACATAGTAATTTTCTCCAATGATTTGAAAAGCTTCTTTATAGTTCTTAATTTTTCTAGGCTCACATTATATCCCTAAGTAGCTCTGTGATCATGAGCTGCTAATTTTCCTTAAAAATGTTCCCATTTGTGTAAAAGGGCAAATGAGAGTAAGCCAAAATATGGAATCGTAAACACATACACTTCATTTTGGAAATGACTTTCCTTTAAATAAAATATGTATGTGGTTCCTCCTTTTGTATGTGGGGTGTACTATGGAGAGACTTTTACAAATGAATTTGCTTTAAAAGGAGATTTACTCAAGGTGCAGCGAGCACACACTGCAGCAGTGTTGTGTACCATCTCAAATCAGCGTCGGCTGTTATATATTTGAAGTTAATTTGACATTGAAGTAAACAAATCAAAGTGTGTTTATGGAATAATTAGGCCCTATTCTCAATGCTGTGGCTAAGAAGTTTTGTCACAATTACTGATCAGTGGTTTTCTTTGTTTTGCTTTCAAAATTCCATAGCAACACACAAAAATAAAGCAGTTGCTGTTACATGGGTACTTATGTAATTCCAGCATCCTGGATGCAGACTATCTGAGGATGAAGTCAACAAATTCTTAGCTGAATCTCCTCTTGGTTCATAGAGTAGAGCCTGGTTGGATCTTCAGAAATGGAGAGGAAAAGAGAACTTTTTATAAATGTGGTCCAGTCTTCCACAATTGCTTTAAAATGCATATCCCTGTTCATTTCTTACTTCCTCTTGTGTGTGGTGGCTTTTCTCCTTGCCACTGGGGAGAATTGGTTCACAATCTTGTGAAATGAAGTCTTCCATCCAGATTAACAAGGAAACTTGACATGAGAAACCAAACCGAGGGAGTATCATACGTCATACTTAAAAAAAAATTTTTTTTTCCCCAAAGAAGCTCATTACGTTCCCTAAAGGAGTATACAGTTGGCCCTCGATATCCACGGGGGACTAGTTCTAGGATCCACCCAGATACTAAGATTTGCCTATGCTCAAGTCTGATAGTTGGCCCTGCGTATTTGCAGTTTCCACTTTCAGAGATTCAACCAACCACTGATCATGAACATAGTAATATAGATATTGAGGGGGCCTCCCAGGTGGCTCAGTGGGTAAAGAATCCACCTACAATGCAAGAGACACAGGAGACATGGGTTCGATCCTTGGGTTGGGAAGATCCCCTGGAGGGAGAAATGGCAACCCACTCCAGTATTTTTGCCTGGAAAATCCCACAGACAGAGGAGTCTGGCTGGCTACAGTTGACAGGGTCACAAAGAGTTGGAAAGACTGAGCGTCTAAGCAGGGGTATAGGTATTGAAAAAAATCCAAGTAAAAGTGGACACAAGGCAGTCCAAACCCTTAACTGTTCAAGGAGCAACTTTGCTTAATCACATATACTCAGAGGGGTCTTTTTATGGTGTGCCAGTGGACTCACCGGAAGGTATATTTAGGAGAAGGGATATGCAGGGTATTGGAGACTGGCTGGAGGGCTTGAGATGGAGAGCCCTGCCCAGCAAATCTCCCTGAAATTGTTCTGACCCACTAGAAAGGTCTTGGAGTGATCTGTTCTCAAACACCATCTCCCTAGTATTTACTCAAAGCAGGCTGGCATTTACGATGGGTCCTTCTACAAAGAATCTTTTTCTTTTCTGATCTCTAAATGAAGTTGTAGATCAGTCCCCAGTTCTTAGCCTGAACGTCAGTTCCATCTTTCCTCCTTTCCTAAACCCCAAGACTCCTTGCTCTGGGCACACAGCCTATTGTTTCCCAACAGTGTCTCTGTCCCTGGAACTGCCCGCTGCTCATTTGAGGTCCTTGGTGACAGTGGCGCTGTGCCACCGTCATATCTCTGGGGTCTGCTGCTGAGTATTATTTTAATTTCTCTTCATCTAAATTCCTCATAGAGCAGCTTTTGAAACATGAGATTGTCTTATTAAGAGGTACTTATTGTAAAGTAGAGTGAGCTGCACCTTTGATGAAGACAGAAGAGGCCAAGTTTGATGGGTTGGACAGCATTAGACAAAGAGAGTAATTAATGACTTAATTGCCTCTTCACCCTTTCCTTTTTAAGAAAAGTTTTTCTTCTTTTCTTTCAAAACTACCAGGCTGAAAATTGGAATTCCCAATGCTATTTTACAGCTTAGTGCAAAAAGAAAAAAAAAAAAAGAACCCAATTTTTCTCTTACATTTTTCTGTAATAGCATCCTCACTTACTTTCTAGAATCATCATCTATTGATTTTACCTGTAGTGGCCTTGGAAGTTGCAGTGATCTGTTTCTGAGAAGTTCAGTACCTTGTATGGATTTCCCTGTGTTGGTTTAAATGCTGATAAGATACATGGCAAATTAATGAAACAAAAATAGCTTTGTCAATAACCAGAAGAGAAGCCACTTTCAACATTTGTTCAGTACCCATTGCTTTTCAGGGCCTAGACAAAATTAGTGGGTAGGATTAAAGAATATATTCGTCTTTTATCCTATGTTTGAGTACTTGATCACAGAGGCATGGTTTAATCCAAACATCAATAGCACCTCGTCAATTCCATCAGAGACAGCTGTCAAAGTGGACTTTGGGTTTGTTAGGGCTTTGTGTTTTATCCTTTTTTAAGGTCATGGAGTATTTTCTTTGATTCTTGATGCTGAAATCTTTCTTAATCTTCTAAACTTGAGAAACATCTGTTAAGATTTAATAGGACAGTTTTTGTCTTAAAATTAGAGCCCATCTTGCAAATCATTTTACCTCTCTTCCTTTTCTACTCCAGTTTGGAAAATCGGGGAGCTGGGATGGAGGAAGGGAAGCCCATGTCCCTTATGAGACAGAAATTCTTCTGGTCAGCGTGCAAAGAGTATGTTGGAGTGATGTTCAGGCAGGGCATGACATTTCTGAATGCTGGATGCTGGAAACTGGTGTTCAATTTTATTTTATTTCCTGGTGACATTAGCAATTTCCCTATAGCACATCATTTAGCCTGGGATCTGAGTGGCAGATTTATGGATACTCGTGAATAATGAGACAAAAATGATGTAAGGAAGAGAAACAGCTGGAAATAGGAATTTTAACCTTTTCCCGTAAGCCTCCTTGTTACTGGATTGCATTGTGTCAACAAAATTTAGTAGCTAACATAGCTGGAGGTACAGTAATAGCATCTAAAAATACATGCCTCCAAATACATACAGACAGCTGTCATCTCTGTTGACAGAATATATTAGTCATTATCCTCATCAGTAGACACAAAATCATCGCAGTTTTCATAATGGAGGCATTTCATACCACATAATTGCTAGTGATTTTGGAGGTCCTCCGATAAAGCCACCACCATTGTAATCACTGTGTTTTCATTTACTTACTTTTTGTATTCTTAACTTGGATATTAACACCTCAACCAGAGTGCTTCACAGGGAAACATTAAAAGCCTTCTAATTTATTGCTTCAGACACATTCTCACCTCCTCTTGACAAGGAACACGGCCTGGAAACTTCTGTTCTGAGCAGAAGGGGGTCCAAGCCCTTTCCCACTGAAGGTGCCAATATCCGAATCCAAACCTTCTCTAAAAGTATTGGAAAAAGATGTCTAACTCCCGACAACTGGATTTGTACCATTTTTCAAGGGTTTGTTTCTTGCTCCTTCTCAAATGCAGGAAGGAATCCCCTGTGCAGAGCCTGTGGGAGGTGGTGGTAGGAGTGGAGATTTTGGACGCTTGATGCCACATTTAGGAGCCTTGTGACTTTGGGGAGCTTTTTGGTCTGTCCTGAGCCTCAGATTCTCAGTGGAAAGTGGGGATTAATCATAACCACCTTTCGGCTCTGTTCAGACACCCTGTGAAAGCACTTAGAATGTGTCTGCTGTAGAACAGATGATTAAAAAAGAACAACTTCTTGGTGTTCCTGCCCCGTTACCCTGTACTGAATTTTTGCCACCTTCCTCCTCCACCTCGTCATATATATGCATTCTTGTTCCCTTTGCCATTTGATGACTTCTGTGGAACTGGTGCCAGATTTACTTATGAAATGGGAGTAGAACAGCAGCCTCAGATCTTTCTCTATTTTTCCCTCATCTATGTTTCTCTAGTCTGATAAAGGAGAATTCTTATTGTTATGTGTCTTAACAAGCGTGCGTGATAAGTCACTTTAGTCGTGTCTGACTCTTTGCAACCCTATGGACTGCAGTCCACCATGCTCTTTTGTCTATGGGGTTCTCCAGGCAAAAATACCAGAGTGGGTTGCCATTCCCTTCTCCAGGGGATCTTCCTGACCCAAGGATCTAACCAGAGCAAAATATTAAGATCTGTCACTTAACTATCAGGCACTGTGTCAAATGCTTATATATATTATCACATTTAATCCTCATAATAACCCTGTTGAGTAGATGCAATTCTTATCGACATTTTCCAGAGGAGGAGATTGAGGCCCAGAGAGATTGTGTCACTTCCCTTTGATCACACAGCCGAGAGTCTTGAGAACAAAAAGTATCCCGTCCTCATAGAGCAAGTAAGACCCAGAACGGAGCAGGGGTCTGGAAGCCCAATAGTTGCATCCTCGCAGCATTTTTTGATTGTCAGTCACCATCTCCCAGAGCGTGAGTCCCCAGGTGCTCGCAGCTGGGAGGAAGGACTTCTGTGTGGCTGAGATGGAGATAGGCCCACCCTCTGGGCGGCTGTGTTGCTGTTCGCTGTACAAGGGGGTCCTGCCAAGGGTGGTTGTTTTTCCCCCTCTGCCTCTTCCTCCCACTTCTGACAAGGTTTTCAATTAGCAGCTTGTAGAGGTCCGGCCTGTGGTCCTCACTTCATGCAATATGCATAACTGAATTCCCCCGAGGCAATTGAAGGGCAGAGGGAGAAGGGGAAGGGGGGATACAAAGGCCCCTTGAATCAAGGACAGAAACGTGCTGTGAGTTCAGGCTGAGAGCAATGCCTTGTTTCAGCGTCTGGTGACTCCGCAGTGAAGGGGACGCTGCCACAGCAGGACGTGGGGTCCCTGGGCTGCTGGCTGGGGGCCCTCTCTACCTCAGCTCTGATTCCTGGCAAAACCTGCACAGAAAGCGGCGCAGGCTGCTTCTCAGGCCCCTTTGTGCTCAGGAAGAAGGCATTTCCTCCCCCTTCTGGGAAGTGACCCCAAGTGGCTCCTTCAGGACACCTGGAGGCCAGGCTGCCTATTCCTTCTCCAGCCTCGAGTGGAACCAGCGCCCTCCTCTCTCCGGTTGGAAATTTGTCTCTGTGGAGACTGCTAGTAGCTTCCTCTTTATCAACAGGCTGGGTCTGCATTTCACCTGGAAGCCATATTATTATTATTATTTTTTTAATCTGTCAAAGCAGGATAGTCATTTCAAGGAAGAAAAAAGTCAAGATGCACATGATCCTGAACCAAACGCTATGTATTTGCCACCTCCATCCAATAAACGGCTGCGATCCTCCGGGAAACAAGGGCTCCTTGAATCAAATGGCAGGAATGTGATGCCATTTAGTGCAAGCTGAACAGAATGTCTTGTTTGAACTTATGTGAGGCCAGAGAATGATCTGAAAAAGAAGACAGATCAAAGTTAAATTCTGGTTTCTGAATAGAAGTAGAGGGTTTTTTTTAAAAGAGGTTGCTTGCACTCTTCAAACCTCCATTATCGGGTTAATATCTTTTTCTTAGGATCCACAAACACGATTTTCTCTTAAAGAGGACTGTGGGTCTGCCTGTGTTATTGGTGGTCCTCAGAGGGCCTGATGTTTGGAGGGTCAGGAAGAACAGGTTCTAGAAGTCTGGGAGCAGAGACATAACTCCCCCTTTATTTAAAGTTTTTTTAAAAAAATTGTGGTAAAAGTCACGTAATATAAAGCATACTATTTTAACAATATTTAACTGTATAGTTCAGTGGCACTAAGGACATTCACAAGCGTGCATGCTAAGTTGCTTCAATCATGTCTGCCTCTGACTGTTTGCTACCCCATGGACCGTAGCCTGCCAGGATCCTCTGTCCATAGGATTTTCCAGGCAAGAATATTGGAGTGGGTTGCCATGCCCTCCTCCAGGGTATCTTCCCAACCCAGGGATTGAACCTGGGTCTCCTGCATTGGCAGGCAGATTCTTTACCGTCTGAATTACCAAGGACATCTCTAAACTGAAACTCTCTCCTCATTAAATACTAACTCCCTATGGCCCCCTCCCCCTATCCCCTCAAAACCTGGCATCTATCAAAGTACTTTCTGACTCTAAGAATTTGACTATTCTAGGTACCTCAAAGAGTCGGACATGACTGAGCAACTGAACTGAACTGAGGTACCTCATATAAGTAGAATCAAACAGTATTTGTCTGTACCTAACATATATTGCAACGCATTTTTTTAAGGAATTATATAATTCCTTTACTCAGTGTCCAAGAGGCCTCTGGGCAGCAGCCACAGGCATATAAGAAAGAATTAGGCTCCTGACCTGTTTTGTAAGAGAAAAAGTAAAGAGTATAAAAGGTTCCAGATGAATCACGGTGGTATTCAAATTTGAAGTCATCCCCAAAGCGTATGTTCTCATCAGAGCATATATGTAGTCCTAGCTTCAGTTCTTTTTGAATCTTCCTTTTCTCCCCTCCCTCCTTCCCCTTCCCTCTTCTCCCCTCTCCTCTCCTTCAAGTCTCTCCCCATCCCACCAGCAAGCGTTTTCTTTCCCTGCCAACTTCTTGTTGAGGGCTGTTTGGAGTACTGAATTCCCCTCAGGACAGACCTGAATCATCCCATGCAGGGTGAATATTCATGTAACAGGAACATGTGAAAACAGGCCCCGGGAGAAGCTGGACTCAGGGCCACCCACTGCAAACATTTTCTAGGTGAGCCTGACCTCAGTGATGGGCCAACCAGTCAAGCACTGTGTGTGCTGAGGACAGCCGGGGTGTGAGGGAAACCAGCCTTCCAGTGACGAGTGATTCTGAACCTCAGTGATGTTTTCCAAGATATAGTTTCAGTTTTTCAAATCTCCTGCAAATGAGGCCTTTCCCATTCTGGGTGAGTGGGCCCTCCCCTCCTCCTGCATCCGACCTGCCTGTCGCTACCAACTGATTAGGCGGGAGTGGGGGGACGTGGGCGCTGCCGGGGTCAGGCTATTGGATGGGGTAGTCGTCAGGAGGCTTGGGCGTCCCCAACTAGTAAACACACTTGCTGTTACAGAAAAGGCAAAGTATCACATTTTCCTCTGAATTCTTGAGGAAATTGCTCTCATATACAACACCAACCTTTGGCTGCGTGACAGAGACAGTATGTCGTTCGCATGCCATTACCAGGCTGTAAAGTCTGGTCAGGGCTGCCTTTTCGGAGTTTCCAATCTTTTGGGATCCTTGGAGGGTCGCCCCGGGGGTCAGGTTTGTTTAGTCTGGTCCGTAATGGTGTAAAGTGGCCTTGACTGTCAAGCCTACCTAAATAATGCCCTATCTGTGTGATACTCCACCAGCCCCTCGAAGTTGTATATATGTTTCACTTTCTAATATTCAAAGCCGAATTGGATTTCATTGTTAATAGAAGGCAAATTGTTTCTAAAAACAACCTCATCTCACTTTGAAAATTAGCCAGCGTTCAGAGGGCCCCTGCAATTTAAGGGGCGGTCCGCACTTTTCCTTGGGAAAACAGCACGGCACGTCTGTGTTTCTGTGTATACGTTAGCTACTCTCTGCTTCTCTTTTAAGGCTCAGTTGAACATATGCTATTTTTCAGACTCTTTCTAAATGGAAGCTTAACATACACAGAGAAAACAACACACATGCTGAGAGTATAGTGAGTTTTCACAAACACAGCACACCCTAGCCACTAGCCTCCAGATCCCGAAGCAGAAGATCACTCCAAGAGCCCTCTTCATGGCCCTCCACTTCGAGCCCAGGTGATTTCAAACTTCTCCTGTTTATAATTTACCCAAGGTTTCCTGTCTTGCAACTTATTTCTCTTTTCCCGATGGTGCCACATTCTCTGAATTGTCACATAACATATCAGGAGGGGAAGGAGCCTGTCTGATCTTCTGAATAGTAATAAACAGGGTCTTTCTAGAACCCCTGAATCTGGCATTGTGGTGTCTTAGGGAGCTTTGCAAACTCATCAGTACCTTGTTAAAATGGGGTTCACTTCTGTATTATGGATCCCTCTAGAAGCTCAAATCATGCTCCTTTACGTATTTCATACAATAAAAGTTCAGTTTCGCAAGATCTATCTAAACGGCATGGGCTTATCTATCTAATTCACACCCGGGCTCTGTGAAACGCCTTGGAATCCACTTTATAAATGTTAAGCGATTATGGCCTTGGGGGTGGAGAGGATAGAGGTGTAAGAAAGATGCTCATTGCAAACATATTTTGCTCAGAGGCTTTTATGAGTAAATAGGTTCTCCTCCCCAACCTCTCTGTATTTCAAAACTAATCTTGTTTGAAGCCCTATAGATGGACTTCCCCTCCCCCCTTTAAACATAGTCCAATTCCTTTCTTCCTAAGCTCCTCAGCTCCCAGCGCAGCTTTCATTACAGCAACATAAATAAAAAGTGACATAAAATTATACAGCCCTGTGTAAAGTAGTTTAAGGAAAATGTCTTTTATGGCGGCTTTTATGGTTTCACCAATTAGTTATTAGATTTTCTCCATTTTTAATTTGATGTCCTGGGTATGCGTTCTGAAAGGTTTCCTCCCCCCTTTCATCTCCTGGCAGTAATAAGGCTGGGGGGCCTTGAGCCCCCGTTGAGCTGACTTTCTAGTTTTGTGAAGGCCTTTCACTCCAGCCTGTTACTAGATTTGGGCCAGGCAAGTTCCTCAGGAGAGAGGCCAGGGTCGAGGTGTTTTCAAGTGAGCGGGAGTTTTACCCCCTTATTAACACTCAGGGTTCCCCGCAGCCTGTGAACTTGCCTCCCCGCTGAGGGTAGCTGCAGGCCGGGCTCGGGTTTGCACCCTGGTCGTTGGACCTTAAGCTGATAAATCCTGAGTTTTTAGTAACTTTCCAAACATTCCCGGGGAGTGAGAATAACAGAGATTTACTCCTGCCAAAATTTAATCATGCAGAAAAAGCGAAATTTAGATCAGCGTATAGATTATTTTTTAATGTGATCGCTCGACGGAGGAGGCAAAGGGAGCCAGAAGTTGAGCACTTAGTGCAGCCGAGTCTAGACCATTGCAATTTGATTCATTTGGGAGAATTGTGTTAGGTTTTAGGCTTTGGCTTGGGCTAGGCTGTTCCTTGGGAGTGCATGATGTCATTGTGTCAAGCGTGTCACGGCCAAGGCATTCCGGTATTTATGTTGGCTGCAGATCTAGCCCAGAGTACATGGCAGACTCGATTTATTGCTACTTTAACTTTGTTTAGTCATGGAGAGGCTTTATTTATGTTGGTAAATTTCAAACAGTGGCCAACAGTGACCGCACAATGAAAAGGCCTGCAAGATTCATCATCGATAAATCACCTTGTTGCTGAGTTTCTTTAATTAAGGAAAAACTCCGTCTGTTGATCCCTGTGGTTGCTGGAAGGAAAGCAGGGTGGGGAGTGCCTTTGATTAATCCATCTATCAGCCCAGCTTTGGAAAGTGAGTCTCCTGTTTCTGATTGTAGTTGGGCAAAGACCTAAATAAAAATTTATCTTGTCAAAACCTATGGGCTAACTGAAAGCAAATAAAGAAGTTTTATGGCATCCACATAAAGTTAAATAAATAGCGCGAAAGTGCAATGCGTCCTACAGACATTTTTCAGTACAGTACGTGGCTGTTCTTAGGGGAGAGCTCATTAACTTAAAAAAAAATTACCTTTATTGGGCCACTCATTATTGTCATGATTAAAACCAAAGACTGGGGCTCATGGCCTGGTGCTGTTGGAACCACCCAGTATGGTTGGCTAGGTAAATGCTTCTAAATGGTGACAAACACACAGTAGATATTAAGGGATCTTTTTATTGATTCTTCTAGAAGGTAGCCAACCTTCCTGCTGATGACATATCATGGGGGCAGTGGGGTAAAGCTCTTTATGTCTGATTGAACAGGGGACCTCATCTTTGGGTGAACTTTCTTTTCATGTAGGGATTCCCTGTATTGGGAAAAGTCTAGAAAAAGCCGATTGAGATTGGAAGGCTCTTTTCATCAAATGCACTTTAAGCAGGCGTCTATCTGAGCTTGGGCTCCTGGCAGAGTACTTCCTTTTTCTAGTTAATGGATGTCTTTGAATCAGATGAAAGACAGCAGCTGATGATGGAGAGGGCCAATTTTGATATTGAGGTGGGCTTAAGATTACTTGCTTTTCCTTTTTAGGTTGTGTAAAGGGTGCCTTCTTGCTACCAAGCTTCAGGAGCTATTCACAGGAAAGTGTGATTTCTCGAGTGTCAAACTGTGGGGCATGATATATCTGTTTGATGGAGCTGTACCATAAATGTGGGCTTGAGGGAATATGGAATGTTTTGAGGACCATCTCCTGTGGGGTCCTGGTGCTGTAGGCTACTTTGGGACATGACATCTCTGTGTTGACAGACTAAAGCTGCTCTTCTTGGATTTAGCTGATGGTTTTGCAAGTTCTTGGCTCTTTTCCTGACTCCTGTCAGCATACTGCCTTTATTCATGGGTCAGGGCTCTCAAGGATCCCCACAACTGAGGGTGGTGATCATGGTGATGGCGTGTGAGGAGCATGGTTGCTCCACCAGGATCTGGTTAGGAGAGATGGGGAAGCCGGACCTTCCCTTGAGTTAGGAAGATAAAAACTTACTCAAATGGGGGACAATATAGAAGTCACAATCTGGACCATAGAAATTAGTAATATGTAGATAAAAATTTCCAACTACTTTAGGATAACTGTTTCTCATGCACTTTCTGTCTTCTCATTGGCTCCAAGATAATAGTTCAAGGTTATCTTGAAGTCACCTTAGTTTGCCCCTATGCATAACCAAGGGCACTTCACGCCTTTCCCAGCATGGAGGTCAGAAGTTAACAACAGGGCCACAAGTACTGTGTTAAGCTCTCTCCAATGGGTCTAGCAAATGCAAGGCTGTGTGGGGAATCCAACAAATCTGAGGTCGTGGTGCTTGCCCTGAAGAAGCTTCTGATCTCCAGCAAGGAGATAGGATTTATGGAACTGCCAGTTTGAAGGTGAGGACAGCTAGAGGGTGCAATCATAAGATGTCATTGTTCTTTCCTTCCATACTCGGGCCGTGGTTCTTCCTCCTGCAGGAGAGACCTAGAGTAAGTTCTGTCACTCCACAATCTTTTGTTTGAAAAAATGTTCTTTTTTTTTTTTTTTAAAGTTTTTTGATGTGGACCATTTTAAAAGTCTTTATTGAATTTGTTACAATATTGCTTCTGTTTTATGTTTTGGGTTTTTGGCTGCAGAAACATGCAGGGTCTTAGCTCCTTGACCAGGGATTAAACCTGCACCTCCTGCATTGGAAGGTGAAGTCTTAACTACTGGACTGCCAGGGAAGTTCCTGCAAAAAGTTCTTAATACAGTATTACCACAGTGGTTTTCAGCCTGGGCTACCCATCAGAATTGCCTGTGCTTTTTTTTTTTTCTATATCAATATCCAGGCTGCTCCCCAGGCCAATGAAACCAGTATCTCCGGGGAAGGATCCAGGCATCAGGAATTTTAAAAATTCCCCAGGTGAACCCAATGGGCAGTCAGGATGGAGAATCATTGAAATGTGCAGTTCCTGATGAATAATGGAAGCTTCAAAGTCTATTTCAAATTAAAGCTTCTCCCTTTCTCTTCTTTTGGCCTGGGAGGAGGGCATGGGAAGCTTCTGCTTATCATCTTACAAGTCTATTACTCTCTGTCAACTTGTTCACCAAAGTTGCCAACTGCTCTGTGGTTGGGTGCTGATGTGGGAGGAGAGGTAAAGGCTGGGGGTCTAATGTGACTGTCCCCAGTGTTGTCTGATGAGGCTTCCTCAGGCTGTGGCAGATGTTCCAAGCCCATTCATTTTGGGGGCAGGGATGAGCCTTTGCGTATTCTTCAGAGACTGCCTTCCATCACTTCACTGCAGTTCCCTCGGTTTTCCAGCATCTTATTCACATGGAGAGACTCTGCTCTGGTGCTGCTTCCCTGGAAGACTGTCCTGGACAAAGTCCCTTTAGGATGGCACCAGGCTGGCTCTCTCTCAGTCACGTGGGTTTCCTCCTCCCTCTGCTTTCAGAGAAGTGGTCACCCTAGACATGCCCTCAGGCGTGTCCATGAAAGGGTCTGGCACCAGCCTCTAGTGTTCCACAGACTTCAGGAGACTAAAGCTCTCACTGGGCTCCCCGAAGCTGCCTCCTCCAGGCTGGAGGTAAGGCGAAGCAGCGCTTTAGCAAAGAGCACTATTTAGCCCCCAGCATTTGTTCCACTTTTTTCTACACTGTGAACGTGATTTCCCAGAATAAAAACTGTGCGTCTCTGTTTGTTTCCCTCGCAGCCAGACAAGTCTCTGTGACTAAGTCCTGATCAAAGGCGTGTTGAGTAGAAGCAGTGTAGGCAATTTTCAGGAATTGTCTTTAAAGGGAGAAAGCATATCCCTCTCCTCGTCCCCCTTTTCTTATTGCATGAGACTCAGCTGGCTGGGCTGGAAGAGCCATCTTGGTCCCAGAGGCGGGGGAGGAGCAACAAGCTAGACAGAGCCTGGGTCCCTGGGGCAGGGCCAGCACACACAGACGGCCTACCTTCACTTTCACAGGAGAGAGAACTAAACCTCCATCTTTAAACCCCATCACTTTCAGGCTTCACTGGTGGCTCAGATGGTAAAGAATCTGCCCACAGTGAGGGGGACCCGGTTTGATCCTGGGTTGGGAAGATCCCCTGGAGAAGGGAATGGCTACCCACTCCAATATTCTGTCTTTTATGGGTTTCCTGACACAATTGAACCTGATCCGAAATAATTCAGAATTTTTTCCTGAAATGGGCTGCTGAGCACGAGCTTAGGCTGGTAGTGGGCCACGAGGACATAGGTATTGCAGACTAGAAAGATGGAGCCCCTTGTTATGTGGTGGCAAAGCATTTGGTCAAACTGGCATCTGCTGCAAGGCAGGCCACAAATGAGTGGAAATAGTAGGGAAAACATCTGAATGTTGGTGGTGTTGAATGCTTTTTGCTGTTTTTAGCTTTAATCCTGCAAGAGAGAGCTGAAGTCAGCAGAGAGCTGGTAAGGCTGCAAGCAGAGATGGAAGGCAACATCCCCTTGCTAAGGCAGGCAATTTGGCTGCTGCTTGTGTTCTAATTTGGCTGAAAGCCTAGCAGTTGGGGTCTTTGAAGTGATGAAAAAGCTATATCTGTACCCCAAATTGAAGCAATTTTAAGAAGTGGCTGCCAATGGCAGAACTGTTAGGATATAACACTGTAGCCCCAAGTTTTCTGTTAGAGTTCTCTGCCCTTTGGTGGGAATCAGGCTTAGCTGACTGCACAAATCAGAACTCATCCAAGCCTTTGGTTTTAGTTGCTACTACATTGGAAGGACTGATGCTGAAGCTGAAACTCCAATACTTTGGCCACCTCACGCGAAGAGTTGACTCATTGGAAAAGACCCTGATGCTGGGAGGGATTGGGGGCAGGAGGAGGAGAGGACGACAGAGGATGAGATGGCTGGATGGCATCACCAACCCGATGGGCATGGGTTTGAGTAAACTCCGGGAGTTGGTGATGGACAGGGAGGCCTGGTGTGCTGCAATTCATGGGGTCACAAAGAGTCGGACAGGACTGAATGACTGAACTGAACTGAACTGATGTTGAGAGAGAGGAGTGTGGTCAGTAAAAGACTTGAGACATTTTCAAAAACTCTGCCTAGATGCGATCTTTCACTGTGGTTTTTTGTACATAGACACAAACTGACTGGAAGTCTAAGATTTTGAAGGAATTCTATTGGAAAAAAGAAGTCTGTGAACATTAGCCTCTCTAGCAATGCCTGGGCTCCTGAACCTGTGTTAGCTGAAAGAGGGAGTAAGAGAAGATCACGTGTGTTCTCCAAGGCCCATTTCACATGTGGTCAAGAGGGTGATGGATAAGGAAGAGACCCTCCAGAGGGCAAAGACAGGGATAATAGACAAGGGAATTCTTCTCAGGAAGGAGACTGAGAGGCTGCCAGACGGTCTAACCAGGGAATTCACTCAACTATTAAGGAAAGAAATCTTTGCAGTTTCTAACCAGTGGGCTATGACAATAGTTATGGGCCAGTAACTTCTGGACATTTCCCATTTCCCCCATTTCCAAATGGGTTTTTTTTATTGCTGTTATCTTACTTCTTTTCTACCAGTTTTATTTTAGGTGTGTGATGGGAAGATAACTTACTATTAGTATAGATCACCTGACCATTCAGAGCTCTATCTGGGCCTGGTGGAGAAAACTGAGCATTGCTCACAGGTACTGACTTTAAGCTGAATGCAGTTACTGCTTGGCTTGGTTGTCTTTTTTGGAGAGCGTGGGTGTGTTCTGTAACTTTTTAAAAGGATGCACATGATGTTTTTAGGGCTTGAGAGGTAGATTGTGGAAGAAACAGCTAGATTTCCTGTTACATCTGTTGCTCCTCTCCTCAATCAATACCTGGTTTCTTGGCATAAAGACTACATTTCCCCATCTCTTTGCAGCCCCTTGTTTTTGTTTTTTTTTTCCAACTTAAAAAAAAAAATTAGTTGGAGGCTAATTACTTCACAACATTGCAGTGGATTTTGTCATACATTGACATGAATCAGCCATGGAGTTACATGTATTCCCCATCTCGATCCCCCCTCCCACCTCCCTCTCCACCCGATTCCTCTGGGTCTTCCCAGTGTACCAGGCCCGAGCACTTGTCTCCTGCATCTCACCTGGGCTGGTGATCTGTTTCACCCTAGATAATATACATGCTGTTCTCTCAAAACATCCCACCCTCACCTTCTCCCACAGAGTCCAAAAGTCTGTTCTGTACATCTGTGTGTCTTTTTCTGTTTTGCATATAGGGTTATCATTATCATCTTTCTAAATTCCATATATATGTGTTAGTATGCTGTAATGTTCTTTATCTTTCTGGCTTACTTCACTCTGTATAATGGGCTCCAGTTTCATCCATCTCATTAGAACTGATTCAAATGAATTCTTTTTAATGGCTGAGTAATATTCCATGGTGTATATGTACCACAGCTTCCTTACATTCGTCTGCTGATGGGCATCTAGGTTGCTTCCATGTCCTCGCTATTATAAACAGTGCCTTGCAGCCCCTTGTAACTAGGGTTGGCTATGTCACCACATCCAGGCCAATGGAAGATAAAGTGTGTGTATGCAACTTCTAGAAAGTGTCCTTTCTAGAAAGAAGGACACTTTCTCTTTTAACTTTCCTACTGCTGGGAAGGTGGGTGGAGTCACCGCTGCAGCCCTGAATCATTAATTTAAACATTTACAGGACAGATAAGTGCAGTTCTACTTTCAGAAGTCACTGCCATTTTGGTTCTGCTCTTACTTGTGGTTGAAGCCAATCCTATGGAGGATATTGACAGAACACATACGAATGGGGAATGAAAACCTCTCCTATTCCCAACTTCTTCAATTTCAACATTTTATATCATTGATGACAAAAGTCGCAAAATTGACTATAAGAGCTTTTCTTTACAGTTTTCACACAGGTGGCAAGTGGTTTAGGTAGGGATAGCTGGCACCTATTTTCTAGGTGTCCCCGGGGAAACTGAGACAGAAAGAGTCCCATTTTAACATCCTATTATAGTCATGTATGTGAAGGAGTTGTTCCAGAGACTGTATACTGTAAATTAATGACAGATTTAATGATACATCCTATAGGTTCTCAAGGAATACAGGGAACCGAGAAATTATTGTAGGTTAGACCAGGTTTCTCTGGTGGCTAAGATGGTAAAGAATCTGCCTGCAATGCAGGAGACCTGGGTTTGATCCCTGGGTTGGGAAGATCCCCTGGAGAAGGGAAAGGTTACCCACTCCAGTATTCTGGCCTGGAGAATTCCATGGACAGAGGAGCTCGGGATGCTACAGTCCATGAAGTTGCAAAGAGTTGGACATGACTGAGTGACTTTCACTTTCTTTCACTTTTAGACTAGTTAGAGAAGCTTCTAAGCTGTGGAAGACTCAAAGTGAAGGTCTGGATTGAAAGATAAGAGAGTGAGCCATATAGGGGTGTGTGTGTGCATGTGTGTGTGTGTGTGCAGGGGTGAGGCAGTTCAGGCTGCACAAGTGAAAGCGTGTAAGTAGGAATATATATAGTACAAGGGGGCATTTTCTTTGGCGTTATATAGTTCTGGGTGAAACTTGATCTCCATCTCCTTCATTTTTCTTTCCCTATTTCCTCAAAAGTTGATATATGAATTGCATTAGAGTAGTTTAAACAACTACCTGAATTATTGGTGAAAAATAATAGTCCTCAAAGTAACCATCTTTTTATTTTTTTTTCAGATGTGGAAGACACTGTTTATCTGCCTTCTCCATCATCATTCCTCCCAAGCCCTTTCCAACAGACCACTATTTTGGTTGGGTTATCAGGCTGCTATGTACTTTGGGGGACATCAGGTCCTGCCCCAATGCAGAGGGGGCATCTCAATTACTCTAAGCCAAGCAAGGGAATCTGTTACACTTTTTAGTGGTTGCCATGGGAACTTGGCATGTATTGCAATTCTGGCTGAATTGCAAGGAGAAATCTGCTAGGAGGTGGGGGTGTTCTGGAAATTTTCTTTGTTATTAAAAAGCAATATAAGGATACTACATTTGCCAGATTCCTCTTACATGCTGTATGAACTCAATACTTAAAATATCTGCAGACATCTACCACCACAAAGGGACAGGCCTGAGGACAAAAGCCAACAAGCCTGGGAGAGCAGAACAGAAAAATGGAAAGAAAGAATCTTTGCAAACTTATCTCTGTCCTTACCCGAATATATACAAACATGGATATGTCATTTTCCCCTCCTGTAAAACAGCTGTATGAAGCATTTATATCAGCTTAATCTTTTCTTAACTATATATCATGGAGTCTCTGTAGAGAGATAACTAACTCAGTATGGAAAAATAAATGTATAATATTCCTTTGTGTGGATACATTAAAATTTATTCAGCTCTTTTGTATTGATGGATACTTAAGTTGTCTCTAGTTTTTCCAGTTATGTGTTTCCTTATATATAGAGTCTGTTGTTATGTTTACTTCTAAAGACAGATGACATGAAGTCATATTAGTGAGTAAAAGGATTTAAAGGTTAGAATAAGCTAATTGCTGTAACAAATAGATCCTTGAATATTTAGTACTTCAGACAAAATAAACGTAAAAGTTCAAGTTAACAGTTCCAGGTACTTAGATGGAACTAAGGGTCTCTGCTACCCATTGTGAGGCATCTGTTACCTTCAACAAGTGA
Organism: Odocoileus virginianus; assembly: GCF_023699985.2. Lineage (NCBI taxonomy): Eukaryota > Metazoa > Chordata > Mammalia > Artiodactyla > Cervidae > Odocoileus > Odocoileus virginianus. The sequence continues at coordinate 60,744,520 of NC_069675.1, forward strand.
CTCAAATGTCATACCTGAGCTCGGATTCAGTCACCTGTTGCAAAGGAGTCTGGCAAATGTAGTTTAAGTATGCACAGGAGGAAAAGGAGACAGATTTTGAGAACAGCTAACTAGTTTCTGATACAAAGCATAGATATAAGTATATTTCTAATTAAAATATGTGCTACCAGATTACTTTTGCCTATGGTGGCAACGAGTCACATCTCCACTAGCCATATCTGTCAGTGGCCATAATGCTAACCTTTGCTAGTCCTGAATGGTATCATTCTTTTCATTTTTCCAAATCTGATGGGTGAATAATGATACTGCTTTAATTTGTAATTTCCTGAATAGTAATGGTTGAGTATCTTTTTATGCAAGTGATAGTCACCTGGCCAATCTGTTTCAGATTTTTAAAATTTTGTTTTAAGTCTTTTAAAATTTTACTATTTATTTTCTATTTGTCCTACTTTCCATCTCTTTTTGTTTTTGCCTTATTTCAGATGAATTACTTTTTATCATTGCATTTCTCTCTTCTATTAGTTTGTTCATTTTTATTTTGCTTTATTACCCTTTTAGAGATACCCAGAATTTCAACATACCTCCTTGGTATGTTTGTTTATGTCTCAATCTCTCTCTCTTCTTCTGAGATTCCAGTTACACATACGTTAGGACTTTTGATTTTGTCCCACAGGTATCTGAGGCTCATGATCTTAGCTGGAGTTTGCCGCGTGCATGGGGTTCAAGTGTTAGCCAGAGATTTGGGCAGAGTATAAACCCAGAAATTGTGGTTACCCTTTCTGATGCTCTCGTTTCTGGTGTTTCCCTCTAGCTTTCAGTGCCTCTGGTTACCCTTAGCACTCTCTTCTGTTTCTTTTTTTTTTTTCCAAGCCAGTATTGATGTGTGTTTTCTATTGGATCCATTCTATGCTGCACTGACTTTGGTCTACGCTTTAGGCCAAATGCCATCAAAGAGAATAAATTACTGTAGGCTCTTCCCAGTCTATGTGCCTGTTTACCCTGTAGTGCCTCTGAGATGTTGTCCATCATTTTGAATTTTGTGCAGAATTTACAGTTGGGCTCTGTGTGAAATTTGGGTATGGTAGGAGTCATTTCACAACACTGGAGGTAGAAGCTCGGTTGTTTTCTCTCAGCACTTTTGATCTCAGGTGGCCTTGGCTGGCAACGGCTCAGAGCAGGGCTTGGGTTCCTAGTCAGAGGATGAGGCCAGGTCACAGTGGTGAGAGCACCAGGTCCTAGCCACTAGACCAGTGGTCAGTGACAAGAGCCCTGGCCCTTTGGCTTTGCAGAAAAGAATTTCAACAAAGACAGAACGTGGCGAAGCAAATAGAATATTTATTAAGAGGAAAAAGTACAGTATGTGTGTATCGACAGACAGGCAGACTCGGGGGGAAAGTCCTTGAGTCGCGCCCTTGTGGCAGTTTGAATTTCTTTTATAGGTTATTTCTTCTGAGTGTCCTTTGGCCAATCATTTTGATTTGCCTGGTTCAGAGTCCACATTTGATGTATCTCAGGATCCTCCCATGTGTGTGCATGCATCTCTTAGCCGAGATGGATTCTACCGCCAAAGCTTGTGGGTAGAACATCCCTTAACATCACTCTCCTTTGATCTCCAAGGAACCTTTCTGTGCATTGGTCAGGGAGGTCTCCTCACTTCGAGAATCAGAAGTATGTTATCTGAGCAGAGCCCAGCCTGCACCCTCAATTGCTATCCTCCTCTTGGAGTTTCAGTCCACAGGGAATGAAGCTCCAGTTGCTTTACCATGGCAGAGACCATCTATCTCCTGCCTCACTTTGAAAATATCACTTCGTTGTCTTCTGGCCTTTTGTTATTTTTGTTGGGAATCCAGTTGTCCGTCCATTTGTTCTATTGAAGACAATCGGTCTCACTTCTCCATCCCTTGAATTTAGGCTTGTCTCTGTGATTTTCAAAAGTGTCCACTACATCTGTGAAGTTGTGGGGTTCCCCCTTCCTTCTACTTTTGGTAGGGAATCTGAGTTTTATAGTGCTTCCTGAGTTTGCGGCTTATCTTCTTTGATCAGTTTTGGAAATGTCTTAGCCATTAGCTCTTCCAGTATTGCTTGGTCCTTCTAGTATTCACTGGCTTGGTAGCTTATTGAAGCTTTCAAGCAGGTTAAAACAAATTTTCCCCCACGTGTTCTTGTACTCAGCAGGAAGATAAGTCTTTAGCAAGCATTGCCACCATTGCCAGAACTGGAAATTCTTGTTTGGTTTTTTTTTTTTTTAAATCTCACCAAGGGCTCAGAATACTTCAGTGTTTAGTAACAACTTGGAACTGTTTTTTTTTTTTTTTTTAAACATGAGAAAATTGCTCAATTTCAAGGCTGGCTGTGACAGTAAAAGGGTATCAGAAGAAGAAACAGTATATCTTCAATGTCCACAAGTAGTGTCATCTATTATGATTTTCATCTGCCTTATATTGTTCCTCTGACAACAAACTGTGGTTATTTTCATGTAGTCCTTTTCAGTATGTGGGAGTGCTCTAGAAGTGTATGTAAAGAGGGATCTGTCCTCACTGCAGGGTTCTTGGGTGGGGAGACAAAGTAGTTATCAGGCTTCCAGTTTGCCCAGTGCTAATTGTCATGACTGCATAGCCACATCTGGAGTCATATCTGGGCTGTCAAAACGACTCAGGTCAGAATGAACCTCCTACAACCACTAAATTGTTTAAATGTTGTTGGTTGGGGGGAGCAGAGCTGCATTCATGGCAGAGCTAAAGGTGGTGGACTTATTTTCCCAGCTCAAGTGGCCTCATCCCGAGCAGAGGGCATTAGACCCAGTGATCATGGCAAGGATCTGTCCACTTTCACTGTGACATCTCTGTAATCTGTTGTCTGCCCTCCTTTTCACTCATAATCCCCAATTCACCTGCTGTTGGCTGCATTTACCTATTGTTTTCCTTGCCCTTTCACTCTCCTATCTGTTTCTCTTTCAATTTTAAACCCACATCTTCATCCTTGAGTTTCTGCTGCACAGACCTGTGCCTGTCAGGGCAGAGAGAGAGAATAGGTTCTCAGGAATAAGTCTGAGTGTGATAATGAGTGTGATAATGAGATATACTGTTTCTTCTTCTGATACCCTTCTGATACCACCACACACAGTGGTGGTGCCTGGAATATTTTTATTAGCAGAAACAAGGGGCGATCTGGGAGAGAAGCACGGCTGGGGCTCTCTTACTTTAGTCTGCAACTGACATGCCAATGATTTTGCGAATTGTACGAGCAGCCTTTATGATAAACCAAAAAAAACCCCTCACCAGCAAGTCAGTACCATCTTCAGCTTCTCTGCTCCTGCTGTCACTTGAGAATATTTGTTTGAAAAGTTGTATACTTTGACAAGCATTTTGGTAAAACCCAGATTTTGAGAAAATAGACTCACAAAATAGACTGTTTTTTTTTTTAAACAAACAAGCTTTAAGGAAAAAGATTTGAGGGGAACTCTATAGATTGAAAAAAGGCAACACAACTAAAATGTGTAGATATTACTTGGATCATTATTAAAACAAATATACCATTAAAGAGGTATGACTATTATGAGACAATTAGAAATTTGAATACTGACTGGATATTTGACATTAAAGAATGATTAAGATTTCAGGTGTGGTAGTGTCACTTACTGAGTTAAAAAAAGAATTCTTCTAGAGACACAATGAAAATATTTGTTGATGAAATGAAATAACGTTTGGGCTGAGCTTTGAAATAATATGATGGGGGAAATGGGTGGAAATCTAGATCATATAAGACTGAATTGATAGCTATAAAGTCTGGGTGATGAGAACAAGGAGATTTTTTATATTTTTAGTCTACTTTCATAGATGTTTGACGTTTTCCATAATGAAAAGAAAAAAGGATCTCTGTGTCTTTGGGCAACTTTGTAGAAAGAGTTCCAAACAACTCCCAATTAATAAAATTCACCCGGTCCACTCCATTTTGCATAATGTCACCAAACTGACACCTCAAATACAAGGAAGCTTGTGGGTCTGAAAAACAAAGCACATATTGTAGGGTGGATTTTCAATTTCACATAAAATGCATATTGGCCTGAGGCCTGCTCTCTTTTAGGCTAACTGCTTGCAGGGGCTCATCCAGATTATTCTTTGTGTATGTGTGTGTGTGTGTATGTGTGTGTGTGTGTGTGCCTAATACTCACATTAAAGCCTTTGAAATAGAATTCCATCCTGTGCCATTAGACTGCTCCAACTTTTTAGAGATCACTTGTGATCCTGAATATTCCAGACAAAAAGCCAATACATAAAATGAAGTTTCATAGGATTTCTCTCCATGTAGTTAATGTTATTAATAGTTGAATCTGCTCTTGGTGTCAGGTGCTAAGCTAAATATTTCACATGCAGTATTTTATGACATCCTCATAGTTATTCTGTGGAAAGGTACAGCCATTATAACATTTTTTTTTGATATGAGAAAATGAAAGCTTGGAGTTTGCATAACTTCTCCAAGGTCACATACTGGTAATTAAGGTATGGAACTAAGTGGGGTTTGAAACCTAGGCTGCTTGACTTCAAGTCAAACTCTATTATGAATTCCAAGTTCCATGATAATTCAGTTTACTGCAGATTAAATTAAATTTAGGCTCTTTGAAATGTACATATTTCAAATATACATATTTAGGCAAAAGAGAAAAAATAGAGAATTAAAAAATAAGTTAAACATACATGTAAAATAGATAGCCAATGGGAATTTGCTGTATTCTCAGGGAACTCAAACCAGGGTTCTGTAACAACCCAGATGGGTGAGATGGGGGAGAGATGGGAGGGAGGTTGAAGAGGGAGGGGACGTATGTACACCTATGGCTGATTCGTGTTGATGTCTGGCAGAACCAACACAATTCTGTAAAGAAATTACCCATCAATTAAAAAATAAATTAAAAAAATTTAAACAGACCCAGAAGAAATAAAAATCAAATGTCAAAGTTCCAAAAACACCTTTAAGTTTGCTAGAATTTAAAAACTTAGGGGGCTGGGCCATAGAGGTGGTTGCTGAAGTGGCAGTGACCTTCCATGAAGTTTTCTGGCATCTTCCTCAGAGCAACTCACAGAAGTACATGGTACATTTTCTTCTCTTTCTTGGCCACTGAAGGCAGGGATGAGATGAGCTTTATTGATCCAGGGGATTTGGCAATCCTGGTAGCGACCCGAGATCCTGTTTTCCACACATTCTGTTGCATTGTCATTGGCAGTACACCAGGATTGCTCAGCCTCTTCACAGAATATCAGTGTAAGGCTCCCTCCCTGGGCTTGATATGGTGGCCAGGTCAAGTGCAGGAGGGAAATAAATCAGTCCCTTGTGAGGGCCTCCAGTGTCTCTAGGTTAGCTTGATTTTTCAGTTCGTTTGGGTAACTTAAGGCCAGGAAAGGAGAAATTGCCCACTGTGTTGGGAGTAAGGGGGAATCTTGTAAAACAAATAAGATCCAAGATGAAGAATAATTTAAATCTACCCCACCCGAGAATATTCATCAGGGCTCACTTCAGAGGGCTCCAAGGGATGCTCATTATTTTGAAATATCCCCAAGGGTTCTAGCAGCCAAGAGAAGCTTGTGGCTATGTGGCTATTGTTACAGGATTTGGCTTTCAGTCTATGAGACTTGCAGTCTTTGACAGTGGTGACATTAGGAGGAACTCTGAGACTGGGACTAGCCAAGCTTGAAACCACTTGGGAAGATGAACCATGTTAGAGTGGCTGCAGAATAGACTTGAGAAGGAGGCATCCATTCAAAAGAACTAGTATGTGAAATCCCTGCCATCAAGCTCACGGGTTCTTTGGGACTGTGTTGAGGTTACTGGGCTGGAGTCAAGCACCAGCAGTAAAAGAGAAGTGAAGCAGGGTGGGCTGGATCAGTTAAAGTGGGATCAGTGAGTAGTGACCAAACTTCTGAGAAACTGAAGATCCATATTAGGAGCAGGCTGTCGTCAGCTGATGGAATTCTATTGCCCCTTGGACTATCTATAGAAGGTTCCATGATTTTGGATGTCCAGGTAACTTGCTCATAGAAGCACTTCCTCCAGTGTGTGGACCAAAGGCTCAGAACTGTTCTTCCCTCTTCTTCCAGCTCTTGCTATCCAGTTGGTTGGCACGGTACCGGTTCACAGAGACTCTGGCAACTTCCCAAGAGCCAAATTTAGGAGAGCCTTGGAATTTGCTCCTTTTTTCTACCTGAAAAGCAGAATGTTTCCTGGGGATTCTTCAAATTTATTTTTTATCTTTGTTTATTTTAGTCTATAGATTCCTCTCTCTCTTGCTCTCCTTATTCCATTTATTTTAAAGGTTTTTATTATTATTGATTATACACCATCTACATTTATTACAGAACATCGACTATGTTCCCTGTGTTGTACAATCCATCCTTGAGCCTACCTTACACTCAACAGCTTGTACCTCCTGCTCCCCCATCCCATTTTGCCTCTCCCCATTGGCAACCACTAGCTTGTTCTCTATATCTGTGTCTGCTTTTTTTTTTGCTTATATTCACTAGTTTGTTGTATTTTTTTTAGAATTCACATACAAGTGATATCACACAATATATTTCCTTCTCTCTGACTTATTTCTCTAATGCAGTACCTCAAGTCCATTCACATTGCTGCAAATGGCAAAATGTTGCTCTATTTTCTGGCTGAGTAGTAGTCCAACTGTGTGTGTATGTATAACATTTTTATCCATCCATCTGCTAATGGGGGAGATTCTTTAAGGTAAAAGTTTGAAACACTGCTTTTATAAGAGACTCTACGAAATAATTCTGTTTGCAACAGCACTAAATCTACATGCTTCTTGATTCTCTCTCTCTCCCATTAATGTGCTTACTCAGAAAAGAACTCAGAGAGTATACTTATTCCTTTCCCTTCCTTTTAGCTTTAGTTCAGCTGCTCTCTCTACCCAATGACTGGTAACTCAGAAATAGCATCTCACTGAGTTTTAAAGAGAACAAACTTTACCATTAAGGAGAAATTATACATTTCTTCTTTGATGTACATTATCCTATAACTCTGTCCTGGTCTTTTGGATTTATATGTAGATGATTTATTAATGCAATGCCCCTAGGAGGCCAGATAGGAAGTGGGGATACCAGGACTGGGAGTGGAAAGAAGCTATTCAAGTTACCTTGGCTGCCTAACAAATTACCCCAAAACTTAGTGGCTTAAAACTCTGTCACTGTTTATTTTGCTCACAGAGCTACAGCTTGGACATGACTCAGTGTGGACAGCTTAGCTCTGCTCTATTCGAAGCAGTTGGAGTGGCTCAAAGACCAGGAGTGGGACTGTGTGAAGGCACATGTACTCCTGTGTCTGGCGGTGGATTCTGGCATCTGATGATGTCTTAGCTGCACCATCTAAATATGGCCTCTGCCCAGAATGCAATAGTCAGAGAAAGCAAAGTTGTAGCATAATACCATTTTTAGTATGATACAGTATACAGAAACTTAATAAACACAGTCCACTAGGTATAGATTACTTATGGACACATATATAAGCAGTAAAAATATGAAAATGTAAACTGGGTACACATGTTCAAAATGATTTCACCTGGGAGCTGTAGAGGTTTGTACTTCATCTATGATGTTTTATTTGTAGAAAAAAATCTGAAGCAACAGGATAAACTTAACACTTATTATATGTGGAAAAAGAATCATGAGTATTTGCTATTATTTGTATCTTTCTATATACACTCTTTTTTTAAATAAAGGAAACATTTTGGAAAATTAATAACACCTTTTAAGTTAAGGATATTTATATCAGCAATACCCCAAAAAGCAATAAGGTTGAGGTTAACATATAATAGGAAATAATGTGGGAAAAAATGGATAAAATAATGAAGGATTGTCAGAAAGTTAGGTATGAATTGGAGACTAGAATCGTAATGTAGCTGTGCGGTGTAGAACACGTACTGCGGAAAGCAAAACTTTTCTCTGAATATGGAGAAGAAAAGACAAAGATTCAATTGATGAGGGAAAGGCTATATATACAGGGCCAGAGAGAAGGGAACAGCAAAAATGACTTATTCTTGAGGAAGAACCCACCTTCTGAAAATTTATAAATGCCATCTTACTCTGTTTAGATTTTCTGATCAGCAATCTAATTATATTAGATATTTTCAAGAGGATTTACAAACCTGGGAGAAGCTAGGGTCTGTGACTTTTCCATTAATTGTTATTATTGGTTTTGTTATTTGTCAGTATCAGGAAGTGTGTTTGGGGGACAATATTCTTTACCTTACACAAAATCCACTTCTTTTCTAACCTCAAATAAAGGCTACAGTTATTAAATGACAGTGACATTGTGTTTGCAGAATTGCTAAACCCAGAAAGCCTTTTTTCCTCCCTCCACTGAAACTGATTTTTATTCAGCAATATAATGCCATTGCATTGACAAGGAACTTGAGTAATAATTTTCTGCTTCTAAAAATTCATTTTGAATGACCTGAGTGTATAGGGTTTTTATTTTTCATTTTTATAATTACAAAAAATGAATAAACTAGCAGTGGAAGATATAATCTGTGATTAAGATCCTTTTTGTAACATCTTCCAGCTAAGACTTGTGAATGACTCTTTTTGGGTTAATTGTACTTAAAATCAGAATATGTAATATAATCTTAACTGTGTTAAATTATGCATAGAAAAAGAACTGTAAAGAAATAAAATAGTAAATGAGGATATATCCGGGTGGTGGGATTCTGGGGGATTCTAATTTTCTTTATGTATTATATATTTAATAATTTCCTGAGATAATAAATTATATTTTTATAGTCAGAAAAATAGATGCTATTAGGAAAATCAATGTATATATGGTTTTTATATACCATCTGATAAGAATTATGTAAATACCATGCACAAAGAAAAGATTGAGAGGGGTCTTCCATGGTTAAACAGACAGCCTGCTGCCTTTGGATATTAGAACTACAAATTCTTTTTTTCTTTTCCTTTTTCTTCCTTCTTTCTTTTTTATGGTTTCACATCTGAGATGGGTGTATATTTCTTTCCTAGTGAAAAATACTTTTTACTTTACAAATATGCTAAAATAAAATTTATTCTACTCAGCATAATAATACTAAGATGTGTGTATATAGAAAAGATATACTTTCTATTTTTAATTCTTTAAACATAGTAATTATTTAAACTGTAGCCCTCTCTTCTTACAAATAAATTGTTTTTAAAGTTGATAGTGGTCCAAACACTAAATTCACTGTAAGACTCATACTAATAAAATAATTTTAATAAAATTAGATTTTTTATAAAGTAAAATTGCTATGGTGAAATTAATACCTTTAAATTTATTACAGTGAAACAGAAGATTTGAGTTTTGGACTTGAAATTCTAGACCATAGTTTTAAAGAAAGGGCTTTTGAGTTGATTTCAAGTCCAGCTTCCTCATTTGATAGATGAGCAAATTGGAGTGGGAAGAAGAGAACTAAACAACTCTGAGTTTCACATTAATTTGCACCAGAACCCAGTGTTTCAGTGATTTTTCTTATTATAACCATGCTTTTGGAGATGACTATTTTTGAGATGTGATACAGAGGAAAGTGACATGTAGACTATTTACCTAGGCATCTTCACATGCAAAATGAAATATGGCCTATTTCTTTTCTTTCCTTTTTAATTTTTTTTTTTCTTTTTTACAATTATGTGAAACACCTTTTGACTCCTGTGTCACAACCTCATGGCTAAAGTTGCTTGGTGACCATCTTGGAAGGAAGTACAAAATCCCTAATGCTACTCTTCCTGCTCAGAATTTCACTGTAGAATTCCACTGGAAGAAGCCCTATGAAGAGGTCACTGAAAACTGAACAGCTTCTAGAATTAAGCTAGCAAAATATCTTTAGTTTCTTTTATACTGGTGGCTCAGATGGTAAAGAATCTGCCTGCAATGCGCGAGACCTGGGTTCAATCCCTGGGTTGGGAAGATCCCCTAAAGGAGGACATGGCACATCAGTCCAGTATTCTTGCCTGGAGAATTCCCATGGAAAGAGGAGCCTGGGAGGCTACAGTTCATAGGGTCGCAAAGAGCTGGACATGACAGAGCAACTGAGCCCACAGCACATATTATTTTTTAAGACTAAAATCAATACTTCAAAACATTTACTTCAAAAGGGAGCTCAGATTTTGTTGAATCCACTCTGCTTGCAAAATAATAATAAAAAAATCTGTCAAATAGTCCAGCTCTAGATTCTAGAGTTTAGAAGAGAGAGAGACAATAGTGATGAGGAAAGTGATTTTATAGGCATGGTAGTGGTGTGGAGTGGTGCTAATCATTATTTCATTGGTGATTGACAGGCATCCAAGGGTATTCTGGGTAAGTCTTATTTTTCAAGGCACGTTCTAGTCCTGTGAAAGCACCGTAGCAAATTTTTTGAAATATATTTGAGATTGGACTCTGGTGTTGAGTTTTTCTGAATATGTGGCAGCATAATGACATATTATCTGGGATTTTAGGCTCCGTTTTGAAGTGTAGGTGATCAGATTTACATTTTAGTATTTCCACTAGATGGCATTAGAAACTTCTGAAGCCGTGAAATAATTACTAGTCACCTTTGTTAGGCTGTAAATTACACCTGCATGTTTAAGGGGTAATTGGCAAATGACTTTCTGGTATGTTTAGCTCTCATGCCTGGTACACGGCTAAGACATTGGTATCAGATCTCTCCTTTGACATAAATAGCTCCTGGGATTATCAGATTGTCATTCCACATCTCATGTTCCAAGCAGGAGTTTTGAACACAACCTATACCTTCACTCCACTATAAATCAACACAAAGTAGCATTGCTTTGTCCCACCTGAGCAAAGCAATCATTTTAGAGCAAACATATTAGGTGGAAAGGAACAACCAAAACTTTTATTTTCCCAGCACACTGAGAAAAAAATTGTTTGTTCTTTTGAATGGGATGCTGTGTTTCAAACAGGAGAGGGACAAAAAAATAACTGAAGATCTATCAGCTTATTCTAGTGGTTGTTACAGGGGAACTGTGCTGTGTAGGTTTTTAAATTATAAATGAAAATTAACAGTCAAGAATAGGTACGCATTCCAGTATTTCTGAAAAAATCTTTGCTTCTTTAGATGCTCTGTCTAGCTAAACCAAGAAGTAGGTTTGGCATGTGTGTGTGTATGTGTATATCTTTTTCTTTCCTCACCGTGGTGTGTCTCTGTGGCTGCTGCCTGCTTCCTAGCCTGGCTTTCATCATTTCTTCCTGTTGATTGGTGTCACCTCGCATGCTTAGAATGTCTGCCTGTCTGTTCAGAGTGTGAACACATTCCTCAGAATGCTGATCTGCTCGTTTCACACCAGTGTCAAAATGACTTATTAAATTCAGCACCTCCTGATACTCAGTAGCTGATGTGTTGCTGTCCAAACAGTAAATGACAATAAGCATATGCAGCTGGTGGGCCTAGCAAACTCATTTAATTTGATAAAAATGTCACTGCAACATGCTTTAAATCGCTGTCCTTTTCATCATTGCTAATTGCTAGCTATAGACCTTTTTCCTATGCTTAATACAAGTGTTAAAATACTGCTCCTTCCTGCCTGATTAAGAATTTTAAAAAAATGTAGAATTACTTTTCAGTGGCAGCATTATTTCATCAAGAGATGGATTTTGCTCTTAATTAGCCAACATGCCACTAGGGAAGCTTCAGAGTCATGGGTGTGAAACAGCCTCAAGCAGGAGATCAATCTAAAGGAAAAAAATGGTGGCTGGGGAATAATTGGCAGCTCCGGTGAATGTGGGCTGGTTATAACAGTGACAATATGTTCCAGTGGAATATCACAAACCTCTCTCCTGTTTCCAACTTGGCACATTTCAAGCTCAACAAAAGCTGAACAATATATCCCATGGTTATTTGTCTATTGTTTTGTATTTTTTCCTTGCTGCTTCATTGAGGTTTTCTCTTGTGTTGGGTTGACAATCTGGACATTTCCCCTGAACGGATTAGGGGATTAAAAAGGAATATGAATTCTAAAAATAATAATCCTTCAATAGCTTGGTGCTTAAAAACAGATCTGGAACTGATCCTTACACCAGAAAACAGGCAAACCTGCACTAATTTGCTAAACCCAAATGTTGATTTAAAACACAGACACACATACCCATAAATTGAACTCCAAGTTTTTGAGTGATGTCTATTTGATGAATAGGAACTGACTCCGTTTTTTTTTTTTGAATTATACAATCCAAAAAAGAGGCTACATGAAATTTTCTCCCAAGTGAGTTGATACTTAATTTAGTTCAAATTCTTACTTTTTTTCTTCTTCTTAAATAAGCTCTGTGTGTTGAGCCTGACTCCTGCAGCAAGTGAACTGACAGCCACGCTGGCCACCAAGCTCTCCATCCACCCATTAGCACCTGCTCCCAGCAGGAAACTTTATCTAGGATCTGACTTGTGCACAATGCACTGAAGAAAGAAGGAAAATCTTCCCTTCCTCCTGATATTCTTGCATTTTAGTGCCTGGTAGCTTTTCTCTTTCTCTTTGCTAAACACGGAGCAATGATGCTATATTATTTCCTATTTTATTTATGTGATTGAATGTATTTCTTAAAGTTGTTTGTGGAAGAAAATATCACAATCATTTTGGTGTAAATTTCAAATGATGTCTCTAGTCATCTACCTATAGTCTTTCTGCTTTGATTGGCTAATCTAAATAAGAGTCCATTGAAGGTCTGGGTAACCTACTTTGAAATCAAATTTTTTAAAAAATTTATTTTCAGTTGGAGGATAATTGCTTTATATTGTGTTGGTTTCTGCTATGCAACAGTGTGAACCAGCCAAAGGTATCCATTTATCTCCTCCCTCTTGAGCCTGATTCCAACTCTGCATCTAAAGTTAAGAAGTACATTTTGGTCACCAGGCGATCCCAGGCTGTGAGAGGTTGTTTCATTTTTCCCATCTCTTTGGGCGCTGGGGGTACCTTTAGCTCTGGCATGCACAAGAAGAACATGTCTTTCCAGAAAGGCCTACAGAAGCTCTTTATGCTTAAATTGAGCAATGCTGAAGAGCAAGACTCTGAACTTTATCAGATCAGTTGTCAATCTCACTTAGAATCTGCATTTCCAAAGAGAGAAAGTACTAAAGGCTCTGGGCTCTGATTAATACTGGTGGTGGTGGGCAGGCATCAACCAGGCGTCATCCCATGCCTGGCAGGTACATGGTGGAAGGCAAGGCTGGTGGCTCCCTGGTTGACATGTTGGGGCACAGGGGACCCCATCCAGGTTTTCAAACCATTACAGAACTTCCCCAGTCTCAGCGGCAAATCCACTTTACATATCAGTGCCTTACAGGGTTCATTTCCAGAAAAGTTTGGAGCCAATTCTTTCAATTTTCTGCTCAGTAAGGGAAACCTGATGTGAAGAGCTGACTCATTTGAAAAGACCCTGATGTTGGGAAAGATTGAAGGCAGGAGGAAAAGGGGATGACAGAGGATGAGATGGTTGGATGACATCACTGACTCAATGGACATGAGTTTGAGTAAACTCCGGGAGTTGGTGATGGACAGGGAGGCCTGGCTTGAGGCTGTCCATAGGGTCGCAAAGAGTCAGACACGACTGAGCGACTGAACTGAATTGAAGGGAAACCCTACTTAATTATCTTTCTGCATAGAACTGTGGGCCCTTCATGTTTTGGCCTCATCTTCACACATGCTCTCATTAACTGATTAGTAGATATTCTTCTAGAATTACTGCATTTACTGAAACAAGCTAGAAGGTAGTTTTTATTGGCTACATAGAAGTTTTCTTTTCTCATGCATAAGTAATAAATACATATAGTATTGTCTCTTCTGAAATATTTAAGTAATAAGGCCTCCAGGTACTCTTCCTGTCTCAATCTGGGGCTGATCCCTGGAGAGACCACCTTGTGCCTTGGCCCATGTGCTTTAGCCTCTATTTTTGTGTATTTTTACATATGTATGTATGTCCATGGGCCTGTAGAAATCACCCAATGTTATGTCAGTGGCCTCTTTTTTCAAGCACAAATAGTATCATTCTATGTGTATCATTCCACAATTTGATCTTTGAACTGAATAATGTGTCTGAGAGCTAGCCAGGAGATTTGGGTTATTCCTTTGAAGAACTTCAAGGGCTCCTGTAAATAAAAAGAGCAAAGTTTGTTTAGCGATTTCTCTTCATTTTATAGATGAGAAAATGACGGCCCAGAGAAGTTAAGTGAATTATCCAAGGTTATGCATGCTTCCTGCATGCCAAGTCGCTTCAGTCGTGTCCAAGGTTACCCAGCTACTGAGCACCAGGGCATGGGTAAGAACCCAGGCTGGTCTGAGCCTCCAACCTGTGTGATTCCTTCTGTGTCATCATATTCCCCTGGGGATGCCACCTCTGCTACCCTCTCTGCTACCCTCTCTTCTTCCCTCGCCTGCTTTACTTTCGAATCTTCACTGGGCTCCAGATTCATCTTTCTGCTATGAGTGACCTAATTCAAACACTCAGTAGATCTAATCAAGGGTCAGATCTACTCCAACCTAGGATTTACTCCAGGATGAACAAATATTTTGAAAAACATATTTTTTTCCTAGGCATCATTTTAATATTTTATTTGTTTTTGCCAACCAAGTTTTGTCAACCCTCAGGGTATCCTAAATCTGCAAGTCTTTTTTATTTTCATTTTTGTTGGCATGTAGTTGATTTACAATGTTGTGTGTGTATTGTAGAGCAAAGTGAATCAGTTTTACATATACATATACCCACTCTTTTCTCAGATTCTTTTCTCATGTAGCTCATTACAGAGTACTGAGCAGAGTCCCCTGTGCTATATAGTAGGTCCTTATCTAATCCTACACACCTTTTAAACACTTTCCCTCAGTGGGTTCTATTTTCCATGTTTAATAGGAAAATGTGTAGGAAGGATGTGGGAAGCCATTGCTTGGGGAAATACTGCCCTCAGCAATACGACAATTGCAGTCATTCTTATATTTATGTTGGGATGTTTATGGTGGGAACAGGAGCAGTTATGGTGGGGTCAGCAGGAGTTTCTGTTTTTGAAGAGGCTGCCACATCAGAATGAGAGATAGACACGGTAACTCAGTTGCTTTACAAATGAAAGGGCCTTTATCTTCCCCCAAAGGCTGTCATAACTTGGGACTCAGCGGCTCATTCCAGAGAGGATCTGTTCTTGAAAACATCCATTTGATGCAGCGCTTTGAGAAGTCATCAGTGAGTACTAACAGATGAACTGTCTCAGAAAAAAAAAAAAAAAATTGCTGTTTAAAAAAAGTCCTGTTTGTAAATTTTGCTTACCTATGGAAAGAACTAATTTTTGCATCTCAGTGCTCAGATCTGGAACTTCACATAGATGTATTTGAACATAAAATTTTAAAGCCATTGTTGCCCCAGCTATGTGCTACAGACACCCCCACCCGAACCCCATTGACCACCTGGTTAGTTTTCTGAGCGTTTCTCCGGGAAAGGTTTACAATGGCTGGCTCCTTGTTTGATGTCATATCGATAAATTATGGTGCTTTAAGCAGATGTGATCTCACAGCGTGGACTCCTTCAGGGTAAAGCTCGTGAAAAGGCTTCTTTCTCCCTCGGTTTCATTGTAGTTTTGTTGTTTGGAGGTTTTATGTTGTTCATTTAGTTCCCTGGCTATTGGGGTTTTATAGTCATATTTCCTTTGTTTAATATAATTTCCTTTTTTTTTCTTTTAGCTATTTTTGTTAGGGTACCCAGAGGCTTCAGTTATGAGTGGCTGTAAAATAAAATATATTATGATTATTACAATGATAAAGTATAAGCTTTTAAGAGTCTGCTTATATTGACCCATATATTCTCTTTCTCCCTCTCTCCAAGATACACACAGAAGCACATTGGAAATGCAGTAGAAAACGGCTGCCAGTTTAAAAGCAGAAATTAAGAGGCACAAACCCACGCATGTGGTGAGAGGGCTTCAAGCTAGACCAGCTACCCGGAGAAGTGAGTCCCGAGACTGGATTCTGTTGCCTCTTCTCCTCTGTGAAGTGGCAGATGCCAGCACCTGGGCTTGAACTTGACAATTACTGTTTAATTCCTAACCTTTTCTGGGTTACCTACCTTTCTGGAGTTACAGTTTTCTCATCTGTGAGTTGGGAGATGGAAGGTTCTTCACCTGAAGTCTGAGTGAGGTGTATGCAGAAGCACCACGCATAGTATCTGGCAGATAGTAGATGCTCAATGAGTGTGAACTACTATGACCTCTGCTTGCTTCTTGCACCCTTGTGGTGGCTGGTCTCTGGTGCTCTGTGCTCCCTGAGACAGGGCAGCTTGCCCCAAGTGGGCATTAAAATCGTGTCTGCCCTTGTTGTCTCATTTCCTAGGTCTTCCATGCCACCAGCTCCCTTCCAGTTTCAGATCCCAGGGTCCATTCTGATAGAACTTTGCATCAGCTGGCTATTATGCTAAAAGCAGCTGATGACCACTCAGGTACGAGATGATACTGATTTATGGATTCCATCCCTCCAGACAGCATTTGCAGTATTACAGGTTTTGCTTTTACGTTATTGGGCACTAGAAGAGGATTGTGGAGAAGGCGATGGCACCCCACTCCAGTACTCTTGCTGGAAAATCCCATGGACGGAGGAGCCTGGCAGGCTGCAGTCCATGCGGTCGCTAGGAGTTGGACACGACTGAGCAACTTCACTTTCACTTTTCACTTTCATGCATTGGAGAAGGAAATGGCAACCCACTCCAGTGTTCTTGCCTGGAGAATCCCAGGGACGGGGGAGCCTGGTGGGCTGCCGTCCGTGGGGTCGCACAGAGTTGGACACGACTGAAGCGACTTAGCAGCAGCAGCAGCAGCAGACGAGCGTTGAGAACAAAAGGAGGCTTTCTTTTGATGGATGGGAAGAAGGCTTTTCATTTTGAAACCTTTCAGATCATACCCCACAGGAAGCTGCTCAGTCTCTACCCATATTGATCTCTTCCTGTGCTGGGTTAAATAGTGTCCCCCTTCCCCTCTCAAGTTCATGTCCACCTAGAACCTGTGAATGTGACCTTATCTGGAAATAGGGTCATTATAAATACACTGAAGTTGAGGTCATACTGAGTTAGTGAAAAGTGAAAGTGTTAGTCACTCAGTCGTGTCTGACTCTTTGTGACACCATGGACTGTAGCCTGCCAGGCTCCTCTGTCCATGGGATTTTTCCAGGCAAGAATACTGGAGTGGGTAGCCATTCCCTTCTCCAGATATTGGATTAGTTCAGTTCAGTTCAGTCGCTCAGTTGTGTCCGACTCTCTGTGACCCCATGAATTGCATCATGCCAGGCCTCCCTGTTCATCACCAACTCCCAGAGTTCAACCAAACTCATGTCCATCGAGTTGGTGATGCCATCCAACCATCTCATCCTCTGTCATCCCCTTTTTCTCCTGCCCTCAATCTTTCCCAGCATCAGGGTCTTTAAAATGAGTCAGCTCTTCACATCAGGTAGCCAAAGTATTGGAGTTTCAGCTTCAACATCAGTCCTTCCGATGAACACTCAGGACTGATCTCCTTTAGGATGGACTGGTTGGATCTCCTTGCAGTCCAAGGGACTCTCAAGAGTCTTCTCTAACACCACAGTTCAAAAGCATCAATTCTTTGGCTCTCAGCTTTCTTCACAGTCCAACTCTCACATCCATACATGACCACTGGAAAAACCATAGCCTTGACTAGATGGACCTTTGTTGGCAAAGTAATGTCTCTGCTTTTTAATATGCTATCTAGGTTGGTCATGACTTTCCTTCCAAGGAGAGTGTCTTTTAGTTTCATGGCTGCACTCACCATCCGCAGTGATTTTGGAGCCCCCCAAAATAAAGTCAGCCACTGTTTCCACTGTTTCCCCATCTATTTGCCATGAAGTGATGGGACCAGATGCCATGATCTTAGTTTTCTGAATGTTGAGCTTTAAGCCAACTTTTTCACTCTCCTCTTTCACTTTCATCAAGAGGCTCTTTAGTTCCTCTTCACTTTCTGCCATAAGGGTGGTGTCATCTGCATATCTGAGGTTATTGATATTTCTCCTGGCAATCTTGATTCCAGCTTGTGCTTCTTCCAGCCCAGCATTTCTCATGATGTACTCTGCATATAAGTTAAATAAACAGGGTGACAATATACAGCCTTGACATACTCCTTTTCCTATTTGGAACCAGTCTGTGGTTCCATGTCCAGTTCTAACTGTTGCTTCCTGACCAAGCCCTAAATCTAACATGCCTGAAGTTTTAACAGGAAGAAGGAAATTTGAACACAGAGATAAACAAGGGATCAGGCTAAGTGAAGACAGAGGCAAAGCTTGGAATGATGTGCCAACAGCAGGGATTGCTGGCAACCATCAAAAGATGGAAGAGGCAAGGAAAGACTTTTCTCTAGACGGTATATGGTCCTGCCAACTCTGACTTTGGACTTCAAGCCTCCAGTACTTTGAGAGAATACCTTTCTGTTGTTTTAAGGCACCCAGTCTGGGTACCTTGTTACAGCACTTCCAGGAAATGAATACACTGACTGTGCAGGATGTCTGCTGAATGTTCAGAGTTAGCCCAGTGAGTCCAGCAATAGGGAGGGGTTGTGGGAAGATTTTGCTGTCAGGCAAGTGATGTTGGCTTACAGTAGAGCTTCGCATGTTGGGCATGAAGCGTGTGCTCTTCAGTTTGAGGAGGGGAGCATGTAAGCTGTGAAAGGACGGGTGATGCTGAGCAAGTAACTGCCTGAGTTCAAGGAGCGTAGGCTTCACTCTGTAAAAGGAAAGTCCTCATAAAACACACCAGGCAAGCTAAATTTTTCTTGAATTTCTCTAGGAGGAAATGAAGTTTCAAGGGATCATTGGCATTTCAAGAAATTAGAAATGTTTTTACAAAGTGGAAGATCTAGCCCCCTCCCCAGCCTGGGGATTGCTATTTTGTGAGTTTCCATTCTTACGCTTGTGAAAGTGAGGACTTCCTGAAATGCAAGAGTCAAAGGAGGTCTGGGAGAGTGAAGGGACGCTGACTTTTCATATTCTATAAAGAAAAAAATTGTACAACTCTGACAGTTTAAGAATTTTAGAATGATCTCTTTAGACATTTCATAATTTATTTCTGAATGTTAAGGAATAGAATTTAACAAGAAGAGGCTACTGTGTGTCAAAATAGAGGAAGTTTTTACTCGATCATTTGAAATAGCAGTGAAAACTAGTTTTTCAACCATTCATTCAACAAACACTTTCCAAGTGCCTACTACCTGGTAGATGCTTTATCAGGCACACCTGGTGAGAAAGATGCCAATAATCTCTATCCTTGCCTTCAATGACCCTGGGGGAGGGGATACACAGGCTTGTAAATATATGTAATTATAGCTTTAGATAACATTCCTGAACATCCACAAAATGCCTGTCCCCATGACAAATGCTCTGTATCTAGGACAGCATCATTTACTCCCTACAACCCGATGAAGTAGATTCGGTTACTGGTCCCATTTTGCAGATGAGAAAATTGAGGCCTGGAGGGACTAAATTGCCTAGTGTTAACCAACTAAATAAGTGGTGAAGCAGAGATTCAAACCCAGGTCTGGGGCCCTGAAGTCTCCACGTCTCCTCACCACGAGTGGTTGAGATGTATCTGATGTATGTGCCAGAGTCAGACTCCCTGGGTTTGATTCTCATATCCACTTGCTGCTAGTTGTGTCCTTGTACAAATCACCATATTGCTCTGTTCCACAGAGAAAGCTGATGACAGGGCCTGCCTCACAGGCTTGTTGTGAGACTGCAATGGTCTGATGCAGGCGAAATGTTTAACACACACCCCAATGTGATCTGGTCAGTGAGGATACATCAGCTTTTGTTGTTACATGCTGATGGGGGCTTGAGAGTCCCTTGGACTGAAAGGAGATCAAACCAGTCAATCCTAGAGGAAATCAGTCCTGAATATTCATTGGAAGGACTGACTAAAGCTGAAGCTCCAATACTTTGGCCCCCTGATGAGAAGAACTGACTCATTGGAAAAGACCCTGATGTTGGGAAACATTGAAGGTGGGAGGAGAAGGGGATGACAGAGGATGAGATGGTTGGATGGCATCACCGACTCAATGGACATGAGTTTGAGCAAGCTCCGGGAGTTGGTGATGGACAGGGAAGCCTGGCGTGCTGCAGTCCACGGGGCAGCAAAGAGTTGGACACTACTGAGTGACTGAACTGAATTGATGGGGGCCACTGTAGGGTTGTGACCAGAAGGCTGTGGAGTAGGAGAAGTTCCCGGATTAGACTCTGCCCCTCCTGTATGGTTCTTTGATCCTGGTCCAGGCATGGATCTATTATTGAGGTCAAAAGAGAGATCTGTATGTGAGGGAAGCTTTGTAATTAGGGGTGGCGGGTGAGGGGAGGAACAAACATCACAGGATTTACTTTCATAGAGTCCTGTTTAAAAGGGAATAGTTAAAGGTTTCAGTCTATTTAAATGTATTCCACCATAGAATTTGATGTACAGGATACAATCTATAGGATGGTAATGGAGGTGTGCTAGAAAGTTCCTCTAGGCAAAAGGACCTTCTACCTCCTACCTAGGTAAGAAAGGGAATTAAGGGCTTTTAAAAATATGTCTAAGCGCTATTTCGAGGTGGTAGAACAGTAGCTTCCAATAGTTGGAAATACTCTACCTCAAATCATGTGAATACATGTCTTAGCAGAGATCTGGGTTCTGAGAAAATGGCAGGTAAACCTCCAGAACAGGTAAATTGATGAGAACTGGGAATGGTCTACAGCCACCTGGTACAGGTGACATTTTGAAGTTCAAAGGCTTGAACTTGAATCTAATGCTTTGTTATTCCTTTGCAACTTCCACACATAGGCTCAGATATCACCTCTTCCAGGAACCTCTCTGATCCCCCGAGTCTGAGCTCTCCTCACACATCCTGAACACCGCTAGAGTAGGACTCACCATACTTGTTGGAATGACCTCGTGAGGAGTTTGCTCTCCTTCTCCAGCCCCCATAATACTTTTAACACCATGGAAGCAGCACATGATAGGTACCCATGTTGTAACTGGGTGGAAGTAGGTATTATCAGATTAACAAGAAGAGGGGGAATCGGTTCAGAAAGGGGAGATTCAGAGAATGCTGATGACAATAGTCTCTCATTCCATAATCTTGATGCAAGCAGACCTTGATTCTACATGCTTGAATTTAAAATCCAGTGTATGACTGAGGAAACCAGATCTGAAAGAGACACGTGCACCCCAATGTTCATTGCAGCACTGTTTATAATAGCCAGGACATGGAAGCAACCTAGATGCCCATCAGCAGATGAATGGATGAGAAAGCTGTGGTACATATACACCATGGAATATTACTCAGCCATTAAAAAGAATTCATTTGAATCAGTTCTAATGAGACGGATAAAACTGGAGCCCATTATACAGATTGAAGTAAGCCAGAAAGATAAAGACCAATACAGTATACTAACGCATATATATGGAATTTAGAAAGATGGTAATGATAACCCTATATGCAAAACAGAAAAAGAGACACAGATGTACAGAACAGAATTTTGGACTCTGTGGGAGAAGGTGAGGGTGGGATGTTTAGAGAGAACAGCATCGAAACATGTATATTATCTAGGGTGAAACAGATCACCAGCCCAGGCTGGATCCATGAGACAAGTGCTCGGGCCTGGTGCACTGGGAAGACCCAGAGGAATCGGGTGGAGAGGGAGGTGGGAGGGGGGATTGGGATGGGGAATACATGTAAATCCATGGCTGATTCATGTCAGTGTATGACAAAAACCACTACAATATTGTAATTAGCCTCCAACTAATAAAAATAAATGAAAAAGAAAATAAAATATAAAAACAAAATAAAATAAAATCCAGTGTATGGTCAATCTGTGCTCATGAATTCTACCTGAAATAATTCTTTTTCTCCGTCCAGATGTAAAGAGCCTATAAATCTCAGGTAGAGGGTTCCAGTTTCTTGGAAGCAAAGTAAATGCGGTGGGTCTGGGTTCAGGAGAAAAGGGGACATTGATTGATTCACCTGTCCTACCCTCCAAGAAATAAAGAGGGAGGACATTTAAGCTAAGGCAAGATCCACTATACGGCAGGGGGCATTACCTTGGGAAGAACATCTGCTCTGTCAAGGCCACCCATCATGTCCTGAACATCTACAGCATGTGGGCAACCAGGGAATTTACGCATCTTCAGACCTGCTGTACCGTCTGGGACAACTCTACCATTTGTACATAAGACGTTGAAAATGACTCTTCGATTTTCTCAGGCAGCTTTGGGATGATTTCAA